>NW_026138087.1:0-2697864 GCF_025592945.1 Manacus candei | reverse complement strand
CCCCCCCCTCCCTCCCTCCCCCCCCCTCCCCCCCCCCCCAGCCCCCCACAACCCCCCCCTCCCTCCCCCCCCACAACCCCCCCCTCCCTCCCCCCCCCCGCCTCCCCACCCTCCACCCCACCCCCCTCCCCCCCTGCCCCCCCTCCCCCCCCCACCCCCTCCCCCCCCTCCCACCCCCCCACCATCCCCCCCACCCCCCCTCCTTTCCCCCCCAACCCCCTCCCCCCCCCTCCCACCCCCCCCCTCCCACCCCCCTCTCCCCCCACCCCCCCACCGCCCTCCCGACCCCCCCCCCCCCCGCCCACCCTCCCTCCACCACCCCCTCCCCGGACCCCCCTCCTCCGGAGGAGGCCCCTCCCCAACTCCCCCCCGGCCCCCCCAGCCCGCGGGGTCGCTCTCGGCAATGGACGCCGCGATCTCTGCAGATCTGGGGGCTCTACTGCCGAGAGCGAACCCGCACCTTTGCCCCCGCCCGCGGAGCCCCCCCGTGTGATGTCGGGAACGGGACGGAGCCCCGGCGGTGTCGGGCGAGTGCTTGTGAACTGCAGGGGGGGACCCGCCGAGCGGGACCGGCCCCGTGGAAAGGGGGATCCAGGGGGGCGCCGGCTCCGCCCTCGCGGCTTTATTAAAGCGGCGCCCCCAAGCCCGCGGCTGCGGGGACACGGCCCGGGGGACAGGGGGACGGAGGGGGGACGGGCGGGGGGAGCAAGGACGGAGCGAGGGACGGGGGGGATCGGGCTGTGCAGAGGAGCAGCGAGGGGGGAGCAGGGGCAGACCGGACGGGACGGGGGGGGCCGGGCTGTGCAGGAGGGCAGCGACAGCGGCCGGGGGGAGGCGGCGTGCGGGGACGGGCAGGGCGGAGGGGCGGGAAGGAGAGAAGGGCGGGTCGGGATGTGCAGCAGGGGCCGGAGAGGGAGCGGGGCCAGGCCGGCTGGGCGGCCAGGGAGAGAGGAGGGGGATCGGGCTACCCCTGTGGGGCCAGGGATGGGGCGCAGGGCACGAGCGGGTTGGGGAGGGAGGGAGGGGGGGGGGCTAGGGGGGGAGAGAGAGGGGGGGAAAGGAAGGGGGACGAAGGAACGGGAACAAAGTAAAAGAAAAGGGAAAAGCAAAATAAAAGAAAAAAAGCCGCGCAGCGAGAGGCTCCCGCGGCGATGTTGCCTCCCCGCGCACTGCCCGAGCAAATGACGGCGGGGGCGAGTTCCGGCGCTTAAATACCCCCGCCCCGACCCGCCCCCTGCCCGTCCCCGCCCCGCGCACCTGGCCGGGCCCCGCCTCGCACACCTGTGCGGGGCCCCGCTCCGCCCCGGCCCCCGCCCCGGCCCCGCCCCGGCCCCCGCCCCGCCCGCGGCGTTTAAAGCCGGCAGAGCCGCGGTCGCCCCGCGTTTGTGGAAGAAGCTCGTCCCGGGATGCTGCGGGAGCGATCGGCGCTCGGGGCCGGAGGTCCCGGCCCGGCGGCTGCTCCCGGCGCTGCGCCGAGCTCGGGGCGCTGAGCGGGGACGGCACCGGCGGACCGAGGTTGGCTTGGGGCTGGGATGGGGGTTCGGCAGCGGTACGGGGATCGGCATCGCCGGAGTCGCTGCGGGGGGGGCGCTGGGGGCCGAGCTCGGCAGGGTCGCTCGGGCCGGGGCTCTGCCGGGGCCCGGCTGGGGGAGAACGGCGGCGCTTTTCCTCGTACAGACGCGGAACCCGGGCCGGGACCGGCAGGGGCGCGGGGACACGCCGAGCCGGCCCCGGGGACCCCCCGATCCCTCCGGGCTCGCAGCGCCACCCGCACCCCGAGCGGGATCGGAGCTCCTCCCGCTCGGGCACCCCCGAGGACATCGCACACCCCCCACCGAAGAACATCGCCCCGCCTCCCCCTTCCCTGACCACCCCAGAGAGGTTCCCGCCCGCAGGGCCCCCCGGGAACGAGGGCTCTGGGGCCCGCCGGGGCTCCGGCCACGGGCCCGCTCCGGCCGCGGGGAGCCGGGGGCCTTCCGGGGCAGGGAAGAACGGGGCCAGCCGCTCCCCTCGTTCCTCCCGTGCTCCGGGACCCCGAGCAGAGCTGCCCGTCTGTCCCCCCTGTCCCTGTGTCTGTCCTCAGGCGGCCCCAGGAGCTGGCGCTGACCGTGCCGCGGGTCGGGCACAGGCTGCTCCCAGCTCTGCCTGCGGAACTTGGGCAATTGCCCACAGCAGTTCTTTGCCCTGCCATCCAGAAGGGGCAGCTCATCTGACACCTGCCAGGTGAGACCTGAGGCTCTCCTTCCTCTCCCCCGCTTCCTCGGCAACTCGCTCCCTCCCGGGGCAAACCCTCTGCTTTTTAAAAATCCCCCATCTTTGTTTGCAGACGGGGAAGGTCCTGCCTGGGAGGGAAACGGCTACAGGAGAGGAAACCAAGAAACGCTCCAACCGGACGCTGCCGCGCGAGTCAAAGGAGGGGAAGGACCGCAGGCAAATACAGTCAGGAAATCTGCTTTTATTAAATCTCTGCAGCATTAAATCCCCCCTTCCCAGCCACGGGCCGGAGGAAGCGCGGCCGGCTGGGCTGTGCCCGGCTGGCGACGGGCACCAATTCATCACTGCCCTGCTCAGGAGGTTTTCCGGCCCTGTCCGGGATTCCCCCAACGGCTGCAAAGGTGCTCGTGTGACGTCCGAGCTCATTTCCAGGGATAAAGGAACCCAACCCGAGTCGGGAGGGATCCCTCGCTCCGAGGCAAAGGCGTCGGTCGAGTGTCGCCGCCTGGTCCCGCCTGCGGGGGGGGCGTCTCCTCCAGGTGAGCCTTCGGAACCCAAAATGCCGGGGGGGGCTCATGTGGGGGCCGCTTTTCGGGGTCCGGAGTTGGACGGAGCCCTCGGCGGCTCCTGCTTCCCGCCAGGAATGTTCTCGGGGCTCCCTAGGCAGTCCCAGCTGGGCAGGGAACGCGGGCCGGGAGGAGGCCGGAGCGACAGAGAGTGACCCAGCCCTGCTTGGGCTTCCTATTGCCAGGGGATGGAGGAGCTGTGCCCTGCACTGCCCTGCCGGGGCTCCCGGCGCTCCGGAGTGTCCGGAGCTCAGGCAGTCCCGCCCGCAGCCGCAGGACTCCCAGCACAGCCCGTGGCAGCCGGGATAGAGCAGCCCCGGGCCAGCGCTTCCATTGGGCACAAGACGGATTTGTCTCCCGAGCAGGGCTCGTCCACCAAACGCACATCCGAGGGGGGGGGGACCGGCCACGGGCACCGGGGTGGGCACGGGGAAAGGGCTGCCCGCGGCTCCTCAGCCGGGGGTTGCTCTGAACGGGCACCCTGAGATGCCTCACCCTGGACACGCCCCAGCGCCAGCCCAGGAGGACCCAAAGAATCCAGCTGGCACTCGGCAGTGTCGGCACGGCGGGGCTGCAGAGCAGCGCGGGCAGCCATTCCCAGGGCCCACCTCCCAGAGCTCCCCCGCGCCCCCCACGTGTGTCCCGCCCACACAATTGCCCAGTCCAATTCCTGCCCAAGGTCGGACTGGCCCAGGACAAACCCTCTGGCAGGCAGTGGTTTTGTTCCCTCTCATGGTCAGTGCCCAGTGTGTCCCTGTGGGCAGTGCCAGGCTGGGGACAGGCACACGCAGCTGGCAGCACTCTCTGCTCCAAAGACACTTCTGGGCTCCTTGGCAAACTGCCTCTGACACTTGGTCTTCTTCAGGAGAAATTAAGGATTGCTCATGGCAGTTTGGAGATGAAGTTATTCCAAAGGGAAGGAAAGAACAAATATTCCCATAAGAGCCCTTGGGATCTGCTGGGCTGAATTGGGAAGGGCACATTATCTGCAGAGCAAATACAGGACAACCTCAAACACAAAGCCCAGCCTGTCCAGTGGGGTGTGAAAGCACCACTGGGACAAACCTCCACTCTCCTGATTCTTTTCAGGGGCTGCTCCAACCCAGCTCTGAAGCTGCCAAGCCCAAACTGTCCCCAGCGCTCTGGAACAACAGGATCTTCCCAGGGATGATGCATTGGAAGCACAGCCCTCATTCTCACCCTCCACACGCTCCCAGGCTCACCCCAGATTCAGGACAAGGGGTCAAAGGCCACTCGGGCCGGGGCTCTCTCTGTCTCTGCGGGCTCAGGGACTGCAGCCACCAGGGCCCTCCAGCACGGACAGCCTGGACCCAGAGCAGATCCCTGGGGATTAGCAGCGTCCTGGGCATCCCTGGAGACAGAAACCATCAGCCTCTGGGATAGCACTTCATTGCCAGCACACACAGCCTGCCACATTTAGGGGGGCAGCTCTCGGACCACAAACCCAGTCTGACCCAGTTCTCCTGGGCACCAACACGGACTCCACAAACCCACAGGAATGAGAATGTTCTGCTGCTTTGACAAACTTCAGCCCAGCTTTGCAAACCTCAATCCCTGCAGCTCCTGCTCTCCAGAGCCCCGTTCAGGGCTGGCTCCAGTTCCCTGGAGAACCTACCCCAGCCCCACTCGGGGCCAGCCTGAGCAGAAGCCACTGGGCTGCCCAAGGAAGAACCCTCCCCTGGCTGCTGCAGCTGGAGGGAGATCCAGCTCCAATGGAATCCCGGGAACAGCCTCCCAGATGGTCTCTCCCCAGCCCTTGGCAGTGGCTCAGGATGGCAGCAGCTCCAGTGCCAGCTGGGTCCCTGCACGAGTCCTTGTCCCAGCCCTGCCACACGGACACCCACGGGAGACACCCACAGGCACACAGGCCTTGCTTGCACAATTCCTCACCCACAGCTGAGGGAAAGCCACAATACTAAGAAATACCCTGGGCTGAGAGCACTCATCACTCCAGTCCATCAGGACTTGGAGGCAGTTGGGTAGGCAACAGACCCAAATTCTAATCCTACCTCTAAATTTCTAACAGGTTCTCTTAGAAAGATCCTGGACAGGAACTCAGACAACAGAACCCAAACACTGCACAAGCAATAGCAGAAGGTTTGCCGGGAAGAACAGAAGTTCTTTGTTTTCCTTAACACTCTGGGACTGTAGAACCCAATCTTTGCAACCAAGGGACACCAGAGATGTGATTAATACTTAAACCTCTCCCCCATGGGTCTGTCTCAGAGAACTGAGCCAGCCCTGAGCTACTCCCAGGTGCCTGCAGTGCTTTGGGGAGGGGCAGGACGATGCCCCACTTCTGCTTGGAAACATTCCAGATGAGGAAAAGCCACTCCCCTTCTCTCTCTCTGACCCAGAACCAAAGCAGTCCTGCGGGACAACACGGACTATGCACGGAAGGCCCGAGTCAGTGGAGGAAAAAACCACCCTAAACAAACCAAACCACCCCAAATTTCAAGACAAAAACAGGCTGCTTCCTTAACAGGAGCACACCAAACTCATTGAAGCCAGAGAGGAAATTACAAACCAAAACAAAAGACCCAAAAGAGATGCTTTGCACTGATACATCTGGTTGATCATTCCAAAGGAAATTCTCCACAGATCAGAAGCAAGTACCAATAATTTTTCCTCTGTAAAAAATTAACGTTGAGTTTCTGCTCAGGGGCTGGACATGTCCAGTGAGGGTACAAGGTCTGGTGGGTTGTTTATGGCAGATCCTGACCAGCCCAGGCCAAACCCAACCACCTCTATCGCTGCTCCATCCCACATGCGGGGGGAATATTGATTTCCTATAGAAATACTCCCCTTGCCTGTTACTCAGTCCTTCCCTACACATCCATGGAGCAGCTTTACTCCACCCTTTGTTCCCAACAACAGCTCTCCAGCCCGAATCCCAGCTCCCACAGACAAACTAAACACACCTAAGGTGATGGTTCCATCAGCTCCTGGAATTCCGAGCTCCCCGTTCCCTGGAATGCTCATCCCAACACTCACAGCAATCTCACCTCAGCCCACAGGCTCTGTCCTCACAGGGAAACGCAGCCCACCAGGACACAGCTCTGGCACCGCATTTCCTCTCATTCCCGGTCTCCTGCAAACACCCAGAGAAATCCAATCCCTCAGACCCTGCATCCCTGGACACGAGGAGAACTGGAGTTTGACCTGGATCCCAGCGCCCTGGACAAGTGTGTTCCCAGGAGCACACGCCTGTGGCTCCATCCAGCCCATCCATCCCTCCTTTCCTTCCTGGCAGTCCCAAACCCTCCCCCAGCTCCCATGGGTCTGTCCCATGGCCCAGCCCAGCTCCAGCCCTGGCAGAGCTGCAAACACCCCCCAGCTCGGCCCCCCGGGCTCCTGAACCCCCAAGCCAAGGCTCAGGCTCACCAACGGGGACCCACCTGCCCCTCTCAGCACAGCCCAACCCCACAGCTCGGGGACCCCACGCTCAGCTGGCCCTTGGCCCCTTCCCCTCCACCCTTCCCAGCATGGCAAGGACCAGCCTGCAGTGGAAACAGAGCCAATGCCAACAGGCAGGAGGAGAGAAACGTGTCCCTCTGACTTACCCCACCCCACGGGCAGCACCAGGAGCCCCCAGCCCGGCCGGCGGGGCTGCAGCCTCTTGCCTTTGGCTGCTCCCAGCCCAGGGCACTTGGCAGAGCTGGGCTGGATCGGGGCTTTGGCCTGGCCTGGAAGAGAGGAGAACAAGGCAATTAAGGGCACTGGGCAAGTCAAAGGCTCCTGCCCTTCACCCTTCTCTACAATTGCTCACTAGAGAGTTTTAGCCATGAAAAATCCAGGGGGGTCACCAAATAAAATGGGACCTTTTCCAGCATTTTCATTCCTCTCTACTTCAGGCATTAAAAGGAGGCTCACCTTTCTTACTACATTCCTTGCCCCATTTGATCAGCATCATTTTCATTCCAAACCCCCCTTGGGAGTAAGTCAATCCTCTGCCATTGGACTTTGGACAAAGGAAGAGACACCTGGGATGATGGACCCCAGGAAATGAGGGAGAGAAACCTGACAGGGAAAGGTTTCAAGGCACTCCAGAACTCAGAAATGTGTTCATGCCTTGCCAGCCCACCCCCATTCTGTGCCACCCACCTGAGCTGGGCAGGTGAGGCCAAGGCTCCCCTTCCTGCTGCCAATCACTGTCCCAGCACACGGATCCCCGTGCTGGGCAGCACTTGGGAAAACTTGGGAAAGGCCAAAGGGAAGTGGCACTGCCTGTCAGAAAACATGTCTGTGAACATCCCTTCTGCACCAATGTAATCCCATCCCTCTGCCCCAATAAACCCAGGGCAGGCAGGTCTCTCCAGCCCAGGGGAGAACGGGAAGGAGAACTGCAGGAACACAGGCAGGCACAGGCAGCTCTTGGCACTGATTCCCTGCAGACCTCTCTGCACTTGGGGCTCTTGGTACCTCATTTATAAAGAATGGGGGGGGCAGCAGCCCAGGAATGCCCCTCAAAAACAGGGGCCTGGGTGGCTGGAGATTAGAGGAGGGGAGTTGTGAGGGGAGACACAGAGAGAGAAGAGGAACAGGGGGTGGTTGGGAACAGGCTGTGTGTCCAGCAGGGATGGGAACTGGAAACACAGGAGGCTGGAGGAAGGCAGGGGGTGAGCACGGGCCTGCCTTGGATGGATCCTTTTTCCCTTTGCTCAGGGCCTCAACTCCACCCTCTCTGAGAGCAGCAGGGAACTGCTGCAGGGGAAGAGTTCCTTTAGGCACAAGCCAGTGATGCAGCCACTGGGGCAGGGGAAGAGGGGAGAGGAACTGACACAAAAATGACACAGTCACCACTGAAAGGGACTTTATTGAGCTGCAACACAAACACATTCACAGCAGGCCGGGGCAGGAGGTGCCCCCAGGACCACCAACACAGCAGCTGGGCTTGCAGGAACACCCTCTTCTCAAGTTATGGAACCAGGGGCTGACAGTTGGGATCCATCCTGGGGGGTTGGAGAGCACGGAGGCATCAGGGCCAAGTCCTGCCCACTCACTGCAGACAGTTCAGCCCCAGCAGCAGGGGGAGTTTCTGCCTCTCCCTCCAGTATTATTTGTGACCCAACAGCTCAGTGCTGTGGAATTTTAGCTCCATAAATGTTTTACACAGTTGAGCTTCACCAGAACTGGGGCACGTGACAGTATTCCTGACTCTCCCAGGGCTGCACTTCCTTTGGGCATGAGGAACCTTGCAGAGCGCTCCAAACCTTCACAGCCCACTTGCTCTTCTTGCCACAGTTGGACCAGCTCACTGTCCCTTCAGAAAGAGAAGGCAATGATCCTTTCTGAAACCAGAACCTCCCCCCCTTTGCTTTCCCATTCTATGTTTGGTTCCCTACACAACTGAGGCCCTTCCAGGCCTTGCCAAGTGGCAGCCAAGGAATCCAACCCAAGAACCTGCCAGGGAACAACGTCTGTGCCACAGCAACATCATTCCAGGCCTCTCACTGCCACCCCTACTTCTCCCAACAGCTCCAAGGGCACCAGAACTTGCCCTGAAGGCACAAAGGCTACTTTTGGGAGCACCACGAGCCATCTATTCTGTAGCACTGGAATTCCGTCTCCTGGACAAGCCCTGAGAAGCAGGGAACAATGCCTGCAGTGACACATATGGAAATGAGTCACTGTGGGGCAACGACAGAGGAGTGGAAACCATTCAGTCAGTCTGACCCAACCCTGCAGTCTTCCAAAAGGAATTTCTTCTTTGTGGAGACAGGGCATGGCCAGGAATTCCAACACATGCAGTCAGAGGGCCTTGCACAATTGGGCACCTGACCTGTATGGTCCCCAATGTTCCTGATGTTCTCCTGCACACACTGCTGGGGCAAGACTGACCTGTATGGTCCCAAATATTCCTGATGTTCCCCTGCACACACTGCTGGGGCAAGACTGACCTGGATGGTCCTCAATGTTCCTGATGTTCTCCTGCACACACTGCTGGGGCGAGACCAAAGTGACGCTCTACTCCTGCTTTTGCTGCAGCCTCTGATGAGAGGGGAACCTATTGGGATAAAGCACCCCAAATTTTTGCTTCACTATTTGCCCCTGTAGGAACAGCAAAAGCCACAATAAACAAATTAGGATGCTGCCTTGCAAAGCAAACAAATGCAACAAGCAAGGTACTAAGTGGACTGCTTTTGGATGTTAATTCAGTCAGACCTGCTGTGTTACAGAATAGAGCTACAATTGACTTTTCACTATTGGCTCAGGGACGTGATTGTAAAGAATTTCAAGGAAGGTGTGGTATGAATTTGTCTGATCATTCTGAGTCTACTCACAGTGCATCCAACAGCTGCAAGAGGGAGTTGCAAAGCTGCAGGTTAAGAATAGCTGGGATTACCTGGAAAACCTGCTGAACAGTTGGGGAATATCAGGATGGGTTAAAGCCATAGTAAAGATGGGATGGGCCGGTGTGGGGATGTTTCTGGGTATTGCAATATGCTTGCCATGCTTGATGCAATGCAATCAACCAACTATAAACAAAGCACTAAAGGCTGTTTTATTTGTAAAAAAAGAAGGGGGAATTATGGAGGTGAACAGTGTCACCTACCTCGGGCCCAGGACAGTGGACATTGTTCAACAAGCTGGCAGAAAGCCATGGGAACAGAAAGCAGGACAAAGAGGACACAGAAGAAGATACAAGACTGCAAGAAAGACCTTGGCTGCTAAGAAATGTAGTTATTTGTATCTATTAAAACACAGGCTGTATTATGTAGACTTGAAAAAGTAAGCATAAGTAGAAGATCACCAACTGTTCTGCTTGAACTACCTATAGCTCTGCCTGGGGTATATAAGCTTATGCATTGTCATAATAAAGGTCTACGTCTTCCTTATACCACCAAAACAGAGTCGGTGCCTTTTAAAGCCACACTCCTTCTATTGGGTTAAGGACTGAGGAAGTTGGGCCTGTGTCTGACCAGGACATGTGCAAACCAAATGCTGGGGACTGGAACACACACCTTGCCCTTCTGGAGCTCTTACAACTACATTCAAGAGAAAACAGCCAATTGTACCATCACTGCTCATTTCTTAATCCCAATCCCACACTGCTTTGGCACTTGGAGCACCACTTTTAGAACCCAATTACAGTCCATTAGAGAGCTCCCTTTCTAGCAGGGACAGGGACCCCTGGGATACTCTCAGGAATGCCTGAATCCATTGCAGGGACCTTGCTTTGAGCTCCCCAGGGCCGGGCACCCCGAGGATCTCCCCGAATAATCCTTTCGGTGCGCGCTGGAGTCCTCGGGGTGCCCCAACCCGGGGGGCACCAACAGCACTGTCCCTCCAGGGGGCCCAATTTGGTCCTAAAATGCAGGGGGATCTTGCCTGTGTCCCAGACTGGTCCGGGGATCTGAGGCCCTTCCCGAGAAAATCTCGGTGCCGGCGTGAAGGGCCAGAGATCCCTTGGAGCCATGGGAGAGCAGGCACAGAGTCCCTCCTGGGGGCCAATTCTGCTGCCTGAACTCAGCTCTTCAAAGAAGCCTCTAAGACTCAGCCAGTAAGCTTTAGAAGCCAGGCAATCTTTCATTCCTATGCTCCTGAATCATTCCAGCCCACCAGGTGCCCTGACAATCAGCTCCCAAAGGGCACACACAGGTATCTCCACTGCAGCTGATGGGAGGGGTCAGCATTACAGGAGAATTCATTTTCCTTCCCTGCATTCCTATTCCATACTCAGGGCATTTTCCAACACTTATTACCATACACACCTACCCGTATAATATCTCCAAGGGGCTTCACTGAGGGCCTTCCCAGGTCTGCTCTGTCTGGAGCCCTCAAAGTTCTCAGTTGCCTGCCTGAGGAACCTCAACACAACTCACCTGCTGACACAGCAACTTGGTGCTGCTTGCCTGCTGCCTCACTTCCCTTCTTGCTTCACCTCCCTTGGTTGGTCCCTTTCAATCCCTTGGCTCAGCTCTGTGCGCTTTCCAGGTTTCATCCTGCAAAAGGATTAGCTCTTGTTACATCTCAACACTCAGACAGCATTCCTCCTTTTCTCCTGACACTTGGCCATCAGTCCAGTGTCTCATTATTTAAAGCAGAGTATGACTCCTCAATGACAACAACAACTACAGCCCTGAATCCTAACACAGGCTGAGACACAAACATGGATGGGAACTCTTAAGGATCCACTTTGTTCTGCTCACCAATCAAAAGGAGCTTTTTTAACTCAAGAAGAGAACCCAGGTCCTTTTTCTGCAACGTCAACTGCTATAAATGTGATCCACAAGACCTGGAAAGGCCCTTCCCACTTCACCTGCAGGGTTGGCAGTGCCACCACTGGACACGGACCCAGTGGCTGGGCAGGAACGGAGGGGCTGGGGCGTCCAATCCATCGGCCCAGGCGGCACCAGGAGTTCCTGAGGGGAGAGCCTCAGGATTATGAAGGATTAGGAAGATCATTTTAAAATTCAATATGTATATCTCCTGGAATAGAGGGAGTTTGACAAAGCCTACTGGTACAACAAGGACACACTCAAGGCCATCTATTCAAAGGATCTACCAGCACTCAAAAGCTATCACTGTCCTTCTTGCAGGGCTAACTCAGGAAACTCTGTCTGTCAAGAGCCTCCAGGAGGATTTCCAGCTTTTGGGGCTCCCTTTTAGCCATTTTCCCCCTCACTGTAGCTGGGACTATCACCTGCCCTACAGGGGGAACAGCCCACAAAGTTCACCATCAGGGATGCCATTAACTCAAAGTCCCTTCTCAGGGGGGTCACTGCACACCTTGGCCTTTGTTTGCCCTCCCCAACAAAGATACTTCCAACAGTCCTGAGACATCTGGCAGACCCAGAGCTCTCCTCAGGGAATGCTTTAGCTGCTTAAAGGCTGCCCTTGCACCACCTATCCTAGTGGTAGCAAATTCTTACAGGTTGTCCTTAAAAGCTGGTATAACAGTCTTACCACACATCCAGAGGGAGCAATCCAGAGTCCACCCCGTCCTACCATTCCCAGCAAGGCACTTCATGGGCTGTCTGGGGCTCAGGGAGGAGTCAGGGGGCTTCTTTTCTTCCTTCCCGCTTCCCAGATTTTCTCCTTCCAAAGCAAAGGTTTCTTGGCTTTCCTTGCTCAAGGAGATGCAGCAAAGGCCATCTTTTAAATCCAATACTGGAAACTCCTCCAGGTTGTCATTCAAGGTGCTTCTCGCAGGTCCTGCACTCATCAATCATCTTGGCCATTGGTTTTCTTGGCAGGTTCTTGCATCTATATCCTACAAGCAAACCAGGATGAGCCAATTCAGCTGTTACTGCAACCAATCCAAGCTGGAATTCTGATTTTAAAGGATACTGGGTTTGCCTTACCCATAGAGATCCCACATTAGGGGTAATACCTACAAGTTCTGCCCTCTTCCACTTTCCTGGAATTCCACTGGCCCACACGACAGGAACAACTGCAGCTGCCACTTCAGTCGGGACCTTGCTGCTGACAGGAGTTATTCCCTGCACAACAAGAGCTGCTGCTTGGACACATTTAGTTTCAGCAATTACAGTTTCAATAGCCCCAGTTTTCAATTTCATTTCTGCCTCAACTTTTCCGCTCAATCTCTTCTGAGCAGAGGTTTGGGTGAGTTTGACAAACAGACCAACTGAGGAACTCCCCAATGTTTTCCCAGTTTGACCCCTGTCACACCAATCCCCTTAACACTGCCAGCCCTTAATTCTCCCTCTCTTGTGTTAAGGACTGAGGAAGTTGGACCTGTGTCTGAGCAGGACATGTGCAAACCAAATGCTGGGGACTGGAACACACACCTGGCACTCCTGCAGCTCTTACCATTACATTCCAGAGAAAACAGCCAATTGCACCCTCACTGCTCATTTCTTAATCCCAATCCCACACTTCTTTGGCACTTGGAGTACCACTTTTATCACCCAATTGCAGTCCATTAGAGAGCTCCCTGTCTAGCAGGGACAGGGACCCCTGGGATACTCTCAGGAATGCCTGAATCCATTGCAGGGACCTTGCTTTGAGCTCCCCAGGGCCGGGCACCCCGAGGATCTCCCCGAATAATCCTTTCGGTGCGCGCTGGAGTCCTCGGGGTGCCCCAACCCGGGGGGCACCAACAGCACTGTCCCTCCAGGGGGCCAATTTGGTCCTAAAATGCAGGGGGATCTTGCCTGTGTCCCAGACTGGTCTGGGGATCTGAGGCCCTTCCCGAGAAAATCTCGGTGCCGGCGTGAAGGGCCAGAGATCCCTTGGAGCCACGGGAGAGCAGGCACAGAGTCCCTCCTGGGGGGGCAATTCTGCTGCCTGAAAACAGCTCTTCAAAGAAGCCTCTAGGAGTCAACTGTTGAGTTTTAGAAGCCAGGCACTCCTTGCTTACAACACCCTGCCATGATCACAGCCCGCCAGGTGCCCTGGCAATCAGCTCCCAAAGGGCACACACAGGTGTCTCCACTGCAGCTGATGGCAGGGGTGAGCACTACAGGAGGGTTCATCTTCCTTCCCTGCATTCCTGTTCCATATTCAGGACATCCCCAACACCTGTTTCCATACACACAAACCCTTATAAGGTCTCTGAGGTGCTCTATCAGAGGTGTCTGGTGGTCACCTGTGCCTGGAGCCCCCAAAGTTCTAAGTGACCACCTTATCAACTTCAAGACAACTCACCTGGTTGTAGAGGAACTTGGTGCTGCTTGGCTGCTCTCTCAGTTCCCTTCTTCATTCTTGCTTTACTTTGCTTGCTTAGTCCCTCTAAATCCCTTGGCTCAGCTCCATGGAGTTTCTAGGGTACATCCCACTGCAAAAACTACCAGTTCTTAGTACACCTCAAAACTTAGACACCAGGGATCAAGGCAGAAATCATCTCATCCAGGGAACTGCCTCCAAATATTGGGACAAAAATACCATAACATTCCACAGCCTCCCTTGGCAAATAAACACCAAACTACTCAGACACAAACAATAACCAGCACACTACAACTATCTGCCACTGCCAAGTCAGTTGGTAAATTACACAAGGTGAAATTCTTTACGAGTACCAGTTATGATACAAATACCAGGGAGATCATAGACTCTCCCATACACTTTTACTCTGAGGAAAGAAGGAAACCAAAGCCATCCCCAGTACTGCAATAGCTCAGGCTCCCAGAAAGGCCCAGGGGCTGGGCTGGGGCTTTTGGCTGCCCTGGAGCACAGGCAGGAACACGATGTCACCACCCCACGGGCACAGCTGAGAACCCAAAGAGCAGCCACACCAGCAGCTCCTGCCAGCCCTGCTGGGCTGGGCCTTGGGGAGGAAGGGCACTGGCCTTTCTTCCTGCCTAGGAGCAAAGAGCCTCCTTGCTGAGCACCTCTCCTGCCAAGGGCATCAGCTCAGATGGGAAGCTCATCAAGTGCAACTTCCCTGCATTGAGCAAGATTCCTGTTCCCTGGACAATCTCTTTCCAACTGAACTCAGAAGTACACACTAGAAGTTCAGGTGTTACCTAAAATTTCTTACAAGAACCTCTGAGACTCAACTGGTGAGTTTCAGAAGCCAGGCAATCTTTCATTCCTATGCTCCTGAATCATTCCAGCCCACCAGGTGTCCTGACAATCAGCTCCCAAAGGGCACACACAGGTATCTCCACTGCAGCTGATGGGAGGGGTCAGCATTACAGGAGGGTTCATTTTCCTTCCCTGCATTCCTGTTCCACATTCAGGACATTTTCCAACACTTATTACCATACACACCTACCCTTATAACATCTCCAAGGGGCTTCACCGAGGGCCTTCCCAGGTCTGCTCTGTCTGGGGCCCTCAAAGTCCTCAGTGCCTGCCTGAGGAACCTCAAGACAACTCACCTGCTTACACAGCAACTTGGTGCTGCTTGCCTGCTGCCTCACTTCCCTTCTTCCTTCTTTCTTCACCTCCCTTGGTTGGTCCCTTTCAATCCCTTGGCTCAGCTCTGTGCACTTTCCAGGCTCCATCCCACTGCAAAAAGGATTAGCTCTTGTTACATCTTAACACTCAGACAGCATTCCCACTTTTCTCCTGACACTTGGCCATCAGTCCAGTGTCTCATTATTTAAAGCAGAGTTTGACTCCTCAATGACAACAACAACTACAGCCCTGAATCCTAACACAGGCTGAGACACAAACATGGATGGGAACTCTTAAGGATCCACTTTGTTCTGCTCACCAATCAAAAGGAGCTTTTTTAACTCAAGAAGAGAACCCAGGTCCTTTTTCTGCAACGTCAACTGCTATAAATGTGATCCACAAGACCTGGAAAGGCCCTTCCCACTTCACCTGCAGGGCTGGCAGTGCCACCACTGGACACGGACCCAGTGGCTGGGCAGGAACGGAGGGGCTGGGGCGTCCAATCCATCGGCCCAGGCGGCACCAGGAGTTCCTGGAGTTCCTGAGGGGAGAGCCTCAAGCCAACAAAGGATTATGGAGATCATTTTAAAATTCAATATGTATATCTCCTGGAATAGAGGGAGTTGGACAAGGCCTACTGGGGCAACAAGGACACACTCAAGGCCATCTATTCAAAGGATCTACCAGCACTCAAAAGCTATCACTGTCCTTCTTGCAGGGCTAACTCAGGAAACTCTGTCTGTCAAGAGCCTCCAGGAGGATTTCCAGCTTTCGGGGCTCCCTTTTAAACATTTTCCCCATCACTGTAGTTGGGACTATCACCTGCCCTACAGGGGGAATAGCCCACAAAGTTCACCATCAGGGATGCCATTAACACAAAGTCCCTTCTCAGGGGGGTCACTGCACACCTTGGCCTTTGTTTGCCCTCCCCAACAAAGATACTTCCAACAGTCCTGAGACATCTGGCAGACCCAGAGCTCTCCTCAGGGAATGCTTTAGCTGCTTAAAGGCTGCCCTTGCACCATCTAGCCAAGGCAGCAAATTCTTACAGGCTGTTTGAAAAGTTGGCATAACAGTCTTACCACACATCCAGACGGAGCAATCCAGAGTCCACCCCGTCCTACCATTCCCAGCAAGGCACTTCATGGGCTGTCTGGGGCTCAGGGACGGGTCAGAGGGCTTCTTTTCTTCCTTCCCGCTTCCCAGATTCTCTCCTTCCATAGCAAAGGTTTCTTGGTTTTCCTTGCTCAAGGAGATGCAGCAAAGGCCATCTTTTAAATCCAATACTGGAAACTCCTCCAGGTTGTCATTCAAGGTGCTTCTCTCAGGTCCTGCACTCATCAATCATCTTGGCCATTGGTTTTCTTGGCAGGTTCTTGCATCTATATCCTACAAGCAAACCAGGATGAGCCAATTAAGCTGTTACTGCAACCAATCCAAGCTGGAATTCTGATTTTAAAGGATACTGGCTTGGCCTTACCAGTAGAGATCCCAGATTAGGGATAATACCTACAAGTTCTGCCCTCTTCCACTCGCCTGGAATTCCACTGGACCACACAACAGGAACAACTGCAGCTGCCACTTCAGTCGGGGCCTTGCTGCTGACAGGAGTTATTCCCTGCACAACGAGAGCTGCTGCTTTGACACATTTAGTTTCAGCAATTACAGTGTCAATATCCCCAGTTTTCCATTTCATTTCTGCCTCAACTTTTCCAGTCCATCTCTTCCTAGCAGAGGTTTGGGTGAGTTTGGCAAATAGGGAAACTGAGGAATCACCCAATGTTTTCCCAGTTTAACCCCTGTCACATCAATCACCTTAACACTGCCAGCCCTTAATTCTCCCTCTCTTGGGTTAAGGACTGAGCAAGTTGGACCTGTGTCTGAGCAGGACCTGTGCAAACCAAATGCTGGGGACTGGAACACACACCTGGCACTCCTGCAGCTCTTACCATTACATTCCAGAGAAAACAGCCAATTGGACCCTCACTGCTCATTTCTTAATCCCAATCCCACACTGCTTTGGCACTTGGAGCACCACTTTTATCACCCAATTACAGCCCATTAGAGAGCTCCATGTCTAGCATGGACAGGTACCCCTGGGATATTGTCAGCAATGCCTGAATCCATTGCAGGGACCTTGCTTTGAGCTCCCCAGGGCCGGGCACCCCGAGGATCTCCCCGAATAATCCTTTCGGTGCGCGCTGGAGTCCTCGGGGTGCCCCAACCCGGGGGGCACCAACAGCACTGTCCCTCCAGGGGGCCAATTTGGTCCTAAAATGCAGGGGGATCTTGCCTGTGTCCCAGACTGGTCCGGGGATCTGAGGCCCTTCCCGAGAAAATCTCGGTGCCGGCGTGAAGGGCCAGAGATCCCTTGGAGCCACGGGAGAGCAGGCACAGAGTCCCTCCTGGGGGGGCAATTCTGCTGCCTGAAACCAGCTCTTCAAAGAAGCCTCTAAGACTCAGCCGGTGAGTTTTAGAAGCCAGGCATTCCTACACACTAAGATATTTTAGGAGCTTATTGACTGAAAAAGCATAAAGCTTTAATCAGGGACATCTGACCTCCCACAGACAGCTCTTTTCCCCTTTCAGTATAAAATTATTTTCAGGGAATCATTTAACAGGAAGTGCCCAGGAACCCAAAAATGTGCTTTCCAGAACAGAAAATAAACAGAGAGAAGGAGCTTTGCAGAAGTGTAACACACTCCAGAACAGACCTTGACTTCAGTTCTACTCTTTATGTTCAAATACAGCAGAAGACAAAAACTCCACCAAGAGAGCTGGCACATTACCCATGGTACCCTCAAAGTCCCTCTCACGAGGGCTGGAGGAAAATCGCAGCTGTACGAGTTCCTTGTGCCTGCAGATGCCTGGGGATCCTCTCCATCCACCTCGTGCTCTTCCAACAGGAGAAAGGGTGCTGAGACAGGAGGAAGGAAACCTTTAGCATAAAGCTGGGGAGGAATCTAAAGCTTCCTTTCCTGGGGAGCTTTGTGAAGTCTGCAACCAAGAGGGGGAAAATTTGCATCTCCTTTGGTGCAGGTGTCAACAGAGGCCAACAGAGCTTCCACCTTTTTCAGACAACTGTGCCCTTTTTGGCTCCCTGGCAGCTCCAATGGCACCAGAACCCCCTTCCTGCACACCCACGGCTGTCACACACAGGCACCCACACACCTTTGCTCCAGCCCACACGTGGCCAACATTTCCTCACCCTGGACATCCCAAGGGCAGTATTTTTGCTAGAGAGCACAGCAACCCCCCTGTCCTTGCAAACTGCGTCCCTGCAAAAAAAAGGAACCATTTCTCCTGGACACTTCTCCCACAGTCAAGGTCTTTTCAAACTGCTGTCGTGCCACCAAATCTGCTCAGGGTCCCTCCCAGCTTCTGCCTGTCCTTGCATTTAAAGGCACGGGCATATTCTACCTTCCAACAGCAAACCCAGCTCCTCACTGGCAGTAGAAGCCCTGCTCTTACCTGGACAGACTGCCGGGCTCGGCACAGCTGTGGCTCATGGAGCAGCTTCCCAAGGCCGTTCTCTCTCCCGGCAGGAAGCACAACTCGCCTCCACTCCCCAGCACCAGGGGAAACCACGAGCCAGGCTGCAAACTGACACAGAACGAGCAAAAAGCATTAATGCAGCACCAAGAAACTGAGACCAGTCTTCGCCTTGTAACGCCGTACGGGGAAAGCCTTTGGGATTCCGAGGCAAAGCCTGAGACACCCAGAGAGCACCAGCCCCGCAGCCCTGCCACAGCTCCCCCGGGGTCACCCGGCAGGTAAGGGGCTTACCCGGCCCCCGCCGCCCAGCACAAGGCGCCCCTAAACGCCCCCGGCTCCCCGGTGCACAAACCCAGCGGCCAAGGCGCTCTCCCCTCAGGCAGCAGCGGGACCGCACCCTCAGCCCTCACACACAACCGCCCGCACCTGCCCCGCCGGCCCTTTATACCGCGGGCCGGCAGCGCTGCCCAATCAGCACTCGAGCGCTTCGGCCCAATCCCAGCCCGCCTGGCTCTGCGGCCCCGCCCCACCCGCCCCGCCCGGCCCCGCCCCTCGGCGCGGCCCCGCCCCCGTTCCCTCCGCGCGGCTCCGCCCCCGTTCCCTCCGCGCGGCTCCCGCCGGAGCCGGGAAGGGCGGTGGGAGCGCCGCGGTCACGGCCCGTCCGGGGACACCGCGTGTGCCCCTCCAGCCCAGCCCAGCTGCCCACGGGGCACTGCAGCAGCTGAGATGGGAAGGTCAGAGCCTCAGGGAAAAGGGGGCTCTTTTACCTCCATCAGGGATTGTCCCTGTCCCCTGCACGGCTCCGGGAAGGTCCCCAGCACCCGCGGGTCTGACGGGCACAGCCTCCCATCCAGCTCAGCAGGAACAAGCCCAGCGTGGCCTGTGCCGGGGGCTGTGTGCCCCTCCTGAGCCTGGAGAGAATTCAGGAAGAGAAATCAGAGCCAGTCGGTCCTGGAGGGTGCACCTGCTCTCGTTCCAGCTGGGCACACGGGGCTTCCTTCCGCTGTTCCCTGTGGCGAGAGACCTGGATGTTTGTCCCTGGCTCAGCCCTGGAGCCCAACTGGAAGCAGAACCGCGTTAGCAGGGACCTGCCCCTTCCCTGCCACGGGCCCAGGGAGGGTCCCGAGGGCTGTGCCGGGCTGACACCGCAGCCTCCTGCCCGCTCACCACTGGGCACCTCGAGGCTGAAATCCACCCTCCTGCTGACAGCTGCAGCTGTGCAGCATTTGGGCTGATAGATATGGGCCTTAGGGATATTTGGAACTGGCTGACAAGAACCTGCTGTTGTGTGAGACAACCTGGATATGGAATTGCACACGGTGACCTGAAGCCAGAGTGATTTTCTTGCCTTGCCAAGGCCCTGTGTTGCTCCCAGTCACAGGAAATCTCTGTTTCCCTGCCCATCCCCGGAGACAGGCGGCCCCTAAAATCCCTGGCAATCAGGAAGCACAGGCTGGAGGGGCTGGCAGGACCCAGTGGCCGTGTGTGCTGTGTGACACCGTGTCCTGCAGCCCCACGGACCTGCACAGCAGGGACAGGTCCCGGCAGCGTTTCAGTGCCAAGGCCAAAGCCGGGGCTCAGGGACAGCTGGGGCACATGGCAGCTCTGGGAATCTCTGCCATGGATGTCTGGGCATTCCAGGACTGCCTGCTGGCCAACGGAGCTTCTCTGCAGACCATGGAACCAACAGGTCTCTTGGACTGTATGAGAATTTGGGTCAGAAGAGAATGAAAGAGGGCTGTTCAGCATTGTGTACTGCAGGAAAGAGTCGATAGAATTATTTCAGGCCACAGTTACGTCTGTGCTTCTAATACACCAGAGAGCGAGTATAACCTTGCATTTTCACTTACCTTAGAATTTGCTAACCTTTAGACAAGGGATATAGCTTTTGTAAGGAAGGGGGACTGGGAAAAGAACATGACTTTTACAAACAGACAGAATGTGTAGCTTCAAAGTGACAGGTAACAACTCAGTATCCAGCATTCGAGGCTAAAAAACAAGTCATCCAAGACGAGAAAGGTTCAACACTACAAAGAACTAATCCTACGGCCTGGACAGCGAGAACAAAGCCCGAGGGTGTCAAAGGCCTGTCAGAGAGACTGCAATGTCAACAGAAGGACGCGAGATGGCAGCGTCCGTGAAATAACTACAGCGGCCCACAGGCCACGGGCACCGATGGGGTCGGACCGGGCTGCTCAGGGAGGGATCCAGTCACGTTTTGAAACATTCCACGGATGGGGATACACAACCTCCCCAGGCAACCCGTTCCATGAGCGACTGTCCTGACAAAATACCTCCCCCTCCTCTGCGGTTGGAAGCAACAGCTGGGCTGGCAGGAGCAGAACCTCCCTGCTGGGCCATCCCCCAGCAGCCCAAACGCCCTGTACGGGGCTCGGTGCGGAGGCCTGGGCGGCTCGTTCCTGCAGCTGGGCATTTTAGGAGCTGCCCTTGCCCCGTCACTGCCAAGTCCCTCTGGCAGTGGTGCAGCTCCTCAGCTGGAGTGCCTCTGAGGGACCCCGGCCACGTTTCCCAGCAGCTGAAGGAAGGGAGGCTCACCCCCCAAGCTGGGCTGCCTTTCTCTCGCTGCCTTTTCCCCACCTTTACACTGCAGTGACAAGAGCTGCACTTTCCCAGGGAACGGGGCAGTGACAGGGGAGAGCAGCAGGCAGGAACCCCCTTCTCTTCTGCAGGCCAATGACTAACTGTGTGTGAGGGGACAGCAACTCTGGTACCAACTGCACCTCCCGCTTCTTGTCACAGATCGATCTGAGGCACTTGTCAGGTCAATACCTGCTCTTTTCAGGAGCACCAGACTTGTGTTCAGTGTCCTCATTGTAGCCCACGAATCCCTCTAGATGTTAAATCAGCCTCCCTGTCCTGATTCTTCTAATGAAGAATTAGCATTAGTGTCAAACCTTGTAAATGAGATACACAAATTATCCTGAGAGTGTCTATGTTACAAGCTCAGTTTGGCAGTGTTGCTATCCTGAAAAATGTGGGAGGGAACAGTGACACCATCCCTGCAGTGCCAGGGCTGGCCTACATTCCCAGGAGAACTCTGGAGGGAGAGACAGAACGTTTAAAACATGAAACCCTGGCATTGCAATTGTTATTTCTAAATATGTGTTTCTATCTGATACAGTTGTTGGGGTGATTACTCTGGAGAGTGTTTTGTACCTCAGGCAGTACATCTGGTGTATCAGCCTCCTCGTAAGCAGGAACCAGCACGTTCCCCAAAGGAATGTTATGTCAGACTGTCAAACACAGCACGGAGGTCAGCAGGAGTGGTGCTTGTGCACAGCTGAAGTGAAGCACACTTGGATTCAGGCTGCTCTGGGAGACCTTTGCTGAGATGGGTATTTCTGCACAGCTTCCTGTGACATGTTGAATTTAGAGATGAGCTGATAAAGGCAGTGACACTGTTCTGTCATCACTGAGCTTTTGAGGATTTCAAACCCCTTATTATTAAGTCCTAAATCTCTACCACTGCTTATGAAATGGATGACACCATATCGATCTCTTTGAGGGAGCCATGGTCACAATAAAAATAATAAACTCAGTCATTTCTCTATGGAACAGGCACAACGTCACAGCAGTCCCTGTGCCTTTCTTTCCATGGAGTGGGTGCCTAGTTTGGACTCTCTCACTACACCTGCACTAGGAAGCAATGTTGGGTCACGGCTCCTCTCCAGGGTTTTTCCGCACTGTCAAACTCTCCGTGTGGTTCAGTTGCACCGTTCAGAGCGACTCCCCAGTGGTGTCCCAATGGTGCCCTAGACCTTGCTCAGGACCAGCCTGGGCTTGGCAGGGGCAGGGCCGTCTTTAACAGACGGAGTGGGTGCAATTACCCTGATCGGGTAATTGCCTAGAACACAGCCTATGCTGCACCTCAAGGACAACACAGAGATCCTGGCCCTTCTCGTGGATGGGAACAAGGACTAGAGAGCCAAACTCCTTTCCCTGTAGAGTTATGGCCCTCTGACCTTCTCTGGACGTACACCCCCAGGTGTGCTTCACCTCACTAGCCTTCGGCTGTTTAACCACTCCTTAGTTTCCCTCTCAGTAAAGGAACAGAAACAGCACCCTCTAGTGGGCCATCTAAAATAGATGGGGCGAGTCACTAACAGGAGACTTCTGTTGCCATGCACTAACTAAAAAGGGAGCCAGAAGACTCACTCAGACACCTTCCTTCCCCCAGCTAAACTTGGGCGACATGGGTCTCACTTTATGTGATTTTGCCTCTGCCCAGTTAACTGAGTCCTAGGACAAGGCATTGCAACGTGCACGGTGTCAGTGAAACACGTACACTTACTGGTACAAACGTACTAATGCAGTTACCTGTGCCTGTTTGAATCGATTCACTCCTGAATAATTACCTCTGCAGAGGAAAAAGCACGGGGCGGTAGAGGAGGGAGGAAGGGAGGGGCGAAAGGAGTGGTCTAGAGGAATATAGAAGAGCGGAGGTGGGAGGCCGAAGACCGCGCACGCAGGGACAAAATGGCCGCCTGAGGGCGCCCTCAGGGGCTCGAACCCCCTGGGCCCCGCCCCGCGCGCGCCGAGACCGGGACCGGGGGATCGTTCCCAGGGGTCCGTGCCCGGGGTTCGTTCCCGGGTCCTGCCCGTGCCCGCTGCGGGTTCCGGCCGGTGCCGCCTCTCGCCTGGCGGGATTGGGGCTGGGATCGGGACCGCCGCGGGCGGGAGGAGCCGCTCCGGGCGGGCGCTGGTGCCGAGTCTGGCGCTGCCGCCGAGTCTGGCGCTGCCGCCGAGTCTGGCGCTGCCGCTCCGGCTGCGGCCATAGCGACGCTGGGATCCCACCAGGGAACGGGACACGGTTCCGCTCGGGCCGGGGGAGCCGGGGCTGCGACAGGGCACGGGCAAGGGAGAGCGACGGCGGTTTCGTCGTGCCTCCGATGCTCTGTGAGCCCGAGCAGCTGCCCGTCTGTCCCTGTGTCCGTGTGTCCATCGCGCAGCACCGTGAGCACCCCTGGCCCAGGAACTGGCACTGACCGTGCCGCGGGTCAGGCACAGGCTGGTCCCAGCTCTGCCTTCAGCTCTCCCCTCCCTCCCTGCCCTCAGAACTCAAGGAATTTCAAACAGTGACTTTTTACCCTCCAATCAATAAAGTGCAGCTTGTCTGACAGCGCCCGCCAGATGAGATCTGACCCTCTCCTTCCTCTCCCCCCATTGCTCTGGAACTCACACTCTCCAATGGCAAACCCCATGTCTGTGGAAGTCCAGTTGAAATATTTAATCTTTATTTCCACATGGGGAGGGTCCTTTATTTCCACAGGGCCTTGCCACGTGAGTCAAAGCAGGGAAAGACTTGGGATGTTAAAGGTTTTATTGTCATGTGCTCCCCAATACACACACAGCATCAGGAGTGGACACCTGACAGACAGAGCAATGAGCTTGGAAGAAAGGAAATTCAAGGGTCCAAGGATTATCTGCACCAGGGGCTGGAAACCTCTGCTGAGCCATTGCCACTCTTCTTTCCTCTGAGGGACCCCACAGGGACACCAGGATGTTGCCAGAATTGGATCTTTGGGGCCCCAATCACTTCACAGCATTAAATGGGTCGGTCCTGGGGATTCCTTACGGGGGGGCAGCAATTGCACGTGAAACTTTAATAGCCCACTGAGAAATGAGAGGCCTGTGACAAAACCCTGTCATCTTTTTAAAGAATACAAATCAACCATTTCTCTACAGCAGTTTAGTAGCTTAAATTTCCATTCTGTCCCTACAACACAGCATCTAATTCCATCTCTGGATTTGATCTTGGCAAAAACAAGAGTCACCTGCCCTCGGCGTAAATATTTAGTACATAAAATACTGTCAAGAAATCCACTTTTTAATAAATATCTGTAGCTCTCACTCCCCTATACAAGTCCTTTACAGCAATGGGCCGGAGGGAGCGTGGCCGGTGGGGCTGAGACAGGGTGGGGATTGGCATAAATTAATGATTGCAGTCGGATGCGCCGTGCTCGGGGAGGTTTGGAGGTGAACCATGCTGGAAAGAAACATCTCTCAGGCCTTGAAATCCATGCTTCCTGTCAGGAAAAAAATCCTCTCTTTGAAGTCTCGGCGGCGCCTGTTCTGCCTCTGGGTGCTGGTTCAGCACGGACGTGGGGGGCAGCTGGGAACCCCTTTGGCCTGGGACCAGGACAGCACTTGCAGTATCTACAGGGTTTCTGTATTTCAAAATCAAGCATCGCACTGATGATACCCCAAACCCCCCAAGCCCCTTGTGCCAGCAGTTTAAATCCTATGCAAATGAAACCCCTCCTTTTATGCTAATGCTGCTTTAAACACCAGCCCCTTGGAATGTCCATGGAGCAGAACAACACAGGTAAACAGTTGTGTGACAGCACAAAACTCTTATGATAACCCTGATTTCCTGCCCTGTCCAGGATTTACTCAATGGCTGCAAAGGTGCTTGTGCAACATCCCTTTCCAGGGATAGATGAGCCAAACAAGTCCTGAGGGCTCCCTTGGTCCATGGCAAAGGTGTTTTGTCAAGTGTTGCTGTCTGGTCCCGCCTGCAGTGGGGCATTTCCTCCAGGTGAGTGTTTGGAACCCAAAATCATGGGGGAGGGTGAGGTCAGGGCCACCTTTGGGCCCAGACTGGACGGAGCCCTCAGTGACTCCTACTCCCTGCCAGGAATGTAATTTGGGTTTCCTCTGTGCATCCCAGCTGGGCAGGGAACACAGGGCAGGAGGAGGCCGGAGCAACAGAAAGTGAACCAGCACTTCTTGTCCTTTGTATATCCAGGGGACGAGCTGTGCCCTGCAGTGTCCTGCCCGGGGCACACAGTGCACTCCAGGTGTCCAGAGCTCAGGGAATCCCCCCCCCCGGAGTGCCCAACAAAGCCCCGTTTCCATGGCTGTCCTCCAAAAGCCTTCCTGTTCATCGATCCACAGGGCCAGCCCTTGGAGGCCATCGCTTCCCAAGGTGCTCCTCGCTGTTCCCGGAGGTCCTGGCTGGCGCAGGAGCCCCTGCTGCCATGTTCTCCACTGGCACTGGAGGCAGAGCCCTGCGAGGACCAAGGCTGCTACTGTTGGCAGGGGCCTGGTGCAGCAAAGCCAAGAGCCGGGAAGTCTTCCCAGCTGGAGGAGCTCTCCGGTGTGGAACACCGGTGCCTTTAGGCTCAGGGCTGGAGGGTGGGATGTGCCACTCAGCCTCCTCTGTCGCTGGAGGCGGCCGGCCCAGGGAACTGCTCCTGGGCAGGAGCTGAGCCCGGGGGGGCACCGCAGGGGTGGGCACTGGCGGAGCCCTCGGCAGGCTGCCCGGATCCAACGGTGTGTCCCTCTCGGTCCCAGCAGCTCTGGGAGGTGGGAAGGTGCTGCTGCGCTGCCCGCAGGATTCGCAGCACAGCTTGTGGTAGCCAGGGATGGAGCAGTACCGGGCCAGCACTTCCATCTGACAGAAGATGGATTTGTCTCCCAGGCAGGGCTCGTCTGCAAAACAAACATCCTGGGGATGGGAACCCAGCCATGGGCACTGGGATGCCCTGGCAGCACTCAGATGGGCACAGATAAAAGTCTGCCCATGGCTCCTCAACCATGGGCGGCTCTGAACAAGCCCCCTAAGAAACTTTGCCCTGCTCAGACCCCACCAACACCCCAAAAATACCCAAAAAACCCGCTGGCAGTTGGAAATGTCAGCACATTGTGTTTGCAAGGAACTCAAGACAGCAATTTCCAGTGCCAAACCTCCTAGAGCTCCCACACACCAGCCAGGTACATCCTACCCACCCCAAATCCCTGCCCTTCCAGCCTGAGGACATCATTCAGCAGCAGCATTAAAGCCAAGGGAACCTTCACTCACAAAAATTAAATCCCAAGCAAGAGCCTTTGGAGATGCCTTAAAATAAAAGATTGTTGTTGCATAAAGTTCTGTTTGGATGAAGTTTGGAGTTTTCCAGGGACCAACTGGAAGTGCAGAACTAATGGAAAGTGTTACCAGATGGGTCAGACCTGAGGTGCCCTGAAAGCAGGCATGTGCATCCCTTTCCTTCGGGAAAAGAACTTCCAGAGGCCACTCCTGAGGCTCTGAAATGAAATCAGCTTCTTGCATGAAGCAACGTCCTCACCTGTGCACAGGTGCTGCCTCACCACGTGCCAGGAGTGTGTACAGCCACCCCCTTCTCCTGATTTAAAATACCAACTGGAGCCTGACATCAGGGGGGTGAAAATCAGCTGAATTCCAGGGAAGTTGGTACCAAGTTCCCCCAGGGACATCAGTGGGGCTCGGGGATGACGGTTATCATTAGCAGATCCTATGGAATATAAACCTGTCCTTGCCCTGATCCCAACGAGCTTCCTTGAATCCTTTGCTGGTTCCTGACAAACTTGGCATTAAAGCAGCAGTTCTTCAGGGGAATATCTGTGCTCCATGAGGCACTGTGAGGCTATTTCAGCAGGCATTCAGCATGGAATTCTGGGCTATAGGTATAATTCCTCTAAACTAGCAAAGCTGGTACTGAAACCCAAATCTTGGCACCACATAGAAAACAATGTTTTTCCTGCTGCTGCATCAGTGAAAGCCCCTGGGCTGGGAAATTTTGGCAATCAAATGTGCAGAATTCTATAAATCGCAGTAACCAGCATCACCCCAAAACAACAAACCAAGTCCCAACCAATTCCTTTTGTCTTTCCATAGTGACAGCGACCCTTATTTGGTCCTGTTCTCCCACGGTTCATTTTGGGGTATCAGTTTACACTGGTTTAGATTCCATGACTCCGCCCACAGGGCAGAGATTTGCAGTTGTGCTTTTCTACTTCCAGCAGGTTCTGAAGCAAGTCATATACTCACATAATCCCTTTTTTTTATTTTTTAGGTGAATTCTGCACAATTCATCCCCCATCCCCTATCCTGGCCAGGCTGGTGGGCAGCAGCTGGATCTGTTCTGGCAGAGAACACCCTACACCTGCCAAGAGCTCTGGCTGTTTTTCCTACCAGCTCCTGATCAGTGTCAGGGCCACCGTGAGGGAGTTAAAATCCAGATAAACCCCAAATCCTACAGAGTGAATAATCCAAAGGAAGAAATGCACTGTGGTCCTAAAAAGCTTAAAAATCTGCTAAAAATTCTATGAGAACAATATAATGGGATTCCCTGGAACCCTATTAATGCTCTTGGTTCCATTTCTTCTGTATTTTTATTCCCTCAATTAGCAGCTTGTAGAACTTATCCTGGAATTTAGAGGTTGAGAAGGGTTTGCTTTGGATGGACTTTCACCTCTGGCCCAAATTTGTGCAAGCACAACTTGGGCTAACACAGTTAAACCCTTTTTGTGCAAATGTACAGGAGAGACCCCAGTGTAGGGAAGCACCGACTGCCAGGAGCTGTGACATCCAGAATTTGCCAGACCAAACACAGGAAAAAAGCTGGATTCTGTGCCTGACCCCAGTCCCAGCACTGTGCTCTGCAGGCAGGAACTGCTCCCCCCACTGCAGCCCTTCCACCCATTCTCTTACCATCACAGGGAGCGAGCTGGCAAACCCTCACGGACTCGGGCCGCTCCCCGTCGCACCGGTCCCCAGCACGGCACAGGACCTGCCGGCTCTCAGTCCCCTCCCCGCAGGTCACTGAGCACTGCCAGACACAGAGGGGACAGCTTAGGACTGACCACACAGATGAACTAAGGTCTTCCCTCCAAAATAGTCATTGGACCTTACAGAAGAACTAAAGTTTTACCCGAAAATTTTCCCTGCCTGTCCACTACCGATTACCTCACTTTTACCACAAAATGTTCATTCTCTGCCCTGGAGATTATCTCAAATTTAACCCTCAAAATTTTCCACAGATGTCCACTACTGACTAATTCATTTCTACCTCAAATTATTTATTTTCTACCATGTCATTACCTCAAATTTAACCCTAAAAATTTCCCTACCTGTGCACTACTGATTGCCTTAGTTCACCTCACAGTAGTCATTCTGTGTGCTATAGACTACCTCAAGTTTAATTCAAAAGTTATCCCTCCTACTGATTACTTCATTTTTACCTCAAAATATTTGCTTTCTAAACTAGAGATTACATCGAGTGTTTCCCCACCCCAAAATTCCCTATCTGTCTGTGACTGACTGCCTCAGTTTACCTCAAAGTGTCCCTTCTCTCCCCTAGAGATCACCTCAGATTTTCCTGCCAAATTTTTTCCCCTCATTTTTACCTCAAAATATTCATTCTCTACCCTTAGATTATTTCAGGTTTTATCCCCCAAAACTTCCCTAACTGTCCACACCTGATTACTTCATTTTTACCTTAAAATATTTATTTTCTACCCTGGAGATTACCTCAAATTTGACCCCTCAAAATTTCCTGACCTGTTCAATACTGATTGCTCGAGCTTACCTCAAGATGTTCAGCCTCTCCCTAGAGATTGTCTCAGATTTTAGCCCCAAAAGTTTCCCTACCTGTGCAGTACTGATTGCCTCAGTTTACCTCAAAATGTTCATTCTCTGCACTACAGACTACCTCAAGTGCACTTTAAAATAATTTTCCCTTCTGTAAGGTCCCCTACTGATTACCTCATTTTTACCTCAAAATGTTCATTCTCTACCCTACAGATTATTTCAAGTTTTACCCCCAGAAATTTCCCTCCCTTTTCACGACTGACTGCCTCAGTTTACCTCAGTATGTTCATTCTCTCCCCTAGAGATTACTGAGCACTGCCAGACACTGAGGGGCAGTTCAGGACATTCCGTGTCACAGCACTGTGCACAGTGCACTGTCCCAGCCAGCCCCTGGCACCGCTGCCCACCTGGGACCAGGGTCCAGCTTTCCAAGGCGCAGGACACGGTGCCCGGTTGCAGGACCGGCGGCTCTCAGGGCGATCCCCGCTGCAGAACTTGGCATGGACGGAGCGGTTGGTGCCGTCGGGAAGAGGCTGGATGCAGCGCACCGTGCGTAGCTGGTAACCGGAATTCCCACAGGTTTTGGTGCAGTGTTCCCACTCATCCGCTGCCCAGCTAAAAGGAATATGGAGTCAGATACCATCATACCTGTTGTCCAGCTGTGTCGGCCCCTTTCCTGGAAGTGTCCAAGGCCAGGCTGGATGGGGCTTGGAGCAACCCGGTCTAGTGGAAGGTGTCCCTGCCAATGGCAGGGGAGTGGAATGAGATGAGCTTTAAGGTCCTTTCCAACCCAAACCATTACAAGGTTTTATGATATAAATGTATTTATATGTGTGTGTATATATATATTTAAAATATACTAAAACCAGCCAGTCAGATCAGTACCCATTCTTACACAGGTAGAAATTCTCCTACATATTTCCTCCAGGAAATATATCCTCCTACATATATCCTCCAGGCTGGAAAGCCGTCAGCATCCCACCACATTCATCCCACCCAACGTGGCTGGAGCAATCCCTGCTCTCTGTGCCTGGCTGCACTCACAGGGGCTCCGTGCACTCCTGCAGGTTGCACATCCTACGGATGGGCTTTGGCTTTTTGCTGCCTTCACAGAAGCTGCGATGAACCATTTTGTTGTCACTCTTCCTGCGGCACCCGTATTTGGTGTACTGGAACCCTGGGAAACGTGTCAGAGAAATCAGGAAAACCACATCCTTGTCAGAATGTTTGGTTAAATAGGAGTTTCCTGGCCTGTTAAATGGGTTTACAAGACAATATATTTTGGGGTTTGCATTGCCCATTCTTTGCCTAAGAGCAATGGACACGCCATGAATACAAATACTCAGGAGCATCAGTGTCTGAGTATGGACTTCCAGAGTGACTTTGGGGGCTGAATTTAAACATCTAAAAAGGCCTTTTCCTTCCTAAGCTGGAAATGTGACACTTGGGAACAATCAGGCACTTCAGGCATTTAACAGCTTGTGCTGCTGTTAAAAAAGGAAGGCCAAGAATCCTAAATCATTCCCTTCCCCCAATTTTTTTTGTAATTTGTCCCTTGTTGCAGGTGCCCCATCCCTTGCTCACCTCCACCACAGGGTTTGGAGCACTGGGACCAGCTCTTCAAGGCCCACTCAAAGGTGTCCGTGTCCTCCCGCAGCACGTTGTTGCTGTGGATGGTCGGCACCGAATCCTCGTGGATGATGTATTTGTAAGTCAGGCTGGATCTGGTGTCGTTCTCCCGAGGAATGATCTACAAATAACCAGACATAAACCCAGAGCTGTTACTGACTGCTCTGCAAAGCAAAGACACTGAGCTCTGAACGATCCTTAAGGTCCTTTCAGACCCCAAGCCCCGTGTTCCCAGGGCTCGATGCGTCACCCACCAGCACCACCACGGCGTCGTGCAGAGGCCCATCCGTGTGCAGCGTTTCGATGTCGTCCTCGATGCTGTATTCCCACTGCACGCCCAGGTCGATGAAGGATCGGGATCTGGCCTCCTCCCCTTTCCCATTCAGGATATAGTGTCCTGTAGCCTGGTTCTTGATTGCTGGGAGGAGTGAGAGCAGAGCCTGTTGTGCCTCCACCACAGCAACTGGGGTGGCACGGGGAGGGGTATTTCCATCAAGTTGTGAAAATACCAGATTTTCATCCCATTTTAATTTCCTCTACGCACACAGGGGTGTCCCAGATGCTAAAATCCATAAGCAAAGAACTGAGGAATTGGAGCCTGGGTTTGGGTTCCTGCAGCACACCTCAGCAGCCAGGCACAGTGGGGATTACTATAATGATGATTAGGAGCCAATTCATTAGCAATCTGAATCACAGAATGGTTTTGATTGAAAGGGACCTCAAGGATTATCCCATTCCAACACTCATTTAAATATGGACTCCCATTCTTTTCTTCTGGACAACTTTTTCCAATACACCATAGTAATAATTATTGATACTGAATTTGATTCATCCCAGCAGTGCCCATTTCCATGTAACAATCTTTGGTTAGTAAACATGCAAACTCGGGTCAGTTTAATATTTTGGAGGATTTAAATGAGCAGTAGGTGTTTGTTTGTTGAAGTGTGAGTCTGCAGGACTCAGCCCTGACCATGCCATTTGGAAAGCCCACATTTACCCAACCCCTTCTCTGGGTTCTCTCATCCCTCAGGTTCTCCATCAAGAGCGCCCTGTGCTTCTCCTCAGGGCTTGAACGAAACCTGAGCAGAGAAACACTTACCAAGGAAGTGAGGAGAGGCCTCGTCTTCTTGGATAAACACATGTCGAGCCCCAGGAGGGATATCAAACATCTTAAGGTACCCTTTGGCACGTGCAGGGTCAGTGGAGGCAGCAGGGATGGAAAGAGAAAGGAACAGCCATGGTCAGGAGCGCAGGGCACGGCCCAGCTCTGCTTGCAGGAGAGGGATCCACCAGCAACCGAAGAGCAGGGCTGGGAGACACGGAGCCAATCGGTTTGGAACGTGTGGGACAAGCCCTCCCTGGGCTCTTCTCTTCCAGGGAGAGAAGAGACACCAGTTACAGAACAATTTGCCACTTCCCAGCTAGGATCAGTTTAATATTTGCAGCCATGCTGCTACAGGCTGGATCTATCCATGACTCAGGTAAAAAGATGTTCCCTGTGTTCCTTGGCACATAGAGCATGAACACAAATATTCCTCATAATTTTCCCAAATTACTCCTCAGCCAGGCTGTTGGGTTAGAAGCCCTTGCACTGACCCAGTGTGTTTTCTGCCTCCTTTGTCCCAGACAGGGGAACACTGTGACCTCCTCTGGGCAAGGGAAGGGATCCTCTGCTCTTCCCTTAAACAGAACACTTGGAATTAATGCCCTGGGAGACCAATCCAGTCATTCCAGTGACTGGGGGTCACTTTACCAGCATAAAATATAATTTACATTGTGGTCAAATGCATTTACAGCACATCTGGACCCATCTGGCCAAGATGACCAGTCAGTGGAAGTCGGACCAGTGACAATCGTGGGGGAATTTTAAGTTGCATACTTGCAGATTTCATTTTCCAGAAACTCAAACTCTTTTTGGCACTTCTTGCTTAAATGTTTCCCTGTTGGAAGAGGTCAATTAGTCTTTTTAATGACCAGATTGACAGAGTCAAGGGAAAGCAACCACCATTCCCTGAACACCTCCACCACTTCCATATCCACCCGTAGTCAGGGGCTGCTGGGCAGCAGCATTCCCTGAATGGGATCAAGGGGTGGTGTTAAGCCCATTACTGTCAAAGTTTGAAGGACTCTGGCATTATCCCGTGTCCATGAGTGTGACACAGAGCCCAGAGCCCCCAGGAACTCCAGCCAGCTGCAGGCAGATGTTATTCCTACCGAGCTTTTTGGGAGTGCGGGTGAAGGTCCCCTTCACGGTCCGGCAGTGGGAGTCATCCCCGCCGCAGACCCCACACTGATCCTCGGCCTTGTTGGAGCCAATTTCCTTGTCACAGCCCACTTTCTGCAGAAAAAAAAAAGACTGGATATTAGGAGAGAATTCTTCCCTGTGATGGAGGTAAGGCCCTGGCACAGGTTGCCCAGAGAAGCTGTGGCTGCCCCATCCCTGGAAGTGTCCAAGGCCAGGTTGGATGGGGCTTGGAGCAACCTGGGCTAGTGGAAGGTGTCCCTGCCCACGGCAGGGGGTGACACTGGATGGGCTTTAAGGTCCCTTCCAACCCAAATCAGTCTGGAATTCCATAATACGAAACAATCAGTGGAAGAGAAGTGGAGCATTTCCATGGGACTGGTCTGTGCTGTTCTCTAATTTAATTTAAATCTCCAGGAATTATGAGGAACGCGATGCTGCAAATATGGAATTTAGAGACATCTGCCAAGTCTCTCTCTGTCCTTGAGCTGTTCCCATTGGTTGTCCCCGGGGCAGCTGCCACTCACCACACATTCCCCACGGACACAGATGCTGTAGGGATCCTTGTAGGAGCAGCGAGTCCCATCATGCACCGGCTGCTTCATGTGAGCCACATCCCCGGTTTCCCTGGACTGGCAGTACAGGTGACATCTCTTGGGAGCTGTGGAGCCAGGGAAGAGAAGGAACTGCATGGATGGACATTGATCCAGGCATGCTCCCGAAAAATATCCCGCTGACAGAGCAAGGAGTGAGAAAGGACAGGCAGGTTTGGGAATGGGGATGGGGGCAGAGCGGTGGGACAGGGTGATTTGGGGAGGAACAAGTGGGGAATTTGGGGGGGATGGGGAAGTTTGGGTGGGATGGGGAGGTCTGGGGAGGGAACCCGGGGATTTAGGACAAAACTGGTGGCCAATTTTAGATATAAATGGGCAATTCTGGAGTCATAAAGGTGAATTTTAGGGATAAACTGGGGGATTTGGGCGTAAAACTGGGGATTTGGGAGTAAAATTGGAAATTAGGACAAACCTCATGATTTTGGATGTAATTCTGCAATTGTGGGGCAAAAAGGTCAATTTTGGGAATAAAGGGGCATGTTTGGGGGAAAATGGGGGATTTAAAAGTAAAAAGGGCAAATCTCGGTTAGAGGGAAATTGGAGGTTAAAATCAGGGATTTAGGGCAAATCTGGTGATTTTTAGACATAACTGAAGAACTTAGGGTCAAAAGTGTCAATTTTAGGGATAAATGGGCAATTTTGCGTGGGAAATGAGTAATTTAGGTTAAAAATAGGAAATCTGGATCAGAGCAGGGAATCTGGGGGTTAAAATCTGGGCTTTAGGGCCAAACTGGTGATTTTCAGATAAAACAAACAGAGGGGGTAGGGGGGGAGAAACCAACTAATTTGCTTTTCTGGGAGTTCTGGGCCTGTCCCTGCGATATCCAGGCCAAGGGGAATGGCTTCAAACCCTTTCAAGTGGCACTAAAGGCTCAGAGCAGGACGCACGGTCGGGGTGCTCGTAGGGCAGCCAGTGGTGCCGGCTGCCCCGGAACTCCAGGTGGGAATTGCGCTGCTGGCACTGCTGTGCCCTGAAGTCCTCAAAGTGCTTCGGACACTCCTCGGTGCTGCACAGCTGGAACTCAAAATTGACCCCGGCGCAGTCGTCACCTCCATTGATGGGCCTGTGCGGAGAAAACATTCCAGAGATTCTCATTAGGGAGAAATTCTTCCTTGTGAGGGGAGTAAGGCTCTGTTTAGGTGAAATTTAACTTATGGAACCCTCATCTTTCAGAAAATCATATTTATTTTCAGGTAATTTAAGCCTGGCTCCTGAGATAACTATTCAGGTTAAAACTGTAGCCTTTCCCATAGTTCCTTTGAGAGTAAAACTCTATATCCATTTATCCAGGCCCCACAGTTCCAGTGGGATTCTGAGCACCCTGGGGGGCTTGGTACTCTTTCTGACAATTTCCAGGGTGACCAATACATATTATTTACAAAATCTCCCTCTGCATGATGTGTGCACCCACTTCTATTAATTCCAAGGCTTGCTTCCCATTTAATTCTTTACAGAGCCCAAAACCCTTAGAAATATGTCACATGAAAAAAAAAAAATTAAACTCCATGTAATCTTAATACAGCTCTTGTGTATAGTTAATAATAATTAATGTAATATAGCTCTTCTGTATTAAAAAAAAAGTATATAATTATATCTAGTGGAAGGTGTCCCTGTCTAGGGCAGGTTTGGAATTGGATGGGCTTTAAGGTCCCTTCCAACCCAAACCATTACATGATTCTATGATGCTGTGAAATTCTTTGATTCCACGAAAATTATCCACTTTCCAGGGTCTTGAACAGAATCTCCACCCGAACCCTAATTACCATTTCCAATGGCCCCTCCCTGGACCCCCAGGAGGGTGCAACCCCCAGACCTACATTGGGTTGTTGCACTGGCGCGTGCGGAAGCGAACCCCAGTTCCACAGGTCCGGGAGCAGGAGCCAAACTTGGTCCAGGGTCCCCAGTGTCCATCCTGCTTCAGCTGGTTGGTGTTCTTCCACATGCAGTGACCTTTGTAGCACCACTGAGGGAATTGGGGCAGGAAACAGGTGAGAACAGACACAAAGCCCAAATCAAACACATCATCACAGTACAGGAACATTTTGCTGCTGCCTGGGGCACACTCAGATGGTAAAAGTGACTCTCCAATATCCCAAAAGACAGGGAATTTGCTAAAAAAACAGGTATTTGAGTATAATTTTATAACTAAAAATGGACTGGCAGCAGGACACCCACTAATGGGGATATTAAAGAGAAAAATCAAGTGCTACTCCTCAGCCTACACAAACATTTGCCACATGGGGTCTGGACCACAAGCTCTGAGCAGCCACCCCACAGGAATGGCATCATCTGCATCCCTGGATTCCTAAAGACACTTGATGGACACTTTGCAGGAAAGAACCCAAAAAACATAACAAAAGGGTCACAGAATGGGTTACACCTCCATTGGGGTTTCTATGCCCAAAATGTGCGACAGCAGACCTTGTACAGCTCATGGAATATCCTAGTGGGAAAGCACAGCCTCCTCTCTTCCCATCCTCTCGCTCAACCCAAGAGAGGCTGAGCAATTCCCTCTGTTTCTCTCTGTGCCCTTTACCTCAGATGAACAACACTGTTGGTTTTTTTCCCCAAGACAAACACAGTGCAAAGCCCAGACTCACTTTTCCAGGGGCACATTCCGTGCCGTCGAGGGGAGGTCCTTTCTTGGTCTTGCAGAAATAGGGGTTGTCGGGATGGCTGCACCACAGCTGCTTGCACGGATCAAAGGTTCGGAACTGGAACCCACAAGAGGCAGAAGATGAAATGCAGAACCTGAGGTTACTTAGAGTTTTTGGGATAAGGATCCAACCCACTCCGTCAATCCATCTCACACACACCAGTGAGTCCCGTATCTTCAGGGCAGTGCTTATTCCCTGCATCCCCCAGCCCTGAGCCAGTGACAAGAAAGGAAACAGCCAGAAGTGGGAGGAAACTGAGGGTTTTTTCCTTTTCTTCCTCAGGATCACTCCCACCAGTCTGTGTCACGTGGATTGTGCTGCCACCTACTTGCCCATTATCCCACAGGACTGGGTTTCCCCCATAAATATCCCTCTGCTCTTCAGAGCTCTGTTTAAATACTCCATTAACTGCCCTCCAATGATTATTATTCAGTTATGACACACTGCAGCTCCCCAGTCAGGCCAGACCCCCCGGGACGTACCGCTGTGCACATCCTGTAGCCCACACCGAAGTCGAAGCGGCACTGCTCGTCCATGGAATAGTTGATGCCTGGCAGCTCAGGAAGCTTGGGCCAGTCGTGCTCGAAAGGGTCGTCGAGCAGACAGTCGTAAGAGCTGTGGGAAGAGACACAGAAAAAAATCAGCATGAGCAAATGTGTACTCCTAATTCCTGCCCCGTCCTGGGAAGTGTCCACGGCCACGTTGGACAGGGCTTGCAGCAACCTCGTCTAGTGGAAGGTGTCCCTGCCCATGGCAGGGGGTTGGAAACACATGAGCTTTAAGGTCCCTTCCAACCCAAACCATTCTGGGATTCTATGACAATCAGAGGCCTATTCCAAATCCCACTGGAGTCAGACGGGTCTTTCCACTGCCTGTCCATCCCCAGCAGATGAGCCGTGGGACAGCCCCCAACAAGCACACAGCATTCATAGGTTAGAGCCTTTCTAACACAGATTTGAAGGGAAAAAGGGCCTGAAAAAACAGGGATCAGAGCCCAGGTGCAGCAGGGAGGCCTTACTGGATGTATCTCCTGAGCTCCTGGCCACTGCAGCGGGACCAGTGGTAGCGGTGGAAGGCGGCCTGCACCAAGGGGGCCATGACACTGCCCATCGCCGTCTCGTCCCCACATCTGTTCCCTTGCCCGTCGTGCTCCATGCCCAGCCTGGAACAAAGAATACCTCTCAGAGCCACTGCGACACAACTGTAAGGAAACAGCTCTCCAAGAGGTGCCAAGTCTGACTCGCCAGCCCAGGCAGCTGGGGAGGAGACAGCAGTGAAGGACGCACAGCCACCTCCTGTCTCTGCTGGGCCTCCCAGGTGCCTTCCTGACCTTTCCCTCACCCCAGACAAAACAAGTTCCCCCTCTCTCTCCCCTTCCTCTCTTCCACCACTTGTCTCTTCATTGCCTCAACCACTGCTGCATTCCCAGGGGACAGAAATAAAACCAGGACAGCTTCCGTAGAGCCATTAAACCCAACCCCCCTGGAGCAAGCAGGAGGTGCAGCAGTACGTTTTGGTGTGATCTGATTGCAAAAGTTACACTTACACGTGCCCAGTCTCATGAGCAACAACAAAGGCTGACGAAAACCCGTCCTCGTGGTTGAGGGTGCAGCTCCGGACCGGGTGGCACATGCCCGTCACAGGAGCGTATCCTATGGAGAGACACCAGGCCTGAGTCTTGTGCCCAGGACGTGGATTTTTAATGAGACCCCCCAATAAACTTCTTTTTCCTCAGGAAAAGCTAAAATTGCTCTGAGTCCAGGGCAGCCTGCCCAGCTCCTCAGCCTGACCAGTGCCTGCCCTGATACAACCCACACCTGGGGAATCCTGCCCATTAGCATTAGTTCCCTGAGTCCCAAAGATGGATGCAGGTGTCAAAGTGGCTGGGATGTCTATAAACAGAAATCTGCAGTGAAGGATGCAATAATATAACGGGAAGTGGAACACCAAGTACATTGAACGTTCCCAGTGATCCCTTAAAACACAGGAGCTTGGAGAGAGTAAAGAGGTGTTGATTTACAACTCAAGTAAAAAAATTAAACCTACAGTTGGACATAAAGGGCAAGGACTCATGGCAAGATCTCCTTGCTTTTGAAAAAGTCTGTGGAACAAAGAGCAGGAAGTGCTAACAATGCAATTCCCAATTTTTCCTCTTTTCTGGCAGACGCCAGCCAAGAAACACCGAGCCCAGAGAGCTCTGCTCCAGGTCAGCTGCATTACCTTGCATACCAGCGGGCCCAAAATCTTGCCTGGTTAAGAAGATGGCATGGTCGTGGTGCTCGGCGTGGCCGGGGTCCGCCTTCTGCTGCTGATAGGCCCAGCGGCACACGTTCTCCAGGCTGCGCGAGGGGTTCCCCCTTTCGATCAGGCTGATGGACTGAAGGAGCAACACCTCAGAGCCAGCAGCTCCACCCACAGGCAGGGAATCCACACAGAGGGTGGATTTTCCGCCCAGGAGCTGAAGGTGGAGAGCCGGCTCACTCACCTTTGCGTACCCCAACATGATCATTCGGACCAGCACGACGTTGATGTGAACGCCCAGGGACTCGTCGTGGTAAATCTCATTCACCTGGGGGGAAAAGAGGGAAAATTAAAAAGAAAACAACCCACTGATGACACCAAAGGAACTTCCAAGGCCACGGAGTAGTTATTTCAAGTGCTTGTTCCACTACAGTCCTCTCAGAGGAGGATTCAAGTCTCGGATCATTTCCACACATTGAGGAATGTAGACTCACTTCCCATCACCACATACCCCTCATATGGAACTTTGGGAAGCACATGTCAAGGTTCCCTTTTAAGTTTCACGGATCAGGGCCCAAAGAAAAGGGTACCGGGGAAAAGACTTGGAGTTCAAACGCTGCAAATCACAGAATCCCAGACTGCTCTGCGTTGGAAAAGACCTTAAAGCTCATCCTGTTCCACCTCCCTGCCACGGGCAGGGACACCTTCCACTAGACCAGGTTGCTCCAAGCCCTGTCCAACCCAGCCTGGAACACTTCCAGTGCTTCTTGTTTTGAAGCGTAGTTTTTTTAGAAAGCAATTAATGCTGCTGCCCTACTTTTTCAAGATCAATTAGAATTCTGTGGTCACTTCTGTACTAGAAAGAGGCCTTGTGGAAGGGAAGTTAGAAAAACAGAATTATGCAGATAAACCAAAAATTGTCCTTCTTTGAGGCCCTTCCCCGTGTCTGGGAAGGTGAGAAATACCCTGGCACCAGAGTGTGAAACATCTGCAGGTCCTCAATGAAGCTCCTCATCCCTCTAAAAACAAAATAAATATTATGCTGTGGGCAACTGCTGAGAAACAAACACCCCTGTTCAGAGGCCGGTGGGTTTGAGCAGGAGTTAGAAGGGTTTCTATTTTTCAGTCTGGTTAAACAGAACTTCCCTCTTCCCCTCAGGGAAAAAGGTCACTGGGAGGTTTCCAGACTGTGGACACGAGGATTTGAGCCCATGGTTTAAACATGCAATCCCTGGGGGTGAAGCAGTGGCAGCAGGACAGTGGGACAGGGAATGAGCACAGAGCTCAGGCTGCCTGTCCTGTGAAGCAATTATCCCAAAGGTCAGTTATTCCTCTCCTATTTCCTTCCCTTCATGCAGAAGCATCACTCCCACAAAGGGCTGGGCCAGGAAAAACGTTCACAACTTCCCCTGTGCCAAGAGACAGCAGGGAGTTTCCCAGAGACTGGAGTGACTTCCCTGGAGACAAAAAGGACCCTGGAATTGACCTAAGGTTTCAAGTCTCCAAGATTTCCCCATAACCCCCTTTTATCCCATCCTCTGGATGGCTTTGGGCAGCTGGGTGTCAGCTCACCCTGGCTCTGGCCCCACAGCTGCTCCCAGCAGATGGAGCCTCAGGCATGTAAAAAACATGGAAGTGGTTTGGGACATGGATCAGCCCTGCTGCTCACAGAGTTATAAAGGTTTTAAAACTAAAAAGACAGTATTCTGCAATAATGTGTAATGGAGCTTTATTGTTGATGTACCATGGGGTACGTGGGGAAAAAGAAATTATTTCCTGAGTTATTCTGGAAAACACATTAGTTGGGTTAAATTCATATAGGGATATTTTTTTCCTCTCAAATTCTAAATTCTCAAATTTAGATTATTTGCAAGCCTAAGCAATTATTTAAAAAAAATTCCAGGAAAGAAAAGGTGAGTGTAAAACATACAAGAATATTCCCATGTCCATCAAGTCATTATTAATGAGAAGCCTATTCCTCATCTCTGTCATTAGGAGGCTGTTTTTCTTTCCTGAAAAACCTTACGATCCCACAGTTTCTAAGACAGATCTTCTACTTGTACTACCAGGAGGTTTGCTCTGTCAAGAGAGCCACGGGGGGTTTAGAACACTTTTTTTCTCTACATGTTTATTTTTTGGCCAGGTTTTCTCTAGAACTGCGTTGCAGGAGGAGCTCGGAATTACTAGAAATGGATCAAGTTTACATTTTTTCCTTACTGTTTTTCAACTATTTCCAAATTCTTGGAATTACCCTCGAATATGTCATGCCCTAGAAAACTACTGTGAAAAAGATGAAAGAAAGGAACATCCTGAAAAGAGAAATCCATATTCAGTAGCAGCCCAAATGATCCCATGCTATTTTTCCCAAGCCAGGTGCTCCTACAAAAGGTCCCAAGAGCAGCTCCCATTCCCAAACAAGCTATGGCAGATACTCACGATGTTCATGAGGGTGAGGAGGTAGTTTTGGACGTGTTCTTTGCCGTGGAATCTGACGACGGAGTCGTCCACCCCCAGCAGCACCTCGATGTTGTGGTCGTCGTCTCCCGCGTGCCGGCGCCGCCGCAGGGTCTCATTCAGCTGCTGCTCCACGTGGCCGTGCAGGGAACTCAGTGCCCCCAGGAGGGACCCTGCAAGGACAGTCAGGCATCAGTCGAGTCCTAGTTCCTGTCCCATCCCTGCAAGTGTTCAAGGCCAGGTTGGATGGGGCTTGGAGCAGCCTGTGCCCCTGTGGCTGTTCCTGTGTCCCAGCTGGGAGCATCCCCATTCCCTCACTCTTCCCATAAATGCACAGGGAGCTCCCCGCTCCACTAAGTCATCCGAGCAACCAGCATACAGCAGATGGAGAGGAACAGTCCTGCCTTCCACTTGTGGTGTAATGGGGCACTTCCCCCAGCAACAGCACAACTTGCAGCCCTTCTCCTCCACGCTGGAATTCATGAATGCCAAGGCTGCAAGTCCACAAAGTGTCCCTTCCCCTGTTTTCAGTGCTCTCAAGAATGCCCACCCTGGGACAGCACACCAGTGGGAAAATCACAGACTAGCTCCACTTCCAAAAGTTGCTGCAGCTGGTGAAGCTGCCAAGCACAGCATCCAAGTGAAACCAAGCTGAGAAGTGAAGCAGTGGGTCCTTTCCCTAACTACCCTGTCCAAAAAATACCAGGTAACACAAGGGGTTGATCCGTTCTCTTGTCTGTTTTCCATAACCCAGCAGTTCAGTGCCTTCAGGGTCAAACAATGAGGATCAATCCCAGGTTACATGTACTGCCAGCAGCTCTGTTTCAAAGGCTGCAGTGTGCATCCATGGCCAAGCACTTAACAGAACACAAGGGATCTAAGTCCATCAAGTCCAACCACTCCTACAGCACTGTCAAGGCCACCACTAACCCATGCCCCCAAATGCCACATCCCCATGGCTTTTAAATCCCCCCAGGGATGGTGACACCACCACTGCCCTGGGTAGCTGTGCCAGGGCTGGACACCCCTTTTCTCTGAAGGCATTTTCCCTCATGTCCAATCTAAACCTCCCCTGGCACAACTTGTGGCTGTTTCCTCTTGTCCAAACATTTGTTACTTGGGAGAAAGACAACACATGAGGCAACAGTGAAGAAACACACAGAACCAGTCTGGCTGTTTGGGGATTTGGGCTAGACAGACTAATCCGTGCTAATCTCATTCTGGAATTAGCTGGCTCGTTATGTCTTCCTTTTTTATTTTGCTGGTCACCTGCATCACTTACATCCCGATGGTATCAGCAGGAACAGATCAGCCTGTGCTCTCGTGCCAGGGGAAATGGTTATTCTGGGTTACAGCACATCTTTCCTGGAGTGTAACTGTGGAAGAATGGAACTACAGCTCTTTCTGTGCTATTAAAGAAAGCCATGATCTGCCCAAATCTAATTCCATCGACACTGTCATCAGCCAAACCTCTCTGCACCTGAAGAGAACCCTCAGCATTGCTCACATGGGAGACTCTCACCATCTCATATTGTAAAACATGTGGGCTGAATTCTATGCTACAAATGACACTGATAGCAGCACTATTCCTTATATATATATATACACACACACACACACACACACACACCGCCCCTTAAATCTATCTCTGTATATATGGTCCTCCTATGTGCTTACTTGCTCAATTGCCTAATTTAGCCTTTTCCTGAATATAGAGATAGGAAAAGTGTCTAGGGAAGATCCACACCTTCGCTAACTCAGAATTAAACTAATGAGAAATCAGTTTGGAACCAACTGAGATCAATTTTAAGTCCCTTGCCAAAGAGTGTGTTAATGTATAAAGAGTCCCTAAGGACAGATGTGTTCTGCAGCTACTAAAAAATTCCATTCTGCAGTTCTCAAAGTAAGGAAACTAGGCCAGTCCATCCTGTCGCTGCCTCCTGAGGCTTATTTTCAAGTGTGCCTTTTGAAAAAACAGGGAAGAAAAGAAGAATCATTTAGTTCAAATGCAAATTCCAAGCAGTTCCAACAGAATTCTCACTGATCTCCAGAAGAATTGTGTACATGCAACATTTGTGTAGTGCTGCTGGTACTGGCTCATTATGAGTCATCAGCAGCAGAAACCACCCAGGTTGTCAGGGCTAAGATACGATGACAGCACGCCCTCATTAGGTTCTGGGATGGGCTGCAACTCATGGGCTTTGATTTATAAGGTCCTTAAGAAACAAAATTCTGGCAAGTTATGCATTCTCCCTTATCTTTTCTTACAAATTGCCTGAAATTGCCTTTTACTCCAGAAGCATCAAATGAGTTTCTAATGCTACCACCACAGTTTTGTGGCATGAGAAGAATGTGTCCTGTGCCGAGGACCCTGCCCCGAGCCCCTTCCCATGAGGAGCACCAACATTGGGACCTGCAGTCTCAGCGCTGGATTCAGGGCCTTAATATTGTCAGTGTCTCTGGAGGAGAGTTTGTTTGCTTAACTGCTGCCAAAACTTCTGCTTGTTTGTTTTTGGGGGCTGAGGAAAGAGTTTGTCTCTGCAGCGACCCCAGCCGTGCCAGTTGGCCATAAAAATACACAGTTATACTCCGTGTTTCACTGTATGTTCAAGGCTGTATCCATGAAGCACTTCCAGAAGCCCCTGCAGGGCATCTCTCTGGGATATTTCACAATAAATAAATATTATCTCTGAAATTTTGATAACACAAAGCAAGCCAGCTCTACTGCTGCAGAAACACGGTGCAGCGACACAGAGGAGAACATTGGATTTAACATTCCCCTCAAGGCACATAGAACAATTACTTGAGCATTAGCAAAAACCAAACCAAAAAAACCCAAACCAGAACAAATCTCCTGTCATAGAACCACAGAATCCTTGAGGTTAAAGAAGGCCCTTCAGATCAAGTCCAACCATTCATCCATTATTGCCAAGTCCACATCAGCTGGATGCTGTCCACCACGTGGGCATGGAAGTGCTGCTGCACCTGTGAGGGTCTCAGGATGTGGCAGACAGGGTCTGGTGGTGGTGTCACGCCTCGTAAAGGTGTCTTGGTGTCAGAGGAGGACAGACAGTAAAGCATTTCCTAATAGAAATAAAAATGCCAGCAACCCAGTTCAGACACCAGCAACTTCACCACACTGAGGAATGAAGAAAAGAGAGAAAAAAGTTCTTGTGACTTCATAAAAAGCCTGGGTATCTCTCACCTTCCTGAGAATCATTAAGCTTGGAGAATTACCTCTGCCTATGTTCTCTCCCACCCTTGGGTGGAAAATCTGCCAGTGACTGGCAGATTTACAAACAAACAGGGATTAGAGGAAGGTCTGAATCTTGGGGCTCTGCAGGATTAGCTGTGAAATGCACAGCCTCCATGGGCCACAAACACAGACCCTATCTCACTTTGTTCTTAGACTTAAAAGAGAAAACAAAACATTTTGAAGTGCTGACTGCTTCCATGAAATATGTGCTTCTCTGGTACCTGAGCAATTTCAGCTGCAGAATGATTCTGGGAAGGATGGAAGATTTCCTGCACTGTGTTCCTTGCTCTGACATCACGGGAAGGCTCTTCCCTTCCACGCGCCGTCAGCGAAACCAGCTCTGAGCACTCACTTACACGAGGGCTCGATGCCAGGGCACACTCAGGGAGCCACGTAGAAAGGCATCATCCTCTATGTATTTGAATAGAGCCAACTCGGGATAAATTTTTCCAATGGAAATGGCTGGAATTTTACCCCATAATTTTCTTGTCATCACTTCCCTACCTGGCATGAGGCTTTCTAGGACTGCAGGTTATCCATACCTGGCAGCAAACACATACAGAACATAGCCAGAACTTAAGGAAACTATAATTAAATATGCCTGAATTTAGGTCAGCTATTAACTGTTCTTTTTCCATCCCATGACCAGAAACTGGGAATACAAATAGAAAGGAGGAAGTTCAGCCTGTTCCGGAGTTCTCAGTGCTGCAGAACGTGCTTGACACACTACCTGGACAGTTTGCAACAGTTCTGCACTTACCTGATTCCTGGTGAAAGTGCTTTTAGACCTGTGGAAATGTAGTAGTGATGGTGCTGGTGGTGGAAATGTCGCTGTGAGGTTCTAACACGCAAGTAAAAGATGAGGAATAAGGCTCAGGATCAAACCGAGCCTGTTTGGAATAAGTGCTATTGCTCTCTAATAATGAAAAGCTGAGGGAAGACATTGAACAACCAAAGAGGAGAAGCCCCTGAGTGACAGCCCAGAGCCTGCTCTCTGCACAGCCCACGGACAAGGCACCACCTCGCCTGGACACCACTAATACCAGATCACAGCTCCGCGCTGGCTTAACACGGCCTCGGGACTTGCCCGGCCTTGCCCTGGCTCATCTGCTCTGCACCTTATTTTTAGCTGGGTTTTAGCCCTAACAGCCAACTTAGCCAAGAGACAGTTACCCTACAACTATAAACCACATCTCCTACCATTTCTGCTTTCCTAGTAGCAAAAAATCCTCCCCTCTCACATTTCTTTATTTCTCTCTCTATATATATAGCAAGAATTCCATCATAATTTTGTTTTGGAGGTACAGATGATTTGGTGGTTAGTTTTGGTTTCTAGAGCTTTTTTAGAACAGGTTTAAAATATATTCTTACATGCCATTATTAAAATACTTAATTATGGAATTTCCCTTTTCCCCACAGAAAGGGGAACCCCCTGGTTATATGGATCGTGAGTAGGGCTGGAATCTTGCTTTGACTCTGAATTCTAAAGGACTTTGCATCTCCTAAAATGTAATAAAAACAGTCTCTTGACAATTCCAAGTCTTTACTATCTTTACTACAAGCTGTCCCTCTTTCTCCAGTAGAGCAACTTACACATATAGTTCAGAGACTTTATCTACTTTAATCCCAGGAGAATATTCTATTGGATAAAGGCCATAATTTATTGGGATATATGAAGAAGACTCAAGCATTTGGGCCTGGCTTTTTAGGAGACCTGAGAGACACCTTTTGCTGGTGGTTACATACAAAAAGAGGACACACAGAAGTCTGTGGGTCACAGATTAGACACACATAAACCAAGCAAATCCATTCCTTTGTCACTTCACGGCACACCAAGTTCTGCAATTCAATATCAGTGGAGCCTTTTAAACACCACTGCAAAAAAAAGGTGAAAAATAACACGGAAAAAGTCCCATTTTGCAAAATCATCAGCTGTATCAAAGTCCAGAAGTAAGAAAAAAGCATCTGTAGAGGCTCTGGAATTCAGTTTGCAGAGGAGAAAGAGTAAGTCAGCAACCATGTGCAGCCTGGCCCACTGCTGAGGTGCACACCTGAGTATCTGGGCTGCTGGAACCAAATCCAGTTTGGGTATGGGAGGGCTTATTTCCTACAGCTTGGAGTGGCCAGCCCTGCACTTCCAAAGTTTCCAGTTCCTAAGAGCATTGAGTCCATGCCTTTATAAGTCAGACGATCTCCCAGGAACATCAGAGAGCTCTGCATTAACAACCTGAAAAGCACTCATGCCTTCATGTATCATTACATCAACCCAAAAATCACTTCTACTTCACAAAGGCACACACTTAAAGCATCCTCAGATTCCTAAGTGGAATAATGCATTATAAAAGGACAGAGCAATCCAAAAAGGGGGGTACCCCTAAAGCCCTCCACATTCGGAAAGCACAGGTTGCATACATAATTTATTTGCTAATTTAGAACTTACTGGAAGAAGAAATGCTGGATAGCCTGAGCTCCCAGCATTTTTGGACAGTTTTCCTGAGATTCCAACAGGCTTCAGAGGAGTTCCAGGGTCTAAACTCTTCAAGCAGGTGTTTTCAGCAGCTGACCACTACTAGGAGCTTTCAGTGCTTGAGGAAGTTGCTTTGGCAGAGATGCTGCCCCTCAGTGCTCATTAACTAAGTAGTTATAGCAAGGCCTTAAAATTATTTCAATCCCAGTCTGGATTCCTTAGTCCTTGGCATCTGAGCCAGCTTCTGCCAGCTGGCTGAAAGCATGGAGAGAGCCATGGAAGGGTTGGGGTTTGAAGGGAGCTTAAAGACCATCTAGTTCCACCCCCCTGCCATGGGCAGGGACACCTTCCACTTAACCAGGTTGCTCCAAGCCCTGTCCAACCTGGCCTTGGACACTTCCAGGGATGGGGCAGCCACACGTTCTCCAGGCAAGCCAGTAAAGGAATTTTCAGTGGCAAAGAATGGGGCAAATTGGGGCAGTTTCCACAGTGAGTGCACTAACAACTCCTTGGGTTGCTCATTTCTCTGGGATAAAGGGAGACCTGTGTTTACATACAGCTGCTTATTTTTAAAAGCTGTATAAGGACTGTGTTCCTACAGACCTGAGACCCGTTACTGCCACAGGAATGGTGTGAGAGGACACGGCCTGGCCAGTGCAGGCCCAGCCACAGCCCTGCTTGTCACAGAGCAGCCCAGTGCTCTGTGTCAACAGCAATTACCCTCCAGTCATCACCTTATCTGCCTTAAGCCTCTGCAAGTCGGCAAAGCCAGCTACACTGTCCAGACACAACAGCAGGACCTCGGGACAGAGCCCCGCTTCCTTCCACGGGGATTACTCTGAGCAGGGAGCTGTGCCTTGCTCACACAGCAGTACAGACACAGCCCTGCCCAGCTCCTGGGGATGAACTATGGAGCCTGGCAGTTGCTGAGGAAGGACTTGTACAAGCCACCAATGTGCTGGTTAATAGTTCACCTAAATATCTGAAAATCTGTGCTCTGGAGCAGCCCCACAAATGACACAAAATCCCCGTGGTGGAGGCCTGCCAGTCTGATCCACTCAGGGAGAAAACTCTCCCACTGTGATCCATGCAAGGGGAAATCTCTCACAACAGCTCAGGGAACAGTCTTTGCTCTTTTCCAGGACAGATTTGCATTCTCCTGCCTATGGAGAAGCTGAAGAGCTTCAGCTGAAGGGCTCTGCATGACCCACCTGGTCTGAGCCAGAAGTGCTGTCCAGCTGGAGAGAAAAGCCAGGAGCAGCCAGGGCAGCTCAGCTTTTCCATTAAAGTAATGACCCACACTGAAAACCCATTGTAAAAATCCAAGGGAAGAACGTCAGTGGTGACAAGGTGGGGCATGGCAACCTGCTACTGCAAAACTGCTGGAGGACACTTTGGTGGCAACAGTGGAAGACCAAAAAAAGTGCTTTGAACGCTCTTCCTGTAAAAGCAGAGAGACATGAACATGCTTCTCGTGGACTTGCTCCAAGTTCTCTAGAGTCTCCAAGGGGCAGGGCAGACCACTACCATCACAACATAAGCACCAGTTAACACTGGCACCTGCGTCCTGCCCGCTGCCCTGGCAGTCCTCCCCCGATCTGTCTTCATGATGGAGCTCCAGAATCTGGATAATTGATCTAGAGGACACTGGCTGGAGTGGACATTCGACCTGTTACAAAACAGAGAATCATTAAGGCTGGAAAACACCATCAAGTCCAACCACTGAACACATGAACTCTGAAAGGCCAAATGAGAAGTGGAGAAGGGAAGAGATGAAACTCTGCCCAAGTGCCAAAGCCAGAAGTTTTGAACATAAAGAAATCAAAGAAAATTTCTGAATTTAGTGGGACTGAAGCAATTTCTTTCCAGGTCTCACACGTTCAAAGAAGAGGTAAAACAGAAAGAATACCTGGGCCTGGCTCCATTCTAAACTTGGTGAACATCTTCACAGGTATAAAAGATAAAATTAGAGTCCAACACCCTCAGTGTGATTCCCTTGCACGGCCACCAGAGCAGGTGGAAGCCAAGGATGGGAACACCACAGGCAGACACAGCTGTCCGATGGTTTATGCTGAGATCAGCATTTAAAGGAGATTTGAATTCACAGTATTCACTCACATAAAAGGAATAACTGAGTGTGTAAAACTGGAAAAAAAAAATGTGGGAAAATATTTCTGCAGTCCATATTACCGAGACAAAGGGAACTTCAAATGAGTCACAGAGCGCGGGTGTGCGACAACGGCTCACTTCCTTCCCAGGTCTCACTGCCCTGGGACTCCTTAATGGAGCTGAAAGCATAATTGTCCTTAATTGCTCAGTTGGCACTAAGTGGATTCCAACCTTCTGACAGGACAAAGCCCAACAGCTGGTTTTTGGAGCCCGGCCTTCCGATGAGCCCGTGCACCTGCAGTGACACCAGCCACGTCCATGGAGGGCTCCTCCACCACTGCCAGGCAGCAGCAGAGCCCTGTCTGCATGCCTGGGAGGTCCCCTCCCACCCCAACCAGCCCAGGATTCCATGATCCTATGAGATATGTGCACGACATTTAGACAGATATGGTACATTACAATATTTAGGTATTAAGGTATATGAAACTGAAATTTTGCAGAACTTCATTTGCCCATCAACCCCATCACAAGCTGAAAAGCTTAATTTTTTAACTCATACATAAGAATTGGCCGGAATACTGAAGATGGAGTGGGGGATTATAAATATATTCCAGATAGCTGTGCTGGGTTGACAAATTCTGGTTCTTTGTTGCAAAATAATATTCAATGTCACACAGGCAGATTTTGTGAAATCACAGAAAGCCGGTCAAAGCCTCTGCTCTCTCCTAGTCACACATCTTCTGGAAGAGAGGATTTTAAAGCTGGAAGGGCTGACAGGGAGGGAGCAATCCTGAACTGAAAGCCAGCTCTCAAACCTCCCAATTCCTTATGGAGCAGAGCTCTCCTGCCCACACCTCTGGCTATAATTACATAGAGTACACCCTGAGTGTGATACCCTTATAAAAACCACACAGCCCAACATTACAGACATACTGATTTTCAGGGAAAAACAGAGCAAACAGGCAGCTTAGGAGGGCTAATTTTGACTGTCACACCACAGAACTGGTTTGCAAACATTAGAGTCTCACCTGTGCTTTCCTGTCGCCATTCAGGGAGGGGAAGAGTTTCCTGCAAGGCCCAAACACAGGCCCCCAGAAACTGGCACAGAATTATTTCATTATGGATCCATCCCCCTCAGTATTTCCCTTTTTTTTCATATAGACTCTTACACAACGAGGCATTTTTTTTTCCTTTCCACCTCCCCAAATTCCTACGAGCGCGCCAGCCTTGCCTGCACCTCGCACAGATGTGTTATGAATATAACTCACACTGTTTCCACACAGGATATTTTGATCATTCCCCTCTCCTTTTCCCCATCTCGATCCCATCCAAAATAGCACAGAGTCATAATCATAAATTCTCCTGTTCTGACCTGAAAAAGCTGTGACTAAGGAGAGGGAGTTTTGTCGGCAAGGTTCATCCCTGCTGCCTGCCATGGGAGGTGAGGTCTGCTGGAGGCGTCTTCCATAGGGAATTAGTACTTCTTTCTGCCCAGAACCAACCTTCTCCCTCCTGACACTCAAGGTCATTCAGATAAAACCATAAATGTCCACCTCTTATGTTAAAATTAATTTGAATACATCTGAACATTATTGCTAGAACCTCACCACAATGTGTGAATATCCAAAATGCCATTTAGTTGTGGAATGACACTTCACAAAGCACTTCGTGCCCCTTCAGTAGCACACTCTCTCTATGAAGCTGCTCCTCGAATCCAAGGAATTTCTCTGTGAGAGGAGAGCTGCCAACTTTCCCTCTTTGGCAAGCAGGGTCCCATTCTTGTGCCTCTCTCCATTTCCTGCACAGTGTTGCTTTAACGAGCCCTTCGGTCTGGTGGAAAGCTAACAGAGATGGTGAAAAAAACCCCATAATAATAAAAAAAGAGATGAACCTGAGAGGGGAGAAGATTTAGGAAGAATTTTCCATAGCATATACAATGGGTCTGACTAGAAATATGACAAAAAGAGATAGTCCTCCTCCTCAAAAGGAGGGAAAACAACCCTCCTTTAGGGTTTAGTTTTAGACACATAAAGGGGCCTCTCAAGCTAATCAATAAATCTAATGACTTAGACTTACAAAGAAGAACTGCTTAGACAAATATTGTTTGTGTTGCAGGAGTGCAGGAATACTGTAGAAATAGCAGTGAGACAGCCCAAGGCACCAAAATAAATGAAGAGTATGGTTTGCGGAACTGTCATCCAAAAATGCAGCCTTCAGCTTGGATTCAATCCCTAACTAACACAAAGGCAAGTTTATCCCAACCCTGGATCCCAGTTTGACAGTGTGGTTGCAGTAGCTGGATCCCCAAAGTGATGTGAGAGTGACAATCAAAAGTGGGAGAAAAGCTGTCCCAAATTAGGAAACAACAGAACCAACCAATACAAGAGAAGAGCTGAAATGGCAGGACAGCAAATAATCCCAATTTTAAAAAGTGCATCCAAGCATTAGTCACGGATAATAAGCCCCTCTTTCTTGCCACACGGAATTTCAGCCGTTTTTCAAAATTCCACTGGCATAAATATAAAGGAAAGGCTCCAACTATAAACTGTCACTGAATGCTGTTGAACTTGGGTTCCTGCTTTTTTTTCCATGAATGCACTGTAAGTCAGCATTCCAAGAGCAACAAACGTCCCAAACCCAAGATATTTCCCAACAGTCCGTGGACCATGAGAGTGTCCAAGATAAGGGCACAAATATGCACGAGGCCATTCTCCTCAGATCCCACATCCACAGGGGAAGGGGTCCCCAAAACCCCAGGCGGATCTGCACCAAGGGGGTCTTGGGCTGGGACAACAAACAGCTTCAATAACCCACCCAGAGCACAGAGATCATTGCATTGCCGTACTGAAAATCCTGAAAAACAAGGAACATCCAAGTCCTTAGTGACATGGAGCACCTGCTTGGGATGTGGGAGGTTTAATTTGGATTGAAGCTCTGCCACTGTGGAGCAGCCTTTTCCAAACCTTGGGCATCAGCTTACCCACTGTATTCAGGGTAATAGCCTCCAGTGCCTTTGAATATCCCACTCAAGCTGTAGATACTATCATCATCCCCAATAAACCTTCACAGAAGGTGCTAAAAGCAGTTTATTATGTCCCAAGTACCTGAAGGTTTTACAGATGCTCTTGTCCAACTCTGCTCTTCCAAGGGAAATCACCCGAGGGAACTCACTGTCCAGCAGCACAGATGAAAACTGCCTTTCCCTGCTTTGGAAAGCCAGCTGCTGCCTCAGTTTCCCCGGTATCAGAGCCAGAACCCTGTCTTTTACCTGTGCAAGTGCCTCACTACTCTCACTGTACACCTGCACATGGAATGCAAACCATGGAGTTCTCTGGAGATATTGGCAGCTGGGACACCTGCACACGGTGTCATCACCCGTGAGCCTCAGGAAAGGGATGTTAAGTTCAACACAGAGACTTCTCTCTCTTTAAAGAAATGTAAAGCCTAATTTCTTAAAGGCTTTAAAAAGGGAGCCAGGGCAGCTGGAGGCAGAGGATGCTGGGTTTCCACGGAGCGTTACATCTGAGGAACAGCTGTGAGTCAACCTGCGTGGCAAAGGTTCAAGGATACAAGTGCTCAGCTTTAAATCCCACAGATACAGGCAAGGAATGACCTGCAGGAGAGACACTGCTGGCTTGTCTCCATCACTTCCTCCCACAAATGCCACAAGTTTCTTCTTTACACAGGAACAAACATCCTAAATCAGTGGTATTAAAGGGCCTGATCAAGAAACAGGTATTTGGGGTTTAATGCCTATCAAATTTCTTTCACTATCAGCAATTCTAAGTGAGCCAGGAGATGGAGAGAGAACACATCTGCTCACTGTAGTGCTGGTGAGACGTTCCTAATAACGATGCAGATGTTTCCAAATGGAAGTGGATGGGATGCCCAGATGGCTTTCATTGTCCTATTTTTCCAAGCAGCCCAGCAAACTTCAGATGTAAAAAAATTAATATGAATGATGAGTCTGTCTCGCCAGCAAAAATAAAGAGCATGTTTGACAAAAGAGCAAACAAAGCAGATCTGAGGAGGTCAGAACTTCATCAGCCTTCCTCCAACTAAGCCAGTGTCTAATGAGCCCCCAAACCATGGCACAGTGCTGCATGAGCCCTCAAAGACCAGATCCTTTTAATTGATTTATCTCCCCCGTGTTCCCTCTTAAAGAGAACTGTTAACTAAAGGAAGACTGCTTTTTACTTCTAGTAGTAAATGTTCTCGGCACCAGAAACTTGGAAGCTTTGAAGTGCTGGAAGTAATGAAAATATATTGTTACTTATTCTTGGCAGGGAAAACTCTGCAAACTGATTAAGAAAAAGGGCTTGAAATAAATCAAGAATCAACCCTGTGAAAGCAAACTGAGAAATACCATTAAAATACCAAAGCAGAGGCCCAAATGCATCTGTTTGCAAATTCACTTGTAATCAGGCATAAAAAGAACATGGAGTTGGCTGTGGAAGAACCTGAGCAGAACCCAGGGATATGGAAGTGCAGTTTCAAGGACTGTTCAGGTTCTATTTAGAACAGTTACCAAAATGAATTATATGGTCCGTGGATACTCTCTGCCTGTTGGTTAAAACTGAGAATGGCAAAACTAAAAAAATCAGGAAATAAATTATCTTGTGAACTGGTTATCTGTTGCTATCACAGACCTAAGGAATCCAGGACTTTTGCTGAAATTAGTTATATCATCTGTGATGGTATCAGTTATATTTTCCTCATAAGCCACAGAGCATAACGAGTTACCCTTTCACTCTAAGATACTTCTCACAGATTTTCAAAACAGCTTTTGCCACAGATGAAATGAAAGCAAGAGATATACTTGGAATTGCTCTCAGTCTAGATGTACCAGCCGAATTTTCCATGTCCAACAAGATGATTTCCAGGTTAAGTTTGAGATATTTGTCCTATGTTGTGAAGAAACATGGAAGATCAGAACTCATTTTCACCATGAGTTGGCTCTGAGCTTCCTTTCTGCTCTAAGCAAGTGAAAAAACCCCCACAGAGAATCTTTATCATCAAATCAAAGATACTCAAAGCCAAATGAAAATCTACACCCAGAAATGGAAGAAGCAGAAGGCACTACTTTGTAGCTGGACACAGTTAGGGAGTCCAAAACCTAAGTGAAAACGGGTAAACGATTACAACATTAACTCTGCCATGAAAGGGAGGAAACACACCCAAAGCCTTGAGGCCCAGAGGCTTCATGAGCTGCTGGAGGGCAGGGACCAGCCACAGTCACTGACTCTCACTTCTCTACACCACTAACAGACTTACTGCTACCTCTCACCTTAATACCTCTGACAGATTTATTGTCGAGCAGAGAAAAGCACAACTGCTCTTTCTCCTGGAAATTGTGACTTTATGTTCCCTGGAACTACTAGTGAAGAGAACTGGAACGGCAGAGCAGAGCTCTCCATTAAGGAAGCACAAATTTCCTAGGATGGCCTTGTATCACCTGTAACTGTTTCCAGAGGAGACTGAAAAAGCTCAGTTTACAGTGTGTTTAAACCTGTTGCACTTGATTTTTTTAGCACCTGAAAGATTTGTTATTATTAGCATTTTGCACAAGATGATCAGTGTATTTCGAAGTTTTCATTTTAATTTACAATAACCAGGTGGTGCTGATTTATTATTTGATGTCTGTAGGATTACAGAACGCAATTATTTGGCAAACAAATTGTTCTTCAAACTCGGTGATTCAAATTTTGTATTATGACTACAATATATATTCATTTCATACAAAAAGAGCCCTTGCTAATGATTTCACACGTTCTCACACTCCAGCATTCCCTGTCCTCCATGGAGGATGCGAGTGCCTGAGTGGAAGGGCAAACCTATTCCCTGCAGGCATGTCACTAACTGTTGGGAGGCAGCAGCCTGCTTGTTGTCTGGGTGGAGAGTTAAGACACCGAAGGAGACACCAGAGAGGCACTCAAGCCCTTACTGGCATCCCTCCTACAGGTATGTGCTCAAACTTTTCCAGGGAATGTTTAAAAACAGGCCCTGCAAAGGAAGATGCACCAGTGAAACGCTTCCCTTGGCTACTCCTACGGTCCGAGCCAGCAAAGCTCTTCATCCCTCACTAGGTTCTCTTCCCAAACCACACAGTATTTGCTGGAATCCAACCCAGATTTCCCACAGGTCAGCCTCTCACTGTCACCAGCTTCCCTGAGACTTCAGTTCCCTCTTTTCCAACTCAAACTGCAAGCTCAGACTTGTGTGACTTTTAATAACCCCCAGAACTCAAATTATCTCGCCGATCCTGTCCCATGTTATTGGAATACTCCAAAGAATGATTAGACAAGGCACTCTGGCAACCTCCCCCCCCTCCCCGTTTTCTTAGCAAACAACAGCTGGGTCATGCTGTTACTCTGTGGTGTTTTACTATTGCGTTGTGGAAAGATTTATGCGCTTGTGTAACCCAGAAATGGGTCTGAAGAAACTCGGTCCATGGGGAGCAACGTGAACTACGAGGATGATGTTCTCACGTTAGTCATTCCCATCCGCATTCCTGGCAGCTCCAGCTGCCCAGTTCTGGGTCATCCCACGTCAGACAAACCAGATAAGTTTACTTCTCATTTGCACCATGTTTTGGAGGATGCAGTGAGCAATACATGTGGTAGGGCAGGAGCTTCTCCACAGGACCCCACCAAAAGGAGGAGCACAGCATCCAAATCGCTCATTCAAAGCACACCAGATCCATCTTCCTTTTCTGTCATAAATCAGGGATGCCTCCATGTCATCCAGATATTTTCAAAGATATGACTGAATTAAATTACCTATGGTTTGGATCCTTACCTGTTTCTAAAATCTTTCTAAAAATACCCATTAAAAACCAGGTATCTCTCAGTGGGGAAAAATGCCAAAACTGTAGTAAATTAGGGGTAGAAAGTCCAGCGAGAGCCACAGGGTACGGAAATTACTATTTGATGTTAGGACACAAACTGCTACATTTTAATTCATTTTCCCATCAGAGACATAGATTAAAAAGCCAACTGTAGAACAGACTGATTAAACAAGGCTCTTCCCTTTCCGTGGAAGAGTCTCTCAGTGCTGTCATTTCGGTCCTAAATTTGTACGAAGCGCATGTAAAACACATAAACAAGGCTCAGCCCCCGCACGCTGTGGGAGGATTCATTTCCTTCAGTTCCGGACCTTTAATTCACATAAACTCACCCTGATAAGGCAGTCTCTTCTGCTTCCCATTCCCATGTTCCCAGACAGGGATGTTCTGGTACATACATCCTGGTACATACCCCATTTTACACCACCCTGGTCCCTTGGCCAAATTCAGAGCACTTTTAACCACCTCAGGTGCATCCTTCTAATCAAACTCAGCATTAGAAATGAGTTAGTTCTCACCCAAGGGAGGGAACTCAGTCCCACGTGGATCACCCAAAGGGTGACCCTCTCCTTGGCATGTCTTCACCTCTCCAAGAACATCATCTCTAAACCAAACAGGCTTCTTCATGTGGGAACAGCTGCTTTCACAGTATTTAAAAACCTCTGCTGCCCGTTATCACCACTGTTCCTTCAAAGTTTTCTTCTTCCTATGCAATTTAGGGGCACAGGGAGTTTTCACTGGAAACTGTATGAGCCCTGGAATGGCCTCAAGCTGCATGTACTGACCTGTCTCCAGTTTTTCAATTTTCCCTTCATACAGGTTTTTCTGTGTGTTTTACTACTCTGGCATTGGGTGCCTGCAGTTGGAATGAAGCCTTTATCCTTGGTTTTATTTAAGAATCATTTTCCTTTGTTATTGCCAAGAAGAGAAGACGACTTAAGCAGATGGATGTCCCCACTGCCATCATCGGGCCATAAGAGCAACCTCCCCGACACAGACACAGCACATCACTCACTTCACACTTCTGATCCATTCCTGCTCAAATTTCTTTCTTAAAAAAAAAATTACAAGCTTTTCCTCAGCTATGAAGTCTGGGTTTGCTTTTCCTTCCTAAATACATCCATCACCAACGCTCCTTCTCCTTTGTACCGTGCCGTGCTGTTCCTGTTCTGTTTTGCTGACTACTTTTCCCTTGATTAAGCAAACTGTTACCTGAAAAAAAAGAATTAAAAAACCCATCCCACAAACCAGTATTCAGTCAAGAACTTGAGAGAATCCAATTAAGTTTCAATTTTATAGAAGAAGGCTAAATTAAAAGCAAAAGCTCCAGCAGCTCTGGATAAGAGGAAGGATGTCTTTAGACAATCTAGGTTACTGCCATCAATAGAAGTTATTTGAAGGGCCTTTCTTGGGGGACTACAAGAGAGCTGGAGAGAGACTTTTGATTAGATATTGGGAAGGAATTTTTTCCTGTGAGGGTGGTGAGGCCCTGGCACAGGTTGCCCAGAGAAGCTGTGGCTGCCCCATCCCTGGAAGTGTCCAAGGCCAGCTTGGGCAGGGTTTGGAGCAACCTGGGAGGTGTCCCTGCCCATGGCAGGGGGGGAAACTTTGAGGTGCCTTCCAACCCAAACAACTCTGTGACTCTGTGATGATACAAGAATGCCCGGACTGAACAGAGGATGTTACACAATGTGGTGTGCTCGGTCCCCACAGAAATCATTTCCATCTTTCCCGTTATTCCTGATTGCACAGGCTCATGTGGTGGGCTGGGCAGTATCTAAAATATACTCCACCAGAACACAGGTCATGAGAAATTCTGCTGAGAAAGAGTCCAGACACCCTCCGGCACGACGGCATCCCTGAGAACCACTAACGCGCCTGGGGAAGGGCCGAGGGAGGTCTCCCAAGCAGGCAATAGTCTTCCCATTCTTCTACCTTCTATTCCAGGGTTTCATTCCCAGGCAACCAGGAGCAATTCCAAAATCATTTCTTCCTCCTACATGTTTCCCACCTGGGACAAAGACGCTCGAAGCCAGTGCCATGGCAACCCCATTGGACACACAAGCACTTTGGTTCTTTGGGGGAAATGAAAGTTCTGAAAGGAAGCTGGGAGATAAAGGCTCCTGTTCCTTGTTTCCCACTGTTAGTTAGTAATTACAAAAATACTTTCATCTCAAGTGCTCTCTGGGTGACTAGGTTGTCATTTAAAAAATACTGTGATGGGAGAGGAGGATGAAATAGGAAAGCTGTGAGTACATTTACCACGCTGTGTAACCTCCACACTCAAGGTTGGTTGTCATCATTCTACCACAGGAAAAGAAAGTGCATGGAAAAAATCACAGAAGAATGAACAGGAGGAAAGATAAATCGAATTCTCAGTGATCAGCTGGAGCAGAATATGATCCAAACCCCGCCTCGTCATCCCACTGACATCAACCTGAGTCTTCCCACCGACTCCAGAGGACTTGGATCAGGCTTTTATGTTTCTGAAATACAATTTGGGTTTTATTTTACCACACTCCTGAGTCTGACTCAGTAGAACTTGCACAGAAGGCCTCCTGGGTGCAAATCTGATTGTAAATTCCACAGTCCTTGGCCTGTTTCTGTTGTTTCTTGGATGCTTTCAAGGAATAAGGTTAATGATCACACATCTTGGTGATGTTTCTCAGCTTCTTAACAAAGAGCAGCTTCTTTTCATCCTGCTCAGACAGAATGATATCATTGTTGTTCTTTCAAATCCTCCCAAAATCAGGCTTTTCCTGAGAGAATGTCTTTCCATTCCTAAATGAAAAGCTGTTTTGGTGAGAAAATCCTAAAGATTTATTTAAATAATGTTTTAACATGACAGCCTCACACATTGTTATATTTTTTTCTGTCTGCATAGCTTGCTTGCTCTCTGACTCTCAGACATGGAGTCTTTGATCTTCATTTCTTTCTGCCCTTAAGAGTAACTATTTTTTGCTTTAATGTACATTATTTGGGAATAACACTCACAACATGAACACTGACCATGAGTACCTGCAGTACTCAACTCAAATGAGAAGCACAGATGTTCGGTGTCTTTAGGATCAAGACTTAAATGACTGGGGAAGTCGAGCTTACAAGTGTCATCCCAGGGCAATCCGACATGGAAAAGCTGTCAGGAGACTGTCGGGTGTATTTACACCCATGGAGAACTCTAGACATTGTCCTGTTCTGGGACAGGATTCCCAGACCAGACCTAACCAGACGCTCATCCCAGATGTTTAAAAACAAATGTCCAGTGTCTCATCCTACCACATTTCAGAGTTTTTCCAATAGCTGGGATTTCCCAGGGGAGGCCTTGGCTTCCATCCCGCAGAGGAGGAAGAGCTTCCTCTGTCCAGAGGAACCAACCTGAGCTCAGCACTTCAAACCAGCAAACAGCCCCACCCTGTGTGATGGAGGTCACAGGGACCAAGAAGGACTTGGGGTTTATAAAATGATTTGAACAATCAGAGGTCAAGACCCACTGCTTCCCTCCACTGCCCCACTTGGCAGAAGAGAGATCAGATTCCAAGGAATACAGTCAAATAAGACCCTCTGAATAATCAGACAGTTTACCCATGACATATAAATAGTCAATCCTGCCACCAGTCTGTCATAATATGGAAAATTATCCACATTTCCCTGATATCACAGACTGAGAGGAGAGGCATTTTATAAGCATAAAAGCTATAAAAAACAACTGATATCAAAGCTGATATCAAAACAACTCCCAAGTAGTCAGGGCCATTTATATGCAAGAGATCCTATTCATACCAGAATGATTGAAAAGAGTGAGGTATAAAAAGGCAATAATTAATGAAGGGGTCCTTTAAGGAGCCTGAATTGAGTGTGCACACACACAGAGAACAATTCCCCACAGGAATGGGGCAGGATTTCTAGTCTGATTTCTGGAGTGTCTCATATAAGGCACTTCTAAAGAAACCAATCTCTACACAAAGCAAATGATGAAACCAATACATGCAATATGCTGCTGTCATTTCCTAAAGAGGCTATCCAGAGACATGGATACCATAGGCAGGAATGGTGCTGCTTTGGGGTGAAGGCTGAACCCACACTGTCCAGTAGCTCGAGGTATCCCAGTATCTTCCCCAGAACCCCAGATTTCTGGTTCCCAGCTAAGAAAGCTCACTGACACTTCACCCCAAAAAACAGCCATAAATAAAGAGACAAGGATAGATATAAGTGTGCTGACTTCCATGAGAACACAGTATATGAACCAATTCATGTCCCTTGCACTGTGATCACGGCTAAAACCTTGCTCTCAGGATGGCAGCTTTTCCACTTAAAACTCCTACGCTCACTCCGTCCCACTGTTTGAACAATGTCCAACCAATTCCCAAATGCTATAATATCCTGCAGGAATTCCAGATGTCCTGTCAGACTGAAAGCTCTTCCACATAGCTGGAGCTGGAAGCTTTCCTCTTAGGAATCTGGTTTTTTGTAGGGAGAATAGGCCACAGTGTGTCCTGTGTCACCTTGGAGGAAAGGCCTTCACACAGCATTTCCCAGTTTTTGCAACCACTTCACTGACAACGACAGCTTTAAGTACTTTTTTATCTTAATGACTGTTTTGTTGAGTCATCTGTCATCTGTTGCTGAGAACTTGGATTTTTGTCTGTGCTGGCTGAACTCCCAAACCACCAGCAGACCATTCTCTGCGTCACTGCCTCCAGCCCGGGCACAGTGATGGGAGCAGAGCCAGAGAAGAACGAGGAAGATGTCCATGGCATCGATATGCCGCTGACAACTCCACCGCTGCAAACATTTCCTCAGGCTCCACAGGCTTGGGCAGCTTGCTATAACCTTGGTCATGGAATCATTTCGGTTGGAAAAGCCCTCCAACATCACTGAGTCCAAATGTTCCCCCAGCAAATGGCAAGGGTACCACTAAACCATGTCCCCAAGTACCACACCTTCGTGACTTTTAAATCACTCCAGGGACAGTGACTCCACCGTTGCTCTGGGAAGTGCAATCCATGAAGAAATTTTTCGTAATATCCATCCTAAACCTCCCCTGACACAACTTGAGGCCAGTTCCTCTATACCTGTCACTTGTTACCTGGGAGAAGAGACCGAATCCCACCTGGTTCCAATGTCCATTCAGGGAATTTTGACTTCCTTTCTGAGAAGGTCTCCCTGAACCTCCTCTTCTCTGGGCTAAACCCCCCCAGATGCACGAGCTAAATTGGAATAACCTTGCTGGGGCACCAAAAGCCAAGTAGCTCTAGTTCTGTGTGTTGCATGTTACTGTTCTTTATTTCCCAAACCCTTTCAAGTTCCATCAACATGCAAACACAACATATGAACAGGAATTTGAGAAGCTGAGAGATGCTGAAAAACAGGCAGAGCGCTGACAGGGAGCGGAGCTGCTCTTTCATCCTCAGCCCAGAGGCTCAAAATCCTCAGCACCCCCCAATGCAATGCCTTGGCTTGTAAGGGTTTGTGCAAAATTAAAAAAAAAACATACAAGCAAAGGGATTAAACTACACCATAATTATTCTCAGACACGATAATTACTCTCAGATGGACCAACCGCACTATCTTCAAGGCAGAGGGAAATCCTCGGATGTGACAAAATATATCCGCCCCACACAAGTGCCTTCAGACCGCCTGAACTGCAACCAGTAGGAGGAGGGAAACAGTAAATTGGCACAACTTCACTGTTACTCAGAAACAAACAGGACCCAAACTTTAAACAGGAGTTGTGTGGCCTCTTTCCAAAGCTTCCATAGGCTGGAGTCACCCGGAACAGATCTGCAAAGAACCCCCACAGGATACTGTACCTTCTGTGTGGACATCAGGGAGCACGTCAGGCGGATGCTGCGCTACCGCCGACCGCCGGTACACCATGTGGATCCTTCCCTTCTCCTCTTCCATTTGCTTTCCTCTTTCCAAGGGCTCGATGAAGTATTCATCCTCATCAGTTCTTATCATTCCAGCCTGGTGAGAAAGAGAGAAAGCGTGTCCATGTCACTGGAGAGCCTAAAGAGGTTTGACAAGCAAATATCAAGGGGGTGCAGAGTATAAAACGCTTGGAATATTACTGTAACCAACAGATTTCTTTTTCCTCTGCCCCAAATTTCATCAATAAAAAGAGCTTGAAATTTTCCAAGTGAATGAAGGGAGAGAGAGGGGCAGAAGCAGGTACTGCATTTTTAAGTGAATCTTCCCTGTAAACTGTACTGCCAACCAAGTGTTTCCTTCCCCCCAGGCAGGTGCTCAGAGCACGTACTTTTCAAGGCTCCCTTGGAGAAAAGGCTGTGGTGGATTTTCAAGAAAGAACTATGTAGTGGAAATTTTTTAATTTTTTTCCACAAAAACACATTGATGGAGCAATCCAGGAAAGCACAGTCTGCAATCTTGGAATGCTATTAATTTTACTGTTTTTTTTCTTCTAAATTAAGGGCGTTCAGAATTTCCACCCGCTGAAGGAAGCAGGGTGGAATCTGTGCTGCTGTGGAGTTCTCTAGAGCTGTCCTCTGTATTCTGGGAAAAAGGGAAGACAACGGGACCACCAAAATCCAAAAGCAGCCTTTGGGGCACAGTGGTTGGAATAAACCTGCCTGTTCCCAGAACCATCTCAGCCCTGAGGCTTGGGGAAGTGGATTAACTTACTGGCTTTCCTATAAACTATCTTCTCCCAGGAGAGAACCCAGAAAAAAACCTGCCCAAAGTCCAGTCAGCACCCCATGTGCATCCACCTTGCTCCCCAACATCTATATTTGTCTTTAAATGACTCCTGAACATTAACATTTCATCCCTGCAGCTCTTTCTGTCCTTCTTGATCCAGGAGCAAACCGAGGGGATTCTGTGGAATTAAAGTGATGCAGGAGCAAGAGTTGCTGGAGTTCATAATAAAAGGTAACTGGGAGCAAGGCCAAACCCAGCCCTGGCCCAGACAGCCCACCTAGGAGGACTTCCCAGAGGACACTACACCTTGCATCCTTCACTGGACAGTCCACGGATAAAACAAAACCTGAGAAAATGCATATAGTTGGGGGGTTTTTTCCCATGCAAAAGACACAGACAAGAATAAGGGAATTAGCAACAATATAAAGCCTTGAGAAAATAACCTACAAGGGCAGGTTACACTAAGGAATCACTTCCCCAGCCAAAATCAACAGCATTTAAGGGGGAACATGATTCCCTATAAATATGCATGGGGTGGTTGCTCGAAAAGAGGAAAGAGCCCTTCATTCAGGGAGCACAATGGAGAGCTGTGGAGTGGCCATTAATGGCCACATTTAACTTTGGTGTTACACATTGGGGTGGGATTTCCAGAAGTATTTTAGGAAGTCAAACACCCTGTTTGTAGTGGTTTGCAGTGAGGGAGAGGCAGTTAATTCCCAGGTGAGTTTTAGAAAGGCCACCCTGAGTGTCAGGAAGTGTGAAAGGGTTTGTTCAGCAGTCACACTGTTGGCCATTATCAAGTGCTGCTAAAACTGATGTTACCTGAGTGTTACCTGAGAGTAGGAAAGGCCTTGGGTTCTGCTCCCAGTCTCCATCCCAAACTCTGCTGGTATCTGTATTCTGAACACCTGGTGTTCTTTTAAGACACAGGATCTCCCACCGAGAAGATAATGCTATAAATTATGTTTTTAATTGTGCTGAGTGCCTTTGTGCCACAAAGAAATAGTTTTTCAAACACTAATGTGATCCACTGGGGAACTGAGGTGTTAATTAGCAGCTATTTCTCCTAAGCCAGCTCTGAACAGCGAGAGAACTTGAACTGTAAAGCTGCTTTAAGCAAATCAGAAACCCAATATGGAAATATTTGCCAATTTCAATTCTTTTCCTGGAAATTCAAGATCCACAGAGCTTTCCTGCATCTTCATTTGTATTGCGGGCACCTTTTCTTGTCTCAGGATCCGCACCCCTTCTGTCCCACACAGTAATGTGCAAACACCACGTGCTGGGTCTTGGCTGGCAAGATTTGAAACAGGGCAGATAAGGAGCTTAAAAAATTGAAGTTTAACATCACGTTCAAGGCTCTACATTCACATCCAAGCAGAGCAGGCTGTCAACAAGGTGGAAGCAGATTAATAAGCAGGCTGAGTTTGCTCAGCAGCAAGAGGTTGGCTGTAGGAATCTGGGCTGCACTGGTCATCCACGGCAAGAAAGGAGCAAGAAAAAATCAGGAATAAGCACAGGGATCTGAGGATGCCAAAATCCCCTTCCCTCTAGAAGGAAGTTCCAACTTGGGACCCTTCGGTCACACAGAAGTGCAAATATGGAGTAATAAAGCCAGGCTGTGCTGTTGGATTCTACCTGGAAGGGAATCATGGGAAGAGCACAGCTCTCACGAGAGCACACATGAAACAGGCACATGTGAAAGAGTCAGGGTTAGAAGGAATGCTGAAGACCTATCTCATTCCACCCCCCTGCCATGGGCAGGGACACCTTCCACTAACCCAGGTTGCTCCAAGCCCCGTCCAACCTGGCCTTGGACACTTCCAGGGATGGGGCAGCCACAGCTTCTCTGGGCAACCAGAGCCAGGGTCTCATCACTCTTAGAGTAAACAATTTCTTCCCAACATCTAATCTAAACCTTCCCTCCCTGAGCTTAAGGCCATTCCAATTAAATTTCCATTCTATGAAAATTAAACCCTAAACACCTTAAAAATTAAAAGCAGAAATGTGTATCTGAAATATATATGGAATATCAGCACTACCCCACTCCCCTCTCAGAACCAGGACACGGGAACCAGTTCCCACTCTGGGCTGCACATCAATTGTGCAGCTCGTAGTGAAATCTCGAACAAGGGTCTCTGCACATGGAAAGTTCAGCTCAGGAAGTTCCGTGTGCCATCCCACGTCATTCCAGCCAGCATCATCCTTGATTTCCCCTTCCACCAACGCCAGGACTGCAGCGAAGAGCTCAGCGGTCAAACCAACGCAAGGCTGTGCCTCCAGGAAAACACTTCCTTCTCACCATTCTATCCATGGAGTCGGAAAACATTTCCAGGGCTCTTCCTCCACTCCTCATCCCTCCCTTTTTCCCCGCTGGACAATCACAGGTAGCTGACAGCTCTATCCTGCCCCATACTAAATAGAAGCCCTATTGAAAAGCATCAAGAGCTCTGTGTTCCCTCAATTTAATATCCCAGCCCCGGCCAAGCAGACACTGCCTCCTGCCAAGACAAACACCTGGGCCATGGAATGGGGAGGGGGCCGGTCCTGGAGACAGCCCTCCAGTCTAAACTTCTTAAGGAGTCCAGAGAAACATGCTTTTATAAAAGAGGTGCTGCCTCGTCTGAAAACACGGATTCAGCCCCAAAACACTGCTACCTTTCACCCTCTCTGTTGGCTTAAGGTGGGTTCAGGCCGGTGACTGTGCAGAACCTGCGTCACACCTACCTGCTGCTCCGCTTCCCAATCCAAAGGAGAAAAGCTTTTGGAGTCGCACCGAACACTGGTTGATTTATTGGAAGAAAAGCAAAGAGAAAAGCTTCACCCACAGCACATTTCCCTTTGCCTGCCTCCCCCAAAACTGAGCCATAGTGGGCGGACACGGCTCCTAAGTTTGTTTAGCTCCAGGGTTATACCCTCAATTCCTTGGGTGGATATTATTTCTCGTGCCTCATGGGATCCATATTTTGACAAGAATCAACTGATTCTCTGGGTTTCTTTTCAAAAATATTCTAGAAGCTTCTGAAGTTGTAGAGTTTGCCTACGATGCTCCTCTTCAGTTCGTGCCAGGGCCTCACCACCCTCACAGGGAAGAATTTCTACCCAATACCCCCCCTAACCCTGTCCTCTGTCAGTGGGAAGCCATTCCCCCTTGTCCTGTCACTCCAGGCCCTTGTCCCAAGTCCCACACTCCGGCAGGTAAGGGGACCCAGGCCCTGCTGGAAGGGAAGGGGAAGGGAAGGCGAAAGGCATCCAAAAGGACGTACTTCCCTCCCTCCACATCTTCTGCATGTTAAAGTATTTATGGCCTCAACATACTTGGCATACAAAGAAATACTACACGTTAGAGGAATGCTGGAAAAAAGTAATATGGCAGCGCTCTGCACAGTTTGGAGAAACAGATGTTATGGATCCAGTTGCCGGGTGCCTACAGAGGAGGTTTGCAGATGGAATTCCTCCTCCCCCACGGATGGGTCTTCAGTTGCCATGGAGGTGTCCAGGGCTCAGGGCAGACACCATGGTTTTGGGGTAAAACATCCCCATTTACTGACCCTCCAGCTCCAGCACCCTTAGAGTCATTCCCAGAGGAGTGAGCAGGAATTCCACAGCTCATCTTCCCTCTCTGGAAGATCAGTGTGATATAAAATCCATGTTTTATCACATGTTTTATCCTGGCAATGCATCCCAGAACTAAAGCAAGAGCTCCTCTATCATTTTAGGCTCCATTCTTGAAGGGTGTTGAACACAGCACAGAGGGTTGGGATTTTTCTTCCGAATTAAAAACATGAAACCCGTTTCTGAGTCCAATGAAATATTCAAAGAGGATGCACCGCTCAGGCCTCGCAGCCACCTGAATTACTCACACAGCACCAGCTTCTGACCAATCACCTAATATCAGATTTTCAAATCGAAAATCTTCTGCAGCTGTGAAGAAAAAAAAAAAATCTTATTTGTTCTACCAAATACCAGGATGAAGATTCAGAAACAGGATGAAAACATAGGAATGTTTAATATCCTCTTCCAAACTATGGGCGCAAATTTAGGAAGGAGCAGATAAGACACACTCATACTAAAATACTGAATCTCATCTGCCCAGAGGAATCGAAGCCTCTCAACACACTCATTGTTGTATCACTTTACGAAGCAAAAGGCATTTGGGAGAGCCACCAAATTAACCAAAATTCTGTTGAATTTTGCACAAAAAAAAGAAAAGAAATTGCAGCATATTACTGGGTCACTGCACTGGGCTGAAATGAGTCTTTTTAGCCTCCTCTATGAACATCCGTAAGAAAATTCCTTTATGCTGAAATTTCTCATGCTTGGTTTTGATCCAAACGTTGGGTTTCTTTCTTCCCCTTTCAGAAAGTCTAAGAAAACTCAGTGGAAGTCCTTAAGAGTTATATGAAAGCAGAGAGAAAAAACAAACTTTGCTTTTATGTGGAAAAATATGTCTCTATTTTTTGTTCTTGGAAAACCTACCGGGATTCATTTTAACAGCCACGCAGAGCTGGCAGGCCAAGTGCTTTGTCCTTAAAGAAGGAATAGTGAGTTTAAAATATCAGTTATTAAAGAGTAAAAAATATGCATGGAACATGCTCAGAGCAGTCAAGCTCCCTGATCCCAGCGTATCTCTGCAGAAATATTTACTGAGCAAATGGTTTGTCTCTGTGGCAGATAGAGCAGGGCTTTGCTAGGAACTATTTCATGGTTAAATGGCACAGGAGACAGCAGAAATCACTTACAGGGCTGACAGTGCTGTGGTAAACCTTGTGTTTTCCCAGCTCCTGCAGTCGTGGGATGACACCAGTCATAGATTCCTCCAAAAAGTGGAAAGGAAAACACAAAGCGAGGACATCTAATACCCTCTGAAGAGGGGAAAATAAGAGCTGAATACTCCAAAACTACAAAGCAAATAAAACCGTGCCAAAGGATGAAGATCTCATAATCTGGAGGTCACCAGCACTGTGTCCACTGTGGCACACTAAAGAAACATGGATTTACCTGCTGCCTTTCCAAGGTAACAGAAAATTCAGTCCAAATTGTGTGTGAGGAAGGCTCATCTCCTCAGATATAAGTCAGAGAAGGAGAGAAGACTGATTACCATTTCCTTGGAATATTCAGTGGATCAAAAGCTAGGAAGCACCCAAGTCTGTAATATTTACATCACACTCATTTGAAATTGGTTCTATATTCTTGCAGGAAAAAAAACAAAAACAAAATAAAAAACCAACGATGGTAAAATCCCTCAAAGGAAAATGAAAAGTAGTTTTACACATTTGATCAGGTATAAAAGAAAAAAAAAAACCAAAAAACAAATGACAGTGGGATTCGTATGAGGTCAGGAAGTTAATTTAGTGTTGTGTGGTTGTAGTTTATTAAAGCTCCCAGCCAAGCTGCTGAAGCACTCAATGAAAACCAAGTATCTGTTTAAAATAGAAGCGAAAGCAAAGATTTTTTTTAACAGGAACAATAGTGCTGCAGCTTCTGCCACCATTTCAAGAAGCTCCTGATGAAACGTGAGGGCAGGAGATGGAACCAACTGGCTTTTCTTTCCCTGACTCTTTCAGAGCCTGGATCGGAGTGCAGTGGTTACAGCATGACCCTCCCAAACAAACTAGGAACAGGTAAGAGCAGACAAGCCCTTTTTCTCAATGACCCTGCACAGCATTTTCTTCCCAGTCATGTTTCCTGCCCTGTTGCAAATCCCAGACCATGTGGTTCGGGAGCCAAATTCCAGCTCCAAGTGCGTCCAGCGCTGAATAAACACGGGCCATCAAAACAGCCCCTCTGAATATGGCTTCTGTCCCTCCACCCCACCGAGGGCACTCCCAGCCTCAGCCCCGCCTCCCCCATCAATGGGAACTTTGAGAGAGCCCCCAAGGATTAAGCTGGAGAACATTGGCTATTTCAGTAGCTATTTACTTTCCTTTCCTCAGACACACGCTTTCCCGCAGGTGACACGTGGAGGCAGGACATGAATGAGGAATGAGAGCCCAATTCATGAGCTCTGTGTGTGTTATCAAGGCTCCACACAACTTATACAATCTGGGGTTTATTACTAAAGCTATAAAAAAGGCTTGTACTTAAGTCATTTTAATAAGCTTGGACTATTTTATAAACTGTTAGTTGTGAGCCTCCAGGAATCAAAAAACTTAAGAAGCGCACACTGCTCTGGGAACAAAGAGCAAAAAAATCCAGAAAGGAAATTCTTTGTCCAAGTGCCCTAAAAGAGGTGTTTTGGGAAAATGCATTGCCAGGACTACAAGGTGGGATTCAATATCAGCTACAAAAGAGATATCCAGAGCAGCACCCAGCCACCAGCAGTTTGTTCCAGAGCATTTTTAACCACATACTGACCCGGAATAACAGTTCCAGCCCCTACATATATTGCTTGAAGGGGAGGAATTAACACATAAACCCTTGATTTGCTGTAAAGAGCCATTTTTCAAAATCAGAAATAAACAATAAATAAAAGTCTGAGGGTGTGGCAATCAAGCCCTTGCAAATAAACACTAAAAACTTGTGCAGCACCATGTCCAGACACCTGGACTGATCCCTGTGTCCGTACCACAGCAGCCATGGACACAAACCCTGGCCAGGGCCCTGCAGGGTCCACTCAGGCTCCAAGAGCCTGGGCTTTGCTGGGAATCACGAGCCCCGGGTTTAAGCAAGGAATTACTGCAATCAAAGCGATGAGGGGGAAAACTGACTTACTTCAAAGGTAGATTTTAAATACCTCACTGGAATCTGCTCCCAGGCCCCTTCTGGATCTTTCCTTCTCCCCCTAGAGAAATCACACTTTGGAAAGCTTAACAGAGGGTGAAAAACAGAATTCTTAAATTCATCCATGTTTTTGGAAAACCTATTACCCAAACAGACTGCAAATTTTCGTGCTATGAGATGTATTTTGGGCCACTTTGGGCTACATGAAGTCCACAGCAGTAGATATGCTACTTGTATATCTATCCAGTTTTTCCTATGACCACAATCCATTTGGAATAAAGGGAGAAGGAGTGGCAGCCTGCAGAAAAATTATAATTTCAGAGGAGGACTTAGTGGTTCGATCAGCCTTCAAAACAAAAAGGATACAACCACGTGGAAACTCTGAGCACCACCCTTTTTATACTTGCTACTACTAGTTGTAAATGACAACAGGAGAAATGCAAGGCAGGAGGAGAGGAAGAGACACAAGGGCTTAGAAATGAGGCACATCTATCATAGACCGAATCTGGCCCTGTTAGAAAAGCTTACAAAAACAAACAAGAAGAGATAAATGGAGCCTGAGCAAACATCTACATCAACTTGGACTGCACTCCGAGAAGTAAGGATTAAGCACCCATTTGCTTTGAGTGACAACTCCAAGGGCAAGCAAAGTAGATGCATTAAAAAAGTCTGTATTATATTATTTTACACTATATATACTTGAGTTCAAGCCCCACAGCCTCCCTTCTCAATCAGGGCTTCTCCCCTCTGCGTTTTACACAGGAATCCCCGAGTCCTGAATTAGCATTTTTCCAAGTTTCTGGAGCTCCTGCCCTTTGAGAAATCCTCTTTCCTATGGATTGCTGGGACTGAAGAGTCCGTAGGAGCCTGTGGGAAGTGCCACCCAGCAGAGAGGTGACGGGGATGGAGTGCAGCTGCAGCCCATCAATCCCAGTTCTTAAATCCTGCCAAGTGCAGCGGAACGCCAGCGGTGAGAGCAGGCAGGGCCGGGCACGGCAGGTCACAGGGAGGGAATTACTGTGGGAAGAGCGCAGGAGGGCAGGGCAGCAGGAATATCAGAGCGCTAAATCAGCCTAAGATGCTGCTGCCATCTGCCCTGAGTGGCACGGAGCCGCTTCCATCTCCCCAGGTTTTATCCCGGTTTCCTGCGCTCTGCCCTCCCAGGAGGTCCAGGATTACCAGATGTCCCCTTGGCCACAGACCCCAGCCTGGACTGGGAAAGGCCTCCAGACCCAAGGGGACAGTCCCAATCCCAACCCAAAGCTCAGCAAGAGTCTCCTGTGCACTATAAGCAGATGTTCAGCAGCAGTCCAAGTGTTTATCTCCAGAATGCTATTCCAATACACTGGGAGAAAACACCAGTGGCTCCTAGAAAGCTGTTTCTCCATTTAGGAACTCTAGTCTTGCCAGCTTGGGGGTAATCAGGCTGAAATAATACATTTAGAACCAACACAGGAACAAGCAATAAGCCTTAATACTTCAGTCCTGATGGAACAAGGGCAACAAAAAAGCATTCGAAACAAATCAAAATGCCCTGAAACTCCCACATGGATCCCACATGCCTCAACTCCAGCAGATTTTCAAACTTTTCCCGAAGCAAGGCTAAAGGCTGTGCAAGTATCTCTAGTCTGAGATACTCCAGCCTGCAGTTGCCAAAGGAAAGTAGCTGTGAACACGCACAGACATGTTTCTTCACATCTCCATATCCTTAGAAAAAAGGGATGGCAATAAGCAAGTGAGGAATAATCCATCACAAGTGGTAGATCTGAGCAGCTTTGTTTGGTTTTTTTAATTCCTGATGGTTGGTCTGTCTTCCAGGATTTCCCTGGTTTGGCAGCTGAACACTGCAAGCCAGGCAGACTCCCGAGCATCCTCCATTTGCAAACAGCTGTACTTCCAAATGAGAACACTCAGCACTGGGCCTGAAGGCCATGGAACCCCAGTAAACAAAACAAACCCAAAATAGTTTCCAATAAACAAAAAAATAAGTCTCGTTTTCCTTGGAATCTGAAGTCAAAGACTAGAGGTTCATTGCACTGGGCCCAGCCCTTTGATTTCAAACCAGCAAGGTTAATGCTCTAGGAGAAACAGAAACCAACATTCCCACTTGGCATTGCATGGATGTGAACATAAACCAGATCCCAGCTCAAACATGAAGGCACTCGTCTACAAAAACATCACAGTGGAAGTACAAGCTGAAGGCACCACACAGCAACACCTGCTCAGGAAGCTAACTGAGAAACTGAGCTCATTTTCTCTACAACAACAGGTAGAAAAGTGGTTTAAGCCATTGTTTGTCAATGTTAGGCTTGCTGCCTTCTCTTCATTTACAATGTGAACCAGTTGTGGTGGTTTTTTGAGGCTGGCACCTTCCACTCCCCAAGGATTCTGACAATAAATATCACTACTTTGATGAAACAACAGCAGAAATATCCAGTAGAAACCTGTGGAAGCCTCAGCTTCCTGACACCCAGTGAAGAAGACAAGAGGCAGCTCCTCCCTGACTAATGAAGTGCTCTTCTGCCATGACAAGTGCAGGCACATGCACATGTGGGCTTTTTAAATAAACAGAATTATTTTCCAAGGGAGATTAAGCAGATGTGAAGATAGGAATTTGCAAAAGTGATAGCACACAGACAACTTCCACTGCAGAAGTAGATATGCAAACTATTTCAAAACAAAGCGTCCAAATATTTGGGGTTTTAAATGTAAGTTTAGATTGAAGAAAAGACTGTGGGCAGAATCTTGCTTTACTAATGCAAATGCCAATTATTCCATGTATTTACAATCAAGCAATCAAAATTTAGCTCCCAAGTGCTCTTTGTCTGTTACTTATGATATCAAGCTTCTTTTATAAGCTACACATTGTGCAAATTGCTACTCCAGTGATTCCCTTCACTTTCTCCCAAGAGCTCAGAACCCAGCTGGCTACTCTGGAGAGTGTCTAAATTCCTTTGAAGTCAAAAATAAATCTCTCCAACAGACATACACATGGCCTTAGAATTTCTCACTCTTGTTCCAGTTTCTGTTAAGCCACATTATCTCACCCTTCACATCTTCGGGAAACACTGAGGATCAAATATTCTAGCTGGGTTAAGAGACACACAGTACAGCAACAGAGAAGCCAGCAATGGTAACTGCAAGTTCCTTTTGCTACCTCTGGAGATGCCAGGAGAAAAAACACATTAAATAACTCTTCAGGATTATTTATTTATGTCACACTCACATGATTAGCACTCCCAGAGATGTAACAACAGCTCAGGTTGTGACAGAGTGACGCAGGAGCATTTATCCAGTCCTCTCCTCAAAGAAAAAAGCCCACATTCTCCTAGTCCAGTCCCTAAAACCATGGAAAATACATGAAGTGCTTCTCCTAGGTGCTATGAGGAAAAAAGGACACCTTCCACCATCCCAGGTTGCTCCAAGTCCCACCCAACCTGGCCCTGAATGCTCCCAGGGATGGGGCAGCCACACCTGCTCTGGGCAACCTGTGCCAGGGCCTCACCGCCCTCAGCCAAGAATTTCCTCCCAATATCCCACCTAACCCTGCCCCCTGTCAATGTGAGGCCTTTCCCCCACTGAAAAGTCTCTTCTGGCTTCATTTAACTGCAAACAGCCCAGGAGCAGCTTGCCAGCCACATGGCAATCTCTGCCGGAGCCGCTGCACTCCTTAGTCTAATTCCATTTAATCCAATTTCTTGTCTTCACGTGCTGTCTCCACACAACAACTTCATTCAGGATTACTGCTAAAATCCAGCTCCCAGTCCCAGGGTCTCATTCACTGGAAGGATTCCATCAGAAGCTGCATCTAGCCAGGCAGATGTCTGCTTGGCCTTCGTAAACATAGCACACTGACAACAGATTCTCCTAAAAAAACCCACCAAAAGCCCTCCAAAACACACCAAACTGACATAGGTTATCACCTCTGGTCAAACCACCACCAGTATTTCCTTGCTTTAAGCAAGGGAAGTCAAGGAATTGCAGTCTGAATGGGTATTTGGAGCCCTTTCTGCAGTAATCCCACAGTGAGTGCAGCCTGCTGCGAGGTGGGAGCCTTCCTAGCAAGGACTCATTGCAAAATGGAATCAGATCATGACCAAGTGGCACGTGAGGGGAAGAGGGAAACCCACTGCCAAGAAGGGATGCCTGGTGCAGACCTTTCCATGTGACTGCTGTCCCAAACAGCAGGAGGGTAGCCAGGAGACATTCATCTCCCTGGATGTTGCTGGCGTGTTCCACCGCTGCCCCCAGGCCTCACCGAGCACAAGGTGAGTATTGCTGGCTTGCTTTACCACATGACTGAATCCAGGACTGGTATGTGGGATCCATATATGCCCAGCCTTTCACTCTGGGATTTGGGCATCTGCTGAGCCACAACGAAATCCCAAGTGTTCACAACTAGACTGAGAACAGATGTGACCCACTCAATTTTGATATGACACCTCCTGATGAAACAAAAACTGCATCTAAGAGAACAAAAAGCGTGCTCACTTTATAAATAAACTCTTTAAAACTTAAAGCTGCTATTCTTGGACTATAGGGTAATCTGTGATTTTGCTATCTGAGAGTGCTACAGAGGGATGATCTGGATGCCAGATTCTACATTCAGTCATCCAAAGGTCACCTTTTACATTTAAAAATGTCTTTGTTATTAATTTTCCTGTTTGTAACACCTCATGAGAGTAAAAAGGACACCCAACAAGACACAGGTTTTATTTCTCTCTCTCACACCAGTGACATGAAGGGCTTTGCTCATCAGCCTCAAAGGACCTATCTCAAAGTAAAGCAGTAGGATTGTCCCCATCAGTGTTTTCTGAGGGACTTAAGTTCTGTAAAGGACATCATTAGCAAGGCGTGGTTAAAAGCAACAGAAGCTGTGCCCCAAGCAGCAAACACCAGACCCAGGAGCTGTGAAAGCAGCCTTACCAGCCCGTCACAGTTGCTGATGGCCACCGCAGCTCCGGGGATGTCCGTGATGTCCCCCACGTAGGCGCAGTTGGTCCACAGGGGCTCCCTCTTCCACAAGCGCTCCGTAGCAGTCCCAGCGTGACTCGCGTTACCACCATCGCTCCCAGTTTGCACAGAGTCTTCGTACCACTCCACCACGGCCTCGGGAGCCAGCAGGCGAGTGTTGGGCTTCAGCCGGAGGTGGAATTCCCTCCCGAAGGCAGTGACGTTGAAGTAGAGCTGTCTGGGGCTCTGGGACACCTCCCGCGGCGCTCGCCGCTGGTGACTCGCAGAGAGGATGTTGGAGCTGTAGCTTCCATCTGCATTGGTGCTAATGGGAATCACTAAACCGTACGGCCTCGGCCTGCTTTTTCGGAATTCTGCCAAGAGAAACACCCGAAACCAAACTCAAATTAGAACAAGAGCATGAAACGAGCCTCAAGACTCAAGGACCCTGCTACCTCACACCTCCACTTCCAAAATTCCCAACCGAGGATTCCTGGTTGAACTACCAACACAGGAAAACGTAAGGCACATGTCACTGCTCCTCCCTTATCATGGAATCACAGAATAGTTTGGGTCGGAAGGGACCTTAAAGATCATCCAGTGCCACCCCCTGCCATGGGCAGGGACACTTTCCATTAGACCAGGCTGCTCCAAGCCCCGTCCAACCTGGCCTTGGACACTTCTAGGGATGGGGCAGCCACAGCTTCTCTGGGCAACCTGTGCCAGGGCCTCACCACCTCACAGGGAAGGATTTCATTCTCTCATTTGTTATTATAAAACTGAAGAGAGAAACCCCTGAAATATTCACTGACATTTATCTGGGCAGTTCCCTGGGGTTCAGGTTTGCTCCACAGCCCCAGGAGAGGCAGCGATCCTTCCCAATTCCCCCTAAGAAATGCCACACAGCTCCACTGCACACCTGGCACAGAACTGCTCACTCCTGTGTCAGGACCCCCATTAAGATTTTGAAAATTAAGCGCCAGGCTTGGTTACAACCACAATTTGCATACAGGTTACTCAGGAAATAAAAACAGGGAAAAAAATCCAGTGGATATCACACGCCATTGATAAATTGATCCATGTCAGCAATGGTAAAGGCAAAAACTTTTCCCTCTACAAATCCCCTTACCAAGCAACTTGCTATTGCCTTTCCTCTGACTGACAGAGATCAAAACCAACAGAAAAGCTAATTATTAAAAAACCCCCACAACACAGAACTGCACAGATTTTACCTACATCCTGCACTTCAGTGCAACAGAGAGGAGCCACAACCCCAGCAAACCCACAGTGTTGGTAACACCAGAGCAGCTCAGTGGCACGACCCCTGGCCAAGGCAACGTGTTTTCAAGTCATGTCACCCCGGTGTAAAACAAACCCGTCACACGAGTTTATCTTTGTGGTGGGGCCTCTCTAACGTGGGAGCAATTGGGATACTCGGTGTCCCATTTCCAGGCTGTAAGAGGAGATGGGCCAGGTCAAGCTGTGGGGCCACATGCTGCTCCCAACGGGACCAAGGTCTAAGCCTAAGCCACTGGATTCCACTATGTGAGAGTTAAAGACACTCAGCACCAAAACAGGCATTCCCTAGCTCCTCTCCTCCTGGGAGAGCTGGTGAAAGCAATATTAGAGTGATATTACTGACAATTCCATTTAAAAACCTCCGAGATTGGGTGGCTCTGATGGTAGCACTAAGTGCCATTGAGAATTCCTCAAATAAGTGTACTTAATTAAGCGAGCTAAGTTTTACCTGCTCGCAGTGTGGCTCACACTTGGGCTGAGAATTAACAGAGCAAAAGCTCAGTAGCCAGTTCCTCTCTCCTGGTAGCAGAGGCTGCTGCTTTTAAAGGACTTACACATTCAGTGAGTAACTTCAGGAGGAAAATGTTCCTAATGGCTTCACAGAACTGCTTTTCACTTTCTTTCAGGCCAGTTACTAAGGAATTTGACCAAAAAACAATGTATGGTACTAGTAGAACGAACACAGACATTTTAATTCTTGCACTACAAATTATCTTAGTATACAAATACTATATCCCAGGAATGTGACAAGTCATTTCCAAGCCCACTGCTACCCCACATCCTACAGCCAGCAGCCACAGGGTGGGTTTCAGCAGCAGCCAACTTCACCTACTTTGCCACACACCCACAAGATGAGGTTCTAAAACTGGCATCCTAATTAGGCCATTATCCTTAGGATAATTCCCATTTAAAGCACTGGGAATTCTCAGCCAGGATTGCTAGTCTGTCTCCTTAGAGAAGGGACCAAATTAAAACTCTGAAGCAATTTTTATTAATTAGACACCGGGCCATGCACAGGAGACAGAGCTGCTGGGTTGTACATCCTAACTGGGTCAAAGTAAAATCACTGCTTCTCACATTCCCGGGGCTTCAGGGCTGGGACTTCATTCCCAGGCTGACATTCCACCTTTTACCTTGCTGAGATTCCTTGTGGCTTGTTCTTTTCTTTTAAAGCGGGAGGTTCAGTGCACCACAGTCTGGGGATCGAATTCTGTGCTTACTGCACAACAGAGAAACTGTTCTGCACATCTCACAGATAAATTCCCACATTTCCACAGGCTGGGGCAAAAAAAAAAAAAAGGCTATTTTGCTAATGAGAACAGCCAGCTAGCCACAAGAAGGTAGGAACAAAGGCTGGAAAATGAGAACTGTCAAGGATTTGAGTCAGCAAAAGCCCTTTCCAGAGCCTGTAAATGCTGAGCTAGAAGAGGAAATGCCTTTTGTTCAAAGGCAATTAAAATTAAATGGGACATGACTGAATCCCGAAGACATCTGAACTCCTCCGCTGACTTACATTACCCTCTTTCCACAGACTGCACGCTCCGAGGAAATGCTATTCCAGCTGTAGGTGTTCCCTTTCCTAAGCTAAAATTTCAGAGTCGATCTGCTCTGCTAATTCCAAGCTGACAGTGCTGATCAGAGCAAGAGGAAAAGCACTTAACTGCAAATTTTCTCCATTTTTTTTAAATCTGGCTTTAAACTGCTGCTCCAGCTGCACAATGTTTAAGTTGAAAGGAAGCACTTAAGAAGGAACATCACATTCTTTCATTGTGTGTCAAAACATAATTAGGTAGAGAATGCCTCTGAAGAGAGCTGGGTTTTTTTCCCCCTCAAATACTCATTAAACTGCAGAATTAACACTGCTGGCTCTCCCAGGAGTTGTCTTTGCACTGTACAACAGCTGGGGTTCCAGATTCCTAAACTTTTTCCTTTTTTATCACCTGCATTTGGAAAAACATTATTTTTTTAGACACAAGATTCTGTGAAATACATTGATCAAAAATTCCTAATGTGGCTGTCCACAGGAGAGTTCCAAATGCCTAAACATCTATTTGAGAAGATTTCAAAAACACAGTCTCAGCAAGAGGACCGGATCTGAGGTGACACCTTGAGAGCACTCCTGTGCCGGCACCTTCTGGCTGGAATTCACAGGCTGTGACACAACCAGATTGCTGGATGGCAGGAAAAGTACTGGGGAAAAAACAGTTACCTGCTGCTGCAGGGATGGAGAGGACAGCATTTCCAGAGGGAAACTGTGGCACGCTCCGGGAGATCACGCTTACGTTCCACAGGAAAGCACAAGGGAATGACACAGAGCTGCTCTGGTCACTCAGCAAAGTAATGCTTTATAGGACAAGATGGGCTGGAGACCACCAGACAAGCCCAGCAGGGGTTCTGTCATCACCATTTTCTGTCCCCATCATTGGCTGGTGCTTCCAGAAACAAAGAAGCAGTTGCGGTGCCTCTCAACAACCTGGATCACTCCAGAACTACTGTTTGCTCTTTTTGGCTGCCTTTAGGTGGCAGAAACACCCACAGAGAAAGACAAGACAGAAAAGGGCAATGGGTTTCTTGAAAATTCCCTCACAACTCAGCACCCGAAGAGGGATGAGACTGTGCTGTACCTGGACACTGCAAGCTGGATGAGTAAAAGCAATGGACTGCAAGGATAGAACTGATGTGGGAACGGCTCTGGTGCCCTCATTGCTGTACTTTGCTGTCACTGGCCCCAGGGATACAGACAGCTCAAGAAAAGGCTGATGTGGTGTTTTTGCAGCCTCTGCAGAGCTGCAGGTGCTTTCTGCAGGCAGCAGGGCCTGGCACCATTGTGTCACGGGTCAGATCCCAGATTTCTTACAGAAGTGGCACTGAGCAGTGATGGAGTTACTGTGTGGGAGGCTAAGGAGAAGTGAAGATGCAGCACAGTCCCGAGCATCAGCACCTTCAGGCTGACTGTGCCACGAGTGACACAGAACCAGTTCCTCCTGACAGCCCCCAGGCACTGCAGCACATTGTGCATGAATGCAGGTAATTAAATGTGGTAACTCCCTGTGCCTGTACTGCAGTCTGTGCTGATATTTAACAAAAATAAACCCCCAGGTGCTTTAGTTTGCCCTAAGTGACTTCTCAGGTGAAAAGATCAGCTGCTGACAGCAGCCAGCCCTGGGCCAACTCAAAATACACAACAGCGATGCAAACCGACACTTGGTAGGGGCTCAGAAGTAGGACAGCACATCTGAGACAATCCCAGCGCAGGTTTTACCTCCAAGTCATTCTCAGCTGAGGAAGCCACAGTTTGAAGCTGTGGCTGCCCCATCCCTGGGAGTGTCCAAGGCCAGGCTGGATGGGGTTTGGAGCAACCTGGTCAAGTGGAAGGTGTCTCTGTCCATGGCAGGGGGTTGGTACTGGATGATCTTTCAAGTCCCTCCCAGTCCGAATCATTCTGGAATTCTATGGTTCTGTGCTTTTTGAATCAGAATTTACAGGACCAAATAGAGCCCCAAACATTCCTGAGTACAGCAGTGCTGAGGCCGTGAAAGAGAAGAAGACATTAAAGGACAGAAAGTTGTCTTCCAGATTCAGGGAGTTTGCCTGATGTACTGTGTAATTTAAAAGATGCATTCCTATATAGCTTATGGTTTCTGAAATTCAAATACAACCCATTTCTCATGGAAAGGACTAGAAATAAAACACAGGATCAGCATACCACTGGAAAAACCCTCTGTCTGCCAGTTAGCTTTAAATGTACCTCACCATCTCCATTCCAATTATTCAGTGATCGCAGTGGAAGCCAACCTAAGCCCAGGAGGATGCAGTGCCAGAACTGAAATTGAGACAAGACTTCCAAAATTTACAGAAATGCTTGAAATTCTTTCCTGAACCAAAACCTGAACCAAAACCTCAGGGCAGGGGGTCTAACGGCAACTGGAAGCAGAACTGCCTGGGTCCATTCCCACTGCTGAAGAGCTCCAGAGCACACTCGTGTGCAGGGACACACACTCAACAGCATGGTGAAAGGCTCACTTCATACTGGGTAAGGCAAGGAGCCCATAGGATGGCATTCCCTGGCACTAACACCCTTGGAGAGGGAATGCCAGCTTCCACATCCTCCCACCACCTCTTCCAATCTACACAGAGCACCCAATTACCCATTAGTCTAAATGAACACACACACCTGAAGCTAAACAGTGGGTGTATCCTCCCTGTCTTTGGGAGGAGTCCAACAGGCTGAAGTTTCAGTATGAAGCACCTCACGGGCACAAACAGGCACCTTTCCTTTCAGCACCTGCATGTACCACTGACACCAAACTCGCTGCATGGCACATTCTTACCCAGGACTATCAGTCTATGGGGCAACAGCGAACAGCTACAGATTTTATAACTTCTGTAGGTTTACATTTCAGAAGGGAAGCACAGACACATCAGGATGCCAAACTGCAGCACGAGAGGACATGCAAATTCAATCCATGCCACGTCACCATGCAACTACAAATGCTCCTGGGTGGCAATGGTGGGGAATGCTCGCCTGCATACAGATCATTTCTCCAGAAAAATCACTAGTTTGTTGAGCTTGCTTCTTTTATTTCTGCTTTGATAGCAGCAACAATAGCTAAAAAGACTTACCTATTTGGATCTGCTGTTCTTTAGCAGCCTGCAGAAGAGAAAAGAAACACATGCACCAAGTTGTTAGTGCAATTACTATGCAATGGGGGACGGCAGAAGGCTGAAAAATCATTTGGTCTGCGCTACACGATTTTATACGTTTCTGCTTTTGGTTTCCAGGGATGGCAATTCTTCCTTAACTGAATAAACAGCTGTTCCCACCAACATGCTAACAAAGTCTGTAGCAAGTTTAACATAAAGGGAACTGCTAAGCAATCTCGATTTTGAATGACCCCTTCTATATATTGTGACACTGTGCCAAACAGTAAGTTTGGTGGTCATAGCAAGGCTTTAATGCCAGGGAAGTGATGAGCTCCAAGAAGCACGGGTGCCGGGGCAGAGAGCTGACAGCGCTTCTTTGGATCTGTGCTAGAGAACTGGAAAGCCAAGTGGACTTCCCGAGAGACCGCAGGGACTGTGGCAGTGACCTGATGCCACGGGGTGGTACCTGCTCTTGGCAGGTGAATGGGACCCGTGGGGACGGGATCTGGAGAGAAGGCTGCTGCAGTCGCCAGCCCGGGCCGGGGATGCCGTGCCCGGCTCGGGGCTGCTCGGATGCGGCGGTGTACGGCGCGGAGGAGGGCGGACAGCCCAGCCCGGTGCCGCCCGCAGATCCCGGGGTGGCCAGGGAACAAGGAAGGACCTGGGGGCACATCCCGGGGCGGCGGGCAGAGGGACCCGGCGGGAAGGAGGGCTCCCCGGGGGAAGGGCAGGCAGGGCAGGGGTCCCCTCACTCACCTGCCGGCCGGGCGCAGCGCGGGCCCCCAGGAGCGCGGCTGCCACTACCCAGAGGGGCAGGAGCACCATCCCGAGCCGGCCGCCCGCGCCCCGGCCCCGGCCGCGCTCCGCCCGCTCCCTCCTCCTGCCGCTCCTTCCCTGCCCTCCGGCGGCGGCTCCCGGGGCCGGGGCCGGCAGGGCGGGCGGGCGGAGAGGCGGCGGGTCCCCCGCGCCGCCTGTTGCTGCGCGCCCGCCGCGACCCGCGGCGCTGATAAACCCGCGGCGGCTCCGCCTCCGGCCGGCCCGGCGCTCACGTCAGGAACGGCCCGGCCCGCCGGGAACTGCCGGGGAACCGCCGGGGAACCCGCCCGGCTCCGCGCACACACACATACACACATACACACACACTGAGAAGTCCTCCCACCGCACTCCCGCGGCATCCTTGGTGCTCCCCGTCCTTGGCACATGTGCCTGAAATCCACCAAGAAACAACCTTCCCGTCCATCCCGCCATCCAGCGCTGCCTGCACAGGGATGCTGGCATCGCACCCTGACAGGGACTCCCACAGCAGCTCCCCAGCCTGGGACCACATCCCCAAGCTTCCATATTTCCAATCAACCCAAGGCAGTGCAGAGAAAGCTACTGAGTCTTAATATCATAGAATCGTTTGGGTTGGAAAGAACCTTAAAGTTCATCCAGTTCCACTCCCCTGTCATGAGCAGGGACACCTTCAACTAGCCAGGTTGCTCCAAGCCCCATCCAGCCTGGCTTTGGACACTGCCAGGGGTGGGGCAGCCACAGCTTCTCCGGGCAACCTGTGCCAGGGCCTCACTACTTTCATCATAAAAAACTTCTTCCTAATATCTAACCTGAATCAAAGCTCCTTCAGTTTAAAACCATCACCCCATGTCCTGTCACAACAGTTCCCAAGGGTCCCACTGGACTGGAGTCCGACACCAAAGTGACTTCTCTCCCCACCAGCCAGGAGCTCGGCACACAACACAAACAGCAACGGTGCCCAGCCTGGGCAGAACCCAAAATCCACTCGCATAGGACCCTTCCACAGGAAGAAATCTTCACAAACACGCTCTGTATATTCTTGGTCCCTTCTCTTTCCCTAGAAGATGTCACACAGTTGAGATTGTGTGTAACCAGTTAGTAACAGACATCACTGTGCCACCCCACAAGGGTGGAACAAAACCTTTGTAAACACTTTTTAGGAGTCAGAGACTAAACAGTACTCAAAGCGAGGACTGAATTTTGTCAGGGTCAGAATTAGTCAGTGTTCCGAACATGTGGATACCAATATAAAATCCAGTTTAAAACCATTCTGTTGTACCTCCTGCAATACCACTCCTGTGAGACATCATGACCAACCCAAATCACTTTCTGATGGCCTCACATATTACAGACACAGTTTGCTGCTGCTCAAACGTTCTCAGAATACCAGTGACAGCCTAACTAGGAGTTTTAAGTTGACCCTGCCCATCAGAATCCTATCTACATGAAAAAGAAAATACTAGTTCTACTAAATCGAAGTTGCCTCAAAAAAACCATTAAAGAGGAGGAGAGCTCCAGGCTCAGTTTTCAGGAGACACCTTCAATATTCCAACCACAGCAGCCCTGCTGTTTCAGAGGACACAGGTCCTGAACTGCACCATGCTCTCTCACAAAGCCAAAAAAATAAAAGGAATTTTTCTGAGAGTGGGAATGTATCTGTTATTACACGTGTAGGATCATTTCTGTACATAAAACACACAGCAGCCCGTCACACTCAGCACACCAACACCATAACCTCCGGCAGCTGCAGGAGCCACTTCTGGGACAGCCCAGAACGGGAAAGGCTGAGTGGCCTGTAAATTGCCAGCTCCAAATTCTACACTGAAAGGTAATTCCCATCCTGTGCAGCTATCCCACGTTTTATTTCCCTCATGGATGTTCCCCAGGTGACCTCTGAGCTGACTTACTGCACCCTGGCTGATGTCCGTGATGTGACACACCTGAGGCCCTGCACACCCCTGTCTGCTGGGTGACCATGGACCTGCACAGCCCCAGTGCTCCTGCAGGCTGATGACAGGGGCAGCCTCTGGCATGGCAGAATCACTGCCTTGGCCTGGAAGAGACCTTACACCTGCTGCAGTCCTGCCATGGCCAGGGACACCTCCCACAGACACAGGGATCCAAACTCCTCACCTCTAGGAGAGCTGTTCCTATGATCTTAAAAACACCCTTGCGATACAGTGTTGTGTCTGTTACCTCCCCTCCTCCATTTCTGAACTTTCCCAAACTGGCTTAAAAAGTTTCTAAATGTCAAAGAAACCAAGATACACAACAGACAGGGCTGGGGGCCAGGGCAGATATTCTGTTTTGTGGTCTGTCAAAGGCTTGACAGAATTGTAAGGGAGCAAAAATAAGGTGTTAAAATTAGATGCCTCATTATTTCTACTAAAAAACAAGAGCGAGTGCCACAGCTGTAACACATGTAAATTGAAGCAGTATTTGGAAGTTCAGTTAAAGCCATTTCTCATCTCCAACAGCCCAGCTTGGCCCCACTATTATCAAAGAAATCACAGATTTCGTGTTGTATTTCAAGTCTGATATACATACATATGCATATATGTATTTACATATGCATGTACATATATATATCTGTTAAAAATCTGTTAAGCATTTGCAATTCTAAAATCCCTCAGGCTTTCCGCATCTGTGCAGCTTTGGCTGAGGCACGAGACTGACAGCGACAAATATTTTATGAACCTGAGGTTGGGCCCTGAAGCAAAGAGGCACTGAAATCTGGAAGGCTTTGCACAGGGCCAAGGTTTGGAGCAGGAAGGCTGCAGCAGGACTTGGCAGGGATAACATTCTGGGGAGTAAAATGTGGCATTACCTATCTGGAGCACCGTCTCCATGAGGTCTCACATCCTCTCGCACACAAAACAATTTCAAAGTAACGTTTAACTGGAGCAAGAACTCAAACTGAGAAATTTAAAGGACCAAGAGAAGTTCCTGATCAGGAGTTCTTGCAATACTACTTAATACAGGCTTCAAATATTGATTTTTTTGAGACAAGCCCCTTGTAAACTCAACTATCACATCTAGGAGTCATATGTATAGTGTAATTTAAATGTAACATCTAGGAATAATACCTATAGTCCAGACAAATCCCAGTCTTCACCAATCCTGCACACATACGTGGTTTAATGCTCAATTTTGCAGTGACATTTCCTGATATTTAGGAATAATGATAATTTACTGAGCTTCTGACCTGCTATGTGCATTTGATGATCTTTCTTACAAGCAGCCAGTTTGGAAAGCATTAATTCTGTTCTTTCTGCTGAAACTTGGCTTTGGTGTAAAATCCTGCCTTCCTTTAATGACCTTGTGCCTCAGGTTCTCCTTCTCCATGGAGCCTGCCCAGATGGAAATATAAGCCAAGGGGGGGATCCCCCATGAGGCAGGGCTGGAGACCCAGATCCTACTCTGTGACACACCAGAACATGTGTCCAGGACCTGCTCAGGTTTCCAGCCTTAATAAAAAGTAGAATTCACAAGAATCAAATTTTATGTCTAAAATATTGCCATTACAATGCAGAAACCCACCTCCTCTCCAGCTGCCCTGTGTGACAACTCCAGTCATGCTCCTAAAGCCTTTTTGGCTGAGATACCATGGTTAAATTAATTTTAACCTCATTTGCCACCCAGTGACTTGTCATTTCAGTTCCAAACCTGCACAAGAATCTTTTTTTGGCATTATCTGTGTAAGAAGGGGATCCCAGTACCAAGATGCCAGACAAGGATCACCAGACTGCAGATGAAACACAAGCACTCTGTAAGTGACAATGCCTCCAGTTTCTCCTTCATGGTGCATTAAAACAGACTATTAAACCAAACAGACATAGTTAATTGTTTTAAAGCCACTATTAATCTAGCAGATTGTTACATGAAGAAATATAGTGCACCTGTTATTTTTAACAAAGCAGCCTAAGATTTATGGTCGAGATTTAACCACAGGAAACCGGAGAGAAAAAAATGTGAGACACGAAAATTGCAGTTGTAAAGTACATTGTGAAAAATAAAAAGGAAAGGAAGGAGGTAGTGGTTGTGAATTTTGTATAATAGGTACATGCCATAAAATTATTCCTGTTCTAAGGTGGCGAGTTTTGAAAAGATGTGTGCCAAGTAAAATGCAAATAAACCCACCCTGAATCCTCAAAAGAAATGATAACCCTGTTCCATGTCTAGGTTAATGGCTGGACTTGATGATCTTGAAGGTCTTCTCCAACCTAAACGATTCAGGGATTCTATGTGCACCTCCCGCTGGCTTCACCAGCTCCACACTATTCCTTTGTAACTTAGCAAGTGCTTTGGTTTTAGTCACATTCTTATAGAAACTTTTGGGGAGGGGGATGACTGCAGGGAGAGAAAGTGAGTATTTTTTCAGTGATTGCATTTCTGTCCCTGATTCACACAAAACAAGTTTCCCTTTGGAAGGAGGGAGGTTGCACACTTCCAACACTCCCTTACCTCTCAAACATAATGAAAATCAGCTCTCCTGATGTGACTCCCTAAACTCAGAAAAGGCAAAAGCTGCACCACAGAAATTAAAAATGAAAAGTAAAAATCAGTAATATCCTGTTAAAAGTCAGTTCCCTCAGTGCCAATGGGAGTGGCTGATTCAGTTCCAGCTTGGATCTCCCTGCTCCAAAGAGTTAGGATGTTACCTGGTTACCTCATGAAATACTTCAAATCTGTCACACCAGTAGTTTTTGTCACAGCAGTTTCTTTGATTCTATCCCAGAAAGCCATTCCATGACACAAGAACAAACCCAGCAGCTGGAGAAGGGCTGCCAGCAGTCCCGACGTAAATGTTTTAACAGTGTTTTAATAACCACTGCCGTTGGATCCCAAGAGATAACGCCGTTCCTGGAAGCTGCCAGCGGCTCCAAGGGCACGTTGACCAGGACCAGGGGAAGTTGCAGACTGCATCCCACCTAACCATAACCCTACACATCAGCTTTGCATGATTATTATATTAGTGTCTATGGAGAAAAGAGGCAAACAGCCAATGCCACTATCTCTCCATTAAATGCATCCTGGCATCACAGGATGCCAGGACAGAGACCCCTGGCACCCTTAGCCCTTCTGAAAATCCCAGCCAGGAGCTGTGTGCACAGATCCTTCCAATCCACACACTTCCTGGGAAGGCATACAGGCGGGCAGGAATTAATACTTTGACTTGAATTTGCTGGGACGCTTCCAAATCACTTCCATTTCCAGAAGGAATTAAAACAGGTGCTTTGTCTCCACAAAGCGGCTTAAGCTAAAATCCTGATACCACTTGCTGCTCTCACATGGGGTCATGGTCATTAAATATTTAAGCCAAAACAACAGTAATTTGAGGCGAGAAAGCAGCAATGTTTAGCAGATAAACCCCTGCCTGTCCAGATTCCCCATCTCCGCTCGCTCTCCACGAGGATCCAGTTGCTTTAAGAGCTCAACACATCCATGAGGCACAACCCCAAATACTGTTTAAAAACCAGAAGCTTAAAAGAAAATGAGAACTGAGCTTCTGACCTTACCTAGGGTCATCTCACCACGTCACAGCCGGGGTTATTTCCAGGGCAGCGTGTGAGAGCTTTCACTGCAGCTGCTTCAATAGGACTTGGTCTGGGGATTAATGGATGACTTCGGCTTCTCTTTCTTACCAGCCTTTACAATTCAGGAGAACTCACAGAGGATTTCTTCTGCAGCAGTTGAGTAAAAAGACAAAAGTGAGCTAACCTCCTGACCTGCACAATAACCTCATGGAGGAATCCATTCAACAGAGCTGCTTGCTGTTCCTGGGAAAAGGAAGAGAAGAGGAAACAATACCTTGGATGCTGCTGAAGAGGGGAAACTACCACAGCGATACTTTTGCTCAACCTCTGGGCAACTTTTAACAAAAGTAGAAGGAGCAAGAACTTCCAAACCCAGGCACCAAAGAGGAGGGAGGGAAAGGGAGACCTCGAGCAGAAGGGACCATGACATGGATGCTCATGTTTGGTTTCAAGTATATAAATACATCTATAAATCCCAGTGGAGTTAAAGGAGGCTGCTCTGCCAGCTCCAATTCCAGCATGTGACAGTCTGTCACCACCTGGGCATTCTCCAGAGCTGTGCTATGGCACAGGGGCTGCAGCTCCAGAAACCCCCAGGACAGCATGGGATGGTCAGATATTCTAATCTGCATGAAAAAAAGGGATTGTAATACTACACAGGGTATTATTTTAGGATTTAATTTACATTCCAGACTGTTTGCAACAAGTTGCAGGATAATACCTGAAAATTCACCTCAGGTTAGTGGTGTAGTTACACAAAGGTAAGGGTGTACATGAAAAGATGTGGGGAAATATATATAAACACAGACTCTTCATTGCTTCCTGCTGCTTTTCTGTTGGTTAGTCAAGCTCATCAGTGTTTATGACATCCAACACAACAGACAAGCATATATCTATACTATGTTGTTACAAGGAGAAATGGTTAAAATCAATTTTAAAAGCTCAGCTTTGTTCCTACTGAAATTCCTCACTGCAGTATTTGTGACCTATGTCCTATTTCCCCTCTCTTTTGGGGGTTTCAAAGTGCACTTTTGCTTCTGTACGATGACTGTATGGAGAAATGCTTAAAAATATAATTCTTTATCGATTTATTTGGTTTGCACACCTTTATCTAGACTGGAATGCTCAGTTTAAGTGGCCCCTGGTTCCAGGAGGTGCCCTACAGTGTTGTCTGCTCCAGCAACACACAACACTTCATTTTGAAAACAATTAAAAATGGCAAAGCATCTGAAGACTAAGAAAACACTCAGGTTTCCTTTTGTCCAATAGAATTTCTAAAAGGATATCACACTATCAAGATCAGCATAATTAAGGGATTTCAATCTCTCCTCTTTCCATCTTTATTTCCCAAATGAAACCATGGTACATTTTGCAAAGTGTAACCAGTAATACCATTTTTCCCCCTCTTGAGCCTCAAGTTGTGTGCCAAGTCACACAACACGTGTCCTTTGTTGGAGCTCTGATACCTCTGTGGATTTACTGGATTCAGCTGAGTTCAGCCAGTGAATTCAAAAGTTGTGCAGGAACATGAACAGCCACAAGCTCAAGGGCCCAAGCATTCTGCTGGTTTTAGTGGACTTAGAGTAGTAATGAAGTATAATTAAAGCATATTCCTTACCTTACAGTTCCAACTTTAATTGGGAATCTTAGCTTCCCCTCAGCCTCCCAGTCTGTGCAGCAGGTTCTGACTTTAGGACAAATTACAGGAGGTCCAAAACACAAGTGTAGCATTCAGCTTCAAATGGGAAGTTCATCCTCTGAGGAAGTTCAAGCCAAATTTAAAATATCAGTAACTGCCACTGCCAACATCCCTCACCTGGCTTTCCTTTGTCAGAGCCTGAGCAAGAGTCCCTTCAGTGAAAGTACTGAGCAATGTCCTCTAGTGAAATAGCCAAACAATTAGAATTTGTAAACTTGGATTCTTATTAGAAAAGAACTGCATCTTAAAGAAAAATGTGGGTTTTAATCTCAAAGGAAGAAAGGGCTTAGACCATCACTATTCAGAGTAAAACAAAATAAAGAAGCTCTCCTTTAATGATTCTCCCAGGGTGCTATGCAGCATCACACATGATCTTTTTCCTAGTCTCTTAATTTGCTATTTGCTGCCTTGCTGCTTTGTGGAAGAGACACTTGATACCACAGTCTTTTCACAGGCTTCATTCTACACTCAACTAGAACTTGAATTCAGCACAGGCAAGTGAGGGAATTCAAACCCTGGGCAAAGTGAGTGCCAGCTCAGTGCTCACTGATTCCATATTCTAGAAACTAGAAACCCTCCTTAATCCAGCCATCTCTGGGACATGGGTGATCCCCTTCACTTCCTACTTACCCAAACCACTGATCAGGATCCATCAGTCAGTGGCTGAGCCCTTCAGTCTTGTTTATCCCCCTTAGGATATGGTGTTTCTAATTGCCCTACAAGACATACTGGCACAGTCTTCCCATTTTCCTTAACAAAAACCAAAAGACTTTCTGAACGTGAGGCTCACATGTTACAACGTGAGTATTTAAACCTTTTCCTCAAAACCTTCTGTGGAAAGCCTAAAAAGCAATCACATAGAATACTAAAATGTGACTAATCTCAGCACTTTTTGGTCAGTCTCAGTAATTTTTGGCTGGCTTTTTAAACCCTTTGGGCTGGCAGCAGCATGTTCTGGTAACACCACTTTTATCTTTTGCAGTACATTAACTTCTTGTTCTTTGCAGGTTTTACTGAATCTAACGCCTTAAAGACAAATAAAATAAAACAGTGCATAATTTTATCTATTTTTCTTTACAACTCTGTAAAGCTCTGTATTCCACATGATTTAAACAGCAAAACCACTCATCAGCTCAGGTCATTTAAAAGGCTTTTAAGTATTGGGCTGAGTTTATAGGAAGGCTTTCCCACACTGAAATCTGGCTCTCACTCCGGAGGTCTGGATGATTTAAAGTTACCTTCCTGGGCCATCTGTGCCAGCAGTGAGCTGTCCCCTCTGATAAGGGGCAGAGTGGAAAGAAATCAACAGTAACTCCTTAAAATCACCCTCAGTGGGAGGGGTGCCTGTCAGAGGTCAGGAATCCCAGCCCTGCTGCTACTGAAGCCCTTCATTTACTGTCCAGTGTTCCATGTGTGAAGTGATTGAGTGGTTGCTCTGTTCTGCCTTTCCAAGGCACTTTCTATATTTAACCCATCACTGTATAAAACACCTCGGTGTGCCTCAAGTATGGGAGGCAAAAACAGTAGGCAAATACATCTGAAGGGCTCAAAGAGAGCCCTGAGGACTGGAAAAAAAAGAGAAACCAGCATTGAAAATAACCTGCAATATTCTGGAGTGACAATCACGTTTGTCCAATAAAATGTTTGTCTGTTTGCCCAAAATAGGTTCCAAAATAGCTGGAGGATAAGAGGTGCCTTTATAGTGAGTCATTGGAAGGAAAACTGAGTCCCTTTGGTGGGCCCAGCCCAAGGACCATCGCAGGCAACGGAGGCTGCGACCCTGCCTGGGCTTTGACTTCCCCCTCCTGATGGCTCCTGAGTGCTGACAGCACAGCAATGCTTTATTCCCATTTTCATTTATCCCGTAATACCATTCCCAGCCCTTCATCCATGTCTTTTTTTCATCCAAGCTTTCACTGATGTGCTCCATCTGTGCTGGCCTGGGCTGGGACTGCCCACCTCGTGTGAGTCAGCAGCACAATACTTGCTCAAGATTCCTTTGCCAAATATCAACATAGTTATTGACATTAATCCCACTCTACCTACACCAAAGCACTCCTGTTTTTTATACAGTGATACAGAAGAAGGAGACATCCCCAGCTGGCACAAACTGGTGTAGTTCCTTAGAAAACACTGGAATGCCACCAGGTGAGTACCTGACCTCACCAAAGGGATTACAGGATTTCAACCTAAAATACAGATTAATAAAGGATATTGTTGCAACAAGAAGAAACAAAAGGAAGAGGCACCAAGTGAAAAGAAGAAGTATGGTAGGAAAGAAAACTTTTTGGACAGTTAAAAAAGACAGAGCCCAAGCTAACAACTCTGGAAACCCTCCTGCTGGTATGAAACTCCTTATCAAAGGACCCTTGGCCTTCTCAGTCTGGCTGATAAACTGAGCAACCTTTCACTTCTTATTTAAAAGCATCTCTTTAAAGTAAACACCTTTCCTGCCAGTGAGGATACGACCCAAGGTACATTATTTTCCATTGGGGAGGTCTTTTCTCCCATTACAGGCATTCCCATACACCATTGTCAACATTGAAGTCTAAATTTAGTGGAAAAAGATCTTTGGTCTCACCCTCTCACTTTGCAGATTTATCTAAGAATCAAGGGAGTGATGAACTGTCAGTACAGGCTACATTTTCAAGTTCTTCATCTTCTTGACTGCTACCATTCATTAGAAGTCAACATACAGGCCACTAAGACATCTTGAAAATGGATTAAGTTGAAGCTACATGATGGAAAAGTGCAAATAATTGTATTTTTTTGCTATTTTACTCTATACAGAAGACTTCTTTTATGACTGTGTGTACATATGTGTTTCCTTAATATGTTTGGGTTTTACTGTCCAATTTTAACAAAATTTGGCAAATGGTGGAGATCTCCAAGACAGTCTCCTTGTCAAGGAGACTGTTCCTGCTAAATCTGCAATGTAAGCAGTAAGGTGAAGGAGTCCAAGTGGCTTTAAAGACAAGCTGCAACATCAGCCTCAAAAGGAGAAAAGTCCTTCAAAACAGATGAAGGAAATACAGGAATTACTTCTTCCATGATATAATTTAAGTATTTATACTTTACTGAAGCAATGCCATCATATGCACAGAAACAGTTCGTAAATGAAAAACAGAAAGATTTGCTTTTGACTGCACAGGTACCTGTTGAAAATTAATTCTGGATTAAATGCCAAAAGTACTCAGTGTGATACAGAGAAACCAGATTACCCCTAAAATACTTGTCAGAACTTTTCCTTAGGGGTCTATGAAGCCCTGTGCTACAGTAAAACACTTAAGCACGTGAAGAACAGGAAACATCTATAATCCCATATAAGTGTTCTTATTTTTTTAGCTTCCTGAGTGCTTTGCCAGGGGATACGTGTACATATCATTTGAATTCAAAGTGTAAAAGCAGGAAATGAGAAAAATTAATGATTTAACTGTTAACCATTTTTAAAGATTTTAAATTTTCCTAGGAATTAGCCTAGGAGCAAAAAAAAAATGGAAAAAATACCCATCAGAGTCTTACTGATTTTAAATCCTGAACTAGGGATTTCCTAATAATATTGAAGCTTCAAAAAATCCAGGCTTGGATATTTTTTTTCAGTTTCGATACTGGTATAAAATCTTTTCTTGGAATTAAATCCTAATTTAGGATTGCAATGTAGCAAGAAGGAACTGAAACAAAATGAAATCTAAACCTGCATGTCCAGAAGTGACACATTTTAATATTCTGCTGCCTAAAGTTCTGAGAAAATATACAGCTCCCTTCCCAGGAAATTGGTTTTCATCACTTCAGAGCAAAGCTGGCTTGCTGTTTCTGCACCTGTACTCAGCACAATATGCTCTGCCTTTTCAAATAGGATACTCAAGGTATAATCCCACTGTTGGGTGCAGTCCAAGCTATGAAATTAGATTTACTACAAGATATTTGATGCCAAGACTGTGACATGAAAAGTCTGAGCTGAAAACACTGTTTTTTGCAAAGTAACTAATGGTTGTGACTGAGGGAGTCTCAGTAGGCCCTGCTTTTTGAAGATTAAACTTTTCCCATTTAAATAAACACAGAAAGATATTGGGCTGGTACTGTCTTAAAAAAAATATCCAGAAAGTTAGAGCTACCTTTATTAGGCAATATTCTTTATTTCTCACCAAGTAAAGATTATTTCAAGTACCTAATTTCAAATGGGGAGGTGATGCAGCTGCTTCTGAACGTTGGGGCTGTACAGGCACTCAGTTAACAGGGCACACACAGCCACAGGTAGGCTGGAACAGTGCCAGTACAGCAGCAGACTGGCTGGAATCAGTTTGGAATTAGATAGGCATAGCTGTCTAGAACTGGAAGAAGCCAACAGAGGACAAAGAAATATCTTGCTGAAGTGTTAAGAATCTTGTACCTCAGGTTACTTATTTCTGTGAACGAGGCAAAACCTTTGCAGTCAGAGGGCTGGCTCCCTTCTCACTGCTGCAGTCCCAAATCAATAACTCCCTCCCTCCCTGCTCCTCACTCTCACCTTCTTCCTACTTTGCTCAGCATCCAGAGTGTTCCAAGGGTGACCTGCTGATGTGCTCCCCACACCACAGAGTGGGAAACCACAAAGTGTCTGGATGGACAAGTGAGACACTGAGACTCTTACCTGCTGCCTGGCTCCTTTCTGTGGGTGACCTTGCTGCTGCTGCTGCTGCCAGCTGCACCACAGAGCCATTTCTTTGGAATTCACCATTCCCAACACGGTGGGAGCCACTGCTTGGCAGCACTTCTGCACCTCTTGACTCACACAATGCTCTTGGCTCATTTCATGTCCTTTCCTTGAGCTACAGAGAAAAGAAACAAACTGTTGAACACAAAAATCAGCTTTAAAAAAATGTCACTCAGTGATGTAATCTGTGAATTCTGTGTTCTAGGAAGAGGAAACATGCTCGCTTCCAGACACATAAAAGCTCCAGCACATATAGCACAAGAGAGAAAATCAACTCATCTTCATCAGAAATCTACTTTAACATCTCAAATATACTTGAAGTGACATTTAACCTCACCTGAGAAAGGTAAGAGGTGATTCTTCATCCTCAAAATCAGCACTGAGGTGAAAGCTGCAAGCCCAGACGGTGCCTCTGCTGTGCAAGGTACTGGATGAAAACACAGGACAAGAGACAACCCTGCAGAATTTAAAGTCAAAAGACACGAAAAGAAAATGGAATTAAAGGTGCACAGGATTTAAGTGTCCTCAAGTGCCAGGCAGTTTGCCAGTTGCTGTTCCTTTTTTTTTTTTTTAAGAGAACACTCACTGGGAGTTCACGCACAGGCTGCTGAATAAAAGCAAATGCCATCCAGGTCACTTTGAGTTCCAGGAACACAGAGGCAGCTCATTTGTCTGCAGCTACAGACAATGGATTGGCAGTGCAGGTCTGGGAAGAACAGGTGTCACCAGTACAAGCAGCACCTGGTGACAGCTCACATTTATGCAGCATCACAGCACCTAAAGAAAAGCGACCCTGAGGAGGTCACTCCAGTTCCCTGAGGGATTTAATACCCGTGGAAAGTCAGAGTGAAGGGACTGCTGGCACATCCTTGTGATGTTAGAGCTCTGACTGCCAGCAGGGATAAGGGGAACAGTGCCATGGGGGCTGTCACTGCACAACTGTGTAGGAAAACAGCCTCTTCCCAACTGAAACGACTGGAGGGAATTTCTTTTAAAACTTCCACCTACTTCTTTGAGGAAGAGGCCTTCAAATGGAACTTTTTTTTTGATGGGGCAGAAAACACCCCTTGATGCTTTTATAATTAGAGCAGGTAACGTAGAGATATTTTACACAAAGCCACTGTTATTTGGGAACATTTACCTCAAACCTCAGGCCAGGCACAGTGGGGAGACTACAATCAAAATGACAATTCCGACTGCTTTGGACCTTCATTTCCATGCTTTCCATCCTCTGAATGGCTCACACAAACTGAAACCACCCGGCATTTCATGCAGCACATTTGACTTAACAATGAGGGGACTGCCTCGGGCACCTTCGGGGTGCTGGGAATGACATGGATTTGCATTTGCAAAGTCCCTTTTTACTCCCTCCCCATACTTTAGCTTCCTTATCATCCCACCCTGCTCTCCCGGCCACCCCATCACAAGGCACAGGATAAAGCATGTACACAGGCTGACCAAAACAGACAGCAAATGCTGCTCCCAAAGCCTCCAGCTCATCCTAACAAATCCAGATGTTGCTGTCGGAGCTGAGCCTCGCTGCACACACCAGCTCTCTGGTACTGCTTTAACTGTGGTTACTGCTTGGAACTGGGAAGAGGATCACTCCCAGGAATGCAGCTTAAACGAAGCCTCTGCATTTTAAGTGGATGTGCTGTTTGGAAAGCAAAGCTTCAGGAAACAAGGCAAGGCACAGCCTGGAGAAGCACTTCTCCGACGGCGGCACGGCTCAGACTGCAGCAGGAAGGAGCAGCACGGCTGAGAACAGCCAAAACAGAGACAATGCGAAACCTCTCCGGGCTGTTTGACATTGTGGGCTGGTCCTGGAGCCAGCGAATAAACCCAGGGGCTGGGAATGCATTATCCAAACCCTGACCCCGGCCAGATATAATTATTTGAACAATGCAAATTGGAAAAAGATTTCATCTCAGATAGTTGTGCCTGAGATGGAGATTCATAGTTCATTACGTATTTATAATGAGAGGACTTTGCTTTCTCAAAGGCACGATAATTATCAGCTTCAAGCAGCTTTTGCATTGCAAAATGCTGCTATTTAACCTACTTGGCAGCTGCTGCATTCAAACAGCCATCTAAAGACATTATTACATTTATCTGCACCTTTGCTCCTCCTTGTACATCGCTTGATTCCATCCCTTCCAGAGACACCATTTTTTAGGACAGCATTTCCCACATGAAATAGAATTGAAGAAACCCCTCCATCAACTCCTTATGGTTTAATAAATAAATAACTTCTGTGTAAAACAGCATTTACAGAAAATGCAACAGACACATTTTGCTGGAAATGTCAGTCCCAGAGGAAAAATCAGTAATATTTTACTATAGCATAGCTACTGGGCAGGAATAATATTGTTTATTAGCAAAAATTATATGGCTAAAGAAATGTAACTAAGGGAGTATCCTACAGAAGACGTCTCCTACGTGATTCCAGATTCAAACACAACTTCTAGCTAATACATAAAAAGTTTAAAGTAGTTGCCAGTATTGTTTTCTTCAGGAAGGAGCGAGTATCCAAATATTCTAGCTGGCATGGGTGGAATTCAAGAGAACCTGCACTGACTTACGCCTTTGGAGGAGGTGGGTGTTCCCTGAAGACTCCAGCAACTCAGAAGTGAAAATGAGTTCTAAGATGAGCCCTTTGCAAATTGCTACCCAGGAGAAAACACAAAGAGGCAGCAAGAAAGAAGGATATTCTGCACAGAATGAGCTAATCAAGAAGTAAAACTAATTTAGAGAATAAGAAATGGGGCTTCCATGTCAAATCTGGAATTGAAAAATTGCTCTATCCAGCAATCCTACATGGAAAGTCGCTTGAACTTGGAAGTGGGTGCCTGGTTTCAAAAGGATTAGTTACCTTTCCAGCTTTTATATCCAGCTCTTTATAGGTCTCGGGATCACAGTAACTCACCAGCTGGATGCCATCAGCATGTGCAGTACGTAAAACAGCATAAACCAGAGAGGCAAAAACCTTCCTCATTTTGCAAGGGAGGAGGTGCCAGAAGACTTACACATATGGCCGGGGCCAGGGTTCCCGCGTCGGGAATCGGTTCCAGGGCACCACTCCAGGCAGTTCCAACCCCAAATGAGCACTGCCAGTAACACATCACCATTTCAAACTGCTTATCAGCCTCAGAAAAGCCGAGTAAGAATGGAGATTAAGTTTACGGTTCATATTGTGACAATACCTTTTAATTCTGAGGGGGAAGCAAAAGCAAAGAGCAGCTGAGAATGGCAGGTTTCAGCAAGAGGAAGAAAGGGACTGGCCTGATTTACAGCTGTGTGACTTATGGCCACATCTGGCAGTGTAAGGCCAGAGAATTTTATGGGGAAGGAAACACCCCTTGATGCTTTTATAATTAGAGCAGACAAAGTAGAGATAGTTTACACAAAGTGACTTCTTCTTTGGGAACATTCGCCCGAAACCTTGGGCCAGGAACAGTGGGGACACTACATTCAAAATGACAAATCTGAGTGCTTTGGACCTTCATTTCCATGTGTTTCACGCTCCTGAGTGGCTCACAGCAGAGACTAGAAATGGGGTTTAATTCCCACTGCTCATCTGTATAAAATTATTACAGGGAGAAAAGTAGGTCCTTTCTGTACACAACAATAATGAGAAGTCTTATCTAAAAACATCTTACACGTGCTCAGCAAAGCCAAAGCAGTTTCTGCTGCTACTTAAGCATTTTGTTTCAATGATACTCTGAATATAGAGCTGGCAGAGACAGTACTTGGCTGCTCTCTGTCCTGGCTACAAGGCACAGGGAAGCCACACAGACATTGGTCCTTAAATTTTGGCAGGTTTTGGGAAAAAATCCAGATCCACTGAAGCAGTTTGAGCTGTTAGACAGAATTCATGCTTCTAATTAGGATAATTCACTCTAATAGGCCTCCGAAGGCTTTCCAATTTTGGCAAACATCTTTTAATGAGGCTCAAGTTGGATCTGTATGTCTTATATATTAAAATATTTTAAATAAATGCTCCATGCAGAAATCTTTCTGATCCTCAGAAAAAATGAGTTAGAACAACAAGCTGAAAAAATGGTGCTAATACAAAGGGCACAGTTTCAGATGAAGAAAAGGAGAAGTGTTGTCCTAAGGAAGATTCCTTTTCCATCCTGGCAAAGCACCATCCGTTTCAGCTGGATGTTCCTACTGGAATGGCAGGGAGCTGTGCTGCAATGATACAACTGTAGATTTTACCTGGATGTATTAAGAATAATTGCTTACCCCGTGACCTATGCAGAAAATCCGTGCAACTGCTCCCACACAGAGGGTTCCATCAGCTCAAGGAAAGCAAGGGAAAGCTGCAAATTTCAGAGCTGAAACTACAGCACTAATAATTCTTCGGGTATGAACACCTGAATCTTCCTACTTCCCCAGGAAGAGAGTATAAGCAGAGAATGGCAGGGGAAACAGCAATAACAAAGCAGAGAGTGAAATATGAAAAAGGCTGAGATACTTCCTTGGAAGGTGAGGACCTAAATGCAAAATGGAGAGTCCATAGAAAAAGAAAATTGAGAGAGAGACAGCTGGTATTTCCCAAAGTTCTCCTACTGAAATGATGTAAAAGTGAATACATTCAAATGTCTGAACAGCCCCTAGGGCTGGGATTTTCTGAACTCTGACTTCATTTCTCTTAAACACAGATATTATCTCAGCAACTTCACACCAGAAGAAAACAGAGGTGGTAGAACCAACTTAGGTGCTCCTGTACCATGATGAAGACTCTGAAGTACAGGATCCTTCTCTCAGGGTATACATAGGGCAATATCAAACTTCTGGAAGGTTGGACGAGGAATGGTAAGGGTAGACTTTCTCACTCTCATTAAACTGGAGAAGGTTTGCTCTTGGAAAGATTAGGTTGTGTTTAGTTGCCATTTATCCAGAGAAAACGAACCACTGAGTGCAAAATTCATACCTGACACACACTGACAGATCCATCTCATGGCCTCAATCCAGCAAACTTCAGTAAGTTCTGGATTTTTTTCAAATCCATTGACCTCCTCCACGTCCACTGAGCTCCGTTTTACCACATAAGCATTGCCAAAGGAGTGTTCCAAAGCAGACAGCCCAATCAATGCACATTGCACTGGAGACTGAGGTGGGGCAGAGCTGCTGAGGCAGCTGTGCTGCTCCTGCCTGTTCCTTTACAGCAGACAGTCATTGATTTCCTCTCCTTTCTGGTGCCAGCAATGTTTGTTTTTCTTAGGTTAGTCATCTCAAAGAAGAGTCACCCTTCCCTGTCCTATCCCCCCCCAATCAAGTCAGAACAAAAGGAATCAGTGACAGTCCCAAAATTTATTCTCCCCTCAAGAAAGGTACAAAGCATAAAATGGATGTTTTCTGCTGGGGAAGGACACAAGACAGTCCCTCTGCACAGAGCCCAGAGTGATGCCAAGAGCTGTCTCCCTTTGCAAGGACTGAGGATGGAAAGGGCTGAAGATTAACATGCTCTTACTGTCCCACATGTGACATAAGTATTCTGCAACATGGAAAGGGACTTCTGTCCCAAGGGAACATATCCCTGTGGCTCTCCTAAAAGCCTCACATATCCCACACATTAACTCCCATCCCATTATTAACACAAAATCACTTTTATTCAACGATTTGTATCCCTGATCAACACAAACTCAGAACTGGCCAAGCTGACTCACAGAACTGATTTTCCTCGTCCTCTGCTCATGTTGGCTGCTGGTGAAATGGAGCAAAGGCAGCACCCACCCTTCATCCAGACACCGCACCGGTCACTGAGACATTCCCTTCAGAGGAGAGTGAACTGTCCCCCACATGGCAGTGGTGCAGACATGGTCAGCAACCAGCCAAACATTCCCTGAGAAACCCCAGCCTCAGCGTTTCCTTTCATTACACCATGCTGAGGTCAGCTCCCCAACATCCCACAGATGTTTAGTCAGCATCTGTTCAAAGCCCCCTGCACTCTCTCAGGTATGTCTTTGTTCTCGTCACCTGTGAGAGGATGAAAGAATCAAAAAGGGAGCACTGATCACTTTATATCTAATCACTTGCATCTCGTTCATTTATCCTTCCCACACTAGGCAGGTAAACTGGAGCTTTATCCTTTCCTTCACTCCTCTCCCTCAGTGTTTGAATCCTGCAGCACAGGAAAACAGAACAGCAGTAGCCTCTTCAGGTTTCACTGTTTTTTTGATTTTCTGACTCATTTTGTCACTCTTACACCCCTTGGCCATGCTTTGGGACTGAATTTTGACTTTGGCTGCAGCAATCACCAGAGCCTGGGTGGGCTGAGCATCAGAGCTCAGCCAGGGATAGAGACAGGCAAATATTATCTCTCTATTAATATGTTAATGACTCCTGATTGCTGTGAGCACTAAATGATTTCCCTCCCAGTCTGAGAGGTGGAGCAGAACCGACACCTCCATTTGCCACACAATAATACTGTCATCAGCCTGAAATTTGGGCTGCTTCTGAGAGGAGTTATTGCTCTGTGAAAACGAAGCACACTGCTGCTGCTATCTATTAATTATCACCAGTTGGTTTCTGGAAAAACACCATGCTATAAATACAGCTCAAAAGGTGGTTTGCTGAGGTTTCCCTTTAGAATCCATCCATTTAATCAAGTCACAGCCAGAAGGATGAAGAAGAGCCTGTGGGGAGCTGATCATCCAAGACAGTGCCAAGATCTTCATCAGTTGCAGCAGTTTAAAATTATAACTTTCCAATTTCAAGGAAGGCTTCAGGACACTCTGAGAGGTAGTGCTCCTTACTGGAATTCCTCTTCCCAAGAGGCTAATGCCTGCCTGGCACTCTTTTTTCATGCCACTGCTGGCTTTTAGCAGGTTTAATCCTGCTCCTGTGGAAACCTGGGCAAAACTGAAGGAATTCTAACTCTAAAGACAGAGATAAACCAAGAAGTAACAATAAACAACTAATGTGCTGAGCATTTAAAAAAAAAAAAAGAGAGAGAGATTACTCACGGACTTATTCTGAGGTAAGAGATAAAGCTTGTTATAGGTTTGTAAGATTGTTCACCACCTGCATCACCTGAGCCAAGGAACACTGTTTATCCTTTATGGACTTAGTTAAAATAATTATACTGATTGATTTTTAAACCCTTTTTCTAATAAATGGACTAATTCCGTTACAATGCATCTCAGCTTTTATTATGATGATGCAAAATGCCCTCTTTTTGCCATTTGGAAAGAATTAAGACTAGGTAATGCATTTAATTACAGTAAAAACAAAACAATATATTAGGAGAAATAGCAAAATAGGCCACATGGATGCATGCAGCAGTTTTCTTGACAACTTAAGGGAATTCTCTTAAAATTGATAACTGATCACACACTGTCTGTCTGTGCTGCCTTTTAACAAAGTTAAGCACATTTTAGCACAAATGCTCTAGTCTGCAGTGACCTGCTGGGATACAAATCAAACCTTGGGCTGCTGGCTACCAGCCAGGTAAATTCAAACTATGTGACAAGGCCTCTTATACTTTTTATTGCTTCTTTTAAATCTCAGGTTTCTTTAAGAGAAAATCCTTTGCACTTCTCCTAAGTACAGTTTGCCTTAGTATAAGAAATGTACTGTGACAATAAGCTGGTCTAAATCAAGACAAATTCATTGATTTAATGGAGTGATGCTAATATATATTATTTGTCTCATGGTTTCTACTATTTGAGATGAAATGGGTCATTGTGCCCTTGTTTTAGGTCTTTCATATCCTCATTTTTACAACAATATAAGAGCCCAATATTTCCCACCCTGGCATTATGTATTTTAACGTGGCATTCCTCCAGCATTTTCCACTTTGCCTGTGACAAGGCCATGACTGAACTAACCCCATGGCAGAGAGTGAAAGCATTACTGCTAAAATACACCCTGACTTCAGTACAGGCTGACATTCCGCATGGATGCTTGGAAGAAATCACTCTTGGCAGCTCCTGTAGTACTTGGTGCTGTTCCCACACCCCCATTCCTGGGCTGATGTAATTAGAGGGCACACAACTGGCTTAAGCTCCTACAAGTGAGTGCAAATGCTTTATTTAAAGACCAGCCTTGGACTCTTAAAAAAAAAATTTAATTACAAAAGCCTTTTACCTTGACTTTCACCTGGACTGACCGTGACAGTCTAGAACTGGAATTAGCATTTCTCACTGCAGCTCATTTGTTCTCTGTGTGTACCTACAGTCAGCTATTTCCCTCATCTATAGGAGGAATGTCAATGAGTCCAATTCCTATGATCCTGTTAGGGTCAGTCAGCTGCCACTTCCTCAGAAGTCTTTCCAAGGAATGAGAGGGCACAGACAAGGCAGGGGTAAAGCAGGAATATGACCCTCCAGGAGAAGATTTCTTTGCAAGAGCCAGGCTGCTCCAAAGATTCTGCAGAAATCTCTACTGAGAGCTGGAATGAGCTTGGAAGATCTCAGGATTTCTAGGGCTGCTACTGGGACAGGAGGAATACAGGATGTCAGGAGTTTTATCCCACAAAACAGGAGCCAGAACTGCCTGACTCATCACAAAATAGGCTTTACCATAGAAATTATAAAACCATGAGTAAGTGAGGAGAACTTTTCTGGGAGTCTGCATTTCTTCCCATGCAGCCAGACAGCTGAGCTAGGACTTCCAGAGAAATATTGAAATTACCTTCACCACACACAGAGAAGACAATACTTATCTGATCCTTACAGTAACATATGCAAGGGGGATTACTGGATCTTTTAACTCCAGGCCCTCAAACTCTGACCCACTTCAAGTGGATTTTTGAGAAGTAGTAGCTTTTTATCTCATCCCAATCACAGCCTTATGCTGATTCCAATCTCTATTTATGCTTATAAACACCATCTCTTGAGGCAGCAGCCTGAAGATCTTTATGTGATAGAGTTGCCTTCCTTTGCAAAGTTTCTGTTTTTCACCAGTTCTGCAGATCCCTTGCTGCTACTTCTAGATCTGGTTTTGATTTTAAAAGAATATGGAAATGTACACGGAGTAAAACTGCATTATTAAGGACTTCATAGCTTTTACAAAATCCCTTTGTTTCTGAATTAGCATTATGGAAACAAACACAAAAGAGTTTATAAAAAACCCCTCAATTTTAATAATTATTGGCTTTTGATATCTCTTCTCCAAAAACCTCTTTGTTTCATTGGCCACCATTAAAATGTCTGCCCTTAAGGTTTCTTCCTTAAGGTTGGACATGGGGTGAGGAGATGCTTCAAAACTCCTCATAAGATTGGAAAGAAATTCCTAAAATTAATTATATTACACTATATATCACCTTCCTTCTGTTCTCACTGTCAAGTAACATATGTTGAAAACTCAGAATGAAGTAAAAGCATTCAAGGCCCATTCAGGTAAAGTGTTTTATAAGATATGAATGAACAAAAACCAAACTGTCTGAGCAAGAACGAGATTTCCCAGGTGCCCAGAATCAGCCTACCACTGATCCCACTGACTCCAACTACAGAAACAAGAGGCTGAGGAGGAATGCTTTGGAAATCCTACCACAACATGCAAATTTTGTATGAGAAACATATAATGGACCTCCATCAAAACCAGGATGAAGGAATGCATTCTGCATTTCAAGGCCTGAAGGAAAGAGCTTTTATAGGCTGAAAAGAAAGGCGCAGAAAGTAAATTTGGCTAGCTAAATTGGAGAGAGGGGTGGATTTTTGTTTGTTTGTAATTGGCATAATTTTTAAATTAAGGAATCTGGAGAATATTAACAGCTATGCCTAAATCTGTGCTGAAAATATGTTTTGTCATTTTAGAGCCAAAAATAGCCTCTTGCCAAAACCTGTAAAATGCTTTTGAAACAAGGAAAAGAACAAAAAAAAAAAAGCACCTTCCAAATGGAATTCTCAAGTCTCATGGGCAGGCAATCATCAGCTCCAATTAGTCCCTGGCAGGGGAGTCTGAGCAAGAGTGATAGACTCAGTGCATCCAAAAATGTTTAGTCTAGACTAAACCACACTGGAATCCTCCACAGACCAGACCTCAGCCCTCTGGATCCCTGACAGCCATCTCTACTGGCCACAAACAACAGCACAGCCTGGATCCTATTCCAGGCTTCCCTCCCACCTCTCCTTATCTAGCCCAGTGCTATTCCCTCTCCTAAACCCACAGGGGCTCAGGTAAAAAGCTGTTGACTGCTGCAAGTATCTGAAGGCTGGTTAATGAACATAGGTAATGCTCCCCTGTGCCCCCAGTCATCTGTACAGTGAGCATGTGAGCCAAACCCAAAATAATAAACCCAGAGAAACATGTTCATCTGCCTGACAGCAGCCAGAAGCCACTGTTGCCAAAGAGAAAAGAGTCTGGAGCTGCTCTTTCTAAAACATTGTCAGCACAATTAATTCTGAAATATGCTCTGAAAACATGGAATGTGGCCCATCTGTACCAGCTCCTCGTGTGTATTTAATGATCAGGGAATAGGAACTCGGTGTTTCATCACCCAGCTCAGCTTCCCCACACAGAGGATGCAGCCACTAGTTAAGAATTCCCTCCTTTCCCAAACTCAATCCTAAATGGCATCTCCAACAGAAAAGGAAGTCACCATCCCATCATCACAACCACCAGCCCATCAGCACAATCAAGTAAGATTGCAGCATTATTTTTCTTTCTTTATTCTATAAACTGGCCACTGGCATTAGCAGAGATAATCTGGTACTTCCCTGGAATCCCCAGAGCTGTACCCCTTCCTCTAGCAAACCAGAAAAGTGACAGACATTCAGATCTATCTGTAGATTGAGCCACAGGAACTGAGGGGGCTGAGACCTGACCTGTCTGCCCAGAGGGGAGCTGCTACATCCAGCTCTCATCCATAATTGTCCAGGACTCAGAATCCTATTTTTCCACTGAATTCCAACAAGAGCTCAGCCTGCTAAATAATGCCAGGCTGGCATTTTACACATCAGCAGGACCATGCACTTAACAAAACGGTCAGAACCTTCTTGTAAAAGGTGTAAGGAAGAATACACAAGGTCAAACAAATTTACAACAACTGTCACTCAAACTTGTGGCAAACAGGCTGGCACCTTTGATAGAGTAGGATTAGATAATGACTGAGGATTTGGGAATAAAAAAAAGGTAGTTAAAATAATGTTCACTGGATGCACGTGATTCATTGCAGTTACACCACACCATGAATTTAATCTGTGATGATTTCCCAAGATTACACATGAAAGAAGTTAGATAATTATATAGATACTATATATAAATTGTATAGAAATATATAAAACCCCATAATATGTAGATAATAAATCAAACAAATAATATACATAAAATATTTATATTTGCTTTTATGCTGTATCTTTCCTATGCTTTGCCTCAAGACAATGTTTGCCCACTTAATGTGACCCTATGAAAAGTTCAATACCTGTATGTGCATTCCAAGCTTTTCAAATCAAGACTTGGATGAGTGATAAAATTTGCTGGGAAAACAAGCCCTGACTCCCATTTCAGCACATCATGGACACATTTATTTCACTTACTGGATGCACTTACCTGCTTCCACTAAAAGATGTCCCCAGGTGGACCAGGAATTAATCGAGGAGCCACCTCTAATCACAGTATCACTGAAGTCACCCATTACCATGCCTTGTGTAGCCAGAACAGATGTTTAACTGGATTCTCCTGGGATTTAAGAGTCCTTTCAGGAAAAAAAAAGCAGTACATCTTGAAGCAATCAGGCAAAGGATTGTAATTCTAATTTAAAGATAACCATTGGTAAATTAAGTCTATCAGTTAAACAAACTTTCCTAAGGAAACAATGCCTAGTTTTCTTGGGCTTTACAGGTTTATCCTCTTGCTTCAGGCCAGAACAGCTTCCATAGGCTGCTGCTCTCTGGTTTTTGAGATAGACTCTGCCTTCTTTTTTGTACTGCTGCTCTGCCCTGGCCTCTGCTCACACCTACCCCCCCCCCCACGACCTGCAGAGAATAGCTTGTACCTTACAGCTCTAGAAATAATGCAAGTTCAGAGGGACCTTTGGAGCCTGCTCCATAAACACTGAATTTGGCCTTATTCAGCATTATTCCTGTATGAACTTAAAAAGAGAGATAAAAGAGGTCTCACTGAATCGAAATTCTCCAAGCTCTCTCCAACAGAAGATGTACACAAAGTTCAAATGAATTAAGGCCAGAGTTCTGAGGATGTACACAAAGTTCAAATGAATTAAGGCCAGAGTTCATGTTCTCCTGAAAAGCCAAACCAAAATGACAGAAAGCCCCTTAGAAGCCCGAAGGAATGTAGGAAACCAGAAAGGCTACTCCTGTTATGCTTCCAAGGCTGTCAAAACCAGGAGTTGTGAGAAATCTTGTTCACCAGCAATTTCCAGCATGATTTCTCACTGAATAAATTTAATCCAGAGGCAGTTCCTAAATTATAGCTTGATAAAATATCTGTAACAAATATAAAAATAGCTTAAAATCTGTCATAAGCTTTAGAATTACATTTTCCATGGAGCAGCTGGAATGTCCGGGGCAACGTGGATACACTTTCTTGTGGAGTGTCTATAAAGTGGATTAAAGATTGGCCATGCATCCTTCAGCCAAGTTTTGGGATTTGCTGGATCTCTGCAGTAATATCAGGAATGGCACGTCATGTTGCCAAAATCCAGAGTACTACAGGAGAAGAGATGGGCCTTAGTAGTTTCTGTTTGAACCCCGATAAATAACAGTTCCCTTTTGATGCAGAGGGAACTTTAGGAATGGAAGAGGAGAAAACAGAGGTTTTCTCTATAATCCTGGCAGAGCTGTGGTCCTGCTCAGGCTCAGACCTACCACATCCCCAGCCTACCTACATTCAGAAGTCACCAGGAACAACTTACTATCATATTCCAATAATACTTCCCAAAGTAGACAAAGAGCCTGACTTACTCCTCTCTTCATCCAGTACAGAAACATTTCTTGCAGTGAGGTTTGGTTAAAGGCCAGTTCTTATAGACTTGAAAAAAAAAACCAAAACCCAACAAAAAAAGAGCCATTATCTGACTCCAACCACAGGAACATCTGAATGCTAAACATGGTGAAAAAAGGGCGTCTTAATAGCAAAAACATCTGCTCTTTATAAAGTGAGATTTTGTGCCAGCAGTGCAGAAAATGAGTGAAACACTATGGCAGTGCTACCAGTTCCATGTGGATTATGGAGGTCCTCAATTCCCCAAGGAAACCCATCCTAGAAGCTCTTTATTTTTGACTTGGAGCAACCTGGTCTAGTGGAAGGTGGCCCCGCCCAGGGCAAGGCCTTGGAACAAGAGGGGCTTTAAGGTCCCTCCTGACCCAAATCACTTTAGGATTCTATGACTTGAAGCAGCCTGGCTTTAAGCAAACCCAGCAGCACTTCCTTCTGAGCACCTACAGCAGGTGAAACCTCACTGCTTTGCTTTCCATGGCCTCTACCAGGTATAAATCCATCAGAGGGAACAGTGGATTGGAAGCTGTAGGAAGGAATGACCATTCCTGACCACATCGTATTTCCTTTCAACAGATTCTGGACAGATTTCCTTTTGAAAATGAACATTCCAACTAAAAGGGATAAACAGCACTGGAAACACACCCTTGGCATCACTAACATCCCTGGGATCAACAGGGGAATGAGTTCAGTGAGATTATTCCAAGTCAAACTTTGGCTAGGGATGCTGAGCAGCTCCAGAAGAACATACAACAGGATCCAATCGGAATTTCTGCCATCAAGGCCTTGGGATTTCCAAGGACAAGGACAAACCTGTCATTGAAGGTACCAAAACATAAAGCCCCTTCCTGTCTGCCATCCAACTGCCACACATATGGAAACCTGGGACACAGTCCTCCAAAATCCAGCACCACTCTCCAGACTGGGAATAAACACCCCCAGATGCAGAAGCCTTTAATAATTTTTAAAAGTATAACTTCATTTCCTCTGTTCTGCTTAATTCTGTTCTGGGTATGTAGTGGAAAAGGTCAGAGAAAATGAGATTTCATTCAGGGAACTGATTCATTCTCACAGAGTTTTTTACAGAATGGGGCAGAAAAAGATGGAAATGGATATTCCCAGAGGACAGTGATGTAATATTCTTGCACACGCTGATGAGTATCTCAAGAATCCAGTCCTTAGGAGGAAATATTTACTTTTTTCTGGCTAAACTGAAGTGGTTACTCTTTTGAGGACTACAAGATGCATCATTCAATATGACATTGCTTTCATGCTGACTTTTTTTCTCCTTTTAAAGCAAAAAATGCAAAATAAATACTTAATATCTGTTGGACTTAATAACCTCATTATGAGCAGGATTCCCTGTGTTCACCAGCACGTTTCTGAATCTGTGTCTGCCACTCCATCCTAACCCTGGCATGCCTTGCCTCAGAGGTAGCCCACTGTGCTCACATACCTTTGCTGCAGTCCTGAAGACCATCTGATCACGTACCGAGGGGGCAAGAATTAAAAAAACCCATGCTTTGTTTCCTAAGAAAAATTTATTTCACACAGGGGAACTTAGGATGTGGATTCCCTGTAGAAGGAGAATTTAATTTACAACAAGCCAGTTCAGGTGAAATCAGGATGCTCTGTATTCCTTTGTGGAAAGAAGTGAGAAAAATGGGTAATCAAATTTAGACTCGGAATTGAACTCTTGAAGTTCTGATATATGTTGTCAAAATTAGCAGAAATATCAGACCCTGTTAATTCCTCCACTCCTTAATTGATGTGGGCATGATAAACTGCTATTTTATTTTGTTCCTGTGACTGTGAACTTCAGAAAGACCCAAGCAAACAAGGTGCTCAGAGAGTGGGGCGAGCTCTGCCAGGTGAGGGTTCCCAGGGATTCTCCAAGCAGCAGTACTGCCCAAAGCTCCCTGATTTGTCTGGATGCAGCTCTTCAAGCATTTCAGGGAATGGCTTCTGATCTCAAAGCAAGAGAAGAGTCAGATTTAAATTGGTTTGATTTGCTGTTACGGCTGCTGGCAGACAATAAAACCCAGCACACCTGCAGAAGCACTCACCTCCCTAAACCTGGGACCTTTCCAACTCATGGTGTTCATTCAGAGGATATGCTGAATGTTCCCATTCAAACCCCAAAAGATGGGCAAGTGTAATTGTAAAATGTTTAAGTTTCTGTATGGAGAGACTACGGGAGATTGGAAAAGTTCACAAATCAAACCAGTTTTTCCTCAGATTTGCCTCCACACTGCTACCCCTTTCCAGGAACTCCAGCGTGTTGTTATAGAAGGAGATGAAGGAAAAACCGGGATGAATTAAAAACCCACACAACTAATAAGAAAACCCAACTTCAGCCAACCACCTGACACAATAAAAGAAGAGCCTTCCTTCTGCTTCTCTTGACAATTCCATAAGGAAGCAGCTGGCACATCACATCCTGTTCTCAGAAGACTTCCATCTCCCAAACTGTGAGATCCAGGACCACTTTTACCTCTTTTAATGGAACAGCAAATCAGAAAAGATTATCACAATGTTGCCTTTCAGCCTCTTCTCCTAAACATGGAAAAAAGTCTGGACATTTTCTGGGAATGTCAGTCACTGCTGAGAAAAAGTCATTTCCTCCCTGATAACCTGCACTCAAAGCCTGAAGTGATTAAAGTGATTACAGGTCTGCCTGGAAAATGGACATGTCTGTACTTTCTGGGAGAATTCTTTCCCTTTTAATTTGGTAGGAGGAGACTCAAATCCCAGAAAAATGAACCAGTTTTGTATTTCTGAATATAGTTCCAGAAATTCTGGTATTTCTGAAAATAATCAAGTTCAATTTGTTTTGTGGTTCTAGAAAAAAAAAAAAGTCTTAATTTATAGCTGTTAAATTCATGTACAAATACAACTAAAACCAACAAAATTCCTCCATCCAAAAGATGGGGGGAAAAAAGGGAAATTCTTAATTGAAAAAAGTCAATTATTTCAAAACAGATGACGTGCTTTTAAACAACTTTGGGGTTTGTGGATTTTTTGTCTCTACAAGCCTCTAAGATGGGAGGTTTGTCTGTAGTGTGACTCCCTGCAAGCCAGATTTAGCTGCAAGAAATCCATGGAGTTTAGTTGCTTATCTTAGATTGTCCAGACTTTAATGGCCTGGAAACACACAGAGCAGTTTTGCAAGATCAGATTTTTCAAAAATTCCAGTATTGGTTTTGTTTCAAGCTGGCTGGAAATCTCTCCAGCACAGATTCTTTTACACTGGTTTAATAGTTTGAGTTTCAGCTGAAATCTGGAATTTTAAAAGCATATTGCAGGCTTTTGAAATTTCTGCTTGAAAATCAGAAAGCACTTGGATTTGGGTGTGATTTGAGCGGTGACAAAAACATATAAAACTCAGCCATTTCTCAGTATATTTCCCTGTCACTTTGCTTCCAAGCTCTGCTTCAGGATTGAAGAATTTATCTTAATGCTGCAATGCCATTTCCCACCATAAATACTGGAAATGTGTCAGACCCCAAGACCTGTCAGCAGAGTGACAAACCTTTAAAGGTAGGTCTGAAAAAACTTGACAGTTCTCAATGTCAAACTTCTTTAAGTATCTTTAACAGTTTTTGTCCCATATACAGGACTCTACGAGGTCAGAAGAAATTATTTGCAAATTATACAGTTATGCACAAACAGAATGCCAGATCATGTTTTTTTTCATGATCCATGAAAAAGAGGTCAAAATTAAAACAGAGTATTTTTGACTTAGACTCCTCAAAAACCCAGCAGCTACCAAAAGTGTCCAGCAACAAAGAATCCAAGTAGTCTCTTTGCTGCAAAAATATGAATTAATAGGCTTTACTGAGCAGGCAAAACTGCATTTCAACATAAGAGCTAAAATTTTTACTGTACCTTCGGAAAAAAAGGGTTTCGATTTCACAAGGTTACAGGCCAGCTCCTTTCATCTCTGACCCACAAGGCACAACTCTACCATGGGGCAGCTTCCAGAAAAAACTGCAGAGGCAAGAAATCAATCCATCAGGATTCCAGGAAAACACATTTGATTCAGTCAACAGCACTGTTTGCAAGCCTCCTTTCCAATGATGAAGCTCTACTCTGAAAATATGCACAGGTTATGTGTGTACGTACCAGGAGAAGCGTTGGAGGAACTTGCCCAATTGTGTTAGGAAATGTGGCTGAGATCATTATTTAATTATAAACCCATCTTTTAACCACCCTTGCAGCACAGAACATCCAGGGTATAATGCACATCCTGTGCATCCCTCCACCTGCTTCTCATCTCTCAGGGACTCTGTGACAATAGAAAGAGTGAGCAGGAGCAAAGGCAGGGCTTGTGTTCAGGCATCCCGGCAATCCCAGCAAAACCCAGGCCCTCGAGACACATTCCTTTGGACAATTTTGGGACCACTGTGATCTGTGTAAAGCATGAGAAGATGGACTGTGCAACAATCACAGGACCTGTCTGAAAAATCTGTTCCTGTGTACAGGAACACCAAAGTGCCAAAAAAGTAAACAATAAGTTGCTAATTAAAGTCAGTAGTTGAGAATATTTGAAGTTAGTATTTCAGAACATCAGGTCATTTCTCCAGACTGTGTTCTACTGTCATCTAAAACTTCCTCTCAGCCGAGTTTTTAAATGTTTTGTTGTAGAGAGAAGTTCAGACTGCTTGGGATCACAGGACAGAAGGGCTCATGCTCATATAAAGGAGCGTTAGTGAGATTTTAAGTCTTCCCTAAGTATTTCCAGAGGCTGGATTTTATTGTGTTTAAAACAATGCTACTCCATTAGCATCTCGTTTGGCAATATAGACTGGAGCTGGGTGTCAAACAAAGGGCTAATGACTGAAAATACTTTGGACCAAGTGGACAGTCAGCCTATCCCCACAGAACCAGTCCCTCTCTAGCACAGTTTTCCACAGGAACACAGGTAGTGTTTATTCAGGGCAGCTAGAGGGGTCTGATCCACACCTTTGGTGGTACCTGGCAGCTGCTGGAAAGCACCCCAATATCACCTCTCGCCACTGCTAATGGCCAGAGAACACAGCAGCAATGTAAACAAGCCATCCTTGAAAAGCTCCCCAAAATGCAGTAAAAAAAAAATAAATCATTCTTTTAATGCACAAAGTGGTGCCAATCCACAAGAGTTCCCCTTTCAGCAGCTGCCAGGATAAATTTCCCCTTTGGGCAGACAGTCCGAAACCTGAGCCCGTAGTCCATGAGAATGTGCAGCTTGACTTGAGCACACAGGGAAAAAAAACCCGAGGAATTCTGCCCAGAGAAATTAATCATTCTCAGCACCTCTGCAGATCCAGTCTGTCCCTTCAGCCCTGACCTACATACTGCACACACGGCGCTTCAAAACAATCTGACATTTAAATCAAAACTGCCCAGCTTCCCGCTCCCTCCCTTCATTCCCACTGGACAATCGGTTGACTGCCTGCCCTTGGAATAACTTATTTAGTAGTGTCTCAGGACATTCATGGTCTCCACTGGATTTTTTGCACCCTGGGATTATCCTGAACTGAGATTAGAGTTGTCACCCAGTGTGGAGTTTGTTACACACCAGCTGGGTTTCAAAGCATATGGGAAAGGTGCTGAGCAATGGACAGGGAACATTTAAGCAGAATCACAGAATCCCAGAATGGTTTGGAGTGGGACTGTAAGGATCATCTGGTTTCACGCCGGTGCCATGGACAGAGAACCTTCCATCAGAATAGGTTGCTCCAAGCTCCAAAGCAATGTTGTCACACCCACCTGCTTTCTTGGAGCTTCCTTGAGAAAAGGGGCTGCTCAGAGAAGAACTTCACTGTGCAGAACCTCTGCAAAATCAAACAAATTTTCCAGTTAAGGTAGAGCAAAGCTGATTCAGGAAACTTTTTGTGATGAATAAGTCAAAGATAGCAGGCACAGACCAAGGTGAATGAAGTGAACAGAAATGTGAGCTTTTATTGCAAAGAATGGCAAGCATCAGAATATGGTTGTTTTAATTTTCTTTTTAGTTGAGACAGTAAAACTTAACACATTTACATTTCCCACTATGCCCACATGCATTATAAAACAAACATCATCCCAGCATTAGTGGGAGAAAGGTCCACTCTTAGCAAATCACTTCTGCCTCCTTTCAAACAGTTAACTGCAAAATCCATAAGGCTGGGGCCCATAAAAATGGGATGGAGCAAACAGTAAAACAACATGGAAGTGTAAGTGTTCAACTAGGAACAACTCCAGCCAATGTGGCTGTGATTTCACGCTTTTCCACTGTAAAAGAGAGGAGCCCGTCCCCATTTCATAACTCCAGGGGGAACGAGTTCCACATTTTCAGGATTGCCTGGAGCCGTAAGTGAATCACCCCTCACCTGAGACACTCAACAGGCAAGGGAAGCTTCTGGACTAACTGATGTACTGAGAGGAAGGAGAGAATCCAAGAAATTGGAGTGTCTGTCCAATGCTCTGATCACTCACCCTCTCCCCCTCCACTTGGTAATCATTTTATTCTTACACTGCTGCTTTGGGATTTATGATGGAATAATGCCTGCTCCTTTACCTTTAACTTGCAGAGATAATTGCTAATGGGTAAAATTTACTGTACCTAAGGAGGCTGTTTCCTTTCCTGTCCCACACTCCTCTCCCACAAAAGGAAAGCATTAATTGAAGCCCCAGCAGTCAGAGCAAGAGCAACGTTTTCCAAAACTGTTTCGTTCCCTTTGTTTCAGCGCTATTAAAACAACGTGTGGCACACTCCATGTGCAACCCTCAACAGTATTGACTGTTGCCTTCCCCCACATTCTGTAGCACGAGGAACGGCCCTGTGAGAGCCCACAGTTCCCCTGGTGTGGAGATGTGCTCACCCACACCTAGTTGCCTGCGCATTCCCAAGTGCCCGGAGAAAGTTCCAAAGGGATGCACTGCTGTTCCTTGACAGTGGGATCCGCTGTGGAATCACTGTAGTCACACAAACAGATAAAGCCTGGAAAGTGAACAACGTCCTACGTGCAACATTTGCTATTAAAGACCTGAGGATGAAAGTGGAACGAAAAGAAAATTCTATAAAAGTTGTGATTTTAATAGTCTCACTTACTAAGTTCAGTTTTCTGGAGACTTGGCAGGCTTTCCTGGAATGGACTGGGATATCTGAAACCTCTTTTGTTCTCTTTTTCCTTTTTTTTTAGCGTAGCTATTTGCAACCGTCAATGAGTAGTGGCAAAATATGACATTTGGAATTAACCCTGAAATCCTGGAATTGTCCAGTGACCAAAAAAAACCAAAGCAGAATGCCTCAGTCTTCAAGCAGAGTATCCTTAATCCTATTTTAATAACTGGGTTTCACTGTGTTACCATATTATTTTATATTATATCAACCTCTTGATGGCTGACACGCTCAAAGAGCACCAGGGAAAGGGTTTTTACTTCAGTATTTCACAAGAATTTTATATGGGCTGTGAACTCTTCTTGCAATCTACATCAAAACATTTGTGTGTTTTCATTCCAATGGAATCTGCATTAATATCTTTCCTTAATTACAAATTATCTGCTCGTCGCAGGGAGTCCAAGTGCTTTGGAGGTTACAAACCCAGAGCATTTTGATTTTAATAAAAATAATAAAATTTGCACAGTGCCCCTGCTATTTTTTTTCCAGCCATCAGATGTCTGGACTAACTGCACATTCCAACACTTTGGAAAAGAGATTCTGCCTCATGTAATAGCTAAAGGAATGTTCCAGTGTCATTGCTGGGGAGGATGCAGAGGGCTGAATGCATTTAAAAAACAACTTGAAAAACCTACTCTGTGTATTTTTTATGAAGTCACCTAAAAACCTTGTGTTTCCTGGGTATGTTTTAATCTCCAGGCAACACAGTTCTCCTCTGCCTAGGACAGATCCCTGGGTATTTCAATCCACATTGTGCTGCTCAGGCAGCCAAATGGCAGGGAACAGAGTCCAAAACCAGCCTCAATCCACACGATTTTAAGTTTGCCCATCACCAAAACATGTAAATATAATGGGATACAAACTCTGCCCTCAGTCACCTGACATTAGATATTCCTGCTCCATCCAGTAAACCTATTTTTAAACAACTTTTTATTGAAACAGGCTTCTCATCGATAGCAAAATGCAGATGATCTGAATAAAATGTGCAAAAAAATAGGCTAAAAATCTGAAAATTTGTTGATTAAACTTCAAAATACCAGGATTTATGTTGTATTTGGGTTTTGTCACTTCCTGTTGCCTTTACATGATAAAATCAATGTAAATTGTCTGTTAAGTGCAGATAGATCAGCTCATTTTATCCTTAGTAGAAATGCACGAAAGGACCACAGACTTTTTGAACAGACCTATGAGGAATGAAAGCAAGATGTTGTTCATGGGCTTTAATAAGGCTCTGTAGAAATTATGAAACCTTGACAAATCAAACAATTAGTCAGATCATGCCAGCTTTGAACAACATCCCACCAAAACTTCTGCCAAGGATCTCATTTCCTATGAAATTTGCCGCAGCAATGCCCACATGCAGGAAAGGTTATCGATTTCTCTGAGTGCTAAAACCTTTCTCAAATGAGAATCCATAAGGGAATATGTTCTAAACTGAGGGAAAGCTATTTTTAGGCAGGGTAAAATTGCAAACTTACTGTACGACGTTTCAGAGCATCTTTGCAAATATCCTAAAGCCACGAGGGGCTGAGGGGTAGACAACACTCTGTCCTTATCTGATCTGCCAGCTCAGCTCCTGCTTCTCCAAGACCAAAGGGAAGAGTGCCAGAGAAAATCCAGACTGCAGGTAGCCTGCATGTTTGCCATCATTTTCATAAAAAAACCAGTCCAAATAAAATGCAAATCAAGGGATTCTGTGTAGAAATGTCTCCCAGGCACAGAAAAACCCCCAAAGACCTGAAGTATCAGGAAAGGAGATGCTGGTCCTACCTTTGCTGGCACCTTGTCCTGCGTAAAGAACATGAAGGTGCAAAGTCCAGAAATGTCATTCTGGGGCTTTATGGCAAATTATTAATTGGTTTGGTGAGTAATGTCGAACTTCTAATGTAGCAGAAAACCAAAGTATTTGTAAAAATGTATACATAAACTCCATTTCTCCCTTAAGGGTATAATGTGTGATTGTAAAGCATTTTTGCAAGTCCTCAGCAGCTCCCAGCTCTGTCCTGCCTCCATCACTTATCCCAAGGAAAAGCACTGGGGTGAGTGCACAGGCCACAGACACACACACGGAGCAGGAATGGGCTCTGCCCCAGTTTTCCTCCCATTCCAGCAGCCAGGATGAGGCTCCACACAATCTGGCAGAGTGTGGGGCTGGGCACTGTGCTTGGCTGCACGGTGCCACCTGGGCTGGCCCACTGTGCACTGGGCTAGGAAAATAGCAGTATCACATTTTCCAGCTTCATTCCAGCTGATCCCAAGAGCAGCAAAGTTTCCACATAAAGCAAATGGCACTTTTTCTTTGTATCCTGCCAGTCCTTGCAAATGGTACAGTTGAGAGCAGGGGTGTTTAAGTGATGAGAGTCATTCTGAGAAGAAAGGAACCATTTGCTATAGACCTTTTGATGTTTTACCTCAGGCTGATGTCAGTCTCAGGATGAACAGATACATAAATAACAAGTAAATATACAAATAAATATACAAGTAATTTGCATGACTGTTTATAAAATAAGAGGCATTTTTCCTGTATATCTGAGAGAAATCAATAGGAAGAAATAAAGACCAGCCCCACAGTACCTAGTATTAACAGAATGTCTTATTCCTTCACTCTCTAAAGGTCATATTCCCAACAAACCTTGAACTTGCAGTTGACTGGTCTTGTGGACTTGACTGGAGCTGGGGAGGTTCAGGAAGCGTAGGGATTTTTATTTTAAACAGTGTTTAAACCAGCCATACATCCTGTGGAAGGGGAGGGGAGATGGCTGACCCAGGGTGAGATAACACTGCTTTTCATCACGTTTAATTGCCCAAGAACATCTTGCACTTATCAAATAGAGAGGGGAGGAAGAGGTCACCCCTGCGCTCTCCCATCTGCTTTTCCAGAAGATTCCTGCTTCCTCTCCCAAAGCACTGTGCAGTCCCACTTTCCTGCTGGGTTCCAGTCCCAACAACTGCACCAAAGAAGGGGTTGCTGAGGGTGGGCAGTACAAGGGGAAGTATCACCAGTCACATCATCCCTGCTGTGCCCATGAGGATGCCATCCCGGATATACAGTCAGGAATATACCAGGTGGGAGCTTTTGGGGCTAAACCTGCTACACAAATGCACATTACCGTGGCCAGCATTTCATTTCAAATGGAACATATTTGTCTACCAAACAACTGAGGCACTGGGGGACGCTGGAATTAAGTCAAAACATGAGATTCATGGCATGCTTGCCAATCCTAGTAGCAATCCGAGGGAGGGCCAGGTTTGGCATCTAAAAGGATTGGTTTTCACTCCGATAATAGCAATGAAAATGAAAATTGGTCCATCAAGTCCAAACGTGGCAATGGATCCCATGGCCCTGGGACTGAGACTTCTTCATGGTCTGTGAATGCAACACATGCTGGAAAAAGGCAAACAACTGAAGTTTGATCCCATCTCCAGGTCTGACAGAGAAAATTAGAGGCCTCCCATGTGGATCTTGTTTGGAAAGATAGAAGGGAAGGCAGAGGATTGAAAAACTAGGTACAAATAGCACTGGGCCCCATTTTGAGTGAGAGACATCTCCACTGAACCACAGTCCAAATTTACAGTGGATTTACAGTTCCTGTTGAACACTGGTTGCACCACAAAACATGGAAAGAGAAGAACACAATAAGGGCCTTGGGTCCTGATGGACATCCTGCTACAGGTTAAATCGGGTTCCCTGGGTTTGGAAACTATAGAAAATAAAAACCACGAGTGAGAAATGGTATCTGTTTTCTATTGGAAAGCCAACCAATGCCTGTCACAGAAGTTTGTCAACATTGCCAGGAACTGAAATTAGGGCCGTTTGTAACTATTTATAAATCAGATATCTAAGGTTCATAGACACAAGTCTGAAGGGATTCCTGCACAGGGACAAGGAACTTTATGAGGACATCCCAAAAAGCTCTTGCCTGCAGGTGAGACATGATAACTGTTGATACGGACATTCTCATTCCATTACATCAATTTTAAAAAAAAGGTGAATACTTTACCCCGAAGGCCCACGGACGCTGCAGCCACATCGATGGACTGCGTTGAATTTCCAGGTTGGAGGCAGCCAGGCTTCTCTCTTCCATCTTTGATCTCCTCCAGACAGCTGGAACCTGCCTGTGAAGTGCAATGACATGTAAGATATGGTTGTCACTGACACTTCTCTCTTTTCATCTTGGTGACCTAAGGCAAGACTGAAGTGGGTGCTGCCAATGCTACAAACAATGTTTTGATCCTGTTTTTTCTCTTACAAAGTCAGGACAATGCTAGATTCCAAAGGCATGGGGCCTTGTCCAACCCTACATTCCCTGGGAGATAAGGAAGGCATTGACTTTGGCTGAGAATATACAGATGGAACTGCCCAGATGCTTCAGCCAACTGACCACAAACGAGACAGAACCGAGTTCTGTTTGTCCATTCACATTCCAGCACTGGAAAACTCCTACCCAGACAAAGTGCCTAATAACCTGGACCAGACAACTGTGACCAGAGCATCATTTCAGCATTCAAACAGGGATACAGCACAAATGATTTACAATATGAGCTTAATGAAGATACTCATTGGGTCACAGCTGCTGCTTGGACTAGACTGGAAGGAATCCAAAAACCAGGAGGAAGGGAAAGCATTAGTTAATTAGAAGGGGAGATCAAGAGCTGGCTTCTGTAAAGAAATCTCAGCTTTGAAATCCAAAATATTTAATCCCAACTACCAGTGACTCTTCCAGACCAATGGAAGAACACCTGGAGTCTCTGTAGACCAACAAAGCCCCACCACAAGTTCTGTGTGTCCTTGAACTGAGCCAGCAAATAACAGGAGTGCTCATGCTCCTGGTGACTGCTCATGTTATCCACAAAATCAGAGACTTTTTGGAGTGAGGAGGAATATTGGTGACTGAAATTTGTACAGATGGAACATTGCCTGCCGTGTGGGGGGAAAATTGGGGTCAATCTTATTAGACATAATAGGACTTTATTCATTATGGATGAAAAGATTTGGCTCTTACCATTACATGAGAGGATCGGTGCAGCTGTGGTTTAACCAAACTCACAAGAGGGTGAATGAAGCTACCGAGACAAACTAGACAGCAAATTTCCAAAAGCTGCTGGAATATTTAAGATTCCACCTCGTCTGGTTGATGCCTGTAAAACATAAATGCAATTTCCATTATGAGAAGCAATAACTATCAAACTGCTGCTGGCTTATATAAGAATTATTGGGGCTATCAATCCATATCATCAAGGGATAAGCTGCTCACCAGCTGGGATCAGGAAGAAATCCCCTCTGCTCCAAGCCCACCATGGCTACAGTGTTGGATAATTAACAGGATATTGAGGAAAGGCAGATTAACACCTTGCTTTAAAGCATCCAGAAGTGGAATATTAGGCCAGATGGTCAATTATCTGTTCTACTAATGCAACTCTTCTACTCTTAAAAAAAAACACACCATTGCTCAACAGAAATTCCCAATTATTCCTGGGTTTGGTGCCATATGAATCACTAACCGCTTGAACCACTGACATTTCAGTGGTTTTACTACAATCTGTGGCTCCTGGGATGTCTCAAAGCCAGGATCTCTCCTGCCACCCTCACTAATCACCACTGCAAACCAGGGAAGAGCCACCTCTGATTGCCATGGCAAAGCCATAAACAGATTCCTGAGTCCCCAGGATGCACAGCCCTGGTTTCTTGTCCTTCTGAAATCAATCTGGATCACAGCACAGTGCTGCCATTCTGCTCCAAAGTGAGAGCCTGAACTGTCTAACAGAGAAGAGTCACCTTTTTTTTTGAGATGAGATGCTCATGTCAAAGAACTTAGAGAGAATAAGAGACAGCGAGTATTCAGCCCACATTAAATTATTTTGGCAACGAAACTGATGAAGAAAAACACAATAAAAATGCTGAAAAGAACTTTTCCAAATGTTTCTTTGAAAGAATTTGTACACAGACAAGAGCTGCTGGTCCCACACCAGACTCCTGGGCCAACCTTTTCTTCTTCCCTTTTCTTTTTCTAAAGATTTTATTGGCTCCCTTAAATTTTCAAGGTTTTTATAGGCAGAGAGAACGTCCTGCCAATTACTATTCCTCTACAACTCTGCAAAGTTTGTTTTCAGTGTTTTACCGTTATTTTTTGGTATTCTAAGGTTTTGAATGGTACTAAAACTATAGATCATTAAGACTCTAGTTGGACTTTGGCCTAATAATATTTGCCTTTAATTCTGTATAAAATGGGACAAGAGTTTCTGAGCTATATTTGCTTCTAGAAAAATTATTTTCTTTTCCTTAGGACAGAAGAAATACCTGCTTACTGCTATTTTACTCAAAAAAAGTGTTTTCAGAAAAATGCTTGGGAAATATTCAAATCATGTCATGTAATGGAAAGCTTTACCAGGATATCCTGGAAGTTTTGGAAAGTTCCAAGCTGTTTTGGGTTACACAGCCTACAGTAGGCTGTGAAATATATACAATACTGGGAAAGAGATCACGTTAGCTTTTAACCACTGTGCTGGATGAGCACAGGACAAGCAAAACTCATGTCAGAAGCTGAAGAGATGAAGTCATGTCACACTTGAGCTGCACTGAACTTCCTCAGCACTTTTGGGAGCTGTCCTGACCGGTCCCTAAGCTGCGTGTGCCTTCCCCAAAGCAATTCAGAAGTTCTTTACAGGACCAAAGACATGCTCGGACATTCCCTCGGGACTGGCCTCAAAGCAGTGGAATTCTCCTCCCTCCCCATTAATCCCTGATGTACAACAAATGACATCTTGCAGGGTTAGGAAAAAATCTTTTTTACCAAACAAACCCTATTGTCTGTTTGATTCTTGTGGTTTCCTGATGCTGGCTGCAGTTTGGGGACAGCAATAATTCCGTAGGCTCTAAATCAGCCAGTGGGCTGGTTTGGAGGCTGCTCTTGTGAGGACACCAAGGAGCCTCTAACCACACTCTACAGCAGCAGCTCTTTCACACACACACACAAAAAATCTTAAAAATCAAGAATGCTTTCATTAACATCCTGTGTGCCAGTCCCAATTCAAGCTCTCTCAAGGATTAGGAATGCCAGTATAATTCTATAGGAAATGCTGGAATCTACCCCAGAAAACTCCATGGTGCAAGTTAATACAGTAAACCTGTAAATTCAATACATCTAAATCCAAACTTTTAGTTATGCAATAATACAAATTGCAGGAACACTTTCCCTGGCAGTGTTCAAGGCCAGGCTGGATGAGGCTTGGAGCAACCTGGTCTAGTGGAAGGTGTCCCTGCCCCTGGCAGAGGGTTGGAATGAGATGACCTTCAAGGTCCCTTCCAGCCCAAACTATTCTGCGATTCCATGATAAAATTTACTGCTTACATTTCCTTGGAACTTGCTAAAGCCCATAAGAAGATGGTATATGTTTTATAATTGGAGCAGCACAAGAAATACTAATGAAATTAATGATGATCCTGTTATGCTAACATTAGACTAATAAATAGCTTGAGTCTGCTATTCCCCAGAACATGGTTATTTTTCTAAAGACTTGTTAGTTTTGGAAACACTTACCATGCACGTTGTGTATTTTTCAGGAACAGAACAACACTTCTTCTACCCTTTATTGGATGAGACATAAAATAACAAATGCTAAAGAGGTGTGGCCATCAAAAATCATGTGCTATCACTGGCGAGAGCTCCAGCAATCGAGCCAGCTCCCCAGGGTAGAAAGAAGAATTCTGTCTCTTATCCACTTCCCAGGTTATTCCAGATCCCGAGTTCAGGCAGATCTAATATAAAACTGCACTTGATGACACCTGCAGTTTTGAAGCCAAACCTTCTCTCTCTGCTACATCATAACTTTCCTTCCACAGCAAGGGGAAATTCCTGACTCTTCACTGACATCTGGCATTCACCTGTCACCCACAGTACTAAATCATCTCTATGGTCCCTTCCAACCCAAACCATTCTATGACCTTAAGAATTAGATTCTTTTCTATAAAAAATTATTGCTATTAGAAAGAATATTTATATGTAGAATATAAATATTTTTAAAAAAGAAAATCTCTTCCCGACATCTTCACTTGAGTAAGGGGCTTACGCCTACCAGACAAAAATGCCTGAACTATTTCTAATTGAAGCTTAATAAAAGTCCAGAATAGGTTCTGAATTGGTGATGATAATTTTAAATCTTGAACTTTATTCTGAATAATTTTGAGACACGTAAATGGTTTAAGCTTGACACCATATTACATAGAGAGAACTGTAGAGCACCTTGTATCTATTCTTTCTCGTTTTAATGTATATCAAACTGTTATCCATTTCCAACTTTATCGCCCCTCTTTTTTTCCTCCTCTGGCCAGTGATTTTTTCCCCTACAGTATGTAAATCTAATCCTCAGGTAGATTCTTTGTCCTGCTGAACTGAAGTCAGAGAAATACACCGACTACGAAAAGGCCCCTTCCAAGTTTCTCTTTCCCCATTAGCTGCCATAGCTCTCCCCCCAGGATACTCATTTATTTACTAAGACCTGCGAATTACAGCCCTTGACAGTGAAGTATTGGTGCTTTAAATAATTGTTACTGGAGACACATCAGCCAGACAAAGAGGCAAAACCTTGGCTGGGATAGTTTTGCCTCCTCACAACAAGATTTAGTTGCTGTGTCCTTTCTGGAGAGTGGTAAAACCTTGGAGCTGGGGATGTAAATATCTTGTCTGGCTGAGCTAAGTGCTGCTGTAGAATACATTTACTAAATGTTCTAGCAGAGGTCAGAAAATTGCTTGGAATGGCTTCGAAGCTGCTCTTGAATTAGAGACAGTTGGTACAGAAAACAGTTTCATGATAATCAGAAAAATATTAACATCCTGAATGCTTAAGAGTGTTACCTGGTGAGGGGAAAAAAAGGAGCAATTTAAAACTGATTTACTCACCTGACTGTAAGAGACAGTGCATTTTTATTGCATCATTCACAGCCAGGTGACATGCAGAAGAGAAGAGCCTGGATGTGCCAGCACTTCCCCCCCAGGTGTTTCTGTCATTCCTCGCCTCTTGCCTGCCTCCCTGTCATCTCCTCGCTCCCTCCCACCTGAGACAGCCTCGCCGTGGCCTTGTACTCCTGCTGCACCTTCGAGTCCATCCCTTTTCCACCTGAACAAACACAGTTTATTTCCATTCTGCAAACTGTCAGAATATCTACTGATTTCTCTCTACTTGTCTAGTGTGACTCTAGCAGAAAGTTGATCTTGGATGCACCAGAATATCTCCAAAAACTATAAATCACGGTGCTGCTTTTCCAGCTACAGAGCAGACAGCACTGAAGCCTTGTGGAACAAGTCTGTTCTCTCCTCACCTCAGCATGAAGGTTCAAGAGTTCTGGGTTATAATCTGGATAACTGGGTAAATTCTGGAAAATTCCACTGTAGCGTGAAATGGAATTTTCAAGTGGATCTTTTCTTTCTAAGTATTATACACACCTCTCTGCTCCTGCAGTGTCTGCCCCAAAATGGCGGGGACTGACCCAGGGGCTGCCCCAAAATGGCGGGGACTGACCCAGGGGCTGCCCCAAAATGGCGGTGATTGACCCAGGGTTTTGATAGCCCCAAAATGGCGGGGACTGACCCAGGGGCTGCCCCAAAATGGCGGGGGCTGACCCAGGGGCTGCCCCAAAATGGCGGGGGCTGACCCAGGGCTTCGATAGCCCCAAAATGGCGGGGACTGACCCAGGGGCTGCCCCAAAATGGCGGGGACTGACCCTGGGGCTGCCCCAAAATGGTGGGGACTGACCTTGGGCTGCCCCAAAATGGCGGCTGACCCATGGTCTGGTCCAAAATGGCGGACTTCATGGATAAAATGGATTTAAAAAGCAGCTAAGCCCACGTTGGATCCCAAGGGGGTGAATATATATCTTTCTCTCTCATTTTTCTTTCTGTGTTTCTTTCCTCTCATAACTTCTTCCCAAAATACATTGTAAGCCAGGCCAAAAAATTCCAGTCAATGCCTCAGTAAGGGCCTTGTTGTGTCTAGATAAATTCAAGTTTATGAAGTGCCCCTATTTTGTCGGGATGTTGTTTTAAAATTTGCCAAGTACCTTATTCTACCTTAATGTTCTAAAGTTTGCAAGTAAAAGTGTGTTACAGAATCTCCTGAGAATTCTGTTGTTTCTTCCACGCCTCCCCCTAAGCTTGCTGAGGGGCCCGGGGTTTAACGATCTTTAATTCTAAATTAGTTCTTTAAAAAAACCAACCAACCAATGAACCAACCAAACCAAACCCAGGTCTCCCCGAAAGGAGATCTCATCTTGTAAATGGCTCTTGATAAAAAACCCTGCCTTTTATCCCACTCTGGTGTTCCCAGGTGCACCATTCCTGGCTCCCCTGTGGCGCGAGGTACTTAAAACAAAGCCGTGTGGCTGTGGCACCTGGGGGACACGGGTTAGTGGTGGCCTTGGCAGTGCTGATCCTGGAGGGCTTCTCCAACCTTAAAGGCTCTATTTCCATGACAAAAGAAACTTGCGATGTATTCCTTGGGACCGCACCTTCAGGCTCCTTAGGGCAGGGGTGCCCTCTCCTGGGCACTGACTCTGCGCTTCCCACTCAGCTCTCCTCTACTCCGAAACTTCCCAAAACTGAGCTTGAAAAAAAACCAAAAAGGCCAATTATTTGCAGCTGGCTCAGAAAAGTCTGCGAAACAGTAGAAGGCACTTCATTCTATCAGTGTTTGTGAAGGGAAAAAAAAAATAAATCAGTGTTTTTGAGAAAAAACAGTTAGAAAACACTGATAGAAGGAAAATGTGGTTTTGGGGTACCATAAAATATTTGGAAAGTTGCTAACTCCTGGATAACCCATCCCTTACCAAATACTCTGCTCCGGCTGGGTTCAATTTCAGCTAAGAACTGTCTGAAATTTGGAAGTCAAGCACAGAAGAGTCTTAGCTAGAAACCAAGTTTTTTTCTAGAGCATTATATTAGGGCCTAAAATCAAAAAGGACCACGAGGACTGCATTTTTCCCCAGTACAGCAGCAGTATGGAAAATCTGGGAAAAAAAATAATTCAGGATTGCTCTTTGATTATTGAAAACCTTGAAAAAAAGATTTGTTTGTTCTAGACAGTGAAATACTTGGATCAAGTGTTGCTTACAAGATGAGCAGCCTGAAAATAAATCTGAGAAGCCACTTCATAGTCATTACAAGAAAGCCCCAAGAAAAAGGTTCAGAGTAACTATCAAAAAAGCTACAATTTACCTTCTCTACAATAGAGTTTTCCCTTGGAATTCTGGATAAAATAATTCTAAATAAAAACATGAGTTTCTACTACAGCCCAATTAAAAATCTCATTTTTTCCTGTTACAGACAGGAAATCACTAACTAGATCAGCAGCAGAACTGCAGATCATGTTAAAGCTCACACGTACAGACCCAGACTGAGGGGTGTGTATATATTTAGGCACTAGAATATACCTATTACACCAGTGTTTTCCAACTTCATTTAAAGCCCAGCCATGTCTCTCTCAGCAGGGGGAAGCTTTAGCCACCCCCGGGATGTTCTATTAGAAGTGGTGACACCTCTTTGCATAAAAACAATGCTGGAATGCTCAGCGCTGAGGGATCCATTTCCCTGAGCACTCAGACGTGGCTAACGAAGGGATTAATTCACCCCAGGTATAACTGCAACCGCCGCAATAAGAGAAAAAGAGGCCAAACACGTTTCAAGGTCAACGCAAGTTTGTTCAGAGTTTGCACTTTTTCCACCGCCCATTCTCTCACACGTCTTTTTACTGGTTTGTGTTGGGTTTTTTTGTTTGTTCCCTCCACCCAACAACTGCAAAATGCAGCAAGTTTCAGCAGTTAATTCTCCCGGGATAAAGGATATTTTCTGGCTATATCAAATACATATCACTGTTTCTCAACCCACCTTGCTGCATCTGGCAGAAGTCTGTCTGTTTGTCTTTCTAGGGAACGAAATCATTACAAATGTTTCCTAACCTGATGCTTTCAATCTGGACTTTACCAAAAAGTGGAGGTTTTTATGGATTTGAGAGAAGACAAATGCTTTTGAGCATTTCTTCACCTAGCAAGTATGAGGGAAACACAGAAAACCCTAAAATACTGCGGATTTTTCAGTAAAGAGTACACATAGAATACAGGGTCTTCTCTCACATCTGGCATCTCCAGGATGTTTGGATGCTTGAAAAATCCTAAGAGCAGAAAGCTGGAGTATGGAAGCTTAGCTAAATCTTACCTTTTTCTCCCTGAAAACTCTGCGTGCTGAGGTTTGGGTTAACCCTCATTAACAGGAAGATGGGAGAATCAATGGAAACTAATCCATAATTCCTGTCTCTGCCTTTACCTGATGCTGTATCCATATTTTTAAAGCAATTTCACCCTTTGGATAGAAGTCAAAAGGATCCATGCAAAAAATTTAATACTCCAAGGAGGAGAAAAAATTGGTGCTGTGCTTTTTCAACTTGCCAAGTTAAAGGAATGTTATTGAGGACTCTCTTACATAAATGTTCCTCGACCTCTGAATGAACCAACAGGTCTTAAAAACTGCATTAGCCAAAGCAAATTCCCACAGCAAATGAAACATTTAGCCGAGTGCATGGGGTTTTTCTCAGAGCAGCACAAAGGAAACTCCAAATGGCAAGTTAGTGTTTCCTGTTTGGGTCTAAATGAGCTCAATAAACTCGTGGTGAGCAGCTGCCAGCATCTAGATAGTAAAACTGGAATACACCACACTAATCCTCCAGGACGACACGGCTAAAGCTGATGGGAGTAGTTTAAGGCAAGTGTGGAATGCCTGAAGTCCAGATTGCTGCTAAACTACCTATTGCTCCTCAAGGAAGGCAGAGAGCATTAGGAAAACATTCCTCATTCAAACCTGGCATCTCATTCCAACTTCATTCCCCACAGCATGTCCCAGAGCCTCGTGCAGTCCATAAACCCCTGAACATCCATTATTCTGTGCACTGAGGCAGAGCTGCCAGGAGTGACACAGTCTGTGGCCATTTAACACTGCACTGTGACACATTTCCTCTTTGGGTCTGGAGTAAAATATATATCAACATACAGTCTATTACATAAAAACTAAAATTCAGTACAAACCAACCTCTGTGTGGATGTTACAAAAGAATTTTGCAGTCATCCAGATGCACCGATCCAGGGTGATGAATACACACCTCAAGAGGTGAATTCATGTCACATGTAACATTAATGAAGTTCCCTGAGTAAATTCCTCAGAGCAAAACTGTCTTCTGCACTCAGGAAAACAGCTCTTAGAAGTCAGGTCCTGTTTCCAGGGTTCAGTGAACTACTATGACATGCAGCAGAAAAACCTGTCTTATGGCTGTGCTCATGGTGTGAAGGAGCAAAAAACTACAAATACAACTTGCATTTCAAAATTCCTTCATTAGTTTTGATTATGCTCCCCTACACAAAGCTTTTATGGCATCGGAATCAGGCCTCTCCCGTGGCTTTGGGGTGGTTACACCCTCGGGTTTACAAAGATACTTAGCATCCCAACAGTACATTTCAGCAATAAAAGGTAACACAGGCTGCAAGCCTGGAACAGCAATTAAGTTTGTTCCCAAAACAAAATAAAGAGTCTTTGGGGATTTAATCAGTGATAAACTTCAGACAGCTCACACAGTTGACCTCTCAGAGCTTTTGTTCTGCAGCTTGAAGGATATTCTAAACTTTGAGAGAGCAACTGTGAGGAGCGGTTTATTTGCATAACTTCCTTCCATAAACCAGAAATATTTAGATGGAAACAGGAAGAAAGGATTCTACCAAGCATGCTGGAATGCTTATCCATAAATCTTAAGGTACGGGCAAAAACAACTGTTTGTTGTTAAATCATGTCAGTATTTCTGGCAATCATTTTACACAGGGAGCAGGAGAAATGCTTCTTTGCCCTATAGCTTCCAAATTGTGGCATCTTCAAAGGGTAAAAAAGAAACAATATTATTCTACTCTTTGGAGGGAGAAAATGGAGAAAAAGGACAAAAGATAAATGAAATCTTTATCCCATTGAAATCAGTCACAGAATTCCTGCTGGCAGCAGCAGGTTCAAGATTTCAGATTCTCTGGGAGGATGAATTTAGATTAATTCAATCAAGTGAAGCATAAAAATAAACACACTTGGCCAAAATTTGGAAAAACTTTGGCCCATAACAGGTCCAAGTGATGCTCATCCAAAGGGCAATGAGGAAAAACAAAACCCCATTCCAAACCCAGGGATTCTGACAGCACAGGAACACAACAGCTTCTTTGGTCAGCCCCCAAATCTGTGTTCGCACTATTTAACTGTGTAAGAACATCCTCTTGCCTCACAGGATGTGGAGGAGAAAGATTCTAAAAGCCTAAAGCACCAAAGAGATTTCATTTGGCCAGAATATGGGAGTTAGTTTTCCCTATATCCAATATTTCCCTATCTTTAGGATTTCTAAAGCCTATATTGTGGTCAAGGCCTCCCCGCTGCATTTCAGCGCCTCCCCGATTTCAGCCTGATCTTCCACCCACATCTTCAATCCAAACTTTGAATTGCCACAAGAGCAAACAGCTTCTGACAGCAAATAACATGCTCTAGAGTCGCTCCTGAGCCAGACTGTTCTTCTTTGGAATCCAATCCCTGGGGAGCTGGCAGCACTGGAAAAGCAAACACACTTGGAGCTTCGCTCCACGCTCTCGCAGTCTGTCAGCTACACTCTGGTCCGGTGTGACGCGCTCATGTCAACATCCCCATCCTGCAGCACTGGGAAACATTGGGAAACAACACAAACACAGCCCTGGGAATGGGAATTACCTGCAGCACCAGCTGCTATGCTGCATTAACCAACTCAAAGCATCACTGCTCCTATTTTCTCCCGACTTCTAGAATTAGTTCACTCCAAACAATCTGCATCAGAAAGGGGAAAGGCCACAGAATATATTTTTAAAAATTGCAGTCGTGTGCACAGTCAGTCTCTGGGGACTTATTGCAGAAACCATTACTCTAAAGATCTCCAAACAAAGCTTATCTCTCAGCCTTCCAGCAACAGCATTTAAAGTGGAAAAATGCAAGCCTAGCAAAGCTTTTATTAGCAAATTAATCTGAGCTTGTTTATGTTGTAAAATACAAGAGAATTATTGGTTGCACTCTGGAGCAAGCACTTAAACAGGCAGTAATGAAATAAAACCCATGAAATGCACAGCAATTACAGAGGAGAATCAGGGATTCTTGGCAAATGCCCCCACTTGGGAATCAATGGACCCACTTCCAGTCCCTCCCTTCCCATTTTCTTTCTGACAAAGCCGCACCTTCTCCGCTTACAAAAGTTGATAAGGACCTAGTGCTCAACTGTAATTCTGGCCATGCATTAAAGAAATTCCTAAAAATAAGGAACAGAAATATTTCCAAACAGTTGAGTGAGTATTAAGTACCTCTACTTTACAGAACCTTCAAAAAAAGTATCTTGTTTCATTACATGGCCAGCTGGACTTTAACAAAATGCACAAAGAACTCGAGTTCTAAACTAAATCTAAACTAAAATCCCTTTAGTTTAGTACCCACAAGATTTAGGCTACATTGATATGGAACCTCTAAAAAGTTGCTCTTTGCCAACTTCCAATTTCCAACTCCTCCTCAAAGCAGAAATAACATGCCTAGAGTACTGCCACTATTTGTATTTTATTAGATACATTTCTAAGCAACTGATTTCCCCCCAGTAAGAGACTTTATTGTTTATTTTCTAGACAGAAGGGGCTCGAGGTCAGGAATTCATCCAGAAGAACATGTTCTCTGCCTGCAGCAGTTCCCATTAAGGTATGTTTGAAAAGCCTCTGTCAGCCACCCCAGCAGGACAGGGGTCAGTTTTCTGTTCAAACCGAGGTGCTGAAAGAAAATCATTGCACTTAAGTGCTCTGGTACCTCCACTAGACCTCTCAAATCCAGCCCAGCCTTTCAAAATTTCCAGGAAATCCATATTTAAAATGTTATCCTATCAGAGACAGTTCAGGGTTCACTGTTTTCTAAGACACGCTCCCAAAGTGAAACACAACACACAGGGACAAATGGGAATCCAGCACAGCCCTCAAACAGGGAGGAGAACTAGAGCCAGGCAGATGATCTCCCCTGCTAAAGTTTAAGTGTTTCCAAATTGACCAAGTCTCTGCCTGAAGATTCCTGGCCCATCTCAGGCCATCTTAAAACACGAGAGCGGAAAAGCAACTTCTTGGCTGGCTTTACTTGGCTGCAGAAGCACATTTCAACAACTTGTGACAGCACCCCAAGTTCTCAGCTGGACTCAGTAACAAGTACTTTTTCACTGCTCAGGTGTGCGTACAAAAGTGTGGGTTCCCTGCAGGAAGACAGGGTATTTGGCACAGGGAAATGTGTTTTCCTTCCCTACCCTCCAAGCCTAAAAGGACCAGGTATTATTAAGCCTCAGAGCACACAGTACAATACTCCACATTTTCATAGGGATTTGAGTACCAGGGGTTCTGAGGGCTGGAAGATTTCATTCCAAAGCCAAATCCCTATAAATAAGGCAGCAGCAGTCTTTTTCTTTCTTCCTTGAAACAGAACTAGGGGATTATATTAAGTAAAGCAGGTTAAAAAATGTTATTTACCACTACTCTAATTGCAAAGTTAATTAGGCAGTCAGATTATGAGCTGGCGGCTTAACAAATGAGTCCACAAAGCTCAGCTCCTTAAATAAAGGAACATATGGATGTGTGCACTCACCTTAACCATGAACCAGGTTTACACAGGCTTCTTACCCAGACCCAAAGCCCACGGCCCAGAGGATAGATGTGTGCACCAAAAATTGATCAAAACCATTACAATGCCACTGATGAAAAGCTGCAATCCCTTATTCTCAATTTTCTGTGATCCCTCAAACTTGAAAAACAGAGCAAAACCCCTCACTCAGGAGAGCAGCAGCTGCTGTTGCTGAGTGCTACACTGAGCTTCAAAGGAACAAGGTATTTTATTTACTGCTAGAAATCAGATCAATTAAGTGCAGGTAGATATATAGATATAGATATAATATATATCAAGAGAATCAAGGAGGAGTCCTGCTGCCAGCTGGCCACATGGCTGCACAAAGGGAGGGCTTTGCAAAGACAACCAGGGATTGTCCTGACACCTGCCTGCTTCCCTTGGGCGTCCTCAGCCACAAAGAGGGAGCAGTGAGCAAGTTCTGTCCATTATTTTCAAGCTCAGCAGTGTTCAACACTGGGCTACTTCAAAGGGGCACGGCGGCGAGGTGGAAAAGCAGTGTACACTGCGAAGGACAGGCTGATTAAGTTCTGAAACAGCACCAGGATGAAAGACAGAGGAAGAAAAATGTTTTAATCCCATGCCTGCTTGCCCTGGATTTCAGAACCTGGCAGCCCCACAGCTGACAGGAGCTGGAGCACCCCCCTGTGTACAGCAGCACGTTCAACAGTACTTCAGCCCTTTTTTCTTTCCAGAAACCATGGAACCGTGCCAAAAACCACACTTTGCCCTCGAAAAAAATTCTTGCACCTCAAGGAATCCAACCCAGTAACTCGGCTTTGGGTGAAGAGTTTGGATTCCCCACTAAAACACCTCCACAGAACAAGCAGGTGGACTGGTAAGGTGCCAAGTTCCCTGGCAGACAGCAGCACTCCCCTCCAGCACCCTGGAAGAGGTGTTGGATCACAGTGACATCTCACTCCTCAATGGGACACAGACCAACTCCTCTCTCCTGCAGTATTTCAGGCTAATAAGCAGAGGGAAGTTAGGACCTCCTTTCTAAAACCTCAATTCTTTTATTACTACTGGCTTTGTATCATTTACTTACCATTCCTTTGTTTTTAGCAAAGCCAGAACAGGAAGCAAACAGAAGAGGCGGTGACACAGTTAAGCCAAACAGAGCTCTAGATCACGTTACTTCAGTGATACGGTGCCATTCACAAAGAATCCTGCACGGGCTTTCTCAAGAGCGTGTTTCTCAGACAACACAGCAACAGGTTTTTCTGATTTCTCCTCCAGAAACCCTCCTCAGCCCTTCCACAGCCAACCTCATTCGACCTGAGACAGCTCGTTACATTTTTCTTTGATCATTAATCCCAAATTAAGAAGTGTGCAGTGTGTGCTCTCCCACCTATATGCACAGAAAGGGATCCCAGCCAGGATATTTCAGCAATTCGGAGTTCTGTCACAACAGAACCCATTCAGGGAACTTGTACTTCACTCATTTCAGTTCCCCAAGTTCACGCTCCCTCCTAAGTACCTGCAGTATTCCAACAACCCTCTTCTAGAGTCAGGGTTCACCTCAAATAATGCTGTAAGAAATCCACCTCCAAAATACACTTGCTAGAGGAACCTTATTCCCTTTTAACTGGCACTGGCAGATCTCAGGTTTGGTTTTGTAAGATAAAAAGGGTGCAAAACGAACATAAATAAATGGAGAACTGCAAATCTAACACAGCCAAGTTCCTGCACTGAACATTCCCTCAGAGCTGTATGGAGCACCAGCTCCCTCTACTGACACTCTCCCAGATAAAAATTCACTCCACCTTTGCACCGACTTTTTCCAACACCTTCGGCGGAAGCAAAATGACAATATGACATTCAGAGAAACCCGTAACACCCTTTAAAAATCTAGAAAGCATTTCCTACCTATGATGCAGACCTGGAAAGGGCTTTATCACATCAATTCTGACCTCCTTGCCTGTGGGTTTTGAATTTTTAAGACACCATTAGATGAGACGCATTTTTCTGCTTGCTTTGACTCGCAGTTTCACATATGTTTTTCTTTTTGGTACAAGAATATCCTGCCAGCATCCAGATGTAACTCTAACACTGATGTTCTGAGATTCATAACCAGACAGTGAAAACATGCCCACAGGTAAAGGGCAGCATTATTAGTACCGTGACATCTGCACTTTTTCTCCAAAACTGCTGCTTTTCGTCAGAAACTTTATCTCAGCCCTACCTGTTGAGTTTCACTAAGCTATCACCACAATTCAAATAAATGCTTCCAAATCTGCATTAAAAATTCCAATCCCAATTTTTTGTTAGTTTACATCAAAATATTAACTTGGAATATTAAAAAACTTAAACAAGTATTTCATGAGCACTTTAACAAAAAAACCTCAAACAACCTCTTTACCTTTAGGACTTACAGTAAAAAAGAGGCAGGCTTATATGAGTCACGTTTTATTTAACACTCACCTGCACAGCTCCTTACAGTAATTCAGGAGACAAACCTGGAGTATTGGACTGCTGTAGTTGCAAAACAACCACCCTTGAAACAAAGCTTCCCAATGAGGACACATCTGTGCAGACCAGTACCCTCCCTATGGCCTTCAGTGCTTTATTTGGAAAATAAATACACAGCAAATAAGTACATCTCAGTAAAACAGCACTGCTTCACTCCTGAGACAGCTCTTCCTGCAGCTCAGGGATGTCATTTCTTAAAGCTGTACTTGGCAGCCAAGGCAGCCACAATGTCCCTGTAAGGAGTATCCGAGTCGGATTTGGTCCTTGGAATGCAGCAGAGCCGTCGGAAGGCGGGCGAGCGCAGCAGGAGGTTGTGGGAGAGCCCCACGAGGCTCGAGGACATCCAGTACAGCGCCATGGACTGCAAGGAGACAAACAGAGCTTGCTCAGCTCCCTGGACTGAGGAGAACACCAGCTTTAGGCAGCTCTTCCCCAAGCACAGCCATGGGCTACCCCCAGTTACTGACAGGAATAACTCACCTAAACCACTCCTCCTCTCAACAACAACAATGGCTTCTGTGTCAAATGTAACTGTCTGTGTCTCTGAACTCTTCTGGGCAAAAGTGTCATCTACACTGAGGCTTGCAGTTCATAAATTAAGGCATGTTAAACTTGTTTCAACTTCTGTATTCCAGACTATAAACTGATGAGAAAACAACCAGACACTTTGTTTTTGCTAAGAATATTCTGCAGTAGAACACCTGGTAAAAATGAGAAGTGTTTGAAGAAAACTCTGAAACATGTCCCCATTTAAAACTAGCCTGGTTTCCTCTTTCACTTAACAAACTCTTGCCTATATGACTTTATACATAGAGTTTTCCTCTCGGTTTTGAGACCACACAAAGGACATTAACTTGCTCTGAACATCCTTCCAACTTTGCAAATTCTTCCCTCTTGGACAAAAATATTCCAGAGGCATGATGAATTTAAACACGCTTGTAGACAAAACATCTGATGTGTTTTTAGGCAAACAGCAGCAGAAATAGAAACCCGTGAGGCACTCGGGCTGCCCTTTAGGCACCACAACACACCAGTCATGGGTGAAGAGTCATGAAAGTCACGTCAGTACTTACAGAGGGGACTGTGGCAGCCACAGGGATCATCGCCACGGACACCACGCGGAACAAATTCGTCACAAGCTTCTGGAACCTGGACACTTGCATTTTTTTTTGCGAAGAAAAGATCTGAAAGAGGAGACACTCACAGTTATAAACGGGTTCTTTTTGAAACGACCAAGCTGAGGGTTAACACCCAGAAAGCTCATTAGAACATCATTCTAAGAGAAATTTCAGTCAAAACTAAATTTTACCATGGCTCAAGTAAATCTGAGACATGTCACATCACAGTTTGTCATCTCTGAACAAGACGCCGACACATTCAAATGCACAGAACAAAGAGGTTATTTTCAGTTCTGCCCAGTGCATTTAAAGCAGTGATAATCTTATGTTTTAGAACTGGGTAATATTGTCTAAAAATTCCGTGAAAAGAATTATCCCTTTGCAATCACTGTGTTTATTCCACTAACGTACCTCCACTATCAGCAGATTCACCAGCCCCAGGGAAACGGGCAAAATCCACGTGGAATCAGGTGCCGTGAGGTCTGTAAACCACAGTGCTCCTCCTGATGAAAACTGCTCTTGAACTACAAGAACAATTTAAGGCAAGTACAGAATTGAGTAGGATTTGCTGCCTCAAGTGAGCCAGAACCGTCCCATGCATTACAATCCAACCACACAACTTTCTAGGTACATTTTAGCTACGGGATAAATGCTGTTAAAGCAGAAATCTGTGGTTCAACAGATTTTAACAGTCTGCTATCAATACAAGTAAAAACAGGTAGGAGATAAAAGCTGAGAGCCAGCTTAGCTCTCAACAGCCACTGAGAGGTAAACCCACAGTAAAAACTACTTTGATCTCAACCACCACTTTACAAGTCAATGAGGAAAATAAGAATTGTAGTAACCTACAGTGTTTATTTCATGTTTTTGAAATAATTATATATAATATACATATACTTATATATATAAATATAACAATTATATTTTTATTACTAACTGCATAACTAGCTACATTTTTGTTTAGAAGAACAAACTATAAACTCATCTCTAAAGAAAATATATATATTTTTTTTATTTAAAAGCCATCACACATTCACCTTGTCTATAGTATTTCACAAGGAAGAAAAATAATACAGATTAATAGTGAGTGTGCCGTGGCATGGGTAATATTACTTGCTAAATTGGATTATCAGGCTATATTAAGTTTAAAACTAAGTTCAAACTATATTAAGTTTAAAAACTCAGTAGCTGACTTTTTATATCAGCTGATACACCCAGTTCAAGAGGTCGTGTTCTGTAACCAACAGAGGGTCTGTGAAAACAGTAAATGAGTAAAACATGACAGTGAAAGAAGCCACCTGTGCACGTTAATCACCTTCTGAGCCCGCGGCACCGACGCTGCAGTTGCGCAGGGCCAGGGACACGCAGACCCACATGGGGATCTGCACCCACACCAGCAAGGTGGCTTTGAAGGGGTGGCAGTTGTCCCGAATGTACAGCTCTGTAACAATCCTCCGCAGGTTCTTCTTGAAGTGGAACCTTCGAGAGAGAAAAACAACAGCTCAGAGCTTTAAAACAGATAAAGGCTGAAAGGGAAAAGAGCAAATGAATCATAGGAGGGGAAAGGAAATCTAAGCTTTGGGCACAGTGGCAGAATCTTTGTGGGCTGTTCCCTCCTGCCACCCCTCGCTCTGGAATGGGTTTGTGAGCTGGGTACAATCCCCCTCGTACCTGGCCACCTTTTCAGACCAGCCCAGCTGCTTTCCTCGCACTGAAACCTCATAGCGAAGGCGCTCGGCGAGTTCTTTAATCTCAGGCTGCAAGTTTTCCAGCTAGCTAAAGAAAACGAGAAATGTTTGGGCAAAGTTGCAGGCAACAGCCACTTCCTCTTCTCTCCTCTGTTATTAATTATCCCTATGTAATTAAAAACCTGTACAGACATTAACCGTATTCATTGTCACTCTATACTATAACTTAACAACTGTACAGATGTTAAACATATGAATTACCACTGTGTAATTTAATACCTGTACAGGTATTAAACATGCCTGTGAACGACAGGGCATCTTGTGAATGTCTCGGAGACAAGGCAAGTGAACACCTTTTATCTTTAAACAATATAACCATGTGAAGATAAGAGTGGCAAGTGTAACAGTGACAAGTATTTACAGTAACAATCCAAGATACTGCTACATGAAGCGAAGACAGAATTTTATTAGATTTTATACGTTTTTAAGAAGAAAATTGTTTCTATCCCAACTGAAATCAGAGCAATTCTTAACAAGCATCTTTTTGCCTTCATTCAGGACTTGTGACCAGCTACTTTACTTACAAAGACCCACCACCTTCAATGCCACCTCAATGGTAATCAACAAAAGTACTTAAAAATCTCCGAAAACCGGCGGAAGAATTGTTACGTTTATTCCTCGCCCCCCTCACCCTCTCCCTCACAGCCCCTCCCGACCCTCAGAGACCCCTCAGCCCACCCCTTATAGCTTCCTCTGCCCCTCTGAGCCCCAAAAAAGCAAAACTCCCGCTGCAGTAAATGAATTGTTATTAAGAATTGTTTAAAAGACGCTTATCCCACGCCCCCTCGCTTCCCCCGCCCTCAGCGCCCCGACCTTGGCGAGCAGCCGCCCCTGGTGCGCGGCCAGCGGGAGGGTGACGGCGGTGCGCAGCAGGGCGGCCCCGCCGGCGATGGCGGCCCACCAGGGCAGCCCGGTGGCCGCCTGCAGCGCCGCCAGCCCGCCCTCGGCCCAGTGCACGGGCTCGGAGCTCGCCGCCCACTCATACCAGCCGCCGTCCCCTCCGCGGCCGCCCGGCCCCGCTCCCGCCGCCGCCGCCGCCGCCCGCGGGGCCCGCGCGCCCGCCCGCGCGAGCCGCCACATGGCCAACGGCGACCCCACACACCCAGGTGTGCGCATGCGCGGCCCGCCCAAGGGCGGAGCGTCCAACGCCGCGGCCGCCATGGCGGGTAAGGGCAAAGGGAAGGGCAGCCAGCGCCGCTGTGCCGCCACCCTCACGGGAAAGAATGTCTGCCCCTCCTTCACTTCGTACCCATCACTCCTTGTACAATTCCCCAGGAGTCCCGCGCCGGCTTCCCTGCAGGCCCCTTCAGGTACTGGAAGGTGCTGCCACGTTCTCCAGGCTGAACAGCTCCAGCTTTCTCAGCCTGAAAACTATATTCATTAATGAGCAATTACTCATTCCACATCAGCGGTGTTCTCCTGCCCAGCCAGGTTCTGAACTGTGTCTCCTCACCTCTTGTGTATCAAGGAGAGGTCTAAATACCCCTTAAAACCACACACTCCACACCATGTTCTCCTCTCCATGTTCATCATAACCCTGGTTGTTCCCTTTTCTCAAATAAAGAGCACCTACCAGCTCCCAAAAGAGCATGTTCCTTGGTTTATTGGACAAATAAAAAGCATTATATTGTGGAAGAATTTAAAAAAAAAAAATATCTATCTGAGAAAAAAAAAAAAAAGGTCCAATTCCCTCCACCCAGGATTTCCCACTGTCCAGCCACAGTGGTGGCATCAAGCCTGTGCTGCCCCAAACATGGATTGAGCTATCAGGTCAACAAATACTCTGGAATTCAGTCTTAATCAAGACTGAGTACTGTTTCTCAGCAGGATTAACAATTGGTAACCTCAAACAGCACTAAAGCCTTAAGCAAATGATGTAGCAGAGAGCTGCTGGTCACACAGCAGAGGGGAAGGACACAGTACCACCACAGTAAGGTGTGAGATGGAGTTGCGATCCTTTTTCTGAGCAGTTCTTCATTTCAGGATCCACGCTGTTCCCACTACATCTTCACAGGACGTACTTGCAGCTGAAAAAGGATCTTGCTTTTATTTAGAGCACCACCTAAGGGCAGGTATATGGACACGGGTATGTACAAGGTTTGTGCCCACCTCAAATACCACAGGATGTAAAAGGCAAGTGGGGAATTTTTTCTGGTTTTCAAAGGAGCACCATAATAAAAACAAATAGTGCTTCTTAAATCTGAGTTGTACATTTCCTTTAAACACTATGCACAGGAACTGCAGGGGGATCTTGACTGGATCAGTGCCACTGCTCACCCAGTCTGGCCTCAAAGGACCCCCCAGACTTTACCTCCTGGTACTGCTGTTCACACGTGACTGCTCCTGGCTGTAAGGGAATTCCCACCTGAACTTCTCCAAATAAACCTTCACAGGGCTTTTTCTGGAATAAACTTGCCTTTGGAGCTTTCAGCAGGGAAGCTCTCATTTCAAGCAGAGAATGTATGTATTCTCAAAAAAATCCAACACATATTTATTTGGGAAAAGCCCTCTGATAATGCCTAGGGTTTTTGTATTTTTATAACGTACTTAAATTACACAAGTAGAAAAGTTATGCTTATTAATAGTTTAATGTATGAAGGAAACATCCAGATTTCTGAATATGAAGGTACATATCTCACATTAATTTAAGTCTACATAAAGTAGAGCCTCTATAACTGACATATTGAAATTTACTTTCTGCTTAGCCATTTGTTATGTAAACAATTGTACATTTATTTGCCATTCTAAAACTTCAGGATCAAGTTTACATAATTTTGCTAAATTTCTGTGTTTGCTCAGAAGCAGTTTACAGTACTAAAACCAACCAGCCAAAGAACAGCTTCAACAGAAAGTTATGTCAGAAAAAAAAAAAAAAGAGGAGGAAAGGAAAGAAGAAAGTCTAACTAAGTTGAAACATATGATGGTGGGGAATGGGTGGTCACAATGTTCACAGAAAAAGGTCAGTTAGTAAGTTCTTCTGCAAAAAGCCTACACACTTCAGTCAAGCACATCAGTAGAATGATCTGGGAGCACATAAACTGTTTCTGCCATTTGTGGTTTCCTCTGCAAAACAAGGAATCTCAAGGCCAGCACGTTGATCCCACTCAGCCCAGTTGGTTCATATGCACACTGTTCATGTGAGGTGTCCAAGTTCCAGTCCACACCTGCAAGAGAGACCTGTGTTAACCCTTTGCTTGGGGCTGCTCAGAGCAGGGCACAGGTCACAGGGACACTGCGGGGCCCAGGAGAACTAACAGGACTCTGTGCATGTGCCAAAGCACTTGCAAGGCCTGAATCCCTCCAGCTCCCAGAGCAAGAGACTCATCCTCCTTTTCGAGTTTAGATCTGATATCAATCAATAACTTGATTTCTGGCACCTTATCTCCCTCCAGCACCCTCAGCTCTGAGGAAAGCCAAGTCTAACCAAGTGAAGCTTTCTCTGGGGGACAAAGTTTCCTCATTAAATCAGAAACCACCTCACTGTGGTCAGGAGCCACTTCAGAGCAATACCTGAACTGTGGCCAAACCCCCTCTTCCACACACCTATGGTCTGCCAGAGCTGGGAGCTGTTCCCTGGAGCTTGGATCATTCCCAAGCAAATTAAGCCTAGAAACATCTTTATTTAGTAACAGTGTAACAGAGCTCACTGTCTAATTAAAAATAAACACAGGATACAATCTAACAAGAGCCACTGATGTTCCATTAGAGTATTAGTTGCTGAGTAGGAACAAGAGGTTTAGGGGAATTAAACGCGCTGCCTAAATTATATTTAGTGGACAAGCCAGGCAAGATCAGAGCAGCAAAGAGCTACTTACTCCCTTCCTATTAGCACTCCTAACACAGTCAGGAGTCCAGCAACAACCCCCTGCTGTTTTCCATTTCTGGGAAGGGAAAGCTTCACTAACAGCAAAAATAAATGGCTTTTCCTACCAAATTTTGCCCCAAAATTTGTTTTCCCAAATGCACAACCGCACAGACAGGAATCACGATGGTTTTGGGTAAAATACACAGTGTAAAAAAAGGGAACAAGTACCGTCTGAGGCCCGTTGTTCTCTGTGGAATTTGAAACCATCTTTATCAGCGAGTTCCAAGATGGGTCAGCAGCATGAGGCCCGTTAAAGATGGGGCCTCCAGTACCATCTGTGATGGGGGCTACGGGAGGAATCATGGCGTTCCCATACACAGAAAAAGGCATTCCCTGAGGGCAAGGAAAAGCAACAGTCAGGATGTTTTTGTGGACGCTGCTATCCCTGCACAGACAGAAGGGTTAAGAGGGCTTTGTGCTGCCTATCAGGCACAAGGTCATTACCCCGACTTTTGGGAAGTCCATGTATCCTGCAGGAACGGGCTGATGGAATGTACCGGAAGGCGTGACGATTCCCGTGCTGTCCCTCTCCATGGCTTGGTGGGAGAACACGCCCGGGTCGGACATGGGCCGGTGGATCATGTGGCTTCCCATCCCGCTGTGACACCAGTCCACTTTATCTGACAGCACAGAGACACAGCATTACCCACACGACACCCCCCCCTCCTGCATCCCCCAGCCTCAGCTGTGCCCCCTGCTCAGCCTGCAGCTCCTGCACCCACGAAAACTCTGGCACGTGTGGGATGGCGAGCACCACACCGTGCCCCTGCAGCCCCCCAGCCAGAGCCCTGAGGCGGTGCCAGGAGCTGGGAACAGTTACCTGTGACCAGGGTGCTGCCCCTGCCATTCTCCTCCACCTCAACAGCAAAGCTGGCATCTGGGCTAACTCTCCCTCCTCCAAAAACCTCAATTCTTTGCGCCTTTGGTGCTGTGAAAAGGGTATGTATGCTACGAAGACTGTTTGCTCCACTTCATTACCATTCTTCCATCTATTATTTAATATTCTAAGAGACAGAGAAGTACTTTTGCAAAGCAAAACCAGAGAATGACCAGTTCCAGACACGTGCTCGTGTACTAATTACATGAATTCACCAGGGGGAGCTTGGTATTGGTGCTACAGTTCAAACCTCAGACATTCATAAAGCCAATTTTCAAAACAAAACATAAGGAAATTGTATTTGGAGAAGGGATACAAAAACATTTCTGAGACATCTCATTAGTCAAGAAAAGCCAATCCTGTTGTGAACTGAAAATCAAAATATTCAAGTAATTGAAAAAAGTAGAAAGCAAGAAGCACTCTGAAGACCAAGACAGGCACAAAGGACAACTTCTACAGCCAGACAATATAAACAAATATTACATTTCTAAAGCCTTACCTGGGAGAAGACCACTAGTGAAGTAAAATGAGGTTTGTATTTGGGGATAAACCCCAGGGCAGTCAGTCAGTTAAAACCTTAAGCTGCCTGGACTCAGTCAAGCAGCAGAACAGGTTACTTAGAGGGGCTGAGCAGTTTCCATTCCCGTTCCTGCAGGTTTTCCCAGGCAGACTGGATAAAGCCCTGAGCAACCTTGTCCAGCCTCATGGCAAACCCCATTTTGTGTGGGAGGCCAAGAGGACCTCCAGAGGTCCAATCCAACATGGTCTTATGATTCACACCTCCCATCCCAAGAAAAAACTCCCACAGAAACTAACAATCAAACCCAAACCCCCCCCATCAATATGACAAAAATTCATCAGTCTCCTCTAAGTTGCGTCCGAGATTCCAGGCGAGTTTGCTGAAGTTATTAATAAATTATGAAATACTGAATTCTATGTGACTCCAGGAGAGCCAAGAGCTTGTGTTGGTAAAATGCAAATGGCTGGAAAAAACAAAAAAAACCCAAACGTAGAACATTACCACTTAAGAGAAGCACCATCCTCAGCACAAAAAGCTCTACCTTGGCTACAAATTAAATATTATCTCCTACTGTACAAACCATCTCTTTCATCAACAGAAAACCCCCAGACAGTTATCTTGAGACACCTTAATTTCCCCTCTTCCTAAATCCAATGATCCTCACCCAGTTCACCCCTGTAAACCCTGTGGTTTTATTTTTCCTGTTACTTCTTACTTGGAGTACCAGATCTTCACAGCCAGGGCGTTTCAGAACTGTTTTCTGAGACCTCAGTAAAACACAAATAACTGGACAGCAGGGCAAACAGAAGTCCCCGCTCCAAATCCCTCGGGAAGAGCACTCCTGTATTTTGAGGCACTCACTTCTGCATCATCCTCCAGCACTGGAGTGAGTTTGGGAAACACAACACTGTGATCAACTCAAGTGCACCTATGAACACCACATACCTTGACTGCCACCTATACCTTCGAAGGACCAGATCCCACTATGTCCCACTGGAGCAGCCAAGTTGCTCCCAATAACAGAAGGAGTAGACGTTCCAGTTTGTCTAATACGTGCAGACCGTTCAGTCCCGATGGGAACAGGAACTTTTCTGTCCTGAGAAACATTACTGGGCTTTTCTGATCCCAAGGACACTGCTGAAGGGGTGGGAGAGGGTGCTCGTACTCCAGAGGACACGGACTGAGCAGGAGATTCTGCAAGGAGAGCAACAGGAGCACTTAGTGGTGGCAGCTAGATCCCAAAAACCCACCCCTGAACGTCCAGCAACTGACAGTGGGGAGCTGGTCAATGCCTGGTTCATCCAGCACACATTTCAGGATAAATTCAAGTCTTACTTTCAGATCAGAGAGACATTTACCATTGATTCAGTCCCTTATATCAAGTGCTTATCATGCCCTGGCAGCCCAGCCACTGGACACACAAGACAAAACTTTAAATGAGCATCACTCTTTATCAGAAGCAGAGGATTTGAGCATTACAACCAGAACCAGAGTTGAAAGAAACCCAAAGAAATCCATGCTGCCGTTGGGTTTATTTTTTTCCTCTTTTTTTTTTAATCTCCTTTTTTAAATCCTGATTTGTTCCCTGTGGGCTTTTTGTCATTATTTTTGCCAATAAATCAGACTAACTCATTCCCTGAATAAGCCAACACTCAACAGCTTCTTATTTTTTTGCCCACAAAACTGCCCCGCACAGGCAGAGCTGGAGGAAGGCACCAGAACCTGCCCCAAGGATTTTCTCTCGGAATTCCTTACACGGATCTGTGAGATCACTGTATTTACACGGCAGCTTCTCACCCGCTGCCCGCTGAGCAGAACTCACCGTTGGATGCTGATGAACACGGGGGCAACAAACTAAGAGGGGAAAAATGCTGTCTGTTAAAATTAGCAGCTGCAGGTGCTCCGCCGAGAGGTGCCCCGGGCGCGTAGATCTGCCCTCCCGAAAGGTTTGAGGCAAAGTTCCCCAGGTGTGTAGAAGAAGGTGTTACAGAAGCATAGGGGGAATCCATACTGACAATACCTAAGAGAGAAACGGGCACAAATGACTCCCAGGACTCCAGTACCTCCCTCAAGACCTTGCCATACTATGGAAATAAGAAGGAAAGAAGGAAAACTTTTATCCCGTGCATTTTGGGGGGGTGCGTTACTATTTTCCAAAGAAAACTGGGAGTCTCAAGCTTTCCACTTTGCAAGTCTGGACTGCACGTGGCAATTGTGCTGTACATAAAAACCAAGAATGATTCCTATTTTATTAACACCAAATGGCACCAATTAGCCAAGATATTTGAAATACAAGATTTACTGCTCCCTTCAGTCCTTTTCAAGGAAGAAAGGGGAAAATCAAATCTTAGGGGTCTAAGATTTATATTCTGTATATCTTACGGTTATTGTCATATATCAAAATGCTGACAAGTATATTAAACTGACAAAACTCCACACCATCAGATTCACAAAACAGGAAAAAGCCTGCTGTTGTATTGATTCATAAACAACTCAGAGGTCCTACAAAAACAGGCAAAGATGGCCCAAACCATATCTGTACTTTCTGAAAGCTACAGAACAGGTTCCATGACAACCCCCTGGCCTCTGCTTTGGGCAGAGGGCTCAGTGTTTCCCTACAAATTTCAGGCAGTGAAGGAAATAACATTTTTTGCTCAAATTTAGTAATTAAGAGAACACATCTCTTTTAAGTTATAAGTTCGCACCTAGAAGACACTGCATATTTTTTTACAGCCTCAGGACATGTTACCACAAACCAGAGCAGGCATTAGGTGGTGGTAGGGAAGAGAGGTGGAAACAACAGTGAAGTGTTTTATTATCTCACCTATCAGAGTAGAGCAGACTGCAATGGCAAAAAGTGACTTTTATCAAGCTCATCAGTTGCCACCCAGTTATTAGATTTGAGAGGGGGCACTTAAAAAGGAAAATGAGCTCTACTTGGCTTGAAAAATCCAGAATAAATTGCGTTATTAAGGTGTGGACACAAAACACACTTACCTGAGGGACTTGGAGCTGGCCTCTGTAACGGTGGCCTAAAACCTGGGGCTTTGGAAGTGTCAGACTGATGTAACGGATCTGAATTTGGCAAAAATGAGGACTTAGTGGAGAGCATGGATTCTGGTGGCGTCTGAGATGAAACGACAGACCCACCCCAGAAGGCATGAGCAGACGTGGGGCTGTTCTCAAACAACGTACTAAAGGGCCCGAAAGGCAGAGTAGCACTGAAGTTGTTCCCCATGGGCTTGTTCGCCGGGTGGGCTGAATTCTGAGAAGCACTTTGTGTACTTAAGGTAGAAGGAAGCTGCACTGAAGAAGGAACGCTGTGGGGCCTTTTGATGTGGTTCACGTTGAGGACTGCGACGGAGGAGTTTTGCACAGGAGCTGGATTCTTGTGGACGCTGCCGGTTGCATGGACAGGCGGTCTGATGGCCGGGGTTTCCATCTTGGCTGTGGGCTGGGCAGACCCCATGGACGTCTGGGACACGGGGTAGGTCATCGGGGTGTTGGTCGGACCCGCCACGGGAGCAGATGAGCTCGTCGCCGCTAAATTTGGAGGCACAACCAGCCGAGGATCTGGAGCAGGAACCTGAGGTTGCTGGAGAGGGGGCCTGGCCTCTGGCAGAGGAGCTCCTGGAGGCTGCTGATGAGCAGGATGCACGGAGGAGCTGCCGGTGCCGGGGTTGGGCTGCCTGCTGCCGGTCGAGCCGCTCGCTTCCACCGCGGGCGGGCTGCCCGCGTCCGCGTCAGACGAAGGCGCACCTTTGTTGGGAGAGGCCGCGGCCGCGCAGTCGGAAGGACTGCTCCTGGCGACGCCCGCGGGCTGCGCGGGAGGAGAGGGAGACGAGGGGGAAGAGGCGGGGTAGTGTTCTTTGGCAGTAGGAGTTGGATACGTGGCGTTGGTGGGCGCCGTGCTCGTGTTGCTCGCCGTGGTGGTCACGGTGGTCGTCGTGGCGTTGGACGTCTTCACGACCGTGACGAAGAGCTGTCTCCTGACCGAGGGGGAACTCGGGCTGCCGCTCGCGGAAGAACCAGGCACAGTGGAGGCCACCGAAGTTGTGGTCGCCGTGGGACTCGTCGTCAGAGAACTCGCCGGGTTCCCCTGAGCACCGCTGCTGTTCTGGCTGTTGTGGCGAGGCACCATGTGAGGTTTCGGCGAGTTCGTGGCTCTCGCGGGGCTCAGCGGCCGAACGGGAAACGGGCCCCACGTGGACTGGGCTGGTGGGAAAGTACCTCCAAAGTGTGTCATGGGCAACCGAGGCGGACGGATCTGCTGGAAGGTCTGAGCGGCGAGCAAAGCGTGTGCAAACTGCGGAGGAGGATATGCCAGCGGGAGGGAGACTTGGAAACCAGGCCGCACATTGTTCACGGGGTTCTTAATGCTCTTGTGAGTGGAGGCTGAGGAGATGGCAGGCACGGAGAGCGCGGAGGCAGGCTGGGACGCCGACGAAGCAGCTACGGTGGTCACTTTGATGCCCACGAGAGAACTGTTAGCAGCTGTGGTGGTGGCAGGCGCTGAGGACCCCATTTTGGAGTTTGCGGTCGAACTTTTCAAACGGTTCTTTGGAATAAGTTCATCGATTTCCTTATCCGGATCCTTAATCAGAGCGTTGATCAACTGCGTGGCCTGCCTGGTTGATTCTGTGCCACCCCTACGGAAAGGAAGGAAGGGGAAAGCACATCTAAGCATTTACATACATTATAGCCAAGAACCTCCAACACACGATCCACCATCCAGCCTGCCTTCTGTCATGCTAACACAGACAGGAAAATAACTCTCCACCTGTAAACTGAGCTTGGCAGGTTCCTGCTGCTGACAATTGCTCAAGAAGCTCAAGTTGAAAACTCTGACTCTCCCCAAAATGCCAAATGGTTAAAATATTTACTTCCCTAAACAAGTCTACCTATTTAACCATGTCCCAGCGTTTATGCTTTGCCTCATCTCACAACTTGTATTTAGTACCAACACACGGTGGTTGTACTCGTGCTTCCCCATTCACCTCCCCTGCCTCAAAGTGATCTTCCAAGGAGCAACCAGATCAAGCCTTTTCATTTTTCTATACAGGCACGTGTTCTACAATGAGAAGATCCCCGCAGGAAGGAGCAAATGAAGGCTCCTGCTCACCTAATGGTGATTATCCGATCTCCAGTTTTATCCTTCTGTTTGTCAATGTCTATGTGCGCTCCCGTGCACTCCCGGATCGCGTTGATGTTACATCCTCCTCTGCCAATGACTCTAGAAATTACAGTTGATGGAACAGAAACCTTCTTGGATCTGTAGAAAAAGAAACAATATTTAGTGGGAAACACTTCCAAGGCAAGAAGCTGTGGGCAGGTTGGTCAAAATAATCTTCCATTTCCTGATTCAAGCTACGTAGCAGCAGTTTTGTGAAATCTCAGCCCCCCTAAGAAGGTCATTCAGTAACTCCAGGGAGGGCTACACAAAGGACAGCAACAAGGGGAAATAGGGGAGAATGTTGTTTACCTTCTCACAACTTCCTTCCACCCTTCTTCTCTTTTCTGACCACGTTTGGGACTAGCAATGGTTAGCTTTCCGTTTGGAGAAGAAAGGGGAGAAGGAGTAGATTTTGTGCAAGTAGACAAGGAATTATTTGTCACTTCATTAATAACTTCAGACAACCTGTAAAAGAAATGAAATGCTGTTATTATGTGGGGAAGAAAAACAAAAAAAAAAGGATGACTTGTACTTTGCATGCAGGGTCCCAGGGACTTACTTGATGGATGACTTGCCAGGAGCTGCTTTCCTCTCATCCTTTGGACAAGTGACAAGCACCGATGGTTGCTTTTTGTTACTCTGAGTGTTAGTGCTGGCCGTGGAAGAATGATTGTCACTCTTGTGGCTGCTGTTGCTATTGCTGCTCTCATCGCTACAGCTGGAGATCCTCATGTTGTCACTGTCGCCACTCTCACTGGTGCTGCTGCTCTTGGATTCCCCGTTCACCTTCTCGGGCTGGCTATAGGAAATTGGGAGCTGATCATCAAATATAATCTGAACGTTATCAGGGGTTACTTTGTTTTTCCTGTTTTTCCTCTTGGAGCTTGTTGTGGTGATGGTGTTATTCCTCTTCCCATGGGATCCTGCTAGTGTTGTCCAGGTGGCAGATATACCTATGGTGGTGGTGGTGGTAGCACTGGGAGGCTCCATTGGGACTTCAGGATCATCTGATGGAAGAATAAAAAAAAGCAGAAGTTAGCTTGTGTGGTTTAGCTTTCCAAATCACACCTGTCCTATCAAACAACTCAGGAATAACTTCACAAGGCTCCAAACACCACCCAAACCCAGTAACTGTGCAGACATGCCTAAAACTATAGGATGTCATAACATGGAGCTTCTCCCCTTTTTCTATCAACTCATACAGAATTTAATTTTTTTCTTGGAATAAATGCAGTAGCAATTTAACGAATCACCTTCAGCTTTTAACTTCTCTTTCTCCTGAGCAGCTTGAAGTTCAAAATTCTCTTTATTTTTTGCTTCTATTTCTTCTAGTTTTCGCCTTTGTTCTTCTTTTTTCTTCCTCCTCTTCTCCTTTCTTTTCTCTCTTTTGGCAGCCAAAGCCAGTCTCCTGCTTTCTTCCCTCAGCTACAAGTCAAGCACATGGAACAGCATTACAAGATTGCCCATGCATTTCAAGAAATCCAAATGCTTTCTATTTCCTAGGATGTTACACTTGGATTTTTCTTTTAACTTCCTACTACAGTATTACGGTTTCTAGTAAATCAGTGTATTTTATTTAAGACACAAAACAGGGTTTAGGCCTAAAATCCATATGACTGGAAAATGCCCATCTGTCTTGCACTTGACAAAAACACATTCAGAAATCCTTCTTTTGGGTACAATATTATTCCAGAGGAAACAGTTATACTGACGTTTCCTGATACTATTTCTCTGAATCATAGCAAAGATGAAAGATTACCTGAACAACAAGATGCTCATCTGTAGACACTCCAATTATGGTAATTACACAAACCCCTATACACTCAATACCTACTTTCACTGACCTCATCATCCTGAAGGAATGTGAAACTGGAATTTTACCAAAGAAGTATTCCCAGTTCCAAACTCTTCCCACTTGCCTTCTCCAAGTCCAGTTCCTCCAGCAGAATGCTTGCATTTTTGTTGGCTTCTGCAGCCTGTCTATCTTTGGCTTGAACAATTGACTCCATACACAGGTGGCACTTCTTCAGCATCTCCTGAAATGACAAAGTACACCAACCCTCAGTTTTCCAAAGTGTTTGGATGCATGGTGTCCAGCCTACACTAATAATTTACTAACCATTTTTTTGCTATCTTTCTTCTCAAGAATCCCCATGGGACTCATCCTCTGGCTGAAAGCTGGTGGCCAGCAAGCTGACGAGAACTCACAACGTGGCCTCTAAAGCTGAGGCACAGCACTATTCCCCCTCCCATCTTCCCTCCCATCTTACCTTGTCAGTGATGGTTGCTATGTATCGCATGCACTCCGAGTCAGATGGGAACTGGTTCACCTCCTTCACCAGGTAACGCACCACCTTCACGTGCCCCTGCAAACACAGTGCAAGGATGACTCTTTCAGCCCAGCTGCCTCTGGTTTGCTGACAAACACTGCAGTCCCAGTGCTCTCAACCCTTCTTTTTTACACCCTTCTCACCTCCTCAACTAGTGGGGCATGCTTCTGCACACTTCTGACAGCAGAGAAGGCATGGAATTGCAGTACCTGTCATCAGATTGCCCTTGCTCCAGCTGTACTTCCACAAACTTCTGCTTCTGGGGTTTTTTTTGGGTGGCTTTCAGATGCCCAGCTCTCACAGCTGCAGGCTCCTACACTCATCTGCGATCCTCCCAGTACTGCAGCACCTCAACTCCACTCCCTGGCTAACAACAATCATCTCTAGACTCAAACTGGGCTAAACTGCACTTTTTTAGACCAAAGTCCTCATCCTCTCTTGCATAAAGAACCAATCCAATTTCCCCCCAGTTCTACCACACACAAACGCCCTGCAATTCTCACCCCTCACACACTCCAGAACCAGCCTCAGTAAACTGCCTATAAAGCAAATTCCTACTAGAATTTAACACAGATATTACACAGGTGACACACACACCTATTTTGGAATATTCAAGGCCAAGTACTAAAATGAACTGACATAGTGTCTGACAGCTACATTCTACTTCTAACAACTGTGTAGGGATGATCAAGACAAGCCCAGACGAGAGCCAAGCTGAACTTCACGTCCTACCTTTCGGAAGGCTGCCATGAGAGGAGTTATTTTCCTGTTATCAGCTGCATCCACGTCAGCTCCAGCCTGAACGAGCAGCTGGACGACATCGAGATGCCCCCCATTGGCTGCCAGCCAGAGCGGAGTATTGCCCTTCTTGTTCCGCACATCGATGTGAGCTCCCCTACAACACCAAGCACACCCCTTCAAACCCCTGCTTCTGGGCAAAAGGAAGCACTCTGACACCAAAGAGAACTTCATCTGAGCACCTGTGATAAATGCAAATTCACAGGAATGGTCCCAGACACAGAAACTTTCCCATTTCCTACCCTGGCATATATTAGGAAATATTATTGCATATTGGGAAAATTAGTCTAAGTAAGGGCCATATTTCTCTTTAAGCTGTTCATTTACAAATCCAGTACCTGCTAATGAGGAGCTCACAGAACTTGTAGTGCCCTTTGTCTGCTGCAATGGTTAAAGCTGTGTCTCTGGAGGAAGGTACCGGGGGAGCATTTACATCTGCACCTTTGTCCAGCAGGACCCTGCCCACTTCTGCGTATCCCCCTGAGGCTGCTTCCATCAAAGGAGTGAGACCAGTCTGGGACAAGCAGGCAGGAAAAAGAAGCAATTATTCAGGGGGGAAAGGGGGTTCACTTGACAGCAAGGATTTATTTCAACTTCCAGGAACATAATGGTTTATTATTCTTATGCTTATAAGTACCTTAAGATGAATTAAGGCTTCAGAAGAAACACACTTTTTGATGAACCGTGTAACGACAAAAACCCTCACCCCTAAGTGCAGCCATTTTTTTCTATACAAATTTTTTTTCTATACAGAATTTCTATACAATATACATTTTGTGTAGAACTGTAGAACTGTAGAGAACTGTTGTGTAGAACTGAACTAGAAAAGTTAACTTGCACAAAAAGGCAAGAAAATCAGGTAACAACAGCCAAGTGAAGACTTACAAAGCAGCACTTTTTGGAGACTTCTGCAGTGTTTGGTCCTTACCTTGGCTCTGTGTTCCACATTGGCTTTTCTGTCGAGCAGCAGGCTGACCACCTCAGTTCTCCCCTGGAAACAGGCCAGAGTCAGAGCTGTATTCCTGTTGGTCTCGATCTGGGCATTTATGTCGGAGCCCATGTCCAGTAACAGCTTGACAGCAGCAGTGTGCCCGTTCATGGCTGCCAGCATCAAGGGGGAAATGCCCAATTTGCTACCAGTTCTGAAAGAGAACGAAGAAAAAAAAATCCCAAAACTCTTTAAAAAAGTCATTTCATAAACGTGATTATGATTAACTAGTGAAGGTAGAGTACTTATACAAGACTGAAAAAATCAGCTACACACCAATTACTACTGAAGAACCTACAAGAGGTTCTCCACAGTAGCATCACATAGGACTAGTATTTCCACTTAGAAACACCACGCACGTCCCTTTTTAATTGCTTTAAATTTATGGGCATCTCTTATGAGGAGCACGACTTGTGCTTGGCCCTTCCCTTTGACCTGTGCAGTGCACACCTGAGCTGCTTTCTACCTCCCAATGGATGCAAAAGCATCACCTACACGCCCACACAGAGTAAACTATGCAGGGAAAACAAAGGGATAACACATGCTTTCTTCACATAACTCACAGCTAAAATCAGGAGAGGAGGGGTGCAAAGGGAACTTGCCTGGAATTGATTTCTGCCCCAGCATTCAGCAGAATCTTGATAATGTTCACGTAGCCACCCGAGGCGGCGAGGCTCAAAGGTGTGTAATCAGAAACATTCCTGTGCTCCTTGTTTGCTCCTCGAGCGAGCAGCAACTCCACCACCTGCAGGGTGTCAAGAAAGAACATCTGGTTTTCTCCAGAACTTACAAATCTATCCAGGACAAATGGTTTTCAAGCCTGAATATCCTGTTGGAAGATGTCAGTGGTAAGAAAGCCATTTCAGTCACTTGCTTCCCTACACTCCTCGCCTCCATGAACAGATGAGGCTGCAACCATGTTCCTAAAGCCCCTGGAAAACTTCCTGTAAAAAATCAATTGCTCATTGGCATGCTTCAACCATTCACACCAAATTGCACAACATAGCAAGAGAACCCTTTTTATGATTATTTCAGCAGTCTTTAAAGACTGCCAAAGCCACAGATTCAATGTGAACGCAGCCTACAAAGTACTCCTGCTTTTTGTCCTCCCCTGCAGAGGACTTCACAAGAAACTCAACTGTCTGGCAACTTAAAATAACAATGTACACCGAGGTGAAAACCCCTTGTGTTATCTCTCGTGCAGTGTTTAATTTGCTCCACTTTCAGTTCTTAGGCATAAAAAATGTTTAGATTAGACCTGCACAATTCTCAATCAGAATGTTTTCCCATGAAATCACAGGACAAATATAATGTCAAACACTAAAACTGGGGCAGGAGGGCATCCTGACATCACCTCTACTGCCCTAAGCCCAGTGTCTTCCCACTTTCTTTCCCAAAAGCCATGATGTGCCTCATATATGGAACCCACTTGTGTCTAACCCCTGCTTCTAAACAACACTCATCACATTCACTTTCACACCTAATTATGCTGGCAAAAGGCCCATAATGAGGCACTAATGACGGTAGTCATGAGGACACCTGCATAGTTATCAAAGGAGAGAAAGCAATCTATAGAAGACTTGGTTTAAAGTATAAATTGGAAAATGGGGACAATGTGAACATCTTAGCATCCTTCTAAACCACACCATCCTGAAATAAGAGTGCTGAATTAAGTGACTGTAACTTTTCTGGAAGGTTGCCTTGCTCTACTGACACAATATATAATTCACACTCTGCTTTTGAAGACTAAAGTTTTACTTCACCTCTTGTCTCCCTCCGGAACAAGCCAAAGACAAGGGAGTGTCCTTGGTTCTCTCAGACTGGGCTTCAATATCAGCTCCATTATCCAGTAAGATTTCCACAACTCCCACATGACCAGCTGTAGCAGCCAAAATAAGCGGAGTAAACCCTGAAATGGAAAAGGATGTTTGAAGAGTCCATGTTCATATCTCAAGTGATGCGAGTTAAACCACCTGAAAATCAAGCCTAAATAGGCTTCACAAAAGGACTGGGTTTACTGGGGATTTATTTGGGATGAGAGGGTGGAAAAGCAGAGATGGTCTGTACTGCCATGGTGAGACACCCACCTTTCTTGTCCCTGTGCTCGATGTTGGCTCCTCTCTCCAGCAGGGTCTGCACCAGCTCCTCATGGCCTCCAGCACAAGCCAGTGTCAGGGCTGTGTCATGGTTACTTTCAGTCTAAAACAGACACCACGTACACAAGATAAAGATTTGCTTTTTCAAGGACAGCCCATGTTATACTGTACATTAGCCAAAACAATAAAAAAAATTTATAAGCTAAAGATGTGTTTATTGATTCCCGTACAACTATCTTCTGTGTGCTAGTTCCTAACAGGATTCTACCTCCCGAGTCAGCTCTGCTGGGAGATTTAAGAAAAATCCTGACAAGAACTGAGATTCTTCAGGAACTAAGTTGTCATCTGTGCTCTCCTAACCAGATTAACTTCTTTACCACTGCTTGACTGTGACCTTTAGATGGTATAATGAAGGTAAGAATTCTATCTTTAATCTTAACACTCCAGTTCAACCTAAGGCTTGGTCACAGCAGAAACCAAGCCAAGTGCCACAGGCAGCTGAGGTACCCAGGACTGGCTTTCCAGAGGTTTCTCTCCCTTCCTCCACAAAGATCCCATGCCTTTCCTCTACTGCATGCTGCCCAAACCTCAGCCGTGTTATGTACAGCCCAGAGTTTTGCACACATGGATGCCCAAGCAGTATGTGCATGCTTTTTGGTGACGGCCAGCTAGCTCTAAGTCAAGACGAAGTCGCCCTTTTAACAATTATTTTCAGTGCAAAAAAGCCCTTTCTTTAGTGGAAATGAGAGCTTGAATTATTTCCTCTTGTAAAAAAAAAAATTCACGGAAATTATTAGTTTCAAGACTTCCATATGTCTGTGATCACTGGCCAACAACTTCAAGCACAACCAGAAAAATCAGTGTGCAACATTCTAAGGCTTATTTTTGTCTTAGCGTATTAGGCCAGAAACATATTTAATTTGTCAGTAGACAACTTTGCTGTTTCTCATAAGCCTGACAACAAAGGAATAAAAAATACAAGTGTTCAGTCATTCAGAGACCTTCTCTTTTGTTTGGTGAGAGCACAGAGTAGAGTGAGTTGCAACTCTCCAGGGAGTTGTTCGGGCTTTCCAAAAGCAGCAAATCCAGTCCCCAGACCCCAATCCATTATGCAAGAGAGCTGTTTACCACTGCTGAATTATTCAGGGTGCAGAGAAAAACAGCTCTGTGGCTCTGTGAGAGCAGCAGGCTCACCTGGGCATCGATATCTATAGCAGGGTAGATGGGCAGCATGGCTGAAGGAGAAATGATGGGACTCGGAGTCGGCGTCTGAGGTTGGGACACTGAGGTTGCAATGCTGTGGGTAGGAGTGTTTGACATTGCAGATGCTCTTCCACTCACTGCTGTTGGACAGAAGAACCACACTTAGTCAAAGCAAAACACCTCCAAGTTTGACGTGACAATAAAGGGAACTCCCACCGACAGACAGAGCTCCCTGAAAACTCTATTTTCCACCAACATATATATTCCACGCATTTAACCCAGTCTTTGAGCATTTAACTCTTTGAATTTAACTATGAAAAAGGTTTACTGTATTCAATCAAAGAAAGAGTTAAGTATCAGCTTGACATGTTTTCTAGAAGCCCACCACAAGAAAAAAATTATTATTTTTTTTTTTTTTTAACCCGATGATCTTTCCTCCAACAAATCAGCCATTATTTGGACCAGAGTTCCATACCTTTAGAAGCAGGGCTGTAGAACAACTCCAATCAACGGGTATCTACACATTTCTCTTAAAACAGTTTAAATATTTTCATATAAAGGTCTGGCCAACCTTCACCCTCCACCCCCCCATAAACACAAAGAAAAAGCAACAGGGTCAGGATGCTCACATGGCAGAATTTGCTGAAACCAGAGAAGTGGAAGCTTCCGAACAGCCAGTTTGCAGAGACTTTGGCCAAGGTGTTAGGTAAGCAAAGGTAACACCATTTACAGGGATGACAGTGTGTGGACATGACACAGAGAGCACTGACTGCCACACTCCCCGAAACTCATTCCATACACAGCAGGTTTCCAAGTACAGAGAGAACTTGAATCTAAAACAGCCTTTGGGGAAAAACTCCCATTTTCCTACTTCTCCTCAAAAGAACTCAGTGGGTTGTTTTCTCCCTGTCACTTCTCCAGGTGTTTCTCAGGTGTGACAGCAAAGGAGCAAACGAAGCACTGCTCACTTCTGTCCAGTTGACAAAAGTACCTTGAACTGCAAAATGAAACAAAGTTTTCCAACAGATGCCCCAGAACCCGTACCCTAACATTCCAAGTTGTGTGCTCCCATCTCTGCAAAGCACCTGTGTTTTACACTTATTATTAATTTCTGTACTTCCTACACAAAATCCCAGCAAAGCAGCTAATAAATGTCACTGTGAGAAACAAAGAACCCCCAACTTCTAAGGCAAAAAGTATCATTAACCTTATATTTAAGGGTAAATCAGAATTCAGGATTCAAACTCCCTTGATCTTTACATTCAAGTGCCTTTTGCAAACTTATCTCACCTTAGAAATCCCACTGGTATGGATTAAAAGAGACATAAAGAAGCTATGATGAAATATTTTGATGTAAGGTCAAAACCAGCACATGTGTTTTAAAGAGTTGCTAAGAATTCCTGTTCCTGTCCCAGTATGGGGACTGAGGAACATCTGCTATGTTACAAGAGACACTATTAAAGTTCTTAGACTTAAAAAAAAAAAAAAAAGTTAGTTAAGAAGGCCTTAATTCAGGTAAAGTCTATTCTTCACTTTTGCAGTGAAGGGGAGGAAAAAAACCCAACCCCTCCTTCCCCCCCAAAAAAGAGAGAGACACGTATGATTCATCAATAATCCACAAATATACTTTATATTCCTACAGCACATTTCACTAGGACACAACGTTTATTTTTATGGGTAATGATTTGATGATATTTATTTCAACATTACCTGTGCAGAGCTGTAATTTATAATAACCGTGCCAAGGGTGACGAACAGAACCTTTACAGTGCCCAAACTCAAACATTCCAAGTTTTCAATAAGCCAGATTTTCACGACATCCCTGAGAACTGGGAAGAGTAGCCAACTAGCCTGGTCCTCAAATCTAAATACACTGATAGTCCGTATTTATCTTTTCCCTCTGCTCTTCTACCCACTCTAATGGACTAGTGGCAAAATGGAACTCCAAGGCTGTACTCCACCATGAAAACATCATTACTTCATGCCTGGGCTAACCAAGTCTGCAAAGCTAGTTCACTAGCAGAGTGTTTCAGACTATCAGTTTTGTGCTAACTGATACTAGAGCTGCTGTTTATCTTGATTTCTTTCTGGGCACATCTCAACTTTCTCATAATTTAAATGAAAAAAGGTCACCTCACAGCAGCTCCCTTCTCCCCCTCCCGAGAAGCATTTGTCTTACACCTTTAGACTCCCCTTTCCTCTTCTGGAGGACCATTCCATGTCTCACTAGTGCTGTCTGACTGTGGGCACAGTGCTGTCCTTATGCACTCATTCCTTATCTCCTGGAAGGTCAGCAGTGCACGGATAAAGGCTGTTCCACACTGCACTGCAATAAGCCAAGATGAGGAACTGCATACAAAAACACCTTACAAGAAATGCACTGCACACCTCAGCTTTTTCCAACTGGTTTCAGGCCAACTCTCCAGGCCTGTTCCACACCAGCTCCTCCCGTGCCCTCAGTTCTTACAAGCCGTGTTCCTGTCACACAGGCTCACCATCACTCCAGAGCACTTGAGATGCAGAACATGCCTCGGATTACAACAGCCCAAGCTCTGTTCCGAATTCCAGTGCAAACCCAGCCTTGCTCCTGGGACTGAGGGCTCCAGGGGTGGTTATTAGTTCCAGCGTGCAAGGTGCCCTGGGGCAGGGCAGTCCCACACCAAACCAGCTCCTGCTCGGGTCCCAGCTGGCACACAGCCTGATTTTCCTGGGATGCTGGCACTCCACAGTTATAAGGACCTACAGTCAATGCAGACTCTTTGTCATGTATTTAGACAGGTTCATCCCACAAGGTCGCTTCCAGGAATTCATCTTATCAAGTGCTTCAAGATTCCTGAAGTTCTTTGTGAGGCTCTGGGACTCAACCCTTTCAATAGTTTCTACTTGGAAAAAAGTTCACTATTAAAAACAGGGCCTTTTTTTTTTTTCTATATCTTTACCATACCACTCAACAGATTAAATGTTTTCATTCAAGACTTACATAACTAATACTAAAAAATACTACTTCTTACAAGCCTCACAGCAAACAAGAACACCTGAAGCTCAAGAGTAAACTTTTTGCATGCCCTCAATTCCAGCAGGATCAGAAAAGTAAAAATGAAAGATTATTTACTACTTACTCATTGTTTGCAACTAATTAGGCACAGAGATGCACATTAAATCAAGTTTGCACAGTCAAGGTGAAGCTTTGTTTCCTGTAACTGGTGCTGTAATCACAGCTCTGCCACGGAACTAAACTCAAGGCATCTCAGAAACAGGAATTTAAATCCATGGCAACAGTCTAGAAGCTTCTATTAAAGCCACACACAGAGCTACCTATCAAACATTCAGGTGCTGTTTAAATGTTCTGTGTTACACAGAGCCCATTTCAGCTCCATGCTGAATTCTGATGTGTGTATTCAGGCTGGCACTGACTTTCTGTACTCAGGTCTGTGTCTGCTCTCACTTAAAACCCCCTGAAAATCAGCCCCTTCCAGAAAGTGAGCTGAGCCCTCGTTCCCAGGTGCATGTGTGCACACACATGCTAATGAGTGGGGCTGAGCAGTACAAAAACATTCACTCCAAGTCACAGGGCAAATACCTGCCATGCTCCAAAAGGCACGCACAGCAATTTGGGTACGTGGCAGGTGACCCGAAATCACGCCCTCTCAACATGTTACATGCAGTTAAACACATGGCAAATGTCCTAACTCCGGGTTTAAGTTATATTTAAACACAACTGAAGAGCATTGCAAAGATTCTTTATAAGTTACCAGGAACTGTAATTATCCCAACTCTTGAATTGCTATTGCCCTGTATCCCAGCATCTCCACAGGAAAGAAATTTTCACTATCAAAGCACGATAAATGTAGTTTTATATACTTTTTCATGCATCCATTTATTTTTATTCACTCCCAGTCTATGTCTAGGCTTCACTTCTAACAAGAGAATTCCAGTAAAGAATCTCCGCAGCTCCTCTAACTTTCTGTCATCTGTAATGAGGCTTTGCCTGGATACCAGGTCACTCATTAGGTGCCTAATTTAAAAAGTGTTGTTCCTCGTGTTTTAAACAATCCCCACCTGGTAGTTTAGCCATTTACCATACCTTCCATTCACTCTGCTCCATTATACTCCAACTTCTGCAGTACACCAGGACCAGGTCTGGGCTAAAACCTTTTCGGAGACCTGCTGCCCCTGGCACACATCCCTCATCCTAACATGCTTTGCAAAGCTGACTTGTTCAAACAGACAGCACTCGGGAAAACAGAAGTGCATCAGCTTAAGCAAGAGCACCTTGGTACATTTTCATCAAGTGACATCATTTTTCAAGACTGTCCTGCCAGTTCCTCTGTGTTCAGCTGAGGAGTCACAGTGAGCACCACAGCCACTGCTTTAGTGTGGAAAGGGGATTAAGTGCAACACAACTGAAGGTGTCAAGTAAGCAACGCTAACAACTCACATATAAAACCCGTTTCATTCTTTTATTTTACTACTCAAAGCCTTAAAGCACTGATGTCACTGGGCAAAGAATTCTCACAAGTGACGACAAGCCTCTGGTCAGGCTAAACATGGTTCTTGCTGGCAAAGCAGCCATTTTTATGAGGAGTTATTTTTACAAGTCATAGGATTATCATCTTTTTTTCCAAATAGGAGTAAAAACTTTGCCTAGATAGACTATTTAAGGCCTACTAGTGCAGCTCTTATTCAGAAGATAAGCTCCTCACACATTCTAGGTTTAATGTGGTGCTGCAGTTGCTCACAGCCTTCCTCCCAGTCAGCTCTCCGCTAGTCCAAAGTACTAACCAGTACTGTCAATGTGTTGTTTCTGAGCTACAATCAGATCAAAATACAACTGTTTGTACCTGGCACTGGCCCCCAGAAGTTACGAAGAGTTAAAACTGCCACCTCCACCATACCAACCTGACCATCTGGCACCATTAGCTCGGCCCTGCAAATTGAAAGGTTAAAGCTAGTTTTCCCAACTCCTCAAGACAGGGATCAGAGGGCGAGTGGTACTTGCTGTAGAGCTCATGGGAAGACACAAACACACACACACACACACACACACACATAGAAAGAAGTGGACATACCCTCAACTGGTCAAGCAAATATTATACCTGCTCATAACAACGTAAACCCACCTGCCATGATGTCATCCAGCGTGTCATTGAGCGTCTGAGCAGGGCTGGCTACCATTAACCCTTGCTGTGTTTCTGTGAGTATTCCTTGCCCCAGCCCTGCTAGTTGTGCTTGGCCCAGCACTGGCTGTCCAACTATAACACCTTGCAGTTCTGTAAGGTTTGCGATGGACCCTGGAGGTAAGGAACCTGCTGCCAGAGGCAAAGCTTGTGGCATGGCCAGAGGCTGAATTGGTGCAAAACCCGTCTGCGCAGCAGCTTGCTGGGGGTCATCTTTAAGCAAGATGGGGTCCACTTGCTGCAATCGTGCATAGTCTCCCTCTGAGAGTTGTTCTCCTACCCCAACGGGAGTCAGTAGTCCCAGATGCTGGCAAGACTGTTGCTGCTGCTGCTGCTGGAGCTGAATTCTTTGCGCTTTTACCTCTAGATATTGCTTTTTTAGCTGCTGCTGAGTTTTCAGCTGTAACTCTCGCTCCACTTTCTGCAGTTCCTCCAAAATCTTTTGTTTCTTCTGAATTTGTTCCTCTCTCGTTTTGTTCAGCTCCTCAATCTTCTCTTTGGTGAGCTGGTCAGCGTGTGCCAATTCCAGGGACTGCAGCTGAGCGTTCTTCTCTATGGCTTCTTTTATCCTCTGCTCCAGCTCTGTCAACTTGCCCTGAGCCTCTTCTACAATGCTCTCTGGAGACTGATTGGTGATGTAACCCTGTACATCCTGGTTGTTTGCTGGCAAATGACTGCTGGACTTTTGTTTAGAAGCAGCTGTGTGAAAAAGAAACCCCCTCAGAACCAATGGAAGTGCATACGAATGGCATCCTCATTACAGAGCTACTGCTGGGCCCTGCCCGGCCGGGTCCGCACCAAGGCACAGCACCCACAGGAGCTCAGCGTGCACTGAAGGCCCTCCAGGAACACCTACCCACTGGAACCCGGCAGCCGGACTGCAATTTAACAGGACCCACTTCTGCACATACAGCCCAGGTATCCCTGTGCTACGGTGACAGGTCTACTCCAACAATCGTTATGCTTTTGCCAAAGGAAGCGATTGTCTCGAGCCGCTGTTACCGAGTGCTGCTACAAGAAAACTGGGAGCAAAAAAGCAAGGGGATGCTGTCTCTTTACTTGGTGTTCTGTGTCTGGTGTGCTGTTAGGTCATGAACATATGCTTAGGGATGAACACAGCCCAAGGGATGCAAAAACATCTTGGGGACTGGTCTGGGCCACTGGTTTTGCGACTGACTCGGTACATTTTAGTACTCGGTACATTTACACTTTCTAGGACTAGGAATCCTTTTGCTCCAGGTATCCAGCTTTGCTCAGGTGACAAACAGCGCCAGAACCCAGGATAGTCATTTAGATTTAGCAGGATCTAACAGGGTGTGTTTAGCCACTACATTTTATCCACAGCAGACATGATTTTGCCTGTGTCAAAACTCAGCTCTCTGCCCAAGCAAGGCAAATATTTCAGCCTTCCTGCAAGAACGAGCGATGGACTAATCCAACTGGTCTTTTATGCAGAAGTCCCCAGTAACACAGCTGACATGCTCTGCCATACCAGGTGGAGAAGCAACAATCGGTTAATTTTGAAGGGCGAAAGGCAAATCAAAACCCAGGATCTGAGGCAGTGGAGGTGCCCGGCTTCTTCCAGCCATCCTCGCTGTATCTCCAGAACAATACAAGTGTACACACAGGATTAATTTTAGGACATGCACGCCTGTATTTCCTACTGCTGATCCTTGATAAAAATTGGTTTTGAAAGAGAATTCTTACGTACAGAAAGCGTTAAGTGTCAAAATGGCAACAGCAAAATAGATGCAAATTTAGTCCTGGGAGGACCTGAGCCACATCAGACTAAAGATTTTATAGCACAAGAAATTCCGCCTTCAATCCAATTAGTCAAACCCACTCCGAGACTGCTAGCCTAAGGAAACACAAGTTATCAAATCAACTACAATGTGGAGATTAACATGATTTTTGCAACTTCCATTATCCAATTTCTATAGCCTTCTGGGTGACATTTTGCATTAGTCCAGTATGTCAGACTAATAGAGATTTTAACGTATTTACTTAGGCAGATTTCTTGACGCTTTGTGATTACAGGGTTAGATGACTGATACTTGGTGGATAAGCAAATCCTTACAAAAATAAATAAATAAATAAATAATTCAAAATTGCAGTTTCCTTGACTGAATCCATAAACACTCTTCATAGGAACTACTCTGCTACAAGTGCAAGTCTCTACCTTCTGCCTCGGAAGGATATGTAGAAAATAAGCTGCAGAACTACGACTGACCTTTATTTCTGATGGGAAGGGTTGTGGCGACATTAGCAGGGGGTTTGTCAGGCTCCTGGGGTGGGACGACCATGGGCAGCGCCTGCACTGGTACTCGAGGAGCCTAAAACGTCGGAGACTAACAGATTACTTTTCTCATACTCTATGCTAGTTATAATGCAACAGAAGGTAAACAAAACCTGTTAGAAAAGCAGACTTCAATTGTCACTAAGAACAGTTCATACGGTTTTTAATATGCTGAGTTCAATAATTAACAACTGGAGATCATCTGATCTCGATACACTTTGCATTTTTAACCTAAAAAATTACTTGCCAAACCACACTCAGCATGGCACAATGCTATACTGTGGTACAGCAAATACAAGCCACAACGGGCCACAAATTAAATTCTGAAGAGCCTCATTAATGCAGACCTTTACTCTTGCTGTTTTTCCCCCCCTCTCAACACTTTTTCTAATAATATCTAGAGACTAATAATAATTATGAAAGCACTATGTGATAATGCTCAAAAGCCTTCCCCATTTTCATGACAGCTCAAAGTAATTTTTGGTGTGTTCATGAAATGACATGACTGACTCTTCTCTCATCTTTAAACTCCTGAGTAAGCTGCAAAAAGAACTGCAAAAAAGCCCAGAGCCCACCGGCCCTGAAATCTTACCCTGTTTAGATCATGGGATGGTGGGGTCAGCTGAGTGGCATCGGGTGGAGGAGCAGAAAGCAAGTTGTTTGGGTAATCTAAAAGGTAACAAACCACGCTGGTGTGACCACCTTTGGCTGCCTCGATGAGCATAGTGGATCCATCCTGGAGAGGGGAAGATCACGGAGTTAGAGAAGAGCTCCAGCAAAACAACACCGACATCACCAAAACAACACCACAGCATTTTGGGAGACACAGTGCAGTACCTAGTGCCTGCTGTCTGCCTTAATAAATGTTCACTCCATCTGCAGCAAGTTCACATCTAAACCTAAGGCCTCGATGAACTATTTAAAAAAAAAAAATTAGTACTTTTAAAATGTTTCCTTCCTCTTCCACAATTGCAACCTTGCAACTGGAGATCAACCTTTACATTCATGGTGATCAATGGACCTGCACTCCTAACCCCGACTTCTATAAATATATTCATGAGCACAACACCTGCTTGTGGAAACACCGGCTCTTGCATCCTATTTCCATTTAAATCATGACATGCTGCATCAGTTGCAGAGAATACAAAAGGAGAGAATTCGCTTGGGTATCCTTAGTTTTAAGATGGATGATAAATTATCTAAGAGGAGAATGAGGGAGCTGAAGGACAAACCTTCAGTCTGTGTGTGGGATCAGCACCATGAGCCAGCAGTAACTCCACAACTGCCAAGTGACCTCCAGCACAGGCCAGTGACAACACTGTGTGATCATTGTTAGCTGTGGTCCTGTTCACATTTGCTCCTGCAAAAACACAGGGGGAAAAGATCAGGTAAAAAAAAAAAAGACTTCAACAGTTCCATCAAAACAACTCTACCAAAAGCAACAGAATTTAACTACTCTGCAATCTACACGGGGAAAATTCCATCTTGGTGGCTTGTCCTGCTCCATACAGGGCAGAGACAAGAAAAAACCATCAGAATCAGCTCAAGAGAGAGTAAGAAAGAATTCCAGGCTCTGTATTAAAGCATCAAGCAAGTTACAGTCCAAACCTGGAAACCTACAGGCACCTGAAGCTAAAACTCCTCAAAACAGTGCTCCAAGGCTGCACCGGGGGCATGGAGACCCCAGTAACCTCTAGTACTGATGCTTTTACCAGGAATTAAAGACTGGAATACACTACTTTTATCACTAGTTGCATTTGCACTAATCTCAGCAGAAACAGAGGTGATCATTACATGCCTCATTTGAGAATCAATGACCTACTTAAGACATTTGAAACAAATCCAAGGAAGTTACACTAGTTCTGACATGTTCTTAACTCAGTATTTCTAACATCAGGGGAACCCAAACCTTTCCACGCTCTTACCTTTGCTAATCAAGAACTGAACAGTGCAAACATGACCTGCCCTGGCAGCTTTCATGAGAGGGGTTCTTCCACCTTCCGATTCATGCTCCTAGAGCAGACAAAGAAAAGCTTCAAAATCCAAAGTACTGCATGTGAAAGGAGGCCAGTGAGTCCCGGGGTTTTTTGAATGGAAAGGTCTCAGACATGGAACATCATTTTTTTAGTGTTTCACAAACTCAGACGTAAATGTCCAGCTAACATTTGAACTGAGGGTATCTTGAAGGCAAGTGAGCCATCTACCACCTGTCTCTGCACAGGTGTGAGACTCTTGGACAAGCAGCACTGAGGCACATGGCGGGGATTTTAGTTAAACAGGATGTCTTCTGCCACATTTAACTGAGCTTTCTGGCAACACACTGACGTACAAGCCTACTGAAATGTATAAATCAATTTACCTCCACCATTGTAACTCTGTTACATTACACCAAATAGACCATATCCAAACAGAACTGTCTGTTGCATAAGGAACAGAACAAATTTGCAGGTAAAAGGACTAACCCAGAATCAGCTCAACAATTCGAAGCTGAATACCGTGACAAAAGAACAAAATCCCCTATTTGCCTGTCCAGGCAACCTTGAATGGCTTGGAAATGCTTTAGACATCAGTCATCAGAGTAACTGGGTAGTGCAACAGACCTCAGCACTTTAAGGTAATTAAACAGCCTAAAATACATTAGAGAACCATCACCATTTCTCAGTTAGAAGAAAAGGCTAAAAGATAATTGCTATAACTGTATTCAAATGTATTGCAAATGTGTAAATCTTAAGCAGTGAACACAAAAACAACAACAAAAAAATTAACAAATCATCAGACGTCGATCATTTTATTTCCTAATTCGATTTTTTTACAAAGGTAATGACTTACCAGATCTGCACCTGCCTGAAGTAAGACATCTGCTACATCAGTGTGGCCATTTTCACAGGCATATGTCAGTGCCGTGTCACCTGTTGCTGTCGTGGCGTGCACGTTAGCCCCTGAAAAAGTGGTGGCAAAACCATGAAAGCTTTATGAAGTTCAGTACAGAAAATATGCAAGTCTGCATAATCTTTACAAGATCAGACAGCAAATTAAACTTCCCCCTTCCAATCCAACAGCTATTAAACTGTTAATTTCATCGTACTCCACAGGAATAAAGAAATAAACTGTAAGTCCAGTCCCAAGCAAGTTCACATCAATTCAATCTTCAAAAGCTAAATTAAGAGTTCATCCAGTAAATTATTTAGGGCTTCACAGACCCTTGCAGTCAACTTCAAGAAGCTGCTAATGAAAATGTAATGAATACTGAAAAAGATATTTTTCTCTTAGAGTCAGATTAAGCCTTTACAAAACCATTAACAAATTGACTCCATACCTGCAGCTAATAAATATTTAACGAGCTCCAAATGTCCCTCTTGAGCAGCCTCCATCAAAGGTGTGGAACACCCAAGTTCTATATCAGCTCCTGCTTTAATGAGGAAATCTGCCACTTCCAAAAACCCTCCGCAGCAAGCCAGAGTTAAGGCGGTTTCTTGCGTCTCCTCTGTCTGAGCATTGATGTTTGCTCCTAAAAACAACAAAACCCCCCAGTTAGAATAAGCAGAATCAGCAGACAAACCATTTCGTAGTTCACGAGGCACCCTGTCACCAAAGCAAACGAAAATCCCATAACTTAGTGCTTTTCCCCCCAGAGCTGTACAGCTGCCTGGGGAATTCCAGCCCCCAGCAGGCCCCCCAGTAGTTACCTTGGCCCAGTAACAGTGCCACCATCTCCTCGTGGCCTTCTCGAGCTGCCTCCATGAGTGGTGTGTAGCCCTCGTCGTTGACCTCCTCCAGGTTGGCCCCCCGCTCGATCAGCAGAGCCGCCAGCTCGACGTGCCCGCCACAGGCTGCCAGAGTCAGCGGGGACTCGAACGAGTCCGCGGGCATGTTCACCTGGGCACCGCTGTCCAGCAGCAACCTTGCCACTTCCACATGGCCGTCCTGGGGAGTCCAGAAACCAAGGTCAACACACTGGCCAACAGAACAACTGCTTTTCTCCACAGCTTTGTCACAGGCTCAACTTCCCTCCGCACACACAGAAGGCAAGGGGTGAGTAAAACGAGTCCAAAAATGTAATTCAACTTGCTTAACAGTTTTCCTGTTTTCTCTGAGCATTTGGATAAAGGCTAAAGATCTCCTCTTAAACGAGCACCTGAGGAAACCTCGAGCACGTTTTTACTGAATATGGTTCAATTCAAAACTAAAATGCCATGAACCTCATATCAAAACTGCCTGTCGATGGTGCAAGTGACAAGCTGGACAACTTCTTCATATCAGATTCAAGTTCAAGTGTTTGGGATCAACTTACTTGAGGGGGGAGACCCCAAAATAAAGCCCAGAAAGTCGAGAGGGAGCTCACCACTATTTTAGAAGCTGGCCTCCTCCAGAAGAACAACACTGCAATCTTTCTGCTTCCCTCCTTTCTCAGGAAGCAGCCGTGTACACTGACCTGGCCTGCCTCTTGACTCCTGCAAAACTATTTCACTGTTCAATTTAACAGCAGAGTCAGGACCTACTTTCTCCCTCTAAGAGAAAGCCAAACCAAAACTATTTGTCACAGGTTTCTCACACATCCCAGGAGCCACCAGAGCAACAGCCTTCCCTTGGCAGGATCCTGGCAGGGTTTTCCAGGTACCGTGACCACGCTATCAAACTCGTTCTACCAAAAGGTAGCTCCTAAGTTCTTTCTTCCTTCAGAAATATTTGAGCATAGGATCTCAGTCATGTTTTCAGTATGCCATAAATTCAGGAGCTATTTGAAGTGGCTTTTCAGCTCTGTGTTTACACTGGAGGCCTGACAGTGACACATCCAACTGCCATTCCATTCTGCTTCTGTTCAGACAGAAGCAGAGACCAGCCTGGTCGCTGTGCTCCAACAACAGCACAAACCCTCCAAGCTGGTTTTCTCCATGAGGAAATTGCCATCATTCCAACTTGGAGTAACCACAACCTGACACACCAAACAGGGGAGGGCTGCAGAGAATAAACAGCTGCTCCCAGGAACCAAGGTTGTCTCTGAACAAGGTTAAGTACACCTTGATCTCAGATTAAGTCCTAAGAGGCAGCAAATCGCAGCCACTGCCGTCCTTGCCAAGCTGGAAACCACAACTCCAAAAAGTTCTTTTCCAGACAAAATACCAAACTGCATCTGACATTTTTCCGCTTCATTTTCCCAAGTGTTTTATACCTTCTTCTGATATCCAGGGAGCAAAACACGATTTCCTCTTGGAAAAATATCTAGGACATTAACTAGGACATATTCACCTTTTACATGAAATGACAGTACTATTTTAGGGAGAAACTCCAAGACTCCATAAAGAATCTTTCCTCAGGGAATTGCAGAGACGGCTCCTCAGCCATCAGGCTCTGGCAAGACAGCTCAGTGCTCACCCCGACCCCGGAGGAGAACGGCACACAGCAGCACCAAGGTTGGCTTCAAAGCTTCCTATGTGGGCCAAGCAGCCTGGAGGAGAACTGCTGGTGCTTCACCACACAAGGGAATTGGATCCATGCTTTCATAAACCTTGCCATGGGGTGGGGCCGTTCAGCTCTCCTACAACAGCCAGGAAAAGCCTCCCAGCTGCTAAAAGAGCAGAAGAAGTCCCTGAGCGAGCTGCACAAGAGCACCAGGTGGATTTTAGAGACGAAGCTCTGTGGGCATCGGTGCTTCGGCGAGAGGAAACGCAAACCAGACCAACCTGCTTCTGGCTCCCACAAGGCAAGTGCCATTGCCCAACACCTCATTTGCATTAAATCAATATTAGCTGTAGTTTGTAAAAACTCTCTTCCTGAACGCCCTGTAGGACAAGGTTTAAACCCTCCCTCGCTACGCCACAGATAAACAGTTCTGCAACACACAGCCATGTTCAATGCTGTCCTAGAGAAGGAGGTTTTCTTGTGCTATTGGACAGCAGTAACCGTTTCTGCTTAAAAAACATGCGGAGATGGGAGTCCCTGCTCTGCTTGATTTCACACTGCAAGCTCCTTAAATACTGGTGGAGAAAGCTGCCTCCTCTCTGCAGCAGAACTGAAGGTATGAGACTCTCAACTGTCTGCCAGCTCTGAGCAGCAGCGTGGAAATGCCTCCCTAGGAACAGCTTCCTGCAGAAATGAGAGAACAATTTTTTCCTGTTGCTCAGTAATTCTTAATAAAAATTAGGTCTCAATGTTTTCGTGAGTCTTATGGCCTTTTCTTGGTCTGTTGGTGGAGGTAAAAGGGGGGGAAACAGTGGCAAGGAAAGGAAGGCTTGATCCATAGCTGTGCCAAAAAGATGTCCTGATGAGAATATGACTGACACATCAAACAAGGTAATTTTATCATCACCTGCCAGGCCAGTGCCCAGGATATTTATGTGGCTGCTCTAGTAAGATTTCAGGGTGAGATAAAGGACAGCTGGAGTCCTGTTTATCTACGTGACTTTCTTTCCAACAAGTTTGAGAAGTATAATCGTTTCTGTTAATGATTCCCCCATCCAAAGCCATTACCTTCCCTGAATAGACACAACTGGCTGATTTTAGAACCGCTGCAGTTGTTTCAGGGAAGGGCAGGCTAAACAGGGATTTACTGCCCTCTTCCATGGCCACGGGTTCACAATGTGACACTACACAAGGCTAATGGCATGAAAAACCCAACCCATGAGCAATCTCTTTGGAGAGAAGGAGAAGAAGGAAGTTTAAGAGATGAATTCTCAGTTTAACAGTGAAATTACATATTCAGATGAATACAATTGCCTCAGATGGACAAAGCAGCAACATCAAAGTACTGATTAGTAAGAAGTTAAAAATTTCCCCTTCCACTTCCCAGTTGCTTCCCAAACAGCTTCTGATTGTATGTTTTCAAGGAGCACGTGGCTATATGAACCACATTGAAACATGTTACATGGGTAACCACCTACACTGACAGACAACTCAGCTTACATATTCCTTCCACATCATCTAGGTATGTGAAATGCCTTCAACAGCACATCCTGTTTAGCACATTAGAATTCTAAAAAGTATTTCAACAAATACTGACAAAAGCTCCCACTTGAAGTTCTGTAATTTGTAAATTCCATGGTCTCTTACCATGCAAGCCTCCATGAGAGCAGTGTGCATCTCGTCTGTCTTGTGCTCCTGGTCTGCACCAGCTTCCAGCAGAAACCTCACCATTTCCAGGTGGCCTGTGTGGAGAAAATAGTTCACAGAGAGAAACTGCTTGAGAAAGTGCGTTTCACAACTCACAGAAAGCGTCTAAAGCACATAATGAAGGTAATGGATGGCCACACTGTAACACAAAATACCCACTTCCTCTGGAAAGGCGTGTTTGTATCTCTGCAATCGATATGTAGAGGGGTTTAACAGTGTAGTTACTATAAATGTGATCCAATTCACTGCACACACACAGTCTTAACTTTTCACCTCTGCTTTCCAACCTCACTTCAGGCTTCAGAGGCCAAGAACACTTCCGCAGGGAGGAAGGGTTTTGGGGTCTCACTTCTCTCTTTCGAACACTGGTTGTCTTTGCTCTGATAGCCACCACAGAAAAAATCCCCCCCCCCCTTTATGACAGCCTCCAGCAACAGTGAACCAAGAATTTATCAAGGCAGACAAAAAACATGAATGAAATGCTAAGACCCAGCTTCTACACAGGTGCCACACAGGTATCTCTGCTACCAACATCAACTACTCTGTGATGCCATGGGCCACCCTAATGGTTCCAATAAAACATGTCCTAAGTGACTATAACAGCAGTTGCTGAGCTGAGGGAACGTATTTGGCCTCTTAATTAAACATCTTCATCCCTTCACTGGGTGATGCAAGATTGCGGCCTAAGGGAGACAACAAAGGGCTGTTGCCTAAGCATTGACACCTAAAAGGCAAGCTCTTTGATTCTGCATGTTTTTCACGTCCTAAGTCCTATAAAATTAAAAAATTTCTGTATCTCAGCAGAGCTTTCTTTATAATACAGCTACAATACAGAAGGTCTAGCATGCTTATTCTATAGTACTAGTTCCCTGTCTCCTAATTCATTTCACAGAGCATCTTTAAGCATCATAACTCAGACCAAAGGTTTATATCCTGACACTTCAACTCTCCACACGGACCATTTTATACATGGCACACACACGCTGTGGGATGTCACCGCCAGGGTAAAAGCATCACAAAGTGTCTGTTCACAGCCTTTAAATGCACTTGGTCCTAGACACCGGGGCTGAAGGACCCCGTGTTGGAGACGAGCTCTCGGGCTGTGCCCCCGTACCTTTGTAGCAGGCCAGGGTGAGCGCGCTCTCCTTGAACTCGTTGGAATGCGTGTTGATGCCCGCGCCGTTCTCCAGCAGCACCCTGGCCACCTCCACGTGCCCGGCGCTGCCCGCCTCCATCAGCGGCGTGTGGCCGTTCTCGTTGTGGTCCTCGATGCTCGCGCCCGACTCCAGCAGCACCTTCACGACGTCCACGTAGCCCCCGGCACAGGCGTAGGTCAGGGCCGTGTTGCCTAAAGCCGGACAGAAGGAGAGTTGGAAACACAATCTCAGGGTGTTCCTACAGTGGGAACTTCACCTGATGGTCCGTTCTGTTTTTACCTAGATATCTGAGGGAACAGGGTTTTCCAAGCTACAGGGAGGGGAAAATAAATAATGGCACCAAGCAGCTCAGTGCTGACAGACTGAGGATCTCCTTGTGCCTCTGCTGATGCACCTCTCTTCGCTTTGCCAGCCCAGCTTCCATCACAAAATCCCATCCTTTTTCCTGTTAATCAGCAGGGACACACTGTGCTCTAAGAATGAAAGCTCAAAACAGGGAGCAGAATGAACTGCTGCTTCTAAATCAAGTTTTAAACACCTCTGAAGGGCTGGCTCCAAAATGCCCATCATCTTCACATCTCCCTAGACAAACCACAAAAACGTCAATCTGAACAGAAACAGTCCAAGAATCTGCCTTTATGAAAGATACCCTGAAAAAAGTTAAAGGTCAAGGCAGTATTGTTACTGAGACTACTTCACTGAAAAAAATACAACAGAAGTAAATAAGGTGTCTTCTGGTACCCCTCTCCTCCTCACTCAGGGCCATCTCTCCCTTCGTCAGTCACTGCTGACTCCACACCAGCTCTCCACTTCCAGGTTGCAGAAACTTAAAACAACTTCCCAATTTGGTCACTTCAATACAAATGCCTACCAAATTCTCACAGGAAGAGGGGGAAGGGGGCCATTTTCTCACGTTTCCTATTTTCCCCTTGGTTTCCCAGACCTGTCATCAAATAATTTTTACGTGTATACACAAACTTACCAAACTGTGCTTAAAACGTGACAACAAATCCTACATACTCAAACACTTGTCAGTTACTAAGTGACCCGATCCACCTTTGTATGCCTGCATCCAATAGTATTTTTTCTGCATCCAAGAACATTTTAGAGTTTCATTAAAAAAAAAAAGAGAAGAATTTAAACAGTAAAACCACAAGGAAGCATTCTGCCTTGCTTGGCTGAGTGCCACTCCTCCCAAATTTCCAGGCCAAGCTCCCCAGCAAGCGCAAATCCCAGCTTTCCAGGGGTTCCCAGCACGCTGCTCACCTGTGGATGACTGTGCGTTCACATCAGCACCATGAGCTAGCAGCAGCTTGACAATTTTGACGTGCCCACCGTTGGCAGCGGCCATGAGAGGCGTGATGTCTCCCTTGATTCCCCGGTCCTCCACATTGGCATGCATTGCCAGGAGAACCTGCCAGCACACAGGGATCAACAACACCCGAGGGACAAACCGGAGTGCCTCAAACACCACCCTGAGCCCCCACTTTCCCCACGGTGTTGTGTGAGAAACCCCTACAGAAAGTAAGCACCCAGAACGCATCAGCAACATCCAGTTTATGTGTGAGACTCGTCTGCCAGCAAACTGACATTTCCCGCTCCATTAACACCCCCTTCCAGGTGCCCAAGCCTGGAATAAATTCATTTCACACTTCTTCTTGTACGACACACACGTACTACAAAGAGCCTGGAAACCAACCTGCGCAAGCTCATAATATCCTGCTGAGCAGGCCAGACAAAGGAGGCTTTCCCCTTCTTCCGTGTGCTCATTCACACTCCGGCCCTCAATGAGCAGCTTCCGCACGGCATTTACATCTCCTTCGGAACAAGCCTCGGCCAAGCTGCGGCTAAAGACAGAGAGCATTCAGCAGTGAGAGTGGACTGGGCTTGAAATGCCTGGAATCCAACCTGCCGTGAGGACACAGTCAGCAAAAAAAGGAAACATGAGCTAAAAACCTGCCAACTGCTAATTAAAGAGGTGCCAGTTTTACACTTGAGGTTTCCCAGCTAACTCGGCTGAAAACTGTCATGTCCACATCCACTCCTGTGATTAATTTTTAACAGAAGCTTCCAGGAGAAACACTTCCAGGAGACCCCAGGACCAGAGGACATGGAAATCACCTGTCCATTTTAGGAAAGCTTTATTTGTTCAGCACTGTAACTGGTAATGAAAATAAAACGAATCATCCGCATCACTCTCGTCCTGGAAAAAAATAAACCACTTCCCCTCTGTGCTGTGCTGAAAACACCAGAATCTTGTAACCAGACACAATTTTAATATATGGAGAATTAGTTCTCAAATACGTCTGTGCACAGCGTGTCGATGTTTATTTTTATTTCTCAGATCCTCTGTCCTGGTAAAAACTTTGGCAACAGCCACTGCTCCCAAGAAAGAAGAGGTTGGGGAGAAGGAGGGATGCACATAGAACAGAAGCAGCCACAGCCCAAAATAATTCTGCTTTTCATGTGTCATGTCCCCTCATCAAGGAATGTTCCTTTGGAGTTACTCGGTGTAGATGGAACAAATGTCCAGCCAGCACAGCAGCACTTGTTCTTCCTACTAACTATGTTTCCACTTTACTTAAGCTTAATGAAAGCCCAGAAGCAAATAAATTTTTTATTTCCCCCCTAAACAACCCAGTAAGACAAAATCCAACTACTAAAGCCAAGGAGTCCAGCATAGGAGTAGTGAATCCCTGTCTGAGCCTCTGTCCAGGGTCCTAAGTGATGCTGATCACCACGAAGCCCCAGTTCCTCAAGACTGTTTTCCTCCCTCAATTAAAAAGGCATTTTTTGAAGTTCCCTAAAAGGTGTTTTTTGATCGTAAAGCTACTCTCATGCTGCCACTGAATGACCCATTCTAGGATCTGCAACTTTTTGGTACAGTTCTAAGGCCCGTACTATTGAAGAGCTTAGAAATGCTTTTACAGCTGGTCACAATAAATTCCCCAGAGCGTGATTCCTGAATTCAAAGTGGCTTTAATTGCTGCTTCACTCTCCACTGCAAGACCTGCCAGTCCAGAAACGTTTAACAGGAGAATCCCAGGTGATAACCTGGTACCCATTCTGCTTGAGTAAGAGTTCCACCCCCCCGTGAGCAGCAGCGACATGAGCGTGGCGCGAGGCCCGCGCAGTTCCCGCCCCGGGGCTGCCTTGGCTGCCTTACTTGTCGGTCTGGCCGGCATTGGCCGTGCTCTCCGCCCTCATGCGGGTCAGCGCCGCGGCAGCTTCATCCAGCGCACAGCTCACCGACGAGGTCAGCCTGCGCAGCACCTCGGGGTCTGCGAAGGCCTTGCCGTCCGCTGTCGACAGCTTCCCGATTCCTGCCGTTGCAATTCCAGCGCCAGGCGGGGAGAGGGAGAGAACAGACAAGTTCAAATTGAGCCTGTGAGATCCCTCGGCAGAAACATTCCAAGCACAGTCAACTCCAGCTTCCACCACGACAGGATTAACCATTTACAACAGAATTTTAAAAGCTGCACAAGATTAAAGCCCTCCAATCCACAGAAGGCAACACTTTTCAACTAATGACAACTACTTAATAGAAGCAACTACTAAAGCTTTTCATACAGCAACTGTTACAAAATAAACCCTCGCTCAGCAATTTAGGGTTTGATACAAGGGTGCAAGCAGAGGTCAGGTGTTCATTTTGACACAGGCTTTTAGCAATCCGACACTGGAGCAATGTGACGCGAAGCACCTTCGTCCAAACCTGGAAATGCTCTCTGTGAACTCCTTTCCCCTCTCTGACACCCCTGCCGAGCCCCCCCCGTGGTACAGCTGCAGCTGTATCATGCTCCCGTGGATTAGCCTTATGCAAGCGATTCCAGGATGGACTCGGGTAAGGGCTCCGGGGTTAAACCCGTACGGGACATGAGGACTTACCCGCAGCTTCAAGTAAAGCTTCTAATCTTGCCTGGGTTTCGGGATCTACTGTTCTCAGGTCAGCACCATCAGCAGTACTCGACAACAGCAATTTGGAAGCTGTTTCCAACATGGGGTTTTCGAGGTCATCCTGATCCAAGATAAATGATTCCACCTGGAAAGTAACAGATTTGGTTTAAGAATGATATAACTGACCAAAATAGACCTAATTATCCTTTAAGCATTTGCTTTTTAAGTACTTTGTTGGCTTCAGCTATCTCACTTCAAGTCTGATGCCTCCTAAAGCAACATCCAAAGAAAACAACCAAAAGGAGCAGCAGCACTTTCCACATACCATCAGCTCCAACACAACACACACGAGCTTCGCAGACTCTTGCTCAAGAAAACCCTGATTTAAAACTTTGTCTACAGAACATGCAACCCATCATATCTGCCTTTTTCAGAAAACAGACGCTGAGTGGTCCAAGTTCGTCGCAAGATTCCACTTCCCTGTGCCCTCCATTTGTTTTGCTGTGAAAGACGTAGAAATTAAGGAAGAGAAGGGTATATTTAGAGAGGGAAACCCCTAATATCCAGTTGTGCTAGCCTGCCTGTCAGAGGGGGCAAGCAGTTTAGAGAAGACTCTTCTCTAAGCGTTCCACAAACACACTCTAAAGCCTGTGAAGTAGTCATTGTAACATTTATTAAATTATAAAAACCTATCTTAATCACCCCTCTATAAACTCAACAGCTTGCAAAATTCCCTGTTTCAAACCCCAAAGGAATTAAAAAATAAAAGCCAATCCCAATCCAAAATCACGATCAATCCAAACCCCACTCTGCCTGACAGACAAACCACGTGTCCCAGCCACCCCTACAACTGATTACACTTCAGTACCTCTGCATAAAAGCAGCACTGTCTGTAGTACAGCAGCCATCTATTTCCACACGGAATACTGCTCATCGAGACAGAAATACAATTTATTTTATTTCTTCAGCTTCATGTGTGTCTCTAAAGTTTCAAAGCAGTCCCATGAGCATCACAAGTTGAGATTCCTGCAGATAAATGCCCCAAGAATCCATCTGTGTGGGCAGATGAACCAGAGAAGCGAGCGGTTCATCTCAGGCCTCCCGGAAGGTCTCTCCAGCCTCCCATCCATTCTCTTGTCACAAGGGCAGAGTTCAGACAACTTTGCCTTCTGTCTCCTGCTCAGCACTTCCTAGGATATGTTCAGCTTCAACCTTTTTCATTAAAGAAGGCAGGCTGAGAACTACTTCCCAAATTTCTTTTTTATCTCTTCAACAGCATCACTGAGAAACAAAACCTCTGGTCAGCTCTTGGCAATACACAAATACTCATCTCAAGGGCACCTCTGAAACCTCCCTCTGCTGCTCTGCAGCCTCTCTGCCCTCCTCCTCCTCCAAACCTGGGAACATGGAGCTGAAGGGGAGGACTTCCAGCTTCAGATTCAAGTGGCTCTGATGCCAACAGTGGGACAGTCCTGCAGCATTCCTTGTTGCTCCTCAGCACTACTTTTTCCAAGTGATACCCACACAGGCTGCTCTTTCCAGTTTGGCAAACTGATGAGAGCAATTCCTGGTTTCCTGCCCGGTCCTAAGAACTTTCCATTGCTGCCTAACCAGGGTCCTTCGCCCATCACTGCTCCCTGCACCTACACCACCAATTTGAGGCCAGTTTTGGTTCATCTGAGGACTTGCCATTTGTCTCCTTCCAGAGGACAGGCTGCTGCAGCAAGGGAGAGGAACCGCTGTGCTGCTCGGGAGCCAAGTGACAGATTTTCACCACTGGAAAGGCGAATCCGGAGCCGTCGGAAGGATTCTTGGCTCACCCAACTCATGCAAAATCCCAACTGCTCAGACTAACTGAAAAAAACCTCCTCCCAGGGAGATAGTGAACAGCTGGTCGTGGTTCTTCCTAACACTATGAAATATTTGCTAAGAACGAAGTCAAAATAGGAAAATGTCTCTCCCCGACTCACATCCTCTCCCCAAAATTAGGTCTTTTATGCAGTTTAAGTTTCGAACGGAAAAATCTTCCAGTCCTCCTTCCAGCTAAGAATATGAGCGTGGTGTGATCAAAAATAAACAACCCAAGGAGAACGAGGAGAAGCAGCAATCCACCCACAAACAACACAGCACCAAGACACCCACGAGGGACCAGGAGAAAACTTCCTTCCAGGAAAGTTTTGAGAATGTTTGTATTATGTGCTGCCATTTAAACCATTTCAGAACAACATCAAGCCATTCATTTACTGAAAAAAAACATTTTAGACTATTTTATAGTATTAAATATAGATTAAAAATCTTTCCTTTTCCAAGGTAGAAGAGATCCTCCTTCAACCTGCAGCTTGCAGACTTCTCACCCAGTGGTCCAGTTACACTCCCCTGTAGTCTCAAAGTTGCCATTTAGATTCAGAGTTTTCTTACAGTTACAGTTTTGCCTTTTCACCTTTTCAACATGACACCAAATACCATACAGGGGATAGAGATAAAAGACACAGTGTCTAACAGAAGGGGAAAACAACTGTGTTTTGGTAGAAAACTCCTCTTTGGTTTCTCAGAAAATCCTGCCTTCTCCACAGAAGCTACAGACTGAAGACAAAGCATTTCCATGTACCAAGCCAAGTAAACAGACATTTCCTTTAAAGGGTTTCAGATGTATTTTATTTCCCCTAACTAAAAAAAAAAAAAAGTGTAGAATAGCACACAAATGCTCCACCTCACATATCACAATGTTTCATCTGCGTTCTCCGTCAGTATTCCTCCGATCCAACAATGCTCTGACATAACCCAATTGTTCAGACAGGCCTCAACACAGAAGTCTTTTACAAGACTTCTCCTTTCTCATCCTGCAAAAAAAAAAAAAATCTTGTGTTCTGTACTTGCATAAGTTTACTTGGTTCATAATCACTTCTAGTGTACTTGATGCTTCTACAATCAAACAGAACAAATTTCCCAAGTACCTGAGATGCTCTCAAGCAGGACTCATGTCTGTACACCCTGAAGACAGCCCTGTAAGATGTCAGTAATTTTACACTTTGGCTGCCAAACACAAAATACTGAACATGCCTTTTAAGAAATGCCAGTTAGGACACAAAGACAAAGCACACCTGAGCTGCTCTGACATGGCTCTTGCCACCACGCAATGCTCAATCCAACAGACACAGAACTGAGTTCTTGATGGGAACTCCACCTTCAGCCATCTCTCTCATCAAGCCAGTCAGAAAAAACTGCCATCAGCACAGATCCCACCGTGGACACAAGTCCATACAGAAGCTTCCACATCATCTCACAGAGATGTGAATTAAGGTCAAACAAGAATCTTCCTTCCATAGTTTCTCTCACAATATAAAACCCAACAAACCCCCAAATAACTACACACACAGAAAAAAACCAACCAAACAACAGAAACAAACCCAAAAATAAAAACACCCACGCATTAAGGGCTTGAAGAAAAGCTTTGAGCTACCTATTGATTCCAAATTTATTACTTATAAGGCTAAACATGGATTAGCATTTTCCCAATTTTACATCACGCCAGGGAGGGAGGAAGGAAGAAACATTTCACCTACAAACAACTCTCTCTTCACATGGGAGATAGAAACCCAGTACCCGACACCAAGCAGCTCCTCTAGGACCACACCATCAACTAAGCTATCCAGCTAGGCAAGTCTCCTAAACACCAAAACGGGTATACAATGCCTAAATTAACATAACAAGCTTAAAATGACAGCAACTCTAATCTTATTATCAGAAGAACCTGCCACCATTACCACAGAGCTTTATGATGAGCTGAACTTTATCAATACGACAGAACAATAAAATCAACTCTTTCAAATGTCCTGTATGACTAATGGCAGAAAACACTTGGTTTCCAGCACCCACCACCCTCACTTCAAATGCCACAAGCCCATTATTTATCCACCTAATAAACACATGGCTCTGCTCATTAATTTACAGAGCATCTCTAGTATCAGGTTATCATCGATTTACAGTTTTGCTCAATCACAGCTGTGCTGTAAGGACAACCCAGAGCCATTAAGAAAAGGCTGGAAAAAGTCATTTTCTGCTTCTTATCTCAGGTCCCCTGCCTGATTCCAAGTGCCCATTTTGCCAATCCCATTTCCTGCTCCTTCTCCTTCAGGTCATCCTGCAGTCACACAGTATTGCTGTGCTCCTGCTCTCCAGCATTTAGCCAGGAATGAACACAGAGCAATCACTCAAGACCCCACATCACATACAAACTACGTACAGACTCCAAAAACTAAAATAACATGGCTGTAACATGTGCAGAGGAGCAAAGAGTTGCTTAAATGGTACACCTGGGCACACAGTGTCATGACCCAGGCCAAACACTTGCTCAGGAGACCCTGAAAGGCACCTCTGGCCAAACATCCAGTGACATCTCCCTGGATTTTGGCCATGTGTAATAAGAAAAGAGACAATATAATATTTCTCTGTCTGGAAGACACGCTCCAAAGCAGCACTAAGCAGTTCTTGAGGCAGCACCACGGCAGCAGAGCACTGCAGTGAGGTGTCTGGCAGTCAGGCTCACAACAGCTCTCCACAGGCTGGGAAATAGCAACTCGGGCTCATTAACATAACAGGATTTATTTCTTAACCTTCAGTGTTTTTAAGTACTGTGTTTTTAACACAACAACAGCAAATGAAACCCGATTTGGATGAACCACACTATCCCAGTGTATTTTAAAAGTATTTTAAAACACAAAAAACCCTACCTTTCATGAATTTTTTTTTTCCTGCAGGATTTGTCCTTATTCCCGGCGCTGGTCCCTATTTTTCAGGTTTACAATCCAACACAGTTTTTCTCAGATGACTCCCATAACTTCTGCCTTATATTAGGCACTGAATACAAGGTAGAATTTGCTAAATTTTTACCTTGGCACTCAGGCCTTTGGTGTTTTGACACCCACAGGGTGCCAAATGGATCCTATAAGCACCAGTACAAAGCCCTTCCAAAGAACCTTGTGGACAAGAAACAGCCAGTGGCTATTGCCAGGTAGCAAACTGCACCTCCTCAAACAAACCTTACTTGACACTGCTTTTGGATTAGTTCTTCAGGAGGTACTCACTCACTGCCAATCAGCAAGGGTTGCAACAGTCGATTTTTCCCAGCTCCCAAATTTTTGTAGAGCGGCAAAAAGTTTTTGAAGACATGAAATTTAGTAAGGATTTTTGAGGCCATCAGGTGTTGCAAAGCCACCTTCAGACCAAAAGCACCACCAGGTCAGCTAATAAACTTCAGTCCTACTATGCTGACTTTAGTCCCACACTCCAGATTCTACCCTTACTCAGCTAAAAGTGACTCCCTTCGGGTAAGCAGCTTTAATCCTGATTTCCATGAGGAACTCCTCATGCCTGACCCCCAGCCACGCTGCTTCCCCTGGTGCTCCAGCAGCTCCTGTCCAAGATAATCTCAGCTTTCACTCCGGAACAGTTTTAGCTCTCACACCTCCAAGACACTGCACCGAAAAAAAAAAAGTACGTATCTCTCTCTCTCAGCCTTTCATACAACTTTGATGAGCATTTCTTTACAACAACATTTTTCGCTGTTCACTCCAGGAATGCACCCTATGACTGTTTCCCCCAGAAATAGCAACGTTTATACCATTATCCTGCAACTGGAACACACGGGAGGAAATAAAACCCCTTTCCCAGTGCAAGAACAAAGTCCAGCTCTGGCTGGTAACTAAGCTCCTTTTGCACAACACTGGTAGGTATTTTTAATGTCTTATATCTAATAATTTGATGCACATCAAGGGATTCCTGAGGCAAGAGTGGATTAAAACAGAGAGATGATATATTTGGAACGTGGCAAACCGGGCCAAGTATTTTTCACCTCAGGATCCAAAACCCAACAGGAAGATAGGCAACCCAAAACCTGCAAACTGTGATGTATAATACACCATACTAAAGCAAGAACTTCATGCCTGCTCTCCCTCACCCTGCTACCTCTAAGCCCCCAGAACATCACCTCTGATGCTTTCAAAATACATGAACCTATCTCAGTCTCAAGACAGCTCAGCAGAAAAAAATACTCTGATTTGAAACATCAACACAGAGAAACCAACTTAACATGTCTTCAAATAAAACAGAGGGGATGTATTTGGGCTTTCCCATACTAAATATTAAGGCCAAGCCTATGGCTCTGCCTTTTCACCTCCATGTTTCCAGGTGAAATTACCACTTAGATACACAGGTTTCAAGGTGTTTTAAGATGCAGATCTTCACAGCATTAATAATGTTTTATAGAAAAAATTCTATCCAAGCTTTACTGAAGCCAAGGCTCTGGCAGTGCCTGCTATTTCTGTGGATCAAACCAGAGCGTCACCACCAGCCACTTTAGATGACATAGCTCTGAAGTGAAAGTGATGGTTTCCTGGCTCCTTAAGACACCATTTTCTTTATCTAAAGACCAACTCCCTGGTCACTGCAAGGGAAAGGAGACAGGGAAGCCAAGTGCAGCAGATGATCCTGCCCACTCTATTTCAGCCTTGCAGATTTGGTGGGTTTTCCTCCAATCTATTTTCCATGAGGAACAAGCTGTGTGGTTCTCACTTGCCCTTCCCCGCTACTACAGCAGCACTGTCGGCACAGACTCCGTCTGACAGCACCATCTCTTCCCTGCACAGTGAGGATCACTCCCATTTATCTGGGATGCACAATCACAGCTGTTGTCTTCCCAATGTGGACTGACCCTCCCCAAACCAAAATGCCTCGTTCAGCAGAAATCTGAAGTCTGGCAGCTGGAACATCTCGACAGTATCTTCTTTCATTTTATTCCTTCAACTATACACTCCATTTCTCTCACTGCTGCCAAAAAAAATACCAAGGGGGAGGGAGGTGAGAGGAGTAACAGTCCTTGCTGCTGAAATGGCATAACAGAGTCCCCAGACTGGCACCAGCCGAGTCTCTGCTGCAGGGACACCTGCATTAGGACTGCAGTGTGCTTCTGATGACGAGACAGGTGCTGAGGTATTCACAGGAAAATTCCCTCTCTCCTCCGCACGCTGCATCCCCAGCAGCACACACAGCAAGGAAAACAGAGGCAGGCAGGCTGAAAGCTGTGGCTGTGAGAAGGCTGTGAAACTACAAGGAATAATATTCTTTTTTTTCTGTCTCGAATCCTAATTCCAAGCACTTGGCACACTTCCACATTAAGCAAATTCGTGCATTAGCTGGTATTCAGCTGCAACCATTCGTGCGAGAAAAATTTCATGCCAATGTAAAAATAACAACACCTCGTCTCACCATTGTTTCAAGTTCCCTGCCCCAATTTCACATTCATGGAGGGGGGGGGAACATACACGTTTTAGTCTCTGACATGAATAATGAGACATAAAAATCACAATTAAAAAAACCCATTTGAACACGTCCTCATGCTTCTGAAAGCTCAGCTTCAGATAACACTGTTAACTCAAAAATAAAAAGCTGCCACATTTCTGATCCAACCCCCTGAACACAGGTTTGCACCTTCACTCTCCCTCCAAACCCCACAAAAGCTGAACTTTTGAGAGAAACCATCTCTTCTGGAGGGGGCTTGGAAAGAAGTGACCACAAAGCAAAGCTCAGACAGTGTATAAATAACTCCTACACAATTATATATATATATATATATATATTTCAGCCAAGACGTGGTGTTGTACCTCAGAGCCACAGACAAACAGGTAACACCTTTATTAAAGGCTGTTCCCACGCTGGTGCAGAACCAAAATGGAAACTGCTCTCTGCAAAATACCCCTGACAACTGAGGCATGCTAAAGGGACAGCCTGAGCCTGTGCAGGCAGTTTTTGCCACCCTTAGCAAGTCACCTGTCACATCTTCCTCACTGCTGAGTCTCTTTAGCAGAGACAAAGCAAAGGGAGCACAGAACCACGAAGGAGGAGATGGTCCAACGGAGCTTCCCAGAATCACCCCCTCCCTTCGTTGCCAAAATCCTCCAATGTCACACCTGAACAGCAATGGCAGCCCCTCAAGACTCTCTCTCAAGTACCTGAGTTAAGCATCACTTAAGCTACTTACCAAGTTACTTATAGGGTCACTAAACTGGAGTCTCCTCACCACAGGTGTGAAAAGCTTAGAGGGGTTACACTCCCTCTGACCCCCCAGACTTTGCCATGGGCTTGGTAATAAGAGCTACAGAAATGGCATTTTAGAGTTTTCCTCAAGGACAGCTCAAGGACTCTCAACCTTCCCGGACAAACACATCCCAAGGACCCACCACCACAGACTCAGACAGATCCTCACTCGTGACACAGCCAGCTCTGACGGATCCAGTAGTAAGAACTAAGGACTGTAAAGAACACAAGGAGTACAGAACAGTGCTGTTGTATGAAGTTGTTCCAGTTTTGTCACTCAATATGTAAAAATTGGGAAGCACATCAAGCATGACTCTGCTCCTAACAGAAGATTCTGGGCATCCACCCGGAGCACACCTCATTCACAGCAACACCAGCACCTCCAGACGGTGAGTGCACTGCTAAAAAGGGACTGAGGAGTCCTGCTGTGCACTGTTACATCCTATTCCTCACTGCCCTACTTTCAAGGGACTAATTATTCTCTTAAGCCTTGTTTAAGGAAGGTGAGCTCCCAAGAAAGAGAAAATCCTTCTCTAACAGTTGATCACGTTCCTTTTCCACCGGACTCACCTTTTGCCTTGACTGTATATTCCAAGGCTAGATTTAATTAATTCTCAGTACAAGCACTCCTAAGCCTGCAGTGAAGCACCTTGCTGCACTGACAGATCCACAGTGACTGACTTGGATCCTTGGAGCATCTTCCTGTAAAGTGACAACTAAGCCAAGGGTGAAGACCTAAAAGAAACTCCCCAAAACCCTGCACTGTTAAAAGCACAAATGCATTGTTTCTGTGCTATCTCTACAGGAGCCAAGGTTGAAATACCAATGATAATCTATTATCTTTATGTGCTGGTTTAAAGATAAACCAGCAGGGGAAATGAACTCAACTCAAAAGAGAGATTATAAGTCAGAATAACAATTTAATAAAATAATACAATAAGTACAATTATACAGACAAACAATTGGTTTTAACCCACAAACCCCAAATGTATAACCCAGCACCCTGGGGCATGAACAGAGTGGTGTTCTTTGGGCCCCCTGAGTCCAAAGTAAAAAGGAGAGGGGAAAACCTGTTGCTGAGAGTGCTGGTGCAGCCTGGTCAAGAGTGATGGTTGCAGTCTGGTTGAAAAGTGGTGGTTGCAGTCCGGTTGAGAGCGGTGATCTGCAGTCTTCCTCTGGATCCCACGAGTGGTTAAAAAAGTTCCAAGACTCCAAGACTATATTCTCCAGTTCAGGCAGGAATGCTCAGTACTTCCTTCAGGGCACCCTTTGTGGAACTCCCCACAAGAGTGTGAGGACAGAAGCACCCTCCTGTCTCACAGGCCTCTTAACACCTAGTTTATAGCCTGATGAGTCAGGCTGCTCTGGGCAGAGGGTGCAAATAGTCTATTGATAACAGTTCCTGGGAAATGGCATGGAAGGCTATAGAATAGCAGTTTTGGGTTACACCCACCCAGTGATGAACTGGTCCCAGCTGTTCTAACTAGGACACTATTACTGATTAACTTCAGGGGGCTTGTCTACACATTTGTCGCCTGTGGAGTCTTCAAGGAGAAGCACCTTGAGCTTTCTTTTCACAGCTCAGTAAGCAGCCATTTCTCTGTTACTCTCAGCCTTTGTTGTAACACACCAAGACCCTTCCCTAATCCTTAGAGAAGGGAGTTTACAGCAGCTTTGCACCACTAAAAGTGGCCCAACTTCTCACAAATGCTTTTTCCTGGACTATTTTTCCCTTCTTTGCTTTCCCTGGCCCGACACACTGTGTCGAAGTTTCAGCTCAGAACTGTGCACACCCATCCCTTTCCAGCCGAAACAAGTTGTTTTTCTAAGGACTGTAGCTCAGCCCAGCTGAACAATGCGAACACGACATCCGAACTTGGATGTGGACAAAGGCAGCAGCAATAAAGCCCTGGGCAGAGAGAGCTGTGGGGCCTTGCCCTCCCCCAGGTTTGCTCACAGCGAGCTGCAGTGTCCATGCAGGAGTGGCTCCGATCCGAAGGCACGCTCTCTCCTCACAGTGCAGCTGGCCCCCAGATGACCCAGAGCAGCTCTTCTGCTTGGGAGTCCATGCCAAGGAAGCTGCTGAACTTCGCAATCCATGCAGATCCAGAGGTTTTATAGCTCATGGTGTCAGTCACAGGCAAGACCACCCCCCTACCCCTCAATCTCAATCACCTCTATCTGTTGCAAACACATTTCCCCCAAGGAAGCCTCCACATGGTGCATTTCCCTGACAGAGTACGCTCCATTTCTAAGGTTAAGCAGAGACAAACCACGGATTTTCCCAGTCTTCACCAAGAGATGCTTGAGATTTTTACACTAAATGTGCCAGAAAGCATTTCGCAGCCAGCACAGACTTTCAGCAATCAGCCTAGTCAGCTTGGCCACGTTCCTCCTGCGGCTGCAAGGACTACAGCAGTGGGACAGCAGCTATGATTCCCACCAGGAGCATACTCCTGGGCCCTAATTGCTGTCAAATGACTTATTTCTTTCTGTTTCCCAACTCTGATCTAAAAGCCAAATTTGCCTCCAAAACAGAGGGCAGCTCACATGCTCATTTACACCCCAAAGCTTTTCAACAGAAGACAGACAGATGTCCATTCCATGGAAGTTTTGACATGCAGACAAGCTACAAAGCCAACAGGAATTTCCTTCAACAATATCAGAAGGCAAGTGATCCACGTTTGCCCACATATTTTCACCCCCAAACACAGATGCTGAGATATACAGACTGATAAAATTACAGGACAGGAGAAATAATAGGAACAGAAATAAAGGATTAAAAACCTTGTATTATGTCACAAGTTATTCTGATTCCTAATGCTCTCCTTTGACTCAAACACCATGTCCCTTGTCTCTAGGAAACTCCTTGCCTTACCTAAAGGTTTCCAGATAACAGCTCTTTTTTTTTTTTTTTTGGAGTGTAGCCCCCATGACAGTGTCTGTAGGAACCCACAGCCTGTAGCTGTGTCTGTAGCACCCACAGCCACCCACCCAGCAGGACCAGCTGTCCTTGTCTCTACAGCGATGATGCTCCCATGCACTGCTGTCATGGGAAAAGGAGCCCACAGTGCCACCATTCCACAAAAACATGATCAACCTTTGTGAATCCAGCAGACACCTGAGAGGCTCTGTGCATCACACCCATTTACTGCTCAACTGGATCCAGGCTGCACACAAACCTGATGCTTAGGAGACTTCCCCTTCCCAGCCACAAAGCCCTTCAGTTACCAGCAAAACTAAGGGAACCCATTTCCCTGCTGCACAAACAACTCCACCTTCACTGCTGTAGCAGCACCTCGAACACCTTCTCATGTCCAAAAACCACCTGGAGAGTTTTCCTCAGAACACTGAGGGAATCACCCAGCTGTGGTGCAACACATGCACCTCCCTGCACCTCCCAGCCCTCTCCACCACCTTGCTGGGAAGGGCACAAATCAAAATAGAGAGTCCAAAATAGCAGCAGGGATTTAAGGAACCCCGCTGTGCTCTACAAAAAGCACTGTCACACAGCATCTCCCCAGCCCTCCCTGTCCCCTCCAAGGCAGCACACCGTCCCTTTGCCTGTGCTCAGGAAGGTGGAGATCCACTCTGGAGGAAAAGACACGTCCCTGACAGACATCCATCCATCTCTCCCACCACTGCAAGGAAGAAAAGCTGTTCTCCTCCCACTCCAGTCTGCCTGTTTTGCCCACTATGTATAACCCATTCTCCCTCCAGAACCGTTTCTCTCCTCCAAGAAAACACTGCAGAATAAAAGCCTTGAAAAACATTACTGCAAATGCATCTAAGCTGCCTATTTCTTCCTCAGTGTTCCTGCTACAAGGAAATCCTCTCAGACTCTCAGTTCTGACCGCTCTTGCCCATACTCTGCCATGTGCAGTTCAGGCAGCAGTCACCCAAAGGACACACAGATTTACTCATTCACTCGCTGTGGCTACTGAGCACAAAACGCAGTGAGCGAGCGGCCTGAACTGCACACCACCAGTTGGGCTTGAAACAGAAATAGTTTTAAGCTGCCCACATGTTTTCTTACACAAATTTGGCAGGGAATCTTTCCCTTCTGTAAGTAGTTTTGGTCGGCTGCTCTTCACGACAGCAAGTGCTCTGCACCGAAGGATGAGGCAGCAGAAGGGAAGGAGGACATGTGGAGGAGGGACAGGATGAACACACAAACAGCTACTCTGTTCCAGTCCAACTCAGAATTCCCTCTGGCATGAATGAAACACTGACATGTGCACGGGTTTCTTCACAGCAATACAGTATCTACTGGGGAGCAGATATGTAAAGCAAAAAGCAGCAACGTGAGAACAAATTCTTTTCCTCGAGCAACGCCATGTGTTGCTTGGCTTAATCACAGCTTTGCCTTCCCACCACCAGAGCAATTAGAGCATCAGTCCACTGACACAGCACCCCACGAGACAACTCCACCCCTCCCTTCACAGTCCCAATGCAAAACACTATTCCAGGGTCCAGAAGAACCAAAGAAATGTGGTTTCTTTGTCCCACAACTTGTCTTTCTTGATGGCAGGTGCTAGCTCCTTTACCCAAGCCATGCTACACTAAGTGACCGATGGACAGGACATGTGGACACTGAAGCACGTTAGAAACAAGACAAACTACACAATGCAAAGGAAATTATTGTTCCTGGAAGGACAGAGATGTCAAACATTTCTCTACTGACAAAAAAAAGATGGAGACTCGGCAGATGCACATTTTATTTCCAGCGTGCCCAAAGTTTAAGTGAAATGGCTAGGTTGTTTAGCTCATGCAGGTTTAGCTCCCATTCCCCTCACCTTAACTTCCCAAGGCAGGAAACAGCAAAGACACCAGCAAAGCTGCTACTGCCCAAGATTCACCATCCAGTGGAGCCTGGAGACTCAGGAATGGCTCCGTAAGGAAAGTGTTTTAAATGGAGATCAGGAAAAGGGTTCATCGTAAGAAAACCAAATGCCAAGTGCCATTCAACTGCAGAGCAAGTTATAGAAATCCTTCCCCGCCCCCCCCCCCCCCGTGCAGATGACAAGAATTTGCTTGTATCCTGCCTCCAGAAGTTCTGCAGCCCACATTCAATTTAACCCACCAGGATCAGGGAGGGGACAGTAGAAACCAGAGGTCCTTAGAGGACCTCTACATTTCTCCATGTAATTATCTTGCTGAAATAATTACTGTTAGTAATAATTGCTGGTATCTCTCATCATGCAGCATAACCAAGTCAAAGTATTATGTAGAGATATTTATAAAGTTAAACCAAAAGCAGTTTGGGAGGATATGACTAGTTAGGTCAAGAGCTTTGACATTACCTCGAGTTATTCTCATTTAATTCCTCGGTATTTCTTCCTGCCCTGTAAAGTTCACTGGATAAACAGCTGTGCCACTGTCCCAAACCACAGACCACACTGACACTGCCCAAAACTGAGCCCAACAAAGCACTGCAATGAACCAGCTGAAACTCAACGCGGATTTCCTTCCCTTTTTTGGCATTTACAATGGGAGGATTTTTTTCAATGAAAGAATCAGTATGGCCTAGTTCACCAACCTTCTCTTCCACAGAGAAGCAGGAGGATAAAGTTACAGCAGGAGACAGTTGGATTCAGTATCTGATTAGAATTCCTATTGTTACCGCCTGGGGAACTGAGCACAGAAGGAATTATTTCTAATAATTTTGACTCATTTGGTTAAAATTCTGACAAGCCTGACAGCCACTGAATTCTTCCACCAATACAAACTACTGTTAGGCATACCTAATAAATGAATTACAATTTTTTTTTTTTGCTCTATTTGGCACACCCAACTGAAAGCTGCTGCATATTGAACAGATTTGAACAGTTTTTGCATATGGTAAATGAACAGACTTGTGAAGGTAGCTAAAGCAAGGCACAAGTATGACTATATCCAAATGTATCTATTTTCCCCATCATATCAAAACCAGGCTCTATTAAAAAAAAGTAAGTCAAGGTTTAAGGGCAAAGAAAACAATTTAAGTGGAGTCCTTCCTTTCCACTGTTGGCTTCCCATGTTAGATATAAACATCACACGCCAAGTTACTTCAAATTACCGTAATTTTGATGTCTACTCTCCTCTTAATACTTCCAATCACAGTTGTTCCACAAAGATATTTTCCCATATTTATTCCATGTTTACACGGGCATAAAGCGACAAGAGAAGCACTATTTATACCAGGCAGTTCCCTGGGTTTCCTTCCCACAGGATTCTGATGCTGAGGCAGTGCAACAGGTTGTTTTGAGTGTGGGTTACAGCTTTAGAGCATGTGACTTCCCATCAGTCAACACAGCCAGCAAATTCCAGCAAGGCAAAGATCTGAAGAGATTTCAGGCACATGCAGGAAAAAAGGAATGAGTACCTTAGCCATGAAAACAACCTTTTTACACATTTCCATGGAAGTTTAAAGACAGGATATACGGAGGGTGCAAAAAAGGGGGAAAAAACCTAAATAAATCCACGTCTGAAAGACCTCTCTCAATTCTCTCCATGTTTTTCATTAAGGACTCAATCTGAACAAACAGTTTAAAAGATGAAGAGCCTGGGTCCAAAGAGACCTTTGCAAATCACGTAGCCCACCCACTAGTCTAGGCCTTGGTTAAGCTTTCCCAATTAGCAAGGCCCTCACTGGCAGACACGACCACTGAATAACACTGACCTTTCAACAGCAGTTACCAAGCATGAAGTTGCTTTACTGCCTTAGAGGTTTCTCGTACAATAATTGCCTTTTCATATTACTGCACCAAGAACAAACCATTACTGAAAAAGATAAAGCAATAAAGCATAAATAACAAGAATGGTTCCAAATTATACCATCAAGCTTGTATCCTCTTCCTGCAAGTCAAGGAGAAACAGCTTAAGATCTGGAGAAATTCCATCTCCCAGATTTTACTTCCCATACAAGGGAACCCAGCTCCCGCTCCCTGCCCTGCACAACAGTCTGATCAAATCAGCTGGGAGGGGGCAAGTAACAGAAATCCAAGATAGGATTTGTTTTTCTACAAGGTTCAACACATGCTTGTCCCAAGCAAAAATGGGCAGATGAGGCAGTTTGAGCAGAGCAGCTCCAAAGGACCCGGAATCACTCAGGATATTCTATGATGGAAATCACCAGGGAACGCTGGAGCACATTAGTGCCTGATACCAACTTCATACAGGTAGACTCTTTAACAAGATAGGAAAACAGGTAAAAAGTAAACCAGACAAGATTACCAAGAGAAACTGTGACAAAGAAAACAGGGAAAGGATTAGCCTCTTTAAGAGCTGGAACGTGGGAAAGCTACTAATGCCCAAATACTGCAATATAATGCTGATTTTAATCTTCAGACTAAGAGACTACAATGTTTATAAATATTAAAAGCCTTGGCCTGTTAAAGAAAAGAAAAATTGCATTGCAGAGGCCTCCCTGATCTCTGAACGTGCATTGTAGACATGACTCTGCTATTCCATGTTTGCTCTCCCTTCCATCGGTGTTCCATGGAGCAGTCAGGAAATACTCCCAATATCACAGTAACAAATGAAGATTTTTTTTTGTCTGATTTCATGTTTCAGCTCAAGGCAGGTGGGAGATATTTACCTTACACCACAAAGCTGAAGGACATAAAAGCAGTTAGTAAGGACACAAAGGAAGTGCCACATACGGGCTTGTGCTGGACTCCAGTCTGCCTCCCTAAAGCTGAGCACAAACCAGCTTTCAAAAGAACCTGAAGGTCAGAGCACGTGGCTGCTCTCTTCAGAAGTCTCAAATCAACAGAGCAAATACAAATTTACCCCTCCACTCTCCTAAGCTTCCTAAGTGGGTTTCTGAGCTGGCAGCCCGAGTCCAGCACACAATAATGCAGACCACATCCTCATCTGTCAGGACAGAACCTATTCTCCCACCCCAGAGAATGTTTCTGTTGACTGACTCAAGCAGCAAAAGCACAACTACAGGTTTACACCCACTCTGAATACCATACTGAGGTCTCCTGTAATGTAATTATTCCTCCACTGGCACACAAAAGCCAAAACCCGAAAGGTTACACTAACAAAAAAAGCCTTGTGTCAGTAAGGTCACACATCAACCAACAAGCGTGGCCAGGGTCCAGGAGCAGAAGACCCAAGTGAACGGAAGCTGACTGCACATTTACCCCACGGTGCTGTAATTTCACTCAACTGTATTCCCACACAGAGCTTTCAATGCCAGATTCAAGCGCCAGAGCCAGGACAATGTTCACCTTCAGCTGAGAGCAGCAAAGCAGCTCCAGTTCCGCACCAAGTGCACCTTCTTTGAAGGTGGCCTAAGCACAGGGTGGCCAGGACGCCGCATGAAATCCTCTGGGTTGACAGCCATACCTGCCTGCAGCTGCATTACATTTGCTGAAGCCTTAGTTCTGCTTCATCCCTCAGAAGGGATTTTGGCCCCAGAAGCACTCACACCCCCCTTGCAGGAAGGGCCTCAACAACATCTGAACCTCGGTCTCTGCGCTAACTCAACAGAACTAGCACTCTACAGAAAACACCTTTTTTTCCCTATTTTAAATTATAACCAACTTAGAGGGAAACCATTCTTGAAGATTTTGTGAAGAGGCAAGGTCTGATCACTCCAAATTTAACCACATACTACATAATTCCTGGTATGTTCAATGCAACACAGGTGACAGATCCTGCTGCATAAGCAAGAGCAGGTCTCTCAACCTTCACGCTGCTGTCTTGGAATGAGCACCAGAAACTGCTCCACGGGAGATAAAAAGCCCTGAAATGGGAAAATAAGACACACACCTTAAACACACTGCTCCAAGTTACAACAGGAACGTGTTCTGAGGGAATGAAGCTGTATTTCTGGACACGTCCTGGAATGCAGGACAATTACTTCGCCTCTACTGATGTGCTAAGAAATTATGAACAGCTTCCACTGCTACCAGGGATTCATGGACTGATTCAACCCCTCATTCACACACAGCCCAGGCCAGACAAGCCATTCTTGATTCCTGAGGATGTTTTACCTGGATCCGGTCGGTCTTGTGACCAGGAAGAGAATGTGACGAAATTATCGAAAGAAAAGCCACCACATCCACTCTGAGAAGCAAAGACGTAATTGCTCAAGTCACACAACAACCCCAAAATTCTGCTATACTGACAAAATTAACTTCCCAACTGCCTTTCCAAACGGGACTATTAATAAGCACCACATACCTTATTAATTTGACATACAATAAAGCTTCACATAACAATTGTGGTTAAAACAAAGAAAAAAAAAAAAGCTTTCAGTATGCAAGGAGACAAGTGAAGTACTGAAATATTTGTTTGGTGGCACAAAGCCCAGTTCACTCTTGCTCTTCCTACCTCCCCACACAAGCCCAGCCACACAAACAGACGCTGGTGGAAATGCCTTGCTCACACATCTGCGCTGGTTTCTTCAGCACAAAGTGAACAGCTGAGTTAATATTCTGGATGCAGTTATGCCAAACAGTTCCAAGGGTCACACGGAAGTTAACACCAAGTATTCACACTGATTTAAAATTTTAGAGCAACCTAAGTGTGGCCACTAAGGGAAAAAGCCTACAAGCTCAGCATCACTGGAAGAACTGCTTCGTGTGAATTCTGACAGCAGTTAATAAGGTAGCAGCTTCTTGTTACAATAAAGAATACATGCAAATATTTTGACAAGTCATCTGGCAATGAAATCATGTTTTTGCTTGCAAAACCTGAAAAACCACAGGAACAAGAAAAAGGTATTTCATGGAATGGTTTGGGTTGGAAGGGACCTTAAAGCTCATTTTAGTTACAACTCCCATGGGCAGGGACACCTCCCACTAGACCAATTTGCTCCAAGCCCTGTCCAACCTGGCCTTGGACACTGCCAGGGATGGGGCGGCCACAGCTCCTCTGGGCAACCTGTGCCAGTGAACACTTCTTTGAACTATTACAGTGAATATAACCTGGAATAGAGACCTGTGTCACTTGGAACATGAGTTTCACTTTACCATTTCTAGGTTGGCCTCTCCATTTGGCTGAAAGGGCATTTCCAACTCAGCCTCACAGGAAGGGATAATGTCATTTATTTCATGACTGCTGCAGAGGGAGATCTGCTTCTGCAGAGGAAGCAAGAGCAGGCTATGCTTGAGACAACTGGAAATGCAGTAACAGAAATTACATGGTGCAAAAACGTGCCCCTCTGCTCTGGTGAGACTCCACCTGCAGTGCTACATCCAGCTCTGGGGTCCCAGCACTGGAAGGACATGGACCTGTTGGAGTGAGTCCAGAGAAGGCCACCAAGATGATCAGAGGAATTGAGCAGCTCTACTGTGAGAAAAGGCTGAGAGAATTGAGATTGTTCAGCCTGGAGAAGAAAAAGGTTTCAGGGTGACATAACTGCGGCCTTGCAGTCCCTGAAGGAAACTTAAAAGGGCCTGAAGTGACAGGACAAGGGGAAACAGCTTCAAATTGAAAGAGAGGAGGCTTAGATTGAATATTAGGAAGGAAATCCTTCCCTGTGAGGGTGGGGAGGCCCTGGCACAGGTTGCCCAGAGAAGCTGTGGCTGCCCCATCCCTGGAAGTGTCCAAGGCCAGGTTGGACAGGGCTTGGAGCAACCTGAGATAGTGGAAGGTGTCCCTGCTCATGGCAGGGAGCTGGAACCAGCTGACCTGGAAGGTCCCTTCCCACCCGAACCATTCCCTGATCCTGTGAATCCATGAAAATGAAACACTGGCTCAAATGAGGATTAAAAAGCGCGAGTTACGGCAGGCAGTGGCTGAAATCCCCGGTACCGTGCCCACAATGTCACCGCCGGGGGTGCGCGCCCCGGAGCCCTCCCGGCCCCGTTCGGCCGCGCTCCCGCCCGGGCCCCAGCGAGCGCCGCAGCCCCAACGGCCGGGGGGCGGCCCCGGGCGCCCCACGCCACCCCCGGCCCCTTTGTTCGTGGCCCGGCCGTACCTCCAGGATGTCCTCCAGCACGTACGCCTCCATCGCGGCCGCCCCGCCTCAGCGCGCCGCCGCCATGCCCCGCCGCCCCCTCCCTCACGGCCGGGCCCCCCCCGCCGGCGGCACGGGAACAGGAAATGGACCGTTCCACCCCGTGCGCGCCCGGCGCGTACCACCCGCGCGCGGGGGGGGCCCCGCGCCGCTCCACAACGCCCGCCCCGCGCCCCTCCGCCGCGGGCACGGGGGAAGGCACCGACAGACGGGGAAACCCGAACGGAACCGCCGCCTTTTCACCTCTCTCACGGATCGTCTCACCTCCTTCCCCGCCGCCAACTCGCAGAAAGCCCAGCCCTCGGATGAGGCAGATCCGTGCCGTGGCACATTGGTTTCTGTGCTGTGACCCGGCTTCCCATTACAGCAAAACCTAATCTAACTAACCTGCTTTTAAATGCTGCTCCATCAACTGCTGCGCTTCCAACCGCCCCATCCTTTCCTCCTCTGCTGCTCCAGGGTGGCAGGAATTCCAGAAATAGGCTGTGACACCAATATCAAAGGTACTGACCCCATCTCCACAGTGTAGCTTTGAGGACCGTCATCTATCCACCAAGACGGGCATCCACTTCTTAGCGACACTGCTTCACCCAAAACATCAACTGGACCAAAAAAATGAAATTTTATATGTTCCATCAACATAGGAGACAGTGATAGCCATTCTGCACACAGTAGGTCAAAATCACTGAGCAGTCAGATGTGTGGCTGTCAAAAACAATTCATTTTCCAGTTCAAAACATGCAGCATAAAAAAAACCCCAAACTTGTCAACCCCACAAAAGTCTCCTCTCTTGTGATCTCATTTTAGCAGAGCACAAAGGGGTCTAATGGCCAAAGGAATTAAATTCACATTCTGACTTGAAGAATTGCTCACAGCAATCACTTAGTTTAATCAACATCATCTTTTCCCAAAAAACACTCTAATTCCAACAAACACTCCTCAAACAACAAGAATATTCTTACCCAATTCCTAGAAAGCTGACTAGATTGGCTAATAACATCCTAAACAGAAATTCTAGTTATCAGTCTAAATTTTAGGCGTAGATATGTTCTTCTGTTAAAAAAATAATGTTATTTAATCACCTAAAATGGGAATTACATCCTACTCACCCATCACAAAGTACCTCATATTATAGAAATTCAATACCTGCTCAGGCTGCCCATACTATTTTTCCACTTTAGGGAACATCCCAAATTTTACACTGTTTACTAGAATTAACTCAAGGAAATCCCAGGATAATATTTTGTGATTCCTCCGGAGTCCCGCTTTTAGGGCAGCATTTCTAACATCCCCAGCAGCCCCTTGCAAAGGCTCCTGTGTACACACAACCCAGCAATTACACACCAACGTTAGCCCAAGCACAAAGCTGTCCCTGCCAGCTTGAAGGATTTCTTTGTATATATATAAAAAAGAAAAGAGAAAAACCAGCCACCACCTCCCACATAACACTCATGTCTCAAAAGACTAGTTATTCAGTCTTCTGAGCCTCAGAAAGAATTAAGAGATACCTTATATCACACTGAAAAAAAGCATAAAACACACAAGTTAGCGCTGAGATCGAGAACCTCACAGGACACCACTGAAAACATTTTCAAATGGAAAGACAGCCTAACACAGGAACAAAAGCAGCTGTCTGCTCCACACAGGGTCAACTGATGGCATGGGCTCCTTCAGCTCCACAAAACAACTTTGCAAGACTTTCAGGAGGAAGAGGAACAAGCCATGAGGGCACATCACCCTCCACGTTCGTTTGAGGGTAGCAAACAAAACACTCCAAATTTCACACTCAAAACCCCCATGCCCCAATCCCCTTTGTGCCCCTGTTGTTCCCTCACCTCCTCCCCTCTCCCGGCCCACCTTAATCCGCAGCTCTCTGGTCCTGCCTTACAGAGAAGCATTTGTTTGCCAAATGACACCTCATACTTCCCTTTGTGCTTCAAAAATATTTACAGTATGGAACACCAAATTCCAAAAAAAGCCCATCCCCAACTCTGTGTTTTACTGAAGATCTCATGGTGCAAAGTAAAGCCTTTAATGCAGGCTTCCATTCTGTTCCTGAAAAAAAAAGAAATAAAAAAAAAAAAAAAAAAAAAGAACTTTCTAGGGGAAAAACCAAAACATATTTTGATGTCTATGATTAAGTTCTGTCATATATCTATTGTGTGTTTCTGGGTTTTACACACAGGCCAGGAATACATCTTCAAGTTCTGCACAGGTAAACACAAACCCATTTCTTCCTCACTTTCAAGTCAAGCTCTAGGAATTACTTGAGGTGTTTGATCAGAAAAGATAAAACACCTTATCTTTCTGAAGCATCTCAGCTTTACTCTGAAGGGCACAATGCAGTCTGTGCCCTCATTTATTACCATGAACTACTAAAAATCAGCCTTTTCTCCTGACCAAGAGGTACCTCAAACCCCCACAGCTGTCTGAGCTGCCCCATCCATCACGTCCCTTACAGCCTGTGAGCCTAAAACACACAAACCCCTTCTGTTCCCCACACAGAAGGTGGGAGAGGCAACATCTGAAGCGCAGCTTGAGGAGACAATCTTAGCCTTAAGAAGAGAGGGAAGGAAGTCCTATTTCAAGCTACACTGAAATGTGTTAGACCAGAGGGAATCCTGAGAGTGTTCTGGGAGAGGCAAAGTCAGGGACGGGTACAAATCAAGGTTGGTTTACTCTGAACTACCCAAACAGCACTGGTAACTAAAATAAAAGTATTTGTCCAAAGGGAGAATAAAAACCTCCACAGGAACACAGTTGTTCACACTGAGCAGAGTTGTAAGTGCTCAAGAGCTCAGACAGTTTTTAAGCAGATTCTTCATTCCGTCTTCCAGTACCACACAGGCCACCAGGAATTCTGAACTGGCATCACGTCACCCTGAAGCACAAGCATTTCAACCATTGATCCGAGACAGATTCTGGCACCCAGAAATGTGAGCATTGAACAATTGATCAGACAATTCCCACTCTTATATCACAAAAGCACATTGTTATCTATTTCCAGCTGATCGAGCAGTACTGGTCACCAACTGTCCCAAAGCATATAAACACACTTTTTTGTGTGCTTTCAGAGCCACAGAGCACAGTGGCAAGGTTGGGATGTTTAAACCCTGTCCCACACAGCTGGTAACACCTTATTCAGCAAAATCATGAGGTGCATTAATTACTAAAAAACCAAATTATTTTGAGATGGAAAATGCAAAGAGTTAAAAATAGCCCTTCAATATAGGACAAATTATCACTCAGTTATCCCCTCCAACATGGCTTTTCCAAGTATTTCCCTTTTCAGCAGTAGGCAGGCAGTCTGCAGAGAATCCAAAAGTTCCCGAGACAGTTAAGACCAAAAAGCAGGGTGGGTTTCCAGCCCCAATTTTGGGACATTCTGTTTATCTGCTAAGTGTAGAGTGCAAGGAGGCAAACTTCCCACCACTGTCATATGGAATACCTCGAGAACTTCGGTACCTATCACAATAAAAACCCCAAGCAGGAAACACTTGCAAAGAGAAGACTGACATTTCACATGGATTAGAAATACCCTTGAAATTATTAATCCCTAAAGGGGAAATTTCCATCATTAAAACGTTCAAATGACCAAATTTCCTCTTCTAACATAAAATAAAAACCCATGATAAGATATGGGAACAGTTGTTTATATGCAATAAAACACTTGATGGTGCAAGGAATATCCAGATATTTTTCAAAGGCTGCTTCAAACTTGTGCTGGGCCCAATTCTTCCCTTTTTAGAGTGATGATACTCCCACCCACGCTCATTTTGCTGGACCGAGCCCAGTTCTTCCTATCTGCTCCTAGAATAAAAACAGTTTTTCAAAACCCTCTGCAACTAAGTCAGAACTGAATGTTTCCCCAAACACACCCCCCCTAAGGGTACTCACTGCTCCAGATAACTGCACTAGGATTTAACAGCCTTCATTAGGAACTACAGCCTAGAGCTTTCAGCACTCCATCATATCACTATAACCACCAAGACACTACAAATGTTCTTCTCTGCTACTTCTCGGATCATCTTTTTTTTCTGAAATAGAAAAATCATGTGATACCCCAAAGTGTGACCTCTGCTTTGTAGAAGTTTGCATCAGTCACCACTTGAGCAATTTGCAAGGTCACTTAGTTCTACGTCAATACAAACCAAAAAGAGTTTTAAACCTACTGTTCCAGCTCCTCTCTCCAGAGAGGTTCACCCAACTCCCTCCTCTAGATCCTCAGTGCTTAGTGACTATATAAAAACCAGTCAGTTCAAGTCTGAAGTCACGACCTTCATCTGCTTTTTCTGTTTTCAGACTGAATATTGGTTTCTTTTCCTTCACTTCTCGCAGCCATTGCAGCTCCACAGTTGTCAGCCTGACTGAATTTCCAACATCCTTCAGGCAGGCGCTTCGGCGAATTCCAAATAAAAGGAACCTACTTTCTCCCTTTATTTTCATTACTGGGGTGGGGGCATGCAGGGCTGATGGGCTTTAACCCTTCGACACATACTTTTATTCTGTTTTCTTTTTATTCCCTTATCCTTATAACTTGGTGTCTCTTTCTGGGCCTTTCCGAGTTCCCTGCCAGAAGCTGCAGCGGAGCTTTCACGTGAGTTCTCCAGTCACGAGATGATCCCTGCTGCCCATTCCCACTATCACACCACCCTTGCTTCAGCTCCGTTACCTCCCACAGACAAGGAAACTCCGATAACAAATCCACATATTTTTCCTTCTCTAACAACCATGTAGCAACTCCTCTGACCATCCGAGATGACTTCCCACTCAAAAACACACTTCTCTGCCAAGACAGATCTTTCATTTCTCTCCAGCCTATTCTTCCCTTGGCCTAGGGCAGCAGCAAGGCATTCCAGACCCTTCTGACACATTCAGTGTTTTCTGTCCATTTGGTGTTACTCGTTTCAGGAAGGAGACAAAGCTGGAGAGGATGAAATTCTATCTAGGTTTTCCACAGCTCCAGGGAAAGCAGGATCTTTGAAATGTGTCTGACTTAACTACCTTTGAAAGTGCCATGATTAACACATCCTGGGTTTTTTATGTCCCTTTGAAAGACTGCAAAGCACTACAAAGGTTGAGACTGACTATTTACAAGACTCTTGTATGGTTGTGACCTGTCTGATGGAACAACCTGCCCAGTTCCCTTCATAAACCCTCCCTCAGATCTGTTCTCTCCTGACAAAGCACTACGGCTTAGAGTTGACATGAACTATCTGGTTGTGGTGGGACTGGGGAAGGTGAGGACTTGACCATGTCCAGAGATGCCTTCCCAAATAGGTGTCATGTCCTTCCAGTAGTAGCTGGGGAACTGGGAATTTCAGCAGCCAAACTGCGTTACCATTTCACAGAAGATTTCTCATTCAAGGGTCAGTAAAACAGGTGACCCATTCCACAACTCTATTAAGAGCCAGCACCATCGTGCCAGGAAGTTAAGGGAAATATAGGGATTTACCAACAGACTATACAAGCTCAAACCAAAAGCATTCAGTTTATAGCACTTTTCCCAGGAACTGGAAGACAAGGAATGTCAAAAGCAAGCTCTGTCTGGAGTGAGATGGCAACATGCCAGTCAAGAGTCATAAGCTAATCACCTTCAGTTCTATCAGCAGCCTCTTATTCTTACCCCATCCTCTCCAAACAGAGGCTGGATGCACAATGCAAAACCACTGCTGAAATAAGTGCTTATCTCTGCCTAAACGGAGCTGACACCTGAGCAGTTTTATAGCCCAGCAGGCAAGCAGCACCCTGGCCCAGAGAGAGACAGGCCCTGCTCATCAGCCAGAGCCTTCCATCCCAGTCAGTGCTTACGTCAGCCCTACTCTTTCACATTTCACTTCCCCAAGGAAAATCAAAGTACGGAAAAAGGAGGAAAGAAAATATCTTTACTCATCCCTTGCACTGCCCTGAAGATGAACTGGACTAGAACATCATGAAAAAGCCATAGTGTGAAGATACATTCCTGTGGTTCCTATTTGTCCAGTGGCTTTTCTCTCCTCTTCAAGGAGTCCCTATGATTTTGCTGCACAGAGGAACTGCCCAATGCAAATCCAAATGTACCTGACACAAAGGTGAAAAAGTGAGACAAAATTATATAAGCATTTCCAGAAGTGTAAGATTACTGCCTCAAATTTTTGTCTAAGGGGAGCTTTCTGTAAGAGATCTTCCTTTAAGTAATCCATGTTTTCACTGGGTAATACAACACTCAAGTCTTTAGTCCAAGGACTCTGAATGCACTAAAGAATTCTGGGCTTGGGATAAACACAAGTAAGACTGGAAACATGTTCAGAAAAGCCAACTTGGGACAGGGAAAATCCTTTTTCAAACAAATGAATATTCCTTTCCCATTCCACATGTGAAATATTGGTGACAGAAAAGCCATGTATAATGTAAGCACCATGTACAGCTCAAAAACATTCATAGTAACACCTCTCAAATCCTAAGGCAGGTACCAATCCAAGAGATCTCCACATTAGCAGGTGGAAATTTGAGTGCAAGCTCTTGAGTAGTTTAAGTGCAGACACATTCCCTGCCAAGAGTTAAAAAACCCTTCAACCAGAAAAAGTCACTTTTTAGAACAAAGCCTCCTCCTCCTCCTCTTTGAGTGGCCTTGTCCATCATTTACTTCTATGCATAAATTCCAGCTAAGTGAACGTTATATCCAGTATTTCCACCTCACATTCTAATCCAAGATCTGCTGGATCGGGATGTCCCTGCCTTCCTTCTCCTGGCGGTGAACCAGGTGGTTGTTTCAGCAGCTCTACATTCAGATATGCTGTTTGCAATGAACTCAGACTTGGTTAATACCAGATTTTGAATGCTATCCCAAAGGCAGGAATCCTAACAATGTACTTTATGTTTCCTTCTTTTACAAAGCACTCGATAATCAGAGTTACTTGGTTGGCATCTTCAACTTCACGGACCAAAATGGCTGGAAACCCTACTCAATTCACTGACAGTAATATCAAGCCTGGACTTTAACAGAGAGCAAGCCGTTAGATAAGGCTAAAGAAGGAAAAATACATAAACTGAATTACAAAAAAAGAGATACTACTGTGATCTTTATTTTTTTTAATATGGTTGCCCGCTTCTGGTTTCATCTGAGGTTACCTGGGGACCACAGCACAGCTCCAGACATTTCCTGTCAGTGCAGCGGCACCAGCTGCCAGATGGAAACACTTCCAGCTGCACACTGGAGTTCAACACCTCCTGTTCCCCCATCTCTTCTGCACTGGGTCTTCAGAAATAAAATCACAGGTTTGGTTTATTTCAGGTTACCACGTAATACAACAATTACCCCACAAAGGTTTGCCCTCAGTCCAAGACGTGCTTGCAGCAAGAGCCTGCTTTTAGCCCAAGACTAACCCTAAAGACTTTCTAAAGTCCAAACCCAAAATCTCCAGGAGTCCTCCAAGGCATAACTAAAGCCCTCAGAGCCCCGACAGGTGAGGCTGAGGTCCCCTGTCAACCCAACACTTGTGCATCCCCTTCCCACAGCAGGACCTCTTCCCCTCCACCACATTTAAATTACATCACACACACAGAGCCTAAAGAATTGTTTCAGTATGACAAAAACTTAAGAAATGCTTTGGAAGTTCACAAAAAGTAAAGAAAAATTAGACTGGGTGCACAATACTTTTGTTACAAATCAATTGCTTCAGTTACTTCTATTGACAAGTATTCCAATGTTTTCAAAAGGCTGCATAATCCGTAGCAGCCAACTCTGGATTACAATGAAAGCCGCCACCAAAGACATGGGCCTTTCTTGAAAACATTCTGGGGCAGGGTTTTCCTAATGTAAAATATACATTTTAAATTAAGAGTTTTACTAGTAACCTTACCTCAAGCCTAATTCTCACTCAAGGAAGAGCTGAGTGTGTGTCACTGGGTGTTACTACTTCACACACTCCTCCCAAAGCAGCAACAATAAAATCACCCGAGGCCTAACGGAGGTCTTGGCCGCGCTCTGAGGGAAGCGAGCAGTGCTGGGACACAACACAAGTGTTCCAAAGCACGGGAGGAATTAGCATCCATATCAGCTTTCATAACAAACACCACACTTGGCACAGCTGTTCCAACAACGCTCGGCTAAAGGGGGCACAGAGGAAGCTGTTACACAACTCGTCGCACTGTGCCATCCCGCATCCCAAGGAACTCTGCAGAACCCAACTGTGGCGCAGGGACTGGAATGTTTATAAAACCCACCTCAACTCCAAGACACAAGTGCATTTACAGAGTGATTTTACACAGAACTGTAGGCATTCCCCCTGCATACAAGCTCCAGAAAAGCCCTCTGCCCAAGTTCAGCACAGAAAGTTGGCCACTATATTTATCCCTGAGGAGATCCTGGATCAAGCTGATGCTTCACAAAAATACCAGAGTGCTGTTATGCCAACTTCCACTTCTGTTAGTGGCGGAGATGGACAGAAGGCATATGTTCATCCATGGAGCAGACTGCTATGTTCAAAGTGCTCTTTTCCTCTAAACCAGCTTGTTTTGTGTCTTATGGTTATCGTCACAACTGTGCTTTGTGACTTTTTCAGTCAGTGTTCAAAGTGACTCCTTTGCTGCACCGCACTAAGCAACGCAAAAGAGAGGGTCATAAACCAAGATGCTGCAATATTGGAATAAAATCCTGCTTTGTTCTTCCCTTTCTCCCTATTCTTAATATGCTGCTTTCAAGAACTTGAACAAATACCAGAGACAGAAAGTCAGTGCTGATTTTATCTCATGAAGCTTGAAGTTTTTGAGCTACATGCAAAAAAAGAATTCCGTGTGATTTATCTGTGCCAGCCACTTCCAAACAGAAGATCCAGAGGAAGTGTCAAGAGGACTGGTTTGCCCTTGAAGACAAAAATTGTCCCTGCTCTGTACCATTCTTACCAACTGGAGCCCTCTGAGACAATGTAAGTGTTTCTCTGACAGGCCTTTAAATGAATTATCACCCCCGAAAGAGGCTGTGCTCATCCTCCTCCCTGCCTGTTCCTTGGCTCTTCGCTGTGTCAGCACAACCTCTTGTGCCTGACAAACTGGATCCAGGAACTGATCAACTGGAAATGTGGTTTTTCTGTTGCTGAGGGTTTTTTTTTTAAACGAGATCATTTCCCAAGGGGCTGGGAGGAGCAATGAATGCCTTTCTTTTTTTCCCTCCCCCTTCCTCCAAGCCCAACTCCCCCAACTTCAGTGGGATTAGTACCCACGCTGACACAGGGGCTGAACAACACTGAGCACTCCGGGAAACAAAAAAACCACTAAGTCACATCATGACTTGAAATGCTCAACTTCATTAAAGCACTGCTCCCCGTTCTGTGGAGGAGAACAACTCACACCTGCAGAGCAGCATCCAGAGGAAAATTCCGCTGGCAAAGCATTTCAGGACAAGACTGAAGGAAAGGCAACAAACATCTGAAGTTTGGGAACAGCAAAGCTCCAGGACAGGAAAACATGTGAGTCACCTGCCAGACACAGATGCAGGAGGGAGCTTCTCCTAAAGTGTTAAGTTCTGCTCTGGTGTGTGGGAAGAACTGGGAGGTAAAGCCGGGAGGATAAAAACGACCTTCCTCCTCTTATCTCTGAATCACTCCCTGCCCTCCAGAGAGCTTTCACACACTCCCTTTCTGCTGGGGCTGCAACCCCCACGACTGCTCCTGCACAGCTGGACAGATGTGCAGTCTTAGAAACAAGCATTCCTTGCTCATAAGGACAAGGGGAATCCAACCTGAGCCCAAACACAGGGCAGCCCCCTTAGCAGCAGTTAGAACTCATATCACTGTGTGCAGGATGCCTTCGATTTTTACTTCAAAAAAAAAAAATAAAATCTAGCACTTAACTTTTTGACTGTTTCAACTTGAACTTGAGGAGAATGGAAGCCAAAACCCCAAACTGATATTCTAAATAGCAATATTTCATCATATTTCTTAATATTCCGACATTTTTCTAGCACCTGAGCAGCTGCCTATTTGGACATGTTATCCATTCTTGATGATTAACACCACATAAACTACTGGGGTGGGGCAGGGAAGACATAAAATCAAGGTTCATTTCAGCTCATTTCCTAGAATACACCATTATACTCCTAAGGCTTGAGGATGCAGCTTGAAGGACAGCAGAGGAAAACCGGCTGTACATCAAACACCAGTAATGTGAATTTGTCAAAAACTGCTTTGGGCAATGCCAACAAAATCACCCTAATGACAACATGCAGCCTAAAAGAAAACACTGCAAGCACACACAAAGATGTATTAAAGGCATGCCTGGCTTCGTGGCTGATTTTTAGCCTGGTGTACAACTATTACCTCATGTGAAAATGAGGTGACACAACAGTTAAGTAACACCTCCACGTGGTTTTGGATAGTCATGAGCTCAGGATGGCACAGGGGGGCAATGTGGCTGACAAACGTCTGGAATACTGAGATAACCTCTCTAAGCACTGACTTACAGAAAGCACTGCCTGCTGAAAACAGAGAGGAAATGCTGCCCTTCATTGGTCAAGAAGGGATTTTTTTTTACCAGAATTCCTGTGGACGCTGCACAATGACTGGATGGAGGTCACCAGAATTCCCACACAAACACCAAGACATTGATATTCCCTGGCAAAGGTAACCTCACTTTTCCCTTGAGTACACGTGTGAGCTGAATGACCTCGCCCAGAACATTTGCCAGCATTAATCCTTCCCCGGGATTTCTTCTGTTAAGGAAGTTTTCTTTCTTAACAGATCAAAGGTTATGGACGTGACAAAAAAAGCCCCACATTGGTGTAGAAGCTCTACAGACACAGCACATCTTCAGGATGCCATTTCAGTTTAGTCACCTACAAAGCCACCCCATCACCAAATCAGGAGAACACCATTTCAGAAAAAAAACCAAGGCAGAACCCAGCAAAGATTCTGTTCAGATGGCCTAAAACCACTAATATCAAGTTTGGGCAATTTTTATTTGACACCAAGTTAAAAGGACTTGTTCCCTTTAACCCCAGAAACAAAGGCTTCTTACTTGTCTTGGACCTGCAGCATTGATTTTTCAATTCCCAAATCCAACTGCCAAATCAGCTATATCCTAAATAAGCACCAGCAGTTTTGGTTTTAAAACACAGACAGAGGGGAGAAGAACCAAACACACATAATCCCGTTTGCTTTCAACCTTGACAGATGAGGAAATTCTCTCAGCCAAATCTCTTTCAAAGAACCTATTCTCTTTAAAGAGCTGAATTACTGGCTTAAAATATGGGGTGTTTGGCTCCAGCCTGCACAGTGGAATTATGTTTATAGGGACATTTCCTGAAGAAATATCTAAGGAAGTAAACAAATTCACATGGTGCCACCAATACTGAACTCCACCTTCGGCAGTGGTCACTTCACACAGGGTCTTTTTTTTTTTCAACCCAGATATTCAGTAATTACTTCAATTAAGTAGAGCAGACAAGAGAAAACCCATAATATTTATGACTTCTTAAAAAACTTATGTGCTAGGTGTACTCAGACTGATTTTCCTGGAGCCTAGTCTAGGAACAGTAAGGAAGGGACGATAAAACATTTCTGCCTAACACTTCCTGGGGTCAGTGGCATTCACTTTTTAACAGCCCTGGGATCGGCCCTCATACCTCAGGGATTTTTGAGAACCATCCTGAGGGATTTCACTATTATTTTGTCTTTGGAAGGGAGGAAACAAAGCGGTATGGGTAAAAAATCAGCCAAAACAGACAGAAAAAAAGAGAATTCCAGCATAAACGTGGCAGAGCCCGAGACTGAAGTGCACCTCGGGATGTCACCCACTCCCAAGGACAGGGCCCAACAAGCTGCACGCTCAGTCACCTCCCTGAGACCCAAGGACACCAAAGCAATGGCAGCAGAGCGAACACAGCGGTCCAGCCAGACTTACTGGCCCTGCAGAATCCAAAGGCTTTATTCCAGGACTCTAATTAAGAGAGTTGGGGCTAAGAAAACCAGAGATACGTAACATAAATTCTGTGTTCCCAATGAGCTCACTTGAACACTTAAGCTCTGCAAGCCTCTCCCAGTGTAAGTATTACACCCCTGTGCCAGTAACGCTCCTGAAACCACACCAGGAAGCCCGAGTATTCAGATTAACACCTTAAATCTGAACCTAAAGAATCAAGAGTAGTTTCTTCTGTATGAAGACATTTTAGAGGACCTGTGGTGTTTTGCTGTTCTACTTCCTTCATCTTACTACCTCAGTTCAATTACTAATTCAATTGCAGCTGAAAAAACAAAATTGACCTTGTATTTACAGCAGGCTCAAGTGAAACCAAGAATGCTTAAGAAACAGCCAAAGCATCTCAAAAAGCACCCTTTGCCTAGGACAGCACTTTCAGGTAGTTAATGGAGGATTGTGTCCTGGGAAACTAATTTGCACGTGATGTAAGAATCCAGTGACAGAATAAAATGGAAGAGAGTACAGACATAAACACAAATCCAAGATGGACCTACACCTTGGATCATCATGAAACTCGGGGAGAAAACTGAACTTACAAACCCTCAAGATGGATAAAACATTGGAAAGAGCAATTATAAACCTGATGCCAGCAGCAAACCTCCTCTAAGTTCAAACACTAGAAATCAGCTTGAGAACAGTTTTTATTATACAACCCAACCTTTCTGTGTTCAGAAAGAACATTAGGGCTTCAAGAGAAGCCCTAATGCACTCTGGACATCAGATTTTCAAGTAGCAACTTGCTACCAGAAATTATTAATACTTTTTACCCTTTGTTGAAGACAAATAGGGAACAAAATCAGTATGTATAAGAACACCTGCAAGGAACCTGCAAGCTGACCTCCCCTGCTACGTAACTCCTACTGTCATTGCTCTCATACTTTAAGATTCCTTTTTCTGTGTACTGAGAAGAGCTGCCATTTTTTACTAACTCATGTTCAGGGAAAAGGCAATTTGCCATTTGCAGACAGCACCAGACCGCGCTACCTAAGATCTTGGCTTTTTGCAGTAATTTGCTGCAGTTTGGAAAAAAAAATCCACCTTGAAGGTTGCCATGAACAGTGTCATAGGAGCTCATTAAGTTGCTGGCTTGAAATTTCCATTTAACTTCTGCCAAAGCTCTCTCCAGTGCCTGTGCTTCCACACGGACATCTGACGGAGTTCAGACACAGAGATGAAAACATCCGATTACAACTCTTTATTCCGTTCCACCAGCTCAGCAACACGGGAGCCAAACCATGTCTTCCCACTCCTGGGGTTCCTGTGACTTCAGATCTGCCAGGTTTCCCCTCAGAAAACCTTGGACTTGTTGCTACTGTACTCCTGATTTTTAGAAGCTGCCTCACTAGCAGTCAAATCTAGAAGCACTTTGCCTCAGAGATTAGAGAAGTCTTAATGTATTAGGCATGGGAAGGGCAAAAAATAGCTTAAGACAAACTGTCTTAAGTTTACAGAGATAATGAAGGGAATGGCTGGGAGGGAACACCAGCGCCTGCAGTGTTCCCACAGTAGTTTCCACTTACAGCAAAACCAGAAACTTATATTTCTTTTTCATTCTATGTGCCATGTTTTTCATTCTATGTGCCTTCCAGACTGACAGTGGTCAGAAGACCACAATCCAACTACAGAGCTGGGCACAACTTAAGTAAATCTGAAATTAAAAAAAAAATTTAACCCTCAAACAACTAAAACCCCCTTTGTTTCTACTGTAGGATTTTTTTTTAAGTTTCTAAAAGCCAAAACTAACCATGAGGTTGCTTCAAACAAGGAAACCTCCCTTTTGCTTAGAACACTCAAAACACATTTCCTCCCCAGGAGCTGCTGGGAACAACTTTGAAGCTGGATGCTCTGCTCCATTAATCAGGCCATCCCCACGTTCACATTCCCAAAACCAGTGGCTTCAGCTGTGCATGTTCTACAAGCTGCATCATTTTATCCTGAAGTCAGTGGGAGAAAGACTAGAACAGATTTTTGCAAGCAACCTGCATGATCAAGAAAAAGAATGATTACAAATGACGCCCATGGCATACATTTTGCCACAAATCCTGAACTTCATAAACTCAGTATTATCCACTTGCTTGCTTAGCACTGCTTAATATTTTATCCCAGACCACCCAGTCTGGCAGAGCCTCCACTTGCTGTATGATGAAACCATGAGGGAAACTTCCAGATGCCCCAACTGCCTTCCCAGCTATCAGTGTCTATAGCACATGTCATACTGTTAAAAAAAAAAAAATAGATCCAAGCATTCTGCCTCATGATATTTAATCATTTGTTTTTTTTCATCTCTCTGCAGGTCTCAAAGCATGCGAGGTAGGTCCCTAAGGCTCTGTAAGGCACAGCACGAAGACAAAGGCTCACCTTATGCAGGGAATTCCTCAACAACTACCTGCACTCCTCGGCTGTCTCCGCCCTTCTCCTCACGCTGCACAAGTGATTCCACCTGAGAGCTCCCAGTATAAGAAGCCAGTGGGAAGAATGGCCACGGACCACTAAATAAACCTGTGATTTTGCCAGTAAGTCTCACTCGACACAAATTCTGTTTCCATCACACACAACTCATCTCAGGGCTTGCCAACAGATACATCAAAGTCACTCAAGGGCCAGACACCACCACAGCAAAACTCAAAGGATTCTGCTCAAGAGAGAGCTCTCCAAGCATCTGTAGGACTGCTGGACACCACAGTTTGGCACCAAAACAGTTATCCTACAAGTTTTACACCTCAAGAACTTCTACCTACACAACGATGTTCGCTTTCCTGAAACTCAGCACTACAGAAACAAAATGCCGGGTGTGAGAACTTGTTGTGACGTGCCTGTTGCGTGCAATTTATCTCAGAGCACGTGGATAAAATGCTTCTTGTATCAACTTCAGCAGGGATAAAATGCAGAGTGCTGCTTGACCGGGGAAAAACCTATCAGCATCTTGGCCCAGCCCTTCCTCGAACCTATCAGACTCTTCCTTCCTGCTCAATTTTTAACTGAAATGCAGATGTACCACTTGAAAGTCAAACCTTTCTGAAACTGAGTTCAAAGAAAAGCCAACAAACTTCAAGTGGACGTTTTTGAGGACACTACTCAAAGAAAAAAAAAAAAAGCAGAAGTGCAGGTCCAGCTGAAGGGGTTACAGAATTAAAACCACCCAGCAAAGACCTGTGTGTGAGCATGGATGTAAATCAGGGCCTTCCAGCCTCGCCTGGCCTTTCCCGGAGATACCTACCTGAGAAACCGAGCATTAGACAAACCCGAGTTATTAATGCTTTCCTGGGCTTGGCTCTGCTTTACATGGAGGCTGCTGGCAGCTTTGGAGGGGGCGTTGGAACGACAGCGGGACACCCCGGGCTGTCCGACGGCCTTCGCCTTGGCTGCACCTTCACCTGCACACTCTCTCCAAGACGACCTATTCCCACGGCTGGGAGCGCCCACACCTTCCCAGACACTCACCCAGCGCTCCGGCCTATCCCCGGAGCCCCATCCCGAGCGTGCCAGCAGCATTCCCACCGCCCAGCCCTCGCTCTCCGGGCTCCCATACCCATCGCGATACGGCACATGGCACGCAGCACGGCGGCAGAGAGCACCTGCTGCAGCTCCCGGGCCTTTCCCTTCGGCATTAAGCCACACCAGGCTGGAAGGTGGCCTCGGGCTACCGCTCCCAGGGAGCCTCCAACCCCCGGGGAAAACCACGGGGGGCAGCGGGGGCCGCTGCCGCGGCGGGGGTGCCCGGGGGCGGGATGGGCCGTGCCCGCGCCACGAGGTGCTGACCCTTCTCCCCGGCGGTGCCGCAGGGCCGCGGGCGGGAGGAGCCGGCAGCGGGCTGGAATTATGAAACCGGATCATCCGGGAAACCCCCGGGGCCTCCCCCCACGCCGTACCTCGGAGACCTCCTCTTCCTCCTCCTCCTCCTCCTCCTCGTCTTCCTCCTCCTCCTCCTCGTCGTCGTCGTCGCTGCCGTTGTTGCTGCTCTCGCTGCCGCCGCCGCCGCTCTCGCTGCTGCTGGCCGGCCGGGCCGCCCGCCCGCCGCGCTTCGCCTTGCCCGGCGCCGCCTTCTTCTTCAGCAGGAGGTCGCACACCCGCACCAGCCCCGCCGCCCCGGGCCCGCACGGCGAGGGGGGCGCGGCGGGGCCGCTCGGCCCCTCAGGGGGACCGGGCCCCGCCGTGGCGCTGCCGGCCTCGCCGCCGCCGCCCTCACCGCCTCCCTCCTCCGCCGTCACCGCCGCCGCTACCGCCGCGCCGACCGCTTTCTCCATGGCCGGAGAGGAAGGAAAAGGAGGAGGAGGAGGAGAAGAAGGAGGAGGAGTAGGAGGCGCCCGCGGCCGCTGCTGCCTCGGTCACCTCTAGCGCCGGCGCCGCCGCCGCGCCAACTCTCGCGATACTTCCTGCGGCCGCCGCTCACGCCGCTCCCGCTCGCCGGCGCCGCGCGCGCTCCCGCTCTGCCCTCACGCCGCCCGGCCGCGCGCCCACGCCCCTTATGCCCCTCTCCCGTTCCCGGCAACCAGAGCGCGGCGGCGGCGGCGACAGCCCCTCCTCCCCCGCTTCCTTCCTTTCCTTCCGCCCGCGCCGCCGCCTCGGTCACCGCCCCGGCGCCGGAACCGCCGCGCGCGTCATCACCCTCAGCCCTCACCCTTCAGCATTCAGCCTTCAGCCTGACCCGCCTCGGTGAGGGGAACGGCACCCCCGGCCAAGCCTCCCCCCCACCCCGGGAACGTCCCCCGGGAGTGCCCCCGGGGGCCTCCCGCGGTTGCGGCGGTGCCCGGGCAGAGCGGTCTGTGGGGGCAGCGCTGCCCCCCGGGCGTGAGGGAGCGCGCGCGCGCCCATGGGCGGGAAACCCTCCTGAGGGAGCGGCCGGCGGGGACACCCCACAACACGCACAATTCCGGTTAAAAGCCGTGTTCCCTCGCAGAGTGCGTGCAACATGCGTTAAAAGGCAACCTCCCAACCCCCCTTTTAAAAAAGAAACTGTTGGGGCGTCGCTGAAAATGCCGGAAAATAAATTAGTACAAGTGCGGTGGTGAAATCACAACGCGCAGAATTCCAGTTAAAGGTGATGTCCAGGGAATGACCGGACGTGCCCTGGTGTAGACAAGGTGGTGGTCGGTCAAAGGTTGAATTCGATGGTCTCAGAGGTCTTTTCCAACCTGAATAGTTCTGGGGTTCTGTGTTCTTCCATCCAGTTCATTCACACTGGACACTGTGCATTCAAAGGCAACCTCCAAAACCCTGTTTTAAAACAACACTACTGAAAATGCCAGAAACATCAAAATTCCTGTGTCAATTGGACCGTGTTCCTTTAATGACCCCTGTTAACTGTATCACTACACCCCGTTTCCTCCCTCGGGCCCCCAGCCCAGACTTTTCATCCTTAAAATGTCCTCGGGATATTAACAGCATCACCTCCATTGGGGCAGATCAAGTCCTGCAGTAACAAAAGTTAAACATGTTAAGTATAAACGTTAGTTAAATATATATATATCTATATATCTAGATAGATTGATATAATATATATAATATATAGTTAATTTAAATATGTCAGATATTTAAATTTGGGCAGTCAGTGCATGCTCATTGGAGAAATGGGCTTTTTTCCATTGTTTTTTTTTAGACCTGTTGGAAATAAAAATTATTCTAACCAGAGAAACATGTTGGAAAGGTCAGTCATAGCTCTAATGTACTGGTACGCTACAGACGGTTTGGAATTGGAGTTTCAACCAGAAACACCAATTCCAGTTCAGAAATAGAAAGACATTGTCGTTATTTGATTATTTGTTACCTCTTTTATTTGGCTGGTGTTGGAGAGCACCACTTTTTTTTATTTTCATTAAAAATAATGTAAATGCATTGATTTTTTACTGGTTTCCATTGAGGTACAAGCACAGATTAAACATTTGCTATTATTATATATGATATATAAGATATTGTATGTGTTATTTAGCATTTATGTTGTACATTATTGCTATTTGTTGTCATCACAAGAAGCAGAAAAAAGAACTGTGAGTATGGGTAACCACAGCCCTACCACCTGAGATTCACTGTGTGGTGTGACAAGGATAAGCGTGGAAAACTGACCCCGTCCTCATCGTTCAATCCAAGAGGTGACTGACTTCTTTGAGCAAAACACATCTTGGATTCCTTTGGCTGTACAAGCAGCCAAACGGGTTGTCCAAATGCACCGAATTGACCCAGCTGGATTTGGGAAGGGCAGTTGCAGGGCTGGGTTTTACCCTTTGAGCCGTTGGTTGCCCTGTGTCTGTTTGAAGGGTGGCATAAGGTGGAAATGACTGAAGCGAAGTTGTGCCATTAAGCTCTGTTACACTGTGTCACAAATCTGCCTTTAATACTGGGGGCATTTGCACCTAATTCCAGGTATCCATTCAAGCTGTTAGGCTTGGAAAGGGTCCAGTTTCTTGCTAATGAAAGCATCCGTAGAATTTTCTCTCTCTGCCTGGTATTCCCAAGCCCCGGCTGAGATGGAGGAGTTATTACCAGCACCACTTGTGTTGGCACAGGCAGCGTGGCCTGTCGGAGACTGTTTGTTCCGTTTCTTTTATGGGATGACCTCTGTCCTGTTCAAAGAATGGCACCTCCTCACCCTGTGCTGCAGAGCAAGGCCTTTTCCTCCATTTTTGTAAGATCCAGTTTATCCTTGCTCTCCTTGCCACCCTCCTTGGAGCCTCCTGCACTGGAATGTGTCCAGAGAAGGGCGAAGGGCCTGAGGAAGGGTCTGGAGGGTAAGTCATGAGGAGCAGCTGAGGGAGCTGAGGGAGCTCAGCCTGGAGAACAGGAGGCTCTGTGGAACAGCCAACACATTGAAAACCTCTTCTGTGGTGTAATTATCCACAGGGATCTGCTTCCAGTTTTGTATATAGCTGCTGGAAGCAGTGTCGTCGTCAAGGTCAGGAAGCAGGGGGAGTGAATTTGTTTGCAATTAATATAGGAACTGGAAAAAGTTTGTAAGTTCTTGTATTTTTAACCCAAACTCATGGCTGCTACATCTGCCACGAGGCTACCAAGAGGATTAATCAAATAAACTATGAAGTTAATCCAACACCCAAAGCCTGCCATTCTCACTGGTGAATGCACTGGTTATCTTTGACACATACTGTTTTGCAGCTGTTGTTTTTATTCATATCATTCTGGGAATTTTGAAGCCCAAATTGTATTGTTTCAACACACATACCAAAGGGACTGGCTCACTGGACCTCCTTGGTGCATAGCATTGTCTCCCAAAAAAAAGGAAGACCCATCTGAAATGGGAGGCAAAATAAACTAAAGTTAGACCATCGTGAATTATTTTTAATGGAAATAATAAAATCAAAGTTGTTCAGCAATGATGGACTGCTGCCCAAAGCAAAGGGAGAAAGAAGGAAAAAAGCACAAATGTCTCTACTTCAGAAAAGTACTGTTTTCTGTGATATGCAATTTAATATTTGTCTAAAACACTCTAATACCTGTAAATTACATGTGGAAAAGAATGATTAAAAGCTGATTTTATGTAGCCATGACATTTGCTTTAAATTCTATTTTTTTACCATCTCTATTTCTGCATTACAGCAAGGTTCCTGTGAGCGTCTCAAGTGCTGTGGCCTTGAGAGTAAAGAAAATGAAGACAATCCAGACAGACTGAGAATTTAAGAACAGTGGTGCTGGCTGGGGAGGAGTGCCTGGAGTTACAGCAGAAGGTAAATTTACATGACTGTTACCACTCAAACTCTGCATTTACATTCCAATTAACACACAAACACTCCCAGTCGGAAAGCCTGGTTCTGGATCACCTCTGCCTGCAGTTTGGTGTGGTAAGCCAGGTGATTCTGCCTTTTGGTATACTTATCCATCATAAATGCCACTTGGAAATACACCTATATGTCCTGCTCCCATGTCTTGAGAATCATTTGTATTCCACCTCAAATACCAGTATTACATGTTCTGATAGTTGCCCTTAAAACATCGTGCCAGCTTTGACCACTTCCTCACAGGGAGAACTGGGAAAGGAAAACCAAGTCCAGAAAGCAACACTTTTAACAACTGATTTGCTGAAGAAACCTGCAAGTGCTCTGTTAAAAAATAAAACATTTGTTCTGTAATATATTTAGTTCTTTGGGAGTCTTAGTTAAGAAATGGCTTGAGCACTTGAAATCCTAAAATGCATTAGTACTCTGTGAGACTTATATTTTAACATGCACAAATGGTTTTTCAAAGTGTGCTTCAGGCTCCTAATTTGCTACACAGGCTTTCAAACTGTTTATCCTTTGTGAGTATACAATTGAAAAACACCATGTCAAATTGAGGCAAAAGGCATCTGGGTGAGCTTCTGGATTCTTTCTCATTCTCTTCAGATGCTGTCAGAGGTAAAAGTAGAGACAAGACAAATCATAAGATAAAATGTTTTGGTTTTTTTTTTGGTGCATTTTATGCATAAAGGATCTGTAATGCAAAAGTGTAAATGAGACCTCTCAAGCCAAAGCCACCTCGCCTGTGTTTGAATATCAAAGTTTATGTGTCAAATTAATATTTTGCTCTTTGAGGTTTGTTTTATTGCTGGCATTTAAGGCAGCATCAACTGTGGACTGCCCAGGAGTCAGCTAGGAGGTTAAACATTTCTTACACTTTGTGTTTTGCCTGAGTTCTACCAGTCCATAATGATAATTTCTATAGTAACCGCTTTTTAAGTAAACAATTGATTAGTTCTGAAATTAGTCCTTGAAATGGCTTCTCTTAGAGCAGCCTGGGAGATCTCGGTGCAAGCAGCCTTCTGCTGACATGCAGAACAACGAGGTTCAAACTGTTTTTTTCTATCTTCATATAAAGTGTGCCTTGAAAATATTTATCCTCCCGGGGTAAGTTATCTCTGGACGAGGAAGGGAGTGAGAATCTCCGTGTAAAACTTGGTAAGACCTTGGATTCAGGGGAAGCAATGTAAGAAATGCCTGTGATATCTCCAAAAGGCACGTCAAGTGGAATAAGAACATTTTTTTACGGAGTTCAAATTAGAACTAGAAAAACTGTCTACAAGCTTTTAGTGGTCTATAATTCCATAACCCCCAGGGTCCCAGGGAGTCTCTGGTTTTCCAACAGAGCCTGCCCTGCCTTGTTTACTGTGTGCTGTTCTACTTACTGGCTCATGCTCCTTATTGCTGGTTCCTGGTCTGTGTTAGGGGGCAGTTGGGATACATTTTTTTTAGAAAAAGATGAAAGCTCGATGTTTCTGCTATTTCAGTTTGACTCAGTAGGTGGAGCTTGAGGCCGGCAATCCACTCACAGCTAAAACTGTTCTCCCTTCCCACCACTATGGAAAAGAAATTTTACTAAAGCTTTTGAGTCTTAAATGTACATGTCCTAAAACAGCTATGTATATTTTCATTCTACAGTAAAAATAAAGTGATTCTTTTTGTGTGATTTATTTCAGCAGGCTATACAGGGATTTTTTTTCCCGTATGACATTTACAATGCCATTGACTTTAATGCAAGATAATTACAACCTGAGGAGCTGCCTTCAACAGCTTCGTATTCCTGAATGAGTGACCATTTCAATAAGGAGAAAAAATGCTGATGGGGTGAATTTTCCTTTTTGTCACTTGTCATTCTCTTATTTTCTCCTTCATGAATATGAATTAATTTATATTTCTAAAGGAGGAAGTACTTCAAAAGCCAACCAGACATTTACCTGTAGCTGTCTGGTGAGTGAGCCCATGAGTGTGTTGAAGGGTAGGTCTGGATCTTTTATTCTCATTCATAAATTCTGATACACAGACTCAGCCTGAAACATCTGATTTGTTTTCTCAAGTGTGTCACTTTCAATTATAGACAAGGTATTAATTTCCAGTACTTAACATTGTGTTCCAGAGCTCAGTTTGAACACAAATTCCCAAGCTTACCTTCAGACATCCCTACAGTGTCTCCATGTTCACCGAAGCTCTTAAATGCCACTTAACTTGAGTGAGTTTTAAACCACCTTGGATTCAGCAAAGCGCTTCACATGTAGCCTTTAGGTACCTTAATTCCAAATCCTGCAGACCTCTTTGTTAAATAGTGACAGTCACTAGCCAGAAAAGCTGTTGAGAATTTTTGGAATGCTTTATCAGCATTACCTGGTATCTTAAGGAACTTCTCACTTTCTCTATTTCAGCTGTCTTTCTTTAGTTTAAAGAGACCCATGTAAGGACAATGAAAATATTTCTCAACAAGAGTACTTCTAAAAGCCTTACACAAATACTTTGCAATAGGAGCACCAAATAAATCCCACATTAATTATTATTAATCAGCAAGTCAAGTTTTCTCTCCCATCACCAGAGAGAGCTGGTCTCATTTTTAGACACATCATTATCACAAATTCTCTAAAACTGGCTCTTTCTTTGCCCACAGGAGCATTAAATTTTTTTCAATTTCGAGGTCCACGGCCTCTCTGTGCAAATAGTTTGGTCAACAGTAGGTGGCAGACATATCCCACGTGAGAGCTTGGAAAAGGCTTCATCAGGCTAGTTCTTATGGAATGCTGGTGCCTGTTTACTCAGGACACACCGCAGCTTTCCCTGCCAGAGCTCTCTTTTAGGAAAGGATTAGGCTTGAACATCAGTTTTAGAGTCATCTCAGTATAACCTGAGCTAGACCTGCTTTTAGCAGGTACATTTCCTGCTCTTCCACTAATCGGTCTAAAAACATTTGTGTGATTTGGTGAGAAATAACTTTCTTAAAATATTGTAGAAATATTTTATGAGCACCTTATGAAAGGATCCAAGGTCCAATCTCCCTTTTACTGAGCTCGCTTTCCAGTGAAGTCAGGCGAGTTTTGGCACTGACTTCGATGTGAACAGAATTAGGCCAATGCTGAATATATTTCAAAATCCTTCACTGAGGACCTGAAGCCGAGTCTCAATTTCACCACCTCCACACAATAATTTTCAGTTCTGATGTTGCATCGTTCTGGACTGAATTTTATGACCAGCTTGAGCATGAAGTTTTCATTTGGTGGGTGGCCACATAAAATAACCTCAGCCCATGTCAGTGGAGGTTCTGTTTTGTGACACTGGGAATATAGCATGGAACATTCTCTAGCCACGAGTCTCTGGGGCCTGATGACATGCATCCCAAGGTTCTGAGGGAACTGGCTGGTGTGGTCTCTGAGCCACTCTCCATCATATTGGAAAAGTCACAGCCGTCAGAGGAAGGCCCCAGTGACTGGAAAAAGGGAAATGTCACTCCAGTTTATAAAAAGGAAAGAAAGGAAGAACAGGGAACTCCAGAGCAGTGAGCCTCACCTCTGTGCCAGGGAAGGTCATGGAGCAGATCCTCATGGAAGCAATGTTAAGGCATATGCAAGACAAGGAGGTGATCTGGGACAGCCAGTATGGCTTCACTAAGGGCAAATCATGCCTGACTAGTCTGGTATCTTTAAAATCATCAAGTCCAACCATTAACCAATTGGCAATTGCACCAATAAACCATGTCAATTAGCTGTATCCAAAATGTTTCACTGGAAACATCAGAGTTCTGATAAACTTTCATGAAATCCGTGGTTATATTTCCATATTGGTTCTGACAAACCCCCAGGGAAGCAGGCCCTCTGCTTGAGGGATTTCTGTCAAATGATCCAAGAACATTTGTGTTCTGGAATGTCAAAGGATCCATCCCAAAACTCTTTCAGTGCTAACAGCCACGAGGCTGCAGTGCCCAACTGTGCAGCAGGGCCTTGGTGACTGAGACTTGTGTTCAGGTCAGGCTCTCAGCATCTTCAGCCTTGCTGGATTTATCCGGGATGGAGTCTTGAGTCCTGGCTCAGTGCTGGGCTCTCCTCTCTGCCAGCGAGAAATGTGGTTCAACGCCTAATTTGCACAGCTTCCAACTTCCATGCCCAGGGAGCCAGGAATCTGGCAGTCCTAGGCAACCTGCCTAGATCTGCACTGATTTTAAGGGAATTCTCAATCCTGTTTGCATGGAATAGCTCCTGTGCCTGTACTGTAGACCCTCACTCTGTGTTTCCAGCACTCAAAAGTCAAGGAGAAGAGTCAGAAACCCAAGTTCACTCAAAGGTGAGGGTGTCAGATAAGGGCAATTCCAAATTAATTTTTACAATTGAATTTCCTGAGTTACTTCTGAGGCCTGTGGACAGGTTACAGATATGCCTGACTGGCAGTATTGCAGCGCTGCTGGTATGAGCAGGAAAGGCCTTTGGGCAGAGAGCAAATATCAAGGACTGTCAGTGGGGCTGGAGGGCACCACAGAGGAACGGCCTCGCGAGTGTAGCCTCGGCCTGATTGATCCGAGAGACAACACTGAAAGCCTCATGGGCAAAGAGCTTGGTAATATTTCTTTGCATGGCTTGAGAAGGATTCTCGGGTTAGTGTTCAAATTTAAAAAACCAGACATCACAGCTGGTCAGGCTGTGCAGAGCCACTGTGCCTGCTGCCTTTTTATAGTTCCCTGGATGTGTGGGCCCATGTTTTTATTGCTTATTTAAGAGAACCACAGGGACCACACAGATCATTGCTAACCTCAATCACAGCTTTTGGTCTCGGATGAGTCCTGATTCTGGGAATATACTGAGGAGCCTCTCTTTTAAAATCAGCCTTGAAAAGCCTTTCTGGAGGCTTTCAAATTCAGAGAGACTGAATTTCAAATCCTAATCACTTGCCTCCTTTGAAAATCAGAGTTTGGGAGTACTACTCTAAAGAAAAACAAACAAACAAACTAACCAAGCAACGTTTCCTCTGTTTTGTGCTATTTTTAGTCCTCTCCTTAACTCTGGGAATCCCAGGCTTCCGGTGTTACATGTCATAGCGTAACAAATCCAGGTAAAGGAGAATACAGGAAGGAAAACCAGAAGCAACCAGAAGAAAGACAACGTTTTGCTGCTGCTGCAAATCCAGTTCTCTTCTAAGAGATGGTTACATCCTGGTGATATCACTGGGAATCCAACTCACAGTTAAGGGAGTACTGGACCTGGAACTACAAGGCAGAGCTCACCTAATAAATGTGGTCTGGTTGAATGCTGCTTGAAAAACTTTGAGCTGTTAAAAACAATTGGTATTTACAGCAGAAAAGTACATGTTCTTAGGTTTGACTAACTGACCGTTGTTTCTGAGGCTCAGACAAACATTTGGAAGTACTTTACCGGGCTTTTGGATTTCACCTGGGGAGACAGGAAGCTCCACATTTCATTCGTGGAGTCTCAGAATTCCTTATAGCAGTATAAAACTGGATTATCTTTCTATCTCAGTGAGTGAATGACAGTGCCAATTTTAAAATGTCTTAATCTGCCTGCTCCAGTAACAAGAACTTAAAATGGCTTTACAAACTTCTATTCTCCTGCTAAGGTGCCACTTGAGTCCGTGACTCTCAGCTAAAGAAATACTGAAGGCAGTAGGGAATATATGAGGTAGAAAATGCTATTCTTGCTCCAGGACTTAATTTAAAATAACTATCTTTCCATTTTTCAAAGTTGTCAGGGCTTTTTCTTCAGGAGTTGTTTGCTCAGGAAGAGAGTAAAGAATAAGAAAAGAATCACTCTCTTTTCTCCTTAATGCTTGAGCATTTACAAGTTGTCTTAAGTAGATGAACTGGTATCTTCCCAAGAAAGAAAGCAATATTAAAAAACCCAAGGCCATAACAGAAAAAAGCAGCACAAGAGAACAATTATAGCAGCAACACAGATTCTGTTTCTATGGAGATGGACATGAAAGAGAAAATATTTATTTAGCTTGGGAGTTTTTAGACCAGAATGGGAAAACTGAGAGTTTACAATGGAAGTAAATGAAAATAGGACAAAATAAGAGTGTCAGCACTGTCAGTGATGCAGTAACGTCAGGGGGGTCACCTGCACAGTAGCACAAATTTTCCACAAGTCCTACAGCCCCTCTAGACATACAGCAATGTTTTCAACTCTGGAAGTGTTTCAAGTTGGGAGCAAACCCAGTGGGGCTCCCAAAATCATTGGTTCATTTTCAAACTGCTTTGCTTCTGATTTTAGTAAATACACCTGCTTACACTTACAAGAAAAGTTTGTAGCCATGTTTTTAAATAGATTGGAGATCCTGGATAAATGACTTAAAGGAATTAGAAACAAAAAAACCTCTCAACATTTCCTTCTCAAAACTCAGAAGTTTTCAGTGTCTCTTTTATTGTTAAACCTGAAGTGCATCAGACCTAGGGAAGAAATATTAACAATCTCCTGCCAAACAAAAGCTTTCAGCCTTGGCTCTTGACTGAACCACGTCCCGTGGCTCTTCTCTCCTGCCAAAGGCCATCAAGCAGCACAGCAGAGCAGCAAAGAAATTGGAAATTGAGTGCCAAAAAGTTTCTAGGGCACAAGTGAATGCACTGGACTCCAAAGGCCTCCGGGCAGTTATGTAAGAGGGAGAAAAAAGATCCCCAGCGACAGTGGTATCATGAACCGAACATCAGTCACACCACCACAGCCACTGCGGTTCCAGAGAGCCGATCAAAGGCTTCAGAAGGAACACTGGAGCAGGAGACCTCCCTGAGAAGGACCTGCTGAACTGAGCAACACTGCACCGTGGGGGTTTCTTTGCCTCTCCTGTTTTGTGTTCAGATGCAATATTTGGGTACGCCCATACCAAAACATCACACTAGTTTTGTTTGAGGGACCTTGTAACTACAGATGGATAAAAAGATCAAGCCACTACTCCCCTAGTTTGCGGATTACCTACTTATGCTGACAGCAAAAAGAGTCATGGGGGTGTGGAGAGAAGAGAGATATTCTGACAAGTCCCAGAATATGCCAGCTGACACCCTCCCAAAGCACCGAAGGCTCTAAATTTGGGTACATTCAAGCAACTGGCTGTTTAATAGGCAAAGCAAAGCTGTACTTGTACCTGCTGCCAAAGGATCATGTTGGCAAATGGCACTTGATAAGGAAAATAGCCACCATCACCACACTATGGACTTTTGAGACAAATGGGTAGGGATGGTAGAATTCCCTAGGGATCAAATGTATAGAGTTAGCAAGAACAGTCATTCTGGTTGATTCAAAAACCCTTATTTTAATGACCAAGAACTCTGTAAAACATCAGATGAGCGGCTGATGCCCCAAGATGAACAGTTTAGCCTCAGAACTGAGGATGTGCCCAGGAGATACACGTGTATCTCCTGGAGTGCTGTTAGCTACACCTGAGCAGGGCTCTGCCTGTTCTGCCACAGTGATCAAACCCTTTCCATCTTCATGGTTGCTTGTTTTACATTGATGAGTCCATCTCTGTTCAAATAAAAGCCATATATCTGAGATCTTTGGCTCATTCTGCGTGGGAGCTAAACATCGGTGATAAGAACAGCAAACATCATGCACCAGAGCAGGGAAAAAACATGATACCTGATACCTGTCCGTGTGTCCAGAGCTACAGACATTTATTTAGAAAATGCTGATCGTTACAGTTATTAAAAAATGAGCTACTGTCCAATGGAAAAAAGAAAACAAGCAAGGCTCATGTCTGTAGGCACGGGGCTGGAAATGTGAGCTGGCAACACCATTTCCAGCATTTCTTCACCTCCACCTGCAGACAGGTGAAAAGGAACATTCTTTTTGCTGGTTCCCTCTGCTTTGGCAGAAGAAAGTTTTACACTTTGAGGAAGAAAAAAGATCACTGGCTGGCTGCCCTCCTTCCTGTTAGCATGAGATATGTAAAAAGCCAAAGCAAAGCCAGGAACAAAACCCCCTCCAAAACAGAGCTGTGGTTACTGGCACAGTATGTCCTAAAGTGTCTCTGGGTTTGGTGTGTGTCTTGTGGTCCACTCACACAAAAAAAACTTTGTGTCTTGAAAACAAAGAAGAAACAGCAGTAAATAAAATTGAGGGGGTTACTTGACGTTCTTTTGGTTTTGAGACATCACTTTGGAAAGGACTTACTTTCCAAAAGGGCTCTGGCAGTTGTTCTTATGATGATATATCACATTTGTTAACTCGAGCCATTATAGTACATTTTGGTCCACTTCTTATCTACTCTTTCACTTAGCACAGGCTGGTATGATGGAATATTTAAAAATTGTGCATCCTTTTTGTCTCAGGTCACTTACTCTTGGAATTCCTGTTCTTTGATCCCCCACACCTGGAATAACACTAGTTACCACCTGTAATGTGTGTGAAAATGGATTCATCTTAAAATGCCATTGATGTATTCCTTTCTCTACTAACAGGACAGCTTTGATGGAGTGTACACCACACAGAATTGTGTAACAGGAAGCTCAGTAGAATATTTAATATTGTTAAACAAACATGAGCACTGGAGTTCAGCTCCCTCTCTGCAGGTATATGAACCATTGGCATGAAGTACAGGACAGACAACAGAAGATATCTAGAAATAAACATGGACCCTGTATTCCAAACTTACATATTAACTCTAGGGGAACAGGAGTGTTCTTGCTAACACTGCATAATGCTGCAGGGGAAAATTCCAGAGAGCTTTCAAGATGCAACATTTCATTGAGGCTTTTTCTTGGCCCAAATTTCAGCCTTCCCCTCCAACCTTTGACTGTAGTTTTCTGGGGAGTGCTTTGGTGCAGCTTGAGAGCATCTCAAGAGCTGTTCTAAGTAATCACTTGCCACTGCCACAGTTTTTTGCCACTTCATGGTTGTCCACAAGACTTCTAAACGTCTGTTTCTGTCTCACTGAATGCTCTGTTAAGATATGAAAGGAGATGGTTCTTTGATATACGGACAATAAAATAATTACAGACTGAATCATTTAACCAGCTCTTTCCTGGGATTTTGTTAGGTTAAAGCAGCACAGGCCTGAAAAGTCCAAATTGTTCATCGTAATTCCCATCATTCTGCAGGAAGGTGGGATTTTGCTACAATTACCTGAAAGTAATCCTAATGTCTAATATTATGACATTTCTAACATTGCTTTTCTGCCAACCTGGCTTTCCCTCCACCATCCTTCATGTAAGAGGTATCCACATAACCTTTAATTCCCAAAACAGAGCCTTGTTCCTTTAAACCACTAGCAGGAATGCTGTTCTTCACCTACAAAAATCTCAGGAGCAGACTTGGCAAAATACAAATCTCTTTTGAAACAGCAGCAGCCAGTAGAAATTTCATTGTATCAAACTGTTCTGTGAACTCATTTAAGGTTCGTGTGGTTATTCCTGGAGAACAGAACGGCCTTTCCGAAACACAAGATGCATTGCCCTGGTATTTTCCTCAGTGGAGGTTGCCTTCAGGTATTTTATGCTCAGACATGTCATTTGATGTATTTCGGGCACGTTTAAAAGTTTGCTCTCAGGAGCAAAGGGAAGTATTTTTTTAATTTATTTTTTCAGATTTCCAGAAAACTGAAAATTGATCTGTTCTTGCTACTTCCATTAGGAATAAAACAGGGTTACAGCAAAAATGCCCAGCTGAGGAGAGAAACAGAGTAGAAAAGGGAACCTTAAGGACAAAGCAAGAAGCTGCAAGACAGAACACAACCTCCAGTTGTGTGGGTTGACATCCAGACACTGGGGAGCTAAATTCATTAAATAAATCCTAGTATTCCCCACTGTGGAACTACATCACTTTGGATCAGTAAGGATCCAACCTTATACCTGTTGGGGTTTTTTTGAAGCCTCTCACTGAGTGTTCTAGAAAAATCATTTCAATTTTATTCCATGTCCTGGAGCTCTGTGCAAACTGCACAATTCTTCCTGTGTCTGATCTCCTAAGCTACTGACTAATGAATAGGACATTTTCAGAGAGGAAAGTGGGGCTTAATTAAGAGATTACTCTTGGGAGGATGTCAGTACAAATGAGGAATTGCAAAAATTCTGAAATGACAGCCCTTGCACATCTACCCATGTGTTTGGCTGTTTTTATGGACCCTGGTGAGCAGCAGCACCCACAGAAAACCAGAACATGACCTAACAAATCAAATGCTCAGATCAGCCCTAGATGTCTAGATGAGCCATCTCATCTTCTTAAAGTGATTTAAAATTAAAATTCTCTAGTTTCAAGTGGACAAAGTCCTGTCTGGGTGAGTTGTTACTGCACAATACCAACCTGCTTTGCTTCTGAACAAATACCAGCAAAAAAAAAGGCTATAGGATTAGCCCTGATGACTTTTTCGTCTGATGCCTTGAACTCCTTGTTTGTCATTTGATAAGGAAATTTACGCAAAACTTTATCTTTTTGGGTGCTGGAAGGTTCGACCTCTTTGGGACAAAAAGGCCCAGAGTAACAACACCTAATAAATAACTAATATCAAAATCATTTTTGGCAAGGGCAGCCCAGGTTTTGTAATCTTCTTTGGGCCAGATGGAAATGTACAAATGCCAGCTCAAGGGTTAATGTTTTACAGGCACAGCTAGTAAAGGGTATATAAGCACATGCTCTCCCTTTGCTCTTCCTAGCAGTTCTGAGCAATTTTGCTCACATCATAATCTGAAACCATGAAGTGGTTAACATTAATTTCATTTATTTTCCTCCTAAGTTCGGCCAGATCCAGGAATCTGCACAGAGCTGCACGAGATGCAGGTAAGAAAGGACTAATTAGTTGTCTCGGGAGTCTTCGTTCTACCAATTTAATGCCTTTAATGCAGTTTGGCAAACAAGTAAGAGTTGGGTATCTGCAGACAAATGGACAAGAAAGGTTGCCTCGGCCAAGTATGAGCTGAAGTTCTTATGCTCTTAAGTGTAAAAGCTGGGTGAATGCTGAACTCTTGTGACAGTGTGGCCCGTGGTGCCCAGAGTGTGCAGCACAGCCAGAGTGGCAGAGCATCACTGTTCTCTTTGCTTTCCTTCCTAGACCACAAGAGTCAGATTGCCCATCGCTACAATGACCTGAAGGAAGAGACATTTAAGGGAGTGTAAGTGAGCGTTCAGCTTCCATTTTCTGCTTGTTTTTTTGTCTCTGTTGATATTGTCCCAAAAAGGGAAACTAAGACACACAGTATGAGCTCGTGAGGAGTGTGGATGTCTCACTGAAACACTGAGTTAGCCTCTTACTGTTACTATGCAAAGCCTATGAATATTCTAAGACCTGCAAAAGTCATGATGACTTTCTTGCTCTCTGGGAAAAGAACTCCCTGCAAACCTTAGGAAAAACCTCTGTTCCTTATGTGAAAATAAAATAGACATGAGGAATATAGGTTGATATCCTTAGAATGAAGAGAAATTATGCTGGATTGAGATGCTGCCAGAAATATCACAAACAAACCACCAATCTCAAAAACCGAACCTGCAATGGGTTTTCTGAGACAGTTCAGTGATTTCTGTTTCAAACTGGATTTGGGAAAGGCAGAGGGCTCTGCCAGGAACATAAGTAGTGAGAGAAGACAGCCTGAAGATCATAATTTGTAACAGTGGCCAAATCCAGTTTAGGTTATGGCATTTATGAATATGCTGGTAAAAGTGGCAGAAAACTCCAATCAACAGTCTTTTCTGGTTTATTCCTAATCTATTATTCAGGATTCTGGTTTTGGGATGTAAGGTTAAAAACATGTTCAGAAGGGAGGTGAGAAGAGAATGGATGTGGGATCTGGCAGGATGCTCTTCCTGGTACCCTGGTTAACCTTTGTGCATGTCATTTGACCAAACAATTTTAATTCAGAAGCACCTTTGAAAATCCTGACTGAGATGTTTCTCAGCTTCATATTCGCACCTGTGTTTTGTGTTTCAGTGCCATGATCACATTTGCCCAGTACCTCCAGAAATGTTCCTACGATGGACTGTCTAAGCTGGTGAAGGATATTGTTGATTTGGCACACAAGTGTGTGGCCAACGAGGATGCTCCCGAGTGCACAAAGCCGCTGGTAGGCAGTGAATCCTTCCATGTTGTGTTCCTCCTCGCTCTGTGCAGCTGCCAGGATCACCCTTGCTGAGGGTTTATACCTGAACCTCTCAGGTGTGGCTGCTGGCATCAGCCAATGCTCAGCTTTCAGTGCTCAAATAAAGAACTTGGTTTTGTCGGGTTCTAAAACTCTGCCTTTCAGAAGTGCCCAAATGATCTGTGGCACCTTATATTGGAGACCAAACACCACAGTTTGGCACATTAACTTTAGCATTGCCTGGAAAGAAATGTTGGCATTTAGTACAAAATCCTGACCGTAAAGTACAGGCCTAATTCTAGGTATTAAAGTGACCCAACTGCATGGGTCACCTAGATATTGGTTCTCCCTAAAGGCTTCCCAAGCTGCTCATTACACAGAATATCAAATACTTTCCTTGATAATTCTGAAAATTCCTTTTAGTTGGATTATAAGTAAAAGAGATCATTGTCTTGCACAGAGTATTTTAGATTATAATTAACATTTTTTCAAAAAAGCATTGGAACAGTTTGGATATCAGATCACATAAAACTTCATAAGATTGTGTGAAAATTGATTATTTTGATTTATGGTCTAAATCTTAAACAGTACAAACATATTTGCTGTTCAGCCTGGCCTTTCTTTTGCAGATAAACAGAACATACATCCCCCTGTCTGTAAACACTAATTCTGACCCTTGGCATCTCCCTTGCAGCCCACCATTTTCCTGGACAGAATCTGCCAAGTCGACCAGCTCCGCGACTCCTACGGTGACATGGCTGACTGCTGTGGGAAAGCTGATCCCGAGAGAAACCAGTGCTTCCTGTCCTTCAGAGTTCACCACCCAGACTTCATTCCTCCATACCAGAGACCTGCTGCCGATGTGATTTGCACCCAGTACCAGGACAACCGGGTGGCACTCCTGGGAAAGTAAGGAAAATGGATGCTTCTGCTTCCTTACACTTATCACATTCTCTCATTGCATACAGGCTTTTCCATTCAGAATGGGGGTTAAGGGATCACATTTTATACATCTTGGGTGACTTTTCTTCTCCAAAACCCCTGAAAGCCCACGGCCTTTCAACATTTATTTAATAACTTAGTTACTCCAGCTTCCCACTACCCCCCTTGTAATCGGCAAGAATGAAGAAAGATAACAGTACAAAGAATAAAAATTGGCAGTAAAATCTTAGTGAAAGGGCCACAGATGAATTTTTCACACTGAAAATCAGAATTTTAAAATATTTGACAATGCATTTTTTAAAAAGCAGACATACATGAAACCAGGTGGCAGACAACATCAGGAGTTCACTCTTCCCTCACTTTACTGAGTCCTATGGGGTTTAGCAGAGCATTTCAGGCTTTATGTCAGGAAAGTAGATTGCATATCCAAACTGGGAAAAAAAGTTAGAGAAGCTGCAAGAGATTTAAGGCTATTTGCTGTTGTTGTTGGCACATGGAACTTAGGTTTTCCTCTTCCTTCTAGTTTCGTCTACACTGTTGCAAGGAGAAACCCCTTCCTGCACGCCCCAGCAATCCTGGCTCTGGCTGCTGAGTATGAAAATGCCCTTAAAACCTGCTGCTCAGAGAGCGATATTGGTGCTTGCTTGGATGAAAAGGTACGGCAGATTTGTCTCTGTGGATGGACACTAAGCAACTGAGTGAGAGACAGGCAGGATTTTGCTGTTCATGCAAGTCTTGGCATGAAGAACTCGCAGAGACAGGTCAGGAGTGATCCCACGTGTTGGATGCGATCCGTTGAATGTGACAATGTGCCCCCTGTCCCCACAGGCATCTGCCATCAAGGACAGAGCCAAGATAATCGGGGTGCAGCAGCAGCACGGGTGCCGAGTGCTCGAGAAGTACGGCGAGAGAACCTTCCAGGCGGAGTAAGTTCCAGTTGCTTTTCACCTCTTTATAAAGAGTGGGCTTGTCAGCCTGAGAGTGAGGACTAGGAAAAAGCTCAGCTGCGGGAGTTGCAGAGCAATGAAATTGTCTCTGGAACAAATCCAGGAGATGCAGAGTTAAATGACGGAATGTCGCTCAGAACCAGAGATTCCGGTGTGTTTGATCCATATTTGTTCCAAAGCTGTGCCCCATTCCAATGCCCACAGCTTTTAGTGATGGGTACATCACTGTTCAGCAAAGTAGGTTGCTGGTTTGAACCTTAAAGCAATGAGAAAGTCAAATTTGGCAGAATCACAGTTGTTAAAAGATTGAGAAAAACTTTTACAATTAAGAAGTGGATCCCCTGCCTGAGCAGAGAGAACTGCTTCTGTGACCAGCCTGATACACTAACACTGACTAGGATTACCTTATAGATATGGTCAGCTTTGATTTAAAGGTTTAATCAGGACTATATCCGTCTGTGCCAAGAATCTGGAGTGCTTTCCAATCACTCAAGAGCAATGGGGAATTCTTACACAGACAAGAACCACCAGAAACCTGTTTCTTTCTGGCTATATTTAAGGAGTTCTGGTTTACTCTAGCAGCTGTCGGTGCCCTTTTTTTTAACCACCAGAAATTAGATAAGAAGAATGAATATTTCATTGGAAGAATCCTGACCTACCATATCATGTGTTAGTGACTTGCAAGGTTTCTGTTCCCCACGCTGCTTTAAAACAAGGGTATTTCTCTCCTTTTCTCCCCAGCAAACTTGCTCACATGAGCCAGAAATACCCCAAGGCTTCGTTTGCAGAACTCATCAAGATGGTCCAGGAGGCGAAGAATGTCTACAGAGAGTGCTGCGAAGGGGACATGGTCGAGTGCGTGGATGACTGGGTAAGCTCACTAGTTCAAACAAATGCTTACATACTTGAAAAATGTTCAGAAAGATAACAATTTGTGCAGGCATTCACAGTGCAGGGAACTCACACTTGTGCTCAACACTGCTGGGAGGTTCCTCAGGCACTGAAAAACTCAGGGTCAGCTCAGCTGTTCCTGGAAGTAGGTTTTGGCCCAGTTCTGGATCTAGCCCTTAAGGATCATGAGGGCAAGGAGCTGTTGCTTGCAGCAAGTGTGTTTGGCTGAAATCAAAACATTTATCAGGGAAGTTGTTTGATGGTATTTACTCCCTTTAAATCAATCATAAACAAAGGAAAAGGCAGCAGAGGCAAAAGGGCCACAATTTTTTTTCCTGTCCTGTCAGGTGCACTGCCATTAATCCAGCTTTCCCGTAGTGCCAATGAATGCTGGAGAACAGATTAACAAATCTGTGCAATAGTGACATGATTTCAATATATCCTGGCTGACTGAAACTTGGGCACACTTGTTGAACCAGCTGGTGTCCAGTGCTCTGGGATTTTATCATGTTTTGTCCTCTGCCAGAGCTGGGCATCTGTCAAGACTGACAAGATCCATCAGATGTCCTTGTGACAGAGCACTCAGTGACTTGCCTTGGTTTTCCAGAGTCTGTGAACATTGTGTTTAGCACACACAGGACGTGCTCCTCCCTCTTGTATGGAGACAGCATTTCTTTAGGAAAGTGCTAAGTACATAGGTGACCTGAATGAAAATGGGAGAGTCCAGAACAGAGAGAGGAGAGTGATTAATTAATGTCTTTAAATTATTATTTTATAGCTTGTCTGATACTATCTTTTAATTTTACAGTCAGAGCTCATGAACAGTTTGTGCTCTAAACAAGATGTTTTCTCAAGTAAAATCAAACCCTGCTGCGAGAAGCCAGCTGTGGAACGGACCAGTTGCATCGTGGAAGCAGATTTTGATGAAAAGCCTGACAATCTTCCTTCACTGGTTGAAAAATACATTCAAGATAAGGAAGTGTGTAAAAGCTATGAGGCAGGCCATGATGCATTCCTGTCAGAGTAAGTAGTGCCAAAAGCATTCCAAGCTCATTGCCTGACTGGATCCCACCTGCAGAGCTGTCCTTGTTACTGTGTTGTGCTTGATGCAAGCAGCCAGTTATTCAGGAGCTCTAATTCTGGCTGCTCCTGTGCCTTGCAGGTTTGTCTATGAATATTCACGGAGACACCCCGAGCTCGCCACAACAGTGATTCTGAGGGTTGCTAAGGGATATGAAACACTCCTGGATAAGTGCTGCAAGACAGACAACCCTGCTGAGTGCTACGGACACGCTGTAAGTGTAAAGCTTTGCTTGCAGATTACTGGAATGCTTGGTTGGTACTTGCCGTGAAAGTACTCAACTGGGGTTGAGAAGCTCCTATGGAAGAGCAGACAGAAAGCTTTGGAGAGTCCAGTCCCAGGGGAAATTAGGCACTCTGATAGGACATGAAGCAGACCAGGGCCAATGGCAAGAATACAGGGTTTTTCTCAAATCACAGAGTAACATTTCAGACTAGTGTGATTCAAGTGCCTGATGCCTCTGTCTCTCTAAAGTGATTCTACTTGTCTTGAAGACAACAATTGATAGCTGAATTATTCTATGGGCTCCATGGCCTGCACTGCTTATGGATTGTGGCTGCTCATGGATTGTGATGGGAATGTGCAGGACCAGCTCACATAGAGACACCTAAACTTAGGTCTCTTAATCTTCAACTCAATCACACACAAGACACGACACAAGTTGAGCCCCTGACAACTTTGGCTAAGAGATAGAAAGAGTTCCCTTCATGGCTGATAATCCTATACTTGAAAAATATTAACTTGATTTAAACAAACATAAAACCCCACTGCTTAGAAAGTAAGTCCAACAGATAATTAATATAAATTAAATTTCAAAAATGTGTCTGCTTTCTTGAAGGGAATTTCTGTTAGAACAGGGAATCAAGTCCTGCCTATGCCATCCTGGCTGTACAGAAGTGATCAACCTTGCAAAATGAGTATTTTGTAGTTAATAAGGCTTAGAGGAGGTATTTGTATGACTTTTACCAACAAGTCCTGCTCCAGTGTTACTGATAAACTTGTGCTTGTTTGCAGGAAGAGGAACTGAACAAGCACATCAAGGAAACTCAGGAGCTTGTGAAGACAAACTGTGACCTTTTCAATACCCATGGCGAGGGAGACTTCCTTAAAGGGTGAGCATTTCCTGATAAATATTCTGGAGTGTAATCAGCTATGCTGGCAGCTTTGGGCAAATTGATTTGTCTTCAGAGGTTAGCTCTGCTCACATTTGAAGAATGCTCTACTAACAGTCATTTTGATTTGATTTTGTCAGAATTCTGGTCCGCTACACTAAGAAAATGCCCCAGGTATCAACTGACACCTTGCTTGAAATTGGGAAGAAAATGACAGCTGTGGGTGCCAAGTGCTGCAGCCTTCCCGAGGAGAAGCGCTTGGCTTGTTCGGAGCGCTACGTGAGTCCATGCATTTATTCTTCTCCCTTCTCCTCTTGGAGATTTCAGTTCTCAAAAGTACTGAGTTCTGGTGAGCGAGCAAACTCACAGTGATTTTTCATCATCACCGTGCTAAGCATCTACCTAGCGGAATTCCAGGTCTGTTCATTTCTAATGGATGAGAGAGCCTCAATAGATGTTTGAAGGTAGCTTGGGAAAATTTTACTTAAACTTTTCTCTCCCTCAGAACGCAAAAGTAAGTTCATAAAATCATAGAATCATGAGTCACAGAACATGAACCCATCGAATGGCCTGGGTTGGAAGGAACCTTAAAGATCATTGAGTTCTAACCCCCTGCCATGGTCAGGGACATCTTCCACTAGACCAGGTTGCTCAGAGCTCCATGATTGAGTCTGGGGCAGGTTGCATTTGGAAAAGCAAAACAGTTTCTTAAAAACCCCAGACTTACTGGTTGTAGCCCAACACCCAGACTGTTAGCAGATAGGAAATGCCCAACTCCAGGAATATCTATTTATTTTAAATTTGAAACCAATGCCATTTCCCAGCAGGTGTTAGATCCGACGGCTTCCACTTCCAGTGATGCTACTGTGACACAAACATCACCGAGTTGTTCTGTTTCTGGGGAAAGTGTAACTCACCTTTGTCCTTTTCTTTTCAGCTGAGCATTGTGATTGAAAAAATGTGCAAGAAACAGGAGAGCACACCCATCAATGACCAGGTCACACAGTGCTGCAACGAGTTCTACTCTTACAAGAGACCATGTTTCACTGCCATGGGCGTGGATACCAAATATGTGCCTCCCCCATTTGACCCGACGATGTTCAATTTTGATGACAAGCTGTGCAGCGCTCCTCCTGCCGAGCGGGAAGAAGGCCAGCTGAAGTAAGCTCCAAGAAACACTTTGTGGGAAAACCTGGAAAGCGTAGCACTTTGAGGGGGTGCAGAAGGAAGCTCCACTAGTGACAGAGAAAAGCAGATGGAACTCCGTGTCTGCACTGACCTGGTCAGTGTGTAACATCATGCAGTTTGGAAGAGGCAAAATAGGGTTTTTTTTTCAAATAAAATCACTCTCTTAACTGACAAGTTTTAGGTAGGTCCACTGCCAGTGCAAGTCTTAAGATGTACTTAGATAAGACAATATACAGATCATTTCCTTAAGTTTTTCTGCCCCTGTAGGTGGGTTAACACAAAACAAAGAGATGGTTGTGTAAGACTGGGAGTTTGGAGTCACCAACAGGCACAGGCTCCTCTAGGCATGACCAAAAAAACCCCATAAGTGAGCTGTACCTGGTTAGAATGGGGTCTTTTGAAAGGGGGCACCCAACTACAACAGGCAGCATTAACTGTGTCCTGTGGCTTTGCTTCCAGATTGCTCATCAACCTCATCAAGCGCAAGCCCCAGATGACAGAAGATCAAATAAAGGCAATTGCTGGGGGTTTCACTGCCATGGTGGAAAAGTGCTGCAAGGCAGCAGACGTTGACACGTGCCTCGGGGAAGAGGTAATTCCTATCTTCTTTTTTTAAAAAAAGCCCAAACCTAACCACAGAAAAACCCCAATCCAAAAACACATATGGAAAGCTGGAAACTGTGCACTGGAAAAGTGGTTCTGCAAACCGCTCTGGCCACTTGTCTGCGTGCCCTTACAATACATGTGCAGAGCATAACATACACCTTGGCTGTGCAGATTGTAGTCATTGAAGAATTTCATTGGAAAGGTTGTGTAAGGGTAATCTAGTCCAATCATCTGCCCAAAGCACATCTAAATCTTGGATTAGATAAAGTTCTTCAGGACCTTGTCAGAAGAGTTGAGTATTTACAAGCTACAGTTGAAAAGTATCCATTTAAATTTAAATATCCATTCAATTTAAACTAGATCTCTAGCATATATAAACTTCCTTTTGTGCTGCAGATCCTTACTGAACTCTGGGATTACCAGTAAAAATTGCATGTGGATCAGTTATCAGAACTGCTTAGCAAATACAGATATATTGGCAGGGGGAGTTCAGCTGATTATGCCACAGGAAAAGTTTTATATGGAGCCATATTGCATTCCCAGGAAGTATAAATGACAGTTTCCAATAGCACCCTCATTATCATGGAAGGCATAGAACTCTACTACTAATATCTTAAACTGCTTATTGACTGAATCCTCTTTTATTTATATCCAAAGTATTGCATAGGTAAACATATTAGGAAGACTCAGGAAAGAATTATTTTGTCTCTAATCCACTCCAAAAGCTTCTTTTCTACCTTGGCAAAAACGAAAGATACCCAACATCCAGGAGCAGATAGATTATAGGGTCAGGAGGTACCATTAGAATGATCCTTTGAACCACAATTCAGGCACAAGTTTAAGTTTATAGCAGTTCCTGCTCTTGGTTTCTCTCTCATCACTGTGTGTGTTCCTTTTTCTAGGGTGCAGCCCTAATAGTCCAGAGCAGAGCCACATTAGGAATTGATGCTTAACCCAAGGTAGGCGACAGCAATAATGCACGTTATCTTTGTCTGTCTGTCTGCCCCTCCCTGCCCACCCTTCCATCCACTTAACTCCTCTGTCCCCAAAAAGTACCCAGCTTCCCTTTCACCACTGCCTTTGCTTTCTCTAATGGATGTTTTACCACCTGCCATTGCACAGGACACAAAAAGTTGAAGTACTGCCAGTATGCTGCCATTTTACCAAATACTCCTCTTTGTCTCTCCAGTCTAGGTCGCCAGTGGGAAAAATATGAAGAAAAAAAATCCCTTCTTTGTAACTTCTCCCACCCCTTACCCTTTTTCCTTCAGTACTGAATGAATATTTCATGACTCTTCTGGTTTTTGTCGAACTATGTGCTTTTCCAGAAACTTTTCAATTCCTTTACTTTGAAAAAAAAAATAAAAAATAAAAGCTTTATAAAACTGCATCTGACCTTGTCTGTTGGTGACTACCATAAGGCAAAGCTCTGCAGTGCTCCCTACACCAAATGGTAGCTCTAAGTAGAATATATGAGCAGGGATTCCATATTCCAGATTTTTGTTTTCTTTATTGCTCTTGGAAAGTTTGTAAGAAAGAATATGAAAGGTGGTAAGATATTTAGCCAGACTTTAATACTCTGATTCTACTGCAGATTCATTTTAGGCTTTACTTCAGCCATTATAATTACATACTTAAGGGAAGGTTCAAAGGTACTATTTAGTCTAAATAAATGTATTAGCAAGGAGCTCTTATTAAAAAAAGGATTATTATTACATCAGCCACAAATCAAGTATCTCTTCACTTGCAAAGAGTTGCAAACAGCACTGATTTTTAAACACTTTTCATGTCTTAACTTGTTTTTAAAAAAACTTCTAAAATTTTCTCCTGAAAAGCCCACCACCTAAATCATGTCCTTCATTGCAGGAAGCTCCCAAGGGAGACATTTCCTGGTTCCATGCCACCAAAGCAGTGTGATTTTCTAGTACATATTTCTTGTCAGTCCATGACCACAATCCCCCCAAGTCTTCAACACTTTAACAGGGACCCTTGCACTGCTAAAAGAGCCCTTTGTGTAACAAGGCATTTCACAAGGGCAGGTTTCTTGGCCTTGAAATGCTTTGTGCCTGGAGTTCTTGAACTGGGAGTGCTCTCCAGGCCATAGGGTTAAATATTTAAGGCACTGGCTTGAAAATTGAACAGAAAGACTCACCAATCTTGTTACAGTTGAGAGGTTTGAACATTCAATCACTCTGAGTCAGTTACGTGTTGGTTTAGAGAGTTGACGTGACCCCAAGGCATTCACAAACATCAAGATTCCAACTTTTGTGTGTGAATTTGAGGAAGAATCATTTGGCAGTTTCAGTTCAGCTTTTCCCCTTGGCTTAAAGGAGCACAAACGGTCCTTATAAAGACCATTCTCATATCTAATTAATCCAAAAATGTGACAGTCATTCCCTGCAGCTAAAACCAACCTGCTCTAGGATGGTGAGGCTATAGTGAAGTGGGACAGGTTAAGCCTGTTGGTGGCAGGGGTTCAGGGAAGATTCTGAGGCCCAAAAATCAGCACCAACCCCACAAATCTGTCAAAAACCTTGAGTTTCTCATTAGATTTCCAGCTGCTCCTCACACCATTCTACATTACGATTCCTACATGTGCCCCTTCCTTTCCTGTCACAACTGGTGTGGCTTTTCAGCTGATCAATTCCAAATGCAAAGCAGGTTAAGGATTCCATCCAGCTTTAGTAATTGAAAATGTGTTTATAATTCATGTGTCTGTCATTTTACTGGCTCCAGAGAGATACAGAATTAACAGAGAGATTCTTTCCAGAGAAGGAGGAGGGCAGGGTGGAAATCTGAGTAGTGAAACTCACAGGGTAGAATTCTGTCCTCTGACCAAATTGCACTTTAAATGAAACCTTGGCATCCCACAGAACAGTCCTCCTGGAACACCTGGCAATTTATTCCTAACACCGGGGCCACGCCAAGCACCCAGTGCACTTTCCACCCACATGCCATTGGCACAAACCTCATACCCAGTATGTCCTCACAAGCCAGAAACAAATGGGATCGAGAGAAGCACTGCCAGAAAAGCAGCGAGGAAAGTTGTTTCGTTCCCAGCCAAATGACTCCAAGGAGCCAAAGGACAGAGGAATTTGCTGCCAGCTTACAGCAGCACGTGGGTGTGCGTGGCCTGGGCACGCTCCCTCTGGTGCTGCCAGGGGTTATCCTGTCTCCTGTGCCCGTACATTCACGCACACCCGGGGAACGCTCTGCCACTTGACATCAAACCAAAGGGCCCCACAAAACACCTCAGAGTGACTGAAGACAAGGGAGAAAACACACATGGATGAGTCTTTTTGTTCCCCGAAGTCAAAAGAAATTGAACCGGATCCTTTTAGCGAGACAAACGATGGTTTGGATTACACCACGTACAGCTTTTCAGCATCCATCTGCCCAGAGGAGGGCTGGGGAACAAGGGAATTCTTTAATACCATGTCAAAAATTGCCTGGTTTTCCTGAAACAAGTCATACTCTGTCCTGAGAGTCCATACATTTATAAAGCTTTGTAGAAATAACAAGGTCTGGGTTACACATCAAGTCAGAAACAAGGTTGAGACGTGCACTTTTGACGAAATACATTCACTCAGGAAATCACCTCTGTGACAAACAGAAGTTTCCAAGTGATTCTGGTAGAATTAATCATTGACAGGGGCTGAGAAGAGTAATTCTTGCCATCAGACTCCCCAGCACAGCCAAGTAATCACAGAATCATTAGCGACAGTGAAGTGAACAACTTGGGATTTCCATCCTATATTGCCTGCAGGCCACACAGTCTGGAAAAGGTTTCCTGAAGAGACAGGTAATGAGGTTGCATAGCAACATCCCTGCCACACCTTAGGTTTTGAGGCACAGATTCAGCCACTGTCACACTGTCCCAAGTATCTGAAGGGAAAACCTTCCTCTCTCTTCCATAAGCTCCCAAGGAGACCCTAAAAGCCAAGCAGAAACCCCTGCTGTGCCCCAGTAAGCCTCGAGTGGTAACACTGCAGCCAAAGGAGTGGATTAGGCTGGATCTGACCCAAACTGCCACAGTGTGTGGAAAGTCAATCCCATGTATCCAGTAAAACTGAATCTGTCCATGCAGTTTCTGCACTTTGAAGGACAATGGCAACTTCTTGATGATGAGTGAGTTCCCCATTGGATCTCATTCCTAGTGTTGGCCACACTCCTTTCCAGTTAAGCACTCCACACGTGTCCCTCCTGCAAATGAGTGTACACTGGACACAACCTGATTGCCATCCCAAGAGTGGCAAGGGTTTTCCAAGGAAAGTGAAAAGCAGTTCCCCATCCTGCTGAGCATGGAAAGGGACGCTGGAGACATTGAATTTAGAGGGTTTAAATGGGTGCCCCATCCCTGGAAGTGTCCAAGGTCAGGTTGGATGGGGCTTGGAGCAAGCTGGTGGGGTGGTATGAGCAGAAAGGTGCCTCTGGGTGCCCTGCCCACGCTGCAAGTGCCCCCCACAGTGCCCTGGTCCCTGGCAGGGCCGTGGGGACACTGGTGCCACAGGTCTGGTGGAGTGCACAGAGGGGGTCTGTCCTTCTGGGTACGCGTACAGTGTTGATTTGGAGTCAGATCCAAAGGTGCTTTACAGCCACAGCTGCCAGTTTGCGGGGCTGCACTGGGCAGACAGAGCCTGCTGTAGTGCCACTGCTCGTCTCGTGCTGTGTTTGGGAACCTGCCGGTTCCTGCTCACGAGGAGGCTGATACACCAGACTTACTGCCTGAGGTACAAAACACTCTCCAGAGCAATCACCCCAACAACTGTATCAGATAGAAACACATACTTAGAAATAACAATTGTGATGCCAGGGTTTCATGTTTTAAATGTTCTGTCTCTCCCTCCAGAGTTCTCCTGGGAATGTAGGCCAGCCCTGGCACTGCAGGGATGGTGTTTAATAGCAGCATAAGAAGAACTGACAGTCACTGTTTCCTCCCACATTTTTCAGAATAGCAACACACCCAAACTGAGCTTGTAACATAGACACTGCCAGGATAATTTGTATATCACGTTAACAAGGTTTGACACTAATGCTAATTCTTCATTAGAAGAAATATGACAGGGAGGCTGATTTCATATGCATTTAGCATTGAAAGATTTCCAGCACATGCAGTGAGACTTGCACTGCTGTCTGACAGCTTTGGCTCTCTTGGTCTCTGCTCAGTCAAAGAAGAGGTGCAGCCAACAGTGCTGCTGTCCCCTTCTTTGACTGTGCTGGGGTCCTGGTGAAGAGAACGAGTCTTTGTGTACAGGTAGAGACAGTTTAGTTTAGGTTGGGGTCTTCCTCCACAGACACTGCAGAGGAGCACAGAAATGGGAGGATGTGGCTTTGCTGGGGTGTTGGATGAGATTTTAGAAGCTGCCTGTCTCCGGGGATGGGCAGGGAAACAGAGATTTCCTGTGACTGGGAGCAACGCAGGGCCTTGGCAAGGCAAGAAAATCACTCTGGCTTCAGGTCACCGTGTGCAATTCCATATCCAGGTTGTCTCACACAACAGCAGGTTCTTGTCAGCCAGTTCCCAATATCCCTAAGGCCCATATCTATCAGCCCAAATGCTGCACAGCTGCAGCTGTCAGCAGGAGGGTGGATTTCAGCCTCGAGGTGCCCAGTGGTGAGCGGGTAGGAGGCTGCGGTGTCAGCCTGGCACAGCCCTCGGGACCCTCCCTGGGCCCGTGGCAGGGAAGGGGCAGGTCCCTGCTAACGTGGTTCTGCTTCCAGTTGGGCTCCAGGGCTGAGCCAGGGACAAACATCCAGGTCTCTCGCCACAGGGAACAGCGGAAGGAAGCCCCGTGTGCCCAGCTGGAACGAGAGCAGGTGCACCCTCCAGGACCGACTGGCTCTGATTTCTCTTCCTGAATTCTCTCCAGGCTCAGGAGGGGCACACAGCCCCCGGCACAGGCCACGCTGGGCTTGTTCCTGCTGAGCTGGATGGGAGGCTGTGCCCGTCAGACCCGCGGGTGCTGGGGACCTTCCCGGAGCCGTGCAGGGGACAGGGACAATCCCTGATGGAGGTAAAAGAGCCCCCTTTTCCCTGAGGCTCTGAGCTTCCCATCTCAGCTGCTGCAGTGCCCCGTGGGCAGCTGGGCTGGGCTGGAGGGGCACATGGGGGGAGCAGGAGGGCGAAGGCTCCAGCCCTGCTGCTACAACCTTCCATCACTACAGCCAACAGAGGAGCCTCTCCAGCCCTGCCTCCCAAGGCATCCTCAGCAAACCCAGCCCAGCTCCACAGGACAAACTGCTCCCTGTTTGCCCAGGCCAGTCTAATCCCAGAGGCTCCCAGGTCATGCAGAACAACTGCCCAGGGGATCAGAGACTCCAGTCCATCTCTTCCTAGCACAGGTTTGGGTGAGTTTGGCAAATAGACCAACTGAGGAATTCCCCAATGTTTTCCCACTTTAACCCCTGTCACACCAACCACCTTAACAGTGCCAGTCCTTAATTCTCCCTCTCTTGGGTTAAGGACTGAGCAAGTTGGACCTGTGTCTGAGCAGGACATGTGCAAACCAAATGCTGGGGACTGGAACACACACCTGGCACTCCTGCAGCTCTCACAGTCACATTCCAGAGAAAACAGCCAATTGGACCCTCACTGCTCATTTCTTAATCCCAATCCCACACTTCTTTGGCACTTGGAGCACCACTTTTATCACCCAATTACAGCCCATTAGAGAGCTCCATGTCTAGCAGGGACAGGTACCCCTGGGATACTGTCAGCAATGCCTGAATCCATTGCAGGGACCTTGCTTTGAGCTCCCCAGGGCCGGGCACCCCGAGGATCTCCCCGAATAATCCTTTCGGTGCGCGCTGGAGTCCTCGGGGTGCCCCAACCCGGGGGGCACCAACAGCACTGTCCCTCCAGGGGGCCCAATTTGGTCCCAAAATGCAGGGGGATCTTGCCTGTGTCCCAGACTGGTCCGGGGATCTGAGGCCCTTCCCGAGAAAATCTCGGTGCCGGCGTGAAGGGCCAGAGATCCCTTGGAGCCACGGGAGAGCAGGCACAGAGTCCCTCCTGGGGGGGCAATTCTGCTGCCTGAACTCAGCTCTTCAAAGGAACCTCTAAGACTAAATTGGTGAGTTTTAGAAGCCAGGCATTCCTACACACTCTAACATATTATAAGAGCTTACTGAGCTAAACACATAAAGCTTTTATCAGGGACATCTGACCTCCCACAGACAGCTCTTTTCCCCTTTCAGTATAAAATTATTTTCATGGAATCATTTAATGGGAAGTGCCCAGGAACCCCAGAATGTGCTTTCCACGACAGAAAATAAACAAAGGGAAGGAGCTCTGCACAAGTGTAACACACTCCAGAACAAACCTGACATTAATTTTACTCTTTATGTTCAAATGTAGGAGAAGATAAACACTCCAGCAGGAGAGCTGGTACATGACCCATGGTACCCTCAAAGTCCCTCTCACGAGGGCTGTAGGAAAATTGCAGTTGTACAAGTGCCTTGTGCCTGCAGATGCCTGGGGATCCTCTCCATCCACCTCGTGCTCTTCCAACAGGAGAAAGGGTGACCTCAGGGACACGGTGGCACTCGACATCCTGCTGAGAGAGCAAGGAAACCTTTAGCAGAAAGGTGAGTTGAAATCTTATAAACTTCCTTTCCTGGGAGCTTTGTGAAGCCTGCAACCAAGAAGGGGAAAATTTGCATCTCCTTTGGTGCAGGTGTCAACAGAGGCCAACAGAGCTTCCACCTTTTTCAGACAACTGTGCCCTTTTTGGCTCCCTGGCAGCTCCAATGGCACCAGAACCCCCTTCCTGCACACCCACGGCTGTCACACACAGGCACCCACACACCTTTGCTCCAGCCCACACGTGGCCAACATTTCCTCACCCTGGACATCCCAAGGGCAGTATTTTTGCTAGAGAGCACAGCAACCCCCCTGTCCTTGCAAACTGCCTCCCTGCAAAAAAGGAACCATTTCTCCTGGACACTTCTCCCACAGTCAAGGTCTTTTCAAACTGCTGTCGTGCCACCAAACCTGCTCAGGGTCCCTCCCAGCTTCTGCCTGTCCTTGCATTTAAAGGCACGGGCAAATTCTACCTTCCAACAGCAAACCCAGCTCCTCACTGGCAGTAGAAGCCCTGCTCTTACCTGGACAGACTGCCGGGCTCGGCACAGCTGTGGCTCATGGAGCAGCTTCCCAAGCCGTTCTCTCTCCCAGCAGGAAGCACAACTCGCCTCCACTCCCCAGCACCAGGGGAAACCACGAGCCAGGCTGCAAACTGACACAGAACGAGCAAAAAGCATTAATGCAGCACCAAGAAACTGAGACCAGTCTTCGCCTCGTAACGCTGTACGGGGAAAGCCTTTGGGATTCCGAGGCAAAGCCTGAGACACCCAGAGAGCACCAGCCCCGCAGTCCTGCCACAGCTCCCCCCGGGGTCACCCGGCAGGTAAGGGGCTTACCCGGCCCCCGCCGCCCAGCACAAGGCGCCCCTAAACGCCCCCGGCTCCCCGGTGCACAAACCCCGCGGCCAAGGCGCTCTCCCCTCAGGCAGCAGCGGGGCCGCACCCTCAGCCCTCACACACAACCGCCCGCACCTGCCCCGCCGGCCCTTTATACCGCGGGCCGGCAGCGCTGCCCAATCAGCACTCGAGCGCCTCCGCCCAATCCCAGCCCGCCTGGCCCTGCGGCCCCGCCCCGCCCGCCCAGCCCGGCCCCGCCGGCGCTCGAAAAAAAAGAGCCGCGGGCGCGTACTGCGCATGCCCACGGTGGAGCTGCAGCCGACCGCTAACATCTGCGGCGCTGGGGCGGCAGCGCCCCCTGGCGGGCTCCGAGCGGTGCCGCCTGGCGAGTTCCAACCGGTACTGCGGGCGGGGGGCGTCCCGAAGGCGCTCCCTGTGGAATTCCATCCGATCCTGTGCCTGCTGAGCACAGCCCATCCGTCCCCGACCCCGGCCCAGCGCTGCCCGCGTGCCGCCTGCAGGAGCAGAGCAGCAGAACCTGATGTGCCAGGGAAAGGCCAGGCGCTCCCTCCTGCCCGGGGAAGCTCTCGCTGCATGTCCTGCGAGGGACACTCCTCTTGTTTCTCCTCTTTGCTGAGGGGCTCTGAGCCAGAGTGTGGACTTGGTCCTGACCATGGAAACAACCACCCACCCTGTATCCCAAACAGACCCCTCACCTCCCTCACGTGCACTCCAGGCAGAGCACTCCATGCTGGCAGGTCACAGTGGCCAAGAGGTGACACGAGAGCTCCAAGTTTGTGTGACACGAGAGCTCCAAGTTTGTGTCCTTGGTCCGTCAGGACAAATGCGGTGACCACACATTGCCAAGAGCAGCATTTGTGTAGCTACACTTTGGGACTTGCTGGCCGTGAGGGCTGCAGGGCAGCCCCTGGTCCTTGGTGCTCAGCTATCCAATAGATCACTTTTCCATGCTGTATTTCTCCACATGAAATGCACCACAAAGGTGTTTGTGAAACCACAGGACTCTCTAACCGGGCCTGAGCATGGGCACTGCCACGGGAACAGGCAAGGCCTCAGCAGCACAGAGCAGGTTGCTGCTTTGTCACATCCCTCAGCTGCTCTGGCATTTCCTCACATTTTCCTGCCACTGCAGGCCTAAACATAAACTCTGCTGCTGATAAAAGGTGCTCCTGAAGAACTTTAAAGATGCAAGACTTTGTGGCACAACTAAAACCAGGCCCTGGCTGACCCTGTTTGGTTTCGGATCCCATGATGTCCTGCCCTCCCCCTCAGCCCCAGAGAACACAAGTCTGCACGATTTACCTCACAAGCCAAGACCCCAAGGCCTGAACACTGCAGGCCCCCAGCAGTGGCACAGGGGATTGTGCTCCTCCAGGCATCTTTGGTGCCAGCAGATCTTGTACCTGTCGAGGCTGCTCCTCTGAGGACTTCTTGGTGACTCCAGATCTGGGGCTTCTATAGGATCCTGGTTTTTCATTCCAGTGTTTCAACTCACACAACTGCACCACTTTTCAGACACTTCCCAACTGCCATTTATCAGGAAATACTACTGCCAAGACATGCCCTTGGCAGGACACAGCAGACAGCAGCTACCAGGAATTTCACCCAGAGCAGAAGAGCTCCAGATTCCATGACTCAGCCACACCTCATCTATGAGCAGTGTGAGAATAACCCTTTTACCAACCTTTTTGGGTAACTTCTAACAAACACAAGAAGTAACAAAACAGGGACAATCACTTCTGCACCATCAAGAGTAAGAAGCCCTAAAGTGCAAAGCAAGCAATTCCAGTTGATTTTTTTAAGACAACTCAGCTCACAATTCTCCCAGCACCACCACAACATCCACGGAAGCTGTATCCTGTAGCCGGATGCTGCAGCCTGGCAGGGTGTGGAGGAATACCACCTGGGACACCTCTGAGAGGAGCTTGTGTCCTCCCCGGGCCACACATACCCTGAGGTGAGAGAAGCCACCGAAGTCAAATACTTCAAGGTTCATGAGGCCGCAGTACTGTGGGTTCCCACTGTCACTGGCCAGGTCAGCACCAATGTTCTTACAAGCTTTCCTGTAAGCCAGGGGTGACAGTGCTCCACAGCACCTGCATGCAAGAGAATTAGGGACATGGATAAATGCTGCAGACATCAGTAGTTTATTGGTATGTTTAGTCAAAACACATTCAGAATGGAAACTTAAAAATACTTTCCACCTGCAACAATTAAACTAGAATCTACTAGCATATAATGCTTGACACGTTACAGCAATAAAGATGGTAATCCACTGTCTTGAATACCTACTAAAGCCAAGATGGTCAGCCAAGTTTGTTGAAATGGAACCGTAATGACAAAATACTCCCACCATTCACAAATCAGCAACTAACAGTAATGGTCAGTGAATCCCTTCCTTTGCTCTGAGATACATTTATTATTGAGAGGGTCGAGAACACATAAGAGTCCACAGTACAGCAGGTGAGCTATCACCATGTAAACTTCTCTGGATGATGTTCCAAGGGTTCGTGTCATTTAAACAAGAAGCAAGCCAAGAAGCAGAATGGCTCAGTGGCTCTTTTTACTACTCTGTTTTTGTTCTTGATTATTTCCAGTGCCATTTGCCATACGAATGAATTAGGTGGCAGCAAAACACCACAGCACTATAGAAGGAAAAAAAACCTCTAGGCTACACAAACCACACTGGTGGCAAATTGCTAACTGGTAACAGCAATTTGTCCGAAGGCTTCAAACCTAGAGAGTGGAGTTGTGTGGCCAGCAGTTCAAGTACTACAGATTTCCAGGTAACAGCTGAAATTGCGAGACCTTCAACAAAAAAACTGAAATATGAAAATGCAAACTGGAAGAAATGCATCCCGGGAAAAAAAGCGTATGAAAATAGTGCAAGACTTACCATGGAACACAGAAGACCTCAAGTCTGGCAGAGAACAGACAGATGCCACTCCACCTCGCCTAGCGTAACAGAAAATATGTGCAAAATCCTCCAGCTTACTGGAAACCAGCAAATGATTGCATAATCCAGAGACAGACTGCTAGCATGCCCTCTCTGCTTCTGCTTGAAATTGCCAGTTTTGTATTTGAGGTCTCCCGTGCTCAGCAGCAGCTTCAAGTGGTCACACTTTCGCACAGACGCACCCCCCCTCTGCTCCTGACACCTTGGAGCCGGCACCGGCCGCGCGCCCTGGCAGAGCCCAGCTGTACCGTCTGCTCCAGCTGCAGGTTACAGGAATGTGCTCCGCAACATCAGCCAGGAACACAGCTCTTCGCTGGAAAACTCACCGGTCAAACTGCAGAAGAGGAGGTCTCCTTGCTATCCTTCGCTCCAGAGCCACATCAGTGCCAACTTCAGCTGAGAGTTATGTGCAACATGAGTACGAGTTTTTAAAAAAGTGCAACTGGAAAATGCAAGAACTTAAGAGCTGCTGTTTAGTTCTCTGAAAATTGCAGTATCCCCGTTTTAGAAGCTCACCTTCACAAAAGATGCTCAGGTCTACTCACTAGGAGCTGCCCAGAAGCATCCACCGTTCTGGACTGACTTCTGCAATTCATGTCCAAGAGATTGCAACTCTGCTTCCTTTAACTCTGACATTGATTAAAAAGAAGAGACAACCTGGAGTCTACTTGGATGCCTTCTTCCTCCCTTCCCCCCTCTGCAAAAACACAGGCGAACTTGTTAATTGAAGAGCAAGGTGGATGATCATTTTAGCAACGTTTACTCATTGAAAGATACTGCAATTTTTTTAATACAATTTTCCAATTATTTTCTTTAAATGCTTTGCAGCCACTTGGCTTTGCAGCACAGTAATTCATACACTATACTGTACAAAATCACCAGCAAGACTGGAATGATGTATTCATAGAAGGCACCATCATGCTTATTACATTACCAGAGAACTCAAATACAGTCAAGACAAGTTTCACTGTACAACGCTTCTCGAAGGGGAAAGGGGAAGGAGGAGTGTGTTGAGCAGCCATCCCTGCACTGAAGAGGGGCAGATAGAAAAATCTGACGTGAGCTATCAAACTCGTTGCGTACTCAGGGCTACGACTTGGAAACTCTGGGTTCTGGTTAGTTTACAGCTAAATGGATTCCTTCTGGAACAAAGGTGTAGTCTCGTTAAGGTTTGTGTGTGTACAGAGGTTGGTCACAGCAAGCAGAGCGGACGCCCGCACCGTTCCCCAAGCTATTCTGTCTGAGTAAGAGGATGAAGGCTTTCCCTCCAATGCCTCCTGCAGCTGTCAGTATGAATGAGTTCAGAGGACCCATTAGTGCATTTTGATGAGTGCGTAAACACGAGTTGGTTTGGAGCCGAGTGTTCTAAGAAGGAAAAAAAAAAGGCAAGCTTCTCCAATTGCACAAATTGCACTATTTGTGTTTCCAACAGTAGTAGGCAGAAACGGCAACACTTACACAAAATGTGCAGCAGAGGGTTTTTGACTGAAAGGACCTGAAAGCTACTGGGCGTGTCCTTTAGTTCACTTTTGTTGCAGATAGTTAACCGGTCTTTTTTTCTTTTCTTTTTTTTTTCTTTTCTTTTTTTTCAGTCCTCAATTCTCCAAGTCTACATTTATAAATTAACAGTGTGACTCCTGTTGTGAAATTGGGGAAAGAACGTCCACCTCAATTTAAATTGGAAACCAAAGGATGCTTTCACATCAAAGAAATGATCAGAAGGGCTGTGTCACATTCCAAAGCCAAAAAAAATTAACAAGAATGCAAACACGATGGATAATGTACCACTGACAAGACTGTCTGCCCCCAGTGGAGACTTCAGCGGCGCTGTCCAGTGAAACGGCCTTCCATCTGCCCGGTTCCTCGCCCAGAGCCGAGTTTCTGTGCCATGCCCCCCCTGGGGGGAGGTCCTCTTCCGTCCCGGTCTCTCATCATGCCGCCCCCCACGATTCCGCGGGGCCCGCCGGGGCCTCTCTCATTGCGGCGGAGATCCCTGCGGTCGTCGCCCCCGCCGCGGGTCTCTCGCTCCCGAGCAGCTCTGGTTTTTTTCTCTTCCACATTCAGGCGCACCTCGCCCCGGAACATAATGGGCTTATGGGGAAAAGGGGTCAAGGCACACGTTAGTCACCGCGTCACACAGGCCACCGACACAAGGCACGCGAAAGCTCTGCCTCGGCTGCACGCCTCGTGCCCAGCACAAACAGCACCTGGTCAAGGTTCCCTGCAGCACGCAGCCTTAGCCCTGCACAACACCACTTTTACATTCACTTGGCATGCAAGGAATAAAGTGTTTGTCTCAAGGAAAAGCAGGGTTGTCTTTAGCCTCTTTCACATCCAGCTTTAGCCTTTTCACTTTAGGGTTAAGCTTCCTGAAGAATTCTCTACCAGGTCTCACTATCACATCATAGAAACGAAAACTGCTGCTTTCTCCTCTCCAGTTCCTCCAGTGAAAACTGCAAATAACCCTGCTCCTTTCTCTCAGACCCAGAGTGCAGAATTCAGACATCCAGGTGATACCCTTTGAAGGGTTACCTGCTCCACTTTCGTCTCAAAAGGATCTCTAAGAGCAAGCGCCGAGCTCAGTGTGGTGTCTATGTGCGGAGGTAAGAGACCCAAATTCGTATGATGCGGTTTGAGGAACACTGGCACAGCTTTTGTGAGCTACACAGCACTTCTGACACAATGAGAATGACAAAACTCTGGTTTTCTTACAGCTGTTTTTCGAATACCAGACCCAACAGCAATACAAACTAGGATGGCCCACGTTACTTGGGGTTTCAGGCATTCAGTCCATCCCTGGAAGGGGCAACTCAGTGCCAATACTTACTTTCGCAACTAAAATTCGCTGGACCGGCTCAGAATCATCAAATACCACGAAACCAAAATTAGGCAGTTTTCCTCCCACTCCTTTAGTATTTATGCGAAGTTCTACCACATTTCCAAAGCCTAGGAAAACACAAAGGAAGAGGCACTTTACCAAAACCCACAGTGCCAGCTGTATGACTGCTCTGCTTGTTCCAGACCTCTGCAGAGCTGCTCCCCGTGTGGCCCTAAGTCACTGCTATGTGCCTTTTTAACACAGCTTTTTGTCTCAGTCTCTGCAGCTGAAATCACTACTTACTCATGAAGAACTCTTTCAGTTCACTCTCATCGATATCATGTGGCAAGTTCCCCACAAAGAGCTGGTGGCTGTCCGGATAGCGGATTATCCGACGATTATCCGACTCGTTCTGTTCCATGTCCCCTCTCCCTGTGCTCAACAGAAGGAAGGCAGAACCACTGGGATTAGATGATGTGCATAACCTCGGATGAACACATCTACGGACAGCACCAAGCACGCACAGTCAAACCAGCCTGGACTCCAAATCACATTCCCTCATTTCTAGTGGAAGGCAGCAGGAACAGGCAGTTAATTGTCAGCCAAATACAACACAGGCCTGTCCAGGAGACACCTCTCATTAACTAGTCCCAAGCAGACATGCAAGCTGAATCCACATTACCTGGTCGAGGTCCTCGGGGTGGAAAACCTGGTCTTTCCCTGGGACGCTGCTCACGAACGCGAGGAGGTTGAGACTGAGCTTCAGGTTTAGTTTCCACTCTTGGCTAAAACAGGAGAAAGCGCATTATTTAACACTGGCCCAATAAAAACCAACCCAAACCCCCAAGCTCACCAAACCAAACCCCCCCACAAGGCAAGGCATAGGTAAGTGGCATGCACAAAACAAATTCCAGAAGATATACATCCATGTCAATGTGTTTGGGAATATGTTTTTTTTCACCTCTATAAATTCCTCTGTACCAATCCAGGACTGCAGTGTTCAGTTATCTCTGTTAAAAGGTGCAAAGCAAACATCTCTCCACCAGAGCATCTCCCCAGAACATGGCTAAGGTGAATTTTCCATGTTTGACCAGGCATTGAGACCCCAATGCTTCGTTATTCACAAATCCCTCAACCTGACTGAAATCACAGAGGACATAAAGCTTCCTCATGCCAAGCTCAAACTTCACAGATTAGGAGGCAGTCCAAGATGAACACCGAGAGATGGGAAAACCACATTTTCTGTCCAAGTTCCTGAGGAATTCTCTTCCTTCAGTGTAGAACAACTATATGAAAACTACCCAATAGAAAGAGGAGAACAAAAGAAAAGTTCTTGGAAGTGTAATAAGTATTTCTAATACAATAAAGACACCTGAAATGATTACCCTGCTGAGGATACTGTTCAACTTTGCTGATGTCAACACCAAGATGCTCAAAGTACACCCTTCATATTTGGGTACTAGAACACCTATTCCATTTATATTTTGCCAGGAAAATTGCTTCTAGAGATAATTTGAGAAACAGAGACAGAACAATAAAAAATATTTCTATGCAGTCTGCTGGTCACTGAAGCAATTCTCAACATTTTTTAAATTCCATTTTCTGTACAACAGTTAAGCAGCTGCTGCTGCGCTGGGTTCTTATCTTAGAAAAACAAAATTATCCTTAGGAGCATACAAATACAGGACTAGCCTGCAAGTAAGATTAAACACAAGGGGAACAGCTACAGGTCCACACTGCTGGGGAGAAGTAGTTTATGTTAAACATCTCCCTTATTTTCCTTTAAGCACTCAAGACAACTGGCAGTTCCAGCCAGACAGGACCTCCCAGGGGAAAAAAGAGTGGATTTTACAGGAAACACGCAGGTATTGCACACCAAATGAATGCTTCAGCCCTCCTATCGCTTGTGCTGTACACAGCTAAGCCTTATTCTGTCCTTAAAATGCTTCTAGGATCACTTCTTCAATTCCAAGAATAAGCTAGAAAAATCAGCCTTCCTGTTAAATCTTGTTCCATTATATTTCCTCATGGGTCACTGGAGCTCCTCTGCCATCTTTTACTGACACATCTTTAATGTATTATAAATTATACCTCAAAAGCAAAATTTAATACATTCAGACTCCCATTCCTTAGATACTTAGTGTCCTCCTATTAAATCCTGAGTAACAGTTAACTTGTACCTGCTTGCTTTGCATTCCACTGAACTTCTCATCTAGCACACAGGTAATCTCATTAGTTGTTTTCTAATCAGCATCATCCCTTTCTACAGAGGAAGACTGCCTCAGTGCTCCTTGGTGCCAAACTGTGCTCCCCAAAACCCTGCCACTATTAGCAGCATCCCAAGATCCCTGAGCAGGGCTGCCACTCACAGCCCAAGCAGCAGCCAACTGCAACTCCCATCTGCCAGCACAGAGTACACCCAAAGACACCCAGAAAGGATTTCTGCAGACAGCTACTAAAGGAGCCAAGTGCCACAAACCCCTGCTTGATGGAGCTTTGACAACAGTGAAGGAAAAGGTGACATTGTCTCTTTTCTTCAGGAGCTCACGTGGGGAGGGAAAGGGACTCACCCTTTCTGAGCCAGAAGACAAGAATCAGGGAGCACCCTGCCTGCCTCTGCTCCTCTGCACCCCTATGATAGCTGGTATGTTAATAAAAATGGGAGATAAAAATACCTGAAAATGCTATAAAGCAAAGTGCCCATTTATGAATGCAGGCAGGTTGATTTCTAATCATCCACAATCAGAGAAAGGACAAGAAACGCTTCACTCCACAGCTGTAAATAAACAGAACTGAACTGGTTTATATCCAGAACAGTACATGTGCAGTCCTTGGAGGGGTTCTCAGTTAACACTACGAGGGCTGTATTTTTAACTTGACAGAAGAGGGGGGGAACTGGAACAATGCAGAGAAAGGAATGAGAAGTTAACAACTGCTTTGTAACATCCCCGACACCAGCTAGAACTGCATTCCAAAGGAGCCACCCACCCAGCAGTGCATCTTCTGTCCTCGTTTACATGCACACTGTCTGGCACTAACGGATCCATGAGAACAGGAAAAATCTGCTCCTGATTTGCAGCCCCTTGCAGAAATGGTTTAGGTGCCTTTCCTACCAGACTTCTGTGTCCCATTTCTGAAACGTGTGCAAGAAAAGGAGCTCAGAACTGAGTAGTGCTGGCCGCAGAAGAGCTGAGAGTTGCAATGCCTGCCATGTCAGTATTGTTCAGAAGCTTTCACACAGGACTACTTGAACATAAAGTCACAGCACAAGTTATCTAAAAGGGCATGATAAGCAGCAGACGCAACATGTACGCACTTAAGGGACATCTGTAAGCTCTCTTCTGCTCTCTGGCACGCATCATTTGAAATGATTTTTGCAGGCACATTACAAAAATCCACCCTCTCTATTGCAAATAAATTAAAACTCATTTTGGTTTTGCATAAGGAAAATCTATTCTGTACTACAAACCCCACAGTTTTTACAGGTTAAATACCACCTAAGTGTTCAAAGCCCCGTTTAGGCTGATGAAGACAGACAGGCTTCCCAACTCATTACACAGCCATTATCTGATGTCCATGACAGTCCCAGAAAACCCAAAAGCAACACCATACAAGGTGCTGGAGTTTGTTTGAGTCTCTTGTTTTGTTTTTCCTGTTTTCTTTTTTAACATGCATTTGGCTGAAGGCTAATCCCAGATAGGTTCCTCTCTGTCAGTAAAAAATTGAGAAGAAACCAGTGCAAAACCAACAGCTGCAGTAACCCAGCTGCTCTACTGAAAACTGAAGTCTTTTAAAAAGGTTGGACATGAGCTACCATGACATAGAGCGCTCAGGCACACAGTGCCAGGACCAGAGGTTAAAGGACACACGTTTTCAGGATTTCTATATTTCAGGAGGAAGCTGAATTGAGAGTCTCTGTGTCTCACATCAACTTGGCATGTGCAGGACATGAGCTGTCACCCGGTCAAACTTTCTTTCCTCTTTCCCCTCCTCACCCAGGCATCATAGGAATGGGAAGATAGCATTGTCCTGGCAAGGAAATGTGAATCCTTCCATTCCTTACACAGTCATAAGTTGGTACAGGGTTCTGTGACAAGCTAATTACACAGGGGTAATGAAATCCAGCATATTTCTGTGGATGTTAGCCTTGCAAGGCAATCTTGCACCTCAGAAATGGTGTTATCCCTTTTTACTGCTGGGGTAGTTCCACCAAGGCCCTTTTCAAACATACTTCAGAAAGCTAACATTTTGTGGGGAACTGGTGTTTTGTTTCCCCCTGTAAATCAAACCATATCCCCTTAACACAGGTAAAAAAACCCTTCAGCAGCGATTCCTAGTCATGATTCCCTATGAACAATTTTAACAATACCACCACCCAAAGTTACACCTGTTACGTGCACGTGCCTTCGCTTGCGACAAGGAGGTGAGTGCATTAACATTTAAGACACAATTAATTTGTGCAATTTAAGTCAAACAAGTTGATCTGTTAATTTAAAAAACTGAAGCAGTTTGCAGAAGTAATGAGACAATCCAAGGTGTTCACAGATGGGTTACCTGTGAGACTGGTGCTTTAACATGGGGTGGAATTCCAGAGGAAGAAACAGTACCACTAGGAGGCAGGTTTTTACTGGTCACTGAAGCCCAAGAGAAAGCCTGCAGGAAATGCAACAAACCTAGGCTACTAATCATGGCAAACCACTGACATTCCTACAGGGAAACTCGTCTGCTGAAAATACACTTTTGGTTCACATCTGACTTTTAAATCATTGTTGTGCAAGCATTACAACGGAGAGACAGGAGGCTGTGCAGTTCTGTGGACTCCGATGGCGTGGAGCAAGTGTGTACCGCGCTACCTGAGTGAGCCCCGTTCCCTCAGCACTCCCAGATCACTGCTTTCCATGATGTAACCAAACCTAGGACTGAAAACCCTGGAGTGGTAAGTGTCTTCTGCACGAAGAAAGACAGTGGATGCCAGAAGTTACAAGTGAAAATGCAAAAGAGAAAAAGAACTGGGAAAAACAGTATGGGAGACATGCTGGAGCTAGAAAATGACCTGGTCCAGCTTCCACTGGCTCTCCCAGCACTTCCAAGCCTCCCAGGTGTCACCACGGCAGATGATGCACAGTGTGCACTGTGGTTTTTAAGATTAGGCATCTCACCCCTAGAGGAGACAGTCAGTGCCCCCATTCTCATTTTGAACCCACAGTGCCAGCAATTTTGCATGTGTTAGTGTGTTATGTTTTTTTTTTTCAAGGAAGAGCAGTGGTTCCTACTGTAGGAGATTTTTGGTGGTGGTAGCTAGAGGTGTTTTCTTAACATTTAAAAACGTCTACACATGCATAAAACCACACACACACACTTTACAAGCAGAGCATAAAATTTACAATAGGTGATGAGCAGCACTTAAAAATACCATTTTTTCCTTTTTTAGTGAAACTTCCCATTTTTACACGTTCAAGGTTCATGTCTAGCTGTTCATACAGCATGACACTGAAGAGAGGGACCAGTATGGCCACTCAAAAAGGCAAAGCTCAAAAGCAAATCTGTTTTACCATCTGCACCCAGTAGCACAGATATGACTTTTAACTAACCTTCGGTGGTTCTTGTGGTAGTGAAACAGGTTCTACAGGAGGTGGAGACGGAGACTTCTCTTCTAGCTCCTCGAGGGTCTTTTCTTCTACTTCAGCTTTCAGCTCCTCGGTTTTTGTTTCAGATTCCAATTCTGGCTCAGGTTCATGAGATGATTCTTCCAGTGCCTCCTCTATCCCATTGCTACAATAATCAAATGCATTTGATGAGCTTTTCAACTGCTTTGTATTTTATGACTTTTTGTAAGCCATGCTGTGGTAACAGCTGGTATTAAAAAGATCATTGATGGACTCAGCAGACGTTGTCTAGTGATGTCATAACTGGTTTTTTTAACAAGGGAACCAGGAAATCATTTCTGGCCCTTATGAAGCCATTCCTACACTTCAAAAAAAGCACAATGGTTTGGTGGTGTTTGTGGGGGTTATTTGTGTGTTTGGTTTTTGCAATAAAATGTATTTTTCTAGTAAAATGATAATTTTTTTCTTTAAACTTGTTGAGATTTGAAGACACACAGGACAGAGACCTATTCTTCCAATACAGCTGTACAGCAGCTTCTCCAGAAGTAGATCTTCCTCTCAGTTTCAAGTGATACCCAAATTTGAGGAGTAACACTCCTGCTCAGTGCAGAGGGGTTGGACTAGGTGACCTTTAAGAGGTCCCTTTCAACTCAAACTATTCTGTGATTCTATGATGAACCACCCTTTGTCAACTCTTCACATTAACTACATCATATCTGAACAACCTTGGTCCCATTAAGTGTGTACATACACGTAGTTGTTACCTTTTCACCTCTCTTTTGAAACTAGAAGTAAAAATAACTAACAAGCATAAGAACACCTTCCATTTCCTCTCTCCAATAAAGCAGCACTGTTTCAAAATAATGTAACACTAACATAACACACAGCCCTGTACCAAGTGTATTTTCCTGAACTACCTGTTAAATCACATACAGAATCCAAAGCCAAAGCAATTTGGTCATTTTTATTAAAAAAGCAAGGTCATGTAATAAAAAGGACTTCTTACGTTACAGGATGGTTTTCATAGTAAGTACTGCTTGCATTCTCTTGCACAGGTTCAGGTGATGGTTGTCTTTCCTCCTGCTCTTCTTCCACCTCTTCCTCAGACTCTGACACAAAACCAAAAACTTCCTTATACATTTCTGCAAGTGTACACAAGCTGCACTCAAATAGAAGCATATTAAAATAGTAGCAATCAAAATAAAGCTTCATCAACGTGAAATAAGTAAAATTAGCTGCAAGAAAAGATGGAAGACCCTTCCTCTCATTCAAGAGGTTTGGTTGCTCATGATTTTCACAAAAAGAAGAAGCTGGAGACAGCTGTGCACACATGCCAGAAGAACAAGAACCACACAGACTCTACTCGTTCAGTCCTTCTCACCTTCGTCAAGTTCTCCTTCTGAATCCCCAAACACTTCATCTTCATATCTGAAGATATCATTATGGACATAGAACTTGTTTGGAACAGATCCCTGTAAAAGAGCAACATGCAGTGTTTAGCAAATACAGATTATTAGCAGTCCACAAGAAGGATGGGTTAGAGATAAGCTGTGGGTACACACCAACATTAGGCAATAGGACTATGTCCCTACAGCTGTTTTTCAAGCAGCACCTCTTCCCTAAGTACACAATTGGGCAGTAACTTCTGCCCAACTGTGACACATGTAGTGACAGCCTCCAGACCAAGTTTTAAAGCCAGATCATCTCTTTTGTCCCAGTGTGACAAATTGTAGCTACAGGTCAGATTTCCATCATCACTATTCGAAGTTTAACACAATCTCACACACACTTACTTCTGGAGCAAGCACAAAAGTCTGCATGAACTTCCTCATGGGCTGCCCATTGTTTGACAGCTCCCCCATGACCTGCACGACCACGCCGTCGCTCAGAGTGGCGTGAGCGTCCACGTGACGGATCTTGGTGTGGCACTCGCTGAACTGCAGGGACATCACCTTCTTGTGTATCTCCTAGAAATGCACACAGACACTTCAGCTACAGGGAGTTTTGTACAGAGCTGTGGAACACCTTTGAAATACCTGAGCTGGAACTAACACAAAAAGGAACTCCCCTGAAGCTCAAAAGATAAATGCAGGAACTAAGAAGTGTCTTCCACTGAGAAGAGTCTACTTGAGCTCATCTAACTTTTAATCTGAGTTTTTCCACTAGGATTCAAACACTTCTCAGAGTAGTCAAATAGCATACAACTTGCTATCCAATTTTTCCTGCTGCATTAAAACCAATGACATCTTTCATGGCTTTCGTTTTTTAAAGGGCCCGTGAAAGAGACCGAATTTATCTTGTGTTAAAAAATAAAGAAACCCCCAAAAAAACCCCAACAACAAAATCACCCCAACTCAACCCTCTATCCATTGTCAAAGTACCCAAATGTCACAGGAGGGGGGAACACCTGCACTGCAAAGATTTTTGTGCTGCTAAATAAGCCACACTGCTCAAAGACGTGGCTGCCACACGAACAGATGTCACTAGGTGACAAACATTACTGTGATAAAGAGGTACAACCAAAGCAACCCTCACTTCACTTCTTCAAAAAGTTTTATTCCACTTGAGCAAAACTGCACCCACAGAAGAATTTACTGCAATTCACAAAAATCAGTCCCTTTCCCAAGGAACCACTTCTAACCAAAATAAGATACATCAACAGCACAAGTCTGTCAGGTCCTCTTGATTTTGTTTCCCATCCCAAATGCACTTTCTGCATCCTAGATGCAAAGCTGATGAATCAAACATGACCCTCAGTAAAAGCAGAAATAAGCAAACAAGAAAAGTCAAGCTACCAAATTCCTATTTGTCTCTGAACAGGAAGCAGTACCACAATACATTATTTACCAGATAAGAAAGTCAAAGCCACTGGTAAAGAAAAAACCTGATCTATTCTGAACATTAATGAAGATTACATGACTGATTTTGATACTCACAGCTTGACCATACACTGCCTCTTGCGGCTTCCCGCTGGCATCCAGTCCTCCGTGGACATAAGAAGAATTCCTGCCATAAAACCTGCAAGTAGAGACGTGAAAGTCATAGAAGTGAAAAAAAATAGAATCAAACCCAACAAGTATTTTAGTCAAAAATCGTAGAGCTCAATGCAACAGGAATTTTCAGCTCACGAGTGCCTATCCAGTCTCCCCAGCCTCAGTAAGGATTTCTGGGATCTGTCCACATTACCCTTTTATCAGCTGAGAAGCAGCTCGCTTTTCCACAGAGGGAACACCTCGATAACATGCCCTATATCTGTACGATCACACTTGGTTCCAGAGGCTAAGGAATTTTCAGTAAGAGTTAGTCAGGTCCATTCCCTGCCATACTCAGGAATTAATGTACAAGGAACAGGACAGACTCTCGTTCAAAAGCACGAGTCCCTTAGAGTGTGGAAGTGTCACCTGTGGAGGAAGTCAGGAGCTTTGTTCAGCAGGGTGTAGTACTGTCTCACGAACTCCCGCCCTACGAGCAGGGGACTTGGCTTCTCCATCACCATTTCTTTGGTACACAGTGTCAAACGCTGCAACCAAAAACAGGCACCTTAGTTTGAGGATCACAACTTCCATACAACTTCCATACGTCACAACTTCCCCATAACCGGATGAACGCAGAGATATTAGAATTGAAACAATTCTGTGAACAGGGGCTTAATTCATCAGAAACTACCCACCAAGTCAGGACACCCTCCCAACCCTCATTCAAGTAAATAAAAAGATTTCAGTCAGTTCATGTATTACTTTGATGAGCAGGGAACAGTGGATACAAGGTCCCTTACAGAACGGGTGCTTAAAAAACCCCCAAACCTCAAACAACCAAGCAACAACCCTGTTAAAAACCTCTTGCACCATTTACTTAAGCCTCTGGCAATAACCTGATGAACATTTAAAAACCTGAGTTCCACAGCGCTGCAAAGCAAACAGGAATACACTTTCTTAAGGCAGCTGGTACCATTCCTTCCTCTTAAAGCACATCTGCTTCAAAAGGTCACTGTCACATGCGTAACATGAAGATGGGAGCACCAATATTCTGAAGCAATTGTGTGGGCTGGATTCACATCCTCTGAAGACTGGGGAGGGAAACCCTCAGTCCTCAGAGATGACTGAAGTCTTAGGTACTATTTGTCCAACCAAACTGCATTTCACATTTGTCATACAATGACTGGAAATAGTTGGAAAGGACTTCTGTGGATCACCTGGTTCAACCTGCTATTCTCCTACCCATTCACACCGTCTTGCAGACCATCCATGTCACAAAATGATCTTCAGTACCCTGGAAGATATTTTGATGGTTTGTCAGCAGCCAGCACATTGTTTTTTCCAGCTCACTTAAAACTGCCAGTGTCTCCAATCATGAAATTCCCTCCAGTTCTCACACTGAAGCTTAATCTACTTTCCCTCTCCAAAAACTAATGTGCAGGCGAGGCAGCAAGCAAAGAAGACCAAGTCAAAACCCCAAGTTTCCAACTTCAGAGATAATCCTAGAAACAGATTTTTGGTTTCTCACCAAAATAACCTTGACCCGTCAATCTACACCAAGGGCCAAGGGACTGTTCGCAATTCCAGCCAGACAGGACATAAAGCACGTGAAGTGAAATTGGGAGATTAACCTCAGCTCAAGAAGGGCCTGTAATAAAGGTAAAACACACACAGGAGCAGTGCCACAAACATGTCAGATCCTGCATCATAACGGAGCTCACAAGGAAAAAGCCCCAACATGTAGCTCAAACAGTTTACACTCACTGGACAGTCAAACCAATCTCAAACCAGCAATCCAAGACACAAGACAACAACAAGAGCTGTTCCCAAAGACAGTTATCCAGGAACCACACCTGAAACAACAATCTCACAGTCTTATAAGTAAGGCAGAAGGCAAGGCCTGAAAGAAAAATCATGAACTTGGGGATAAAAAAATCAGCAAATTTATTTTAGGCTTATCCAAAATTGTCAATATAACCTTCCAAGACTCTGGAACACAGTATTAGTTGTGCCTTACAGGAAGCCCCAGGGCAAGTAATTGTGCCAATAAGACCCAAACCCAAATGTCAAGAATACTAAGGGACATTAAAGGTTTGAGCCCTGAGCATGTTCGAATGGGGAACAAAGGAAAGAAAACAAAATCTGAGCAATTTGAGGATCTTCCCAGTATGACTCATACTACAGCAATGGCAGCACATGGGAATTCTAGTGAGACACCAGCCTTAAAAGAACAAGGACATCTCACTTTCTACAGGTGAGACTATTCTTTTTTTTCCTCCCCTGTCCCCCTTGCAGATGATGAACACAAAATTGGTGACAGGATCTTCACCACAAGTCCTTGAAAGAACACACAAGGATGGAGTTTCATCATGGTTTTTTTTTAAGACCCTATTAAAAAGCAGATGATAGCCACCACACATTCTTAGGAACGCAATAAGCAAAGTACATTTGTTAACAAATTGCTGGCATACCTCAAGGAACACTGAAAATGCCCCCGGGGACAAAACATAATAATCTGTGACAAGTCATTACACTCCAAGAGATCTGTATCACACTACATCTTTTCTTCACTGGAAGCTGTCCTGTTTCAGGAAGGGCTGCCAAAACCTTTCAGAAAATCTGGAAGAGGCAGGTATGCAATGATCACACACAGCCGGTTCTTCCCTACTGACTTCAAACAGAAGCTGGTTTAAATGCTCACAGACAGGAGCGCCTGTCCACGCTCTTCCACGTTGCTCTTCCACGTTTCCAGTGACAGTACTATCGATTTACATCACACAGTCACAGGATTTTACAGGATGCCTCTACAGTTCCTCACCTGTCTCAGTATTATTTCATTCTCTCTTCAGAGATCCCAGTAGGGGTAGCAGAAGCTTAATGAACTGTTCAGGTCTCCCAGGTCATTAAAAGGCAGTAAAATAAAACAGCAGGTACTCCTTGATAGCAGCACGGGCACCATGAAACCAGGTTTCCAAAAGATTAAAATCTCCACGTGTCCCAATTAGTAAAGCGCCTCCCTAAAGTCAAGAACCTGAGTCTTAGCAGGTCCAAGGGGGTTGGAGGTAAAGGTAGCAGTGAAATGTAAGCCAAACCTCAAGGCATGACCCTCAACAATTTACATAGGCCAAACTTACAAAGAACTCTATTTTCATGACTTACCAGGCACCACATATGCTCTATAAAAAGTTTATTTCCCCCTATCTTCAGTACATACTCAAGAAAAAAAAAATTAGTAACAGCTAAAAAAGAACCTGAGTGCTCTTCTCACTGAAATGAAACGAGCCACATTCTTTGATCAGCCTGAGCAGCCACTGGGAAAGTGTCTTAATGAGAACTTATGGCTCAAGGCACTCGTGTACACACTGGCCAGAAACAAAATACTGAAACTGGGATGGCAATCACCAGAAATCGAATACATTTATCCACTCATTTCTTTGTAGTGCAAATGTACTGTCCAAAACTCCCTCCACTATGCGCTTGACTAAATAAGCTACACACAGAGAATAACACAAACAGCCCTGCAATTGCTGCCTGTCCACAGGTAATCCTGCCCATGTCCTGCTGTCATAATTCATTGACAAATGTCATTTCCAGCCTTTCAGTACTTCTGGTTCCTGTGCTGCCAGGAAGGCACACAGGATTTGCAGTATGTTCTTGATCCAAGGAGAACCAGCAGCCACAGGACAGATCTTGCAATAAACTGGCAAGCTGGAAGACTAAATGAAACATGCAATCTCTTCCCCAAACAAGACTCAGAGGTGAGGGACCCAACTCCAAAACTGAAGGAGCATGCATATGTGCCAGTGCAATGCTTCCTGCAACTTTGATAGGTGTGACTCAAGTTCAGAACAACAACTTTAGCCTACAGGTGAGATTTCTTTCAAGAGAACAAAAACAATGGGAGAACTGGTACAGACAGGAATTATTTGTTATTTGCAGGCAAAGATAAGCAAATGAACAAAAGCAGAAAGAATATTTTCCTCCAAAGACCAACTGCAGGGTAGTGCTGAAATTTATTTAACATCTTTAGATGGCCATGACAAATAAAGCACAAAGTCAGCCCTTGCAAGGATATGAAACTGCTGTGGGCTGAAGGGATGACACAGGGCTCACTCACATTAGGATCTCTGTGCTGAGGCATGGGAGAACCAACTGCTGCAATAATCTCTCCCGTCTACACTGAGGTGAGAGTGTGCAAATTCATTCAGCCTGTAATCATCTCTATACACGGAACTTTATTAGGCTGTTTGTTCCTACAACTAAATAAAAAACCCCAACCAAAACCCAAAGCCCAACTCCTCAGCCATCGGTTTGCACAGGGGGGCAGCCCTGCAGCTGGCTCGGCAGTGAGCAGTCAGTGTGCCCTGGCACACCCTGTGCTCAATAAGCAGCTCTCGCTCTGGAGATGCCTTTTCCCCTATAATACACGTAGGCATTCCCGTTATTCTTTCCCCTGCCCTGGAGAAAGAAGAAACGTGACTGGTCCTCTGTGGCAAGGCACTGTTACCTGAGGCAGTGACTGAGCTACTGAATGGTGCCTACATGCTCAAATTTAGGTATCCAGAGAATAAACTTTGGCACAAAGTCTTTGGTTGTGCCCAGAGAGGTAGTTCAAAACCAATTCCATCCTGTTTCAAGACAGATCAACAACAGTGATGCTGCCTGGACTTCACCATATTCTACTTGGGGAAAAAAAAAAAAGAAAGGTTGAACTGGGTTGTGACAGCAGCTCAAGGAAGTGTCACCTGAAGCTGAAGGTAACGTCCATCAAGACAAACCTCTAAGCTTTGTGAGGGAGACGTGGGCCCCACCACTTGTTTTAATAAAAAACTATAAGCAAGTAGAGTGTTTTGTTTTATTGACAAGCAAATTTTACCCTCTGAACAGTTCATCCACAGCATTTGTCATAACTAAAGACATGCAGACATAAAGCTATACTTTTACATAAATCTGCAACAGTGTGGCTCCTGTCCAAGCTGCTGATCAGATTTGAATTTACCATTTAAACAGAAAATAAAATTGGGTAAAATGTTCTTGCAAATCAGAAAGATGCTCCTCACACCATGAGCAAACCAAGCAAAGCCACAAGAGCCACCGTGCTACTTCCCACACCACAGGAGCCCAGGGAAAACAGAAGGGAAGGGGAGAGCAGCTTTAACCATCTTGGACAGGTTTCTCTTGAACCCAGGTTACTCCTTGTAAACCGTGTTTCCTACTGCAGACAAGCCAGTAACATGTTACAGTGTGTTTGCTCCTGCAACCCATAAGCATGACTGAGGTCCCACCACTGCCACACATCGTATGAAAAAAGGTAAAAATCCAACTGGTAGCTGACTGTCCAGCTGGCATCCGAACACAGCCCTGCAGAGACTGGCGGGTACCCCATGGAAAAGTAAAGTTAGCATCAGCTGCCAGGAAAAGAATCCAGAAAGAGCAATCAGAAGTCCCAAACAGCTCATTTCAGTACTGAAACCACCTTCCCTCTGTCATGGCCTGCAAGGTAAGATCATCCTCCACCTGCAGTAAGGCCCAGCAGAGCTGAGTAATCTACCAGAATCCCTTTTACTTTATGATCTCCTTTACCCAATCTGCTACCACCCGAGCTGGCTGAGCCCCAAGGCACAGCGTGTAGCCCTTTCAAATCATGCTGTCCTGCAAGGTTGGTTTGGGTTTGGTTTGTGGTTGGGATTTTTGGGAGGAGTTTAACAGCGCCCTGTATTTTAGGCCCATGACTACCATAGGGGACCAGCTTCTGGGCAGTTCAGCTGTGCCATCCAAAAGGGCTGATACCCACTCGAATTGCAGCAACAAGAATGACCTGTTCTGGGGAAGCCACTCCATCTCTGTGTCATCATCCAACACTAGGTTCAGTGCCTTTCTTCTAGTATCTCATCAGATACATCTATTAGTTTGACATATTCACCTTCTCGCCTGTTATTTGAGTTGCAGTGCAGTCCTTCATTTGTCAAACGCTCTCAATAGCAACGATATCCAGTACCACAACTGCTACAGTAGAAGGAAGACTCAAATCCAACACTGTGCATTTAAGGTACTGCATTTCCTCAGCACATTTCCAGTGCTGTGAAATAATCCTAAGTGTGAGAGCTGATGCCTAATTTGAAACCTCGGTTCCATGAAGGAAAACGTGTTATTCCCACGGGCACCAGCAGCCAAGCAGATGGATGGCTGGCTCTTCAGTTTAAACCAGTTTGCACAGAAAAGATGTCACAACGGACACAGAATGCCTCCTTAATGACAAATCAACTCCAGGAGCTAAAGCAACACCAGTTTGTCAGCAACCACAACTTCTCAGCTCAGAATCCAAGTTGACAAATCCTGTACCCACCTGCAGTGCCACAGTAACAGACACAGTACCTCAAGAAACCTGGGTATGGATAGATATAACTTACCCTATTTCTCAACAGCTCAAAACTACCTTAGGTATCTTTACACTCCTTTCTGTACCAAAGCAGAACATTTGCACACTGAACTTGAAGTATCTAGAACATACAGAGGGCTTGGGAATTGCCAAACCAGAATGGAAGGCTACAATAACAAAATCTGTATGAATGACTAAGTCTTTCTGGTTGAAATCAAACAATAATCTCCTATCCTGTTGTTCTCTCCTGTGACAGTTCTTTCATGCAGTGGTACTCGGCACCAAGCTCAAGACCCAGGTTCACCCAGGTACCCAAGGGATTTAAAAGCTTTGTTGTGGAGATGCTCCTGGGTACCCACACTGGAACTGCAGTGACCTCTGAGGGGAAGGGGGGCTAAAGCCTGAGAACACACTGAGCTCAGCTCAGGTGACAAATGAGAGCAGCTCAGAGAAGATCTACTCAAGGCATCCAGCTCTGCAGAATAAAAGGTGCTCAAACAACTTCTGCCATATTACTGTGTGAAAACAGGGTAGCCCGAGTTATGAGTGGGGAAAGGGGAAGCGGAGAAGGGTGAGGTCTGCAGAGCTGGAGGAGCCCTCGGAGCCAGAGCTGCCATGGCAGTCTTAACTTGCAGGAGAGCAGAGGGCCCGCCGAGCCGAGGACGCGAAGCTAAGGCTGGTTCCGCAGTCCGAGCGAGGCCGACGGAGCGGCCCCGTCCGTGCCGAAGCCCACATACCTGCGGAGGGCCCTGCACGGCGATCGATCCCCGCGACGAGCCGGGAGAGGGACCGCAGGGCCCAGCGCCGCAACCCGCACCGAGCACCGCGGGCTTGGGGGCGCCTTTCCCCGGCGTCCCCGCGCCGCCCGGGGCGAGGCGGAAGAGCCGCCAAGGTGACGGTGAACAAAAGCCGCCACCCCCAGCCCCGAGCGGGGCCGATCCCGCGGGCGGGTCGGGCGGCGCAGGGCACAGGGGGTCGGGGGCGCTGCTCCCTCAGCCCTCAGCCCCGAGCCCGCCGCTCGCTCGGCGCGGCGCGCGCCGTTCCCGCCTCTCGCTCAGCCTCGTTCCCGCCGCTCCCTCCGCGCGGCGCGCGCCGTTCCCGCCGCTCCCTCCGCGCGGCGACCGTTGAGCGATCACCCCCCCACACACACACACACCTCCCACAGCCCGCGGCGGGGCCTACCCTGCCCGCGATCCCCCGCGCCGCTCACTCACCTCAGGGACAGAAGTCTCGGTGCGCGGGGCCAGGGGGCGTTTCCCCGCACGCCGCCGGGAGCTGCTCGGTGCCGGGAGCGGCGAGGGTGTCGGTGCGGCGGCGCGTCCCGGGCGGGGGTTGCGCGGGGCGGGCGGGGCGCGGCGGCGGCGGCGGCGGCGGCGATGTCACAGCCGGGCGGGGGAGGGCGCGCGGCCGCGGTCCCGTGCGTGCGTGAGCGCGCGCGCCTGCGCGGGGCAAGCGCGCGGGCGGGGCCACGAGGGGACGGGAGGGGGCGGAGCATCCCGGTGCTTTCCGCCAATCCGCGCCGGCTCCGCGCGGTGACGTCAGCCGCGCGCGCGTATTTCTCGGCGGCCGGAGGCCATAGCGGCCCAGGAGCATCGGGAACAGCGGCGAGGGGGTCACGGGCGGTCTGCTCTTTGCTCCTGCTTTAACTGATCTGCTTTTCTAGGTATGCCTGAGGGTCCGAGTCCTCCTACGGGATCAAGGCACCGCTGTCCGCCGTGGAGCCCGGCGGGCGCGGCACGAGTTCGCCGGCAGTGCATTACCTGGGGAATTTGGCTCCCGACACCTCCTCGGCTCGGTGCTGCCCGACCGGAGCTGCGTTTCGCTCGGACGGAGGTCTCCAGCCGCCTGCAGAGCGAGGGGTGCGGTCAGTGTTGGGATACCATGCGGGTTCGTGCAGAGCTGTGCCACTGTCTGTAGCTCAGGCTGAAGTTCAGGGCTTCTCGCCGAAAGAGCAATTTTCTTGAATTATGCTCAGATATTAAATAATCCAAGGTTGCGGGTGAAATACTAAATAATTCTTTCCCGCCGTGGCAAAAGCTGCCTCTTGTATTGTTTTATCTCCAAGAGGGCAGCTGGAGCGTGTCAAATATGTCTTTTGCAAATAACTCACTTTTGTATGGGCTCTACGTGTAAGGATGGAAATATTTAGAAACAAATAAATTTTCTTTGGTGGAAAAATCTTGCTTTGGTTGTTTCTTTGTTTCTTGGTAAGGAGCAGAATCTCCTTATGCCTGACTTGAGTGTGTCAGGTGAGTGCTGATGTGTGCACTGGCCCAGAAAGGGGAGTACCTTCAACCATCCCTGTTGGGAAGGCGGGGGGATCCTTTTTTAACTCTGTGGTGTCTGAAGCCCTTGGATTTAGGAGAGGAACTTAAGTTTTCTTCGAGGAACAGAAAACATATATTTTGCTGCTACTGGACAACGAAGTGTAAGAGCATCTTGGGAATTTCCAGACTGGGGCAGTTGTGAGTGACCTGGCTCCAGGTGCCCTGCTGGGAAGGGAAGTGGAGAAGCAGAGCCAGGGATGCCCAGCCTAGTTTTGGTGTGAGGTGACTGCAGGCTGGAGTTGTCCTGCTGTGGCTTACACAACTGCTGACTAGCTGTGATTGCTGTAAAGCACATGGTTACTTGGTGACCAGACTTGGCTGAAGGTTTCTTTGTTGCCCAGCAAGATAAAAACCCTCTGGGGCCATGTGCTGGATGGTGTCTGTATAGGTGAAAAACAGAGGCAATGGAAAAGCAAAACTGGCCAGCTGTGACATTTGGGTGGGTCCTGAAGGGCTGGAGGTGCTCAGACCTTCATCTCCAGATGCTACAAGAAGTGCAGTTAGAAATTAAGGTAAGTGCTTGACAAATTTTGTAATGACTGCTGTGGTGTTTCATCTTTTTAAACCTAATACGTTGGGTTTTGGTGCTTGTCTCCAGATAGAGGAGAAAGCTATTAATTTTAGAATATAGAAAGAGTAAATGTTCTCTTTCAGTTTCATATTTCATATTAAAGTATTGATTTTGTTCTTTAATTGGGGAAAACCAAATCCCTGAAGCTCCTGATTTAAATTGTGATGTAAGAGGGGCTTTCTCCCTGGAATGAAATTAACCAATTTTAGGAACTGATCATCCTAATTGGAGCTTTCTGTGCTCATTCACTGTATTTGGAATTAAAATTGCTTTAATTAGATATGTAGAATAAACCAAACACTGCCAAACCCTACCAGTAACCATCAGGAGAGCAGCATCAGACTGGGATCTGGTCTGTGGATGCAGTGCCTGAAGGGTTTCAAGTGATGGTTCTTGGCTGCTGCTCTTCAGCAGGAATCCAGGAAGTGCTGTGGTAGCGTCCAACGTGGGGAAAGTCAGCATCTGAAAGAAAATCAACTACTTGGTGCTCTTGCCTTGGACTGAGCTGTCAGTGTTATTTGGGTAAGTTTCTGTTTCTCTCTGAGTGAGTTAGGGTTAAACCTAATAGTGTTTTTCTACTTGTAGTTAAAATAGAAAAGTGATAGCTACTCTTAAGTCATATCGATTTCTGAATTCCAAGTCTTGGGGTTGTTGTGGATGCACAGACCCCTGAGAAGTCTCAGGGAACTGGGTTACAGGGGTGTGTTGGGTTTGTTTTTCAGACAGGTTAATGCCCCCAGCATCTGCCCATCTGTTTGTCACCGGGAGCCAGTACACAACAAAACGTTCTGCGAGCTGACCCTGCTCTTCGCACCCGTTTGGGATGGTTTTTTTTCCTTAACGAGAACTGCAGGCCAAGCAGCGGATCCGGAACAAGGCTGGGAAGTGCGCTGAGGGCTGGGATCTCTCCTGGAGCGCAGCTGCCGCTGGCCGGGGCCGGAGGTGCCGGTAGGGCCGGTTTCCCCGCTGTTGCCGGTGCTGAGGAGCGCGGCCGCCCCGCGGTGTTCCCGCGGTGTTCCCGCTGTCCCGCCCCGTCCCGCCCTTGCCGCGTCGGCGCCACGTGGCAGCGCAGGCGCGTCGGCGCTTCCGCGGGGGTTGGCGGCGGAGCGGGAGCGGCGGGGCCGGGCCGGGCCGGGCCGAGCCGCCATGAACTTCTTGCGGGGCGTCATGGGCGGCCCCAGCGCCGGCCCGCAGCCCTCGGGCGCCGACACGGTGAGCGGGATCGCCGGGGGGCCGGGCAGCCCCGCGGGGCCGCGCCGGCCGTGCCGGGGCTGGCCCCGCTGACAGGCCCGGGGTGTGCCCGGGGCCGCGGGGTGGGAAGGGGGCACCTCTCCCGTGCGGTGCCGGAGCCCGGACCGGGTGTCGGGAGCTTTCCCCGCGGTCCTGCCCGGCCGCCTTAGCCCCGGTGTTACGTACCTTTCCAGATCCAGAAGCTCTGTGACCGGGTGGCTTCGTCCACGTTGCTGGATGACCGGAGGGACGCCGTTCGTGCTCTCAAGTCGTTATCCAAGGTAAGTGCCAACTTCCGAGGAGCCGCATGGATTTGAAGTACCTTTGCCATGTACTGCTAAAGAAGCTTTGTTTGGTGTTCGGGCTTCGACCGCTGACAAATCTGGTTTTCTCCGAACAGAAATACCGGTTGGAGGTCGGCATACAGGCCATGGAACACCTCATCCACGTTCTCCAGACAGACCGGTGAGTGCTGCAGCCTCCTCTGGCTGGGAACGGGACCCCCTTCTGCTGAAACAACAAATACGGAATCAGTGCTCTGGACTGACAAGACATAGAGGGAGCTGTGTTTCTACTAATTCCTATCACAGTGGCTTTTTGTGATGATCAAGTTTATCAGAGCATATTCAGAGGGGATAAGGACAGAATTCCAGGGTCTTGGATGAGGGACAGAAACACTACTTCAAGAGTGAAGGTAGTACCAAAGTGCCTTCATGCTTCTCAGTGGTTACTTTTCACTGCTGTGGGAAGGCGAGTCCAAAATGACCATGTATTTAACTAATAGAGGGTTTGAAATAACCCAAATCAGCCTGTTATTGGGAAAAAGGTGAAGTAGACACAATTAACAGGAAGTGAATGAAGTCATCAGGTGTGTACTTTTGCTGCTGTGTTATGAATTGGTAGAATAATTCTGCCTTGGATAGTAATGCAGGCACTGACACTGAAGGATTCAGGTGAACAGGAGAGCAGGATGCCAGGGCTGCTGCTGTGACAGATGACATGAGTCTGAATGCTCTGTGGGGACCAGAATGTAGTATTTGTGGAGTCCAGTGTTTGAAATATGTTATCTGTCTCTGCAGCTGATTGCATTGCTGTACTTGATAGTAGGCACAGGTTGTAACATGGAACCTGTTTGCAGTGCTTGGATTGGGACAGTCTTTTTCTATCTGGGTTTGAACCATTAAGCTGATAAACTGATATAAAACAGCCTTAAGGTCTTATGTGGAATACCTAGATGTGCATACATGGGAAGGAGGAGTGTGTCTCTTGATGTCAAGACAAAGGACAGTTAGGAAAGCAGCAGTTGTGTGTCTGGAAGGAAGCCTCTTGCTCCTCTTATGGATGTAGGACATGAAACTCTTCAGTGCTCAACCCAAGGCTGCTGGTGGAGGCCTTGCTTGCCCAGCCAGTTATGCCAGCTGGGAAGAAGGTGTGGGGCTGCTGTCTAGGTGAGTCCATGTTATTCATCTGCCTGGATAGTTAAAACTGAATGTCTGACCTGGTGCAAACAGCGAAAGGGAAGATTATAGGAGTAACTGTCCCTGATATGATGGGGAAGCACTTCAGAAAAACTAGGTTAAGGAGCCTTGCCTTCATCTGCTTCTCTGCTCCTGAGGGCAGATTTGAACTTGGAGAAGGGAGGTGGGGCTCTATTCTTCTCTTAGCTGAGATGCCAAGCTGAACCCCTCAGGGCAGGGACTTGAGGCTTTTCTGTGCTTTTTGGGCTCCAGTTGATCCTTGGGAATTTGTGTATCCTGGGCCCCTGTGGATGTTTTCTGTGACTCAGGCTGCAGTTCGAAAAACCATTTAATACATGTTTGTTTGGGTTTTCAGCTGCAGAAATGCTGTCTGCCACAAGATATTGGTGAATTGATTTGCTGTTGCCAGCATGTCAGCCACCTGACACTGTGTGTCCTGGCTTACTTGAGAGAGCATTGTAGGCCCTGTGGCCGACCAGTGCAGGTGCTAAAGGTGCTGGGGTGCTCTGTTTGCAGTCAGCGATGGTAGAAGTGAGAGGGGTTTAGGATTATTTCAACACAAATCCGAGCCAGCTCATCTGGATAACTGGTTAAGTGACTCCCAGGCTCAACTGTCCCCTGTGCCCAGTGTGACAGGCATATTGAACTGAGGCAGGTTGGCTGCCAGAGGGCAGTGCTGTGGTTGCTGTTTCGGTGTGTGACCTTTGGTACCTCTCCAGTGTCCACCTGAGGCACCCTAAAGCTTTCTGCAGCAGTAGAAAATGTTCTTTTCCACCTGTTGTTCACTTGCTTGAGGTGCAGCTGCATGGGATGAGAAAAAAGAAGTCAATGGCTGACTCAAAGTGTCTTCTCACATGTCACTGTTTTCATGTGAGTCACTCATGCTGGCTGTGCACACTGACTGTGTTGCTGTGAAGTTTAAGATTACAGAAGGTTTAATTTGGTAAGTGAAGGTGTTTCTTGTGTCCTGTTCTCACTTCTGTCCTCGGATTTTGGGCTGTTGTTTCAAATTAGTTACAGCCTTTATCCTGGAACAGCAATACACCATTTCCTAAATGGAAGACAGCATTCTACTCGTTAAAACAGTTTTCGATTGTCTGAAGCTCTGTCTCCTGCTTGAGTGTTTAAAACGTGTTCTCTAGCAAACTGGCTTCTTGGACTAGTGTTCCAGCTCTGTGCATCAGCCATCCTGGAGCCTGAGTCAGCTTTACATTTTCCAGACTCTTACACACACCAGAGTTCTTATGCCATATGTTTATTTTGTAATATAAAGTAGGATGTGGTAGAGGACTTCTACTGACGAGCTGTCTAGATGTTGCTACATCCCACCAGGGATTATTTTGAAAGAAACTTGGCATTGAGTGTAGAACAGGCCAGTACCACTGAACGGTTGGTGTGAGAGAAGGCATAGGAGTGAGAAGCCAACTTGATCTTTAACTGTTTTGTCTCTATGTATATTAGAAGATTTTTGAAATTCAGTCTGACATTGGAGAGAGCTTGGAGCCTAATGTGTGGCCCTAAGAGAGCTGTTTTTCCTAAGGCACAGACCATAGTTATATTTGTGTAGGACAGCCCATACATGGGTGCCTTCCTTTCCATGTGGTTCTGCTCAGCTGTGGTTTCTGAACTTGGAGCACTGCCCTGACATCTGGGTTGAATGCCATGTCAAGTCACAAATGGCAGAGGCAGGATGGGGAAGGTGGCCTGTCCAATGCAGCAGTCCAGCACAGGGGCTGCATCTTTTATGGATGCCTGACAATAGAAGTGTTATTTCTTGACCGATTGTCACTCCAGAGGAGAAGCTGGACAGCTTCAGTCCTAGGAGAATAATCCATGAAATGTGGTGTGTGCTGAACAGCAGAGGTGGGACGCTGCTGTCCTCGTTTTGTGATGTGTTCTCTTTCAACTACAGAAACGTGTACATTAAATTTGCTTATTCTTTTGTAGCTGCTGTGATTTCCTTAACAATGGAAAGGAAAAGCAAGGCCACAGCTTGGTGGGTGTTTTTAGGTTTCCAGGGAACTTCTGGGTGTTATTAGATGTGGAATTGTTTCAAGTCTATGAAAAGGAAAGCATAGACTTTGTAGTAGTGTATTGAAGAACTAACATGACACAGGGAAAACATGAGCAGGCTGGAGATGTGATCATACCTGCTAGGTGAGACCATTTCCATGGATTAAAAGGTGAGGTGGTTTTTCAGGCCTCTGCTCTGAGCCAACCTAGCAGCCTCTTAAAATGCAAATCTGTCTTTGGTGTGGAGCCTTATTTGGTATGCCTTGGTATGCCTTACACAGTGCAGGCAAGCACTTAAAGTCAGCGTGAGATCTTTTTTGACAATGTGCTTTTCAGATATTTGGCTAAGTCATGCCAGTACTGTGAGGTGTCTTTGCAACCAGAGGTACCTTTGTGATCTTAGCTTTTATTTTCCTTTGGTTTTTGATCAACTGTGCTTTGTTTCCTGGTTTAAGAGCAACAAAGCAAGCAGCAGCAAAATGGCTACACTCAGCTCCTGGACTCTTGGCTGTGTCTTGGTTGTAGTGCAGGGTTTACAGATGCTTCAGTCTTGGTAATGCAGAAGAAACAGGTCTGTCCTGAGGCAGGTCTGGGTGTGAGCAGGTGGATTAATGCTTTAGGGTTAGCAAGGCTGCCCTGCAACTTCATGGGGATGCTTGGAATTCAAAACCCCTTAATAACTGGGTGTAGCTGGAGAGGCTGGCCTGTTTGGAAGAATCCACAGCTGGTCCTGCATTCTTCCAAGCTTTGGCTGGGGTTCTGGCTGACATCCTGGGATGGTGCTGAAGCTTGTCTGCAGCTTCCTTGGGTGACTTCCTGGGAAGTGGTCTGAAGCCTTCCCAGAGCTTTTTCCTGGTACACTTGAGGAACAGGTTGGAGGGAATGACTCAGGAAATAAGACACACCTACAGGGAAGCTTCCTGTGGTCATCTTGTGTCTCCAGACTTACTGAGGCTCGCCTGGGGGAGCAACCTAAAGCTGCAAAGGGAACTACCTGGGCAGAAAAGCAATCTTGTAAGAGTAGCTGGAAATAAGTCATTAAAGAAAAGTGGTTCTCTCATTTGCAGTTCAGATTCTGAAATAATTGGCTATGCCTTGGACACTCTCTACAATGTAATATCGAATGACCTAGAAGAGGAGGAGCAAGGTAAGCACTCAGTAGTAATAGTTGTATTAACTGTGGGGCTCCTTTCCTTGGGGCTTCTTCAAATCATCATCAAATGTGATTTACTAATGCTGAGACTTGCTTTGTTACTGTGTAGCTGTTAGGACAATGCTAAAAATCTTGTATGCAGCTTGCATTAAAATAACACTGATCTCTTGCTTATTAATTTTAAAAACTATGTTCTGTGAACAGCAGTCAGGTTGGAATGGGATAATTGTTCTTTTCTAGTCTTGTAAGTTAAAAATCAAGTCATGGTTTGTTATTGTGAAAGGATAATTTTGGCTGTTACTGTCAAATGGGACCCTACAATCTGATGATTCAACAGAGATGTTGAGATGTAAGATCTCAGGTACCTGTGATAGTGATACCATGTAAGTATGAAGATGTTTTTCAGCCCTGCTGTGGCACTTTGCAGAGTGACTGTGCCAGTCCTTCCCAAGATGTCCAAGCAGCCACTGTACAGCTGGGCTGTGAAAATCCATGCCACTTCCTTGCTAGGCCATCAAAGCTGGTCTCAAAGGCCTATGAATGTTATTCTGAACGACTATCAGATTGTTGCTTGGCTTACTTGCCTTTCTTTTCCTTGTTCATCAAGTTCCCTGATCTTAATGAAAGATGTTTTGAACAAGGTCAGAGTCTTACAGTGCTGGTGAATCCATGTTTGTGGTAGTGGCTTTGATTATGGACTGGACTAGAGTGTTATTGGCAGTCTCTTAAAATGAGCAAAGAATTGTCAAACTGGAGTTGTGTGAGAGATCACCACTCCTTTAAGAGTAAGGGGTGGTTTGGTTCAGCCCCTTCCATAAGAACTTCCCAAAGGAGTCAGGGCTCCTGTAGGAAGCTGGGATGGCTGTTTGGGAAACCTCAGCTTATGCTGTCATGGGTTGTGTGGTGTGGAAAGCTGTTCAACTTGTAAACCTGTCTCTTCTTTCTTTTTATTTTATCTGCACTGACAGATGACTCTGAAGGTAAAAGAACCTTTACTTGTATGAATATGGCACTTTAGCCTTAGTTGCTACTCACACCAGTAACACTTGCTGGCACTTAAAAGGGACACTGTAAAAACCTGAACTGGAGCTCAGGGAAAGCACTTTGCCTTCTGCTCTGCACTTATTCCTTGGAGCTCAAGTGTTTCCAATTGGATTTCTCCTGTGATTTGGCATGTTGAATGCCAGAATATCTCTACAGATTGTATGATAAGTTTTTAATAAGGATGTCATGAAAGTGTGCAGCTCCAGAACTGGTAGGATTTTCATGGGCTGAGATCTGTGAACAGGGTTTGTTTGCAGGAAGCCCTGAAGTTGGACACAAATGCACGAGCTGCACGTGAGCATCCTTTACAGTGTCTTTTTTAAGCAATGCATGTTAAAATAGTGTTCACTTCTACTCCAAGTCACCACTAATTCCTTCCACGTTCTTCTTTTTTAAACTGATTTTATCAAAATGCACTTCATCTGTTTATTTTGGGATTAAATTCTAGTTTACTGTGCTGCTTGTTGGTGAATTGCTAAGAACTGATCTTACCAGATGGAAGTTTGTCTTTTATTTGAGAACCCTGTGAGTGTCTAGATTCAAAGAGCAGTTATGGGTAGAAGGCTGATTGCAAGATCTGTGGTGTATCCATGTCAGTGAAAGATGCACTTTCCCTTTGCCTGTTTTTGTCCAGCTCCCTCTTTTCCTTAAATGTAGCAGAAGAAATACTTACAGAAAAAAGCAAGAGCTGAGAGAGAAAAAAGGTGATTTGGCCCTTTCATAGAAGAATCCTGAACTAGAGTAAATAAAGTACAGCAAAGCTGAAAGAGGCTGTGCAAGCTGTGGGTACTGCTCAGGTTTTGCCTTACCACCTGGAACTTGTGCAAGGACAACAGTTGGGATCAAGAGTTCAAACACCTGTTATTTGCAGCTGGGCTTGGGAAAGGGACAAGATGTTCAGTCACAGCTCATGGAAAAGTCAAAATGAGATATTTTGACTTAATTTTAAAAGGAAAATATTTAGGGTTTGGGGCTTTCTCTCCTTGGCTTGCAGCAAACTACAGTGTGCAATCCATGTCTGGTTGATTGCCAACTGAGTTGCCTCTTACTCTGCAGTAGCAAGTGCAGAAGCTGAACTCCTGTGGAGTTTTTATTTTCATTTATGTAAACCAGGAGTGTGCCAGACTTGCTAAGACCCTCAGCTTCAGAGAGCTCACTATGGGGTTTATTGTGCTAGGTGCTCCATGCCTAGGCTGCTGTTATTTTTGCACGCAGTCTGTCCTCTCTTCTATCACTTCTTTGTAATGTTTCGTTGTTTTTGCAGCAAGAAACTTACAGGAGAGTGTTGCTGCTTCTCTGTCCCTCTTGTAAGCTCTGTGCTGCTAAGCCTGCTGAAGGGGGAAATGCAGCTGTATGACATGGGAAATGATCAGCTATTCTGTATGGAAGGCCATACAAAAGACTTCTGCTGCACTGGAAATCCTTAGCAAGTAGATGTTACTGATACCTTGCAGTGAATCACCATGGCCAACAGTTTGAATTAGGTTTATTGAATTTAATTCATGTTCTTGGCACCAGGTTTGTTTTGCCATACCCCCCAGCAAGTGCAGAGCTTGGAAATGGTGTGTGGTCTTTGACCCTTTTTATACCTGCTCAGTTGTTAATGGTTTATGTCTCCTTGATAAGGCTGTAAATCCTGCACTTCAAGTAGGAGAAAAAATCCAAAGACTCTTAGATTTAGTCAGAAATTCATTGGCTTTACTGTTTGTGTTCTGTTAATTTATATTATAAAAAAATCTGTTTCCCTTGGGATTAGAGTTGCTCTTCCTGAAGTTTTTCAGCTGACATTGCCTTAACTGTGCCAAGCAGTAGTGCCTACATGCCATTGCTTTGTGGGGCAGTTATGTAAATTGTCACTCAGCCTAGAAAAACAGCAGTGGTGCAGAGATGCTGTCTGCATGTTTTTGTCACTTTGTGGGATACTTCTGCATTTGCTTTGTGTTCATGCAGCAGTGGTGTGACGTGTACTTTGCTTTCACACATCAGTGAGTGGTCCTTGTGGGGAGCTGCTCTCCTGCATTGGTTGAGCTGCATGGGGATGTCCTGCTCTGAGACTTCAAAGTTACTCTTACAATAATGTAGGGGTTTTGTTTTGTGAAAAGCTTGTTTTGGTGTTTGTCCTGAAAATAATTCCATTAACATTATACCAGTGACTCAAAGTCTTTTGGTCACCCCTGGCCTTATTTTAATAAGAATAAAAATCACAGCTGCTGAAGTTGTTCCAACTGTGTTGTAATACGTTGTTTTTTACTATTACAGAAGAAAACTTGGCAAAACAAGTTGATGATTTGGGAAGTCAGTTCACAGAGATTTTCATAAAACAGCAAGAAAATGTCACTCTGCTGTTGACTCTTGTAGAGGTGAGTAACAGTGTTGTACCTGGGCTGGAGAGAGCCATGGTGTTGTCCCAGTGAGGCCTGTGTGAGGTGTGCTGGCATCTAGTGACTGTGGGGTTGGAGGGGACTCAGGACTGGCCTGGATGAACACCATTAGTGCAGCTTTTCAAACAGGGTAACATTGAATAGAATCACAGCATCTTTGAGGTTGGAGAAACCCCTAAGATCGTGGAGTCAACTGTTGACCCAGCACCACCATGTTCACTGCTAAACTGTGTCCCAGAGTGCCACATCCACATGTTTCTGAACACTTGCAGGGGTGGTGACTCCACCACAGCCCTAGGCAGCTGTTCAATGCTTCACCACCTTTTCAGTGGTGAAATTTTCCCTAATACCTAATAATCTAAACCTCCCCTGGTGCACCTTGAGACCATTTCCTTTCATCCTGTTACTTGGGAAAGGGTTTTAGATACTTGATTAGAAACAATAAAAATTATTGCTCCCCAAACAGCAGCAGCTGTGACTTGTGCAAGGATAATTTTTGAGATAATTAAATGATCATGAGACAGTAGTGTCTGAGATGCAATTCAAGTGGAAAGGGTGACTGCTTTCCTGCAGCATGGTATGTTTAACTCATTTTCCAATGGTTTTATCTTCCAGAATTGCCTCTTCACTTGCAGCTGTTAAAAAATTTTGTTCCTAAACTAAAAGTATTATGCTTGAAGAGAGCAACACAAATACCTTCTTTTTTTTTTTTTTTTTTCCCCCCTTGGTAATCCAACTTCATTATGATGCTGTGCTTTTCCCACATGGAAGCCATGTTAGGCTTTCAGCAGTATTAAGCATCTGTCAGTGTATCTGAGTTAAATACTGAGGGATGGATTCCTTAATGTACTCCTCTCCATCTCTGCAGGAATTTGATTTCCATGTCCGTTGGCCTGGAGTGAAGCTACTTACATCTCTTTTAAAGCAGCAAGGCCCCCAAGTGCAGCAGATCATTCTTGTCAGCCCCATGGGTGAGTGGTTGAATTCACTGCTGATAACCTTGGAGCTGGAAGCTCAGCAGACATGGCAGAGGGCTTAGAGGAGTCTTGAGCAGGGGGTCTTGAAGACCCCCAGCACAAACAAGCTGCACCTTTTAATGCTACTTGTTAAAAAGTGTGTTTCTTGCAGGTGTTTCCAGACTGATGGATTTACTGGCAGACTCTAGGGAGGTTATACGGAATGATGTAAGTACAGAAGGAACTTACCCCTCTGTTCTGTGTGGCCACTTGGCATCCTCGGTGTTGTCCACGAGGGAACCACTGCCTGGTGTCCATGGTGGGGTTTGAGATGTGCTGACTTGCAGGGCATGAAGTCCAGGCTTGTGGTCCTGGCTGAGGATTATGCTGTTCATTCAGCATCCTTCTGAGAGCTGTGACTTGAGAAAAGCAATGGAGTTCTGGAAAAACTAAGCTGAATTTTTCCTCTCCCCCTCCTGTCAAGGGAGTCTTGTTGTTACAGCAGTTGACCAAAAGTAATGCAGCCATACAGAAAATTGTTGCCTTTGAAAATGCCTTTGAGAGACTTCTGGATATCATAACAGAGGAAGGAAACAGCGATGGAGGTAAAGTCTGAGACTTGGTCTTGTGCTTCTGCACCAACTATTAGGAGATGTTTACATTAGGTTTACCCCTACCTACAGTGGGTAATCGGACCTGGGTCAGTGGGTAGAAGGAGCAAAACTTACACTGGTTGGAACAAACCAAGCAAAACCAGATGGACCAAGTAGCAGGGCTTCAGTGTCTTGTGAAAAGTGACAGTTAAAACATCAGCCAACCTCTCTGAGCACGTGTGAGTGAGTTAGTGTGTTCTTGCCTGGCTTAGGCCTGGGAATGTATGTGCTTGGAATGGCAGCGTCAGATGTGTGTGCTGCATTTGTCACTTAGTTAAGCATCTGCATTCCTCCTGTGAGATCCTTGGATGCTTGGAGCGGCTGGAGGTAACAGCTTGCTGAGTTCCTTCAACTGCTCTGATAACTTGAGTTTTCTGGTCAGCTCCTTGCCAAGTGATTTACCTGTTGGGATAAAGGATAAAAAAATATGAGCAAAAATAGTGCAGCACTTTGGGGCTCTTTTTTTACTAGCAACACAGAATGAGTTTACCATCAGTTGTAGTTTACTACACAATCTATTTCAGTAACATGACAGGCTGCTGTTGATGACCTTTTTGTGGGCTGCAGGAGCAGCTAATGCTTCTCTTCCAGCTCAGTTATTCCAGGTATGTTGGCATGGAAATATTAAGCAAACCTTTGATTTAAAGCTGCTATTTTCAGGCAGTTAATAATTTTAGGAGCCTTCGTATGTAAATTCCTAAGTGCTAAAACTTCTCTGCTTCCCCCCCTACATATCTGTTCCTCTGATAGGAGGAACCTCTATCTGAGGATAACACGAACTAGAAAGTAGCTTTGAAATGGGTTGAAGATGTAGCCAGTGATTGAAGAGAATGAATGTGTAACCCAGGAAGAAACTGCTGCCATGGAACCACAATGCAGTTCAGGAGGAACTTCATTTGAGTGCATATGATAGAGACAGTGTAGTCTGACACTCAAGTAGGTGAACTTCAGGACACAGAGTGATGGTGAGGTTTTGTTTTAGGTCTTTCCCATTCCTACCCACTTGACTGATGAGCTGTATATGCTTTGGAAATTTACTCTGGACTTGTGGAAGAAAAACGACTATGATTTCCTTGGAAATATGCTGGATCAACATCCATGTGTTTAATTTAGAGTGTCCTTGGATTACTTTCTTAGTTTGTGAGGTTCCCAGTTCTTGATCCAAGTGTGACGTGTGTTCAGAATGGAGAGCTCAGAAGTGTGTGCTCTCTTCTACCCAACACATCCTGCCTGCAAGGGGAAACTAGTTTGCTTCCATCTTTTCACTTGTACTTTGATTTTTATTTTTTTCCTCTCATCAGGAATAGTGGTGGAAGACTGTCTCCTCCTCTTACAAAACTTGCTGAAGAATAATAATTCCAATCAGAACTTCTTCAAAGAAGGTTCCTACATTCAGCGTATGAAGCCTTGGTTTGAGGTGGGAGATGACAACTGTGGGTGGTCTGCACAGAAAGTAACTAATCTTCACCTAATGCTGCAGGTAAAACCCTTCCCCTAACTCCTAAGCACCAATGCCAGCACTTTGTCAGCTCCCTTGTGGTGAAGGGTCATGTCACAACTGTGAGACTCATGTGTTCCCTTTGGCTCAGAACTAGCTGCCAATGCTCATGAGCTGTGCTGCTTTCAGCACCAGCACTGCCAAAGGTGGACCTGTAATGGCTGGTATATCACACAGCTTCATGTAACCTGAGCTGCAGCAGTGAGTTAAGATGAAAACATAATCAGGGATGTTCTGTGTAAAGAATCCCCCTGTATGGAACTCAAAATGAAGCAACCATAGGTAGCAATGAGATGAACATTCTGTTTTTCTCCAGTCTCCATTCTGAGGAGCAATTCTATTTCATGGTCAACCTCAAATGAGCTTGGTTTTGCGTTTCAGAGTGTCTTGGGCTCTCCTCACGTGGAAATGTTTCCCTTTTTTCCAGCTTGTGCGGGTGCTGGTGTCTCCCACCAACCCTCCTGGTGCCACGAGCAGCTGTCAGAAGGCCATGTTCCACTGCGGGCTGTTACAGCAGCTCTGCACGATCCTCATGGCAACTGGGGTTCCTGCCGACATCCTGACAGAGGTAAGAGGGGCAAATGGATGGAGGGATGGGGGCAACCAGAGGGGTGGTAACAGCAGTCTACAGGGAGAACCAGTTGCTGCAGAGACAAACTGAATATTTGCTAAGCAAGTATTTCAGATGCCAGACATATCAGCTTCCTCTGTGGGCAGCACAAACGGGAGAGTCACTTACATTGTGTTCTGCAAGCAGAAAGGATTTGGATTTGCTTACTTTTTCTGCTGGATTTTAGCATATCCCAGAGCAGCTGAATTGATCTCTGTTTTCCTGATTTGGGGGTGGGTTTTTTTTATTGTTTCTCTTTTGTGAGAGTCTTCAAGTGTTCTTTTTGGCAGGCTTCCAATGATGAGGAATTCTAGGTTCTAGAAAGCCCTGTCAGCAGTGGATTGAGTGTGGGCTGGTTACTCTGTTGCAGTTTTTTGTTTCATAAAAAGTTTCACCTTTTCACTTTAAGTGTCCAGTTTAACTGGCTGGCGCAGCAAAACTGATCTGGCAGAGAAAATTAAGTTGGAGGTGACTGGGTGTGGTAGAGCCCCCTGAGCTCTTTGTCCCTTAACCTTAGGTCAGTGTTTCACAGCTCCTAAATGCTTTGATTTCATGTGCAGTGGTTTTACTGAATTGATCTGTGCTGAGGCTTGGTGTGTGCCTTTACATACTGAGCTGTCAGGGTCGGACTGAACAACTTGAAGTGATCTAGGTGGTAGATTATGGCTCACACTTCAATTTCTCTTAAACTTTTCTCTCTGCCCTTTCCCTAGACCATTAATACTGTATCAGAGGTCATCCGAGGATGCCAGACCAATCAAGACTACTTTGCCTCTGTAAATGCACCTTCTAATCCACCAAGGTAGGGGAAGAAAAGCGTTGAACTCTGGTAGTAGTGTATTGGTATGGGCCATGACAGTCTAATCCAAAGGACTGTTTAAATTCAGAGCTGGAATTAGGCTCTGGAGCAACACCTTGAAGTTCATGTGGGGTGTATTGGGTACAGCATGAAGGTGTCAGGTGTGTTTGTACAGAGATGAGGCCTAGAATTCATGTTTGGTGGCACCTGAAAACTGAATGAGCAATAGCAGAGAAATTCCTGGATTGGATCAACTGCCCCTGTCAGCCAGAGGACAGTCTACAAGAGCATTTGGAGGCAAGGAAGATGGATAATCCATCTGCTGTTCTGTGTTTTAAGTAACTGAAAAACTTGAGTAACACCTGGTATTTTAATGCTGTTGTTTAAAATGGCTATAGATGCAGTGGTAGGCCACGGTATCTTTCCTTATCTGTATAACACCCTTCAAATTGTAGCTGTGGTTGTCTGCATTCACAGCTTTGTTCTGATGGCTTTCCCTTCCTTTTCCTACAGGCCTGCCATTGTTGTCCTGCTGATGTCCATGGTGAACGAGAGGCAGCCCTTTGTGCTACGCTGTGCTGTTCTCTACTGCTTCCAGTGCTTCCTCTACAAAAACCAAAAAGGCCAAGGAGAGATTGTGTCCACGCTCCTGCCATCCACCATTGACGGTAGGGCAGGCCCACATGGCTGCAGGGAGCCCTGAGCTGGCACTGTGCTAATGCACCAGCTGCTGTCCTGGGGGGAGTCAGTACCTGCTGTTCAGTGTCTGATCCAGGCAAGGCAGCTTGGCTTAGAATTGCTCTAAAACCTCGTTTGTTTGTTTTCTTCATGCAGTTAAAGTCTTTGCTGTCCTAAATACTTGGCTGGTTTTGTGGCTTGTTTTAATCTCTTGGCCTCTCTGGTAGCTACAGGTAACTCTGTCTCGGCGGGTCAGCTGCTCTGCGGGGGCCTCTTCTCCACAGATTCCCTGTCCAACTGGTGTGCTGCCGTGGCCCTGGCCCATGCCCTGCAGGAGAATGCCACTCTCAAAGAGCAGCTGCTGAGGGTCCAGCTGGCAACCAGCATTGGCAACCCACCCGTGTCCCTGCTGCAGCAGTGCACCAACATCCTCTCCCAGGTACGGCTCTGCCTGCACCCTTGGGATACAACTCTGGGTGTCCTGGGGAATGCAGCTCCTGGGCAGGGGCATTGTGAGGATACAGGTGGTATAACGAGGAGGGTTGTCTTTTGCAGATAGTTTTTAAGCACTGCTTAAAGCACTCTGTGCTTCACAGGGAGGAGAAGAGCAGCAAATCTTGCTTTTCCATCACATGGCTTCTTGATGCTGCCTGCTCTCAGATGCCCTGAACTATCCAGCCCCAAAACTTGGCTTAAGAGATAAGGCCAACTGGCAGGATCCCCAGTGATGATGTTTTTGTGCTCAAGAAGTGCCTGTTTGGTGTTTAACCTGGGCCTGCTAACTAGAAACATCATGAAAACAGCAGGCTCTCATGTATTGATTGTTGGCTTTGCTATGAAAGGCTAAAAGCTTTTTTTGAACTTGTTCAGCATCTTAATACCTGGCCTGGCAAATGACCAGTGAGTGAAGTTCCCCTTCTAGCCCAAATTTCCTTGTGACATTCCCCTCTGTTATAACCATGTGGGGGGAAAAAGCATGTGGAATAGTAAGGAGCTAGTTATTCTGGTGGTAATTAGACTTTTCCTGCAAGTGCAAATAATGGCTGGAATTTTGAATTCCTTCATGTGACTTCTTTCAGCTACTGTAGCTGAAAAGAGCCAGTACTCATTTTTATCTTGTTCCTGGCATTTTTGCGTATGGTAAATTTGAGTCAGTAAAACTGCTTTAGGCTCTTCAGTCCTAAATAATAGAAGAGACTCAAACTGGGGGGGATGTGTCTGAACTGTGTTCCACTTGAAGGTTCTCCAGTAATGTGTGTGTAACTTGCAGGGTGATAAGATCGACAGACGGGTATGTATTTTTTGGCACAGCTTGGGCATTTTCTTGCCAAAAGCAGGCCTTTCCCTCTTGTCTGGGGTTTGCTGGGGAGGTTTTCTTTAACTGCTTTTTTTTTTGTGTTTCCACTTACAGCTTTGTGTTGCAGTGGGTTTGGGTTTTCCCTGGCATAACAAACTCCTTGTGTCTCCAGGGGATTCTCCGGGGGTGCTCCACAGAACTGTGGCATACAGGGCAGCACGGGTGCTTCTTTTGCAGTGGGGTGGACTCATGGACCATCTGTTCCTGTAACAGATGTGCTTTCTTGTAAGGAAAACTAAAACTGTTGGAAACGCTGTTTTCTGACTGGCCTGTAGCAAACAGCTGGGACCGTCTGAAGTGGGAACATGCTGCTGGTGTCCTGGCTGCTGAAGGAAAAACTGTTTAACCTGCCTTCCAGACATGGGGTGTGTTCTACTTACCAGCAGCTACTTTAACCTTGGCTCTACTGGTCCTGAATAGCTGGGTTCTCATTCTGAGCAAATGACCCCTGAAGAGTTGTTTGACTTCCAGGCTGTTAATTGAAGCACAAAAAATAGTTTCATTTACTCTGTTGATCACAGCTGTCCTGAGGGGTGGGATTGTGTTGTTCCCAAGCCTGAACTGTAGAACAGCAGCCATGGAGCACTGTCATCTGAGTGGGTGTTACCACAGTGTGCCTAGAAAATAACTGTTGTTTATAGAGGGTGTTTGGCACTGTGTGAAAATCCTTAGGCAGAGCACATCAATTTGACCTCAGAATAGGAAGCAGTGCATGAGAATAAATGTGGTTTGCAGCTGCTTCCAGCATAAATTGTGTGTGCTAAGTGCTGCACATAGTAATTCCATGTAAACAAGAGTAATTCCATGTTTCTGAGTTAAGGGTGTGTGCCAGTGTTCTCAAGAAGCTTGAGATGTGCCCACGTGCTGTAGGGCAACACTGCCAGTTCCAGGGGTTATTCCCAGTATGGACTGGTTGATAGTGCTGGGCCAATCAGAACCAGTATTTGGAAATGGAAGTGAGGGAGCTCTTTTGCTTCCATCTGACTATTGACTGTTGGAAGAGATGGATGCCTGTTTTAGCACAGCTGGGCCCAAAACCCTGCAGCAGAGACAGAAGTAGTCATTTTGGAGACAAAACTGAATTTTGTCAAGTTGACAGAAATAAAGTACTGCAGTTAGCATTCCTGTCTGAACTGAAAGCCACTCCAGTATTATCTTTCTTTGACCTAGAAAATAATAGGAACACTTGGCAGTTTTTAGTCAGCAGGGCAAGTCTTGGTGATGCATCTCTTCCAGGGAATCCTTACCTGACTACATGTACACCTTGTTCCTTCTTTACAGGCATTGTGTGTATGTTCCTTTGTGTCACCCTTGTTTTAATTACAAATGCAGAACTAATGTGTTATGACTTTATATTGGTGCTAACTTGCCTTGAATCATTTTTCACATATGTGTTGCTTGCTGGTGTGCTCTGAAGACAGTTCAATATGAATGGTTTAATCTCTGTTTGATCCAAGCACTAAAGCTGTTGCCAGAATAGCTAAAGAATGGGTGGTTTTTAAAGACATGACTTGCTTTTAAAATTATGAGGTGGAAGTAGGTGAGTTCTGATCCAGTACAGCTTTTATTTTTTTTTTTTAGTCATCCACTGTGTGAAGGTGATGATGGGGAGTTTTATTCTTTGCAGGGCAGCAAAGTGCAGACCAGGGTTGGACTACTGATGTTGCTTTGCACTTGGCTGAGCAACTGCTCCATTGCTGTCACCCACTTCCTTCACAACCCAGCCAATGTACCTTTTGTATCCTTGACCTGCTTGTGGATAGAACCCCTTGCCTAGACATTACCTGGATTCTTCATTTTCAAGTCAAAGGTTTGTCTAGATGAGTTTACAGGGATTCTGCATGACATGAAAGAAAATGCAGTGGACCAAGAGACAAAATGAGCCTTTTGTTGCCAGTGCTCTGCATACCCTGCCCTGTCTGTAGGATGCACATACCACAGTGCAGTGGAAAAGCACCACAACTGACCAGCCAAGTGGGGTGTTACTGCAACAAGCCCAGTGATGATTTTAGTGTGAATTAAGCTCATGCTCAAGTGGCAGGAAGAGTGTTCATACTTCTGTTTAAGAAGAAATTCTGTGCTTGCTTTTCAGGATAAAAATACTGAAGTCTGTAAGGCTAAACTGTCACCTTATCTACACTGCAAGTCTTTAGTTTTGAAACAACTAAATCTCTTGGGTTAAACAGTTACTGAGAACTTACAGGGAAAGCACTGATTACTCAAGTCCTTCAAAACAGGAGTTAACTTGGCAAGGGTTTTACCAGCTCTTCTGTCTAATTCTTAATCAAGCTTGGCCTTAGTGTGAAAATAAATGGGAATGTATACAGGGAGAAACTCATTGCATGTGCTGTGATGCCGAAATATGTCCAATGTCCTTAACAAGAGCTCCAGCTCACAGGGCAGATAGCTGAGAACCTGGGAGAAGAGGAGCAGCTCGTCCAAGGCCTGTGTGCACTTTTGCTTGGCATTTCCATCTACTACAATGACAATTCCCTGGAGAATTATAGGAAGTAAGTATGACGTAGGAATAAAAGGACCGTAGGGAAAGGTTCTGTGAGTGGCAGGTGGTGGTTTAAGAGGCTTTTAACTGGGACAGGGCAGTGGGGTTGAGACAGATAAGAGTTGCAACTGCAAAACCTGCCATGAAGGAAGGAGGGGTTCACTTCTCAGTTGTTGCACTGGGATTGATTTGTCTCTTGCTTTTAGAGAGAAGCTGAAGCAGCTGATTGAGAAGAGGATTGGCAGGGAGAACTTCATTGAGAAGCTTGGCTTCATTAGCAAACATGAACTTTACTCCAGAGCTGCTCAGAAGCCCCAGCCTAGTTTCTCTAGCCCAGACCACATGATGTTTGACCATGAATTCACCAAGCTGGTAAAGGAATTGGAAGGTGAGATGTTGCGCTCGTTTCTCTAGTTTATGATGAGCTGGTGGCTACCAAATATACTGAATGTAACTATCTTAAAGCAGTGTGATGACATGACAAGGCTACAGGAATAGCTGGAAGTCATCATATACCTGAGCTTGCACTTAGTGTTTAGTAAAAATACTTGAACTGGATTACTTGATGTTCTTAGAAGAAATGATTCTTAAATTCTTAATAGATTCTGGGAGTTACCACACTGGCCAGGAGCTGTTTACCTGTGCTCACATGGAAACTCAAGTACTGAGCACATGTGATGATCATAAAGGCTTGATTTGTGGAAGTACACAATCCAAATGTTGGCTGTTTGCAACTGTTTCGTTAAGAAAACTTAATGCTGAATTTCCTGGCTTTCTAGGACATGATGGACACTTGCTTTAGTCTTTTCTGTCCTTCACAGAATAGACAGGTTGTCATTGTTCTTAACATGTAACTGGTGTCCTGTTTATTAATATTATACTTACACCTCAGACTAGAGAAGGAAAAAGCCTTAAAGCAGCGACTGTAAATATGGGTTTGCCCAAGCAGTTTGATCTACCTTTTGCCACTGTAGTTCAGAGTCTTGCACTTATTGTACAACCACTTGTGCTGCAGTTATAGTGCAGACATAGTGCAAGTAAAACACAACTTTTCTGATAGGATAGGCTCAAAGCACCCATTTACTTGTCTGAAACCAAGTAAAGCAGTTAAGTGTGCAAACCCTGCAATAAAGAAATCACCACTTGCTATTAAACCTTTGCTTTTTTTTAATGTGCAGGTTGAGTTTATCAAGCCATGAACTCAGACTGTGAGGTTTTGGGACTCTTTTGAAGACCAAAAAAATTGAACTGGGCTCTAATTGACAAAGACTGTTTTTGACAGGTGTTATAAGTAAAGCTATTTACAAGTCCAGCGAGGAGGATAAAAAGGAGGAGGAGGTCAAGAAGACACTGGAACAGCATGACAACATTGTGACTCACTACAAAAAAGTCATTAGGGAGCAGGTAAGAGGACATTACCCTGTACATGTGCCTTTACAAGCTCTTTGTTTTGTCTTCCAGAGGCACTGCAGTGCAGTTTGATACCCTGTTCCAAAACAAGTGACAAGGAATCTTGCAATGCAGAAACACTTGTAAAAACACTTCTGCCTAGGTTTAACTGAAATGTCAGTGTTTAGAACACCGGATAAGTTAATTTTCTTTTTTCTTGAGGGGCATCTGTTCTTGTGTTGGAGCGTTTCTTCTCAAATGAGGAACTGGAGAACTTGCATCCCCTCAGAGATGCAGTTCTTAATTCTGTGCTCTCACCTTTGGAAAGGCGACAGATGAAATGGGGCTGAAGGAAGAAGTGGTTTGTTGGTGTAGTTTGAGTATTATACCTACTATGGGTGGACTCTCAAAACCTTTTTTCCAGTGGTAGTTCAATTGTGTGGTTGCTGCAGCAAGTAGAGGAACAAAGGTAATGAACTTGAACTGAAAGCAGGTGTTGAGTTTAGGGATGAGGGTCTAGGGGACATGTGGAACTCAGGGGCACTTCTGAACCATCAGTGAAGCTTTAGTGAACATAGGATGTCTGCAGTTGCTGTGACTTCTTTAAAGATTCTTGAAGTGGACTAAAGTGCAGGTCCTGTTAAGGTTTTTTTGTCTTTATTCACCTTCCTGACAGGATTTTTTTCAGAAGTGTTATTAGTTCTAAGTGCTCTTTTTTTCCTTTCACAGGACCAGGAGCTTGAAGAACTAAAGCAACGAATCAACACTTTAACATCTCAGAATGAACAGCTCCAGGCAACTGTCACACAGCAAGTGTCCCAGATCCAACAGCATAAGGACCAGTATAATCTCCTCAAAGTGCAGCTAGGTAGGCTTCATGAAGAATAATGTAAAATATTAGGAGGAATGATATAAAATCATATATAAAGTCTGCCTTGTGCTGAGATGTTGTGTGAGTTGTGGCAAGCTGCAGCAGAGCTCCAGCAGACATGTCTGTTGGGGAACTGTGGCTAGCAGGAAGCTGCTGGGAGAGGCTGCCTCTGCTCTGCTTCAGGTTAATCCAAACCAGTCACTCCCTGTTCAGGCTCGGAACAGGTGGGCCACAGAGTGTGCTGAAGTTTGGATCTGGAATGAAAGCAAGAGTTGGGGAAGATGTCAGTAGGGCAGATGTGCAAGGTGAAGCCTGTTGCTGTCACTAGAGAAATTGCTGAGTGTTTAAATCAGGGCAGTATGTTCCAGTTGATTCCAAGGTCAAGATGCCTGATAAGCTGGTTATGACATTATTTGAAAAAACTCTAAATTATCTATGATTGGAAACAATTATCTTCTCTCTATAGAATTTGTCATGACCTTACTTTGGATGGACTGAATGGCTGAAGCAGCATAAATACCTGAAGGAATGGCAAATTAGAGCTCTTTATCATGTGCTTTTATTATTATTAAAGAATTCTTACATACTGTGCTTTGCTTCCTGAGTTAGAATGGCTTGTATTGCCCTGTGGGGCAGAAGGGGAACAGGCAGTAAGGACTTGAGTGTGTTTGAAACCAACTTTAGAATGATGTTTGTTTCATCTTTGTAAACTCCTGTTCCTTAGGAAAGGACACCCAGCATCATAACTCCCACAGTGACACGTTCCAGATGAATGGCATTCAGACAGAAGAAGTGAGCAAGTTGAAAGAGGAGCTGGAAGAATGGAAAAACAAGCATGAACTGCTGCAAGGGCAGTTAAGGGAAAAGGATTCTGTGATAGAAAAACTAGTAAGTGCTGTCTCAGCAGAACTCAATCCAGCTGCCAGTTCCTGGTTTCAAGTGTAACTTGCCTGAAGCTGTGCATGTCCTCATGGTGGTGGCAGCCAAGCTATCCTGACTAATGGCATGCTGGAAAGAGGGAATGTGGTAGGAGATGGCTTGAGCAGAGCCTCTGCTGCTTAGCACTGTTGGCACAAGAAACTTGTGCATCTTTAGAACCAGTAGTCTTAGTGTGTTTTGGGTGGGGAAAAATGGTGGGCATCTCCTAGGAGCTTAGTGGGGGTAGTGCCCCAGACCTGCTCCTGGTGGCCTGCCTGTCAGTGCAGGCTGACAGATGCTGCTGTCAGTGGTGTCTGTCTCCTGCAGCTGCACTGGGGAGGGGTGCTTTTGTACCCACCTTAGAGGAGCTGAGGTCCCTCTGAATGCAGACCTCTGAATGCTGCTCTCATGTCATCAGAGAGCTTTGATGTGCCTTTCTGAGTCTATTTGCAGCTTCTCTGCTGAGAGTTTTGATCATGCAAGAACACTTTGCTTGCTCTTTTTTTTTCTGACAACATGACTATATTTAGGGTTTTCATTCTAAGGCTGATTTTTGTGTTGCTCTTACAGAATTCTTCCCAGTTGGAAATGGGAACCACAGAACAGTCTTCACAGACTATCAGATCTGCTGGCTTGGAGCACAATAGTGAGCTGCAGAAGGTGAACTTGTGGCATTTCAGCAAACCTGGGCTCAACAGGGGTAGCTTGGGATGGGAAGGGAACTTTGTCACCCTTCAGGGAGGAGCACTGATTCTTGAATGTGTTGCTGTTTTTAATCATCTGTCTTTGTAATGATGGTCCTGATCTTGGAGCATCAAGGTTATGCATCCAAAAAAAAAAAATCAGTTTTCACTAAGCAGGTTTCAGGCAGGACAAGACACTTGACTTGTCAGACTTGCAGAATGTGTTTATCCACTGCAAAGCATATGTTTAAATGTAGCTATGGAAATTTCCAGGTATTAGATGTACAGCACAGACTAAGTGTTTAAATGACTGCAGATCCAGGAATTTAAGGTAGCTGTTGTTCAAAAAAATACCTGGCAGAGTTTGTCTGATCACAACTAATTATGCCTGGATTAGTAAGTCATAGTGGGTTTGTGCTCTGAGAGGGATAATGGACAGAAGATGCTCATGAGAGTTTAGGTGGTGTTAAACACCTTGATAAACATGACTGGGGCTCAGACAGGTGCCTTGGTTGGGCATTCCAGAGAAATTGGTTTGTGAGAGCAGGGTAGAAAATAGTCTAGTCTCCTAGGGAAATGGTTGCTGTGCTCCCATTGAGAGGGAGGCAGCTTTCCTCACATACATGCTAGTGAGGCAGTGAGTCTGGTAGCATTGAACTTGAGAAAAATATGATTTGAATAACTACCTTGCCTTATCAAATTAACTTTAAGTTTTTGTCTGTTTCCTAAAGGAATTAGAAATGCTCAGGAGTCAGATACAACTACAGGCTGCAGAAATCTCCAAGCTTCAGATGGAGAATCAAAAGCTACAAGTAATGGTACCAGTGCACAAGTTGCTTCTGTTTTTACTGGGGACTAAATCTTCAAGACCTGCCTTGCTGCTTACAGTGTCTGTAGCTTCTGTCCTAAACCAGTCTTGTTTTAAGAATACACATCAAGTGATTCCAGCAGTGTTTTAAATCCAGTAATGAGTTACTGAGACAAACCCCTCATGAGAACAGAGGGGACTGGTAGTCAAGTTAGTGCTCTGGGAGGGCACTGTTCCTTGGTATTCTTAAAAAAGCAAATACCAATTACTGGGGGTTTAAGCTCATACTCTAATGAAAGGAAATAGTTTTGTGAGAGACAACTGTGATATCATGTACATGGAAGGGATTATTCTTACAAGCATTGGAGAATGCTGACTAGAAAGTTGAGGTACAGCTGAATGGCAAATGGGAGGTGCATCTGTCTGTGCAGGCCTCCAAATGCTGCAAAGCTTTCCTTGGCTGGGTACTGGAGTGATAACCCAGTAAGGCCTTACAGAATGGCTAAATCAATGTGACTGTCCTCAGCACTAGCAAACAGCTTTAGGAAGTGAACACTGAGCTACAGAACTTGAACAGCACGTTGTAGGGAAGTGTTACAGACATTTCCACAGCCCACTGCACAGATGAAGCTGCAGGAACACGGGCCACGCAAACAGCTGCCAGACAAGTGTTTAATGTACAGCTGGTCAGAGAGGAAGGCTTTGAACACTGCTACAGTCACAAGTGTCAGCTGCTCTCATGGGAGATGCCACTGCATGTGTGTTGGCCATGTGTGCTCAGGAGGCAGAGGTGTGTCTGTGTTCCATTGTGCCATCAGCTGTCAGGCCACCTCACTGCCATCCTACATCTTCCTGCCTCCCTTGCTTGGAGCATTGGCTCAAGTGTGGTACGACTGGGAAGGCAACTGTCTGGAATTTGTGCTGTGTGGCCGTTGTAGCTGACAGACAGTTGCCACATTATGGACACTATAACTGGGCAGGGCTGGCTGAGGTTTCACTAGTGCTATTTTTTAGTAGTCACACACAGATTTGGGTATTAAATCTAATAAAAGCATCTTTGGCCCTTCAGAAGTGTCTAAGTGGTTGGCTTTTACAGAGTCTGCCTCGAAGAAACCTGAACAGTCTGTTTCAACTCTAGCTTCTATGTAACAAAGATTTGCACCTTGTGATCTCTTTGTGTGAACATGTGCATGTGCATAGGAGTTCACTGAGACCCCACAATCACAAATCTGTTTCCTGATGCTTTGCAGCATGGGCTATGCTGTAAAAAGGAAAGATGCTTTAAGAAAATGACTGTAATAGCTTACTGTGTTGGTGTGTGAGGCACTGATAGTGAATTCCTTGTCCACAGAATGCAACTGCAGATCCTGTGTTAGGAGATAGTGGTGCAACAGCAGCAACCAGCTCTGAATTGGAGGCACGACTGGAGCAAGAAATAAAAGAACTGAAGGTTGGTAGTGGGTGAACACCAAACCAAGCCACTACATAATCAGCCTTCAATTAGGAGGGCTTCTACAATAGCAAAGGTTTTAGGTGGAAGTGGTTTGTTTCCTTAGCATCCTCAGTGTCTCAGGCCATGTAGGGGAAGCTGGATGTCTCCTCTGTTTTTTCCCTTGGGAAATGTAGACCTTGTCTGCCTTGAAGGAGTTTGTAAGGACAGTCTAGGAATGAGCTGTACTCTGGCATGGCCAGTGCAGTTGGGCTGGGCAGAAGGGAGCCCCAGTCAGTACTTGTCCTGGTAATGGTTTGGGTAAGGGTGTGTAGGTGTGTGTGGGAGCAGGGCCACCAGGCACAAGGTGGGTTGAAGCTGTTAAAGGTATCGTATGGAACGTGGTTTTAGGAAACAGCTGTTCCTGTGTTTGTACTGTAACCTGATGTGGGATTTTTCCTGTTGCCAGAGTGAAGTGAAAACCCTCTCTGAGGAGAAGGAGTCGCTGAAGCAGCAGCTGGACTCCTCCAGCAGTACGGTTGCCATATTGCAAGATGAGAAGAGCAAACTGCAGCGAGAAGTTGCAGAATCCAAGAAGGAACAGGATGATCTCCTGGTGCTTTTGGCTGATCAGGATCAGAAGATATCTGCACTCAAGATCAAATTGAAGGATCTTGGCGTACCGGTACGTGAAGGAATGCAGCCAGTGAGTTCTTGGGTCTGAGGCAGATATGACCAGTCTGGGTATGGCAAAGCTTGATCCAGAAAGTCTGGTGAGGCCTCTTTCTATGCACAGAGGGGTGTTAAACATAACAGAGTTACTTTCTCAACTTAATTTGGCAGCCATCAGTAAAAGATGACCCCTGCCTCTTGTCCCCAGTACTCAACCACCTTTAGCAGAGAAGTAAAAACTGTGACATTATGACAGTTGCATGTATGAAGCATTAATTGATCTGGCTGATACTCTGAGGGTAGCTATAAGCTTATCTGCACTCCCTAAGCATTTCTCTTGTCTTCCACTGGCTGGATAAAGTCAGAGGGGTTACTGCTCACAACAGATCTTCTATTAATTTCAGGTTGAAGATGAAGATGATATTGAATCTGGAGATCAAGGGGACGAAGATGAGGATGGGGATGAAGATGAGCAGGACTAGAATGCTTTTGTGTGTTACTATGAAAATGAGATTGCATTGTTATTGGGGAAAAATCTATTACTGCTGTACAAAGCAAAATATCTGCTTATGGGAAGCAGATGGGAAATGGCAACCGTGGGCCTAGTTACAAGTTACTGGAGTGTTTGAAAACCCTTCGTACTAGGTAAAGCAAACAAATCACCGTTTCAGTTCTACATGAATATCCCAAGTTGTACTTGTTTAGAAGTTGCTTTAGACACTGTTTAAAGCAGGGACATGACAATGCTGATGCCTCAGTTCATTGTCATTGATAGTCCTCTGCATTTGTCTATAATTAAATACAAAAGTATTTGGTTTAACACCTGTCACATGGAGTCGTTGCCCCTGCCTTGAGCGTGGAGCTTCAGGGTAGTTTGTGGCTTCCTCTAAAGAGCAGTGGGAGGCAGAAGGGCTGGGGTGGCCTCTGCCAGCCTCGGGGGCTGGTCCTTGGGGTGCACCTGCACACACGTGTGTGCCTTGACACCTGCCCTGGCTGCAGTCAGACCCTCCTGGGGAACCACAGTGTTCTGCTAGTACCACGGAAGAGTTTCCCTTAAAAGCTGTGCAAGAAAGGTAGCCTTGTGGAGAAGAATCTTTGTGGAAACCCAAGACCAGTACACTCTTGGAAAAAAACTAACATGCTACTGCGTCAGCATAAGAAGTTAAAATCTTGTTGACTACTTCATTGAGGAAATGAAAACTGCTCTGATTTATATAACTTATTTGGTCTTGATGAGTGAATAAAAGATAACATTTTAAAAGAAGACTGAAAATGGTAAATGCATCAAATTCTTCTTTTGGTAATAAAAATAGGTATGTCTACTTAGCGCTCATTTATTCTCTTGTCCTGTTTTAATAAAATATATTTTAATACACATAAGAGAGTCTAGAACTCATCCACTTTGGCACATGCAAGTACTGAAATACCACCTCCTGAGGCTCTCTACCTGAGTACAGAGAGTGCACCCGGTTCACTTTTTGAGTTTTGGAACACTGGATTTTATTAAGTGCTTAAATTCTTTGGACTTTTTTAAAAGTAAAATCATTGCTTAAGCAGGTGACAGTATGAAGAACAGCAGGAAAGACAGGCATAACTGGTACTCATGAGCTTTGCAGGGATGTTGTTTTTACTCTAACTCTGAGCATAAGTGGGGCACAGTGAGAGTGATGGGCAGCTGCCAGGCTTGGAAAGTCAATTTTACCAACACCTTTCTTAAGAGCCCTGGCACAGGTGACAGCTTCAGTACCCAGGTGTCCAGCAAGCACTGCCAGCAGTGCCACCCCCAGGGAGCTGGTGACAGTTTGCCCATCCCTGCTTGGACAAGGCAGACCTACTTACTTATATCTGCTTGAACCTCTTCCCCATTGCTGTCAGCTGTTCCACGAGGCTGCTTTTCTTTGGAAGCGTTGGATCCTGCAGGAGAGAGCGAAGAGGACAGTGGAGCAGGAGTGGTATCAGCTGTGTATGTGGCTTTGTTGTGTATGGCAAACCTGGAAAGCTGATGTGCCCTGTAGGGTTGGACCAGTGGGGACATTGCTCCTCCCTCCCCGTGTCCTCTTGGGTGACCTGTGACCTTGCAGTCTGCTCTACACACCTTTCACACTGCCCCAGCTGCTTTTACTTTATTGACTTCTGGGAGCTGTTCTGCGAGGTCTCTGCAAATGCTGAGGGCAGAATGAGCAGGTATTCCTGCAAGTTGGTCAGATTGTACCTGAGGAGGCACGTGGGCCTCTAGAGAAACAGGGAAGGGGGACGGAGAAAGGCAGATGGGAAAAGGTAAAGGAACCTTTTCCTTGCATGATGAGACAAAATCACACGAAAAATAACTCAGCCTCAGTATGTGAAAGCAGAAGGCACGTGAGGGATGGTGTGGCCTGACCCCAATCAGTGCCCTCCCCAAAAGGTGGGATGCTACAACATGGTTTGTGTTGCCGTTCTCTGCAGTGTTATGCTTGGGAAGTTCAGCCCTTTGGATGCAGCTCCAAAATGTTGAACATTGCAAGAAATGAAGGAAGAGATAACTAGGTGGGGTAGGGAGTTCAGGGTGCAGACACACTGACTACTAACAGGTTTTAAAGCAACCTGCGTGGCACAATTGTGCATGGAACAGCCTCACCAGTGCCCCTTTGCAGAAATGGGTGTTGGGAAGTGGTTCCCTGCCATGTTCACCTGGCATGCTGATCCAGCTAAATTGACTTCTGAAAGCCCACAGGCCTCTCTGTGGAGGCAGATGGTGAATCTGTCACTACATAGGTAGTTGTGGCACGTACAAGCTGCTCTACTACTTCTATAGCCCTGTTGTGCAGGCTGTAGGTTTTACTGTACATACCCAGCTCCTTTGCTCCAAGAAGCAGGTGCTAGAACATGGCATTTATTTGAACTGACATTTCAGAAACAAGAACTGGGTCTGGGCAAGCCTGTGGTCACCTCCTATCACTTCTATAAAAACTCAATAATCTTATGACACTGTTCTTGATGAAGGACATCCTACTGGTGATGCAATGGTTTTGAACCCTGAGGCTCGTCTGAAGGTCAGGTCAAGGCCCAAAATACCGTTGGTGCAGTGCTGTGCCTCAGGGCTGGAAGTGTCACAGCCATGCACGGAGGGGACAGTCAGCGGTCATTAAGGGCTGCTGGCAGGACACTTTACAACTCCCGGGGCAGACAGCCTCTTGATTGAGGGAGATAGAGTGCCAGTCAGGAAGGGACGTGGCTCTTCGGGCTGCTGCCTTTACACATGGGAAGGTCCTTGAGAAAGCACGTGCTCCAGGGTCAGTGTTACAGAGGGGCCTCAGACCGGCCCCGGGACAGCGAGTGACAGATGAGCTCAGCACCAAGAACATGAATTAGCCCTGATGGTTGGCGAGACCTGAGGCACAGGACAGCTGGGACACCCCAGCCATGTGAGCAGGCACAGCCCCTGCACCCAGATCATATCTCTGTGCTGACCCCGGGTGTTCAGGCTACGTGACAGTCCAGGGGAACAGAGGGGCTTCCCACCTCCCAGGGCTGACACCGAGTGCACAGGTCACAACATCGGGCCCGTGCTACAGCAGTGAGCCACTTCTGACTCTTCTGTTGCTGTGTCTCCATTTAGGCATGGGAAGAACAGTCTGACTTTTACGCAAGTCCCTGGCTGTGCCTGGAAGTGTCACCATGAAAATGAATAGGGCAGCATGGATATGTGTCCAGCTCAGCAGTCTGCCCTCATCAAAGACAGCACAGGAGAACTATGCCCCATCATCACACAGGGAAAGAAAAAGCTCTCATCTGAGTTTCACCACCAAAGAGGGGTTCCCATAGCTTCCTGCTGAGTTCTCTGGTGCAGCCGGGGCTCTAGGCAGGGCAGGGAATCCTAAACACCCTGCCTTACACCAGGGAACCATGTGGTGAGCCCAAGGAAGGCAAATTCTGCATCCACAACAGGGAATCACCTTGCTCTTGAGCTTCTTGACTCTACATTTGAGCCAGGTAGAGGCCAAAGACAGAGCTGGTGCTTATGCCCTCAATTCTGTTTGTCCTAGTTTTCCAAATGGTGGAAGTGCACAAGTCTAAGGAGAAGCTTTGCTAGCACTTGCATAACTTAATCAGCTTCTTGAAATCCCAATCACCCGTTCCTCCCTTGCAGACAGATTTACTGCCTACATCTGAACATGCTCCCATGGAAGTTGCCTGAAAGACATTTCTTACTCATTCTGTACCTGACTTACTCCGAATTTCAGCCTGTCCTGTCTATTCTTACCTCCTCTTTCAGAACAAAGTGCAAAGTGGAACAAAGTGTCAGCACAGCTGCTATTTGCAGCTTAAGACACAAAATAGGTGCACAGTGGGAGGATCTCTGCTGCCTCGGTGGCAGAGGGGCCACATTGCTGCACACTCACATGTCCCACTCTACAGGCTCCCTCTGTGGGGTGGGCTTGCACCTGTAAATCCATCACGGATTTGGACATGGCACTGGATAAAGAACTTCTCTCCCCAGGGACACATATGGTCCAAAGGCAAAAAAGAAACGAGGCTTCCCCTCTAAGTAGGGGACTCCTGAGACGCTCGGGTTTAAGCCATTAGCACAAGCCCTCCTGGAGCCTGTTTGGTGACATGTTCTCCCTGCTGAACTTTCTCAACGACACTCAATCTAAACTGAGTCTGGGCCTGCGGGTTTGCTGCAGGCTGCATTCTTCTCCCGGCGGCTCGGGGGGACACGAGTGAGTCTGGAAGGGAGAAAGATGCCAAAGCGATTATTTAGCCCTTGCTAATGCTCCAGCATGGTTCCGTATCCCTGCCGCAGTGGTCCCAGGGCTTTGCTATCAGACACCATGATGCTTGCAGAGCTCCACTGTGGCCACCAGCTGTCGTGGTGTGCCCCCAGACGGGCTAAACCCAGCCAGAGCTGCAGGCCACTGGAGTCGGGGGAATGGAAGGGTTTCCCACACATGGTTCCATATCCATCGGGGCTCACCGCAGTGATCCCAGGGAATGCTTTGCTACCAGACGTCCCTATGTTTGCCAAGCTCAAGTGTGGCCACCACATGACACGGTGTACCTACAGATGGACCAACCCAGCCAGAATCACAGGCTCACAGAATTGGGAGGGTTGGAAGGGACTTCTGGAGATCATGGGGTCCAAACCCCCTGCCAAGGCAGGGTCACCTCGAGTAGGTGACACAGGAATGCGTCCAGGTGTGTTTCGAATTTCTCCAGAGACCCTTTGCTCCCAGAGGTCCTGACACTTGCAGAGCTCCACTGTGGCCACCAGATGCCGTAGTATACCCACAAATGAACCAAACCAGCCAGAATCACAGACTTGCAGAGCTCCACTGTGGCCACCAGATGTAATGGTGTGCCCGCAAATGAACCAAACCAACCAGAATCACAGTCACAGACGCACAGACTGGCAGCTCGAGTGTGGCCACCAGACATCATGGTGTACCCACGGATGGACCAAACCCAGTCAGAGCTACAGGTCGGAACACAAGTAGTGTGGCTGCTGAGGTTACACGCAGGGAAGGGTTTCCAAGGCATGGCTCTACATCCATCTGGGCCTGCCACAGTGATCCTGGGGAATGCTTTGCTACCAGACATCCCAGAACTCACTGAGCTTGAGTGTAGCCACCAGATGTCATGGCCAGCCAGAGCTGCAGCTTTGGAATCCAAGCGCTGCAGATGCAGTGGTTACACGAATGGAATGGTTTCCGCACTAACTAGATGGTTGCTTTTGGTTTTAAACAGAGCTGCTGGCAAACAGCTATAATATAACTTACTGTCCTGCTGCCTAAGTTTGGTAATCCTCAACCTGAAATAGTTCCAGTAGCTGGCTCAGTGTCAGGACATAAGTTTATTTGAAACAAGGGAAAAACACTTCCTGAGGTGGCTAGAGAAGAGAGCAGCTGGTAGGATGCCTGGTGAGGAGCAAAGGGCTTCTCGGGCCTGTCACAGCCACGAGTGAGTACAGGAATATGGGGGCTGCCAGGGGTCTGAATTATGGCAGCTGCTGCTGGGAGGAGGCAGTTGGTTTTGGCCCAGAGGAGCAAGCAAAGACAGCAGGTATGGCATTCCAAGGCGACAGCAGCAAGATGCAGGTTAGTTCTCCCCTGCTCCCTCCTGCAAAGCTGCCCCAGAGGCTGCATAAGGGCTGGGGTTGCTGCAGCAGAGGTGAGGACAGAGCAGGCTCTAACACAGTATTTGTGAGGCAACTGCTCCTTTACCACTAGAAATGGATGAGGCTGTGTCAGCCCGCCCAGATGTACAGGCATATGCCAAAGGTAGAGTGGAAACATGCCAGGCTCACTCATCGCTCCAGGAAATCCGCTTGGATAAGAACAAACTTTCTCTGTTGTTTTTTTTTAAATCTCTCAGACACCTACACTCAACTTGTCATCAGCTGTCTGGAGCCAATGCTATCTTGCATGCCACATGCTTCACTGGGAAGGAAGGGGGTGATGGTTAGGCAACCTATACAAGGCTTCTACTCTGAGCAGCTCAGCTGCAGGTACCCCATTACTCACTCCTCTTGCTGGCAGGCCCCAGGCATAGCTGACCCCCTCTGGACACACTCCCATGTGTGGGAACCAGTCCACAGCAGTGTCTGCACTGGGTGCAGCTGTGTCAGATGCCCCCTCCCCAAGGCTGAGTACTAGCTGTGCTCTCTGAGGCACTCACATCATCTCTGTACTCCCTGACCTGGCCACCTAGAGTTGAGTGCCCCAGCTCTGCACACAGGGCGTGCGAGGGCCTGAGCCGGGCCTGGTGCTTGGGGTGAAGTGCTCTGATGTCACAACTGTGGGACTTGAGACCATTTCCTGGCAGTTTCATGTACACTTGAGTCACTCTGCCCTTTGCTCTAGAAACCTCCTGTTTGACCTCAACAGAAAAGACCAAGCGAGAAATTTCCCCCCATTTCTGCTCATACCCCTGCAACGCAGCGTTTACAATGGGGTGGTATGCAGAAACTTTCTTCTGGCTTCACCTCTGGTTTAAATGTTCCTGGTGACACTCCCAGCTCCCCATCAGAGGTTTGTGCAGACTTCTGATTGTGCAGATAACTGTTATTCCTTCTTCCCAGTTGCTTCATGGTATGCAACAGGACATTAGTCAAAACAGTTGTTCCTCAGGTAACATGCTTTTTGACCTGTCTACAAATATCTGTTACCTGCAGATTTTCTGCTATATTTCCCTGAAGAATGTCCCAACTGAAATGTCAGGATAACAGGATGGATGATGTAGCACATCTTTTCATCTCTGAGATGACAGGACTGACAGCAGCTATAAGTCAATGTGAGACCAGGATCTGCACAGAGGATCTTTGCTTTTTCCCAAAGCCCTTCCTTATGTCCAGTCCCCCCTGCCAATAGTGGAAAGCAGTGCTGCTTTCCTTGGAGGATGCTACCAAAGATGTGCTCCCAGTGCCTGCTGTGCCTGGCATTCAGCCGTGTGTGTGAGCTGGCTGAGGCCTGGGGGCTGCCTCAACTGTCTGCTCCCGTCTGGTGCCCTGACCCAGACCTGCCAGAGGCCAAAATGCTGCCTGGGAGGAAGGAGCCCATGCTCAGCTTCTCCTTGCATCTCTAGCTGTGGTTTTCCAGGCAGATTTCCAGGTGTGTGTGTGTATGTCTTGCATCCAGGCCTCCAAAGAAACCCCCAAGTCTCAGATTCCCCAGGAAAGAAAGAGAGGAAGGGAAATCCCCCTTTGAAATGGCTTCTCTCTCAAGAGGTGTCAAACAAAGAGACCAAGGGGACAATGCATGGCTCTGCACAGTCTCTTGGCAAATGAACAGAGATAACTTGGAAGCTGTGCTTCTGTTTTGCTCCCTTTCTTTCCGTTTGTTTTCCATTTCTACACTATCAAGGTAACTTTTGGCAAAACAAAACTGAGCGAACCCTCTGGCTCACAGCAGGCAGAAGGCAGCACAGACTCAGCTGCCAGGATGGATTGCGCCAGTTGCAGAAGTCAGGCCTCACTCCCCCAGTTGAAAAATTAAAAACGAATTAAACATGCAGCAGGTGTTAATGGAAGGCATGAACCAGCTGGCAAACCACAAGCCTTGGAAAAGGTACAAACCAAATGCAGACAGGAAATCCCCCACCCAGCCAGGACCTGGAAGTTGTCTACACCTGAAGGAGAAGTAAGTGGGGGTGGTTTACTTTAGGTCGATTATTTGCAGATGACTGAGCGTGAGTGACGTTTGTTCCCTTAGTTCTACAGCAGTATTATCAAACAAGTGAAAAACCAGCCCTTGCTAATTCCTGTGACCCCTTTCCTCTGAATGGTTGCTTCTCTCCCCTCTGAAGACCTGATCCTGACCTCCTTGAGTCACTGGCACTTAATCATGATGTAGGTGTCAAAGGAGCACTCCTGCCAGACAGTCTCTACACAGCTGGGTCCCAGTTTTAGGGCATTCAGGCCTGGCTGAGGGATGAGGAAAGGGAATTATGTCCATGAGCTGCAAGGAAGGCTAAATTTCTTGGTGGAACCAGACTGCAGTGTTTCAAGGATTGCTGCTTACATAAAGTGTGTTGGGTCCCACCTTTACTATTCCCTCATGGAGATCCAAAAGCTGAAAAGATTACAGGGCAACAGCCAGAGGTGAGGATTTTACAGATAAGGCAAAACGGTCTTAAACATGGCCAATACTCACAAAGAGGAAGCTGGCTGAGACAACAGTCCCATACTTTTCTCTCTGGAAGGCCAGCTCACCTGGCCTGAATCTTTGCTAGAGTTATACACCTTTTCTGAAACCCACCCACCCACCCTTGTGAGCAGTCCATTTTTCATTTCCCCATTCCCACCCCTCCCCTGCCCCGCATGCCCTCGTTACTTCGCACTGGCTCCAGATAACTCTACGTGTATTTATCTTGCAGAAACAATCCATCACTTACGTTTTCTGCTTTATTGACCTTCTCCCATGTGGCACCTGACTCCACTGCAGCTCGCTGTGGTACGTGACCTACCCGTCCTCCTGCAGACTCTGCCACGGCTCCAGCTCCGCCGCAGCGACCGCAGCCACGGCTCAGGCCCTGCAACGCAACGGGGAAGGACTGTCCTCACAGGGGCCAGCTACTCCTTTGGTTGGGAAATGGGAATTCATTTCAACTGTCTGCTGGCAAAGATGGACTGGGCTGGGTGAATTTTGGAGTTCTCTGTCTAGTGGTAGAGATGGGACACAAAACTGATCACAGAGACACTAAACATACACATTTCCACATGGATTTTTTTTTTGGCAGAGAAACCACTTGTTATAAATAGAAGGAAAAGAATAACTCAAGGCCTCTGAGAGGCTGTGGCAGTGACAAGCTCTTTTCCTAAAAGAGGTATGAGTTTGTTATCTAATTCTTAGTGTACCAAGGGAGCATATTTACATTGCAAAGTGTTCCTGAATTAGTAAGTATTTTTAAAGCTTTCCAAATAAACTTCAAAGCAGGAGCACTTCCCTTTGGTAGGGAAGGGCTGGCTATGAGTGGGAGCTCTGAATGTCACCTGCTAACCACTTCCTTCCTGCCATCAGACCTCTCCCCACGGGTGGGCTTCTCCTGCCTTTTTTTTGTCCTACCAGAAAAGCCTCATGAAATACAAGAAGTTCCAGAGGGGGCTCAGAGTAGGCTGCTGTTCATCACCTCTCTCCCAGTCAGTATTACTCATTTTAGAAGCAGGACTACTACAAGAGGCAGAGGGCTCAGCTCCTTGGCAGCCTGTGGAAGCTGTGGAGCAGCCATTAGATGCAAGGAAAGGCAGGCATCAGCAGAAGTTGCTCAGGGGCTCCCAGCCTGCTGTCCCCATCCCCACCACATTTCCCAGGGCAGGGTCAGACTGCAGGGTTTAACTGGACACCCAGTGTCATTACAGAAACACGTGTCTTTTGGAAACACGACTGACCCTTTGGAACTGACACACCATGAAGGTGAATTCAAGAAAAGCAACCACACATGGCAAATACTTGGGCAATTTCCTCTTGGTACATAATTGCTTGTTTTGTGACCTAAAAAACAGTATTCTTTATAGTCCTTCACAGGGGACAGGTTACCGAAACTATTTATAGCTGCTTTGATCCCTTCTGCAGTGGAGGTGGTGATACATTGATCAACCAGACGTGACATAATTCCCGATGCTGCCATCCCCAGCAATGCCCCGTGTGACCTACTCCTCAGCGTTGCCGTGGGCACACGTTATCAGCCCCATCTATTGCAGACATGGAAGAGGTCCCTCCCTAGCAGAGGACGCTTGGGAAATGCAGGATACCAGGCATGCTACATTGTGTCATTGGCCCTTGATGAGGGGGTGAGGGAAGTCCATCCCGGCAGTACTTTTCCACTTGCTTTCCTACCCAGGAGCTGGTAGCGGGGCTGTTGCGACACAGGAGCTTCACATGTCACACGGAGGAGCTCCAGTGAGGCTGATCCTTGCAGAGCCAGAGGTCACATGTGGCCTGGAATTCCTCAGTAGTTTGGTGGTGCTAATGCACAGGGAGTTATTCTCAGGGATGAGAGATCTCAGGTGTTCCTTCCTTCCAGAAAGTACCTGCAATTCAATTGCAATGACTCTAGATAATACATATTCAATGGTTTGTGTTAATAGTCATTGGAAATGTCTGAAAAACAAGAAGGTTGAAGTATGTGGAGCCTCTTTTCAATCAGCAGTGACTTTGTAGCTTTTTCCATGGTTGGATAGGAGCAAAAGTCTGGCAATTTCCCAAGGAATGGGAATCCTAAAGAACACAAACCTGTTGTTTTGATAATGCAACTGCTTTGTTGCCATAACATTTGTGTTTCCTTTTGACAATGGTGACAATACTTTTATGTCAAAAGGCAGTGATGACACATTGCATTTAAGATGGTCATAAACACAACCGGAAAAGCAAATTGTAACACAAAGAAACCCACGGAAAATACAGGTATTCTTTGGAGGTAGGATAAGGGAAGGGGAGCAGTCCCCATGGAAAAGAAACCTGAAGGAAAGAAAGAGGGAGAATACCCTGCAGAGGAGCATGGCTGGGAAGCCAAGAGGCTGTCTGAGGAGCAGCAGCACCATGCCTGGGCACCACTGGTGCTCAGGTCCAAGGAGGCTGAGGATGTCTAGAGGCCTGGGACAAGCTGCTTTCTGGAACATGACCTACTGGAATGAGCTAGTCAGATTTTGATCCAAGGCAAAAGAAACCTGGAAAAGGCTCCTCCTCTTAGAGATTGTATTACCACTGCAACAGTGAGAATTAACCTGGCACTTCCCCCATGGATCTTCAGCTTATGAAATCTTGGCCTTTTCAAAGTCTTTATTACCATTTGAGCCCCTACCACAGTTTTATTATAAAGAACTTACAGTTACATATACAGGGAAATCCCTCTGTCTCCTGCCTAAGAAATCATGTGACATATAAGCAAAAGAGCCTCCAAACAGAGCATCTGAAACAAACTTTGCTAAGTGGCCTGTTCCTCAAAAATTCCACTTCCCATAAATATTTTCTTCTCTCATTTCCTGTGTTCTACTTGTTACGTTGTTTAAGTCAAATCACTGTGTGGCAATTGCTCAGATGCAGAAGGTGACTGTAAGTGCCCCCGGAGCAAGTGCAACTGCATGGATGAGAAGGACAAGTGAGTGATCATGGAAACCACTGATATGGCAAAGTGCAAACTGATAAAACAATTTAAAATCCTCTCCTTTCCTGACTGGCAACAGCCTCCTCAGTTAAACTGGCCTTTAACATGGGTGCTTTAGGAAGGGTTTCTTTAAAGACCAGAGGGCACAGGTTTGGCCTAACGTGGCTGTCCATGACTCAGGGCCTCTGACGTCATTCTGCTCCTGGTAGGAAAAGAGAGAAAGGGCAGTGAGTTCAGATAGGACCGAGGCAGCTTCTAACTTAACACGGGACATGTGCCACCCACCAAACCTGAGTAAGGCAGAGGCATGCAGATGCCCCTGGAGTAACGTCTGCAAGCACAATCGGGGGAACAGCATCTCTAGAGTAACTCCTCTCTCTCCGGTCCCCAGGATGTTAGGGCCTTCTTCTGTTGTCATCCTTGCTTCCAGTGGTTTCCCTTCTCCCTTTTTCATGAAGCAGCATTTTCCCCCCCACATCAACACATCCTCTGCAGCCCGAAGGCAGCATCAAAGAAACCCAGGACAAGCTGTGGCCTGTCCCCAGGAATGCCATCCCCAGGCAGAGGAGCAGCGGGAGGCACATGGGGCTGACCTCGCTGGAGGAGGCAGGGAGCTGCACAAGATAAAATGCACCTGTTTTATTGAAGGCGTGTTTACACTGAGGATCAGATCCTGCCTTACTCTGCTAAAACCGTACAGTGGAGTGGCTTTTCTGGAACAGCTCCTGAATGGGCTTGTCCAAACATCAGCAGGGGAACATCAAAAGGTGCAGTGATCACCCGCAGATAAGCACCCAACTGTCTGATCCTGAGTGCCCCCGGGCACGGCTCAGCAGCTTGTCTGCCCTCCATGAGCTCTCTGTATGGCCCTCCCCTGTACCAGAGCCTCTTTCGGCAGTGACTGCTCCACACCTGTGGCAGAGGAGAACTGACTGCCAGTCACAAAGCTCTGATCTCCAAAGAATAGTTAATTACTGGTCAGATAACTCTCGGTGGGAAGCCTTTTGGACAGAGAAAGGAATGGGAACACAAGCTTGGGTCAGTGCTCGAGCAAGCAAGTGACCCAGCCACAGTGGGAAGTGTGTTTGCATCAACCATGGCTCAGTAATTATAGCAACAGATGACTCGAGATCAAAGTGTGCTTGTGAATGATGTGGCGAAGTAAATCGATGGAAATCTGAGCTTTTTTATCTCTGGATCTGTCTTTAATGCTGACTTCTGTCCAGCTTTAACCTGCCCTGGGAAATCATCTCATCTGGCAATGCAGCAGTGCTGGCCCGGGCACACCCTGCAGGCCACCCAGCTCCCCCAGGGCTCCTGCCCTGTGCCCGGTGTGCCTGGGGCCAGCAGGGTGCCTGTGGGGCCAGCAGACACTGGGCTCTGGGGCTGAGCACGGGGTTCTGTCCCTGCAGAAGGGCACGTTTGCTGTCACAGGGAGTCAACAGAGCCAGGTGCCCGGGAGCCTTGAGCTGACTGCAAGGTGCTGCTGGTGGTTGCTGCTTCCAGGGGCTGCTCCTCCCATTATGAAAACCCCAGGAGGCATCTGCTCCTCCACTGGATGCAGCCCAAGTGCTCCAGAGGTAGGTTCTGACCCAACTGCTCCCAGCCTTGCCCACCCATAAGGCTAAAGCCCAAAGAAGGTTGGACAGGACAGCCCCTTCCTTCAGGGTGACACAGCCCACAGAAACCATGGCTGGGCAGCACATGGGAAGGATACCATTTGCACAGCCCTGTGAATAAATCCCATGATCACCCTTCACCTAGGTTGGATCTGTCTCCTTTCTGTCGCGTATGCTCCCATCAGCTTCTCTCCTGTGTTTATCCTGAATTTTGGACAGAGTTAATTACCTTGCTAGGATGCTGAGCTCCAGACACTGGCCACACCAGATGTTCTCTTGGTGCCAACCATCGGTAAGTGCTCCACTGGGATTGTGTCATCTCTGCTCTGGTTCTCTAACAGGGCTTAGCAGAAGTGAGGCAGGGAGAGGTTTTCTAAATGTGAGACACAAAGAAAGAAGTTATTTCACACACTGGTCTCTCCTGTGGTTGCACACTGGCTCCAGACACCTTTCCTGCACGGTTCCTGGTGTTTGAGTCAAAAGTGGCAGAGTGTGGAGAGAAGGTCAGGGTGGCTATGGGTTAGGTGGAGAGAACAACTCCTGACTTACAAAGTGTTCCCCGGGTGTCTCCGAGACAGTCTTGATCTCTGTTGGTGATCTCTGCTGCTTTAATTTGCTGGTTTAATTCCACAGGCAGTGCCTCCTGCACAGTCACCATGCGGCCCATGTTGGGTTAAGTTTAGAGTTGCCCCCTGGGATTAGGCACCGATGCCACCTATACATGAGATTTCCCAAATCACATCAATCATCGGGGTTTTTCCTTGCTTATGCTGAGATGCTGTGCTGCTCCTACATGATGATTTCTCAATAGAGCAGAGAGGCTTAATTATCGGGTTGCGAAGTTCCCAAGGGTCTTATGAAAGTTGAACTGGAAGAGTGAAGTATCATGACATACTGGGACTCCTTAAACCATGATAAGTTGTTACCCAAAAATTTGCTGTGATCCAGGGGAAGTCTGTCCCCTAAACCAGCTGCCCAACGTGCATGTGTTTTGGTTTTATCATCAAAGTCCACAAGATGAACACGCAATTCATTATCATTTAGGGTAGTGCTTTGAATGTTATCATTTGAGCTTCTTAGAAGGTTAATCTTTCTGTCCCTGGGATCACATCTTCCCGATGAGGAACAATTAGAGTATCCTGTGGTGAAACACTGGATTATTATTAATGAAACCTATGCTGCCCTGGAGTTTTAATTGACTCAAGCGTTTAAACACAAGCCTGACTTAAAACATGTGGGCACTCTCATTCCTGCCACAGGAGCTACCAATGCTTTTCATACAATGCCGAGAAATGTTAACTATTAAAACCAGGTTTGATTATTTATTAACCTTTGTTCCTCACGTCATACCCCAAACCCCTCATCAGAAAGTGCTGAGCACTTAATGTGCCCTTGAAACTAAGCAGGGGTTTAACTACATCTTTCTTTCCCTTAAGTCTTGCAGGAAGAAATGTCTGGATTCTGTCAGTGCAACAGCTATCCACCTTTCCAATTCTCCTTTCCCACTGCAAGCTCTTGGATGGAGACAAAAAGTTTCCAGGCCCAGCCCCTTTGTGCTGCCTGTGTGTACGACCAGGATACAGCTGCCTCTCAGTTCTGCATGGAGACTCCCAGCTATTCCCACAGGACTCGCTGAATTTCCCAGGCCATGTGCTGGAGCAGATGCAAGCTGCTTGCACAGAAAGGAGCGGAGCTGGCTGGATTTGGATCTTCATGGGAGCAGGCCCACAGGGAGCAAAGGCACTGGTTGCTGCCAATGGCTGTCAACGAGGAGCAGTTCATGCAATTCCCATCTGCTGCCCCGCTAAATGTCATAGTCCAGGAATGCAGCTACTGCTCAGGCAGTTGCCAGCTGGCCACAGCAACTGCAGGTGTGTATCTTTTTATTTGTTTATATATGTAAATCGAGTCCAAAGTCTCAAACGATTAAGTCATGCGATGCAAGGCATGTGACAGTGGTTAATAGTGAAGGGCAGACAAGGGTGACAGGAGGAAAGCATTTCAAAGTGGCAGCTGTGAGGTAAATCATATTGGAATTGGGTAACCTGGATTTAGGGGAGAGGTTGGAAAGGAAGGGCGTAGCACTGGGAGAGGAGCTCTTTCTTTTTTTTTCTCTGTGGAGGGCCCTGGTACTGAGGCTTCGGCCCTGATTTTTGTTTTACATCTGCTACTGCAGTGCTGATGTGCACCCACCAGCCTCATCAGAGAGGGGCCTGACTGACACCTAGAGAAGCCACAAAGTACTGGGGCTGGCTGCAGGTTTTGGGATATGCTCTTGGTACCAGAGGAGGCTCTCCCTCTCCCTCTTCCAATTCCTCTCCCTCTCCCTCCCTCTCTCCTTTTCCTGGGCTCTCCGTAGCACATGAGACAGGGCAGAGAGATGAATGAAATGGGCTGATGGATGGAAGGAACTCTGCTGGACTCACGCTGGATCACACGGGATGTGGAAGATGCCCAGTTGAATAGCAACTGGATCTGACCCCGTAATTACCACTGCCACCACGTGTCTGAGCTGCAGCTGAGTGCACAAACAAAGCACTTGCCCATGCACTGACTGTTCTTCATATTAAGTGTTCCTGGGTCCTGGTCTTTTAAAAAAGAACATAAAACCTGGTCTGATCCTCCTGGAGCTGAGTAGGGACCTCTGTACGGACTTCAGGAGAGCTGTACCCTGACATACAACTAGCCTTGTGGCAGACATCAAATGATGTTGTTCCCCAGCAGTCTGCTGATGTTATCACCCTTTCTTTGAGGAGTGAGAACAACAAGATCCTACAATGACAAACCACAGTGTTTGTTGTGGTAGCAGACAGGTAAAAAAAAAAAGAAAATAAAAGAAACCTTCCCAAATAATTACAAAAAAAGAGTACATTTCATGTCTCATGTCCTTTGTGTTTTTCATGGACCAAGCACCTTACAGACAATTTGCTCATGATCTGCCATACAAAGGGGACAAGGAACCATCATGGAACACAGACATAAGCCAACCGGAGAGGAGAACAGCACCATTACATTATCTTACGCATAAAACTCTAAATCAGCGCCACATTTCAGGCTCACAATTCCAGGGAACAAGGAAAAGCTTATTTTACATTAAGTTTCTTGCTGGTGGGTGCTTTCACCCAGAGACTAAATGTTGTTTAAAGCACTGCCACACGGAAAGCTCTGCAACAGCCAGAAGTTGTTTCACCTTCACCCACTGTTGGCTTGATAGGAATGAAGGATTTGCATTTTTGCTACAAGTATTTTTCTTCTAGGTATAAGGCTACTACAAAACCAGCACAATGAATTAGGTTTGAGTCTCTGATAAGCAGGAGTGTCAAATATTACAGGCTGTTGTGGCTTTGGGTATTGTTTGGGTTTTTTTCTTCAAATTCATCAAATTCTCTGAGGTTTTGAGTCTATAATAAACCAGCCAGGTGGATACAAAACTTGTCAGAGACCAAACTAGTGCCTAAAAGCAGTCAAAGGGAGAGTCAGAGCTGTGCATGCACCCAGCAGGATGAACCCTGCTGTGGCCCTTCAGCCACTCCAGGTCTAGAAAGATGCCAAGAGGGTTGAGCAATGTGCCCTTAGACTTCTGTGCCCTGTCATCACGAGGCCGTATGATTTCACTCAATTACCAAGTCCTAATAGGCGCGTGGCACCTTGGCCTGACTGGCCGTTGGCTTTTCCAGAGTTGCTAGAGGGAGGAAAGGATTTTTCCATCCATGCTATTTGTTTGTTATTCCACTGTGAACTCCCCCAACTCCCTGGTGTCAAAACACCTGGCAGCGCTGCTTGTTTGTCCTGTTACTCTGAGTGCCGTGGCGGGTGGGAATTTGGCTGGCCCTGGGAAAGGAGCCACATCAAACACCTGGGCTCCGAGTCCCATGGGGATTGTGCTGCCTGGTTACTTGGGAAGATGATCCTCCAAGAAGATGTCGCTGCACTGATGGGGATGATGGCAAGGATCTCTACAAATGCTACAGGGTTAGTGTGAGGAGCACAGTGACTCTGGATAATACCCCAGTACCTCCAGTACTGGCCACACTTGGCTTTGGAGAAGTGAGCTGTAAGTCTGAAGGAAGAACCATACAGCAGGGAAGTGCTACATCCCTGTGTGCATCCCCAGGTCTGGGTGCCCTGTTCTCATGGTTATCAGAAGGCCCACAAACTCTACCAGGTCAGCTGCAGCCCCTGCTACTGTACAGCCTCACACAGAGAAACTCTACCAGCACCTGCAAATCCAGTTCTGTCCCTGGAAAAACGTGAGTGGAGCAGTGCTATAGACCATACTTCAGGGTGGAGACTCTTCTCCTCAAACCAGCTGCAATTGTTTGTTGTGTAATGGTGCCAATGAAGTTTTGTAACTCCCTCACATACTGGGAGGATTCACTTGATCATAAGAGCAATTTCACTTTCTGGCATCTACCATCCATCAGAAATTCCAGGCCAGAACTTTAAAGAGCAACTAATGACTTAGGATCTTATGACTGGTAAACGTTTCGACTGAGGTACCTCAGCAGGCAGGTACAGTCCTCCTCCTGAAACCTCCTCCTCAGAACAGGTATCAAAACTGTGGCTCGCTCCAAAAGCCCCACCTAGGCTAACAGTTGTCCCAGACAAGTCACAGAAGCTCCTTCTGAACCAAAATGTCAGCTCCAACTCCCAGATGAATCTCTGTGCAGGATTTCAGGGAGCACACGCACCCTTCCCTCAGTTCTGGGAAGTTTTAGGTGCAGCAGAGCCACAGGCACGTGGGGCACAGCTTAGGAACACTCGAGGCCACCTGTGGCCACAAGGCCTGGCAGTGCTGACAGGCTTAAGGTGGCACCAAAACACGACCACCCTCAGCCTCCTGTCAGGCTTTGAAGCGCTTGCAACCAGCTGGTGACTTGTGAGGGGAGACATGGGCAGAGGGCAGGATTGAACACAAAGGGTCTGATGGAAGTTGGTTCTACTTTGGACGTGATTTGGACATGATTAGGCTTTCTTTATGAGATCCTTCAGATAGTTCCTGCAGGGCAAATCTAGCTAAGTAGTTTCATGACCTTCCCATACAGTAAGACTGACCCTATTTGGGAAGTCTGAATCCAGTGAAGCTTGGTAACTCCCTCTTACAGCTAAAGATGTTCAGTTAAGATCTGAAAAAAGCATCCTACCTCCCCTGAACCCATCTTGAACCCTGCCCTACACCAGTCCCTAGCAAAATGGTACCTGCATCCGTTCCACCCAGGCATACAATCAAAGGGTGACTCACTGTCACAATTCCTATTCATGCATTTATTGTCCAGATAACTCTCCATTAAGCTAATGAGTCATTCTTTTACACCCACCAAATGCATAGTTCGGCTGCTGCTGCCTTCTGCTATTCATAAATTAGAAGGAGGAGAACAGCCTTGATCCAGAAAATTTATCTCTACTGGTGAGCTCCATATTCCAAATTTAAGGAACTCAAGGTTTTCTGCGTGTGTTACAGGGAACAAGCAAGGCCCAGTACCTACTGCAGACCAGAGACACAATATTGCTTGGTGAAGTGCCTCACACCAGTCTGCTTCCGGAGCCAGAAGATGTTGGCCAGGGCTCTGCAGGCCTTGGGTGCCCAGGACTCATGGGCCACGTTGCAGCAGCTTCACTGAGATGAGCAGGCAGCTTCATTCCAGGCATCATTAAATTCCAAGCAGGGCAGGAGACAAAATGCTTGGCATAGCATTAAGTGCTGTTTTGTGATTTCAGTGCATCCAATGAACTGAGAAATGAGTTGGCAAATAAGAAAGTGTCTGTAATACACATTTTTCTGAGAATAATACAGTGTCTAGGCAGTGTCAAGATGAGGAGGTCCAATCATTTATTTTTTACATGCCTCATATGGTCTATAACATAAAGCTGTAGCCGAATGCTCTTTTGACCACTTTTAGCTGTGCTTTGCAGCTAAGATGAGCTGCCTGAGCCTTGTAAATAAAACAGAGAAAAAGGTGACTACTGGCCTTGTCTCTGGTTTGTGCTGCCGGCCCAGGCCAGGAGTGTCAAAGCAGCCCTTGGTCTCACACTGTCCTTCCCCCTGCCAGACAGTGGTGCCCTCAGACAGCGCACTGACAGCTGCATACGTCAGCAGCCAACCGGTTCAGCTTCCCAACGCTTAGCAAACTGTTTGCATAAGCACTGGGATCAGAGCAAGAATGAAGGAAGGATGGGCTTGAGCTTTAGAAAGGCTTTTTCCTACAGGTTTCTTATCTTCTCTCCTCTGTCTGTCCCCTTACTGCCTGTTTAAAGGACTTGCTCCCCAGGAAGGAGCTCATGATGCCAGGTTTCCTCTGGACCGATGTCTAGAGCTGGAGCCTGCGGGGTCTCTGAGCTGAGCTTGCACTGCTCTGGTAGTTCCACTGAACATGGTTCCCTCTCAGGTCAGCTCAGGTTTGAATCCCAGGAGACTGCTCCTGCAGGGAGCAAACCAGTCCGTACACACACACAGTGAAGCGGCTCCCATGGTTCCCCTCTGCCTCCGAAAGTCTCGGCTCCCCACTGGACTGCCAGAGCTTTGGAAAATATTCTGTGTTTCTTTTTCTAAACATCTTTTTTTCCCATCTGTTCAAAAGGGCAAGGATGTGACATTGACCAATACTCAGAAATGTACTCTCCTGCTTTCAGAGGCAGTTATTGGAATGTGCTTGGTATTCAGATGATAACTTACATCTGCACCAACTTGCTGAGTGATGCTTTGAATCACGTCGTGATAAAGGGATGTGTTTGAAGTTTCTGAAGGCAATACCTCACTATCATTCCCTTTCAGTGCTTGGCACTCAGAGCTCTTCAGCCTTGCCTCTGTCAGCAGGTAGTCAGACCAAACTAAACTTCCCATCCAAGTAAACCTAAACCCCATTTGGGCTTATGTGATTATTGAATAAAAATAGGCAACTGGAAAAAACAAGGAAAACAATCTTTTTCCTGAACATGTTCACTTAATACAACCAGCAGCAGTGTTTTCCCCCAGCAAGTGTGACCTGAAGGGTAAGACCCTTCCAGGCCCCCCTCAGAGCCCAGCTTTGCACGGGCCATGTCATGGGATTTTTGGGGTGTTGGCTTCCCTTGTTTCGAGGCCATCTCCTCCAGAAACGGGCTTTAATTGCTCCTGCCACAAAGCCTGAGAGAGGAGTGCTAACACACCCACTGGCTGCGAGCAGGCCTGTGACTGCACATCAAAGCTGATCCCACCTCACAGCAGCAGCCATGAGCACATTCCAGGGAAACGAGAGCCCTGCAAAAGGGAGGATGGGGAACCCTGTATCCTCACAGTGCTCCCCACCCACCGCCGACTTCCATTAATTAATTAACTCTGCAGCTTTGTTCCCTTATCATAATCCTCCCAGCAACAGCACCGTAAATTGTATTTGCAACAGATGCTTAAACAAGATGATCTCAGGTCTTTGCAACTTGACTCAAGGGTGGGAAACTCACAGCTTTGTGGTGATCTCCAATTCATTCATTATACAATCGGATCTTAATTGCTTTAAGAATGTGATTCTAGTAAATCTGGCCTCTAGTACCACTCCTGTTAAAGACTTCTGTTGCTAAATCTCTGCTGCTAAACACAGTCAGTCCATTTCTTGGGGTCTTTTCTCCTTCAGTGGACTCTGAAGTATTGAATTATCTGCAGAAATTCACAGAGTGTTCACCCAGCCCATATTTACCCACGAATAGGCACCAAACCTATTGAGTTGTTCTGAGAAGCAGAAGTTTTCAACAGCCCCCATGCTATGAACAGGTGACACAGAGTGACATCCTTGGGGTGGTTTTGAAGATGATTCTTCCTTCAAAGGAAAGACTGCACAGAGCAAACCCATCCCAAAGTCCTGCTATCCAAACGAAATGTGTCTAAATACAAACGCGGTGCAAGAGATTGATGCTGCTTGTGAAAACTTCAGCTCCAAGGGTCCCTGACTGAGATCCTCCCCTCCAGCACTGCATCAAGCTGTGCCTGCCTGCCAAAGGCACGCTCAGGTGTCACCAGAGCCAGCTCTGGGGACTCAGTAGGTGGCAGCCTTCACCTTGGCTTTGCAGGGATGTGTCACCCTATGGAAAGTGCTGGGGGGTTGCTGGGCACAGAGGACACTGACATCCCAGAAGACACGTGGTGGGCAGCCCCGGGAGGTACTGCCCCCATCTCTGACTCCACTGTGCTCCAAAGGAGCAATTAAAAAGGTACTTTGGAAGAGCTTTGGATCAGTGGAATCACTGCTCATTCATAGGGTTGACAGGAAGAGGGAGCAGTATAGATTTTCCCTATTTTTGGGGGAGAAATTTAGTACAGGGATGAAAATGCAGCCCATGAGAGCCATGTTTTGGGACCAGGACAATTTGGGCACTAACCAGAACCTAGCAGAGCTTTATGGGGCATATAACTCACATGCCCACAAAGAGGGGAACACTTTTCCCATGCAAGTCAACATTCATCCCTCAAGGAAGGTGGAAGGAGAAAGTGGGGGGTGGGATCTGGCCACAGAGGAGGTGAGACAGGCTCCTGCAAGAGACTGAAATTGCTGCTTTCAGCCTGCCTCCTTCTGGAGCCAAGATCAGGGACCAGCCCCAAGGCATCTGTTTGGTGGGGAGCAGCATCCTGCCCCTGGGTGGGGTGGGCTAAGTGATAGGGGCAGAAGCCTCCTTATGTGGTACAGCTGCAGCTGGAACGGCCTAACTGATCCCAGCCTTGGCCCTCGCATCCCCACAAACCCAAGGTGTCCCTAAGCATTGCAGTTCAGATTTGAACTATGATACTGGACCTCTTTCCCAAAGCTCTTACAGTTTCAGGCACTGTCAAACTGATTTTTTTTGAACTGTTCACCTGAAAATGGGAGGAGGAGCCACCGCTAACGTGAGAAAGCATCCCGATTCCCCCAGTGGATACTGGCAACGCCTGCCCTACTCCTCAGCGTTCCGCCTGCCTGCCCTTCTCTGTCCCCCTGAGCGAGCTGCAATGACATAGCAAGCATATTTTCCCTCTTACCCAAAGGCAGGTGTATATTCACACTCCTGCCCTTCTCTCACAGCTCCTTACATAAATCACCGTTGGTTTTGGAGAGATGCCAACACAGTCTGAAGGAATGTGCACAGGACCTACCAGAAAAGGGTTTCCCCGTGTTTCTGACTCTATAATCCCCTTATTCAGAGTTAAACCAACAGGCTCACACCTCCTGCACTGAAAACCTTTTCCAACTCCATCCACTGCCTTTAAAAACAAACAAGGAAACCCACAAGCTCATGCCCAGCTATTACTATGAAAGAGAAAACAAGAAACACAAAGCAGAAGAATTTGCCACATGCAGCTCTGTAAGTGCTAAGTCCATGAGTGAGGAGACATTTGCCTTTGTTCCGCATAGTCAAACATGTCCTAATCTTTAGAACACCTTCACTCCAAAATTGCAGCTGATTGCTGAGTCAGAGGGGATTTGCTATTTAAGCAAGGGCCAGTGCTGAGGCCCCAAAGTGGTGATACTGCTAGACTAGGAATTTAGGCAGGGGCAAGGTCTGGGGAGAGGCTTCCGTGAAGAGCTGCCTGAAGTAGTGGGGGTGGCAGGACTCACCTGAGACCCCTGTATTGCCACCACAGATTGCAAAACTCAAAGCTGCAGCTCCGAACAGGCTCTGCATGGCGAATGTCAGGTATGGAAACCATGGCGTGTCCAGTAAATGCTTTGGTGACCAGCTTTGGGGAAAGGTGCTGAGGAAAGGCAGGGTTCCCTCCATGCTGCTGAGCCCTCTAAAGCAGAGCAGCCAGTGACACCAAGAGTGACAGAATTTGGCTAAGGCCAGAGCACCCTCACTACATGTTCATAATAACAGCTAAATATCTACCTGGAAAAGACCATAGTCCCTGTGGGGCCTAAAGAAGGTAATTAGAGCAATGCAGGCCAGGGGGCCGTGCTCACGGCATGGTTTTTGGAAGATGTTTCCCCTAACCCAAAGGGCACAGGCAAGAAGCAGAGGATGTTAGGGAGTCTCCTCTAAGCAGTACCTACCACAGCTCTTCATGAACCCCCTGCTCTGAGGCTTCAGAAAATCCCCCAGCTATTCTTTCATCCTCAAATCTCTACAAAATCCCAAAGCAGCACAGGGTCCTTGGGTGGCACAGACCAAGGTATGTGCACACAGCTAAATGTGCTTTGGCCGTCTGGCTATGGAACAGGATTACTCAGGCTTGCAAAACACCGTGAGAACGTGTGAATGAAGTCTGCAGACTTCTTCCTTGTTCCCAGTTTACTCTGGAACAATAGTTTACTTTACTCAAGCTCTTCCTGATCCATATCCACAGATCAGCAATGGGCTCAGCACTGCAGCCTGTCATGCAGACAGCCGAGATACCACGGGGCAATTTTCTCCTCGACACCGGTCTGCGATAGCTTTGAGGATGTCGCGGCTTTTTGGCACAAGGCAGCGAATCAGAGGCTGGCCCTGGGTCTGAGTCCCTGCCTTTCAAGCCTGAGCATCTGGCCAGCTGTTTGACCCCGACAGAGTGCTGCCATTTTCCAGAGCAAGTGTGGCTGTTCTGTGGTTTCCATTGTTTACGTGCTCGAGAACCCTGGCTTTTATTCCCTGGTTCCCTGCCCGCCTCCCACCAGCCTTTCAGGTCTCGTGTTTGGCCGAGAGCATCCCGGGAATCTCCAGTCACATCTCACTGGTCCCAGCCATGTGGCTGGCCTGGGCTCCTGCCTGTGCCTGTTTGATGTGTGCCCCATGCACAGGCTGCCCCTTACCCAGAGGCTCTGCTCAAACGAAGGAGGGACACGGCTCTGGGTGCCACCCAGGGGGAGGCCACGCTCAGACACCCTGTCCTGATGCCAATCACCCGCCTTTGATCCGGCTGCCTTTCAACTACAGCTTCCATCTTCTCCCTGTCTCCCTGCAGGCTCCAAAGGAAGGCCTGTGCAGATGCCAGGGCACATGATAGGAAGTGCCACATCCAAGCAGATCGCAAATCTCAAGCCCTGGCCAGGATTTTCGAGAGGTAATTGAGGGTGTTTGCATTTTGCACCAGCAAAATCAGTACCAGTTTGTGCAGTAAGTCCATGGCTGCACTGCTGCCTAGTCTGGATGTGCAAATAGTCCTTGCTGAGAGCAAGCACAGCCTTTGGAGAGACAATCCAAACCTGAGATCTGAATTTCATCCATGTCAGCCCCAGAAAACTGGGGTTTACTTTGCTAGCCCAAAACCAAGTAAGAAATTCAGTTGCTGGAAACCAGTGCCAATCTCTTGATTTCAGTGATCTATTAGAGATGGGTGAAGCTGCATTCACAGCCCTTGCAGACCTTCCTGCTAAGGTACGAAGTTTCTTCTAAGTGTATTTTCTATGCATCAGTACTAGAAATGTTAGCATTTGACAGTTATTTTCATCTTACTCATAACAAGAATTAACTGAGATTTCCATGGGCAGGTTATCTTCATGGTCTGGGATTAATTTTACTTTGGTTTTTAGTTAGTAGGTTTTAAATAGTTGCTTTTCAATTTCTCCCCTCGATCCACATCAGGCTGGATATCAAACTCACAACCATTTGGGAGACATTATTAGCCTAACCAGAATCCAGGTTTGACTCCAAATAGAGGCAGATTTTTAATTTACTTTGAAATCCACAGCTCAAGCCCAGACTCATGTCTGGGTTTGGATCCAGGTATCCCATAGAGCACCAAAGTACAGAGGTCCCCCCTCCTCCACCTAACTCTCCAAACTAGTCCAAAAGAGTGCATTCCTGGGTAGCCTGTTTCTAGGAACAGTATCAGTATATGAGCCTTGTAACTCATTAATGCTAATAGCAGTTGCATAATGCACAGTTGAAATGTGACTGTACAGCGAGCTAAGAACATATCCCAGCTACACGACTGCCTGGCAAAGTTTCTGATGAGCAGCTTTCCTCACCATTACAGCTGGTAATTTACCTTTGATTATAAATGCTCTGGAGGGGCCACATTTCAAAGTATCACAAAGTCATGCCACTAACTGTAGCATAATCCTCTGCCTAAATGCTGCCCACGTGGCCACGGTCTGGAAGGAGGCGTGAGCTCACCTTGTCGTTGCACTCTCTGTGCAAAACCTCAGGAGATGTCCAGAAGGGTCACCCAGTGCACCTCACTGACAGGGAGCTCAAGCATCAGAGATGGCATGTTGACCTCGAGCCCTGGGGATTTCAGTGGAAATCTCCACCTTCCCAGGACCTGCTAACACCTGGTGCGCTGCACACAAGCGCACAAGTGATTTCTTTCATATCCTGCAGATTTGGTCGGTTCCCATGACCCAGTGCAGCTGTCTCACCCCGTGCCTTGCTAAGAGAACATTAACTATGCCCTCCTCAAGGCCCTGTTTCTCTTCTGCCATAGTCTCATTTTAATGTCCTTGACTGCCTTTGGATAAAAAAGCTTTGGACCGTATTTAAAATCCAAGGCCAGTTGTGTCCTAGGCTTTGAAGAGTATTGAAGGTTGCTCCCTCCCAGCTTCTGTGTCTGCTGCAGTGTCACTTCCATCTGGGAATGTGTTCTGCTTGTGGCTGAGTGAAATGAATGATGGGGCTGAATTATGACGACCTGGGGCTGTGGGAGGATAAAAAGTGCTGCTGCAACTTTGAAACAATGGAAAATATGAAATAAACCTCAATTCCCTGCTGGCACATATAGGCAGTGTAAATAAATCCCATAATTATGTAAGTAACAGACAGCTCCTAGGAGCTGGAGCACCCTCTGGAATAGCAGGCAGAGGAGTCTGCTACTCTGCAATAGAGGGATCATGCTTGGCTAAATTACACAATTCATTTAAATGCATGCTGTACAGTAGCACAATTTTTGAAAACCATATTGTTTGGCCCACCAAAGTGATTCCCAGAAGTAATTCCTGCGAGGAGCACACACCCAAGCCAGTCAGAATTTCTGGAATGACATTCCAGTTGCTCAACACCTGGTTATGCAGATAGAAGAGAAAACAGAGCGACGCCTTAGCCAGTGTAAGAGATAAGGGTGTGAGAATCCAAGCCTGGCTAGCACATGAAAGTGCCGATGACCTCGCCCCACGTCCAGGATTGCTCAAGCCAGAGGAGATGCCAGTATCAATACACACATCTTCTTTCAGAGTCACAGGACTCTTCTCAGTGCTGGCTGCTGCCCTCAGATCTTAACCCCAGAATGGAGGGAAAGTGCCACGCTTGCTGAACAACCTGCTCACAAAGCTGTTTGTCTCTTCAAACCGACTGCAGAGAAGGATTAAGGAAATTCTCTTTTATTATTCAATCTAGTGGAAGACCTTCCACCTCTTCAGATAATCTCACGTGCAATTAGAGGGAGGTCAAAGTAACGGGTTCTCCGTTTTCTTCAAAACGAGACCCACGGCTCCACTGTATTCCCTCCCATGGAATGACTGGGTAACCTTCCCTGGACCTAACAGAAAGCAGCTCCTCTGGGTCAAAGTCCCTGAGTGTATTCACCTTCTTTCTTATAAAACAACTACTAGCTTGAAGCAAATACCATTTTGGATCTGTGTCCTCAGTATCTAGCAGGAACGGGCTGAAAATTCTCATTTTGCATCCCTAAACAGAAGCAAGGATGTGTATCAATAGCAGTCAGTTAATTCATTGACTAGCAGATTTTGGCAGCTGTAGCCCAAGCCCTGAGGTAAGGTAGGAGGGGTAAGGGGAGTTGCTTGATGTGGATTCCTCCTTGGCCCAACTGAGGTGCAGAGACCACTTTGCAAGAGTGAGAGGCAGGGGAACTGAGGGTGGGTACAAGCTGGGGATAGATGCTGGGTGAAGGGGCACCTAAATCCTCATGCCAGTGACACCCGGGGAAGTTCTGGAAGGAGTCCAAATCCAAGCAGCCTGGTGCTAATATAACAGGCCCAGCATGTGTCCTGCAAATCCCTGGCTGAAATAAAGACCACAGGTATCTGGTTGCAGGGCAGCGGTTCACATTTCAGGTAAAGGTTTCCCCTGAGCCAGAGGGAGACCTTCAGCAGCTGTTAGTGCCCCTCGTGCTACAGTTGGGTTCCTCACCTGGCTACAGCTTTGACCAAAGTGGTTAATCCAAACCTGCAAAGGCAGCTTTGGTAAACAAAGACCTGTGAGCATGAGTAGGCAGGATTAGGTGAGGGAAAAACACAGCAAGTGGTGCCTCTCCCATAGGAAGAAAAGATGCTTCCAACAGGTGCTGGTAGCTGTCCCAAAAGCACTAAGGAGTCCCTCCATCAGTGAACTGGCTGGCAACTTCTGCTTTTCCTTATTAGCAATGAATCAAACCCTTCATTCCTACCCAGGAAGTTCCTAAGGTATATGTTTTTCTACTAACAGATGGTAAAGGTAATAAAAGGTAATAAATTAGGAAAAACTTTTTTTTTTTTTTTTTTTACCTTTCTAACAGCTTCACAATAACTGACACACACAAAAAAATCACATGGGAGCCTTCTCTGACTTGAGATATGAGGTTATAATAAAGCATGTCTGGGTGTCTCCAAATGGTGGGCAAGACCCTTAATTCTTCCTGGAAGAAAAGAATCTTTTAGTTTCTGGATCTGGCTGTCCAATGTCCTCACCTAAATATTTCTATCTGTAACTTGTCACAGTTTCTGTAACTTTCACAGTAACAGACAGATGTGAGACACTGCCCAGCTGAGGAAACCCCCTTGGCCAGCACTAAAAAGTCTTAGTGCTTGTTAGCCAGCTCTCTACCCAGAAGGCAGAGCATGGGGCAAGTGACCAAGTGTGTTCATTTTATCAGACAAACCTATGCCACTGAGAACAGATACATTAACAATTCCTTTGATTTAAAATGAAATAAAAGATATGAAGTCAATAAGAAGGTTTGGGTTTACCTCAAAGCACTGCTCTGCCTGTTAGCTGAATGAGTGTGCCAGGGCAGCTTCCCTTCAGTATCACTTTGGTTCTATATGCTTTCTGGGAAGAGCAGTGGTTCCTGGGCCATTCAGTATTTGCCTGCATGGCTGGCGTGTTTCCCTCCTGCTCCCCTGCACTGCTAACGCACTTTCCCTGGGAGATGGAATGTTTGCCATACCAATATAGCAACTAAATGAATGAAAGTTCAAGCAGGGCTATAAATAGAAAGGGCACCAGGTTTTCACAGTGCACATATAAGCTACTCCACACCCACTTCCTTTTGTCTGCCATTAACTCTGAGATCTGAAGCGGAATAACCTTTCTGCACTTTGGAAGAACAAACAGCAGAACAATTAAGAGACCAAACTGTTATGAGGAAGTCACTGAAGTGCAGTGTAGGAAAGATGGACAGTCTATTTTAAATAGATAGATAGGTAGATAGATAGATAGATAGATAGATAGGCCAGAGTTGCCAAATAGTAAATTTTAGCAAGACTTACAGGAGAATGTGGGGACGGCTGAATAAAACTGCTTTGGGTGAAATTTCACTCTGCCCATCCTTCTTTAGCCGACCCTCTCCTGCATGGTGTGGAGCAGTGCCAGAGCTCAGGCAATAATGGGAAAGGCACAGTGGCCCCTCGTGGTGGAAACCAGCTTCCAGGGCTGTGGGCTGCAAAGGAGGGAGAAAGATACTTGATGAGATGCAAAATAAGAAAGAAAAGCTAAACAAAAAGAAACAACTTTTTTTTTTTTTTTAAAGACAAAACCTGTTTGCTTTTCCTACCAAAGACAGAGCACACTGGCACTATCCTAGCATTGCTTTTCCATGTAAATAAATGCCTTTTCATGTTGGCACAAGACATGTTTAGGACAACTATGGGTGGAAGGGTGGGGGTTACAAAGGCAAAAGAGGTGGGGAGGTGCTCCAGGAGGCAGTGTCAGCTCAGGACTCAAAGCTCACAAAGCCTTCCACTCCACTGCATTTTCTCATGCTTCCCCTGGACTGGAACTGGCTAGTTCTCTCGAGGAAGGCTGTTAGTAGTCAATAATTGACACTGAGATAAAAACCAAATAGACCTGGGAGAAAGTAGCTGAGTCACGCAAGGTTAGATTAGGTGGCAATTTACTATTTTTAGTTTTAGCTGTTGGATACCAAACAAAATCTTACTGAAAAGAAACTCTTGCCCCAAATGTAGGCTCATAAAAAATGTAACAAGTTCACAGGTTGGGTTTATTATGGTTTCGGTGTGTGATACGAGAATTGCATGTACAAAGGGAACCTTTTCTCTGTTTAAGGAGGTTCTATGGAGGTTGGCATGGCCAACACTCAGCCTGGTGGGAGTTTCACAGTTTCCATATGCAAGTGCAATAATGAGTAATAGAACAAAGTATCACAACATGTTCCAATGTGTCTGGTCGCCTGCTGAGAATTCCAGGGCATTTCTGCCCAGCTGTCTGAACAGAGTTCCTGGCTGATCCTTATCGTTTCGCTCCTCACAATGGAGGTGGCTGTACCTTTTTTTCTCTTTAAAACTGTTGAGGAAATTAGTTTGAAATGCTGACAGAACAAATTCCTGCCTTTTCTGAGCCACTGGCCATGCCAGATATTTTCTGTCTCATCCCCTTTACCTCAGTGTGCACTGTGCTGGGGCTGGCTGGAGAGGTGACTACTGTTCACACTGCTGAGCGGGTCTCTCCTGCAATGCCCTGGTGCATCAGCACTTGTTATCCCTGGGTCTACATTTACCCAGTCGCATGGTCACTGCCAGTCTGTTTTCTCTCCCATCTGTCCCAAAACAGCCCTAAAGGGAAGTGCCCTCCATGAGAAAGGAACTTTAGTTGTGTTTAGAAAAGTGCTGCAGCGCAAAGCTGCTTATCCCAGGACTTGCACGACTGTACACAATGTGAGCAAGGGAATAATCTGTCTGGGAAGATGCTGCTGCACATGAAAGCATCTGCCTGCAGCTAGATTCCATCAAAGAGCAGATCTGCGGATTGATTTTCCCAGTATGACATCTTCCATCTGCAGAGCACTCAGAGGCTCTTTTATTGGCCCCGCTGTTGTTCGTGATTCAAGCAACATGATGAAACAGCTCACAAAAAGGCACTCAGCTCCCAAACACTGCCCCAGCAGCACAAAAAGGCCCAGGATGGGGTGATGGCAGAAGCAGAGCCACGGTGCAGGGGCAAGGGAGGAGCACAGGAAATGCTGTGAGGACAGGCAACGGGAGCGGTGACGTCCCACATTGGTAATTGCATTTCCCAGCCTGTGTGTTTATGGAAGCCCACCCCATGTTCTGGGGACAAAGACCAAGAGAAGCCCCTTGTGCCAGCGCAGCTCACCTGAGCAGGGCACCAGGAGCGCCGCAGCTGCTGGCAGTGAAAGCTGGCACGTTCGGTTCCTCTTTCTGTCTCTGTGCTTGAGCTCTCCACACGCTCGGGCACATGTTTGTGCAGTTTTATTTTATTTGCAATGATGTCACAGGCAACCTCTTGATGACTTGTGACCCACAGCAGGCCAGGTACCACTGGTTTATGAAAGGAGAAGAAAGTCACGAAGAAAGCTGCAATAACAGTAATTAAATAAACTCAGCAACTAAAAGGACAGAAGTGGTACATAATTTCACAGTAAGCTGCCATGGATATTTCAGGAGGAGACAGTGAATAAGGGAGGCTTTTGGTGTACCTAAGAGATTTGGACACAGCAGAATATGTTCCCTGGGGCTGAGCACCTGAAGCCTGAATAGCCACATCAAACATTTTTGGGGCATAGCACACAGCATGTCAATTTGCCAGGGACTGGGCTCTGCCACGGGATATGCTAATAGTGCACAAGAGGTCTGAATGCATCCCTGGAGTAACCACACAAATTTACATATCCTTCTTCAGAAATGGATCTTATTAGACGGCCTGAACAATGTATTTAGCACAAGTGTGCTTTTATGTCCTCAACCTACCAGAAAGCCCTATTAGATCATTATGCTGCTGAAATGTAGTCCCTCACATGTCAGATAGAAGCTATTCCTGGGACATTCCCTCTGCTTTTAATTGATGGGAAAGGAATATGTCGTTCCCCAAAAGCATTTCTTACTGATTCACTTTTCTTTATCATCTGATTTACAGGTCTGATCTTGACTTCTCACCACACCCAGATCTCCCATTGACTTCAAGGAACAGGGCTCTGTGGGGGCAGTGTGAAAGTCACTCAATAAAGGTTTTCAAGAGGAAGCTGCTGAATTCATCAACACCAGAATTTACATAGATCTAAAAGATGCCAGCAGGTTCGCTATGGCAGGTCTGATGGGCTGTGTCAACAGAAGTGGCCCGATGCCGTGAAGAGGGGCCGTGAAGAAAGGCCCATGTGTTTGCAGTGACAGCCCTTCCCGCTCCCCACAGGCTGGCACGTCCAGTGCGTGCACTGTCTGCGTCAGCAGGGACTCCCCTCCTGCACTGCTGGGAGGGGAAGCAGCTCCAATAAACACCACTTGTTGCTCAGGGGTGACTGTGATGTGTACAGACACAACACCCACTGCACAGTGACACCAGAAGCCGAAGCCTCTAAGAGAAGCCAGAACGCATTGTGATTATTTCATTTTCTACACGAAGAATTTGCCAGACACTCAGCTAATACTCAGCTCAAATTAGAGATCTCTTGTGCAGGATGCTCCATAATCACAAAAAGCACGAGCTCCCTTCAGAGATGGACAAAACCCAGGAGTTACAAAGAGCTACACAGAGCCACAGGCAATGCTGCAGCAAGGGAAAGCCTGATCTTGGAGAGACACTGGGACACACTGAGGCTTTTTCATCTGCATCCTTATTACCTAGCACATCCACAGCAGAGTGGTCTTGTGTCTGGATAAACCTAATACTGCAGTGATTACTTATAAACACTGCTTCTGTAAGATTTGGAGGGGAAGAAATCTTTTCCTTCTACTGAGGAGAAAGAGAAATGACACCCTAGAACAGCATAATTTGTATAAACTATTGTGCATTTTACCCACGGCTCATCTGCCAAGTTCTCTTGTTTGGGAGGAGCCTGCGTGCGTTTTGATGTGCAAAGTAGGATAATGGATCACCATTATTAAAGGGCTTACAAATTGGGCAGGCAAGCCCCAGGTGAGAGGTCACTCTGACTGTACCAAAGGAAAGCTTGAGCTGAATGAGGAAGCTTGGGTTTGACTGAGACGACAGGGAAAAGAGGTGTGCTCTGCAAGACTGCAGGTCTGTGTGTCTGCACAGAAACCAGCTACAGCTCTTGGGTTTGTTCTCAGTTTCTCACTCTGCCCTTTGTGGAGTGCACTGAACACGTGTGACAACACAGTTCTGCCCACCCCGGGCTCCTAATAAATCCAGCTGCTGAGAGAGGAATGGGAAACAAGCTCCTCATCCTGTGGGGCTGGGGTGGGGTAAGGAGCAGGAGGAAAGCTCTCTGAATGACATGGGAAGCTTGAGCTGTCCTTCCCAGAGGGTGAAGTCCTGGGATGGAGATGGAGCCACAGCTTCATTTGTTCCAGAGAAACAGCCCTACACAGACGGCTGGTTGCCATGGGTGTTTGGCTGAAGGGTCACATCATAATAACAGCAACGATACTTGTTTAAAGTAGGACAAGTGTTGCAGCTGAAAGGGGTGCCAGCCCTTAGGAAAAAAATCCACCGTTGTGCCAGGGCAGGCAGGCAGAGCTAATAAACAAGACTGAGGTGTCAGCTTACCTGCTTGGAGCCTATTGCTGCTCCCCAGTGCTCAGGCTGGCATTCTCACCAGTATCAGGGGTGGAAAATACAGGCTTCAGCCACAAGAGAGAAGTCTCATGAAACAAAACTGGAAAGAGGAATCAACAATTTGGGTTTCCTAGAAGGCTGGGGAGGGCCTTAATCCAGCAATTCCCAGAAAACAGTCCGTAGTGTCACTGGCTATGGTGACAGCGCTCTCATCTCAGAGCAATCCTTGCCTTTTACAGATGAAAATCCTGCAATTATATGAGATTCTCACCTTCCATTTCAAAGAAAGAAAGGAAAAAGAACTGCCTCTGTAGCCCACAGGATTACAGAAAGATATTGAAATGGTTGACCCCTGAATTCTGAAGGCTGATCAGCAAAAAAATGCAGTTCAAAATACGTAGGCTAAAATACTGTGTCATATCAAGTTTACACCAATTCTAGGAGCTTTTTGAGGGCTCTACTTGTAATTTCTGAGTGTGAGGGTTAGTTACATTGTGCTGTATAACAGCCATGCTTGTTGTCCTAAAAATTCCCTATTAATTACACTTCATTTACAAGCAAAGAAATGCAAATCTAACTCCTGACTCCTTGCTCTTTGGCCCCAGCCATGCTCTGACAGCAGTAGTCTAGACAGGACAATTTGGGGTGGCAGCCTTACTTAAGGCCTCTGGAGGAGCCTCAGGTACACATAAGCTTTCAAGCTCTTGTGTTCAGCCCTACCTTAACCCAAACCAGAGAGGTTTCATTTAGTCTTTAACTCCTTCCCTCCATGGCCCTCACACAGATGTCTTCCTAGAACAGAACACTCTCCTCTCCACCCCTACACATCGCTGTTCTCCAAGCTGCCAAAAGCTTTGCCTGTTTTTCCTTTACATTTCATCAGAGTGTGGCAGTGAAGACCCTCCTCAAACTCTCTAGCCTGGATGCAGCACAAGTCTTCCTCCTCCTACAGAGCATCCTGCAGAGGTCAAAAAAAGCCAGAGGGATATTAGAAGGTATGAAGAAAAAAGGCTTGTGCCATGGGGTACTTGAATAACGTGGTACTATCTTGACCATTTGCAGTCTTACTCAACCCACTGCTATGACGTCCTTTTCCTTCAGAAATAGGGAAGTCTAAGGCGACACTGCTGATGAGGGATTTAAAACAGCTGCAGCAGCAGGAGAGATGAACAGATGGGGCCCCTCTCACTTGAAAAGAAAACAACTGGATGGGAACATGCTGGATACTTGGAGTGAAGCAGAGAATGTGATCAGGAAATGATTTTTCACTTTGTCCCGTAACGCAAGAAGTAGGCAAAAATAATGGCAAATTTTAGAGCGCAGGTGTGAAAGAGAAGAGCCTGTTCACCCAGTGATGTGTTCTGAGGCCACTGTCTGAATGGGACCATCATTCTTTCTTGGTGCTTCCTTTACCTGTGGAACTCACTGTCACAGCCTGAAGTGAAAGTCAGAAATATAAACTGGTTCAAAAACTACCTGAAAGAATTCAAAGAAGGATCATCAAACACTAGTGGACATAATGGTGTGAATGGAACGCTATTGTTTGTTTTCTTTTTTTCCCCTCAGTCTTTTCCACCTATTTTCCTTTCTTCAACCCATCTATCATTTGCTGTGACACAGTTTTCTGTATTACTCCTGCGCTTTTCTTTGCCTTTCAGTCATAGGGTGCAATTACATTTCACAATATTTAAGAGCCAACAATAAGGTTTTAGGATGTGATGAAATGTTTTTCTTCAGAAAACAGATTTCAAGGTACCAGAAAGCTTGGCAGAACCATGCACTGTCAGCCAACAGAGAAAATTTGTTGTCCCAAAAGGATGGGCTCAGCCCCGGAAGTGTTTCCTTAGTGTTGCAAGTTTTTGTTCATTGGATCCTTTTTTATTTTTCAACTAAATGCGTCACCGTAAGTTGGATGTCAAGTACTGCTGATCACTAGGAAGGCATGTGACCATGTCACTGTAATGTGTTTGGTGCTGGATCCATAAACTCATAAACATTTGACCACTGTCTCTGCACCGACGTGGTCATGACCAGAAATGATCCATGACACACAAAACACTTGTGTCTGGCCCAAGAGAGAGCTGTTAACTGCTGTGTGGCAACATGGCTTCCTGTGGGGAAGAGGATTCTCATAGACCCAACAAAATCAGCAACGATTGCCTGTGAAGTCACTAATTTATTTATCTCTACTTCCAGCACCCCCACAGGGTGGTTTATAGTTTGTGAAGTACTAAACAAACACTGAAATACACTTGGGTTTTACATCAGTGACATTAACTCTTCTCCATCCCCTGCTCCCCATCACTGTTCCAGGGGTTTGCAGAGATGGGACTGGCTTTAGGAAGTTATAATAGAGGAAGGAAAGGGCACAGGGAGATTGCTTGCCCCAGGGAAAAACTGTAAATCCTTCAGACAGGAGAAGGAAGTAACATGCCAGAAAACAAGAAAACCTTGTAAGACCCTCAAGTGTTTTGTCTGAGGCAGTGTTGGAAATGAATGCTGTTCTTTTCCACAGCAGAAAAAGAAATAGGGTGGGGGAAGAGCTTTCTGCCACCAATCAGACACAGGTGATCTGTGAAGGTGCAGCTGCACGGCCTGTCCTGCCCCAACAGCTCGATGTAGTGGAGAAGCCTCAGCAGTGAGGGGAAGGGACTTGATGCTGTTTCCCTCAGCTGCTGAAGGACAAGTCTACATTCAGCACATGCTGTGGCCATGAGAGTGACTGTGGGTGCTGCAGCCCTGCAGCATTCAGCACGGTTCAGTCACTTTACTGCTGGGGCAAGAAGGTCCCACTGTGCGGAGAGAAAAAATGTAGAGAGGTTTTTTTCCTGGGAGGTAAACGCCTCAGCGCAAAAGAGGAGGAAAAGCAGGGGATGCAGTACCAGTCCAGCTGTGCTGGGGCGCTGCTTCCCAGCACAAATCCAACAGGTCCTCAGAGAAGGCAATGATCCCCCGGCAAGAGTCAGTGGGGAAGGAAAGCCAGCCAGGGGGTGCAACCTTCCTGTCAGGGCCTCATGCCTCTCAACTGAGCGTGAGCCTGCTCAGCCAGAAAGACGGGAGGGAATTAGAGAGCGCTTTTACCTTGCATTTGATGAACAAATCAAACAAACCCCTAAAAAGCATGTATTTCTCCAGGAAATGTGAGTGCTCAGGTCTGCAGACACAAGTGCTTTGTTTCCATTGGAAGGCCAGTAAAGACTTCTCCACAAACAGGCACACATGAAATAATGCCAGAACACAAACTGATCTCTTGTTCTCCTCACTTCTAAGTCATAGCCAAGATTAGGGTGGATATCTAGGAAGCTTCGTGGATAATCTGGGTACTGTACATCCAACACTAGCAGCTTGATGTCTAATTTATTCTACATCTTAAATCCAAAACCTACACATTGAGCTGACAGGTGGTTTTGGTTGCTATGTGTGTCAATATATTTTATTTATGCTCTGCCAAACTTCCCAAATGGTTACAGAGCTATGTGGATCAGAAGGTACAATACAGAGAATATAGAGACCGTTGGACAGATTGGAAGTTTCTGACAGAGAAGGTCACTTTGAAGCATCTTGCAGCACCAGGTACTTACCCTACCTCCTTTCCCATCCTAAGCTACACCAGAGGGAATAGGAGATGCTGCTGCTAGCAGAAGTCTGCAGGAGGATGGGAGCCTAAGTTCAAGGTTCTGTCTTCCCTCATGCCTAGGTAAAGATCACAAATCTGTGTTTAATCATTCCCTACACCACAGCAATCGCCCCTCTCAGTGCACTGTTCAAGGGTCTCTCCCTCCCTGTCAGGACAAAATACCTGCTCTTGTTGCCTCGACAGCCTACAGGTGCTGAGAGTTGCAACACGTGCCAGAAGCCAGCACTGAAACCCTCACTCCCCTGATGGTATCACAGCACCAGCAGAAGAGCTGGAGGTGATACGGAGGAAGGGGAACATGACCTGGGAGGTCAGCAGCTCCATCCCACTGAGAGGTGGCTCTGGGAGAAATGAATCACTTGAGACCCAAAACCAGCAGAACAGGACTTGAAGAAGTGCTTTATCTCAGGCAGGTGACCCAAACAACGAGCCATAAACTGAGTCTTTTTCTCTCTCCCTCAGACTCTTCTGCTGGAGCTGCCCTTCCCCATTAGTTGTCAGTGGTCTATTTTACCCCTCTGCCTCCGCAGTCCAACAGAGCTGCCAGGAGCAGGACTGCTGTCACAGCCAGCACCGTCCCTGCTCACTAAAGAAAGGAACAACCTGCTCCTTTCACAAACGTGGCATTCTCAGAGCAGTATCTTCTGATCTAACTGTTCCTCTCCACTAATATCAACCTGAGCTGAGGGTAAGACTTCAGATGCATGTGGCCCTGGTTTGAGGGCACATGGCACAGCTTGTTCTTACAAGTTACCCTGGGGAGTGACCCTGAGCATTTCTCAGATCTCACAAAGAGCTGATGAAACCAAAGGAGAAGCACTTCAGTGGGAGGGTAAGAGATGTAGAAGTGGCTCCTGCTGGCTTAGCAGCCTGCTCATAAACATGTTCTCAGCAGAAACAAGAGGCAGTTCAAGCCTCAGTTTGCACCTCACTAAGGACATTTTCTGGAGGGCAATCCTTGCAGCCACCACCTGTTCCCTACAATATGATGTTCCCTCTCACCTGTACCAGCACACTTGCTAGTGCAATGGAGACCAGTTACAGTAGTATGAAAAAAGTGATATCAACTGAGATTAACCCGGAGGAAGATCCTCTGCTACAACTTCTATAATCCAGGCACAGGTTGGATTTAAGAGCCAGTGGTTTGGAAGAAGCCTCTTCTAGGACTGACCAAGTTGAGCTGATGGATCCTTTGACTAGTGTCCAGGGCTTTTTCAGTTCTGACCCTCTCCTTTCCCCCTGGGACAAGTCACAGCATCGCTACACAAAGGCGTGGCTACTTGAGGAAAGGCTCAGCAATCCAACACAACCACCCTCACCCACCATGCTCACCCCTGAGCTGTTCAGACCGCCAAACACAAGCCAGATTCACCCCAGAGCTGGCTGGGTCACAAATCTGTGCAAGTAGGAAGCTTCATTTATTTGGGTACCTTTGGAAGTAGTTTGTCTGTACAACCCTCATTTGGCTCTCTTGTGTGAACGCATTATGAAACAGCCTTGTTATACACGCAGGTAATATTGTATTTTTGCCTCCTTTCCTACACAGGACAGGGCCTGCTCTAAGGATGAATCAGAGAACACTATTGTCTGTAGCATCCCAACTTCAACATCTGCTGAATTTGGACAAGAGTGTGTAAGTGAAGCAGGAAACTGTAGGAAGAGGAAGGATTAGGGCAGCCAATTGCTGCCCTGAGGACCTGGCAGCTCTCCTGCCCTGCTGGGCGAAGGCATGAACCGGAATTGTTCATGTTCACTAAGGGTTGCTCACTAAGAATGTGTGCACGCACCCCTTTTCTGAATGCTCATCTGCACAGCCTTGCACTAGGCCTGCAGAAATGCAGGAAACTCAGTTCCCGAAAGGAAAGAATGGAGGCTTTTTAAGCTTAGTGTTTACCAGCCTCAGTTTAGTCCATACAACGTGGACCAACATCTCTGAGTTTTTCAACAAGAGACTTGCAAAAGACAGAGGTATCACAGGGATGGAGAACACAGAAAAGCTCAAGGACAACCTAATAAGCTTAGGCTGCAAGGTACTATTTAAAGAGTGGATTGCAGCAAGGTCTCGAGATACACTCACATGGAAAATGAGAGAACTTAGACCAGATGCTGGCTCAGAGCAACCTTCTTCCACTACAGCTGTGTCTTGCTCACTAAAGAATGAGAAGGAGAGTCACTGGAGCATCACAGACCTATAGGACAGCCGGAACCATCTGCAGTTCAGGTTGCTACACTAGCTGAGGAAGGGAGTGTTTTGTTTAGCTGTAGCCAGGGTTACAGTCACCTATAACTGCACATTTCCGTTTTGGAGCATCGGTGGGGTAACACAGATTTCCTTGATGCCACAGGCCTGTTAAAACACAGTACAGTTATTTAGTGCACTGGTGACATAGTGCTCTCCGGCATGGCCGGCCCTGTGTGGGCCAGCGTGCGAAGTGTCACCAGAGGTTTATGGGAGGAAGGAGTCCTGCTGCTCGCCTACTTAGGAAGGCAATTGGGTAAGAGGTGTTTGACTCTCAGTTGCCTAAGCACAAAGAGACCTACATTCTCCACACACAGAAACAACCAGGCCCAAGAGGGCCTGTGTGAAAGCCCCGTAGATTTGAGGGCAAACCACCCAGCACCTACAGCACTGAGTTTCTGTTTTACATAGGGGGGTGAATATACTTCAGTTTGAGATCTCTGGCTGGAATTACCCAAAGCCTTAAAAGACACAAAAAAATGACCAGCCTAATTTGTGGCTTCTGCCTTTATTCCATGCAGGTCGAAGCTTGCTGCAGAGCTCTGATGAGGTAACCTGCCAAAGCAGAGGGTGAAGGATACAGTAAGTAGAATATAACGACTTTATTACAGTAATGATCCAGCCAGGCAATGAAATTGCTGCAAGTGGTTAGTTCTTTTCAGTATCTTTAAAGGACAACTCCTTGAGCAGGTGCAAGAGAGTGGGCGTAGGCTTTGCCCCACTGATGTCAGTGGGAACGCCCAGCTCCTTTTGAAGCAGCTCCTGTGTGGAAATGCTCCTCTGCTCCCCTCCTGGGAGCGTGTGAATTCTCAACAATCTGAGCTGCCGTTTAGCTGCAGAGGTGACTGATTTACACAAAACCGGATAGCAAGAACTTCCTGAGATGACCCTGTTTTGTGAGGAGATTCTAATCTCATGACAAGTTTGTCTAGCCAGATAATGACAGTAATTAGCCAGGAGGCAAGAAGGTGGATCTAGGTATTCTGCTTCATGAGTAAGAAGGACGTTTTATGGGAGTGGAATCAGGAGGAGGATGGAAACTGCTAATATCCTCCAAAACGGAGCTGGAACAAAGAACACAGTGCGGAGGGCTGCTCTTGGGACTCCCCAGCCTGCTCTCCTCCCAGCATGGAGACACTTAGCAAGGAAGAGGTCCTCTTCCAAAACGAGCCACTGCTGAGCTCGTGCTGGCACTTGATATCAGCAGCATCACCTTTGTCATTCCTCCTGCAGCACAACCGGGTTTGAATGAAACATGGAACGGGGGACAAAGAGGACTAGTGCAATAAATAAATAAATGCCAGCATTTCAGATACTCGAAACAATTTGCAGTGGATAAATGAGTAAACAGAAGAGGCAGGCTCTCAGAAAATACCATATTCCTTCTAAGATACAATAAACTGAAAAATATCCCTGCAGTTCCTGTGTAGCTTGGTAGGGGCTTGCCTGCTGCAGCAAGGGCACATTATCACCTGTCCTTATCTCTTGTCATTTCCATTCAAATATTTGCAAAGCGGTAACATACGGGGTAGATAAGAACCCACAGGAATGGAGAGAATAGAGTACTTAATTCGTAAGTGCATGGATTTTTTTCTCCTAGAAAAAAAAAGGTCTTTATAAAGCAAAGGTGAGATGTTCCTTGCAAACAGGTAGCTCTGGTGGTATCAAGTGATGCACTTTTTTCTTTCTGGGGTGCTGCCAGACACCCTGAAATGATAGAGTGGAGAGGAATGTGAGATTTCCCCCTTTCATCATAATGGTTACTTTGAAGCCTAATTACAGCCATTTAAACAGCAGCCTATTAGCCATGCTACTGCTGATGGCTGCATCGAAATGCACAGCCTGACGGGAGCTGGCTGGGCAGCTCACACATGGCACTGCAGCTTGGAAAGGGCAGGGAGCAGCGACAGCTCCGGGGCCTGGCAGCCTCTGCCATGCCTGCTCCAGGGCTCTGCGGAGGGCAGGAGTGCCATGGGATGCACTGCAGTGGGACCCACGCGAGGTGACACTTCACGTGCCACGAAGGCCAGTGCCAGGCAGGAGCTTGGTCACTGCTCCTCAGAAACTCTGCAGGCCAGAGCTGTGTCAAAGGATGGCTACAACGGTACAGGAAACCAAGAGACACCACATCACCTGTGGCTCTCCCTGAAAGCCAAGCACCAAGAGCCCCTGCTGACCCCCAGCTGCTGACAGACACTCTCATTAACCTGATCCCCACCACTACCGTAGCTGTGACAACCACAAGGCCTGGTCACATTTGGTGCTGCTTTTCTCCTGCAAGACTTCTCCTCTCCACTATGTTTCACATTTTTGCCTCTGTGCACCCCAAAAACCAGGCAGCTCGGCTTAAATCTTGAGTGTCCAAGCACTTTCCCTTTTCCTGAGAGAACTGTGAGTGGTAACCCAACTCTAAAATAAAGGCCTAGCACAATGGTGTTCCTTCAACAGTGGAGAAGGAGCAGAGAGCTGAGAACACCAACCCTGTTACAATCTCATCTTCTAATACGAGTTATACCAATTTCTGCACAGTTTCTCATGTGCTTCTCACAGGTAGGCCACCCAGCACAAGGGAGGTATAACTGGAACAGCTGTTTCTACTTGAAGTCTGAGGGGGACATTCATGAGCTGGAGATCTGACACTAATGCAGTTGTTGTGCGTCTGGTCACACTGTGAGGTAAGTGAAACCAGCACGGTGCTACTTTACTTGTTTGGTTATAAACTGTGGCAGTTCAGCTGCTTCGTGACCGACCGAGACACCCCTGCAGCGGAGGCGGGATCCTCTGAGGGCTGGAGCAGGGAGCTCGGGCAGGAATAACAACAGCTGTCCCAATACAAAGTGTTCCCACTTGTGAATCAAAGCCCTTACTAAGATCCTGTCATGTCCAGACATGTTTAATTCTTATTCTTGCAGACATAATATGAAGGTAAGGATCCATCCTTTTTCAAGTGCATCTTTTTTTTTTTCCCTTTTGCAATGGGAGAGGAAGGCAAACATGCACTTGCTGAAAGGTTGGAAACAGGAAGTTCTGTTTGATTTGCACATTCCCTGTTTCTGATGAAAAGTAGGAAATATAAATCACAGCCTTTTATTTCAAATTTGGCACAAAAATTTGCCTTCGAGGTAATGTCAAATAACAGACTTCACACTGCTTCGAATTAGGCTGATGAGGAGTACAAGGCAAAGGCTCAGTTCTGGGAGCGTTTCATTTAGTTACATTTCCCCATTCAAATCTCATCTTTGAGAAGCCCATAAAAATAGCAGTAGTAAGATAATAAATAATAGCTATTTTACATAATTTTTACCTATAAAATGCATCTTCCCTCTTAGTCCCTCACATCATCTTAGGGCTGGGGAAAAGCACTTAATTGAAATATTTTTATGGAAAGAAAACAAACTTTTTTTAAAATTATTGTTTTCCCCTGTTTTGCTTTTCTCCCCTTATATAATTTGGCCTTTAATCTTTTCTTGTCTCCTGCTACTTCCATCTAGGAACACTTCTGGTTATACTGGAAATTCAGACAAAGACATTTAGCAATCCAGAAAAAAGTGTCAAGTGACTTTTACGTTTTGAATGTGAAAGAACAAAATCAACTTGAACAATTCAATGGAACCGTAATGAGTCCAACAGACCTATCAGGCCCTATGTCAGGTGTGTGCACAAAAGTTTTCCTGAAAAAAGTGGATTTTGTTAGAAGTGTTATTTTTTTCACTACAGTTATTCTGGTCAAAACTGTATCTCATTTATCTGACTCAGACACAGAGGGATTCTACAGCAGACTGACACTTCCCACATCTAGTGGGAGGAAAAGAGGCTACACGGACTTACCTGAGAAAGGAGAGGTTACAAGCTTGCAAGCCATGACCACCTAGATCTGTCCTCATCACAGATAAACTTTATCACAGATAAAGTTTTATTTTACTCTGGCCTTGAGAGCGGTTGTGCACAAGCAGCACCTGAGCATAACTGACTCTGTTGTTCTCCTGTCACTTTGTGAGCAGTGCTCCCTCCAGAGTGGACTGCTCCTGCCATGTGAAGTTAAATCCCTGCTTTATTCCCTGCACACCTGATGTTTGTGCAATGACAAGGAGTAACTGGGCTTCACATAAAAACTTCATGCCATCACTCCAAATGTGTGACGCTGGATTTAAAAGCAAGTCCTTCACATTACTGCTCTTAAGTTTCCACTTTACGACTGCCACTGTGTTGCATATTTATTTGGGAATCTATACTGTTGCAGACAGGGAGAAAGCCCAGAGACCTGATCACCTGCTGTCTTGAGAATGGTTATGAATGACTTCATGGACCTGAGGTGAGAAACTGCTCTGTAATGTGACCTGAACCCCCTTGGAGGAGCTGCAAACTATCAGGAAGCCTTACCCCATAAAATCAGTCTTGTACTGTATATGAAGTGCTGTATTCTGGTTATTCTGCTCCCGTTCAAAGGCATCTCCTTTTGACTACCTCCATCCTCCAAGCTGAAAAAGAAATATTGGATTTAATCTTGAGGGACAGGGCCTATACAAGTTCTATCTAACTACTAACAGCACTTAGGATCGGTGGTTTCTAAAGATTAAATGGAGTTGATGTGTGGCTGCACTATTCTAAAAATCAGACTAGTAGTTCTGGATCTGCCCCATCTTCTGAACACAGCACTGGTCACAAAGTGCCTCCTCTCTGAAGCAGCTCAGGAATTTTGATCTGATTTGGCTTTTCAAAACTTAACAAACATATAAGCGCAGACCTGTTTTGGAAGATACAGACAAACGTCCCTGTCCAGCAAGCTGAAACAGAACAATTCCCAGCATTTCAGTAAAACCTTGTAACAATCACCATGTAATTGCAGGAAGGTTTGGTGCCAGTAAAGGAGCATTTCCTGAGGTTAATTCCAAACAAGCTGTTCTTTGAGTAGTGGAATTAATGTTCACTGGGCACATCTGTCCTTTGTCCCTTAATCTCCTCACCACAAAAACCTCTGCCCCAGTGTCAAATGTAGATGAAATTTGTCAGTGCCTTCAAAAGTCATTAAAAGGAGACTGATAAATGATGTGACAGATAATACACTTGTGCAGGCTCTCCTCCTCCAGAATCCAAGCTCAAAATGACCCGCACAGCTTCTGCCCAGCCCAGCAATTACCATTGCTCACAGTAAATAGCAACACAATATAAACAACCTAAATTCATTTGCATGCAAATATGACACTGGTGTTCCATGCACAAGCATAATTCATGTTGTTGGGGCTATAATAATTCCCTGATTGATTTTAATAACTATTCCTCTTAGTGATACAGGATCTAAGGCTCCAGGGAGAACTTCCAGTACCTAAAGGGGCTACAAGAGAGCTGGAGAGGGACTTTGGAAAAGGTATGTAGTGACAGGACAAGAGACACTGTCCCTGCCCATGGCAGGGGTTGAAACTGTGTGGGCTTTAAGGTCCCTTCCAACCCAAACCATTCTGGGATTCTATGATGACTGCTAAGCCTAACAAAGATTACAGACAAAGAGGAAACGGTGAGACAAGTTCTAGAATCAAATACCAGAAGAGTTCCTGAGTCTGGCCATCTGCAAATAACACAATGAAACTGCTGTCACCAGCAGCATATGGGTCTTCCCTCCTCTCATACCCAGGTATTGTATAAACAGCTAAGTGAGAGGGAATCATCCAGAAATTGTTCCCTCAATGAAACTTCAACTAAAAGAAAGCCACCCAAAACGAGATTTTTTTCTGAAGAATTTGCCCAACTCCTGTGCAGGAAACATCTAGGTCATCAGCATACAATACAAGTATGTGGTTAGGGAGTAACTTTAATGACCTGGCTTGGCAGACCCACAAAAGCCTGAATATATCTGAAAAGGTTCACTTCTAAGCTATGATTCCATATCCTGAAAGGGGAAACCACCCTTTTGTGTTTCTGTTCTCCTGGTGGTTGCTCAGAGGGCTTCTTTCCCTGGATTTGTTTTTTAAAAGCCTGTGTGTTCACACTTCCCTTTTAATGTGTATCTATGAACTCTCATCTACACACTGCTGTGGAAATGGTTGCCAAGAACGAAGAACTGTGACTTCAAGGAGGAAACACATAAAGGCAGACGTCCATCAGCCTGTCCACTCCTGTCATCATTACACAAGCAAATTGCCAACACTTATGCCACGGTTTCGGAGTTCTGGACCGAGATTCTACAGCTGAAGTTGCTGAATTTCAAAAGGCTGACTTAAAAGTGCATTCCTAGCTCCAAGCTCTTGAGCTAAGGAATATGTCCCCTTCTGCATACATTCCATATGAAGACCCTGGGGTTTTGTTCTACTTGACTCTAGCCAAAGGCTGGTATGACTGATCACCTCCCTGCTGCTCACGTTAGCAGAAACTTCTGCCCACGTCCAAGTACAGGCTAATCTTGGGGCTGGGCACAGTGCAGCTGGCCTTGGCCTTTCCTGCTCTAAGTCCCTGTCCCATGCTGAGCCAAAGCTCTTTGTTTAAATTTGGGTTTCCCGAGGCTTTGGTGTGTGTGTGCTCCACCTGCCAAAGAGAATGCAAGCAAAATTTGATTCCCAGTACCTGGCATTGCTGCCCTAACACAGCTCAGCCGGCGTGCATTCACAGTTTCAGCAAGTGGGGCCATTTGTCCTCCTCCAAGTCCTTTGCTGGCTTGGGTGTTTTATTTCCCTTTTCCTGTCACCGTGCAAAGCTTCATTTTGATGGTTTAGGTAAAGACTTGCCAGAATAAAGGGCCTGCTTTCATGAACAGCTCACAGTGCCCAGGTGGGAAGAGCCACGAGTGCTCGAGAGGATGAAGGTAAAGAAATAATCAGGTTTATCAAAAGGAAGAGTACAAGGTGAGGAATGTTGATGTGGAGGATTTGCCCCTGTGCAAGCACTTAGGTGTGTTTACACAGGGGGAGACAATCTTCCCAGTGCAAGAGAACAAAAAGGGCAGTTCTAAGGATACGGATACAAAACCAGCCCTTGGAAGCATAGGTAATCTGTTCCTGTTCCTCAGTACAGCTTCTGAGTAACAGCCTCCTTGCCACATATCAGGTGTGTTTCTTAGCACTTACACCTCTCTCCACTCTCATCCTTTTCCTCTTCCAGGAAAGAGCTTATAGGACAAAGATGATTAATCTCATTTTACAGACACAGAAACCGAGGCAACAAGGAAGCTTAAGCCCTCAGTAATAAAACCTATGCCAGTCAGTAGGCCTGGCAGTTGCATTTCCCCTCCTGCTGAAGGTTTCTGTGCATGGAAAACCACAAGCATGAACAAGAAGCACCCCCCTCCCAGGTCCCAGGAGAGAGGATGCTTGGATTTCTCACTCCCAGAGGATGGTGCAACCCAAAGACACAGAGTCACCTAGACCCAGCAGCCTTTGGAAGAAGCCTAAGTTAATGAAGTTAGCTCTATCTGTGATCTTTATCTAAGTCGCTCTGATCTCCCCACACAGCTGCAGGGCCAGGACAGCCCTGTCTGCAGGGATGCTCCGGGGATGAGCCCCCAGCTGCCAGCCAGTGGAGAGCAGGGGCAGGGGTGTGTCTGCCAGCACAGCCTTGGCACAGCTGGCCACACTCCCTGGCCCCAACCAAACACCAAACCACGCTGGACTTGCAGGCCTTACAAAAGGAAACATCAGTGTCACCGGGTCAGACTACAAGGCAAGAGGGCTGAAAAGTTCAGCTTCTCTCCATTTCCCTATTCCCCTTTGTTCAAAAATTCTTCATGCTTACATATTCAAAATCCTGATGTTTTTGCAGTTGCCATTGCAAATGTAGTTTCTGCAGATTCACAAACTTCCATTTTTCCAAGGAAAACAAGAACTGATTAGTTTTGGAAAAGAAAACAGATTTTTTTTCCCCTTCTGAGCTTTTACCTAACAGAGCAAACTATGCCACTGGATCTCCCTGTTGGACTTTCTTTAATTGAATAACAGAGCAGATCCTCATTGAACTCCATCACCCCTGAGGGCAACGTCCCCCAGTGTGCACTGCCAATCCCCCTGCGAGGTACAGCACAGGAACACAGGACTTTGGGGACCTTATCACTGCTGTGGTCAGGTGCCTTAGGTCAGAGAGGATAACAAGGAGGCAAACAGTGCTCATAAAGCAGTGTACTGCTGTGGGAAAACGTGGCTTAATATTGACCTACACTGAAGTGTTTCCTGTTGGGGTAAGGAGCAGTCTGAGTCTAGAGAGGCTGTGCAGCTGAGAGAGAATGACTTGTCTCCAAAAGCTGCAGCCAATGGAAACAAGTGGGTTTGTACAAATGGGGCTTCAAGAGATGATTGTAACAAAAACATGAGACAGCACCTAACAGGCAAAAGTACAAACACACAGGCAAGCACTTACGTAGGGATGCAAGAGCTGATGGAAAAATCAAAATGGAAAAATGTGGTTTCTTCAGGCTCAAGTGAGGGAGAAGCTGCTCTTGTCTTTCCTGTGTTAACAGTGCTGAGCTGTGCCTTGCAGCATGTCCCAGCTGAGAATCCATGGAGCAGCTCAGCCAGCATGCTTAACCAGATTTTCCACCACACCTTTGGGCTGCAGCACACTGTCATTATATCATGCATGCCTGAAATATCTCAGTGAAGCTGGGATGAAGGAACCAAGGGACCTGTTTCTGACTTTGGCCGGAGCTAGGAACAGCTCTGTGTGGCTCCTGGGGAGGGGCGACGCCAGCCAGTCCCCCAGCCCCTACCTGCTGTCTCTCTGTAAGCAAGGCCCAGCATCTTGGCAGAAGGGCTGAACCATCGCAGGGCAGGAAAGCGTCCACATCATTATGGGGCACACAAGGCCTTTCCTTCGCTGGGTTCAGCCTGTGACACAGAGTCACGTCTGCAGACACGTGTGGGACAGAGCACGCGAGCATCCAGATACACAGGTGCTCCTGGAATTCCCTTGCAGACAGAAAGAGAAAAAAACCCCAAACCCAGACAGCTGCAGAGTCCTTGGCCAGTGCAGAATCTGCTGGGCTCCGGGAAGTGAAACAGCAGCAAAAACATGGTGACTTGTGCACAGCTTGAGAGTTGGCCTTCAGCAGCGATGGGTACCTGCACACCTCGGGAAGTCCCGTGGAAGCCAAGCTCCTGTACACACACCTGCATTAAAAAAAGATCCCATTGTCTCCCTGCTCCATCACCCACGTTCTGAATGGCCCCTTGCTTCACAACAGTTTTCAATAACTTCTGAAGAGTTTTGGCTTCTTCCCATTCATGGAGAAAAGGGCTGGGGCTTTTGCAGCTCATTTTTTGCCCAGCCTCAGCTTCAATTATTGACTTGTCTTATTCTCCCAAGACCCAAACAATCTCCTCAATGGAAGAGCATAAGTGTTTCTATAGGATGGGCCCTGTCATTTATATCAGGAGATCATGTCTTGCACTTTCCTCATTCCTTTGTCCTGAGTAATACCTTCTCCTGCAAATAGAAAAGGGAGGGAGGGAAAAAACGAAGTCAAGCAACTCCTTCACTGCCTCACAATATGTTAATATTCCCTGAATATTTCTTTGGGGCTAGTTTGAGCCCAATCCAATGGCTTTGCTTGACCAGGACCAAAGCCTTATTTAAGCCTACAGCTGGGCTGACACAGTGCCTTTGATCTCCTTGTAGGACGTTCAGACCACTCGTAGCTCTCTGGCTGCAGCCCTGTAAGAAAGAGCCCAGCTGATCAGTTCAACCCTTAGAGCAGAGGAAGCTCAGGCAGCACCTCAGCAACACTGACACGTCCAGGTTAGTCCAGCATAAACTACGTGTTTTGGCATCTCCAGGTAGAACTTGCTGGTGCACAAAGCACCATTCTTCTCCCATTCCCAAGCTGAAGCCAGTACAAAAGCCCAACTTCTGGGTTGCACTAGAGCAGCCCTGTGCTGACAGAGCTATCATTCCTGACTCTGCCTATCTCTGCTGTCTCCACTTCTCCACTACCATACTCTTTTTCTGTGGGCTGGCTTTACAGTGCCTGTTATTGCTCCACCTCAGATGTACTTGACAGGTGGCTTCATCAAGACCCTACCAACTCTACCGCTGCTTTCCTTGCTTTTCAGTGGCATCCAGCCCTGGCTCAGAGTCTCGACGTATTTCCTCCACACCCAGATTCATGGCAGTTCCTCACTGTCTCCTGCTGAAACCAAGAGCCCACTATATCCTGCTTCTGTCCTCCCAGCAGGGCTTGTTCCTCTCACTCACCACATTCCAAGAGCATACCTTAAAAAACCCCAGGGATTTGCACACAGACCCAATCCCAGGGGAAACAAAGAACAAACAAACATCAGGACTCAGTACACTGCAAACTGCCCAGGTAACCCCAAACATGAGTGCAGTTATCTACCTGTACTTTCCTGCCTTCCCAACAGAGAACAAGAACTTAATGAAATTCTGACACTCTTTGTTATTAAGAGCAGTGGTCACTTCATTAGTTATGCTGTATATTTAGTTCCTAATGGGTATCTGTTAAGCACTTACGCTGGAGGTGAGCAGAGCTAGCAAATCTTGCAGTCTCTCAAGTGGTGAGACAGTGAGTTCACAGGAGGTGACGGGACCAGATCCACGACTGCAGAGCAGCATTGTCAGAAGCCTTCAGCAGGGGCCCAGCTCTGCCCTGTGGAGATCAGTGGGGAAACACCACAGTTAGTGACTTCAGGGTGTGCTCTCGGCTTCGGAAAACAATCCGTAGATTTCAGCAGGATTTCTGATGTCACTCGTGAAACTGGGACCAAAGGACGTGGATACGCTGGGCCTGCCTTTTGCCTTAAAGGATCCCAAACTATTTATAGTCTCTTGCATTTTACTTTGAGGCGTGTTTGGGTGGATAAGCAGCAAGGACAAAGCCATACACCTGTGTCACCTTACTGCAAACAAAGATACCTTCAATAACGTGCAGCGTGGAGGGAATGAGCGGGCAGGTAAGGGCACACACATGATTTGTGTCCTGTCCCCACTGGGCAGCCTGGAGAACTCTCACCTCACAGTGGATGTTCTCCTGCCACCTCAGCCAAGCAAAAACACACCCAAAGACAAAACTCCAGGTCAAATAAAATGTCTTCTTTTATTTGGAACAAAATACTGTTTCTGTGAGTGATTTTTTCATTTTACAAGAAATGAAAAAAAACAAAATTTAAAAACTGAATAATAATTTTTAAAACAAATTAAATATTTCTGGATTGAGAAGGGTGAAATTAGACCTTACTGCAACATTTCTTTTTTCCCGGACTAACTTCACAGATCTGCTAGACAGCTATTGAGATCAAAAGAAAGAAAAGCAGTATGGTCCCCAATAAACCTCCCAGCTGCAATCACTGTCAGACCAGCAGCCAGGTACTTTACTAATAACACTCATTGCTGATCCTAGGGCAGAATTTCCCTACAGAGTCTCCCCATGTGAGATTATACGTTAATCAAAGGAAAACAACCCAAGTATTAAACGGTGTTTCTTTACCTCTAAAACAAACACACAAGCCTTCAGATCACACCCATTGTTTCACATACCTGAACATTCTCACGTGAACTGCAGTATCTCCTGCAGCTGCTGGCAGCAGGGAGGTCACTTGGGGTCCCTCTGCTAACCCTGAGCTGCACAGCACACTGGCTGTGCTCCCTACGGGGCTCGTGGCTGCCCCATCTGACTAAACTTCCTCATTTTGCATCATGTCCCACCACTGAGAAAAGGTGAGAAATCCCAAATGGTACCTCTGATATTGTACAGCAAAGGAAAAACCAAGCAAGAAGCCCCTAAGCCCTTCCTTCTCCACCACAGGCTTTCCAGAGTGGTTCTGAACCACCTCTGAGATCCCCCTACCTTCAACAACCAAACAGCTTCTCTTACAGCAAAGGCCATTCTGAAAGGTGCCCTGGATCACAGACACGCCCTAATATGACAATGGAGAGAGAGATTTTGTTTGTTATTTACACTAAAGGACTATGAAAAACCAGATGGGGAAAAGTCACCTCTGTATCCGTTAAATGAGGCAAAGTGACAGAACAAACAGTGCAGGGCACAGTAGGTCCCACTAATTCCCAGGGTTTCCATAGTTTGTTCCTCCTCTGCTGCTGGGAAGTGGCATTCAGTTAGAATATGAGGCCTCTGGATATTTGCCCAGGATTTCTAGATGTCCTCCGGACGAGCCAGGGCATTAGTTCTTCAGAAATCACAGCCATGTCTGCAGCACACATACAAGCCAGCAGCCAGACTACCCATTTCTGAGTCGCTGTGAGAGACCGTACCTGTTTTATTTATGTGGCTCTCACTTGGGTGCCAGATGGAGTCCCTGGAAGCACACCCCTTTACTGGGTGCTTGCAGAGAGCAGGGACCAAGAGAGAAGCCGGGGATCCTGCCTCTAATGCTGCCTGAAAGGAAGAGGAATGGTTCAGCAGCAGTGTAGAACACTGGGCTAAAGAGCCTACACGAGTCAGTGTCTGCCATCATGTGTCTCAGGGTCTTCTTTAGGGAAGCTGTACTTTGATCTTTGCAGTCAGTGCCTTTCACTGGAGTTCTCCTTTCACTGGCTCTTTGATTTTAAAGCCATTTATATTCCAAGCCAATCCGTACTAAAAATAGGATTCCTTACTAAGAATGGCACTGGCATTACTCACTTTGTGCTCTGTTCTCATCTCAGGCTCCGTTTCCACACCTCCGGCTGGAGGAGTGTGCTGCAGTAAAATCATCCACAACTATGTGCTTCTGAGAGCAGGTTTTGAACCTCTGCCATCCTTTGGAAGCTCCCACTGCTTTTTCTTTCATGTGCTAATACAGTTCAGTGGCTTATCTCCTTTCACATCCTTGGGGCACACCTCTTCCAGACTGTATACTGACAACCCAACCAAGTGGGAAAAACGCACAGGAGATAGAGCCATCCCCTTCCTCCCCCTTGCAGTTTGGGCCAATCTGCAGCTCTCAGCTGAAAGGGATGCCATTCTTACTTGCACTCAGGAAGAAACAAGTTGCTCTCCCTGGAAGCTACTGCATCCTTTGGCTTTGACCATCAGCTGCTCCCCTCCAAGTGCTCATCAGTTACCGGCAAGGAGGCCTTCAGGCTTACCTAATGGCAGGGACATTTTTCCAGCTCAGTTTCAGGGATGCTGAGCATTTCTGCCCGGTATCACTCCTCCTCAACATGCCTGCAAAGCAAAGGGTGTGGGAGGTGGGACATACCTCTGGTCAGGTCTAGCTTCGTGCTTCAATGAATCCTATATGGGGCTTTGGGGTTTTTTCCCAGCTTTCTCTTGAGTTTTGCACATCACTTTCAAGTGTAAGAACGTGTTTCCTCCTGCCATCCATGTCAGAAGTGCAGCCAGTGCCAGAGCTGACTGTCACTTATTTGCTCTGATAAGGGGTTAAATATGCACAGGTAAACCTGGGCGTATGTTCATAATGCAGGTGGCAGTGATACTTTAAAGGAGGCACCTTTCTTTGTTCCCTTAATGATTCATTCATTGGGAGTGTGGGAATTAACCTATATAAATTTTTGCTACTAAGGAGATACACCTAGATCCTGAAATAGTGGATGGGTGAGAACCAGTTGCAGGGACTCTGCACCTTGTCCTGGTAGCACAGAAAGAAACAAACCCACGGCAGCAGGCTGGGAATAGATGACTGCATGGTATTTCCCAGGGCAAATTCTCTTTACCTCCTGTTTTCCAGTGACTCACTAAAAATCCTACAGGACTGCAGAAGACACCTCTGAGAAAGGCCTGACTTGACTAAGACCTTTACTGGGACTCTCTCTTCTGGAGGCTAAACTCTGACAGCCGGAATTCTAACCAATATGGCTCAGACCAGGCAGTGAGCAGAGGCAGCCAGACTTTGGTTGCACCAGCACTGGGAGGCAGGTGTGGGATTGCATCAGGAAGACAATATGAACAGGGAGGTTGGCTTTCCAAGCCTGGCTCAGTGCCCCCTTTGTACACTGCAGCTCATGCCTCATCAGCTGGGAGGTGGAGAAGAAACAGTTCTGTATTGAGGACACATCACCAAGGGAGAATTTGGCTCCCTCCCACCTAGCCAGAGGGGGATAGAAACTTTTCTGGGAGGCTGCGCAGAGTGGCATGAAATCTCCAGACTAACTCCTGTGCTCCTAGTGTTTTCTGATTCTGTTGGAAGAATCTTGAAGGCTCAACGAACAAAAGTTGATCAGAGTAAGACTGCACATGAGCAGGAAGCACGAGGCACTGGCCACTGTCCTGTTGCTGGTTTCCTACAGCTCTGAAAGGAGGTCACATAGTGCTCCTGTTGCAGTGGGATGAGGTCTTGCTTGCCTAATCTCTTCAAGGAAGGCTCCACAGCCCATAGCGAGAAAACACCCCAAACACTGCAAACCTGCCTGCACCTTGCTGGAACCCCCAGCCAACCTTCCCCTCACCACAACAGCCATGAGCACATCGCTTTGGATAAAAAGCAGGGAAGAGCGTAGAGAGCACAGGCCTGAAGGAGACAGCGAAGATGTCCAGGAGAGGCATCCCCATCCCACTGTGGCTGGGCCAGGACATCAGAGAGGTGCTGTTACACTAACAGGACTCTCAGTGGTCACAAGTGAATCACACAAGCTAGAAATGTGCAGGCAGAGCTGAGGCTCGTGGGAGATCCTGCAACTGTCATGTCTTTGTCTGTGTCAGGGACGAATTCCCCACTTACCTGTGCTGGTTCCCTGACAAAGTGAAGTACATTCCACAGATCTGACAGGGGTGGTGAGAAGATGATGCTTAAAGATGTGAAGCACCATCAGTCTCAGCTTCCCAAGGCAGGGAAAGCAGAGGGTTGGCATTCGTGAGGAAACACACTGCAACACATGCTCAGAAGGGCACATGTATTGAGGGGAACAGCTATTCACACACATGGCAGTACCACACTGCCTACAGGACAGAGCATAGCTAGGAGGAATGAGAGGTCCCAGGAGACTACACTCCAGGCAGAATGACCCCCTCTTGGCAGAGCAGCACAGAAAAAACCCACTACCAGTAGTTCTTTCCTGCTCAGTGCCCAGTGGCCCCAATCCCCTTGGCCAGGCCTCTGCACTGCAATCAGCCAGGTGAGCACAGCCCCGTGTCCGAGGGCTGGGAGGAGTGTGCTCTGGGGGGCCAGGCAGACACGCCACGCCAGGTCACGGCAGAAGGTGTGTGGGCACAGCAACCCCATGCAAAGCACTCTCTTGTGTGGCATATCCTGTTTCTCCCCAAGACATGTACAAGCCGCGCTCAGCTGCGCTCGTGGGTGATACCATCTGTTTAATCAGTGTTCTCTGTGCTACAAAGTCATCCCAGATACTTTGCATTGGAGAAAGACTTTCCAATAGTCATTAGACAAGTAGGGGGGTGAAGAAGCAATTGTCAGGCTTCTTTTGGCATAGGTCATGGCATTAGCAAACTGCCTCCCCACAAGCCCTGCTTCCTCCTCCCCTGGTAACTGTGAGCCTTCCTACATTTCACTTTGGGAGCTGCTGCATAGGAATATTTCATAAACAGGCCTGAGGGTTTGTCTGCTTCCTGTCCTACTTCCTTCAGAGCACACGAGATCAGCTGGGCTGGAATGTCACCCCATATCCCACTCCTGTGCTGCCTGCATGGGAGATGGGAACTTACCTGCTGAGGATGAAAGACGACTTCTCACTCACGGTCTCAGGCTCCCAACTTAAGCCATGCTACAGCTGGCAGATGGACCACCCAAATCATGACGTTGACTCTAAAAATCAGGAGAGGGAACAGAGTTAAGTCTTGCTATTTCCAAAAGTCTTCAGGGTAACATTTAAGTCGTATATTGAACTTCATCCCTTCTGGTCCTAGGGGCCATAAATGTCCTTGCTCAGAAGAGACATGTGAAACTTTAGGTTCCCAGGCCATGCCTCTAAGCTAGAAGCCAGGCCTTTGTGTAATTAAGCATCTCCAGGGACTGGGGCCCTGAAGGGAGTGGCCTGGTCTAGTCCTTTCACAGTGCTAAGCAACTGTGGATACTCAGACCTGATGCACACATGTACAATTACATGCAGAACACACTTTGAGCTCCCTCCAAACTTCATACTGAAACAGTGCTCATACAAAAGGTCAAACACTAGCACTGAAGCACCATGGCTGATGGACAGGTTCACGGTGCAGTCACGAGTGCTGATAACCCTGCACAAAGCAGTCAGTCTGAGACAGTCTTTCTGAAAGGCTGGAATGCTTTCCATAAAGTTATCTGCAGCATCAGCTGTTAATCAGCACAGACCTATTGATTTCATCTTCCACTAAACAAGGGCCTGGCTCATCCTTGTTTTGGTAGATGTTAGTCTGCGATAGTCCTATAGCCATGACGGTGGAAGACAGTACAGCTTGCAGCACTTCTGTGCTGTTTCACTTACCATTCCACTCTGTCACCAGGCTTGGAGCCCAGGGAAGGGTTAATCCCTTCCCTGCTTTTGCCAGGTAACAGCTGTTCTACTTTCAGGATCCCTGGATCACCCAGGTTTTGGTGAGGTAAGTGGATGTCCTTGTAGGAGCTCTTGTGGGAGGAGCTTTGGAAAACCAGTCAGGACTGGTCCCGCCAGCCCTGGGAGCATTCCTGCTCCCATGCTGATGCAACTGGATCCAATCTCCTGGCAGACCAGCTGGCTTCTTTCCAAAGAGCTCCCTCCAGACTGGCTTGCACACTGAGCCCAGGGGACAGCTGTGATGAAATTTGAGCAAGGGGACAAAAGGCTTTCGGCCTTCATTAAAGTTGGGAACACCTGATGAAGATAAAGTTTGTTATTAATTGGCTCCTCCCAAGAAAACACAAGCTGCCTTGTTTTGCTGTGAGTTTCCCATTCTGTGGAGGATCTCCCCAGCACCAGCGAGACCGTGGATGTTGAATCACCGTGCTGAACTGTAGCGCAGTCGCTTGGGATATGGAAGAGGGATTCATTTAGGGTCTGTTGTGCAACACTGGTGTGAGGTGGAAAAGCACAGAGTAATTTCAGTGGCAACACATCCTGCTCCCACTTAGGATTCAGCATATAACAGCTTTATGTGTCCCCCAGCTCTGCAGCAGAGTGGGGACTTAAACACATCCTGAAGACGAAACAGCCTAACAGTGAGCATGGTTTAAGTAGACTCAGAATCAGATAAAACCAGGAATTTTAACAGAGAAAAGGATGTAAAGTCAAGCCATGTGTTCAAACTATACGCCAGATGCACCAACAAGGCCTCAGTTAGCCATGTATGTCTTCTGAACCAAAGGTGCTTTCAGCACAAGCCAAGATTATCTCAGAAAAAAGAATTATGAAATGCTTTAATTGTGTCAAAGCAGAATTTTTCAGACCCCAGCAAAAGAATATTATCTTCTGAACACTGCTCTTTTCCTTGAGCTCCCCCTAAATCTGCAACAAACTTCAGGCTGGGATGCAGGTGTGACAGGGCTGATGACTACCAAACATCCCACCATCACTGCTCAACACCCCGTACCAACTTTTGCAGTGAGTTTTGCTAATAGATACACATTGTTGTGTCTTGCACTGCTTGCTCATTAGCATTGCAGTAAGTGATTTCTTATGTAAATCATGCCAGCCCACAGAAAAACCAGTTCAATTCCAGTCTGCACTGCTGGGATGGACATAGAACAGAGAAGAAGAAGTGCTAATGATCTTTTATTTCTGTTTTTTTTTTGTTTTGGTTTTGGGGGTTTTTTTTAAATAGAAAACGAAGGACCAGGCATAAAAGCAGTCATTGCTCATCTTCCACCTCAAGTAGAAACTCCCTCACATCTGCACAGAGACCTCTCCAAATACAAAATTTCCCTGGCTATCTTTTTGCAGTCACCAAGCTCGCACCTACAACAGCAGTTTCTGTGCACCTAATTAGAGGTTTGAAACTGATGAGCATTTTTGTCTGTGGATCTCATGCCTTCTCTCAAATCTTTATTGTCTAAAGGCACAGATATGCAGCTAATGGCAACATATCTTTTTTACGTGGTGTCTCGTATACTCAAAAGACTAAATGTGACTGAGAACAAGAAGTGTGCAGCCATGCTAAGGGGATCCTTTTCTCCTTACTGCTGCTGCTAAGAGCAGCTTCTCAAAGTCCTGGGAAGGGTTTCTGGCTTTATGCACACCACAGAGTGCATCACTGCATCAGTATTCCCCCAAGTCTCTCCGCCAGCACAGACAGGGAAGAGGTGCTTCCTGCTGAGTCTGCTAAAGGCCCTGAATCTGGTATGCACTGGCACTGTGATATGCACTTGCATAGCACATGGGCCATTCCTGAATATGCCTCACTGTGCTTTAGTATTCTTTGCTATGCCTTTCCTTAATAGTTGTGGTGATATGAGAGGTATTTATCAAATGTAGCTATTAAAGAGCTCCTTCATAGGTGATAACACAACTCATGGCAATTATCCCAGGTAAGTCTTTAAAACTGAAAGGGAAGTTACTATTTTTCCATGGCAGGGGAATCTGCTGGGGAGTCATGATGCCGAATCCTGTCCTCATTCTGGTCCATTTTGCTTGACTCTGCTCCCTTGTCCTTCCACCTCACTCCCCCTTCCAACTGAAATCCCAACTGCTGCTCTCTTTTCCAGGCAATATGCTAACTTGTCTACAACAACCTAAAGGATTAAGACACATCGCTGCTGTTCATGTTCTTGAAAAGCTTTCATCACAAATGAGAGGGCCTGAGACCTGACAGGACATTCGTTGCCCTAAGCCCTGGGTTGGTTTTGTTCCGCTCTGCTCCACCCAGGAGGTGTCTGCCTTTCATTCCCAGCACTAATCATCTCTGGGCATAAGACGGGAAAGTGCCTTCTAACTGGAAGGAGCCAGATTAAGTCTGAAGGCAATGCAGACAGGTATCAGCCACACTAACTCTGTGCCTACCCAAATTACACTTGGAAGTTTCACTGGGAGCTCTTTCTACCTGCATTTGCTGTGTGCACCTTTAATCATTTCTGAACATAAACCACACCACTTACAATGTGGGGGCAAACAATGCAAGAGGAAGGGAAGCCCTGTGGGTAACACTGGGCACAGCTAGCAGGCTCAGTCCTTGTTCCATCACCAGCAATTCCCATCACCATCCCAGCAGGGATGCCAGGAGAGGAAGGCAGATCTGCCAGCACATTGTACAATCTGAGATTCTTCTGAGATGCTAAGACTCTGCACTGACAGGGGCTGTGCATGCTCTAATGGAGATATTTTAAAATATATTCATCACTTTAAACATGTAAAAGTAATTTCTCTTTCACTGGGTTTTTAACTGGCTACCTGCAGGTTTCCTTTCCTAAGCAAAAATAATGTAATTGATGACAAAACATGTACTTCCTTACGCTTTGGAAGATTAGCAGGTTTCAAGCATCACACGTGATTTAATTCAGCCTGTGACTTCTATCTGATGCCCAAATAGGAAATTCATTGCCAGCTGTGTAAGGAAAATCACACCCAGAGAAGGAAGCTGGTCCAAAGTCTGGACCAAAGTGTCAGTAGGCATGAACCCAAAGGCAGTTAGAAGCAATGATGGTGTTATCTGAATTAGGATGCGTGATGCTGGAATGAGGGTATGATATCTAGGTTAAGACATATTGGGAATGCTGGATTAAATCAGACTCTCAGACTACTTATCTTTGCTTTTTGTCCCAAAATGCAAAGAGAATGGGCTGTATTATTTCAGTCAAAAAATGTTCAGCTGAAGATTGGCTATCTTTCTGATTCATGTCTTTCTGACACAAAAAGCCTATGAATGAAGACTTGTTCTTCCTCACAAAAAACCGTTACTCTCCTTACTAGGAAAAGGTATTTTGAAAGCATTTCTCTACCTTGGACTTAGGATGTGCCACCTCACAGGTTTTCTTCGGTTGAGAAAGGCACAAATCCTGCTTCCTTGGCTTTGGTCCTAGACCCACAGAAAGCAAACAATGGCTGTTTCCCTCTGACATTCACAGGCGTAAGTCACAGGCAAAGCCAGACCTGCAGCAAAGGAGGATTACTGGCTCACGGAAGGTGTAACCAGCACAGGAACGATAGGTATGCACAGCTTTGTGCACGAAATGAGAAGGAATCCAGGTTTGCTTATTAAGGACGATCTGACCCTTCCATCCACTGATCTCCCTCATGTGAACAGAGCCCGACAGAGACAGCGACAAGCAGCCCTGGCTCTGGCAGCACTCACTGCATTCAGCTGTCACCAAGGACAGCCATGGCTTCCCATACAGGGGAATGCCTCAGGAGCCAGGTGACTGCAGGATTGCTCTCTGGAGCGAGACATACCATTAGGGCATTGGGAAAACCTCTTCAAGAAGAGGTAAGCACATGTCCCAGTTCACAGCCTTGACTTCAGACCTGCCTGCTCAGGTAGAAGTATCGGCAGCGCTAACAGGCCAGGTAAGTACACTGCTATAAAAAATGCCCAAAGGTACTTTAATAACTCAAACCTTTACACCAGTTACTCCAGTAACTGCAGTTACTGGAGAGGGCATCAAACAACTCAAAGGCGGATGAGGTAAACTGCTGCACAACATCTACTTGTGGCCAGTCAGTACAAAAACCTTCAAAGATGTCCATGTACATCTGGATTTACCACGGAAAACTTCTTAAATTCAAAGCACCATCTGCTACTGCTCAGAGGGAACAGGGGCATACTGGGAGGAGGGCAGCAGCAGGGAAGTGAAGTCCCAAAGTAGACAGGAAACTGCTCTGATCATGGACAACTGCAAAACACTCAAAAGCCCCATAAATACACAACAGAGCACACCACCATGACAAGCTATCGTTCTTTCTACAATAGTCACAGAGAACAAAACATTCAGGAAAGAGGAAGGAATTGTGCAAGCACACATGACCATCACATTATCCCTGGATACTGATCTGGATATCGAAAATACCTTGCCAAATCAGCCCTGTGTGCACAGAATTGTGCAAGAATATCAGACTCCTCCTCCACGTCTCAGCTGAGGCAGCCACAAGTGACAAGGACACAGATGCTCTCCTGTCAAAGGAAGATTGCCAATGGAAGGTCAAGAAAAATCTGGAGGCACAACTTATTAATAAGATGTGGGACCAGAAACCCAGGCATGCTCAGGGAAACGCAGGTAACTCCAGGGTGAGGGGAGAAGGTCAAAAGCCAGGTGATGCATATCCTGAAGAGCAGACCTGGCTGTGCAGGATCCACAGTAAAAATTACCTTTGGCCTTGCCCTGCAGTAGATCAGATTCTTGCCATAAAAGCACAGCATCCTTGGACAGCAAGAGATTTCCAGACATATAGTTCCACCCATCTGTTGTGGTTTTTTTTTAAGCAACCAATCCACTGGACACTGCAATGTCTGGATGGTGCTTGTGCCTCACAATTCTATCAGGAAGCTAGTAGCAAGCTGTTATTAGCCAGGGCCACAGTTCAAGTAGAAAAAATACATCACTTCTTGTGAGAACTCATAATTGATTAAAACACAACCAAGCGAATTTTAACTTTTTTCATGTACATCAGTGCTGGATTTACAAAGACCAGTGCCATTCCTAGACAGCCAGATGAGCCCTCAATCCCCTGCACTAAATTTCTCACACACAGCAAACACAGAAAACATTTCAAAGTGCTCAGCAAGTCAGCACAGGGAACACGGGCAGTTTCCTGCCCAGCACAGGACAGCACTGTCTCTCAGGCACACAAAAGCCCTGCTCTGCTAGTGAGCACTGGTCAGTCCAGCCATCCAGCAGTGCTGGATGTGACTGACCCAGAGCAAAAGTCTTGTTTGCAATGGAGCTGCTAGCTGCTCTACCTCTCAGAAAACCTGGCTGTAACATAACTACTTAGCAAGGAACAAGTCTTCTATGAAGTCTGCCCTCCACTGTTGCCTTTCCAGTTCCTAATTGCTAATTTTTGGAAAATACCCTCCAGTCCACTCAGTAAGCAGAGTATTAAAAGTACACAACAGACGGAATTGACAAGTTACATTCATATTTTCACTCCCGTCAGGTCTGCAAGCTGGGGAGGAAAGAGGGAGAACAGCTCCATTGCCTACACTAGCATTGGTTTAGCCTAACAAATAGAAAACCTGGTGCTTCCCCCAAAACACAGACTGTAGAGAGAAAGGTTTCTGGAAGAAGAGGCTAATGGCTTTCAAAAGGGAGTTGTAATCCATCCCTAGTCTCACTAGGCCATGGCTTGGTTACCACCAAGATTGAGCTTGTTTACTCCAAAGCAAAAAGCTTGGCAGGACTGACAGAAACAGCTTTTCTTGCCAGAGCTCTAATAGCCAATGTCTGTGGAAAAGCCGCTTGGAGAAGTGCTGTTTACTTTGGTAATGAAGCAAGTTCCCTGGAATGAAGTCTCGCAATCTTCCCAAGAGATGTTGCAATACGTTTACCTGTACCTCAGCTACATATAGTCCTGGCTGCTCTCAGAGCCTGGGAACTCCTTGGCCAGCTCAGGAGGACAAGGACAAGGCACCTCAGCAACTCCAGCCAGGACTAAGCTCTAGTCCTACACTGGATACACAACCTGGCTCCTAATTGCCTTCTATTTCCTTAGCTCTGCTTCAAGCTAAGCCACAGCCAACAACACCTCTTGAAGATACTTATGAAAAAAGGGCCTCAAAACAAAGTTCTCTATCTCCTTCTTTTTAATCGTGACTTGAAAGCCAAACTCACCCCCCGACACTCATTTTTTTCAGGCAACTCTGCGCTTAGACCCCAGCTCACTGCTAGAAGTGCTTAAAGAGCACATTAGCACACAGTTGGACTAATAACTACAGGGGAGGAAAAGAAACTCCAAGCAGACTGTAGAGGTCAAGGCTCCCTTTCTGCTTAGGGAGTCAGTGGCCTGAGGCTATGTTGCTTTTCCTCATTTATTTAAGGCCGTGTTTCAAGCCGCTGTCCAAATTCTCTCTGACCACAGAGATGAAAGGCTCTCTCCATTCAATATTCCCAGCTTCGGAGTCAAGTGCAAAGGGATACCTGTTGGCTCAAACTTCAGTCTGAGCTTTTGCTTCCAGTGAGGTGGCTCACTTAGCCTCTCCTGAATCCAGAAAGTAGAAGATCCCTTGGTAGGTGAATGAAGTGGACTTCCTACCGAAACAGGCACTTGCATTTCTACACCGTGTTAGTAAGAGCACCCAGACTTGACACAAGCTCCTCACAGCCCTACTTTGTGCTCCTAAGCATTGAAATTCCTGCTTTGAGGAGAAACCAGGCTCTAATTTCAAGTGTTTACTATGTATTCCCAAGAGCAAGAAAAAAATCTTACCATGATTAGGTTATGTAAAAAGTTTAATTATAAAATAAATAAGTTTGTTATGGAAACATTAAATATTAAATACAGTAATAAATATTTACACATTTACAGATATGACTTGACAATTAATGGTGTTTCTCTGCTACCAGAAGAATTCTGCTCTGTTTATACAGAACACAATCACTCTTCCAAGAAGAAACTGAACTCAAATAATACTCTGTGCTCAAGACTGCAGTTAAGAAACCAAGGACACTTGGGTCAGAAAAGATTGAGGTAAGATTCCTTCGCACCAGAAGGTAAAGCACAAGAGACCATTGCTTGCAGAGTGCCAGTGCCTGAATTTAGTTCTTCAAAGGAACAGGTTCTTGGTCAAGTTTAACTGATGGGATCTGATGTGAAGCATTTTATACTTTAAGCACTGCTTAAAGCAGCAACAAGTATCTGGGTAACAGAAGTACCTTTGTGTTTAGAACACAGGGCTCCAAGCTTATCAGCTGGTTTGAGCATGGATCTTTTCCTTCAGATACAAAGTTCAGGTCTTGCATTTACTGTCTCAGCATCCTGAGGAGACTGATTTTACCCCAGGCTAGCACACACACAAACGGATAGCTCCACTCACACCACGAGTCCTACAGAACTCTGAGGGATTGCTTCCACACACACAGTAACAGAACCCAGATGTGGCTGACAAAGATCTGTCACCAACGCCCTACAAGTCACAACTAGAGATGAAGCTCTTGGAAGCCAGTATCGACAGGGAGCACAGTGACAAAAGAATTGGGTTTTTTATCCACTGAGGTCTCGGGAGAGAAGCCATCCCAACCTCTTCCCTTTTTCACTTTGGTAGAAAAAAATTTTCTCCCCTCCATCCACTCCTGAAAGCGGCAACAGGCTCTCTCCCCTAGAGCTAGAGCTGCCAAAGGAAACTTGCTAAGAGAGCAAAGTCCATCCACACCACAGCAGAGACTGGAGCTCCAGCAGGGACAGGGAGGGCTCAGCAGCAGTAGTCTCTTGCAGGTCTTGACAGCAGGTCTGTCCCCCACAGTGCCAGCTCCTTCCACGTGGTTGTGCCAAGATGCAGCAGTAACTGTCCTCCCCAGCAAGCGATTCAGCAGCAAGTGGCCTGTTGACATCTCCTTGGAGCAGCCTCTGTCTTGATGAATCAGGGCTTAGTGGCAACAGCTCCAGCCCACAGTGTCCAGGTGGATGTGTCAGGTAGCCAGAGGTACCCTGCAGGTTGGCAATGGCCACTTCAGAATTGTTCTGTAAGGGGTAGACCAGGCACATTAATCACCACCCAAGACATGAGCACTTTGTACTAGAAACGTGGCAAACCTGCAAGCAAGGCAGGTAGGTTAAGGACATGCACACACCTGAGAACACTGCCAGATACTCTTCAGCTTTGAGTAAGCTTTGAGCAAAACCCTCCAACTGTCACTGGAAAAGTTGGAAAATGTCTATGGCTGACACATGGCAAAGCAAAGCTTCACAGCTCTGCCAGAACTTCTCAGGGCTGTATTTTATGGCTTCCTCCTTCAGCCTGCAGCATAACTCCTATTCAATAAGGGTCCTTGAGTCTGCTGTTTGATATACTTTGGCTCAAGAGAGACTAACTTGCCTGCTCATTAAAATCCACTAGATCACTCTCAGAAGCAATTCATGCAGGCCAAGGAACTTTAGGCCTCAGTTGCTATGACAGCATGAAACTTGACTGAGAGGCTATCTGTGGTGCTCACAGTTGGCAGCTTTGTCTTGCTCTACAGCTTCTAAGCACCAGAAACTTCCTGACACTCTCCTTGCACAGAGGACATGGAAATGCTCTGCCCTTCTCTTCTAATAGGTCATGACTCACTTGGCTGCAGCACCATCTTCCATGATGGAAGTCTACCACTGTTTCTTGCAATAAATCTGCCTCTGCCAAGATATTCAGGACTCTTTCTTCTTAGCTCTCCTTTTCTCAGTACAGCTTCCTATCCTCACTTGGTCTTTAAGACAGCAGCCAGAAATTTAACAGAGCTGTTGAACAACTTGCACAACTCAGGTGGTTTTGAGAAACCAGAAAACCAAGCCAGCTGTTCATATGTAACCTATGTGTTTCAAGGTACTTGGAGTGTTAAAAGCGAATTATTAGCTTTGCAAAACAAGCATGCAATTCTCGTACAGGTAACTGCAGCCTGGAAGGGTTGAAAGGCATTTAAAGTCAGCATTCATACCTGCTTTCTCCCCATTTACACACCAACATGGCCATTTCTGTTTTCTTGTCGGAGTTTTTTCCTTTCTTCTTTCTCTTCATACTGAGGACACTTTTTCCTGACCCTGTGGAATTATGGCATGTTAGAGATGATTTGGAACCCCGACATATGTCCTGTTGTCACCTGCCTCCACATCCTCTGCAGCATTTAGACTCATGTTCTTTGAATCCTCAAACAACTTCTTGGCACCAGGGAGTTCTCAAGACAGTTTTTAAGCATTCAGCATCAAGCAGTATCTGACAAAATCAGTAAGCCCCCAAGTTGGACACTGGCAGTTTTGCCTCACAGAGACAGGGCTTCTTGGCTTAAGACGGATTAGGGAGCAAAATGAAGAGAGTTTATCGCTGGGACTGAGCAAAGCACCAGCAGACCTTCTGAGTGTCAGATTTCCTGGTGGCTTTAGCCAACAGCTGCAGAGACCAGATTGCTTTCCTCCTCCCAGCTTGTGAGGGTTCCTAACACGAAGCAAATGAACCCCAAAAACTACTGATGATCACTTGCTCTTAACAGAACTGGTTATCTCCCCTAGCAGCAAGGAATGAGGCAGTGTTCAGAGAGCAAGCGTTCATCCCAGCATTCCTCAAGTTCAGAGCTAAATATGAAGCAACATTGAAATGACAAACGCACACCTTGTTTCCTGAATTGCAGGAAAGGGTACAGCACGTACCCAATTCAGCTGATGTACCTCATTAAGATCTAAAATTAGACTGAACCTCTGAGATTCTGTAGCATCCCAAGCCTACAGTGCTGGAGCTGCAGTGGCAGAACTGGAGGGCTGCTCTAATACTCAGTTTGATATATCACTTGAAACACATACCCAGAAAAGCTCTTTGAATTTATTTCCGACAAAGTCCCAGATTCTGATGACCCACCACACTGAACTGTCAGCAGCTGGTTTGGCTGGAATAGTTGTTCCCCCCATCTTAACAGCCAGCAGAATTTGGGACCAACAGCATTTGTCTCCCTATTTGCTTTCTCCCAAGTTTAAGTACTGAAGCCCAGCAATCTCCGTTAACAGATGGATTCCCAGAGCACCATTTCCTTCCCTCCAGCTGTGTACCCAGCTGTTGGATAACAGCCATGCATCAGGCTGTCACATGGCCGCATGCAGGCTTCTCCACAGGGATTAGGGAAGGCACTGCTGTGTCAGCATCAATGCTCCTCAGCTTCCTGCTCATGTTGTGCAGCACTGTAACTATCCTGGTTGTACCAAGAGTAGAAAGGCTCTTGGTATACAAAGTAAGGGTCACAGACCTTGCTTCTGCCCTCCAGATCTATCTGAGCTGGGATAAGAATTCAGCTCTTTTGGATGCTTTTCACACAGGTAATTCCGATGAGCCACGCACATTTCAGGGTTATTGGGCACAGCACCACTCACACTTCAGGCAGACAGACACCATAGAGGATAATACTTACTGCACTATCACAATGATAAGTACAGTAATGAAGCTGATGCTTGAGAGCAGGACAGCTACCACTACCAACACAGTCTTGGAGTAGTCTGCCACATCATTCTTCCTTTGAGTCTTCATGAACTGTTCACCACAGCGCTCACCAAAAAAATCCTGATGACACCTGCAAGTAAATATTAACACATGTTCTTATCAGCTCTGGTGCTGTCTGGAGCCAAGGACACCCACACACAATCAAACCCGACTTAGGCATCTTCCGAGTTTCCCATGAATCTCAAGATGCTCCCTTCAGAGCACGTTCATGAAAGGCAGTCACTGCTCTAGCACAAGGTTTGTCAGCATTTCAACAAGTCGAGATTAGTTTGGGTGTGATGTTCCAGAAAGACACGCCTTTTCATTCTTTTGGTTTGAGTTTATGACCAACTGATGAGTTCAGTGGCTTGTTATGCATCTCAGATTCCATCATCACTTAATTTACATGGCAGAAAGATTCTCAGTCAAAATACAGCAGGAGACGGACTTAGGCCAAGTTGACACCGATTTTTCCTCTGAGCCCTCATACGCCACCGGCTCATGGCAATCACACCTAATTCACAAGGTACAAGTAACTTACTTGCAGGTCACCATCTGGAGATGTTCTAGGTATATGCATTCTCCGTGGATGCAAAAGTTTTTGTATTCCATTTCACAGGGAGTCCCTTTTTTCTTGTTTTTGCCTCTGTTTTTCTTCCTTCTTGATTTGCCAGCACTCTTCTCACCCCCCCTCTTTGTAGGCTTGGGTTTAACCACAGGTTCAACTGGAAAAAGGACATGATGACTCTATGCAAGTGCTAAGAAGCACAATTCTGAGAAAATTGAATTAGAGAGTTTGGGGAGAGGAAGGAGAACGGTCACTGCAAGAGAATCTGTGACCAGGAAGCACGGGATGCAAGTGAGCATATACCTGGGCATCTCACACCCAGCACAAAGGCAGCAAGCTCAGCAGCTCATTAAAGCACAACTCTGCCACCCTTAAGTCCTGTGCCATGCAGAGCAGAGGCCGTAGGAACAGACGAGCTGACAGCCACCACAACTGAAGTGCAGCAGAGGTGAAGGACTGCAGCATTTCACAGCACAATATGCCTGAGTGCAACGCACAGGTTCAAGCAAAGGCCTGTAAAGAACAGGCTGATGCTGAGCCAAGCCATCCCCTAACTTTATATTGACTCAGATACAAGGCTAATGGCCTCCATGGCTCTAAACTCTCCATTTGCATCAGTGATGAAAGGCATTGTAACTCGCTAGATAGTCCTGGCACTTGCTGAGGGCAAGAGAGCTTGCTATCCTGGTTAGCATACTTGTTTCTCCTCAACAACCTGCACTGCTGTCCTCAGCAGGACAGAGTTCCTTTACAGTTCTGCTTAGTGAGAGATGCCAAGCGCAGGGAAGGAGTGAACGCAAGAGAGCCTGTGAGAGTCAGGTTATTTGCTCTGCCGCTTACTGCTGCCCCTCATTATCTCAATTAAGACAAACCTCTAGAAGAGTGTGGTTTAAAACCCTGGTGACTTAGTAGCCTTTGGATTTAAGAAAGGGCAATCATCTTCCCTTCGCTGAGGAGAACAAGCCAGACACTTAGAGTCAGAAGCTCCAGAGCTGCCCCCCTGCAGCAAAGTTCGGTAGTGCGGTTTTAGAGGGAATTGGCAAAAAGTTTTTTCTGAAGAACCCACCCCGTCACTGCTACCCATGGCACAAGTCTTCTCAGAGCAACACGCTGCTACTCAGGACTAACAGTTACCCGGGAGAGTTTGAATAGGACTTAGAAACAGCCCAGTTATTTGCAACACACTTCAATTTCCCTCTTGCGCTCTGCAGACCTAACGAAAATCATTTTTGGATGATTAACATTTCACCCAGAGCACTATGCACACAGGCAATCACCACAATAGGGCACAACTGGATCTAACTACTTCCTAACCCTGTATTTCTGGTGCTGAGAGCCCACACAAAGGAACGAGGTGTAGTTCACTGTTGTCTAGACAGCTGATCATTTTAACTTCTAGGGCAACAAGCCTGGCTTGAAGTTACTTAAAAGCAAAAATGCCTTCAGCAACCAGAAGTCTGATTAAAATGGTATAAGCTATATTAATATGTAAACGAGGAGCACTGTTCCTGCAGCAAGGTTTCCTGTCCCTGGAAGTGTGAGCTCACTCCCGACAGCTGAGGCCCCTGTTCTGTCCCGTCCAACTTGATCTTTAGGTTTGCGCTTTCATAATTGAGGCCGCTTCCCTTCCTCCCTCTCCCAGGCTCAGCTTGTCAGCTTGATCTCCATGTCCCTGTCTGCAAGCTGCATGGCCAGGAAAGCCATCCCAAGCTGAATCATAACAGCTTGGAGGCTCCACAGATAAACCTCATGCCAAGCAGAAGAGCTGGTCTACAAACCAACCACCTTCAGTAACAAGTCTGGTTTCTGTGCAGTTAGACAACACTTAAGTCACCCAAGCCAGTAGTTTTACAGGCTGAACTGCTTGATAACACTGACAAGCCTGTTTCCCCTGGAGGTCCTCATGAAAACTTTCAGCAAAAAGTCCATAAATTCTCTGAACTAGCCCTCTGGAGCAAGGTCCCCCCCTCCTCTTTAGTCTCATTCATGTCGCAGAGCGTTCCCGCAGAAAAAGCAGTACTCAGATCCACCCTGGAGGCAACAGGACCAGCCTACTCACACCTACTGAGGTTCAAATCACTTGTAGATACCTGGCTTGTACTGCAATTGCACTTAGCGCAGAAACAACAAAATACTCCCATCCCCACAATCAGCCGGGCTACTCACAGCCCTGTTAAGTAGGCAAATTACAATAAATACACACAACAGCTATTGGCAGCGAAGCATTGCTCTAAAGCTGCTTAACAAACTTTCCTGCAGCCACTTAAGGAGTTTAAGTGTCTGCTTTCCCAGGACATTTCAGTCGACTCCAACCCAAATAAGCCACCATGAGAAAACACCCAGAAAATTCTTGGAGCAAGACAGACAACCTGGAGTAAAACAAACCTGGAGGTGCTGCCAAAGAGCACTTTCAAATGCCACTGATGCTTCCACGCTAAGCAGGTGGTTGCTACCTCACCGCAGCCCTCCTGCCAGGTTTATCAAGACGTAAAGCTACACACAGCAAGTTACCAGCTAACCTGGAGCTTTCACACACCCTGGGCACACTCACGCTAAGTTCCCACCCCTGACAGCTATTTCTAAAGCAGTAGTTTCAAGCACAAGCACGCTTTTGCTCCGTACTCCACGAGCTAAGCACAGCAGCCTTTACAAGAGAAATAAGGCTTAAGTTGGGGCTCGTTAGTCGCGAGACACCAGCCCCGGCGCCGCCGACTCACCTCGGATCAAGTCGTCCACAATGTACTGGTGGACGGGCGGCGCCTCCTCGTACTCCTCCTCATCCTCCTCGTAGTCGGGACCCGGCACGGGCTCGCCCTCACGGCTCTCGGGCTCCCGCTCCGCGTGCCGCTGCGGCTCCGTGGCGTTGGGCGAGGACCCGGCGGCCGCACGGCTCGCTGTGAGGGAGGGGAAACGGCGCCGTGGGCAAAGGAGCCACCCCAGCCGAGTCCCCTCAGGGTCCCTCACTCGCCTCAGCACCTTCCCGCCCGCGGCGCGAGACCCCTCGCCTCAGCGTCCTCCCGCCAACGGCCGTGCCGCGCGCAGGCTCCCCTCAGGCGCGAGCCCCCCTCGGGCGCGAGCGCCCCCCCTCCCCTCGGGTGCGATTCCCCGGCCCTCAGGTGCGATATCGCCCCGTCCCGCCCCGTCCCGTCCCGTGCTGGCCCCGCACGCACCTGCCAGCACGGCCAGCGCGGCGATCAGCGCCACAGCGCGCATCGTCGGTCCCGTGAAGGGCGGCGACGGAGGCAGAGAGGGAAGGGGAAGGAATATCGCGACAGGTGCCGTCGGCGCGCAGCGCTCCATGAAAAGCCGCCCGCCGCCACCGCCCGCTTTATGGGCGGCCGGCGCTGGGGGCGCGGACGTGGAGCGGCGTCAGAGGGGCGGGGCGAGAGGGGCGGGGCGGGAACATGGAATCACGGAATCCCAGGATTACAGAATCAAAGATTCCCAGAATAGTTTGGGGTGGGAGAGACCTAGATGACCATCTGGTTCCACCCCCTGCCATGGGCAGGGACACCTTCCACTAGACCGGGCTGCTCCAAGCCCCGTCCAGCCTGGCCTTGGACACTTTCAGGGATGGGGCAGCCACAGGTTCGCTGCGTAATCTGGATCCGCCGTGGGTCACAGCGCCGGGGACGCGCCGCGTTATTGCGGGCACACCTGTCTGTCTGCGGGCTCCCGTGCTCCTTGTTCTCCCCGCCTGTGTCCCAGAGAAACGTTTTCCAGCCATAAACCCATCGATCACCCACCCCTTGCCGAGATGCCTGTGTGTGCCTGCTTGAGCAGCGCATGAGTAACAGCTGAGTAAGTGGTGGCATCCACCCGGGCAGGGACAAATGCGCTCCATGGGGGCACTCTGGCTCACAACTGCCCTTCCCGGAGGGCACCTCACAACGGACATCTCTCCGAGATGCTGTGTGGGGAAGCGGGAAGCACACCCACTTTAGAATCACAGAATCATCAAGGTTGGAAGAGACTTTTAAGATCACCAAGTCCAACCATCGCTGCCACTGTAACCCCTAAACCACATCACCCAGCTCCAGAACCAGATGCTTCTTGAACACCTCCAGGGGTGGTGACTCTACCACCTCCCCAAGCAACCTATTCCAATGCCTGACCACCCTAACACTGAAACCATTTTTTTTCTAATACCTAATCAGAATCTCCCTTGTTTAAGGCCATTTCATTGAGTCCTCTCACTGAAGGCATGGCAGAAGAGACGAGCCCCCACCTCATTACGACCTCCTTTCAGGAAGTTGTAGAGAGAACTACTGCTTTGAGGGGAAAAAAACAGAACAGCAGGTGGGCTGGGCTAGGGTGGGAACCCAGAGAAGCACAGGGGGATAAGGATGAAGGGACTGGTGTCCCTCTGCTCCAGTCCTGCAGCACAGAGGGGCAGGAGGGCAGTGGGTGGCAAAGCTGCCAAGCGTTGGGAACGGAGGACCTGGACCTTCTAACTGAGAGGGGCTGGAACGCTACTTACAGCTCAGGAAGCTGACAGAGCCTTTGCTCGAGGTGACAGGGATCCAGGTCACTCAGTCACTGAACCTTCTCCCTTCTTCCACACACACACAGATGCTCCCAGTGTCTTTGCCAGGTCGTGCTAATCCCAAGAAGTGATGCCCAAAAGGTCTGGAAAAGAAGATGCTGAATCAGTCACTCGGATGTTAACCTGGGACACACAGCCCCGGCAAACCTCCAGCAGTCCCTTTGTGCACGGCGCAATTAAAACTGACTGGCAATATCCAACAGCTTTACTGGTGGGAGTTTTGTCATGTTTCCCCTCATTTCCTGTGCCTTTCCTCAGAGTGGCTGCAGCAGCAAAAAGACAAATCCAGCCTGGCTGCCACAGTCCCAGGACAGAGAGCACTGGCAGCTTCTGGGCTATAGCTCTATGTGGGGGCAGGCAGGTGACCCATGGGACCCCTCCTTTCCCCCTCGGATTGGAGTTCCCTTCCCACAAGTCCCCCATAAGTCCCAGGGCCTGGCATTCACAGAGATCATTTGCATGTGAGTGGAGTTTCTCCAAAGGCAGAAAGGGATTTAGGGTCTCTTCTGCTGAACTGTGGGGTTGGTGGTGTGAGAATGGCCAAAGGGAGGTTTGGAAGCGAGGAATTTTCCTCCTTCCTGCCTGCCATGCTCAAGGCTGGCACCTCAGCCTGGCACTGCAGCTTGCCTCATGAATTTCCTTTTTTGCAGGTGTTAAAATATTTCTCCCAGCTTTTTTATCAGAGATTCACTGGAAACATTTCCAATTAGCTTTTTAAAATTCAGTCTGAGGAATATACTGAGCACTGAACATTCCAGTCCTGTGTGCTGCACTTGGCAAACTGCTGAGCAGCTGGAAGGAGAAGCTTAGCAGGGGAAAGGTTGAATGCCCCGAGTGCAATTGCCCGTGTTACCTGTGCTGTTTAGAGACCAAACACGGCATATCCAGCATCTGACTCACACTGTGTTCCCTCTCTCCTCCAGTCTCCAGCTGATGGCTCCATCTCACTGACTGCCAGTAGTGAGGAATTTGGCTTGGGATGCTTTCAACCATTTTACCAACTTCCTCCTGCTGCTCCTGTGTCCTTCAAAGAAGGGGCAGCCCGGCATCCACCAGCACAATTCCTCGGGGTCCAGAAAATGCAGCACCGGTTGTGCATGGAGAGGTTCAGGGGAGCTCTTCCCAAATGGCAGTGTCCTAGCCAAGTCCTGCTTGGCTGCTTCTGGGAGAAAACACCCTCCACAGGCCACATGTTTCAGGGCATTCCAGGTGGAATTCCATAGGCCTCACTGCAGTGGGGCCGGCTGGGCAGGGCTCCCCTTTGGGAAGGTGCTGGTTCCCCGTGGATGCAGAGTGCCACCTACTGAGCCACCACTCCCAGCAGCACCAGGGGTTTCCTGGCAGGACATCCAGGCTGGGGCTGCTGCTCGGGGAGTGCCCTTGCTCTCGCTATTCCATCAGGACCGTCCCAGGGGACAGGGAGCTTCCTCAAAGGCTCTTGAGCCAACAGGGTGCAGCTTAGGGATGAGCACGGAACACGTGCAGGGAGCTGCACTCATGGGCACAGCCAGTCTTTCCTTGGCATCTGCCCTGAGCAGACCTCGTTTTCCATGGGCCAGCAGTGCAGCGGCAGGAGATGGGCTGCTGACTCTTGCTGGTGGCAATGTGAGCCTCGAGAGACCAGCTGGCCCTCCCTGGGCCTTGACCATCAGCTTGAAAACCTCCAGCACAGCCCAGGCTCAGACAGCACCCGACAGCACCCAGCGCAGGTGACAGTGGTGCCAGCTTTTCGCCCCTCTGATCCCTGCCCATGTTTGGGGAATAGAGGGTGGCCAGAACACAGCCATCCCATCCCCAGCCATGCCATGGCGACCCAGGGTGTAGGCAGGGATTCGTGGAGGCGAAGTGACATCGATGCTGACAGCTGCTGGGCCTTGGTGGAGTGCGCTTGGACATCGTGTCTTCCAGGAGAGTCCGAGTGCCAACTGGGATCTTATTATTCACTCTCTTTACTTTTGATAAAACCCCTGAGAAATGCGTGAAGGGAAAGGAAGTATCTTAAATACCATCCCATTAATTTTCTTAACTGACATCAAATGTTTATTTTGCCAGGGCGGGCACAGCTGACCTGGTGTTTGAACATGAGTTATCCTTTCTCATCCATCCAGCTGAGAACAGGTGGAAAAGGGTAATGACTCAAACCAGAGTGGTGTCTGTCTGGGCAGCTCACCAGACTTTCACTTCACTTGTGAGCTGCAGACACCACTATCTTTTGCTATCAGCAGCTCCCTCACAGGCAGCGAGGGAGCTTTGAAGTGAGGCATGTGTGACTCTGGTTCCTGCTAACGTAAATCAAGATTGCTGTAATAGAGAGCAAGTTAGTGTGTAGCCAAAGTGTTGGGGAGGAAGGGAGGGAAAGGCCTGGATATTGCTTTTCTGGAAATCATTAGAGTTTGTCAGTCTCTGAGACATGCAGGTGTCCAGGTGGCTGTACCTCCTTGCTGAGAAAGCCCTCAGCAAATAATTATTTTTTTTAGGATGGTGACATTCTCCCTGTGCTCGACTCCTTCCCCAGAGACTTAAGCTGAAGCAGGAATTGCATGAGCAATCCCAGAAAAGGAATAATCTGTGCACTCTTCCCCCTGGGGAAGCCTGACTGGTACCACAGTGTTTACAGTCTCTCTGCATCTGAGTGCAAAATCTTCTGGAGCATGTCTAAGGAGAAAAGGAACAGAATCTGCTGATCCCATGGTGCCAAGATCTAGAATTTTCTCTCATTTATATCAACACAAATGAAAAAACAGTCCCCCACGAAAAACTAAGGCGTATCTTCTCAGCCAGCATCAACTCCAGTGGCCACCAGCATCCCTGCCTAAGCTAATGAAACACACAGCAGTGCCAAGGAGTGTGATGCTACTGAATCACAGCAGTGGGATTTACACTCACTTTCCACAGGCCTTCCTGGGTGGCAGGCAGTGGGGAGCACAGCCCCATCATGTGCAGAGTACCCCGGGCCGTCGTGGCTCCTGTTGTTGCCTCTCACTGGCACTAGGCACAGCTCTGCAGGACATGCCAGGCTCGGTTTTGCTTCAGGGGTGTGGAACATGCTGCAAGCCTGCCCAGGACAGCAGTCCTGACACGTGCTAGGAGGATTTTTGGGAAGTTGTCTGCTGTTAGCTCAGTGCCCTGGGCTTCTACTGCTCTATTCTCCACACAGCACCAAGCAGGTCTCGTTTGACCAAGCACATCCTCCCCAGCTCGCCCACTCGTTTTTGTGCAACAGCTCAACCTGCAAATGCTTGGGGCAGATCCTGACCCCAGCAGTAATTTTAAGGGCCTGAAGCCAGGAGCCGGGTGAAGCAATACTGGATTTACACTAGAATGGGGAGCTGTCCCTCAGCTAACAATCTCCTCCAAAATACCACATTCTGCCATGCTGCAGAGCACTGAAAATCGCTGCCCTTTCTTCTGCTTCCTCGGGCAATTCACAGGAACTTCCCCCAGGACTCTCTGGCAAGGATGGGCTCATGGTCTTCCCCACGTGCACCCCAAGGTAGGCTCCCCACAGTACCCCAGTGCAAATCCACCCTCCTGACCCCACTGGGCAGAAAGGGGAAGGTGCTTTAGACAGGAATCCCTAAGGAAACCAAGGCCTGAGCTCAGCTGCCGTATCAGTGCCTTTACACCAATTTACCAGGCAACATTACTGTGGCCCTTACCTCCAATACAATAGTGTTTCACCTGCACGGCACATTATTCGATATATTCAGCTTACCACATCGCTGTTGGATGGGCAAAATCATCAGGTCATCACTCTTCTGGGTAACATTTCCAGGATTGCAGCCCAGCATGGTCCCTAGCAGAGGAGAGCACCCAGCTCATCACATCCCAAAGGTGTATGGAACCACTGTATAATTATGCAAGTGCTTCTAAAGTCTTCATTCTAAACAGAGGAGAAAAAAAATGTTTAAATGTGGAGCTGTGCTTGAGATAGCAAAAGCTGCTGTTCATTGAGTTTGGAGATCTCCCAGCTCAATCCCAGAATGCACTGACTTTAGAGCATGTGTAGTTACGTGGGTAGTGTGGCTGCTGGAAAAATGTTGCTCACAGTTGGGAAAACAGGGGTTTTTTAATCTCTAGTGTTTTATAGAGCCAGAGCGGAAATCTTAAAATCAAAAAAACCCTCCCCAAACCAAAATTCCACTGCAGGGGGGTAGAGATGGAGTGGCAACAATCTGGGGGGTACCTTTAAAGGTCTTGACCGTGAAAGTCTGGCGGACCTAAAGCACATTGGTGTCGCTGGAAGTTGCAGCGGGCAGTCTGACTGAGTTTGTCTCACACCCCTTTCCTCATCTTGGGGGCTGGGGAATGAAGTCACCTCGGAGATGTCTATCACAGCCCATTTGACAACACAGAGCATGTGAGCAAATGCTACAGCACTGCCCGTTCCGAGGGAGTGCGGCCTCACAGGAGGCCTGGGAGCACGTGACAGAATCAGCATGATGTTTTCCTTCTCTGTTGCATGTGATTTCCAAAGTGTCCAGAGTAGCAGAGAAATAAAGGACATGTGAGGAATATTTGGGAATTTTCTCCTGGAAATGCAGCTTAAGTCTTACCTTTTTGCTTTAAAATCTTCCCAGCGCCTTCCCATAGGTTCATCAGGTGGTGAATTTTCTTTACCTATTTGAAGTCATTTGGTATGTGAAGAAAGAATGAATCACAGGAGAAGCCTACAGCAATTAGTAATTCCTTTCCTCTCACCTTTGCCAGAGCCAGGTTTTTTCCCTAGAACAAAGCCCAGGCAAGGTTTCCTACGCACAACAGTGATTACGTAGATCACTCAGGATTTTGTTTTTTTCACAGGCCATGAGCAAGCAAAGAAGCTCAGGAGAACACTCCATTTCACAGGCATGTTTGTTATGCTTCCTTGGAAATCCCATTGTTTGTTGGTGGTGCCTGCTTTTGGCTGCCAAGAGCTGTGCCCTCGTGACATCTGGCTGCCTTGAACTGCACCAAGGTGCCAGTGAAGAGGCATGAAATTTGGGAAACCAGAAAGGTGCTGCTGGAATCAGTCAGTCCTGGCAGCTGGAGCGCTCGTGTCAGTGTGCTGAAGCAGGATCAGTGAGGGCTTTGTGAACTGCTTCCATCCCTCAGTGGAACCTGTGTCCCCTGTTCCCTCTGTGTCACACGTGTCCCTGCGGGGCTGCAGCGCGGGGCCAGCGCGTTCCCAGGACAGGACTGCTGAAACACACCGTGTGAGTAAGGGCTCGTTTGCATAAGGATTGCACACTCATGCTGAGAAGGAGGCTCCCTGGGCACAGCCTCATTTCCTCCTGTAGGTAGGTCTGCCTTCATGTAGGAAAAACCCTATTCTTGAAGTCCTTGGACAGGACCCAGTTTACAGCGGCACGCCGCGATGCCGCCCTGGCAGGTTTGGGTTCAGCCAAGCCTTACAGCACACTCTGCCCCCCTGGAGCAAACCCGCTCTCTGCTTTGAGGTGGACTCAGGTATCCCACTCCCAGAGCTGTGCTCTGCTGACAAGAGGTCTCATCCCCTCCTAAAATGTTTCGCAGCATCACTGATGCACCAGAGTTTGCACAGATCTGCTCCTCGTGGGTTCCAGCCAGGAGGTTTCAGCAGGAGCACAAGTCTGCTTCCAAGAGGGAGAGGAACCTGGAGGTATGAAGTGCAGGGCTGAGAGCTCAGGCTGCCTGGAGCCGACATGTTTCTGTGTAAAAGAAAAAAAAAGCCATAGTGTTTGACTACAGTTAAATTATTCTAGGATTTAAAGACATATTGTCTAAACATGCATGATATAGGCCATTAAGCATTGCAGCCAGAGAGCCATTTTTCCCTCCCATTAGCAGAGTGGTGGCAAATAAAATGAAAAGCACTTAAAAGAAAGAGCTGAGATGAAACAAAAAGCACAAGACTGCGTACAAAAATTCAGAAATGGTTATACAGTGACAATTCAGGAGTCTTATTTCAAGTATCCTGACCCCCGTGAATGCCAAATTCTTCATTTCACAGGTGCTATGTGCTACACATGAAGCCACAGGGTAAGTAAACACATTAAATGTTTAGGAAGAAACTGAAGGGAGGAGAGCCGAGGCTGCTCGGGGCCCTCCTGACCTACAATAACAACTGGCCTCACACTCAACTTTAAGATGCCTCTGCAAAAGCAGTTCCTCCGTGGGCTCTGCCCCAGCCCCGCTGCTGGAGGCAGGGGAGTCCAACAGGTAAAGCATCAGTTCAGAAGCAAACACAGGGGAGGCCAAGGCACAGCGTTCTCTGACACGGGCTCGCACCCCACGCCGGGAGAGCCACAGACTGCATTTCCTTGCCACCCACGAGTGCCAAATCACCGCCAGGGCAGTCAGAGATCTTCCCATGCCGGGTGTCCGTCGGTGGGCTCGATGCGTCAGGGCTGAGGTCATTGCCAAAACCCTGGGAGGGCACAGTGACTCTTGCATTCTCAGACCATGAGCCTGAGCAGCTTGTTTAGAAGTTGATGAATTTGCAGGAAGGGCGGCTGTGGGGTGAATAAAATCTGTGACAGAGCCTGGCAGGGCTTCCAGCCTCTGCCGACGGCAGGCTGAACTCAGGGTACCCGTGGCGGCGAGAGATGGGCTCTTGGTGGCTGCACAGCTCTGACAGCTGCTGATCACCTTTGGTTTGCAAAGAAAGCAAAACATTGCCATACATATCAGGAAACTGAGCCTTGCAGTAGTGATTAATCACTCCAAGGACAGGTGAGAACCTTCCAGAGAAGCTGTGCATTTCAGATCAGTACCGACCAAAGCCATGTGTCTGCCCCTCTGGGAAGTCTGCCTTTCCAGCTCCCATTTCTAATCCAAAAGAGGGCGTTATGCCAAAAATATGATTATTTTATCCATATTGTGGTTGGCAGTGCTCCAAATTTTGCATTAAGAAAATGCTGAAAGCCTTAATTTCCACTTTTTCGGATGCATACAAAAAATCTCAGTATTCCTAAGCTCAGAAATGTTCTGTGCCATTCTCAGGATGAGAACAAAGCGCTGCTTTATCGCAGGTAATTTCCAAGCTAAGTCCTCATGGCATGTCATGGACATGGCAAGGAGGCTGTGCCCCCACCCTCCCCTATCCCGACGCCCAAGTCTCACGCATGCCAATGTGGGATGACATTCCGGATGTCTCACGCCAAGAGCCGGGGATGTGGGAGTGGAGGTGTAATCTTCCAGGCGGCCGCTAGATGGGAACGAAACCAGCGCTAGGAATGTCACGGGGCGCCAAACGGATCAGGGACACCAGCTGAAGGACAGACTTTCCCCCCCCCATGCTTAATATGAATTCATTGGAACAAAACAACTTGGGTGAATTGGAAAAAAAAACCAACAAGTTTTGACCAGTGGTGAACCAGTAGAAATGAAATATCCCAGGCAGAAAGCAGAACTTAATAAATAGGTGAATATGTTGGGAGCAGAAATGATCCAAGTCAGATTCCTAGTCTGATTTCTGATATTTGCCTCTCCTCCTTTAAATGCTCCCGTCTCCTGCTAAGGTTTCCACCGGGGCTGGGTGGACTGACCCCAAATGAGCTCCAGATTTTTGGGAGACCGTAGGTGCACTGATTTTGTGAGGTACTGGGTTCTGTTTCCTCCTGACTTCACTACTGTGTCCTTTTTGCAGTCAAAAGTCTCTCACTATCTCTTTTTTCCCTCGTCTAAACCCTATTCTTCCCTGATTTTCCATCTCCTTATTAGAACTCCTCAGCCTGCTTTCCACTGTTCCCCTTTCAGCAGCGACCTGCAGGCTTATTCCTGTAGCTGTTGCTGTGTGTATCCAGATGGATATGCACTTCCACCAGTCAGTCTTCTCTCCTGAAGTTAACCCCTATTTCCCTGCCTGTACCACACAAATGACAGCTGCTCTGGGAGAGGCAGCTGAACTGGCTCCTCTTCCTTATCCTTGTGGCTTCTCCAACTTCCTCGACTTCCCGTTATAATGAAGGGCATTGACAACCAGCCCAACAAACCGGAATGGAAAAAGCCACTGTCACAGGGCCATTGGGGACCGCTGACAACTGTCCATGGACAAACGGGGCTTCCCAGCTGGGGCTGGTGCCTGTTCACTCTTGCATCTCATCTCCTAAATCCCAACTGGCTTTTCCTATCAGGAGGCTGATGCCCTCTGGGGACTGGGTCAGAAGATCAGTCTGGCACCCACCAGGGTAGGGCACAGAGATTTCTCGATATTTTTTTGATCAGTTGTCTTAATCTCCAATTTTGCTGGGAAATCTTTTAATCATATAGGATGGAATTATATAATGGGAGTGTTGGAGCAATTTAAAATAATGATGACTATCTGTGCAAGACCGAACTTCTACATTTACTGATGAAACACCTTCCATCTGTCCTTCCTTACATCTGTCCTCTCTTCCCTCCTTTCTGTCCATTAGTTCACCCATCCATCCACCCTTTCTTCAGCACAGACACAAAGGGTGACTGCTACTGACCCAGGTCATATGCAATGAGTACATGATCTGTAAGTCTCTCCAGCCCACTTAAGCTCCTCTCTCTCCTCCCTGAGCTCCATTCCTGCCCTTTGCAGAGGCAGCCCCGGGACGAGGTGCCAGATGCGCTGTGCAATCCCAGGCTTGCCTCGGCAGGGACGAGGACCAGTTGTCCAAACGTCCTCCACCTCTGTGATGTAACCCAGGGCTGTCACCAAGGCTTCCTGCAGCTCCCAGCACACTTGTGACATGACTGGCTGACACAGCCTGAGGAAACCCGCTGAGGGGGACACATGACTCACAAAGGGCTGGGGTTGCCCAACACAATGAGGCATGAAAAGACAGCAGGCCTCTGGAGAGAGGAAGGTCAACTCCAAGCTAACTGCATTGCTGTGGGTATCTGTTCCCTGGGCTGCAGCTGCACAGTCTGCTGCAGGGGTGTTGCTTTTAACCCCTGTGGCAGCCACAAAAAGGGCTCTGGAAAGGGCAGTTTCAGGTTTGGTAACTGGGCACACCACTGACACTGAAAAAGCTTTTCCCTCAAGAAATGATGAGGTGATGGATGGCTTGAGTTGCTGGGACTACTCACTCTCTGCAGTTCTGTGGCTGGCGGCTGCTTTTGGAAAGGTTTTTCTTCTAATGCCCTCCTAAAACTAGTCAGCCACGTAGTGACCTGGGGAAACATCGACCCCAGCGATGTCTGCACAAAAGCAGAGCATTTCAGAGGGTTTACAGCAAGCCTTATTTCAAACCCTTCCACAGAGCACCAGGGAGGAGTTGTTGCTGCTGCTTTCTAGGTCAGATAGCCCCAGGCCTGAAAACAAGCATCAGATGGCCTTTGCCTGAATCCCAGAAGGCTGGAACAGGTTTTAGATAAAATATACAGAGTTGTGGGCAAGAACTCCAGGGTGGGGTTACCCAGAGGGCAAGTCTGGGATGGGCTAGGTTTGGAAAGGATAGGGAGATGTCCAATGGAGCATTGCTGCAGCTATGGGAGCTGTGGCTGCTCAGTCCTCCAGAGAGCTGCCAGCACAAGTGTCTGAGGGAGAAACTCTGCACAGTGACACACTGGTGGCCCTGAGGACAGGTCATCCACCAGTACGATGACCGGATCATCAGGTGGGCCTCTCCACATCAGTATCTAGTGCCAATCCCTGTCCCCCCCCCCCCCCCACTCTGCTGTGAAGCAGTTTGTCCCAGGCAGGGGAGAACTGCCCTGGCAGGAGCCTGTAACACCCGTGCAGGAAGTGAAGCCGTGGGGGAAGGAAGGCTCAGGCAGGGCCACCTGGGAGGCACAGTACAGGTGCTCTCACTGTGGGGAAGAGGCAGCCCAAGGTGAGTCTGGCAGTGGGTGGTGCAGGAGAGGAAGAGCTGCACCAGAGGGATGGAGGTGGTGCCAGCAGAAACCATGGAAAGAATGAGGGAGGTTCACTCTCAGAGACAAATTATGTGGGGTGTGTCAGCAGGACCCGGCTGTGTGGTTGCTGGACTGGCAGCCTCCGTCCAGCCGGCACAAGCTGTTGAGGTGGCAGGCTGGTATGTGGCCCCAAGCTCTGCAGTTTCTCAATCATGTGCACGAGAGAGAAAAACACAGGTTCTGGAAGGGCTGTTATGGGCTGGGAGTCAGATGAGCAACAGGATAGGTGGAGAAAGCCCAAGCCAAACCAAGACAGTCAGCTAAATGTTAAGACAGATAGAAAAAATAAACAAATCCTGCACAGACCTGAAAGTGGACTATTCCTCTTAAATGTGCCTGAGCCAAAGAGTTAAAGGCATGATAAGCACCAGACTGCTGTTACTGCAATTGAAACCTTCTGCAAGAGCAGCAAGGGGCACGGGGACCCCAGTGCTGCAGCAGAAAGGTGCATCTTCAGCTCCGCTCCCCTTTTGGGATGCTCCTGCCAAGGGGAGAGGCAGATAGGGCAGCACGTGGGGACCAGACCTCTGGGCTGAGTCTCTCTGGGAGCCCAGGAAAAGCTTCTGGAGGATGAAGAGGGACCGGCCAGAGCAGTTCACAGACTGGTAGGGAAGCCTGAGGGGGAAACAGAGATGTGTCACCACAAATCCTAACTGGGTCATAGCAAGAATGGAAGGAGGCTCCAAGAATCGATTTTTGGCCCATCTTCCCACTGGGAAAGGCTGCACTAACAATGAGGCTGTGGCTGAGGTTGCCATTAGCTGTCACCCGTAACCCAGCAGAACAGGTTCCTGTGTCCCAACTGGATTACAGGAGAAGGAGAGAGGAAGTGAAAAGCTGAAGAGCAGCTAGGAAGGGCCCTGTGACACAGAGTTAATCCAGTTAACTGGGAATGACCAATGATCCCCTTCTAATTCGATGCTCAAGGGAGACACGAAGGTCCAGGCAGACTAGGGAAGAATTTGTACCAACCAAACCCATCTTAACCATTGACTGCTCCGCACTGAGGGCTGGGCAAGGACTGGTCTGTGGCAGTGCCAGTGCTGAGAGTTTGAGTTATCTCAGAAGGTGGCAGAAGGTAGCCACAGGCTACCTGCACAGATCCAGCATGGTGAGCGTAATCCCTACAGGATAACCCACTGTTGCACAAGTCAAGAGATCACAGCTCTCACACCCACAAACTCCCAACAATGCAGGCTGACCGGGAATGACGTAAAGGTTGGGCTTTTTCTCACATCTTCTGAAAGTGTGAGAAGTGATGGGATTAGCAAGGATGATTCAGGTGCTGCAGGAATCCTTCCTGTTCACTGGGAGCCACACATGGGGTGTAGCTGAACCCAGCAGGTTATTCTATCAATATTTCAGGCCAACAAGATATCTGCATTATGCCCAAACTCAAAACCTTTCCTTGCTCTCCTCCCACCTGTAGGATGGACAGTGTGGCAGAAACAGTGTGGGGAGGACTTGTGTCCTGGTTCTGAGGCAGATTTCCTTCTGTAGCTACACTCACACTCTGAGCAGCCACAGGTTAGTGCGTTCAGCTGCACAGATCCACTTGTGCTGCTGTGTCCCTGCTGCAATCCAAAACAGAACAAGCACAACCTTCCCGAGGGTATGGCCTGGCATCTGTGCTGCTGTCACACAGTACCTATTAGATAGGCTGCACTAGGAGCTGTGTTTTAAGACTTCCTACAATTATGCCAGCTAAAAGCTGTTCGTTGGAACTAAGGTGCGTTGATATATATTATTAACAATACTGTGGTTTCTCTCTCCAAAAATAACTGCTGGGGTTTCAAAGATCCTGCTCAGTCAAGCCACGTCAAGTTTCGCTCTAAGATCATTGATTCAGCACAGCCAAGGCCACCACTAAGCCATGTCCCCAAGTGCCACATCTACATGTTTGTTAAATCCCCCCAGGGGTGGTGACTCCACCACTGCCCTGGGCAGCTGTGCCAGGCCTGGACAGCCCTTTCTGGAAGAAGTTTTCCCAGTGTCCAACCTGAACCTCACCTCGTGCAACTTGAGGCCTTTTCCTCTTGTCCTGTCCCTTGTTCCCTGGGAGCAGAGCCTGACCCCCCTCTGGCTCCATCCTCCTGTCAGGGAGTTAGAGAGAACCAGAAGGTCCTCCCTGAGCCTCCTTTTTCCTAGGCTGAGCCTCCCCAGCTCCCTCAGCTGCTCCCAGTGCTCCAGCTACTTCCTCAGCTCTGTTCCTATCTCTGGACATGCTCCAGTGCCTGAATGTCTTTCTTTTAGGGCCCAAAACTGAACACAGGATGCAGTGACAAAGATATGAACCAGGACTGGCCCCAGTACTGAGCCCTGGGGAACCAGTTTCTACCAGCTGGAGGTGACTCCACTGACCCATCATCCTTTCAATGCAGCAGATATTTTGACTTTGTCTAAACTTTTATTTCAAGGAATACAATTGCTTTGAGTATATTCACAAGAATAAATATAAAATTCTTCTCTCCAGAGCAAGAAGACGAGTTTTTATAAAAATATATCTCTATCCCACAGAACCACTTAGGTGGGGTTTCCTTTAGGAAATATTATTTAATAAAAAAATAAAACACTGCAAATAAAATGCTTGACCTATACAGATTGAATCACCAAACAATTGAAATTTTTTTAAGGTTATAAATATAGTAAATATTATTAATAAAAATAATATTTAAATAGATGGGAAGCCACTGAGTCCATCCAGATGAACAGAACACTGCAGGAAGTCACCATTTCTCCTATAGGGCACCAACTTCCTTGTATTCACCGGCATTTGTTTGTCTCCTCTTGTTTCGGTACCTGGAGCAGAGGAGAGAAATGTGAGTTTTGGAAAGACGGTTGTTCCAAATGGCTTTTTGGGGAGTGAAGGGAAGGAAGGAAAAAAAAAGCTGTATGACCTTCTAAAGTTTGTTTTAAATCTCTCCTCCTTTAAATCTCTAGCTCCTGGGCTCTGTCTGTGCTCATTTCCAGGTCTGAGATCACTCCCGTGCAGTCTCCTTTCTCAGCTCTTCACTGAAAATTCCACATCTGCCTTAAAGTCTTCCTGTGGGTAAGTAGGTCTGTCTTTGAGAAATCCTGCTGGTTACCATCTAGCTATCAGATCTGGGAAGCTGAGCTCTCCCTCCGGAGTTGTTCCACCTCCTCAGCTCTCTGGCAGCTGCTTACTGTAATTTTTAGCCTGGAGAATGATTCCTGCTGCTTGTGGGTCTGTTTATGGAGAAGACTACTGTCCCCCATGGTAAAGCTGACAAGGCAATGCTCATGAGATCACAGGCACCACAATAACATGGCAGATAACGAATCAGCAAGTAGTAATCCAGCTGTTCTCCATTTCCTGATGACTGGGGAAATGGCACTACCAATAAAAGAACCAGAACTTTCCTATTCCCTCTCTGCTCACTCCTTGACCTCAACACACCCTCTAAGCCAGACATGTTTATATAGCCCTTATATAGACAAGCTACATAGTCCTGTGCTGGGGTGAAAAGGCACCTGGGAGTGCTGCAGCCTGGCCTGCAATTTGGGTTATGCCACGCTGTCAGCACACTTCCTTTCCTGAGCACTTCTGGTGCAGGCCAGCAGGTCTGTACATCAAACCGAATCCGTGCACTTGAGGCAGTGCGGTGTGCCAGGCTGTCCACGGGTACTCCGAGGGTGCCTGGCAACACCTGCAGCCAGCTCACCTTCCTGAGCCACCTAGGACACCTGTCTTACCTCCTATAGATGTAGTAGCTTGCAAGGGAGATGGCGGCGACGAAGAGCAGAACCACGATAACCGTCAGTGCCACGTACTCCTTGCTGAGGGGCTGCCGGACCAGCTCCGAGTGCACACACCGCACTCCAGAGAACCCCACGTCACACCTGGGAATGAGAGACACGGAACTAGAGACACGCCTGAGGGGCTCCACTGCGGCACGGACTATGTGCTGAAATGCTGGCCTGCTGTTTCCTCAGGGATAAGGCATTTGAACTGATGTATGGTCCTAGAAAGGGTTGCAAATTCTTCAGGTAAACAAGGATTACCCTTAAAAATGCCTTTAGGCATAAAAAGGTCTTTATTTTGTAGGGTGGATCAAAGGGGAGACCCTTGGTGCTGTGCCTGAGATCTGGATCTCACACTACTATAAATACAGATGGACAGGGAAGCACATCGGAACAAGTGTCCCGAGTTGGGTTGGTGATTAATTTCTGGTGTCTGAGACTCTCATGCACAGAGATTTCACTGGAGGCAGCACATGTGCTTAACACTTGCCTAAATGCAGCTGAGGTGCAGTATAGATGTACTGCTCCTCTTAAAGTTCTTGTGAGCCTTTAATACTTGGCTGGTTGAGTATTCCAGCTAAGTGCCAGCAGCAGTGAGATCCAAGTTCACCTCAAAGCCCACCCCAGGGATACGTGCAGGACACACGGGGCCCTGTCCACACCTGCAGTAGTGCTCATCCAAGTCCACGATGTACACGCACTGCCCATGGAAGCAGTAGTCCTTCATTTCAGGCTTGCATCTCGTTATCCCCACTTGGGCCACACGTGGGCTGTTCTCTGTCTGGACTGCAAAGAGACTTCATTAGCACCTCAGGAGGTGGGCAATGTTGCTTAGCAGAAAGGTGATTTCCAAGGGCACCTCAGTGAGGCTGCCAGCCCAGGGAAGATGGGAAGCAAAGATCTGTTGTTAGGAAGAGCTGTGCAGTACTTACTGAGCGCTGTGGTGCAGTTCTCCATTTCACCAGGCCCACATAATGGGATCACTGTTGTGCCCAGGGCTGCCTGCAATAGGTAACCTGTGAGAGAATAAAAACAATAGTCAAAACTAGATGCATTTCGAGTTAAGCATTTAAACTGCTGCATTTATTAATATAAGAAGGACAGAAACTTTTTATCCTAGTAGGAAAAAAACAGTGTTGTAAGCTGACAAAATACAGGTCTGAGTGAGGCATATAAGGCAGCCCAAAGACAAATCTCTGAAATACAAACTTTTGATGCAGAACAGAGATCAGATAGAAACCTGGTGTCTGTGACCACCTCTCACCCACACGCTGAGTGAACCTGGGCAGGAACAGGCTTGGAGAGATTACACAGGAGGGCAGGAATTGGGCCATTTGATGATTATGTTAGGTTTCTGACTGGCCTGGCACAGCACCTGTGCAAGGGACACAGCCAGAGTTCCACAATTAGGCACGACAATCCAGCATTCATCATAGCAGTTCTTTGGCTGATAAAAATCAAGATATCCTTGAGTCACAGCAGTCCACAGGAAGAGAATTTCTGAGGAGTCTGCAAGTCAGTGCAGCTGGTGACTCAGCACACCCCACCACTGGCTTCAGAGATCACAAACTGCTTGAAGCAGGCTTAACTCAAAATCTGCTCTTTCCCATGAAAGAGCTCCCTCAGCTCTGTCCTTGCTGTAGGCAGCTGAAGGGCTGGACAGTTCCTGCACTAAGACCCACCCTTTTTGGGCCCTGGGCCACTGTTACTTATCTCAGCAGAACCCCAGAAGAAACAAGCACAGCTTTCAGGAATTCCATTTTAAATGGACATTTTCAAACAGGATTTGAAGGCCAGCACAAGTACTCACAAGCATCATGGCCTGCCCATGAGGAACAGTGAATGTCTGCCCCAGCTGGTCATGAAATCCACTTGGTTAACATCCCTGCTGTGGTCACAAATTAACCTGCTCATGAACTGCTTAGTCATCAGCCCCATTCCACGGAAGTCTGTAATTTGTGTCTTTGGGCTGTTTGCCTCTATTAACTTGTCAGGTCATGCATGTCTAATGGAGGGAGTGTGCCTCCATAATTTCTTGATCACTCTAATTCAACTCCAGTTATTAGAAAGTTTCATTACATCTCAGGGTTAAATCTAGTAGTGGTGATTTATGGATTTCCGGCAGCTCATCTATTTCTGGGTGATCAGTAGGCTTCCTTTATCCTTCATTCCAGCTACATACGAGGACAGCGGGAATATCTAAGAGGGACAGGGGTTTTTCCCGTGCTTGAGTTTTTAAAACCACCATTCCTTGCAAAACTAAGAAGCCAGGTTTTCATCAAGTTTTAGATGGGGCTCTCCCCCCCAGGGCCATAGCCATGGTATCAGATCCATGATGCTGGCAGCTGCACAAGCTGGAGACTCCTGCGCCTGCCAGTGTGACTCAGCAGGACCTGCCTTTCACTCCAATAGGGTAGGACGTGCAAGTTTACTTTCAGGGTGGGATTTTCTTTTAAAGCAGCGCTGTGCTCAGTGCAGATTTCCTCAGAGGCAGCAGTTTAACGTTTCTGTAAGGCCAGTTTGAGTTGCCACAACAGAAAGTTCAAGAGTTTGAAAGAAGAGGTCATTGGCTGACAGATGCTGGCAGCTCAGTTACTGCCAGAATGGCAGACTGAGCTCCAGCACAGACCTGGGGTCCCCAAAGATGCTGGGAAAAGAAGATTTATCGAGTCAGTCCTTCTTCCCAGGAACTAGGGGGACATTTCAGGAGTGCTTGACAGACTAAGCTGCTCCTTTGGCAGGGAGGAGCTGTGGCACAGGACAGCTCTGTCTCGTGACAAGGATACATGTCACAGAAAGAGGTAACAATAGTAAAGAGCAGGAGTCAAGGCAAAACATGCCAGAGGTATCCAAGACACCCGCTTGTTAAGCAGATTGATGAAGCCAGCTGAGGATCTCTTCTAGCCTCCACATTTCTGTGTCAGTTTGCATACTCCCTGGACCTGAGCATCACCTGAGCAGCTGATTTTTCATCTGAAGTTCCCAGTTTGAGAGTTACCAGAACCCAGCTTTTGCATTTGAGAAGCTCCAGCCCAGGTCCATGGAAGAGACAAGTCAGCTCTCCCCCTTGGCTCCAGACGGAAGCCTCACTTTCCAGCTAGAGGAAAGGCCACAACTCAGACACCTGTGAAGGACAAATTAAAAATAACCTCCTCCTCCAACACTGTCCAAAGGTTTGCCCGATCCCAGCCATACACGGTGAATGACATCCTCCTCCACCTGAAAGCAGGCACACAGGGCTGGAAAGGCTGGAGCACAACTGTAGATACTTGCTGACACCCAGCAGTATTTGCTGCTTTTGGGCAAAGTTCTTCCTGCTTTGCACTGCTCTGTTTTGCCCTTTCCCCCATGCACATATTTCTCCTCTGACATCACTGGGAGGATAAGGGATCTGCACACAGCAATGGCAAAGGAGAGCCTTTCCCGGGATATTTATCAAGTGATGTATATCAAACACAGCACCTGGGAGAGGTTATATTTCTATTCCTTTGCTGTTCATTAAGCAAATACAGGGCACAAGATAACAGTAATGAGGTGGTGGATTTTCACGTGTGCCTTGCAGGAACGTGAGTGCTACACGGACTGCTACATCACTGGCATCCAGCATCCCAGGTATTCCCACAAGGCTAACACTGACAGCACTTACTGGGACAGGAACAATGATGCTGCCTGCTTGTCCTTCCACAAGGGAAAAAGAAAATGAGGGACAGAGACCCACTGCCTTTGCTTCCTGCAGCCTCCATCAGAGATGCCCTGCAAGGGCCAGCTGTGAGTTTATCCACTGAAAGCCAGCTGTAGTTTCCAGTGGCAGGATGACTGCTAAAAATGAAGGATGCACATGGGAGATACACTAACTACTCTGCAAGATTTATACCCGTTTTTGAGGGGATCTGTCAAGTTTCTGAGAGGTCAATCACCACTTCAGCTGGCTTTGCCTGTCACCAGGGTTGCCAGTCTTGTACTAGTTCACCTGAAGAAGAGCCCATGATGCTACTTCACATTTGGCATCTCTGTGGTCTCTGCCGCAGCGGTAGCACCTACACTCTTCAATGGGTTGCACTTCCAAAGCAATTCCAAGCACAGAGGTGTCCAGGTGACACACACCTGAAGGATCTCAGCCCATTTTAACTGCAGAGTGTATCCCCATCACCGAATTTTGGACATCCAGAGTATGTCTGACTGTCTAAGGCCTTCTTTGTGTAGACTAAGCAGGAAAAATGGACGTTAGCCAGTGTGTCCCATTGGCTTTGTGAGCATCCCTACTACCACTGTCTAACTGCAGAACTGCAGACTCACAGCCATGGATGCCAGGGCCTGGCCACAGCAGCTCTAAGGCAGCCCTGGAAACACCAGTCTGTCATGGGAAGACTATTGCTCCAAAATTGTTACAGGCCCACACGATCATCTTCAACTGTGCCAGGACTTGCCCTTAAGCAGAGATAATGCAGATAATTATGCATTATGTGCACCCAGTCATCCCGGTACTGCTTCCACCCCTGTGGAGACCTACACACCAGTCATCTTACTCACATACTGCCCCTGTGCCTCAGCCACTCTGCTTTCACCACCCGCATGGGGGCTGAGATCCCTACACCAAAGAAGCAGAAATCCATTATTGCTTCCAGCCAAGCACATCAGCCCCTAACACTTTCTCCATCTCCAGACTCAGCAACCTTTATGTTCAGCCCACTTGCTGATGGCCAGGCACACGTGACACAGGAAAACGTAAGGTGGGTCTGGAGATCTGAGGTCTGAGCGAGCATTACAGGGACCACAAGGAGACCAGTGCCAAGGTTCTGGCAGCAGCTCCCAGAAAAGGCAGAGCCTGGGCTTGGCTCCATCACCACCACGTGAGCATGCGGGTGGCACGGCACCGTGGCTGCTCAGGAGTGAGCGACAGCTCTCTGCCACCACTGCCTTTCTGCTGCACAGTCACCAAGCCCACGAGAGCCAGGATACAAACCTGACGTGGCTGTCACTTCAGTTACAGGCTTCAGCCACTCAGCAGGGAACCTCTTCCAGCCTGTCATAACACCAGCAACAGACAGCCTTCCCAGGAGCACCATGTTCTGCTTACACTCCTGCCCTGGGAGGGGAAGGTACTACTTGTTATGATGCCACCTAGCTATGACTAATCTATCCTTTACTATTAGATACTGTGCCTGCCCCGGAAACAAATAAATCCGTATACAGATCCATGAGGACACACCAGTTCCTTCCAGTGACAGTTTTGTGCAAAGGATGGCTGAGTCACAGACTATAAGATGTTTAGCCTGCTGTCCTGGCAAGTGAGATGCTGTGCAACTGATCCATCAGCTGTTATGGAAACAGCTGGCCAAGACCCAAACTCATGCTGCAGTGGGCTTAGCAGGTGAGGGAAACATTTGTCTCAAAAGAGAAGTCTTGGAACTGAGTCCCTCCACTGACTATGACCTCGGCCCCAACACCACGGATGTGAGAATATGCTCTGTCCGTAGAGCAAGGTGTGAGTGTGCCAGGCCTCAGTCCTGCCTCAGACCTTCACTGCCCACACGGCTCAACTGCCCGACAGGGTCAGCTCCCAGCAGTCACTGCCTGTCACTGCCAGCGCCCTGTGGAGGTGTGTGACAAGGATCAGCTCTTGCATCACAGCACACCCAGGCCCCAGGACTCTCGGTGCTCTAAGGATACACGTGTTCACTTTGGACTTTCAGGTAGCTTATGTCATACAATAGAATTACACGCTCCCGGTGAGGAGGTGGAGAAGTGTCAAGCAGAGGGAGGCCACGACTTGTTTTGTTACCATAAGGAAGTCTCTGCTCCTGTGGGGACTCACCCGCTGAGCTCACTCAGAGCATGGCCTGGGTGAAGGCAGCAGGACCAGGCTATAAACAGGACAGGACAAGGTCAAAGAGAACCGACAGCACTAGGAGAAGAGCTGGGGAGAAAGGGAAAGAACATTCTCCTTCACTCAGTCCCAGAGCACATCCAGGCATCGCCCAAGCAACAAAACATCCCATAACAACACACCACGGAGTGTGTGATCTGCTCCTCAACTCACACAACCTCCCCCGTACACCTGTCACTACCTGTGACTTCACCTCGGAGAGAAACACATCAGCTTCACCTAAAGGCAGCCTGAACTTAACGCTTTGACACAGATTTCCCAGTAGCTTGAGAACACCCGTCCCAGAGCGCAGCCCCCGATGCCCGATGCCCTCCCAGCCCTGCCCGCGGGAACGGGGACCTCTCCGCTTACCGAGGAAGAGCAGCAGGCTGCGGGCCCGCAGGCAGCCGGCGTCCATCGCCCTCGGTCCCCGGGGAGCAGAGGAGGCGGCAGGAAGGCAGGCGGCGGAGCCAGGAGCGGTGTGGAGCCGGCGGCCGGCCGCATCTTTATGTGCCGGCGGAGAGGCGGGGCCCCGCGGCGGCGACACCCGGCCCGCCCGGCCAGGGGCAGCGACCTGCCCGGCCTCCTGTCGCTTCCTGCCCCGCCGCCCCCGACGGGACGGGACGAGACGGGACGGGATGGGACTGGCCGCTCCCGCTCCTGTGCCCGCGGGCGATGCCCCGACGGCAGGCAGGGGGAGCGCCGTGACCCGGCTGCCCCGGTGCTTCGGTGGGGAGGGAGGGGCAGCCCGGGCCCCTCCAGTCGTCGGCTGCTCCCCGGGGACATTCGATATCCCTCGTTCTAGTGAGCATCTCTGCAAATAGTGCTTGGGGCTGTAAAACCACCTGTCCCCTCTGAGCAATCTGGCCAAGGCACTGATGCCCGGGACTTCCCAGGGTTGTGGATTCCCACCGCTGATGGCACAGCCTTGGCACCGCTGCCTTTGCCTGCCCTCAGTGCATCCATGCAAAATGTAATGGCACGAGGCTCGGGAGCCAACTGCTGCCCAGATGGGCTCTGCTGGTGCTCAAAGAACCACTGGGCCATTGCACTGCCATGAACATTACTTGTGCCTAAACCAAGGATTGGGAAATGCCTCAGGGTGGGCAGTGGGAAACTTGCTGCCATCCCTAATCTCCCATCTCCTGCACTTCTGAGATGACCCTCAGCACATCCGTGGGGCTGCCAAGGAGCTCCGGGGCCAGGGGCAGAAATGGTCTATTAAGTTACAGCACAGGCCCCAGGAATGCCAGCACCTCACCTGGCACCTGGGCTGCCTGCAATGGTCACGAGCTCAGGGGGGGTTTATGCCACGTTTCCCCTCCGGCCTTTGGCCTTGTCACAGCCCAGTAGCATGAGCAGTTCCTGGAAGCAACACATCTTCCAGTTCCCTAAACAGCAGCCAACCAGTTACAGCTACTTCTGGGAAAAATGCAAGTAATCCACTGAAGCCCACGCACTCTCATCGCTACATTAGGCAAGGCCTCGTTCGGTGCTTACAGCCCACCATGGATGGTGAGGGATCCCCCACCATCAGATCCCTTCTGCATGCATTTGCCTGAAATACAAAGTGTGTTTTGGCTTAACAAACTGCTCAGCAATGTTGGTCACATCTTTTCCTCTTACAGGAAAAATCCTCCTCCCCTGCCTTACCGCCTTCCATCGTCAATAAAGGCATGTTGATAACCAATTTAACCTATCTCAGAGTGAAAGGAGTCTGAGCCCTGGCACTGAGGTGCACTGGAACAACTGATGACTCAGGCACCTATAGTTTCTCCATGTTATAAGCAGCTATTGATACAAGAGAGTTAACTGTAGAAGATACTGCAGAATATGATATACCATAACTCCATGTTTAGATAGCAGTTCTAAGTAATAAAAGCATTAATTAAGGGGGCTGGAATAGATGAAGTACTTACAAATCATACTCCTTGTAATTTTGGGAGCATTTTCTTAGGTTTACAGAGGCATGCAGATGCTGAAATGAAAAAAGGCAGCACGTTACAACATAATTGCGTGTCAGCACAACTTATTAATGACCTAAATAGTAGGAGAGGTGGCAGGATAAAAGTAATAAAGCTCAGTGTGAAAGTAGCTTTTAGATTTCCCTCCACAGTAAGTGGCACATGATATAGCTGGAATCTTTTTCTCATTCCCCTTCCCCCCCCCCCCAGTGCTGGAGTCATGTCATGTAGATGGTATCTTTTTTTCACGCCACGTGACTGTTTTTGTTGCTTCTTTAATTTGGACTGATGCCCCTTATTAAGGATTTTATTGTCTGCTCTCTCAGGAGTCATAATGTGTAAAGGAAGGAATTGCAGTTATTAGCCAAGTGTTTCTGTGTGTGGGCTTACAGATGCCTTAAAAAGCAGCATCACCGTAGAAATTCCACTTTATAATTAATTTTACCCTTAAATTCCTGCATGATTTATCCTCTGAAAGGCAACATTTAATTATAGTCTTGTACCGGTACCCAGATACCAAGTAACGCTGACACAATTGGAGCAATTCATTGGAATTTCCTCTTTCGGATTGGAACACATGGAAAACAAGTATCATGCACACATCTTTGTTTCATCTGTCTGTCATGTGCTTCAGTTCACGGTGCGTGATTTCGCACCCAGCATCCCCGCGTGCGGCTTTCACCATCCCCTCCTCCACGTGGAGGCTGATTCTTGGGATAAGGTTGGCACACACCTCAAGAGCCAGTTTTTTTTCCAAGAGGCTGTTCACACTGCGTGGTGCCTTCCTGCATCAATGGGGTCATTGTGAGGCAGGTTCCTTGCATCCCACAGTCTGGGTACGGAGTGACATGTCTGTACAACGCTGAGAGGCAGCACTGGTTGGGCAACAGAGCATCAGCTGCTGGCCTTGATTTCAGCCACGGTGAACCGGCACACCCAGGGCAAGGCACTGATGGATTTGTGCCCCTTGGCACCAGAGCATTGAGTAGCCCCCTGAATGCTTTGACATTTCAGGATTTTCTTCTTTAAAAAGTGTAACAAGAATATGAGGAAATACCTTAAGAACCTGCGTGAAAGACTGACTTGCTTTTATGACCTTGCAATGGCTGAATAATCGCCTTTAAAGTAAACCTCTCTTCCCAAAGCACAGAGGCTCAGCTCAAGTCCACACTGTGCTTTAGCCCCTCTCAGTGTCACAAGCATTCCTCTCCCCTTTTGGGACGGAGCAGCAGAGTCACAGCAGTGACTATTGCAAGGGTAGGGACTGAGTTTTGTCTGTCAGTTTATCTATCACTGATGACACACAGCACTTTCTACAACAACACACCCTTCTCACCTTACAGAGGAAGAAAACCAGGTTAAATGTAGATTTTTCTCTGGCCTCTATTTTCCTCATGGTGACTTGCTGTAGAAGAATACACGTGTTCACAGCAATGAACTGCCATTTTATCTGCATGCTTTTACATAACTAAAACCATACATGACAAGTGACTACATCACTTATTTCACCTACTTACTGTAGGACTTGCACCCAGTTTTACGAATTGCTACTGTGAGGATGGATCTGCATTGGTTTTGTCTGTTGAGAACAAGACCTATTTGCAAAATCAACATTTTTTTTTTTTAGAAAGCATTTTCGAAGCTGAAAGAAGATCATTCCTAGTCCTGCTCTGATCCACTCAAGACTGTTACACACAGGCACAAAGTAACCAAAAGCAGTATTTTCATAAATTCATGGGAAAATCAGCCAACATTTTTCAAACAGCAAGACAGATTTTTACATACAGCAAGCTTTCGCTGCACAGCATACTCTCAGAAAGTTGGATGTTAATTGGAGTGCAGCTCACTCTTGAAAGCATTTTTATTTGAACTACGCAAGGAATATTAAGTCTCTGGAGGGATTTACAAGATGTGTAGATGTGGTATTAGTGTCACAGTTCAGTGGTGGGCTTGGCAGTGCTGGAGGAATGGCTGGACCCAACGATCTTAGCAGGCCTTTCCAAATAAGTTATTCTATGAAATTATTAAATAGTCAAAAGCTTGGGGCTCGTGGGAACACAAATGCCCTAAGAAGGGAATGTACTTAACAGCGATACGTAGATGTGGCTGTCTGGAGAAACGGAGTAAAGAAAAACCTTGAGCCAAATTATTCCATTTAAAGGTCAGTCTCAAATTTGCCATGAATCTGAGGGATGAATTTAGGTCAAATGTTCTTAAACAACCAGTCTCTCCTATAAACTATGAGAGTTCAAAACACTGCACCCAAGGCTGAAAGTGGCCGATGTCTCTTCCTGTAAATGCAGCATGAGGTCAAAGCTACAGGACAACACAGATGTTTTGCTATGAAAACAAAAAAGCAATTCCCCAAATTCATTGATTTCTTAGCCAACTTCTTGGGTCAGTACTAACTAACCAACAACTTAAAAAAGAAGGAGAAAAAGCCCAAACAGCTAATTGTCCTCCATCTCAGAAGACGGCAGTGAAAAGTGGACAAGTCTGCCAGTTCATGTTGGATTCCTCCCTAGAGGATAGTTTTTAAAGCTTCATTCTTCTGGCTTGTATGACTTTTCCATTACTCTCCCCTGGGCAATTCCTGAGTGGCTCAACACATCTCATGGGCAGCAAGAGCTTCACAATGCTCAGCTGGTGTTTTCCCTTTCCTAATTACAGCCTGGTGCTCCATGCTAAGTGATTTCTTAGCCTCCAAGGGGTTGTAGCCTTTTTCATTTTTGAAGTCTTTCCATGGCTTCTGCCTTTACTTGCTGCTAAACCAACCTGTGCAGGCATTTTATCTGTACCCTTATAAAGGATGTTAGCAAGCCCAATTCCCCCATATCACTGCCCATATATCCAGTAATTGTTTCTCCTTACTCCAGATGAATTGTTTAGAATATGCGAGGACCATGGTGGAAGAAATGGGGTTTCTCCCACAGCAAGTAGCAGTTGAAAGCAAGCTGGGAGAAGAACACCAGCTCCTTGCCCATCAGTCCTGTGCGCTGTTCTGTCCATCGACACCTCTTTTGAGTTCATAAAGTCATCCCTTCCACAGCATTTCTCATTCTCCAGGAAGGCAAGAATTAACCACTGAGAGACAGAACACATGCAAACACAAAGATTGCCCTCTCTGGCAGCTCACCGCGTGCACACCTGGGTGCAGCATTCAGATCCCTGCTCAGTGGCCAAGAGAACTGAAACTGTTACGTGACAGTGTGTTCCTGGTGGATGACCATATGGCCCACCCGCTCAACAGCTCTGCCCATCCACCTCAGGACAGTGAAATGACAGCAAACCCACCACTGTGGGGACTGGTGTGACTCACCAGCTGCTGTGGAGCTTTCTCCATAGCAGTCCATCCTGGCTGTGGGCTCTCCACTGCTACCTTCCATCCCTCCCCTGTACCTCCCATCGGGATAGCTGGCGCTAGCATGGGGAGGACAAGAAGGCAGCACTGTGCTGGGAAGCACAGACCTGCTAAGCACAGGGCCAGCCTCTAAGGCCTGCACTAAAGCCTAAGCAATATATGCTGCACTCAAGCCATCAGCAGAGCCCCTGCCTTTTCCCTGCTCCATCTGGGAACCCTGGTCACTGCAGGCCTCGGCTACATTGGCTCCAATCCCCTTGGCAAGCATGTTTTGGCCCTTGATACATATTTTGCTCATCTATATCAAGTACGTAGGAGCAAAGGAAGAGCTGCCTGATGGGCACTTCCCAGCTGTGCTTGGCCTGCTGAATGAGGAGCAGCCCTGAGCTGTGACTCACCCTGTGCTCCAGGCCCTGCTCCACCACCAGCACTTCAGCCGTCCACAGCCTCCACGTTTTGGCTACAAGAGCGTCACCTGCATGCCAGCCACGCGCACAGGGAGCTGGGGCACCCCGGACAGGAGCTGTGTGTCATTAGGGATGACGGAGTAAACAGCAATTCACCTGAAACCAGCTTTGCCAGCACATGCTCCAGAAACCAAATCTAGGAAAGCGCCATGGGTCCCCGGTGTATTTGTTTGGCCTGGTAACCAGTGCTAGGCAAGGGAGCAGATGCGCTTGGTGGAATTCCCCCATCCACCAGCATCACGGGACACTCCCATTACTGTCCTGATAATTACTGTTAATCATTACTATTACTGAAGTGACCAAAAAAAAAAATGCTGTGAGGATCAGGCCTTTATTGTGCTGGCTGTTGGCATGCAGAGATGATGAGACAACCTGCCCCAGGGAGCCTATAAACACAGGTGCCCAATTCATCATTGCACTCAGATTTTAAACTAGGACACTGTGGTCCCGAACAAAGCTCTCCTACAATTCCAGCAAAAATAATCCCCAGCACTTCTTGCAGCTTGCATCAGCTGGGAGCCAGGCTGGATCTCATGCTCTCTGTCTGCCAAGATGCAGACAGAAGGGAGAGAAGCTGACCAGGAATACTTTGGGGTTGCAACACTCAACACCATGTTTCCATTCGGTGTTTTCCCTGACTGGGCCCAACCTGCTATAAAACTCCATATTCTTTGATCTCCAGTGAATTCAGTACCACCAACTCTTGAGAGCCAATCATGAGTCACATGGTATGTGGAAACCTCTGGGGTTTGGTTTGGGAACGATCAAGACTATGTGACATCATCTTCTAGTCACCTTCTCCTCCCATCAATGGTCTGAACATCACCTCAGGTATCCAAGTCTCCCTAGATACTGTTCCTAGGTCACACACCAAAGAAATGCATTAGCCAACTTAGCCACACACTGGGTACCAACTGGGAACCACTTGGAAGGACCTTAGGCCTCTGTGGGGCTGAGAAGGGCAGGGAGAGCTCCTGCACAAGTGGAAACCATGTGCCTCCAACACAGGTTTTTCCTCCTCTGTATGCAGGTCAGGCTGCTGGCAGCCACCAGGAAAGGAGACAGACTCCAGTTCTCTGGTCAGAGCTGGTTGTTCCCCAACCCATCTCAGGAGTGCAGCCTGGATTCCTCATGCACTGAAAAGCAAAATAAAAGATGTTCAGCCCCTACCCATTTATCTGCTCTCTCAGCAAGGAGTTGTGGGTTTGTCCAAGGGCCAAGAGGAGGAGAAGGCCTAGGCCTAACCTCTAGGGAACTTGTCCACCTACCCACTGGTGGGAACAGAGTGTGCTGGTTGCCTGCAGTGTGCATGGGAGATGGGACATCTGCAACTGGATGTCCTGGGGGGGAGGTGGCAGCAGCCAGTCGGCTGACTGTGACACTTCCACGGATAACTCCTCTGTGTGGAATCTTCACATCCACCCCCTTGTCCTCGTTCCTGCCACTTGATGTTATTTAAGAGAGGCAGGAAATTTCCTTATGACACACGGAGCGCATGTGTGCAAATCAAGTGGGACAAGACAAAGTCAGGGCTGGGTTTAATTAGATCAGCATTACTATTAAATTAAGAACAGCACTAAGCTATGGCTGGCAGTTCTTGATCAATCCCCCTGCTGCAGGGTCTTTGTCCTTCATACAGGAAATAAAGGGCTATGGATAAGGGACAGTCAGCCAAAGGTTAAAACACAGGTTTGGTCTCCAAACCTAGTTGAATTCCTGAAAAGCAACAGTTCCTATATAGGACTTTGAACAGATATCCCTGAGAACTCCTTTCTTGTGAGGCTGCACATCAGATGCTCAGGATGAGATGCTTTTGCACCCTGACTTGCAGGGTGCCTACAGCCGAGGTCACCCCTGCAAGCACCACGCACTCACGCTCCAGCTCCACACCCAGACTAACCTACCCTGCGGAAACCCAGCCTGACATCAGCCAGAAGCCCGTTAAGCCAGTGCAGAAGATGGTCTGTCTCAGGTGAAATGTGCCAGAACCGAGAGCCTGTGCAGAGCATAGTCCTGTTCTTCTGTCTCCATCCAGCCTCCTCAACCCTTCCCCCTATTCCTTTCCTGTAACATTCCCCTTTGTGAACCAGGTGAGAGATTTCCAGGAAGAGCTACTGTACACAAAGCTAATTACTCATCTTCCCAAAGCAGACACTTTAAAGGGCGCACAGGTTAACCAGGCTGAGAGAGGGGTCCCTCAGCAAGCTTTTCCCTCCTGTCTCACAGAGCCCCTTACGTAAGACACTGCACACTGCTGCGCGTTTAATGACAGCGGGGCAGCTCCGATTGCCGTGCCACCCGTCATGGGAGCTGCCCACTGCACCGCAGGGGCTGCAGCTGGCTTTGACGCACATCGACATAACATCGGAGCCTTTGGGCAACGGCCTTCGATTGTTTACACTGCTCCCATAAACAGGATATCAAGGATCTGTAAATATCCTGCCGGAAGTCCCTCAGCTGCACTGGTCCCGCTTGATACATGCCCGCCTGCTGCAAGTCTCTCTCTGCTACGGCTTCCCTGGGAACGTTGCACAAGTCTTACTGACCACACAAGTGCCCTCAGTGGTTCTACTTCATGGCTTCTACAAAGTGTTGAAGCAGTTGGTGCATCTTGGGAGCATTTGCCGGGGAACTGTAAATCAAGGAAATGATACACTGTTGTTGGCGTCATTTCCCAAGGGCTTATGCTGTGTAGTTCTCACTCGGGGAGAGAGGGCAAGGGTGTTGCACTGCTATGAGTGTTTGTTGCTACATCTTACCTGGAGGTAGGGGGTTTTTTCTCCTTCATATAAACAACCCATTCCAGCTGAATGAAGACAGTGACACACATAGAAAAATCTAAATTTTCTCGTGAATTTCTTCTTCAGTGTTGCAGAATAGGGTGTTTTCATGGTCAATAATTAGATACCTATCCATAATCCAGCAAGTTTTCTGCAGTAAATCTAAAGATACCTTTCAAGAAGAAGTCATAACACTAACCTCTCACTCTTTGGCAGTCCATCTCAGGACACAGCCTCTCAGCAAAGGTAGAGAAAAGCTCAAAGTTCCTGCTGAGCTAAATACTGTATTAAAAGCAAGGCACATCTACCCTGTTTAGCTCACATTTGACAGACTAGGTAGCCAGCTCTGGGGGATGGAGGAGCTGCCTGCATGCAGAGGGAAGCTCCAGCTTGGAAGCCAACAGCAGAAAAACACTAAGAACCCTTGGTGTAGAAGCAAAAGTTGTGTTGCTGCTAATTCACATGTGAATAACCCACTACCGGGAGCACACTGATGCCAAGTAGTCTGACAAGATGTCCTTAGCTCCAAAATAAGTGCCTTGAAGAACTGTAACTCCAGGCTATAACTGCTGCATCAGCTCAGATGCCAACAAAGCATTCAGCCGCTTCCCCCAGACCTTGGTGAAAGGACAAAACTCATATGCCATGTCACAAGCAAGCGAAAACTAGAACAAGTCTCATTTCAGTCTGATTCCCAACATAACCTCAGAGGGTCTGCTGTCCCCAAAACCTTCATAGACAGGACCCCATTTTCTTCTGCTTTTCTCCTATGGGGGGCACAGACTGCTCTGGTGTCACCCCTACTGCCACTATGCCTGTGTTCCACCCCTCTAACCCACCATTAGCACTGAACACTGAACATGAGGCAGGTGTTCGCTCTGAAGGAAATCATCAGGAACTTGGTGTTTAATTTAAAACCAGGGGGAAAAGGCAGCAGTGTGAAGTCCTGGCACTACTTGTTCTAAAGCAAATCCCTGCATATTGCACTCTGAACTCAGCTGGGCTCCAGATTGCTTTGCAGATAAAGCAGGAGGAAGCTGTAACTTACACCCACTACAACTGTACCTACAGCTAAGGAACGAGATAACTAAATGCCCTTGGGGAGATATGACAGGCATTTAAAGCATAAAAATTGCTTACCTTTCCCTTACCAGGTAGGCAGATAAACACAAATGTCTCTGTTCAAAAGTGCCTGAAAGTCTGATGCAAGCCCTCAAAAGCAAAGCAAATTAAGGCTTAGAGTCAACCATGGTGCAAGGATGTGCATCCCCAGTGAGAGAACATTTCCCTTCATCTCCAAAATAAGCAGTTGCAGGGAAGTGCATCAGTTGGCAGAGATCACGGGCCCAGGGAGCGTGGGAGAGCAGAAGGCTGGTGCTCCTGTGCTGGCCACGGAGCGTGCGTGTTTCACACGGGCATTCCCAGCTCCCCAGGTGCTGTGCCGTGTTCACACTCTCAGTCACGTGGCTGCTGGGACAGACCCAGCTTACCGCATGCTAAGGGAGGGTGGGAGCAATTTGCTTTACTGCTCCTGCCAAAAGCCTCTATTACTACATGTTATGAAAGCTCCGCAGAGGCAAAACATACTTAAAACCACTCTATTAAAATTAGTAACACCCGAAACTCCCCCCAGTTGTTTATGGACGGCAGGGCTGAAGGAGGCAGGCGGCAAAAGCAGAGGCAGAAAAGCCTCCACTTACTCTGCAGTGTGACAGGCCAGGGGAGTCTCCAGATAATTTCAGCTGGATAACTTCAGCTGGCTGCTGTCTGCTCCCCCCACAGTGCACACTGGGAGCGTGTTTGGTTTTCCATCGACAGATGCAAAGTATTACTTAAGGACTAAGTATTGCTTTTACCATCCTCCAGCCCCTCTGGACTACCTTCTAAGTCTGTGACACTTTTATTCCCATGGCATCCCTGTGGTTATTTGGATACTTGTCTGGTGGCAGCATGAAGGCACACACAGGGTCTGCAACCTACCAAACACACGTGCAGGGCCTCGTGCCAGTGTCCCTGTGCTCCACTCCTGTCTGGTACTCAGGCTGCTTTACAAAAAAAGACAGGAGCCGTGTTTGAGCTGAAGCCTCTGAACTAACGGGCCTTGTGAAGCAGATCAAGCTGCTTTTGTGCCATTTCGCTCCTCATGACACATGAAATGTTTGCTTGGACTTCTTTGGCACTGACCTGCATTAAATCATATGGAATTGTATTTTGTGTTATTTCTAATAATTATCATTTTTGTATTCTGCACAGGACCATAAACCTGGGGGGAATTTACATGTGGAAAGGCGTGGACTAAAGATTTGGCACAGAGCATGTGGACTGTGCAGCCCTTGATCTGCACCTTTCACATACAGACCTGCCCCTGTGCCAGGGCAGAGCCTCCAGCTCCAAACCCTCCATGGGGCTCAGGAGGGACATGGCTGTGGGCACAGGGGAGCCAATTCTCCCTCACTTTGCTGAGTTTGGGTTTGTGTTTCCCTGAGTTCTTTGAAGGATACTGAAATGCTTTCTGCAGGACTTCCTGCACATATACTGACCTGCATAAACCCGAGATCCAGGTCAACAAAGATAATTTTTATGAGAAATAAAGACAAACTTGCTGTTCAGCATTACCAAACCACCTGATATCTAAGGGAGAGCCTCAGCTTTGCATCAGCACAAGGTACGGCATTCACATTAAAGTCAGAGATTTTCTCTCACACACACAGAGGGCACCTCTGTCAATATTTGACCAGGTATTTCCATGGCACCTGGGCACAGAAAATATCATTTGGCAGAACAGGAATTCTGCATGGGCCAGCACACTGCTGAAGTGCTGATGGAAGGATGTGCAAGTAAAGGGGCAATGCACAGCCTTAAAGGTATTCCAGTGTTTGGAAGACAAAGAGAAATTGGCTCCCATTAGTGTCATGTTTTCTTTCAATAGACACAGGCAGAACTATCTGTATTGAGGGAGAGAAGCAGTCTCGCTTCAATTCACTGAAATTATGGACAGTGCACAGCCCCCAGCAGCCCTGTGGCAGGCATGAACAACTGATGGATCACTGAGGGAAAATCCTGTGAAAATACTCAATCTAATTCCCCCCAATGTCACGAGTTACTCCACAAGCTACTGCTCAAAATCCACATTAATTCTGCTACAATTTTATCTGCATGAACAGGAGAGGCAGGAGCTCCAACAGAACAGACATGGCCAGATTCTCCTGTGTCCCAGGAATCCCAAGCCCCTTGCAGTCTGTTCCAAAGGCTGATGAAGCTGATAGAAAATTCAACAGGCTCTACTCAAACTGTGCATATATGTATGTGTATATATACACATATATATTGAGCCAAGTGCCCTTGAGTTTCCTCCTACATTCAGGGTTTTTTAACCCTCAAGTAGCATTCAAAGCACACTTAACATCTCTGAGTTGCTGTTACTGAGTGTCATGTTGGTTTGTGTCTCTCACCTTGCTCTTCTTATGTATCATGGTACTTCTTATTAAAGAAACCACCACAAACAAAAGAGAATATTAAGAATCCCACTGCATTTAAAAGCCATGAATGCCTAAATACTCAAAGATTCAAGGTGGTGCAAGTAGGCCAAGTCTGCACCCGCTGAAGTCAACAACTGTTTTACTACAGCCTGCAGCAGGGCTAGGAGTTTGGCCAGAGCTAACTGGGAAAATCACAGATCCTTGTTTTACGAATAATTCTCTGGAAAAGCCTTCAGTGGAGGTATTGCACCATGACATGTCACAAACCCTTAATAGTTTAAAAAGCAATCAAATTAACCCTTAGTTGGAATCAAACACCCCTTTTAAGTCCTTCCAGGCTGCAGTTTGCACATGGCACCTGAATTACACGAGGGCACCTGGCAAGTTTACAGTGGCACTGAACGCAGGGGAATCCCCCTCTGCCTAAAGGAACCAAGGACTTCACACCAGTGCAAACATGGTCAGGTGACAGAGAGGAAAGCAAGGACAGCAGGCTCCATCTTTCCTCCAAGCCCTACAAGACCTTTTACAGTTTCTCCAGAGAGGGAGCAGCTCAGCCCTTGGCAGAGCTCAGCACCAGGGCCAAAATGCCCCTCTGCAGCATCCACACAGAGCCCACCGAGGTGCTTCCTTCTGCATCCGGGCACTTGCTCCTGAAGGAGAGACACCTGCCCCCGCTGGACCAGAAGGGTTAGGGAGGAATGCGAGGGGACACCCAGCTGGGTCAGACACCCCAAACTCCTCAGTGCTGTTTCTGTGCAGGCCTCAGAACGTGTGTGTGTTGGTGTAAGGTCGTGCCCTTCGCCTGCGTCACTGCCCATTCTTCTTGGGAACAATCAGGAACAAACTCCTAGTGTTTCTTGGCTCCTGCACACATTTTTCACGCATAGGGGAGCACCTAGCCCATAGAGAACATTTTTTTCCTGCTGTAATCTTGATGGAAAATGCAGTTAGTGATGGAGGAAGGAATTCTAGAGACAGATGAGAAATGCCTGAGGGAGAACTTTCAAATGTATTTTGCACGTGAGACACCGTGAACACGCCACCAAAGTCAAGAGAAGTATCAACAAGGCAAGGGGAAAGGGCAAGAGAATTTCCTGTCTCTCAGCTCCTCAGGAGTCCTGCCTGCAATTCAGTGTGCTGGTTCACTCTGGCAAACCCAGACAGCCCGAAAGGGCACCTCAGGAGGCATCCATCCTGAGATATAAGGCAGATTAAGCTGCCAATGTCCACCAAATGTCATGCCAGAGCTACAAAGATTTGTACCCAACAACCCAACACTTGAGATGCTGAGAGTCTCCAAACCCACAGACACAGACAAGGCCACTTGGGGGCCCTCCTTGAGTTTTTCCTCCTCAACAGCATCCCTCCAAGAAATGCACATGAACGTGGATGTCACAGCCTTGAAATGAAGGGAACAGACACAGAACTCTCAGCCAAATTGTGTGTGTTCTGGGAAGGCCCGTAACTCGGGGTCCCCTCGTGTCACTGACTCACCCTGCCCTGCTACCTCCACCCGGAGGTGGCTGCTGCGCTGTGGGGCCCGCAGAGCAGGGATGCACCCAAGGGAAGCTCCTTATCCTCCCCGTGACATAAAGCTGCCCCAGCTCCCCGAGAGGCCCAGCTGTTGCCCCACAGCCTTTAAATTCGGCGTTGGCATCTCTTAAGACACTTCCTGGAACAGCGCTCACGGCCAAATCCGCTGCCGCGCTCCGTCAAACGGCCGGCAGGAGTCAATAGCACGGCGTTCATCATGGGATTTGCCACAACAATGGCACACAAACAGACCCAGCCTGACGCACCGAAATGATGTCAAACAAGTCAGCTTTGCCTCGGTTAGTCAGATGCTCTTGCAAAGCTCGGCCCTGTCCTCTCCACAGCCCTGGCTGTGCTCTCAGTCAGAGGGGGCTATGGAGAGGCATCTCTGCACCACGGCACTGAACACGGAGGACAGAGGAAGGGTTCCCGCATCCCCTGTGCCCCCAACCAAAAAAACCTGAACAACGATTAAAAAAAGCAAAGAGCGTTACAGATTTCAAGGAGTGACAAAGCTCCAACACTCCCATCCCTGGATCTCAGTGTGGCCCCTCAGCTTGGGAAGTTGAAGGTAACAGCACATCAATTTGTACTCAGTAACACCCTGACTCTCATCAGCAGAGTCAATGCTGCATTTTGGTCAGTCCTGGCCAGGAAACACAGCTTTAGATTTGAGTATCGGGAATTTGAAGTACAGCAAACAGCATTTTTGCTTATTAAAGGACAAAATATTGTTAAAAAGAAATGCCACGAGAGAATTTCTACAAGGAAACTTGCTTGCCAATATCACCAGATAAATTCAACATGAGGTTATCATTAAAAATTAGCTTTTAAATTACTCCGTTTCAGGCATGGACAATGTCAAAACCTGGCCTTTGGATACCTCTGACCTTTTTACGAGTTAGAAAACTGAGCTCAGAGCTAAGCTCCATTTTACAAGTGGCCCTAATTCCACAATAGGGGAAAAACCCAGCAAACTATCAAGTGGAAAATGCCCTCCAAAGTGCTATGTAAGGCATGCCTCGATTCCCAAGTTCAGCTCATCCCAAACTGCTCCAGAGAATAAGCATTTAAAACAGTTTTAATCCTAATTTGTGAAATTGTGTGTCGCAGACAAATTTTATGTTTATATTTATAAAAATTAAATGAGAAGTTTAATTTGAATTGAACAAGCTCTCATTCAGAGGTGGGCTTGCCCACACAGGCCTTGGCCTTACACAGCAAGCCAAACTCTGCTCTCAGCCAAAACCAGCCTGTGCCTCAACTCCTAATCCCGAAGCCACACGACAGTGAGCTCTTCCCAGCTGTGCAGCCAAGAGGCCAAGGGGTCAGGAGTCCCGGCGCTCCCAGCAGCAGCCCCGTGCCCATTTCCTTCTCATGCACACCCCAGCGGTGTTGGCTGTGCTCACCTCCATCTGCTGCTCACAGAACTTGCTCTCGCTCCCAGTCAATTCAGCGAGAGTAGGAGCAGCCCCACGTCGAGTCCCAGCACAAGATTTTATTGCTGTCATGATAATTAATGACTACTCACACTGAGCTTTTAATGAGTACCTGCACTTTTTTGTTTGTTTGTTTGTTAACTGGGTCGTAAAGGAGGAGTCCCGGCTGGTTTCCTGAATTTGCAGTGCAATAGGGACCTCTACAGGCGTTTCCCTGCTCAGAGCAAGGCTCAGGACAGATATGAGCGGCTACAAGTCACTGCGGATGCCACCGTGCTGTCATGAAACTTGCACTTTACCAAGACTGACCCGTCTTTCCCCTCTCAGCACTGCTGCTGTGTTACTGACCTACTAGAGCACCACTGGAGTTCTTAAAAGAACTCACGGAAGAGTTATTGAAGAGGTTGGAAAAGTTTGATGCCTCTCCTTCAGGTGACTTTAATCCCTCCCTGTCTTAGTTCTCCACAGCACATCATTCCTGAAGCACTGCTTTGCTTCCTGGGGATGCTCTAAAGACAAATCCATTATGGACTGAGAACTTCAGGGGTCACAGGAGCTTTCTGAACTTAGTTATATCAATTATTTTGCCAAATTAGCCTTCTCCTTGTGGGATGCTTTGAAAGCTACAGTGTATTTCATGGACCAGAAATTAAACAAAACATCTAATGAGCATAAAGAATTACAAAGCTCTAAAACTTTGCTGAGAGCCATATGATTTTTGGGGGGATTGATTTTGTTCTGTTTGATTTTTGGTTTGGGGGTTTTTTTTGCATGAAGTTGAGAGTCACTAGCAAGTAACCAGTTTTACAGGTAGTCCTTAGTACACAAAGCAGGACTTACACTCAGACCACATGACAGGCAGCCTTGTGCTGGCTGCAGCAGTGTAAACTGGATTTGTACTTTTACTATAAGTGGGATGGACCAGAAACCCTGCTGTGTCACTATCAAAACATACTTGGGGTTACTAAGAACAAGGCAAAATCTTCTCCAAGGGAAAACTGTTTCCTACCTACCTGCTTGCCACTAGAGCTCAAAAACCTTCTCCAGGAGCCTCTGGCACTGTCTGCAGTGGCTGGCTGGCTCTTGGCCCAGGTGCTCCTGTGCCAGTGCAGCTCCGAGTGCGATCACGGCACCGCTGTTCACCACAGTGTGCCCTGGCAGGAAGGACTGTTTGGAAAGCACAGCCCTTTTTTCCCCAGGCTTGCACCTCCCTGTTTGAAACAGTCCTTGCTGGGATCAGTAACTGCAGGCCACCCACACGCCAGAGCAGGAAGTGGGTGTTGAATTGAGGGAGGTGTTCAAGTCACAGCCCAGCACACCTGCACAGCGGCTGCAGATGCCAGTGAAGCAGGTTGAGGGCTGGGTGGCTTAAGGGCAACTCGGCTTGAGATGTGCTGCAGGAAAAGCCAGTATGGTTCCACCAGCCAGGATCATGCACAGGGCAAGCGTTCTGTCCTTTGGAAAGGCTGGTCCTGGTCTTTGATGTCTCTGGCTCGGCCCTGTGGAGCTGGTGCCCCTCACAGCTGAGGCAGGCCAGCCTAAAAGCCACACAAACACAGGGACTCCTCTTGAAATGACAGTTTTTGGCACGTGCAGCTAGAATGGGAAGGAGAAGTTTACAACTCTGTTAATTATGCCATTACAGAAGGGCTCTGAGCCTGATAAATGAGCCAGGAAAGATGATCCTGATCCTCTGACAGGCCAGTTCTGCAGGAAATTCAGCACCGTAAGCAGCAACACACCATACCAGGCTGGCAGCATCTGTCACTGATCAAGGCAGGGCTCAGCAGGGCTGACTCCACGCAGCGATCTGAGGCAGGGCAGGCTTCCTCAGCCAGGGCACTGTACCAAACTGCACAGTGAGTCAGGCAGGCAGGGATGCCTCAAACACAGCCTGGGCCTGCTCCGAGCCTGTGCTTCAGCGTGAAGGGCACACAGCACCCAGGTGGGGAGGAACCCAGTTCTGGAAGCCTTGACACCATTTGGACAAAGAATGCTAAAATACAGCAAAGACCTCCACTTGCTTGCTTCCTTCCTTCTGCTCATCTTTGTCTTTCCATTTTATTCTCATTCTACCCTGACACAAAGTCTCATTTTGTGTGGCACACACTCATCTGGTGTTTCATTCTCCAGCTTTTCTTCCACTAACAAAAAAATCTCAGCAAACTCACACTGGTAGCCCCTCCAAAGCTGCCTTGGGCCAGAAAGCCAACTGGAAAAACATATTTCACTATGTAGTCTCCTGGTAAATTGTGGCCTTGAAGTAAACCTTCCTGTTCAGTTACGTTTAACTAAACATGAAAAAAAATTTAGTGTGTGTTTTCTATAGGTACAGAATGTCTCACTGCAATGAGTAAATACTTTTGAAGAACAACTCCCATATCCTGTAAGGTACCTGCTTGGCCACTGGTACATTAAGGGTATAAAAAACATCAGTAAGAGGACATACAAACAGCTAAAACCAAACCAAATCCATCTCTCCAACAGCTTTCTTTAGGCAAGGCAATGTCCTGCTGCTCAAACTCCTGCCCTTAGAACTTCTTTAACAACTGCACGTACCCCCTGAGGAAGGTGTGTGCCTGCTCCAAGACAGAGCCTCTTCGATGGAGGAGGGTTGGTCCCCGGGGGGTGAATCCAACACTGGCAGCGTGCACACAGGAAGAGACAACTCACTCTTGAGAGGGAGATGCACTCCTGACAAAAAGCCTGAGGTTTTTCATCCTTTGGATACTTAGCTCTAAAATTTTCTCTGAGATCGATAATAAAGATCTCTCACCTGTGTTTTCCTGACAGCATGCATGTTTTCAATAGGTATTTCCATGTGAGAGGGGTGAAGGGTGGTTTTTGTCTGTGCCTCAGTGTGGATACACAGACTGTAATTCACATATCGTTGCCCTCTCACTACACACGTGTGACACAGAAAACGGCGGGGCCACTACTGAAAGCTGAGTTGAAAATTGTGAAGAGCACAAGTTGTCTGGCAGTGGACATTTATAAAAGGTCAGAAGAATGGAAAGGAGCAAACAATGCAGAGATTTGAGGATTTAACTTGAGATGAAGAAGACAAAAAGGCTGAGTTGGAAAATGCTGATGTTGATGTGCAGAGGAAAGGACTGGTCTCAATCCAGGCATGTGCCGCTTGTTCCCTCTGATATGTGGGATTCCAAACAGTGAGTGATGTGCTGTTTTATTTGTTGGTATCACATGGAGAGCCAAAATGGCTCAGATACTGACCAGGACCCCCATGGAAGAAGCCCCCTGAACTCCAGACCACTTGAGTGCCACAGGCACTTTTAACCCTTTCAAACTCCACCTTTCATTCACATATCAGAATTGTCACCATAGTCTCACAAATACACAGTTTTTTCAACAAGCAACATGCCTCCTGCTGTGAAAATTAATTCACATAACAAAGAAACTGCGCTTTCAGCAAGCCACCTGAATTTAGGAGCTGATATTACCCCACAAAATCTTCAAGTACCAACTGCCTTTCTCTGGAAGATGACTGAGCACAGCAGGTGAGTCTAAAACGTACAACAGCTGAAATGAAAACCTCTGAGAACCATCTCCAGTCTCGTCAGCACTGGCAAACACTCCAGCTGTCACTGAGAAGTCCCAGTTAGTGCCACCATCTTCAGAATCAATTTTCTTCTTTTTTCTTTGAACAAAATCTGTACCTTTGCAATTCTTTGTAGATGAGATGAAGAGAGCCAAGCATCCGATATGTTTGTCCAGGGTAGAACCAAATCCCCAAGATAATTTTTTTTCTTATTTGAGTGGTCACATTGTGCTGATAATGTGAGAATGGAGTAGTCTGTTTCCTGTGTACTGAAGTTTTAGGAAAAATTCCAGCTTCTCTAGAAATTGAAGTCTTGTGCAGAAATCAGGGTGCAGCAAGGCAATGTTCTGCCTGAAGTTCCATGGATCTGAGGAGCTGCTGGATGATGTTTGGGATGAGAAAGGTTCTTTGTCAGAAGCACACTCCATAATCCATTTTGAGAAAGATGCCTGGTTCCTTTGCTCATGAAAACAATGAGAGCATGCCATGCCCAGAGGTGTCATGATCTAATTTTCCAGGAATTGCTTAGTCTCTATTCCTAAGTTTAAGAAAACTTTTGCAAACCAGTCATTGTCCTCAGTCCAAAGCATTTTGGTTTTGTCCTTTATGGCAGCAGAAGCCTGTACTTGGCCCATTACACTGGAGGTAACAGCTGGGTTGAAAGAGGGATGTTTATCCACACACACAGCCAGCAGACACCAAAATCAGAATCCAAATGTTTTCTGGTCAGTGCCTGATGTCCAGAATACAGCTCCACTGTGAGAGAGGTGGTGCTTTTCCTCCAGGAGAAAAAAGAAGAAAAAACAAACAAAAAACCAAAACAAAACACACAAAAGACCAAAGCGGAACACTGTTCTAGGGCTTGAAATGACTGAAAACAGCTAAAACCAACCAGGTCCTTCCCTTGGCAAACACCAACCACAGGAGAGCGTCAAGAGGCCTGCCAATGCCCTCAGCTGTTTGGACCTGAGCATGAGCCACCTTTACCAAGGAGAGGAGGTCTTTCTTCAACACTAAACGGAGCCTGTCAGTTCTGCAGGAGTTCCCTTCACATCCTCCTCTGCCATTCCCTCGAGTTCATCTCCTCTGCGAGGCTGGGGCACCTGTCGGATGGTGCAGGGGGGCCTTCCCAGCAGACCTTCCCCTCCTTTGCAGGCAAACTGGTGAGTGTCCCAGTGCCAGACCTTCACAGTGCCGTCTCACCCATGCAGACTTTGTAGGGGGATTTCAATTTCCTGCATCTAAAATGGACACCATGCTGTGATTTCTATCAGACAAAAGCACAGCACACTGAACAGAACCAAAGTCCAATCACCTAACTCATTCAGGCAGCCCAGGCAAGCCCCGCATTTCAGACAATCACACTGCTGACCCACTGGCAGAAGGGAAAGCAGAGGTAGAGTGTTAGTTCCCTTAAGATCACACCGCAGATGAGCAACAGGCAAGAACACACTCCCAGAGCCCTCCAGTTCAGATTTTTGCAATCAATTAATTCAATTAATTGATCAATTAATTCAGATTAATTCAATCAGAAGGTTCCAGATCTCCCGTACCTCTTTCTTACGTAGCAGTAGATGATGGCAAGTATTCCACTGGTCAGTATTCCTACACCAATTCCCACAGCTATGTAGCGCTCGTAAGAATCATGTGCATATGAATTCAGTGTTAAATGTTCACACCTTTCTCCATTATAACCCGCAAGGCACCTACAAAATAAATACACACCATGCAAAAGTTATTCAGAACTTGTTATGCTTTCTATTTCAGACACGTGTTAGTTTTCATCAGTTTTAAACAAACCAGAAGTCCAAATGAGGACGGGCTGAACCTGGTGCTCAGTCAGAACCTCTTCCCTCCACCAAGACTACTAATTGCCCCAGTTTATCTAGTTTAAAGCTAGCTCAAGTACTGCAGTCACAGCAGCAATGCAGTCTCAACATCCCCTCATGGTGCAGGGTGTCGACTAAGAACACTGTGCTCTGATGATCCTTACCTGCTGCAATGTCTCCCAAGGCCAAAGCTGCCCAGTAAGGATCCTACAGAATTTTAAGGACACCATGGTCCCAATTGGTTTGTAGGCACTTGTGGAATAAGGGAGTTGCAGCTGACATTTTGGAAGATCCTGTCCCCTTCCTCTTGCCAACTGTGAAAATTTACTTATTCCTTTACTACTTACCAGCTGTGATTTGAAATGGCACCATGGCAGTGACCTCCAAAGCTGTGAATCCCCCTCCTCCCTTCTTTAGTCCATTTACACTAGCACAGCACTACAGCCTCTTTAGCAGTCCCCAGCCACAACAGCACTCGGGTCTGTGCCATATTTTAAGCTTGCAAGTACTTGACTGGCACTAAAAAGCTGCATTAGTACCATGCAGGTAGAAACAATGGCAGTGCTAGTTTTGGAGAATACTAAAAAGCAGCATTCTTTACTTGCATATGGGTTTCCTCAGCTCGCTGTGGAAAGCACAGAGCCCGTTGATACAATAGCTGTGGTGTTCCTCAAGGCAGGTCTGCATGAGCTTCAAGAGCTTTGGTTGCTCTGTGTAATCCACTGTGAAACAGAATAAAGTCATGTTAATTTTAGCACCAAAAAAATCACTTGAATATACTTTCACAACTGAAGCAGAACAGCCATTGTGTGCAGCAAACACTTAATACATCGATTTTACTGTGCTCTGTCCGAGAGCAGATTCAATCAGCACAAAACAGAACAAGCTGCTGAGACGTTCCAGCACGGCTTTGAGACAGCACAAACTGTAAATCAGTTGCTTGCTCTTGACAAATGTGTACAAACATGATAATGGGAGATTCATCCGGGGTAACATCCACATTATCCAACCTGCAATCCAAATAGGAAAATCATCCCAGGAATAGCAGGAGTTTAGGACACATGAAGAGCACTGCATTATTCTCTGTATCCTTCCCAGTTTGAATTCAAATTAATACTTAATTCATTTTTTCTTTTCCTGCTCACAAGATAAACTACTGCACTTCTAGCACTCCTGCCTGCCAGCTCTGCAGCCATGAGAGAGGATGAATGATGGGACTGCTCCCTCCTTCCTCCACGTTCTAATGTTAGCAGAGTGTCCAATGACACTAGTAAGCCCCCAAGACTGCCTGGATGATCTTCCTGTGCAAAAAGCTCGGTCCATGGCTACCTAGCTTCTGAACTCATACAAATTCCATGTCAGCAGGCACACTTCCTGCACAGAAAATGCTACCTTTTTCTCAGCCATGGTGGCTCAAATGGGAATAAAGAAGCCACGGGAGCAGGGGTGCGGCAAGTGGAGGGAAAGCTCCAAAGCTTCACCGTCACTGCAAGCATCTGTTCCAACTGGTCCCTCTACTCAGTTACAGGAATCACTCGTGGGGTGGGGTGTCCCAGCAATGCCTTACTATTTCAGGGGACTGCTTTAGTGGTGGCTGAAGGTGATTTCCTAACCAAGTGCATGTCAACACCAGCTTTCAGTTATGACCACAAGAAAAATAACATCATGCAGGAAGGTGACAAGGTCTGCTCGGAGTGACACAACAATGGTACAGCAAGCAGAACCCTTCCTTTCTGACTAAGTGCTGAATCAAGGTCTGGAGATACTACATAGAACCACTGCCATGGACAGAAGCCTCAAGCAATCCTATGGGCAATTCACGATCCCACTACACATCTTTCAGGAGTAACACCACTGCCCCCCTAAATTCCACATCATGTTCCAGTTCGAGACATTTAATGGCAGAAATCTCCCCTGTGTGCTCTACTAAGCTGATTTTTTCTTCCTCCTTCTGCAGCTTTATCACAGAGATGACAGGCGATGGCAGACAGCTGCTCTAGCTGAGGCAATTCACAACTTCAGCTGTGAATGATGTGGTTTGGACACCCAAAAGGCATGATGCTATCACTGATACTCAGATCAAACACAACTACTTTGAGAACAGTGCCCTCTCAAACCTGACAGAGTCATCAGACTTCCAGCTTAGCAAGAGGACTCAAGGAGAACAAGTAACAATTCAAATCTGATTGAAAAATGCCATGTTGGTTTACTACACTTCCTCAGGAAAAGCTACAGAGGTGGAAGAAACACATGTTGTTTTAAAACTAACTTCTAAGGGCTGAGAAAAGGGCATCTTACCCATTTTTGCAAGGGGAAAAGAAAAATCACAAGTTTCTCTTCACACTGTGGACCCTAGAAACACAATGAAAGGGAACAAGTTGGTCTGGCCCTAGAATTCAGGTCTGACTCTTCTCTGGCTGGCTCCCAGAATGTTGCTGACAACCTCCAGGGACAGGCTCAGGGCACAGTCAGCACAGGACAGGCCTTGAAGGGACAGACTTCAGGAAGAAGTTAAGAGAGGACAGATGTCAGGAAGAAAAGACAGGTCTTGTGACAAGAGATGGGTGACACTACTGTGCACGGGAGGACTGTACATTGCTCTCTGATGGGGAAAGCACAAAGGAAAACAAGGCATGTGGTCAACACAGCTGCAGAGTTGGGCTTGCCAAGGAGATGCAGGATGCAGGGGATCTGCAAAATCCCATTTTCAGTTAGGCCTAATGTACCTGCAGACCAAAGCTCTGCAGGGAAGAGTTTCAGAAAATAGGCAGTGGCACATTCATGTTTTCCCCAGGACTCACCTCAAACACTTGGGCACCAACTGTTTTGAATCTCCATTTAAGCACAAAGTGCAGTAGGAAATCACTAAAAATAACCCATCAAATTAAGCCTTTAACCTGCAGTTCCTGCCACCCAAAGTACTACTCTTTGCTAGGCCCTGAGATGATGCCTATTGCACAGATTTAATATTTCACTTCTATCTCTGCCATAAAGAAAAAACAAACAAACAAACAAAAGAAACATGTGGAAGGTACAAATCCACACTGCAGAGGCATGAAATCCCCAGCCACCTCCCACTTCCACCGCCTGGGTTCCCACATCCTGAATCCCTCCTCACTCACACCAGCACTGCCGAGAGGTGGCAGCCTTCTACTACCAACGCCTGCAGGAAACCTTGCTTTGTGCATGCCCGTGATCCTCTTCCCGGAGTGCTGCTGTTATTAGAATCCCAGGTCAGCCTGGAACAGCAGTCTGCCTAGAAAGCAGGAGACAAACCAACACATTCCTCCGTCGCTGTCAGGAGGAAGAGCTTGGTCCATTGTGGGTTTGCAAGATCAGATATTAAGTCTACACACAAAAACTGCGTGTGCTAATTATTTTGGCATTGCAAAAGTACAACTGACCTCTGAAAGAATGAGTCTTGAAAACAAAAAAGAACGCTTTTCTAACCCACCCCAGAGCATTATGCTAATTCCCATCATACTGTCCACCTAAATACTAAACAAGCTGTGGAATAAACACGTCCATGTGCCCTTTCATGTCACGTGAGGAGAGCGAAACATGCAGTGTAAGCACTTGACAGCTGCCTGCAACTGAGTCATTCAAACAGATACAGCTGGCAAGAGCTGACATGAAATCCAGGCTACAGGCACTTGGAAGCCTGGGCTTGCCAAAACTGACAGACTGGCAACAAAGAGTCAGCCAGTAAGCCCAGGACAGCTCAGCCCTCAAATATGGTGCACCGGAGAGGAACGGGAGAGTCCAAAAGGGGAGGGAAGGAGGGAAGGGGTCAGCCACAGGTTCAGAGCCTCCTTTACAGGCTGCACGGAAAAACCAGCTGACAGCAACGAAGGGATCCCATTTTTTCCCCAGTGAAACCAAGCCCTTCCCTACTCCTGGCTGTCCATTTTGCTGTGAAGGCTCTGTTTCAGCCCCAACCGTGTCAGAAGTTCTGTATTCCTGCCATGCCATTCCTCCCACCTCCTCTGCATGACCCTCCCTCCCACAGCTGATCACTGAGCCTAACATTCCCTATCCCCAGTGCTGGTGACAAGTAAAGCCTATGTAACATAAATAAGGAAAAAGGACATGATCTTGTAAATAGGGGGCAAAGGGATTGAGTGGAAATTAGTGATTTTCCACAAACTGCACCTCAGTCTCCAGAGGACTTGAATCCCACAAGAAACTGTCAGTTCCTCCAGTGGATACTGAACCAGGAATTCATTTTTTTTAGAATCCACTATTATGAACCCCGGTTGTAAATCTTACTATAAACTTACACTGCACAGGAATAGGAGCTACCAGGAAACTTCAGAGAGATTCAGCCAGTTTTTCTGGTGGCATTTCTTTTCGAGCTTCCTTCTGGAAATGCTGTTTTCTAGCTTTTCTGTGGCTTTGTAAAAGGCCCACCGGAATATACTTTTAACTCTTCACATAAACGTGTGCTTGAATGTTTTTGAATTTGTTTCTACCTCTGAGTGGAACACTCTCTAAGGGAAATGCTGGTATCCTGTTGACTACCACGGCCCCAGCTGTCATAAAGATTCACAGGACAACTACAGACATGGCTGTGACCCTGTAAATAAGTCTCCTCTCTGTTAAAACACGTCCCATCACTGCTGCTTTCTAGAAACAACATAAACAGGACACTTAATGAGCCACAACATATTTCCACTTCATTATCCTCTTGTTTGCTGTATGCAGCTCTGCAAGAACCGTGTCACACACTAAACCAGACCACAGTGCTTGAGCTGCTAAACCAAAGTACTGCGGTCAAAAATCAACATCTTCTTGACTTCACATGCATATGTGTGTGCATACATATTTTAAGTACATATATATGAAACCCACATATACAGTATGTGTATGGTTGAATGTATATGTAACACTGTACCACTATGACAGATCAGAAACAAAAACAAAGCAGCTTGACTTGTTCTAAGAGAAATAAAAATCTTATGGATCTACTAGAAAAGCTTGGAAGACATCCTGAGAGGACTTAGAATTAACAGCAGATGGTTTGTGTGCATATTTATGTGCTTTCTAAAGTGCAAAGACATTAATAAGTATCACAGAACCCTTTCCTCCTTTACTGACCTGCCAAAACCTCCGACCCAGATCGCAGAGCTCTCCCAAAGCAATGACATCACCAGCACCTCAAGTAACATCAAGAATGCAGCTGGCAGGATAAACAGTGCTCTGCTCTCACATGTTGGCAGGCAAAGAGCTTGAGTTCACATTTCAGTCAGAAAAAAGAAAGGAACAAGGGAGAGAACCAGCACTCTGAGGAGGGCTGTGGAAGCCACGACAGCCAAAAGCAAAACTGCAACAAAGAAAGAAACCACTGAGTAACAGTCATGAGAGGTATAGCTTGAAGTTGTGCTTATTCATTCTCACTTCTGCACACCAAGGTGCACACTGAAGACAGATGGAAACCAGGCACCAGGTAAAAGTAACAGAAATTGCCATTAGAAACACAGGTCATCTACCCTAATTAGCCCTGTCTTCTTCAAATTATAGCTGACTTGGGTTAAATGATCCTTCAGCTGGTCATCACAGAGCCCATCCCAGCTGGGTGGCAGCTCTGAGTACGGAGAGGTTTCGAAGGCTCCATGAAGAAAGCAGCTCATCCCACAAATAAAACACACAAATCCAACAGTGTCCAAGTGACAGGAGCACCACAGCAGCTAATGCCATAGATTTTGGTGGAGTTTTTTGTTTGGGTTTTTTTTCTAATTGACAGATTAGCAAACAGAACAAAAAAGCAATACCTTCAGCGTTGTTTTTTGTCCAATTATTCCATAAGTCTGTGCTGAGGGATGAAGCAGTAATAGCTGACTCTTCACTCAGTGCCCCCATTGCTGTGTAATGCAAATAGATGCTTACTGGAACAGAAAAGCTCAGTATATCTATTCAAGGTTCATTTCACCTAGAAAGCACTTCATACAACATGCACTTCATACAACCCCCATACAAGGCAGCAATATAATAACAATTCACTTAAAACATTTTTGCCTCAAACTTCCTTTTGCCACGGCATAATTATGATTGTGAGAAAGCAAACATACGGTTTTGCAAATTTCCCAAATACAAACCCATCCTGTTCTGCACTCTATTATCTTACACAATTTACGACACAGGTATGTGTAACATACTACAACCTTACATCTCTTCACCAGTCTAAGCAGATTCTTTTCAAAGAATTCTAAATTATACCCTACCAGTTAAAATTTCATCTGGGTTTCAAACTGAAGTGGTTCTGCTTGGCAATGTCTCTGCACACTTCCCACCCCGCTGCTTATTTCAGAAGAGGCCAACTATTGTTCAACAAAGCCCTGGATTTTATGACATGGAAAAGCTTCCTCCAAACCTACCTTTCAGCAAAATATAGATTAGCATTCCAAATGCCATGGCAGGCAGCTGCTTTAACACCTTCTCAGCTCTTCCTTCCAGGTGGCTCGCTTGCTGTGCTTATCTGTGCTCCCGTGTTTTCTCTTGCACTTATACGCCAGGAAGCGTCATCTCTTGTTCTCACCAATCAAGAAAAGGTGCATCTGGCAACAACCTCACCCCCCCGGGCAACCACACATTTATTTAGGAAACTGCTATTATCTAGCAATGGGATCAGGTTTTCTTTTGAAACCCTGGTTTCCTATTACCTGTGGGCATAATTGTGCAGGCAAAGGTACAGTTTTAGAGTGAGACCCAGAATCTGACAGAGCAGAGGAACAAAAACCAGCAAAACAGAGGTGAGCAAAATGAAAAATTACACATTGTGAAAAGGTGGTGTTTCCCTCCCTTTGCAATGCAGGTGTTGTGTTACTTCCAGGAGGATATTCAGCCTCAGGATACTACTCTGGAGGTCAGGGTCCAGGGATCAGCCCCTGCTCTGCTAGTGTTCCTCCCCTGGTCCTCCCTGTCCCTCAGTCCCCACCATCCAGAAGAGGAACTGTTCAAACAGCTAGTGCTGAGATTAGGAAGTGATCAGACACAAAGATAATGGATGATATTCTCCATCAGTGACTGCCAGCAAGAGGCCTTTGATCCCAGGCTCTGTAAGCCTGAGGGGTGTGCTAATCCCATTCCATTCAGCCTGGCCATGCACAACCCTAGGAAGCAAGGCAGCCCACTGGTCCCCACTAGGCCTGGATTGCTGGCTGGAGCTGCGGGGCAGAAGTCCAGAGCTGGCAAAGCACAGGCGCTGAGGAAACACAGACTGAAAGAGCAGGTAAGCTTTTGCCTCCTGTATCAGGAGATCCCTTCACTACTGCTAGAAAAGCCCATCTCTGCCTCTCCATCAAGTGACTGTGCATAATGAGAACAATTGCACATACTTGTCAAACACATTTCTTATGCTAAACCACTCTCCACAGCCCCAAACACTGTCTAACTTCCTTGGACGCAGGCATCTTGGAATGACTAGGACTGGTCTCTGAAGGATACTGGAGCAGATTATTGGAAAAGCCCAGTTCAATAATATACATGGACATCAACAACCTGACTCTCACCAAAGAGGAGCTACACCCTTCACTCCAGCAACTTCCTTTCTCAACTGTGAGCTCCAAGCAACATTTCACAATTTTTATATTTTAAAACCAAAAAGCTTCTAATAGATGCCCTAATAACTGGTCAGCTCCAGTTCTCCCTCTCCCCTGCGCTCTCCTCAGTGATCTGCAGGATTACATCTAACCACTTCACATGTTAAGGGAAAAACACAAGCTAGTTATGCACATTTTAATTATGCGTTTTCCTGCTCATGGACAGCATTCCAGGAGGCTATTCCCTTCCTTTGCTATCCTGAATTGCTGCATGCCTGCACACTGATCAAGTGCCTTGCACACTTCCCAGACAGACAGGGGTGTTTATGCCAACCTGGATAACCTCTGCTATCAGTCCCAAGCAGGGATAATGCTCATGAGCCTTGCTTTCAACACACAGCTGCACAATGGGAGTTTAATCCGGCCTGAATCCGAGAGGAGGCTTTGTCATGAGGCAACACACTGGGTGTGGTAGGCCTGGGACAAGGCTGTAGCGGGCAAGGCTGCGCTCTGTCCAACACACAGTGTTCATACTTGGGCTTGACCAGGTCAGGCACACCAGCATGCTTTTTGGGTTGGTTCATGGGACCTTCTCTCTGGATGCTCCTTCTGGATGTTCCCCCAGTGGAGAGTACTCTCACAGGTGGGTCTGGCAGCTCTGAGGACAGCACAGCGTGGAGCAAAGCCTGGGTCTTGCTAGCTGAGAAAAGGGAAACAGCTTACGATGCACAACAATCTGTTTGTAGGGCATGACAGAAGCAGGCTCACTCAAGGGACAGGAGCACAGCGCCAAAAATGGTTATTCTGCCAAAACATGCAGAGACAATCAGGGTTAAATCAACAAAAGCAAACACGAATCCAGAAGAGTAATGCAAACAGCCAGACACAGCAACGACTGAACATGCAAGGCCTTCATTCCCTGTGCTCCAAACGCACACACAAACAAAGGGAAAACACAACCACCCCCAAAACTCCAACATTTTTCACCAAGGCTAAGGAAACAGTGAACAAGTTTTATTCCATCTTCCAGTCATGGGTTGATCAGTCCAAGCATAGTCTCTATAGACGCCTTGACTCTCCTAACATTTATATTACCACTTAAATTTAAATAGACAAGTGTCTGCACTATTGCCATTGTATATTTAGTAATAATTCTGTCAAACTTTTGCAAACACTGCATTAAGGCAAACTCTCAGAAAGCCCATCACAAGAACAGTCAGCATGGAAGGGATGCTCCACCTTGGCTCTTTTATTACAGTAAGTGCATTTTTCTGTTTAATGCAATAGTATTTAGCCACAATTTTTTCTTTCCTCTTTCAAGTTATCTATAGACCACCAGCAAACGTCAAAGGCTCTTGATGAAAATAAATCAAAGTTATCCCAACTGAGACAAAAACATGAAGATAAAAAGTCCCAACTGGCTCCCACTGCCTTCAGTGGGAATGCCAACAGTGCACACGCTCAGTTGAACAGGCATCTCAGCATTAACTCCACTCCAACTTGTACACTGCATGAGACTATGCTAGATCCATCCAGCAACTAAAGTTTTGGGAATAGAAACATACTGATCTTATCCCATATAGTCCTCTTTAAGCAGCAAAACATTGTGGCCATTGAAGCCGAGCCTTACAACATGGAATGAAAAAAAAAAAGCCTTGTCATGCAGCTCCAGAAAATAAGAGAATATAATTAAATGGCTTTAAATTCCAACACAAATATTCTGTCATGGATGAAGTTTTGGTTTGCTCTTCCTCTTCACCCACTGCCCCACTATACTGTACATACATTGTAACGTCAACTACATTTCATCTAATTTAAGTCAAATCCAGCCCAGTCAACTGTTCAGTTTGGGAGGTTTTTTTGTGAGATGAGGAGATTAAGCCCCAAAACATTTTGTCCAGATATGAAAATAAAATAACTCAGGCCTCCATTCTACCTACTTATTCATGCTTACCTCTTGCAGATGTTTAAAATCAGAATTTCACCGGCATTCAAGTTTACTTGGCTATTTTAAAACATTTACTGAACATTTGCATTCATGTCAACATTACTGCCTGGCAGCTGACACAAACACTGCAGTCTCTCACTCCTTTTGCAACTGAGATTTCTGCTGCTAGCTCTAAGTGTTTAAAACAAAAAAATATTTCAAGACTTCGAACTACATCCAGAGTGTTTTGTGACCTCACAACTCGAATCATATATTTCAAACATATCTCCCATGTTGAAACTCAGTTTTCATACTATTTGATCAAACCTGAGGGTCCCAAGTGCTTACAAGCCCTTGGTAACTGCACGGGTGCATGTGTACAGTTGTAATTCATGCTTCATTCTTCATTCTCAAACACATAAAACATAACTGTGTAGGCTGCATTCTCAAACTCATTTTTGCTTACAATATGCTAGGAGGAGGTAACACATAGTATTTCAACATTTTGTAAACCATCAGGTTTAGCATACTTGACATGAAAAAATAAATACAATGCAGAAATAAATATATTTGTAGTAAAAAATAGACATTTTGTGTATCAATAAATAGAACAACCCAGATTCTTCTTCCAAGGTAGACCATTTCCTCTAGTAAATGAGCTTTTTAGCAACTAGGAGTGTGTTCTTCAGAAGCATTGCAACAGTCATAGGTCCTACCCCTCCTGGCACCGGAGTGATAAAGCCAGCCTTCTTCTTCACTTCTAAGAGAAAACAGAAATAGGTATTGGCTAAGAATGTTTCCAGAATGGTTTTCCCCCTTCCACTGCCCACAAATGCCCAGCTGGTGAGGAGCACAAAGGAGTGTGACTGGGCAGGTACTGCAGAGCACAGGACAGGCCCAGGCAGAAGTGTTACTGCAGCGCCAGAACGCAGGACCGGGGCTGCAGGGTACTGCTAAGCTGAGTATTAGTACTCTTGGGGCAGGCTTTCACCACCTGTCCCACCTGAGCTACCTGCAGCACGCTGCCATTTCCCCACAGCAGTGACACACACTCAACACAGACATCCTGCGATCACAGAAGGGAACTTAAAATTGCAAAGGGAGAAAGTACAGCTTTGAACAGAAAGGAAAGAGTTACAGCTGAATTAGCTCCAACCATGAACCACACCAGACTATCCAAATTTAGTGCACACCTTGAATGCTTGTGTTGAGGCAAATATGTACCAATTAATTTTTGTAAGCACTCAAGTTAACCTATTTGTATGAGGAATTAATGTAATGCAGCAATAAATCCTGACTTTATATTTTTCTATGCTGTGCAAAATGCCATTGACTGGAGTTGCAAGCTGCTTGCAAAGCAATTTTGTGCAACTTCCTGGGAACTAATCACATAAAAAACTGTAAGGAGGAGTTATTTACTACTGATGGTCAGTCCAAAGAGCCTTGTACTAACCTGGTTACTACTGAGGGTTTTTTTTCAGGTGTCACTGTGAGCAGTGTTTTGTTTGTTAGTTTGGTTTTTTTTTTTGGCTTGCTTAGTAATAATTTTTTGTGGGTAACTCACACCCCACTTTCAAAAGCATTGTTTTTCCAAAAGGCACACACACAAAACAACTGAGCAAGCAGAACTGACATGAGCACATTCAATTCCACTGAAGTCACTACAGAGCAGACTGTGTGTCTGGCCATAAGAGGTCGAGGGATGGAAAATTTGGCACGTTTGGAACAAACAAGATAAGCTGCTCCTGCTGCAAGGGTATACATCTTGAATCTATGTGGTGCTTAACTGTAGGGAATAAAAAGGTCTCAAAAAAACCGTATCAGAAGAGAATTTGAGAAACTGGATATTGGGATTTTTTTTTTGGAAAGAATATTTATTAGATTTGAAAGAGGGAGTTAAAAGAAACAAATCAAATGCTGTCTGAACTCCGCATGGCAGCGACATAACGAGAGCATTCGCAGAAGTTAACGGCGAATATCTCACTGAACTGAAGAACAGAAGAAGATTAAGCCTCATTGAGGAGAGATGGTAATTACAACTGGGAGGGTTTTAATTACTCAGTTGACTGGTACCACCAGCTATACCGTTAAAATATATGAAAAGGAAAACAAATTGCAATGCGGTTTTTTTAACATGTAAAATATAACAAATTAAGACCATAACAAATTAAGACCTCATATGGCAGTTCCTCTTAATATCCTCAAACACAAATAATTTGTCTTTTTAATAGTCCTCATGTTTTGAACTATCCACCATTTGAGAGTGGTGCTTATGGTTAATACACTTACTATGAATTCTCGGATTAATATCCTAATTATTGAAGTGTACCCACATCTGAAGGAAACACAGACATTAACAGTGACAAGACTATTGTAGGCACTTCAAAATGAAATACATTTGTTTCCACGGCAATGTCACATACCTCTTTTTTTGCTGTTACTCAGACTTCTCCTGTCTTACCTACAAGGAGGGACAATCCACAACTAGATGGTGCCTTTCCTGAAGAAAGCCTTCTAATGAGTATCAGGTACAACATGTATTGCCTGTGGTGTTAGTAACCCTAGTCAGCAGGAAAAACACAGTGCGCTGTTTTCCCAAGTTGCTGGGGAATTCCTCTACCCATACTCTGTCATTATGGAAATCCCTGTGAGTCGGTGTGGCAGAAGCCATACTTTGTGTCAGTTAGCATAAAACCGCCCAGACAGTTTATTCACAAAAGTTGATCCACATTTTCAAATTCACAACAGGTGTCTGTTCTGGGGAAACTACTGTCTGATAAGTTGTCATCGGTAAGAATAAATACCAAAGCGGCCAAATACCGTGGCCCTCAAAACTGTGAACAGATTTTCCTTTCCTGGTCAAGTGCAGCAGGCCAAAGCACAGTTCCCAGGCAGCACTTGAGTGTGACTGATCTCATGTAGGCAGGTGAGGTGTTGTGCTGTCAGTTCCTTCAGATCTTGTTTCTGCTTCACAAGAATAGTATAACTTTGTCCCCAGCCTTACTTCTGCTTTCTCCTGATGCGTGCTGGTCTCCCAAGCCTTCCCCTCCAACCTGGAAAACGCTGGTATGCAAATTAGGTGCCTATGGAGGAGGAGCTGCTATTTTGCAGCTTCTGGAGAACCTTGAAATCTTCCTTTGATTCTTCAGAACAAATGAAATGTAGATTGTTTCCTTGAAAAACAGGATCCACAGCTTTGGAAACAGCTCTTCATTCCTAGGTTCCTTTAAAGCAAAGGACATCAGACACCTAATAGGGTTAATCACACAAACCAAGAGCAAGTCTCAACCTGAAGGCAGTTCTGGGTCTTGTGCATCTGCATTAAGTGATGCAGAGTAATTCCTGCCTAAGCACTGTTTCCACACAGCTTTACAAGTCCCTGTAAAGCTACACCAGATCACTGCATCCCTGCAGCACCACCTAAGCTTGAAATCACGTGCTCAGCACTCACAGCAGATATCCCATGTTCAGCTCCACACGCTCTGGGATTCGGCTCACTACACTGTGGACTACCAACAAGCAAGCAGCTACCCCATTTCTCAGGGTTCCTTCTTTTGCATATTGGCCCTGTTCCTCTTACTGCAGCTGTTTTAACTGCAATATAAAGGAAAACAAAGGAATTATGGCCCAGCACTATAATTCTAACAGTGCATTATTTCCCTCTCAGGTACCTCTAAAAGCCAAGCAACAGAGGCATCCTGAGCAGAGAAGTCCAGCATGAAATTACACATCACGGCTTCTCCGCATTCAGCTGATTAGCACAGGCAGGTGGATGGGATGTCGTGGTAGCCTTGGGATAAGAAGTGGTGGCAACGAAAATGCAAGATATCACAGATTACTTAGTGAGGCCCCTGCACGACATCCTCTTGTCCAGAGAAGAACCTTACCTGGGCCACCCAGCAGCTTACTGCCACCAGCCAGCCTGGTTGCCACTGCCTAAGGCCAACCTTCTGCTGGATTCCTTGCACTCATGGAGCACAACAGCAGGCAATGCTTTCCCTGATGTTTGCAGGGCAGCAGTATGGTGGCACAATTCCACAGACTGGAGTTTTACTACTTGCAAAATGAATGCCAGATATTCAAAATCACCTGAGAAATGAACTAACTAAAGCTATAGCAAAAGCAGCTGGAACATCCATGTTCTATTTTCATGACCACTGTCTGGAAAAGCTGCACACAGAGCTAATTTGGAAAGGATTCAATAAGTGAGGAGCAGCCCACAGGCAGGCAGGTATCACAGTGAACGCGGAGCGGCAGCAGACACCTGTGAGAAGCAGCTGCTGTCACAGAGCCCGGGTTTCCAGCACACTGCAGCTGAGGTACAGCTGTAGGACCACCATTTCCATTCATAAACTGCATTTGAAGGTTATCACGGGTTGATCTCATTCAAAGGAAATTCATAGTACACGCCCATCACCTTGCACCACGGCGATCACTTATTGAGGCATCTCTTCTGCTGTTCAGCACAGGGACCGCCTCCCTGCTCCTGGTGGCACCCGTTTTCCAGAATCTCTTCCACACTGGCAAGTCCGACTGAACAGTTCTCATGTACAGGGCCAGGAGCTGGACTCGATGATCCTCATGGGTCCCTTTGAACTCAGCATCTTCTATGATTCTGTGTACAAACCCCTCCATTGATATTGCAACTACTTCACCTACAAAGGTCTTACACAAAAGATTTCTTTTTTACATAAGCACCTAATACTCGACAGCCAGCATTGCCATCTGTTTGTCCAAAATATGGAAGAAATTGTAAAGAGGTACAGGCAACTTGGTTTCAAGGGCATTTCCAGTTCCAGTTTCAAAGGTGAGTTACTACACTGGCGTGTTACTACCCTGCTCTACCAGTCCCTCCTGGAAATTTTTGGTGTTCCACCCAAAAAAGCCGTTCCAGCTAAATGCTCTGGGTAAGCTGTTCCTTTATTTCATGTTCCTGGTCCTTGTAGCCCTCCTCCTCCCTTGGCAGTATAGCTGTGGCAACAAAAGCCCTATAAAACAGGGCCAAGTACACCCACATGTGCACTCTCCTCTTCATAGAAACAGGTCTCCCTTTCTGTGACTGCAACATGTTGCCCTAGACCACAGGTTCTGGCAAATTCTTAACATGAACAGAGGTCCCCTCAATGTGCTGGTTATAGATGGAGAGCTGCAGAAGCAGTTTAAAACCTCCCTGCAGTATCAGGCTGGGTACTCCAGTGCTTCGCAGCTGACCTCCACATGCACAGTGTTCTCCAGTCTTGTTCTTTCAGATACCTTGGAACTGCCCTGTAAACTATGCCAGACAAAAACCCCATCTTTTTTATGTGGAAATAAAATTATTATTATGTGGGGTATCAAAATAAAGAGATGTGAGGATGTGGGAAATCACAAATATTGTTTAAAGACACTTAATAATTGTTGCAAATAAGTGTTGCTCAAAGAGTGCCTCTGGGCATTTTTTACATTGAATTTAATAATGAAAAACATTAAAAAAAAAATTGAAATGGTATCCTTTTGTTGCTAAAGATATAACACCTTCACTGTCTAACCTACCTCAGAGATTAGAAGATGGCATCTAAGTATTGCTTGGATATGACAGTTGAATCAAAACAGCTTCCAGCCATCTAATAACTTAATTTCCACTACAGGAGCTTTTCAGCCAGGAGATCTGGTGAAGGAAGCCATTGCTATCTATGTCTATACATGAAATTTGACCTTTGATTGGCCAGTTAAACCTTTGCTCTTCTCACAGCCACATTTTTCTACTTAATATGAGTGAAGAGACAATAGATATTGGTGGGCAGGATACAGGATGGTTAACAGGTGCCCTATGTCATGGCAGCCATTTATGTAGCTGGCCTCAACCTGCAAAAATCATTTTCACTTGGACTGAAATATAAATTCAGTCAAGTGATCAAATGGAGGAAAAGGAAAAAATGATTCACTACATGAACACACTGGCTTGTTCCATCTCCTGACTGTCAAATCAAATACTTGCCAAGGGTGGTTTACTTGTTAGTATTCAGAACTGTACACACTGGGATGTTTTTTGTTGTTGTTAGAGATTTAGTGAAACTTTCACCGATACCAATGAACCAACAACAATTTCCCTTTGGCAATGCACAGTGAAATGCTACTTGAAACTGTAGTGGCATAATCCAATCCTCCCTCTTTTTTGGATCTTCCCTCCCCCCAGGTAAAATCCTGAGAACAACCCACAGCAGACATGACGAGACAGATACAGCGCATTGCTGAAACTCTGAATCACAGCCCGCCACTGAATCTACACCTATATTGCAGGCACAAGGTCTTGTGTTTGAAGAGAAACAAACATGAAGGATGTAGTTTCATGTTTCTCAAAGTTACAGCTTTTTTACTCCAATACCTGCTCAGGCAAAAAATTGTGAAAGATCTCTGTACTTTCGTTCAGTTCTGAAAACAGAAAATTGATTTGTGACAGCACAAGCAAGATAAGAAAGGAAGAGAAACTTTTCAAGTTGTCCTCCAAACGTGTGATTTTCCTTGAGCTCTGTTGTACACATCCACTTACACATTTCCAAACGCATGCCGAGACAGTGGCTCAGCTCCACTGGTGCAGGTGATCTCACACACTTTAACACGGGGGGATCGTGCACAATGAGGAAAAGCAGCAGAACTCAGGGAGTGATGGAATCACAAACACACACAGCTGGCTACAAACATTCTGAATATAATTAAGCTTTGAGACATTAGGCCTGCCAACATGTTAATAACTGTGAAAAAAACCTGTGGGTGATTTTCATACTTATCAAAATAAGGAACTGTTGAGAACCATTAATAATGTGGGTAAATGCTGCCTAAGCTTCCCACACTCAACTCTGCCAGTAAGCTTTAATTTTCAACTCCAACAATCCTGCTATTCCAGTCTGGAACTCCTCCAGAGCAGAGACACTTCATCAAGTTACATTGTGAACTTGCTCTGCAACATGTTAAACATAAAAAAAGATCAATACAGAACAACAATTTTTATCTGCTATGCTTGCCTGGACCAGGATGTTCAGAAGTTTAAGATGAACCCACATTACACCTTAGAGTAAAGGATAATTCCAAAGCCAAAGTTAACATTTGCACAGACAGGCACAGAGGGAGAGCATATAAGGAAGCTTGAGCAGCTGTGGTATAATAATGATTGCTATGAACAGTGGGAGACCCTCTGCTTGAGAGAGAGGAGATTGATTTTGATTTATTATTATTATTATTATCTATTATTTAGCAATTGTTTGAATTGATTACTCTTGAAACACTTCACAGACACAAAAGATTAAAGAAACAGGGAGAGAAGCAACTTCTGCATCACACTGACAGAAGAGCTCATCTGTGTCTCTTAAAGGTTGCTGTTCCTGTAATTAAAAGCAACACTTTCTCTCTCAAATAGCATAGCCTTTTTTGAAAGGAGATAGATTGATTTTATTTAAGTAAGTAAATGACAAAAAATTTCTGCAAATAATGTCTCATTTGAGACACTGCCTATTCCAAGTATTTACCTTAAAGGAATCCTCTGAACTTCAATGTATACAGGTTTGTACAAAGTGTTTTACTGACCTTCAAAGTCCACATCCCCAACTAATTTGGTTTTTCCTGTAAGAGGATCATGGATATGGTTGATGCCTACATCAATCACAGCTGCACCTTCTTTGACCATATCAGTAGTAATCAGCTTTGGGACACCTGGAATCAGCAACAACATATTGGATTAACATGGCCACGTAGTCTTAGGTCATCAGTTTTGAATGATATGAAGGGGTGTGCATGCACAGGTATGAATGCACATAACAGAACACAATTCTTTCACTTCAATGTTGTTTGATAAGTCCCACACTGAAAACAATTGTTCCTCAACTGCACAGTTTGTAACTGCTACAACTACAGAAAAAAAGACTTACAAAAAACCCCTCACCAAAGCTGTGCCATGGAATTGGTTTAGGTTCAGGAAACACACTGGACTAATAAGCAATTTTAACTGCTTTGGCAATCCCAGCACATTACACTGACCTTCCAGAGGGGAGCTCCTACAACACACTAAATTCTGTGATTTATAGCAATTCAGGAGACCCCTCCACACTTGACCAGAGAGGCCCGGCCTTGGCATTGCTCACCTTCATCACCTTCCAGTGGGCAACAGCTCTGTAGTGTCTGGGGTAGGATCCACCTTCCTTCTTGAACCATTCCCTCACTTCTGTCTTCCCAGAGCAAGGTTTATCCCAGTAATACAGTAACTCCACAAAGGGAGTCTATACTCCCCTCTCCCCACCAAAGCACTTTTCTCTCAGGTGGAGCAAAGACAAAAAGGAAAAGAAACCAAATCCATCTGGTTGGAAACTGCACTTTTACTGGGGGCAAGCACTGGCATACGAGATTTTGGCTTCCTGGGAAGTGCTGGAGCACAGCCAGACCTTTGGATACAGGCAATACAAGAACCTTTCTTGCTCTCCATTTCTCACTCCCCCATAGGACACCAGCTTGAAACTCTGCTTCGCACATTGAGCAAGCCAAGACTTTAAATTCTTTCCCATCCCACTCGATAACATCTGGCTGCGTCTCCTTCATCCCGCTCTGATGCAATCCATGGCAAGCCGGCTGGTAGCTGGATAATGCCTCAGCCTCATGGGGGTAAATGATGTGTGTCTGATAGGGCTGGAAGCACATTAACGGAAGCTGCACAGTTACACCCTTTGTAAAATGGTTTGATAATAGGCCAAATACTTAATAGCAACAAATCAACTAACCCCCAAACCAAATGAGCAGATCTATTTACTTAAGCCTACTTTACATACCAAGTGGGAAGAGATAAGCGTTAGAGCAGCTATTCCTAAAATGCACTGACTGAAGAATGTGGGAAAACCTTCACCTGGTAATTTTTGTAGGAAATGATGAATCACATTTTAAACAAAGGAGAAAAAAGGCCCTACCTCATCCCAGCTTAGGTGCAAGGACGGTGAAACAGCCAATTTCTGATGCAGTTGACCAGACACTACCTGAATAAAGGGGCTGATTAACCGGCATTTCCTACACAAGAGGACCACAGATCACGTCCCAAGGGACGGCACAGGTAGTCCCAGAAGAATTTCATCTGGCATTTGGCACACTTGTTCCTTTTCCTCTTTACCCTCTCCAAACCTAGCAGGCAGGTGAGTCTTCTCTCTCAGCAGACTGGAAAGCCAAGAGAGCAGGAGCAGCATGTTGACTAGTACAAGAGTCCTGCTGCCTCCATCACTGCCCTGCAAGTCCTGTGGTGGTTCTACGAGCACCACAGGTAAAGCTGCACTTATCCTTCTACTCTGGGTCTGGGCCAATGGCAAAAAGAACAGACTCAGGGGGATGTCTGCATAGGCAGGGATAAAGGGACAAGATGGGAAAGGCTTTGGAGGGATACAAAGTGTCAGGTGTGCTTCACAGGAAATATGATGCTTTGGCAAGAAATCCAAAAGCTGTGTGGTACTGAAAGAGATTTTAGGGAGGGGTAGGCTGGACAAAGGCAGCATTGTTGGAACTTATGAGGCAAGGATTTGGGAGGGAACAAGAGGGAAGGAATAAACTGCATGGATAGTTACAATCCAAATAAGCAGAAAATCAGGGGCCCCAAGTCTGGGGGAGAATAAGAAGCACCTGATCTGAGCTATTACCACAGCCAGGGATGCAAGTGAACAGAAAAGCACTCAGAGGTGGAGTACCACACAAAACAGGCTCACTGCAACAAGTCACCAACCAGGAGCCAGGATGCAGACAGCTCTTTAAAAGTACTACATGGGAATTGGAGAAAAGAGTGAGAACAGCAATCTTGGTCCTGCACACAGACAAACACAGAAAGCTCTTTTCCGTTTCCACATCTTGCACAGTGGCCTGTACCAGCAGCTGCTCCAACCTGGCAGGGTACAAGTCACCTGTTCTGCAACACTCAAGCAGGTCACGCATTTCCGGGAGCGTGTGATCCCAATGGTACAATGGGCACAGTTCTCACGCAACAGAGGAAGCCTGGAGGGATTCCACCATTCTGAAGCAGAATCTTGCCCAGAGCACCCACTGGGGCAGGGCTGCACGCTGCTTGCACAACCAAGCCCTAGTGTTTTTTCATCATTCCCAGTATATCTCAAGTTGTGCAATGAGTGCTGTATCACTCTCCTGTTACAAATGACACAAGGAAAATAATGGGAAGTGCCAACATGGCTGAATTGCTACTGGGTCATTTAACTCCAAGCAGAACTGATGACAAATCACGTTCGCTGTTAGAATCTGAAGTGACAATGGACTTGGGAGCAGGGAATTTGGATGAGAAGTTACTGGTTTATTTCCAGGTAGTGCACGCACTGTTATCTTTCATTCAGTGGGGAATTATGGTCAGGCCCACAGTTGGGTAAATAGATGTGGGACAAACAAGCTGTTTTTGCTCCTGAGCTGCCATTGGAAGTTAACACAGAAGTTAAGCCCTGAAGCCAAGGGCCTCTCACTTCAACAGGAAGTGACAAGCTTTAGACAGGTACCTCTCTGTCTCCACCTAGAAAACAAGGAAGCACGATTTGGGCCTCGAGGATGAGGAGGAGGGAGAAAGGGAGCAGAAAAGGGGAAAGACACAATCCTCCTGTACTGCTTCAAAATGGTACAAGAGAAGGATGATATCCTGAGCTGCAAGGGACACACAGTTTTACCAACATTTTAGGAAGTTGCATTATTTGTTTGTTTTAAATTATGGGGGTTTTCCTATTTATAATACCTGTCAACAAAAACCAGAGGTCTCTTAGAAGTAGTTGTGCTTGTTTCTTTGGAATAAACGAGTCAAACTCTAAGTATTTCACTCTACATTGCTTTATGAGTAGAGACACTGATTTTTCAGACCCCTGCCTCCAGGCCATTACCATTCTCTTCCCCTCTACATGATAATTGTAAAAGGAAAAAAACCCAGCCATAATAACGTAGGTTACCAAAACCTTCAGTTAACTTAGCAGGGTTGCCCTCAATATTAACAGCAGGGGAATGATACCACGGTGTTATGAATGCAGCCTCCAGCTGATTTAAAGAAACCCTCCTGTCAGAATTTAAATGACTCATGACTTTTGCACGACACAGAGAATGTTTTAATTTACGTAATTATACCCGTATAAACTATGCACTGACTGGTTCCCAATCCTGAGTTCACTCTGAAGTCTCCCTAAGGCAAAGGTGTCACATGTGACAAGAAACAGTTTATGAGTCTGCAAATGTGAAGGGCAAGAACAAAGAGCCACATCACTCGCCCTTCCTACTGCACAAATCCTCCCTGCTGCAACACCCTCGGCAAGCGCGAGCACACCTTGCTCAGTGGAACCGGGAGCAGCCACTGCCACAGACTCAGAGTCCTCCTTTTCAGCTGGAAATGCTGCAATTGGAGGATTAACAACAACGAGCATTACCTGCAGCTACTATTACTATGTCAGCGAGCTGTGTATGGATCTTGAGCTGCTCTTTTGGGGTGTATCTGTGAGTAATGGTCACTGTGGCATCACCTGAAATGGAATACATTAGCAATTAATTGCCACATATGAAATGCTATAAAAAGTACAGCATTTACTTTCAGGTGCAAATTACTTACTTTGGTACATTAACAACAGAACAGATGATCATCGGATTTGTCTTGGGATGGAACATTTCAATGAGCATAGGCAGAACACTCACAACACTCGCGGGTCAAATGTATGAAGAAATGTTTGCTCTTAGAAATTCTCACAGGATGTATTAGTTTATACACTGTAGACTAAATTATTCCTTCTGCAGCTTTGTTAGGTTCAGTGGAATTACAGAAAGCAAACCCAGCATGGAAACCACTGTCTGCTTTATCAAGCCCAATTTGTACACGGTGCCACAAAACTCAGTTGTTTGTCAAAAACTAAAGCTTCAAACACAAGATCACCAGTACAAGCAGGAGAAGCACATATCCTTCGGGGCAAACTCAAAACACCTGGGGGCTGCTCCTGCACACACCCACAGTTCTAGGCAAGAGCTACAAATAAACCCCTGTGCTGTTTGATGGACATCCCAAGGCCACACCACACAAAATGAACTGTCATGGGGAGAGGGTCTGAAGTCTCCTACTGCATCCAACATCAAGTGTGGTGATCCCTTAAGGATTGCCCAAGCAAGCAGCCAAGAAAACAGCTCTCAAAGGAGATCCCCCCAACCCTCTTCCTGTCAACTATTTGTACTGCAGTGTTCAGACGTTACATCCCTCCATCTCTGCCTTCCACTCACCACAGACTCCTAAGCCACATCATTAACCATTAAACTAAAACTTTTGGTCATCTCAGATATTACCATCACATCTCCTTCCTCTGGAATGTGTCTGACTGAACTAATCTGTGCCCTCATTAACTCTCTTCCTCAAGCATTTCCTCTTCAACATCTCTGTGCTCTGAATTCTCTGCTCTTTCCCCTCATCTTTAATCCCTCCTCCTTAGTCTCTATAGTCTCCATCATCTCCTTAAAGGGAGGCAGATCAAGACATTTGCAGATAATGAGAACAATAAAGTACAGGCTTGAAACAGGAGTCTTCTGATACCTGCTTTAAACAAAAGAAGTATGTCTTCCCCAAAATCACAATCATAACTCAGCATAGAGGGTGAGAAAAACAAAAGGATAACCCCCAAAGTTACAAAGTTACCTCTGAGTCATAAAATCAGTGCTAATTTGCCACCAAGATTTTCGTGACAGATGTGTCTGTTGTCAGCTCCTGAAACCAAGTAATTGCTCTCATTACCAAAAAGGAAATGAGAAAGAAGGGGGGGAAGCCCCTACCTTGAGAATAGCAGTCCAGAAGCTTACAGACACCTCAGAAAGGGGAGGCTTTCCATTTATTTGTGATCATGCCGAAATAAAAAATAAACTATTCTTACACTGTTACTTCTGCTGAAAGAAGAGGAGTATATTTAGCAATTAAGATTTCACATCATACTCCCAAGTCAATTCCCTAGGTTATAAAACAGAGATAGTCTCTTGACCTGCCTACACAGATCATGATTTGTTTTGGAAGGGTTCACACAGCTCTTCCATCTGATCAGATATTGCCACCTGCAGGATATGACTGTTCCTACATACAAAACGTCCCAAATAAAGACATGCCCCATCTTTTCAGTTTTGTTCATGATCTGTTAAAAAAACCAACTAAAACCTACAACAGAAAGGAAGAAAAAAGTACTATCCTACACACTCCTTGCATCACTTCTCAATCAAAAACATTTCATCAAATCAGCCCAACTGCTGATAAAAAACTACCCTGACTGACAGCCTGAGAAAGTTCCTTTTCAGCACTTTGGTTTAGGTCTTGTCTGGTCCCATCCTCCTGAGTTAAAAAAAAAAGCTAAAGCCTAACCCTGGCCTGCCTTGCCTTCCACACACCATCCAGGCTGCTTCTTGCTGTTCACAGCAGCAGCAGAGCCAAAAACCACCTGCAGGAGATGAACCAGATCTCCAAGGACAGCCCCATCTACGAGTCACCAATGAAAACTCCACCGGATTACAACTATAAAACTATTTATCACCATGTACACAAGATATACCCACACTTAATGCTGGTTTATTGTCTAAGAAGTACACTTGTTCCTTAGTTTTCTCACTGTCAGCTGCTTTATACTGTGTACCACCACTTAGGAGGGGGGAAAACTAGAACACCTACCTTACAATAAATACATTTCTTCAAATTAAGCAAAGATAACTTCAAGGATTTAACTCTTTCTGTATCTAGATTCCAGGTCTGGTACTGCTAAGGCAATAGCCAACCATTTCTCTGTCCAACATCAAATACACAACATACAAAGCACCACTGACAATGTCAGCAAACAAGGGTGCCAAAGAAGTTGCGTAAGATGTCAGGAGCCAGAACACTGGCAGAAGACCACAGAGTACAACAAGGTCACTAAATCTCCAGATTTCCAACTGAGAAACATGTGAATGGTTTGCAACCTAACTTTGTGCTGCACCAAGCCTACTCCAAACACCATCTGTACTGCCAGTAAGACTCGTCACCCAGGATTCGCAGCAAAGGGCAAAAATGCGACTCATTTTCATGGGAATGGGGATGAGACCAGAACTATGCACCGATGGTAATTACAACTCCAACACTGAGAGAAGTTTCAAATAGCAACTTTCCCACAGAGGCTGAATGGAAAAACCAACTCCATGATTACTGCAAAGCTTTTAGTGTTTTATTATATTAATAACAGATTTCACTCCGCTCCTATTAAATGGGCCTGGGATTAAACGTTCATGTTTACCTCACCTGTGCATACCACGGTGGCACTTTCCAACACCACAAGGAAGCTGCAAAAGGGCAGCACTCTATTTAAATTATACTTGTTTCTCTTCCTACAGCACAATTATAGCAGCACATGCAGGCTTCTGTAATTAGAATTGCTTAAAAATATTTCCACTACAACCCCCGGGTTCCAGGGGGATATAAACTGCCCCGCAGAAACATCCCCCAGGCCAACGTGGGTAATATCCCTGAACTCACGCTGAAACAAGTTACTGGGTTGGGCATTTGGGCATTTTCATAAACACCAATTAACTGACACAGCACAACAAAAATGATGGAATCTTTATTTTACATGGACAGATAAAAGCGTAGGTGGAATTCTGTGTATGTGTGTGCTCAGGTGGGCACGAAAACAAAGTGGTTACCAAATAAGCAGGAGGGGAAGGCACAGAGCTGCATGGATTTGTACAAACTTCACACAAACTCTGCAGCTCTTTAAGGCCACACTGTCACTGTTATCCTCCACATTCAGTGCTAACAGCATGGAAACAGCAGCTCTTTCAAAGGGAGGACAGCGGGGTGATGTAATACCAGAAAAAGTCGACTCCAGAAACTACTCACCTGAGAATATGCCAGGAAATAGATGAGCAAATTTATTTCCCTGCTCCCCTTAGAGCTGTTGACAAAAATGAAAAGCTTTCTCTTTTAGTTGAATCCTCTGGTCAGCTTCACTTTCAGCATTTCACAAAGGGAAACATCCAAACAACATCCCTGTACTTACCTCCAGGCCTTTCGTGCTCTCCATCAGTATGTAACAGCATTGAGATAGGCATTCCAACATTCTTAGATCTTCCAGCTACAACAACGTTTTTTCCAAATGTGGGTATTCCTTAGGGAAAAAAAATTAAAAAATTCTATTTCACTATTTTGATACACCTAAACCCTTCTTCTCACTCCCCAGGATTGAATTATCTGTTACTGTGGACTGCTGACATCAACCTGACGTGAAAATCCACAGGGCTGAATTTGAGGGAGGAATCCACAAAACAACTTTCAGCTTTCCCCTGGCGGACAGAAAACTGGCAACTCATTCAGGTGATCTGAACCACCCTCAGCAGGAACTTCATTTCCCTTCTCTGACCACAAAGGGGAATTGAAGCTCTAATGGCTACCAGTCAGAACACACACATTCTAAGGAGAAAATGAACACTAGAGAACACGTGGGCACTCTTTTCCCCTGAAAAAGGGAAATTAACTGCTCCCATTCTTGATCTTGCTTCTTCCCTTTCACTTACAGAAACTTAGGCATAAAAACCTTCTATTTCACAAATAATCAGGAGGTACACAACAGCACAGAAAGTTCCCTGCAACACTGTAAAAGGCAGAAAGTTACCAAAGTGTTCCACCAAGTACTACTCTCTTCACTTAATTAACAGTTATGCTACTGGCACAAGATCTCATTTATTTGGCACCTCCTTATTATTCACATTACTCCTCTAACTGTTTGTTCTTCACTCAGCCCAATACACTGAGATAACCTTTAACTCACACCTCACTTAACCCTTTGCTCCTCTCCCCAGATGAAAAGGGTTTCAAGACAGTTGAGCTTCTTACCTGTCCGTTTTATGATTTCCCACACAGCAGCAGCAGTGGCAGGAATTATGGAAGGCTGATCGAGACACAGACGTCCAATATTCATGATATGGAATCCATCCACATCCTTCTCCGGGGCGATGGCGTTGCAAACTCTCCGTTCATCTATGTGATCTGGGAGACACAATGCTCCCAAATTACAGTTCTGGCACTTGGATGGAGTCACCAATATGTCTGAATCATTACAGAGAAACAGACACACTTGGACTAACGAGGGTAATTATTGTTCTTCACTGGGAATAGACTACACTGTGCCTCTAAAGGCAGCAGTTACTTTTCAAGTAATCCACTCAAAAGTACACTATGCCATTTGTCACAGTGCTAATCAACAGATTCTGTCAGAATATGAGAGGCCAATACTCAGCTGAGAATGATGACAGTAACCATAAAAAGACAGGTTTAAGTAAGTCACTTCAGAGTCATTCTGCATTCTGGAAGTGGCTCAAAAAAGCCATTGTCCATGGTACATGTAAGATCACAAGGGATAATGATCTAAGTATTAAACAAATACATGGAAACCCTAAGCTGAAGTAACTTCGCAGGTCGAGCTCTCATTTTCCAGCAATACAACCATTTTTATTCATCTGGTAATGAGTAGGACCAAAACATATCCTACCTCATTGCAAAGCTGACAGTACACAAAACTGATACCGATGAGCTCAAAACACTGTCTATGGCTTAAACAACGTTGTCTGCACATATATTGTCGATATCTATTCCTAAGGAACATTTTTCATATGCACTAAAGATATGGGAGAGGTCTACAACTGCTTAAAGCTTATACTGCATAAACATTAGGACTGATTATGAAAAAATGTTTGCCAGTCCTCTCTCTGCAGAGTTACAAACCCAAGTCTAAAGCTGGCCCAAAGAACAACACGCCAAAGGAACAGCTCCATAAAACATCCCCTACTGATCCAGAAAGCAAACTGTTTAATAAATGTATTTACACAGTGGTACCTCAGTCACAATTCCAGAATCAGAATAGTTTGGGTCAGAAGGGACCTTTAAAGGGCATCTACTTCCAACCTCCCTGCAATGACAAGGGACATTATAATCTACTGCTTCACTGTTTAATAACATGTCAAACTGCTTCCTGGATTGCACTTCCAGCTTTATTTCTGCACGACACCGGAGGAAGGGTTGACTGGCTCAAAACAACCAGGTGGGAAGTGTGTGTGAAGGGAACAGGTTGAGCTCTGTACAGGTGGGACGGCCACTGCTCTGCCCTGCCCTCCGTGAGCCTCAGTCAGCCTCTAGTCCAGTCCAGAATGCCAGAGACTGACCCAGGGGCTGCCCCAAAATGGTGGGGACTGACCCAGGGCCTCAAGAGCCCCAAAATGGCGGGGACTGACTCCTTGGGCCCCACAGGGAACATGGAAGCACAGCTGTGCCTGGGGGAGGCCCCAGCTGAGGGGAGCAGATAAAAGGATGGTGACACGCTGCTCTCAAGGGGCTGCTCTGCTCCATTTCCATCTCAGAAGGATTATTTTTTGCATCTTTTACATAACCACATGTCACCCATTCCGGGCCACATCCCAACATAACCCTGCAGCTGTGAGGCCATATATCCCAGTGTCCCACTCAGAGAGCGCTATGGGATGGTTCAAAAAGCCAAATAAAGGCACAGGAGAGTTAATAAGGAAATTCAGACATTGCCAGTAACAACAGTTGAGGGACATAAACACCATGTTTGCATTTAGTCGGTATTTTGTGGTTTTGCATTAAAAGGAGATAACTAATTAAAAGATATCAAGCATGTTATAGAACTTACACACTGTAAACTCCTGTTAGATGATTTTCAATTAAAAAAACCCTGGGGTTACACTCTGACTGCTCTGATTTACAACTTAATTCTCCATTTTCTGATGAGAGGGAGTTTCCTTCTGATTCCTAATGAGAAAGGGCTGTGGAAATTGAGATATTAAGTACACTGATGAAAGAGTCTCCTAGAAGTGAACTCTCCTCAGAGACTGAAAGCAACCATAACCTTGTTTTTATGCCAACCTGGGGAATAAAAAAACGAAGAAGAAGGAAATTTGGAGCAACTTATGAAATGGTTTTTGCAAAAGAGAACTTGCTAACCTTAGGCAAGTCAGGTGTTCATGCAACACAAACCTGGTAGCTTTTGCCTGGGATGGGGGTAGAACCCTGCTCTGTCAGACACCTTGCCCCTGTCTGTCTTTAGCTTCCCAGGAATAGACAGGTAATAGGCACAATCATGTCAAAGGGAAAGAAATCATGCTTTACATGGATCGTCTTCCCCACTCAAAACTGGTTTGCACAATTTCAGAAGAGGGCACAGAGGACCTGGAAGAAATGCAGCTGCAGAGCTGGGGACAAGTGGGCTGACGTGGGCCTGAGAAGACAAGATGGGGACACTTCCCAAATTCTGTTGTGGCTGGGCCATCCCCAAACAAACAAACCAACCAACCCAACTCACACTGTAGAGACACTTCTGTGTTATTTAATGGGCAGGTTTTTTTTCCGCCTAAAGAAATGCACTGTCCTGGTTTGTTTCCAGGTGCCTGCACACAGCCCTGTTTATTTCCAGAGGAACACAGTAATTCCTTAATTACCTTACTGTCAGTCTCATGAAACAGCAGCTGATATCTATACAAATTTCCTCACTGCCACTCCAAGCCACTCTCCAGGCCAAGTTCCTCCCTGCACTAACCCTCTCCCCTGGGAGCTAAACCTGCAGGGCTACACTGGGCATCCCTTGCCCAGCTACTCCAACTTGCACACAGAGAAACTCCTATTTACACAACAAACAACATCTGCCTCTAGTGTTGGCACAGGGAAAATAAACACTAGCTTGCAACAGGGAAGACTGATGAAAACAAAAGCATAGCAGAAAAGGACTGGAAAAAATACCAGATGGATTTTCATCTTCTCTCTCAAATACATAACATAATACAAAATTGCCATCTACTAGGCAATTCCAAATAAAATACAGGAAAGTTTCCAGAAAACCAACACCACATCCCAGGCAATGCACTCAAAATATGCACAGAAAGGAAGTTCTCCTCAGGAGATCACAGAATCACAATCCTCACATTTAAGTTGGCAATCTCACAAATTGCAAGAGAACAAAGCTATTTCTGATTCTGTTTTTATCCCAATGTTGATCAAAAGCCACACATCACGTGGTTTACTGAAAAAAACCCCAAAACTAACCCAACAAACTCAACTCTGAAGGAAGCACATCAGCCATTTTTTGCTACAGCCTCCAGACACAAAGTTTTCCACCCCTGGACTCTCAGCACTCCATCTTTTGCAGCAGTTCTCACTGCTGGAATGAACGTTTGTGACATTACCTGTTCACTCTGATCCGCTCTTAGTGGCAGAGATGTTTGATCAAAGGAAAACCACCACATTCCAGCACATCCTTACTTGGGCTCCAAGAGCTGCCTCCTTTCCTGTGCTGTACTTCCACCTGGTGGCAAATTTATTGCAGCACGTGGCCAGGTTCAGGCAGCTCTCCTGGCAGACCAAGTGCAAACCCCCCTCACCAGGAGCGCTGCTCTTGATTGCAAAGACAAGCAAAGCACTTCTTCCTCGACGACTCTCAGCACCTGCCCCACTTTTGCTCTTTCCCAGATGGAAAATGGTTTTAGTTTAGTTCAGGGCTTTTTTTACAACTTTCATCACTGTAAAATTACCACTTGGCCAGCTACTCCCAAGTGATATTTCAGTGAGATTATACTACAAATTAGGAGAAGGCAAATTAAAAAAACAAGATTTCAGTCAAGGCTTTTAGGACTTCTGCACAAACCTCACTTGGACCAGGGAGACAGCACAGAAAACAGGAATAAATACTGAAGGCAAAACCTCCAATCGCTGTGAGAAAAGCTGTGGCATCATCTCCTGCATAGCATAACTCAGCATCATCTAAGGGATGAAAGTATGGAGCTAAGGCAAAACACTGCAACAGGTTGAAAAATAAAGATAACTCAACTGGATAAATTAGGAGTGGAGGGAAATGCCTTGAAACACCACCCTGACTGATCCAAAAAAAGGTGAGTTTGACAAAGGAAACAATTCTCACAATTTGGTTTTTTGTTTAAAATGAACAGCAGGTGGAACAAAACAATTACCATCTCACCCAATCCTTCACTATGCAGGTCCTCTCTCAACAGCTTCTCATGTCCCCAGGCAGCCCAAAAGCCTCACACTCTTTCCTCTCACACGGACTGTAGAGGAGAAATGGGACAAAAGGTGTCACCCACCTGGCAGAGGAAGCTGAACTAACAAACCACTGACTCTCGAATCCTTGTTGAGTTGCACTGTCAGATCTAAGAGCTCTTCCTCAGAAATGTCTTTAGGCCTCACAATGATCTCACTAGAAATGCCTGGTAAAAACAAAAAACAGGAGACACGTTAGCATCGGGGAACGAATCTATGGGCAGCTCGGTCCTTTAGTCTAAAAACCTGTCTGAGGCTGAAAAACTCTTTCCTAACAACATTTCACTACAGAAGTAAACTTAGGGCTCCCACTCAAGTGACATTAAAACTACTTTCTTCCTATGTCCATGCAATTTCTTTTCTTTAGCTTCAGCAGAGGAGATGAGGAAGAAAATGGTGCAAGATTGAATTAAGACAAAACAGGGGATTCCTCCTGCTTTATTGTTTTATTTTTAAGTAACAGTATCTTGTGCTTACCAAAGGATCACTTATAGGACATACCCACAGCTGCAGCTGCTTTTATCTTGTTCCTGACATAGATATGACTGGCTGGATTGTCTCCTACCAATACGACAGTGAGATGAGGTCTCTTGTTGCCAACGGATATCCACGATTCTACATCCCTTTGAACTTCTTGCAACACTTGGTTGGCAAGCTTTGTCCCTGAGATAACTGTTGCTTCATCACTATAAAGACAAAAAGATACACAATATTTAGGTCTGAAATTTCACCAGGAAGACACTTTTAAGTGTGTGATCTCCCATGCTAACCACTGCAAAACGTTTGGATTCATTTGCTAGTATTTCATTTGAAAAACACACTACAAATCCACAGGAAAAGAAGTCTTTCCCCACTCGAATTTGAAGAGCATTAATATGCCATCATTGCACATGGAAAAGGAGCTCACCAGCCACAACAGTGTGCAAAAAGGAAGGTTTTTGGTTCATCAGCTCTTAACAAAACACCATCAAAGGATAACTTGATCTTACTTACTACAAATTCAGTCTCCGTAGGCTTCCCTCTCTGAGACGGAGAATTTAACATATAGACACATCAACACTGTAACCCCTGCCTTGAAGTGAAAATATTAATTAAAAAAAGACTACTGTTTGTAACTGACAGTGTAGCAAAGAGTCCAGAGGAGTTATACTGAAAAGGTGAACAAACAAAACCAAGCCAAACATACAAGCAAAAAGCTAAAAAGCACACACTCTGCTAAGAACAGTTTATCCAACTGGTTATCAGGAAAACAAAGTATTAGAAACACACTTAGCACAAAAAAAAAAAAAAAAGCACAAACACCTTCCTGCTTTCCATTTTACACCCAAACACCGGTTTCTGTTTCACTTACAGAAAAAATAATGTAGGCAACAGGTCGGTTTCATTCTTTCCCTGTGGGGCCTGCTCTGCATGTGCTCATTCTCAGAGATGTCTCTCTCTTCTTCATTAGTTATGTTTCAGCTCTACATGTCCTGAGCACAAGACACTCCTTTCCAGGTACTCATTATCCCAGACAAATAATTAATGCCCACTCGTGCAGCAATGCCTTCCCCATTTCACTAGACAAGGACTTCACAACACTTTGGTGCCAAAAGTCTGCTCAATCCATAGGAATGACTCTCCTGTTCCTATGCCACTTGCACTATAAATGCATTGTCTAATGACAACTTCTCCCAGCCTCTCAGCAAACCATGTTCAGTGCACACTCTTCCTCAAAACCTGGCCTCAGCCTCATTAAGCTCTCAAGGGCTCTCCTCACTGAAACCTCACCCTTCTCACCCCATCACCTTCAGTCTTCTCAATCATCCAAGGATCAAAGGCAAAGCAAGTGAACACATCAACAGGGTTAAAAAGGCACAAATCTAGAAGAAAAAAACACCCTGAAACACACAAAACTAGGAGAAAACACATGCAACGCATCCTGCCCAGGAGATGCTGGGATAAGGCTCTTCAACACCTGCATCTCTCCAAGGACAACAGGGAGTTGTACAAACCTCAGAAAAAGGCAATTTTAGAAGGCAAAGACTTGTCTGGAAACAAAAATGTTTCAAGACAAAACTGCTCTGAGAAATTAACACTCTGGGGCAGCCTAGACAGAAAAGAGGAAAATTATTTCACATTACTTCACATAGGCAGAAAAAACAAGGACAATTACACCTTAGCAAAAAGTTCCCTCCTTAGTAATGTCCCAAACTGCTTCCAGGATTGCACTTCCAGCTTTATTTCTGCACAACACCAGAGAAGGGTTGACTGGCTCAAAACAACCAGGTGGGAAGTGTGTTTGAGGGAACAGGTTGAGCTCTGTACAGGTGGGACGGCCACTGCTCTGCCCTGCCCTCTGTGAGCCTCAGTCAGCCTCTGGTCCAGTCCAGAATGGCGGGGACTGACCCAGGGGCTGCCCCAAAATGGCGGGGACCGACCCAGGGCCTCGAGAGCCCCCACTATGGCAGGGACTGACTCCTTGGGCCCCACAGGGAACATGGAAGTACAGCTGTGCCTGGGGGAGGCCCCAGCCGAGGGGAGCAGGGGCCGGGGTGTCGAGGGGCTGCTCTGCTCCATTTCCATCTCAGGATTATTTTTTGCAGCAATATAGAAGTCCATATAAGACAGAAAAAATTATTTCACATTCGTTTAAACAGGCAGAAGAAAACAAGGACAATTGTACCTTAGCAAGAACTTACAGAATGGCCCTACTTCACAAGAACCAACTTCTCCTGCATTCCACCAGCTACATGGATACTCTGAAGTTAGAAAAAAAATCAGTGCAAACAGTAGCTCTGTTTTTCCTATTTCATATCTACTGGGAAGGGAGAGGGGAAATAGCATTTTTCACAGATGCCAAATATAAAAATATTAAGTACTAAATACCAAAATATGTTGGTGCTTCTCAGGTTTAGAATCCAGATAGTCTATGTCCTTCGATGGAATTATTACACAAGAACTACTTGAACAAGGAAAGCTTCAGCTGTACAGAAAGGTTACATTGCAAGAGCTATTCAAAACACTGAAATTACGAAGTGAATTCTTACTATTATTATTTTAAACATTAGCCACATGAAAACGTTGACCAGATGTTGGTCAGTGACAGATTTACTGACATTTATGACAGATGTAATGACCAGGTTAAATGACAGATTTCATATGTGTTACTATGCCACCCCGTCCCAGTGGTCTCCTAGAGCATGGAGGCTCTTATTCTGAACTCAGTAAAGCGTGACTTTACAACAGGAAGTTCACTTACTGAATTCTTCTTTTGAATGAATCCAGTCACTTGCAGGGCATGACAGAAACAAAGATCTCAGTTGCTGTTGCAGATCAACCTATACACTAAAAGCCCAAGATCATATGGAGCATCACAACAGGATTCTCCACGTCCCATACATACCACACAAACACCTCTGGAAAATCATTAGGGCAGGAACATCTCCCTTTTGCACAACTGGAAAAAACAGTTACCAGCAGCACAGAACAGAAGCAGGATATGCAGTGGTCTGGGAAGACACCTGCTTGAGCCCAAACTGGCAGAATCAGTTCTCCATATACAGAACAGCAGATACTTATTTCAATGACTGTTCAGTTTCCTCATCTTTTCACCTTCGAAAACACAGAGCAAAGACAATGCTTTCAGCACAGGCGCTTGGGTTCTGCTGAACTGAGCCAACTTTCAGGCAGCATTTAAGACAACTCCAGTAGAAACACAAAGGCTGACAAGCAGGAACCGAGTGAAACCCTCCCACCCACACCCAGGCAAGTGCTCGGAGGTGCTGTGCTACACCACCAGCACAAGAATCCCTGTGCAGACAGCACAATAAATTAAACCAGCGCGCTGATTAATGTCAGGACAACGGTCCTCACTGCACCAAACCGTGGCCTGCTTGCCACCACACCATTAATATACATGGTAATGCTCGAGAAAACCACTGAGAGGCTCTTGAAGGTACCAGGAGCAAACAAACGCGTAATACCAGCTTCCCCTCGGGGAGGGGACAGGAAAATCACACCGCAAGGGCTCCTTCCAGGCGTACCGCTTAAATCCCCGCCGGGATTTAAATCACCCAGGTCAGGGCCGGGCCCGCTCGCCGCCCCCCATCCCGCTCGCACAGACCTCCGTTATCCCGGGAAGAACAGGGGAACTCATCGGGGATCCGAGGGCATCCACCGCCGAGGCCGGCCCTGAGGGGAGCCGAGCCCGCTGCCCCCTCAGGCCTTTCCGCCCCTTCCGTCCGCCCAGCGCGGCGCGGCGTGAGGGGACCGAGGAGGAGGAGGAAGGAACGAGAAGAAAACGCCCCGATGGGCGCCGCGTACCTGTCGGCACTGCAGGGGGAGCTGCTGGCGCTGCAGGCGGCCCGCGGCGCCGGGCCGGTGAGGGCTCGCCAGCGCCTCAGCGGCGCCAAGCCCGGGCGCAGCAACGCCGAGGAGGAGGAGGAGGCGAAGGAAAAGGAGAAGGCTGTGGTGGCCGCCGCCATGTCGGTCGGTCCCCAGGGACGGAAGCGACGCCGTAACCAAGCGACGAGGGAGGAGCCGGGGCAAATAGTGGGACCGACGGGGGGCGGGCGGAGCTGAGGGACGGGAACAGAAGTTCGCGGGAACCAAAGACTGCAAACGAAGTCCGACCATTTGCGAGGCTCCAGCTCTACCCTCAGGTGCAACGTCCTTCTCCCGGCGATCGGCGGCTCCGGCGGTCCCTCAGCTCCGGCGGTCCCTCAGCTCCGGCGGTCCCTCAGCTCCGCCCGTCCTTCGGCTCCGCCCATTCCGCCGCGACTCCGGTCCCGCTGCCTGCCCCGGCTCCTGCCTCTTCGCTTGGTTACGGCGACGCTTCTCTCTCTGAGGACTGACCGACGTGGCGGCGGCCACCACAACCTTCTCCTTCGCCTCCCCTTCCGCGCTGCTGCGCCGGGGCTGTGTTTTCACACGTGAAAAGGTGAGGCAGCTAAACAGTTACTGAAATAAGCCTCTGACCTCCTGGATATTCTGCCACTTTTGCCACAAGGAGCTGTATTTCTGGACCGGTGCCTGCTTCTGTTCTCTGCCTCTGTTGCCAAATACTTTGAAAGTGTTGGAATAAATAAAACTCTCTCCTACCATCTTGGTAGTGTTAGAAAGGAAGGCATTACTTTATTTCTGGCCCAAGGTGTGTGTGAAAGACTGAAAGAATCCCAGTCCCCACGCAGGCAACAATAATAATTTTTTTCACCTGCTTTGACATTTTAGAAAACAGATTAATGATCATTGGTTCTAAATGACATAATTCTCTTTTCTGAGTTCCTATTCTACCTTCTTTTGGCTACTAATTTCTCCTTTTCTATAACAATTAGTCCATATCTGTAGTCTTTTTAGTGTCTTTTGCTCTCTGGTGGGTTTGTTCGAGCTCAAATACTAAGCCTTTTTTCTTATTATTATTTGTATTTTTTTTAAAAAATGTCCTTTCCAGATGTCCAAGTTCAACGATATATTTTTCCCAGGCTTTGCTCATTGAAGCATATCAAGGTCAGTTTAGCAAAAGTTCTTACTTTTACTAAGTAGAACTTAGAAACTTATAAGAATCTATGTTCTTGAAAAAGTAGCTACATTAGAGTAATTTGAGGCTTAATACAGCTTATGATTAATTAAAACAAGTAATTAAAAGGTTTAATTGCAACTGTTGAAAATTAGAAAAGCTATATCCTTTCCAACACTGGTAGTAACTGTTTTGTCCAGTTCTGCAAAAGGAAGGTGTTCCTGCAATAGTCATTTTCATGTAGTATGTATGGGACATGTAAAATCCTGTTGTGATACTCCATAAGAATGTTCTCAATGTTCTCATATTCTATTCCCAAATACTGAAGGTCACAGATGTTCAGTGTGGCTGGCTAAGTATGTTGGAAGGGTGGGTCGTATAAGTGATACTTCAGTAAGCACAAGATATTGTTATTAAAAAAAAAAAAAAGCAGGAGGGATTTCCTTTTTGTCTCAGTTTCATTTTGTACTGTTTTCTTTCTCATTTTCTCTGCTGAAGCTAAAGAAAAGAAATTGCATGGACATATGAACAGGAGGTATCTGTCAGAGCAGGGTTCTGCCCCATCCCAGGCACAAGCAAAAACTGCCAGGTTTGTTTTGCATGAACACCTGACTTACCTAAGGTTAGCAAGTTCTCTTTTGCAAAAACCATTTCATAAGTTGCTCCACGATTCTATCTTCGGTTTTTTTTATTCCCCAGGTTGGCATAAAAACAAGGTTATGGTTGCTTTCAGTCTCTCTGAGGAGAGTTCACTTCTAGGAGACTCTTTCATCAATGTACTTAATATCTTAATTTCCACAGCCCTTTCTCATTAGGAATCAGAAGGAAACTCCCTCTCATCAGAAAATGGAGAATTAAATTGTAAATAATAACAGTGTGGGTTAACTTTATGTTTTTTTTAATTGAAAATCTTTTAACAAGAGATTACAATGTTCTAAGTTTTATAATATGCATGATATCTTTTAATTAGTTATCTCCTTTTAATGCAAAACCACAGAATACCGACTAAATGCAAACATGGTGTTTATGTCCCTCAACTGTTGTTACTGGCAATGTCTGAATTTCCTTATTAACTCTCCTGTGCCTTTATTTGGCTTTTTGAACCATCCCATAGTGCTCTCTGAGTGGGACACTGGGATATATGGCCTCACAGCTGCAGGGTTATGTTGGGATGTGGCCCGGAATGGGTGACATGTGGTTATGTAAAAGATGCAAAAAATAATCCTTCTGAGATGGAAATGGAGCAGAGCAGCTCCTTGAGAGCAGCGTGTCACCGTCCTTTTATCTGCTCCCCTCAGCTGGGGCCTCCCTCAGGCACAGCTGTGCTTCCATGTTCCCTGTGGGGCCAAGGAGTCAGTCCTCGCCATTTTGGGGCTCTTGAGGCCCTGGGTCAGTCCCCACCATTTTGGGGCAGCCCCTGGGTCAGTCTCTGCCATCCTGGACCGGACCAGAGGCTGACTGAGGCTCACGGAGGGCAGGGCGGAAGAACCTTATCCCAGCATCTCCTGGGCAGGATGCATTGCATGTGTTTTCTCCTAGTTTTGTGTGTTTCAGGGTGTTTTTTTCTTCTAGATTTGTGCCTTTTTAGCACTGTTGATGTGTTCACTTGCTTTGCCTTTGATCCTTGGATGATTGAGAAGACTGAAGGTGATGGGGTGAGAAGGGTGAGGTTTCAGTGAGGAGAGCCCTTGAGAGCTTAATGAGGCTGAGGCCAGGTTTTGAGGAAGAGTGTGCACTGAACATGGTTTGCTGAGAGGCTGGGAGAAGTTGTCATTAGACAATGCATTTATAGTGCAAGTGGCATAGGAACAGGATAGTCATTCCTATGGATTGAGCAGCCTTTTGGCACCAAAGTGTTGTAAAATCCTTGTCTAGTGAAATGGGGAAGGCATTGCTGCACGGGTGGGCATTAATTATTTGTCTGGGATAATGAGTACCTGGAAAGGAGTGTCTTGTGCTCAGGGCATGTAGAGCTGAAACATAACTAATGAAGAAGAGAGAGAGACATCTCTGAGAATGAGCACATGCAGAGCAGGCCCCACAGGGAAAGAATGAAACCGACCTGTTGCCTTCATTATTTTTTCTGTAAGTGAAACAGAAACCGGTGTTTGGGTGTAAAATGGAAAGCAGGAAGGTGTTTGTGCTCTTTTTTTTTTTTGTGCTAAGTGTGTTTCTAATACTTTGTTTTCCTGATAACCAGTTGGACAAATTGTTCTTAGCAGTGTGTGCTTTTTGGCTTTTTGCTTGTATGTTTGGCTTGTTTTTGTTTGTTTAGTTTTGGTGGTTTTTTAACCAGGCACTGGGATTTATTTTTTTTTTAGTTATCATGACATCTTTTCAGTATAACTCCTCTGGACTCTTTGCTACACTGTCAGTTACAAACAGTAGTCTTTTTTTAATTAATATTTTCAGTTCAAGGCAGGGGTTACAGTGTTGATGTGTCTATATGTTAAATTCTCCGTCTCAGAGAGGGAAACCTACGGAGACTGAATTTTTAGTAAGTAAGATCAAGTTATCCTTTGATGGTGTTTTGTTAAGAGCTGATGAACCAAAAACCTTCCTTTTTGCACACTGTTGTGGCTGGTGAGCTCCTTTTCCATGTGCAATGATGGCATATTAATGCTCTTCAAATTCGAGTGGGGAAAGACTTCTTTTCCTGTGGATTTGTAGTGTGTTTTTCAAATGAAATACTAGCAAATGAATCCAAACGTTTTGCAGTGGTTAGCATGGGAGATCACACACTTAAAAGTGTCTTCCTGGTGAAATTTCAGACCTAAGTATTGTGTATCTTTTTGTCTTTGTAGTGATGAAGCAACAGTTATCTCAGGGACAAAGCTTGCCAACCAAGTGTTGCAAGAAGTTCAAAGGGATGTAGAATCGTGGATATCCGTTGGCAACAAGAGACCTCATCTCACTGTCGTATTGGTAGGAGACAATCCAGCCAGTCATATCTATGTCAGGAACAAGATAAAAGCAGCTGCAGCTGTGGGTATGTCCTATAAGTGATCCTTTGGTAAGCACAAGATACTGTTACTTAAAAATAAAACAATAAAGCAGGAGGAATCCCCTGTTTTGTCTTAATTCAGTCTTGCACCATTTTCTTCCTCATCTCCTCTGCTGAAGCTAAAGAAAAGAAATTGCATGGACATAGGAAGAAAGTAGTTTTAATGTCACTTGAGTGGGAGCCCTAAGTTTACTTCTGTAGTGAAATGTTGTTAGGAAAGAGTTTTTCAGCCTCAGACAGGTTTTTAGACTAAAGGACCGAGCTGCCCATAGATTTGTTTCCCGATGCTAACGTGTCTCCTGTTTTTTGTTTTTACCAGGCATTTCTAGTGAGATCATTGTGAGGCCTAAAGACATTTCTGAGGAAGAGCTCTTAGATCTGACAGTGCAACTCAACAAGGATTCGAGAGTCAGTGGTTTGTTAGTTCAGCTTCCTCTGCCAGGTGGGTGACACCTTTTGTCCCATTTCTCCTCTACAGTCCGTGTGAGAGGAAAGAGTGTGAGGCTTTTGGGCTGCCTGGGGACATGAGAAGCTGTTGAGAGAGGACCTGCATAGTGAAGGATTGGGTGAGATGGTAATTGTTTTGTTCCACCTGCTGTTCATTTTAAACAAAAAACCAAATTGTGAGAATCGTTTCCTTTGTCAAACTCGCCTTTTTTTGGATCAGTCAGGGTGGTGTTTCAAGGCATTTCCCTCCACTCCTAATTTATCCAGTTGAGTTATCTTTATTTTTCAACCTGTTGCAGTGTTTTGCCTTAGCTCCATACTTTCATCCCTTAGATGATGCTGAGTTATGCTGTGCAGGAGATGATGCCACAGCTTTTCTCACAGCGATTGGAGGTTTTGCCTTCAGTCTTTATTCCTGTTTTCTGTGCTGTCTCCCTAATGGTCCAAGTGAGGTTTGTGCAGAAGTCCTAAAAGCCTTGACTGAAATCTTGTTTTTTTAATTTGCCTTCTCCTAATTTGTAGTATAATCTCACTGAAATATCACTTGGGAGTAGCTGGCCAAGTGGCAATTTTACAGTGATGAAAGTTGTAAAAAAAGCCCTGAACTAAACTAAAACCATTTTCCATCTGGGAAAGAGCAAAAGTGGGGCAGGTGCTGAGAGTCGTCGAGGAAGAAGTGCTTTGCTTGTCTTTGCAATCAAGAGCAGCGCTCCTGGTGAGGGGGGTTTGCACTTGGTCTGCCAGGAGAGCTGCCTGAACCTGGCCACGTGCTGCAATAAATTTGCCACCAGGTGGAAGTACAGCACAGGAAAGGAGGCAGCTCTTGGAGCCCAAGTAAGGATGTGCTGGAATGTGGTGGTTTTCCTTTGCTCAAACATCTCTGCCACTAAGAGCGGATCAGAGTGAACAGGTAATGTCACAAACGTTCATTCCAGCAGTGAGAACTGCTGCAAAAGATGGAGTGCTGAGAGCCCAGGGGTGGAAAACTTTGTGTCTGGAGGCTCTAGCAAAAGGTGGCTGATCCACTGGGCTGAAACATAAATAATGAAGAAGAGAAAGAGAGACGTCTCTGAGAATGAGCACGTGCAGAACAGGCCACACAGGAAAAGAATAAAACCGACCTGTTGCCTACATTATTTTTTTTGTATGTGAAACAGTACAGAAACTGGGGTTTGGGTGTAAAATGGAATGAAGCAAGGTGTTTGTGATTTCTTTTTTTGTGCTAAGTGTGATTCTAAAACTTTGTTTTCCTGATAACCAGTTGGACAAATTGTTCTTAACAGAGTGTGTGTGTTTTTTGGTCAGTTGGTTGGTTGAATTTTTTTGTTCCATAAGGCCCTGTGATTTTATTTTTCAGCTTTTTCTTTGTTCATTTTAATGACCTCTTGGTTCTAACTCACCTGGAGTCCTTGCTAAACTCTGACTGTTACAAAGAGTAGTCACGTTGAATAATTTATCCAGTTCAAGGCAGGGGTTACAGTCTGTGTGTGTCTACATGTGAAGCTCTTGATCTCAAAGAAGGATCCAAGGGTGTTTGCAGAGGGAAAAGCTCCAACTCAGAGTAACTTTCCAGTAAGTAAGATCAGGTAAGATCTGATGGTGTTTCTTCTGTCCACTGTAGTTGTCAGCTGGAGTAGAAAACACACACTCTGTTGTTCTCTAAGAAATGAAAGAGACCGAGATTCAAGGTTGAAATTCATCTTTATGATCTTGAAGGGAGATAAAGACATCAGAGCACAGGCAGTCTTTTACAAATGCTTTTCCTGTGACTGCCATGCAACTACCTTAGCAGTCCTCAGGCAACCATTGTATGCTTGGGAAAATCTTGGCTCCCATACACAGTTTTGAGGCATGGACTGAAGAAATAAGTACTCACCAAGTCTGTGTTAATGAGAGTTTTGAATCTTGGTTATATTGGCATTTCTTTATACGAGTGTCAAGCAGTAAATCAGTGCTCTGAGAGTGCTAAAGTTTCTGGATGGATGCATTTTTTGATTAGTAACTACTGGTAAGATATTTGATTAGTACCTAGCATTTCTAGTCTGGCATGGGCTGGTTCTGAACTGTTTTCTCAAGGGAGCACTGGAAAGCACCGATGCAGGTCAGGTAGATTGTGTCGTTCACTATCAGTGCATTGTATTTCTGCAGTGCATTTCTGTCCTAAATATGGAACATTTTTTGTTTTCTTCAGCTTTCTTTAGCACGATTAAAATGAATTAAGGTTTTCCTTTCCTCTGCACCTTGTCTTGCTGTTGCACTTTCAAGAACCTTCCAGTGGAAACAGTAGAAAGTATCTTTTTGTGTGCAAAAAGGAACATTGTAGCATTTGGTGTGGGATCCAATGTGGAGCAAAGGTTCTGGTCTTTTAGAATGGAGGTGTAAGAAGAATCAACAAAGACAGTGATAAACATTTGTAATGCCTTTCACAAATATTATTGGACCCTTTCAAGGCATGTTTTCATGGAGAAACAAGGAAACTACTTTGTTTTGCTTTTGATTGAGACATCAGTTTCTGTTACTGCCAAATAATCTGTAGACAGTCAGGGCTATTTCTACTGAAGTAGTAACACCTCTTCCTAACTAGTAGGAGTCTCCAAATTCTGTAATACATTTGTGTAAGTATGTAATATTTTGACTTTCTCGTTGTTTTTCCTTGTTAGTCAAAAGCCCAGGTAGTCTGTTTGAATGGCAAGGAATGTAAAATGTGCAGTAAGTTAAAGCAGATTCTGCTCAAACTATGTTATTTCCCAGTGCAGTTGAGAGCAGTTGAGTTTGTGATAGTCAGGAAGATTTGCTGAGCTGGGACTCCGTTTGAAGGCTGTGACTCACCACAGAACTCTGCACGAGTGAAAGTGAGGTGTCTGGTTGTGCTCGAGCTCCTTGCTATGAGTGCAACAGCAGAGAACATGAATTTCAGCCTCAGGAAGGCTGAAATTAAGCTCGATTGCCATATCTTAATTGCATTTAATGTCTTTTAAATTATTCTAAAAGAATCCTAAGGTATTAAAAGGTTGCCAAGACTTCTAATATGTAGTGTAAGCAGACATGACAAATTCTGTCTGCTAAAGGGATCTTCCTTTGTGTGGACTTTATGTTAAAGCTTATTCTATTACAAAAAGAAAAAAAACAAACAACAACAAACACCCCCCCCCAAATTAAAATTATTTTTCTGATAAGAAAGCAGCAAAACAAACCCAGCATCTTCTGTTGCTTTTACTGGGGTATGCTGATACAATTAGCACTGCTGCTGAAGTCAACAGGAGATGTCTTTGTGAGTTTAAAACAAAGCAAATCCACACTGAAGTTCCCAGCAATCCCATACTAGTTGGTATTCCCCTATGTATCTTCCAGTGTCACCATCCTTCTGTGTGGGGAATTAGAGACATAGCAGCAGTAATGGGTCACTGCTGCACAGTTCTCAGCTCTTCATGTCTGGTTTGGGGTTTTTTTACAGCAGAAAGCTTCTGTCCAGCAGAGAGTTGAAATCCTGTGCCTTTCCCTGGCTGACTTGTTATGTGTTTTCCTGTCAGGCAAGGACAGATGGCTCCTGCCCCGGATTTCATTCTGGGGCCTGAAGGGGCGTTTGGTTCCGAGCGAACCGTGGAAAGCCGGCATTTCTGGCAGAGGTGAGTAGGTGTGGAGGGCTGAACATCACCTGGGAAAAGCTACAAACACCGTGGTGGGCTGGGGTTGGGCCATGACAGAGGAAGATTTGTGTAAGGTTGCTCTGAGCACTGTCCTTTTTGGGGGACACTTTTTGTGGTGATGAGGGTTGGTAAATTGGTACCCAGGGTCTAAGGGATTTGGGTGCGTGGAGAGCCTGGAAGAGAAGACTGGCAAGTTTACTGAAATAAAAATAATTGCTCCAGGGTGTGTTAGATTTGTTGTCTGAATATTACAGAAAGAGTGTTGTTTTACAAAGTAGCAGGAGACTGACAGCTGGACTTGGTGATCTTTGAGATCCAATAACAATTCTATGGTCCTGCAAACTCAGCACTTCATTGGAAGTTCACAAATATGACAGAGGTAATAGAAGAACATAGGTAAGACATCCCAAAAATAGATCTTGTAGAGATCAGCAGTCCATTGAAGGCAGGTATCAAACACAGGTAGCAGGGCCAGCAGCTTTAGTGAGATTTCAGATTCAGGGTGTGGGTGTCAGAAGTGAAGCTGTGAGCAGGTGAGAGTCCAAGAGAACTTCTGGGCTGAGGTGAAAAGTCAGGTTTCTGCTGACATGCAAGGACAAGATTATCCCTCAGATAATCTCTGCAGACAGCAGGGCAGCTTTATTTATGATGCCAACTGTTTCACACGAACACCTGTCTGCTGTTTCTTTTTTGTGCAAAGCTGTTTCTGCACTTGGCATAGGGACTTTGTTTTCATTTATCCTGACTGTGGACACCCCTTGAAGTCCAGCAACTTCACTGGCAACGTGTTCAGCTCTTTCAATCACACAGTAGTGGCCAAAAGACCCCAAGCCCTCTAACAATTGTTACCAGGTGAGTTTGAGTGCACTGTCTCTGTGTGGAACAGGATAGTGAGCTCAGATCCACGGAGCAAGGCGCTTGGCTGGGTTTTGCACAAGCATGTGTTCCTCTATTAGTAATGCTAAGTGGAATATACTTTTCCAGAACTTTTCCTGCCTTCCCACAGAGGTCCTTGCAGACAACTGACATGTTATTCAAATGGTGACAGTCACCATCTTTGAGTACCCTTGCAGAGGGTAATTTGTAATTTGTGCATGAAAGCTTTCTGCTTCCATGATCTGCAGCTCTGGAGAACAAAGCAATTTCCCAGCCATTCCTGTAAATATTTTATAAATGCTTAAATATAAATATAGATATTTCTCAGTTCATCAAGTTCATTACAATATAGCCCAAAATATGCCATTTACTCCAAGCCGGAGCTTTACGTGGAAAACAAACCCTCCTGGTTCCAGAAAAGAAATAGTTCTAAGGATTACAAGTGGTTTTAGGTTGCAACAGCAGGCTTACTGTGACTGAGTACATTCTACTGTCTGCATTCGTTTGTCTGGTGCTCTTAGTGCACAGTCAAGCTGAACTTTCTTGGTGCTTCGTATCTTGAGAATTTGAAAGAGCTGATGGTAACAATTCCTAAGTCCCCTGAGGACTTAAAAAACTGAGAGGCTTTTGATGTGTCCTGTTTTAGTAGCATTTTTTGTTGGGCAATGTATGTCCTTCCAAGCTGAAAACTGGGTGGGAGTCAAAAATCCAGAGTTGCACAAGAAGATATTTCCCTTGTTGTTTTAGTAGATTGACTTGGATCAGAATAAAAAATATGACACAGAGCAGGAGGAAAGAACCGTAGAAGTTTTCAGGGACCCACAGCTTTCAAAGATAACATATAAAATAGGCCCCTATTCCAGCAGGGAAATGATATGTTTCATCTTTTGAGGGAAACTGGTTCTTGTCAATCTTTTAGTCCCAGTCTTTGGTGTGCCCCAGGCAGGGAAAGTGAAAAATCTGCCCTGGGGACAGTGGATTTTGCAAATATCTACTGCTCTGCTCAAGCACAGCTGGATGTAAGGCTTCCTGGAATCCATGCTATTCCTGAGACAGACCTGTTCCAAGAGGGCAGTGTGTTCATTTTGGATGGACACCATTCCCAGGAGGAAAGCTGTTAGGTGTGCAGACACACTGAAATCTGTAGAGTGGTGTCCAGTGCAGACAGTGCTTTCTCAGGGCTATGGAGAGGGAGCAGTAAGATCAGGTCACCTGGAAATGGCAGGTAGGGAATGGTGGGAGAGAAAGGGAATAACGTGTTTCTTGCTCTCTAACCACGGGTGTGTTTTGGCACATGCCAAGGTTGGGGACAAAGGCCCTTATGTACAGAATTCCCTAATGGTGGTGAAGGAGACAGTTTTCTATGTACCCTGGTTTGGCTGTGCCATGTTCCAAGGATGAGCCAGCTTTCCTCAGATGTCACAGGAGAACAGTGTGTGCCTCAGCCCTGTCAACAAGGCCAGGATTTGGTTGTGCCTTCAGGTGAGGTTCTGTTGGATTTCCTGTGCAAAGAGCAATTGCTTTCTCTGCCACTAAACAAGTACTGTGTCCCAAGGGATGGAAGTTACCAATGGCAGTGGAAGAGCCCAGGCACGGGGATTCTTGGCTTTTAGAAGTGTCGGAGGTCCTCGCTACAGCTGGGACCTGAACAGTTTCTGTCTCGAAACAAGTTTACTGTTGTAGACTGTTACAGTTTCCTACCACAGCAAACATTGTTGCTCCTTCCCAGCAAAACTGTTGAACTTCAAACACAGCCCCCACTGGAGGTTAAACCAGAACACAAATTCCTGCCGATTGCGGGGGCGTGCTGGGCTTCAATACATCCATCTCGGGTCAATCTCTCTCCACATCGGAGATTACTCCTTCCCTGCATCCCACCAGCCACACTGGTGCAGGTACACAGCTTTATCTTAGCATGACTTTCTAAAAAAAAACCCAGTGTATTTTTACACAGGGAAATCCTTTAATTGAAGTATATTTCATTACATTGTCAGGACAAATCCACCTTTTTACATATGTTTTTCCCAAGGCAGAGTAATGAAAATTACTTGAGTTATGACAGTATGTCATACAAGTAGACATAAAATATCTTAAGTCTCTTCAAAACATTTACTGTTCCTTTAGGTCTTGTGTACAGATACCAAAGAATCAAATGTAAACTCAGTTCAAACCAACCAACCAATCCCAACCAACCACAGAAACCAAAACCATCATAGCACAAAACCCCACATTTTCATGGAAATCATTAAACTTTCATAAGTATTGAATATAGTGAGACTTCAGGAACAGGCTTTGTGATTTCATTGCATGGTCTTTGTGCAGAAAGATCCAAGGCACTCTGCAGTAGAGGCTGGTCAGCAGGAGTGGGGAAAAAAGATAAAGGAAAACATTCCTGCTGCAAGCAGGTTTTATCCCCTTGTAATGCTGAACAGGCACCAAAATGTTAGGTACCAGACAGCACTCTTGTTATTCCTAACAGAAGGATAACCCACCATCAATGTCCAGACCCGTTCAAACGTGTCTGCAAACATTTGCACAACCATCTCTGTGATGGGAGCAATAAATATGAGGGGAGGGGATTAGGCATTGAACAGCTGATCTACAAACTCATCAAAAGCAGGGACTTGAGCTCTTGTCTTCTTAGAGCATCTGTTTCCTTGCATCCTTTGACAAAAACATGCCATGTGTCTTGCCCCATCTCTGTGAATATCTTAGATTTGATTTACTGTCTGAAAACAAAACTAGGCAGGACCCAAACCAGGTAAGATGCAGCATGTGAAGCAGTCCTAGCGAGAGCTTACGTAGAGAGAGCTGTTGGGACACAGACTCCCATTCCTGAGCTTTATTGTGTGCACCTCAGCTGGTTGATACAGCTGCTGGCTTAGTCCCTGTGAGATCAGCCCTGCAGGAAGATCGTATGTCATAGGCAAGTGGCGATTGCCCCGTGTCATTCGCAAATGTCTAATGACTAATTTGTACCCCTTTCCAGTTGCAGTTTGGTAATGACATCCTTGGAAGCTGTTGGCTTTTAGCTTGGTCCTAAAAAGAAGTTACAAGATCAGCTTAGGGTCAGTCCCTAAGCAGAAAAACTGGACAGCTTCCCTTGGATCCCTGGAGACGGTGGGGATGGAATCCCCATTCCCTGCAGGCCACAGCCCCACGAGCCTTCCCCTGAGAGTTCCCTGTGTGGTTGCCCCAAGGAAGTACCATGTTCTTTGCGGGAAGGAGGATTCTCCCAGCTGTAACAAATGGAGGCAATAAACAGTTTGGATGATGGCCAGATAATCTGCTGCAGGTAGATGGATCTCTGACTGGATGCTCTGGAGAGCAGATCTGTTGAGTAAGGCCTTGTCATGCACAGTCAGGTTATGTGTTGTTCTTGGACACATGAGTAAGGCGAGTTTACGTGGCAGTGCTGGGCTTTGTGCTTGGATGACTGTTCACAAGATGGGAACTGTCAGGCTCATTCCACAGGAGTTACTGCTGAGGAAATGCCAGAAGCAGTCTCCTGGGGTCTGGAGCGTGAGGCTCTTTTTAGACATGGAGCAGCAGTGTGTGAAACTGCAGCCAGCTCCTGCCAGAGGCAGGAGTCCAGAGGAGCAGCAGTCAGAGGTGGTGGACAGGCTGTGATGCAGCAGGGGGTAGAGAGCCTGGTCCTGTGAGTCAGTACTTGTGCAGACAGGCCTGGAACAAGGGAAATGGGTCCCCCTGGGACTATTTCAAGAGGCAAGGCCATTGTCCTGAGCTGCAGAGGAGCTCTCTTGGATTCTACCTTTCCTGTGTCTCCCTCCACTGACTTTGGCTCAATTCCTTCAGCAAGGAAGGAAAAGACAGGGAACAGAGAGCATCACGTCCTAGAGAATTTAGAAAGCTGAATTCTCCCCTGCCTGCTGCCATATCTCATTATAGATAAGTTTGCCCCACATTGTACAGATGGAAGCATAGGATGGTGTGGGTTGGAAGGGGACTTTGAGGATCATCCTGAGTGAAGTTGAACTTAGTTCTTGTGAGCAGTGGTGTCAGTAGAGCTGTGCCAGAACTCACCACAGTGTTTGTATCTGCCTCCCTGAAGTTACCGTTCAAGTTCCCCCCCTTGGCTGTGTTCTTTAGCAGGAGCTGCTGCGTGAAGATCCTCCCCAGTTCTGTGACCCTGTGAGATCCCTTGGTGTCCTTAGAGTGGGTCTGGGGATTCCTGGAGCAGGGGAGGCTGTCCCAGCTCAGGCAGGCCCTGAGGAGGTGCTGACAGAGCATTATTTGCCTTCCTTTTACCCAGATGTTAATTCAATAGGTACAGGAAGTGATTTGGCTGCTTTGTTGCAGGCTTTGGCTGTGTGCCTTTCCACAGCAGGTATTTATTTGGCTTGGCAGCTGGAGCAGGAGCGTGCATTCCTGGCAGCAGGCCCAGGAAAGCCAAATGCCAATTAAAGAGGAGATGTCTCCTTTCAGCAAGTGAGGGCTTCTCCTAACTGCACGAGAATGGCTTTGGAGGATGTGTCCCCGAGACAAGGCTGAGGGGAACTTTTTTCCTGGCCTGGGAACCCTTTAACATGGGCAATCTCTGAAGGGGCAGGGCTTTTTCCTGCAGGGATTTGGTTAGGAATGAATTAGGTTGTGATTTGTAAAATGTGATGTCACTGCTACCTACTAGTGTCTGCAGTCAGGGGGTGTGTCCTGCTGCTACCCTCTCTTAGTTTTATCATTACATTACCTTTTTTACCTCTACCAATCCTATGTTTTGTAGTATTTCCTGGCTATAAGGGGAATAAAAAACCCAATCTAAGCCCCCAAATCAACTTCCCCCTAAACCTGGATTAAGACAATTTTAATCCAACTAAGTTTTCAGATTCAGTGGAGCTGAGTAATTTTTGAGGGCGTGCTTTGGATAGTTGTGGTCTTTTGGTTAAAGTGCTGAAATCAGTTGAGAAAACAGTGACATGAGATGGGTGAACCACAAGAAAATGGGAACACTCATTGGAATCATCACAAAATCTTTGCATCTTTCTCTCATGACATCCCCACTTTAATCCTGTCCGTTACTTTCGTTGCTTGTGTTGCAAGGAAGGAAAAGCGAAGTCATACTTGGCTTACACCCTAGAAGATACTAAAGCTGCCATCCCAGGGAATTCTGTCTTACAGCTCTTTGAGTGCCACGTGCGGGGTCAACCTTTGGAGTCTGTGGTAAAATAAACTCCATTGTTCCTGGCAACAAAAAATGCCTGCTCTTTGTTGAAAGGAAGGCAAAATGACAGTGGTAAGTTGGCTGAATTCACAGTCAATACACAAAACAGTGAGAGGGCCACATATCCTTTCAGCCTGTTTCAGGATGTGTTTCGGGAGGGAGGTATTTGGAGGAAACCCATCAATAACATTTTTGATGAATGTGATCACCAGTGAGGACAGAGTGGATGGTTACAGCCCCCATTATCTTGTGTTTCTCTGTTGTTTTCCCTCCTTTTTTAAATTTTCAGCTTGTGGGACTCCAGGTTGCCTCAAAACACACAAGGTACAGGAATATGTCAAGACATTGTTTTAAAAGTTATGGCAGCTAACATGAGCACAGCATTTTTTCTTTCCTAAAATTGCTAGTGAATGCCCATCAGGAGTACGTTGAGGTGGTAGGAGACTAAACATACTAGAGGCTTTCTCTAGAAAATAAGCTCCTGAAAAGAGGAACATTTGATTCCACTTTAATTCTACTTTTTTACCTTTGGTTTTCTGCTAAACATTAGAAAATTCCCATAAAATAAATATGATCAGGACATTGACTGAAAAATGTGTTTCACTTTTCTCCAAATACTGTTCTGCTGTGAGCTAAGAGTTGTTTAATCTAGGTAAAGTTTGCCATTAGCATCTGAATATATACTTGAATTTGCAAAATCATATGTATTCTAATGAAGTTTTTTGTTTTGTTCAAATCCTCATTTTTAAGGGGAGTGCTGTTCCATCAAGCACACTTTCTATCTGGGTGGCCCTGGCTTGTGTTCCTGGTACCCACCATTTGGAACAAATTCTTCAGGGTACTTCTCATGCATTCTCTTCTTATTCTTTCTTTTAATAGTCATTTTAATATCAGAAGACATTACATGCTCTCCTTCATCCTTTCCTCCAAGCAGGAATAATATTGTGAGAATTTTTTAACAGGGAAATGACTGTAGGGTTTGGCCTACCAACAGGTCAGATGTGTGCAGATGGATTGACAGCTCTTTCCCATGTTCCTTAGTCAATTGAGTCTCCTGCTGACTTTGGGGAAAGATTTGACTATGCAAAAACCACTTGGGGTGTTTTTGGTGTTAGGAGGAGTGGATGAAGCTGCAGTGTTCAGTATGAACCAGCTACAACAAAACCTGTTTTCTTTGGCTCTTTTTATTAAACTTGTGTTCAAGGTAAGCAATGCCTACGTAAATCGCTTCTCTTTTGCAGTATGATGGTCATTGCTGTCAGAGATGAAGTTCCAAACAGAAGAAAGCAGAAAATGAGGAGCTGATAGAATTTTGACAGCGGGAATTCAGTAAGTCAGCAAACACATTTTTATTGGCTTGATGACTGGTCTGCTGATGGTGCTGTCTGGCTCAGCCATGTACCAGCCAGGTGGCTCTGCATTCTTTTATTGGTTATTGATAGGTCAAACACAAAGCTTTCAGAGCATCAGATGTTTTGACAAGTCACTTGCTCTTCACTATTTGTGCTGGGTGACAAAGGCCCTCTCACACGAACATCTGACACCTGCATGGACAAACTCTTAATTAGTTGCTGACTTTCAGTTAGAAAACCTTCCCTTTTAAGTGCAGTGTAATTGTTTTGTCTGTGCTTGTGTTTTACCCACACACAGTGGGTCATTCTCATACATTCTTATTCCTTCAAGAAGTTCTGCTTCAAGTAAAAAGAAACACATGTAATCCAGGCTCTCACTATCACATCCAGTCTCACTGTTCATGAAACCTTCCACTAAATCCTTTAGCACACACTTCACATAGAAGCGATGAATGTTTCAAGCTTCTGACATTTTATTGACATTTTGGGTTCAATTCTGATTCTCATGTCTGCTTGCAAACTTGAAAAAAGTGTGGTCTCGAAAACAGAAGAGGAGAAGAAGAATCGTCAGTATTTTTGAAGACCCCTTATTTCTGTGCAAGTATACAATATATATCTTTAATAAAAGAGCCGGGCTAAGGGGGTGGACTTATTCATTTGCTCCTCTAATGAGCTATAAAGCTTTCATCATTCTGGAAAATAGTTTCAAGGAAAAAGTAGAAGCCCTCAGGAGTTCAATGTGAATGTTAGTTCAGTGCTTAAAAATTGGTTTTGGAATTCTGGCATTTTGCGTTAGCTGAGTCAGAAAAGCTGCTTAGCTCTCCTTCTCAAAAAATGAAGGCTCATCCTGAGGTAAGTCGATTAACTGGGTCCAAATATGCCCTCAAAAGAAGCTGCTTGCCTAATGACCTTTTACTTCCACAGATTTTTATAAGGTGTCTAGGTATGAAAAAGTTTTCTGTAAAAGATAAAAAGATTAGATTTTCCCCAGTTCACCTATCTTCCAGTAAGGAGTAGGAGAAATCAACACATTAATACTGGAGTTGCCAACATGAACTTTATCCTTCTGCTAGAGTCCTTGGCTGAGTCCATGGAGATACACACAGGTGGGATCTGGCAAACTGAGTACAAATCTATTTTTCAAAACAAAATTGATCATGTTCCTCATGAATTTGAACTTTGATAGAATAAGATAGCTGGACCTATCAAAGGTTGGTACTTGCTAAAATAAATGGTATTTGTTTAATGGTGCTAAGTTACTCAGCATAGCTGTGTTGAAATCTGCCTGCAGAAGGTTATAGAGATGTCACACTGCTGCCTGTATCATGAAAGGGCAGAGAAAACAGTATCAGTAAGCTTAGTTATACCTGTAATCTTCCAGATTCTTCCACACTGAGAATCTCCCTCCCTAGAAATCCACAGGGATTGTGAAATCATCTGTGCACTGACTGGCACCAATGGTTATTATTAAAAATAATTTAACTGCAGGTAATATTAAAAATCAATTTTAATTATGGTTTGCAACAACAGTGATCTCAGGCTTATTTCTACAGGTGGCAAAACTCTTGTTTCACTTTGGCACACAGAAACACAATGCCTATTTGCTGACCCCAAAGTTTCCATGGCATATTTGTATAATTTCCAAAGGATCCATTTCCTGTGGAACCACTCATAATATCCTGTTATAATCAGGAATAAATGCAACGCTTGGAGCAAGTCTGCAATATCAAGACAGTGTTATGTGTAACTTTCCTGGGATTTTCCCAGGAACATTATTATGTGATAAGAACAAAAGAAATGCAATCATTTTAGAATGGGAAGCAATCGATAATCAAAAGCAAATACAGCATGGGTCATGCATCTGTCACCTTATACATAACCAGGATGTTTATATTAGTCAATATTCAGCACCAGCAGAGAGGTTGAGGCCAACAAACTAAAGTTTGCATTCTCTGTTCTTCTAAGAGTTAGAAGTATTTTTTCAGGGACTTTCCAGTATTTCTTCCAATGATTTAATCTATAGTTTGCAGCATTTATACATTTGAGAGAAATATACTTTCAGTATTACAAGAACAGTAACACTGAAGTTCAAGGGAACAAATTACAGTTTGTGATTGAAAATGCTTTCGATACAAGAGCAGAACTCCAGCAACCAAGCATGGGAGGGGGAGTTTGAGGATAAGGAAAGGACATTGCTTGGTTGTTTGGTAGTTGCCACTCTCCTCTTGCCCCCCAGTCAAATTTTTTGGTGAAAGAAGGAAATAAAAGTGGTTTGGAAGGAAGGTTAAATAAGGGCCCAAGAGAATAGCTGAGGACAGAAGGGACATGTCTGCTACTTTTCATCGTGAGGAGGGTAGTGAGATGAAAGGAAGGGGATGAATGCACATGGCAGCTGTAAAGTGGAATGGCCTTCTGAGAGTCTTGCAGAAATACAACTTAGATGCTAAATGAAGTGGCCAAGGGGAGCAGAAGCTTTCATGAGATTGGGAAAAGGAGGAGATGAACAAGGACATTTAGTTAACTGCAGTGAAATCCCAGGGTCTGCCTTTCCATTGTGTTGCAAGTGTTCTGGCTCTTAATCACTGCCTGCTCAGCTTCTTGGTATGTTACACAGACGTGCAGATGTACACACACACAAAGACACTTACTGCATAGTCTGCAGGGTTCCAAAGGGTGCCGTTTTCCCCTGGGGCTTCTACATGGTCTGATAACTGAAGGGCCACAGGGCACGTTGTTTAGAGCTGGAGTGGCTGAACTCTGCAGTGGCCTAATCGCTGAAGTAACCAGTGCTACACCCTCCTTTTCTTGAGCTTTCCCCCTAGTCTGACCAGGTAGGTGGGATTATAGAACATGGTGTATCTAGAGGAGTCATGCAGTTCCTAACGAGAGCCTTCATCCTGGTTTGCTGTATTGAAAACTCTTAAGGGGTGAGCAGAAAGGGACAAGTTTATGTAAAGAACCTTAGTGGTTTAGCTTTCTTATAGTCAGTTGGATCAGAAAACAGGTAATTTGCTACTTTCCATTCAGATCACGTAAGATAGACCATGAAGACAAAAAGCAATTTGGATGATGGAATTTTCTCTTACTTTCAGTCCCCAAAAAGGAGAACAAACCCTCCAGCAATTACTGAGTCAATATCCACACCTGTTTTACCATGTCTGAACACAGCTTTCCTAATTGTGTTCTTGCTGGCAGCACACATCATCTTCCAGTGCTCTACTTGTCCCCTAACCTTTCTTCTCTATCTGTACTACCTTTCCCATTTAGTAAATCCTGATCCACATTACAAGAAGAGATTTCTTCGAATTATCAGAGAACTTTATTTTTACTATTTTCTTGCAATAGCCGAGTCCTCCCTCTAACAGCAGCAGGTTACCTAGAATATTTCCCAGCAAGTGAGGACTGGTGATTTCAGTGCTGATGACTGTGCTCTGGATTTTATCTGGATTGTTTTATGCTGCAATTTTTTACACATTAAGATTACAAACTAACTCTGTGAAAGCTTTTCCAGCTCTACAGGCAGCTGATTTTTTTTTAGTTGTTTCTTACTTCAGTTGACTTAAAAATATAGTTAATTTTGCTTCCTAAGGAGTTATATTTTTTATTTACTTTGCTGGTACCTGGAGAAAAATTACATTAAGCCAAAGGATGGTAACAGAAAGAGGGAAACTCAGCTTTTATCTCATTTTCAATAAGAGAACATACCCACTTCAGAAGACAGACTAAGTGGTGTTAACCTTACTTTGCTCTCCTGGCCTTGTAGTGCTTTTATTCAGGGTTATAAAATTATCATGCAGGGACACAACATGGGTCAAGGAGAGGATCAGCATCAATCTTACAGAGAAGGGTCTTCAAGAAGAAGCAAGCCAGAAACAGCTCTCTCTTATTTTACTATCCCAAAGCTACCTGGCAAAAATCCTTCTGCTATTGTAAGACTATCTAGATCAGAGGTAACAGTGAAATAAAAGTGTGCATCCCTCAAATGAACAGGTATACTCTAGTGTAAAGTAACAGCCTTTAAACCTGTACCCTTTCTCTCCTGTTCCCATTTCCCTTTCTGACAATCTTTAAGAGGCAGGCATCGTGTGCTCAGCACTCTGCATTCCAGGGATCAGAATAAGAAGCAGTTGTTACACCAGGGCAAAGGCTTGCTATTTGGGTACCCAAAGTAAAGATCACAAATTCCCCTTTGGATAGTTAAATGGTGGCCTTTGATGTAGTAAAGATTTACAACTCTGGGGCTAATCTGTACATTAGCAGTGCTTAGGTATCCGAGGGTAAAATTCTCTTATCTGCAAGGTAGTTAAGGAAGGGGCCTTGGCCTGCAGCCCACCCCTCCCCATGGACTGGGAACAGCCAAAAGAGGAAAGTGAGCCATTTACCCTACCTAAGGATTTGTTAGTGTATTCAGGAATGTCAGGTTACCATGACAGGGGGAGTTATGGTACCATGGACTGAAAGGTTTCATTTCAGTTCCAGAAATCAAGCTGACAAAGATAAAGCAGACTGCTTCCAAATATAGCAAATGAAAATTTAAAACGTCAAACATAACAAATGGATTTCTCATATAAAACTTTTAATAATACATTGTTAGGAGTAATTACATTCACAATCAATTTCTGGGTATGTAAGATGCAATTTTTTGCGTTAGCTGATGGAGTAGCTAATTAGACATACAATCAATTACAGAACAATGAGATTGTATTTCTTCAGAAATTAATAGTAGGGATGAAAAATCTGGTAGAAGTTAAATAACTTATAATAGTTTTCTTTCTTGCATAGAAACTACTCAATAAATACATTTATAAATACCATGGAAATCACAATATATAAATACCAAACACAGTGTTACACATACAGTTCACAGTCTGGCCACATGCTGACTGTGGTTGAGGAAGCTGTTGTTGACACAACATACTAGTGCACTCCAGGGGAGCAGGAGGATTCATCAGTTTGCTGGTGCAATAGCAAAGATAAACAGTGTGGCAAGTGCATTGCACTTCACCGGTTGTGTTTGGCTGAAGTGGCTGGCAAGGGTTCTCAATCTCCCTCAGCAAACCACTTTTCCTGCAGTGTCAAGGGACAGTGTGTGTCCCACAGACAACTGACCATTGTGAAAGACTTCCTTAAATACATGCAGTTAAATAAATAGTTAAATAAATAGAACTGTCCATAATTAACATTACAACACGCATGCAGGAGGTGGAAGATGGTGCACTGCCTGAACGATGCTCCTCTTGGTGGAGGAGCAGGAGCAGTTCCCAGATTTTTTCTGTCCTGGTGTTTCTTAGAGCGGTGAGTCAGAATTTTGTTGAGCCCTGTTAAGAGGTGAGGAAAGAAGATTATTTAAGAGGGTGTTCAAGACAGTTATCACTGCTTAGCATTGCACAAACAGTTAAGGATGAGGGGTCTCTTTCCAATTCTATGTGCTATCTTGAGGGACAGCGAGAATAAAGTAAATGTTTCAAAAGCAATTCCTGAAATCCCAACATGTGCGTCTGGTGCCCAGCTGGGAAGCCTCTGCAGCCTGAGCTTCTGCACTGACTTGCAGCAAGAACCTCATGAACTCAGAAACAGGAATTTAGTAAGGGGAAGATGACTTTTCTAAAGCCTCATTTTCAAAGGGAGCTGAACTCATCAGTGTTTCTGTCCCTGCAGATGAAGTTGCTGGTACTCAGAGGTTTAGTACTGATGTATCAGCTTGAGCAAGGACCCTGCAGCAGGGTCAGAAAAACTAGGACTAATTCTGTAATTAAGCAGGAAATTTCCCTGTTGTTTAAATGTGATTAAGAAGGAATAGAAAGTATCACTAAGAAATCCTACAAATTAGTTTTCTTCTGGGAGTTTTACCTCTCAACTGCCCAAATTGAGAGGGAATGGGACTTACTTGGCCAAAATTGCCTGTACGATCCGCTGTACCCAGAGAGCATTGGGATCCAAGCACACTTCTCTGCCGTCCTTCAGAGTAGCTCTGCAAAACAGGGGGTAAAGAAGAGTCAGGAAACTGCTACATGGATTGTTTTACTCACAAAATGTATTCTTGCATTTTTACATTAGATAGTTTAAATTCATCTCGGCCGCTGTAGCTTAGATTTGGCCATTTTGTTTTATATGTTCCACAAGTGAAGAGACTAGAACCCTCCATAATTGTGTGAGTCTGTGTGTCTGCTCTGAAAGCAGTTGCATGTTGCCAAAAATCTCTATCAATATATATAGATGCTTGGTTTGGATTTGTTTACATTAGAAAAGTTTCTTACACAATTGAAACCTCCAGTGGTGAAAAAGTGGTTCAGCAGTATAAGGATTTCAACATTTTAATCCCTCCTCTGGGCTATTCAGACCAGGTTAGGTTCGTTGTTTCCCTGAATCTGTGTCTGGGAAGTTAATTTTTCTCATTGAGCCTAATAAGTGCAGGATTCAAGCTACGTCATTACCTCGTGTATTAAGAACTGACAAGTCCTTGCAATTCATATTCTACCACTAGAAATATTTAATATGTCCCATGACAGATGAGCAATGATCGGTTCAGGAATACAGGGTCATAGAGACGGTGAAAAATGTGGTGTATCACTTAAAGCTGTCTCTCCCAAAATAATAACCAAATCTGACTAAATCAGGTCAGCCTGCTCACTGTCACACTTGTGAAGCCCCAAAGTCCTGCAGCAGTGGCAGCAGCAGGGTGTATGAAGAGGAAGGAGCCTCTTGCAGAGCTACTTACATGACTTCAACGTTCTGGCAGTGGGGGCCGCTCTGTGTCAGCTTCACATCCTGAATGGATCTCGGAGGGATGAACCCGGCATGAGTGGCTATGCACTGGCACCGGAGCTCGGTTCCCATCCTTGCCACGGCCCTACCTGTGAGCAGAAAGGGCAGATTGGGGTTTAACAGGTGGCCTTATCATAACTATATCAGACATAAAGCAAGGCTGCTCTAGTCTAACAATGTTCTCAATTAAAATATTGCATTTGTCCAAGCCTAAATCCTCAGGGCATGAGTATCAGTAGCTTATTTGTTTCAGAGGAACTGATGCCCAAGCACGTTGGAAACTAAATTAAAACATTTTTTAAAAATGAACCCACATATTTTGTGGTTCCTTGTACTTGACTACACTGTATAGTTAATTGCATTATTTGAATATCTGGTTCAAAAAACTTGGCCACTCTGCAGAAGACAGAGCCTTAGACTTGTTCATTGTTTGGAGGCTTGCCCATGCTTCTCTTCATATTGTTTGCTCTCTGTTTTCCCAACTGCATATTACTTGCTTGAGGCAGGATGGTCACCAAGCAACTAATATGAGATAACTGTTCTCTGTGTGGGAAAGCAGAGAAATATTGGAACACTTCGGAAGATCCTGTCTCTAGCTGCATGCACTTCAAATGAAACATAGGAACAAAACAAATGCAAGTTGCATCCTTAAAATTTTTCCCACGAGGTGTCAGTAACTTTTCAGTCCAAAGGCTCTCTTTCTGACTGAAGAGAGGTGCTGAAAAGCTCCCAAACTAATTTACTGAGACAAATAGAAAGTTACTCTGCAAGGAGAGGCATCTCAGTAGATGCCTGGACAATGCTACAGCCACGGGGTCCTTGGGAGGCTTCACTTACCTTGAGACACAGCTGCTGAAAGCAGGAAAAGAGCCAGGACAGCCACAAGTTTGCCGTTCATGGTTGGACAGGAGTTTTTCTGTGGGTTGTTCAGCTCTGGTTCTGTGGAGCAGTGAGCTCGTGTCCTGGAGGATTGTTGATGCTGGCTCTGGGAGATCCATCACGCTTATATACAGTTTTGTGCCCAGCCTGTGTGCTCTGCTGGCATGGAGATTGCGTTACAGGAATTTCCCAGATGCAGTAAAAATGAGTCACATGACTGTTGTGAAACTCCTTCCTAGATGACGAGGAATTATTCTACTAAGAATGATATATTAATTTATTAAAATATGTATATAGTAGCCACACATTCCATTTTTTTTTTGTAGACTTTTGAGAATTTTGTGCATTTTCTAATGTATACCCTTGTTTAGTAAGATAACTTTAGGATGGTTTTAGTTACATTTATGCTACCACTTTGAATTATTTTCTTCAGTTCCTTAAACTATTCTTTGCAGGGATGCCAGATCTATACTTGATACTGAATTTCTTATCCCCATCTATGATGACAGCTTCTACTCCCCTGATTAAAGCCATTGGAGTGGAAACTGGGTAGTGCTGAAATCACTATAAAGTTTTTTTCACTGGGGTCAGCATTTTACCTCAACACTCTTTTGATGTTAACTAGTTTCATTTTTGTTCTTTTTTTTCCTGTTCGAGTGGCATCTAACAAAGTAAATTCATCACTACTACTCTGTTCAGGAAGGAACTGAGGGTTCAGTATTCAAAGCTGCCTGTGGGAAGCAGATATTGAATTCTGAATGGATTTGAAAATCATTCCTGTGCTTTTCATGTCACACATGTTAATGAATGATAAACAGAGGAAGCTTTATAGGCAAAATAACAGCATGACCTGGTGAACACAACTGCTTTGGTTTCCTCTGTAAGTCCAGATAATTTTTATAACTCCTTTCTGAAGTGTTTTTGCAGTGACAGTAACCTTAGGTCTTAGCAAAGGGAGATAACAGTAGGTATTATGGCACTGTTAGACGTTTCTGTTAGGGAACATTGTTGTGCGAGTGCTGAGTCTTTATTTGCTGTGGCAGGTAGAGACATTGCCTCTTGAGGGAGACAAGTCCAAGGGAAGATGGGCTCAAACGCTGATCCGTTGCTTAAATTAAGATTTGGGGGTTTTAACCCAGCTGGAGTGTGTGTGATTGCAAGAAACTGTTCGGTTTTGGTGCTGTAAAAACACTGTCCTTCTGTCATGATGACTTCTGCTGCTTCTCATCTCCACCCTCACAGCTTTGTGGGTTTGGGATCTGTGGATTGATAGAGGCACTTCTCTCCAACTCTGAGAAGTTCATAAAAACTCAATCATCTTTAGTAGGTAAAGCATTATAATTTATTTCTAGTAAGAATTGAAAGATTTCTTATGGTTTACTGTGATACACTTGTCATTAACTCGATAAAAGGAACTCTGCAATGAAAATTCATTTGTTTCCCATTACTATGTCAGCCATCCCAGGAAAAGATCCAGCAGCTTTGTCTCTTCTACCTCTTACTGAGTATTGCATTGACCAAAGATTCTGATTCTGACCCCTGAGGGTGCTCTTCCTTAACTGTGTCTCTTAGAGATCTTCACTGGAAAATACATTTAGTTCTCTGAAGGTGTGAAACAGAAGAGGGTTTTGCCAGGAACTAAGGTTTGTGTTTTATTGCTTATATTGTATTATGATGTTTGTGTTATATTAATGTGTGGTTTCACTAGCATCAGATTGTAGATGTTGGAGTTTTAGCCAGTTTACTTGAAACAAGGCTTTGCTGATTTTTTTCTTTTGGCTTCTTATCTCTGTGTCTCACACATGTATGCACACACACAGAGGTTAATTAACATTCGATTAGGGGTCCCACTTTTCTATTATTTGAAACCTTATTGTCTAATTTTGGTGCATACTCAAATGTTATCAATACTTGGGGGAAAAAAAGGAGAATTCCCCTTCAAATCCCCAAGGGAACTCAGTGAGTGCTTGTCCTCCTTACCGCCACACTCAGCTATTTCCTGCGTGTGGCAGTAATGGATCTGCAGAAATCCCCAGGTCAGAAGTGAAGCCAAAAGAGCCTGCTCCACCTATGCTTAGCCCTGCCCCCAAGCCAAGAGTATCTATCTAAAATAGCAGGATGTTTGTAATGAAATGTAAATCCACTATGTTTTCTGAGAGCTGAAGCATCTCCTCTCCCTCCACTTTTTTGCTGATGTTGCGGTTTCATTGGGATTATGTGAAGGGGTGTAAGAGACAATAGTGGCATGAAAAGGTTGAGGCTTGAGATCAAGCCCGAAGGCCAGTCACTTCTAATGTGCATTCCTGGGAGTGCCATGTTTCACCCAAGTTCTCCCTACATCCCTGCAACACTTTGCCCGGGATCTTATCCAGGCTTCTGCCATGGGAACTGCAAATCCAGTACTGGATTTTGGCAGCGTGTGTTTCCCTGCCAGCCATCAGGGATGACTGATGCAAATGGAATTGGTGCTCCTTTTGAAGGATCACGTCACTGAGTGAGTTGATACTGCTGCGAGCAGAGACCTTCCATGCTAAACCCTGTTAAAACCACACTGGCAGTGAACAAAACAACACTTATGCAATAGTCTGATTGCTGAAACTGCTGAAAAGGAAGTAAATACCTCCCTTGCCTGTGTTCTAAGGCAGGATATAGGATGAGTTCTCTATGTTGCAGGATGGAAACTAGTGGTTTTTCATGACTCATCACCTTGTCTACTGAGCACAAAAGTCAAAAGGCTGTATTTTAGGATCTTGATTGGGATCTTTGCATGTAGTAAAGCACACCCCACACAAGGGGATTCAGGTCTTTTTCAGTGACCAAGACCATCACTAGGGATGCAGTAAAGCTGAGCCTCAGTCTCTTATTGGTTTGAGTAGCTGCAGTTCCAGAGGAATACTCCAGTTCCTGGGCTGGTAAAGTTACTCCAAGAAAATTAAGAATCTATCTTGTTTTAGACAAATTCCAACCTCTCACTTGAGAAGTTGTGCACACAAGACCCAAAGGCCCAGGAGGCAAAGTTTTTGCTGGAATGAGGGTTCAACCTGTGCAAGCTGAGCTTGTGCAAGGTGAGTGTCAACTCCTGTCTCCTATGTGTCCTCTCTACCAGCTACTCTTGTTCCCCAAGGAAAAAATCTCACTCTGTCTTCTGAAGCCACCTCCTTTGCTCTGCAAAGGGCTTGGTATTCGCCTGCCATTCCACTTGAGCTGCAGAAAGCTGAAGGGACAAATACAGGAGCTAGGAAATAATCCCTTCTGCTGCTCAGAAGCTGGACACAATGTTGTGCAAACACTCCTGGAAATTTACAGTGAGGCAGAGCTTAGGGAAAGGTACGTAAAAAGCAAAATATCTGCTAGTCATCCGGGCTTTGACTTGCTACGGGAGGAAGTGATAGCAAGGAAAGGAGAAAGGCTTAGGTCAGCTTGTGGGATTTTTCAAACTTCCATGTCTAAATATAGATGGTTATGTAGCCTTAGTCAGGCTTTTCAACTGATTGCCTTTTAATTTATGTTTTTATAAATACAGTGTATAATTATATATTCATATGATTGCATACTTATTTATTCTATATATTTCAACTCTGTTTGAAAACAGTCAGTTCTGACTTGTAGCTTTCACTTAAAAATTTTTTGTGGATTAAATGAAATGTTTCATTTGATGCAATTCAATATGAGAAATTGCAAATGTTAATATGAGGCATCTAGTAATACTGAAAATTATACATTAGTATTCATTGTAGAATTAACATAAAATATTAGTAAATATCAATAAATTCATATTAATATAAATTTTATCTACCTGGTATTAACAGAAAAGATACTAAGTCCACCTAGGGAATTGTTAGGCACCAGCAACTGGGCTTTACTTGCCAGAGGAAGGCTGCATTTATTGCTTAATTGCATTTGCCTTTCATGAGTTTGGCCGGAAGCATTTTCTGACTGTGCAAGTAAGATCTGGCAGCAGCGGGAGGAAACGCATGGCGAGTTTTAAGAAGTTCATGCCAGGAACTTTTGATTAAGTTAGAAGCGGTCAGTGACCATAACACACGTCACACGTTCATGTCTGACTCTTGTAAGTGAGAACTGTCAGAAAAGCTGTAATGTGTAAATCTGCTGATCCACTGCATCTCAAGCTGCTGGACGGGTCAAATCTTACTGGTCACCAAAACCTTGAGGGGCAACAGCAGGAAGGAACAGAGGGTGTATTTGGTCAACTTACGGATTCAGATCTCAATCCAGAGTTGCTTTGGTCAAGAGGCCAGTGGGGGTCAAACCCCACCTCCCACCCTGGGGCTTGGAAGATGGAACTCCACGGGGAACTCATGGTATTTTGGAGTCCTCCACTGCTCTCACCATGTATCTCTGGTCTGGTGCCTGCTGCTAGAACCTGCTGTCTCAGAAATTAGATTTATATGGCCAGGCATCATCGATGTGTAGCAAATCACTGAGACAAAACATTTCTAACAGCCTTTTGACTGCAGAAAGAAATTAGCAGTGAATCAATGGGAATTGACACTGAAACCAATGTTTAGTCATATAAACATTTCCCTGGACCCTTAAGCAGTAACATAAAATAAATATGAAAGCTGCAAAATCCTTTTGCAAAGCAAAAAAATATGGTCTATTATAGTGTTAGGTAGAGCTAACATGAGACACACAAAAAAAAAAGGCCAAATATTTCCTGTTATATTAAAATAAATAATGTGTTCTTTTCTTCAGAAATATGATTTCTAAACTTCTTTTGCTATATATGTGTATAGGTGTCTCTCTGCCTGCATCTTTCTGTCTTTAAGTGGAAACTCCAGCCCAATAACTAGAAGTAGCGCAGGTGATGTAGTATCTCTAATTTTAACAGCTTCCTTGTGAAAACCATGAACTCCTAGTCATCACCCCGAGGCTGGCAGTGACTTGGAACTGCTGATGAGACAATGAAACACCTCGCAGGAGGTAGTTTAGGTGTCAGCCCTTGCTTTATTGCACCTGTGCTGCAGGTACACCGAGTCAAATACTGTTTAGCTAAAGTCACTTAGAAACTCTCTTCATTCCCTGATCTCATATTCCTATTTTACCCCTTAGCACCATCCCAAGATCTCTCTCCCGTGTGCTGCTGGCCAGCCTAGAATGTCTTAGTTTCATAGGAGCTTTGTAATTTTTTCCTATGTCATTCACTTTGGCTGCTTCCTGCAGGGAATTTCACCTGGTAGTTTGTCACCTCATCCATGAGTCTCCTGAGGTCTTTCTGCAGTTCTTTATAGTTGAGCCGTGTCTTTCCATCATCATCAGAGAACTTCAACTCATGGCAAGTGACCTTTCCAGACAACTTGTGCAACTGCCAGACCAAATGGGACCCCACATAAAGTGATGTAGGAATCCATGGGTGATGTTCTTTTATTGATAAAAGCTGATCTTTTCATTCTGCACTTCATCTCTTACGTATTCGTTTCCAAGACCTCTTTCTTAGCCTCATTATTTCTAATGTTTGGTGAGGGCTGTGAAAGGATTTCAGAAAGACAATATGACTCTACCTGTGGGGCCTGCCACATCTCTAGGCTTGTTGTCAACAACTGTAACGAGTGCATGAAAAATTACTTCCTTCCAAGCTACACAGATACTTCCTTATTATGTGTTTATCCATGTGTTTGCTAATTCCGTTTCTGCTTTAAGTAAGGCCATTTAAGGGTAACTAAATTAATCTTGTTTATTCTCATCCTTACAGCACTAAAACACATTCATTAAGCTTGAATCCTTGATCCATCACAGACAGAAGGTTAGAGATAGACACAGCAAAGGAAATATGGAGATTTAGCAGCTATCTCAGGAAAAGAAAAATAATCAACTCTAGTAATGTAGCAGAGGTGGGGGATCTGTTCCTTGCATTCTCATCAGCAAGTGTTTCCTCTCATTTCATATCCTTGAAGAACTCCAGGGTGTATTTTTCCTTGACTTCTCTCGCACCGGTGGCTCAGTATTGTCCCTGGCCCTGTAATTAGATGAAGTATAAATTTATTGAAGAAACAATTACTATTAATACAAGCTACAGGGAGAGCAATAAATGCTCATGAGTTGTTAAGGACTTATTTTTACTGTATCAACCAGCTGACATATGTGCAAAGTCAAGAAAAATCTGTGTTCCTCCAAGAACTGCTCCAACAGAAAGGACTTTGCACATGCCTTTGTGCAAAGTAGGGATTTGACTGTGCCTGTTTACAGCAATGAAAGCTCTTGGAAATGCCAGCTGCATGTCTGAATTATACCGAGAAAGAGGAAGGGAGTCTTTCAGAGTTTGATTTTTGGAAGTGCCAATCACACCCCAAATGTGCTGTCTCAGCAGAGGTTTAGGGGCATCACAACTGTGGCCTTTTGGGTGGCTTAATACAACAGAAAGATGTCAAAGCTAGGACAATATTTTACTCCTCAGGCATGTAGAAGTATTGATTTAGAGAGAACTGTGGGAAAGAAATACTAATGCCTGAAGAGGGTGAACATTTACATGCCAAGAAATTAAATGTGCCTTCTAAAACTAGCTCTTCACTGAAGGTGTTCTGGTAAAGGAAGCAGCTTACCTGGCCAGCAGAGCCTTTACAGTGAGCCGGACCCAGGGCGCAGTGGGTTCCAAACACACTTCCCTGCCGTCCTTCAGTGTAGCTCTGCCCAGAGAGAAACAGAGAAGTTAGGGCCAGAGGGGTCCTCCCACCCTCCTAATGGTTGGAAATGTCTCTTAGCCATTTGTCCATTAAGTTACTGAAGGACTTGTTTGGTTTTGTCTTATTTGTTTGGGGTTTTTTATGAATGATGTCAAGATAGGTGTTTATGCTGTAATATTATAATGAGCCAAATGAATTCTCTATTTGATTTCAGTTCTCTCTGGGGCCATAGTTTAGCAGACCTTTCAGGAACTTAATTTTTTGACCAAACCTGGCTGAAATTACGAATTCCTAGTGAGGTGGAGCTGGATGCCACACTGTACTGCAGAGAGGGTATGATTGTATTTGCTTAAGAAACCACAGTGAAAGAGCCCTTCTATTTACTGAATGCATTGGTCCAGTTCGTGTGACCAGTTCCTGGTGTGGTTTTAAATGAAGCTCACTGTATCTTTTACTTTGTGCCCACGTGGAATGTCATCCAAATTCCGCACTCCTCACGCAGGGAGTGTGCACTCTGCGTGCAGTTCTGACACAGGAAATAACTCACAGCCTTTCAAACTTTGCCTCACGCAGACCAAGTCAGTGGAATTCGTTTGAATTCATCTCAAGAGCATCAAGATTGTATCTTTGATTGATTCTTCATTGTCTAAGTTACTAATTGGGTGATACAGCTCTGGATGTGCTGTGGGGATCTAATTCTCTCCTCTGATGTTGGTGATAATTAAGATATGAGCAGAGAGTTTTAAAAAGCTGTCTGGAAGCTGACTGTAACATTGACAGGGAATTAGCTCATTCCTTTGGATAGAGGCCCTAATTCCTGGCACTTGGTTTCTCTGAGGCTTCAGAAGGGAAATATTCCACCCAAAGTACGTAACTGGAGTGAGAAATGCAGATTCAGTTCCTCCTGTTGGAAGCAAGATACTGTTAAGCAAAAGTGCTCACATGATTTCCACATTTTTGCAGTGAGGTCTTCTTTGGCTCAGTCTCACATCCTGAACTGTCTTAGGGGGGATGAACGTGGAATGAGTGCTTATGCACTGGCATTGGGATCCTTTATCGTTGGTCTTCTCCAGGGCCTTACCTGTGGAACAAAACTCACTTATGTCTAAGTACATGAACAGTCTCTTTATTTGCTGCTATGAAGCAATGTGTATTCCCTTCTGCCAGATTTACTTTTGTTCCTCAGCACTCTGATTTGCTGGATACTTGGATAAAATTAACTGCATCTGCACAAAATCAGCAGCCACATTTTTAGGGCTGTTGATGTACAGGTGTATTTGAATTTAAAGCTGGATCTCTGAGTGAAAATACTTAGGTGTTTTCATAGTGCCTTTGTACCTGGCCAGGTTCTACCTAAATTGCATCACTTGAACAAAGTGGGTTAACATCATTAACTGTGTACACATACTGTTTATTAGTTTCTACCATGATCATCTGCTCATGTTCTTTATTCTTTCCTGCAAATGGGACAATTCTTACTCTGAGGAAACACTATCAACAACCTGCCTACCAAAAATAAAATCACAAATAGGAGAAAATTGTTACTTGGAAAAGAAGAGATATATGGACATATTTAGGAAAAAAGGTCCTATCTTAAATCAAACACTTCTTAAAATCTGGAGAAAAGCATATATTATGGCATAGGAATAGACTCATTTCCTGACAGAAAGCATCCTAACAGGTACAAATGATTCCTGTGACTACTGAATGACAGTTTATTGAAGATGCAGAAAGCCATCATGGACATATCTAAGCCCTCTTGCATTTGCATATGTATGTTTATTAATTAGTTACCTGAGTTTTAAGAAATAATTTTCTTACCTTCTGACCCTGCCATTGAGACCAGATAGAGAACCAAAGCGACAGCAACAGATTTGCCATCCATTGCTGTGCAAAGTTTTCTTGACAGATGTCCCACTCTGGTGCTATTTCCCACCAGGTTTTATACCTGAGGCGTGCACTCCCAGCAGCCTGAGTGCTGACCAAATGGGTGCTGCACACACAGGTTTCCTAACACATGAGAGTGTTGCATAAGAAATCCAAATCTCTGTGCAGTCCATTCAATGGCACTTCAAATTTCCCTAACTTTTGCTGCTGTTTATTTTAAATTATTCCTTTAAATTGTGGTTGTTATCCATCATTTGCTGTTTGCACTTCTTCATGGGATATTAGTTTTAATCAGCAATGCTGAGCTTGCACTTGGAAATTTATAGAGCATTGCCAGATGTCCCCCTGAGCCAAAATAAAGGGACTTTTTTCCTCCTCTCTGAATACAGAATTTCTGTTCAGTTCTTTGTGTTACATTTAAGTGTCTTGTGCAAAAACTTTCACCCTACATAATTGCAGTAACTTTTCATTCCAGTCTTACTGTATTTTGCTATGAATCCAATGAAGTTATTTAGACAGTAACTTATGAAGGCAAGACATACCTAATGTCTATTGTTCTCTGAAAGGATTTTGTAATTTTCAGTGTGGCTAAAGGGATTTAGATGCTTAATTCTGTACTGAAAAGCTTCTCTAATCACTGTGCAGGAAATGATGCACTTAAAATGACTGAGGCATTATCACCAAAGGCACTTAAGCTCTTCTGAAACTTTCATCTGTTTTGATTATGAAAAGGAAAAGTATCTGGCAGAAAGGGACGTAATGACACCTGGTTAAAATAAGCACTTAGGAGGTTGCTTGTTTTTCTTTCTAACCTCGTGCATTTAGAATAATCACAGGTGTTTAAAACAGCAGATAAACACATTGTCATAAGTGACTTCTATTAACAGGGAAGAACAGCCCACGTCTGACAAAGGCAGTCACTAAGCCCAAAGAGCCCCAGTGCTTCCCTTAGCAGTCTCCAGGAACACTGAAACACATTTTTGGAAGCCACAGGGTTGTTGTTGCCTTCCTGAGAAAAGGTGTTCCGTGACTGCACGCGGAACAGAGATGTGATACGGTGTCATTTCTAGCCAGCCTCGGAATCACGTCTCACCAGTGAGTGATGATAACCTATAGAGGAAGAGGGTGTGCAGGTGACCTGCCTGGGGTCCTGGGAGCACAGCCATTGCTGACATTTTGGACAAGAGTTTCTGAGAAGAGCCCTTCCTTGGCCGTGGTTCAGCTCCCAGTAACTTGACTGGGATTTTGCTCGTGGCAAAGGTTTGATGTGTTGTATCTGTAAGGCACTAAAACTGGTGCCAGTCCTTTAGGATACACCCATACTTTTACGGCCATGCAGATCAAGTGGTTCTTCCCCACCTCTCCCCATTCTTGGCTGATGTATCTGACATGCTTATCTCCAAACTGGATCTCTGAGAGAAGTCAGCTTGTAAAAATCCCTCAGGAAACAGGGAGGCTTAGAGCTGTAAGACAAGTCTGAACAAAACCTGTCCCCTTGGGAAACTTTGACTCCTTCCCATTCTGAGGTCTGCAGGCTGTGCAATGCCGTGCTGTGGGACAGAGGCAGATATGGAGACAGGGAGCAAAGCATGGTCAGAATGGTTGTCCTCTTGCACAAGAGCTCGCTCAAACAGTGCTAAAAACTCCCTTTATGTCTTGCACCATGAGCAAACATGAGCTGATTGTCCAGAATATGGAGTGGCTCCTTGTTGGAAAAGACCAAAGCTAAACAAATATCAAAATATTTGTTCAACTTTCCCATTTCTCAAGTGTTCGCTACTCATATTCCAACATTCCTATGTAAATTGTTGTGTCATAGGTAGATAAGAGGCTATACAATTGGAGCTCTGTTTCTTAGGATTTCCCCTTATTCTCCTCGCTGGAATTAGGGAGGAGGCTCAGTGACTTCCTCAACATTTATCAGATTTCCCTGTTTATTTAAGTTAATGAAACCCCTTGTTTATTGTCAGGTTCTCAGCTGCTGTGCTGTTAGAGCACCACACTGCTATGGCCTTGCAGTTTCTGTGACTAACCAGTATTTATTCATTACTACCTGGGAATTTTATCATCCAGACCTCTGCAAACACCGAGTCTGCCAAGAAAAGAGGAAGAAAGTAGATGATTTTTATAATTCCTCCCATTGTAAATTATATGCACTCCCCAGAGACAACAATTTGCTGTTGTTGCAAACCACACAGACACCACAACTCAGACACCACTTGCCCTTCTGGGAACCCGTTATGTGATACAAACTGAAAGGAAATGCTTCCTCTTTTTTTCAGCTCTCTATAAGGAAATTAATAAGACACAGTATTGAAGTGAAAACATTTCAACAAGTCTTTATTAGGCACATGAACATAAATAGTTCCATAAATAAATAAATAAATAAATAAACAAACAAACATTTAAGATAAATTACATTCTTATGCAAAAGGAAATAAATATGCAAAAATAAATAGAAATACATGTATAAATAAAGTGCTTTTTTCTAGACAAGATGTGGATTTAAAATATATGTTTATACCTTCACAACACTAATTCACTATAAATAATATCTTGAAAATGATGGCACAAAACCTGATGTGTCAGAATTTTGACATCCCAATTCTGCAAGCTCCCCTTTTTGGCCAGTAGCCCACTGTGAGTGGCAGTGACCCAGGTACAGTTGCTGTTACCTGTCCATGCTTTGCTAAAGAGAAGGAGTTGCTGGTCTTTTCCTAAACTGTTAGCAAAAAGGCAGGAGTCATTTAGTGAAAGCTCTGCTGAGCATGCATGCACTGCACTGTTCCAGCTGTGTTTAGCAAAATTTAATCCAGAATCGTCTCTGTACCCTTTCACAAGCCATTTTTTTTCCTGCGTGTCAGGGTGTCACTCCTACCTAAAGACTTAAAGTACTGTTGTCAACTAACTACAAAGCAGGAATCCATATTCTAGATGCTGTTAAAGGGTGAAAGTAGGAGGCAGGAGAAGGGGAGCTGCCAGAAGCTGGGTGAGTGTCTCTCCTATTTTTGTCTTGCTGGACGAGTTAGGACATTTTTCTTCTCTGTCTTAGGACACCGTCTCAGGTTTGGGGTTTGCCCTGGAAAGAAAGAAGATGGAACGGGTAAGACTTGCTGGCATCAGCTGAAGTCCACCACTTTGTGCTTCTGTGCCCAGGCCCCTGAAAAACTGTAACTGAACCTGAGGGACACTGGTGCATCATGACCTTTTCACAGATATTCACTGGCAGTGGACTTCCATAGTTCGATGCTTCACTTGGCAAATGAAGCCTGATTTTTATCTCCCATGTAACTAAAGGCCATTAGTTTGAAAAGCTGATTGTTACTTTCTACCACTGCAAGCAAGAGAAAACCAATCAGCTAATGCCTGGATTTCCTGAGTAGTTGTGCTGCAGGTTCTCAAAATGCTTCTGTTTTAGGAGAGATGAAGGTTACATTCCAGTGGGATGTGTGGCACAGTAAGGCTTCAGTAGTTAATGCTATAATTAAAGCTCAAAGCAATCACAGTGTTTGTCACAATTAGTGAACACAAACAGTAGTAAGGGCCTGAGGAGACAGAATTTTGGAGCACTGCACACCGTATGTGTCTGGTAGCTCAATTAAAATACCGGTTTTCGATAAGTTGTGCTCATTGAGAAGGAATGACTCACTTGTCTAGAATTGCCTTGATGATCAGCTTCACCCAGGGAGCAGTGGGCTCCAGGCACAATTCTCTGCCGTCTTTCAGGGTAGCTCTGCAACAGAAAAGAAAGGAAGGGAAAAGGGCTACTTAGTGAACTCCAGGGCAGTGTCACTTTTGTCTCATAGCATCTTTCTGGGTATACACTGACATGTTCCCCTTTTAAGCTCTATCAATTGAGGCTGTAGTCTAGCATAGTTTTGTTTTTTAAATGGTTTCATATCTTCTCATATCTACTTGTTCGATGCATTAAACCATTTGCAGGACTCTCCCTCTTTTCAAAACTGCTTCTTTTCCCTCGCCAACTTGCTTTGTATTTGTGTTGGTCTTTCACTGAAGGGCTGAATCTTTTCATCTTGATTCAGAAATTGTACTGTTACTGGTTACAGTAAAAGTTCTGGACAATGACCAGATTATATGATTTCTATGCTAATGCTATTTTTTTCATTGACTTGAGTAGAAGGGTGATCATTTTTTTGACCCAACCATTGAAGCTGATGTTTTGATCACTTGCTCTGAATGGCTCTGTGCATTATCTTTTCACGTGCTGGTGGAATTCAGAGTTTTAGAAAGTAATCTGCTGCCTGATGGCCGTGAGTTTGCTGTTCTGCACTCTCAGCAGCTGCGCCAGCCGGCTGGTTACATCACTTCAGAGAACGCTTACACCGTCCTGAGCACAAAATCTGCTTCCTTCATGGCAAGTAACTGTGAGGGTTTTGCAAAAGCACTTACATAACTTCAACATTCTTGCAGTGAGGTCCGCTGGGGCTGAGGTTCACGTTTTGGATGAACTTGGGATGGATGAACCTGGAATGAGTGCCTATGCACTGGCACCGGAGTTCAATGGCTGACCGTGCCTGGGCGTTACCTGGAAAACAAAAACAGGTGGAGTGTTTCACTGTTTCCGCTGGAAGCACAACATGTTCCTTTTGCTGACAGCATTAGGAGAGTTCTTTGCTGCACTGGTCAGACAGCACAGTCTCTCCCTGTCAGCATTTGCCCTGGCCATCAGACAGGAGAGCTTTAGGAGGGGTTCCTTTACCTTGTGTTCCCACCGCTGAGATCAGGAGCAGAGTCAGGACAGCAGCCACAACCTTGCCCATCATGATGCAAGAGTGTGTGTGCCTCGAGTCGCCTGGGCCTGGTTCTGTGGTGGGGTGAGCTCAGGCAGCTCCCGGGATGGCGAGTGCTTGTGCTCTGGGGCTGCCCGTGTTTATATCCTGCCTGGCTGCCCTGTGCCCTGCAGCATCACAGCCACGGAAACTCCGAACCTGCGAGATGCTGCTGTGCAGTGAGTCACAGGTGAATGGGCAAGCCCCTTTCCCTTCATGGCCACAACATCCCCTCTCGTTAACACAAAGCACTTCATTAAGTAAAGACAAAAAGAATTGCCCTGTGTGGAGTTTCTAGGGGCTTTGTAATTCTGTATTTCTTGTGATAATTTTCTGACTTTCCTCCACTGGTGGAAGGCATTTTCTCCATTATTTTCCATCTGTGTGTCTTTAGTCTTCTATTTTTTTTTTTTTTTTCATTTTAAGACTTGCTAGAACTAGGAGGTAATAATTGTAGAAATGATAGATACTAGGTCCCCTTGCCCTTATATTACTTTATATTAAAAAATAATTATATTCTGAGATGACATCTGCAGAAACACTGACAGTATGTTTTTTGATAAATTCAAATCTGGCATCAGTGGAATAAGCAACAGAATCCAGACTTATTGTTGCACCACTGAGAACCTACAGAACATATTATTATGATATGATGAATTGCTTTGCCTAATAAGCAACAGAATCCAGACTGACTTTGTTGTACCACTGAGAACATACAGAGTATGTTATTATGACATGATGAATTACTTTGCCTAACCTAAGGTGACTTTTTTTTTTTGAGCATGACTGCCTCTTCTGAAGCCTAAACTTCTTAGCTCCTTGCTGCTTTGAATTTGGGCTGAGGAAAGTTCTAAAAGCTGCTCCAGGATTCTGATTCAGAAATAAATTGAGCCACTTTTTCAAATTTGAATTTGACTCTGTGAAAAGAAAGTTTTTTTAATTATAATAAAATAAAAGGAAAAGTGAAGATGGGATCATGAAGAAGGATTATTCAGATACAATCTGAGATGTACAACCATTTTTACTAGCAATATAGACAAATACTAAAACACAAGTGGGCTTTATTTGGGTTAAACAATAAGGAATCCCATTGTTGTTCCTCTGCCACGTAATGGAGAAGTCAAAGGAACAAAGCACAGGACCAGATATAAATGAATGTAGCTTATTTTTCTCTGAGTGATCATGAAGGACTTAGAAATTTCCATATGCCAGACTGAATTCCACTTACTATTACTATATCTATCAGTGTCTGACTGTAAATAGCCTTACAGGATGTGTAATAATAGCCTAGTAAGAGCTGCAGCTCTGGGATTAAGCCCGTGGTTTCCCTACCGCTTTCCAGCGTGCCGCCAGCACAGCTGGATTAGCTAACAGGGCACATCAGCACCTAATTACAGCCGTGTGTGTCACACCAGGGGGCTGCCTGGTGAGTGTCCTCTCCAGCCGTGGCCATCGGCAGATGTCCAGGAATGCGTAAGAAAACGCTGAAGTGTCTTTGACACTCATCCCTAGTAGTCTTCCACTACGAGCCTGGTTTCATTTGCTGCCTCCTGATTCTTTTAGGGGGAAACGTGATGTAGGTATTGATCCTTATCCCTGATTTCCACTTCCTTCATAATTCTGTAGGCCTTTATCACATTCCTGGTCAATCTCTTTTTACAAAGAGCTGCTGAGAGCAGCACAGATTGGGTTGTTCATTCCTGCCTCTGGAATTTTTGTTTCCCCCTAACACGCTATTTCCATGCACAACAAGCTGTTTACAGAAATGCAAGCTGGAGCATCGATGGAAATGTCTTCTGGCCTGCATGCAAGGATGAATTGCATTGCCAGAGGAGTGTGGAATTCTCTTCCAAATAAACCCAGAAAACTGTTATTCCTCTTTAACTTCCCCACTGATTTTCATTATCTCAAAGACAAAATTGTTGTTTCTGTACTCTACATGCAATGAAGCTTTTACCTTTTGTCTTCTTTGTGCAAAACCTTCTGCCTGTTGCGTTTTAAGGAACTGTTATTTCTGCTTTCTTGGTCCAGACAGATCAGATGTTTGTGGCTCTTGTGCCTTTCTACTCAAATGTAAAGAAAGGGCTTAGGTGTTTTACGTTTATCATAGATAATATAATGATGACTGTATAACAAACCTTGATATGGAGCAGTGAGGACAACTGAGCACTGTTCTGGAGGCTGTGCTTTGGCTTGTAATTAAAGAGGTAGTGAGCAGAGTGTTCAGGAGTGGCTTGCAAAAAGCTCAGAGTCAACAAAGATAAAATTCTTCTTGTGGTTGCGGAGAGAATCAGAAAGATGAACTCTGTATGAAAAGATCACGTGTTTTATTGTAAACTGTGTGATTTGGGTGAAAGAGAGGAGCTGCTGTTATTAATTTACAAGGACCTACTTTTGGAGATGTGAGGCGGGTGAATTAAAAGCTGCTGGATTTGTAGTGCACACAGTTTCTGACTGAAGAGAGTCATTCCTAAGCCTTAAATATGACTCTCATAAACAATATCTGGTAGCCTCCTGCTAAATAAACACTTCTTTTGTCATAAGGGTCATAAACACAGTTGTTGAGAACTTTTCTTGGCATAAGAGTGCCTTAACAGCCAGCAAGTGATAAGATTTCTGAGTACTGATGAGCTTATTGGCAGTATATGACACAGAGAAATGCAGACTCTCATATGTCCAACTTTGGTCACTGATGTGTGGTACAAAATCCCTGTCCAAATCACATGGCAAACTGGTATGTGCTGCAGTAGTTCAAATCAATTTGGAGGTGCTACAACAGGCGTAAAATTCGGTAATTCCACTTATCAAGGCTTCCACCTCAGTTATGCTATTGCACAACAAAGGGCAGGAGAGGTACCAGAGTGAAAACACTGGAGTTTCTCAGATCATTTTCTGTGTGCTCCTGCCCAACCTTCCCTGACTTGTGAGTGCCCACAAAATTTACATTTCCTTATGCTCACATGAGCAGTGAGGAATTTTTTTCCCCTGGGGAATCTCTTGCAGTGCCTTGTCCTCATCTCCCTCAATGATTGTTCACTGGTATCTTTAGAAATCATGCCTCATGCCTGGAATTTTACATTCAAAGATGTAAAAGATGATTTAGAAATTGCTGAGCAGCTGAGTCAGTCCATGTGACCTGTTGGGGTTTTTTGAAAGAGTATTTGATTCAGCAGGAAAGGGTAGTCCTGCTTGAGCTTTAGATTTCCTGCAGGCAAATTCATCATATTTTTTTTTATACTTCCATGACCCTGTATGCAAAATCTATCTGACTTGAGAGGGCCAAACAGAGAACTTACTTACAGTGACAAATACCACAAGTCTATGTCTTTTCTCCCTAACTATTCCTTTATTAGATAGCAACAGCCCTCCCAAGATTTTAAGTTTGCCAACTGTCACACTGAATGACTTTTATAAGAGTGACATGGAATAAAGGGCTGTAAGTAGAAGTGCAACCATGAGATCCACGTTTAGTATCTACCTTCTGATGAGCTTCAGCAGTGTCTGAGTCAACCCTCTCCAAAACTATTCATTCTCTTTTGTTTAGTTAACATGCAGTTCTGCAGACCTAACTTGTTTTGCCGAGCCCTCCTTCTCAGGAGAAGGTCACTGAAATTTGTGGGGCTGCCTCCTCCCCTCTTCCTGAAGCTGCCTATCTTTGATATTCACCACCATTAACAAGGGTGGAAATGGCATTTGTTCGTTTCCAGAAGTGCTGGGCACTGGGCAGGAGCTACAAAGGTCACTGTGTGAGTGTTCTAAGAAAGTATTACTTAGTCATAAAATTGCACGGTCTTCTGAGAACCAGGATGAGAGGCAGAGCTCTGCTGTACCACAGCACTACTTCCTCACAGTGCAGGAGGTGATGCTCCCAGTTCCTGTATTTTCCGTGTGGCCCATGATTCTTGCTGCAGAGAAGCACAATTGCAACATCTATGCTGGTGAATGTTTTTTTCCACCTACACTGCTGGTGAAGTCTCTGGTTTTCCGGCAGGAGAGGCACTTTCGAGTTGTGTCTTGAGAGGACCTGGCACGTCCCTGCAGCACAGACAGGTGCTCCAGCAAAACCCACTTATATAACACACCTAAACCCATCACTAGCAATTCTTCCTCTCTCCTGAATTTTCTGTTAGCCAGCTACTTGTCCCATTGTTCATCCTGCTGGCTGCTCTGGATCCTAGTGCTGTGCATTTCATACTCCAGCCTTGCAGCTGGACTCCTAAAATTCACCAGTGGCAGCGCTGAGCTTTGCTTCAGCGGAGTCCCTGAGCTACCAGAAGAACATTTCTGGTTGACTCAGAGTTTGGTTCCCATTTTTCAGCAGTCTGAAGGAATCCAAAATTGCAGTCCTTTTTTACTGTGCCCTTCGGCTGATCCATAATACAGTGAAAAGCCTTTTGCTGATCAGCTTTGATGGAAAATATCTGCCTTGGTGTATTCCCGGGTTTTCCCCATCCATGTAGTAACTGCATAGGAAATGAAATCATCTCCAGAAAGGGAAGTCGTATTGGAAAAAATAAAAAAGAAAAGGAAGAAAAAGAAGAACTAGACAGGATGCTGCCTGAAGCATGAGCAGGATGTCCAGGCTACTCAACATGCAGCAACCTTTTCAAAGGAATAAGGTGACCACTGCGGTTTAATTGCATTACTTGCATTTTTAAGAAAAAACTAATTGGAGTAGGATTGCTCAGGGACTTCCCAGTATTGCAGTTTGCACCATGTATTGTCTTTCTTATTAAACAAATAGCTTTATTCATTAATCGTCATAAGTGACTGAAAACCAATTACAATACATGAGCAGAAGAGTTACTCAGAAAAATATTTTATTTAATGTAACAGGACCAAGACTTCTAGGACTGAGCAGAAATGGTAGTTGAGAATAAGGAAAGGACTGGAGAAGATACTTAGGAGTAGCACTTGCTTATACTCCCTCCCTGACTCCCTGGCCTCCCCTTTGTTGGCCCATATCCCCTCATCTGTCCCAAAACTAGAAGCTTGTGTTCTAGGTAACCTTTACCTACTTGAGGGGGGAGGATAAAATAAGGACAGTTTTACCAAAACTATAGTATTTTCAAGCCTATAAACAAAGCAGAATTAACAACCCTGTGCTGTATTCCGTGAGTATTGCAGTTCTAATCATCCACTTACTGGTGTAAATCTGGAATAAATTAAAATCAGCGGAGTCACTCTTCAGCATTGGATGTAAATCTGAAGAGAACAAGGTCTTGAACTCAGAGGGAGTGAGATGGTGCAAAGCAGAACAGCTCCTAGGGAGCCAAAAGGAGTTCGTCACCCTCAAATTCCTTGTGTAAGTCCAGACATTTTTTATTCCCAAAGCTTTAGCTCTCTGGAGGAAAGATCAGTCTGAACTGGAGATAGAGGGCTCACAGGCATGCTTTTTGCCTGCACTGAGAGAACAGAAGTTGAACACAAAAGAACTTGGAGAGGAAGGGAACTGCAGCTGCATTTTATCCATGAGGGCCCATCTCCATCGTGTGGGAAGCCAGCCCCTTGTGGGACTGATGGTCACTGAGCACACTGTGTGTATGTTTACATCATGGGGAACCAAGAGAGAGTTTTTAGCTCCTTAAACAACAACCTCTGACACTGGAGCTGAGGGGAAATGCTCCTGGAGCAGTGTCCAAGCAGAACAAACACATCCTAAGGAATCCACTGCTGGTGTGGTCCCACTGGTCGGACACTGCAGAAACATTGTCTGACTCCACACAAGTAACTCTTTCCTGGGAATTCAGTGCTACTGGTTTATTTACAAGTTGAATGTTTGCCCTGCTGAGTGCATGGCCTTGATTTCTGCAGATTGACAATCTGTGTTTGCTTTGTTCTGTGCTCTGTTGATTTTCAGTATTTGCTGTGGAAGAGATCCATTTCCCCTATTAATAGGTACAGGTAAGGATTTGTGTTGCAGCTGCACCTGAGTTTTCCACTTCTTCCTGCAGTTGTTACAGATGCTGGGCAGAGGTTGGGAAGGTCAGCTGCAATGGAAACAGACCCCAGGTCCTGTCTCTTCCCACCCATTCCTGCTCCTCAAGAAAAAAGAGCAAAGGCAGCACCCTCAATGTCTGTTTTTCCTGCTTCGTAACACTGTGCTGGAAGGTAATGGTTTTCAGGGAAATCCGACTCATTTTTCTTGTCACTGGATTTTCCTCTTCTTTCCTTAATTTCATATGGTTTATTTCCTATTTGAAATGGAAAACCCCAGGGAATAATTTACATTATATTGCTTCTTGGCAACTACTGCCATGGAGAACTTCCTTTAACTCCAGCGAATTTTGTAACTCTTCATTGAAAGTCAGCAGCAGGTCAAACAAACACTTCAAGTATGACCTGTTTGCTTTCTCCCTCTCCTCACAGCAAACCAGAATACTTATGTGACACAGAGAGTTTGGGAACTTACACCCTGGGTTTTGTCCAAGCACTCATAAGTAGCTCTCTGGATTTTTAAAGGCCCAGTGGTATGAAGACAGAATTCATATTGTTTTAAACCTCCACAGATTACCTGCAGAATTACAACCCTTTTGGAAAGCAACTCCATTGGCGTGCAAATTTTCTCAGATTTTGCGAGCTTGGCATTGAAAATACCATTATTTAGCAGTGTAAATGTCTGCCTAACTATCTCAGTATTTATACACTGAATACTAAGTGCATTTGCAATTCACTCTGGTACTTTGGAGGAAAAGATGAAGCTAATCTTTAACTCTTCAAAAGAAAGTGACTGGACAGTTGAAAGGAGTGCTTTGTAATCTCACCTGAACACCTCATCTGAGGTAGATCCTATCTCTCTAATACTGATTTATGTCTGTGGGTGTGATGTTTACCAAACCACCATCAATCAAGATCTGAGCTGGCTGGAACTGTCCCAGTTAGAACTGCAAGTGGGTCTATATCTTTAGCAAGGTGTGTCCTGAACTTGTGAAAGCCCTATCTCCCTCTGCCATTCCCACCCTATCCTCTCTTCAGTATTAGGCATCAGTGTTTTGTCCTTTCTGGGCTTGGATTCTCTTTGGGTAAAAGGCATCCTCTCCGCTTTATTCTAGGAGAAGTATTTGTCATTGGGATTTGAAGAAAGATGTGGAAATTACTCTTATAGATCACTGTTTCTCCTATTTACAGCCCAGAGCTAATTTCCTCTTACAAGAAGTAATGTTATCAGAACCCAGGAATTGAACAGTTTTGTTTAGCGTAAACAGCTGCCTTGCTGTGTGACACGGACCATTAGTGGTCGATACCAAACTCAAACACATGAATATTTAAAGTAGATCAAGGATACAAATCTGCACCAAGGAGTTTGATTTTCCCCAGCACCTTTTCCCTGAAGGTCTGACAATACCTGTTTGTTGGGTCCAACCAGTTGAGGTATCCAATCCCAGCACAGTTAATCAGGAAACCATCCACTATGAGCACGGGGCACAGAGCTGAATGTTTAGTCACCCACAGAAAACAATATCCCTTCCCCATTCCTCTAAAGCTTAATAACCTCTGGAGAGCTCAAGAGTTGGTAAGAGTCACTATGAGCCTTGATTCCAGCCAATATTTTACCATTTTCATTTCTGAAGTGGCATGTTTGACTGTCAATCACACATATTGCTCAGAAAACATTACTAATTCTTCTGCAAAAGCCCCATGACTTCAGCAGTTTTGAAGGACAAAGCCTCCTTGGGTAGAAAGATGTCCTCCAGAAGAGTTCTTCATAGACTGTCATAGAGTAAATGTGGAATACAGGAGACCTAGGAGCCTTTCATCTTGGATAAACTTAATGTTTCATCTACTTTTTGGCTTTGATGAGGTTTAAAAAGTTCTCTCCTGAAAAGGTTTTCCTCATGGGTTCTAGTTTTACTGTTCTACTTAAGGCATTGAGCCGAGTTCAGTTCCACCAAATCCAATAGGACTCTCACAGAACATCAGCACGGCTGCTCCTATATAAATAAATATAAAAAAAAATAGCACTGCTGCTCCTATATAAATAAATATTAAAAAAAAGGCTGTCTAAAACAGCTTTATTGTTACTGTCCTGTTGACTGCACATTTGGTGCTCATTACATGTGGAGTGTGATGAGTGACAAAAGCCTTCAGGAGCAGAGCAGGCCCAGCAAACTCAGTGAGGACACCAACAGTTTTCAGGCAGTAGTGACTTAAAGGTCTGCACCAGTGGTGCTCAGTTGTAAAACACTGTGCAATTATTAGTACATAAGGATTTGGGTTGCACTTTAGTGAGGGACATATGACAGTATTTTTTATCAGGGAATGGTTACTAAACCACAGTTTGAAAACAATTTCCTTCCACTTAATGTTGCAAGATGAGCGGGATGTGCACTTGATGACTTGAGAGTCACTGTTCACCTTTCACACGAATTCCTGAAGTACATTATAGTGTTGTGGGAAAAGGAATAGATACAGGTCACTCCTGAACTTGTAGCCTTTTGTTGTAATAAACTTTAGGTAATAAGGATTCCATTTTAAGGTGAAATGCCACCTCCTTGGAGCACAGGTACTCTCACTGAGCAGTGAGAGAATTGGACAGGAAGGGGGAAATGAGTTCTGGAGTAAAGTTGTGCAGCCTTGTTGAAGTTTTCAGTCTTTTATGCCCAGTTTCAAGATAGGACTCCATTTATCATCAAGCATTGAAGTCAATATACGTTCAGAATAAAAAAGCTGATATATTCTTTGCTGCCCTGGCATAAACAACCCCGCCATGATAGACAGTCAGATCCTGTCCAAATATTTCTAAAACCTGTCCAAACAAAAAAAGTAGTACTTTGCATCATGTACTTTCTTGATTTGGCATTTTGTGATCCCTGTTTACAAAGTTGTGTGTCATGTCCTAAACTCATCCCAGTGCACTGTGAAAGGAATGCTTGTAATTCCATATAAGCCAGTGCATGTCCTATCCTTTTCACAGCCCAGTCCGAAAGGAAATGCCAAACATCATGGTAATAATCATTTACCAAAAGAAATTCCAGATGAAAAACGTGGGTCTGTAGCAGAAGGCATAAAGGCAAAGTAGCTTGGTTTTTAAACACATTTTTTGAGTACTTATGTGATTTTTTGAAAGTAAGAAGTGGAAACTAGGTGACAGAAGTTCAGACAACAAAGGAATTGCTTTTCTTCTGGAATTACTAAAAATCACATTTTACTGTGTAGGCAGAACATTAAGGCAAGTTGTGTTGCACCATGGTGAGTGCCTCAGAGTCCTCCTTGATTGGCCTGTCTTTATTTCTTTGCAGAATCAAAGATATTTCCCAGTCAACAGCTATTGTGCTGTTTTACTATGACTTGGACAAATTAACCCAGAAAGGATTAGTGGTTCTCATTAAGATGCAGTCAAATCACAGTTTCAGTGGAGGACTTTTGGGACTGACTTTGGGTTTTGGGAATTGGAATGAGCTGAGATTTCTGAGGTGCTCATCATTACAGACAGGTTTTTTTCATTGCAGTGCCGTCATTTTGCTTTTGGGGTGATTCTTTTTTTTTTGAGAGGGTCCCATTTTGTAATCTGACTCTATGACAGTGGTAGTGAAAGAACTGAGGAGATGGTGCAAAAGCTGCACTGCAGAAGTGGGAAGGAGAGGCCAGGGCTGAGGAAGGAATAAAAACATCTTAATGGCTTCCCCAAAACTGTGTGTCTCAATTAGTGTAACAACACAGTCTACAAAATGATTTACAGTGATCCACTGTCTGACGGACCAGACACGCTGTATTAGCTGGCAGATAATTTCTGGAGGATTAGCAGCAGTTGCTCTAAAGCCTTAACGAACTAAGGCACCATGAAGTTCAGTTATACGACACAATGGAACTACAGGGCATAATGCCATTTTTATCACGGAACGAAAGCCTTCATTTTGAGGCAAGTTCAGTCACGTTGGCTCTTCCTGCTAGCAGCAATGGGTGTAAATTATGGCAGTGTTGGATATCTCTGATAACATGTTGAATCCATGAACCTCAGCAGCAGCCAGGGAGGGGACCAGGCACTAAGTGCTGTTAGGAAGCAGTCAGACCATACTGGGACTATCTCCAGTGCACACCTCCTATCCCAGCTGGAGCACTGCAGGTGGAGTGTGGTGCTGCATGGAACTGTGATGGTATAAAGGGAGAACAGGCAGGCTGGAGGCACAGGAGCTGCTGTGGCCCAGGATGAGTGGCTCACAGACATGCCTCCTGTCTTTCCTGCTGTGACCATGTCTCCCTGGACTGTTTGCCTGCAAAAGGCAATGCTGGTGCATTGGAGCTTTGCTGGTTTTCAGGGCCTCATTCTCAAACGCATGAACCAGCCCTCACTCATTTCAAGTGAATCACTGAGGGTACATCCAAAGGCCATTTTCGCGTCATTCTTGTACTTGGAGGCAGGAACTTGCTAAAGAGGTCCAGCAAGACAATTGAATCCTCCCTGCACCATGTTGCAATCTCCCAGGGTTGCACAGTGTCAGCCCTGTGTACAGAGCCTCCTCTGCACTAATGGCACACAAACAAGGACGCTGTCATTTTGAAAGAGCCGTGGTGGTCCCTCTTTCAGGCCAGCAGGCCAGCATCCTGCCCAGGAGCAGGAATCAGCACTTTGATGTTTCTGCTCAGTGAGAGTGCCTGTGCTCTGAGGAGGTGGCATTTCATCGCTGCTCAGCCTGAGTTCCTGGTGGAGCTTATTAGTGGGTTGAGAGTTATGATCTGTGTCTGTAAGAGGATCAGTAAGTGGATGCATTAAATCCTCTTTCCCCCCACAATCCTAGCAGCCAGCACACTTAGAAAAGCCAGGAATGGCAAGGAGTGTACCTGCAGGGTGTCCAGCAGCACATGCAGTCTTACCAGATGGCACCTTAGAGCCCTTGGTACAGGGCTTGCCATGGGCTGTAAGACTGCAGCACCAGCAAGCATCCCATGCTCCTATTTTGTAAGTGTATCTGGAATAATGGGCTCCTTATCTGCAACCAAGCTTTTGCGCACTCTCCCAGTAAAAATGAATAATGGTAGTGGTGACTGAGCCCTGAGATGCTCTGCACACTGTCCTGCTGCTGAGCCACAGCTCTCCAGAACGGGACAGAGCCTTTCAACACCCTCCAGCTTGCACAACCAGCAGCTACTTGCTTTTGTCCCAGGAGGCAAAGAAGAGGCCTGAATCACAAAGCTGAGATCACAGTGTGGATCTGAAGCTCACATTCCCAAATATTCCATTTCCATGTGGATAATGTGGATATTTGAACACAGAAATTTTGTCTAAGGATATGACATCACTTTGTGATGTACCTATTTTCTAGTTGGTGTTACCTGGTAGGGGATGTGATGTTAACATTAAATATGAAAGTTCCACAGATTGAAACTCCTTGTCTCCCAGGAGATGTGTTGGAGCTACCAAGACTTCCTGAATCATTTGTAGAGTTCAGAAAAAGAAATATTAAAATATACAGTATGGAAAAAAGGTTAGTTTTAAGGCCTTGAGAACAGCATGATTGATATTTTAATTTTATTAAAGAATATATACACTTTAAAAAAAACAGGAGCAGAGGGTTGCCATGGGTTATGTGATTAAATAAAGAATTGGCACAGTTCTCAAATACAAGTGGTACAGAATTTGGACAATGTAAGTGAAACTGTGTTCCTTTTTCCAAAAGTAGGATTTGGGAGGTACCAAGTATACTTGAAAGTATGGATTTAGAAGACCTTTGAACAAAACATCACCTTAATTCTGTATGTTTTGTGAGAAATGAGGCAAATTATGGGTACAAGCTTATCTTTAACATTTCAGGTACTTTAACCCTTTAAAAGGGAATCCTGTAAATCTGTAAGTCAGAAAAATAGTGTCTTGCTCTCTACCTTTCTGGAGTAAGTCTACCTTATAATCCTTTGGAAAGGATTCAAGCAAAATATTTCACCCTCATTGCACTTCATAAACAAATTAACTGACACAGAAAAAAAGGATTTGAAGTGGATTATGGTTTTGCTCCACACCTTAGAGCCAGGAAATTCAACCACAGGTGACACACTGGTTTCCAGTGCGGGCTGTTTTCATTGTAGTGGCTCTTACAGACGCTGTCTGGGAGCTGATCTTCCTGCCTCAAGCTGACGCAGGTTGCACTCCTAATGAAGGATTTGCATGATTTGTTTCTCTTCTGCATTATTTGGCCTAACACATTATTGGGGATTACAAGGGTCTTATTCACCCCACTGAAGTCACTGACATGATTTCCCTGTCCCACTTGTGTAATCTGATATTTTTGACCCCATTTCACAGGTGTTAAGAAGATCCCTGAACTGAAAAACACGACCAAGACTTCCTGATGATATGTGCTGCACTCCTTTTGTGTGTGCATCCTGCACCAGTCTTTTGACTAGAGACGTTGAATGGTTCTGTTTTAGAAGGTGTGAAAGAAGTGGACATAATAAGCATCTGATCATTTCATGACCATCAGAGCCCATGGTAATGTTTTACTTCAAAAGGCCAGATGAAGCATTAGATGAGTAGACACCAGTAAAAAGGGGATGTTACAGGAGGAGAATCTTGTTACTTACATAGGAACTAGATTCACAGAATCCACTTGAAAGCATCTTTATGAAAACAGATTGTGAAGCAAAGTGTCTCCCCTGCTATTACATGAATTTAAAAGCGTTTAAATATTTTTACATTTATTTTCAATTAATATCAACATAATTTTTTACATCTTCAGTGAGAGAGCACACAGGAAATACTATCAGGAATCAGTGCTCACTGTTGTGGCAAGTGGGTGAGTTACAGCAGGGGAATATTTGGGCCCAGCAAGGACCGGCTGTGCCCTGAGGGACTGGGAGCCAAACACCCTGACCCTGCTGGCAGGGCAGGGACCCCACTGCCCAGGCTCCTTCCCACAGAACCCCTGCAAGCAGTTCAAAAACAGGAAAAGAGTTCAAAACCAGGAAAAATGCCAAAGCCCAAGCTTAAATGGGCTTCTGGGCCCTTGGGCAAGAAGGGGTGTTCAAGAGTGTCCCAGGTGAAGCTCAGAAAGGCAAATTGCTAGAGGAGTTTGACAAGATCATTTAAGAAATCAGTGTGTAATACCTTCTGTGACCTTTCTGGATGTCTGTCTGATTTCTTCCTACATCTTCCAAACAGAAAAAATCTCTATGTAAATATTTTCTGAACAGCAAATGAAAAATACAGAGGTTTTCCTTCCAGTTATGGCACAACAGTAAAGCCCTGGCTGAATCTCTTGGCCTTTCGTCTTTAAATGACAGCTGAGCTTTAGAGACATGTCCTTGAGTTTTTGAAATTGTGTCCAACATATGTTTCCATGTAAACAGGCCTTTGTTACTCTCCTGTGAGGTTCCCTGCTCAGTACCAGACACTGAAGGATTTTAAATCACGTGTACTTGCTCTGGGCTTGATCTTCTGTCCCTTGGCAGTGGTGGCAAAATTTCCCAGTGTGCTTCATGGTCCAGTTATCTGCTACAAATGCCTTAGGTTTTGCTGAAAGCTTGGAAGTGGCCTGATTTTTTTAGAATGCACCTTCTGTTGTTATTGTAAGCCAGGTATATTTGAATTTCTGGTATTCAAAATCATGTCATCATTCATAAAAGTCCTTGTCCATGGATTTCGCCATTCCTTAGGTTTTTAATATTAGTACTTCTGTCACTAATGATGAAATTTTAGACTAAATTTATTCATACTCCCAAATCAGAGGTGTTCCACAGAGGCAGCTCCTTGCTATTAGCAGCCAGTGCACATTTTTTTAGAGAAATTGGAATGAAGGAAGTATTTCCCCTACCCCATGCCACCAAAAACAGGCACCATGAAATTAAGTATTTTCCCCCCACATTTTGGTCTAGTATTTATTTTTGAAAAAGATGCAATACACTCTTTGGGCACATTGATAGCACCAGGAGCACTGTCAGTGAAATACATGAGAAATGTAGAATAAAACCTAAAATATAATGGTTGTCTCTCCTAGAGAGGCTTTGAACTGCATGTTTAAAGGCTATCCCATGTATTGTAAGCATCTGCCATGATACAGTGTCCAAACATGGACTTGAATTGAATTCTTGAGGAGTTTTCTTTGAACGGGAATAGAACAAACTGATGCCCATGTGATTTTCAGAACTGGTGACAAAGAGGTACTCATATTTAATTTTATGAGAAACAGATTAATTTCTGTTAGAGGAAACACAACCACTGAAAGCAACCTGCAGGAGCAAGTCCCTGCACGCACAAACCACTCAGGAAATAGCAAGCTGTTGACTGGCTAACTGGGCCTTTTCCTAGAACACAAGTGCCGTGTTGTGTCCTTAGTCTAGCTGGAAGTTTGTGCTTCAGATATTTTGCTGTGTCTGTGTCAGACACATCAGCCTGAACCTGGAAATTGTCAGGTTATCCCCGTGGGTCAGAACCGGTCGGAAGCTTATGGTGTTAATGAGATGTGCCATTCAGCAGCCCCAGTGCCAACAGTGTCCAACAGACAGGGAGTACAGCAGCCAGGATGAGAGGTAACATCTACACTTCCTGCAGGTATTCCAGTGCTGGGATGCCTCCCAATACCAGTAGCTCAATCATTTTAGGTGCTCGCAGATGCAGTCAATAAGATCCAGCCCTATTTATGTGGTTACAATATTTAATGAGAGAAGACATTCTGTTTCCTTGCAGTTAACTCATAAATCTGCAAGGTAAAAGAGAGGCTATTTCCTGTTCACAACAAGGGCAGAAGCAGCCTCTTGCCCTTAAGACAGAAAAGGTCAGAGTGGCCATGTCCATTTCTTGTTTTGTCCAGGACTTGGCATTTTTGTTCTAGATTTTTTCCTTTAATATTTGGCTTTCCTGAGAGGATTGCAATTTCTCTTTACAAGTGCTTCACTAGTAACTTCAAGCAAGCAGTAGCCTGAGTATCACTTCAGCTTCTTTGTCCAGGACCAGTTTTCTTTCCTGCCCTTGAACCACTGTAGCATTTATGACTTAAACTGAATCTCTCGTGCCCCTTTTCTGCTCTTATTTCTTGTGCAGGAAGATCTAAAAATATCCCTGACCCTGGACTCATTTTCCGTTTCACATCAGCTCCTGCGTTCTCAGATCCAGCACGGGCACGCCTTTGGCAGGGAAACGCTGGTGCGGTTGTTCTGCATGTGCCGTGCAGCGTGTGAGAGGCAGCTGTACCTCAGTCCATCCTTCTCTGTTCTGCCCCAGGTCACCCCCGTAAATCGCAGCACAGTAGCATGTAACTACAGCGCTGCTTTAGGCGAGCTGATCGGGAAGTCAAGGTCTTCCCGCGTGTCTTTCAGCCAGGAGCGTAAGGCAGCAGTAGCTATGCGCGGAAAGCCCTTCTCCCGGGAACACGCTCCGAGGTTCCTGCGCGGGTACCGCCGGAGCGCTCCGGCCCGGCGCGGGGCGTTACGCGGGCGAGCAGCAGCATCTGGTGTCCGAATGTGGTACAGCAGCCTCGGCGCTGCGCTCGGGGAGACGGTTCAACACCAAACCCAAAACCTGCCAGTCTGACCCTGCCCTGGCCGCGTATATTAAGTTCATTCCACCCGAGTTATGTACAGACTTAGGCACGAGAAGGTTTTGCTGCTCTGAGTAGTGACTGCAGTTGCTCCGCACAGTTATCCCTAACTGTGATCACATTAACATTATTAGATAAGATCAAAAGGTCACTGATGGGACGATTGATACATGCTGAACTGTACTCGTATTGTATGTGAAGAGTTTTAGAGGGCAAGGAGAACTGTTTCCTCTTCGTACATAACTCAGCTCTCAGAGATATAAGTTTTCACCTTCCTTATTAATTTCATGGTGGACAGCACAGGTCCCACAGCTCTGTGGGACTTCCACCACCTCTCTCCAGTAACAAATCTGACCATTATTTAGTCCTGCCTTCTGTTTCTAACCTTTTATTCTTCTATGAGTCATTTCTCCTCTCCTTTCTCAAGGGATCTTTAGTGATGGACATTGGGGTCAGGGTATCCTTGCCACCTGGGTCCCCTTTCAGCAGGATCCTGAGAGATCCTGAGCCACAGCTTTTGCCATCAAAAGCTGAGTAAACCCTTCCCCATGCTTTTCGGTGTAGTCCTGTGTTCAGTGTCTTCAGCCTTTGTTCTGATTTCTGCTTATTTTCCTGGTAAAGGCAACCACTTACTGACCTGTAGTTTTCCAGAGTTTCAGAAGACTTTAAAACTGAGTACTTTTCAAGCCCGGTCCCAAGGCAGGTGTAAATGAGAGGTTTGGCATCAGCTATGTTTTATTTCTACATGTAGCATACTGGAGTCAGTGTATATTTCATGTTTTCCTTTGGACATTCCTTAAGCCTTGGAAGTTCTAATAGCCTCCTTAACACTTTAATTACGTGGGCCCTTAAAACATCTTTCCAACATAAATATAACTTGTTTTTTCTGCACTCAACAGAGCATCTCACAAGGGGGTGACTGATACACAAATGCTGACAGCTCTGACAGTCGTGTCACCAGTGGGAGAGTACCTTTATTTCAACTTCACCACGTTAAATACAGACTTTTGTCAAAATTAATTCTTCAGCCAACATAAGAAGGATATGGACCCGCTGGGGTGAGTCCAATGCAAACCAGTCTATGGTTCCATGGAAGCGCTGCGGGCGTGGGATGGCGCCGTCTTGTGGTGCTTGTGCGGCACTGCAGCCTAATTAGACACCCAACAGTCTTGGCCTCTATCACAGCACTGCTGGCTTCAGTTTGATATAATTATTAGTGCTTATATTGCAATAGTGGCTTTTTTCTGGATAAAGGCTAACAAATGTGTCGTCAGGAACGTTTATAGTCTAAACAGTTACGAAAAGGTCGAGTACTAAGGAACTAGCTGAGTGTGAGATAAGGAGTTGGCATATGACATAACTTTTGTTACATCATCTCTATATCAAACTTTTGAATATAATGGCATTTATTCAGTTTATGTACCAGGGAAGACTTGCAATAACATGTTTTTCTGGAAACTGACTTGCTGGAAAATAGAGCTAAAGAAAAACATAAGAAATTAAGATAGGCAAGCCAAGGGAGAGCTGGGAGACATTACATTCACAAGAACTCCTAACAAAATCCAAGTGACATTTTTTATTTCAACATGTAAATTAAGTATAAAATATACACTTTGCAAGACAACTTTTAAGTTACAAAATTTTAATTCCCAGGTGAGGCAAGCCAGGATCATTAAGGTGAATCACTGCCCTCAGAGCACTGATGGAGAGAGATCTTGCTTCTCCTTTTCCAGCATGGAGATCTGCATGTGTAATTCCTGTACAAAGTCTGTTACACTGGGAAAAGGCATATCCTGTACCTGGCAGGGCCTTCCTCAGTGCTGGGGGAAGTGGAAGCAGGAGGATCCAAGCCCAGAAGAATGTCACCTTTGATGGCATTTCAGGTGACAAGGGCAGCTGTCTCTGACCAGCAAAGATTGTCCCTCTTTGGAAAACACTGTCACTTCAGTGCAAACCTGTGATGCTGGATGTCAGGAGTGATGCCAGGCTTAAATATTCACATCGATCTTGTAAAAATGTTTGTTGGTGTGTGAGGCTTCGATTTCAGGGTATTTCACTAGATAATCCTTCACTTGTCACAAAAGTGTCAGAAATGCTGAAATGTATTGCTGTAAATAAAGGCTTGAAAATTCAGCGGCAACTCTTGCAGCGCTTTGAGCTGACAGCAGCACACAGGTGCTCTGTGACGTGAGCATTCAGCTCCCTGGCCATATCCCTCCGGGAGTCAGCTGGACATTTACTCCTCAGATGCAGTTCCTGTTTCTGCAATAATTTTGGCATAACATTTCATGCCTGAAACTGCTTCCATTCCTGCACCTGTTAGAACCTGTGCTCTCTGCACAGATCAGGGCGAGCCCAACTTCCAGAGTCCTAAAGACACTTTTATTTCTATGCAACCATTTAGCTGATTGACCATCCTCTTGTTGGACACTGCCACATATGTCACCCAGCAGGCTGTGGTTTTCTGTGTGCATTGTAAAAGCTGGGACAATACCATCCCAGCAGTTGAATCTGCATTCCCTGTGGGCAGCTTGTTCAGATTCTTCACTTGTAAGGACATGTGTACTGGCTAGAAGCAAAGTATTGCCCACAGGGCTCAGAATGACAGTTTCAGATGGATAAATTCCAAACTGGAAGACACACCCTCCAAACCACTGTGCAGGGAAGAATCTTTCCAGAATTTCAGCATCTCCTAAACAGCTATTGACTTGTTTATGTTGCCTTACACGGGCACTGGCAGAGCTCATAGTCCAAATCAGGTAGTGGTTGGATATCCCACCATGTTCCATGTGCTTCTATTCTCATCTGGACTTTTTTTTCCAAAGCGCTTCTAGGCCAGAAAGACATTCAGATGCCCTGAACAATTAGATCAGATTTTAACCCTGTTAATTCCCATAAAACCTAGTGTAGGTTGTAAATGTAAGAGCCAGGCACTGGCAGGGTTTGGCCCTTCAAAGTTAGAGACACTATTGTTTCCTCCAGTGCCACTGAAATGCCACCGCCTCTGCCCTCAAGGGGACACATAAGTGCCACCCTGTGCTCTAGGATCCTACTCAAAAGCATTTGGGCCTTGAATATCTGAGTGAGAAGAAAAATGTGATCCATACAATTGGACACTCGGGAGAAGAAGAATAGGAATGTGACGCAGTAAGTATATAAACGTATTTACTCTTGGTAAAACGTGCTCGACAGCTGAATGCCCCAAGGGATTGTTTGATATTGTAATGGAAAAGCAGCATTATGGAAGGCCAGGAACAGTGCAGAGCAAGCAGCTGCAGTGTCTGAGGGGTGATTTTCAGTGAGGAGACTGAGCAGAGTTGAGGAATGTCTGTGTCAGAGGGTGAACTTTCTTAGAGAGGAAGTCACAGTGGTCTGCTCAACCCACCTAGCCCAGGGCAGAGCCTCGGTGAGTCAGCCCTGACCTGTTCTGCTTTGCACTTTCTCCTTCACAGTGTTCTCTGTGCTCCTGTGAGATTTTCAAGAGGAAATTCATAAATAAGTGCCAGGGATGCTTCTAGATCATCTGCTCTACTGTCTCGTTAGATGTCTAATGCAGTACACAAATTACATGGTCAGTTCTCTGAACAGTTTTTCTGATGCACTTCAGAGCTGTTACTTGCTGACTGTCACTTTCAATATTCATTAGAGAGACACGTTTCAAGTGCCAGATGTTGCTGGTTTTACAGCATCCCAGCAGTTTGGAGTATCACTGGAGTGGTTTGTGCTCAGCAGCACACAGTGCAGCGCTGTGTGCCCTTCAGAGCCAGGACGTGTGGTGTGAAGAACGTCTGCACTGTGCAGGGGTTGTGAGCTCAGGAGCCTGGGCTGCTCAGACACACCATGACTGCCACACATTCCCCTGTGCCCAGCAGCCTGTGATCCCTTGCTCCATAACCACAGAGCTAAAACAAGAGAGAACTGTTCCTCACACTTTTATTGCACTAATTGTTACATAGGTAAGGACCACTGAAACATATTTCAGTGTGTTTTGCTGCAGGGACAAACTGTCCCCTCATCTGTACAGGAGAAGCTCTGCTGTGTAGTACTTTTCAAATTGAATCCCCCCATTTGTACATAATTTGTACATAAGGCAACATAAACAAGTCAGTAGGGGTTTTCTATCTTGAAGACAGAATCGTCCAGATATAGAGTGACTTACAAAAAAAAATGGAGGAAATTACATTTCATAGACTTAAGAAAAATCTGTGTATGGAAACACTGAGTGTGAAGGAGTTACAGATTGTAAGTGCTGTGCAAGTTGGCTGGGTGTGATAAGGTGGTGATTTTACTCCTGACTGAGCTGTAATGGGTGACAAGCTGTATGACTGTAGCTCTTTGGGACAGGGCAGTTCCTTCTGGTTCTGCCCTCTATGGAATTTTGTAGCTCCAGGCAGTGAAAATCCTATGTGCATTTCTGAAGTCTTATAATATTTCATGGATGACTTCATGGGTGTGGATAATCAATGCCAGGCACGAGGCATGAGTAAAGGTGTTCCAGATGCTCAGGTTGGACCTGCCCATCCAGCAGTGGCTCACAAAGATAATGAGAGTGAGACTGGCAAGCTGCTTTCCATGCAGGCAAAGGTCAGTACCTGCCAAGTTCCAGTTCTTGATGTTCTGTCCAAAACTATAGCCTTTAGTCAGCAGCTCTGCTCCTTTTCTGTTCCTTAAAAACTCATGGTCCCCAAAGTCCACCAAATGGTATGTGTGAGGGATTATGGCCCATGACAGTATATAAGCCTTTGTAGTGGCTGTGTGCATTGTGTATGTAATTATCTGAGCTAATCATCTGCTACCCCTGTTTCTGGTTTCTGTGCTTATCAGCTGTGGCTCCAGAACATGTCCTGGCACACAAGTATTGCTGTTGGCACTTGGGTGTGATGACAGAAGATAATCTTGCTAAAGACTGGGGGGCCCTTTGCAGGGTAAATCCTGTTTAAAATTCCTTGATTTGTTGCTATGACCAATGCCACTCCCCTGGTAGCTTTTGTAATGTAAAGGGAGAGATTGATCACTTGTTTTATGATAACTTCAGATCTTGTCAGTTGAGGGTCTCCCTCTGCATTAGAGTAGCTGGCTCGGAAAGCCCAAGAAGAATTTTCTGTGTTTGGAGTTAATGAGTTGACTAGAAATAGGTATTTGCAAATAGGATTAGGGATTTTCCTTCTTGCTACAGAGCAGAGGAATCTTAAGTGTTTATCAAAGCCCTTCCACTGAAGTGCAGCACGTGTGTGTGGTGCTGCTATGGCAGCCTCCTTATTGTGATTGTCTACTACAAAAATAGAACAGGAATGTCTGCTTTCCCTATTTGAGGTTCTCTCCTATCTTTAGCAGTCACTTTGTTAATGATTTGAGGCCAAGTTATTAAACAGCTCAACTCCAACTTCCAATTACTTATTAACTTATTTGGTTATTAAATTATTTGGTTATTAATTATTCCCAAATCTTCATTTGCGAAGCCTAGCCATGAATTATTCAAGGAGCAGAAATGTAGCACAGCCTGCAAAGTCTCCAGGACCATCACATTCCCTGCCTGTTCTAAAGGAATTATTGTTACCCTTCTGCTTAAGAGGTGAAATAGTACAACCAAGTTGTGACTTGTTCACAGATTTTCAGGGCATGTAAACTATGTTCATTACGAAAGATGAAAAAGTAATCGTCTTTGTGCATTGATTATTTAATTTTTATGAAAGGAATCAAAGCATTCCATTTCTTGGAGTTTGCAGTGAGCTAGTTCCTGCTCTGTGGCCCTAAAGACCTGCTTCCCCTCCCCATGAGATACCTATTCTTAGTCTGCACTGACCCATCCCTCCAAAGTACTCACCAGATAATTGTGCATGACTCAGATGAGATCAAAACTTGGACATTGGTAGGAGCAGTTCAAGTGTGAGAAAGAAAACTGGAAACAAACTGCAGCCACACTGTCCAAGCCAAGGTAAGAATCAACATGCCTGGTTTTAATGGAACCGTAGGATTTTACCACAATTAGAGGGTTTGTTGCTTTATTATATTAATGTCTTACTGAGACATCTTTGCATGAATCTAAGTAATAAAAGCATTGGGTTTTCAAAACTTGCTTTTAAACTTCAGAAAGAAAAGCTATCCCTAGAAACTTAAGGTTTAGTTTCCTTTTTAAGTTTAAAAGTTCAGGGTCAGGATGAAGGTTGATTTACCCTGGTGTGTTACCATCACATTGCCCTGTTGGAAGCTAATAATGTGGTCTTTAGTTCTGAAAATACCTGGGAACCTCCTGGTACCCAAGAGCTTCACGGTGTGAGTGTCCAGTGGGGTGGCAGACTTGTCAAAAACAGATGTTTGATGTTATCTTGGGTTAGAGCCTTGAAGGGGTCAGGCTGCCCCAGATCTCTGCTCCAGCTCTCTGGTCCCGGAGAATCAGGCAGCATGCCAAAGTGTCTGAAGGTGGGACAGGAAAAATCAAACCTCTGGTTTTACACCAGCTGGGAAGCTGTGTGGATTTGTGTTAAGCAATTATGGATGAGATTGAACAGCTCCCAAGGCTGAGTTTGGCGTGAAGCTCCAATGCCACCACAGCATGGAGATTCTGCGCTGTTGCGAATCAAGTAAAAGATCTTGCATGTTGCTTCCCTCTTGTGTTTTGAGAGATTCCCAGTGTTGTATATACCAGTAAAATCCATATGTCAATATTTTTGAGGAGCAGAGCTAGAAACTGCAACACAAACTATAATTCCAAATAGCAGGTGTACAGTGGGGTGTGTGTGGCAGCGTGTCTGGCTCTGGAGAGGAATACACCGGAGGATAAGACGTGATCAGGAATCAAATATTTGAGTCTGTTCTGCCTCTCCCTAACATCAAATTATATAAAGCAGAAGCAACTTGATATCAATTGCAGTGCAAGAAGATGGGTGTGAAGGGAAATTCAGGCCTGGCATTTTTCATGCTCTTCTCTGCGGCCCAGTAACTTCTAGTTTTGCGTTTGATCTGGTGAATAAACTGCTTGTTGTAAATGGGTGGGCAAACAGTAGGAACTGGGAAGGTGTGTCTTGGTTCAAATATTTTTTTTTCCAGCCTAAACATCTGCTTATACAATTACCTGCTGAGCAATTAAGGTAAGTGGCAATCCTTTCCCTCTTACAGATACAACTCTTGCCCAATGAGTAATATTCATGAGGTTATTATACAGTTCAGCAAAAAATGGATTACACAGCTGTGTGTGGTCGAGGGATCAAGCTGTGCTGTCACAATTTCTATCATAACGTTATAAATCCATGTATCTACACTTAGGCATGATCTGATGGTTTGTAGCAGTTATTCCATCAAATGCTATAGATGAGCATGTATCTGAAGGAAAACTTACTTTATCCAATGGATTAGAAAACAGAAGAGGTTAAAGCATAACAGCACTTCGGGCACTGGATGTTTCAGAGTGTGTCCTGCCAGCAGATGATTCCCGGGAGTCAGCAGGTTGCCTCTCCCTCGTGAAGTTAGTGATTAAAGTGTTAACCGGAGCTTCCTAGAGGTGTAACCGTGACTAAGGGCGCGCTCCTGTCAGCGCTTGGAGGAAGGAAAGTGTGTAGGTGAATATTCCCGACATGCACTGAGGTGCGGGGAGTGTCCTGGGGTTCCAGCACTCCCAGTTCAAGCAAAATAGTAACCGACAGCCCCGCGGCTCCCATGGAGCAGCCGAGGAAGCTGTCAGCCGGGGCCATGCTGTCATGCCTCTGCCAGGGCTCAGGGAAAGGTGTGTGAAACTTCTCCTTGGATCGCACGCCCAGGTGAGTGCAATGGAAAGCTGGAGCTGTTCTGCTTGCAGTGTAAGCTGTAGTGGCAGGGGAAAGCAAGGTCCTTCGCAGCCACCCAGAGCTCCAGTACGATTCCTTTGGGCTAATTCGGGTGCCGGAGGGAAGGAGAGATGCTCGCTCAGACATTCTCGTCAAAGCAGAACCTCCCGCTTTGGGGGTTTGTGAGTCAGCTGAGATTGAAACAGGCGGGTTATAGATCATGCTGCTGCTCCGTGTGTCCATGGGCACAAGCCTTCTCTGCCCTGTGTTCAGTGGCCTCTGTGATTTAGAAGGTTGATCAGTGACCTTGGGTGTTCTTTTTGGCGGGTAAAAATGGTCTGTGCTTAGCGGCCCAGAACAGAAAGTAACTTTAGTTCATAATAATGAGTTACTTAGTGTTTGAAATGTCTGAGAGCCCTGCTCTATCGATGTGTGAGGGGAGGGAACTTGTGGATCTCCTCCGTTGTGACTGGCACATATTCAGATAAACACCACCTTGCTGCTAGTTTTGGCAACCAAATCCCGTTGTGAGCCTGCCTGACCAGAGGGCTTATCTGTGATTTGAAATCAGGTAGTGCTCTTACTGCTCCGTTCTGGGCAGCTGACTTTTAAAATAAAGTGTGAAGAAGTCTGAAAAACCAAGGAAAAAACAACCCCCTTGTTTTCAGTGGGGAAAACACAATTGTTCAGATTAAGTACTTTGTTCTAATTAAAACTTTTTGATGGCAGGGACATCTAACTTAAACAAAAAGAAAAAAAAAGGCAACATGAGCGCTCACAACTAGACTATGTGACTAGTAAAATTATGCTGCTAATACTGAATTTATCCATGTGAATAAATCCTAAACTCATCTTTATAGAAACCAGTAATGCTCCAAAATTTTGCTAAATACCAGACACCTGTGAGTTTAGAAAATGACTTGGATGTGCTGTTGTGCCTATGGTGCAAAGCTTCTTGCTGTACAAACTATTCCATGTGGGTGGAATTGATAGCTGAGTTAACAGACAGCTGAGCCTTGTGGCTTCCATACAAGACAAGGAAAAGGTTCACCCCGTCCTGGTTTCCTGTGGGTTTGGAAGAGCTTTGGGAAGCACTGGGTCAAAATACCTGGAGATCTTTGTGGAGGTTTGGGGCTTTAGTGTGTCTCCACTGGTAGGAGCTCAGCGTGGCACACTGCACGCTCTGCCGTTCCTGTCATAATTTATGGATGCACCAAAAAGCACATCCAGGCTGTGACACAAATTAAGGTGCTGCATTGCTGCTCCTGCTTGCCTCATTGTATATCTCAGGTGTCCCTCTCCTTCCAGCCCTCCTCTGCAGCTGCCTCTTTTTCTTTGTGTAAAAATCTGTGTAGCTCTTTGCACTTCACTTTGCTGTGTCATTCCTCCACTGTCCTGTCCCTGGGCTGTCCCCTTAAGCAAATGACTTAAGGATCACTGTACTGAATGAAATGGAATGAGTCCTCTCATCTGCCTTTCTACTGACACTTGGCTTTTATCTTGGAAAAAAAAGCATTTCAGGTAAGATATAAAGCTCCGGAGAAAAGTTAAGCTCACTACCTTTGCAAGATTTGTCTTGTGCCCTGATGGGAGTGTTGATGGTCTCACAGCTTTGGGATTGTGGTAGTGGTCAGTTTTCTTTCCTTTTCCTAGACTTCTCCAATGGCTGCAGGCTTCCTCTAGAGATGCTCAGTTTGCATCTGCCATGCTTCTTATTTACTGCTGACTTTGCCTTCCTTTTTCTTCCCTTTCAAAGTATTTTAGTCTTCAGTCAGTCTTCCTCCAAGCATTATATTTCTTCATGGTTAAGTCTCAGGTCAGGAGGTTAGTCCAACCAAGATCCCACTTTCCAGGTGTTACCTGAGGGAATTCTGTGCTTGTAGTCGAGTTTAACATAATGGTAAAGACACCTGTGTGACACCAACCACATCAGGAGATGGCTTTGAATAGATGGCACAGCCATATGTTGTCAGAAGAGCTGGAAAACTTGCATGGTTTGGTTAGTTCAGATCCAAGGGAGTAGTGGAAACCATTTAATTTCTCCTATTTGCTTCCTCAAAAGAGCTACAGGGAAGTGACACAGAAACCAGTAAAATACCAGGAGGTGATAGAAAATCCAACAGCTTTGTGGACTTAGGGAGCGCCAGTGCAAATATCCTGACATCTGTGGTGTCGGGTAATTGTGCTGGGGAAGTCACTGTGTGGTCTCAGTCTTCACATCTTGGGCTTGGTTAAAAATAAAGGCTATGTGCAGCCAAAATGTGCCCATGGGAAGGGTACAGGGAGAAGTGGTTTGTCTCTGGGTGAGCTGGTGGTGTGGAAGTGTTTGGTACAAGGTTGATAAGAGCTGGTCACGTAACTGAAAAAAACCCAGTGCAAGTTTTTGTGCTGTTGTGCCAGCTATAGGAGAGAAGTCTTTGTCCTGGGTATTGGGGCAGTGAGGGACAGACAAGGGAGAGATGTTGGTTAAGAACTATTCCTGTCACCGCCTACTCTTCCAGCTAGCTTTATTTTCAACATTTTAATGGCATCTAGCTGATTTAAGATCTGCTTAGTATGTTTAAGGCAAATAATTTACTAGGAGCCACCCACTGTGTAGCAGAACAGGTTCATCTCCTTTGTTTTCTGTGTGTGTAAAGATCACTTCTCTCCATCTGTAGAGATCAGCTTTTCCTTTCAGATGAATCGTTTTAAGGACAAATTGTATAGAAAAGAATGCAGCCACAAGCAGTGAGTGGTGCTGGAGCTTGCCAGCGTCACTACTCCCTGGTTAATAAGAGGTGATTTGGTTCTCCACTGCTCCAAGCATGTTGTTTCCTGACAGAAAGGAGAAAGCTTAAGTGTGTATGCAGTTGTTCAGGTGCCAATGTACATAAACTCCTCTGCATCTGGTAAAATTGGCTTGCAACTACACTGGCACAGGCAGCTACTTCAGTTAGAGGTCTCAGTAAATCACATGAAATCAGATTTCAAGGTGTGACCAGTGTTTACGGAACTTATTTCAGAGGCAAAACCTCAACACTGGTGTACACAGTGTATTCCTCACACACAAACTGATGTCTGTATAGAAGTCCCTGGGCTTGTTTGGTACAGGCCATATTTTGTTTTGATGGATGTCACCAAAGGACAAAGGGAGTGCTGTTCCTTTCAGTGAGCTACTGATGGAGCACTGCTAGAAACCCCAGCTGCTCAGGTAAAGCTCATTTTGGTAGTGCACTCTGGTTTTAGAGGTTGTGAAACAACTTCCTGTATGTTTTGTAGGGTGAAGATCATGTTTTTTACATGCAAAATATCCCATTTGTCCACATATGTTTTTTGGAAGCCATTTTTCTATGATTATGGAAACTGGGTGACTTTAAAAAAGCAGCTCAGTAGTGCAGGACACAGAAGCGAGGCGTTTACTCTTTGCCCAGCCAGGATGTATTCCAGCCTGAATGCTTCTTCACTTGATTCTTGGAAGGCTGCTGGTCGTTGGAACTGTAGGCAATCAACTACTTTGCAGATGTCTTTGACCAGGCCCTGTCCAATGCAGGCTGAAATCAGACTCGACTCCATCTCCTGGCAGAAGGGAGATGGACACTGAGTGCTGTGAGGCAAATTCCTCTGTCATCATTCCCAAACAAGAGAAATAAAAGTGGAATGATAATTTCCAGTGCAATCTTCAGAGATTTTACTACTTTTCATGGGATCTCTGTGGGGGTTTTTCTTCCCCCCCAGATGTGTGATGCCACTTCTCAAGCTGAGATGGAGTTTTTTTCATCATGGCATCAGTTGGCAGTCTTGAGTCTGTCACGTTACTCTCCTCAGCCTGCCTTCTAGTACCTGAGGGGGAAGGAAAGAGCCAGGACTTGGTAATTAAGCTTATGGAGGAATGCATTGTTGGAGTCTCATGGGTCTGGCTTGTTGCCTGCACAACATGATGGAATCAGGACGTGGAGATCTGTAAATTGTATTGCTACATCCCTGTAATTATAGCCTCGTTCACTCTTTACTATCCCAGCTGCTTCCTCAGTGTGCTGCAGGACACTGCTAAGGATCAACACTCCTCTTGCCTAGTTTTAGGAACCCAGTGAAGGGTGGATTGCTGAGTACGGTGTGTTCCAGTGCCCCTGGGCAATGCTCTCTATCCATAATGGACAAATGGATCCTCACTGGTACAGGGGCTGCTGACTCAGACTGTTAACGAGTGAGGCATAGTCATGGAGTTGGAGTAGTCCCAAAACTGCTTGAGAAAGTCCTGATATATGTAGTACTTGGAATTTAAGTTACTGGTATATACTTGGTGGGAATGGCTTATGGCTTTTTTACGAGGAGTGGGAAATGTGTGGGTATTAAGGCAAAGTATGAAATAGTCAACATCAGTGTAGTGAGCCCTTAGCTTGAGTGTCCCAACCTGTTTCACTAAAGCTTTGCTCCTGATTCCTATTTAGTCTCCCCTAGTGGCACTAGTGGATATATTTATTTTTCTAACCTTCTGTTTAGATTCATCTCTTCTGAGTAAATGAAGAAAGTGACTATGAAAGCACAGCATCTTCCTTCTGTTTTCATCAATGAGGAGAAGTTCATAACCAGGTAAATTATTAAAAAAACCCAAACATTTAATGATCTTGCTGCTTTATTTCACATTAGTCCATATTTATTCCTTAACAGGGGATCCTGTCCTGTAGAGAGCTGAGCCTATAGCAGCAGACATTTCTACAACTTAATTTATTTAACCTGTCTACAGAACAGAGTTGGCCTTTGTATGAAATTCAAAGAACAGAGCATTAAACCTTTGGATCTGTGGGTTTTGTTCATTAAGGAGAACAGCCCTTCTAGAGGATTCTGAAATGAAATTCCAAGTTAGGGAAGAAGACTCTCCTGTCTTGGAAGCCTATTGGAACTGAACATAAGTTCCAGAGTTGAAGCTGAGCTCTGCTTCTCTGTGGCTTGGGGCTTGACCTGCAGCCCCAGATCTCAGGGTTTCTGTGCAGAAAGACCTTTCAGGCTGCCAGCTCTGTGCTGTGATCAGTGGAAGTGGCTTTTTCACCTACTTCCAAAACCTTGGAATTGCACTCAAACTGTAATTTGTGGGATGCTTTTTTACTGTTCAGTCTGGCTGGTAGGAATTTTTCCTAATGCTGCCCCAAACTCTGAGCCTCCTGGTGTTTAGCTCTATCCCCTTTTTTCGGGATTAATTTTCCCTTGTTGTCAAGAGCACAGGAGCTGGAAGAAGTGCCTTTCTTCTCACTTCCTTTCCATCCCTCTTGGTGTTCCCATGGGAAGAAGCTACCTGTAAACTACTTATAAGCTACCCCAGGGGAATTTCTCCTTCTACAGTAGATATTTGTTCCTGAATCCTAATCTTTTTCCATGTGGCCTGAGCAGTGCTGTTGATTTCTCCCTATTCAAGGGAGGGTGTCAGGGCCTTGCCTGGAGCACAGAGACAATAAAGACATCCCTCCCTTTCTCCTCAGATGTTATTCATTTTATAATGCTGCTGAGTTGGGACACGGTACTTTTGTGTCAGAGGTAATTCATCGGTGTGAGCTCCTGCACAATTGACATACAAAAGCATCTGGAAATGTACCACATGAACCAATGTCTCTGGGGCTTTATTCTGCCCTAGACTTGCCTATTTAAGGGAGGAAACGTGGATCGTGGTCGAGACCTTTCGGCATGATAGTTCATGGTTTAAAGTTGGTTTTGCCTTACATTAAAAGAAATAAGAGTCTCAAGAATTACTGACATTCTGTATGCACTCAGGCTTGCTTCCAGTGCCATTCCCAGACTGTCATCCCTCATCTAAACCTTGAAACTGCTGTTATATTACTGCTCTTCTAGTTGCATCCTGCAAATCTTGCTGATGGGGCAAGTCTGCTGTTTGGGAATTGCACAATGGCTGGATGAAAAGGCTGACCAAAGCATGTGGGGTTATTTGGCTGGCTGAACTGCTGTGTCTCTGGCATAACTGCCATAAATATTCATGATTAAGTGAGATGGGCTCAGGGAAGAAGAGGGCACAGGTGAGTTGTCCTGGGTTAGTGTTTCAAGAAAGCAGTGTGGGCTGTGTTGTGGTTTACCACCAGGGCACCTGACCTTGCAGCTCCCTTTTATCTTGCTTTTGCTACTCAAGAAAGTGGTGAATCTGCAGTAAATGTTACGTGAGTTGTTCTGCCAGTTACTTGGCTGTGGTCTCCATTAATGGCTGAGTTTGGCTGTTGTCAGGAAGCTGCTGAGAAGAACAGACTTGCAACACAACAGCTGCTGATTTTCTGGTAGCCAGGCACTGCAGAGATGGCATCTGTCTCTGGGTTAGGGCACTAGGAACATGTGTTACAATAAGACTCATTCTAGAACTGAGCTGGTCCACGTCTTACTCCTTTCTGGGGCTAAAAGAAGGAAAATGTTTTCTTCTCTGATGTCTGCACTACGCGAGGACAAACAAGTCAGTGTGAGCTGCTGTTCAATCTCTCCCTCAGGGCTTTTCTAATGACTTGAGAGGTTTGTCACTGTTGGTTGCACTAATGCAAGACTGAAACCTGAAAGATGTACTTACATGAACTTCTGTGGAAGGTCATGGCAAATTTTCCTAGACAAGACAAGAAACTATTTGCAAATCTTGAGAGCTTGCTCTGAGAAAGAGAATCTTACCACACCACTTGCTGCTGTTAGCCTATGATTTTATTTGCCTTTGCAGACAACATGGACTAAGTAATAGGCAGGCCTCAATGTGACCCAAGTCCTTATGTGTTCACAGTCTGTTTTGAGGGAACTCACCTCCCCAGCTTCTGACCTGGAAAAAGCTTATGAAATAACAGCTGTCAATAACAATATAATACTAAAAGGTATTACTCTGGGAAATATAAAAAGTTTGAAGCCCATGTCGAGCAGGATCAGCTGTCACATCTGTCAGACAAAGCTGACTGTCTCCTGCTTGCACGTTAATCTTGAATTGCATCTGCAGTTTGCCTGTGTACGAGGCCAAGACATGCTTAATCTTGCTTACCTTGTAGCCAGCATGATTAGAACTGGGCTTATATCTGGTTCATATCCAAGTCTATTAAAACTTGCCCTTTTGGTGGGATGACCTCAATACAATCCCTCATAGCTCACAAGACACAAAGAACCTGTAATAAGCCATCCCAACATGATGGAGAGAACGGGTTTTGCCACTTATATTCCTAGGATTTGAGACCAAAGTGAGTTGAAGTAAATGTTGAAGTCACTGGTTTGGAGCCCAGCACTTTGTTGATAAAGCTACTAAAAAATATTTCTTTGTGTGGAATTGCAGTAATGTAAATGATTTACATCCAGAGTGTTAGCAGGGAACATGGTGAACCTTGTGGAGTTTAGTGGTGTAGCCCTTGTCCTCATGTTCCCTGCCAGGTAAAAGCCCAGTTGATGTTTTCCCTTCTCACCATGGGAGAAGGCTCAGTAAGCAACAGGACACTGTTGTGTTTGTAAACTGTAGAAGGGAGAGAGGGATAGATATGCCAGGGAAAGCTTTTCACATGCACACTCCAAGTGCCCCTCTGTCCCAGGCACAGCAGAGACACATTAACTGCCCTGCTGGCTGTCCCTGCTCTCCTCTCTGGGGTGTGCCAGCTGAGCCCAGGGGAAGGCCACGTTCCTGGGGCCAGACTGCACGCTGGGCTCTGTCCCACTGGGGCACCCTTGCGCTTAAAGTTGGGGGAGAAGTTGTAATAGTGCCTCTGATGGTACATGGGTCCTGAACAGCTTCAGCAGGACCTTGTGGTGCAAAGAGTTGTGCAGTGCTGTCTGTTTGAGCTGTGGTCCATAAGGAAGAGCCTGTGCTCTTCCATGCAGTTGTTCCCCATGGCTGATTACCTCTGCTGGTGGAAATTGCTTGCTTGAATTACAGCCTAAGTAATCTTTGAGTGGTGTGGGGAAGAGCGTTTCATTCTTGGAGGCCCTGAAATACATTTCACCTAATTCTGTTGTTGCTCAGCCCTCCTTGGCTGAGCTGCAGCTGGCTTTTTGTCTGCATGGCTCCTCGCTCGTTGGCAGAGGTTCTCCTCATCTCCATCCGTTTTTCTTTTGAGCAAAGATTTGGTGCAAAGTTGTTGTGCTTCAAGCAGAAGGAAATAGAAATTCTAGGCATACGGTAGATATTGGGAAATAAAAAGAATATCTGCAAAAATATAAAAAACCATTGTAAATCATCATGCAGGGAAAACAAACTGTTAGCCTAATTAAAGTAACCTGCAATATTGGTGGATGGGGGTGTTGTTCCTGTTTGCTTCCTTCTCTTGACTGTTAACAGAGGTCCAAAGTACAAGCTATTCTGGGGCAGTGTTATTAAGACCACGTCAGACTGTGACTAAATAATTTCCTGTGTGTATCAACTGTTTAAAGAAGCAACTTCTGAGCAATCCAGTAACCTGACAAAATTTTAGTCCCAGAAAATGGTGTATTGATCATTAACAAACCTATGCAAGGATGCAGTGGGTAGCACAGGTATGGGGTGTCACCCTGCCACATAACACCTGCATTTTACATTGACAGACATGTTATAAATTATTCTTTCTTTGTGGTCTTTATTCTAGAGAGCAGTTCAGTTTTCTTCTGAAGAATTATAACTCTTACTATTCGGATCAAGAGAATCTACAACTGACATGTAATCAGGTAAGGAATTAGGTGAGAGAAACTCCCACTAATCCGGAGGTACCTGTCTCTGCTCTCTTTTCCTCACAGCACTGGACTCCAGCACTTGCTGTGGTGTTTTTATTACGTGACGTGTTCCATCTAATATAATAAACCAGAACAGATTTCCTAGACTGATCAGGTCAGCTGCAGTTTTGGATGTCTTGGAAATACCTTAAAACTGAGGTTCCATGGCCTCTCTGAGTAACCTCTGCCAGAGTTGTGTCAGCCTCAGCGAGTCCATTGTGTTCTTGTTACTTGATTATTTTTACTCAATTGTTATGTAATACTCCTTATTCTTGTTTTTTTCTTGTCTCCAGCGAGAAGGAAACGCACCATTTATTGAAGGAATCCTGTCAATATTTTGGGGAGTGCGACACCCTATCCGATTAAAAATTCAGGATGAGAAGCTGATACCCTCTTTTGTAACCCTGAAGTCAACAGGGAGCGTGGATTTGTTCCCTAGTAAAAGGTAATGTATGAACTTCCCTAGGGAGGAGGCAGGCTAGCACTGCAGGACAGCTCTTGGGGGTGGCTTCAATGGATGTGGCTGGCTGTGTACCCCAGATTCTCCAAAGGCTCTGGTGCCAGCTTGCACGGCAGAGCTCTGTGACTGATATGGCCTTTCAACAGCTTCTGCTGGGCAGAAAGGTGTGTTTTTGTAGCATCTTTGTCTGGCTCTCAGGTTGAGGAGCTGGAGGAGGCTGCTCTTGTTCACGGGAAGTGACTATTCCCATACAAGGACTGGGAAATCGATATATATGAAATATATGTGTAAAGAAACCCCAAACAAACTCCACATGTATCTCTGGACACCTGATACTGGGAGCCCCTGAAAGGTCTCATGTTGGTGCACACAGTACAGCATGAAGCCAAAAGCTGATAGGTAAGTGCCCTCCTGGCTGCTTCAGGTGTGGAATCATTGCTGTTCAGCTGAAGTTCACACCAGGGAGTGAATACTGGCTTAGTGCAAAATCTAGTGTAGAAAATCCTGTTAAAATGCCCACAGACCAACTACTCCAGGCTGCTGCCAGTGATGTTTTATATCCCAGTGTGTTGTGCTCAATTGTTGCAGGTTCTCAGTGTACTTTTCCTTTGTTTTGAACACTTATTTCCCCAGCCTTAGTTGGTGCATTTGAGCTAAAGCTGAGTCATGTGCAATAGGGAGGCAGAGCCAGTGTTCACCCTGAATGACTCCCAGATAAATTGTGTATTGCAGAGCTTTTCTTCCTAATTACCTATTGTCTTAGATTGCATGTGGTGCACATTGGAATTCTGGATTTAATTCTGCCATCCTTGCAGATGGGAAATTCTAGTCAAGTCAGGGACAGGCTTCCTGTCTCTGGCTGTTGAAATTGAGGGCTGAGGCCTGACAGGTTCTGTGTTTACCTTGCCCAGCTCTGCTGGCGTGGGGGTGTGTGGCCTGCAGGACAGGGGCCACTCTGGCAGTTGAGGTCATGCTTCACCTTTTAGTGCTTAAGAAACTTCTGGCTGGTGGAGATCTGAATCTTAAAGTAAACATTAACTCATGATCCCAGAAACATGGGGCTGCCCTGACATGCTTTAAGGTATGCAGAGCAGCTTAGCTGTGTGATCCTAAATGAACTTGGTAAATGTGTGGAACACAAGTGAGATTGTTGTTTGGTGTGTTCGTGGGAGTTAGCTGAATATTCTTTGGAATATATATAGGAAATGAATTTTTATTATTGTCTTGCAAATTGGTTTATTCTCAGTCAGAGCAGTAACTGGATGAAGACTTTCTGCTGAAGAGTTTAGACAATGAATTATGGAAATATTGACATAAAAAAGGTAGATTTTCTAACAGGCTGCATGGAATTCCTTGCTCGCATACAGAACTGGGTAGCATGAGGGGCTGGTATGTAATTTAGTCTTCCACGTCCCATCTGTATAGCAGACATGTATCCTGTGACTGTTAAAACCACAATACATGTTTTCTGTGTGCCTGCCTGGTACTTTATTGTGATTAATCCATAACTTTGCTGTAAAATAGATAAATAATTACTGCAAGTTATTTAAGGGACATGATTTCTCTGTTCAACAGGCTCTAAATAGGCCTGTGATATATTTGGGATCCCTCATCATACCATGTTTTCATAACTGATTTTCTTTTTACTTAAACTAAAATTACCATGCAGAAGTCTATAGTTGTGTTCTGTAAAGTTCTGTGCATGGGCAAGAATGCACTACTTGAAGCCTGGCCACAGGATAAACTGAAATCACTGTGTTAACAAGGAGTAATAAATGTTTGGTCTTTCAGGGGAATGACTCGCTGGGGAGAATTTGATGACCTGCATCACATTAGTGGGGAGACACTGAAGTCCGCTGAGGAACAGCCAGACCTCGAGCAAAGTTAGTGTCGGTGCTCTTATGTTCACAAAAATTTGGGTGTTCTGTGGCTGTGCAAAATGAATTTCACCCATCAGGCCTTCCCTAGCAGTGAGGGGGAATCTTTATGCTCTGTGTGACGTGTTGCAAGCTGGGAGAACACTGACCCGGGGCTGGCTAGGGCCAACATTGTGCAGGTGGCTCAGTGAACAGCCAGTGCTAATGGGCTGTGCTTTCACCACGAGATCATTCCCAAGGGAACAAAATAGCCAACTGTGGCCACTACATCGCATGCCTATGCCTTGCTCCTCTCCTGCTCCCTACCCAAAAAAAAGTTAATAAAAAAATAAATACCTCCACCAAGAGCTTCCTTCCTCTGGGGTTGCTGGCAGGGAGGGGGGAGCAGCTGCACACGGTGCTGATGTGCTTTTGTTCTTCCAGGTTATCCATGTTATGAAAGCCACACGCTGAAGCCCAGGAGTGAGCAGGAGCACGACTGTGCCACCCTGCCCCGGACCAGCAGCGATGCCGCGGCGGTGCGGAAGAGGACCAAGCTCCCCACAGCAGCCAGGACAGAAGGAGAAACTCACAGGTTCTCAATCAATGGCCACTTCTACAACTACGAGGTAGGAATGCTTAGGCTTGGCTTCATCACCTGAGGGTGGGCCCCGGGACAGGGAACCCTGTCCAGTGAGCTTTGCCTCATGCTCATGCCCTTGTGTGGCTGTTTTTGTTCCAGACATCAGTTTTCACTCCGGCTTTTGGATCAGAAACCAAAATAAGAATCAACAGCCACATGAGAACCAGACATGTGATAGAACAGCTGCTTCACAAGTTTAAGGTAACCTGGCAGGAGCAAGTGTGGCTGTGTTCTGGAAATGTTCATTCCAGTGTGCACTCCAGTGCTGCAGGAAAGGCAGGGAATACTGCATGAAATGGAATGTGAAAGAACCCACATGGGCCATTTGAAATGCATGGGTTGGGTTTGTTTTATCACTGTTTCATGGCACTTTGAGGCTATAAAAGTTACACCGGGTGTGTGGTGTGCGGTGAAGGGGAAACTGCAGAACCCCTTCCCTGAGGTCCCGCACAGGAGGGCGAACGCTGCTGCGCTTCCATCATTCCCAGTGCAGGGAAAGGCTGGTCACTGCCCGTGGCAGTGCTGCCCTCCAGCGGACATCCCTAGGAATTGCGGTTTGCTTAACAGGGAATTCAATCCGGTGTCTGGGAGATAGGTCCTGTTAGACCTAGGCAGGTGGAAAGGTCCAGAAAGTGAGAGTTGAAAGTACTGCTCAAGGTCAGTGCCGTACTGTCTGAGACTACATTTTTTTTCCTTGGAGTTACCTTGGAACCATCTTCCACCAGTATGATTATAACCAGTCAGAAATCCTTTCCCATCAGTGCTGTATGTTTCTCCAATATCTCTATTCTACGTGGCTGTGTAGGGCACAATTTTACTTTATTTGTGTTAAACGTCCCATTTAAGTTGTCTAGAGACTTGGCTATTGCAGAATTACTTGACGTAGTTAGTGGGACTTGGGAGTGTAATACTGAAGGGAAAACTTTACTTCTAGGAGTAGTAAGGAATGGACTTACAGACTGGGGTGTGAAGTTCTGGAAAAGTTGCAAAGTAAGTGTTCAAAAGTTCTGCTGTTTGCTCAGTGTGCCTGTCAGGCAAGTTGGGTAGGTGGGGATCACAGAGTCTTACCTTGATGAAGATACAAGTAGCAAATCTACATGTAACATGAAAAGAAAGTTGTATGAAGTAGTTCAGGATGCTCCAAGGAAACCAAGCAAGAATGATCTGGGCTTGTCTAAGTGTGTTACTGATTGGGGCAATATGGAAGGGTAAGGATTAGGGTTGGCACGGGGACAATGAACATGGCAGCATAGCTTTCTGTCTTATCTAAATCCAGCATCTTTAAACTCTTCCACAGACAGGATCTCTGTCTCACTTTGATCCAGATATCTGAGCTGAGACACATAGGTAGTATCAGCTGAGAGGGAAATGCTGGGAAGGTCTGTGAGTCTGAATGGATTTTCTTTTGTTTCACAGATAGAAAACAGCCCCCATGAATTTGCACTTTACATTATCCATGCATCTGGAGGTAAGCCAGCCACTGCTGCCTGATCACTTCATCTCTAATCATCCTCTGTGTGTATGTATGTGTGTGTGGCATGTGTACCTCTGAGTGACAGGGCTCGTCCCAGACCTCTGTCCTCATTTGGGCAGTGTGGGTGTGGTGTGGCATTTTGGCTTCTCCAGAGACCCCTCAGATGTGTATCCTCTGGAGAGGAAAAGCTGAATGATTGTGTTGTGGGCCCTTTCAGCTGACAGTTTTGGATCACAGATGCTGAGTTCAAAGTACTCATTTTTCAGTGGGAAATGTTTACTTCCACAACAGTTTAAGTTCTTTAGGAAAAAAGAGATCTGATCTTTATTAAAGGGAATGCCTGAAAGAGTGGAAGCTAACTGAGGGGGAATGTACCTTAAATGGCACAATATTAGGGACCTGTTAGGTATCTGGTAATTGCACAGCAGTCAGATATGGTTGATCTGTGTCAAGGAAAAAGGTTCCTGAATGCAGAAGGTACAGAGAGGCCCTGTGGTGTGTTCTGTGTGTCATGACATTCCTTATAAATCCCAGAAAAGAAGCAGCTGAGGAGTGGAGACGTCCCCTTGCTGCACAGGCTGCTGCAGGGGCCCTCGGAGAAGATTGCCAAGTTCTTTCTCATGGATGGGGACGTGGAAGAGATCAGCAGTGACGTGCGTATATCATCAGCTCTGGTAGCTCAGGGAGTTTTTCTCTGTTACCATGAATAGTAGTGCATTTCTTGTCTTCTCCCTGGTAGGTTGCTCAGTACATTCCATTTCATCTTCCCTTTTTGGAATCAATTTTGCATAGAATAAATGAAGAGGAGAAGCAGGAGATTCAACAGACAATGGCAAGGTAAGTGGAAGTAAAATGAGGGGGGTCACTGAGTCCAGGGGAATCTGTACAATGATGGGCTGGCTCATGAGGAGAACACGTGTATGTAGCAGTGTGCAGGTACAACACTGCTGGGACTGCTGGAGAGATGGGTGGGATTTATAATCCTTCCCCTGTGCTGTATATCCAGCTGTTCTGTTAAAGATTACAGAATAAATACTAACTACACACACAGTGGGGTCTTTTCAGAAAGTTTAGACCCTCAGAGTCACTTCAGTTTATTGTGTTTGTTTCTTGAGCCTTTACAAGCCTCAGCTTGTACTTGCTGCTGTGTATTCCACTGGAAAGAACAAATGCAGTACACATTGTGGTACTATTTCGGTTCTGTAGCATTTAAGCCACATTGGTGCCATATGTCCCTTTAAAACGTGTGGTGAATGACAGGAATTCCTGTGACAGTAGCTCAGAATGCCCAATAGGGACAAGCCAGAGAGGTTTCTGTATTTGTGAGCAACTGGGTCCTGAGGCCAACAGCAGTGAGAGGCTGCAGTACCCATGGATCTGTTTTTGGATGATGGGCTGATAATCATGTTGAATCAAAGTGTACAGGGAATATATAAAAAGATAATAAGTAACACCTGCCATTTTCTAGTGGGAAGCTTTTCATTGCCCTTTGACCAGCTCATTAGAACTTGGGTTGAATCTTTGCAAGGTCCTGTTACTGAAATGCATTCTCCCCCTCCATCTCAGGTACCTGAAAGAGAAGAGCCTGATACGGCAACACCTTCGCAGTCGAACTGTTAGAAAAACAGAGACCACGGTTTGATGGGAACGGCCCCTTGGGAACAGCCCCCCGGGTGTGCGGAGGGGCAGGCGCTGTGCTGCTTGGTTCTGGGGGCTGGGACTGAGGAGCCCTTCAAGCTCAGGGTGTGCAGAGTGAGGGAGTTTCTCCTGAGCATTAAACAGCCGAAACTGCCCCCACTGCTGCAGCGCTGGGATGCGGGTTGGAACCACCTAAGGAGATGCACTACATCCCCCAAACAACAGATGCTGAATCTGGCTTGGAACTTAGGGAAAAATATGCCCTGAAAAGCCTGAGGCTTTAAACCCTGCTGATGTACAACCCGTTACCAAGAGGCTGGCATAGGAAAAATATTGCAATAACCACTGTGTTCATAGAAAATATGCAAATTAAGTATATGGTTATCCCTCTATTAGAGAAATGTGGAATTGTACTAGCAGAAAGCTTTTCAGCAGAGGCAAGTGGCAGAAGGTATTTATGTATTTAAGACAGCAGGTAGGATTTTCACTTAACTTATAAAATATCCATGCGAGATGCCTGAAATCCCACTAGCTTCATGTTGGTAGAGGCTGAACTTGCTTAAGCTTTAAGCTACGGTTAGAAAAACATAATTGGCAGCCTCCCACGTACAAGCTGCTCAGCTCTTAACCATGAGAGGGTGTTTATCCCTGAAATACCTTGTGAAATGCAAAAGAAGAACTGTCACTGAACACAGGTGGGTCCTGGAAGGCATCTCAGTAGTTTTTGCTGCTGTAGTAAGTGATTCTGTAGTTCTTCCAGCGATTTCTGTTTGAAAGGGAATGGAGAAGTGCTCAGGGAGAGGCTGAACGTCATAGCCATGGAGGGTTGGGCTCGTGGCCTCCCCATGGATGCCACTTGGGTCCAGCCCGGCCCCAGGTAGGGCACAGCAGCCAATGCCAGGCCCTGTCTGGTTGAGTTGTGTTGGATATTGGAGCTCAAATTACAGAGATGCAAATAAAATAAATTGTGTGCAGTTGATGTTCCTCCTGCATTAGCCGGTTGTTTTTACCTGGTATCTGTGACTTACCTCAGCTGCCTTTGCCTTGTGCAGGTAACAAATAGTGAGGGAGGATATGAATGAGGAGAATGTGTTGTCTACAAATCATGTGGAATAAATCAAATTATAAAACTTTACACTGCGTGAGATCATGGTACTGGGATGTGAATTCAAAAAATGAAGGTCGATGTGCTGATTGAAACTGCTCCAGCTGGGGCAAGGGGGTACAGTTTATAATCCTACCTAGGAAAATATTAGGGGCAAGGGAGTACAGAGAGGAGAAATAAAAATAATTCAGCAGTTAAGATGTAGGGATTAAGTAATAGCTGCCTTAGAGCTGCAAATAAAAGTTCCTTGAAGCAGCAGAGTGTGCACCCAAGTGGAAATGTTGGAATATTAAATATTCGTGATTTCTTGCACAGCCCATATGGAAAAGAGGAGGTGTTTTCAAGCAGGTTCTCCAACCCTCTGTGTACGTCCACACTTCCTAAAATGAGCTATTTTTGCCTCCATCTGATGTTCAAGACTTGAATACTGTTTATTTCCCTTATCCTCCTGAATTGGGACTGAAAACTGCTGGAAGATAGCTCTGGAACATGGCACAGACCAGGTGCAGTCGCCCGGGATTTGAGGGTGAGTGAAATCAGTGACTGTTGTGGGGTTGGTTCTTTGTGAGTGCAGTGCTGTCTAAATGAACCATTTCTGACAAATACAAGAGCGGGGAAAGAATTTATTCCAGATTATTGTGGGACATTCGTGGTAACACAGCAATGACACATGGGTGACAGAGGAAGTGGGGGTCCCTCTTGCATTTGGGCCCGAAGCCATTAATCACAGAGACAGTCATTAAAAGGCTTATATCTTACCTGAGATCTTACATTTCCCTGCTGACCAGGTGTTTCAGCAGTCCCTGTCCTGTCCTTTTTGGGACATTTTTCTTATTTTTTTCTCTCTCACCTTATTTGAGATGCCAGAGATAATATATTTTCTCTGTTTAAAGGTAACTTTACAGCGCTCCTGAGCAGCCCATATTGGTGAGTGCATATGCTGTAGTTCAAGGCCAGTGTTATAAAAATGCAAAAATAATTATTCAGTGATTAAGTTAGAATGGTTACAGGCCGATTTTCTTAATTGGATCTCATTTGCACTTATGCTTTATAAGCTTAAGATTTAAAATGCCTTTGTTTTGGTCTGTGACTATTTGGGGTAATAAAATAAGATTGCATACCGGGAGATGGTGGCCACAGTCAAACCCTGAATTTTCATCACTTAACTGATTGTTTTGGTGGAATTACTTAAGGGCATGCAGCCTCCCTCTAGATTAACCTGGCTTTCAGACACTTGGTTTGGTTTAAATGCTCCCTGTGCAGTTTGTGTCACTTCCTGTCGTCCAGCGAGGACCTTCCCACGGGCTGTGCAGCTCCTTATGCTGACAGCATTTTCTCACTCCTTTTGATAAGTTCTGGACCCTGGAAAAAAGGAAGATCCGTGTGAGCAATAGTGTCAGGAGGGCGCTCGATGTGTTCGTGACATGTTCAGTGAGGTGGCAGCAGCAGGTCCCGTCCTATAACCTCGGCAAGGTGGGCACTAAACTATGTGCAGAGCACAGATACATTTATCACTGTGCAAGATGCATTTTGCTTTTGCTGGTCAGCTCAGGTGGCCTTAGATTTGCTATTTGTTGGAAAAATACTAAAATACAGTTCTGGTTGGAATAGTTGGTAGAATCTTTTTGCCTGTGCTGTTCAGGTATATCCAGAGGTGGGCATTCTTTATTAATAAAAGAAAATTTTCTGTATTTTATCTTTTAAAGCAAAGACTTATGAAAAGAGAGAACAAGGCTTAAGGGTCAAGGATGGTTTGTTAAAGTTCACTTAAGGAATACAGCAAAGAGGGGGAGGTGAGAAGTAGGGAAATGCAGGTTTACCTCAGGGTAAAGAGGAGCCAGAGCAGCTCTGGAGTATGAAGTTGAGTGAGCTGAAACAGCACTGGGAAGGCAAGAGAGAAACAGAGGCAGGGAGATAAACAGGGAAAAGGCTTTGACCGAAAACCTGAATATACCCTTTCTCTCCCTGTTGCCGAGGAACTGTGGCTGGAAACAGAAGCGATACCTCTTTGAGGAAACAGGCCTCAGGGTTGGCCTCTCTGCAGCACCGTTCCCTCATGGCAGTGAAGGCGGCCGTGACGGAGCCCAGCTGCTCGGGGCTGATCTGTGGCTTGTACTTGAGGAGGGTGACGAGCATCCTGCAGGAGAGCAGAGCCCTGGGAAGTGGGAGGGGAGCACGCGCTCACGGAGCTTCCCTCCACCCCAGGCCTGCAAACCCCCGCTCTGGTCCCACCCGCTGCCTTCCCACAGCTTTTCATCCTTGTTCACCACCCAGACATGGATTTCTGGCCGGGAGCAAAGTGGTGCCCTGTTCCCCTGTGAAATGAAACATTGGTGCCCGGTTTTGGAGTGTTCCAAAGGAGAAGGCGGGACAGTAGGCAAGGGGAAGGTGAGCAGTGCCAGGGGTAACAGCAAACCAGCATGTCTTACTCCTGCTTCCTGTGCTGTAACTTCTCCTCTTCCGAGGTGCACAGGTCTCCATGGAAAGCAAACAGGCCCGGAGTCAGTGCTAAGGGCACATAACTCTCATCGATCTCCAGTTTGCCTATGCAGGGCCTCCTGAAGGCATAGGAGCTGCTGCAGCAACGGCAAACTCCAGGGTTTATGGGATCAGCCAGGTGTCTCCTACAGATTTCCCCAAGCACGAGATCCAGCTTTGCCAAGAGAATGAAAAAAACAATGATAAAAATACTTGATATTTTTACTTAATGCTGACTTCTGTCAGTGCAGAACCAGCTGGGATTTTTGCAAATGAACATTTATATGCGGTTTTAGGGACCAGCAGCAGAATTTCTGGCAGAGTTTCAGCAAAAAGTAGGACCCAGATACCAAAGGGAAGCACTCACGTGTTCCTCTGCACAAGGCAGCAGCTTGTCCTGGCCCAGCTGGCAGCATTTGGAGCCGATGGTTGTCATTTCCTTGGTGAATTTGATCAGCTCCGCCGATGTCAGCTGAGGCATCTTCTTGGTGAAACTCATGAGGAGCCTGAAATGACAGATTTTGTCATGTTGGTGTTTTTGTTTCACAGGCAGTACTGAGCAGCCTCTGCCTTCCCTGCGGAATGCTCCAGCCAAGCCCCATGAAACACTCCTTGGTATAAGGACAGGACTAAGCCTGGTGTTTCTAAGTCCAGGTGGGCAGGTGTAAGGCTGCCCTGTTTGTGTGAAGCCATATGTTGCAGTAGTGCCTTTAGCCTGGCCTGTGTGAGCCGTGTGGCGTTACCCCAGGACTGTGCCCAGTGGGAGCAGGGTAAGGAAGCGCAGGAAAAAGTAATACTCGTTTTGGAAATAGTAATCTCCTTTCTCCTTGTAAATGTCACAGCTTGTCCTCATGACACTCTGCGTTTCGTAAATATGTTTCCTCAGTTCTTCCTCCTGAAAAAAAATAAATGAATTTGAGGAAGGGGAATGCGGAATGTCCTGAGTATCTACAGCTGTCTCTCACCTGATATGGACCCCCTGGTTCTAATGCCATTCCTGTCTGAAACCCCTGTAAACTGCCTGAATGTGGTAAAATGTCCACGTCCGTTCCCCATGACCTGGAAGGCCGTGTCTGAGACACAGGGCAGCTCCTGACTTCAGGTATTATAGGGCCACTGTCCTGATCTCAGACAGTGACCATAAGCATCTTTACATTTGGGAGAGGGAACTGGCACTGCTCAGGAGCAGGGCCCACAGAAGTGTTAGCTCCATCCGTTTCCCTCTATCTCCATCTCTCCATGTTAAATTGCTTCACAATTAAAGATTGCACAGGCTCTGTGGTGCTTTTTCCAGTTGGGAATCAGTCAGGCTTTGCAGGATTTGCTGGGATTGTTACAGGAGCTGTGACTCTGGAGGTGGAGCAGGGATATTGGCATTTTAGTCACAGCGTGACATGCTTGACCCCCTCCATGTGCTGTGAGGAGCCTGAGGACCCAGCAGCACCCACCCCTCTGCTGAGGCAGCCACTGGGAGCCCCGGGCCTGCAGCACTCCCGCAGCAGGTCCTCGTAGCCTTTGCCAATCCTGAGAAGCATCTGGGCAGAAAATTCCGGGTGTCTCCTGGAATATTCATACAGAAACCTGCAATATGAGGAAGATCAGGAATTAGGGAGAAGCCAAAACAGCTGCCCTTGGGTGGGAAGGACAGTAGGAGGATTTCAGAGTGGGTTTGTCTGGTGGAACAGGGAGAATTTCACAGAGGAAGCCCTGTGTTACCTGGCTAAGTGCATGTCTTTTTCCTGGGCAAAACGTTCACATATTCCTTTGTCTTCAATGAACTCCCTGACGTGGGGGGACAAGCCAGCAGGTTTGTCATCGTTTTCCACGTTGAGGATGCATTCGCTCCTTTGTAACAGGGGCTTTTCACAGCACTGCTGGATCCGGCTGGACAGGACGTGCTGGCTGCTGCACACGTAGCGCAGGATCTCTTCCTGTACACGAGAAAGGGAAGCTGAAAATCTGAACCCTGCAACAACAAAGGCACGAAATGTCTGCAGCCACACGAGTGTGAAAGGGCTTTACCCTGTCCCGCATGCAGCCCAGAGTGTCCCCGCGGCAGCAGTCCTTGTGCATGTCGGCCACGGCCACCACCAGTTTGTGAACGGTCACGAAGTCAGCTTTGGGGAATTTTTGGCTTATCTGGGCAAGCTTCCTACAAGGAAGGAAAATAGTTACTGTTTATATTCACAGTGGGAGACTGTGCTAGCTATCATCATTTTTGTGTGGAGAGGTAGTCTAACTTTGATCACAGAGAGGTGTGGTTGGTTCAGACTTTGGGATTAGATTTTGGAATCTCTTGACAGTTCGTAAGGAAATGGTGATGCTGCCACACACAGATCTGAATTTCTACTCTGTCTTCCTTGTTAGATGCTACTGGTGATCTGCACATAAACAGGAGAGGGCTGGTACTCAGAGTCACTGTGGAGAGACAGCTTTATTTCAAAATAATAATAAACCTGGGGAAGACTCACAGAGCCTTTAAGGTTCTTTCTCCAAACTTCTTCAGGATTCCACAAGTGTGTTCCTGCCTCAGGGAATCTTCTTTTATCAGCTTCACCACCTTCGGTGCCTGGCAGAAAGAAGGTGCAGCCACAAAATTGGAAGAAAATGAAACTGAAACTACAGTGGTGACAGTTTTTAATTTTTAAAATTTTTTTTAATAGTGAGAGAAAACAAGCTGAGAGCTGTACAAGTTGCAAGATGTAACTGTTGCACTTGCTGGTTAGTCACCAGCATTTATTAAGTGCTCTGTGAAAAGAAAGCAGAACCCTTCAGACAGTAGTTGAGTGCTTTTAGCACAGGGGGTGCTCCAGAGCAGCCTGATTTCAGCTTGTGCTCAACAAGGGGAATTCCAGTATCAGGCTCAGATGCTGAAAAAGAAATGCTGATATATCTGCCTCAGTATCTGTGTAGCTGTAGCAAAGCTACACATTAATAACCTCAAATTCTGTGGTGGAATACCTGTCTCTGGAAGCATTCCTCCATGTGATGGGAGGGGCCTTCAGCACTTCCACAGCAGTTTTCCATCATCTCCTCATACTGCAGTGCCACAGAGAGGATTGCTGGGGCATAGAGGAAGGGATGCCTTCTGGAAACTTCATAGATAAAACTGAAACCAGAGCAAAACATCTTTAGTCTCAGGGTAAGTTGATAGCATAATTATAAAAGTAATAAGATTATAAAAGCTACTAAAGTTATTGGTTTCCTGACATAACAAACAGCTGCACCGTGTGGTGTTTATCTTGGAAAATTCTGGTGGGGCCAACGTTTTCCTGGAAATTGAAGTCTCAAATCCTGCCAGTTCTGTCTTAGAGGCAGCACAACTCCTGCTTGGCTTCTAAGGACTGAAGAGAGGCCCTCGGTTTCAGGTGAGTCCTTTGTATAGAATACAATAAACCAGGCCAGACTGATGGTCACTGGGAGCTACAGTCAAAGCAGGAGGTGGCAGAACATGCTTTATAGAACAGCAATTACAGCTGGTTGAATTATGCAAATAATTCACATTAGAAGAAAAATCATTATGAGAGAGGTAGAACTTTCTGGTTGCTGCTGCATTTGCTGTCCCCAGCCCATAGCTGCCACATCCAGGCAGCCAATCTGTGATTTATTACTTACTATCCTGTTAATGGCTGTCCATGCTGTGAATGGTTTCTGCAGGCAGCTTCAGCATCTGGCCTCTCCAAAGGAGAGCTGAACCCTCGTGAGGAGTTTTTCAGGGAGAGGAAGCAGTCATTTCTTTCAGGATCCTTTTTAGCACAGCAGTCAGCAGACTGGGGAAGGTTTTCCTCCTGGCATATTGTATCAAGGAAAATCCTGTCCTGTGAAAAATTAGAAGTTCACCTTTACAGAGGGGAGAAGGAGAGTCCATGAGCCAAATGTACGTGTGCAAGGAGGTCACGTCTCTCGGTAGTGGATTCGTGCCTCTGGAAGAACTCATGCCAGAGCTCTGGAATGACAAGCCAGACCTGGAAAGCATAACTGAGCTTACCAGAGGCTTCAGGCAGTCGGGGCTGTCGGTGGCCGCTGCCGCACACCTTCTGGCCAGGGCTGTGACCCCCTCGGCCATCGCGGCCGCTCTGCCCAACGTCCCTCCTGGCACGTACTGGGCAAACAGGATCAGGGCACTGCAGGGGGAACACACAGTGTTAAACCTGTTCCTGGCCACCTACAAACTACTTACAGAGCTCTCTGGTAAGAGGCAGTGAGAGGATTTGTACCACCCCGGTCCTGCACGGGTGAGGGGTAGGGTTAGGGCTCATTCCCAGTGACACAAAACTGTGCAGTAGCAGCAAATTTGCTTTACCTGCACAACTTACATGGCTTTAAAATTGCTCTCCTGCAGCTGAGAAAATCGTTGGCCAATGCTTGTTTTTTCCTCTGGAAAACAAGATCATTAGAATAAGAAGTGTTCACTAAATGCTGTATCAAATACCTTTTTTTTGTAGCTCAAGTGTTTCTAGGAGGGAAAATTTCCCTTCAGTACATTTCCTCTCAAGTTTTCCTTCTATACACTTCCTCTCAGTAATCCCTTCCCCTCCTGCACGCTGCAGAGATTCTCAGGGAATTAGAAGCAATACACTTGGGGCTGATCACACCAGATTTATCCAGGTACACTTTTGCTGTACACCTTTGTCCCATAAGAAAATCCCCATGAAGAACTGTGGCCAAGCAAGCCACCAGATAACCACGTGTGCTGAGTCAAGCCAGCAGTGTTAAACAAAAAATAGAGGAAAAATATGAGATGTCCTTACCTATGTCCTGAGAAGTTCTAGGCAGGGCTTTGGCTACTCTAAGACTCACCAATAAAATGACATAAATTATTGTTTTCCAGTCCATCCTGTCAGATTTTGGCAGGGGCCTGGGGTGAGTTTGCTTCATCTGTGAAAGGCAGAAAGAATTAAGGGGAGGGTGGTACTTTTATACTCTCCCAGATGATTCCTGGTTAATCAAAACCCTTTTACTGTCAGATTTCACATTAGTCCTTTGAGAATACTCCCACAATAATTAGACATGCTCAGGATGATGAACTGACCACCTTATTGCAGAGGAAGGACCTTGAGGATTTTTTTCCCCCTGAAATTTAGACAAATAGACATTTTCTGCTTATCACACCTCACACAAGAAGTTAAACATGCTGGGCTTTTTATTGTGCACACTTATCTCTACTTAGAGATTGCTTAAAAGTGATTGCTGTGCAGAAAATTACTTTGGAACACATTAGTGACTGGAAAAATCCCAAGTTCAGCTGTAACCCTGATATTTCTGCATTCCCTCCTTGCTGTACAAGCTCTCTCCTGCTCCCAGCTCCCAAGGAGTCATGGAGAAAGGCTGAGTGATGTACCCCCACACACATAACATTTTTGCAGCATTGATGATTACTATCAAAATGTCTATGAAATTTGGAAGAAAATCAACTCCAAAACTGTAGGATAAAGGGGGAAATTCTGGTTAATACAGATGTTTTACTGATTTTTTTTTTTTAGAAGTATGCTGTAAGCATCAGCAGGATAAAAAGACAAAATTTTGGATATAGAATGGCTTGGGAGAGCTGCAGTTATTGGTAATACGGAGGTAGGTGAGCAGGACTGTATTTCCACATATGTGATCATCACAGAATCCCAGACTGGTTTGGGTTGGAAGGGACCAGCTTGCTCCAAGCCCCATCCAACCTGACCTTGGACACTTCCAGGGATGGGGCACCCATTTAAACCCTCTAAATTCAATGTCTCCAGCGCCCCTTTGCACGCTCAGCAGGATGGGGAACTGCTTTTCACTTTCCTTGGAAAACCCTTGCCACTCTTGGGATGGTAATTGGGCTGTGTACAGTGAACATTCCTTTGCAGGAGGGAAACGTGTGGTGTTTAGCTGCAAAGCAGTGTGGTGAGGATCATTTCCAGGAGAGGCTCTTCCACTTAGTGCGTTCAGTGCAATGAATGTCCTTCTAGAGGCTCTGGAGCGAAGTAGTTATTACCCCTAAGAGGAAGGAAGGAATTAAGACTTCATCCTGGGTGGTTCTTGATATTGGGAGGGGGATCTGCAGCCCAAATTTAAGTGTGCAGCCCAAATTTAAAGGAGTGCTGTTTGTAGGGGCTGCAACATATGTTTGTTACCAACACAACACGCTGGGAAGCAAAGCCTGGGTGCCAGGCTAATTGTGAGAGCATAAAATGAACCTACAGCATCTGAATAGGAGATGTAAGAAATTCCTCAGGTTGAAACCCTTCTCCCCAGCCCCAAACTCCCCTGCACCTCCAAAGCAGAACAGCCCTGCTTTTATCTCGGTTCCAAATCCGACTGCAGCTGAAGTGGACACGGCAGAGTACAAAGGGTGACATTTACAGCCTGTCCTTGGCCTGCGTGGCCCCGGGCTGGGATGGTGTGGCCCAGAGAAGCCGGCCGGGTGTCCAAACAAGTTATCTCAGCACAAATGGGGGTGCAGGGACCTGCTGGCTCAGCACGGGTGGGCAGGGCAAGGAATGGCTCTGCCTGCCACAGGGAGCAGGAACTGGAAAAACGTGCAGGTAATTGGGCAGCGCTGAAGTGGTTAAAGAACACTCTGTACTTGTGCAGGTTTGGGTACAGCTGCAGGTGTGCTTAGTCCTCCTCCTTCTCAACTCAGACTCTACAAGGGAAAAAGGAAAGTCAGGCCATCAGAAACCAACCCAGATGGACAAAAAATATCAGCTGTGGAAAGCCACAGCCCAAAAGAGAGCCTGGGAATACAAGGACTATTACTCAGCATGGGCCCAAAAGCTCTTGAATAGTAATTTTCCAAACCACATCAACACTGAGGCTTAAGATGCTACTTTAAGTGCTGCAGCTTGGCTGCAGAGCTCTGTCTTTATGGCAACTGGAAGACACTGTGACACAGTAGGGAAACAGCTGAGTTCCTATGGATTGTAGACATGGGGGTGGGATCCAGGGAAACCAATTCTCTAGACACGTGGAGCCCGGACTATCGGGTGGAATTTCGAGCCGATGGACCGAGGGCGCCGCCTGGCGAATTCTGCCCAGTACTGCAGGAGGTGCAAGTACCGACGGTTCCCCCAGTAAATGCCACCCAGAACTGCAGGCTGAGTGACCCCAGGGCAATTCCTGCCGAAATCTCACCGGACCTGTAGGCACAGTATCCTCAAACATTTCTCCCTGGCGAAAAGAACCTGGAACTGCAGACACAATGCCCCCAAACATCTCCCCCTCGCAAATAAAGCCAGGAACTGCAGCCACAGCACGTCTTGAGGGCGTTCCCTGCAGGACTTTTTGGAATTCGCCAGGTGACGCGCTCGGTTCGCGCTCCTCCTGCAGTTTCGGGGGTATTTCGGTCGGGGCGCGCTCTGCGCTCCCTTTCCCTCCGCAGTCCCGCCCGTTTCGTCGGACAGCGCCGCGGACTTAGTTTTTTTCTGAGCTTCAGAAAAGCACTACCCACCCTCTGCTTTTGAGCCCCCAAAGCACAGCACTTAGGTGGGTTTCTTTTTTGGAGCTGGGACAATGCAGGACTTAACCTGCACTTCAAGGGCTGAAACTGTGGGACTTAGTCTTTTTCGGAGCTTTACAAACATAGGGCTGTGCTTTTGGGACCCAAAATCCTGTTTCAAAAAGTGACTGGATCCCTCCCTGAGCAGCCCGGTCCGACCCCATCGGTGCCCGTGGCCTGTGGGCCGCTGTAGTTATTTCACGGACGCTGCCATCTCGCGTCCTTCTGTTGACATTGCAGTCTCTCTGACAGGCCTTTGACACCCTCGGGCTTTGTTCTCGCTGTCCAGGCCGTAGGATTAGTTCTTTGTAGTGTTGAACCTTTCTCGTCTTGGATGACTTGTTTTTTAGCCTCGAATGCTAATTCCAAGTCTATGGAAATCCCCCGCACTTGGGAGCTTGCGGCGCTCTGGGTTAAATCTTGGCTCTATGATATTAAAACTGTGGGCGAGGGCGGTGCCCGAGCAGGGCCAGCGGCGGGGCCGGACGGGGCCGGCCCGGGGGTCCCTTCCCCGCGGGTTCTTCCTTGTCCAGCCCAGTGGCTTCTGCTCAGGCTGGCCCCGAGTGGGGCTGGGGCAGGTTCTCCAGGGAACTGGAGCCAGCCCTGAACGGGGCTCTGGAGAGCAGGAGCTGCAGGGACTGAGGTTTGCAAAGCTGGGCTGAAGTTTGTCAAAGCAGCAGAACATTCTCATTCCTGGGGGTTTGTGGAGTCCGTGTTGGTGCCCAGGAGAACTGGGTCAGACTGGGTTTGTGGTCCGAGAGCTGCCCCCCTAAATGTGGCAGGCTGTGTGTGCTGGCAATGAAGTGCTATCCCAGAGGCTGATGGTTTCTGTCTCCAGGGATGCCCAGGATGCTGCTAATCCCCAGGGATCTGCTCTGGGTCCAGGCTGTCCGTGCTGGAGGGCCCTGGTGGCTGCAGTCCCTGAGCCCGCAGAGACAGAGAGAGCCCCGGCCCGAGTGGCCTTTGGCCCCTTGTCCTGAATTTGGGGTGAGCCTGGGAGCGTGTGGAGGGTGAGCATGAGGGCTGTGCTTCCAATGCATCATCCCTGGGAAGATCCTGTTGTTCCAGAGCACTGGGGACAGTTTGGGCTTGGCAGCTTCAGAGCTGGATTGGAGCAGCCCCTGAAAAGAATCAGGAGAGTGGAGGTTTGTCCCAGTGGTGCTTTCACACCCCACTGGACAGGCTGGGCTTTGTGTTTGAGGTTGTCCTGTATTTGCTCTGCAGAAAATGTGCCCTTCCCAATTCAGCCCAGCAGATCCCAAGGGCTCTTATGGGAATATTTGTTCTTTCCTTCCCTTTGGGAGAACTTCATCTCCAAACTGCCATGAGCAATTCCTTAATTTCTGCTGGAGAAAACCAAGTGTCAGAGGCAGTTTGCCAAGGAGGCCAGAAGTGTCTTTGGAGCAGAGAGAATGAACATTTTGGGATAAACTAAGGCAGTCATCAGAGGACAGGTAAAACTTGAGAAACTCCCCAGGGTGGAGAATGAATATTTGGAGGTCAAAAGGAGGTAGTCAGTGGTGAGCAGGTGGGGAAAGTTTTGAGAGTGTACTTGAGGTGGTCTGTAGGGTAGAGCAGGAACATATTTAGGTATACATGAGGTGATCAGCTGTGGAGAGGTAGGGAAATTTTGGGGGTCCCACTTGATCAAATCTGCAGGGCAGAGAATGAATATTTGGAGGTCCAAAAGAGGTAATCAGGAGTGTGCAGTAGGGAAGACTCTGGGGAGAGAATGACTCTTTTGTGTTCAAAAAGAGGTAATCAGGAGTGGGCTTGAAGGGGAAAGTTTGGGGGTTAAAAAGGAGGTTCATTCTCTGCAGGGCAGGGAATGAACACACTGAGGTAACCTGAGGTAGTGAGTGGTGACAGATACAGACAATTGTGGGTGTTATAGTTCAGGTGATCTGCTGGGGAGAGAAGGAATCTGTTGAGGTAAAGATGAGGCACTCGGTGGCAGACAGGTGGGGAGAGGTTTGAGATAAGCCTGAGGTGTCTGTGGGTGCAGAATGACCCTCTGTAGGTACAAAGGAGCTGGTCAGACGTGGACAGGTAAGGCAGATGTTGGGAGTAAAATGTGGGGCAATCTGTCCCAGAGAGAATGAATCTTTTGGGGTAAGGTGAGGCAGTCAGTAGTGGGCAGGGAGGGAAATCTTTGTTTGTCAAACCCGAGGTAATGTGCAGCAGAGAGAATGCACCTCCTGGGGTAAACTGGGGTAATCAGTAGTGGACAGGTAAGGAGGTTTTGGGGGAAACTTTGAGGTCATCTCTGTGGCAGAGGATGAATGTTTGGAGGTAAAAATGAGGTAATAAGTAGTTTGCAGGCAGGGAAAACTGTGAGGGTAAGTGTGGATGTCACCTAGGGGAGAAAATGAGCCTTTTGAGGTCCAGTGAGGCAGTCAGTGGTGGGCAGGGAGGGAAAATTTGTGTTTGTAAAATCAGAGGTCATGTGGAGGAGAGAGAATGCACCTCCTGGGGTAAACTGGGGTAAACCTTGCAGACCTCCAGGGAAAATGTTGGGGGGTAAAACTTGTGGGAATCTGCAGGGCAGAGAGTGAATCTTCTGAGGTGAAAATGAGTTCCTGGGTGGTGGAGAGGTGGGGAAAGTGTTGAGAGTAACCTGGAGGGGGTCTGCTGGGTAGAGAATGAACATCTTGATGTAGAAGTGAGTTGCTGAGATGTGGAGAGGTCGGGAAAATGCAGTGGGTCCAGTGTGAGGTCACCTGTAGCAGAGAGGATGTGCCTCCTGCTGGACACTGAGGCAGTCAGGAGTGGGCAGGAGGGGAAACCTTTGGGGGTAAAACTTGAGGGAATGTCCAGGGCAGAGAATGAATATTTTGAAGGATAAATGAGGTACTCAATGAGGTATTCATTGGATTGCAGAAATGTTTTCTGAAACCTGTCCCCTTCTTTGTGCCTTTTGCTGACAGACCTTCTCTTTCTGCCTTTGAATTTACAGCCCCTTTGTGGCTCCCAGCCAGGAAAACCTGGGATAACTGAGGAGGGACAGAGATGAAGGTTTTATCTGCAAACTTGGGGTAATTTCTAGGGGATACAGCAACTGTTTGCGTAGCAAACTGTGTTTAACCACATTGGACCAAGTTGTGTTTGCACCAGCTGGGGCCAGAGGTACCAGGCAATCCAAAGCAAACCCTGCTCAGCCTCTAAATCCCAGGGGAAGTTCTCCAAGCTGCTCATTGAGGGACTACAGATACATTGAAATGGAACCAAGAGCACTACTAAGTTTCCCGGGAATCCCAGGATTGCTGTCCTAGAATTTTGAACAGGTTTTTAAGCTTTTTATGACAATAATGGCTTTCTTCCTTTGATTGAATCCTGCGGTAGGATTTGGGGTTTCTTTGGATTCTGAATCCCTCCCAGTGGCCCTGACACTGGTCAGAGCTGGCAGGACAAACAGAGTCAGAGCTCCTGGCAGGCACAGGGGCTTTCCCCCAGAGTGGATCCAACTGCTGCCCCCCAGCCTGGCCAGGTGGGATCTGCTTTGGCTCCCGGCTTCTGCCAGAGGCAGAATGTGTTCCCTTGATTGGAATGAGGATCCTGTAGCTTCATCTCCTAGAGGTTCCCTGGGCAGCTGATCCGCTCTGCCCCGTGTCCTGCTCTCAGTTCCTGCCCAGCCAGAGCCAACTGTGCCAAGGGCACGAGCACTCCCAGCCTGGATAGGGAATGGGGGACTGGCTTGTGCACAATTCACCTAGAAAGTCAAACGAGGGGATTGTTGGAGTATCTGGCTCCTTAGGGAACCTGCTGGGAGTAGAGAACCACAACCCCAAACCTCCAGCTGTGGGTGGAGTCGTGGAATGTAAACCAGCGCAAACTCATCCCCCAAAATGAACCGTGGGAGAGCAGGACCAAATAAGGGTCAGTGTCCCTGTGGAAAGGCAAAAGGAATCTTTTGGGACTTGGATTGTCCCCCTGGGAGATGGAGGTTGCTGGGATGCAGAGAATGCCCTCCCTCAGGCTGCCAAGATCTCTCAGTGCAGCAGCTTTGGCCAACACAGCAGCACAAAGATTGTTCTCTGCGGGGGCTCAGGTTTGGGTTCCGGTCTCAGCTTTGCAGGTTTGGATGAATTCTACCTACAGCCCGCAATTCCATGGGGAATTCCTGCTGGAACAGCCTCCCAGTGCCTCCTGGAGCCCGGATCTTCCCCCGCAGAGCTGCTGCTTTAATGCCAGGTTTGCCAGGAAGCAGACGCGGTTCCAGGTTTGCTCAGCGGGATCGGGATAAGGACAGGTTGATATTCCACAGGCTTTGCTGTTTATAACCCTCCTCCCTCGGCTCCGCTGGTGTCCCTTGAGCGAGTTCCCTGGAATTCGGCCGATTCTCCGCCCCGGGCCGGGCTCCAGGGGATGTGTTGGCCCGGGAGAAGGCGGGGGCCGGACGCGCTCCCGGCCCGGGGCGAGGCAGCCCCTGAGCACGGGCGAGGACGTCTCTCCGGCCGGGAAGCCGCTGTCCCTTCGGAGCCTCGGGAGCGGCTCCGGGGAGTTCTTTTCCCCGAGGAAAGGGATGCACATCCCTGCCTTCAGGGCACCTCGGCTCTGCCCCAGCTGTTCAAGCCGTCCACGGACTCCATCCAACTCCGGGCCTGAAAAGCGGCCCCGACCTGAGCCCCCCCCGGCATTTTGGGTTCCGAACGCTCACCTGGAGGAGACGCCCCCCCGCAGGCGGGACCAGGCGGCGACACTCGAGCAACGCCTTTGCCTCGGAGCGAGGGATCCCTCCGGACTCGTTTGGCTTCTTTATCCTTGGAAAGGGACGTTGTACCAGCACCTTTGCAGTCAATGAGGAAATCCCGGACAGGGCCGGAAAACCTCCCTGAGCAGGGCAGTGATGAATTGGTGCCCGTCCCCAGCCGGGCACAGCCCAGCCGGCCACGCTCCCTCCGGCCCGTGGCTGCGAAGGGCTCGTGCAGAGGAGAGCTGCAGAGATGGAATAAAAGCGCATTTCCTGACTCTATTTCCCTGTGGTCCTTCCCTCCTTTGACTCGCGCAGCACCGTCCGGTTGGACATTTCTTGGTTTCCTCCCCTGTAGCCGTTTCCCTCCCAGGCAGGGCCTTCCCCGTCTGCAAATAAAGAGGAAACGTTTCAACGGGATTTTAAAAAACCAGAGGGTTTGGCCCGGGAGGGAGCGAGTTGCCGAGGAAACAGGGGAGAGGAAGGAAAACCTCAGGTCTCACCTGACAGATGTCAGATGACCTGCACCTTATGGATGGCAGGGCAAAGAACTGCTGTGGGCAATTACCGAAGTTCCGCAGGCAGAGCTGGGAGCAGCCTGTGCCCGACCCGCGGCACGGTCAGCGCCAGCTCCTGGGGCCGCCTGAGGACAGACACAGGGACAGGGGGACAGACGGGCAAGCTCTGCTCGGGGTCCTGGAGCACGGGAGGAACAGGGAAAGGGCTGCCCTCGTTCTTCCCTGCCCCGGCAGGCCCCGGCTCCCCGCGGCCGGAGCGGGCCCGTGGCCGGAGCCCCGGCGGGCCCCAGAGCCCTCGCTCCCGGGGGGCCCTGCGGGCGGGAACACCCGCGGCCGCGGGGAAGGGGGAGGCGGGCGATGTTCTCCCTGGGAGCGGGTGGGGTGGCCTCGGGGGTGCCCGAGTGGGGGTAGCTCCGATCCCGCTGGGGGTGCGGGCGACACTCCCCCTCGGGGGGTCCCGGGGCCGTCCCGGCGTGTCCCCGCGCCCCGGCCGGTCCCAGCCCCGGCTCCGCGTCTGCACGACGAAAGCGCCGCCGTTCTCCCCCGACCGGGCCCCGGCAGAGCCCCGGCCCGAGCGGCCCCGCCGCGCTCGGCCCCAGCACCCGCCCCGGAGCGGCTCTTCCCACCCGCGTTGCCGGGGGTACAGGCGGCGAGACCGGGCTGGGATGAGCCCGGCACCGATCCTGGTCCCCGTCCGGATGCCGAGCCCCATCCCAGCCCCAAGCCAACCTCGCTCCTCCGGTCGCGGTCCCGGTCCGGATCCTTGTCCCGCTCCTCCTGCCGAGCTCCATCGCCACCCTCGGTCCTCCGACGCGCCGATCGCTCCCGCAGCATCCCGGTACGAGCTTCCTCCACAAGCTCGGGACGAGCGCGGCTCTGCCGGCTTTGAACGCCGCGGCCGGGGCGGGGCCGGGGCGGGGCCGGGGCGGGGCCGGGGCGGAGCGGAGGGGGGCAGGGGATGAGGGTCCTCTCCGGAGGAGGAGGGGGAAGGGCGGGGGCAGGGGGGGCTCGGGGAGGGGGAAGGAGGGCGGGGGCAGGGGGGGCTCGGGGAGGCTCGGGGAGGGAGCAGGGGAGGGGGGTCGGGGGATCCCCTCCGGAGGAGTGGGGTCCCCGGGTGGGAGGGGTCAGAGGGAGGAATTCCTCCCACTGATCCCTCCCACCTCGGGACTCCCTCCCGGGGGGCGGTCGGGGGCGGGGCTCCCTCCGGAGAAGGGGGTCCCCAGGGGGGAGGGGGGAGTTTTCCCTCTGTCGGGCCCCTCCCACCCCGGGACTCCCCGCCCCGAGGGGCGGTCTGGGGACCACCTCCAGGGCAGTGGGGTCCCGCGGTGGGAGGGGTCAGAGGGGGGAATTCCTCCCACTGATCCCTCCCACCCCGGGACTCCTCCCCCGGGGGGCGGTCGGGGGATCCCCCTCCAAAGGAGTGGGGTCCCGCGGTGGGAGGGGTCAGAGCGGGGAGATCCTCCCTGCGATTCCTCCCATCCCGGGACCCCCTGCCCGGGGCGGGGGGGGAAGGAAGTCGGGGGGTGAAAGGCGGGAGGGGGGGGGAAGGAGGAGGGGGGAGTAGTGGAGGAGAGGGAGTGGGAGGGAAGGCCAGGGGAGAAGGGGGGAGAAAGGGGTGAAGGGGGGGGTAGGGGGGGGAAGGGAGGGTGGGGGGTGGGAGGGGAAGGGGGGGGTGAGGGGGGAAGGGGGGAGAAGATTCTTAAAGATTCTTAATGTTTCTATTTTATCTTTGTATATATATTGTATATATAATATGTTGTATATGAATTATCATTATAAAATATGTCGTAGTAACTATAACTTATTAACCTATACTACATACTCTTGTACAAGCAATCACTTCTTCTTATTAATTTTAATATATTATAGTGGGTTTTGAGGTTTTTTATAATTAAAATTAATTAATTATTAATTACTATTAACAATTGTGTATTTAATTGGTTGTATAATATAGTTACAATAATTGTCTGTGGTACTAAGACAGGAACTTTTTTTTGGATTTTGTATTTTATGTTTTGTATATGTTACATATATAGAGAAATTTTTTTCATATGTAATGAAAAATCGCATGTTCTCGTATCGGGAAGAAGGGGGTAAAAATTATTAATATTATTAATTAACATATTATAAATATTAATTTTAATAATTACTTGATTTAAAAATATTATTTTACAATTGAAATTTACATTTAATCAGTTGTCAATTGAGAATTAATCTATTAGAATTAATACAGTATGTTGTCATATATTAAATTAATTACTGTTGAACGATATGCTTTTAAAAAATTACGAATTTTGTTTTTTATGTTTATATGATTTATAAAGATTTCTAAACTGTATGTATAATAGATATACAATGTACGAACATATATTTTAAACGATTCCTCCCACCCCTTCCCCTGCCTTTCCCCCCACCTCTCCTCCTTTCCCGCCCACCTCCCCACCCGTACCCACCCCCCCCCCCCCCCCCCCCCGTCCTCCAGGGAGGGAGTCCCGAGGTGGGAGGGATCAGTGGGAGGAATTCCCCCCTCTGGCCCCTCCCACACGGGGACCCCAATCCTCCTCCCCCCTCCCCGAGCCCCCCCTGTCCCTGCCCTCCTCCCCCCTCCCCGAGCCCCCCCGGCCCCCGCCATTCCCCCCCTCCTCCGGAGGGGACCCTCATCCCCTGCCCCCCCCGCCTCCCCCTCGTCCCCCCGCCTCCCCCTCGTCCCCCCGCCCGCGGAGCCTCCCGTGTGATGTCGGGACGGGCCGGAGCCCCGGCGGTGTCGGGCGGTGCTTGTGAACTGCAGGGGGGACCCGCCGAGCGGGACCGGCCCCGTGGAAAGGGGGATCCAGGGGGGGCGCCGGCTCCGGCCCTCGCGGCTTTATTAAAGCAGCGCCCCCAAGCCCGCGGCTGCGGGGACACGGCCCGGGGGACAGGGGGACGGACGGGACGGGCGGGGGGCAAGGACGGAGCGGGGGTGCGGGCAGGTCGGGCTGTGCAGCGGAGCAGCGAGGGGGGAGCAGGGGCAGGCAGGGGGGGCCGGGGGCAGGGGGGGGGCCGGGCTGTGCAGGAGGGCAGCGACAGCGGCCGGGGAGAGGGTGGAGGGTGGGGAGGAAGGGAGGGGACGAAAAAAAGGGGGAAAAGTAAAGGAAAGGTAAAAACAAAAGCAAAGAAAAAAAGCCGCGGCAGCGAGAGGCTCCTGCGGCGCTGCCGCCTCCCCGCGCACTGCCCGAGCAAATGGCGGCGGGGGCGAGTTCCGGCGCTTAAATACCCCCGCCCCGACCCGCCCCCTGCCCGTCCCCGCCCCGCGCACCTGGACGGGCCCCGCCTCGCACACCTGTGCGGGCCCCGCTCCGCCCCGGCCCCGCCCCGGCCCCGCCCCGGCCGCGGCGTTCAAAGCCGGCAGAGCCGCGCTCGTCCCGAGCTTGTGCAGGAAGCTCGTACCGGGATGCTGCGGGAGCGATCGGCGCGTCGGAGGACCGAGGCTGGCGATGGAGCTCGGCAGGAGGACCGGGATAAGGATCGGGGCCAGGACCGGGACCGTGACCGGAGGAGCGAAGTTGGTTTGGGGCTGGTATGGGGCTCGGCATCCGGACGGGGACCAGGATCGGTGCCGGGCTCATCCCAGCCCGGTCTCGCCGCCTGTACCCCCGGCAACGCGGGTGGGAAGAGCCGCTCCGGGGCGGGTGCTGGGGCCGAGCGCGGCGGGGCCGCTCGGGCCGGGGCTCTGCCGGGGCCCGGTCGGGGGAGAACGGCGGCGCTTTCGTCGTGCAGACGCGGAGCCGGGGCTGGGACCGGCCGGGGCGCGGGGACACGCCGGGACGGCCCCGGGACCCCCGACGGGGGTGTGCCGCCCGCATCCCCCGCGGGATCGGAGCTCCCCCGCTCGGGCACCCCCGAGGCCACCCCACCCGTTCCCGGGAAGAACATCGCCCGCCTCCCTCTTCTCCGCGGCCGCGGGGGGGTCCCGCCCGCAGGGCCCCCCGGGAACGAGGGCTCTGGGGCCCGCCGGGGCTCCGGCCACGGGCCCGCTCCGGCCGCGGGGAGCCGGGGGCCTGCCGGGGCAGGGAAGAACGAGGGCAGCCCTTTCCCTGTTCCTCCCGTGCTCCGGGACCCCGAGCAGAGCTTGCCCGTCTGTCCCCCTGTCCCTGTGTCTGTCCTCAGGCGGCCCCAGGAGCTGGCGCTGACCGTGCCGCGGGTCGGGCACAGGCTGCTCCCAGCTCTGCCTGCGGAACTTCGGTAATTGCCCACAGCAGTTCTTTGCCCTGCCATCCATGAGGTGCGGCTCATCTGACACCTGCCAGGTGAGACCTGAGGCTCTCCTTCCTCTCCCCCGCTTCCTCGGCAACTCGCTCCCTCCCGGGGCAAACCCTCTGGTTTTTCAAAATCCCGTTGAAACATTTCCTCTTTATTTACAGACAAGGTAGGCCCTGCCTGGGAGGGAAACGGCTGCAGGAGAGGAAACCAAGAAATGTCCAACCGGACGGTGCTGCAGGAGTCAAAAGAGGGGCAAGACCTCAGGGAAATACAATCAGGAAATGCGCTTTTATTCAGTCTCTGCAGGAGCCCTTCGCAGCCCCGGGTCAGAGGGAGCGCGGCCGGCTGGGCTGTGCCCGGCTGGGGACAGGCACCAATTCATCACTGCCCTGCTCAGGGAGGTTTTCCGGCCCCGTCCGGGATTTCCCCAACGGCTGCAAAGGTGCTCCTGTGACATCCGAGCTCATTTCCAGGGATAAAGGAGCCAACCCAGTCCGGAGGGATCCCTCGCTCCGAGGCAAAGGCGTCGGTCGAGTGTCGCCGCCTGGTCCCGCCTGCGGGGGGGAGTCTCCTCCAGGTGAGCGTTTGGATCCCAAAATACTGGGGGTGCTCAGGTCGGGGCCGCTTTTCAGGCCCGGAGTTGGACGGAGCCCTCGGCGGCTCCTGCTTCCCGCCAGGAATGTTCTCGGGGCTCCCTGGGCAGTCCCAGCTGGGCAGGGAACGCGGCCCGGGAGGAGGCCGGAGCGACAGAGAGTGACCCAGCCCTGCTTGGGCTTCCTATTGCCAGGGGATGGAGGAGCTGTGCCCTGGAGCTGTGCCCTACAGCCCCCGTGGGGTGGGCATGGGCAAAGGGCTGCCCGCGGCTCCTCAGCCGGGGGCTGCTCTGAACGGGCACCTTGAGATGCCTCACCCTGGACATGCCAATTACTTTGTTTTAAAGTTACTTAAAGTTGTTCCAAGCAAAACAAGCCTTGCTTTGGTTTCAGTTGGGTGAACAGTGAGCGCTGGGCACAGGGCACGTCATTAATGCCCAGGGGATGGGGCTTTGTGGGGGAAGAGCAGCTGATGGAGTTGCCCAGTCAAATTCCTGCCCAAGGCCTGAGTGGCCCAGGACAAACCCTCTGGCAGGCAGTGGTTTTGTTCCCTTTAATGGTCAGTGCCCAGTGTGTCCCTGTGGGCAGTGCCAGGCTGGGGACAGGCACACGCAGCTGGCAGCACTCTCTGCTCCAAAGACACTTCTGGCCTCCTTGGCAAACTGCCTCTGACACTTGGTTTTCTCCAGCAGAAATTAAGGAATTGCTCATGGCAGTTTGGAGATGAAGTTATCCCAAAGGGAAGGAAAGAACAAACATTCCTGTCAGAGCCCTCGGGAGCTGCTGGGCTGAATTGGGAAGGGCACATTTTCTGCAGAGCAAATACAGGACAACCTCAAACACAAAGCCCAGCCTGTCCAGTGGGGTGTGAAAGCACCACTGGGACAAACCTCCACTCTCCTGATTCTTTTCAGGGGCTGCTCCAACCCAGCTCTGAAGCTGCCAAGCCCAAACTGTCCCCAGCGCTCTGGAACAACAGGATCTTCCCAGGGATGATGCATTGGAAGCACAGCCCTCATTCTCACCCTCCACACGCTCCCAGGCTCACCCCAAATTCAGGACAAGGGGCCAAAGGCCACTCGGGCCGGGGCTCTCTCTGTCTCTGCGGGCTCAGGGACTGCAGCCACCAGGGCCCTCCAGCACGGACAGCCTGGACCCAGAGCAGATCCCTGGGGATTAGCAGCATCCTGGGCATCCCTGGAGACAGAAACCATCAGCCTCTGGGATAGCACTTCATTGCCAGCACACACAGCCTGCCACATTTAGGGGGGCAGCTCTCGGACCACAAACCCAGTCTGACCCAGTTCTCCTGGGCACCAACACGGACTCCACAAACCCCCAGGAATGAGAATGTTCTGCTGCTTTGACAAACTTCAGCCCAGCTTTGCAAACCTCAGTCCCTGCAGCTCCTGCTCTCCAGAGCCCCTTCAGGGCTGGTTCCAGTTCCCTGGAGAACCTGCCCCAGCCCCACTTGGGGCCAGCCTGAGCAGAAGCCACTGGGCTGGACAAGGAAGAACCCTCCCCTGGCTGCTGCAGCTGGAGGGAGATCCAGCTCCAATGGAATCCCGGGAACAGCCTCCCAGATGGTCTCTCCCCAGCCCTTGGCAGTGGCTCAGAATGGCAGCAGCTCCAGTGCCAGCTGGGTCCCTGCACGAGTCCTTGTCCCAGCCCTGCCACAGGGACACCCACGGGAGACACCCACGGGCACACAGGCCTTGCTTGCACAATTCCTCACCCACAGCTGAGGGAAAGCACACAATGTCAAGAAATAACCTGGGCTGAGAGCACTCATCACTCCAGTCCATCAGGACTTGGAGGCAGTTGGGTAGGCAACAGACCCAAATTCTAATCCTACCTCTAAATTTCTAACAGGCTCTCTTAGAAAGATCCTGGACAGGAACTCAGACAACAGAACCCAAACACTGCACAGGCAATAGCAGAAGGTTTGCCGGGAAGAACAGAAGTTCCTTGTTTTCCTTAACACTCTGGGACTGTAGGACCCAATCCTTACAACCAAGGGACACCAGAGATGTGATTAATACTTAAACCTCTCCCCCATGGGTCTGTCTCAGAGAACTGGGCCAGCCCTGAGCTACTCCCAGGTGCCTGCAGTGCTTTGGGGAGGGGCAGAACAGTGTCCCACTTCTGCTTGGAAACATTCCAGATGAGGAAAAGCCACTTCCCTTCTGTCTCTCTGACCCAGAACCAAAGCATGTTGTCCTGTGGGACAATACAGACTATGCATGGAAGGCCTGAGTCGGTGGGGAAAAAGCCCTAAAAAAACCAAACCAAACCACCCCAAATTTCAAGATCAAAACACGTTGTTTCCTTAATAGGAGCACATCAAAATCATTGAAGCCAGAGAGGAAATTACAAACCAAACAAAAGACCCAAAAAGATGCTTTGCACTGATACACTCTCTGGTTGATCATTCCAAAGGAAATTCTCCACAGATCAGAAGCAAGTACCAATCATTTGTCCTCTGTGGAAAATTAACAACTTGGGTTTCTGCTGAGGGGCTGGACATGTCCAGTGAGGGTTCAGGGTCTGGTGAGTTGTTTATGGCAGATCCTGACTGGCCCAGGCCAAACCCAACCACCCCCATCACTGCTGCATCCCACATCCAGGGGGAACATTGATATCCTATAGAAATACTCCCCTGCTACTCCATCCTTCCTTACACATCCATGAAACAGCTTTACTCCACCCTTTGTTCCCAGCAACAGCTCTCCAGCCCGAATCCCAGCTCCCACAGACACAAACTAAACACACCTAAGGCGATGGTTCCATCAGCACCTGGAATTCTGAGCTCCCCATTCTCTGGAATGCTCATCCCAACACTCACAGCAATCTCACCTCAGCCCACAGGCTCTCTGTCCTCACAGGGAAATGCAGCCCACTCAAACACAGCTCTGGCACGATGTTTCCTCTCATTCCTGGTCTCCTGCAAACCCCCAGGGAAATCCAATCCCTCAGACCCTGCATCCCTGGACAGGAGGGGAACTGGAGTTTGACCCGGATCCCAGCGCCCTGGACAAGTGTGTACTCAGGAGCACACACCCGTGGTTCCATCCAGCCCATCCATCCCTCCTTTCGCTCCCGGCAATCCCAAACCCTCCCCCAGCTCCCCTGGGTCTGTCCCATGGCCCAGCCCAGCTCCAGCCCTGGCAGAGCTGCAAACACCCCCCAGCTCGGCCCCCCGGGCTCCTGAACCCCCAAGCCAAGGCTCAGGCTCACCAACGGGGACCCACCTGCCCCACTCAGCACAGCCCAACCCCACAGCTCGGGGACCCCATGTTCAGCTGGCCCTTCACTCCTTCCTCTCCACCCTTCCCAGCACGGCAAGGACCAGCCTGCAGTGGAAACAGAGCCAGTGCCCAGGGAGCAAATGCCAACACCAGGAGGAGAGAAAGGTGTCCCTCTGACTTACCCCACCCCACGGGCAGCACCAGGAGCCCCCAGCCCGGCCGGCGGGGCTGCAGCCTCTTGCCTTTGGCTGCTCCCAGCCCAGGGCACTTGGCAGAGCTGGGCTGGATCAGGGCTTTGGCCTGGCCTGGAAGAGAGGAGAACAAGGCAATTAAGGGCACTGGGCAAGTCAAAGGCTCCTGCCCTTCACCCTTCTGTTCAGTTGCTCACTGGAGAGTTTTAGCCATGAAAAATCCAGGGGGAAACCAAATAAAATGGGACCTTTTCCAGCATTTTCATTCCTATCTGTTTCAGGCATTAAAAGGAGGCTCATCTTTCTTACTGCATTTCTTGCCCAATTTGAACAGAACCCCTTTTCATTCCAAACCCACCTTGGGAGTCAGTCAATCCTCTGCCACTGGACTTTGGACAAGGGAAGAGACACCTGGGATGCTGGAGACCAGGAAATGAGGGAGAGAAACCTGACAGGGAAAGGATTCAAGGCACTCCAGAACTCAGAAATGTGTTCATGCCTTGCCAGCCCACCCCCATTCTGTGCCACCCACCTGAGCTGGGCAGGTGAGGCCAAGGCTCCCCTTCCTGCTGCCAATCACTGTCCCAGCACACGGATCCCCGTGCTGGGCAGCACTTGGAAAAACTTGGGAAAGGCAAAAGGGAAATGGCACTGCCTGTCAGAAAACATGTCTGTGAACATCCCTTCTGGACAAATGTCATCCCATCCCTCTGCCCCAATAAACCCAGGGCAGGCAGGTCTCTCCAGCCCAGGGGAGAACGGGAAGGAGAACTGCAGGAACACAGGCAGGCACAGGCAGCTCTTGGCACTGATTCCCTGCAGACCTCTCTGCACTTGGGGCTCTTGGCACCTCATTTATAAAGAATGGGGGGGCAGCAGCCCAGGAATGCCCCTCAAAAACAGGGGCCTGGGCAGCTGGAGATTAGAGGAGGGGAGTTGTGAGGGGAGACACAGAGAGAGAAGAGGAACAGGGGGTGGTTGGGAACAGGCTGTGTGTCCAGCAGGGATGGGAACTGGAAACACGGGAGGCTGGAGGAAGGCAGGGGGTGAGCACGGGCCTGCCTTGAATGGATCCTTTTTCCCTTGGCTCAGGGGCCTCAGCTCCACCCTCTCTGGGAGCAGCAGGGAACTGCTGCAGGGGAAGAGTTCATTTAGGCACAAGCCAGTGATGCAGCCACTGGGGCAGGGGAAGAGGGGAGAGGAACTGACACAAAAATGACACAATCACCACTGAAAGGGACTTTATTGAGCTGCAACACAAACACATTCACACAGGACCACCAGCCCAGCAGCTGGGCTTGCAGGATCACCATCTTTCAAGTTATGGGATCCATCCGGGGGGGGGCTGGAGAGCACTCAGGCATCAGGGCCAACTCCTGCCCTGTCACTGCAGACAGTTCAGCCCCAGCAGCAGTGCCATTTTCTGCCTTCCCCTCCAAAACTATTTGGGACCCAACAGCTCATTGATGTGAAATTTTAGCTTCATAAATGTTTCACAAAGTTGAGCTTCCTGAGAACTGGTGCATTTTTGAGTATTCCTGACTCTTCCAGGACTGCTCATCCAGGATCCTTAGGGCACAAGGAACCTTCTGGACTGCTCTTCTTGCCACAGTTGGACCAGCTCACTGTCCGTTCAGAAAGAGAAGTCAATGATCCTTTCTGAAACCAGAATCTCCCCCCCTTTGCTTTCCCATTCCGTGTTTGGTTCCCTACACAACTGAGGCCCTTCCAGGCCTTGCCAAGTGGCAGTCAAGGAATCCAACCCGAGAACGTGCCAGGGCACAATGTCTGTGCCACAGCAACATCATTCCAGGCCTCTCACTGCCACCCCTACTTCTCCCAACAGCTCCAAGGGCACCAGAACTTGCCCTGAAGGCACAAAGGCTCCTTGTGAGAGCACCATGAGCCATCTATGCTGTAGCACTAGAATTCCACCTCCTGGACAAAGTGGGAGAAGCAGAAAAGAAAAAACCAGGACCTTACAGGTGAATTGAAGGCACCTCTTCATCCAACAGCAGCTCCAAGAAAGGCACTGAGACCACACCTCCCCAAAGACACAGGAAAACAAGGAGCCACACTCCTTCTATTGTGTTCAGGACTGAGGAAGTTGGACCTGTGTCTGACTAGGCCATGTGCAAACCAAATGCTGGGGACTGGAACACACACCTGGCACTCCTGCAGCTCTCACAGTCACATTCAAGAGAAAACAGCCAATTGCACCATCACTGCTAATTTCTTAATCCCAATCCCACACTGTTTTTGCACTTGGAGCACCACTTTTATCACCCAGTTACAGTCCAGTAGAGAGCTCCATGTCTAGCAGGGACAGGGACCCCTGGGATACTCTCAGCAATGCCTGAATCCATGGCAGGGACCTTGCTTTGAGCTCCCCAGGGCCGGGCACCCCAAGGATCTCCCCGAATAATCCTTTCGGTGCGCGCTGGAGTCCTCGGGGTGCCCCAACCCGGGGGGCACCAACAGCACTGTCCCTCCAGGGGCCAAATTTGGTCCCAAAATGCAGGGGGATCTTGCCTGTGTCCCAGACTGGTCCGGGGATCTGAGGCCCTTCTCGAGAAAATCTCGGTGCCGGCGTGAAGGGCCAGAGATCCCTTGGAGCCACGGGAGAGCAGGCACAGAGTCCCTCCTGGGGGCCAATTCTGCTGCCTGAAAACAGCTCTTCAAAGAAGCCTCTAAGACTCAGCTGGTGACTTTTAGAAGCCAGGTATTCCTACACACTAAGATATTTTAAGAGCTTACTGACTTAAAAACATAAAGCTTTTATCAGGGACATCTGACCTCCCACAGACAGCTCCTTTCCCCTTTCACTACAAAATTATTTTCATGGAATCATTTAATAGGAAGTGCCCAGGAACCCAAGAATGTGCTTTCCAGAATAGAAAATAAACAGAGGGAAGGAGCTCTGCACAAGTGTAACACACTCCAGAACACACCTGACTTTAGTTTTACTCTTTATGTTCAAATATTGCAGAAGACAAAACCTCCAGCAGGAGAGCTGGCACATTACCCGTGGTACCCTCAAAGTCCCTCTTATGAGGGCTGTAGGAAAATTGCAGTTGTACAAGTCCCTTGTGCCTGCAGATGCCTGGGGATCCTCTCCATCCACCTCGTGCTCTCCCAACAGCAGAAAGGGTGACCTCAGGGACACAGTGGCACTCGACATCCTGCTGAGAGAGCAAGGAAACCTTTAGCATAAAGGTGAGTTGGAATCTAAAACTTTCTTTCCTGGGGAGCTTTGTGAAGTCTGCAACCAAGAGGTATCTTAATGAACTTAGGAAACAAAGCTTCATTAAAACCTAAAAGCAGCAGCTATAACAAAAGCACTGCTTCATTTTGATAGGATCTGTTTAAAGCACTGCCAGTCAAACCATAACAGTGGCCACCAACCTTACATTTCTAACAGGCAATTAACTCTAACAAGCTTCCTAAAAATTTAGTCCTTTAGTAAATTAGGAAAAAGAAAAAAAAAAAAAGAAAAAAAAAGAAAAACCTCAGTAGGTGAGTCTGAGCAGGTTCCCTCCTCAGAGCACCATTTTTCATTGTTATGAATTCCACTGAAATAATTACAAACATCTACTACTCAACCCTCACCCCCCAAACCCAAGAACTTAGCAGTTCTTTTTTTAAAGCAAATATGTTCGCCTTCACACATCAGCATTTAGGTCAAAAATCCAAAAAGTGAGGGATCACAGGCTAATGACAGCAGCGACTGATGTTTAGAACAGCAGCTGTTGTTCCAGTGCCAGACAGAAATGCCCCACAAGCATTACTGTCCTGTGGTTCAGCTTGTTTGTCCTCTCAGGCAGTCTCACTCCTGAGCTCCACACAGCCCCAGTGCTGACAAGCTGTAAGGAGGTACCTGAAGGCAAGCTCTAGATGAACACAAGACTATTACATTTCCCCTGTTAACTGTCTTTTACCTCACAAAGGTCTTAAACGTCTCAGTAAGTGTAAAATTGCAACACTCTAACTGCTTTCTAATTACGCATCAGAATAAACAGCTGCTTATTTAAATGGGTTTCTTCAGGCAGTCGCTGGTAGTTACTTTGCCACATGCTGTGGCCTGGGTAAACTGTGCTTAAAAATTGTCAGAGGCTGGTTTTGCCAAATATAAATCTATTATCAGAGCAAAAAGAGATGCCAAACCTTACAAAGAGATTTTGAAACTGCAGGTAGAAGTCACAACAAAGTGGTGAGCACATGGCAATGCATGACTGCAGGCAGCATAAATCAAAGACTATGGAGATGAGTTAAAACCACCCACAGTCCTGTCTCTGCAGCAACTCCCTTGTACCCAGCTGTTGAGGTGGGTGGGGTTTTGCTTCTCACACGTGGACCAAGCTTGGGTGTTTACACTCACAGAAATTCTCCAGAAATAATAATAATTTCTCGGAGCTTCATTGTTGCCTGTCTGTTTTTATAGCACGCATCATGTCTGTTTCTGATCTCATGCCTCTCTGTTATTTCAGTTGCTGCTACTCTGATCATTATCTTTGGCAGTTAAGGATGTAGGCTGTAAAGCAGCCCTTTCCAGTCATTTGTTCTAGAACCCCCCAGAATCTACCAGGCTATCACAGAAGGGAAATACCTGTCACTGTGGTGGGAGAAGTCATGTGAACCTTTTTTTTTTTTTTTAATCTGTCAGAGCTGCAATAAAAACTCATGAAGTCTTCCACACGTTCCCACTTTCTCACCTGGTTGGCATTATTTTGTATCTCTGGGTTTTGGAGACCAAGTCATCTCCCATTTGCTACTGATCTTATGATCTTCTACAAAATACTAGACCAGGTGCAGAGTAGAGGAGTACTTGTTCCTTTACCTCCCAATGACTAAATCCAGTCAGGATTTCATGAAGGCATTCAGCACATCTATGTAAACACATACCCCGTGTGCAACCTTGCCACCCAGATGTGGGAATACATTTATGACCAAACTGAGTCCACGGTGCCCTGTCGGAATCTCCCTGCCTGAGCTTTAGCACACCATTGGCACAGGCTCTTGGCTGCAGCCCAGGAGAGACAAGAAGCAGCTTCGCACGCTGGCACCAGGTGGTGTCACCTCACTAGCAGAAACATGCTGGGAATGGAACATGAGGCACTGCACCAACGTGGGAGAAACAGCTGTCTGCCAAGCTCCACAATACTCCCAGATCCAGGCTCCAGTTTCTCTCCCGAGAGAGCTCCTACCACGAACATGTGCCTCCCCTGATCGCAGCAAGCCAGTTACAGAGCTCATGTCTGTCACACCAGATAAGGAACAGGATCAGCACTGCTGTGGCACCTAAACTGGCATCAAACCAGAGCATTTACTTAGAAACAAGGGCTGGAGAAGCTTCTCTAGCCATTACCTCCATGAAAGACTGCTCAGGGAACTTCTGTCACCTTCCCATCTCCACCTAGGCAATACAGTTTTTCCTGGTTCCAGTAGTTTTCCAGCAGAGCCGTGTTGCTCAGCCCTGCACACAGCCTGATGTGTCCCCAGAGTGCTGCTGGCAGCTCCCATAAGCACCTCCTGAACATAAAGAACAGCAAGGCATTGCCAGCTGTGTCTCGTCTTGCTTTGGACAGGTGGAAGAACCAGGAGCACCTACAAGGGCAGGTCTGCCTGTAGGGAAGCCCCTCACAGCATTCCAGAAAGTACGCCCAACAGGAGCTGGGACTGACTTGCTGGGGCAGGTACCCATCTTGAAATACTGAAGTGCTCTGGTGCCAGAGAATTGCTGTCACTGGACGACACGGTCACAGCCACACCTGGCAGTGCAGGGCTTAATCCACACCCTCCTGTTTTAGCATGAGCCTTGCTCAGTGGGGTGGCCTTTGAATTAAATCGTGGAATCCTTCCAGATGCTTTTTATTAAAAACCATCTCCACTAAGTTCCCTGCACATCAGCTCTGTAGAACAATTACCTCCCCTTGTACCAAGGGCTGCTGTATTTAACTCAGCACAAGATTTAATAAAACAAAATAAGCCACTCGAAAAATCAGTGATAGGTTTCTCTTCATGGGTCTGGCTTCCACCTTGACAAAAATCCTTCCACACAGTGAATAGATTAAAAGAAACAACTGGCTAGAAATTGGCTGAAATTTCTATACAGGGGGTGGGGAAGATAGATTAACACTCTGCCTGCATTTTCCTGCTGCAACTTATTGGTTGTACTCTAACAGAGATATCCTCCCTATGAGTTGAGTGTGATTTGGATTTCTCCCTATACATACTCCCTGCTGGGGCAACAGCTTTGCCTACCAGTATTGTCAATTAACTCCAACTTACAGAACCCAAGACAAGACAATTATGCTAATAAAAGAGCCAGGGAAAGGAGCTTTGCACTGAGCCGCACAAAAAAAAAAGGAGGTCACTTACAAAAGACTCTACAGCAAGTCTCAGACTACTTAAAAAATCTTCCACTCCTGCTGTTTTATCGCCCATCCCCCTAAATGTTTGTCAAGAGGTTTAGCAGTGGTTTTTCCAGTACCATAGGTCTATGTACTTTCACATTTTCTATAGCAAAGTCCACTTTAAACCAGATGCTAAGCAGTGTCAAGGAAGCAGTTACCTGAATTGTCAGGGCACCAGGATACAGCTCCCAGTTTCATTCCTGAATGGACTTAGTGTGAAGGCATTTAACAACTGTGTAAACATCACTAGAGTGCTCTGAGGGAATGATCTCCAGCAAAAGCCCATTTCTGTAGGAAGCTGACAGGTGCAGAATCATGCTAGCTAGCCAGCTTCTGGGAAAAAGGAGTTTTCCTTAACAATTAGATATGATACTGTCCCAGCCAATAAATCCCAAAGCATCCCCCTCCCTTAAGCACTTGACTGCTGACAGAGTGCACAGCCTGTCATAGCAAATCACCCCAACTTGCATCCTGCTTAGTGAATATACCAGACTGCAGGAAACTTTAGCCTGTAAGGTAAAATGAATCCCAATTCCTCCTTTCCCACACCATGAATACTTGGCAAAAACAAAGCTTGATGTCATTATTGGGTGGGTGTCAGCAACTTGTTTAAGTGAGCCATTTGATAAGATGTAGAGCTTCCTGCAGAGTTGCTGCTGTTCAGAAGTGTGTTCCTTCCTCACAAGGTGGGGGCAATCTGGTCAATTTATTACGGAGAAAAAAGGGCAGTTATTCTGCCCAGTAAGTACTTCTGCTCCCTGCAGGCCAACATCTGGATTGCATTATCACTGAAGCCAAACCACTTCACAGATTCGGCCTAGGAAAACATCAAGGAGCTACCAGACTGATGTGTTTTGCAACCCTCTACTATGGTGTGAGCTTCAGAATTTGTGCAAATACTGTTTTCTGTCATAGACAACCTTTCATATTTAATATTGGTCATCTTCCACAAATTTTCTTTCCCTAAGTCATCTGTTGTTTATAGCTCATGCTAAGGGAAATACAGCCTATCAATAAACAGAACAACTCCCCAGCTGTTGCTCTGATTCTCACCATGTTTCTCAACCAGATGACTCACCAAGTTCATGTGTGCAGCTCTAAATGAAATAAACCAAGGGACTAAATGAAAAAAAAATTATTGCACCAAACACAACTGTAAATTGAAAAAACTTTCGCTCTGACAGCTTTCATGTCAGAGTTCTAGTGCCAATTCTTATTAATCTTATGAATAGGAAAGGAAACACAGAGGTGAGAGCCTGAACCAAGCCACCTGACCTAGATGAATACTTCTGCGTCCAAACAGGATGCTGCAAACTTCTGACGTGCCATTCTCTATGTTGCCTGTGGAAAGGCAGCCCCAAAATGCAGCAGATATACTGCCCTAGCCCTAGAATCCAGCCATGCTTCAGGAAAGAAACAACAGGGCTACTAACCAGATTGTAGTCCAGAGAAATGGAATAAGATTTGCCTCTGTGGGAGTCTGTGATATTCTTTAATGCCTATCAAGTTTCCACTGTGTGGAAGTAACCCTTGATTTTTCAGTAAAAAGAGATGAAAATGTCTTTCAATATCTTTAGATCTTTATTAAACTGCTACATCTAGCAAGAGATTTTTCTGAAGCACCTCAGAGGATTGGGCCATTCAGTTTCTCTTGGTTTAATTGAGTATTCAAATCCCCAGCCACTTTTGAAAATTGTGTCTTTAAAGCTACATTCATGCATAGGTGACTCAGCTACAGAAATGGTAACGCTATCTCAATTTATGAAAAGAAATTACTCTATTGAAGCCTCACAGGCAATCCCCTGGGGTGGGAAGGAAGCACAACCTGGTGTAAGTATGAAAAGAGAAAAGGTCTGTGTAAAGCCTACCAAAAGCTACAAGTGTCACAGCAGAGCAATCATGAATTTCTGTTTAAAGTCCACAAGTGTTTAATGCATTTCCATAAACTCAGATCTTATTCACAGACTTTATCTTCAGATTCTATCTCAAAAACAGAGCGAAACCATTTATGGAGCCTTTCTTTTATCTTCTTGCTTCAGATATGCACTGAGTGTTCTTTCTCTTTCATCAGAGAAAAGGTTTCCCTAATATCCCAAATAAGAAAGGGATAATAACATCAACAGTTAAATAAAACAGACACAGTGTTGTGTTCCAAGATTTACAGGTACCTGAGAGGAAGATGTGTCCTTCCCTCTCCTGTCTTAAAGCAGAATGAAAGTGACAGGGGGAGGTTCCTCTGTGGATGAGACAAAGGGCTAGAAAGTTTGTCAGCTGAAAGGCAAATGAGACTGAACCATTTGACTTTTCATGGAGATCTCCCCCCATCTCTGGAAGCAGCCAGCACAGCATGGATGGGTGCCCTGCTAACTCCCTTGCTGATCTGCCTATAACATGGTATGACCTCAAGCTTAGCACATTCTGTCTCTTAAGCACAAGCTGGGCACACTCAGGTAGTTGTGTTCTTTCATTTCCTTCTCTTAAAAGGAAAATTCTTACTATCAGTATTTAAGCAGTTCATATACTGCCCTACTTCACTCGGGAGGGCTGACAACTTCACCACAAAGCATTTATTAAATGGAAAACACAGCTAAACAGAAGAAAAACTTTCTGCAACAAAAGAAGGATTTGTTCATCACTGAAAGAAAACATTTCAATCTGGTATTTGGGAACCTCTACTTTCTTTCATCACAAATGAGAAGGCACTAACAAAGCAGAACATGGACAGGATATTAATGTTGGCAAAACAGGGTGTTTTAGTGGTCTCCCAAGGTGCTTTTTACCCCCTGCCCTAAGCCAGCCTCTAAAGACGCCAGCTGAGCAGTGCCTGGTCTGCTCACTTGAGTGCCTACCCTTTTGGAGCGTGAATGTCCTTTCCTCACTGTCCCTCAGTCAGCTGTGTCTTGCTGTGTCTGTCAGGCCCACGTGTCTTCTGGGTGCGCTTAGTGCTGTTCTGCAGCTGACTTCTCCTGGGCAGTGGTTCTCTTTTCCAATACCAAACCACTGCCCCTGAGCTCTGCAAAATCGCTGTTTTCAGGGGATGTGAGTTTTCCAGAGCTGGCAGATACTTCAGCCTTCCTAAAGGCTCAGAAGACGTGAGCAGTGTAGCACATGGGCAGAACTCTTTTGCAGTGGATCCTGTTCTGCCGGTGCAGAGTCACTTGTCAAGGACAATAGCTGTTGGCAGAGCATTAGTATGACAGAGTTGGGCATGCTGCCAAGGAAAACACTCTTTTGTGGTTTATGCAATGTTTCGCTGGCCTGTCATTTTGAGATCGCCATTGACGGCAAACTGAAAACTGCCTTTCACCATTATTAGAAAGAAAAAAGAGACTACTCAGCAAAATGGGTACCGGGCTTTGCTGAAGCCCCACAGCAACAAAAGCAGGTTGGGTAGATCACGCGTGTGTGTGTGTGCCTAGGCTGCTGTGAGCCCTCTGTGTTGCAGGAGCCCTGCATGGTGGGCAGAAAAGGTTTACCCTCTACAGAATGAGGCAGAGGGAGGCCCTCTTTACAGTGGCTTCTGAGAGAACTGAGATGATGCTGGTTGCATGAGACAAAGAGCCTTTCAACTTCATAGATGTTGGCTATAGGGCCATCTTTGCACATGGAAATTCTGCCTCTGTTGCCCCAGGGATCGTGGGATTATCTAAATTGGCCTTAAGAAGCTGACTGGCTTTTGCACAAGAAGTCTCCTGGCATTTAACAAACTAAGTGGGCAGTTACAGCTGGGGACCGTGAGGTTTCAATTATTTCTTGAGATGTCTGAATTAGGAAGAACAGTGCCTATTGATTCTCATCCTGTCATTCATCCACGGGAAGTACCATTGGATGCTTGGAGAAATGCTGTGTCTGAAAGGCTAAATGCCTGGAATGATCTCAAGTCACATAAGGAAGGAGCTGTGTGGCTGTGACCATGCCAAGGCATTAGTGATATCTGTGACTTCTCTGATGTCACAACCTGATACTCAAGGATTGCTCTTCTCTCTAGACACTTGCCACTTCTAACCTTCCCCTAGTACTCACACTTTTGGTCTCCTAACCCTTAAAAAGGAGCCTGCTTCCTCTCTGCTTACACAGGCACTAAAATAAGGTAACACAGATGAACGGTACTTTAATTCTAAATGGCAGTGTTCAGACAGATTCACTGTGATCCAATTAATCCATTTTATCTTACAGCCTGTATGTCATACTCTTTCTGAGAGTCCTGAGGAACCCAATCTGCTGATGAAACAAAGCCTCACCTGAGGCTTTTGAGGTTGCCACTGTACGGCATTCCCCTGTGCAGGATCCTGCCCAGAGATGGGCATGATGCTGCGTGATGCACCTGATCTGATCACTGGAGAAGCTGCTTCCAAACAAGTGGAAGCACATATGCCACTGAGGGATTACAGCCCTACCTCACGTACTCCTAGAAACCCCCTGAAATGACCCATTCAGCCTGTGCACGTGACATTAAGTGTCTGTGTCTGGGGCTGTTGTTGGGAGGCTGGTTCCTCTCTCTGGCTGCTCAAATAGCAGCAGCACAAGCTCTTCAGGGAAAGGGAACATGGCCTGTGTGCGGCAGGGCATGAGCTCTAGATTGCTGAATCAGCAGAAAGCTGCTTTTCTCTCATCTCTCTGCAGCCTCCTGGAGTTCCATAGCAAAATGTTTTTAAGACAGCACTGAAGCATTTCCTTTTCATATGGAGCTTCCTGTTTTGCCTACATGGTCCGTGCCTATGCTTTGCACTGCCCCCTCTTTTCCCTTCTCTGTCTGGGATGGATGTTGCTTTTTGTACCTCTGGTGTCCATGTGATCAGTGCATGAGAACTGCAACTACCTCTCTGTCACCTAAAAAACAGCCCTCTCTAATACCTAACTCTCTGCACAGTTGAATATCAAGGTGGTTTCAAAAGATGAAAATAAAAATTTTCTGTGGCTTCCAGCAGATTTTAAGATTTCATTGCTAAGCCATTTTTTCCGGATATTTGATTTGATACAGGAAGCGTATCATTATGAAGAGAACTCACTGGGATAAGCAGGTGTTTGTGTCTCTTGGGTGCAGGTGTACAGAGATACTTTTGAGTTCAGAAAGCATGAAACACCCTTCACCCATGCTTAACTGGGTGACTTGGCTTTCAGAATAACAGAATTTACATGGCACTGGATGCCACATAACATGCCAACCTTTGCGACCAGAAGACGGCCACTAATGTTGTGCAGGTCACTTTATTTAGCCATGTCCTCGCTAGAAAGCACATCAAGACCTTGGGAAGAAGGGAAGATTATGCTACAGTTACAAAGAAGGTGCTGATTGACTCTACGGCTCAAGAGCAGTGGCTATGGGATGGTGCCCCAGTTCTGGAAAGGAATTGCCTTCGGCTACAGCTCCTGTTCTTCAGCCCAAGCACCCTGCACCCTGTAACCTGCATAAAATAGCATGTGGGACATCTGACAAGCTGGTATGAAGGGATGAAAGATAATGATTTTGTGCTGAGAGCCAAGAGCTCCAGGAATGAGAGAAGCTGGGCCTACCAGTTATACAGGTGTGTTGCACTAGGGGGGCTCAGTGATGTGATTAAGTTCAGATCTGCTCTACATTAGTGAAAAAATGCTATTCTGCAGAGATTGAGCTCTGACGAGGCGAGCATTGTACCAAGAAACTAGTGAGGTGAGTGACACCCAAGCCATGGGTGACTTGTGCCTCCAATCAGGGTGGCTGTTCATGCTGGTAAGAGATTATGGCACGCTGTTCCCTCCAGGCTCCAGGTTAGGCTTTGCTGTAACTTTCCTCTGGCAGAGGGACAGCCAGACTGCACTTAATACAAGGTAGATTTCCCTGAAGGACTTATGTAAGTGGGGAGCAAATGCCTTGTACTTCAAAGTAGCATTGCTTCAGGGACAAAGCTAAAGGAGCTCAGAGAGGCAATCGGGGAGTTAATTGCACCTTTGATGTATCCTTATCTTATCAGGATATGCAGATATAAGACCTCTGAGAGGCTGGCCAAGTGCTAAATTGTTGGCTATGTAGAGACTGAGTCGATGGGCCTTGGTTCCTTAAGGTGAGCAAGTCCTGGAGGACTTTAATCCTAGGGCATTAAGAAAATAAACTGACATTGCAAACTATGAACTGTAACTCTCCTCCATAAAGCAGCAGACGTAAGTGCATGGGACAAAGGCCTGGGATACACAGAGCATGTTGCACCTCTGGGGATATTTCAAGTCGTCTCTGCTTCTGAGGTTCAAGGACATCATCTCTGAACTCAAGTGGCTGCTCTTTGTAAACAAGATCCTGATCCACTTGCTTCAGTTCCTACAGAAGAGCTTGCTCTGGGGCTGCCTGCCAGTCAAGAGCCTGCATTATATTATGCTGGAATACAGAAAAAACCCTCTTTAATTTTCAGTACAGGAGGGCCTGTCTTTGGGCTTCGTGAGGCACCTGCCCTTCCATCCATTTGCTTGTTTCAGCCCTCCTGAGGAGAAGTGGTTATGGGGGGATAAGCACTGTAAGGCTTTAAGGCTCTTTTTTTTTTCTTTGCCTGTATTATCTGCTTAGCAGCTAAAACCAAGGAGGTTCCGACTACCTTTGTGGCTCTGAGATGTTGCCACTTTTAATCTGAGCCTAGGACAGGAGGATAGCCATCTGTCAGAAGTGTAATTTTCATGAATATCAGCTTGGCAGCCTGATAGGGGAAATGCAATCACTTGCCCCCAGACCTCCTACTTGAGCAAAAAAAGGATGACTTAGCAGAGCACTTCTGAAAAGGGAATATCCTGGTTATCTACGTTCTTTCAGATCAGCCTAATCTTCCAAGTGCCCTCCAAAGATAGTCCAAGTGACTCTTGACACAACGGTGTGATTGAGTCCTGAGCATACAGTGCTTTCTCCAGCTGCCTTGACCTTCGACAGCTGAACTGGACGGGCAGCTATCAGTTCTCCTGGGTGTTGTGTTCTTGGCTAATCACTAAGCCCAAGCACTTAAGGTTATATGGGGAGCAGAGGGAAAGGCACAGTTCCTGCTGCAGTGCAAGGTAAGAATCCCTGCCTCGCAGCCTCTGATTTTTACACTTCTGTTTCTGTCAGCTCAGGCTACCAGAGAGTTCCAACAGTTCATTCTCTCCCTATCAACTGTAAGGGAAAAGGCCTTTCCTTCCAGTTTGCTGGAGTGGTGTGCCCAGCAGAGGCTGAAGGAGTGGCATGGCACATGGGTGGTTAACAGTCTTGTTTTCCCATCTGCATGGGAACACAACTGTTCCTCTAAAGCTACTGCTCTGTGCAATAGGCTGCCGTCCTTCCTGACTCTGCATCCGGCAGCAACTTCCTCCCTTCAGATAAAGTGAACTTTATCTACAGAATTCTTAGTAACTAGAGGAACCAGCGAGAGGGGCAATCATGAGATCTGCTGGTATGAGCTAGGCTCTCCATCCTGAAGCTCAGCATGCCTTCCCTCACAGTGCCCACAAGAGCAATTTCCCCTTCTACAAGGCAAGAAGCAGGGGTCACACAGCTCTGAGTCCTCGCATGCAACGTTGTCATGCAAACAGATTTAAAGTAGCACCTTAAATGCAATGCAGCACAAGTGTCAACACCACATTCTCAGGCTTGGTTTATGTACTGATGGTGGGGTTAATAGATAAAGAACTTAAGGGCTCATGTTCTGTTTGTTGCATTTGGATTTTGTGACACATTTTATAGTCCTTAAAGTGCACTGCTTTAACCACATATATAAGCACAAATTATATACACATGAACTGTGCACTCAGTTTCTAGTCCTACTGTTTGGTCATGAGTCAAAGGTCAGAATTATGGATGATGGTACAAGTTCAACTCTAAATTATTCTCTGAAAGACTTCCCTGTGTGTGTCTATTTGGAGGAATTCTGGCAAAGAACATTGGCCTTTAATTACAGAAGGGGAAAAATGAAACGGAAAACAGTCTTGAAATGCTATATAACAGAAGTAGGATTATTTTGAATCTGAATTTTAGAGTTTCTGAAACCACCTTTCTGACTGAACAGTGAAACTAACAATTATCTGTTTGTATGGAGTTCATATGATACCAATGTCTTTAGGAACAAGACTTCAGGGCTCACTCAGCCAGGAATTTCTAGGACCATTGGGTTCTCTTCGCAGGTCTGTAACAGTCTTTATGTCACTTAGCACCAATCTGATCCTGCCACCTCTTCTCTATGCAGACTTGAGACTGACACTCCTTGAGACAGGTGTTTCTTCTGCTGTGCTAGAGCCTCAATGTCCTTCTAAAATAGTAAGTTGTCTCAAAAAATTTACTTGATGGAAAGAAGATTAAATCAAACATACACTGACACTCTGGCATTACTTTTCTCTGTCTAACAGAAAATGAGTGGCTTTGTTCTGACCATAGAGCACTCTCATATTCAGTTTCTGAGTCTGGGATTAAGAGTTGTACCTGACAGTTGGTGTTGTACAGTGGATGACCAGTCCCTGCTGCATCAGGTGCTATTTGAGGCAAAAAATCAATTAGGTAGTAAATAGCTCTGAGGTTCCCGTGGCTGTGCTCCAATGCTATCAAATGTCCATTGTTCTCCAATGTCTGACAAGCTGAGAGCTCTTAGTGGGGACTGTGAAAGGGTTTCTCTCTTCACTGCTCCTACTAGTGACACGAGTGTGGGACCCTAATGTCTTTGAGACACCTGTCAAGTGTGAGTTCACCTTTCAAGCCATCCTTCATGAAGATCTTCCTGTGCTGGCAGTCAAAGAGGCCAGTGCCAATTCAAAGTGGGAAGGAATCCAGTAAACAGCTTGTACTTGTTCTTTCTGTCCCTGGGTAAGCTGGATTCGTAAGTTATTGGAGAGGGAGGGGGAGGAGGTAAGAAATGCAAACAGCTCTAACCAGCTGGAACTAGCTCTCTCCTAGCTGGACAGTTACAATTTGTCAAACAGAAACAATGCCTAACTGTTCTCCTTGCGAGTAAACATGACCGGAACAAAGCCCAGCTGTATGTGTGTGTGCTGGTGAACCTCCTTGCACTTATTTGGCTGGCTGTCCACGTGCTGGTCAGTGTGTGGCTTGTCTCTTTTAATCAAAGACAAAAGGAGAGGGATGGGCAGGCAGTGACAGGCAAACATAACCCTTGCACGCACCGAGAGACCTGCAGTTTGTCTCTGCTGGGCCCGTGGTCTGTCTCTGGTGTGTCTGAAAGATTTCTGCATATAGTTCCATGTCCTTTTTGACTGTGGAATCTCAAAACAGTAACAAGATGTAACTTGTTTTCTCACTGCTCCTAGTGATGGGAGGGAAGAATGAGGGGAATGTGTCCCACGGTGCCCGAGTGAAGTGGAAACAGAACAGTGAAGTTCTGATGAAATGAAATAAATTAGGCTAATTAGCCAATCCACTTAATTAAAATTATTTTCTTTGTGTCGGTTTGTCCGTGTTAAATGCCATGGGGGGAAGAGCTGATGTGTGTCTGCCTAGGAGCATCCTGAAAACTCTGACATTAGGGAGGGAAAACAGGTGGGATGGTGAAGTGTAGGACAGAGAACAGGAATGCTGGAACTAGAAAAGGCACTGGGGTGATGCACACTGGACGCTCAGTTTAATTTACTTTCAGACAGTGAAGGATTTCTCATCAAGATGACTTGATGCTTCAGTCTGGATACAGCAATGAGAATAACAGGCAAAGGAATTGCCCTCCCCACAGGCACAGGGACAGGCTATGTCATTAAGTCCCTGCAAACAGAGCATTAAAATCCCTGCTCATTTTCTGTCTGCTTTCCAAGAACTGTGAGGAAGATGAAGCTGTGTTCTCCAGTTATGCCCTGGCTACACTATTCTCTCAAAGCCTTTCAGTGCCAAGGTCTCTGCCATGACAGTGGTCTCCTCGGCTGCCACCTTTCAGTTTGTTCTGACCATGGAAGACAATGCCAAATGGCAGCACAAACTGATCCTTGGCTCACAGTACTTGGCAAGCCAACCCTGGAGCTGATTAGCCTTTAACTTCACTTATCTGCTGAACAGCCCAGCCCTCTGAAGTCAGAGACTGGCACTGGTGCCAGCAGACTCGGGCTGGTGACGCTGTACTGGCTCATACCGAGTCTATATCCCAAAGGTTTCCTTAGGAGTGTTTGGAAAGTGCCTCAGGAAGGCTGAAGAATGAACGGCTTATTTTCTGATGCACAGGGGACTAAGCTTGCCAATACCCAAAGGCAGGAGAGGTTTCTGAAGCCCTCTGTGATGAACCAAAAGCCTGGCAACATTTAAATAGCCAAGGGTATACTGTAATGGCCTATAAGAAGTTCCCAGTTAAAAGTGAAACGTATCCTGAGTCCCCTAACTTAATATCTTAGGCTTCAGGAGACAGTGCTCATGCAGAATGGGTGGTCTTCACAGTGTCCTTCACTAATCCCCCCTTAGGTCAGCCCTACCCTTTAAGGCACTTGTATCCCGTTTCCAGCCTGTCTGTTGCAAGTCTGGAGTTGTGAGGGTGGGGGATTTTGCTCAGTTGATCACTGTAGAAAAACCAAAAAGCTTTTGAAAACTTCCAGATTAAAAGAGGTAATTGTGTCAGAACTGAGAAACAGGGCATTGCCAGACTCCTGTCATTGAGTGGAGCAAGAGCAGGACAGGGGAGGAGGGGACAGGGGACGTGGAGAGAGAGCACAATGGCAGTCAGTGGCGAGTCCTCGTGTGGAGCAAGACAGTCTCCTGGCAACGCGTGGCAATCGGTGGATGGAGCAAAAGGAGCCTGAATGAGGTGCCAGGGTCCATTTCAAGTGTTTTGGAGAAATTTGCTACTCATTAATTGCAGACGTGCCTAGTTTATTACTAACATATTCTTCTGCTGTAATCCTGGCTGCTACAGCAGCGAAGTGTATGTAGGGCACAGATCTGCCCATGGAAGAGCTGGGCACTGCTTTTGCTTGGCCCTCTCCCGGACCCGTTCCTTGGCCACGAGGTTTTGTTACCAACCATTTGGTTGCCATGCCAACTTTTCAGCATTAAATCATAATCTAAGCACAGCAGGAGGTCAAAAGCCTTCTCAGGTCTAGTTGTGTGAGCAGGCTTGGCTGGACACTTCCATGGCTTGTCAGCAACAGCCCAGGTGAAAACTTACCAACAGGGCAATGACAGTTCCCTTTGGCAGTAGGAGTTATGCCTGGAAGATTTCTGCCCTCCCAGCTCTGCCACCGGTGAAACCAAGCCCTGTGTGTCACTGACACTATGCTCCACTGGCACAAGGTGCTGTGCAGTGCCAGAGGAGCGCTGGTGCTCAGGGCCTGCATGGGTGCTGGTGAGACAGAAAAGGCTTCCGTGTCTCAGGCTTGCTCAGCACTGCACTGTCCCTCTCACGGTGGGACTGTTCCTGGGCTATTAGAGACATGCTTTGGATTGCCAGGACTGAAGTATTAAAACAAAAAATATGCTGTTGATAAAGATGTGTACTAGCTCATTACAATGTTGAAGTATGTTGAGTGCACAGTTTGTGTGTATTTTCCTCCCACAGTGGGTCAACAAAGAGGCACACAGTAATTGCTGAAATGGCTCAAAATGAAGAATCTTAAAAGTAAGGTTGTGTTTTGCAGGGAAGACATGGAGCCTGAGTTCCCTCTCCTGACCTTTCACACCACCTTCTGCTGTCAACCAGCTCAAAGAGGGGGTACAAAGCACTTGGGCTGCTCTGTGCTCCTCCCGTGCTGTAGTAAAGCCAAATGAATTTCCCTGGCATGATCTGGCACGGTGGAAAGTAATGGAGAATCTGGCCCTTGTACTGCAGAGAATAATGAACTTTTCTGTTGCTCTCTTGCCTGAAATATCATCTTAGATGTAAATAGAGAACGGGAGAAGGAAAAGGACTGATGAATATGTAGGACAGAATGGTTAAGTGAGTGCATGTCAGATGTTACCACTCTGATCCAGACAAATTTTTGTGCCTCTGGTATAAATGACTAACCTAAGAATAAGATACATGAGTCAGGGACAAACCTGTTAAATACAGATACTCATGGAGGCCCAATATTTACGGTCAAATGCAAACTGATAACTTCTGGACCTGGCCCGCTGCCTTGGGTCAATGAATTCACGCCATATTTACAATGAACACTGTACTTGCTCTCACTTTCCAACTCTGTTCAAGAATATTCTAGCGACTGCTGCACAGGAACACTGAGCTGTGTTGCAGGCCTCAAGGAAAAAGGAGCCTAACACTGTGTCTTTTCTTAATGGTAGCTTTTATTTAAAGTACTGGTAAATGAAAGGGTTCCGTTTGCCCCTGTGAGGGACATAATCCAGAGCTGTGCAAAATGCAAGATCCTCTGAAGGACATAATTCCAACACTAGCAGATGCCAGTGGGGGACTTGTGGGTTTTTTTAAAAGATAAACACTGTGTCAGTTTACAGGAGCTCTGGTGAACCAAGACCTATTGTACTGGCTGCTATACCAACACAGAATAAAGACAGTGTTTTGAGTGTCCGAATTTGGATTGGTTTTGATTCTAAAAATACCTATTCAAAGGTTCCAAAGATGCTCCCACTTAAAAACATATGTCCTCAAAGTAAGTGCTAATTATGTGGTGGATGTTGACTGTAAAGGCACATGTTGGGAAGCTCCGATTTCATGCTCTCTAGATAAGTATAGTTCGGTAGCTTGGACGTGGTTTGTTCCTTTCAAAACCAGAAACATGCTAGTGAAGCATAAGTAGTAAAAGTTCTGGTAGTTTGATCATAATTGGAAGTGAAAGATCACATGCTAGTTGTACATATATTTTTATCTCCCTCAGCTTTCATCTGTGATGTACAAAGGGTCTCAAGTAAAACAGTCATTTCTGTTTGACTCTGTATTCCACCTGTACTTTTATACTGTTAATCTTGACATATTTCAATGAATACTGAATTATTAACGTATTGGATGTACTTTAATGAGGTACATGGAGCTTTTTATTACATGAATTAAAGCGGACTTTTGACTTCAAATGCTTTAAACCTCCAGTGCTTGTTTCTTTTCTCACAACTAACTTTCTTTGTTAATACACCGATAGGAAAATCACAGCTACTGTGTTAAAAAGAACATGGCAAAAAGGTTCAGAGATGTGGTTGATGCTTACCTTCAGGGCTCAGAAGAGTACCAGAGGGAGAAAAGAGCTGAATTTCATTAATGTTGTCTGACCAATGTCTTCAATGACTGTACTCTGAAAGGTTGATACGGGCAGCACATGAATGCCAGCCCCTGGAAGAGACCACTTGGAGTTTTGCCACAGCTTCTGGCATAGCCAAGTCAGATCTTGGCAAGGGGTGACTTTTCAGGACAAGGTTTCCTTACTAGACTTCTTTAATTACTTTTCAGTTCTTGCGCAACATAACACAGTACTGAAAATATAGTGAGAAATCAAGAAAATACCTGTAACGTGGCGTGGAGTACCCACTGCCTGGGCTGTGTGTGCACATTGGAGATCACATCTCACAGGTCACCTGCACTCTTCTTCATTTTCTGCCATCGGAGTGCAGCCCCTAAAGCCAGAGAGCAGCCTGGCTTAGTCAGCCCTGCTTTGCTGGAGGGTAGCATTTCTAGGTAATGTGCTGGGCAAACACACAGTGATGAGCTGAGACTGTGCAGAGCTCCCCAGCTAAAGCAGCACATGGGAAGTACTCAGTTCCTTCGATTCCTGACCGGTCAGGGGCTCCTCACCTGCAGAGCAGTGTCCTGCCTCCTAGTCAGCACTGCTTCCTTGAGGTAGGGGTCCCCTGAACTTAAAAAGAAATGCTGCAGTACAGAGGGAGAGACTGTGGAGAGGGAGGTGCAGGGGGTTTCTTACTATGTAAAAATAAAAGCCACCAAGCAAAAATTCCATCGGAGTTAAAAAGGAAGTGAGAGGGAGATCTCCTTATTGCAGCAGCTCTGTTGTTCTGTTTTGCAGAGATGCTGGCATGATTACACAAGTGTAAGGAGGATCAAAGAGGCAGTCTTGCAGATGACAGCACCTCTTGCCAAATCCTACTTCTTTATAGCCTTTCCTTCAGGGAATTCTGACAGCCGCGCTAAAGCTCTCTACTTATCAGGTGGTAGGTTAAAGGAAGACTTGTCTTGCAGGCTTCACATTGTAAATGCAAGTGCTTTCTTTGCATGTGCAGTGTGGTGTCTGCCTTAAAGATTATACACCATTATTCACCTGATTACAGGGACAACTTAAACAGATATTCCTGGAGGATTAGTGCTCCTGGACATGGGACCTTCAGGAGAAACAACATGACAAGTGAGAGGCTACAGGAAGCAGAACTACCCTGTGGGACTGGGCTATTTGAATGGTTAGTCACTGATAGTCCATCACCAAAACTAGCTTCAAGACAAACTCCCAAATTTTGTGGGGGCAGAGCCAGGCAGAACTGGCACGAGCTTTAGCTAGAAGTTGCCATAATCCTCACCGTGTGGATCGAGGCATGAACAGCAAGGCCATGTCAGTAAGGAATCATGGCTAACCTGGATATCTGTACCTTGGTGAGCAGAGGAGATGACTGCAACTGGTTACCTTCCCATCCTGAAATGGGTGGGAAGGCCTCGGTCGTACAGGCTTCAGGAGCTGAGCAGCAGCGCTACACCTTGCATGGCTAATGGGGGGATCTGTCACCAGTTGGAGGGAGGGGGTTTTGCTGCAGCATCAGCTGTTATGGAACAGTCGGGCTATGTGAAGATGGGATGACTTTTGTTTTGTCAGGCAGCTTGGCTGCAGAAGGACTGTCTCTAGCTGGGTACAAAGTGCTCGCTGTACACTAAGCTCCAGAAGGCTGTTTTGGAAAGCAGCTGTTGGAACGGGGACCCATTTTTTTCTGTGTGCTTCCCCCTGTGTTGGTAGCAGCTGTCCCCAAGGCTGTCACCAGGCACCGGACACAGCCAGACCACAGAACGCTGAACAAGGGCAACTTCCAGGGCAGGAACAGAAACACTGGAAACCACCAACGGACTCTCAGCAATACTCACTTAGCAAGGAGGAAGCTACCCTTGGGCAAGGCTCTGTCAGCAGAGCCAGGATCCAAGCCTGGTTTTCAGTCCTTGCAAAATGCTGTGTGCACTTGACCTGGTTGATCCAGATGGGAGTAGGGTTGGTAGCGTTGCTGGTCTAGGCTCTGGCTGAGCCACACAATGTGGAGCAGGCTGTACCTTTATTATGTGAACTAGTACCAGTGGACAGATAATAGTCCAAGGTAAGGCGCACAAGGCTTTGTTCCAGTCTGGCACAGAAGCAGTAAACTGCACACCCAAGCAAGCTGTCAATGATTGCACGGGACATGTAACCTGTCAAACCCTCCAAGAGTAGCTGCTGCTTGCAGGATATGTGGGGTGGTGACAGAGTAATTAAATCTGCAGGGAAGGAACAGGTGAGCACTGGGAAAAGGGACTGCCTGGATAATGCAAAATAATCTAAAACTAATACGCTTGCTCTTGAGCTCAGGTAAGGAAGGAAGGAGAGAGAGGTTGGACTGGCCAGATAAAGGGGAAGTATGGGGCTGGCCGAGCACCGTTTTCTAAAAACATACTTGCACCCTCGTTTTCACTTGTAGAAGAAAGCAGGAATTGAAGCTGCTCACCATTTTCAGTGTTTTCTCTAGACTACAAGGTAAGTCCCAAGGGAATCTCAGAAGTTCATCCTGTTTCTTCCCCTACCTCAGAGCAGGATTAACTACAGCTGTCTGTCCAGTCTGTTCTGAAAACCTCACTGTGCTGGAAACATCACCATGTCCTCAGGCCACTCATTCAATGCTTAATTATCCTTGCAGCTACAAAATTTGTCCATGATGTTTAACCTAAATTTCATTTGGTATAATTTAGGTACCCCTTTATTTGCCCTTATTAAAGGGAACATGGCTGCACAGACTGTCCCGTTCTTGTTTGCTATTTTTATCAATAATAGGCTACTCAGCAACTCTATCTTCTCTTTTCTGGGCTAAACCACTCCTTCTACTTAATATTTACTCACAACCCATGTGGTTTCCAGACATCTGCTGGTTGTCACTGACATCCTCTTTGTCCACACCTCATCTGGAAGCACAGTATGCCACTCAAGCACCAACTCCTGCGGATGTGGAATGGAATGGAAGGGTTTATTCAAACCTCTTGGATGCTCTATTTGTGTTTTCAAGTTACACTTAAATTCAGTTCTATTCTTCTGTAGTACAAGCAGCCCTCCTGGCCAGTGTCAGGTGTTAGATGCATGATATCTATCAGGTTTTAGAGGCACGATCTCTCATCTTCTTTTTCCCCATTAAAAGTATCACCAGATTTCTAAGGAAATATTTGACAGCACTGAGGTAGGAAAATACCTCTCTGGAAACTTGCAAAATACATTTTTCCATCTGGACAATGAATTATTAATAACTAGAGTTTTCTAGCAGTTTTTGCACAACCATTAAAATATTTTCCCAGATACCATTTCTTTTGCTTGCTTAAAACATAAGACAGCCAAGGCTGGGCTGGAAAGGGAATGCTGCCCTGTCCTCACTTATCTGTACTCTCTCTATGGAGTTCCCAGGATATGATTCATGGCAGCTGCTGCTTTCCAGGCAGTGCTGTGCTGGCTGACCCTCACGTGCCTACAGATTCCGGCCCATGAGGATTTTCCTGAGGCGCAGCAGGAGGAAAACAATTACTTGGGGAACTGTGGTTCTCTTAGCTACTCATATCCCAACCAAACCTTATGGCAATATTTTAGGGGTGGGAAAACGTGGAAATGCTGTTGTGCAATGGAGGTATAAGCTCTCTTTTAAAGGTAGGTTGTTACACTGCAGTGCAGCAGAGCAGACCAGCCTGCTCTTCCTTCTCTAGGGATGTGCCTTAGTGCAGATGTTTTAGCACTCCTTACTGGACTGCAATACTAGTATTGTTATTCCTCTTGAGCTTAAAACAAAACCACTGTATGACTGCTCAAACTAAACGAGAAGATGTCACTTTGCAGCATTTCTCAGCTGCTGGATCTGAGACCAGTTTCCTCTCATGGTTGCTGAGTAATGGGTTCAGCACTTCACAGAATCCTTGGGGTTTTTCTGAGCCAGTGTCTTGGGCTTCTCTCAAAACAAGTTTCTCTCTCCCAACAGGCAGTCAACGAGGAAGAAGACCTTATATGACTGGTGAAGCAGAGCCCCATGCCAGTCAGCTTGTAGTGAAACGAGGTCGCTCCTGAAGTACTTACATAACACTTGCTAAAGAAGTCACCAGAGTACAGTAAATTTAACCATCTGTTGGTTGTAACATTTCTGCTCTACTACAGCCATGAATGCAGAAAATGCTGTCCATCCCTTGGGAACACTTGAGCATCCTAAATTACTTGGCTGAGGCCGGGCTCAGAGCTGAGTTACTGCTCTGTGACATTGCTCCTCACTTTCCCACAGTTGCTTCCAGATGTCCCTTGAAGAAAAGGATTTTGATGCCATTTCCAAGCTGACAGGCAGCTGGGGTGGTCAAAACCCTATCATGTTCATCATCCACAGTGGGAGTTTCACACTGTGCTCTACTGAATAGTTTCTCAAAAACCCTGTTTTAGTCAGACAGTTATGTTAGAAGATTTGAAATGCAGTCCTAGTCTTAGAAGAGACTGATTTTAAAAAAAGGGGGACACTCCCCCCCATGAGGAATCAGTGTTGAGCAGTTAGTTCCCAGTGTGTCTCCCTCCAGCAAACCCCAGCAGCTGACAAACAGAAAATTTTCCCTTTTTCTTTAACTGTCAGGTTTGAAGTGTGGGAGCTGACATTTCAGCTAGATTTGCTCACACACATCCTGAACAGAAAAAAAATACCTTTCTGAATTAATTAGCATCTCTCACAGGTGAGATGGCAGTGCAATAATATTCTGCATGCCGTGAGTAACAGCATCACGAGCCATGCCTTGACAATGGGAGATGAAAAGTCTCAGTCCTGTTACTGCATTTGCACTGCAGCTCCAAGAGCAGAAGGGAAGCAGAAGACTCTCCTTTTGATTATTCAGTAGTTCTGAACACCCACAACAAGGAAACAGAAATAAACATAACTTCATATACAGACTCACTCTGCAGGTGAAGCTTCTACTCAAAGCTGCAGAGAATTTAGAAAATTATTTTGTTTGGAAGCAGGTGTTAGAGTGAAGCTAAAGTTGTGGCCTAAACAGCTTTTTAACGAGCTGTGCACATTACAACATGACATGAACAGCTCATGTGTATCTGACTGGGACTGAACTCTCTTGCCTCCCACATATTGTAGTTTTAGAATTTGTTTCTGATAAAGTAGTTGCTCTAACCTAAAACTTGTTTCCAAAACAGTACACCATGTGCAAACTGCTTTAAGATGTGAATCTGATTGCCCACTCTGGACTTGATGTAAAAGAAAATTTCCCCATGGAAATGGTGTCTGGTTCATTTTAACACTTTTATTTGCAGCAGTGTGGACTTAATCACTGATGTAGGTGAAATGTATTAAGGGTTTATGGAGATGTTTCTTTCTGACAGGTCACTAGAAAAGCCTCAAAGGAAATGAATCTGGCCCTATTTCTTTCAGTGTCTTTAAGCTAAGGCAGGAAGTAAAGGTTTTTCTTCTTGTGAAAATTTATAAAACAACTGTGAATCCTTGCAGGGGATCCAACTCTGGAACAAGACCATTCTTTACAAAAGAGACTTTAATTGCATGTCATCAGTTGGTCTCTGCAGCACTGCTCTAGCTGACCTTCAGTTTATCTTCTGTCCAGACGTGACACATTGACGTGTCCCGCTTGGCCCCACATTTACATTTGCATGTGTTCTATATGAACGAGCTGTTTCTTTTCTCCCTCCCCCTTCCTTCAGTGTTTAAGCTTTTCGAGTCATCTGCTTCCTGTCCAAAACTCCCAGAGCAAACTTTTGCACCGCACTCTAACACAAACAGGTATCTGAAAGTTCTGTGGCTCTGCTGCCTTCCCAAGTGTTACAGCTCTGAGTGCACAGAACTTCCAAATTAGCCGATCAGATGGAGAGTTGATATTTTTCAACTGTTTTTGCTGTGTGTCAAGTCTTGACACTGAGCCAGGCTGAATTGGCAGCAGATCTCTGGAATAAGCCACGGGGAAAGCTGCAAAACACAGTCATTTATCTTTGAAACAAAAGCCCTGAAGATGGAATGTCTGATTCTCTTCTCATTTGGACTGGTGTAAAGCAGGCACGACTCCTCTGAAATTGAGAGCAGAACCGCAGCAGGAAATAACTTAGCTCCTGCACTCTGTGCTCCAGTACAAGTGAAACAGCCGTTCTGTACGATAGAGAAACATCTACTACTTCACTGGGTGAGAGGGGGCACAGGGAAAAACAAAAACCTAGCATCCCTTGGAAAGCTTTTTTAGACTGGTTTGGGTTTTTTAAGGTGCATGCTCCCTACACTGCTGGTGGAACTCTGTGATCACCGAGAGCCTCTCTACATTTCCAGTGGTGACACTGACAGAGTTTGGCTAATCCAATTCCATTCCCCTGATAGCAGGACTTCTTGTCTTAAAAAGCAACAAAAGTCAATAATTTGCAGAGTGTTGTTCTGTACTTTTTGCAAATGAGTTTGGCTCAGCTTTCCCCCCCCTTCTGCCCCAGTAGCAATGCAGAGCAGCTACTGAGTTAGCAATGTTTTGCTGGCTCACTGCTGGTGTGAGATCAGCCCGGGCGCTAAAAACTTTCCTGTGTTCAGAAGGGCTATTTTGAAACAATCTGATCATGGCTGCCAGGACGTACAATGCGGAAGTGAGAAAATGCTGAGGAAGTAAAATGAGCTGCTGAATGACACAGATCTCATCAGATCTTAAAGGGAAACTCCAAGGTTTCAAAAGAGCTGTTTTGAGCAGCTGATGACTCAGAATAACGCCTGCGAAATACAAGTCATTTATTACAGGCTGATACAGGGATGGAACCTATACTTATTCAACTCGTTGTCAAGCACAACTCCCACTGCAGTCAGTAAACGGGACTCCAGAGACACGTATCGCTTTCATTTGACACAGAGGCAGTCACACCGGGATCTTTGCCAGTGGCACCCAGTGAATAAGCAGCAGAGGCAGTGCTGTGTCTCAGTAATGGGAGTGCAGCACACGCTGCTCACAGATTTACAGCCCCAGTCTGAGCACATGATGCTGTCTGGTCTGCACTATGGGTTAGTTTCAGCTTTTGTTATGTAAGAAATGTAACTTTTCCCTGTGTGTTTATACACATGTGTGTGTTTACATACACACACCAATAAACTGAGTACCAGAGGAAAGGAAAAAATCCAAAGGCAGTTTAAGACAAATAAACACATAAACAAATTTTTAGTTCAAATATGTCACGTATGTTAAATATATCAAATGTTAATGAACAGTCTTAAAGGAACTCTTGACTTTTCAGGGCTTTATGTCAATTTTCTGGCTAGAGTCAAGCAATATGGGTGAACTCTGGTGAGAAAGCTGTATGACTATTTGAACAGAGAAGCATATAAAAATCTTCCCCGTTTGTGTGCCTTGAAGAGACCTGAGCCATGTTTATAGTTTGTTCTGAGGTGCTGTGGCCTGTGCTTAAGCCTGGCCTGTATGGCCACAGCACCATTTTAGCATGGTTGCTTTGTTGAACAGATGTAACTGATATAACACAAAGCCCAACCAGTAACAGGCCAGTTATGCTTTCCAGTGGATAAATGTTTTGCTCATCTCCAGCAGGAAGAAACTGTGGGTCTTTTTCCAGTCTTGAACAAATTTTTTATTTACAGTACGAAAATAATAACTAAGCTGCACATTTTTCATTCTGACATGTGAAGGCAAAAATAATTCTGCTTTGTATTAGTAGGCCAAGATGGTTATATGCTGCTATTGTCTGGGCTCATTTTGAATTCAGGTTAAAGAAATTCCTCTGCACTGTGTTGAGTGGGTTGAAAAACTGTATTACGGACTTATCTCTGTTCCCATTACAGTGTCAATATAGGCTGAGAGTAATTTTGGCCATGTCTAGACAGTGGTGTAAGACATCATGTTGGCATGTGCCACAACAACCTTCCATTTGAAAACAAGGTCAGTGAGTGCTGCTGGCATTGCTACATATAATTATTATCTGAAAGCTGACAGCAATATCAACAGACAATTTTTTTTTATATAAAGTGAAGATGTAATTTAAGCAGCCGTTTATTTGTTTTACTTGGTACCTCTTCCAGGGAAAAAAGCAAAAACTGTTTTCTCTTCCTCTGCAATGTGACTAGAATATCACTTCCGTGCCAGAAGGGTAAATGAGTGGTATCACAGACAAGAGAAAATAGAGTATGTTTTCTTTAAGAAATATCTGGCATGTTAAACAGAAAAACCTCTGTTTGAAAATCTGGCAGTTCACCTTAAGGCATCTTAAAACATGCGAGTGAGCACATTAGCAACTTCCTGTTGCTGGCAGAGCTGTCTAAGTGTACCCTAACAGTATGGAGAGATAATGCAAAGCCCATCTGGAAAGCATGCAACAGCCTCTTCAGAAAACACTTTGCCTTGGAACAAATCACATCCTACTGCTCTCAAAAAGCAGAGGACTACGAGACCAAACTGCCTTCAGAGAATCTGTTCCTGTGGCAAGAGATGGGAGATCATTTCTCCTACTAAAACCACACGACCCTTCTCTATATTCGCAGATGTCATGGTGGTGAAATAAATTGATGCATGAAACACTTTTTTTCCGTGTAGGCAGCAGATCATTGACCTGTCAGTCTCACGTCACTGCAGAAGCAGGAAGAGCACCTACCTGCATCTTGTCACTGTGAGTCCCATGCACAGTTCACTACAGTCTGTGCTTTGCTACCTTAAATTTCCCATGTAGGAAGTGGGTGAATATGTAAGTCTTGCCTCTGCAGCCAGTGTTTTTCACAGAACAGAAATCTAGTGCTTGTGAGCATGAAAAGAGTATGGCCTGAAAAGAGCCTGCAAATAACAATTTTTTTCCCAATGCAGTCCTGTCAGAGAGCTTGTGATCAAGGGAGGAACTGAAAGCACTCCCTGAAGGAACAGAAATGCTGTGACATATGAAAGTTCCTTTCAGGAACAGTTACCGCGCTGTGGACGTGCAGAGCAGCATTCCCTACGTTTGACAGCTACTCTGCATTTATAACCCTAGCAAAAGACTCACTTTTTTTGGAACTTCCTTATCAGAATAAAATGTTTGTTTAAGTCATGACTGCTGGTCCTTGATGAGACCAAATTCTGAGTTACTTTCAGGGAAGCAAAAAGTGAACATGATGAAGTGTTGAGCCTCGGCCAAGCTCCCTTTGTGAGGTCTGCAGTGCTGCTGCAGTTCTGCAACAAGGTGTTCATGCTGATTTGAACCTTGTGGGATAATTTTAACTGGCTTAGGGAGTTATTAACCATTGGCAAATACAGAAAGGCACCATGCTAGACTGACTTCTCTTATCAAAGTCTTTGTAGAATCCCTCTTAGCACTGCTGTTAGATCTGATACCTTGGAAAATCACTGTCCAAATCCTGTGGATTTGGCTTCTAAGATGCACCTCAGTTTGCGTCTGCTGCTTCTATCTGCAAAAATAATCCCTCAGGGGACAGAAGTTACAAGGAGTTAAAGGGGAAGTGCAGATTAAGACCAGAGAAGCAAAAGGGAGAGTCAAGGTAAAGGGGAGAAAGCAGAAGGTAAAGTGCAAAATCTATGAGAGAGCTAAGGAAGAACAGTGACGTGCGAACAACTAAAGAGAAGGATGATCTAGGAAAGGGCTGGATCAAGAGTTATAACATTCAAGAACGTATAGCTGAGAAAGAACAATGGAGGAGGTAGTGATAATTGATGGAGTTTTCTCCTTGGAATGCTTCTGTGATGAGTTATCCTAAATATTCTCTTAAAGAGAGACAGGAAGGGAGCAAGAGGAAGCGGTTTCCTTAGGAAGATGGGAGGTTCACTTTGCTGTTGCCTTTATGCACTTCTGACCTCCCATCTCTTCCCCACTCCCCATTTAAAGTATCCTAATTATTACCATACTGTTTGCCCTACCATTGAGAGATTTCACCCTCCTCCTCAATGCTACAGGGCATTTTTCCCTTCCAGGCAAAACCATTCTGTCTGTGCTTGTAATTGTGTCTGTGTTGTTATGGACAAGGGTCTTTTGATTCCAAGATTCTGTGAGCTATTTTGGCCAAGCACACTGAATGAAGCATTTATTGCTTTCCCTCTAATGCAGTTTCCTTCTGCAGGACACTCCATCTTAAAAAAGCTGCGATTAAATAGCCCAGGAAATGTTGGACCAAAATATTACAGAAGAGATTGCTTGTCACAGCATTTAAAACATTCCATGATGCTGTCTCATGTGGGACACTGATACTCTTGCTGGCTCTGAGGCAGATGAGGATCAAGAGACACAAACATCAGAACACACGACTTAAAATAAACCAAATGTGTTTAGATGAAAAGGCAGCATACTGCTGGAAAGGACTTCTGACTGCAGAGAACAGTTTGGTGCACCTCTTTGGGAATGAACAACTTCTATGTGTACATTTGTTTTCAAATGTGCCGTCAACCTCTTTAAAAAAACGGTGCTACATGAAAATCAACATACGTGAAGAATTATCCGCGGGCGTGTTTTGTAATGTTGTTGCTCCCTCTCCACCCAAGCTGGACCGAGGGAATCGTGTTCAGGCTTGCATCAGCAGGCAGTGTCTCAGAAGTGCAAGTACAGTACTGCTTTCCCAGACGGAGTTCACTGACAAGTCAGGCAGAAAGATGTGCCTCAAGAGTCACAACTGGAAGCAGGATTCGTATGTTAATATCAAATTTGGAAATAACCAGGTAGATACACTGCTGGTGCAAACATCCACAGCTGTATTCTACAGCCTCATGCTGGTCTGTGGCACAGTGTGGATTTAACCAACTTCATTAGAGTTAGGTTGTACAGGAACTCCTCCTGTTTGAATGACTTAGAGCTGATGTAATATTTGTGGAAAGCTGAGCATTTTGTACTTCCTATATTTGGGGAATAACAAGGAAGAGCACCTATTTTTTTCAACCTCAATGTTTATGGATGTCTGATATTTTCTTTGCCATTTGCATTGTGGAGAAAAACTGGTTTTGAAGATACTAAGAATCCTTCAATCTGCAAACAGTAGAGAGTCTCCATATATTTAGTGTCTGCACTAAATTTATGTCTGCAAATTGAAAGCATAAATTTATATAAACAGAAACCTCACAGTAGCATAAAAGGCAAATAAAGCCTTATAATTTAAATGGGAAACAAACGAAGAAAATATCTTCCAACTTTATCCAGATCTGCCCAATTGGTAAGCACTAACAAAGGTTGACTTTTCTTTTTGGAAGAGATGCCTGCTGGGGAATGAAGAAAACACTGTGTTGTGGGAAGGATAAACCAAGACAGCTGTTTAAATTGCTTACTGTAGTATTAAGCTGTTCTTTGTACTTTTGGTTTATTGTTTGTGCTTTTTTTTTCTGGAGTTGCCTAACATGGTGTATGAGGATACAAAAAATGGCTGGAACTATATTTGTGAACATGGCTTAATTCTCCACTGGAGCAAGCAGTGGAAGAAGAGAAGAAGTTTGAGATGAGCTGTCTGGTTTAATCATTGTAAGGCTGGCTGGGCAAAGGGAGCTTTGCTTGTTACTAGGATAGCAGTCATGGAAACGAAAACCAGCCTAACAGAAGCGAGCTTGTGTGTTGATGCTGGCGGAGAGAGACACCAGAGACATCAATCTTCTTTGTTCAAAGTAGAAATGGTTCACAGGAGGTCAAGTAGTAATTTTGGTCTTAAAATAATGTTGCACATTTGCCTGCCTTATGCAGCCTTGAAACCTTCTTTTAACTTTCTATCAATTAAAAGCAGACACTTAGACAAGCAATTGTTGAGCTAAGTGATAGAATAAAGGTCATGAAGCTTCAGGGTAAGGATGGCTCAAACTCAACATCTCCTGAAAAGCCAAAAAAAGAGAATTGACTCATTACAGATATTTTCTCTGGGAATTACAATAGTCAACAGTGAAATTCCCACTGGGTCCTGCAACAATAATATAATTATATTTGCCACCTGGAGAGAGAAAGCTTAAGAAATGATAATGCCAAGTTGAGCCTGCCACCTTAAGCCTGTTCTTTTGTGCATTAGTGAGTCTATGATAAAGTGACATATCGTTTCTCCTTTAGAATATACTGGGCAATTTATTCTACACTCTTAGATATGCTGTGTGTTCTGCACTTCAAAGGACATCAAGCCGTTCTTTATCTACTTCATCAATGACAGGCAAGTTTGTATCCTGCTTTTAATGATGCCGCACATGCATTTTTCCAGAGACAAAGCACGTTTGGGGAAGAACTGCAGAGCCCAGCTCAGCAGAAGATTCGTGCTCCCATCAGACCAGGGTTACTGTGGTGGTTGTTTATCAGGCTGGCACTCCTTGTACCTCTTGGGCTCCTGTCAGTGGTGAGCAGTGACAGAGTTTCTGACTCCCCAAACCACATTTATTGGACATATCTGGAGCCAAGTTGTGCAACTTAAACCTCACTTCAGATAAGCAATTATTTCATTTGATAATAGAATGTAGCTCTGAACCCCAGACACAGTTGCAGAAAAAAGAAAAAATAGCCGTGCTGCAGTTGGCTGGCCTCAATTGTTTTCTGTCAGGCAGGGTTTTTCGTGTATGCTGCTAGTGACTTCTGCCCTGAGCATGCACACGTGTTCCCATGGATATAGAAATTTTTGCCTTCATGACTTGTTCTCCCCTTTCTCAAAGAGCTCAGTAAGTATCATTACACAAATGGCAACTTAGCTCCTCACACCTAATTTTCCATTATACAAGAGTTACATAGCACTGAAAGAAAGAATTTCCTTCTTCCCCTCTGCAAAAAGAGGCAACTTGCAAATCTCTGTATGAACATCTAAAATGTAGGAAACATCTCAGTTTAGTCATTTAGGCTTCATAAACAGGTTCTCCGAGAATAAAGGCCTGGATCCCATCTTTGTAGATCACTCAGAAGTCATAGCATGAAGCTGTGCCTTTAGCCACACCGCTGTTTAAAGAAGTGCCTCGTAATGTGGCAGACACGGGTGCCTTCAGTAGCAAGCCTATGCTAAGATCATTCAGGCTCTGCATTCTCCAGGTCTTAAAGCATTTCATGTATAAAGCACAGTGTTCACATATGAAATCAGAATCTTCTCAGAAGCAGTTAAGGCTGGCAGAAGCCCAGCTAGAGATTTTGGTACCTTATCTAAGGAATTATATATTCCACGCTGCATATATATTAGAAAAGGATATGTTTAAGCCTAGATGCGACTGTCAGTAAGCACCCCTTGGTGACAGAGACAAGCCGGAGGAAATGCAGGAAGGCTCTGCTTTCCTAGGTCACAGCCAAGGTTTTTTATTTCCAAATAACTCCAGAGTTATTAACTGAAAACTGTCTGGCTTCATAATGACAGTGGGGCTTGAAAATGCTTCTGGAAATGACACTTACTGAATCAATGAATTCAAACTAAATGAAGCACAACTGCGACAATTTTTCTCATTTTGCAAACTGTATCAAACATGAGAAAGCTAAGAAAACACCATTTCCCTTGAGAGAAGATAAATCCACCCAACAGATTTTGCTTTCAAATAAATTGACTATTTTTAAAAAAAATGTTTACATCTGAACACTGTTTAAAAAGTCCAGCACAGGCAGATATGTGTTCTGCAGACAGATGAGCTATTTAGGTAAATCAGGATATTTATACGGTGATATTAGGATATATTGCTATATGAAGCATTAGTTTGGGACTCATTCAGACTTTGAAAGTGAACCATACCAGATGCTAAAAAGGAGAAAGTAAACAATAGATAGAGAAATAATGGAAACACTTTTTCTATCACCTGGAATGAAGCACCAAAGTTAATAGTGCACATTAATGACTGAATAATTAATCAAGCTGCTTGAGGTAATTGTGAGTCTTCTTGTTATCAAAATAGATAGCTCCTTTGCATATACCTGAGGTATTAATCTCCATAACCTTAGTGGCAAAGAGTTCTACAGGTTAGTCCACTGTTATATATATACATAACATTGTTTCTGTGTATATTCATGTCTATCCGCTGTTGTATAGTTATATCCTTTTCCAGAAGCAGTTTAAACTGTCTGCTTTTGGATTTAATTAGCTACCTTATTTTTTGAATACAAATACAGAGCATACTAAATAAATAATTTAATCTTATTCTTTGTTTTATATACCAATATTGGGGTCATGGCCTTATCAACACTGCCCAGTCCAATCTTTACTAAATTTCCTCACACAGGCTTTTCCTGCAGCATCATACAGCAATGCTAACAGACAGTAGCTATGGATAAGGCTGCCTTAGGTTTGGAGATGGCACTTGGCAGATTTGCTAAACGTTCGAGTTTGATAAAGGGCAGGATAGCAACAAATAAACATAAATGCCCTGCTACACTTTGCATATACCCAGGGCTCCCAGGGAAGAGGGAGAAATGATCTCTTTGATCACAGATGAAGTACTTGAGCAAGAGTTTGAATACAGACTCTGCCTTGATTGATTTAATTAAATCAGTTCAGAAACTGCTTGAACAGTGTGCACACCGCAGTGATTTAATTAAGCTCACATCTGAACTGGTCCTGCTACGCTGGAGTGAACATGAGGCCCCAGAATCCAATCACTCCAGGCAGTGGCAAATGTCTGAGGTATCAGCTGACGTGTAACACATCTCCATCACTGCCAGACACTGCTGCCAAACCTGGGCTGGCACAGTGAATACCTGGGCTGTACCTAACATCAGAGGGAAAGAGCAAGCACAAGTCAAGAGCTTCCCCTTGCTCCCACAGGACAGTCAGCTGTCCCAGGCTTCCATAATTTCTCTCCTAATCTCCCCTCTGTACTGATGCCCCTTTGATGGTGTTGGGAGGCCTAGAGGGGAGCAGGAATCACTCATGAATGATGGAAGGCCAGGCTCTGGTGGTTGCAGACTCAAGTTCTCAAACACTATGCCTTTTTGGTTCTTTCTGCTCTTGTCAGAACAGTGTTTACATGGGCAGTGCCCAAGTTTGGTTCATGGCTCTCGTCGGATTGCTTTTACTCATCTCCTCTCAAGGACACTGCAAGTCTGAATTCATCACCCTTTGTAAAGACTAAAAGCATTACTATTATTTGTGACACTTTGTTTAAACAGCAATGACTAGGTGTAGGCATTTCCTAGAGACTAATCAAGGGCTTGAAGGAAGTGATGGGCCAGGAACTTGCAGAAGAATTGTTACTGCAACTGTGAACCAAGAAAAAAACCAAGGAAAAAAATGCAGAAAGGATTTTTTTTAAAACTGATTACACAATTTTATTGGCATTAGAAAGCCAATGCATGCTCTGAAAAGAATGTATGTCTTGAAAGCTTGTCAGATTGTTTCAATCATCTTTCAATTTCCTAGCCAACTTAAAAAGTGAACTTGAAAAACATTTTACACTTTTGCTGGGTTTAGCTCACAGTCCCTTCTTCCGAACACACACTGTCACAAATCCTGACTTACAGTCCTATGCAAGCCCTTCTGCCACATGAGCAGTTTTTCCTTCTATCACTGAATGCAGTTTTCATGTGTTCTGTAAGCTAACCTACAGCACTTCATTGACTTTGCAATAAAAATTGGAATGATTCCCCCAGTGTAGTCAACATTTGAAAGCCCACTACAACTAAGCATGGACGGACACGAGAGGAAATTAAGCAGCCAGCACACTGTGGGCTGGAGCCATTGATTCGTAACACCTCTGTTACAGGTCACATTAAGTAGCACTAAGTCGGTGTTTCCTTGTCCTCAATGCATAAAAACACTGAGTTCTGTGAACATGCTCAGCTCCTATGTGTACCTACTAATTCAACTATAATCTTGTCCGTTTAGACTTTAAAACGAATCAAACAAAACACCGAAAAGTTTAAAGCTTCCACAACCTCTTTGGTAGGGGTACTGTGTTTAATGGGCTTTCTACTATTGATTCCTTACCCTAAATATAGGAAAGGGTTTCCCACTGTCTAGTTTAAATTTTCTCTCCCATAAGTAAAGACAAATTATTCTTCCTAGTAGTAAACACTGAGAAACGGTGAACAACTTCTCGAACTTAACACCCTTTGCATCGCAGGAAATTAACACGGCTCCAACACAGTTCTTCCTCTAATGATCATCTCTGTTAGCCAGGACAGAAAGTTACTCCCATCTCGTGCCTAAGACTCCTCTATCCTATTAAACATACACTTGGGCTGCAGAGCATGAGATGACAGTCATTAGGACACGTAATAGCTCTGCCTTTACCTTTTTGCACCATGGAATAATGGACTGCCTATTTCAGGAAAGGCTACTGCAAAATCACGAACAATTATTACAATATTCCTGTTCCTACTTAGATCTGGCATAAACTTGCAGCAATTCCCTTTTCCCTGTCTTTCCCACTGTTGTGGCATGTCTCTTCAACTATGCTGGTGGCAGGCAAAATCTTTCCCTCTCCTTAGCCTGGAAGCAAATGCCACTGGTTAAACAACTCACTGAAGTCTTAGTGATTTTTCTAACCAAACCAAACAAAAACTAGAGTTCATGGTTCCACAGCATTTGAAATATACTTCCAGCTAACAGCTTGTGAGTGGAAATAACCTGTCTGCAAAATCAAGCAATTTACAAACAACAGATCTGTATTTACAGGTGAGCCTTTAAAGGTAGGAGTCTGCCAGCAATGACATCTGTAGTCAGTGTAGTTAAACCATTTCAGCGGTTTAATGGGCAGCAGCACAAGGACTGTTCACTTGTGACCCAAAAGACATTCTTTCTTCCCAAGCTCTCAGTTCCAGGGATTTTTTTCCCCTCCCTTGAAGCTTATAAGACTATATAAAGCAGTAAGTATTTTTAGCATAAGCACTAATGACCAGGGATATTTTTGCAGTTCTCTAAGACTCAAAAAATACACGGGGAGAAAAAAGGCCATTGCTCATTTTATAGAACAACTCTTAACAGTAAAACCTATCTCTGCAAATAGGGTAAAAAAAAAAAAAGATTTGAAATAAAATTATTTCTCAAACCTCAATGGTTGTGGCTTTTCCAAAACTTTTTACTGCTAATTCACAAGTAATTCTGGCATGTACCAATGCCTCAGGGGGGTTTTGGTGATGCTTGGATTTTTTTTTCACTATAAAGTACTGTATTTACCTCTCATAGGTACTTAAACAAAGGATGCTACAGTCTAATTTCTATGCTGTTGAAATTAAGATATTATACAGGCTGTGCACTTGTGTTTGACCTTCATCTTTTGTCCTTTTAATCTCAATAGCAGTTGTAGAAGCAGCAAGTAGTATTGGTGCTGGAATTTGGGCATTTTAGTGTTCTTTTAACAAAGTTTAGCTTTCAGGAGTGGGAACACCAACCAGCCAGCCAGATCTCTGAGTACTATCAGCAGGCCCTTTATAAACAGTGTATTGAGCTTTAAGAGTTGCTGAGAAAGGCCACGTGTTTTAGTCACATGTGTAACTTTTTCAAGGAAGAGAGAAACTTTCTAAGACTTATTCATTACATAAGTTGGGATGGTGGCCATCCTTCGAAAGGCTGCACAGAGCACACTTCATTTCTATAAAAGAAAATCCTTAGATATTTTTAGGACCGCAGAAGTTAGTTGTTAAAGAAAGGGTGAGATCAGGCTTTGTTTCTAAGAGAGAATGAAATCAACTGGACTCCTGGTAAGCTGGGAATAACCAGGAACCTGGACAATGGAAGGCAGGGAAGAGGTTCAACTGCAGGAGGCCCAATACAGATCTAAGACTGCTCTTATAAAGCAAGCAGGAACATGTTACCCTATCAAACAAAGCCAGAGGCCTGGTCATCAGCACAAACACAGGAGACTGTTCTGTTCCAGAAAGGAAACAGATTAATATAAATGTAAAGAAATTTACCAGGTCAGATGTGAACAATTCTGAGCCTGTTACCCCCTCTTTCCTATTCCTTCCTATCAGATTTTCACCAAGGACTCTTACAAACACAGCTGCTTTGCGTTTTCCCCACTTTCCCTTACTGTTTTGAAGCGGCCAAGGGTTGTCATCTCAACAAGGAATTTGTATTTTGTTTGGTCTCAACGCTGGCTGTGGTACAAGTGACCGAATCTCTGTTGCAATAAAAGACTCTTGACCTCAGTGTCAATGAGAGCTGCGCTGGGTGTCATCAAAGCTGATGTCAGCTATTTGCACCTTGACTATTTTGTCCAGCTGGCTCCTCTGTTTCCATTTCAACTTCACAAATCAGCAACTTAGTTACTTTCCACAGCTCCCTTAGTTTCCTCCCTGATTAGAATTAGCCGATAGAAACTGAAAGGAATGAAAACTTGTCTGTGTTCCCAAGGTCAACGCTAAGCATCCAGCGCTGCTCAGACCCTCTGAACCAGGGGAGCCTCCAGAGGATGCACTTGCTTTCTGCCTGATTTGTGCCATCCCTCTGCTCCAGTGACTTCAGTCTTTTTGTTTTTTATTCCCCCCACGTCAACATATTTTCCATGCCAACATGGTTCACAACATACCAAGCTCTTTCTGCTACTTTGTATGTATAAGTAAGCAAAGCAAAAAAGCCTTTCATTACTACTCCTGTCTCTGAGATGTGGAGCTGGGATATGACTTCATCCTAGAAAAAATGCAAAACCAAACCCAAACCAGTTGTCTCCTGGGGTTTTCTTAGCTTTTAGCTCATCATAAACATTTTGTGTGGTTTCAGTAACCGTGCCTAAAACAGACTCCATCAGGGTCAGCAGTACAAAACTAAGACAGTATTTTCTGAGATCGGGAGACTGTATAGCCTACTTCAATGTGTAAAGTGATGTTTCTCACGGCTCTCATGGGACCAGAAGCAAAATAAACATGCAACAATGAAGCGATAAGAGGGGAAAATTAAAAGAGCTTATTGGGCAAACGCAGTCTCTGGCAGTGCTTTGTTCACACTCACTAAATTATTACAAAATAGAAAATAACCCTCACGTACCCAAATGACAAAAATTTACTGCAGTAATTCCTGAACTTGAGGGACCTTGAGAGACTCTATTACCAATTTCTTTTAAAGTTTTAATACATCAATAACATATTTCTGTAAGAGTAGATTTTTTTCCTTTTGTCTCTAACACTCAACTCAGGTAATTAGAAGGGAAAGAGTTTATCCAGAAGCACCAAGAGACATTTCCAAAACAACACCCACACAAAGGAAGTTCTCTACTTCTATTTTGCCTTAATAACTACTTTCTGTAAGGGATTCTTAACTTTTTTGCAGGAAGTTGTTTTATTCTCATGGGATTGATTTAAAAGCAATTTATGTATTGTATAGAGGAAAGAGTTATGAGTAGGGAGAGATGTAAGGAAAGAATTGCTTGAGAAAGAGTAATCAAGGTACAGGCATTTGAACTATTCGGCAGCTTAAAGAGGATTAAACCATCACGTTTCCAACTCCAAGCGCATGTGAAATATCTGGTGTTTCATTTTTTAAGCAGTGTTCTCAGCTAGAGCTTTCCTCCATAAATCTTCAATGTATTTTGCAATGGAGTAGCTAATCCCTACATTAATTTTATATGTGGGGAAGTAAAGTCACTGATACACCCTCTGACACCAGCAATCACTCTAACACTCTGGACACTGAGAGTACAGCCGCTGCTGCACTGAAAACCCCTCTGGGCCTGCTTTTGTGACACTAACTGGGACAGGAGCTTCAAGATGTATGTTACTGCTGAATAGAGACAGTAAGTGGAATCGTTTACACACCATATAGCTCTGCCATTACACAGCTATTAGAAAAGGAAAAACGTGTGGCTATTTTAGACCCCAGGCAATAAAAGCAATGAAGAAGCCAAACGTTCCAATATTGTGGTGGAGACATACACAGCACATGGCTGTGACTCTTTTGTTGTCTCTCCTGTTTTCATGCAGTGGTAGTTCAGTGTTGACTCCACCGTCATAAAAAGCAGAAGCTGACCTTAATTGCTCTTTTATTTTTATTTTTTTTAATAATGAAAGCTCAGTATCTCCTATGATTTCATGACTCATCGAGCTGAAGGTTTAAGAAGCAAAAACATTATATAGATCATCATTCCCCACTCCTCCGAATGATCACTGATATCCCAGCTTCAGTGCAGCCTCTGCATTATGATCCCCCACTTCCTCTACCTTTTGTAGCTGATCTCTCCTTACCTGAGGATTCATCTTTCTGATCTTCTGTTGCCACTGCATTTTTCTTCAGATGATCTACTGTTTCACATAAACCTGAAAATAACTGTGCTTGTGGGTGCTTTCAGGGTACCGAAATTTGTTTTCTGTTTGTTTTTCAAGCAGTGCAAAGACCTTTCTGATCTTTTACCACACACATTCCAGATGCAGGAGACAGGAGACCGAGGCATCCCTGCTCTGCCTGAACCAAAGGAGAGTTTTCATTTCAAAAAGGAAGAACAAAGTTTACTTTGGGTTTCATACCTTCGCTGAAAGAAATCTCACAACTCTTCCTTTTTGGAAATTAACTTAGCTTCTAGAAACATCAAAGTGTTGTTCTGCTCAGGTGAGGAATTAAAGTCAGAGAACCCATATACACATCCAAAATTACCTGTCACCTGCTTAGAGGGCCAGGCCCGTATTTTTTAAGTGAGCTGTCAAAATTGTCTCTATCACTGAACTTCCTTGACCTATACTTAAATAAAAGGGAATCCATAACACGAAACCTCCTCACAACACAGTGGTGTCCCAGAGAAAAAGACCATTTGGTGCGAGGTCTGAGGTGGAATGGGCTGTGGAACACGGCTCCTGGAAATCCCTGGCAGGAGGGGAGCCAGCCCTGCAGCCACTGCCCGCTCACAGCTCGGTGTGCAGCGCTGATACACCGCTTTGCCAGCTCTGCCCAGGAGCTGACCTCTGCGTCCTCCAGGATGCCACGACAGAGATTAGCAGCGTTAATCCCAGTATAACAAGAGGGCTCATTTTGTCTGGCCTATAAATAAGGCCAGCGATAATATAATCTCTTACTTTAAAAAGAATAAAAACACATGGGTGGGGATGGGGACCCCAAAGCCAAATAAAAACTCACCAGGGTAACCTAAAAGCCAGTCCTGCTCTCAAATTCACAGTGGCTTTTAGCAAATACATTATTTTTACTGAGGACCAGCAAAATTGTGCTACTCAGTGGCACTAAACTTCTGTGCCTATAGCCTAGCTGCATTTTTTTTCTCTAAGATATCATTAAATATCTGAGGAGCATAGGCATATCTCACTGTAGGAATGCCCTCATTAACAAAACATTGCTGCTCATGCCATCCCTCTCACAGAACTCTGTTCCTTTCATCTGCACTCAAAACACCTTTCTCTCCCAAGGAAAACTGTGAATTAATCTCTGTATGCTGCTGAAAAATTGATCTGTTGTTACTGAAAGGATGGCAATGACTACAAAAAGGGGACTGCTATTGCAAACAGCTTATCGGTGCTTTCGATGTGTGACAAGTTGTCACTTCAGTAAATAGTCATTTTCTTACCCACTAAGAGTGTGGCAATATGATTAACTCAAAACTAATTTGGTTACCGGCGCATCATCCCGAAGATTTACACTTCTGACTTCTCCAGAGTTTTTACTGAACTGATGGCTGTAACTGATATCCATCCAAAACCTAGGTGTTCTGTGGGAAAGGCCTTGTAGCTAAATTCCCACTGTAACTGCCAAAAATGCAGCTCCATTTATTCATATGAGAGACTGACAGTGTCCCATGTCAGTTTTATTTTTACTGTATGCTTGCATTCGGTAAGGAGAAAGAAAACAACACACAAGTACCACAGTTTTATTTCGACAGGAGGGACTCACAAGGAGAACAGGCTTGGAATGAAGCTACCTTTTCAATGCCTGTCATCTCTCACCATTTTTGGATGATGTTCGGCTTCAGTCTGAATGTGGATTTGAAGGGGAAACTTGAGATAAGTGATTTGTAAGTGCAGGGTGTTTTTCCGGTGTTGTCTCTGCGGAACTGTGACAAGCACTGCCCTAACCAGCCAGGCTGGCCATGGAGCAGCACACTGTCAATGACGTACCTCTCTGTGGCTCCCCAGCTGCTGTGGCTCCAGCCTTTCCAATCAAATTTCAGCGAGGGACCGCGGGACACAGGGCTTCCTGTGGTTCAGAAATGGCTTTATAAGTACAATTCTTATTTTCCTGAGCATTTCACAGGGTAAACAAGCTTGTGTTAGTAAATTCCCAAGTTTGCTTTGTCGGTGTTAATAGGGAAACTGCACATGGTCAGTACATTTCACAGTGGGAAAACAAACATTTTGCATTTCATTGATGGTTTCCTGTCCAGATCCATCCTTTTACCTCTTTTCTGCCAGTTCCCTTCAAACCTCTGCACAGCGTATTCGCGAAGACGCACCACTGGAATTCATACTTGTCATCAACGCTTTTCACAGTTATTTCATAGAAACCCAGAATTGTTAGGGTTGGAAAGGACTTGGAGAGCATCCAGTCCAAGCCCCCTGCCAAAGCAGGGTCACCCAGAGAAGGTGGCACATCAGCACCTCCAGGGGGGTTTGGAAAGTCTGCAGAGAGGGAGACTCCACGACCTCCCTGGAATTCCCCTTCTGGAAGCATGCCACAGACCCCGGAGCCTCCACAGCCCGGGGCGTGGAGAGCCATTTTCCCCACCGCGATCCTCACCAAGCCGTCTCCATATTGCTCCTGGCAGACTCCCTCCCGAGGGCACGTCCCGCTCCGGGCCGTGTCGGTGAGGCCCGAGGGGCGGCGTCAGGCGGCGGGGAGCGGCGCCGAGGGGCTCCGCGGGCAGTGAGTGCCGGGCCGGCCGCGTCCCCTCAGCGCCTCCCGCCTGCCCCCTCAGGGCCCCCCCGCGGCGCTTCCCCGCCCTCGGGGCGCCGCGCGCTCCCAGAGGGGCGGGGGGGGGGGCGGTCTCGCGCCGCGCCTCGCTCCCGCCGCACGTGCCGGCCCGGCCGCACTTCCGGCCGCGCGGGCTCATCTGCGAGGGGCGGGGGCGGCCCCGCGCTTGCGCTCTGCGGCCGCGCGCCGGCGGGGCGGCCGCTCCCGGCACAGCGCGCGCCGTCCCCTCAGCCGCCCCGGCCGGCGGGGCTGCGGCTGCTCCGTCTTCCTCCTTCCTCCTCCTCCTTCCTCCTCGCCTTCCTCCTTCCTCCTCCTCCCCTCAGGAGCCGCCGGCGGGTGAGGAGAAGCGGGGGCCGCGGCCGGCATGTGAAGCGGGGCAGCCCCCTCGCCGCCTCCTTGCCTCAGGCTCTTCCCCGGCTCTTGCTGGGGCCCCGCTCGCCATGAAGAAGTTTTCCCGCATGCCCAAGTCCGAGGGGAGCGGCGGCGGCGGCGGCGGGACGGCGTGCGGCGGCTCCGGCAGCGGCGTGGCCCTGGGCAGGGCGCTGGCGGTGGGGCGGTACCAGGTGACCCCCGAGGAGCCGCTGGCCGAAGGTGAGGACGGGCCGGTGCGGGGGCTTTGGGGGGTGCTGTTTCGGCCGGGGGCTCCTTAGGGCGCTCCGAGTTCCCCGGCACGCTGCCCTGGGTGAGTGAGGCGGGGTGAGGTGTCACTAGCGCCTGTGTCAGGTTTCTGCCAACTAATATGAGGAAAAAAAACCAACCAAACAAAAAACACAGCAAAAATCAAAGGCATGGCCTTCCTTGGTGTAGGGCAGCTGGTTGCTGTCAGGGTCACGAGTGGCGGTGCGGTGCTGGCAGCTTGCGCTGGAGAGCTTCCCCTTGCTGCGGGGTGCTCGACTTGTGCTTCTTGTGGTGAACATGCACTTCGTGTTGTCCGCCCTCCTCTGGGGCTTCGGGAAGGGTCCTGTGAGTGTGTATAGTCGTAGGATTGTCTAGACTTTGTTAGTTGTACGACTTTGCTAGAAGCTGGAGTGGGTCACCAGCAAATCAGCTGTACTTGTGTTTTGCTCTGTGTGTGTGTGTGTGTGTGGGGGAAACAGTGTGGTCTTCATTTCCCACAGCTGGTAACCCGTGTGATGGATAAAATGCTTAAATTCCCTTCCCAGGTCACTGAGCTCAGGGTTAGACCTGTATAGTTCGTAGTTACAATACATGCTTTGGATGTTGTGGGTAAAAATAATTCACCTCTGTCACTTTTATGTGTGTCGCTCAGACTGGTTTATGTGTAAACATACTTGTAAACTTTGATTGCATATGTGCATTTCTTGATGGAGATCTTAAGAGATAGTTTTAACAACTGCATGCAGATAATATTACTGTTTAAAATAAGAACATATAGTAAGCACTTCTTTTTCATTGCTATCTTGAAAAGGTTATTGTAGAATAGCAGATTTGGAGTATTTTGAATGCAATATTTTGTAATTGAGGTATGAAGATGATGTCATGGCTTATCCACCAGCATAGCTGGTGACCTAAAGCATGAGTGGTCCTTGCTGAGAGCTACTTCCAAGTCATTGTGATCTGACAGACTGGAATTTCTCAGCAGGGCTGGTGGCAGGATAGAGACTTTTTAAAAAAAGTAATGACAATAGGCTCATGGACAAATTCAGGAGGTAACACAAACCCCATATATGTAGTGAAAAGGAGAGAAATTGCACAGTGCTTGATTCAGTTTAGCATATTATTAAAATGTTTTCTCATATTGTGCTGTTTTAAGAGTCACTACAGATCACTTTGTTTCTTTCTGTAGCTGGCAGAAACAAATGGATAGTCCTTAAGGGCTTGGAGTCAGTTTAAAATTTGAGTGTCATGCAAATGATTTTCCTTACTTTTGAGTCTGAAATAAAAGTTGCATATGGATGCTTGGGACAAAACCTGAAAGAGTCAGGTCAGTATAAGCCTGCTGCATCTTGGGGAAAGTCCCCAAGCCAACACCAGAGCTGTTCAGCAGAGAGGACCCAAAGAGGCCTAGAGGGAAGTAACAGGTGGGGTAACTGCATGGTTGGGGTCACAGGGACATGAGGGAGTGGGGGGGGCTGATGGGCAGCTCCCTGATTGTCAGGGAACAGCTGGGCTTTAACAGGGTGTGTCCACTTGGGTGCTCCTAGCTGACCACAACAGTTTATGGATCAAAAAGTACCTTTTCATTTAGGAATTACTTGTTGACAATCAATCCCTTGCCTTAGTAACCATTAATAGTAAATATGTTACTGCTGTTACATTAGTCACATTGGTATCTGTAATTAATACTGAACACTATAAATCCCCTGTTTAGTAATCTTCCTCCTGGGAGGGCAGAGAACAAACTTTTTTTCCCTATTCTGTTTGCACAAGGCATTTCTTTCTTCCAGTTTCTGAATCCCAGTTTAACTGAGGCTCTTACACTTCTCAGGTAGTTGCTGTTACTCAGTGCGGATGAAATCCCATTTAAGAGGTTCATATCCAAGTTATAGCTTGTGCTACAAAGCGTTAATGACACGGGAAGTTAATTAATCTAATGAAATTAGCCAATCTATTTCATAGGGGATATGTGATGTTCTGATAGCAGTGGTATGGTATATTGTATTGATTTTTTTTTTAATTTTTTTTTTTTTTTAGCTATTGTGATTAATAGAGTTATGTGTCTGATTCCTGTTGTTTAACCCCATCCTCCTTCCAGATCTGGCTCTTAGGAAGGCAGCTCCTGGTTCTGTAGAGGGTTGAGGCTCCCGGTAACTAGAGTAGCGTCAGTCGTTATGCTCTAAGGCTCAAGTTGTGAAGACCTTGTTAGGCTGCAGGGATGGATCTTTGGTAAGTTTGCCACGTTGATACCAAGTTGCTTTCAAAGTGCTTTTCCTGTAGTCTTTGACAAGATGATTTTATTTCAGTGTTTTAAAGGCAGAAGTATGGAGCATTATGATCTAGTTCTTTTGAATAAATATAATGTTACCTAAGGTAACAGCATCCTTTTAAGTAAAGAAGCTATAAAGTTGAAGTGCTGTAGTTAGGAGGCAGTCGGGTGGCTTCTTTTGTTTTAAACATACCTATTCTGTGGTGAGTTCTTGGCCTCCATAACCCAATGGTCGGTATGTTGTTGGATGAAGGTGTTTATTTTTAAGGCTTATTTCTCAGATATAGGGGAAAAGCAGTTAGTCTGGGTTAAGGTTTGATGTAGAATCCTTATCCATTTCAAGGGAATGGTAGAACTATATGGAATAAATGACTGATAGAGAGTGAAGGCTTTCTCTTTTTGTATTTTTGCTGAACAAGAATATCTGCAATTCAGCTGAAGTTTGGAAAATTTAGTGACAAAAACATGAAGGGTTCTCTGCTGAAAGTTACAGGTGGTCCATGGGGACTTTGGTATTGAAGAAGTTCAGAAATTGCAGCAAACTGAAAGTGGCCAAGTATGAAACATGCTTTTAAATAGATAACCTTAAATGTTAATGCAAAACAGTGTATATTGTGATGAGTGAAAAGGAAAGCGAAAATTAGCAAGTTCCCAAAACATTTTTGGCTTAAATAAGGAGGAGGTAGAAAGTTGTGCCTTGATATGTGGAAACTACTACTTCATTGTTGGCCTTGATTAGACTTCAATAACTCCTTTTTGTTTAAGAATTGCAGTAAAACTGATTTTTCTGCATTCTGTAAGGATAGGCGTTGGAAGATGCTAATTTGTTTATTGTCTTGATTGCCTGGTAGGGCTTGAGATGTTTAAACTGCGTAAATAAATAAAGACTTTGCCAGGTTTAAAGTTCTGTTAGTACCACGAGCAGACCAAAGGGGTTATGGTAAGTGTTGTAATTTAGTATGTAGGTATGTTTTAACAAGTGCAGATAAAGCAAAGACAGTTGCAAGTGTTAAGAAAGAGACTGCATGTGCAATGTGCACTGGGCTTCCCAGCTTCCCTCTTGAACTTGACTGACTTTGTTTGGAAGCTCATTTGTGGGCAGGGAAAGACGGTCGTCATCTGCTTTTCATTTTCACTCAGGCTGGATTAATGGAATTGTGGGGCATGTGCTGTTGCATCTTATAAAAATAAAGCAGTGCTGTGTCCAGTCCTAGCCACCAGCAGTTCACCCTCTCGCCAGGCAGTCCACGCTTACGAGAGCAGAGGTGAGATGCCAGACACTGACACAGGAGGAACGGGGTGACACTGTGTGCAGCTTGCTCTGGAAATACCCAGAGGGGGTGGAAACTACCTCCTCAGTGTTGGGAAGCTCTGGATGGGATGGGGTGATCGTTGTGTGTTACCGCTCTTGTGCTGTAACTTTCTCTCTTTCCTTTGCCTCAGTACATGTGCCAAGAAGCTGTGTGATAGTGGGTATACTGGTTTATTTTTTATCATTTGGACTGGTAAAGTGGTGAGTCTGGAGCTGTGTAGAGTTGAGCCCTCTGCTGCTGTAGCTTAGGAAGCTGTTGCTTTTTTAATTGACCTTGTATCTATCTAGGACTAGAGAGGAGGGGAAAAAAAACCACTCAAGAGGTGATTGCTTATAAGTTCGTTATTTAATGTTTGTATAACACAGAATGTTTGCTTCATATAGTTTTCTGTGAAAAGGAGCCTTTCAATAGGGAGAAAAAGTGAAAGCCTTGAGTATTCCCTTTATAAAATTGTACGTGGCATGCTCTTTTATAGTTTATCTCACAGGCCAAGCTCTCAGAGTAAAGCCCCATCCCGCTTGGCAGGTTTAGGGTAAGATAATTTGATTCACTCTGGGCCATGTGTGAGAGAAACAACAAAATTCTCAGGAGGCTCAATAACAAACTGGTCATTAATGCCCAGAGGGTGAATGTCTTTCTTCCCTTTTAGCCCCTCTGAGGGTCACCTTGACTTTCTCCCAGAGAACCTTTCTACAGCTCTGGGTTACACCAGCCCCTGGGTCGGTCCCCGCCATTTTGGGGCAGCCCCTGGGTCGGTCCCCGCCATTTTGGGGCAGCCCCTGGGTCGGTCCCCGCCATTTTGGGGCAGCCCCTGGGTCGGTCCCCGCCATTTTGGGGCAGCCCCTGGGTCGGTCCCCGCCATTTTGGGGCAGCCCCTGGGTCGGTCCCCGCCATTTTGGGGCAGGTCATGCTGTTGGCTCCCACCACTTTGGACTGGACTGGAGATTTGCTAAGGCTCCAGGGATGGGGAGGGAGCAGTGGTTGTCCCACCTATGCAGAGCTCGCCCTGTTCCCCCTGACTTCCCACCTGGTTATTTCGAGCCAGTCAGTCATTCCTCCAGTCTCTTACACCAGTGAAGGAATGAGCTTCTTGTGAGCTCTGCTGTCCTTACTTAAATTGAGTGTGTACTTGAGCAAGTACTTTGACAATACTTATGATTTGGTTTGTCTCTTAAATTCACACAATTTCAATCAAGGCCTAAGAAAACTGTCACCCAAATGGAGAGGAATTCAGGTCCTGTTTTGTGAGATCTTGTGCTGTGTGTTTGTGGATTTTTGTGCTGTTTAATTTTCAGTGCAAGTGTTTTTTCCTGGAGATTTTTCTTCAATTAGTTGTCTGAGGGAAGAAGGGGAGTCTTCAAATAGGATCAACATCACAGCAGCGCTGAAAGTGGAATAGCTTATTGTCCAGATGGGAGGTGTACCAAGTTTTTCAAAATCATTCCTGGAATAAGGGTAGTCTTGGAATTTTTGCTGTGACAGTTTTGGGTTTTTTTCTACCTTGTGTCTTAGCAATAGCAGTTCAGTTAGTAATCCAAATTGACAAACTTTGTGTTGTGAATAAGGTTCTCTTTCCTTTTGCTAAGTCCCACGTCAATTAACCTTTCATACCTTGATTTTTAGGTCTTTAGAGTGAGTTATGTGGAGGATATACAGCTCTAGCAGCTGCTATAAATTCGGAAAGGTGCTGATGTACAGCAGACGCTGCTTCATCTCATACATGGTGTGGCTTGTTTGTTGTGCTGTCTTCTGGAGAGGTAAATAAAGAGAAATGCCATTATAAAGGATCTGTGAACTTTAGTACTTCCAAGTGTTTCCATGTGGCGTGGACTGAATTTTTAACTCTGTACACTGGGACAGCTTATCTTTGTGGTAAGTGTTATGAATACACCTGGTGCAGGGTCACTTCTCTTGGGACTGGGGCATGGCAGTCTCCTCCCGTGTGGCTGTGACCTGTTCATTATTGGTTGTCTTCGTTAATTTAGTGGTTATGTCATATGACTTGATGCTCTTTGCAGTAGCTGCTGTTTCGTTTTCAGTAGAAATCTAGTTCAGTTGTTCAGGTGGATTATGAGCTGGAAGGCTGTCTGGAAGGATAAGTTGTGGAATTTGAGTTGGGATTGGTCATGTCGATATTTTTCCAGAGTGTAAGATTTCTGAATCTATGTTTGCACATGACTGTAAAGGTCAACCCTGTTATTCTGTCTCAAACAGTTTTACTTTGCTAATATTGGAGTAGAAGATATAGTTTGTTCAAGTTGAAGATATAGAGGACAAAAAACAGCATCAGTACTTCAAACTTTCTGATTTCCATTTTGTCTGAAAGTATAATACAATACACATGGATCTCTTGTGCAGTCCCAAAAATAGGCATGGCTACCTTATGGCAAGTGTAGCTGCAGATTGGCAGGTGCAGAGATCCTGGACCAGCTTTGGATCTCTGGGTGATGAAAGATAGGGAGCCTGTGCTGTAAGGCTTGTGGTTCATCCTTGGTTTCTCAGGCCTAGCGGAGGCAGATCACAGCTTGAAACAAGAGCATTGTTTGGCTGTTGCAGGATGTAGCAGTGTTCTGTGTAAGGAGAAGGCAAACAAACCAGGAAGTGGTTGGGGATTTGCATGTGATCCCAGTCTCACGTCAATATGCAGGTAAAGGTGTCTTTTCATGTAGCGTAGTGCACAAAATGAAAGCTCTAGTTCACTTTAGCTCGTGACATAGTTGGTGTGCTCAACACTGTGGTGGTACTTGGGGACAACTGTCGCTGTCACTGTACTCTCCAGAGCTCTCTTGTGCCTCTGGGACACGGATGGGGAAATGAACACTTTGGGAAACATCTGTAGGCTGACAAAGGCATCTATTGTACAGCTAAGACCAAGTTCATCTCCTAGGACATGGTCTAATGCTCTTGATTATCCAGTTATTGGTCTTTGCATGCCTTGAGGACACTCCTTTCTTCATTGTGTGTATGTGGACAGGTCCTGTTACACCTCTGAACTGCACACAATTGTTATGTTCTTTTTCAAGGATGTTATCCATTTCATTTTTGTGTGCCCAGAAGTAGTTAAATACCGAGCAAGCACCTGGGAATCTGGTAATCCTGCACTAAGTTTTCAGGATAGTGGCCAGGAGTCACATGGAAGAGTTAAAGGAAAAGGAACTTGATTTGTAGTAGTCATGGTAAGATGATGCACAAATTGAAGCCATCTTTCCTTTGCCAAATTTTGACAAAGGACAGATGTAACCAATGCATATGCCATCTACCTGCCTTTTTCCTTGCAGAGCTGTTTTGGTAAAGTATGCTAATGCTACAGTAGTCAGAATGGGAGGGTATGCGTGTGTGTGTTGCACTAGGAAGCTCCTGGACACCCTCAAAGAGTAAGGTAGCATAGAATAATAGAGGATATGTTAGCTCTGTCTGGAAAAGACACAGCCTGACTCTAAAAGAAACTGTGCAGGATCTTAATTTTTTTGGTTTAACTGAAAGGTGTTTTGTTGTTTTTTTTTTTTAATTAAACCTCAGTATTTTGCATGCCAGCATTGAAAAGACAAATTGTTAGCTAAAAGCAGTGGAATTCCTTTTCAGGCAGGTGTAAACTAGAAACCAGTAATTCTGGGAAGAGGGTATGTATTTCTCAGGGCTGTTGTTAGTGTAATAGCAGAGCTGCCAGTCATTAATTAGTATGTTCCCTGTGTGGAAGGGTTCGTACAGTTGTTCTGTGCATGGAGAACCGGAGTTACTGCCAGAGATGGGACTAGATCTCTAGGGAGCAGCGCAGTTACAGGTCTCTCTACTGTTATGAGCATAACTGTATGAACTTCGATGTCTTTCTAGTTGTAGATGTTGGTTGTAGCTGTAAATGTGTGCACACACCTGCTCTCTGATGGGTGTCTCACTTCTTGCTGAATAGGTTTCACCTCAGGTTCAGAGGGAAAATGTTGCAGATGCTCAGTGAGGTTGTGCTGCTTGTCTCTGGCAGTGCTTTGGTTTACAGTGTTTTGTTTGTCTTGATTCTGATTCCCTAACCTTGTGCTATATTTTACTTGCTGAAGCTATTTTTTGCCTCTGTAACATTGTAGCTAAGCAGGCTGCCACAGTCTGCAGAGTTGATGTTTGTAAGCAGAGCTGTGTTAACTGACACTATGAATGCTCTGTGCCTGCCAGCGTGGAGAGTAACAGTCAGGTGACAGGCTTAGGACTGACCAGCAACACAGGCGTGGTCAGTCACCTAATGGCATCCTTATTGCCCGAGGTGCTGTCCTATGCAGGCATCTGTTTTGTTTTCCTCATCCATCCTCGCAGGTTTAGCTTAAAAGCTGTTAATGTGGTGGCTGAACAGCTGCATCCTGAAGTGTTAGGTGTATTTGCACAGTTCTGGTATCCGGAGCTGGCGGTCTGAGGGGAGTTGGCAGGTCCCAGTGATGCCAAGCAGCTGTGCAGTGATGCAGGTCACATCATCTCTGGTCTATCATTCTGCTGCGGCAGAGTCAGCTTGCCCTGTGTCCTTCTCTCCAGTGGAGAAGGACAGGTGGTGAGTGTGAAACCCCTTCTCTGAAAGGAGATGGTCTGTGTTTTTCTTTATCATTGCTGCTGACAAGAAAGGAACATGAATTCCTCTTCTCCCGCTTTCTGGTTGTCTTGGGAATGGATTTTAGTCTCTGAGTGTTTGTCTACTGGTTGAGAAAGTAGAAACCTTTTCCTTCCTCTCTTGCTTCACATGTTCCTTGCTCACGCTTGTCTAGGTTGGTTACTTTTACGTAGTTGCAGTGGGATATCTTGGGTGTGGGTTGGGTCAGCTGTGAAACTGGGTCTCTGAACATAGGCAGGGTGGAGGAAAACACAGGAAAGGGCAGGTTACCAAGTGGAAATAAAAATCAGTTGATCCTAGGGGTCTGTTTTAATGAAGTGGAGAGTATTTCTTTTGGTTTGAATAGCAAGACCTTGAATAGCTTGGTTCTGGAGCAACATAAGCCCGGGTGTTACAAAACACTGTCTGTCTTGTGGAACTGGAAACTGGCAGACTTGGAGTGTTCTCCCTGCAAAGGTATGAGAGTCTTTGGTTCTTCTTCCTTCTCCTTATGTCTGCCTTGCTTCTGAGGCACGTGGTGCAAGTACTGAAGAATTGATGATGTAGGCTCACGGGAGAGTGAACACCTCTTCAAGAGGTGTCAGACTTGGTATTGCTGAGAAGAGCATCACATTGCCTCGGGGAGAGACGTTATTCCGCAGACGGAGAAACAAAGGAAGATGAAGGGATTTGCCCCAAGTCATACAAGTCTGTACAAGAGATGCAGGTAGAGTGTGGAACATCCTGGTTGTGAGATGGTTTTTTCCTCATAGCTTTTGTAACGTGCTATGCCTTGATTGCCACACACAAAACTACGAAAGGAATTCTGATATTCCAGGACTTGAGGAGATTTTATTCAGTCATGTGTATGTTGGGCTTCCTTCCAAACTTGCACATTATTTTAATGGATGAATTTGTTCCTGTGGTGCCTAGAAACTAATACGCAAGTCTCTAGGAGTTATGTACCAACACATAGGAATGGTCCAGTTCCTGGTTTATTTTGGGTCTGTTGTACTGACTCATTTCATTTGTCATTTTTTTTAATTTGCTGCTTGGACTGTGATTTTTATCTGTGCATCTTGTCTTTCAGTAGCAGTTCTAGTGAGTAATTGTTGCAGGACTTTGCCTCTTTTCTTATGAAACAAAAATAGCTTCGGAAGTCAGTGATTAATATGACATTTAATTACGTTCTTTTGCAATTGCTGTAGGTTGAAAAGCTGAATGTGCATGTATTTAGAGAAACTGTTGCTAAACAAGGTTTTTTTTCTTGTTTTGGGTAATTTATTTGCGTGTAACTATGAAAGCAGTATGCAGCAAATAGATCACTAAACAATATAAGGCACTAAATTACTCTTCTGACATACATGTGTGAGGACCTGACTGAACACAGCATGTGTTCATGAGACTAGAAGAGTGAATGAAATTTAGTATGTCAGCATTAGACAGAGGATCAGTTCTGGGTTTGTGCATGATGTGCAGGAGAACAAGCTGTTTGGAAAAAAGCAAATGAAATAACTGCATCCTGCAAAGCCCTTCTGTCTCTCCCGAGAGCTCAGGAGCACAGTCTGTGTCTGTAGAGTTGAGACCTTCACCTTGAGGTGAGTTTAGATGGGTTATCACTTGGCCTTTACTTCATGAGAACTTGTGGAGGCAGCAGGAGGATTATTTTGTCCCAGAATGAGCTATCCAGAGGTTTCTTAGGCACTCTGAAGATAGAAAAGCAAGTTTGTATTGTTACGGTAGTTCTAAAAGCAATGTAACCAAACAGCAACTCAAAAGGAAGTAGTGTGCTGCATCTGATTTGGTTTGGGCTTGTAGATGTGTTCAGGTACCTCCTATTTTGGTGTGAATCCACAGTATTATCCTCCCAGCTTTGTGCTTTCTTTATTTTTCCATCAAATGCACTATTTTAAGTCTTTCATATGACTTGCTCATCTGTTAAACTGATATGGAATTTTGTAGCGGGATTTGTAAGAGGAGCCTTTTGTTGAAGGACATCTTTGAGTTTAGATTCTAGCATTTTAAGTTTTGGAGACTTACTCGCAAACATGAGTCTGCAGCTTGGTACATAGAATGAAAAACTGCCTTGTTCTGAGTTCTTGCTGTTGACTGGCTCTGCCTTGAAACACGGTAGGTGTACGAGAAGTATTAAATGATTTTGATAATCTTGACTCTGATACTCAGAGTGCTCTTGCCACTGCAGCATAGTGACCAAGCTGCTTATATGGTTTAGAAGTTTCAGTGTGTCTTTTTAAGTTGTCAAATGTCACAGTGTGAAGTTTAGAATCCCAAGCATAAAAGTACCATAAGGTAATTGGGGTGGAAGTCTTAAGAGATGTTTTATGTGCAAATTGAAGTATTCCCATGTGTTCAGCATAGATAGAGCTTCAAGAACTGCCTGCCCCCATGCAGATGCTAAGGAAGTATTATTCCCTAAAATGGTTTATAGTTCTCTTTATTGGTGTAAGCAGGTTGGATCTCAGATACTGTGCTCTTGAGAAAGTTTATTTAGGAAATTCTTTACAGAGAGGGTAATCAGGCATTGCAATGGGCTGCCCAGGGAAGTGGTGGATTCTCCATCCTTGGAGCTTTTTCAGATGAGACTGGATGTGGCACTTAGTGCCACAGTCTAGTAACCGCGGTGGTAGTGGATCGAGGGTTGGACTTGATGATCTCCGAAGTCTTTTCCAACCCGGCTGATTCTATGATTCTGAGATTCTGTTGGCCCCCTGTTGATCTTATGCCAGATAGGTTTGTATCTGGGCATACTCCTTTGATTTAAGTATTTGCAGATAGCTACAGAATAGGTGAGATAATGAACATCCTTCTTCTCATTGCCTCAGTTATTCATATTCAATGTTCTTAACACTAATTCCTGCCAGTCAGTCCAGTTCTGATCATACTCACTTATGAAAAGTGGTCAGTGGATTCCCTGGTGACTACACTCAGGTGAGAATGTGTGAGTTTTGACTCTGTAGACTCTTTCTAGCAGTGAAGAGATGGGTTTTATTTTACTAATTCAGTGTATGCAAGATGCCTTAGACAAATAGCAAACCAGAGAATCTTCCTGTGACATCTGCCTTAGTCTGAAATGGTTCTGGCATTAGAAATGGCTTTGTCTGTCTGCATGGCCTGGTGGCTCTTGTCTTTGTGTTGCAGCCCGAGGTGGCACTTGTCCAGGGTGCCATGGAACCAGCCCTTGGGCTGGAGCTGGACACTGTGTACTGTGCCTTGTTTCTGTGCCATGGCAGCTTTGGGACAATCAGTGGATCAATCAGTCACATGTGAGCTTGGAGATGCCTTCTCTGACTTGCTCTGCTTTGAGTTTTTGTGATACCATATTTAAACACAAGTAAAACAGTGATTTTAAGGAACATGCAAAGCAAACTACATAGCAAATAAGTGTGTGATGTTTGTTTTCCTAACTGATTGGTAACTATGTGCTATGACAATGGAATTTAGTTCCAAAGAAGTCATGGTGGTTGCATAGTAGCTGTGTAATATATCTGTACCCACTGATTTAACCATTTGGTGACTTATTTTGATTTTGACATTTGTTGATTATATTGGAGTTAAAAATCAAGCGTTAGGAAAAAGTAACTTAGGAAATGACATTGGAAATCCATCTCTAAAGTGACCTGAATTCACGCTCCTCAGTGTTGTAGGATGGGGAACTCCGTGTTTCTGTCCAACCTATATGCATAGATCATGTCATTGTTGTGGTTTCCCAACTCCCTCTTTTCAGGTCAGACCAAACAACAGAGGGAGCTGAGTTAGGTGGAAAAAGTCACAGAAGAGGGGGGGAAACATGTTGAAGATAAAACTGCTGTTGAAATTTTTTTAGCTTTTTGGTTGTTGGTGTTGTTTTTTTGTTTTGTTTTGGGGGGTAGTTTGGTTTTGTTGGTTTTGGGTTTGTTTTTTTTTTTTTGTGAACTGTGATAGTGGATGTTCATTGCAGGTGTCTTGCCAATGTCTTGGATGGATTGAAAAGCTTTCTTATGAAAAGTTGAGCAAGAAGCACATCCTGCCTAAAGGCATCACCTTGGTTACATCTTTAGTAACCTGATGTGTCCAGTGGACTGAAGTTTGAGAGACTAAAGCTTTAATGGCACAGTGAAATGGAATTGAATTAACACTTCTGGCCTAGATTACACAGCGTAATCCCTTTATATAAATGTTTAGTCAGAGTTTTGACCTGACAAAAAATAGTGTTCAGGTTGGTTGTTAAGTTTCTGGTGTATGTTAGTGTTTGGTTTTGAATCTTAGTGTTAGGAAAGGGAAGTGTTGGTGACATGAAGCTCTGTCTCTTGGAGAAATATCTTGGTTGCTCCTGCAAACAGCTGTCACTCCTGACAAGTGTTTCTTGACTTCAGAAATGTGGATTGTTTCTTGAAATTTTTTTGATTGCAGAACTTGTTTTGTGCCAGCTGGGGACATGCTAAAAATCAAGTTAGGGATATAATTATGAGGATAGTAATGCAATGTGGATGATAAACTCAACAGAACTTTGTAGGACTGTACAGAGGAAACTCTCTTTAAAAATGCTGACATGCTATTGAAGTGAAAGCACATCTGTTTAAATGTACTGGGATGTGCAAGAGGTGCATTTGCAAAGGCAGAAAGAATTGGAAGAAAATACATGGGTTGGTTGCATGACTGTACATCTCCAAAGTAAAAATCACCCCAGAGATCCTAACTTTGTTGGAACTTAGTGTTGTTTGCAGGCTGGAAGATGGTGCCATGGGCACTGAAGTAGAAGATGCCCAACCTGTACTGTCTTTAAACTGTGTAAGGTGTCTGTGTTGAGCTGAGGTGTTTGCTGCTCTGCACTGAGGCTGGGAGCAGACTGCATTAGTGTCTGCAAACAGAAATACTCAGACAGGCGTTGTGAGCAGAAAGCTCTTATTCTTTTTGTTTGCAAAAAGTACAGTACCCTTCACTGTGTCACATCTAGCTTCAGGTTTTAATAATTCAGTAGTGAGTGTCTGTATGATAGCACAGCCCTAGAACTTTAGGAATGTCTTTGAATGAAGCCTGGTGGATTGTGACTTGTTGCCAAATTTTACCCTGATTACCTACTTGCAGTTTGTTGAGGTAAGACCTGTTTAATACTCAAGTGTTCTCTGCTACAGTGTGATTTCTGGAGGTGAATGGAGGCTAACATTCTGATATGTAACTGAACTGTTGGTGAGCTGCTAGTCGTGTTCTGTGCTACCTTCCTCATAGACAGGAAGGAAGTGTTAGTTACATACAAGCATCTCTTACATACAGTTATAGAGGTAAAGGTGTTAGTCTATTTTTATCCCAGTGAACAGCAAGAGGAGGTGATGGCATAATACATGAACGTAGTACAGTGGTTGTGACTAATTCTCAGGCAGCTTGATTCAAAATTGAAATTTTGAAGTGTTTTTTTGTATTTTTCTAACCAGAGTATGTGGTAAAGGGATCAGTTCTACCCTAAGAAATAGCATGTTTTGTCTTGGGTGCATAAGACTTATTCCTTCCAGGGCATATCAAATGCTTGCCTTGTTCTAGAGCATGCATTAAATCAGCTATTCAGTCAATTTGGTTTCATTTTCCTTAAACTTAGAATACTGCAGGAATTGCAGGTGTGCCTGTTTCAATAGCTGTGTTCAATTCAAATGGTTAGCAAGTTTCTCTGCATTAGGAAGTTGGTGGGTTTTGTTTCTTAACAGCAGAATATCTGAGGCAGTCAGGCAGAAGGTGACACGGAAGCAGTGTTGTCACTGCAGTAGTCCAGTATGTCTAGTAAGTCACCTGGATACTCCTGAGAAGCAGGTAGGGTGAGGAGTATAATGTGCTGTACTGCAGGACATGGAGCTCTGTTCCTTTTGCTGTTTACTGGACCAAAGCTTGAGCATCTCAAGTTTGGCCTCTGGGCAAGTCTGGTGCATGGGTGTTACTAAATAAGGAAGCTTCACAAAATCTATAGCAGACCTTAATTCAGCTTTCCCAGCTCACTCAGTAACTTGAAGTGCTGTGGATGCCCCAGGTCTCTGATGCTTCTGTCAGAGCTCTTTGGGACTGCAACTGGAGCCAGGAGAACTGATATGTGGGAGTGCCTGCTCGAGGCAGGGCAGCAGTGCTGTTAACACAGAGGTGCAGACCTGCCTGCTGGGGCTGCACTGTGTTGTCCTGCTGGGTTGTGATTTGCAGCTGCTGTTTTTCCAGCACTGCTAAGGAGCAGATACTGAGTTGAGGAAAACAGTGCTGCTTGTCTAAACTAGCCTTGATAGTCAGCTTGTTACATGGTGGGAATTTGTGTGGGCAGTGGGAAAAGGAGCAGTGGTATGTCCCTTGGAATGCATTGTCTGCACACTTGAAAGAAAGTGGAGAAATATTCAACTCCCAAATGTGTCTGTAGAAATGCATTATTTTAGAAGTAGGGAGCTATTTCTGCCTTGGTTTTGGGAATGCTGAGAGTGCAAGCTTAGAGGCAACATCTGTCAACTGCTCTTCTGGATGAAGCTGTGTCTCAGGTGTGTTTATGACCAAGGCTGATAAAAAAATCAAGTGGCTGAATTCCGTGTGCTTTTAAAGGTTTTGCTCTCACAAATTATATAAAAATCTTTATAGCTTCAAGAATTAAATAGTGTTACCTACAAAAAAGTCAGATATTTTTTGTGTCTGCTTTTAGTGTAGCGCTCATAAACGTGCCTGCAGCGCGGTGTACTGAGTGAGAGAAGGCAGTGCCTCTGGGGGAAGGACTGCTGTCTGTGTGGGGAGGAGGGAGGCTTGGGGGGTTAGTACAAGTGCCCTGAGGTTATCCCAGTGGATGTCAATGAACATGCAGAGTTACAGGCAGCGTAGCAGTGCACCACAAGAGAAGTTGAGCAGCTGGGGGGGTGGTGGTGGCATCCTAGCAGTGTGTGGGGATCACAGAAGGAATCTGAGAGCCAGGAATGCCTGTGTTTGTCATATATGGCACGAAGATGTGATCAAAACTGAGCTGCAAGAAGCAGCTCTTGGCATGGGTTCTAGTCCTTTTTGGAGTTTCTTCTTAGGTGTCCTGTGCTATGGACACAGGCTTCTTTTGTGTCTTGAGTACCTCATAAAGCTATAGAGGTCAGAGTTCCCTTTGTTTCCCGGCAAAGAGCATGCACTAGAAACACTTTTTGAGGTTTTGAGGATTCTTTCATTATGGACTTGAAGGAAGGTTTTATTTCTTCTAGTTGCTGGGAGGCCTATTTGAAGGGCATTCATGCTCCAGCTGGTCTTATTTTGTATTTTGGGTGGATTTGTAGCCCATAAAGTGATTCACTCCAGTGCATTCGGCTTGCAAACTACAGTGCTTGGGAGGCTGTGCAGTTCTGGAGGTGGGTCATCTCTGGAGTGGGGTGGCTCTGGCTGCGGGTCAGCCTGATCTTGGAAAATCTGGTTCTGGAATTAACAGGGAGGAGACATGTACACATGGTCCAGGCATCAAGTGATGCAGAGTAAGTTAGCAGTGAAAATATAGCTCAAGGCAGAAGTGGATTCAGAACACAGATGAATACACTGGAATTTATATATATAAATATAATAAATGAATAAATATATAACCAGGGATTCACTACTTGTCAGAATAAATAACCAAGGGATGCACTACTTAGAGGAACAGCATTTGGTACTTCTATTTTTTTTTAATTATTTAAAAAAGAAGTTAATTGTCTGTATATCTAAAATAATGCATAACTTTATCCAGAGTGTTTGTTGATATTATTCTAGACTGTCTCCACAAAATGGCTCTCAGCAGTCTGAAAGATGGTAAAGGTGCTGGAAGATTTTTCAGCCTTATTTTGTTCTACCTGAGTAAGCAAATGGGGTAGTTGGAATTTGGACAGCTACACTGTTTCCTGGTTGGAGTTTCAGGAATGTGACATGATGAAGTGTAAATCGAATGTTGAGGCCTGTGAAATTAGTCAAGGTTGACCTTAAATACGCAAAGGGAAAAAACAGACAAGTGTGGCTGATGTAGAATTTCATTAAAAACAAACAAACAAAACCCAACCCAGGAAAGAAAGGCAAAACACTGCCATTTAGTTGATAATAAGATCCCAAAAGGGAATAGTTAAGTTGACAGAAATGACAGTTCAAGGGGAAAAGTTAAGAAAGAAGTGTGAGCTTTGTAAAGAGTTTTTAATTCTGCTAGGTATCTACTGGCTTATATAACTTTAGATGCTATTTTATATATATATTTATTTTTTTAATATATATATTTTTGTATATATATATATTTGCTTTTTAGCAGATATTTCAGAGAAAAGTGCAATGTGACTGTCCTGTGTAACTTTTGAGGATTTTGTGCTCAGATGAGTTTGATGGAAATAAAGGACTGAAAGAGATGAAGCTCCTACGAGCCTTTTGTGTTCTAAACCCAGATGGCCACTGAGGCCCAGGCAGCTCAGTGGGATGGGGGAGAGAATGGGAAGGGGAACGGTGAGAATTCTTGGATTGAGATCAAGTTCACTGAGTGACTTTTGGTTCAGAGTTGTGCCACTTGGCCCTTTGAGGAAAGAGTTTTTATGGTGTTGATATTTACTGATGGAAAACCGTTCAAGGTCACAGGTCTTCTGGCCAAAACCAGGACCAGGTCCTCTTTTACGGCTCCCCAGCACTCAAGTCTTGGCTGATATTGCCACCTAATGGCGAGAGCAGCACTTGGCTGAGGATTTAGGGGCTTTTCACTGCGTTGTATTGATGGTTCTTACGCAGTCGTGTCTGCTTCAGGTTACGGCAGAACTGTTGTCAGGGGAACTTGAGACTTGGCTTTTCCTTCTTGTCCTTCTGCTAGTCAGAGAGAATTTTAAGGCTGTAAAAATTGGTTAAAAAGCCAGGAAGTGATTGTTATTTTATTGTTGTGACTCTTGTGTGTTACCCGAGTACTGCTTTATGGTTTTGGTCAAATATAGGTGCTTAAAAGGAAGTACTTTTATTGCGAGAATAGTTCAAAACCTCTTCCAGTAAAGAAGGTCTGCACGTCACTCTGACATGATTCCCCATGCTGGTGTTAGAGAGCCCTTCTGGATCATTTCATCCCCAGCTGGAGTTCAGCATTAGAGCTTGAGCAAATAAGAGTGTGTGTCCTGTGAAATTTTTGGGAGGGCCCTAGGGCTGTTGTACTAAAATTGGCAGTAATTCTGTTTTGACAGCATAGCATCACATTTGACTAAATGAGGAATTAAGTTTTAAAATAATAAATATTTAATCTTCAAGGGAAATTTCTTAATAGAGCTTAACTTCTTGAGTGGAAGTGATTATGTGCTTGTTTGCTCAAGCTGGTGAGACTTGCATTAAATGAGGTGCATTATAGTTCATAAACGCTGCTTGCAGATGCTATCAGGAGACATGAAACCCGTGCATTTCAATTGGCTGCCTGATTATCACAGGAGTTAATCGCTCTAATTTACATATTTCTGTCCTGACTCTGTACCTGAGCTGCTGCCCTGGCTGAACGTTCCCACGGTGTAGTTGGCATACGATCGGACAGCAGTCACCTAAGGAAGGCATGGATTTTTGTGAGCTCTTCTCTGAGGTGGATTTCCTAAAACTGTGGGAAAGCTGTGCAGGTGAGCCTTGAGGCGATGCCAGCGTCACCTCCTTGAGGCCTTGAGCGGTAGGCAGGACTAACAGAAGACAGAAAAGAAAGGGGAGTGTTGATTTTTCCCTTGGGTTTGCCGAAGCATTTGGCAGTACTTGCTGTGTAGGCTGTTTCACTTGGCTTGTGGGTATAATTCCTACCTCAGTAATTCTTCTCTACCAGCGAAGAGGATAAAATCCCCTCACACTGGGAAGCTGGAAGGTGGGCTCAATTTCTGGCTTGCAGTTTATGCCACAGCTGGACTAAACATTCCTGGTGAGACTGGTTGTGAGAAGATGCTGAATGGTACTCGGTGTGTTTAGTGTGGTTTAAATAGAAACACTTGTTTTAGAGCTGACTGCTTGCACCGTCTGGGAGTGCAGGGGGGCTCTTGAGGCAAACCTGGAAAGTTGCTTGACTTCTTCAGCATCTCTCAAGACTTTATCTTGTTTTAATATTTTACTTTTTATGTTTTAAAATGTAGATTTAGGGAATTAGTATTAACCCTTATCGAGTATTGGGGGATTTAGAAATTTGGAATATCTGGAGAATACCTTCACTTGGTTCAAGTTTTTGGATGACTCTAAGTACTTCAGGGTTAATAGCTGTATACATAGTTTGCACTGGGCTTTATAAATTGGTTTGAATGTGAAAATGCTTTTCAGGTGATTTTCATTTAATATTGAGAAAATATTTTCATGTAATATTTTGAGAAAATAATAAAATCCTTATGTTTTTTGTCAAGAAGACTTGACTTTAGATTAATGGAGTGTGGTAGCAAATCTTTAACTTTTTCAAGTGTTTGTCACTCGTCACTTAATGACTGACACAGTCTTTCTTACTCATTCCTTAGCATGTAGTCGTGTTGACTGCAGAAATTACCAACTCCAGTAGCTTCATTTGTTTGCACACTTACGTTTTCCAGGTGGCTTCTCCACGGTGTTCCTGGTCCGCACCCACAGTGGGATACGCTGTGCACTGAAACGGATGTGTGTTAACAATGTGCCAGATCTCAACATATGCAAGAGAGAAATCACAATTATGGTAAGAAGGCCATTACTTGTAACTGCAGAATGAATCAATATGTGGTATACACACACCTAATGCCTCTGCATTGATAGTTATTTCTAGATCCTGGTTTGTTTTGACCTTATGATTCTGATTTTGCACTGTTACTTTCAGAAAGTAATGCTGTGTTTAGGGTTGGTGTGTCATTAACTTCTGAAGCAATTATTAAAAATGTATCTGGCATCACAGTCAGTTTGGTCAGTACATCTGGTTCCCAAGCAAAAGAACTTTCATCCACTGCTGCAGTGGCAATTGAAATTCTTCCTCTTTTAATTTTTTCTGGTAACGAAGTGTAATTTGCATTCTCTTTTTCAGAAAGAGTTATCTGGGCACAAGAACATTGTGACCTATTTGGACTGTGCTATCAACTCGATAAGTGATAATGTTTGGGAGGTGCTCATCCTCATGGAATACTGCCGAGGTAAGAGAGCTCCTGAGTTTTCAGAGAAAAGGCAGGGAAGATGTTTGTGGGATCACCTGGGAGTTTACTTAGAACTGTTAAACCAGTTCATGTAAGAGGTGAACATAGATATCTCATGTCTGGAATCCCACTAGTTTGTGACACTCTCCTGTTGGCACTGAGCTGCTGAGCTCTGAGGAAAAGGTAAAAGTGAGTTTCACTTGCCTCTGTGACTGAGTATGATTAGGAATGGGGAAATTAATTCTCTAAGTATGAAGGGAAATTGGTGCGTGTTCTGCTGTCCGTGCTAATCAACAGGTAGTTGGAACATATTCTATGGGAAGGATTGCCAAACTTGTCACCACTCTTCTTGCTTTGTTGTTTTTGGGTTAGATGATAACATTGAAGATACTTGACTCTTACCTGCCAGGTGACTTGTTATAAATGAGCATAGCATAGTGAGTGTTGATAATACCAGCTAAAAGAAAATAGTCCTGTGGTCTCCCACCTTATAATGTAACCTTCTTTCAAACAATATGTAAAAACAAGTAGTTTTTGGATCCCCACTGCCCCCCTCACGTATGCACTAAGTTCTAAGTTCATAAGGAATGAACTTGCCATTGAGTTTAACTTGTGAAGTTTGTCTAAAGTTTAGGGTGATTGGACATAATATGAGACAGTGTTTAACTGAAATAGCTGAAGATACTGGAACAAGTGCTGCAAGTACAAAGTGAATACTTAGAGCTTAGGAAGAAAAGCCATCCTGTGGTCTGTAGTGCTTGAATACTTTGAGATGAGGTGTGTGTGCATTATATTTGCAGTAGAAATGGTAATTATTATGGCTTGTGCAATCTGTACCATAACAAGCCATTTGGAAAACCAGGTTTCTTTTGTTTGAATACAGTGACGGGAAAGCTTCCTTGCATCTCATTCGTGGACTTGGTGCATATAAGTCTTCTGTACCTGATAGGAATTACTTGAAAGAAATTTCTCTTGTGGTTTCTTTAGCTGGACAAGTTGTGAACCAGATGAACCAGCGTCTACAGACGGGTTTCACAGAGTCAGAAGTCATGAGGATATTTTGTGACACCTGTGAAGCTGTTGCTCAGTTGCATCAGTGTAAAACGCCCATAGTTCACCGGGATCTGAAGGTATGAATGCCATGAAAAGGGAATCTGGGTTAAAATCAATCATCTACTTGAAATGCATTGAGGATATAGAAGGTATTTCAATACTTAAGACTGACTACTGGTTAGGAACTTGCTATGGATGGAGCTGTAAACAGAGAGACTAAACCAGACTTGAAACAGAGAGACTACAGAGGCTGTAAACAGAGACACTAAAATAAGTTTTTGATGCTAAAACTAAGTCTATCAATTGATTTTTCTGAAAACTTCCTGTTTGTGTGAGAACATATAGTAACACCTGGAAATTAGTGGTGGTATTTTAACATAATTTTTCTGTGTATTGATTTCCTTTCAAGGTGGAAAATCTACTGTTAAACGATAGCGGGAACTACGTTCTCTGTGACTTCGGCAGTGCCACCAACAAATACCTGCATCCGCAGAAAGATGGTGTTAATATGGTTGAAGAAGAAATTAAAAAGTAAGTTTACTTTAGGTGACCTATCATAAGCGATGACTCTGCTGGGAAACCCCATGTATTGTTGTGTGGTGTGCATGTACCATTAATATGAATTGAACTTAATGATTGATCTTGAATTAATTTTGGCATAAATAGGGTAAAAGAGTGGAACACACACTCTTGAAATCGTGTATTAGTATTGTTTTGCCCTTTTGGCTAACTACTGCAGAGGAGTAAATACAAGCTGCTCCTTCTCAAGTTCAAAAAATGGTGGAGGTTTTTTCCAGCTCTGGAGTATTTGAACTACCACTTGAGCAGTTGTTTTGAGATGTTAGTTTTTTTTGAAGTCTGCATTCTGTATGCTCCGGTATGTGTTAGGAAAGCTCTTGTAGGACCTTTGAATCACACCTTCCAGATGACTGGCTGCTTATGCACAGTGACTTTTGGAAAAGTGTACACTTCTGGGGAAATAACAGTAAAGGCAAATTTTAGCTGACCTATTACTTATTCTTCATTACATCTTGCTACTTTGAATATTCTTTGTGATGCTGCAAATGCAGTAAATGACTCGGATTATGTGAGACAGTTCCAGGCATGTATCTGAAACTTGTGTGTGATTGGTGTGTATGTGGCAGATAGGGGGAAACATGCTTGCAGTTCTGAGGCAGTCTTCAGCCATGTCCTCTCTTTATTTTACATCGCTAGGTACACAACACTGTCATACAGAGCTCCTGAAATGATCAATCTGTATGGAGGAAAGCCAATTACTACCAAGGCAGATATCTGGGTAAGCAAAAAATCATGTAGTATGGAACTAATTCATGAGAGGCAATTAAAAGCAGCATTGACTGACTGAAAAATTAGTTCTTGGAAAATAAAACACATGATGCAGCTAAAGAGCACAGAATATAGTAGAGATCTTGGATAGTTAACTCTTTGGTAAGTAAAATGAGTGCCACATTTGATTTTTATTTAGAAGGAAGGGGAACGTGATTTAGAGTTTTTCTTTTTTTGTCAGCCCTAGTTGCTGCTTGATAGTCCCCAGAGATTTCTTGTGGAAACCTGTTGGCAGCATGATCAAGAAAGGTCTTTTTATTAGGTGCTGTGCAGTGAAGAAAATAAACTGAGTGCAAAGGCTAGTGGGGTATCTCCAGGTGATGTGACACTGAGAATGCAGCTCTTGGTATGCCCTGGTTTTGTAGTTTGCTATCTATATAGGAGTGAGTGGAAAAGCAAGTTGTGTTACTGCTTGATATATCAGCTTGTCACGTGAACTGTTCAATAGCGCGGGCTCTACACAACATGTAAGCAGCAGCTGTAGCCAGGATGAAGTTTGTGTCTCATTGGTGCTGCTCTCTTGTGTAAAAGGCTTGCTCTCATCCCTTCACAGTGCCCGTGTTTGTCTTTTACAGGCACTTGGCTGCTTGCTGTATAAACTCTGTTTCTTTTCCCTTCCCTTTGGAGAAAGCCAAGTTGCTATTTGTGACGGCAGCTTTACCATCCCGGACAGCTCACGGTACTCCCACAGCGTGCACTGTTTGATCAGTAAGTGTGTGGGCAGCACAGCAGTGCCTTCATCTCCTGGAGCCAGGGAAACTCAGGTCCTGCTCATGGAGGGGAGTGACTGTGGTGGGAGGTGCAGTCTGAGGGAGCAGTGGCGGTCACTCCTGGCTGTGACCTGCACTGGCCTTGGAAGGGAGCCTTGCTTGTCCTCTTGTTCCACGGAGGACTGTGCCCCAGGGCACAGAGCTGAGGGGCTGCCTGCAGAGGGATTTCAGAAGCCTGGAGCAAACTCCTTGAAATGACTCTGAAAGGGAGCCAGGGGAATGAGTATGAGCAAGTCTTTCTCCTGGGCAGCTGATGTGACATTTAATGGATGGTCTTACCAATTTTACAGGATATATGCTTGAACCAGACCAAGAGAAGAGACCTGATATTTTTCAAGTGTCTTACTTTGCCTTTAAAATTGCCAAAAAGGATTGTCCCGTGTCTAATATTAATGTAAGTAGTCTTTTTAATTTTTTCAGTATTTTCAGTGTATTATGTAGGTAGCATTGAGAAAAGTCTGTCAGATTGCTGAGAGATCACTTCAGTTTAATCATAAACCTGATTTCTAAATGTAAAACATAGTAGAGAAGACTTGAAGCTGTTGTTGTGTACACGCAGTATGAGCTCTGAACAAAACATGTTCTTAATTTTGACAGGGTAGCTTCATGGACTCTATTGATACTGCATCATGCAAATGACTTTTAGTCATTAGTAATCTCTTCCTTTAATACAATGAGTATGAAATATACTACACCACTTAAACTTGTTGACAACAGAGGGTTTCATGTTGTAACTGTAGTGTCAAGAGCATTTGTTTGCTTTGGGCAACTCCTTTTTCTCAATCATCCTTAGCAAATGTGTTAGTCCCTTGGAAGGACCCCAGTGAACTGAAGGCAAATAGAGCAGTGCCTGAGTTAGCCTATATTCCTGCCCTTGCTTTCCATGGGAGTTGGACCTTGACAAATGTGAACTTTGTCTGATAAGTCACCTCCTTCACAAATGTAATTACTCTGTGATGGAATTTGAAGGCACATCACTAATGTTGATTATTATAAAGTGGTTCTCAAGAGAAGCATCAGGAAAAATCCATCTCAAATTTTGAGTTTGCAACAGTCAATTATAGTGCACTCTGCCTTCAGGGGCAGACAAGTGAACTTCCTGAGATCCCTTTGACTTCCTTTATCCTTGTAGAAGGAGGTATTCAGTAAGTGTGAATGTTGCCTTTTGGATACACATGTTAAAAAATAAGAAGGAAATCTTGAAGTACTTGACAAGTAACTGTCTCTACTATTTGTGACTAGATTTTTTAGGTTTGCATGCTGTACATGCATTTGTCATTAGAGATGATCTTTGTACTCTCTCCCCCAAAATTGCCATTTTCCTTGGTAAAATATGGTTTAGGTGATTCACTCAGGAATGTATTTGAGAAGGGGGTAAGTTAAATGCCCAGGGAAGCTTGGATGCTGAATGGTTTTCTGGAATTTGCATTGCAGTGAAAGAGCTAAGTGGGCTAAAAACAGTTTCCTCCAAAGATTGGGCTTGGAATTTAGTTCTTCAGCTTGAGGCTGAAGTAAGTCTGCTCTGTGCAGTCACGTGAAAATGTCTGAAGAAACTGTTGCAATTTATTGTTGATAGTTGTTAGTGTGTAAATGTAGTGAAGTAGTTGACAAAACAGACCAGTCACGTTCTGGTTTTATTTCTGCAATGGATGAGAGAGTGTAGAGATACTGTTAAATTAAAACTTGTTTAATCTACAGCTGTGAGTTGAGCAGGAAGCTTGTAACATGAAAGTCTTAAACCCTAGTATTCCTTCCATATGTAATGATTTTTTTGTTTCAGGATTTCATTTTTTTTAATTTATTTAAATTTGTTTTTCCCAAGAGTTCTCCTGTCCCTTCAACTCTCCCTGAACCCATGACAGCTAGTGAGGCAGCTGCTAGAAAAAGCCAAATAAAAGCAAGGTGAGAAGATGTGACTTTTTTTTTTTTTTTTTTTTTTGCAAAGATTGTTAAACTACATGTTGGTCTGCAACCTGTTTGCAAATGCTTGTTAATAAATGAAATATTACTTTAGTAGAAGTCATTAGGTAAACTGTAATTGTAAGAGCTTCAAGTCTCCCTTTGAATTCCACTCCTTTGCTTTTTTCATTATATTGAGAATCCTGGGAGGAAAAACTGAGAGCCTGGTTAATGAAAGTAAATGGATTTTGTTGGGTTTTGCTTCTGGTTATTTTGTGGGTTTTTCCAGAAGTTCCAATTTTATACCAAAGTAGTCCCTTTTGTCCTTGTTATTGAAAACAAACCTATAACATTGGGACTTCCTATTGATGCTTTTGATTTCTGCTATGGTATAGTGTGTGCTTAATGATTCCTTTACCCTTTTATTCCTTGTTAATGGAAGTTGTTAGTTCAATTTACAAAAAATAGAAATGAAAACACAAGAAATGAGTAGAAGTAGAAACGAGTTAAGAGATGAGATTTTCCTTTATCTTATTTCCTGTCTGTATGAACAGTCAACATGTTTCTAGTCAGGACTTGACTCCCACTCACTGCTGGGAACTGAGAGGAGATTATTCAGGGAGATACCATCTAGTGTCATGATCTCCTTGGGAAAAAGGCTGCTGCATGGCTCCTTCTTAATGATATTCTGTGTTAGTCATATCCTAGACTGCCAGGGGTGGTGGGTAGAGTTTTAGGAAGCAAACTTAAGGTACTGAAGTGCAATGTAGAAGTAGAGTAGCTCATGGTTAAGACATGATTGAGCTATTAAGAGATGTACTGTGTCTAATTTGAAGAAGAAATAGTTGTCTTTCTATGAAGTATCTTACATGGGGCAATTTTCCCTTTCAGGTTAACAGATACTGTTGGACCAACAGAAACCTCAATTGCACCACGGCAAAGACCAAAGGCCAATTCAAGCACTGCCACTTCCAGCGTGCTGGCAATCCAGAGCTCAGCAACTCCTGTCAAAGTACAAGTTCCTGGGGAATTTGGTAATCGTGGGCAAAAAGGTAACTTGAGGAAGTTAAAGGATGGACCAAAATATATGAAGAATGAATCTCACGTTTCTTCGTCTCCTTGATCTAATAGGGATAGCCTTTAAAACTCAAATTCATCTACCTTTCCTTATATACCAGAAATCAAATCTTCATCCTTTCCAAAAGACTTTTGAAATATGTGAGTTGGAAGTTTGGCCAGGTGGCACAAAAACTAAATCCACATTATTGAGAAGCAAAGGTGTGTTTTCATTATGCTTACCCCTGGTGTTTAATGAACTTTCTCACTGAGAGTTCAGGGTCACTTTTAACTTGAAATTAATTCACAAAAAGTATGAAACTCTTCTCTAACAAACTGCTTTTGTTGTAGTAGAAAAAATATTCTCCTATGCCTCAATAAGTCATGAGATATCAACAGTATGTTGGTGGTATTTGTAGGCTGGAACCGTGTAAAAATATCACTTCTCTAAGGACTGACAGATTGATTTCACATTCCACTGAGTGCAATAGAGGGGAGTCACTGGGGGAGACACAACTGAGTGAAATGGGTTTTGAAGAAATCCTTTATGAATTCTTTTTTCTCATTCCAGAAGGGTTATGGCTCTGATAAATACTCACTTAAATAGGTATCATTTTTATCTTGAACACTTTAAAGTTGCACGTGGTGCTGTTATGTGTCTATTACAGTACAGGAAGAGTGGCTTCAGGGCTGGTATTGAGAAAGTATGAAAAGGTCACTGAGAATGTTTGTGTCCCAGTGTGAACAATTTTTTCTAGATGGGATGTAAGTAGCATCCAACTTGGAAGACTTTTCCTGTTCTGACAAGGAATGGATCATTCCTGGGCACTTGAGAATATAAACAGCATGCAGGAGATTGATTTATGTTGGCAACTGTTTACTTAAGTGGCTGCAAAAACAATTGAATGGCCAAAGCAGTCAGGTGTTCGGTTTAATAGAGCATGACAGGTGAACCAGTAGTTCCCTTAAAGAAAAAAATGTGTTGTTTTGTATACATACAAAGCTGTACACTTTGAGGGTAAGGGTTTGAGGTACTACAGTGTGTAACTTGAGTGTTAGTAAAGCAGAAGTCTGGAACCGAGCTTGCTGCTGTGAGACCAGAGGAAGCTTCCGGTATCTTCTAAGTAGAAATGGTTCATTTGCAGGCCTGGAAGTATTTTTGGAGAAGCGAATTTGGCATCTAACAGCTGTCCTAGTTGTCAGGGTGGGAAGGGAAGCTCATGGACTGTGTCACCCTGAAGTGTTGAGTGCAGAGGTAGCTGCCAGGGAGAGCTGTGGCTGGAGCTGTGGGGTGGGGATGTCAGTAGTGTTGTGTGACTGTCGCAGGAACCACGCGCCCCGGGAACGGCCAAGAGCTCTCTCAGTGCCAAGGGACCACCCCGCACGGGCCGCAGCAGCACAGGGTCCTGCAGCAGCTGCAGCAGGGAGACTGGAGGCTGCAGCAGCTGCACCACCTGCACCACCAGCAGCACCAGCCCACCGTGCAGGACACTTACATTCAGCAGGTACAGTCACATCTGTTGGGCGTGTCTGACACACACCTTACGCTTACTGGTGTAATGCACTTGGGATCATGTGCTGCTTAAGCATTTCTGCTGTTGCTGACTGTGGTTTTTCCTGCTAAAAGAGCTCCTGTCCCTTTGTACCTTAGCTTTGGCCCTTCGTAGGCCCTGTAATGCTCATCCTAGGAAGTTGCTTGCTTTATGCAGTTTTGTTTCTGCAGTTTGACCCTGAATCCCAGCTTGCTTTGCATCGCCACCGTGTGGCTGAAATGAAGGCTTTATCTATGTGTAAGGGTGCTTGGGATAAATATTAGGAGTTACCTAGGTGACTGTGCCGTGCTTGCAGAAGGTGGTTGTACGTGGACCAGTGCTGAATATGTAGTGTCATTTTTTGTTAAAAGTGGGGAGGTGGGAAGGAAAAAGCCTCTAAACAGAATGATTAAAATGCAGTGATTGAATTGCAAGCTGGTTCTTGGTTATGTGGTATCTAAACTGAAAAATGCTGTGGAGTCAAAAGTGATATTTTTAATTGATGCTTCTTTGAATATCTGGCTATTTCTGAAGGGGAATCATGACTTCTCAAAGCTGTTTTTTCCTTCTCAACTCCAGTATCAGCAAGCAGTGCATCAGCAGATGGTCCAGCAGCAGCTGTTGCTGCAGTCTGTGTACCAGCAGCAGCCTGCCCAGTCGCAGTATCCTGCCATGGTATGTCATGAGTGGAACAGAGGGTACAATCTGAAAATGTGGGCTGTGTTTGTAAGTCTGTTGTGCAGATGAAGTGAGAGAAGGGTGTGAGTAGTTATAATGAGGTGTGGATGTGGTAAATAGTGTGAAGATGGGGATCCGAAATGGTATTCAGTTGGGGGAATTTACCCAAACTAATCTGGAGTTGCAGTTGTGTATTAATTGGATGGGATATCTTTCTAATTTTATAAGTAGGTATACGCTAATTTGAAACAATTGGTGCTTAAGGTTTGCAGTAGTGACCACAGCAACAATTACATTATACTACTAAGTGACAGATGACACAGTGATATGAAATTCTTAACTGAAGAGCAAGAGGAGCTAACTGGCATATCCTCTTTTTTTTTAAAATCAGGAGAAATTGTCCTGAAATTATGATTACTAATTAAGAGTTGGGTATGCTGTGCTGTGCAGTAGCATATACTTAGGTTGCAGTAATTTAAAAAAGCTAAGTGGTAATAGGCTGGAAAAGAGGCCCAGTATTACTGACTGGAGCAGTTCCTTTGCACCCGTGTGTTCTGGAGTGGGATGGTGGGTGGTTGTTTGGCTGCAAGTCCAGTACTGTGAGTGGGCAGAAGAGATGGACCCGGCCCATGTGTGTGTTGCTAACACAACCCTGGTGCCCCCAGGTGCAGTATCAGCAGGCTCTCCTGCAGCAGCAGATGCTGGCCCAGCAGCGGTCACAGCAGGCACAGTCCCCTGAATACATCACCTCTCCACAAGACTTTGCACCAGCCTTAATCTCCTACCCTGGCTCACTCCCAGTGCATGCTGGAACACTGGCAGATCCTCCCCATCCTACAAGCAGGTGAGTGTTCTGGCTGAGGTATGCTCAGGGGTTTCTTGTGGCTTATATTACTAACTGTGATTAGCACTGCTTAATAAAGGGTAATAAATAATGACTTTCCTGTGAATTCTTATGAAGAACAGTGTGTGGAATAAAACCCCCGTTCCTTTCTGATTTTAAAAATAAAGAAAAACCCATATTTGTCCAGTTTCACTGATGTTATGAACTAGGTTATATGTTTATATAGGTTCTTACTAGATTTCCCTCTAAGGTAGCTTTCAGATGCTTTTGGGATGAACTGTTAATGGATATGTGTTCCTTCTGTGTAGTGTTTGGGTATAATGAAGCGTGTCTCAGATTTTGACCCTGATAAATAATCCTGTGCATGTTTCTTTCTTTGCTTCCTTGAACTGACTTTACAGGTCAGGTATACCTGATGCTGAAGCAATTGCTGGTTACCCAAAGCAGAGCATCAATAACCCGCCTGACATGTCAGGCTGGAACCCATTTGGAGAGGACAATTTTTCCAAGTTGACAGAGGAGGAGCTGCTGGACAGAGAGTTTGACCTGCTGAGATCAAGTAAGGGACGCTTGAAGGCTTACTTTGCTTCCCAGTAAATGAGGGCTCTGTAGTTGCTCAGCAGTTCCAACACCTGCCTGTCCAAGGGCCGTGCGGGCTGCGTACAGAACGTTCTTTCTGAGCATTTGAGGGCACAGTTGGGCCTGTCTTCTTCCCTTGCTTTTCCTTTCTGAAAATGTGTGCAATAGGAACTCGCCGTCTCAAACTGGTAGTTACTGGCTCAGTTACTGCAGAAATGGTACTGTTGTAGCTCTTCAATGCTGCTGCTTGTGTCACCTTCACTGTCAAGAGGCTCTCAACAGCAGAGCTTTGTTGTCAGATGGGAACAGAAGTTTGGCTGCTTGCTTTATTCCTTTCCAGCTTTTTTCTTGCACACCAGAGCAGAAGATTGTGTGGGTCTGATATGTCCTTTGAAAATGCCTGAAAGAAAATTGATCTATTACATTATGTTAATGTTTTGTAATGTCCTTTCTGATGAGTGGCTAAATGTAAGGGCTGCTTTATTGTTCTGATATGGCAATAGTTGAATAAACTTTTTCCTCTTGAAGTCAGTTATCTCCATGGTTTTTACTTGGAATTACTTCCTCTTCTTAATGGCTTAACACATGCTTTTTAGATGCTCTTCCTATAACTGATTTTGTTGAGATCAGATTTATCAGTGGGACTTAGAAGATGTGACAATATCAAAAAACAGCTTGTGCATGCTTGGTTCTCTATCAGCAAGTTCCTTGCAATTAAATGTGCAGTAAAGTTGAATTTCAAGTAATTAAAGAACACCTCTGCCTTTAGCTGGGTCTTTCTTCTTGGATTCCCATGTCCTTGAATGTAATTGAACAAGATGTGCACACTACTTGTTAATCCTTAAGGAAAGTAACTGAGTGGGTTTGTTTGTGAAACTCTAGTTGATAGTTTTGGATTATGTTTATCAATTAAGACTTACTTTTGAGATATAAAAGTAGCCTGCACACATTTCACAGTACAATTACTTACTGCTAGCTGGGTAATGGCTAATGTACCACCTTAAAAATGAGCATGCCTTCCAAAGTCTAGGATTTGATTCAGGAGTGGAATTGAATATCTTTAAGCATGCTGCTTCCACATGAGGCCTTCAGTCATTCAAAATAATCCGCTCTTGGGTCCAGAGCAGGTTAGTTTGTAGCAGGTGGTCAGTACATTACCCACTGTCAGAATCTGTAACTGTTGGACTGATGATGGTAAGTTTGAGATGGGCTTGGTTAACCCACAAGTTCTGCACAAATAAAAGTGCCAAAGGCCACATTAACTGAGGCTTGTTTGGGGCTCACCTCTTCAAGGTAATTCAGTGCACAGGAGAGCTGGGTGTGATAACGCACTTCGTACACTGGATCCAGAAAGTCAACAGCAACATTCTGCTTTGTAGCAACCAGCATTAGGTTTACTAGTCACTTGAATACAGAACTTGTCAAAATGACAAGCCATGACTGCTTTGAGCAGCAGCACACTAGATGGCAGGCTTGTTTGTACGGGGTGGGCTGCAGTTAAGAGTGGGTCCGAGGCCTTGGGGCTTGGTGTCTGTTTGAGGCCCAGAGCAGGGAGACAGTGGTAGTTGGTATCTGTGTGTGTTTGTACACAGAGATACACATGTCACAGCCTTTAAAGACCTCCTAACTTGGGTTTTTTGGTATTAAGGCTGTTTGTATTTTGGTATCATGTTGGGCACAACAGCCTTAATATGAGCTTATCTCAGTGTTAATGCCTTTGCTGCAGCCAAAGCAGAAATATATAGCCTTTGTCCACTGGTACTTTATCAACCTTAGCTGGAATAATGAGAAATTGGGAGATGGATTGTACAGTTGAGGCTTGGACCTATAAAATTGTCTTTAACTGCATAATACTTCTGGAATTTCCTCAGGTCTGAATTAAGATTCAAGGGTGAGCTCTTTTTAGGTGTAGGTTATCTCTTTTGAGGGAAAAAAGGCTGTTGTTTACTAAGCAATTTTTTTGCCATCTAGAGAAAGGAGAAGTGCAGATACAGGTCTGATAAGTGGTTATATTTTTATATTACTAAACCCAATTGCTGTGCCATACTTCACAACTCTCATACTGTTATGTAAGTTTGTCTTTTTGCCATGTTATATGGTGCTGAGTAGCATTCAAAACATAAACCCTTTCTCACCCCTTTCAAAAACCTACTTTATATTGTTGAGCTGACGCTTCACATGTAAATTAAAGATGTTTCTTAGTCTGTCAAATACTTTTAAAGCTGATGTGCTCATGACAGTAACACATGAGTAATTAAATATACACAGCTTTTGTTAGAGGATCAAGATGTTGTCACACTTTGTCAGGCTGATATTACTGTTGGATTTCATGGGTTGAGTGGCTTAATGTCAATGTGTGCAGTGATGGGGGTATTGCTGGGATGATTCATCACTTGTGTAAAAGGGTTCTAACTCCCAGATCATGATACCTTGCTCACACTTGGTGAATGCTTTCCCAGTAGAATGATGGCAGTTACAGTTAAGGGCAAGGTGCAGCTGGATGGAGGTGTCTGAACGGAGCACCTTTGTGATATGGAGTGACAGGTTGGAGCTCTGTGTTCTTGTGTACACGGCTGTTTCTCTGCTGTTACCATCACTTAGTGATGGGACAGAAGCAACAGGTGATGCTCAATTTCTGACAGCATTGTGAAGAAGTGGATTTCTTAAACAGCTTCTGTAACCACTTAATAATCTGTGCAGAGCTGGGAGCCAAGAAAAGGAGTGTGCTGTCTCCCTGGGAAGACAGCAGCCCAGCTTTCACTGAGCCACACAAAGGTGGTTGTTAGGCCAGGGATCACCCTGGTGCTCCAACAGAGACAGGTGTGGGTGCAGTCTCCCAAGTGCTCTGCCCATCTCCTCTGCAGCCTGCACAATGGGAAGGAACTGCCTGGGCCAGCTGGGCTTTTTCCTGTCAAAAACCCCTAATGGAGAGTTTATTATTCCCTCACCCTGTGCAGCACATACCTTGCATAGGCATAAGACCTGACATTTTTATTTTATTTTACTTTATTTTTTGTTCTGTTTCATTTTGTTTTTTACAGACAGGCTGGTGGACAGGAGAGCATCTTCAGATAAGAATGTGGAGCCACATTCTGCTCCACAGAAAAGTCCTCCTGAAGATCCCTTTGGTTCTGTTCCTTTCATTGCTCACCAAGGCAAGTTACACCTGTGACATGATTACCTTGTAGCTATAGGTGTACATACATGTACATGTATGTGTCAGAGTGTGCACAGAAGTTAAACCACCAAAGAGTGGTTGAGGGATCCACTGCCTCCTGAAAGCACTCGGGCTAAAGAGATTTTTTTATTATGCTAATTACCTCCAATGAAAAACCACTTGTGCGTCTGGCTCTGGTGCCTGTATGGTGACACTGTGTATCCTTAGCAGTGCCGTTCCCCTGGACCAGTGTAGAACCACAAGTGCTTTTGCTGAAGGCAAATTACTTGCTAAGGCCAAATTCTGCCACTTCCCTGTAGTCTGCTTCTTACTCACACTGTTTCTGTAGTTAGTTCTCCAGACTGTAAGCTTCTGCTGCATTTAATGTACTATTTTGGTACAAATGGAGTCAAACCCAAACATTTTGTTGTCTCTACACAGGGAGAGGAGGGTGGGCATTCATTATTGCCTTTCGGTTCAGCTTTGATCTTTTTTACCTTGGATGAAAGAAAAACTAACATCGTATGTGGGCATTGACTGTGACTGGGAAACTGCATCATGGTCCAGCTTAATCAACAGTTTTCACATTTGGTTGATCAGCACTTTAATATTTATTTTGGTACCTGTGACAAAGTAAAGCCTATCTGATAGTTAAATGTTAAAAACAACTTCAGTCACTTCTGGAGCCACTTAGGTGCTTACTGAAGTTTTGTTGAGAGTTCTTGTGTGACAAAGGTGCCTTAATATGACTCTTAAAGACTATTCTTACAGAAGTTCAAAAGCTCAGGTAACGTGCCTTAAAATAAATCAGTTGGGGTCAACCTAAGTTATCCGTGTTTTCTTTCAGTTGGATCTCGCATTCTTGGAGATCCTCTGCTAGGGCTGCTTAGTGCTCACAGGTGTTCCTGTGCTGCACGTAGTGCTGGGTGAGCAGGGTAGCATGTTCTGCAAAGCCACTGGTAAAAATCCCCCACAGCACCCCCGTGTGCTCCTGTTGTTGGACTTGAATTCATTCTATTTGGTCTAATACTCTTGCTCACTAGACAAGACAAGTTTGCCTTCAGTCACCTTGTTCTTGTCCAGTAGATCAGTGCCACGTGAAAGCCATTTAAGTAAAGAAGGGTTTGCCCTATAGGTGCTGTTGGGGAGGGTTTTCCCTGGAGTCTTCATTCAAGTGGTTGCTTTGGTTCATAGGTGAGCCTGAATTCACATGCAAAACAAACAGGGTAGTTATACTTGATGTGAGATGGGGACCATCAGGTGCTTAGTCGCCTGCGAGCATTCCTGCCCTTGTGTCCAGGGGTTGTTTTATTGCTTTCCTCACCTGAGATCTTGCAGATACATCTGCTCATTGCTGTTTTTTTTCAGTTGGTTATAATATAGCTTGGACTGTAAGGAATGCCCTCACTGTATTCTGTTTTGTGTCTTAATCTTTGTTAGTTTGAATCCAAGTTTTAATTCTTGACATACTAAAAAATAAAAGAGAGATGCCTTCTGTTAAGGCCTGGAAAAACCAATTCAGTCATGGCTGAAAAACCCAAAGTGCTTGGGACATGCTGAGCTGGTTTGTGAACTAGTACCTGTAGCATTGGAAAAAAATCAGGCATTTTTCAGTAGCCTTTTTTCTCTGGAGTTGTAACTGGCACTTAAACAAGAGTACATACTGGCTTGATTTCAAGGAAGATATTGTTAATTATGTGTTAACAGTGAACTGCACTTAGTAAAAATCTCTGATACAATAAATCTTTAAACGTAATGATTTGTATTTTAAGCTGATTTTTGTTGCCCATTGAACTGTTCTTGGTAATGTCTTGAAATGAGGTGTTGTAAGACAACTAAGAAAAGGAGAATGCTGTTCACTTAGACATATTTCATTGCTCATTGAGGGCTTTCTAGGGCAAAGTTGACAAATGTCCCAAATGTTTTGATTTCCTCTTGTCCTTAAGATTCTTATGTAACATGTTCTTTCAAGTTTGTTCCTTGTAATTGTAAAAGATGTAACAGAAGTAAACCACGTGTGTACCTTACTCAGGGCATCATCCAAGAGCAGGTGACTACATGGAAAGTGGAGCAGGAGGTTAATATGTTGGGTGCAATTCCAGGGTTGGGGTGAGAGACTCTGAACCTTGTTAGAGCACAAGTGTCCTTTCCTTACTGTGACATGTCTCGGAGCCAGTGTGGGGTGTGTTAGCACTGTTTGCCCAGGGTTCTGACTGCTGAGTTCTGACTTGCTGGATTAAAATGGGATGAAATGTTGATGCTATAAACACAGCATTTTAAAGAAAATAAAATTGACTTTATTGAAAAGTGACAGCTCTTACTTATTGCAAGTGTGTTCTACTGTATTGGCCACAGTTCTGACTCCAAGGTGGTTATTTTTCTGCTTGGTTTCCTTTGCTGTGACATAGGTCTGTTGTATAAATGGTGTATGTGGGCTGTGGCTGAGTAGAGTCATCCAGAGGATCTCTTTGGTTTTGGAGGCTTAAGGGTTCTCTACTGAAAGCAACAACTAATTCCTGTCATCTGATGTGAGGTGGCAGCAAAAAGCTGAAAATCACATGCCGTGTTTTGACTTAACTTCACACCAAGTAGTGGTACTTGGGCAAAATAAGTGTCACCAGGTATGTTTACGTGTGTCTGGGAATGTGATGCAAGGGAGATGCAGGGGTTGGAATTGGAAAACTTTGATCATTGCTGGAGAAGTCCATGGGCTGCTGTGGATTGTGATATGTTGTGATATGCTGTGAATTGTGGGATATTCCTTGTGGAGCTGAGAGTGCATTTCAGACTGGCACTGCTGCAAGGATCACCAGAGAAGAAAACCTGGAATTGGATGGACTACAGCTGTCAGACCTTCTGTACTTACTCTTGTCCACTGGGAATGGAGAACCAACGACAACATGTGTGACCCCAGGCATGCTGCCCAGAGGGCACATGGGGTGTGAAATCACCTAATGTGGTATTTGGGGTCCTCTTGGGCTGGTGGAGAGGGAAGCAGTGTGGAAGCACTTGGTGTGTATCCTGTTATAAGTGTCCTCACAAGCACTACATGTAAACTTGCTACATACACTAACTTATGTCTGAATGTTTGTGGAAAATAATGTCTTAGGACTTGAGATGACTGGAAAATTGGCTTGGGAAAGCATTCCAATGCTCAGTCTGTTAGTAACAAACGTGACATTACAAGCTTCTTATGAAAAAGAGAGAAGAAAGCACAGATGAAGAGCCAGCACTGAGGCACTTAGGCAGGCACTTGTCATGTGGAAAACAGATCCTGGTTCTGGAATGCTTGAAACACTGCATGGTGACAATTGTAAAAAATCGTGTCCCGTTGTCAGCGTTTTGGAAGGGAAGCTTTTGGTTCAAGTGTGCATTAACCAGCTTGTGTTGTTACATCCTTTGTTAACATCAAGTTGAGTGTTTCAGAAACTCAGGCAAGGCGCATTTTAAGCTATTTCTAAATGCCGAGAAGGAAATGTCATAAATATAGTACAGTTTGCTGTTGAGTTTTACTAAGTGGCCTTTTGCTGTCTTAGGTTTGTTCACACCAATTCTTTGTGGGATGAAACTGGGCTAGATTGCCTTTTGCTTCCCTCAGCTTAATACTGACATTCAAAGAAGTAATACAAGACTTGAGGTAACACTCAGTGATGTGGATGGACTGTGTGAAGTGGAGGTGTTGGGAACCTTGCCTGGTGTACATTTGCCAGTGCTGACCTGGAGCTGTCTGACAGGCGTTTGGGTCCTGTGGAGACTCTGCGTGAGCTGTCTCCTGGCTTGCCTTACTGGGATAAGGCTCTGATTCAGGCCCTCTCATTAACTGTTCTACTGAATGTTTTAAAGCTCATTTGGGCTCTAGATGTGGTACTTCTCCATCGAATCACTTGGCTTTTGTAACCTCCACAGATAACCCCTTCCCAGCCACTGCAGCCTTGTTCACTGTGCAGAGACTGGGGATAAAAGCAAGTTCAGTTCCATAGCAGCTTCCTTCTGACTTCCAGACTTCCTGCACTCAGAGACGTAGTGATGTCTGCAAATGGTGATTTTAGATGTCTTGGAATAAGAGGGGCTTTGTGGTGTGATGTGTGTTGTGCCAGCTGTGTGGATCTTGCAGAAAACCAGCTGTCTGTGTGCCAGGCAGCAGTGCCATGGGAATGATCCGGAGCCTTGAACACAACATGTCTCTGAAAAGACCCTGCTGCAGTAGCTGATGATGAGCATTCACCATATCACAGCAGAAGAGTGATGTTCTGGCATGAAGAAACTCGGGTGTTGACTACTGATGTAGTTGTGCCGTCTACTGCCTCGAACAGGGTTTCAGAGCACTGCAAGTGTTGTACCATAGCTGTGGAGCCTTGGGACCACTGTGCAGTCTGGACCTTGAAGTGAAACACGGCTCACTAGAACTGAAAAAGAAACTACAAACATCTGAACAGGAGAAACAAGAAGACTTGAGCCACTGTGACAGCACTAAACAGCTCATGCCACCAGGTCATGTTTGTTTGGCAATTGATGTTCTGGATTATTAAGACACCCAGACCTGCACAGTGATATGGCTGTTGTGCAGTGCTCCAGATTTAGCTAACTCAGCAATTAAATTCAGTTCAGATCAATATTTGTTCTCGCTGAAACATTACTCTATATCCTCTCCTGGGCTCCAGTTTCAGGTATTGGTACTGCTTGCTGGATACAGGTTCCCTGTACCAAGATAGTCTTTAGACTTAAGCTTTTCCAGAGAATACTTCCCAAGTAACTTGAAGTTATCCACCCATCACTAGTATAAATTATATGTGTGGGCTCTGCCAAGAATTTGCTTTTTCTCTCCAAAGTGATTCAGTGGGGGGTTTTTTTGGTTTGGTTTTTTTTTTTTTTTGAACACTCATGCACACATTTCACTCCTTTTATGACACGTTTCAACCTTTAGACTAAATACTGAAAAGAAATGTCAGCAGTAGGCGAGGCAGAAGTGTGGTGTTCTCCCATTTTTTGTTGTTCTTGAAAATAAAGGTGGTAAGTAGTGTAAATCCATTACAGTGCTGAGCAGCTGCTGGCCTGGCTCTGGTCGGAGAACTGGTGCAGATTTAGTTGCAGCCCGCGGGTAATCCTTGGGCTGACATGTGGCAAATTGTTCTGAAATGATGGTGGCAGTATGTTCCCAATTCCAAGGAAGCTTAAAGCTCTTATGCCCCACTCCTGAGCCACCCTCGCAATACCCTAAAATGAGGGGCCAGCAGAAGGCATGTAATTATTGCAGTTGTTAGAGGGAATTCATCCTCTTATAATCCTGTGTCTCGAAAAAGAACATCAGAAAATTTCCTTCAAGATTGGGATCTTCTTATATGATTAAAGATGTTCCACCTGGCTCGCATTTGAGCAAAGAACAATTGTTTGCTACAAGCTGCAAACCTGATTAGAAGTGTGGTAATCTGAACAGCACATTGCAAACAGATGTTACTGACCAGTGTGCAGCATTTTGGTATAAATATGTATCTGAACAGTGTCTGCAGCAGGGCAGCCTGAGAAGAGGGCATGAAATCAACATGACACAAGGCCTCAGTTAGGAAAGCTGTTTGGCCAGAGCATTAAATTGCCATTAAGCAGGAGATTTTCCATTTTGGGGCATTGTTTCTGTTTGTAGTGCTCTTTATTTCATTTGCTGACTTCTTTAGCAGTGGCAACAGGGACAGCTGAAGTGTAGAAAACCAAACTATTCCTGTCATGATATAAAACCCAATAGTTCTAGAGAGGATATTTTTGTTTCTCTGGTTTGGATTTGACACCAGTGTTCTTCCTGTTCCTGAGGCTAACCTGAAGCCACTGCGGGTGTGAAGGTGCATGCAGAGAGGGTTTGTTCCTGAAGGTTGGCCAGGTAGGACTAAAAGTGTTGAAGACAAGTATCTTGGAGTAGTTTCTGCCTGGAGCAGATGGCTCTGATTGTTTCCAACACCTCCACACAGACCGAGGAATAAAGCAAGATACTTGCTCTTTCCTGACAGACACCGATGGGGGAGCAGTGAGGTCACCACTCTGGAAATATCCCTTGGAATACACGTGTCTTTTCACACCCATGTAGCAGGAGCAGTTGTTGCTCACAGCACTATCTGATGTGTGCCACTGGCTTTCCTGCTCACAGCATCTGTGTAGGGTCATACATGGGGTGCTGGTTCTGAAACTTTGATAATGGTGAGCTGTTAGTGTAGGTTGTGAGTTTGTGATCACTGATGGGTAATTCTCAGGCTGTACAGTACATAGACATTGATTGCTGCTGCTGCCATAAACAGGTCACATCCCTAACTGTCAGAGATGATGGATAAGGATGAATCTCCTGAAAAGCTAGGGATTTGGAGACCCTGTTCAGAAACCACTGATGAGCTCAGAGGCACTCATTGCCTTGTGCTACGAGGATGTTATATCTGGATGAAGAAGTATTCCTGTAATATTTTCAGTGGCCTGTGAATGGAGATATTTTGGATAGTTTTCTCTTTTGGGGGCGCACACTTAGAAAATGCACACATTTTGCTTCCTTTTCCTGCCGCTGCCTCATTGCTGCCAGCACCAAGGCTGATGTGTGCTATATCCAGTGTGCAGTGGCTTGGCCTCACTGGCCCCAGTAGAACAAGAGGCTGCAAAAGTGACAAGAACAGATTGCTGTGAGGAAGGTATTGTAAAAATGAACAAGTATGCCAAACTTTGAGTGCTCTTGTTAGCTACTCAAGCACCTCTGTGCCTCTGCCTCTTGTCAGGGAGGAAGGTGCTCAGTGTTTCCTCGGACAGTGGTTCAGAGCAAACGGAGAAAACACATGACTTTGTACACAGCAGGCACATGGGCTCTGTCTTTGCTGGGGACCCACATCTCCAGCAAGTGGGATTGCTGAGTGAGTCATTCCTGCCTTCATCCCAGTTTCTCTAGAGGGGGTAGTTGCTAGACTTGAGTGGAAATCTTAGGGTGCTAATATGGATTCCCAAAAGACTGGGTTGTCTGGATGCCTGACTCCCAAATTCCTTAGCAGGAATAACAGTTGAGAATAACAGGTGGAGCTGTGGAGATGCTGGAGTGGCTGGTGTGCCAGTGCCAGGATGTGGAGTGTGGGGTGGGAAACTGCTCCAAGTGTTTTGCCAAGTGCTGACAAGTCCTGTTTGCTGTACTGGAGAGGTCTGGTACTGAGAGGTACATGTTGTGTACCTTAAGTTATGTGGTCAGTGAGTCAGTGGCTGTTGGTAGAGGTTGGAGTGGGTTTTATCTTGTCAGTGCCTTTTGCAGTTTGTTGTCCGGGGATTGTGTGTGGCAGCATTTAACAAATAATAATAGGACTTTTGGGAAGCCAGGTAAAGTAGGTAAACTATGGTTCAGTTCTTGCCTTAAAAAGAAATACACAGAAAACAATTTATAAAGTGGTTTATTAAAATTACATACAAAGGTTCAATTGTTGCTTGGGAGTGTAAACTCCTGGATATTGACATAGAGAAAATGTTCGGGGGGTTTGTTGTGTAAGTGTTGTTAACATCTAACCTAGAAATATTTCCTTTTAAATCTATTTGCGTTTATGCTAACATTACTGTTTCAGTAAATATTGGAAACAGCAGGATTTGGAGGCTGGGGGGGTATAGTGCAATGTGAAGGCTGTACCTTTGGGAAATCTCAAGTAAGCAGCAAAATAATCCAGATTCTAATTTAGTGGGTAAAGCAAATATGTAGCATTTAAAATTACAGTAGATAAGAAGCAATCTGACACCAGAAGCAAAGAAGAAACAGCTCAAAGCCCTAATCACCTGATGTTTTCAGTCATTCTGGTCATCTTGTTTTTAAATCCATACATAAATTGTATTGCTGCCGAATTTTGATTATTTCAAGTGTAATGGCAAAGGAACCAAGTAGCTGGTGGATGAGGAAATTTGATGTTAATTCCCTTTGCAAAAGGAGAAAATGCTTCTGTAAAACACTGTTTTCTGGTCTAAACTATAGCTTAGAAAGAAAAGAATGTGACTTGGCCTGAAAGTTGCATGCTAATTTCTTTGTGAAGGGAAGAATTAGCTGGGATTATTTTGTATATTGCAAGAAGAAGAGTGTTATGGGCTGGATTCTGGCTGAAGATGTTTTTTGTAGAAATAGCTGGTGCCCAGAGCCATCCTCAGCTTTCTCAATCCTGTTAACATGTGGAGTCAGTTAAATTCCAGTATTTGTGTAATGAAGCCTCAAGTGGAAGGTGTTGGTTTTGGTGGGAGGGTCTGCAGTCCAGTGCAGTGCTGTGGGTAGAGCTCATGATTAACTGTGTGGCAGGAGCAACCCCTGTCCCCAGCTGGTGTCACACACTGGAGATGTGAGGAGCTTGTCCCCACAGCTGGGGTGCCTGTGGAGGCCTCCCTGGGCAGGACTGCACACATCTTGGGAGTGGCTCTGTGCCTGCCAAGAGGGGAATTCTCACAGCTCCTTAAAGCAGCGTGGCCCAGGGTGATCTGTGTCTGAGAGAAGAGGGTATCTTAAGAGCAAATGTACCTTCCAGCTTTGACTGCATTGCTTTTCCTCCTACTCCTTCTTTGTGATAGAAATCCAAGGCTCCTGAAAACATCTCTGCCCAGCACGGGGCTCTGACACAGGGACAGACTTGGCCTGCCGAGTGATGAGACCTGTGCCGGGGCACTGGGCAGCCTTTCCTGCTCTGCCTGTTCTCGTTATCTCTTTTCTTTACTGCTGCACATTTTCTACTGCTTCCAGAATTCCCAAGGCAACCACCCCACCATTGATTCATCAGTGAATTGTTCTTTTAGCTCTAGTTGTCAGTGAATAGTGGGGAGGAAGCTGTCAGAGTAAAATGAATACCTAAATTTCCTTGCTATAGAGAAGCTGAGCTGATGAATCGTATGTAGACACAAAGTGGGAAGCACTGCTCTCAAACTCCAGGGGTAGCAGGAGCTCTTTGTGCCTCATTTGCCACACTGGAAGTTAGAATGGGCTGTCCTCACGACTAGAGCACTAAGCTTGTCAGAGCAGACTTATCAAAGCAGAAGCACTACCAGAAATAACTCTGATTAAAAAAAAAAAAAATAATTCGTTTTTCCGTGCTGCTGGCTTGTGTTTCCCTGGAGGGGAGCAGCTGCACAGTGAGTGTGTTGGAAAAGGTGTCTCGGGAGATCATTTGTGTCCTTTGGTTCCTCCTCCATGCCCCAAAAGTACTGGTACTGTATTTCCAGGCACCTTGTGCTCTGGGAGTAAAGCTTCAACTCTGACTATTGATTCTGGGAGCATTGTTAGAAATATTACATCTGTTTTTAACTCATTCCTCTCAGTAAGTACAGGATATATGTGTTTACATCAGCTCCTGCCATGTGTGGCTGTGGAGAGTGTGGAATAAGTGTTGACCTTGGTTTAAGTTCTTTTCTTTGCTTTTTTCTTTGGACCTGCAGGTTCCCCTGGAAAACAAGTGGATAACTCAGCCAGCAATCAAGGAAATAACCTAGGGACCCCAACCAAAGCTGGAAAACTGAGCCATGCCTTTAGAGATCCCCGGCCAGGGAGGAAAAGTGCAGAGGGACATGTGACAAAAGGTGGTGAGGAGTCAGAGAGTGATTTTGAATCTGACCCTCCCTCTCCCAAGAGCAGCGAGGAAGAAGAAGAACAGGAGGATGAAGAAGTCTTGCAAGGGGAGAACGGAGACTTCAATGATGACAATGATACAGAACCAGAGAATTTAGGCCACCGCCCTCTCCTCATGGACTCTGAGGAAGAGGTGGAGGAAGAGGAGGAAGAGAAGCAGAGCTCTGACTCTGATTCTGACCGTACCAAGCAAAAATCAGTGGAAGGGCTCCTGAGCAGTAGGTTCAGAGACGGTGTGGGCAGCAGTGAAATCCAGGAACCCAGTTCAATGCACACATCCTCATCTGAGGTGCCAAGCACTGTGATCAACCCTGGCCAAGAAGTCGATGTGTTTGGGGCTGTGCCTTTTTTCACCCTGCAGCCTCACACAAGAGAGAAGATGGACAAAGATGTTTCTTCTCAGACAGTTTTTCCCAGCCTGGCCCAGGACCAGGACGACTTTGATGTTTTCACAAAAGCCCCCTTCAGCAAAAAGGTGCCCCAGCAAGATGGGCAGGTGTCGGGAACGGAGCCTCTGCTCTCCCCCACGTCTCCACGGAGCGTGGATATCTTTGGCTGCACCCCGTTCCAGCCGTCCCTTCTCCCCAAGTCTGCTGGGAACAGAGAGGACCTGTTTGGGCTGGTTCCTTTTGAGGAGATCACAGGGAGCCAGCAGCAGCAGAAGGTGAAGCAGCAGCGGAACCTGCAGAAACTGTCTTCCCGGCAGCGGCGCATGAAGCAGGAGGTGTCCAAGAGCAACGGGAAGCGCCACCACGGCACCCCCACCACCACAAAGAAGGGGCTGAAGCCGAGCTACCGCACACCAGAGCGAGCCCGCCGGCACAAGAAGGCGGGACGTAGGGACTCCCAGAGCAGCAACGAGTTCCTCACCATCTCGGACTCCAAGGAGAACATCAGCGTGGCCTTGACCGACAGCAAGGACCGAACCAACCCTCTGCAGACAGATGAGAGTCTGCTGGATCCCTTCGGAGCGAAGCCCTTCCACCCGCCGGAGCTGCTGCGGCACCCCCAGCACCAGGGCTTTGGGGACAGCCGCGGGGACCTCGGCACGGTCGTCGTGGCCGGCAGGCCGAGGCAGAGCTCCCTGCACGGGGCTGTTCTTGGTGGGGACGGGCTCAAAACAGACGACTTTGGTGCGGTGCCCTTCACAGAGCTGGTCGTGCAGAGTGCACAGAGCCAGCAGCAGGCACTGGAGTTAGATCCATTTGGAGCAGCTCCGTTTCCTTCTAAACAGTAAAGGCTTCCAGTGGGTTCCCCCCATCCTCTCCAAGTCCCTTAATAAAGGTTTGGTGGAGTAATTTATGTGGTTGAAGTGACAGGGACCTTGGTTGTGCAGCTTGTTCAGGTTCAACAGGGCATGACCCGCTTGCACAATGGAATTGTGAATGATGGCTAATTCTGATTGGAGTTTTTGGTGTTCTTTTTTATTTTTTTTTTGTTTTTTTTTTTTTTTTTTTTTTTTTGAAAAATAGAAAAAACAAACTAGGAGGACCATTTTGTTATGGCAGATGGCTCCCAGAATGGAAAGAGGAATTGGATATGAATCACTGTCACTGACTTGGGGGCTGTGGGACATACTGTCATTCTGCACTTTGGTGTTGCCTTTCCAGCCCTCTGCAATGTGCCGAGGTGGAGGGGAACAGGCGGAGGGAGCACATGGAAAATGTTTTCCATATGTACAGGGGGGTAATGAACTGCAGTGGTTCTTCGTGTTTCAGTCGCAGCAGACCTAAGAACCAAGACATACTAATATCCAGATTATCTGCTGGAAATAGTCTTTGCTTCCTAGGTGAAAACTACCTTTATTAATCATAAAAGATAAAGCAGCCATGTCCTCAAGGGGTTGTGGCCCAGAATTCCAGAGCACAGCTATGGCTTGGGACCTGGCAGACATCTATGCAGCTGCAGAGATGCAAGGCACATTATTTTTTTGTGTGCCTAAATGGTCAATTTTTTTTTTTACAGTAAGTGCCATTAATGTAAAATAGCAAACTGGAAATTTAGAGTCAAAACTAAAGATACAGAAAATATACTGGTTTGTGAGAAGCCTGAATGTAGGAGAGTGAGCCAGCAGGGACACAGTCAGTGTTGGCAGCACTTGGGAGACTCCTCAGCACACTGGAAGAGGGGCTGGTTTATCCTTGGGCACATAAAGAGTGTTTAGTTGACTTGCACAGTTGACTGTGGGGTGACTGTGATTGGATTACAAATTGGGATTTGGGTCTGAAAATACCTGCTCTTTTCCTCTTGGATTTTTATTGCAAAGAAAATGTGTATTCTCTGAAGGCTGTTGTTTTGTACAATAATAGTTTTATGAAATGACTGTAACCTAATTAATGCTCTTGTAAGTTTTGCTTCCCTGCTCCCAGCTGTGTTCCAGCCCAGCAGGAGCTGGTGGCTGCTGGACCAGTGAGCTGCATTCACACCACAGAGCCTTAGGAGCAGGACCCCTGTTGTGCTGCCCAGGACCTCAGGGGCATGAGGTGGTGGGGAGGCACTGTGAGCACTGCTGAGGACAGGGTTTCATTCCTGTTTTAGAGAAGCTGGTGCTGTGTGTAGGCTCGTGCCGAGCCATGGACACTGTCTGGAGCCAGCGCCCCTCGGGACAGCCCAGTCTGCCTGGGTTCCATGGCCATCCTCAAGGACATGGAAGGAGGTAGTTCCTCAGCAAGTCTCACCTTTATGTCCTGTTCCACTGAATGCCAGTGAAGAGGTAATGGATGTTTGTACATGGAGGATGGCAGTGTTGGTTGGGTGTCCTCATGTCTCCCCTGTCACAGGAGGTGAAGTGAAATATTCAGGGCTGTGCTTTTTTTTCCCCTAAGCCTCCTGCTGGTTATACAGTGGTCCTGAGATCTGTGAAGGGGGTGTGTGGATCCCTTACAATATTTGCTCAATATACATTGAAAACAAATCACGTGACTCCTTTGGGGTCAGTTTGATCAAGTACTCCCTTTGGGTGTATGTGAGAGAGCTTCCCCTCGCCCTGGTATCTGAAAGAAGCTCATAGCTATCCATACACCACCACTACCTTCATCTTCCTCAGTTTCATTTTTCTCACAGGCTGCAAGTGGAATATTCCAGCTGAGCGTGGTTCAGTGTGCCCTTTCTAGGCTTAGAAGTTAGCTCGTAGGAGGTTCTGAGTAGAAATGTTTCAACTGTATTTGCACAGGAGTTTCCTAGACTTTATTATTGCTCTTCTCACCTGTTCGTTTGGTGCCAAAGGCTGTAAGAAGCACACGCCAAGTTTTGTAGCATTTTCTGATACTCAGGTTAACTGTCTTATTCCTTTTTTTTTTTTCCTCTGCACGTGCTTATGAGCTGCCTTCCCTGGTTTCCTTCAGAGCTGTTACTCACCTGCCTGAAGAGCTTTTGGAACAGAATGAGATGACAGATGAGGCAGGGGGTAGAAACAAAATGAGAGTAAAACAGCAGAGAGTAAAACCACCTAAATGTGGCTGGTCCTTGCCAAAGCCATACAGCTGCTGCCTTCCCAGTGGGAAAGCAACGGGAAAGGTTAACTGTGCACGTGGCACTGGGGCTTGGCTCCAGGGCCAGGGAGGAGAGGTGGTGGCTGTTGGACGCAGAGGGAGAAGGTTGTGCAGACCTGGTGTGGACAGAGGCGTTCAGGTAAATTAAGAATAGAAGGAAATATGTTTGGTTTTTATCAGTTTGCCCTGAGACTCCAGGCTGAGGAGTGCTGCAGGTTTTCCTTGTGTGGCGGTTTGGTTGGATTTTGGCAGAGGGGTCTGTACATGGTTAAATTGCAGCACAGCAAAGCTGAAGTGGGGTTGAGCACAAACTGAGATGAGGCAAAGGCAAACTGTAAATCCCAGTTTCTCTAAAGCTGGCATAACCCCTCTGGTGCACATGAGTTATGGCCTGTGACATTTGCTTCCTAGTGGCCTTAACAAACCTGGTTCTTCGCACTTGAGATGCCAAACAGATTTTTGTATAAATGCAATTCCTTTGTTTCTAAAGCTATCATTTCTTATGACTGAAGAGAGATTAGTGCCCCCCACTAAGCTGCCTTTGTGCAGTATATGTTGTTTATACACAAATAAACCCAAGCTGGGATTTAATTTCAGCCATGATCCACTATTCAAAGGGGTTGGAATGTGGGACTGTCAGGGAACAGGATATCCTTTGCCTTTTTTGGGGTGTGTGCTCACCGTGGAGCACCCTGTGACCTTACTGAAACATAAGGAAGCCCTTGCTGCAGTAGGCATGTACCATGCTGCCCAGGAAGGCAATAGTGACAAGGTAAGGGGCTGACACTTCCCTTCTGGCCGAAAATCCCCGTGGATCTTTACAGCTTCTCCTTTAGCATGCTGAAGGACTGAAGCACAGGCCTTCTAGGATCAACTGCTGGGGAGAGTCTGTCCCAAGGTACTAAGAAACCCTTATTGGTTGTGGTCATTGAAAGGAAAGCCAGGTAGTTGTGCTTGTCTATGGACTCAAAGGCCTCAGGCATTGGAACGGCCTACCCAGAGAGGTGGTGGATTCACCATCCCTGGAGGTTTTTAAAAAGAGATTGGACGTGGCCCTTAGTGCCATGATATAGTAATTGGAGTTGGATCAGGGGTTGGACTTGATGATCTTGGAGGTCTTTTCCAACCCAATCTATTCTATGATTCTATAAGGTGTGTAGTTAACTGCTCTGGCTGCCCTGTGTGTGTGTGGGCCCCATGAGCACCAGCATTGGAGGAAATACCTTCTAATCACTCTGGGTGTCCCAGTTAGTTAAACCAAGTACTGTGAAAATAAGTTGATGTATTTGCTACTGTGAGAATAAGAGTTTATCTGGAGTTTTTTTATCCTATATCGTGTATTTTTATATATGAGAAGTCTATATAAAATATACACATGCTCGCACACATCACGTACCCCTTGGAGGTGCTGTGGTTTGGGTAACCCAGCAGCCACAATCGTGTTTGTGACTTGGAGTGAATATGAGGGAAACCTGCGAGGGAAAAACAAGTGCCAAGGGTGGCTGCTGTGCTACTGTTCTGTAGTGCTTATTTCAAAAGGAAATCAAGGAGGTTGTGTGTATGGCTAAAGTTGTGACTGAGGCATCACCTAGTACTAAAGAGCATAAAAACTACTTTAAAATTGCTGGCATTCAGCTTTGAAGTGCACTTTCTTGAAATACACCTCCATTTCTTGTTAGACTTCAAGTTTCTAAAGCTTTTTTGTGTACCACTAAACAGAGAACTTTTAACTTTTTTGTGAGGCTGATGTATGTCATAAAATCCTTGGAGTTGTTAAATAAACAAACCTGGTAACAGTGCCTTTGCAGGTCTCCTTGAACTCTGCATTGTGAGGTATTTGTGTTTAGGCTTTGATTTACTCATAAGCAGTGCTGTTTCTGCTGAGTGATTCTGTGGTGTCAATGTCTTTAAAGTGTTTTAAAATACTTGTGTTTGCTGCTCATTCATCTTGCTTTGTCCAACTGGTTAAAAACGTGTGGATCACGTGCTATTTTGAATTCCTTAGGTTCAGTGTTACTCTTTAAAGCCTTCCTGCAGACAGGTTGTGTGTGGCTCCCAGTGCCACTGCTGTGGACTTGGCTCTGCACTTCTAGATAGAACTTTTATGTGGCTTGACCCCCTGCTAGCGGTAGTTTACTCAAGCAGGTTTTTTGAATGCTACTTGTACTGATTTTACTCAGTTGAGCTGAAATAAGAATGGAAATGGTCAAGAAACAGATGAAGCAGCAGCAGGGCTTGGTTAGTAAACAGTAGTGGCAGTAGGTTGTAAACCTGAGTTTATCAGCAGATTCGTCTAGAGATGCTCCCCCAAAATTCCAGAGACAGTCTCTCTGTGTAGTTAACCCCCAAGGCGTGGCACAAGTGCCATGGCTGAGCCACTCACATCTGTTGTTTTGCTGTGTGAGATGCACAAGTGATGTTACTCCAAGGAAACCGCCAATGACCTGGACTTTATTTACAGGTTCACTATGTACATAGAAGACCATCATGCAGCCTGATAAATTTTGTCAGGGTAGTAAAAATGCACAGCTTGGCAGTCAGTTTCCTTATCCAGTGAAAACTGATAGAGTAGTTAAGAGTTTCCATAAAAAAATTACATTAGTAAACTCTAAAGTCAGTATGATTTCAGAGCACAGACACATTCTTCAGATATTATTGTACACATAACACTGGAAATTACTTCTGTACTTGCAGGTTCCTTGTCAGGCTTCAGTAGTAGTAATTAGTGCACTTGAAACTTGCTTGGTTGTCAAGTTAAAAAAAAATATAAAATCAGTGTTTACACTGGAAGGCTTAAGGTCCAGGAGCTGAACTGTAAATGTGGACTCAGTTCTTGCCAACGCTTGTTTCTGGGGTTAAAAAACCAAAACAATAAAAAAGCACCAAAACAGCCCTCTGAGCTGAACAGAAGCATCCCCTGCCATCACACTAGGAGGAGCTTGTGTCCTGCCTTCTCCATTGCCAAGGAGTTCAAGTGCCTGTCTGTAAGCTCCAGGAGTTTGTATCCTGCCTTCTCCATCCCCAGGGATTGTTCAGGTGCCTGTCCGTGAGCTTCCATTGCTACTCTGTGTGTTCTTGGCACACCCTGACCAGAAAGGCTGAGGAGCAGAGCTCATTTAGCCCAGGCAGAGGGAGCTTTGGGGGACTCACAGAGACTGCCCACCCCGAGGAGGGCCCCACACAGAGCCAGCCTGTCCCCTCCAACTATGGGGACAGAGCCACTTGGGATTAGTCCTAATGGCATCATGGTGCATGTGGAGCAGCCTCCAAATGGATAATGCTGACACTTGGGCAAGTGCAGCAGCAGCAACAGGTACTGCTGCCTGACTGAACTGTCAACATAGGCACAGCTGCTATATACAAATCACTTAAAAATGTTGCCTCTAGCCCAAAAATCCAAAGGATTTCAATCCTGTTGGAAAGACCGGCACCCCTGGAGGTTAATCATGCTGAGCTACAGCTACCCAATAACTTGTGCATTTAATGGTTCCTGGGTGTGGAGTTTATATGCGATGGTTCCACAGCAGATCCTGAAACTCCAGGAAGCCTTTTCACTGTGGCAGGATTATGGCAGCAAGTCCTTTTGGGTAACTGCAAGTGCAGTATAACCTTTCATACATGGAAAAGCCAAAGGTCAGAGATTTGCATCCCCAGCAGGTTCACTACTCAGGCAAGTCCACTGATTGCAAGACAGCAACAAACATGGGCACACAGGCTTAGTGCCTCTCCTGGAATATTTCACAATACTGAAGGGATCTAGAGAAGTTTCTTCAAGCAATGGCACTGACCCTATTGGAGGCAATTTGTAAGATCTGCAGTGAAGATCTAGCTGTGCTGGATGTGATCTTAACTTCCAGAAAAAGGGAAAGAGCTTGTCCAGAAGAGGACACAAATCCACTGCATTCCAGTTTACGTGTTCCTGTACCAATGCTAAAGCACAAGAGTGCCTTTTGGGCAAAGGCAGAAGGATGCACAGACCACAGAGCTGTGTTTCAGATGCAGGACTGGGTCCCAGAGTTCCCATGGTTTTACAGGCACACTGTCAGGAGCATCCTCCTAATTATGCACCTGAACAACACCCAAAATCTCGGTGTCCACACCTGTTGGCTCAGCCAGGGGTACTCACTTCTGCTGTTTGTCTTTGCCAGGCAACAAAAAGTCCTACCGAGATCTGCATGCCAAGCTGGACAGCCCACCTTCCCACTGTCCTGCTCGAGGAAAACCTGTCTGGTACTTGACTGCAGAACAGCAAATGGCTGAGAAGGAAACGTCTCCCAGATCCCAGGCAATGCTGTTGGGTTTATCAGAGCTCATGGCAATGCTCTGTCCCAGCAAGAGGGTAACAATCCAGGAGTCAGGAAAGGAACTGCCTCAGTGCTTCAGTCCATAGCACAGCTTGTTATGTGAAGTCCAGCCCCTCAGAGACAGAAATCCCACTGTTGCCTTGGAAATAGAGCAGGGAAACAAGGTGAATCACTTACTGGGCACATGAAATCAGCAACTCCTTTGATTTCCACAAAATCCAGGAAAAGGCTACTTAGGGACAAAGACTAACGATGTCTTGAGACTATTAAAATTGTGACACAGACCTAGAAGGGATCTGGCAGGGCTTAGTCCAGCCTGCTCTAGAACTGCTCAAGGACCCGGGAGCTCCACAGAGCCTCATCCAGTGCAGCAGAGTGCCTGGCATCAGATCCCTGCTTTTTCTTTACAGGAAGCATTGCACCAGTCAGCACCTGCTCTGGGGAAGTGAGCTGCGCTTAAACCCAGGATCATTTCAGCCTGTGGTTGTTAGACTGTCCCACTGCCCGAGGCTGTACCTTTGCTCACAAGTCCACGCCGTACTCGGGGCAGGGCTTGCTGTGTCGGTATTGCATGATGTACACTGTGGACTGGTGCCACCAGTACAGCATCACCACTGCCAGGATGTGCCACACCTGGTGGCTCGAGCCGAGGTAGTTCAGCTGGCCTGTGGGCAACAAGGGCGAGGGGTTAAGCTGTGAAATTCAGCAACAGCGAGTGCAGTGCAGTTAGCAATCAGCCTCCTGCAGAGCTCCTGCACACCCTGCACTTGGGGGGAGGCGGGGCAAGTTCTTTAACGAACTCCATGGAAGCTGTCTGCCTCTTCTGATGCAAACACGTGCACCATTTTTCTTTGCATGGGAACATGGTCAGCCTGCTCTCTCCCAGGAAGTTCACCCACAGCAAGGACTGTGACACTGCAGGAAAAAAAACCCACCCAGAACAGAATTTCCTACCTGGGAAGTATCTTTCTGGAACTTTGGAAATATAGAAGAGAAAAGCTACAGCAGCGATGAAGTACATGACAACTACCCGCGGAGCAAACTCCTGCAAAAGAAAAGGAAGCTCTCCTATTCTGTTAGAAAGCAAAACCAGAAAAAGAAAGTCCCTGAATATAAAGAAGAAAACAGCATGAAAACCCTGAATCTTCCTTCACTGCCTATGTCAGCTGTGGACAGATCCAACAGGGAAACAAATGCCCAACTCTGAGAAAGCCTGAATGGGAATAAACTTGTTTTATTCTGACCTTTCTGCTTCTACACACAAGGTACTCAGTGTTCCCATGCAGCCTGCAGCAGACATGGCACTTGTCAGTGAAAGGCCATCTGCCACCACCCTGACCCCACACAGAACAGTCGGGGTGAGGGAGACTGCACTGCACATCCCACTTACCCACTGTAACTGTGGCTGCTGCACCCAAGGCCACAGGACTGCTGAATAACCAGAAACCCAGGCATCAGGTGGGTTTTCCTTAGCAGAAAGTTTTGTTACCTAAGTGGGGCATTTCTGTGAAGAGTGGGAACACAGCGTGTACCACAGGTGTCATCCTGCTATCCCAGGGGAAACAAAGCAGGGAAGACAGGGGCAGACAGCTGCTGTGGATCTGATTTTTAGAATGCTGGTGTGAAATGCCTTGTCTGAAGGCCACATGTGTATTCCCAAATGGTGCTCTGCCACATTCCACAGCAGCTCTGGACTGGGCTAAACCATCACCCCAGGGACCGCCCTCCATCCAGGCCAGCCTAAGACCATGCAGTTTCTGCTCACTATGAAAAGGAACTGTTTCCTTCAGCGCCATCAGGTTGCTGAATAATGGCAGTGATTTCAGGGGTTTCATACTGGGGCACACTGCACTGCCTTTAGCTGTACTGGGCCTCTGGTTTCAATGGGTAATTCCAAGTGGAGAAACCTGAACAGGGCAAGAGTTCCATAATGTCACAGTGCTACTAGATGAGGATTGCGTAAGAGACAGAGGGCTGAGCAGGCAAATGCTGATTTCTGCTGTCAACCCAGGGAATTGAAGAGGAAGCAAATAATCACCCCATCAGTGTCTCCTGGTTGCCCTGTGGAGGTGGCCAACCCCGAGCACTAATGCAGCCTGACAGATTGCTTCCTGCTCCACAGCCACCTCAGCTCCTGGCCTTGGCCCGGTGGAACAAGGGTGTGGTCTGCTCCCCTCGGCTGCTCCCTCCCCAGGTAGGGACACACCTCCTTCCAGCTTCCTTCTCACCATGCAGGTCTAAGGCAGTACAGCAGGCTGAACCTATACAACCTGTCTACCCCGATCACATATCGAAGTGTTTGCATTTGGATCGTACCGACCAAAAGAATTCTGTACCTGAAGGAATTTTAACTCCTGCTGCTTCCCCGTCGCTTCCCTGAGTGTAAGAGGACCCAAGGAAGATGGCAAGTGAAAAGCAAAAGGGAGTCTTATTTCATTCTTTTTTCTTACCTGTACAATGGATGCACTAATGCCACCATTGAGCCAAACCCAGTGGATGGTGGGAATGATTCCATAGCCAGACACGGAGCAGAAGATGATGGAGCGCAGCCTGTGCCACTGCTGTGTGAGGTAACTAGGATGGATCTGAGCAAAAAACACTGCCAAGATCATGGCCAGCACAGTGATCAAATACACCTGGCGCCAGTACTGAGGGAAAGAGAAACAAAGGCAAGTCTGTGGGTTTCTTATCCTGTGTAAGAGTCAACTCTGGGCAGGAAGTTTCAATGACAGATCACAGTGATAGATCAAATCTGTCCCTGCTGCAAGCACCATGGTGGGTGTGAGTGCAGGGACTTGTAGTGGTCAGCTGGCAGTGAGGAGAAGGGACTGTATTGCTCGGGGCACCTACAACACATCCTTTATTCCAAGCAGTGCCTGCACCCAAACACTGTCAATGCACCTCTGCCTCAGCAGCCCAGTTCAGCTCCCTGACAGTGTATACATGGCAGGCCTTGGAAGGAAACTCATTTCACTCCTCTATTAGATGGAGAGAAAACAAGCTTGTTTCTGCCTCCTGGCAGCTACCTTGTGGGCAGTGCTGTTTGAAGTGCCTGTGGTGGGACCCATCCCATGATCAGCCTCAGGCACTGGATACAGGTAGGACCTGTAAAGTTTCCCTGCTTTCAGAGAAATTTATTTTCTTGAGGTTTTGTGCAGTTGACAGCTGGAAAGGAAAACCTGCATTTGCCTGTGCCTTCAGCCAGCAGAGTTCTGCTGGGGCCAGAAGGACATGTTTCAGTTCCCACCCCTCTCTCCCCACTCCAGTTCTGCCTGGACACCTGCCACAAGCCCCCTTCCTACAGCATGAAAGCAACAACAGGACCACAAGAACTAAGCGCTCCATGGACAATGCTCCCGACTCACGTTACTGCAGTAGAAGGCATAGAACACGCCTGACACGTAGCAGCCCAGGATCCCAATGGAAATTCCTGCATAATCCAGTGCCATCCATCGCCGGCTGGTCTTCTCCGAGCGGTGACAGCAGAACAGGTGATATCCTACTGAGCAAAGCATACAGACCTACACAGAGGTTCAAATGAGGATGATTAATTCCTTAAAAACCAACAGGGAGCACACAGGCTTCAGCCCTGCAGCTCGAGCTGGCCCCTGGGCCCCGGCACTTTGTGTGGGTGTTTGCTCCTAGGCTGGCATCAAATTCTTTCCTCAAGAAACGTTTGTTCCTCTGTGACCCTTGGTAGGAGGAGGGAGGAGCACAAGAGCAGTGCTTTTCTAGCCAGCGAGGGAGTTTTCCCCACTTCTGGCTGTACCCAGGCATCCTGTACTGGCAGAGAAGACGCGTAGTGCCCTTCAGCTCTGTGCTCTTGCAGGGCCAGTGTCCATCACAGGAGCCTCAGCAGCCACATGTGACACACCTGAAGTCTGCTGTGCTTCCACGTCCATATCTGACATGGAAGCTCATGATCAGACCAGCTCAGAAGTCAGAACACCAGCCCTCCTGCCCTACCTGACCATCAGGCCATGGCTGATGCCCGTGCCCCGGTGGGAGGCCCTTTCCAGCAGCACCTGATGCTGTCTAGGAGCCACATCAGACACAGCTCAAGCTGCTGAAGCTCTGAGACACAGCCCTGACACTGCCCTTGTTTTTCCACAGGCTCTCTCCTGTGCCAGCTGTGTTCAGTCCTCCCCGGTTTATTGCAAGGAGATGCGACCGACCCACCGCGACTTGTCCCTTGCAGAGCAGTGCGGTTCAAAGGCGCCGTGCCCGCACGGTGCGAGGGGCTTTAACCCCCGGGGCGCTCCCGGCCCGCGCCTACCTGGAAGCAGAAGAGGCAGACGGAGCAGATGACGAAGTCTTCGCGGGAGGCGCCGGCGGCGGGCAGCACGGCCGTCAAGTCGTAGATGCCCAGCGTGAAGAAAAGCAGGAAGCCGAGCAGGTGGCTCCAGATGTTGACGGTCTCGTTGGAGAGGATGAAGAGGCTGCGAGGAGACACAACGCGGGACAGGCGGTGAGCGGGGACCGGGTAACCGGGGGGGGGGCGCGGGGCGCGCTCACCTCTTGATGCAGAGGCGGGAGGGCAGGTAAGCGCGGTATCCGTCGGTGATGTAGGGGTTGTCCTTCAGGAACACCGGGATCTGCTCGTACGTGTACAGCCGGATGCCGCGGGGCACCAGCACCGGCCAGTACTGGTAGCTGCCCAGCTCGATGTAGTGCGCGCTGCGCAGCAGCTTCTGGTGCATCCTGCCCGCCGCCGCATCGGCCCGTCCCGCGCCCCCCTCACGGGCCAGGGACCGGGAGCGGGGTCGGGATCGGCCGTGATGGCGTCACCGCGCGGCGCCGAGCGATGGCGTCACCGCGCGGCTCCGCCTTGCGCGGCGCCACAGCGGCCGCCAGGGGGCGCCCGAGAGCCGCCGGCGCCGCCCGGGGCCCCTCAGACGCCCGGGATCCTCCGGGATCCTCCGGGATCCCTCAGACCTTCAGGACCTGCTGGGATCCCCGGGCCCCCCGGAATGTCGGAGCTGTGCCTTTGAGCCAGTTAGCCGTTCCCCTCAGGCTCGAGGCTGCAAACCTTTGTGAGGAGAGGCCAGGAACGCACCTGTCAGGTGAAACGATGCTGAGGGTTGTCGTTCCCAGCGGGAGTTGCACTTGAACCATACAAGAGCAAGCTGAAGTTAATTGTGATCATGTTATTGCCTTTTTGGGGTTTTCCCTGTGTACCCCATGAGGTACCAAGAAAGTTTTAGTCATGAGGACAACTCATCCAAGTGGAGTGCATTGCCTCAGTAAGAACAGTTGGGGGTTATTTACCAGTTCCTTTTAATATTTTTTTCCTAATTTAAAAAAATAAAGGGGTAGGGGGAAGGATGTAATTCCCTAGGTGTACTATGGCTCTTGTTTTCGAAGTTGCAAACAAGTGTGCCCCACAGGGTAACTGTGGTTCACCTGCTCCTCCCCACAGGTCCTGTGCCGTGCAGAACTCTGCCAAGGTTTTCTGTCTCGTTAAACCAAGTGGTGTGACGAGTGGGAAGGATTTTCCCATGGCAGAGGTGTGTAATGTGAAGTAAAAGGTAAGAATGATGGGGGTTTAATATCCATAATGACAGGAATTGGCCCTGTTTTGGCCAACCTAGTGTACTTGGCAGTTAAAATCCCTGAACCAGAGTAGTGGTGCCAAGCTCACAGTAATGATCCCTATATGATGGCCATCTTTTTCCTAAAAGGTGTCCCACTGGCTTTGCTCTGTGCAATGCTTGCTAAGAGAATGAGGGAGATGATAGATGTTTCTGCAGAGAGGTGCTTTTGCAGGAGTAAGAACACAGTTGCCACGTTAATTTGGTAACCTCTCACTGCTGGGGAAAAACTGAGTGCACTCCTGCCAGCTCCTGCTGACACACTAAGAGATTCCTTGTTCACTCCAGCGGTAACTCACTTTCCTCAAGCCAAATGGTGCGGGCAAAGTTGCTACCAAGTTAAAAATCTTAATTAGTCTTAATTGTCCCTTGACTCATTAGCTCTCTGAGAACACTACACCTGGAAAGAGCACTTTGTTTCTAGGCCCCGTGCAATTTAAATCAATTCCCAAGCGCTTCAAAGGGTTCAGTCAGAAGCAATCAGAGCTGACAGCACTTTTTTTTTCTAAAAGAAGCTGTAATTGGCTGTTAAGTTAAAGCTTTGAAGCTTTGATGGGAGAAGTGCTATAGGTCAAATTAATAGAGAAAATTGAGAAACAATTAGGGCAGCTTTAAATGAATTACTTCCACTATTTATTTTGAGCTTATTGAACAATTGTGTTGTATGTGTATGGGATTGAAATTAGCCATCTGTGCGAGATAGCTTTGACCTAAATTGACCTCTGGGGTAAGTAAGTAGCTTGCCCTAATTCCTACCCCAGATCCCGAATTTTACTGGCAGATAAGCTTAATTGGGAGTAAAGATGAACGTGCCTGAGACGTTCCATATTTTTCTGTTGGGGCTGAAGTGATCTGTGCAGGCAGAGGTAGGGAAGGCTTTCGGGGGGGGGGGGGGCGGTGAGGAGGTCACACGTGAGCAGAACTGTCTGTCAGCCCTACCTGCCTGCTGAGGGACTCATTTAGGGCAGGTAGCTCGGGGGCAGCTGCAGGTTGTGCTCGGGATGGGGGAGTGGCTGCAGCCCCCGGCAAGGGGCTGTGACCTGTCCTTTTACCTCGGCAGGGCTCGGGGCCCTGCGGCGCCGGGCGGGTGACCGGCTGCGCCGAGACACAAGAGCCGATGACTCAGCAGGAAGCTCCCAGACTCCGGGGGCACAGACTGGGAGGGGATAAACGTCCGGGGAATCCTTTGTAGGGGGCCCTGCCCGAGGCACCAGCTCGAGTTGCTACTATGTGTCTGCACCACGTTTAAATTACTTAAGGAACAAGAGTTGTAGGACTCTGCCGCGGGAAACCTGGAGTCGAGCTGGTAAGGAAACCTGGTCTGATTATCTGACATCTGACAGCATCTGTTTGTGCGCTGCTCTGGTTTTTCAGGGAGCAACCAGGGGAAGAATAATGATCCAAATCAAATATCTCATACGCTCTTTGCGGAATGTGAGCAAAACCCAAAGCGGTTCAGTTTTAAAACTGAAAGGGTGGAAATATTCTCGGTGCTGATTTTTGAGACACTGAAAGTGGTTTTTCCGCCTCTCCTTTCCCTGTTCTGCAGCGGGTCGGGAGGGGGCGGGCGCAGAGGCAGAGGTAGGTGACAGGAGGACCCGAGGCAGGCGGTTCAGGGCACGGCGCTCCTTATCAGCATCCTCCCGGTTCATCCCCAGCTTTCCCTCCAGGTGTCAGCCTGGCTCCGCGCTACCGCCAGTCCAGCCGCCGCACCTGGACCTGCCTCCTGGCAGCCTCGGGCTGCCTTTTCAACCTCATCCTCATTCCATAGAACTTGGGGGCGCACCCGGCGGGGCCCGGGCCTTGCAGACACCTACCAGTGCACATCGGGGCGGTGCTGGTGTCCCTCAAGTTGCTGTGCCTCCGTGTTTGATCATCTTCTGAAGTGCCCGGCAAAACACCTCCTCCTGAGTTTTGTTTGGGGGCTTTTCATGGGTTTGTTACAAGTAAAGAAATGGGAGGTGCCCTGGGACTCCTTTTACCACTGTTGGAATGTGCTCGTGTGGAGAACTTAGCTTGTTTAGAGTTTTCCGTAAAAGGCAGACTAGTGTCCAGGGATGAAACGTGTTATCAGCCTGCCTTGGTAGGGAAAATGCATTCAGGAATGTTGGTGGAAGACATCCCTGTCTTCCTTTGCATCATGCCCATAGCCGTGTCGGTGCATAGCTCGGGCTTTCTTTGCGTGTGATAAACACAGCTGTGTTTTCCCTGGGGACGGGAGGGAGGAGGGATATTTTGGAATGCTGTGTGCAGGGGTGTCTCAATGCAAAGCCTGTGGCTTGAGTACAGACACTGGTTTGTGGGACAGAGGCCGTGTAGCTGCTCATGTGTGTAAAGTGCTCTTGGTTCGGTATCCGCGTGCACAGGGCCACGTGTGCACTGCCTGTTTACTGATGTCACACCAGGAAAGGGAGATATTAAAGCCTCTTGTCTTGTGCAACGCAGGGATTCTGTCTCCTGTTCTTGGAAGGGGCTGAAGCTGCTGTGAAATGGCCTCCGAGATGTTGGTACACGGGGGAGGCACATACAAGAAAATAAGGTTCGTAGCTGTGTGGGAGTCAAAGAGGCTTTGAGAGAAAGTGTGTGTGTGTGTGTAAGAACAGAAGTCCTGGGACACCCCTGATCCACCAGCTCCCTTCAGGAGACAGCATTAGGAACTCAAGTACCTTGTGTTCAATAACGACCTTAATACCAAGAAAGCTTGATTTCAAGACCATCTTCCCTGAGGGTCTCCCTTCCTCACACTGTCCTTGTTAGGATTTTTGTGGCTGAGCTCTCTGTGGTTTCCTGCAGCTCCTCAGCTGAGTGCTGAGCAGCTTCCAGGAGTGCCTGAGACACATTGCCTGACAGCTGCCGCGGTGACTCCGGCTCTCTGCTCTCCCTGTGGAGAGATGCCATGCGCTGTGTGCACTGAAGTGACTTGGTTTGGTAGGGCTCTTCCTTCCTTTTTCTAAATTTTTTTTTTTTGGGGGGGAGCCTTTTTGTTTTCTGATTCAATCCCCTTGGCTTTCAGCTCCAGCTTCTGCATCTCGGCATCTGTCAGTGGTGCGATAAATTCTCTTTGGTGATAAGAGAACAGCTGCCAACAGCAAGAGCAGGGATGGCACTGGGGCTCTCTCCTGCCGTGCGAGTGCTTGCAGTCAGCAGAACCTCCCTGTGTACACAATGGAGAAGGCACCTCTCCTGCCCAGCCCACTGCTCTGCTTCCAATTTAGCAACATCTTTTCCCTCCGTGTTGAGCAGATGCACATGAACAATTGTGCAACGTAATAGAGTCCTAAACCAAAAGAACTGGAAGTAATTGACAAATGGCTTTCTTCTGGATAGGTTCTGAAGGTGGAAGTAAAGGAATTTTTTTGAGAATTTAAGGGATTTTCAGGGAAAGACAGAAGCCGTTTGCAGTGCTGCTTAATCGTGTGGGATGGTGTTTCCTAGCGGGACAGTCTGCTTCTAGTGAGAATGGTAGAGGAAAAAAAGTCCTTTGTGTGGAGTCCTGAATTTTTGGGCCATAGGATGTGGGTTTTTTGGTTTTCATATTTAAAGATCTCCCTAACTCCAACCTGCCTATAAAATTTTATCCCAGCTGGAATTTATGCTATGACAGAAGGCATTTTGAGACCAACTATTTTTACTAGAGATGTTTTATTTTTCTCGTTGTGGTGAGTTTAGCTGATGTATTTATAATGAGGGTGAAACTCCAGGAATTGTGGACAGCTTTGGCCCATAAGCTCATTTCACTTTTGGAGAAGCATGTGGGATTTGGACATTGCTAAAAAAGAACCAGACCATTCCTGTAGAAGTCCTAGGCTCCCCTCACCCAGTCAGAGTCTGACAGTAGATTTCCCAAAGGGGATCGTGTTTCCAAGACACTTAAAAGTCAGAACAGGTTTTCTGTAAAGTCATCCTGTGGTTGTGGGTTTTGTTATAAATCCTCACTGTTGCTGACTGACTGCTGTGGGTAGTTGTTTGTGTGTCTGTGGTCATGCTTACAACTTCTCATTTGGCTCTGATGAGGATTTCTATGCTGAAATCAATTGGACTCTCCCAGACCTTTAATGCACTCTTACATCTGATCCGTGAAGTGCTGCTTTAATCCCAAACAAGGCCTGGGTACTGGCACTTGGGATCATCTCACTGTACCTCCTTTTGCCTTGTTTTTTTCCTCATCTGCCAAGATGAGCACATGCAAATCATGATTTTTTTTTTCCTGACTGTCTTGCTAGATGCCAAAATCTCTGCTAAGTAGTATAGTTTGGTATAGTTTGAAAATTGGAGATATGAAAATATAGGTTTGCCTTGCCTCTGAAAATGCTTCATAAAGATACAGGAAATGGGGAGGAAATTATTGTCTTTTTGCTGACTGCACTGTGGATATTGTTGCTTGCCTGCCAGGATTGGGTTTTTGCCTTTGCTACTCTAGTTTGTCTTAGGAGACTTTAGATTTTCCTCAATTATTTTAATTACTAAAATTGGAATCACATCATCTTTTTGACACACAGTTCATGTTCCCTCTCTCATCCTCATTCTCTATCTGGCTTCTTTAAGTCACGGAGACTCTTAAGTGCCAAGATGTGTGGAGAAGGCAGTGTATGGGAAGGGTGAAGTGCTGGGAAGTTGGTGAAGAACCAAGTACAGTATATAGCCAAGCCCTCCAATTATTTTTATCCCATTATTTTGTGATGTCTTTTGGCTACTTTTCATGATAGTAGATGCCCCAGTCCCATCTCAGTGTTGACCTGGGAGCCCTGGAATGTTCCTCCTTAGCCATTATTTGGACTAAAAGCTCTCTGCAGAGAAGAGAGAGAAGGAAACTGGTAGCCTGCTTTCCTGCCCGATTTTCACCTTTTTTCTTCAAATTATTTGTCCATTTCATCTATTAATTCCATATACTTAAGCTAATGTGTTGGTTTTTAAGTTGTCAAACTTTAAGCAAGGTCCATAGAAGATTGTTTCCCAGTCTTAGAAGCATTTTTGGGGATTTTGCTCTGTTGTTCTCCAGTTGCATCCTCCTTGCCATTTCCTTCGACCCACAAACCATGCTATGTGCTGCATCTCGTCAGTCATACGAGACTCATCAGCATGTCCCAAAAGTGCTGTCAGAGCACTTGGATTGGACCAGGCTTGAGGATTCTGTTCCACTTCTGCTCCTTGCTCTGCGACCTTGGAATGACGGTAGCACAGTCTGTTCTGGGACAAGCGCGGCAGCGATTGAGCTCCCTGTCTGCGCTGTGCACGTTCAGCTGTGGGGGGTTAGAGTTGTGGTACTCTCGCCCAAAGCCCATCTTGATCCTGTTTCCTGTTTTCCTCCAGTTTGCTGAGCTGATGGATGCCTTCTGACGGCATTCCTGCCGTCGGAGTGAGTGCTGGAGTGCAAGGCCTTCGCTCAGCAGCAGACAGGGCGCTGGAGCCGCTGTGGTGCCAGCCTGTGCTGTGTCACTGGGAAGTGATCTTACCCACAAGTGAAGGGTGCCTCTTCCCCCGCTGACAGCTGCTGCTCACGACATCTGAGCGGCAGCAGTGCCTTGGGAGAGCCCGCAGCTGATCCGTGCTGCCGGGAGGGGTTTGGAGTGGGAACCGGAGCGCAGTGTAGGAATGGGGCACTGCTCACAGCTCTCTGGCCTGTCCTAGGGCCATATGTCGTGGAGAGCCATTGGGCTTGGCTACTCTGGGTATTCCTGGCAAGCTGGGATTTTTTTCGGCAGCCTCACCAGGAGCTGAACGGCCGCAGATGCTTCCTCCTGACTGGAGCTGGAAGTTTGAAGGGCAGCTGAATTGGCTAATGTTGGTGCTTTGATGCAGAGTGTGAGAAATGGTGATGAGGCATGAGGCAGAACAGCTTGCTCGATTGCTGCTGGAGTGACTGTGCAGTGCTGACAGTAGTTAAAAACATGGCTTTTGTGCATAGGCTTGGTTAATATATAGGACTTGGAAGGCAGCTCGGAACAGCTATGGGCAATGGCCACAGGCTCTCTCTGTCTCTTTTTAATAGAGTCGCTTCCCTGCCCAGAACTGCACTTTAATTTTCAGTCTCTTTAGGGTCATTAGGAAAGGCTGACATTTTGGGAACATTTGTACAGTACAAATATGAATAACAGTATCCATGCTTTGTCAGACAAGGGAATGTGCAATGAGGTCAGGGTTATTTTCCTGGTTGTTAGCAGTGGTGACATTCCTGTTTCAAATATAAAACATGGTGTTCCTTTTGCTGGAGAGTTAGTCCAGAGCAAAGGCTCAGCTGGGGTCTCAGAACCAAGACATACTGGATGGGTTGTGCTTTCTTGGGGCCCCAGGACATGACTGTATTGAACTTCCCAGAGCAACCTCTGCTGCAGTAGGAAAGCCATTTTAACAACTCTTGTTCTCTGCTTGACCCTCTTTTCTGTCTATTGAGCAGGAAGAGCAAGTAACTCTGCCACCTGTGAGAAGTCTGGCTAGGCCTGACAGGGCAAACACTACACAGAACCTGGCTGCAACCTTGGATCTGGGAACCTGCCATCCTGCTTGTGTTCAGGCAGTCCAGTTTGCTCTCATCCTCACCCTCCTTGAGTATCCAGAAGCCGTATCAGCAGTTCAGGGAGTGAGACCTCTTAGTTCCTGCTTGACCTTGCTGGCTGTGCCACTGCGGGAGGCAAAATCCCAATGGAAGCATTGCTGCAGGCAGCTGGGAAGGGCTGCCCTGTTCCTCAGGTCATGGAGAGACCTGCTGCTGCCAACCAGGCTGAGAGGGAACTACAGGATGGGCGGCAGTAACCTGAGAGAATAGATGACCTTGGCCACATGTCCATCTCTCCATATCCAAGTAGTTTCAACTTCGCGTCAGTTTTTCAGACAACTTTCTCAAACAGCAGTTGATGTGCCAGCTGCCTGTAAGGTGGGATCAGATGGTTAGTGATCAGTCCCTCCCTGAGTGATCCCACTGGCTTCAGAGGGAATTCTTGTTTGAGAGAGACATTCACCCGTGACAAGGGTGTCCTTCCTGTGCAGTCCCAGCGTCTCTCCTTACACAGTGCACATGGGGAATGGTAGAAGAGACAGTGATTTTGGGTTTCTTGTTTAGCCTCAAAGTATTCATCCTTGTGTTCTCCAGGTTACGACATGCATCAGTTCATGGAAGCGGATGCCAAATGCCCGTGGAGTCGCTGAAAGAATATTTATCAACATTTCTCTCTCCACCACATTTCCAAAAAAATCTCAACAGGAAAAAAGACCTGCAGCCTCATTATTATGTCAGTGTAACTTGTGCCATGAGGAGATCAAGCAGGCATGTCAGTGTGGGACTGTCAGCGTGAAGAGACCAACTGTGGCTGTGTGTGCAAGCAAGTTCTGGGCACACCATGTCAGAGGGACTGCTGAGGTTCTTCCAGGCTGCTGAAATGCCCTTTTTTTCCTCCTTTTTTTTCCTTTTTTTGATGGATGAGTAAATTATTAGGATGTGGACTTGTCAAACAGACTTGCCAGGTTTTCAGCAGTCATCCCAAGTGGACTGCCTAAAAAAGGGCTGGCACTGCATCACATGGAATGACCGATGATATGTCATATATTTTTAATGGGCAAAATGTTTTAATAAACATTCTCCCTCCTAAAACACTGGATTTAAAATAGGTTTTAGCCTTGAGCCATGTAGCTACCCAGCTGTGAATTTTATAAGGCAACAATCTCCACATCATTAGATGTTATGACTGATATACCAGTGATGGCAATAGTAAGTATTTCCACACACTAAAAAAGTTTCTGATAGCAGTTAAAGGAAGTATGGCTCTACTTGAAAGATTTTCTCAGCTCAAAATTAAAGCCATTTTCTGAAATTATGAAGCTGGGCATGTACTGTCTTCTAGTGAACTGCAAGTTCTAAGTATTCAAGCCATGCTGATTGCTGCTCCTGACAGTTTTAATCACATTGCCTGACACTTTTGGAAATCAACATTATTTTTCTTCTCGTGTGATTTCTGCATCTTCAGCTAATTAAAATTCTGCTGAAATGTTGCACAACAGGACAGATGAGACCCCATCTTGATCCACTGCAGTTGTCTTGCTTCATAGGAGAAGCCTACTTGGGCTGTTTGGGTTTTTTCTGGGTTTTATTTAGTAGTGTGTGGGACCAGATCTCGAGTTGAAAGGTGATCCAATGACCCCTGTTTGGACAACTGAAGTCCCTCCTCTACACTGACCTCTGCACAGTGGTCAGTAAATCATGCACCTGTTGGAGATCTGTTCCTCTCAGCATAAACCCATTGCAAGTCAAACACTGTCCCTCTTGAAAACGTCACACCTCTTATCCAGCACAGACAGTGAGAGCAGTGTGTGTGTGTGTGTGTCTGAAAGAGAGGGCTGGTAGAGATGAGTTGCTTCTTTATCTTTGTGGTGATTTACACATGGGCTAAGAGAGTTCATAAAGTTGAAAACAAATGCTATTGTTTCTGGGCTCTTTGCTGTTTGAGGTGGGCTAGACCAGATGTGTTTTCTGTGATTATTTTTAATTTAAGTTTAGCATTGGGGCATTTATTCACTTTAGAGAAGACCCCCTTTTTTATACAGAAGGCATTCTGTTACAGTTTCAGTAGTCATTCAGAAATTCTGCGCAAAGTGATTCTTTTAGTAGTGTACAAGTAGTTTCAAGCTGATGAAGGTGACAACAGGCTTTCTGTCATGTTCTCGTAGGACAGAAATAGAAGCACAAACATGGCTTACAAAATCTGACTGGAACTGATATCAGAGAGGTGTTAATCTTTTAGCTGCCAGCTCTCTGGTGAGCTGATAGAGCTGTAGTGAACAATCTAATGACTTAGCTGGGTCATGTCAGGTTTTTCTCCTGATGTCTGTAAAAGCATTTCTAGCACTGCAGGAAGGGACTTTTCATTGCTGCTCATGCAAAGATTTGTTTGATTAACAATTAGGTATTCCAGATAATTAGACTTTGCTTTTGATGTTTGGTATGTGTCTATTTTTGGTGGCTGAACCATAAGAGCCTTGAAGAGAACTTTGAGAATTTCTGGTGCAGTTTCCCATATTTATTGCATTTAGATGGAAGGTATCCTTCCTTCCAGAGGGGAATGAGTTGCTGTTGCTCCATAGTTTTGGCATTAGCCGTTGTGGTGGTGGCCAGGGAGAAGAGGACTCGGAGATCCTGGGTGCTGGCTGCTGTGAGGGCAAATGGCACCCGGCAGCCTCTGTCCCACTGAGCTTTCAGCCCTAAAGCACTCCCAGGGATTTGTGCAACCTTTTCACCTGTGATCCTGAGCTGGCTTAGGGCTCTATATGACTGGATTTAGTGCTGAGCAGGATAAAGCTTTCCTGCAGGTTATCTCTTGTGATGGGATCTTGTTTCCTGCCACTAGCCCAGGCATCACTCAGTCCCATAGCACTCCTCTCCCTGTTCCTCATGTCCTGGCTCTAAGGAGCAGTTAGTTAAATGGCAAATAAATCTGATTCCTTTTAGATGAAAAATCGAGTCGGGTAAGTTGCTGCTTGTTTTGCTTTGACTGCTGTGTCTATTAGGCAGTGATTTCTGGCACTTCTCCCCTGCTGTTGTCACTCCTCATAAACTCCATTCCCAGGGGCCTGACAAACTTGTGTGACACTGGAGAACAGCGTGGCCACCCTGCCACGGGAGGGTGTTCCTGCCGTGGCTGCCCGGCCTTGCTGCCTTCCCCCTGCAGCCGAGGCAAGAGCTGCAGAGCTGGGTGCTCTGCTCCGGCACGGCAGGGAGGGCCACGCTGGGGGCTGGGGAGGAGAGGCTGCAATTCTGCCCCTTCCATGTTAGTGCTCAGCCTCGCCTGGAGTGGGCAGGGCCAGCACGGTGACCTCTGTCCGTGTTTCTGTGTGTGCCAGGCGTCCCTGTGGGCTGAGGAAAACCTTTTGGTGGGGTGAGAACAAGGGCAGAGGGACCCCGTGGTGTGGTGTCCTCAGCGACCATCTCTTCCTCCCCGACACATGGAGTAGGGGTGGGTAATGCACTCCCTCCCGAGGAAGAGGAGCTGTGCCAGCACCTCTGCCCCTTCCGTGGGACAGCACGTGACCCCCCAATTTCCAGATGCTCCCTCGTGCCCTGCTGTGAAGGCAGGAGGGCAGCACAGTATTGGCACAGCCTGCACGAGGATCTGGTTAAGTCTTGAAAGACTTTGTGGGTTATGACATTCCCCTAAATGTGCTGAGCTTTCTTTAACCTTTCATAAAACATTGTGATCTTTATGGACTGTATCATATTGTGCAGTAATGTGCTTTATTGTCCACAGAATAAGCTTTTCTTAAAGATAATTGGAAAGCTGGAAATGGCTGCTATCGGCTGATTTTTTTTTTAATACATTATTTCTGAAATGGGCCTGGTGTAATAATGACCCTATCTGTTTAAGATTTAAGATTTGTCTTGGCAGAGAAAATTGATCCATTTCACCTTTGTCTAATGGAAATTTTTATCTGGGATTATCTGTTTATGTAAATGAATGTTCCTCTGAAAAGAGAACTTGAGGGGGCTGTAAATCTCAGTGACACTTTAGTTTCATGGGGGGAAAATTGGAAAGGATTCTAGTATTTATCTGACTGAAATTGGTTATAAAAACAAAATTATCTTCATGTACCTGCTGCATCTGATGTTTCCTGGAATTTCATTACCTTTTTGAATAATGCAGCATTACACTATATATAGGATTCTCTGTGATTAAGCCTGAAATTGTTGGGGGGTCATTTGCTGGCACTGTAATTATCAGGAAAAGGCAGCGTATTTGGGGCAGTGGGATTCTGATTCCTGCCCTAATGGGTACCAATTAGCACAATCACATTATTCAGAGGACTCTGAGAAGAGCAGGGAAAATATACCACATGACTTTTTTTCCTTACGAATTTTGTGTTGTTTTGGTTTGGTTTTTTGTTGGTTTTTTTATTTATTTTTTTTTAACTGAGGAGTGAATCTAATTACAGAGGAAAATGTCTTTGGCTAATCAGCTTTTGTTTTCTGTTTGCAGAGCAGGACTGTGAATGTAGCATTTAAACTAATGATTTAAACATCATCTTTAAAAGCAGTTTCACTGTTAAAGAGGCAGACTAGGATTTTTTTTGCCAAGTTCCTTCTTGAGCAATAGATGACACAGCATGACCGGGCTGGATCCTGGCTGGAAGGACCACGCCAGACACAACATTTGGCTCGTGTCTGCTAGCAGTGAACATGTTTGTCTAAGATAGCGGTTCTAAGTGCTGCCCCTTCTCTGGCACTGCATGGGACTGATCGAGAAGGGACAGCTGAGGTGATTTTGTACCTATTGTTATATTTCAAAAGGTACTATACGAGAAGATGCAGCTTTTTGGAATTCTTGAAAATTAACCAAGTTGAAAACCCAGTGTGTTTTCACATGAAGCAAAGCTACTTCGTATCTATTCGATCCTTGCCATCTTTGGCAAACCAAAAAGGATTTTGAAGGTGTAATGACATGACAGTGTCAATTGTAATTGCCCAGAGGGAGCAGAAGAACACACACCAGACATGACCATGTTTAACAGGTGAAACTTTTGGTTGCTGTTGCTCAGCAAGAAATTGCTGCTCTCCTGGAGTAGAGGAAGAGCCGTTTGAGACTGTAATTTGTGAAAGAACTTCAAGGTACAAAACAGTGCCCCATATTTGTACATCTAGTTAAGTGGCCTAATTTCCAAGCATCTTCCAAAGCTGGTTGCTCAGAGCCTTGAAAAATCGCCCCCCTGTCCAAGCTGCCCACATGGAGAATAAGAGCCTGACTTGGGAGGTGCATCATCCAGGTCTTCCCAGGCTGATTCCAATGGGAGCTTGGCCAAAGGCTTTAATGACAAGGGGATTTCCTCTCTGCACTCAGAAATCATGGCTGTAATTGGTGCTCTGCTGAGTTGCAACAGGACTTCTTCAATGGTCTAGCCTAACACAGCAGTTAGTACCAAAAATATTTTAATAAAACTAATAAAAAGGGAAAACCAGCACTTATCCATGGCTTTCACTCTGTGATAGCTGGCAGATTTCTCTTGAATCTTCTGTGTCTTAATGTTGCTGAATTTATTTCCATAAAACTTCTGGCAGCAATGTTCCCTGCCCAAGTTCTTTACTTCTGTGACTTTCTGCTCCACATTTCAGGCAGTCATTTCAGCTGGAAATATACATTATTACCAGCTCATTAAATCCAAAATAAATGAAGTGGAAAATTACAGAACTCCATGGATTACAGTGCACCCAACTCAAAATAGAAGTGTGTGATTAAAAACAAAATGGTCTTCATTTTAAAAATGGATTAATAGTTTTGGGCCCAGCTGGCAAAATATCCCACAGAATGTGTTTTCAGAGTAGGGCTAATGTAAAATAAATGCCACTAACGGTGCACAAGGTGGGCCTCTACAAGTGCAGGGCTTTGCAGTATACAGACTCAAACAAATAGAAGGAGGATACATATTTGTAGTATAAAGCACTGGAAGACAGGAGAGGCACTTGAATAATGCAGGGAGGGGGACAAGGCTTTGCTTTTCCTGAGCTGAAATGTAAATGCATGTGTAATTCCTTGCAGAACTGGAGCATGGTTAGGCTCTGCATCCTTACTTGCTTGCTTTGAAGGTAACAGTGTTAATAACCATTAAAAATAACAGCAAATACATGGCTAGACAAAGGCCCTGGGGTCTGAGAACATTTTGGCTGGCAGCACTAACAGCCCAGCATTAAGTGGTGCCGTACAGGTAAATCACCTCCTCCTTGCAGCACAACCAGGTTGAAAGAGGCAGTGTGTGCCTGAGTGTATGTACGTACATCTGTATCTTTAATCTTCTCTGTTTCACTCATTTCCCCTGGTTTGGGTCTAGTTTCACCAGAGGTTGAGAGAGATGAGGCTGGATGAGTGGTGAAACAGGTCTTTTTCATCTTGTGTGTCACTGTGAGTAGTGCAGTAGAAAATGGAGAGCTAGGAATGAGGCAATGTGAAAAGACAGGTGGGTATTTCGCAACACAGACAAAACTGGATTTTCTCGTGACATTTCACCAGATCTTCCAGGCTTTGTGAAGTATTCCCAGGTTTTGGTAAGTCTTATCATTCCTTATGAGGTGCAGAAAAAAAGAATATTTTACACAGTCCGGCATAAAGTGTATTAAACGCTAAAGGAAAAATCCAGTTTGTGCAGTTAAAGACTCAGCAGGATTTTTTCCTAGTTTGTCCTACAACGGTGTTTAACTGCTGCTCTTGGGCTGTGCTTTGTGTGTGAGCTGGACTTGGAGAAAAGGGCTTTTGCAGCACAGAGCAGACAGTTTGCAGGTTCAGAACTTGGAGTTTCTTTACACATGTTGAATTTAATGTCTACCTTGCTTGTGTGGCAGAACACAGCAACCCTGCATCTCTGCCTCTGCTCTCCATCCTCCAAGAGCTGTTTCACACAATGGAGAAGGGAAGAAGACAAAAAACCGTGGGCCATCTGTAGCTGCAGATGGGGATTTGTGGACGGGGTATAAGCTGCAGTCACTGAGTAAGCAGAACTGCCCAAAATATGTCACCCAAATTGACCAATCAGGCTGGGCAGGGGAGCATTAACCCGTTTGGATGCGTGGTCGGACAGACCCACCCCAGCAACTGTGCAGCACAGCCAGGCAGCCAGGGCTGCCTCAGCTTCCCGCTGCGCTCCGCAGCCCGAGAGCCGAGCTGCTCCCACCTGGCAGCTCTGCTCACACCTCCTCCCACAGCCAGGTGTCATTTGCCTTGTGCACAATGCTTTGCAAGAAAGCTTGTCTTTTTTGTGATTTTTTTGTTGTTTTTTTTTTTTTTTAAGGGATGATATGAGACCTTTCACACTATTTGAGAGCTCTGAGATGCAGTTTAGTGACCAGGTGTTGTGATGCTGCAGTTGGTGAATGGATTCTGTTTTGTTTGGCCAGCTGTCTGCTAAATTTGCTCCTATTACTTAAATTTCTATTCTAAGAGATAACAAACTCCCCACAGTGCTGTATTTATTAGGGAAATTAATTCTGAGGGGAAAAGCTCCTCGGTTTGTCTGGTTCTTGCGGAAAGAATTCCTTAAGGTGGAAGCCATACACGTTCCTGCATGCTACACCAGCTGAATATTCTGACCTTATTGCAAGACAGAGAAGCTTTTCTTTGCATTCCTTTCCAGAAGAGCTCATCAAACCCAGTCTGTTGTCTGTAGAAAGTTTGCTGTATTTCTGTCAAGTGTTTCAGGTCTGTGTTGTTTTACTTTAGGAGAGAGAAGCTCTGCAGTGCTGTGTGCAGTGCTGGAAGGTAATGGTTTGGCAGTGCTTTCTCTTGAAGTAGGTTTGGCCTGTGCTGAAGGGGCAGGTGGGTTCCCTGCAGGCTGATGGACTGGTATGGGTGGGTAGATGGAAACTGGATAAGAGAAATTTAACAGAAATATGAGTTCCCTGTATGAGGAGAACCTCACTGAGGGTGATGAGCTCATGGAGTGGTCTCTGAGGTGGATGTTTTGCAACCAGGACCTTTTAAAGCCTGGGCAATACTGCAGGGAACTTCCCGTAAGGATCAGACATTCATCCCTTAGCACATCCTTCAGGGTGATACACTTGCCATGGCTTATGCACATGCCAAAAACGTCAGGCTGTGTTCCCTCAGAGGATGTTGTGTGGAAGCCATGGAGTGCTGGACACGCAGGACAGGAGGTGGGACGGGAGTCAGTGTGTGCCACCTTTCCTAGCGAAATCAGTTCTGAAATCAGTGAGAGAACTGGTGTGGAGAGGAGAGAGGAGAGCAGTGCAGCTGCTGTGGCTGCTTTTCCTCAGGAACAGTGGCAGACAAGTGCCAGATGCAGCTGTGCAGCAGCAACAATGGGAGGTTTAGCTGCAGGCTCGAGGTCCCTCAGAGCACTTTGCTTCAGCTGAGGGCTGAGATTCCAGCCCGCTGACTGCTGCTGAAGGTCCACTTGGGGTTTAGGTCTCAGCTGACAGAAAGGACAGGCTGCACTTAGACATACTGCATTTGTTTGCCAAGTACCCAGAGCCAGGTTTTATTTCGGAGAGGGCAGTTGTGACCGTGGCAGTTCAGCCTCGCAAGCATTTTCTTCGTTTGTATTTCATGCCACTTGTTCTCTGAAATGGGCCTGGTGTTTTGTGAGCTGTGAAGAGTCAGCGAGCCTGCAGGACTGCAGGGCAACAAGCCTCCTTGTAATGCCTTTCAGGATGGCTCCATCTATATTAATGGTGTCACTAAAAATATTCCCCTTTATTTAGGGGAGCATGGTCTGCCTCAAGAATCATCTGGATAAGAAGAGCTGTATCCACAGTGGGTAGCATTTTCTTTAAGGTATGAACTCTTTCTCTGACAGCTTTAAAATGACAGCCACTCTCAACTCTATTGGAGGAGCTGGCACAGAAGGCTGGTGCCAGTTCCTGGCTGCTCCTGTGTTTGACATGAGAGCATTTGGCTGCATTTCTGTGGTTAGGAATAAAACTGTAAGTGTGGCCCGGTGTCATTAAAATTATATTTCCAGATAGTATAAGAGTGATGAAAAGAGAAACTCAGGTATCAGTGTGCTTGGCAAAACAGGTCACACTGACAGTGCATTTGCTTGTGTTGCTGTTACTGTCTGTTCACCAAGAGCACTGGGAATGCTGTGAGTGAAAGACTTGTCAGGGTTGTCAGGAAGCTCTCTCCTTTGCTCTCCTGGAGTTTTTTCTGTCTTCATGAGCCCCGTGGTTCCTGGGAGTAGGTGCATGGTCACTAAGCTGTCTGTCTGCCCCCCGCCACATGGCACTGTGACCACCCAGCTGCATATGGCCCTGCTGTCCATTCTTCACATGCTGAACTGGAAGTGGAAGTTTTTCCTCCCAGCTCTGCTCTGATTCCAGCTTTCCGTGGTCAGCATGTGCCTTTGCCTCTCTCCAGCCTTTGGCTGCGGGCCCTGTTCTACGTTCAGCAAAAGCCTGTAGAGCAGCACCAGTGCCAACAGGCTGCATCAGCTCCTGGGTGTGGCTATCCCCTCCCACTCTTTCCTTTTCCTTTGCTCCTCACTCCACCTTCCTGACTCTTTACATTCCCCACACCTCCTCCAAATCCCTCCTCCTCTTCCTCCCCCCCACCCCTCCCTTACCCAACAAAGTCTGAGGTTCTTCTCGCTTGTAATTTGTCGCTAATCAGCTGTCAGTGTCGGAGCAATGATGAGAGGTTCATCTCTAGCTGAGGGTAATGGCCTTAAAAGTCACCGAGTCAATGTCAATGGGATCGCTCCAATTCAATCAGAGCCCTGGATGAGGAATGGCCCCCGCTGACATTAGCACTCATTTTGAGCCCAAGCATCTGGGCCCTAGTAAATAACCATCAGTGGGTGGGTCTGGGGGACAGGTCATTAGCCCCACGAAAAATAAATATCGTTTCCCTTGATGGCTGCGAGTAATTTAGCTCAGACGAGGAAATTTCACCCTAGATTAAGTATGATGAGCCAATATCAGTCAGAGGAGGCCAAACAGTGAGAGCTTGATGAGATAGAGGGAAATTTATATGCAGCTGGCTGAATGCAAGATGAGTTTAAAGAAATGATGTTCTCTTCCACTCTTTAGCCATGTGCAATGCCGGCAGTGCGTTCCTGTGGCTGACATCCCTCCCCACGCCCCTGGGGCTCCCCCAGCCCGTGGGCACACGTCTGTGGGCTGCACACACCTCCCAGTGCCATCTCTGCCCACTCCACCAGCACCAGCCCCTGCTCTCAAGCTGCCGGTGGCTTTGGCATGTGCTGCCTCGGAGCCAGAGCAGCAGCTCCTGGAGAGCTGTGTGCCGTGGCTGTGGGCTGCCCTGCCCATCCCAAAACACAGAGCGGCTCCCTGGCTCCGGAGCCACTCCAGGCCAGCGCCTGCTCCCCCTTTCTGCATGTTTGCTCTGCATGTTTGCTCTTTGTGTTCGCTGCTTATTTAACCCATCAATCCTGCACATGATATGCTCGGGGGCTGTTAATTCCACCCCTCCAGCCCCTCTTTATTGGGAGCACACACTGGGAGTTGTGTTTTACATCTGCTGGAAGCAGTAAGCAGGCAGCTTCTCTCTCCCTCATTGGCCCAGCTCTGTATCCTGGAGCTGTGGCTGGAGGCTGGCTGAGGTCTGTTCCCCCAGCTGAGCTCGGAATACAGATCAGCAGTGCTGTAGTAACCCGTCCAGCCAGGTCTTTTAGTTTCCCATGGGAAACTGGGACAGGACTATGGAATGAGCCCTATGAACTGGGATGCCAGTGGAAAACTGAAGCAGGCCAAGAGCAGACAGAAAGCGACAGAAACCACGTGGAGAAGCAGGTTATTGTAGCATGGGCATGAAGGGGGGAGCTGCGAGTGGAAGGAAGCAAGAGGCTAGTGCAGTTTTGGCTGTCTCTCAGAGGCCAGTTTCTTGGTGCTAGAACTCATTAGCTGTGCTAAGAACAGCATTCAGACTGGTTATGTGGTATAGTTGGCTGGTTTTATCCCCAATTTCAACCTACCTAGTGCATTTCCTTGTGCCTGAATACTTGTCTCACCTCACTTATATTCTCTGATTCCTCAGTAAAATCTGTCAGCCAGGAAAGACCAAGCAATTAGCAGGTCTGACAGAGAGAAGAAAAAGATGGAAATCTGCTAGTACTTTTTGATGAAAAATGGAATCAAGTATTTCATTCCAGAAAATGGTCTGAGATCTTAGCTTTTCATCCCAAACCAAGCTGAAAACCTGTCCATCTCTCTGTCTGGCTGCTTATATATTTGTTTTTCAATACTGGAAATTCCTGAGAAATGAAGATTTTGAATTTTGTCCTGAATTTTCACTTCTGCTTCTTTCCCGGTGATATGATTGTTAGCTGAAGAGAGAAGCTGCTCATATCGGAGGGAGTGGGGCTGGTTTTTTTTTCATGCAGGTGAAACAGAGTAGCCAACAAAAGTAACTGTAATGACTGGCCTGGGATCTGGTTTTAAAGGTGTGGAAATCTTTGTGTCCTTTGCCAGAACATAGAGTGTGTGATTTTGACATACAGAAGTTCCTGGTGATGGAGTGAATGTGAGACTCCCTCCTGTCTAATGCTTGTTTTGCATGTTCTTCTCCCCATCTCTTGAACTTATCCAGTTCTCACTGTAGCAGAGCTGCAGGTTCTGTTGCTATCACAGTTGAAAAATTAAATGAAAGCAATAACAATTTTTTGTGTAGTTAATATACAGTATCTTTTACTCTCTCTCCTCCCTCTTTGGAAAAAACATCAATTGGCAGGATGTCATGGGCCTGAGCATAGATCCCTTGGAAGGGCGAGGGACTGTTTGGAGTTACTGGCAGCACCTGTATTTCTCTGGGAAGCTGTGCCTGGGGTGGGTCGTAGCTCTGTGGCCTGTCCCACAGTCAGGAGCGGTGCAGTGCAGGTAGAGGTGTGTCTGTCTTCCCTTAACCAGGCCACAATTGTACTTTCTGTGCAGTAGGATACGTGTAGCAGAATTTGGAGTTCTTTGCTGCATTTTCCTATGACTTTTCCTATGGACTTTTCTTTATTATTGACTTTTGCTGGGGTATTGCAGTCTTCAATATTTTCTTTGTCTGGTCTACAGCAAACACTGCTGAGCTAAATTCTGACTTGGCATAAGCAGGTGTAAAGTTAGCAGAGTTGCAGCCACTTGGGCTAACCCTGTCTTTGGCCCTGGGCCTGCCCTGCTGCCTTGCCAAAGCAGAAATTGCCATGCCTGGTTTTTTCTCCTTTTTTTTTACCTCTTTTTTTTCCTGGGCTGTGATCATTCTCTCTGACACAGTATCCGTCTCCTCATCTCTTGTGTTGGTACACGAGCAAATTGATGAGCAAACCATTGACAAAGTCCTGATGGTGGAGGGGCTGATGATGAATTGAGGGCCATTACAGCAGGTATTGTGCTTGTTCTACCAGCTGACACTGAACTTCCCTCCTAATGCCAGTTGCCTTCTATCATATGGGAAACGGATTGGATGCCGGCTTCTCCCAATTAAAGGCAGTGAGGTCATATACTTCCTAATTATGGGCTAACCCATTGTGTCTAAATGTGACAGACATGTGCTTGGGAAATTGCCTGTAATGCCTAAATAAACATGATGAACTCCATGGCAGATCTGAATCGCAGTTGGAAGCGCTCAGCCTCTGGAGTGCTGCTCTGACATGGTGACAGCCACTTGTGCTGCTGACCCCCGTTGGGATCTTTGTTCCTGGCACAGCACTGCCATTGTGTGTGTGTGGGCCCTCACTCGCCCTTCTCCTTGCTCTGGGACAGGAGTTTTCACAAACATGAATCAGGATGTCACAGGAAAGCAAAACAGCTCTGCTGGAAGAGGAGGAAAAGGTTGGGAAAGGGAGACAAATTGAGTTTACACCAACAGCAGGAGCAGGTGAATGAGCAGGTCTGTGACAATACAACAGCACAAGGCAAGATGGTTAAGTAGAGACTCCTGAGAAATCTCAAGAGACTGCCGTCACCTCCCAAGCTGGGAGATGTCTCCACATGGGCAAATTCTGCTCCCAGGTACTTAGGAAGAAATCTGGACTATTTCCAGACAAGCAAAACCAGTCACTCCTAATTCAGACTACAAGCACAATGTTGCCCTTGTGTGTTAAAACTTTGAACTTGAGAGGATAAAATCTGCGTAGATATTCAGGAAGAATCTTTTGGGGATATATGTATGTTAAATAATGCACTTAATGCTGGACCAAGGGCAATGTAAGTGTTGGGGTTTATCTGACACCGGAGGCAAAGTGCTGTGTTTCCCAGGCAGCTTGCTCTTGCTTGCATATGTATTAGTTTCTATTGATAGCATTCCCTGCAGGATAGTTTAAACTGGCTAAAGCCCCACTTGCAATTTTCCTGTGTTTTATAATGGTTGGCAATATTCAGTGCTCACTAGCAGTCACACATGCCTGCTGTGCCTGGCTTTGCTCCACTTCTGCTCCGTTTGTTCCCTAGGGCAAAGCCTCTGTCTGCAGGTTGGAGTCTGAGTAAGGCAACTGGGATTATCTGTGAAAATAACCCTCTTTGTGGTGTCCAGAATAGCTGGTACCATTGCAGAACAAATGTGGAGCAGTTGTGAAGGGGAGCTGAGTGTACATTGGTCTCCCACCCTGGTTTTCCAGCAACATCCCTCAGTGTGCAGATGCCACCAATGATGTCACCAGAATCAGGCAGGTACCTTGAGTTGAACCTGAGCAGAGGGATTTCGTCACAGCAGGGCAGGGGGAAGCTTTTGGGCTTTTAAAGTGAGGAATAGCCAAAAGCCAAGGGGTTTTGTCAGGTCAAAGCCCCATGAAAAAATTAGGACTTCATTTAAGGAGTGACTTATTTTTATCTTCCCTGATCAGGAAAGGCTGGGATCAGGGGAGTGGCTATAGACCATAGCTTGTATTCCTAATTTTCAGTGTCCGGTTGTCACATGAGCCTTCAAGACCGTGCATGTAGTTGCTGTATTTAAAATAGCAGTTAATCTAAGCAAGCCTTCTGTTGTTCAGAAGTAAACAGCCTTCTACCAGGAGCAGGGAGTGAGGGTTTTACAGCAGTGCAGTTGGTAACGGGCATGGTGGGATTTGTGGTGAAGGGCGGACTGGGTCCCAGGCTGGCCCAGGCCATTCAGGCTGTTTGAAGTGCTGTGGTGAGGCAGCAGCTGGCAGAGCCTGGTCTAGGCTGCCCTCGTGTATGAGCACAGCCTAAGTATGTGCATAAATGGAAATTGCAAGCAGCTCTCCTCAAATCGGCGCTCGAGGTTACGTGCTGGTGTGGGCACCCAGCTGGACCGAGACTCATCCTGACAGGTACTTTCCTGTGGAACAGATCAGCATATTTGCCTGTGCCTTATGGCCCGAATCCTTTAATGCTGCCTGAGCAGAGTGCTGCCTGCCTGCCTTGTGATAGGGCTGGAATGATTTCCTCTGCAAGCTGTATTTTCTCCTTTGGACTGACGGGTGTCAAACTCACGGTGGTGTCGAGACAGATGTGAAGTGCTCGGGGCTCCCGGTAATATATCGTGCCCTGTTGTTTTATGTTGATAGCACGCTGGCACAATTTACGTCAGCTATTCTGCCTTACCTTGAACTGTAAGGCACAGCAGCTGTTGAGTTTATATTTACAGCACTCTAAGTGTTTAGGCCATGCTTCTGACAAGCACACACATAATTCACGGGGCTCTGCAGTCTCACAGGCTCTGATAGACCCATTGCGTGGATGGAAGGAAAGGCACCTGGTGGGAATGACAGAAGGGGTCAGTTCTGAAGAAGGGCTGTAAGTTGCTTTTGTAGCAAAATGTTGGTTCTCTCCACCTTGCAGGAACTGAACTGTCTCAAAAAAGTGTCAGTGCTCTCTCAGGTTTGGTTACAGGAGGCTGATATATGCAAAAGTTACCAGAGAAGGATAATGTACAGAGTCTTGAAGGGGTTTTGTCTTCCCTTCCCCTTTCAACATTCCTTTCCTTTCCCTTTTCTTTTAACCCTGCCATTAACAGGTTTAAAGGTTAAAAACATGAATAAAACATGGGGACATACAAAGTGAGGCAAGGTGGGAGCTGTTGTGGGCTTGAAGCTGTGGCTGGACATGTTGCTGAATCCCAGCCTCAGCTCAGGTGTGCTGAAGCGTGAAATGAAGGCTTTATTACCCCAGGATGTGTGCTACGTTCTGGCAGGGTCTTGAGAAGGGCTGTTGGTTGCAGCTCTGCAGAGGTTTTCTGTCCTCTGCAAACGATATGACATCAACGCTGTTTATTTGGCACAAGGTGAGGACATTAGAGGAATAAGCAGGTCTTGCCAGTAAGGGTTTCATTCCTAGGGTGAGATTTAATGGCATCAACCAATCCATTTTAAATGACCTGGCTGCTGCAGGCACGGGGCTTTTTGGGAGATAAGGAACACTCAGGCAGCCAGAATAGCAGCTCTGAGCTTGCTCTAACTTCTTGTGAGGCTGGGGAATGCCATGCAGGTGCAGGATGCTCCTGTCCATGGTGGCTGTGTTTGTCTTAGCAGAAGTGGGAGTAACATTTCCCAGAGAACACGGGAGATAAGTCTGCTCTGCTGCAGGCTCCTGGTATGAGCTTGGGTTAGGTCAAAATCCTCAGATGCATCTGCACGCTGCGTCACAAGTGATATCCTGTAGGCTATAGAGGATATAGAGGCTGAAGTGTCTTGGACTGAAGTGCCTTCACTGACACTTTGCCCTGACACGCTGGAGATCTACCCAGGCAGATCTTGCTCCATCTGCAAGGGTTGTGTTTCCCTCCCTCATCAGGGTGCTGTGAGAACAAATGCAGCAGAGATTGCCAAGTGCCTATTGATAATAGGAGCTACCCATATAACTACCTGACATGGATAAGCTGCTTTTTTGTTCATGTGTCTGGTGTTATTTATCCCTGGAGCATCCTCTGAGAATCGAGAGCTTTCTTGGACTTTACCTGATGCCATTAGGCAGATCACTGCTGTCCCTGCAGTCATCCTCTACCTTATTCCCACATGCTGTAACACACCCATTAGCTCTTTTCCTCACTAGAGTACATTTACAGTGGGCATCACCTTCACTGCCTCATGTGTAGGACCCTTCTTTCTCCCTCTGCAGAGCCCCACTGCACAAAAACAAGTTGATGCCTGGAATTCGCTGTTCCTTTCCTATCCAGATGGCCCCTCCGAGCCCCACTTGACCTCTCAAGAGCAGGCTCTGGACTCAGAAGTGGGAATTAGCAGGCTTCATCTTCTCCTTTGCCACAAACTGTGAAGAGCTTGGGCAGGAGGTTGGCTTCAGGGGGAGGCAGTGTATCGGAACACATTGGAAAAGCCACTTCATGCGAGAAAATGTGGCAAGCAGCGCTCTCAAAGAGCAGGTTATCAAACACAGAAGGCAAAAGGTTTCGGAGAAGACATTCTTAGATTTCAAATGTTGCTCTCAGCAAGAGAGTAGGGCAGTGCTGCCTGTGTGTCAGCTGCAGGAAGAGCGTGCCTGCCCTTGAATAGCTGTGCAATGTAACAGTGAGATCATCCTGTTTGTGAAATGATGGCATTTTAATCCATTGCAAAAAGCTCTTGAGCTGGCCAAGTTCTTCTTCTTTCTCCCCCTTTTTTTCTCCCCTTTCCAGCTCTCATTGACTGCAGCCAAACTGTGGCCAGAAAGACTTTGCAGAGAGTGGCTCCAACAATATTTTCTCCAGAACCAAGTCATCCTTACTTCCGCCAGCAGCAAATTTTGAAAAGTGATTTATAAAGTCCCAGGCCTGGGAGCTGTGGAAGGGAGACACCACAGACCCTTAACTGGAGCGCTGTGAGATGCAGTGCTGGAATATAATGAATAATATTCATGAATCTGCCATAATGCTGGATGTTATCACTCATTACCATTGTAAGAAAGGGGTGATTAAACTAATAGTTAGTGAGAGACATTTCTGGTGACAGGAGGCAATGATGAGAATGAACTGACTTCAGTATACATTTAGAACTCGGAATAATGGGATGTGGCAGGAAGCCAATAAGTGAACATGGCCCACAGCTTGGATCAATGAATTACTTTTTGCCGCTTTACAGCAGTACATGGTGTTTAATGAAAAATCAATAGCCCCCTGTAACTCAGAGCCGTAATCAATCGTTTGACCTGAATCTTTCCCTTTTTTCTTCTTCCCTTTCCCCCTCCCCTCCCAGGGAAGGTGTCCTGGGCTGATGACACAATTCAATTGTGAGGGGCAGTACTTCACCAGGCTCACAGAGGGAACCTGACACAGCCCTGCTGCAATTTATACAGCTGCAACATAGATATTTATATGGAAAATCTGGGGATGGGCTTGGCCAGGTGCTGCTGCTGCCTCTTGCAGAGAAATCAGGGCCATGCTTGTGGCATGGAGGTAAGTCATGCTATCAGGCCTTGGGCCTCCATTGCCTGCCAAGGCCGTCTGAGGGGTTTGTTTCTACATCAGGAAAGGAGAAAATCAGTGTTGGAAGTAGGTGAGAAATCCACCCCACCCAGTAGTGCCTGTTGACTTAGGAGGAAGGATCCATAACTCTGGATGTTGGGGCATAAAAAGTTTCTGTCTGAGTTTTGCTGTGAAGTTGAGGAGGTTTTGCTGGTAATGCTGGTGTGTCTCCAGAGTCTTACTGGGCTACACTAACAGCAGGTGGGGCTCATGTGCAATTGCTCCTGATTCGCATGAGTGAGGACAGAAAGAAAAACCAGTAATAAAACCCTTCTTTCAGCAAGTCCAGGGAAAGGACAGATTTTGGAAAACTAAGGTTTTATTTCAGAGCCACTTGACTGAGGTTTTTTCCTTGTGGTTTTTTTTGTGTTTTTCCTCTCCCTTGCTGGCTCTTTGTTCTAGTCTTGTCACCAACTACCAGAATCAAAGGTGGTGTCCAAGGGAAGGAAATGAAGCACTGACAATGGTGAGGACCTGCCTGCTGTAGGATTGTTCCCAACAGCCTGTTCCTGACTCCTTGTGAATGCCTCTGTGACAAAATGGCATGCTTTGCCCTGCCAAGACAGCTCTTAAATGGGAAGGTATTTGCTCCTAACCTGAGCTCTAAGGTATCACCTCAGTCTGTTGGTTTTGGTTCCTCTTTAACCACTGACTAAGCAGTTTTCTTCCTTGGTACAATGGAAAGATAAGTGGGTAAAGCTAAAATTTCCAGAATCTCTCCAGTTCCTCACTCCCCACACCCACCCCTACCCCGCTGGTACTTGTTGTAGCGCAGGAGGAGATGAGAGGAAAGGCGTCTGCTGGGTCTGATGGCTCCCTTCTGCTGCTGCGCCGGCCGGGCCGCTGCTGTGCCTGAATGGCCGATTTCCTGGCGCCGGGACAGCGCCGGGCCCGTGGCGCAGAGCACAGCTCAGGCAGGACTGCCAAGCAACGCTTCCCAGGGATCGTGTGTGCCACAACTCTTGCTTGGTGCCACGTGTGCAGCCTTGGCTAAAATGTGTATGCCCCGGGGTGTAGGAGCGAGCAGGTAGGGATGGGATCTGGGTGGGCTGGGGGAAATGCTGAGTGGAGGGGGCAGGTTTCCTGAGGGGCATGGGTTTAGTCATGTGTGTTTTGGTCTGTTAGTGAGTTAGGGTTCTGGAGTTCTTTGGTCCAAAAGCTCTTACAAGATGATTCCTTGCCCTGTCCTAGAGCTATCAAGATGTGGAACAGGGGGAGTGGATTTCACCCAGAAAGCACGTGTTATAGGGTAGCTGAGCACCAGTAACTTTGGGGTTGCTCCCAAAACTGTTCCTGGATTGGTAGAGAGAAGGATGCAGCACTCAGAATATCTATGCTGGCTTTGTGTGTCGTGTTTAGCTCTGAGGGCACACTTACTGCTTTTATTCCTCTCTGATCCCAATATCCTGAGTTGTGACACTGTTACGCTGCTGTGGGTGCAAGCCAAGCAGTCTCTGCTGGGGCTCCTTTTCTGTCCTGTAGTTCCCAGACTTTTACTGTTGTTTAGTCTGAAAGAGGACTGGATAAGGGCTTTGGGAATTGGCTTCAGGGGAGATGATCCCTTAAATGCAAGGAAAATGGAAATAGTGAGATCCTTTGCTGGAGAGCTTTCTCACTCCCCACTGCCACATCCTGCCCGGGAGCTGGCATGGTAGGTACCAGATACCACCCCAAATACAGCAGGGAAGCAGGAGTGCTGCTGGTAGCAGTGCTGGGAGTCAGAGAGGCCACGAAACTCCCAGTCTGGCTGGTGCAAACCTCTTCCTGCCAGTGGAGCGAGTGAATCCGCAATACCCCTGGATTGCTGCAATGGCAGCTTGGCAGGCGGCTGCGGAGCGACGAGGAGCTCTCAAGCTGTGGTAAAATGCGCTGCCTGGCAATGATGTAACGGGCCACGTCTTACCCAAGCTCGTGTGCTGAACAAAAAGGGCCAGCTCCTCCGCTGGTGTAAACTGGTGGGCGAGGGCTCAGCCCTGGGGGTGCTCGCTGAAGTCTCGCCATCAATCTCTTCAGCCCTTCGCCTGCCGTTTGGAGATGAACCTGTATTTTTACCTTCTGCTGCGTGTCTCAATTGATCTCTTTTTTTAAAATACTGTTTGTTAATTCACATTGTGTCTTTGGCCGACCAATTATATGCATGGCCATATTGTGTGACTGCAGCAGTCTGGTGCGGCGCAAGGAACGGCACATCATGTGAGACGCTTCATCTCCACGAGTAACCTCGGCACCGTGGTAAATGAATACATGAATACAGGACAGCCAGGAGAGATGAAACGCATTGACCGCTGCCCCTACTCGCCACACAAATGTCATTCTTTAGGAATTTTCCCCAGCCCCCCCTTTCTTGTTTTCCTGACACATTTTGGTCCCTTTTTCGCTTCTCCCCTTTTCCCTTAAGTAGAGATGACACAGATCAATACCTTTGATGGAAAGTAATAATCAGGCCTATTAAGTGACAAAGGTTTACTCTGTAACAGCTGTGCTGGCGGGAGAGGAGAGCTTGTCTGACTAATGAATCATGAAACAATCAGGCAGTAGCCATTTGTGTTTAGATCTGTAAATATGGTGTGGTTCAAGTGCCAGACCATCTCCAGCACTCCAGCTGGGGGCACAGATGGTCCACATTCAGCACAGCACAAGTGTAAAGAAAAGCTTCCCCCTTCCCCCTCTCCTGCCTGTCCCACAGTGCCCCTCTCAAAGGAGAGAGCAGCTACCTTAGGGATACAGTTGGGCTGTGGCAGGAGTCCTGACATTGCCCTTCCTCACCGAGCAGCTCCCAGCAAAATGATTGTTCCCTTGCTTGTCCAAGCGGGGAAAAAGCCAGGAAACCCATCAAATCCTACATTCTGTATTTATGTATATGTCTTATGTTTTGGACTAAAAAAAATGGGGTTTTATTCCTTGTTTTCTATCCCTTGGATTTCTTCCTTGTGCTCTGCAGACATATTTCCCTCTGAAAGGCACAGTGATGTCCACTTGTTACTCCTGAAGGGCAAGTGAGTGGCACAGCAGGAATTCAGAGCTAAAACACAGGAGCAGGGCCTGGTGAGAGAGGGAGGGAAATGAAGTTGTCAGGGAGGTCAGGCAGTTTCCACTCTCTTGGCTTCAGCTGGAATGCTGCCTCTAGTACTGGGGGTGAGGCAGCCTCTCTGTTGGCCTCCAATGGGAGACTGACTGGCCAAGCATGGAAGTGCCAAAGGCAGGAAGAGGTGAGCACGCAGGTAACCCGTTGCCTGGGCTTAGTGCTTTTGGGGGGAGCAAGGCTGTGCTGCTGAGACATAGATATTGTGTTTGAATAATGTATGTCTGTGTCTACCCTGCCAGAATGATAGGGTGTGATTGAAAGCATTTAAAAATGGCTTGTTCTCTTTTTGTTGTCTTCTGATAGGAAGATGGTGGTGGGGCACCGTGTCCATGTTAGTCCGTGGGAGGGAATGATGGATTATTTGCACTATGATCTGCTTTTGAAACCCTTCTGAAGAAGGCAGTTCTACCAGAGGTGAGGGTAGGACTTGCCGTTCTTACTTTAGGATTTATTTCTCTTAAGAGTATCTAGTTAGGTGACATCTCTGCTCATTATTTCTTTTAGAGGTTGCCGCTCCCTCAGTAGCATCCCACCTTCAGGAAATGTCTTTCCTGAGCCTCCAGCTCACCCAGGCAATTCTGTGGGTTTTTGTTCTGTGCTGCCTCTTCTATGCTGGTTCCTGCTCAGACAGCAATGCACTGCAAATGTGAGTCAGAGAAGGCATTTCACCTCTCGGGAATTTATGCTCATGTCACTCTTGCTCTGTGAATAACTGTGAAGACACCAGTCAGTGAAAAGGCATGTCCCCATTTTCATGGGAAGCACAAGTAGGTTTCTGTGCCTGCACTACCTGCTTCTGATTGCTGCAAGAGCCAGAAACATGTAAACCCTGCTCAGGACAAATGATCTGAAACATTGTGGGATTCCACCCCTACTTTTCACGCTCTACAACTTGCAGTCTGTAAGTTGAGTTATGCTAAAGGACTAAATACAGACCTGATGGAATTGCAGCAAGTCAGGAGGAGAGAGGGAAGGTTGGTTTAGCTGGAGGTGGTTTTAACTCTGATCCCCTTTCTCTCTCTGTTGGTGAAAAGGGCTTTGGGGCTGAGGTTACAGACCAGCACAGCTCAGTGCAGTCCAGTCACAGAAAGTTGCTGAACCCAGAAGCAAATATCTAATTTCTATATCTCAACTGATTTGGAGAGGAGTGTAGTATTTGGAGAAAATACTTGAATTCAGATGACATTAAAATGTGAAAGGAGGCCAAAGTGAGCAAAAAGCACAGGAGAGGCACGTGGGGTCTGCCTGCCCCTGCCACGGCCCAGCCCTCAGGTGCTGTGGGCTGCTGGGCTGGGCTGCCCTCCTCAGTGCAGGGGAGGGTGGGCTTCCTGTCCCCTGAGCACTCAGCCTGCCACCTGCACCCTGTCAGGGCTTTTGCACAAGTGCTCTGAAGCACTTCAGCCTGGGTGAATCAGGATGACACAGTCTGAGACAGGGAGAAAGGGCAAAGGGGAGAGAGAGCAGACTTTTTTTTTTTCTCCTTTGCTTTTTTAAAGCTGTTATTTTGGGTGGACAAAGGAGCAAGTTTGCCAAAAGCCTTAGAAATAAAAGATTTTTTGGACTTCAACAATAGTACTATTCTTGCCAAAAATCACATTATGTCCCACTTCATTTGAGCTGTTGAATAGTTATGTCATGCAAGAAGGTGGATGAAGGAGAAAAGCCCCCTAACTCTTTCAGCTCGGTCAGTGCAATCAATAAAGCTCACAAAGGTAATTATTCTGTGATTTAAGGCCTGCTCTTCTGTTTGCAGTGTTATTTGCTTGCACTGACCAAAATGCCTTCAGGAACAAAAAGAAATTTAAACTCATGTAAAAATAATGTCTCTAGGAAGTGGTCTTCATCCCTCTCTTGTCCAATAACCTTCTTTCCTTTCTTCTACTTTTGGGGAATGGAATAATTTCCTTTTTTCTCAGGAGCAAGACTGAATTTTGCTTTTTGAAGGCATCTTCTTAGCAAAAGTGACTGGAACCGTGCACAGCTGGCTCTTGAATATGGAGTTTCTGCTGAAAGTTCCCTGCTATTATCTTGACAATGTTATTATTATCAAAGCATGTCAATATTGGGTATGACAATGAGAGCTCACGGCAGGGAGTGGCACAGCCTGGCCAGCAGAGGAGGGGGGCCGCTCTCAGTTGTGCCCCCTGATGCAAAAGCCATAATAATTTAATATTCTCATACTGGGATCTCCGTTTCCTCTGGCCTGTGCAAATCTGCCAAGTGCCTTTTTTGCATTGGCCAAATCACAAGGGCCATTCCTTGAGCGTTTTGCAAGACTTCAAATAGAGAATCATGCTGGTAATGACTTCAGGGCAGGATTGGAGGTTATGGTTTTGGCTTTTTTTTTTCTAGGAATAAATGATTTAACTACTAAACTGAGGCAAGCTTCTAGCTTTTGGATGTGATTTATTTCAGGGTTGTGTTAAACTCGTTAGTAGATCAATCTTTTTCCATCTTTGCCAACCTGCTTAGCAGAAGCTAGGGAAGAGAAATCAGCTCAGTGTCATTGACTTGGTGGATTCTAAGTGTCATATACCGTAATCATTAACTACCAGCTGCATTATCTGGATATGTGTTTTATTTTTTTAGGACTATGTTTGTTCTCTGCTGCTAAAATCCATCGGCATATTGCAGGATATGTTACGTCTCGTTGTAAAGACAAATAACTTGGCAAATTGATGCATTAGGTGATTTTAATGGATGTTTTTGCTTCTTTGCACAAATCTGCTGGCTCATAGAGAAGTCAGACATCAGGACTTTCATCTTCCTGGAAGACTGGCCCTTCAAATCCAGTTGTTTTTATATCCCCTCTGAGTCCTGTTGGGATGTGTGGAGAAGGAGCTGTACTGAGTGAGCTGGGCTTGGCAAAACTGGCTGCTGAGGGTGAATTCTGTGGAGCATGTGAGTTGCTCTCAGCCAGCAGAAACCCCTCTGCTGTGTTTCAGCAGAACAACTCGGAAACAGAGCCATACATGAAAAATCACAGGCAGCAGTTGCTCACCCAAATGCTCTTCTGAGGAGTTTTCTCTCCTTCCTTCCCTTTTGCTCGTGTGTTTGCCTGTGTATATCCAGAGTGATAACACCTTGCACATAGATATACACCTGAAAATGTTAGAGCTAGCTCAGGCAAAGCTCACCAACACACACAGCGTTAGTTTCAAACGCATGCTGGAGATTCCCATGACCACAGGGGTGCTGCCCCTTGTTTAGCAGCCTGGTGGTCTGAAGCACCAGGGTCAGAGTGCACCTCTGGGGCTGTGTGTCTATTGTGTGCACTTCCAGCCTGGGCTGGAGAGAAGGATAATGGTGTCTGAGCAGGCTCCACTGCCCAGCCTGGGCCATTGGCCGCCTGGTCATGAATTATCATGGGAGATGCTGATGCTGGGTGGCCACTGAGGAACAGGGAAGGGAGGCCTCTCGCTCTGAACGTGGGTACTGGGAATGTGGCTTGGGTTAAGTCAGCTGGGGCAGCGGGGTTAGCACCCTTGATCTTCCTTTGTTGGAAGTTGTGGGATTTTTGGCAAGCGGAAAGCCAGGGCACAGGATTCCTGTGTTTCCCTGGGGCTGACCAGAGTCCTGGCAGCAGGGACACAAGCCCCTGTGTGTACAAGGCTGCCATTCATTTGTATGAGGAAGGTAGGACCTCTGCTGCTGCAGATACATATCACATGGACCGTGGGGAACACAGACCGGCAGGACACAGGGAGATGGAGAGCATAGGGAGAAGCACTTGGACAGATTTGTCTGTTTTGATATGCCTGTTGTCTTGGAGACCAGGATAACATTTTGCTTGTTCTTGTGAGTTGCTGCAGTCTCTTCCTGTTCGCCTTTGGAAGCTGGAGAAGAAAAGAGCATGGGTTGTTGCTGCCAAATAAGGCAAATAAGGGGTTGCTTCAGGAAATTGAAGAGGTGATGTGACCCTTTATCCTGCTGATCTCAAGCCCCTTGTCACAGCCTGAAAACAGGGCTGCAGGCAGAAGGTAGATTTTTAGGTATGGATGTTTAAGGTAGCTCCTGTTCACTCGCTGTGGATGCAATATCCCCGTGTTGCCCTGTTCTGCGCTCAGTAGAGTGTTCTTCTGGGCTTCTTAACTGTGTCTAAGCTGTTCACAACTCAGTGGGGTTAAGGAAGGAGTTCCTTCCTGGGACAGGTTTCTCTTGCCAACCATCACAAGGGATACCTGTGCCTTATGAAGCTGTTGTTCCTGACTGCAGTGCTTGGCAGCACAGCAGGCTGAGGGGGCCTTTGCCCACTGCAGGGAACAGCATCTTAAACTTACACTGAACTTCCCCCAGAGGCTGGCAGAGTTGCATTGACCGTGAGCCTTGCCCAGGCACATGGGAGGTAGTTGCATTTCCATTGCTGCCTTTGCAGATCCCAATTCTGGGAAGGCTCAGCAGCATATTCATGCTCTCTGTTATTCCCTGTGGCTTTATGCTGAGCCAGTGCTTTCTGAGCAGCTGCCCTAATGTGCTGCTGGCATGATGGGGGTTGACTGGGACATCATCACCTCCTGGTCCTACTAATTGTGCTCATTTGCCATGCTGTGGCTTCCAGCACCATCTCAGAAACTCAAGGCTGTGAGAAGGATGGAGTGAAACCAATGCAAAGCGGGCCTGAAGTGGCTGCTCTCCTAAATGTCAGCTGCCCAACTAAATATAACCCCAAGAGTAGAATTTATGCTTTGCACTCCTTTGCTTTTTATTGTGGGGAGAAAAAAGCCAGGAGCTCAACGGGCTGTAACTTTAATAGGTCATTCCAGCCAGTGCTTACCTTTACAAAATCCTGCTAATGCTGGGAAGACAATACAGTGATCCAAAGCAGTGATGAGATTTTTTAGCAGCATTAACCGTCATGACCTAGCAAAATGAAAGAAAATGGTTTAACAGAACTGTCAGATCCAATATAGCTAATAAAGGCATGGATAAATGTTTATTACATACCGGAGACAGATCATTTCTGTACAGAAATTGAGGATGACCTTTACTGATAACTCTTATCTGCCTGATATCCTGAATAAGAAAAAGAGAGGGGGAGAGAGGGCTGCACTATTGCTGATATTTATGAAAGGTGGAGAAAAATTGCAATTTGCAGATGATGGTTTTTAGCCAAGGGCTCTCAGGAAAATAAAGATATGGAACTGTTCATTCTGGGCAAGGGACTCCAGGCTCTGACCTGGCCGCGTCAAATGTAATGAGTGTGTCCAACAAGAGCATTTCTGGGGAGAGTTGATTTTCATACATTTTATATATATGCACACACATATTTGTATGTTTGACTCCATGCACAGGGCAGTGTCAGTGGAATTCATACTGATTTTTCTCTATATTTAGGAAGCTCCACAGTTACTTGAGTAATGCTGCCCTGAGCCACCTTCCCTACAGCTGGGTTTGTGCACTGAGCACCCATAGCTGAAAGCAGGACTTCCAAGAAAGGCCAGCTGCCAAAAGCTCCTGCATAGACTCAGTGGCCAGACCTCTGGAAGGAAATGGCAAATGGAAGCCATGTATTTTGAGCTGTAAATGCCATGTGAGCTTTTTAAGGGCATCTACCCACTCTGTTCCCCTTCCATACAAAGCGGCATATGAGGATTTGAAACACTGGTAATGCCAGTGCTGAACCTGTCAGATGAGGCTGCAGAAGTCCCACCCGACCCAGCAGCCAGGTAAATATGGGGGTCAAGAGGCAGACAGGTCAGCCTGGAGCATCAGGGGTGGGCTGGCAGAGTTCTGCTGACAGGGAAGCAAAGAACAAGCTAAACGCAGACCTTTTTCTACTCAGCCTAGAGTTCAAACCCTGAAGATCTTGCTTTCCCGATGTTGTCAGTGTGCTGTAGAACTTGATGGGCTGAAAACACAGCGGCTGCCATGAGGGTGGGCCTATTCCAGAAACTGGGCACATGGGAAACGTCACCTGTCAAACAACTGCCTGGAATGAGATGTGAGTGAAATCAGAATCAGGCCTACTACATGCAGTTCATAATAAATAATGCTGTCTCAGTAATGGCTGCAATTAGTTATGAACTTCAATCATTCCTACCGTTTCCATGTTGGCCAATTATGCTGCAGGAATTACCAAGTAACCCATAGCACATTAGCTCTCTGTAGTGCCATTGTTGGGAGGGCTCAGGTCACCAGCTCCTTGCAGGATGAATTAGCACGGCTCTCCCAGCACAATGGTGCTGGGCTGATTTACAGGGCTGGGAGCTGCCCCTTTGTCTGCTGGAAGTGTAGCAGCAGCACGTTGGAATCACAGGAGACTTACCAGTGAAATCACTGGGAGACTTACCCAGCCTTACAGGAACAATGGGAAGTGTGTTTTCTCTGGCTGTGCAGGTGACTTATTAGATGCTGACAGTAATTCTTAGGCCTGGTGGTGGTTCAGAAATAACCTGAAATTGGACTTTAAATGGTGCAATTTGAATCTGGGAAGACAAACACAATTAATGTGCTCACCTGACTCTAAGAGTAGCAGATAAAGGAATTACTTAAACTAGTGCTGATGAGTGGCTTAAAACTTGCATAGGCACGTGCCCTTGAGCTTATTAAGATGCCTTTTGGTTGGATTTTACAGGGCTGCAGAGGTGTGTAGGAGTGCTGTTTTCTGAGGGCAGGTGCTGGTTTTACTGTGGGAGAGCTCTTTGCTGTGTGCCTCGGCCGAACGCAGAGGGACAGTTGGTTCCTGCTGTTACAGTGCCTCCCGCCCTCGGTGCTCTGTGTCTGCCGATAGATTTGTTCCAACAACTGACGTGTCTCTTTACAAAGTTCGTCCTGTTCTATGGGAAATGCTATCCTGCAGTGCTAAAAGGCATTTCTGTCTTGGCAACCTGAAAATCCACAGTAGCTGAAGTGCTTGGATACTGTGAAGTTTCCAGGCCAGGCCCACAGTCACAGCACATTCTTTTGGGTGAGAACAGCACTCTAATGGCTCTTTTTGGTGAAGTCTCAAGCTCTGAGTGTTGTTAACCTTCCTGGCAATAAATGAATTGGCAGTCTCAGTGCTTTTGCCTTGTCCATGGTCCCTGAGCTGTAGTTTGAAGATCTTGTAGCTGATTCCGGGCTACGTGGTTTCAGAGAGAATTATTTTAAAGCAGAAAATCTTGGGGAAATTAGTTGCAGTTTAAAAACAGAATATTTTGTCAAAATCAAATTTATTTCAATGAGGAACGATCACTCTAATGGCTGAGAAGAATGCAAAGATTCAATGAGGTATGAATAGCTGTAAGATGGTACAATTACCACCTCAGAAACAATATATTTGTAAAGTTAATTCCTCTTGAACATGAACAATCTCCTTACACTTGACCCCTCTCTATTGCTTCTTCCATGCTTGAACTCTCCTTGAACTTTGTAGATCCATCTTGAGAGTATGATATGGCCATCTCTTTTGCATCTGGTTATTTTAGCTCCAATTTGCAGCCCTAAAATGGCAATTATGGTGATATATTGCTCAAGTCACCCGACATGGATGAGTATCGGGATCAGCGCGTTTATGCACAGGAGTAGTGAATGGAGACTACAGCTATGATTTTAAATGACTTGATTAATTCTGAAACAACACTTCAGAGTCCATTACATCCAGCAGGTGTTGGGGTTCAGCCTACACTCCCATTGCCTATTCAGGCTGCCTTCCCCTTAAATTGCACAAGAATGTCATCTTTATTGGCCCCTTTTTTTGTGCTTAGCACTCAATTCCTCCCCCTCACCCTTCCTTTCTTTACAGTGGGACAGGAGGGGCAGGTTTGGGATAGAAGTGTCCCTACTGAGGCTGCTGGCCTCTGTCAGTCTGCTCCTTGTCCCATGGGCAGTATTGCTGGGATGGAGAAAACGACAGCAAATCACTGAAATCATCTGAGCTTCAGGGCTGACTGGGTCTGGATAAAGCAGGGAGCACTGTGCTGAAAACTCTTGCCATACATCACTCTGTAGGGACAGCCTTTTGTAGGGATCAGTTGTCACGGGGCTTTATTATGTGCTTGTTGCCTTTATTGGAGTCTCTGTGGCCTGATCCCGATGCTCTCTGTGTCTTGTTTCAGCCAGAATAATTGCAGCAGTTCGGGGAGTTCAGCCCAGCAGAGCCACTGCTCCGACACAAACAAGGCCCTATTCAGGGAGAGCACTGGAAGGACGGCTCCATGGCCAGGGTGCTCCTTCCCATGAATAAGGGGACAAAAGTCTGGAGGTAATGAGAAGCACAGCATTGGAGTGTTTGTTTTACAGACAGTGGCTCATTCTGCAGGCTGTGCTCTGGAGGCAAGGGAAATTCTGTCTGGGGTCAGGAGTCTCCCCAGGGAAGAGGCTCCTGTTTGCCCTGAATCTGTAACTCCTCCCAGGAGAGGTGACAGTGCATGAGCCTGCTCCGGAGTCCATGGAAATCAGTGGGAGCCTCTCTGCATCACAGAATGTGCCTTAATAGGACAAGCTCAACGCTTGACTGAAGTGTATGAGAGGATCTACTCGGAGACATTTATGGGGGAGGGAAAGGGTGCAGGACTTACCCTAAGGCTCTGCTGGAAAGCATTTCTGGCTCAGACCCTCTGAGGGAGTGGAGGGATGATGTGTACAGAGCTCTGTAGGAAGCTGCTTGTCAGGCATCAGATGAGAAGTAGTTCTGTAGGGTTCAGACCTCTGTAAACAAACTGTCAGGGAAATGTCTGGCATGACATGGAAATGCAAAATATTGGGTTTGGGTTGTTGTGAGGTTTTGGTTTCATTTCTTATGGGAAAATACTTAGATTTTTCTATCTTGTGTTTTCCCTTGATGCTTCATCAGACTTCTATTTCATTTTTAGGGTAGATGGAAAATAGCATAGACTGTGCATCTGTGAAAATAGTGCTTTTCCTATAGGATGTTTAACTGCAGTGAGGAAGAAAACAACTTTGAGAAAGGTGCAGCCCTAAGTATTTGCAAGTGTTTGAAGTTTTTCTCTGTGTGAAGACAGTGATCTTCATTTTAGAGCACCGGTGGTATTTCTTTTAAGGTGAGGATGGAGCTTAATTGAAAACCAAAATCCGAATGTACCTAAACATTTGGATTGATTGAAATATGACCCTAGAAAGCTGAGAAGACCTAGGAGCAAACCTGGGCTGGATCCCAGGAGCAGGCAGCTGGGTGCTTTCCTAGCCTTGCATAATTCTGTTAATGTATTTTCTGTGTAATAACTTTACTTAACTCAAGTATCAGGTTGGACACTGAGCTCCCCAAAGGCTGCCTGGGGCTGTGTGTGCTGTAATGACACAGGTCCTTCCCTTGACAGATCTTTCTGTTTCCAGCCAGCGTTCACGTGACCTGTGCCCTGACCAAGAACCCACTGGACAACAGAGGGTCAGTGCAAGACAAGCTTTTACCTCAGAGCTCCATGGCAAATGTCTGGTGCTGCCTGGGCTCACAGGCCAGCACCAGTTTACCTGCATTAAAAAGGGGACCTTAAGAACCACCTTCTTCAGATGGAGGCAAAGTCTTGCATTTCTGTGTAGTCTCCCCACAGAGAGCTGCCTCTCCTCCCACCCAAGCCAGCAAGGAGGCTCCTGCACCCGGGCACGGGCAACTGCAGGCGTTCACTGCGACTCCCAAACCAGGGGTTATTTTTATCCCAAATCCCATTTCTCAGCACTGTCAATTTTTCCCTTGCGGGGAAACGAGAAGCCAGTGAAAGGGACTTTTGGTGACATCCCCCCTGTTTAATGAAGCTTGGAGTTCTGGGCAAGTGAGTCGAAGTGCCGTTATTATCTGCATGAGCGGGCGAGGCCGAGGGTCCAGCAGCGTGCACAGAGCTCCCGAAATGTGCACATTGATCACGGCTAATCAGAGTGCCCGGGTCAGGGGGGCTGCGGGGACCCAGGGGGCTGGAAAAATGACAAATGAAGCAGCAGAGCTCGGGGTTAATGCGATATTCAAACAGAATGAGGCATTCAGTTTCTTAGCAGCTTGTCACTTTTCCTTTCCTCTGATATTTTGCTGGAGACTGCAACCAAAAGGCGGAGAGAGTGTGAGAGTGTGTGAGAGAGCAGTGTCCTAACAGGGATGGGAGGAGGAAGTGCTTCAAGTAGATCCAAAGAGCAGAAGGGAAAGGTGTTGGGGAGTGCAGTCCTCCTGCATCCTCCTCACTTTCCCAGTGCTTTCCACTCTTTTAGAGTAGAACTCTTTTTTGGTTTTTTGGTTTTTTTCCAAAGATCATTCTGCTTTGGGACCTTTGTGGTTTCTACAGCCACCAACCTGTTACTCTGCAAAAAATGTACTCAGGCTGAATTGTGGCTGAAGTGGAGACGTTTGGGGTGCATCTTGGGCTGGAGCTCTGCTCCCCCAGGGCTAAGTGTAGCATTGTAAGAGGTGAAGAGCTGTGTGCGGTGCTGGGGGTTTTTTTTCTGGAACCACTGCATTGAAGGCTGCAGGCAAAATATATGTGTTGGAAGCAGCACTCTTGCTTTATTTGGGCTTCTCATGACTTTGTGGCTTTTTCATGATAAATACCTCACCTGAGGAGTTTAAAGTATCTGTTAAAAATTCCCTGTATTTCCAGTGTTCTGCATGCTGGAAACACAGCTGGTAATGCACAGCAATTGTACTTTAGATGGCATAAATGGTATCTGCCAGCTCCTGTGTGTAATTGGACAGACCAGAGCACAGGTTTGGGGGTTCATTCCAGGCACCCTTGCTGGAAGTCCCTGCTGCCTGCTCTGGGCTCTCACCCAGGGTTATGGCTCAGCTGAGGCTAGTACACTCTCTGTGGAAATTAGCACCCTGTGCTCCAGGGAACCCTTAGCAAGAGCCTGCCTGGAATTAATGACTGGAGAGATTTCTTTGGTGCTGTCCAGATTAGAGGGACAGAACGCTCTAAAGCATGAGAGAGGCTTGAGGAATTGAGGGTCAGAGCTCCTGGAAGATGGTGCCGATTCAGTAATCCTCAGTTGCCATGCAGAGGACAGTGCTGAGCTCAGCTCTTGGGAAGGGACTGCACCAGGAGACCTGGAGATCCTGTGCCGTGCAGCAGAATTCCAGGGGGGAGATGCAGCCAGGACCAAGCACTTGCCCTTGATCAGCTGAGTCATCTCCTCTCTATGCAGCTGTTTATCAGGAAATCACGCTTGAAAAATTCATCTGATTTTCCTTTTTTTAGTGGAGTTTCCTGCCCTCTGGCAAATTGTAGTTCTTCTGTTTTACTTTTTCTCCCCCACTCTGTTTCCTAAGAATTTTTTTTTCTTGGAAAATCTGGAAATTATTTTTTTTTCTAACTTGCAGTTACTTCAGCATTTACAAGAGATTCTCAAATGATTTTGATGTTCCATCCCAGACGCAGATAACTGAGTCTGCCCAGTGGGACACTGCCGGGCTTGACCGGGAGACTGTGTGGGGTTGACAAGAGGAAACTTGTGAGGCACTGTACTGCAGGGAACAGGGAATTTCTCCTTTTCTGCTGCTCTCTGGAATAGCGTAACAATGAAGGAAAGGAAGGAGAAGGGCAGAGTGAGAGGAGGAGAGGAAGCACTTGGCTGTTTGTCTGGTCCCTTTGGTGCATTACAGTCCCAGTTCAGCAGTGGAGAGAGCAGCCTGCTAGTGTCACCAGTCTGGTGACTGCAGCCTCCCGAGTTTGGGATAGCACAGCTCTAATGACACATGGCGGTGTCATGAATGTGTAAGAGCAACAATGATGATGTAGAACATGGCAAAGCCCCTGGATTTCATTTTCCCCGCCCACTGCAAAAAGCACAACAGACGGAAGGAAAACCTTGGGAGAACAGTCAGCGAGTTGGGGCTCCGGACATGGGAATTCAGCTCTCTCCTTTCCCACTGCAGTGGCACAAGACCTGGGATAAGCAAATTATTTTTTTTTGTTTGTTTCTCCTTTGTTTTGCAGATAGTTTCAAGATGTTCTTTTTTTCTCCCGTCTGTTTTGACTATCAGTTCTTCAGGGCTGGCATGATTTCCTGTTATCTCCCTCTCAGAGAGGGGCTTTCTTCCAGCACGAGCCTGTCCTGAAGTACAGCAGAACAATACTGAGTATTTGTTAATGCCGACAGCAGAATTATTTAATCTTCCCCTGCTCTAACCAGTCCTGCAGTCTGCTGCTGCCTTTGGTGTGAGGTACTTGGCAACATTTTTCTAAGACAAGCTCTCTCTCCTCATCAAGCTTCTGTCTCAGAGATGCATGTGAAGCATTTCAGTTTATTCACCCTTTAATCAGATGCCTGACCTCTTCTGAACAGTGCTCAGCTTATGACCTCTTCCCAATAAACAAGTTTCAAACAAGCTGCCACATCAGATTTTGTGCAGGAATGACTGTGAGACAGCAAGGGGAGCTGATCATGCCAAGTAGAGCTCTTTTGGCCAGACCTCTCTCTTCTTCCCTGCAGGAATTAATTTACATTTTTGGAAAAGCATGACTATCTCACTGAAAAGAAGTAATATAATTTCTCCAGCATTGAGAGATCTGCTGTTCTGTGTGGAATGAAGTGTATTTAATTAAGCAAAATATTCTCAGTGAGTTGTCCTGGAATGAACATTGTCCAGGGCACTTGGGTTGGATGTTAATTCCATGGTGAAGGAAACACCACAGTTACCTGATCTGCTGATCCTTTGGACAAAGAAGGGTGTTAGAGAACTCCCTGACACTCTGCTGGGGCTGTAGGCCTGGATTCTTGGAATGATGCAGAGTGCAAGTCATGTTGGGTATCTCAGTAGCTTCGAGCTGGGTCTTGGTGTTGAAATTATTTTGGTTTGGGTTTTTTTTTCACCCTCTTTCTTTCTTTGATAGTAATAATCAGTGGAACTGGAAAGGAAAAGTGAAGAAAATGGTGATTTTCTTTTTTTTCAGTGAGTGCAGTCATCTTGACCAAAACTACTACCATCTTTGGGATGCTTGCTGTTCTCTGCAAAGGCGGTGTGCCAGAACAGTGCATCTGGGTGCCAGCTTGGGGCAAGGTGTTGTAAATATTGGCCATCAGGACACCAGTTCGCAGGTGTTTGAACACAGGTACTTCCCTGGAATATTCTCTACTCGGTGAGCTGGCCACTGGCTGAGTACCTGTGTCTCCTTGGCCTGGGAAGAACAGGAACACTGGGAAGGATGGGAGGTAAATATCTCCAACTGTGTCATGGCCAGGTGTTGGCATCCCTGTGCAGCTGAGCTCTGTGGGCACTGCAGGGACACATGACAAGGCTTTGTCTCTCAGCTCCACAATCCCACCTGCAGGGCACTGTTCTTTGCTGATAATGTTGATTTTTTCAAGCAACATTTCCTGTGGCTCTGTTCCCCAATATTTTGGGAGAGGTGCTTAAATTACCTTAGGCCCGAGGTGTCCTCAGGAATGTTGTCAAGCACGTGATGTGATTGTTCCTGTGTAGCCGTGGCCTCGATGACAGACGGACCTTGTCCATAGGTGACGGTCAGTGCCAGTAAACATGGCTGGCGTTAACAGTGCTTTCCTTCTAGTCCCTTTGGATTGGAAAACCTTCCAAGATGACTGGGTAATAGCTGAACTTGGCCCTTTACTCTGGTTCCTTCTGTGATGTTGAAGAAGTCAAAGAGTGGAAATTCAGTTTTTCAGTGAGTAGATTTGGTCCTGTTTTGTTCCATTTGTAGGAGGCTATGGAAGTTGCAGTGCATCCTGTAACTTCTGGCCACTAGTTTGTAGGACAGGCTGCAAATGAGCAGAAGGAAGGTAGGAGTTGTGTATTTTCCTCTTGAAAAAGGGAATGGGTAAGGGGACCAACTTGGGAAACTCCCCCTGCTCCAGCATTCCTTGCCTTCTCTTTTGAGGAGTTTCTGTGAATCACGGAGTCTACAATGTTCCCATAGTGCTCACACATGCAGGCTCTCCAGATATTCCAGAGTCAGGATAAAATTTTAAACACAACTTGATTTTTTAAATTAGCCGTGATTGCTTTATGGTGGTGGATCTTGAACACCTTAGACTGTGTTTGGACACATGAGTCAGAGTAGAAAAGGATAAAACAATTTTTTTGGACTTCAAAGGGTTTAAGGAAGCTTTGTCTGCTGTTTCTCTTCACTGGACTTGAGAATTTGAAATGAGGAAAAGGCCTTAAACCTTCTTATAGTCACCCTCCTGGGTCTTAAATATTTTTTCCATTGTTGAAGTGTCATAATCTGTCATTCCCAAGAGAAATAATATTCAGCAGTGAAAGCCAGGGCCAACCCCACTGTTAGGAGGTCAGGGACTATAAGAGCACCATATAGCAATGTTTGCTCAGTTTCCATATTTTTTTGGTTCATAAAATGGTTTGACACTGGTTTATGCTTCATGTGAAATATTTATTGTTGTCTTATTTACACGAGTTTTGAATGATTGATCAGAAATCTGATCTCTCTAGTTTATATGCTCACTTCCCAATAACCCGATTAGACCCCAGCTGCTGTGCAGGAGAGCACGAGGATGAGTCAGACCCTCTTTCAAGGATTGTTCTCTTATAGATTGCTCTTGTGTCCCATTTGTCTGGTGAGAGTTTAATTACACTGATGGAGAAAAAAAAACCTACTATTTTTCTTGAGGATGGACAAATCTAAGAACCCTTATGGTTCCCCAGTAATTTTTAGGACCAAATCCTACTCTTAGCTGAGGAAACAGCAGTCTTGGTGTTCAGTTCAGTGGGACTCCCTCTTCCTTCCCTTTACTCCAATAAAAATGGAAGCTAGCTGGAAGCCTAATTATCGGTTGGCCAAAGGAAGTGAACTGAGCCATCCCTTCTGTGCCTTTTGATTGTACAGCTTGTGACTGTTCAAATCGCAGGAATTGAAGGTTCTAATGAATTTTCAAAAAATTTTGAATAACTAATTAATCAAGATGTTAAACAACAAGATTGTTGGTCAAGTGAAATAGTCCATATAAGATTGACATCTTGATTATTTTTTTTTCTTTTTGGAAAGGATTGGGCAGTGGAGATTGGAATGTCTGGAATGTACAGCTGAAACTAAATCCTATGGCCTTTGTGCTCAAGGTTGGATCCTAATTCTGATGATTTTAATAAAGGGAATTCATGATCTTGCTTTTGTCATTTTGGGAAAATCCTGGATAATTTTCAAGGTAAAAAACCAATCTCCTGATAAAATTTAAGGTTTTTTCCTTGCATTTCCCAGTGGACCCAAAGGAAACTTAAACTACATAATTAGGATATGATGCCAGCTACAGAAGTGCAGCCTTTGTGATCAGCCTGTGAGATGGGGTAAGGCTCAGGGAAACACCTGGGCTGGGGGGGTTAAAGTCTTTGAGACTTTGGGTTCTTGTTTCTGAGGAAAGAGAAAGAACTTTTCCCAGCACTTTGAATCATCATCATTAAGGCCCTGTCTCTGCTAGTGTCCTTGCTGGGAAGAGCTTATCCTCCTTGAGCAGATGTCAGGAATGTTCTGGGACACTTGTCTCAGTCCATCCTGGGGCTGACACTCCCTGTGCTGCTCTCTACTCCTGGATAGTCTGCAGATAGTTACTTGGGTTGTATAAGGAGAAGGCAGTTGGGAGCACCAAAAAGCCAGGATGCTGTGACAGAAACAGGGAACTCGAGACCCTAAATTGGAAAGCTGAAGCAGAGCTGACCATTTCACATTAGGGGTGCAGAACTGGAAATAACTGGTGGAGCTGATAACGTTCCTCCCATACACCTCCTGCACAGCACCCGGTGCTCCCTTGTCCATCCTTTCCCCTTGACTCTGTTGGTCTCCGCAAACACGCTCCTGTCTCTGTTTTCCATCAGCCACGGCGCTCCTGCTGCTGCCAGGGAGACAGGATGGCTCGGGCGCCCTGCAGTCACTTGGACAGCTTGGCTCATGCCCGGCCAGGCGCGCCGTGACCCCCGGCATCTGCTCCTCTCACAGGTTTTGGATCCGCACTGACTCCTGCGAGCATTCTGCTCCAGAGCCCCCGTGCTGCTCCACGAGCTCCAGGCGGGGCAGTGGTGCCGTGGGCCCATCGGGACACCCTGGCACAGGCAGGCCGAGGGCCCTGCGTGCAGGGGCCCATGGCACCATCAACACAGGGCCATGGACTGGTTCAGCTCCCAGAGCAGAGGCCTGTCCCGGATCCTGACGTTCCCAACTTGAATTCTTGCTTAACAGCATTGTCGGCTTTGCTTGATAAATGCCTTGTAGACTTTCCTTAATAAGCAGTGTGAGGAGCTATGTTTGCAATCTCTTGAAATGCTGTTTCTGAAAACAAAAATGCCCCTTCTCCATTTTCCTGCTCTCTTTTATTAGTGAAATTTTAAAATTAGCAGGTGTTGGGAATTTCTTCAACTTTAAAATTAATCATGTGAAGCTAAAAGAAAATTGGATAAATATGTGGTAATTTCTTGCTGAGTGCATTTTACTTGATGTGTAATGCCTTGCTGTTTAATTCTATTTGTGAAATCAGGCCATAGAGCTTCAGGGCATTCTTAAGCTTCCTTTGTGCCAGTTTTAGTAATGCCTTCCCTTGGTTTATCGATCTGAATTAATCTGTCGTGCACTACAGTTCATTTGTGCAGTCTCTAACGTTAGTGTGAGGAGCATGTTAAGGATTTCATCCCAACATTCCGGCCGTTCCGAGCCGCGGGCACGCGGCCGGACAGCAGGGGGCGCCGTCGCGGCCTCCACACGGGACGGCGGTCACGTGGCGGTCACGAGGAGGTCACGCGGCAGTCACGAGGAGGTCACGCGGCTGCGCGCCCCCCCCTTGAACCGAGGTACGCTCCGCGAGGCGGGAAGCGCGAGCTTCGCCCCGGCCGTTAGGCGCGTGAGGGTCCCCTCAGGGGCGATGCGCGAGCCCCGCACGTCCCTTCAGGCTGTTCTCCGAGGCTCCGTCTGGATTTTGTCTGTAAGGAAGCTTTACGTGCTGGGGAAGGGCGGGAGCGATTTATCCCTGGAGAGCTACAGCCGTCCCTGGCTTGTTGCGGTAAATGTAATGTGTTCTAGTCTGCTATGAATACAGAGGTTAAAAATTAGCTCTTAATTGCTAATGACACATATGTTGTCTGTGCCACAACTTGGTTTCAAAAAGATCACCAGCTTTAAAAATGCTAAGGTTTTATTACAAAACAAGCCAAAAAACGCGGAAAAACCCCCAAACAAAAACCAAAAACAACACAAAAAACCCAAGGTTGTAAAAAGAATACCCAACAACGAATATAAGTTTCCTTTCAAAGCAGTGCGTCTGGTTCAAGGTGTCTGGTCTCCTAGGATGCTTCCTTGTAGAATCTGGGGTGTTTAGGAAGTATTGGTTTCTACCTAATGCTGAAAGGAGCAAATGTTTGGAGGTTTTTGATTTTGTTCTGAGTTGGGTTTTTTTTGTTGTTTTGTTTTTGTTTGGTTTGGGGTTTTTTGTTTGTTTGGGTTTTTTGCTTGTTTGTTTTTTTGTTTGTTTTGTTTGCTTCATGTTTGTGTAGTTTCCGAAAAAAGAAACGGAAGGACTGGTTGTTTGGGTGTTCCTGAGTAAATGGAGCAAGTGGATACTGTAACTGGGGGTAACAAGCTCTTCTGCTGGAGGTTTTTTGATCAGAGTTGCGGGCGGGAAGCGTGTCCTCCTTGCCCCCCCTGAGGCGCGTGAGGGTCCCCTCATGCGCGAGGCGGGAGCGCCGGCCCCGCTCATCCCCTCGGGCTGTTCCCCGAGGCTCCGGCTGGATTTTGTCGGTAGGAAAGCTGTGCTTGCTGGGGAAGGGAGTGCTTTCCGGCACTTTGGGGTGCTGGGTGGTGCTGAGTGGCCTCGGCTGCGGGGTTGGGAGGCCTGGTCTCAGTTTTCTTATTCCTGAATGATGGTGCCATATCCTTCCTGCTGCTCCCAAGATGAGTTTGAGGAAGAAGGGGATTTGCCATACTGGGAAGCAGTGGCCAGCTAGTTTTGGGAAGAGAGAGCCCTCTAAGGGGTTTAGGCTGTGTCTCACAGTGCCAGGCTGGAAGCCAGGTCCATGTCTCGCCATCTGGCTGGGAAAAAGATTTGTGTCCTGTGGTTTCAAAGCAGGTGAACTCTGTGCAATATTGTACTAAGAGGTTTAAGCCACTCCTTCTGAAGTAGCAGGTCTTTTGTACTTTCCTGTTGTACCCTCAGGTTGGTGAGGTTTTGGCTGAAGAACTTTCCTTCCAACATGTTCTTCAGATATTTCTGTGTTAATAACTGCGTTTTTATCTCATTATTGTCAATTTATCGATATTATTTGTGTAAGAATGCCAGGGAAGTCTTTTCTTCTTTGTGTACTGCTCCAGTGTTAGTTGGTTGTTAGGACTCTGCTATAGTAGTAACTCATAGTAAGTATGTGTAGTAACTCATGAATCCTACGTTAGCTCTACTGGGTTTGCCAGTATCTACATAAGAGCTGTGTATGAAACCTACTCGAGTGGTTCCTGAAGAAAAGGAGCACTTCATGCGTTTTTTTGTTGGTGGATATACAAATTGTTCAGACTCTTATTTTATTTTTTTTATGCTGTGGCTTTATGCCGTTATTGTAGTTGCTCAGGTGGCTGATGGATTAATGCATTAAGTAGATGTTGGATAACAGAGTGTGTGTGGAGAGCACAGTTAGAGCTTCCTGTTCAGGCAGTGTTTTGTTTCAAATGTTACCCCCAGCTCTGCCACAGTCGTGTCTTTGGGCCACTATGTTGGAAACGAGCACAGCAATGCTGCAGATGATGAGCTCACCCAGGTCAGCTGAGCTCAGGTAGTAGGAAAGTACCTGAGGCGATGCACCTGTGAGAGCAGTTTATCCCTGAACATTTACAGCTGCCCCTGGCTAGTTGTGTATGTCTAATGTGTTCTAATCTACTGTGAGTGCAAAGGTTACAAATCAGCCCTTAATTGCTAATGACACATATGTTGTCTGTGCCACAACTTGTTTTGAAAAAGATCGATAGCTTTAAAAATGTGAGAACTTCATGTAAAAAGACAAAAAGCAGCCAAACCCAGAAAAACCCAAGCCAACCAAACAAAACCCCCCAAAAACAACAGGAAAAAATCAACCCTGTAAAAAAAGCCTCAACAATCACCATAACTTCCCCCTCAAAGCAGACCATCTGATCCAAGGTGTCCGTAGTCTCTTAGGATGCTTTCTTTGTACACTCTCAGGTGTTTAAAAAGTATTGTTTTCTGGCTAGCACTGAAAAGAGCAAGTGTTTGGAGTTTGTTGGTTTTGTCTTGATTTTTTTACTTGTGTGTTTCATGTTTGTGTGGTTTGATGCAACAGACAAAAATTGAAGCACTGGTTGTTTGGGTGTTTGTGGGTAAATGGAGCAGGTGGATGTTGTAACAAGCTCTTCTGCTGCAGGTTGGGAAACCAGTTGCACCAGCTCATCAAAGAGCAGGCCTTCAGCTGGAAAGCTTCTTTAAATTTCTCAGTATCCCCCAGAAAAAAATATTCGGGGTTGGGTAAGGGTTGCATTTTTGGGAAGGGGCTGCAAAATTGCTCCTGTATTGGTAGGGAAGCAGAGGCCTGGGGAGAGAGCAGCATGTTTTGATACTGAGGTTTGGAGAAAGGAAATAATTATGACTTTATCGGTTAAGTGTCAGTCATTCTGTCTCTCACTGTTTTGACAAGTTCAATTCTAGTGATTGATGGTAAAAGAGATGAATGTTGGGGGGGTCGAAGGGAAAATTCTAACGGAGGGAAGCAAGGGGAAAAAAAAACCTGTCGAAGACAATTTCTGGCATGTAGTCGGGTTCCTGGTGCAGACAGATTGGCTGATGTTGATTGTTGACAGCTTCTGCAGCTTGCTAATTACAACTGTAAAAAATTCAGGTGAATGACAGAAACTTGAAATGTTAATTCTGCTCTTTTTATTTTGCAGCTGCAACTGTTAGTTGGCTCTTGCCGTAATTGATGGACACTGCCAGTTGCTTAGACAGATGGGAATTAATGCTGGTGTTCCCATTAGAAGTTGCCATCACAATCGCGTTGGCGTTACTCTCCTGCGCAGAGTTGATGTGTGTAAGCCGGTGTGTTTGGAAGGAGCAAGCACAGCTCATACCTGCAGTCCTTCCTTCCAATGTATTGGAGCCGCCGATCCAACGCAGAGCAGATGAACTGCTTGCCAGGTTAGTACATGTAAGAACAGGCCCTCTGCTTTTCCTGAGCTTCTGGAAAAGGTTACGTGTTGATAAATATTGGCATAATCATGTGATAGTCTTAAGACTTGTGTTAAGTTGTTCTGATTGTTCCTCATCAGAAATGGCAACTGTAGCACGCCACATGAATTGGAAACTGTAATGCTGGTTGAAAGGAAAATGCTAGAGGTAGGGTAAGTAAAGCAGTTAATAAGGTCAGGTAACAGGGGAAAGTAGCAGTGGAGTGGGGTTTTACCTAAATAGAGGCATAATCTAGGTGGAAGAAATGATTGGTAACTGACCTGCAAGTGAGCCTGCTTTCTGTGTGGGCGGGAGAGCTGGCTTATGTAGAATCTTGGTCTCTGAGTGTGGACTTGCTTCAGCTTTGCAGGGCTGGGTTGCTGAGGAAAAAGTGGCTCAGTTTGTCTCTCTGAGGACTTGGTACTTTCCAGAGGTTCAGCCTGTGGGGGTGAAGCAAGTCAGCACATGCAAAGGGCCACTGGTGTGGCCAGGGAGCTGCAGAAGTGTCAGTACAGGTTGAGGAAGCATTGGCTGCTTTTTGACCAGGAAGGAAAGCTCATAAATTCTGAGGTCTCATAAGCTTGTTTTTTCTTTTCTTTGTTTAACAGCTTACAGAACACTTCGCAATGGTAAGGAAAATGCTTCATTCCTTGACGTTCAGAGGAACGTGGTTCAGCGAGCTGGACTGTCATCCCCGGAGGCATCTGTGAGCTGTATTCAGAGGTAGGCTGATAGAACACACAGCAGCTCAGCAGGTGTACCTACCTGCTGGTTTGTTGCTTCCCCAGAGGGGAGGTCATGCACACACAGCCCCCTCTCCTGCGACCAAATGGGTGCCTCCCTTCAGACCCAGCAGGTCTGCCTGGTCACTCAGACTCAGAGCGGAGGTGTGAGCAGCTGCACAGGGGCCCTTCCCCGGCCCGGCAGCAGAGCTCCGTAGTCGTGCACTCACATGCAGCACAGGAGATGTTTGACGCTCAAGGTAGGAGCGTGTTGCCCACTGCTATGCCAATTACTGGATATTAATGGCAGGATAGCATGCATATGCCTAAACTGGGAAGCAGAAGGTTAATAGACGAACAGCACCAGAAGATCCCATTTATCAGTTTCTATTTATCTCTCCTTGGGAGGTGGCAGGTTTACAGTAAATACCTTCTGTCCTCCTAATTTCCTAATGATGGGGATAATGATGGAGAATGGTGAAGTCATTAACTGGGACAGCCTCTGTGCATCACTCTGTCAACCACATCTCTCCAAGACCTGCAATGAAAAGTGATAGGCCCCAGCTGTTCACCAGATTCTGTTCCCTTCCCCCCTCCCCATGCTCAGCCCCATTTGCAGGCTTAGCAATTAAAAAGAGGGGGGAAAAAGACCCAGAACTGAAAAACAAAAGCCAGTCCCTTTCTCTGCCACAGCAGTGATCGCCCAGTCTGCCCTATGCTTTGGGTGTTGGGTGCACCAGTCCAATCCCATTCCTGTGCTGCCAGTTAAATGCAGTGGTATCCCTGGGTCTGGTGGTGTCACTGGGGCCAGGTGTGCATCACGGGAGGGAGGAACGTGAGTGAAACCTGGAAGGAGATTGTGCTTCTGGGGCAGAGGCACTGCGTTTCCTTGGTAATGTCTCCTGTTCTTGCCTTCTACTGAAGGACTTGTTAAATGCCTGTAAAAACGGCAGCAATTCTCTGTGTCTGAGTCTGTGTCTTGGGGTACTAATGGATTTTGGAGATTGCAAATAGTGGTGGGACTGTGGAGAGTGGAATGGGTGGGCTCTGGTTCTAGATCTGATTGCTTTAAGGTACAGGTTCCGCAGGACAGAAAGGTGTTCCTGGAAGATGAACTGAAGTTCAAATGAAGATGTACGTGAGTAAATTGTTGCTTTGAAAAGATTGTCTTTTTCCTGCAATGACATTACTATATTGCTGACTCCAGAGTTTTTTTTCACATTTTACATTTGTTTCACATTTGTTCAGTGGCTGTGAATTGATAACTGTTTTTAGAGAGTTAAGAGTGGTTTTACATTTATAACAGCCACATGTTCATTCAGTGAGGGCTTGTGATTATTGCCACCCCTATTTCAAATACTGCATTTCTCTCAGTGAAGTTGGGACCCGCCTCCCTACCCAGGGGCATTTGGGTGATGTAATACTTTTGCAGTGAGATGTCTTCTTTTTATTTGATTTTTTTAACTGGTGCATTAAAACCATAGCTTTGCCTGTTAGCAAAGCTATAGGCATTGCTGTGGCCTGGAGTACTATATGGCAGAGCCACCCAAGATACCCTGTAGGCTGTGCCTTTTGCTACTGGCTGCCATTTGCTGTTCCTGATAGTCCAGCCTTCTGCCTGGGCATGTTCTGAAAAGAGAGCCCTGCCTGAAGTGAGGTTTTCCTGTGCATCCACCGTGTGCTGGGCTCATAAAAGAACTCTTGAGCTGTGGGAGCTTTGTGTTAAAAGGGTTCATTAACTTTCAAATGTTTCAATTGAGAAATTTCAGAGCTCTCAGCAATAGACCAGGGTGGCCGGCTCAGCCAAGAGTGTCCCCTGACAGTCAGGTGCAGATGTGATTGCTAGTCACAGCACCGTAAGAAACCTAATAGTGTCCCAGCAAGTGTCATACTTGAGCTGGAGAGGATTAAACCAGATAGCCCGGAGAGGCTGTAAATAATTTTTATTGGGCTTTAAGAGATAGGGAGACAGAGGAGCCTCTACCTTGTGGCATCCCAGGAATTCTGCCTGCAGGCTTGTAGAGTGTGTGCAGTGGTGAAAGAAAGGACTCTGGGACTGGCCTTGTTCTGAAGGAGGTGATTAACTGTTCTGAAATGGTCAGACCAGGGTAGATCATGCTGGTACAAAGGGGCGGTTTTTCTGACTAATGTCTCTTCGAATGTGGTGTCTGAGCACAAAGAAATGAGAAATGAAAAGCAATGGAGCAGCTTTCCTGCTTGGGAGGTGTGGTGTTAGCCAGTTAGCTTGTGAGACGAATGTTCCCTAAACACTCCCTTCTTTCTTTTCAAATTCTAGATGCTTTTCTTGGCCGTACAGACCTACAAAGATTTTATTTTTTTAATTTATTATTTATTTATTTATTTCTGCAAAGTAATCTGGTAGCTGCATATTAGGGAGAACCAAGGGATTAGAGTTTGGTTAAACACCTCCCGTAACTCTTGGTTAGTAACTTTATTTTGTGTTAAATGCCTCACAAATGCTGAGGCTGGGGAAAGGGAGTTAGATTTCCTGTGTGATAATGCAGATCATTCTGCTTATGTTGTTAGGTTGGCACTGCTCAGGGGCTGATGTTTGACCCCAAGGCTCCTCTCCAGCCTTGATTTAGACAGGTGAGGAAGTGCCAGTTGACTGCATTCCAGCCACCCCTGGGACAAGCTGCCAGGGGCTCCCTGATGGTTTTACTGTGTTGTGACCTTTGCTGGGTTGTTTTCCAGTCAGCTGGCCTTGCCTGGCTTCTCCTGAAGACAGACTAGCCAGGGCTCAGTGAAGCCAAGCTTTGTGGATTGCAGCCCTTCCTGTGTTGTTTTGGTTCCCATAGGAGCTCTTAGCTGAAAATTAGAATATTCTTAGTTGTTAATGTTTTAACTTGCTCTAGTCTGGCTTTTCCAGACCCAGACTAGCCCCCGTCAGCAGTGTCTATGGCCAGCCTCTCTGCTTTTGACACCTCAAGCCTGACACAAATCAGGCTAAACAGAACGTGGAATATTAAACAGCTGTTGGCTTCTAAATAAGGAAAATCATATTAGTCTCTCTGTAAGCAAATCTGTATGGTAATTTCAGGAAAGCATGAGGTGACTGTTCTCCCTGGGAAGAAAGAGCTGATATATCTGCATATCCATAAACTAATCATACGAAAGACTTAAGAGCCTAGCAGGGAGGGAAGTTTTACTTCCCTGAGGAATGTTTGAGGGGGAAAATAAAGGCAGGACAAATTGTCTGTCACTATGGAAATTTGTTTGGGTAGGACAACATCTACGGCACCAAATCCTGAGAAGGATGGATGCTGTTGCAGATAATCCTGGTCAAGTGAAAGAAATGCCACTGGAGCATTGTAATATCTATCCAAAATCATTTTTTCAATTATGTGTAACATACAGCAGTGGATGACTTAAAAATTTATCCTATCTGACAGCACAGAGGCAGCAAAAATGTTAGATTCAAGACCATTTTTAAGGGTGCAGGATGTACATGCTGACCCTCTGGCTATCAATGGTTTAAAGGAAATGAGAGTGGCTGTTGGCAGGGAGCATTTAGCTCTCTGCAACTTGCCTGACTGTTTCTGGCTCTGGCTGATACAGCCCCAGCTTCCAGAGTGAGTGTAGCAGTGTGTATCTGCAGGACAGGATGGATCAACCTAATGCTTTATGCAGACCCTGGCTCCCAGAAACTTTATCGAAAAGGAAGCTATTAAGTGTGTTTTCTTGGAGTAACTAAATTCTCTGTCTCTGCTGGGTGAGGTACTAAGGTTAAGTAGGAGGTACATCCTCTAAGTGGTAGTGCTTACAGGAGCTGCTCCGTACTGCTCAAATATGGCAGAATTCATTGATGGCTGTGGATAAATTTGAAATAAGTGCAGGGGACTCTTACTCTTCCCTGCCTCTGATGCCAGGATGCCAGGGAATATTGCCCTGGCATGTGCAAAATACTGCTACTGTGAAGATAAGATGATGGCTGTTTTAAGAAGAGGCAGCTAGGTATCCAGTATATACTACTGACTGTTTTGGCTCAAAAGGAGTGTCCAGTGCTGCATTTGCCGTGGCACTAGGGTGTATAAAGGGAATCCCAAGAGCTATAGAGAGCCCCAGGCATCCCCCACTTCTCTCTCCCAAAAGAGAACTATTGTGATTTGTCTTGGTATGAAAGAACCTCCCACTCACTGATCTCAGAACCCCCCCAGTGTGAATCTGCCTCTGTTGTATTGCCTCCTGAAAATCCTTAAAATTAACTTAGGGTAGTGAGCTGAGCTTTCTCTAAGTTGTATTTCATTTGGAATTTTTACCTTTGGTGTGATACTTTCCTTACTCTGCATACATCTTTCCCCTTCCTGTCTTTGCTCCTGCTAACAAAGGAAACCTCTGCACTTCTGTCCTGCTCCTGTTTTTCAGCTAAACCATCTGTGACAGAGAGCTCAAAGCTTAATGGACTGAGCATGCAGTGTCTTTGGGGGTAACTGCTCTAAGAAATGGGCAGCACTGTGGTGCAGAGCTATGCTTACCTATTCTTCCGGCTCTCACATCATGGAGTGAATGCTCACATACTCCATCAGCTGCCGTTGGCTTGACTGCTTACACAGGCTAAATGTAAGGCCCCCAGTGAACATTTCTGTCACTTTTGCTGTTCTGGCTACTGTGCTTAATCAAAGAGCTGGAAGGAAAGCTCTCATTAGAGAGGCTTTCTCAGTCGTACAGAAGCCTCTGCTTCGCTAATCGAGGTTTTAGAGAGCTCTTGCTTCTGGTTGAGGTTGGTCTGCTTGACCTGATCTAGGCCTGAGGCAGAATGAAGCGAGAGCAGACTTAAAATAAATGATGTTTGAGCAAACACCATGGCTGGAGGTGAATGGGGTTGTGTTCTGCAAGGCTGCCGCTCGGAGACTCAAGAGTTTCCTGCTGTAGCAGCAAACTCATGGAATGTGCTGTGACTGTAGAGGTGGTGGGAACCTGTAGGTGAAAGTGGGAGTCTGCATGGGGTGAATTAATAATTTTCTGTCTGTTGCTACTGCTTGCATGTACAGCAGTGAGAGTCCAGGCCCTTGCTATCAGGCATTGCAGGAAACAAGAGTGCAAGGCAACTCGTGCTGCAGAGCCTGCAGTCTGAGTAGAGAAAGTAGATAAGTGCTGGGGAAAAAAGTGTAAAAGTGTAAAAGGCAGAGCTGAGGACAGCTCCCTGTTCAGCTGTTGCACTGGCCTCAGCCCAAGAGACGTGTGGAAAAGCTAATGTTTATCTGAGAAGGGAGCATAGAAGAAAAAGGTCTTCTGTGGGAGATAGCTAATGCATCAGTAGTGCTTCAGGCTCTTAAGCCTGTGTAACAGTGTAGCCTAGTCCATTTTGTATATTTTATAGAATCTGAATTTTATTATCATTTTCTGTGTAGTACGCAAGTTTGTGATCCTCAAGGTTGCCACCTGAGGATGTGTGAGCAAGTGAAATTATTCTGAGGGACTTGTGTTAAATTATGTCAATATTACTTATGGTCTAAACTGTTGGTGTCCTGGAAAAGAAGTTGTGTGATGGAGGACCTGAAATAGAGCACTTGCTCTTTAAGGATGCAGGAACTGTTTATTCCTCTATGGTCAGTGACTTGAGTAAATCACACATGAACAGGGTTCCTCTGTTGTGGGCCAGAGGCAGTGTTCTTAATGCAGTGCAGGATGTGAAGCTGCCAGATTTGCTTTGGGGGACGGTGGCTAGTAGGTGGGTGTGCATTGGTGTGCCAAGTGGTGAAGGTGCAGAAGGACAGGAACCTCAAGGTCGTGTGTTCAGCTGGTGCTTCTGAAAGCCAACATGCATGCCAAGCCAAGTGTCAGAGCAGAGGTTTCAAGCTGTGGAGTTGCCTCCTGCAGCTTTTTTCGGTTGCAAAGGATTACATTGTGCTTGAAAGAGAGATGGAGTGAGCAGCTGCTGGTGGTTGGGAAATGTTGATCCTGGTTCCTGGGCAGCAAGGCTTCCTGCCAGCTGAGCAGGCTCTAGCATTGGAAGCAGCATCTGTGGTCATGTGGCAGGGTCCTCATTTCCTATGGAAAAGGAAATGGACTGGCTGCCAAGTGCTTAGAATTAGTAATAAGCTGCCCAGAGAAGAGATGCAATGAGTGCAGGTCGCTTAGTGAGCAGGGTAAAATGGAATCCATTTCCAAATGGAGATGGATGGAGTGAAGGAGAAAGGAAGGAAGGGTCAGTGACGTGTTCATCGGATGTTGGCCAAATTCCCATACAGCATTCCTTGGTGGGCAGACTGTGTCAGACATGTCTCAGTAGGTCTGGCCTGTCAAGAGTCAGTGCGGAGACGAAGGGACAGATGGGGAAAGGAGACAGGATATAATGGAATGTACATGATGTCACCCAAGGGACATGTTAACTGAGTTTCTTTGTTACCAATTTGATGGTGTATTAGTGCCTGACCTTGCAGCGGGGATTTGGACCTTCCTTCCCTCGCTCGTTTTCCTTTGCTGTTTGCTTTTTATCTTCTTGAAGAGCAATAAAGATGCTGAACTCCAGAGAGCTCCTGTGGGAATTGAACTCTTCAGATACAGCATTGCTCTGGAAAGAGAGATGGAGGAAGTTGTGAGAGTAAGAATGAGGTTTGTCAGGAAAGCTTGGGCGAGGAGCTGAAATCATTGAAACAGTACAACTGGTAACAGGACAGGGTAGTTGCCTTACTCATGTGTCAGAATCTTCCCACGCCATGACAGATTCTAAATATGTGACAAAACTGTGCTGAACAGTGAAGGATTCTCTGTCATATGTCCGCTATCTGTCTTCTACCTATGGAGGGGACAGGAACCTTTGTTTTGGTGGCAGAGGATTCTCGGACGAGCTGCCTGCACTGATCTGTGTGGATGACTTTGTCTGCTGGAGATGAAGGTGTGACTGAGCAGCGAGGCAGCTGGGAGGGCTCTGGGGAGCAGAGTGCAGGTTTGCAGACAGGTCTGACTTGAGTGATGGCTTGTCAGGCCTTGAGGAGTCTGGATGAGTGCCTGGAATAGAAACACTTGGAGACTTACTGAACACAGAAAAGCCATCCGTAGCTCAGGTGGTCCCAGAGCTGCACATTGTTAGGGACTGGGTGTGCATTCTGAATGAATATCCCCGTAGGCTTGCTTTATTCTTGTACCTTGGAAGGTGCCTGCTGCTGGCCTCCAACACAGCCTGCTGGAATGAGTCATTCTTTGGTGTGAACCACAACAGATGTTCTTCTGAAAGAAACTACTGCAGAAATGCTTTAAGACAAAGGGAACTCTGAATGCTTACAAGATACATCCATGACTTCTTACTGATTTGGCTAAATTTTGCTGGCTCACTGGTTGTTGAAAGCAAGCAGAGGAAGTTCTCTGGTCTTTGGGGTTTGGAGAAGGGGGGCAAATGAGTGTTTTCCTCTGACTTAGGAGGATCCTGGGCCCTTTTGCAGTGGTAAATCAGGCTGACCTCTGCAAGACAGAGCAGGATATTGGAGTTAGTGGATGACTCTGGGAGTATGCAGAAGTTTGTAAAGATATCAGAGCTAATGATGAATGACATGTGTCATGTTCTGATTCCCTACACAACTCTGGCAAGCACGATTCAATACTTTGTTCTTACATTGTGGTTATGGCTTTGTCATCAACCTTGCAGTGGTCTGACACTGCTCACCTTTCTGCTAAGACCTGCCTTTTCCCTAGAACAAACTATTTGTAGCCCCACGAGCCACAGAGGAGGAGGTGTGGCCTGGTCTGTCCATAGAGTAATAGACATAATGTAGTACTTTGTGGATGACGTGGGTGTAATGGCTGCAGCTTGGCTTGGTTCTTGTCACTTGAGCACTTTTTTATGTGAGCTTCCAGACCCTGGCAACCTCTGAGGAGCAGGCTGTATTCATCATGGCTGTGGGAATATGAGGAAGCCATGGACAGTTCTGGTTTGGTCTAGACAAAGTTGCCATTGTTAGTTCTCATTGTTTTTCTCATGTCTGTGTGAGACTTTTGTACCTGGAGTAGGACTTGTTCTGTCCCTTGTCTCTGAAAACTTGTGTTCACTTCACCCCTGTGGTGCTGTCAAGCCAGCAAAAGAGTATGTGATGGTTTTATGTCGTGCAGCCAGTGGGAAGGAAAATAGTGTCTGAAATGACAGGCATTAAGTCCAATAAGGAGGAGACATTCATCATGGATGTGGAGTCATATTTTCTGTCACCTGAGACTGTGAAAAGGTGCTCGTGGTAAAGCTTACTTAAAATATGTTTAGTGTTCTGTCTTGGTTTGAGACAATTCGGAGGAGGTGGAGATGTCAGACGGAAGTGTCCTTCTTTGGATTCAGTGCCCCTGGTTTTCTCCAATACAGAGAGAGACCGAATATGTGCAGATTAAGTGAAAAAATAACTCTTTACCAAGAAGAGTGTCAACAATAATACTGATGAAACTGGGCTAAGCCAACTAGTGAGGAGAAACCTCCCAGGCCCCTGCCCACTGGACCAAAATAGGATGGTGGCTGGCCTCCCCCCACCTGGAAAACCTGGCAGGAACGGCTGGAGAATCAGTGCTGCAGTGAGGCTGCAGCGCTGGCACAGGCAGTCAGAGTAGGGCTATGGATCCCCCGGGCAACTGTAAGGATCCACAAGACACCTGCTGAATCCAGTGATGAGACTGAGGCGCTGCAACCTCAGTGCTCGTTGGTCAGAATGGTGGCTGCAGTCTCATCAAAGTGGTGGTTGCAATCCAGATCTGTCGAGGTGATGGCAGAGGTCCTGTGTAGTGAGGGAAGAAGACTCCTGATGTTGAGTGAAGTCCGAGTGTGGTCTTGTATTGGGCTCTCGTGGGATAAGGAGTTCTTCACTGGATGATGTAATACCTGTGTGGGATATTTCAGAAGTCTTTGACACCTTCTATGATGTTACAGCTGTCTGTTACCTCAGGACAGGTGGATCCATTATGACCATCAACAGAGATGAATATCTTCAGGCTGTGTGTGTGTGTGTGTGTGTAAATTGTCCTGGTGCTTCCCCGAGGGGAGTTACCTCAGATGAGTCATTTGTGCAAGTACAAGGAAACAACACCCAGCTCAAAGCCTGAGGTGGCAGGTGTGCATGCCCTCAACACCTGGATTGTCTGAGTCATCAGCATTTCAGTCTTTCACACTTGTGGATACATTCTTAGCATAATAGTACCACTCCTATCTTAAGTTCCTGCCACATTTTAAATTAGTAGACGTATCTAGGGAAAAGGGAAAAGGTGTGTACCAGAATCTTTGTGTTACCCAGGACAGTGTTCCTAGAGACATTTGGGGTTTCTTTCTTATCTGAAGATCTCTGTGTTACCAAGGTACACTGGAATTTAACCTATTGTTAAGAGCAATCAGCTAATGCTAAACCTTGCTTATTTAAATAACTATATATACCGAAAGTGAAGGTGTGTAGTAAATTATGGAAAGCTTCAAGAGGGAACCTGACCAAGGTTGTACACAAGTAACAAAATGTGGAAAATAACTAATGAAATAGGGAAAAAAAGGATTGCTTGAATGTCATCATCTGGACTAAGATGTTTTTCTTTGGATATTTTTTAGTTGCTATTTCAGTTTACTGGACTGTGATAAGTATAGTGGGTACAGTAGAAGATGAATGCTGAGTCTGAGATGGAAAAGAGAATGTTTAAATAGAAGACATGTTTAATTAAAGAAAAATACCTAAGAAACTCCAGTGTTTCCTAGAGGCCCAGAATGTGAGATTCAGCATAGGAGTTAAAATCCTGATCCATGTCAAAACCTGGAGTTATTTTTCTGCAGAAGAATGTTCAGCCCATCTATATCTGGAGGTTACTGAGATTGGGGAAAAAAAGGTGAGGGTCAAAACTCTGAGCTGGATCTAAATGTGCCCCAGGCAGAGCAGTCATTGGCTTCTGTACATCTCACAGGGAGATACGGCTTGACAGGGCGATAAGGTTCTGACCTGACCCATCCTTAGATTTCCCGTGTACTCTGTGATGAGGTAAAGCAGCCATGCTGGAGCAGAGCCCATGTATTGGTCAGGAGTTTCCAGCTCCCCATGATTGCCTTCGGAGCTCTACATAGCTGAGTTTGCATCATCATAAATGAAACTCCTGCTGAGGTCAAAGGGCAGGAGTTCATCTATAAATGAACATTCCTCAACCTCTAGTTACATGTTGGACCTTTGAGATCAGCTCTAACAAGCGTACTGCAAACAGTGGATTAGTTTGTTGCATGCCAGTGGGAAATTAAATGTGTCTTCCAAGTTCTTGTCACTTAAAATTTGCTGTGACATTTACTGCGTTTGACAAAATGCAGGAAAGAGGTTCCAATTAACCAGGACATCCAGCAGTGTGAATGGTGCAGTTTATTTTGGAGGCATGATATTCAGAAAGGTCAGTCTCTCAGTCAGCTGACCTCGACCATTTGTAGTGTTGGCTATGGCTAATGAGCACTCGGCTCAGTCTGTAATGGGGGCTTTATGCAGGGAAAATCCAGATAATAGATGTGTGGGGAAACTAGCTCTGTCTGATGGCTGTGCACTGGGGAGGGGGTTTGCGAAAACTCTAACATAGGAGGAAAAAGGAGCCTGAATCCAGTGTTAAAAGCTAGGAGCATCTTCACAGTCAGTCCCCTTCCACCTAAGTGGAAATTGTTGCTGTCTTAGTGCTTCTGCTCGGGCTTGTGAACCGCACAGAGCTGTATGTAACAGGATGGCGATTTCAACTTGGAGCAGGGTAGTATTTCCTTGGAAAAGGTAAATGGAAGCATATTGCTGCATCAACATGATGCACTCACTGTTGACAAAAGCTTGAAGGGAAAGTGGCCAAGTCTCACGATAGACCGATGTTCTTCAGCTCCTTTAAATGTTGGTATCAGTCAGTTGCAAATAACTCATGACTTGTACCAAAATTCATGGCACCTGCTGGCCCTTTATGTGGGCTTGTTCCAGCATTAGTATTGGGCTGTAGTATTTCTGTATGTCTGAAAACAGACATTTGGACTGAGCTTCCATAAATGATGCTGGATTTATACCAAGTTCACCCTCAGGAAACAATTAACATGTAACTGGCCAATAACATTCCCTTTCTGCTCAAAGTTTTGGGTGTTTGGGTTAAAAATGTGTCATTTTCCTATGTCCCAACAAGGCCATGTTTCACAAAAACTGTTAAATGCACTCTACCTAAGTTCCTCTGTTAAGTGAAACCTGGCAGGGCAGTACTGGTTGGCAAGTGAAAACTCTTGGAGCTGGTCGCTCTTAGTCCACCCTGGTCTTGGATAAGTGCTTGGGAGTGCCCATTTGGAGGAAATGAAAAATAATTCAGTATGCTACTGGGATCTTTCTGAACTTCACTTAAGACGTAAGGATGAACATGTTCTTTGCTAAGTATTCCTGCTTCTTAATACTGTATTTGTTTTCCTTCTTTGAACTTAGCTCCCTGTATCCACAGTTTCAGGGGGTGTTCAGGACTTGCAATTCAAGTACCTGGAATATACTGTGCTGTGAGCTAGGCATCCTTTAGGCAACAGGATTTACCTTATCCACTTTCCACTGGGCTCTGTTGAATTCAGTGAAAGTGGGACTCCAGCTTCCACTGGCATTGGGAGAGGGAATGATGAGAGTAAGAGGACTTGGACTGTTTTAAGTTGGTGGCAGTGGGATCACGGGCCAGAGCAATAATAAGATAGTTGGCTTGAGTGTCTGGGAGAAAATAAAAACAAGAACTTGGAATGGTGGAGTCTGATACTGTCAGGCTTTTAGCTGAAATGGGCTTCCTGAGGCACAGTGCGAAAGAAATAATTTCGTGAATTAAATAGAACTCCCTTCATACTGAAGTCATAGCAACCAAATGACCTCACACTGCAACTTTACTCCCCCCTCCTTTTAGTTGTTTCTTTACTTTCCTACAATATGTTATTCTTGTTGTTTGGAATCATGGGGAGGAGGGAGAGAGGGGAAACCAACCTGTGTAAAAATTAGCTTTGAGTTATTCCATCTGTGGACTCTTAATTTTGTCATGAAAACAGAGAAGCCTGGCAGGAAGCAAGCTTGTGACTGGCTCCATGTATCCTCTTGTCTGGAGCTGGGTAAGGAAGTGTGGCATTTAGAATGAAAGCAAAAGCTTCATTTCTGGAACTCTGAGTGTTTGCCCAATTCTTTGACCATCTGTTTTTGTTGACAACCACCTCTTTGTGTTGTGCCAAAGTTATTTTGGCTTTTATAATCCGTAGATGTGTGTGTGTACATGGTGGTGTGGTTGTGTGTGTCTGCATGTGGATCATTGGGGCGCTGCTGTCTGGGTCAGACTGTGGGAAGTAGGATATTGAAAGGCAGGTATTTTGTGAGGATAGAATTACAGTGACTAATCCTGGCTTCTCTGAGACACTTGAGTCCTGTCTGTGTTGTTATCCTGTCTAAAAACTGCCACCTTCCAGTGGCTGCCCTTAAGTGGTTCTGGTTGCATCACAGCCATTTGGAGTATGCAAGTACCTGCCTCAGAAATCACTGCTGGGATGAACAATCCTGATGGAGAGCCCAGCAGCTGACTGAAGGTGGATAGCGGATGGCTCCCTGTGCTCTGTGGTGCTGGAGCAGGGGCCTGTGTGATGGTGCTGGCGTGGAGGTGCTCAGCCACCTTAGCCTCTCTGGGGCTGCCCTTCTCTTGCATTCTTGGTATTAGTTATAGGGTAATTATTCATTCCCTCTATCATTTGACTGCTGATTTTATCCACTATCAATATGGATTGGAGATATACTGAGCAGCTGATATTCGGAACTCCATCATGGAATTGCAGAAGCATGTGGAAATTCAGCCTTAAAATCTAGCAAGAGACTCTTGGTTGAATGTGTTTCCTGTGTTTTCTCTACTTAAAATGTCTTTGTTTTCTTCTGAAAGCCATGCAGAGAAATGGAGCATTTTCTGTGCTGCTTTCCACATAGTGAGTTTTTTCAGCAGTGCCTTCCAAACTGTTGTTGGCATGAGGGTAGGCTGGACTGATGTCTATAGCCCGTGACAGCAGCAAAACGAGGCTAACAAATACCCTTCCAAGGATGCAGCGTGACAGCTTCATCCATCCCGCTGCATTTGCATCGGGAGTGTGGAATGGCTGCGTGTCATGGGCCACTGCCACTGCACACAGTCATTTATTTAATAACTCGTGCGCAGGCATTTAAGGGGAGCCCGCAACACATCATTGTAGGGGAGACAAATAAGAAGTTAAGAGATGGCAGCTTTCAGAGGAGTCTGGTTTGTGCTATTCAGTCACCATGACTTCAAATGTTCAGCAATGCCTCAGGTGTAAAGCAGATGGAGTTTTTGTGGATGGTGGCAAAGGCATGGGCTGTGGTGTGGTGCAGGGGCTTCGCTTTGTTTTCCTCTGTGATGAGTTTGAGGGTGGCCTTTTCCCAAGATAAACTTATTCCCTTGAAATATAAAGCATTAGAGTTAATTATGTAGCTTGCACTAGATGTTTCTGGCATGTGAACCAGGTAGATTAGACCTGCTTCAGATCTGGATGATTACTTATTTTTCCCTAGAGCTTTGTTAATAGACCCAGAATTGAGTATCTTTGTTAGTCAAGATTTTCCAGAAATGCCAAGTGCTGCAATTTCATCCTGGGGAGAACTGATATAAAGTGGAGTGCCTTGAAATCCACCTTCTTAAATATTTATCTAGATAGAAAAATGGAGAAAATAAAACACCTGGAATAGGTAGTCACTTCTGAAAATCTGTTCATAAGCATAAAGGAAAATCCTTCTGTCATTTTAGACACATTTTGAGGGATTACCTTTTACTCCTGTGCTTCCATGTACAAATGAGGTGTCTGAGGTCAGTGGGATTTGTTGACTGTACAAATGCCTCTGGTGAGTGCTGGTGCAGTTGGGAACAGGCATGTTACTTCACAAACAAAATTGGAAATACAATAAGGAAGCCAGGACTGAATTCAGATGGGGACAGTATGTTATGCTGATAAAAAGGAACAGTGGAAGTTTCGTTGATATGTAAACAGAGACTTTTTCTGTGAAAAATAGAAGGCAGGTTTTTAAACTATAGAGCCCAGATGTGAAACTCCTAAACCCTGTGCAAACACTTAAAATAGACATTTTTCACTGCAGTGGGAATGAAGTATTCTTAATTTTTCTCATTGGTGGGAGCCCAATTTTAACAGCATAAAAAAGGTTTCATGTTGTCTGCTCTAAGAGTAAGTCATCAGAGTAACTAGAGAGGAACACCAGAGGTTGTCACTCTCCCTTAGCATCAGCAGTGCTGAAGCTCTTGGAGTGTTTTCCTCACAGCCAGGCCAGTTCTGACCCTTCAGTTCTTGTTTGCAGAACTCATTGTGTGCACAAAGTGTCTCCTGGGTTGCTTTGCTTAGTAACAGTTAAGAATAAAGGGCCTCAGAAGTGAAAAAGCATTTCTGTTGTCAAAGGCCTGGTGAAAGAGATGTTTGAAAAATAAAAACCAACAAGGGCAGAAGCTGCACAGAAGAGTAGAAAAAAGGCTCAAGCAAGAGGGATGACTATTCTGTTGTGTTAATTATCACTGACCTAGCACCCTGTATTTCCTATGTTGATACTGTTATTTGATGTTGTACTGTGAGTACGGGATGGCTGTAGAGGTTACAACTACCTGCTTGGTAGGTGAGCGAGTGGTTCAGTCTTGCCCAGAAACTGGAGTAGCTCAGCAGCTGTTTTGTGTGTGCAGCTGGATCAGAGATTTGAGAGAGAAGGGGGAGCTCTGGAGCCAGGTGTGGGGGGAAGGTTACTTGTCTGTGTGTGTCAGACACCTAAGCTGGGTTCTGCTATTGCCACAAGTTGGCATGTTACTGGAAGATCCACATGTGGGCTGATCTATGGTGTCCCCTGTGTCTACAGTCACATGCTCGGGCTGCTTAGAAATGCTGAGGGGAAGGAAAACGTACTTGGAGGATTGGCCACCTGTGCCCTGTCCATACCTGGAATACACAGGAAAAAATGAGAGCATGTTCTGCAGCTCCGGAAACCAACATCGAGTCATTACTCAAGCTATCTGTTGGTACAAATTGATGGCACCTCTTGGATTTTGGTGGCGTATCATCCATGAAAACAGGCATAGACGGTGTCTGGGAAGGCGTGTAGCAAGAACAAAATGTTTCAGTTCCATGTAGTTCTGTGGTGCCGTTACCTGGTCATCTTTAGGGAAGGCTGATATTTTAATATCAGTCTTTAATAACTATTAATAACTTTAATAATGCTTTCCAAAGGAGTTAAAAGTGCAGAAAATTCTGCTTTGAAAAATGGTGGGCTGAAAGGCCTCTTGAGCTTCCAACTATAATTCTTGGGTTTTATCAGTCTATTTGATGCATTCTTTGTCACTAAGGAAGTATTGGAGACTTGGTATTCTGTCTGGGAAGATTGTTTTAGTTAGCACAAATCCTGCTTGGCATCTGCTAAATGCTTGGTGGTATATTGAAGAGATTGAGTGTTAATCAAGGAAGTTAATCCAAACCTCAGTTTCTTCGAGAAGAAAAGGAATTACACTAGTGTGTGATGACCTGACTAATTTTGATGAGAATTTTACATTACAACAGTCTGATCTTGTTAATGTGGTTTTTTTCTGTAACTTTTAAATTGGATTTAGGCTAGATTGAGTTGTAGCAGGTCAAATTACAGCAGCATCAAAAGACAAAAGCCTCTGTGTCTTCTTCGACTGCATAAGTACCATGAATGGAGAAACCCCCATTTACTCTGTCAGTTCTACAAATAATGTGTAAGACAGGAGAAAGCAGAGGAGCAAATGAATTTAGGGGAAGCCACACAAACCCTATCTCTAAACTTCAAACCTGCTCATGAGGCATTCTGGGTTTCTGTGTTGGTTAACAGCCTGATTGGTAGTGTCTGATTTGGTAGGGTTCTACTTCTAAAAAAAGCCTGTCCATTTATGTCAGTGGGACATGGCACATTGTGGTTTAAATGCACTTTCCTTAACTCTAAAGCAGTTAAAACAGTTTGAGGTGGAACACTAGTTTTGCAGTGATGAAATGAAAAAAAAAGACCAGAAAGGAATATTTGAGCATGTGGATAAATAGAAATGCTCTTTTGTTTCCTTTTTTTTGTGCTTCTGAATGTTGTAGACAAGTATGGGAAAAATGCTAGATTTCTGTGATGTGCTCATGCTCCACATCCCTCGAATCCATCTGTGGCTGCAGAGCTGTTGCTACACATGGGCTCTGTGTGCTGCATATTTTGCAAACAGCTACACCTACTCGTAGGCAGCACGAGGTATTGGGGCTGGGGTTGCCAGGCTGCTGGATGTGCTCAGAGCCTGCCTGTCCTGAAACTGCATCTTTCAAACCTGACTCACTGCTTTGGCTGAGTGCTGGCATCACAAAATCCTGCGAGATGAGGGCATGGGTAGCTCTCTGTGTGTGAATGGAAAATTTAATGGGGAAGGGTTAACGAAGTCCCGAGGCAAGCACCAGTGAAACTGCAGCTTTTCTGTGAGCGGGGGTGTGTGTGGGAGTGGATGAAGGCAGGTGTGAACTGTGCTTGGAGAAATCAGAACTCTCCGTCTATGCCGTGTCCTGTCGGAATATTTGTCTGGTTCATTTTGGCTTCCCCCCCATGGATGTGTTGTAAGAATAACTGTGTTCCCCATCCACCCTCTCTCCTCTTCTCTTCCCCACCCCCCCACAAGCTGGAGGGCCAGAAGGTGGGGTGGTACCTCAGGATAATGGTAGCAGAAGGCAAAGGAGGCAGACAGCTGGCAAGTTCTGCCCCAATATGCTTCTCTGAAAGAGGCAAGGAAAATGCAGAAGATGTGATGCCTGAATGGCTCACTTTGCAGCAAAAGGGAAGATTAAAAGTAAAATTAGTTAACATCTTGCTCATTTCAAACCACCACACACCAGCTTTTTACTCCTTCCCCCAGCCATTTATCTGTGGCTTTATTTTCTGAGGGCAGAAGAGAAAAGTCCCTTGGAGTCCTGGGGCTTTGCAGAAATCCATGTGGTGAGCAGCACTGCGAAAAGACTGAGCTCTCCAGGTAGCCCTCCTAGCTCGGTAATCTGTATGAGCCCAGGCAGCTGCAGCAGACAGGCAGCCACAGGCCTCTGCCAGGAGCTTCTCTGTTCACTGTACTGACTCACATACTCAACAGTATGTGAGTGTGCAAAGGCAGAGGATGGGGGCAGAGGCCTCTGGAAAAGTTCAGTCTGAGAAAGGAGCTCTTAAGGGAATCTAGGACTTTAGATGTGTTGAGTAGGGGAGATGCTGCTGTTCTCTGTAGCTGCTAAAGGGGAGGGTGTAGAGAAGGCAGAGCTGGATGCTCCTGGAGGTGAATTGTGAGAGGGACAAATGGAAAACAGAAAATCCCAGCTGAAGGAAGGGGAAAATTAATTCCCTGGGAGCGTGGTGAGATATTTGAACAGGGACCTGGAGTGATGCTGGGATCTGCATTCCCATAAGTGGTCAAAGCTTAAATGAGTAATAGGTTACCCTAAAAGGTTTTTGTTTCACTAGCTGCCACTTCTTTGGACAGTCTGACCAATACACCCCTTACTGGCAGGTAGCTCAAGGTGGATGGTGGGCTGGGAATGCTTGTACTGCTGGGAACAGTGCTGTGATTCAGGACAGCATTTCCTTGTGCCTGTATTGTAGGGGGTGGGTCCAAGTCATCTGAGGGTCCAATGTCTTGTTGTGTGGGCAGCTGCTTTTTGAAGAGGTTTCTGTTCCAGCTAAGCAAAAATCTGGAAAGTTGTGGTGGTTGGTTTCACATAATGCTGTTGAAGCAGGACCTGGGCCCTCGGTGAAGCAGATGGCAGCATGTTGAGCAGTGGCGAGCAGAGACTGGATATTCACTATAGACCCCTCTAGCAGCAGCACTAAGGGCTTTGTTCTGCCACCTGAGTTTCCCAAGTACTCCTGTGAAGCTTGCTGCACCTGTGAGTTAAGACTGGAACAGTGGATATTTGGCTCTGAGTGGTTACTGGTCACCACCAGAGTCTGCAAAGCGATGGAGAGGAGTAGGGGAAGCGGTCATGTGAATCCTTCCATCTCCACTGGAAGTAGTGACTAACCAGTCTTAAATGTGTACAAAACACTTTTTCTGTATCAGCACAGTGAAAGTACAGCTAAATGATCATGGAATTATTGTACAAACACATCATTTTTAGTACAGTTGTGTAGTTGAGGATGATTCGGTTACTGTTGTTTAATTGGACAGAAACAGATAGATGTCAGTGCAGGGTGCTTTTGAAAATTCCTCTGTTACAAACACCCTAAATCCACATATCAGCGCTTTCAGTGCAAATCAGCGAAACTAGCACTTTGGAATTGGGAAAAGCAGCTTCCAAAAGCTGTTTGCTTAATGCTCATGGCAGGCTCCTGAACTGTTTGCTCTGGGTTGTTGCTGCAGATTGGCTTCTGTTCCAGCTGGAATGGAGCTCTGATCCAGCATCATAATTCTCGCACTGGACCAGAGTACTGTGGGAAAGACAACAAACAGGGAAGTTAATTTGTTTGCTGGTTTTGAGGCCCAGGTCTCTGAGGTGTTTGTCGTTGTAGCAAGGCCTTTATGTGTCAGAGGTGATGGTGCTCCTTTATGTCAGCCTGATTTGTGATGTAGTCTGCACTTCCCATGCTTGTGGCTCTGTGTGCTTTGGGCTCCTAAGCAGAGTTCATAGCTAGGGGCTCTTGTCCTTAAACTTTCACCTGCAGCTCTAGTTCAGTAAGTGCTATTCTCTTTCTGAATCTCATTTAAATAAGCCAGGCCCAAATGATTGCTGGCACTAGGGAATACCTGAGATACCTTTAGTGAGGCTTCCCTCACTAAGGGTCCGTCTTTTCTGAGCAGACAGGACCTTAATGCCCTGGGCTGTGTCCTTGTGTCATTTCACTGGAAATGTTCAAGTCTTCCATCCCTGTTGTTAAGGCCTTGTGGCTGTTTTGGTAATGACTCACATTATGTATCTCAGGTTACTGTAAGCAGTTGGGTTTCCCTGAGGTGTTTACATGGTTGTTGTGACATCAGCATGAGTAAAAGAAAAGGCTTGTGTCACCTGCAGGCTACTCAACGTTAGCAGAGGTGGCTCTAGAGTGCCGAGTTCCTCTGTTACATGCATGTATTTTTCATATATATTTGCCTGCATATCTCTAATGGGGTGGGGGAAAAAAGTACAGTAATGATAGGAAGTTTAGTGCTGCAGGGAGTTAATTGCTTCTCATCAGTGCTTATGTCCGTCTGGCTTTATGGGAGGCAACAAACCTTCATTGGATGTGCTCGTTAGCCATCCTGTAAATCACAGGGTTGCTCTGGCATCTCGCATATTGTACTCCTATTAGTGGGCTTTGTTTCCACTTAGCTGTGAATGAAGAGTGGTAGGCACTGGGATGGGGATAGATTTGAGTCTCCACTTAGGAATGCACCAGGGAATGACCCTTTTAAGCTCCCTTGTAACAATTTGTAAGTGGAAGTTGTTTGAGTTGGCCACTTAAACCTTGATGAGGGAGTTCTCTGGCTATGTCAAGAGCAAACTTAGTGTCAGGAGCTGCTTTCCCAGCAGATGGGAGAACACTGGTCAGGGATGTGTGGTCATTGCTGTTGGTACACAGTGTGAAAGTGCGGTCACTTGTCCTGGTGGCATCTCTGTGGGGCACCCGATCCTTAAAAATAATAGCCTTAAAAATTTAATTCAAAGGACTTTCTCCTTTCTGTCAAAATAAGCCAGTTGTATCAAAGAACAGTTTTTGTTCTTTCGATGTCTTGATAAGAAATAAATAGTGCTAGTAAGGGGTGCTGGCTCCTCTATTCCAGGACAAAGTTAAATAATGCCCTGGAGAACCTGCCTTGTGCAGCTGCCGAGATGCCCTGTCCCCAGGCGTGGCGGAGCACTGCCAGGCTCCATACGTTCTGCGGTGTAATGGATGGGTGTGGGGTGACGAATGGCATGTGCCTGGGCACCCCATTAGAGCTCAGGCACTGCAGGAAGATTAATTGGGTCCTATTGTGCCAGCATCTTTCAGGGCTCAACATATTGGAGGTCCATCTATCCATCTTCTGCACCAGGTACAGCACTGTGTGCTTGAGTCAAGGAACATACTGGCGAGTTAGAGTTGTGTGCAGATAGATGGGGGCCGTGGCTGGCTGCTGCAGCCTCTGCAACCTGGGCACTGCGGGTTCAACACAGATGGAAAGAGAGTCTACAGGAGTGTTTGTTTTGGATAGAAACTGCTGCTACATTCCTTGTTACTGTTAGTGTTTTCCCTTAAATCTTTCAAATCCCAGCACTCTCACCAGGTGGCAGCCTCCAGCATGCCAAACTGGGAGCCTAGGGATGTGGGAATCTGAGTCTGGCTTGCAAATCAGGGCAGGAAGAAGGGAGGGGGGGAAACCCCTAATCTAGTATTTGCTTCTGGATTTTTTAAATGTTCAGATTTTTGGAAGCTTTTCAGAAGCTGCCACCAGGACAATGAGCAATGTGCTGATTTTTTAAAAAAAATTTTGAAATGCTATGGGAAACTATTACCTTCCTGTGACTGTAGAAGTCAATGGAAATAGCACAAGTGTACATGGCCTGTAACTTGTGAATCTCCACTGAGAAGTGGAGACTGAGACTGAAGGCAGGGAGAACTCTGCTAATTCCTGCAGCAAGAAATCTGTGGATGGAGAATTGTGGCTTGGGTGGGGACGAGGTGGTGAGGTATGCTGGAGACAGTGAAAAACTGGGAGAGCAAAAGTGCTTGCCAGGAATAGATTTGATACAAAATGTCACAAGAGAGAGGAGGCTGAGGGTAGGGCACAGGGAACCCACTGCTTGGATAATAGCAGGGGAGGAAGCTAATCTAGTTACTAACCAGGGATAATTCCAGGGGTGTGGAGATATTAAGGAAGTGACAGTGCATTTTATTCTACATCCCTCATGGGCCTAGCTGTATCCTATTAATTGATTTGCTGCCAAAAACTCTGCATGGATAGTTTGCTCAGGTATCAGCTCTGATTCCGTGGCTGATCTGGCATTGCTTAGAGCCTCAGCAACAGAAATAAAGCAGAAGGCAGGAATTCTAAATCCAGATCTTATCTCCTGTGTTGGATGTATGGGAAGCCAACAGATTGGTAAGGCTCTAGTAGACTGCACAGGAGCTGGGGCGTGGTAAGGTGGGGCTGAAGCTGGTTTTAGAAGCCCCAGTTGCTCCCAGCTGAATGTTTTAAAAATCAGATTCTTTGATAGGGACTGAAGGACAGCTGTGGGAGAACCTGCATGTACTTCAGGATGAGAGAGGGAAGACAGCAGGAGGCTTTAGGGATATATATTCCTTGTTCTTGTGGCTCTGCACCTGTCTCCTGGGTAGTTGGACAGTTTGTTTTTATGACTGCAAAATTCCACCTAGGCCTAAAGAAAATGCAAGTATCTGGATTGGTGATAAGTGAGGCAACCTGAAGGAGACGTGCTTGAAAGCCAAGTTGCATAAGGATGGGAGATGGCAGTAACCATTTTGGAAGAACCTAGGGCTTCCAGCCAGACTGTGAGACCATAGAGCTTACAGGCTCATGTGCCAACACCACCCAGTGGGTTTCCACCTGTATACTCTGCTGGTCCAGTTGATATATCCACCACCCCTGTCTGCATTCAGAGGTACAAGGCTTCCCTTTCCATCCTAGCCTAGAAGGATCACAAGGCCACACACATGGAGAAGCTTGTTCTTGGAGTACAGGGAGAGTTTTGAGCTGCTGAACATTTGGGAAAATCAGCTACTTAATTAGTTGCCTGTTTAGGAAATTACTATTGGAAAAGGTCCCTGTGTGCCTAATGGAGTTCATGTCTTGGTCCATAATCTAAAATAGGGCAGGGAAAGATGGAAGGTTGAGGCAGCAAAGGTTTGCAAATAATGCTGTGGCTTCTGTATCTGGATTTTTCTGGCCAAGCTCACTCTCCCAGCCAAAAGCATTCAATAACATCCCTCCCAGGCTGCCAGGTTTAGCAAAGCTCTGGAGTTCCTTTTTTTTTTTTTTTCATTTTTCTTTTTTTCCTGCCCGCCTGTCGGGCAGTCTGGACTCTTGGAGTGAATTCCTGTGCCTGTGTGTGCAGAGCTGCTGAGAGATGGCTGCCTGCACTGATGTGATGTCCCTGTCCCCTGCTCCTATTACATGCGTTTGCAGTTTAATAATTACGTGTGGATGGCAGAGTCGGTGCCAAGGCCCTGCGCATCCAGAGTCATTTGGTGAAGGAGTCCATTATGCTTGTGGCTCACAGTGATAAATTCCCTGTGATGGTGGCAGCTCACAGCAGCCTCCTCTCATAATGGCATTCTGCTCCTGTTGGCAGCCTTCCTGGGCAGGAGACACTGCCCTGAAATAGCACAAGTGATGAGAACAACAATGGCTGCACAACGCTGGGACACCAAAACATCATGGAGGAAGCAGAGTAATTCCTTTTCTGCGATGACTGTGTTTAAGGGAACTTGCAAACGAGATGGTAACTGGGTGTCTGGATGTTCCCAAGGCAAAAAAAAAAAAAAGCAATGGACTAACCAAAGAGATGCATTCCTGGGCATGAGGGGCTGAATACAGTTTTCAAAAGTAGATGAAAGGGATGTATGGGATCTGCCTGTCCTACTGCAGTAAACCTGCATGGAAGAGCCCTTTGGAACTTGCTAAGACATAAAGGATGGGACAAGAAGTGGAGTGGAGGCACAAATGACAACATCTGAAATGGGAGCAGCTTCCAAATTATCTGTCCAGATCCTTTTGTTTGTGGTGTATTGACCTCAGGAATAGCACACTGACCCTTTGAAGGATTTGTGCCACATTGATGCTTAATTAAACAGCACTTGCTGTTTAGTATGGGCCAGAGTGAAGTGGGGGCAAGTGTATGTCAGGAGTTTAAGGGTTTAGTTATTAGGATGTAAAATAATAATCAAGAAAGCTATTTCTAGTGGAAGCAGTTTACTGTAATGGGTAAAATACTTTTGGGAGAAGAACCTGATATAGCAGTGTTATTTCTAGAGATGGCTGATATGTTCTGCAAGGGATTTGTACATGACAAAATTCCCAGAGAATGGCCAGAGGAAGGATTTATGCATCATTTGATGGAGAACTTATCTTCCTTCCTCTCCTGTGTTTCTCCTGAAGTCAGCCCAGTTATCCCAGATTCTGGGGTAGTAATCCACTTGAATTTGTGAGGGCAGGTTTTTATTTGCAGACATGTGGACATAGAGCTTTGTTGGGCAAATGAAAATGCAGCTTTAATGATTGGGAAATGGATAATACTGGTGAACTCATTAGGTATCAGTCACCTGTAGGGTGTTAGGTTGCCTGTTTCCTAATTGTTAATGTTAATTGGCTGCTTATCTATGTGTACTACATAAATGGTAGGGAGCTCCTGCCACAGACCTGGGCCCCCAGCTGGGAAGGGCTGGAAAAGGACAGCCTCTCCTGCCACGGAGCTCACAGCCCGGATGGGCTGGCTGAGGAAAATGAGTCTGTGGCCTGTGCTAGCCTTGGGAAAGATAACTTGAGTCAGGGAAGTGATGTCAGGGCTGGAGATGTAACAAGGACTGATAGTACTTGCAACGGAATGTACCACAGTACATACGGCTGAGCCAACAGATTTAAAGGGTCTAACCAAGGAAAGTGAAGAAACAATGAGGAGGGGAACTGAGACAGCCAGCCAAGCAACACTCAGTTACTGTATAATCAAGTGAATTATCTTGAAGTTCATAAGGCAGTCATTTAGAACTTCGGGAGCTCCAGAAGAGAAGAGCACCAAACCCCCCCGATGAAGCCTCTCAGAGACCTTACAAGGATATGTATGTATGCTAATAGGTGTTGTGTGAAGATGTAACAGGAATGCGGGGAATGAAAAATGAGTAATCATGTAGTGCTGACATATCAGCTGTAGTGAAGATACCTCTGTGTGCACTTTGGCAGAATGATGACCAATGCACCTGGTGCTGATTAAAGAAAGCCTTGACTTCTAAAATTCACAAGTTGAGCCTTAGAGGTTTTAATGCTGCTTTTAGGCAACAGAAGTGAGCAGTGAGTTGCTGTGCTGGCATTTTTCTGCAGGCCCCTTACCTGGGCCCTGTTCAGGGCACAAGAGAGCTTCAGAATTAACCATTTCATCAGCTACTTGGGGTATTTTTCAAGACTGTTTTGCACACAGGTGCGAGCAAAGCAGGCACAGTTTTTTGCTAACCAATTTATTACAAGTGTGGGTATTTCTTTCACTGGGTTATTTGCAAGTCCCTCGCTTCTGTCATTTGCCCTTGGCTGTGGAATAACCATAAAACATTTACTGCGAAGCCATGAAGAATCCATATGTCCATGTGATCTGTCAGGCCACCAAGAAGCCAGGGCTTGCGGGGTAGCATAAGGATATCTGAAGGTGACACATGCTGTCATTTGATGAACAGAGATGCAGAAGGGGATTCTGGCAGCCACTACCTTGGCCTTGACAACTTGTGATGGTGACCAGGTGGGGTGTGTTATCTTAATAGTCTGGAGCTCTTGTGAATTATTTGCTGATAGATGTAAACAGCTGTTATTCTTGGTAATGGAAAGCAATTAGAAACATCTGTACTCTTGGCGATGAGTAATGCCTCCCATCTTCACTGCTCCCAAGTGCCAGTTGGAAATAACTACATCATCAGATGGGGCTGGCAATCCACTCTGCATTATGGCCTGGTGATTCGTACTGAGCTGTGAAGAGCAAGAGGTGAAGTGCACTGGAGTGAGCCTGTACCTGAACTTGCCTGGGGTTCATTTCCCCTCTCAGGATGAGCAGAAAGAAGTTTGTGGTTTGGTTCCACAGAGAGAAGCTGGGTGCACCATAGCTCCCTGTCAGAGATATGAGGCCTCCATATCTCTGAGGCCTCAGGCAGGCACATCTGCCCATCTTGGAGCTTGCTGACAGCTGGGATGAGATTCTCGGTTTGGAGACAGTCCAGTAGAGGGAAGACCAAGAGAAGCCCAAGAGCTCGGGATCCAGCAGCTCCAGTAAGGCTTCTCAGATATGCTCAGAACACCCTACCGACAAGCAATAACTAGTGACACTAAAGTGTGTTGTGCAGGGAAGCTTTTTTGGCTCTTGGAGCCCTTTGAGGTGTGTTGTTGAAGAAAACTTGGGCTAGAGTCCTCCAAGTTGTCTTTATTCCTAATTGTAAACTATAGAAAACCCATTGCAGCTTTCTTTGGCTTCTGAATCACAAAATGTCACCCTTGATGTCCGCAGTTAGGGCTAAATAAATAGTATTTAACACAACAAAAAGTAGGGATAATTTAAAATCCTTAGCTTTCATGTTTTTTTAATGTGTGGTTTTCATTCACAATTTTCCAATGACTCTGGAAAAAATAAGCCAAAAAGGCCCCAGAATCTCTGTGGACAGATCTAGTTTAGCCCTTTGAGAGTAAGGATCATCTTTGCGTACGAAGAATTGTTAGCAGTGCTCCTGAAGTATTAGTGAGGAAAAGTGGCTGTTGGACCTGGATGGCTTGGCAGGGTCTAGTCTGTGATGGATGTTTTTTTCTACTTTTAGTTCACTACTTGTTTGTCTCTGTTTTTTAAAAATAAAGCAAAAAAGGGTACATCAGATAGCACTTTGCCATTTGTTAACTGCAGTGATACCTTTTACTTCCTGACAGTTCCTCTTGGTTATTTGTGGAGTCATTGCTTGTTTTCAGTCATTGCTTTCATTGTGCAGGTGTGCATAATTTTATAGCTTTCACAGTGTTTTAAAACAAATAAAGAAACGGTGCATTTCCTGGTTGTAACATCTCTGGTTAATAAATTGCAGGAATGGAAGGGATATGATTAGTTCCTAAATTGTAGTTTAGAATTTGAGAAAGAGTGTTAGATGAGTGAAAGTCTCTGAAATGGGCAGTAGAGGAGTAGAGTAGGTTGTTGTTCCTTTTCTTGGCCTACTGGTTCGTTCTCATAGGCTGCGTGGGTTAATTCCCCCACCCCAAATGAAGAAAAGCAGTGAAGTAATTAACACGTGAGACAGAAAATGTGAAACAGTATACTGTGCAGAGGCATTTCATGCTTTACTGGTTTCATTAGAAAGCTGAGGTGCCATAACAATAATTAATATGTTGCACAAAGACAAAATAGATATCTTATGCAAGGTCAGGGTATTTGGTGGCTTTATGAGGGGGAGAATGGTGCTGAAACCTCTGATACTGGTACCATGGAGAAGCAGTATCTATGCTTTTATCCTCCTCCTGTGTGGAGTGAGATGGTTGCAGGGAGGTAGGTAGGTATGGATGTTATTGGAACAGGCTGTTATCCTGATACTTCTAGGCCTGTCTGATAGAGCAGCTGCTTTCCTGAGGCTGCTGCTGAGGTGGGTGTTTCCTAAGGACTCTGAAGTATTGGGAGGGCTATGCTTAGAAATTACTACAGAATAGGTTTCCATAGGCGCAGTCTAAGTTGCTCTTAAAACACAGGTGGTTGTTGTCCTCCTGCCCTCCTGGGTTTGAGGAAAACCAGGACAAATAACTTGTGCATGCTGTATCTCCGTGCATGCTGTATCGCCATGCATGCAGGGCGAAATTCCCTTGTGATGCTTTGCAGTGCTGCGCTGCCCACACAGGGATGCTTCAGATCCTGGTGAAGCAAGTAAAAGGTGAACTCTTGGCTTTGGGGAATGTTGGATCATCTTTAATGAAGAGGGAGGCCTTCAGGTTTTGTTGTTCTTTGGTGCCTCAGAGCTAAGTGGATGCTTAGTTCCTATCCATGCCGTGTTCCCGAGGGTTCCTTCAGGTTCCAGTGGGAGCTAGCACAAGATCTACATTTTGTGTGTGTTAATGAAAAGAGCAAAATGGAGGAAGTGGAGCTGGTCCTTAGGATAAGGATCTCGGAGCAGCAGCCTGGAGTGTTCTTGGGTTAGTCTGTGGAGTGCCACAGGCCATGGTGTCCCTGTGCAGTGGGGTGTGCTAGTGGAGAGAACAGGTGGGTGCCAGGTAGGGCAGACAAAACTTGAACTGTGCCCCTGGATCTCGGCTGTGTTGGAGAAGTTGGGAAGGTGACAGGCAGTGTTGGAAGAGCACAAGTTGTAGGGATTGGTGTGGCTGTCCCAAGGACTGGGGTTTGATCACTGCTACTGCAGTTGTATGCCAAGGACAGCTGTTGGATGAGTGATTAAGATGGGCTCCAATTGCTGGGGTTTACTTTACAGATGTCATAAAAAGGCATTCTTCAAACCTGTTCATTCCTCCAGTGCTGCTTTTCCAGATGGGAATTACAGAGCAAGATTCAGTGAAATCTGCTTCCATGTTGTTTAACAGAAAAGAATTACAGTAACCTTTTCTAATCCTTTCATTTCAGGTTTGATTTACCTGCTATACTGTGATCAGAAATTTGTATAGTTTTACAGGATTACGTATTTTCGTGTCCTGTTCTGGAATGAGTGTAGTCTATAAAATGTTCTATGATTATTGTATTTTGAAAGCTGGGATTAACCTGTGATTCTTGATTAAAAAGATATCGTACAGAGATGGGGGTGAGTGGGGGTGGACGTTGAAATTGTTGCTTAGTTATGTCTCCCTTCTTGCTTGGAAGAAAGCAAAAATGAAGTGGATAAAGTTGGAACTAGGGAAGGTAGAATTCTTTTCACTAATTTAAACACTTGTGAGTTGCCTTGTGAACTGCCTGAATGGTTGGTTAACAACTAGGCCTTTGCTTACTCTGTTCTTTGATACTGGAAGATGGCAATGCTGAATATGTGGCGTTTGTAGCTCTGCTGAGGGTGGGATTGGCGTCCTCTGAGTTAAGGACTTCAGTACCCAATAGAAAGTGCCTTGTTAAGGCCAAAGCTGATTCACATTCAGGAAGTCATAGCAAAAAGCCTAATCTGCGCAAGCTATTTTTTTCCACTGTGGTGGCAGGGAAAGCAGTTTTTCTGTAGGTAGCAGTTGTTGTATACTCTATATATAGAGTTGCGGTGTGGGACAGGATTACCTGCTGCTGAAGGTGGGGTACAGGAATGCCTACCTCCCACGACCAGGTGACTGAAGAGGTGCTTTTGAATCATGTGGATAGAAGGAACACTTCCATATGTATATTTTATGTGCATATATATCAAAAAAGCCTAAATGTCTATATTGTTCATAGCATTGTCTTCAGCCTAGTACTGAAGTACTGGGACTGCTGTATGTATTTTATATAGAAGTGAGGAGTAAATCCACATGATTTGCTCTATTTCAATTTAAATCCATCTGAAAGTCTGTATTGATTATGCTGCCATTCCACCCTTGAGCAGGGGGAAAGTAAATAGTACAGGTCGACTTTGGTTGAGACTAATGTGAGAGTTTTGGTGACAAGATAGTGTAGTGGATATCTTGGATATCATATCCAGCTGTGTGAGGGCTGGATTTGGTTCTTGCCCTTTTTAGAGGAGAACAGCCAGCATTTTTGAGGAAGAAGGTTTTTGTAAGTGTGTAAAAAGAGCAGAGGGCAGTCCTGCCTACAAGATCAAGCCACTGCCTGGTGCAGAAGTAAGGAAAGTTGCTTTGCCTGGTGGGCAGCTTTTTGCGAAAAGGGCCGTGGTGGGTAGTTTCCCATTAAAAATACCTTTACACTTTTTTTCTCCCCTCAAAGCTGTTGTCTGCATAGTGCTGCCAACCACAGATAATGCGGTCCTTTTAAGGAAGCAGGAGTCAAGGGGATAACAAGGAATTGATTTCTCCATGCTAGGACGTGGTCCCGTTAAATACTTGAGGAGCGAATGGGCAGGCTGCAGTTGTGTGCTGTCAAATGATAGTCCTGGCTGAGCTGGAGCATAGTGTGCAAAATCAGAGCAGAAGTTCCAAATGGTAATGATCAGGCAGTTTGGTTAACTCTCTCTTCCATAGGAAATTACTCAGGATTATGCGCTCTCAGGAAAGATTAGCAAAGCTGAGGAATCTCCAGGTTGATAAATAGGAAGATTAGATGGAAACAGTGGGAAAGCTACTTAGTACTGAAGTCTTTGCCCTGAGAGCCAAAAGGAAAGCTTTTAACTAAGCGCATTTGGAAGGAACAAGCCTGAAATTGCAAGAAAAGATGGCATAAGGAGGGAAGATAACAGCTGGAACCCAAAGGAGCTTTTAGTTCCTTCTCCTTGCCATGGATGGGAACTTAGCAGGAACTAATACCAGGAACAGACAGTGCACAATAACCCTGACTGCAGCTGTAACTGAGACTATGTGTGGGCTAAGCCTCTGGCAGAGGCTCTTGGGGTTAGAAGAAGAGAAGGACCAAACCTGGGCTAGGCTGGAAACAATGGATACCTAATCATACAACCTGGATCGCTGATACAGCAGGAGAAATACTGTTTCTGTTCTGTATTCACAATGGCAGCTTGCTTGCAAGGATGTTCTGGGCAGTGAGTCTTCATAAGGCTTGTGAAAAGCAGCGTTTCAGCTCAAATGAGAGTTTTTTAGTTTCGGATTGCCACAAGCAATGTAGTTGGATAGTGCACAGAGAAGAAATAGCTTGTGATGAGTGAATGCTGGTTTGGATTTTTAGCATTTCTGACAAGTTAGTGTGTTGAGTTTATCTTTTGGGGCCGTTAACTGTTCCATCCTCCGTCAGGGATGAGATGTGGTGGGATGTCCATTCATCTGCAGCCTGTTTGAGAGTTGTGCAAATGGAAGGTCTCTTGTTTCTCCCTGAACTTTTTCTGAAGAGTTACCTGAGGCCAAGACCAACTTTCCAGCTGGTTTGCAAGAGTTGAGGTGACCTGAAGCTGAGGTGTCCTGCTCCCAGCACCCCATGTACCATCTGTCCCCTAGGGCATGCTCCCGGATCGGTGCCAGTGCTTGCTTTGTTGCCTTGCTCTGGAGGATGTGCTTGGATCCCTAGGGCTCTGGGATGTCGCTAAGGATGGAGCTCAGGGCCTGGTCACAGCTGACAAGTAGTGTGATGGACTAAGAAGAATTGCAGGCAGAGGAGCCAGGAGATTTTTTTTCTTAACTTGGTAACAAGTTAAAATGGTTGGAAACAACAGTAACACAGGGAGGCTGTAAAATACTGCATAAAACTGATAGAAGATGGATCTTTTTCCATCATTAAGAAGCTTTCACTTCTGTCCTCCAAGTGAGAAACTAGTGGTCATTTTGAAAAGAATTCTATTTCTCACTAGATTTCCTCTGCTTGCTTTTTAGTTTTGACATGCTTTTCTAACTTGTTCATTTAACATCACTGGTGATCCATGGATACCTGGATATAGCAAGGTGATAAAATTAATGTCTTGGAAGTCTCATACGTTCTGTATACTTGCTCTGTCAGGAAGTAATGCAGCAGAAACACGAGAACATTACACTGAATGATGCGGCAATCCTCTGTCGTCTTGCTGGTGATAAGCAGCCTGAATATTCCAGGGAAACATTAAAAATAAAAAAAACTCATTTCAGAAGGGGCAAAGTGACAGAGTAGTAAAACCAAGTGTGAGCATTTTTGATAGATGGCTATTTTTAAACACAAATAGAAAATCTTGCTTGTGGCCACTGTCTGATATGGAAAAATGTGTAATTGTCCTAGTTTTATTTCTAAAAATAACACAGTCGGGTACAATGAGTTTGAAGGATAAACAGCAAAATTACTAAAGAGGATTTTGAATTTTAGTGTGGCTGCCTTTCAGCCTTCCTGAGCATCACCTTCTCCATCACTTTCTGAAATGATTGTGTCATTAAAGGAAAAAACCAAATCCAAACCCTTTACAGGGAACCTGTTGTCACCTTTGTGTCTGGAGCCAGGTTTCATTATGACTGCACACTTTTTCTGTTCCTCCGTGTCTGCACCGTTAGGAGAGACCAGTTCCTTGTCCAACTATCCCAAAAACCTGCCTGGGTTTTCAAATCTGCATTAGTCTCTGGAATTTGGCACAGGAGCGTTCCCTTTACTGGTTCCAATGCCCATTACTTTCCTTGCTCGCTGCTCTAATTGTTTCATCTTTTGCCTCTTCCATGTTTCTCCTAGTCTTTTCTAGATTGGACTAATCCAAATGAGTTTGTATTATCTGCATAGGTCATCACCTCATTTCTCAGCCTCTTCTCTAAATCATGACTAACGACTGTAAATAACTCTGGTCTTAGTGTCTTGGGGCACCTCCTTGTTAATCTCCAGCCATTACATTAATTGACCATTTGATCCTAATCTCTCCCCTGCCCCTCCCTTTATCCCTCTGACTAACTTGCAGCCAGAATGTCTCGTCTGTGCACAACTACCTAATTTTTCTGGATGGTCTGATGAGGCACTTGGAGGCTTTTTGGAAGCCCAGAATAAGATGTCATCACATGCGTCTTGATCTTCTGCTTTGATGCAATGGCATTATATCAGGCATGATTTTCTACACTCTTCCGAGGCTCACTGCTGATTGATGGCACGGCTGTGGCTGCTGCTGCTCACTCCTTTTATTGACTTGTTGGCTCTGAGTGGAGGATTGAGGTGGGGAAAGAACTTAGAGACATGTATGTGGCAGAAGAGAAGGAAGAGAAACAGGGAAAGGGAAACGAGCCCTTTGTCCTGCTTGCTTGCACAGTATTTCTGCCAGCGTGTCACCATGTAATCTTGGAAATAAAAGCAGAAGTGGGAGTTGATTTAAGGCATTCCTGAGAGAGGTAAACTAAAGAAACTTTTCAGGATTATATATAAGTCTATCAAACTCTGTTCTGTCATTCACTCACCATTTTGCCATCAGTCAGATCGTAAAAGCTGGCTTTGCCCATTCTCTGTGTTTAATAGTTGCTATATATTTGGGGACTGAAAGAAGTTTGGTGGCTCTTTCTTCTCTGCCTCAGCACCAATACAGTAGGCTGTGTTTTAAAGGCTAGGATTGTGGGATAGCTCTGTAAGAAAATATAAATCTTTTTGGCATTTCAATTTCCCCCTGGAAATCTTTTTGATGCTCTGGTGCTATGGAATTCTGGGAGCTCCTTCTGTTATTTCTGCCTTTATGAAAGCAGCTGTTCCATCAGTGCTATGGGTTTGTTACGTATCAGGAAGGTAGAGGAATACATGCAATGGCTACTGCAAATCGGTGCTTGTTCAACCAAGTGTTAAAGATGGAATAAATCAATTCCAGGGCAGTCAGTCACTGCTGATGGCTGTGCAGCTCGGGACTGTCGGTTAGGAAATACTTGCTATCTGTGTGTGTGGACTCCATGTGACAGAGCTACTGAGGGGACCAGTGCTCTCTCTTCTTGGGATAAGGCCCATGACTGCTCTGGCACAGTCATGTCTCACTCGTATTTCCCTCTCCTGTTCCTGAAGAAAGAGGTGATGAAGGCTGGAGAAACAACTGAAAGAAACTGCAGAACAAAAAACAGCGTTTGATTCCTGGTGGATTAAGTCAGAGACTAAATGCTGTCTGGGGAGGGCCAGATGATCCACTTCACTGGTGCCGTAGTTGAGTGAGAACTTGGAGAAGCCTGTGGTTTGGAGTCCCCATGTCTCAGAGGCCAGGAATTTGACCTGAATGTTAATAGGCCAGCCCCAGCAGTTTAAGTGACATCCACCCTGCTGTATGACCGTAAGCAGGACCCATGTCCTTTGGGGCCAGTTGGACACTTTTGTAGGTGTCCTGCTGATGGAGACCATCCAGGTTCAGGCAGGAATAGCCCCTATCCCATACCTGGAATGTGGACCTGTAGCTTAAGCTGAACCTGCCATTGTTTGTTGCTGTGTCCAGTGGGGTTTAGAAACAGCAAAATGCCATAGAAAATATTGCTGGGACTGAGGAGGAACTTTTCCAATGCCTCAGGAGAAAAAGGTATATCTCACTGTAGAAATGAAAGATGTACAACATGAAAGGTTTGAGGCACATGAGTCTCTGCACTGTTACTGCCCAACATGTGTCCCCTCAGCCCAGCTGGTGGTCAGGGCTTCACTACCCACAAGGTTCAGCAGCATGTTTAGGTGATTGCAGCCTTAAAGCCACAAATAGAATATTCCTTATTGCTTGGTGGTGGTTTATTTTGGAACAGACAGTCAGGATGGAGTTGATCCCAAAATATGGGACTTCTCTAAACCTTCTGGCTAGTGAGCAGATAGGTGTTTGTGGGTGTGTTGTGGATGGTCCTTGGTGGATGAAATGTTTCACTGAGTCTCTTCTGCTTTTGGGTCATTGTTGAGATTTTTGGTGGGGAAATGATAGATTGATGTGAGGATAGAAGACAGATGGACAGACAGAAAGACAGGATCAGATATTAGATGAGTTATAGTTGTAGCCTTAATGCATGTGCTGTCTTAATGCTGGAATATTAGCACAGCATCAGAGTGTCTCTACATCTGCCCCCCCTTCCTCCAACTGTACTGATTTATATGAAAATTAAGATTACAAATTAAAACCAGGCTATCCTGGAGTTTTCCAGTTCATCAGCCATCCAATAAAAATGATGTTGAGCTTGTGTGCATAATTCCCAGAAGATTACTTTGTCCTTACAGCTAAGCTCTGTCCCTGATATAAAAGATCTCTATCCAGTTTTATTGAAATAAAGAACTAACATCATAATCCCAATATTGAGGTATAATCTTTATTATCTCCTGACCCTCTTGAGATGTTTTTTCTCCCACCCCCATTCTATTCTGATTCAGATTGATTTCATTTATAATCCCTATGTGTTTACCTTTATTCAGATAGGATTATAAACCAAATAAATAAAACCCCTCCCCCCAGCCTAACATAGAACAAATACCCTTCAGCTGAGCACTCATTCCCTGATGTGTTGGGCTGAGCTGTTGCATGCTGGGCTTGAGTCGTGCTGACTCTGCATTTGGGGTTCCCCACAGCAGCACTGCCCACGTACCCCATGACCAAGGGCTGTGCCCTCCTTGGGGCAGGGGCTGGTGCTGGCACCCCTGTGCTGGCGTGGAGGGGAGGGTACACGGTAAATGTCCGTGGAGATGCAGACAGGTAGGCTGGCCTGTGTTGGAACACTGTTCCTGCTAAGTACACCTCCTTTTCAGAATACTTTACAGTACTTCATAGTACTTAGGTTTTGCTGCTATGCTGAGGGTGACGCCAAGGCCTGATGTGGGTTTGGTGACTTGACCAAAACCCCCGTTGAGCTGATGCAATGAATGGCTGTTCTTTTTCCAGAACCTTTCTGGCTGCAGGCTGTGCCTTGGGCTGGTACCTGCCATAGTGAGCAGTAAGGGATGGTCACTGTGGTGCTTGGATCAGGGCTTCTGTGAGTGACACTGTAAAACAGCGTCTGTAGGAACAGCCAAGCAGTCAAGACAGGAGACCTACACCTGCCTCCTCTTATTAGTCACACATGGGGGTACTGGTGATGGGCAATGTCATGGTCAAGTGTCTTTGGTTACGTTGGAGGGCTAACGGAAAATCCAGCTGTGTCAAAAGGCAAAGCAGGCTCTTGGAGACTGAGTTCCATAGTGGTGAAATGGTCTTAAGGAAATCTCTCTGCTCACTATAATCACTGGAGAGTTTGCTTTACATGGAGGAGACAGGAACCTCCGAAACATGAAGTGCAAGTGGGAAAAGTGTTAATTTGGTGATGGTGTTTGGAGATGTGCATTGTACAGTGTCATGGCAGATTGGAGATCCTGGAGGAATCTTGGTGGCATTTCATTAGGTACTTAAGGACCAGTCACCTGGATAAGGGCAGTGGAGATCCCAGTAAGAATGGGGTCTGGTATGAGAAAAGGAGCTGCAGTTCCTGGCTAGGCAGGTGGCTTTTCTGGTGGCCCTGGTGTCTCCCTGAGTTATTCAGCCTGTATGAAACGAAGTTGGAAGTACTTCCATTCAGTGACAAGAACTTGGAGAATCCAAGGGAAAGATTGCAATGCAGTTAGGCATACATGATATCAGAGGGGAGCATTTAGTTTGCTACAGAGAGAGATCATGTTGCATTGCTAAAATAATTGTGATTCTTGTCCTGGAGTATAGTAACTATGTACCTAAGAAGAAATCAGCCAGGTAAGCTGAGGTTATTCCTTCTGTGTCTCCATCTGCTAAGCTGATAACATGGAGACATATTGATGAGGGCTCAAGGAAAACATGAAATATTTCATCAGTAAGATTACACCACACAGAGACAGATGTTGGGAAGCTGTAACATTTAAAAATAAAGAGATAAACACATGCTTGCAGGAGGGATGGAAAGATTATTGAGGGTTTTGTTGTTTGGTTTTTTTTACTGCATGGGCTGAGTGGGAGGAGGGAGAGGAGAACAAGGAGCTGAGAGAGGAAGAGGCTGTAGCAGAACTTAAAGAAGGAGTTACTACCTGATGCAGACTGAGGGGGTGAATGCTGCTGCCTTGGGATAAGCAGCTTTAGGGAGAGTAAGGAAAGTGAGCTTAGCCAGCTTTTTAACCCGTCTGTTCTTAAATAGACTGGCTGTGCTGCTGCTCACAGCAGGCTGAGTTTTAGTCCTTGATTGTAAAGCTTTACTTCTAGTCTGACCTAGAGTGTAAGTGAAGGGAGGCCCACTGTGTGCTACAGGTAGTGTGTGTTGATTGTGTTACACTCATGTGTTGGTATCATTCATGTGAGGCCTCTGCCTTGCCTGTTGATGCTGTGGTGTGTGACAGGCACTGCCAGCCTTCTTGGGAAAAGCTCAATGAACCGTGGCATTGTGCTGCTCTGCAGCAGCTATCCTGAGCCTTGCTGGAATGCTGACCCTCACGTGGCCATAAGCTGCTAGAGTCATGCTTTGAGCAAGCTGTGTGTTTTCCGTGCACTGTGTTCAACAGCTGGAAGCATTTCCACTGAGCTGGGACCATACAGCGGTACCTGGCCTGTAGAGGTGTTCTACAGTCCCTTACAGGTTGGGGGAAGGGGGGGTGTAGGTAATAAAATGGAAGTTTTCTACCAAAATGCTTCAAAAGAATTGGCAATGAGCTTGGGTGTGTGGCTGGGGAGGAAGAGAAGTGTCTGCATCCTTCTCTGAGGATGTGAGATCCTGTCGCTGTGGCTCCTGTCTCTAGTGAACCTTGCAGCCCCTTGTGGGGGCCCAAGGAGGGACCTGCTGACAAAGCTTCATGGCTCTGCAGGTCACCAAAGTGGGCCAAGCACCTGTGCTGATCCGGAGCTCCTGTGGGACTCCACAGGGATACTGCTCCGTTTAGGAGCCTGCCAGGCAGCTACCACTTGCAGCTTGCTTGTCTCACCACGGTCCTCCGGGGCTGAGGAGCCAAGCCCCCACTGACAGGATTTCCTGTGCGTGTCTGAGAGTTGCACAAAGTTGCACAAAGTTCCTGGGGTTAGAAAACAGCACCTCCTCAGCTTCTCAGGTGGGAGAATCAGCACGGGGGCCATCAGATAGGATTTAAGATGTGCCTTCGTCTTGTCAAGGGGGGCTCTGTGAAGAGTGGATGAGTAGTCTGTAATGGGGAGGTCATTCTGTTTGAGGTGGGGAGCACACTGCTGCTGCTTTCATGGGTTGTGCTGATGTTCCCCGGGCTCACTGAGTGTGGGAGAGTTTTCCATAACTCTTGTCAAAGTACAGAGAGCTTGACTGAGTCTCCACCAAAGTGGTTAACTTTCTCACTTTGATCCTGTGATGGATGACAGTGCCAGGGACATCCTTAATACTGTACAACCTCGGAGGTCCCCTAAAGGTGATATACATCATGTGTAAACATTGCCATCTGCAGAATGCTGCTTTATGAAGAACTTCCAACTCAGCCTTAAGTGGGAGGCTGGAGTGACAAAGTGATGGTGTCACTTTGCAACTGGCCCTTGAAAGATGGTCCATTCCCTTGAACCATCTGTGTAGCTCTGTGTGCCTGATGGAATGTTTGTTGTGTTAGGTTGAAATGAAGAAAATCATCTTTGTGTTCCTTGTGCTGTGATTTACAAGGAGTTTAAAAGCTGTGTGAAAGCTTGTTCCCTTTTGGCCAAAGGAAAACTAAGTTTGGAACTGGAGCATAGGCTGGAAGCTGGTGGAAGCTTTGTGAAACCCAAGTGTTACAAAGAGTGGTTGATACAGATTTTATTCCTCCTCAGCATGTGAACCAGCCTTCTGCTTACCTGTGATTAGTCAATTTACATAGTAGGTGGAAGGAGCAAATTACCCACTTGACTACAAGCAGGAGCGGCTTAAAGGGATGGAAACATCAGAAATAGATGTTTGAAAAGATAACTTGTGAAGTGCTGTAAGGTCAGTGACTGGCTGTTGATAGGAGAGGTGTCTGAGCAGCAGTTGCTGATAGATTACCACCTTACTGGTGGTTGTGTGGTTGCATTGTCGCTCTGGCTTGACCAGTTCCTCACCCCTCCTCGCGTCTGCCTTCTTCCCTGTAGCTCTTGGACAGGCGGGAAGGAGTGCGGAGGTGCTTTGGTGTATGTGAGGGTGCCCTGACTTGGGTTTAGTACGGTAATGCTTGTCCATAGGTGCCCAAATATTATTTTCTGTGATTGCCTTCTGTTGGTGCTAGCATGTACTCGGAATGGGCTGAGGAAACAGCAGCAGAGAGAATACTGCCACCTAGAACTGCCTCTGTTACTGCTATGTGGTCAGTCCAGAGTGCTGTGATTCTCTTCATGGGGGCTTTCTGCATCAGATAACTCAAAACCTATTGCTTGTTTTAGTGTAAATACTGTTTTAAAGGTACAGAAAACTGCTGAAATTTAACTATGCTGCTTCCTTTCAAGTTCCCTCAGGGTGTATTTTTTGTTTGTTTTTATTTCTCATAAAAGGAGGGAAGCATTGTGCAAGGCACCGAAAAGATGGCAAACAGAGGCAGAGGAGAGGAACGAGGGCACAAGCAGGATCAGGGGCAGCAATACCCATCTCAAGTGACAAGGCTGGAAAGAGCAGCTTGGTTAGACGTGTGTGATGGCATCTGTCAAGAGTACGTGAGGGAGTTGCTGTTTGAGCTGAGAGATGGAACGGGTGCACAGGGAATGTGTATAAATGCTTATGGATAGATAAATTCCCTGGAACTCAGGAGATGGGTTCTGCTGTTCAGAGATAGCCAGGCTCAGGCAAAGGGCAGTTTGTTGGTTTGAGACCCTGTGCTGTGCAGCTGGCCTGGGGTACTTGGGAGTTCTGACATGGTTCACCCAGGGAAGCTGTTTTCATCAGTAAGATCAGTTCCTCAACTGGAAGTACCGAATAGAATTCAGTGCTACAGGAGCGATGGTTTCACAGAATCAAAGAATATTCCGAGTTGGAAGGGACCCACTAGGATCATGGAGTCCAACTCTTAAGTGTATGGTCCATACAACTCAATCTGCATGTGGTCTTGCAAACTGGACTTGGTCTTTGATATGCATCTTCCTCCTTCTTCCTTGGATTTGTCTCTCACCAAGCAAATCTGGGTGATTGCCTTCAGAGCCAAGAACAGGCTGTGATGCCTGTACGTCCCTATCCCAGCTGATGCCTGGTTGTGCCTAAGTGCTCTTAACAGCCATTCCAGTGTGGATTAGCAGGCAGCCTGATCTGCTGAGTCTGTTTTTCCCGCTGCAGTATGGGCTAATGAATTTCTTAGTTTCTCACGGTATGTGAATGGACAGCATGATAGCTGCATGATGTTGGTAACAACAATGGGAATGGAAATGGCAGGGATCTGTATGTGTCTGTAAGTTCTTGGCTCAAATAGCTTTGAGTGATTCCCAAGAAATTTTTTTTTTTTTTACTCTAACATGACTAGAGAAATCTAACCACAGGATTTGAAGTGTTTAGAACAGTCTTTAGTAGATAATGATGAACTGATGGCTTGTTCAAACGATGTTTTTGTTAATGTTTTGTTAAATGTGACTGTGGGTGGAGTTGTGGAAGATCTGCCTGTAAAGAATGTGGGTTTGGCTTCCTCAAGGCCCAGAGCTGACATTGGTTTAGTTGGGAGGAAATAGACAAGAGAGGTTAAGTATCAGGATTAAAGATGTTGACGTCAAGCTAAATGTCCATAATACGGGAACTCTTTATGTAAAGTAGCTAAACATAAGTGAGGGTGGGATGTTTCATTTGAGAAGGCAGTTCACAAACAGTACTGTGCCACCTGCACCCCAGGAAAAGCTGTTGCTTATTTGGAATGTTGACCTTCCAGAACTGTTGGGTGGGTTGTGTCTCTCGGGTGTGTATGTTGTCTGAGCTGCACCCTCAGCAGCACAGCAGGAATGGGAAATGCAGAACATCCAGCACTGGGAACAGAGGTGATGTGTTGGTGACCGGTCTCCTGCCTCACTGGGCTAATGGAGGGGAACTGCCACTCCTCATGAAGCTGAGAAGGAACCACTGTGCACTCCCTGGAGATGTGTATTGGAATTGTTGGCTCTAAAGAGAGGTGTGAGAATGTGCTTAAGGAGCTTCTGGAGGCAAAAGGCTTTTGGCCGTCTGGGCTCAGGTCAGGAGAGATACCTGGAAAGGTCTGTCACAGGGCAGCGGAAAAGCATCCAGAGAGTTTGCCTGACCAGTATTCCTCAAGATGCAATTTGTCTACAAAGTCTGCCTAGGCTTCTAATTAAGATTCCCTGGAGAAGGTAAATCAGCTGCCTTATGTGTTGACAAGAACACAATTTGAAGAAACACTCAGCAGTGCAGCAGTGGCCAACTGCAGGGCCAAGGACACGGGTGAAGCTGCAGGACCTGGACAGAAGTCTGAAGGGATTCTGACTTGACCCTGGCTTAGCAGGCAGGGGGCTGAGGTGCACAGCCCAGCCCAAAGCCACGTTCCTTGAAGGTGTGCAAATGGAAACATCCGGAAAGGGCTGGCTCGGAGCACTTCATTACTATCAGTGCCTGAGTAATGTTCATACTTTGTCATTGCTCACTTTTATGGGTGGGTTGGCTTCAAATGCAGTATATTATGCAATGGTTTTGTCATGTATCAGTGATGATATTAACAGTCTAATGCTAAACAGGTTCTGAGGAAATGAGGAGGAAAAAAAAATGACTTACTATATTTACCCTGAAACAAGATTCAATCTGCCACTGTATTTAATGCTATATTTTTCATTATCTCACAAGCATATGTTGGAGCTGCTACAGATGATGAAGTTAGCTGCTGGGCAGAGCTATCATCAATGCTTTCCATCTTTATTTTAATAAGAGGAACGAGCAAATTGTTTGTGACCTTTGTCAAGGGCTTCCTGGAAGACAAGAAACGTTGCTGCAAAAGAATCACTAGCCTGGAGCCCTGCTGAATATTCAAAGCTTGAGCCCTGCCTGGAACGTGCAGTAACAAAGCTATTGTGTCTGATGGAGCCATGTCTGCCACAAAGGAACTGGGGACTAACAGCAAAAGTTAAACCTTTCCTTTCTTCTTCCTCACACTCCTGGAACAATGTGACAATATGCTGTTTTGTTCAACCTACATGCAGGGCAGGAAGCTGAAAACAGTATTTCCCTGACAGCTGGCTCATCATGCATATGCTGCTGTGGAGGAAAAAGTGGGCTTTTTAGGAAATAAAAAGCTGACATATGTGCTCTTGGTATGTGTCACATGAGGGGCATGTCCCCTATGGCTGGAACACTGAGGAGCAGGGATATGCCATTTTGAGGTACCTTACACAAAGAGACCCTTCTGTTACTCTAAGCACATGATACTGTATGGAATGAGTAAAAATACCAAGACAGGGATGGGGCTGGATGTATCGAAGAGTAGGAATGGTTACAAATGCCTGCCTGGGGTGGAAAAGGTTCCTGTAGGATCCCCTCACCTATGCCAGGGTACCAGAGCACCAAAAGCCGTCACCACCCACCCATCCCCCAAGAAAACCCCATCCTGGGGCATTAGTCCAGTGTGTAGGCAAACTGTTGGAGTCACTCTTGGGACTGAAATCACCCCTCAGCAACAATTGCCTTGACTTTTTTCCTTGTGCAGTTCCTAACAGTTTGTGGAGATGGAGACTGTATCGGATGCTGTCTGTTGGTCCAGGTGTATGCTTTGCAGGTGGCCTGAGATAGAACACTTCACTGTGGCTGTTTATTGGAGCTTCCAAGGACCATTTCATATATGTGGAAAACCAAAAGTGTGGTGGAAGTAGTAATACATCCCTGTCTTATCTCTAGCTCTGGTGACTGACCCAGTGTCTACACTCCCTTAAGATGGTGCAAGAAGGTGATGTGGGCCCCAGGTTTGTAGTGAGATGATTTTATTTAAACAGCATCAACTGTTTACTCTCCCTGAAATCCACTTACATTACTTTGATGCATTGACCTTAGCATTTTGCTCACTACTGTATCTCACAAATTTGGAGGGAAATTCCTTGTGGGCATGTAAGGAAATAGAGTTGTAAATGGAGATTTCAGCTAGTTCTTGTGGAGCCTGGGACGCTCCATCTGGCAAGCATCATTCCAGGATTGGTACTTGATTATCCTTATATGGGAGTAATGGCTGTACAATAGGTAGAACCTGCCCCGAACTCCCCTTGCAAAACGAAGGAGCTGTGATCTGGAATGGCAAAGCTCACAAGTCACCTTTTGGTACCTTCTTGCAAAGGCTGCAGACCACTCCTTGCACCTTGGAATTGCTTGTGCCATTTACCAGGATTATTTTTGCATCCGAGCCTTCTGAAATAGTGTGTCTGAAAACTGGGTGAGTCTGCACAGTGATTTCTGGCATTAATGCTTTTGTGCAAAACCATCTGGTGGAAGCTTGGAGTGCTGAATGAAAGGTGTAAACCTGGATTAGCGTGGATATGGTTCTCTATTGCCTTTGGCTCGTTCACATCTCACTGGATGTTGTCCAGGTTCCCTTGGAAGAGCCAAGATTGCCATCATACAGTGTAATGCCATATGTTAAGATTCATATGACATATTACCTAAAAGTCACAAATTATTATACTGTGTCTCTTTACAGGGCTGTGATTAGAAATGTTTATGTAAATGCACCTTCCCAAGAAAAATGGCACATGATGTTAAACAACAGTATGCATGGCAGCTCTAATGAGGTACTTTGACTCAGTCAGGATGTTGCCTTGAAAACAATCTGATCCAAGTATAATGAGGAATTAATGTCCTTTTTTAAATGCACTGATCTTAGATGAGGTTTCGGCTGGTGCTGGCATCACTGGGGAAATACTCTGCACACTCCAATGCCAGGAGGGAAGGCGGCGATGGAGAGACAAACCTGCAGAACACAGCGCCCTGTGAATTAGGAATACCCGGTCCTAGAGTCCAGTTTCTGATCCTGACATTGTGTCTGTGTCACTTAACGGAAGTCCCACATGCACACAGGTGTGTAGAGGGACATGTCCTAGTCTCACATGTGATTGTGAGACAGCTCTCACTTGGGCTATTAAGTTGCAACCATAAAAGTGAACAACTCCATTTTTCTGGTGTAACTCAGCTCATCTTGAGTTGTGCCAACGATGGAAGGTGTAACATGCCCAACTGAGTTAGCTGTAGATTTGCTTATCTGCTGCTTTGAGCACAAGTACAGAAATCCAGCGAGCAAAGATGAATGCAGTTATTTAGAAAACTGACCTAACTGAGCTAAATACTTGTGTATTTGAAAAACCCCACCATAAATAATCAGGTGCTTCTCTTAAATATCGAAACAGAGCATGTGGAACAATTGGAACAAGGCATTGGAGTAAAAATAAACAGGAACCATTTAATGCTGAGAAGAATGTGCTTTTTTCGTCCAACAGGAATAGATTTTTCAAATGAGATGAAAGGATCCCATCATTCTAATTAGTACTGAGTCACTCTCTCCTGGAGAGATAATATCTGAGCTCTGCAGTGGGTACAACTCCACTTTGCTGTCTCCTGTCAGTGACTAGGACATTGGAGCAGACCAGTATAACCCAAAATGGGACAGACATTGACAGAGATGATGGATCAGTGTGGAATCAAAGCATTACAAGAAGCAGGAAGTCCAGAGGAAACCACTGGCTCATTTTGAAGCGAATGTTAACTTGTGCAGGGTTCACACAAGCTGTCAGTGTGACTTCTACTTGTCTTTCACATGGGGTGGGTGACGTGGCCTCTCTGTGGCACCTGTAGCCCCCCCCGGCAGTTGCTCTGACTTCCCCTTGGTCATGGTTTTGGATCCCTGAGGTGTGGCGTGCTGCTGAACAGGCACTGGTGTTTTCAAACACAGGTATTGTACATATCTGTGTCTGCCTGCTCTTGTCACCCTCACATGAGCACCACAGGCGGGTTCCAAGGCTCAGTGTCACCACAGGATCAGCTCTCCCGTGATTATGTGAGGGATCAGCATGATCGGCTGTCACTGATTTCACTGACATCTGTCCCCACAGCGAGACAAGCTGCAACATGAATTATTGAAGACATACACATGCAGATCTGTGTCATGATTACGCCAAACAATGCGCTTTGCCACCCTCCCAGGAGCCGCGGAGAGCCATGTGGACAGCTGCTTTAACCCTTTTTGACAATCTGTTACCAGCTTCCCAGCACAGGAACTTTGGGGGGGCCTGGGAGACTTGGGCAGCCTCAGTCCTGTCTTCCTGTGCTGAACTGCTAATGCAGAATTACTGTCTGGAGAAGTTTCCCTCTCTGCAAGGCTTTGTAAAACAAGACATTTGAATCTTCATAGGAGGCCTTGGCCTTGCAACAGAAGGAGAACACTAGACCTGATCCAGTTAAGGCCCTGATTAGTTTAGCCACAAGTGAAGAAGGACTTAAAACCTCATCATTGAGCGTGGTACTGAGACTTGAAAACCTTTGGGACTCTGAGTGCTTGGATCCTGTCTGAGGAAGTGGGTTAGGAAGCAGTCTTGGAAAGCGATAATGAACTTGCTGACTTGAGTCACTGGGTGGATTCCAGATCTGCTCTATGTTGCAGCCATTTGTGTTTGCTTGGGCTTACAGTGCATAGGATTAAGACAGTGTCTGACTTCCATACCTCGGGTCATTTTGCCAAGGGTAAGCCAATAGACATTTAAGTCTCAAACTCTCTGTCCTGTGAAATCTGCTGGAGAAAGGCTGGCTTTTGTAACCCCTAGTTGAGTAAGCAGCTTCAGAGACTGAATAGCTTTATGGGCAAGAGGAAGTCTTTTTTCTGTTTTGGTGCAGCTGAAGCACAGATTTAGGTGAAGCAGAGAGATAGAGGCCCACTCTGCTCTCTGTGTGTGCTCTGAGTGACTCTGCCTTGCTAACCCTCTGAGTGAGTTTCAGAATTCAGCTGTGGGTTGCCGAGGAGGAGCCAACAGTAGCCTTTACTCTGTTAAACCTCTGTAATTATAAGTTTTGACCAGCATGTCTGATGAACATTGTACGTCCTGGTTTACTTTACAGAAATGAACCAAGTTGGTGGGTCTTCCTTCCTGCTTAGCATAATTATAGGTTATTCTGTGTTGGTTTGTAATGAATGGGCTTGTTTGGATGGGTTTTCTTAATCTTACTGTTTTCTGCTCCCATACAATAGATATTGATTCAGCAAAGATTTAATATGTCTCACTGTCAAAGGAGAGGATGAGCTTTCCTAAAGGGCTTAGCAGGAGTCAGATGTGGCCTTCACCTTGTTGCACAAGTAATTATAATGCAGACCCTTGGACAGTACTTTACATCAGCAGCTATGAATATTTGGAGCTTTGAGGGAATGGATTATTTGCTCTAAATATACTCTGAGTAATTGTATAGCTCATATCCAGCAGGTCAGGATTACAGATTTCATTACAGATTTCAGAGATTGGAAGCCTTTATACAATTACCCTAAGTCCAACTAAGAGGTAAAATCATTTCTTCAAGATGGCCTGGGAGAGGGATACTGATCTGATATGACTTTCCCTAGGCTTCAGTTTCATTAGGAAAATAAGAATCTTTCTTCATTTCATCTGGATTTGATATATCCTCAGACATATGGCAGATCAGGTGTGGCGATACGTGCTTGGGGTCTCTTTCACATCCTTTAAAGCTGTAGAGGTCAGTATTCTTTATACCTATGCTTGTTTGATTTCTGAACAACTTGGGGACTACTGGGAAGGAGGGTCCCTTGCAAAAAACCCTGTCAGGCAAGGGAAATGCTACAGCCAAGCTGGAGGAGGACTCACAGAGTATGTGAGACTGCATTGTCAGAGTATAGACTAAGAGGTGAGGGTTGATGTAACAGGGGGTTAAATACTGATGTCACACCAGAAATAACTGGTTTTACCTACGCACCGGTCGGTCAGTGTTTATGTGTGTGTAGCAGGCTATTGATTTCCTACTTGTCAAAAAGAAAATGCACTCACTTAAAAGCTAAATAGACCTAATGCTGAGATGGAAGACCCAGAGTGGTGGCAGAGAGGAATAAATTGTGAACTCTTATTATTGTGTGTTGGCTACTGGCTCTAAAGGTGCAAGCAGAAGGTAATACGTGCTGCCCTGTGCAGGCATATGACTTCAGTGCAGTGCTGTGATGCTGGAAGATGAGCATATGTCCCATGGTGCTTTGTGGAATCAGGGCTCACTTAGGAGGGAATCGAGATGGTGAGGTGCGTAGTCCTTTCTCTGCAACCACGAGCATGAACCACATGGCACGTAGGGCTTAAGTATCAGAGAGACCTTGCTGCTGCACCATGTCTCATCCACATCTGTGGTCCTGATCTTCTCTTCTTGTGCCAGAGCAGGGGATGGTGACAATGAATTCCATAAGGTGAGTGAATAGGATTGTATGTTTCCCATCAAAAGAGCAGCATCTGTTGTTTTTAGCACTTCTCAAAATCACGGGTGTCTTAAATCAAACTAACAGTACATTAAGGTTGTTTGAAGTATTAATACTCCATATTTCCATATTTTTTTTAAGAAAGGACCTGATCTTTAGTTTTTTAGGCTTCCCTATAGCTAGTGTTCTTTTCCACAACAATGAGTTTTTAGAGTTGTTTTCTCACTGCCTTACAGGTATCATCCAGGTGTTTGTTTAAAAACAGAGCTCTGGTGTAACAAAAGTTTGTATGTGTGAGTGGACATACGGGCAATCTGCAGGTCAAATTCACTGTTCTTGGCTTCTGTAGTCAATTCAGCCTAAAACATGTTATCAGCCTTTGGCTTTGGGAAGCCATATGGCCAACAAATGTGGCCACGAGCAGACTGAATCCAATTCGCAGAAAGCTGGTAAACCTGGATTTGTTGCTGAGGGTGTCCAAATGTTGTCTTTAGTCAGCCAAGAAAATACTTGCAGCCAAACTATTATGATAAAGTAAGACTGATTGTTGTGTTTTCACCTGACAAACACAGGTGATGGATGCAAGAAGTGACAGGAAACCACTAGCATCTCTGTCAGGCAGCGCAGGTTCATCGCTCCAAAGAGCAGCCTGAGTTCTGGTATCGTATCAGTGTTATGCTGTCAAGGCTTTAGCTGCCATCCTCTTCCTTCTGGTACCTTCCAGAGCAGAGGAGAACGGGCTCAGACTTGGTGCTCTGGGCTCTGCCGAAGCAAAGGAAGAATGAAGGGGACTTGGACATCACCTCTTAATGTTTATGGCAGTGTTGACCAGTGGGCATCGAATTCAGGGACCTAGATGGAATCTGAATGCCTTTGTTTTTCATTTTTTTAACGAAGGAGATGTTATTGTCATTATGTGGAAATCTGGTGTGTCTTGCTCCATGAGAGAGGGGGTGATTTTTGTTATCTTTTCCTAGTAAGAGTTACTTGCTTAAGAAGCTTTCAAAATATTACCCAGTCACTGAAGGTTCTCTGAAGAAAAATATGACTGCTCGTGTAAACAATTAATGGTTGTTAAGCATGGCAGTGTATATTATGACAAACAACACATGCTACATTATGCCAGCTGGTGTAATGATGTGATAATGTCTGACTCATTAACTCTGGCACACAGTTTACGATGCCCTTCTATGACAGGATTAATTGATTCACACATACATTAAAACAAAAATAACTAAACTGAAATTCAGCTGGAAGCCTGGCTTCCCATTTGTCATCAGCCCTGTTGGTGGCTGCAGCCAGTCTGCGCCCAGGGCAGAGCCAGCTGAGGTTTATCCCCTGACCTCTGTTTTGGCCAACTCCATGAGTATCTTGTGAGGAGGGAGGAAGTGATGAGAGCAGCCAACAGACTGAAGGACCCCTGCGATGGCTTTTAGGGATTCTGGAACTGTTTGGATCAAGTAACTAAGAAGGTGAAAATATCCCAGAATTGCAAAGCCCTTTTTGCCTTTGTAAAGCCACCAATGCACAACCTGTTGTTTGCTGTCTGTAAGGAGCAAGAGCTAGTTAATATATTTGTGTCAGAGCTTTGATGAGCTGTTACTGGGGAATCTCCCCTCAAACCACAACTTAGATAGGAGGAGAAATTGCTGAGGGCTGGCTCCAAATTGTCCAGAGAGTAGGAAAACTGAATTGGAAACAATTTGATAAAAAAGAAACAAACCAGTGATGTTAAAATTGAAATGAAAAGGCTTGTGGTGACATTACCTCTGCCTTACCTGTCCTATGCTCTGTGATGTGATGTGGAGGAACCCGTAGCGTCTCTGCTGTTACCCTGTGTCAGTGATCAGCCTGTACCTGTGGTGAAGACAAACAGCCTCTGTATTCACTTGGGGTTGTCCAGGCTGCACTGCATGCCACATGGGCCTGGACTGGGAGCTGCAGCAGGAGCAGTGTGGGAGCTATGGGCAGGTGTGTTCCCCATTCCCTCCCACTGTAACTGGGTTGTTTAATACCTGGCAGTCCAGCAAATGCCATAACCTGTACAGTTTCTGTGCATTTTGGGGTACTGTGAGTAGTGTGTGGTACTACAGGTGTCAGTGCGTCACTCATCACGATCAGTAGATTAAAGGGTGTGGGTTTATCAAACCCCAGAGACAGTTCTACAGGTGAAATTGGAAATGTGCTTCTATTATACTGTGCAGTCAGTTTTCTTTGTTCTGCAGCGTGTGCAGCAGCTCCGGGCAGAGAGATCTGGTAAAGGGGAAACAACTCAGTGCAAGCACATGGAGTAGGTGCTTAAGCTTTACTACTGGGAGCTGGGATGTGGGTGAGACTGGGGATGTGGGGGACAGCCGTCTACTCCAGTGCTGTATTTCACTCTTGACAAACAGCTCATGTGTGACTGATATGCAGCAGTCACTGAAACTGTCTGAAAGCTCAAAAATAGCAGATCCCTGGCTCCAGTGGAATTTCCTGCCTCCTGGGCTTGCTTGATCATGGAATCATACTGTGGCAAAGGATAATCTAGAAGTGAGTCTAAGAGACAATTTCTATTTTAGGCATTTTATGGAAAAACATTTACTGACTGAAACACTATCATAAAATAGCTTTCCTTTCTACTGACTATTCAGAGGGGTTTTCCCCCTCTCCAGTCTATGTAAAATAGACATGTTTTATATTTTAACCACCTCCCTTGCCTCCAGTTTCCTCAGAAAATAAAATCTCTTGTTTGGGGCAAGTTTATATATCCCTGTGCATTTTCCAGCTGGGATCCCAGCACGACAGTGTTCTTGATGCTGCACTAACAGCCTTGGTCTAATAGGGCAAGTGGTGTTCCTTACAGATGTTTTCAGCCAGGGTTCGGACCGTACCGAAGTGGTTGGGAGAATGGAGCACTCAGATTCTTTTTGAAATGAAGCACTGCTGGGGTGTATTTGAATGGCGCTACCTCAGGCTTTGCCCAGGATATTTGCACTGAGGCTTTGTGCATGAAGGAACTGCCAGAGAATCCTCTCTTTGATTGGGGTTTGCGTTGGATTTACAGTTTGGTGTCCTGCCTACAATTGAGCAATGTGCCAGTAGGAAGGAGAATTGTACGTTATGTTTGTGAAGATAAATGGAATAGTAATTATAGGCAGTATTTGGTTGTTTGAATTATGCTGGGCACTGGATGTTTTAGTGGCCCAGTTGCTTGTGTGTCAACATTCCTTGTCAGTGACTGCTGATACCTGAGGGGGTTCAGGTGTTCCTGCCTCATGTTCTGGCCTGAGCTGTTGGCAAATCCACAGGGAGCTGAAAACCCTCTCCTTTTGCTTCGAGCCTTGCTCCTTTGGAAGTGTGCCTCAGGTGTACCTGTTCCTTCTCACTGTGGAGAGAGCCCTGACTTGCCCCAGGGTGGGCTCACGTTGGTTTTACTGGAATTTCTTTAAGGAGAGCACTGAGGTACTGCTGAGTTTCCTGCCTACACTTAACCTGAGGCAAGAGCTGGGGCTGTGCTCACCTGGCATCATAATGATGTGTCATGGACATGGTGACCACTAAGGTGTATCTTATTCTTGTATCTACACATTCTTCTGGAGACTTCACACTTCCTGCACTGAACTTCTGTTTTGGGTTTTTTTTAACTCAGATTATGATAATAGCCCGATATAAAAATCTACTTGAGGGCAAAGCCTCACAGTGTTTAAGTGCACAATGGAAACTTTCTGCCCTAAAGAGCTTACAGTCTGAAATACGTAAGGAGAAAAAGAATTTCATCCCAAACAATTCCTGGGAGTCAGGCAGAGACAGAGATTCAGGATACTGTCTGTAATTGATGTATCTTGAATTGGTATTTAAAGAACAAAATTGAGATGTTAGACCAGAAAAATACCGCATTAGTCTGTGTGAACCGTGGCTGTAAGGATTTGTGCATGGTCTCTCAGGAGATATAACAGTTTTAGTGAGCTGATAAGTCAGAGGCTTTGCTTCAGTTCAGGATTCAGATGACCATGAGTGGTTCCATTGGGTTATCAGAAGAAACAAGGAACTCTGATTGCAAATTAAAAATAAATTATAAATATTACCTCTATGTGTGTGGGGTAAATGCCTGCACACACACTTGTACAGATGGATTAGCATACCTGTACAACATTGCTGGTGATTGAAGTGTTTGTTTTGCCTCATGCAATCTGCTAATGACCAAGAATGTTTTAATGGCCACCTTGAATAAAATATCTCCCTGTGCTTGGCATTTGTGTCCCTTGGGCCCTGCAGTGGGCACATACAACTCCGAGGGCATTCTCACCTACTGCCAAAGGAACGCTATTGCTGGGGCTTGTAATGGTGGAGAAGATGAAATTCAGCTAAAGGCAATGTCTGATGGAAAGATAGCAATCACCTCCAGAGGGATAATGGATCACATAATTAGCTTGGCTGTCACATTGTGAAAAGGGGATCCTTGGGCTCCAGGAAGGCACCGATGGGTTGGTACACTCTGGAATGCTTGGTTTGGAACTCCTGCAGCACCATGGAAGGAGGAGAACATCTCTGCGTGGGAGTCAGAGCTGCCTTGGCTTCTAGACCAAAGTGTAAGGCTACAGGAAACTGGGGAAGGACTTGAGGGAGATAGGGTACTGGAAACTTCCTTACAATGCCGTGTGGTTACAAGAGTAGAACTGTGCTTGTGTTGGTGCCACATGAGGCTGATGGTGCTGCTGGGCCTTTCTCTGAGGCTCTTAAGCTGGTGTATAGTTGTTTAACTCAATGAAGTTAGTTTAGTTCTGCAGTAGACACTGGAGAATGATTTGTGTACTCAATACTTTGCTTCGTCCTTAAGTCATGCTTAAAGTAGGGCTGCTTTAAGAAAATTTGGCAACCCTAGTGGCTTGGAATTTGTCAGAGGTTTGTGTTGTTTGTGTCCTGGATAAGTGTGCATAACTAACAAAAAACAGCCTCTGGAGCTGCTGGGACAGTAAGGATTGTAATGTGTGCTAAACGCAGGGGCCAAGTACTGCAGGCAATTCCTCCTGGGCTCCTATAAATCAGCTGGTAAAGGTTTTACTGCAAACTGAAGTGGATATTTAAATACTCCTCAGGTTTGGTTTATTCATTTTGTTTTGATTGAAACAATCAGAAAAGATTGTGTGACTGTAATTTCAGCAGGAGGTTAAAGTAGGTGACTGACCGAGTTGTGAGTATATTTACTCCAGGCCTCAGCACAGAGATTACTCATGGGGATCTTATTAGGCCGCATGATTAAAAAAAAACCAAAAAGCAGCAGCAACAAATTTTCAATATCTAACACATATAGTGGCTGCATAATGTTGCATTTAGATGGATGATAGTTTAATTCAATGTTTAGTCTTATGCATGGGCTTACTCAGACAAACAATTGCTTACCCCCAGGGGATTATGGGCATTAATATCAAAATGATAACACAAGCATCAGAGCCATGCTCAAACAGAGAGCTGGAGGATTCAAAGCAGCCTGGTCCTCACAGGAACTGGCTTATGTGGTTGATCTCACTGAGACTTTTCCTTCTTGAGAGACAAGAGAGGCTGGAACAGCTGCGGTGTTCCCTGTGCCTGCAGGTGAGAGGGATGCCGTGAGCCAGGCTCCTGCAGCAGTCCCTGATGGGTTGTGCACGGAACACCTTGTCCTTGAGCTGAACCGACGAGCTGCAACTCTGACTGTGCTGATGTCCCCAGCCTGTGTTTCAGTGAGTGCTCCTCTCCTTCTCACTGTGCCCCTCATGACCCTGCTTGCTCCAGCCACCAACTCTGATTTCCTAAACATGGAAAGAGGAGCCTGGGACAGCATCGCAAGGACAACATGGTCCTGCCCTGCCTTCAGTGTGTGTAGGCAACACAGCAGACATCAGACAATGGCTTTGTGTCTCAGAGTGGGTATGAAATGAGGCACCGTCATCATCATTGAATTGTGGTTCTGCTTAGTGGCAATGTAGAGAAATTATTAATTAACCAGTTTGGTAATAGGATATACAGAGGTGATGTAGCTGCCTAAAGGAGGAACCGAGGGCTGTAATTTGCAGCTATCACTTGAATTGTATTATGGAAATGAGCTTCAAAAACTACAGGAAAGGAGAGTCAAAATATATGGCTGTAATGGGTTTGGGTTGTTTTTTAGTTGCCTTTTTTCTGATTTGCTAATGATGATTGTATGTCCAACCTTAAGGTCATTTGTGATGTGTCCCATGCTGAGAATTATGACCAGCAGCAAGAAATGAGAAATTAATTTGTTTTAAATGATACTACACATTATCGGGAGAGAGGCTGCATTTTTAGCCACCAGAATGATTCCTAATGACAAGCTTAATCCTTCCATCAGCCCCAGTTGCACAGAGTGCTGCGTGTCGGCTGCTGGGCATCACGGTGTAAAGCACGAGGTGGGCAGTGTGGCTCAGTTGTTTGAACCAGTACGCAAACGTGGCACAAAGATTCTCTGATGGAGCACTCCTGCTGTGAACCCTTTGAAGAAGGAAATGCAGAGATCAAGCTGTGATTGGCAAAGGTGCATGTCTCCTGTGGAAGTTTGTTGGAGGTATGAAAGATCGGAGCTTACACAAATCGGGCAGTTGAGGAACAAAAGCCCCACCAGTGATGGTTCACAGCATTCCCAGTGGTCCTTTCCTCAGGAGCTAAGCCAGGACAGCAACTCCAGACCTAACTTCCTTGCCATTAGGTAGTTGGATGAATGAACAGGAAATGAAAATACAGACTTCCTGACAAAAATGCTTATCTTTTGCGTAATCAAAGTCCATCTTATCCTGAGTTTCCTGGCTGCATTTTTGACACAGTGTCTTGGTTTTGTCTCAGTGCCTTATTTCACAGAAGTATTTCTTCCCCCGCTTTTCACCCAGCTTGGCCTTTGAGCAATACAAGGACTGTATTGCTAGTGGAATAGTTTCAAGTCTGTCATGCTGACGGCACTAGTGCTGGTGTAATGGGCTTTGTGAGTAGTGAGGTGCAGGTTGATGGAATATACAGTGAATCCAGTACAAAATACAGTTTACCTGGTTTTGGAGGTCAGTGGCTCAGAGCAAGAAGTTGCTCTCTAGGTTTGAGAAATAGTGAATGTGGATAGCACAGCTACGCTTGCGATCTGTGCTCACCACTGTGTAGTTGTTCACAGCAGTCACCTGTTGACAGGCTTGAGTGCAACCCTCTGTGACTGGTGTCTTAACATTGTTTTTATGGGTAAAAGTCAGTACTCCTTGTTTGAAGTGCTTCAGACACAAATGGGTTTTGTGTGCAGTTTTGAAGTTTTTGTTTAAGCTAGAAATAATGATATACTTAGAGAATTTCCCTCTATTTTTGCTCCTGTGTGACATGGGCACATGTGAATATCGAAGGAAATAGTGATGTTTGTTATGCAGTCTGTCTCTCCAGCTGTGTGCCAGGGCTGCCCCAAGGTGCTGTTGTTTCTCCTTGCATGAGAGGTTGGGTGCCTTGGAATAGTGTTTTCAGAAGGAACTGTTTTGCACCTCAGCAGTTGTTGGGATGCTTGTTCCCAGCTGGCTGGTGTCCAGGACTTGGCTGTACCTAAAGCAGTCAAAGCACAATAGGTATTGGAGAATTGAGCCATTGAGACCGGTGTCTAAATGCAGGCTACGGAGTGTCCTGTTTGGGTTGGGGTCTCCCCCTCTCCACGGCAAACTGCTGTGTGTGCAGAGCACTGGAGAGGGGCTGCGAGGGCTCATCAGCCTGGATTGTTTGTTTGCTGTAGCCCACAGCTGGCTGTGGAGTGTGGGCTCGTGACTGACAAACCAATGAGTTCACCTTTCATCCTCTGAAAGTGATACTGAGACTCTCCACATCCCGTATTTTAATTTTTGTGTCCTTCTTTGTCATTTTCCCAAGGAAAATTACCCTGGCACTGATCTCAATGTTAATGTATTCCTGCTTACATTTGACTTCTGAATGTGTTATGGCTAATTATCATTACACAGGACGAGAGATCAGAGCCCTGACTGAGGTGCTCGGTGTGGGAACAAAAGGAGGCCAACACTGCGCCTTGGCTCAGGGCCGAAAATGGTGGCTGAGCATCTTGAAACTGGTGGAGTCTGGGCGGGGGGGGACTTGTTGGCTTTTTTTTCTCCTTAGTTTCATTTTATTATTTTTTGCAAACTGGGGGAGGGGCCAGGATGGGGCTAAAATTTCCCCTTGAACATGATGTCAATATGTTGGCGTGTCTCCTTTTATTAAGATGCCATCCAACTGATAACAAGTCCTGCTGTGTTTTACCAACATAAAAAATTAGACTGGAGACCAGGGAGCGGCAGGTGGCTTTTGGCACCAAGAAATAATCACACTTGATGTGGAAAGTAAAGTAAAAGGAGCCATCTGTTCACTGCAGGAGGACGTGAAAAATCACATTAACATATTGTCACTAACATCATGAAATACACAGTTAATAATAAATTTAGTTATCATGGCAAGCTGCATTGGGTGCTGCCTTAGAACAGGTATTGTGTGGAAGATGTGCTTGCTCACACCCCCTTGCTGAGCTCTGTCCTGGCTGGTGTGGCAGCCTGAACCCCTCTGTTTGTCACTGCCGGTGCAAGTAGACACACGTGTCTCTGCTGGGACCAGGGATAGTATGTTAGAGCGCCTCTCCTGCTTGTGCCCTTTCATCTGCTGTGCCTGGATCCATCCTTGTCTCCTGACTGCCAGGCAAGCACACTGGATGGTTGGAAAGGAGGAACTAGAAATCTGACAGAAGGAAGGGAATGATAAACCTAATAACAGGAGGAGTTGTGGGTCAGGTGTATTTGCAGTGAGTCCCGAAGTCTGCTTCCACATCTGCTTCAGTCCTTGGGAAGCTGGGTTTGGGCCTTTGGGAATGGGGCTGTGAGTTAGCTGTTAGTGCTGAGTGCAGCCTGTTCCCTTGCTGTGTTCCCTGCAGCATGGTCAGAGGCTCGCTGCTGCTGCCAGACTTCCCGAAGGGTCCCACAGGCTGTGAGCACCGATGGATCCATCCACGCGACCTCCCGGGAGGTGAGATAGAGCAACGTGCTCATTTACAAAGATGAAGACTGAAGCCTGCGAAGGCAAGCAACACCCACACACAGGCAGTCTGGGGCAGAAACAAGCATTGAATATAATTAATGTCAATCAACGTGGCCGTATGGAAAAGAGATCTTGTCAAATGAACTTGATATCTTTTTTGATGACATTATGAGTCTGGCTGATAGACTTCTCTTGGTGCTGAATGAGATTTTGTTAAAGAAACTGAAAGGATGCAAAGGTACCATGCAACTCGTTATTAACCAGATTAAAAACTTGCTAACTGTGAAGTCTTAAAATGCAACTGTATCCAGGTTATCAGTGTTGAACTAGTGTGATTATATCGATGCCCTGTAGGAGTAGCTTTAGTCCTGCACTGTTACACCTCACTATTCTCCGTTACTGGCACAGAAGAAAATAAACTGCAGTTTTCAGCAAGGGCACAGATGAGATATTCTGTAGCAGGAGAGGCATTGCTCCAGCTAAAGGGTGCTGTTGGATCTCTAGAACAGCGCTAAGGGGCTAACAGTGAGAGAGGATTTAAGTGTTTCTGTACCCCAAAGGGCTCGTGACTTTCTTGTTCGGGGCTGTCTGTGGTTCTGGTAGTCAAGTGGAACTTCAGAGGACTTGAAGAAAACTGTGAAAAAGACTGAGAAATTGAATTAACTCTCTCCTGGGAAAGTGGTGCAGTCACTGTGTTGAAATGAAGGAGAGGGAAAGCTGAGAAGAGGTTGGAATAGCAGCTGGGGGCTTTGGGACTTGGGTAATAAAAAGTTCTTCAGTAAAGAGACATAAACCTGCAATAAAAAGACTATATGTGATGAGAGACCGTGTCTGGAAATTGGAACAATTTCCTGCTTGCAGGTGCAACTTTCCTCAGTAAAAACCGAGGAAAGTAATGACTCAGTTTTTCATGGCTTGAGATCTTAGTAGAAAAAGCAACCAAGAGATGTTTTCAGTAAGGAAGCAATACCTAGAAAGTAGACTTGAATATCCTTGTTTTAATCAAAAATCCGTGTTTTGACCTTTCTTGTGAGGCCGTTCTGCCTCTCAAAAGCTCCCGAGCAGAAACCTTTGCTTGTAGCAGAGATGAGTTGCCTGGGGTGGACTGAAATTGTGGACCTGGCAGAATGTTTGGCCACTGACAGTTCGTTTTGCAAGTAAAATGTCACTTGAGGGGAAAAAGCCATATCTATTGACAGCCTTTGTATGTTTTGACAGGCCTTTCTAGTTTAGTGGTTCCTTCATTTTGTATCTGATGGACCTCTCCAATTGCGGAAGCTGAGGCAGATGGGCTCAGCAAAGCAGCCTGAGGGCACAGGAGGGAGGGACCAGAACTCCAGAGTGCCTAGAGCTTTCTGCCTTTCATCACGGGCGGTGAGGGGACCCACAGAGGCTGACAGCACTGCAGGGGCTCCAGGAGGAGCTGTCGGGTTCACAGGGACAGAGGGGACAGTGCCCTGTAAGGCCATGCAGGCGGGGGGGCTGTGAGAAGGTTGTGGCTGTGTGGTCATGAGCACATGTGCTACATGGTGGATTCCAGTCTTCGCTTCCCTGGCTTGCTTGTTGCCTTTCTACTTGTCTTTTGTCTTTCTGGTGTACAGACGTGTCTGCCTGCACAAGGGTTCCAGCTGTTTGCAGCTCCTCCAAGCTGGTGGCATCTTACAGAAAAAAGGGGACTTAGGGACTCTTAATAACTGTGAGTTCGTTGGCTGCTGACTTGCAGGGAGGAGGTTATTCGGTGCTTGGAAGTGCTTACAGAAGTCAGTGCTATTTGCAGAAAAGGGTTTGCAAGACTTTACAGTTTGGCAGGCTTTTGTACATATAGTGTCTGTGCACTGCTTGCAGTGTGCCACTGCCAGAGGTGTCCAGTCAGCTCCCTGGGATATGCTCCTTGGAGGGGTGCAGTGTTCTAAAGGACAAGAATGTTTCTGTGCTGTTTCCAAAATGTTGCCAGAGCCCAAGCAAAGCGTTTTCAGGATGCCTCCTACTATTGATTAGAAATAAAATTACAAGGAGACATTGCCATATGTACCCCAGTGCGTTCAGGCGCATTCAGATCCTTGAAGTAAGAGCAGTGTGCTATTGTGTGCTCTCATTTACATAACTAATTGAAGCACAGCCCTTATTATTTTGATGATGAGTCTGCATAATAGAAATCTCCTTAAACCCCAGTAGGAGACTGGGGAGATAAACACCTTTGAGGGCCAATCTTGTGCTTCCTTCAGTACTGCAGCGTGCTGGAAGTGCTGCTAAAGATTTTGCAACATCTGGCAGAAGCAGGTGGTGCTTTACCTTTCAATATGTTATTTAAGTGACAATTTAGTTAATCCTGCAAATAGTACTAGTAATAAAAACAGTCTCACATATATTCATGTTTTACAATAAAGGAGCTTCCTGAGCTGAGCCCTTTCTGTTCTGAGCTCAACCTGTGCCCACCGTCTCCTGCTCTCCCTGCTGTGCTGAGCAAGTTTCCTATGCAGGGTTTGTGCTGAGTACTTTTTCTTTACTGTTGTTTCTAAAGTGAACCATCATTGTATCAGGGCTATATGAAGGTGAGAGAGCAAAACCAGATGGAGTTGTCAGCCAGGAGTTGTCGTCATGTTCTAATATTCTCCTATCTCTTGTATCCTATCCCCAGAGAGAACCTCTGATGTCTCAGACAGTGACTTAGGCTGGGTTGGTCGCTCCCTGTACCCAAGATGTCAGTCAGTAGCATGTATGATCCTCTGGAAGAGGTGCTCTTTATAGCTGGCCTCTGATAAAACTTCTCAGAGCAGGAGCAGCACCTCTGTTTCTGTGTGTTGGGTCCCACCTGTTCCACAGGCAGTCCTTCATCACATCAACACTGTGACTGCTTAGCACGGACAGCACTGAGTGGTAATGAGAGTCTGATGAGTACAAAGAGGCTGTCTTTCCTTCCTTTATTAATTGACTAATGAAATTAGAGGTCTTATTTACAGATGGAAAGCTGACTGTGGATGTAAACGTGCTGATAGACATTGACGCTAAAGGAGATGCAAGATGAGACAGAGAAGGGGATGAATAAGATGCGTTTTCTGTTGGAAAAGTCGGAGGAATGGGTGTAATAATGTTTGACATCCAGTAAGGTGATGGTTGCAATTTTCATTGTTCAAGAAATGGTTTTCATTCTGTATTAGGACATGAGTGTAATTTGGTGGTTTATTAGTTGAGCTAATGCTTTCTCTTGGCTCAGGTTAATGTTTTGAAATCACACTGGTTTGCAGAAGAGAGAGACCATTGCAAAACAAATAAGTAGATCTGAGAATACAGTCAGTCTTTTTGGGGATGGCTGTGAGTGTAGGTGAGCGAGGGAAAGGTACTCCCATGCTCATGTCATGGCAGTGGGACTGTGCCTCACGGAGAGATATAAGGGGCTGGGTTCTGTCAAATACTTACTTTTGGCACTGCTTCATTACCTGCTCTCTCTAATTTATTGTGCCATATGGAAGGAGGTTGATCACTCCCTGTCTACATGAACATCCAAGTTTCATGTACCTGGAGCAGGCTTTTCGGTGGGAATGGAATCAGAGCTACATTGTTGCCTCATTACAGCCCAATTAAAATGCGGTTTTAACCTAACGCTAGGTTGATTATTGTCTGGAAGACCTTTTTCCTTCTGTGCCTTTAATTAGGATTTCCCATTACAGTGTCATCCAGAAGCACAGAGGACTGAGAGCTCCATGCAGTGCTGCAGAGCTGTGCCGTGGGCAGGTGGATCTGGGCCTGCACACAGAAAGCAGGTGGGGTGCAAGTGTTCCCAAGCCCACTTTCTGGAGTGTCAGGAGACTGGGCACATCCCACCTGGGGCTTCTCACCTTGGACCTTCATCTGAAGGGTTTGACATTGGAGTCCAGTGTTTGATTGTGCCGTGAAGTGGGACAGGACTTCTGTTGGTTGCAAGATAACTCCTTTTTAATTTCTTTACTTCTTTGTTTAGTGTTGGGAACTGTTAAGAAGTGCAGGCTTACGAGGCCCCTCAAAGAACTCAGTGGTGTCTCCAGGTGTGCAGTGGGAACAGGACTGGATGCTTTTGGGCTTGCTTGCTTTCTGATATGCATAAATCTCTTCAGCATTTGATCATTGGGAAGAAAACATAGTTGAAAGGACCTGAAAGGAAGATGTTGTTACATGGAACTCTGTGTGGTGAAATGTCTGGTTTCACCTGGCTGGTACAGCACAATGTGGAATATCTTGTAAAGGTATTGCTTAGGGCCAAAGGTGCCCCAGCTGGGGTTTGTTTTGAGAGGGAATGGCTCACTCTCACATATTGCACAGTAGGAAACCTTCTGCCCTACAACTCCCCGGTGATTTACTGGAGGTGTTTAGCCAAGGACTTAAATGGGTTAGTAGACTAGCACCTTCAGGGAAGTTGCGCTTTATAATTTAACTTTGAGAGAGCAGGTTATAGTGCTCTCCAACAGTCGTGTCAAAGACCCAGCAAAAATTAATGGCTCAGAACTAATGGCAAGCTTTCCAGGATGTTGCTCTGATTTATTGAGTGGTGCTAAGCTCCAGCATCCTTGTGTGGAGAGCACTTGCCTTCCTGTAAGGGGGCTAATATTACCTCAAGCTGTTGTCAGCTGACGTGGTAAATTGCTGAGATGCCACTCCGATTGTAGATAGCTGGTGGTGATTACTCCAAAGCATTCAAAGAGCAGAAACCCTGGGGAAAGGCTGATGAGCTGCCCAGGAGGATGATGTTCCAGCTGTGTAAACAAACTCTTGCGGTCTCCTGGCCATAACGAGGACCAGGCCCCAGTGACAGAGCCCACTCTGCTCTGTGCTGCTGCATTGGAGCTGAGCAATTTGCAGGGGAAAGTGATTGGAGGCAGGCCCTGGGATGCACGTAATCCACTAATCACCACTCGGAGACTCCTGGTGCTTGGGAACAGCAGGAGGGAATTGGCTTTTATGAGCTGAAGAAGACGCTGGCATATGTTGTTGAGGAGAGGGGGAGGAGGGACTGCTTAAATATTTATAGATTAAGGGTACATTGGGATCCCTTCTGTCTTGTGTGCCTGGTTCCCCACTTCCTCCTGGGGATAGCAAGACACAAAGTCTCCTCGGCCTTACCTGTGGTTTAACTGGGAAACATCCACTCTGCGCCTCCTTCCAGCCCCTGTGCTTGCACTGTTGGACTGGGTGGATATGGAGCCTTGTCACCACCCATCTTGCTGGGCTGGCTCAGTCTTCCTCAGAAAATAGCACAACTGAAAAATCTCAGGGCATTGCAGCCTGGATGCTTATGGAAAGCAAGGGTGGAAGTGAAATAAAAAGTGGCAGGCAGGGACCAGCTTCCTGCAGAACACCCTCTGTGACAGTGTCCCAATCTCTGCTCCATCGTTGCAGGTGTGAGGGCAGAACAGATAGAGCCTGTGGAGAGGAGCTCCAAGGTTCCCTCACAGTTCTTATTTGGGTAGAGGTTTGTCTTTCTGGAGACAAAATGGTGACCTGTTCACTGGAAGGCTCCTCCTTCAGTGATAACGTTGCATGTGTGAATTCCCCCTCCCTTTCCTAGAGGAGGGTGTGTCTTGTGTTGCACACAGTCACCGAGGAGCAGGTGACAAATGCTGTCTTGTGCAGAGGGCTCTGCTCAGTCCAAAGAACCTGCAAAGGAGATGGAACAGGCTGGGCAAGAAGACGACCTCGACTGCATCCTCCTGTTTAGTTGGAGCCACCCAACATGGTGACAGTAATGGAGTAACAGTGCCCCACGTAGGAGCAGGAAGCTGGAGGAGATGCCTCGTGTCACCAAATCCTCTCTGCGAGGTGGCTGTAGGAGCCCTTCCCTTGTGGACGGTGACTGTGGTACTGAAGCTGAGGAGCTGTGTGTGTTCCCTTGCTCTGGCCAGGCTGCAGGTGTAGGATTTTGGTTTGGTTTTTCCTGGTTTTGGTGTGCTGCAGTAAATTAGTTTCTCTACAAGACACGTATTTTTCTGAAGTGCTGCTCACTCTTTTCATCAGCGCTCCCAGAGTATTTTATAGGGGATACAAATGCCATGGCAGCCATTTTATGCATCAGTCTGAGGCACTGGCTATGGAAAGAATCACTCAGAGACGCCTCATATGTCAATGACACCAGCTAGTGCAGCCAGAGCTGAGCCCCATGTGCTCAGATCCCACGTGCAGGGAACTGTCCTGTTGCTTACCTTCCTTGCTACGGGTAAAATAGAGAGAGAGAGAGGCTGGGAGAAATTTTGCCGGGTACCTGTTTTCAAAAGACCCCACAAAACTGAGGAAGTTGTAGTTGCTGTTTGCAGTGCAAGGTGACTTGGTTTTATATTTGAACACATCCTCCAATATCTTCACTTCTGTGACCCAGCTGGTTCCATATGCTGATTTGCTCTTAATTTTTACAAATTCTAGTGTGGCAGCCCCAAATCTGCTATTTTGCAGGAATGGGTGCATAAGTCTCTTCTGTCCTATTCAGGTTAACATCTCTTTTAAGACCCAGTAAAACCTGTACTTATATAAATCACATATTAAATGGCTTAATATTTGGTATTCAAATGGCATAAATCAGTTCTGATTAGTTAAAACTGTTGCTTTAGTGAAAATCTGCCACTCAGATCTACTCTTGTGCATCAGTCCTTGACAATCCCTGTGGAGCCTGTCCGAATGCTTCCAGACAGCTCAGCTGATCAGAAGTGCTCCAGAAATGGTCCTGACAGCTGGACAGTGTGTGTGACAACGTGCAGGTCCGATGGTGTTAAACAGAGTCAGTGATAGAGCTCAGGATTGTTCTTCTGGTCGTCATGGCTTTCGTGTCCCGTCTGGAGGTGTGGAGTTAGCGAGGCATAAGTGCCACAGGGATAGATCTTCGACTTTGGAAGTGTGGAAGAGCAGCTGCTGGAGTGACTCAGGACATGTTAGAGTAGGTCAAGGAGTATTTCTGTCCAGCTGCAGTGTAAACCTCTCCTAAGTGAGTTTTAAGCCAGCTGCAGCTTTGTTCCAGGGAATTATTTACAGCCCAGTCTCCAACCTTGGGTTAAAGTTAATGCTCCATCTGTGACGTCGGTTCTGGCAAATGCTGGCATGAGTTGCCTCAGTGGCTGGCAGTGTCTGTTAACGTGGGATCTGGAGATAGGTGCTCCATTCAGTCATTGAGGTGCTTTGCTGCTCCTTCACAGATCACTGGCCTTTCACTGGGACTGTCTTGGTTTGGTTTTGCCGGTGGAAATACTGGAATTTGGAACTAGCAGGCACTGCACTTCTTGTATTTAGCCAATGGTGTCACTGCTGCTCCACAAGATTGGTGTTTTCCTGTAGATTTGGGGAATGAGCAGTCAGTGGTGCTCAGCATTTCAAGGGCTGGCCAAAGCGATGGACCAACATCGCTTGTGGCTGCCACGCACCCCGAGCATGAGTCTGGGCAGGTGATGGGAGCACAGGTGCACTTTTGTCCACAGCCTGAAGATCTGGGAGCAGAGTGGATGCTTGCTTTTCACTTAAGGCATCCACGATGGCTGTGAAGGGTGGATGTGGTGGGTGTACTTATAATGATGACATCCCTGGTGTTACTGGAGCTCCCAGTCACTGCCACAAAGAGAACAGAGAAATGAATCCAAGGAAGCCCTCGGACTTCGTTAATGAACCTTGTACAGCCTCAGGCTTGCCTATCCCGGTTTACCAGTGCTGGTTTTCTACCTAGGTGGAAACTGTTGTTGTTCCAACTGTTATTCATATCTGGGATGCCGTGCTGTTCCTGACAAAGAACTGACAGTGCGGCGGCAGCACGTGTGCTGGCTTTGACAGAATTGCCAACACATGCAGTTAATACTTTTTGTAAATGCCAGCTACAGTTCCAACAATAGGATGGCACCCTGCTGAGAGACCAGAGCTGAGGGGAAAACACCAATCCACTCCTGTTGTAGGGGGAGAAAGGGAAAATCCTGTAAACTAATTAGCTCATTTGGCTCAGATGTCATTTCTGATCAAGCCACTTAGTGCTGCTCTCAGTGGCAGATCAGATGTCTTCTGCATTAAATGCCATTCAGCAGGACCCAGAAGTGTCTCGGGCACCTGTCATCTGCTCTGTGGGGATGCTGGGAACACGATTGATGACGGCATGGAAACTTCCCCGGATTCATTCCAGACACCGGAGTTGGGTTTGTTCTGTCAAAGGGCATTTCTGCGGAGTCGACCAGATGTCAAGGAGCTTCAGGGTTTCGTCTCGTGCCTGCTTACTGGGAATTCCCAAGGAACAGCTTTTGTCTGAGGGACAAAGCCATGGAAGAGCCCGAGGGTGCAGAGTTACCTGTGCCAGTGGACCTTGGACTCTTCCTTACACACGCCTAGGAACCAAGAAGCAGCTGCATCAGTGGGAACAAGGAGGCTGCACGATGCAGGATGGGAATTGAATCCCTGAAACTGTGGTTCCTGCGCTGTAGTGAATGTTAAAGGGACTGATAAACAAGGAGTATGAGCTTTGAACACTGCATGAATATAATCACCAGTGACTTACAGAGCAGTCAGGGTGTTTGTGGGATTCAAGTGTGTTGATATTTGACTTGTAGTGACATGACATAAAACCACGTGGTTCACTTTTTGCCTTTTCCTCACCTTTCTGATTCTGAGGAATCATTTCTCCCTCCAGGATTTTTTCACTGTTACCAGTGTAAAAGGTAAAGAGAACAGGCAAAAATAAATCATCAAGTGAGAAAGGTGTTATTTGGAATTCTCTCTTAGATGTTTTATTTTCATTTAGGTACTTCTTAGGGATGGCAAGTAGGTTGGCGTGTGTCTGAAAAGAGCATGTGAGCCACAGGGATCTGCTGATTGCTGTACCAGGAGTCGGTAGGTGTTGTATTGTGATAGAGGAACACATAGGAAAGAACAGCACAGAGATGAAATTATCAGAAGGATGCTGAGGAGAACAGCTGCAGATGGATGTAGCACTTGCCTAACCTTTAGCCACTGCTGCCATGTTGATATAAGTGCTTCAAAGATGCTGCAGATGGAGAGCCCTGGAATGATGATGTCTCAGTTCAGGCAGGAGAGTCCCTTGTAGATATTGGTCAAAATCTAGGCAGCTCTTCTTGTCCTGTACTTGAGTGGCCTTAAGCTTTCCAAAAGGTGTCTCAAGTTAGAAAAGGAATACAAGGTTTCCCTCTCCGAAGAGTGAGGTGTGTGTGAAACAGCCTCTCTCTCATCAAGGCTTGTGTTCGACTGGTGCTGGGGTGTGACAGCAAGTGCAGGGGATCACGCAAGGGAACAGAGGGCCGAGTTTTTCACTGACTTAAACTGAGCATCTTTCCAGGGATTCCAGAGCTGTTACACTGGCTTACACCAGCTCAAAGTATTGTCCGGATGGTCTTGATGTGAGAGAGAAATACCACAAGTCCAGTGCTTTCCATTGTGTTGCACTGTATGTCATGGTTTCACACATGTGAAAATTGGTACAGGGTCAAAGTAGGGGTTCACGGGGATGGAGATACACCCAGTAAGTGCAGGGCACTTGACAGAGAAGCCCATCCATTTTTCCCAGAGGTAGCTGCATGCTGACTCCTGGTCTGTCCAGACTGAAGCATGAGTTCATAGCTTTGTGTGTTCTTTGTCTTTGGGTAATCACAGCAACAGCAAAGGAGAAGATAATCTGTACTGGAAGCAGCATCTGCAGGAGTGGCTAAGCATAAATATGAAGAGAATGCGATTGCTTGAGTGACAAACTCAGTGAGCTTTGTTTGACAGTGTCGTGTCAGATCCCACGCTAGGATAAAATACGTGCGACTCATGTCTTCATAACATATGGTACATGTAGTGGGGAAGGTGATTTCTGACAGGTCTACCTGCAGTGTGCTTCAGAAACGCGTGGTTGGAAGTCCTGGAAATCTACTTGCTTATGCTCTCTGCAGACTCTCCAAAAGATAAATACCACTTCTCTAACTCTTGTCATTCAGATTTTGGAACTGGAGGAGTGAGACTATTTTGTTGTTAGCCAGTTGTCTCCCTGTACCTGTGGCTGGCCCGATCCTCCCCAGTGAAATTCCTTGTCATGATTCTGCTGAGGTTATTGGAACTGGCCAAGCACTGGTCAGCAGAGAGTGGGGTGCATTGTAATGCGGGAGAGCACTTGGGCTTAATTTGATCGTTACACCTGCAATGCAGTGGGCTGGAAGTTGGGAAGATGTCCTTTGGCACTAAAGACCAGGTGAACTGTTGGCAACATGGCTCACATGGAGCTGTGGTAGTGGATGGCAGGTAGAGAGGTGACTGGGAAACAACTGACAGCAGGGGAGCAGCTCCTGAACTCACCAAGAATAGCTGTACTAGTGGTCAGGGCACTCGAGAAGAGCTTTTAGAACTGTGTGCAATTGGCAACCTCTGGCATCCCTACGACTGGGCAGGCAGGATCTGCTACCAAGCAGCACAGTCTGACCTCTGGCAGTTACTGGTCAGTGTTTTCTTGTTTAAAAAATGAAGAGGAAGGTTTGCATCTCAATAGTTGAGCGGTCGAGCGTAATACAGTAAGAAGGGTGTCAGGATGCATTTCATCTAATACAACAGGATGCTGTAGGCAACACTTTGAAATTTGTTGAAAAGCAGGTGACAGCCACCCATGTGAAGAGTCTCACTTCCCTGAAGTGTGTTATGCTGGGCTGTTGCTATTAATTTCACAGGCTCTGCCTGTGAGTGGGGAGTGAATGAGTGATGCAGTACTACTATCCAGAGCCGCCTCGGCCTTGGAGGTTCCTGGGCTAGTTAAACATGTTCCATGTAATCCACTTAATGGCGTGTGTGAGCTTGTCAGGAGAACTTACTGCAGGAGCAGAGCCATAACGTGCTCAGAAGTGTGTGTGGGGAACAGCCTGCATGGTGGATTAGCGTGGTGTGTTACTGTGCTCCCGAGTTCAGAGGCAGCTTTAATTCAAATCAGTGATTAGAGCAGTAGCTGCTGGATCTTCATACAGATGGAGTCAGGTGTGGCAGGAAGCATCCAGCTGGAATGCTGAGCCGTAGGGCAATGGAACACCTGAGATAGCGCAGGGCTGGCAGCCTCGCCCCTCAGACCCGGACGAGGTTCCATGAGGGATCTCACATTGAACTCCCATGAGTGGGATGGGTCCTGCTTGTTTCTGCCTGAATTTATCATTATGTTCTTGGTGGATGGGGGGAAACACATGGACAGGAGTCAGTGTGGACACTGCTTACTCTGCTTCCCAGCAGAGCACAGGGTGTTGTTGGAGAAAGTGCAGGAGCCATAGGTGTTTACAGGGAGGCACTTCAGAATCAAGAATTATAGCTCATCAGGCAGGACACTGCTTTCTGCTGTTTGTTTTCCTCTTTGCTGGTCACTCTGACAGGGGTGTGAAGTACAGGTGGAATTAGCACGATTGCTCAGGTGCTGATCCTGCACAGGGCCATGCATAGGTCAGGCATGTGCACATACATTGCTCCTGGCTGCCTGGGTCTTAGGGGGTTGATGGCACATCTGTTCCCAAAAATTGTATGGGATGGGGAGGTGCTTTGTGGTGTGTTGGCCTCTCCTGTGTAGGCCAAGTACAGTGACTGCTACTCAACAGGCTTCAGAAATGGCTGTTTTAAGGACTTGGAGAGGCCGAATGAAGCTCAGCTCCCTCGTTCACGTTAGATTCCTGTCACTGTGGAGCTAAAATTCTGAATTCCTTTATGCAAACTCCAAAAGCAGTCACAAGTTACAAGGCAAGTGACCAAGAAGGAAATTGTGTGCTTTCAGTCACAGCAGCTTCTTGTCTTGTCATGTGCTTTGACTTGTCTTAGTGTTGAGTTTGGAAGGGTCCAGGGACTTTATTTGTTCTGCTTGTGAAGCTTCTCTGCTAGAGGTGAGGAGTTCCCAGTTCGTAGTGACTCTTCTAGTGCACATCCACAGCCCACCAGAGTGTTATTCTTGCAGAAAGGGAGTTGGGTTTGTAGCCTGGAATGTGTCAGGGGTGTTTAAAGCTTCATTTTGTTAAGCTGTTCAGGTATCAGAAAGTAGCTACAACGTAAAATAGCCAGAGATGCTTGTCAGGTTTGTGAACTTCCTCAGTATTACTGCATATTGTGCCAGTTTGTCTACACCAACTGGGGAGGAAATTCCTTAGGTGGTTGAGCCATGTGCCATGCCTCTAGCTACTTTCCTTCCTCTCTCTAGATGCTCAGTAGCAAATTCCCATCCTCTTGCTCTTGAATTTTGGGTACGAGAGAGCAATATCAGAAAAGCTGATGCCTCACTCCAGCACACATGGAAAGCTGGAACAATGTGCGGGTTGGAAATTTTGTCTCTTGGTGCTGTTTGTAATTAAGGTAATTAAATGAACCCAAATCACTACATTTGAGACTGGACTGGGACATGTCCGTCCCTCCTGGGGTGTGTGCTGAACGCCGTCCTTCCCATGCTCCGGGCCTGGAATGCAGCTGTCACTCTCCGGTTGAACAACAGGAAATTTAATTTGTTGGGTGGAAAGAGTTAAATGAACTTTAACTGAAAAGCTCTATCTCTCCCTCTCAGGGTAGAAGATAGCCAAGGGCAACAGCGGATGACTAATGTGTAGAATATTGCAATTAGTATAGCAAGGTACTTACAGGGATCAAATTAAAAAATTCATTAACGTACGCACTTAATTAAGAAACACTTTTCGGTTTACATGATAAATTATGACACCTATTAAATCTTCTAGTACAAGCTGTAATGGCTTCTTTGCTCCTGGGCAGAGAACTATTGCCTTTGAGGTCCCCGGAGCTCCCCCAAGGACTGCGGTATTGTTTCCCCGGGTGTCACAAACAGCGCTGGGCCCTGGGAGGTGCAGGCCTTGAAACTGAAATCTGAGGAACTCACAGAAAGTTAAGGAACCAGCCCGGGGATGAGAGATGCAGGATGGATGAACAGATAAACAAGAGATGACCTTGAAAGTAAAGAAAGAAGCAAGTGAGCAAAGTGCCGAGGAGGGTCCCAGCAAGGCAACTGGACACATCTCCGTGTGACTGGGTTGGAATCTGCTCAGCCTGGCTGGTGGTGTCAGGAATATGGGAGAGTTTCTCAAGGCAGGACCCTCAGCTGCAGCTGGTCCTTCCTGGTTGGTGATTTGAGTTTTTCTGAGTCACTGTGACACTGTGGGATGGGAATGGGACTATTTGTTCTGCTGCACTGAGAAGGTGACAGATCAAAACTGAGATTTGAGGAGCTTTCTTACATTATAAGGTAGACCAAAGCTGCAATTCCTGAAGCACCTGTGGTTGCTGTTTTGTGGGGGGGTGAGTCCAACTGAAGGAAGCACTTTACCTGCATTTTGGATTTATTGTTAAATCCCTTTGAAGTGTAAAATCCAGAGTACCAGTTTGAAGCAGACTGCTCCAGAGTATTTTGACCTTTAGGAGAAGGGCTTTTTCCATTTTGTTTTCTTAAACCTACTGGGCTTTTAACTTGGCTTAGTATGTACTTTGCTCATCTAAGAGTTGTCTGTATCATTGGCCAGAGGCGAGTGTGGAGTTAGCAAGGTGGCCGGATGCAGAGACACCAGAGGCTGGTACCCACAGTTCTGGGGACCCTGTGAGTTGTCAAGGGGTGGTCTGTGCTTTTCTCAGTTATTCCAAAACGTGCCAGGTAGATGTAGTTGTTCGCTGATGATTTATATTTATTTGTTTTTAGTTTCACCTGGCCTGTAATCTCTTCTTGCTTTTGGCTTGGCACAGCTGCTTGTCAGGAACACTTGTGCAGCCAGGTGAGCCTGAAACACAGCCCAGATGTGGAATTCCACACCCTGACACAAGCAGAAGCGACAGATGGAGCTTGAGCAGAGAAAGCTGAGGCATCTCTCCATGGCACTTTAGGCACCTCAAGCCTTTAGAAGACTCCTGTGCTTTCAGAAATCATGTGTTTCATTTTATGGCTCTGAAATGAAGCTCTTGAAAATTAGATTCTGCTTATGGTCCAGAATACATCAGTCAGCCTGAACCTGTGTCATACTGCAAGGCCTTTCGGGGAGTTGAGAACATAGTTCTCTCAAACTGATGTGGATTTTTTCATAAATGAGCTTGAGTTTTGAATAACGTTGATGAAATACCCCCAGTTTATTAACCAGGGCATTTCTAAGTAGTCTAAAGATTTAGTGTTCATTAGCAAATATTTGAGTAAACTTAAAGTGAGAACAAGGCAGGAGAAGCAGGAATGGTGGCTTCATATTAGGAAGAAATTCTTTACAGAGAGGGTAATCAGGCATTGCAATGGGCTGCCCAGGGAAGTGGTGGATTCTCCATCCCTGGAGGTTTTTAAGATAAGACTGGAGGTGGCACTTATTGCCATGGTCTAGCAACTGCAGTGATAGTGGACCAAGAGTTGGACTTGATGATCTCGGAGGTCCCTTCCAACCCAACTGAGTCTATGATTCCATGATTGTTACAGGCACATAAATAGAGTTCAAAATGGAGATGTTTCTCCAGCCCCTAGTGCCTTGGCTTTGCTGTGGAGCTAGGCAGGGTGGACACAGTTAGGATGTGCCTCATGCGTAGCTATTCCTTTGAAGCCTGGTGAGTGGCTTGGTGAGTTGAGTGGCAACCTGACTTTGTCGCTGATGCTCTTTCTGTTGGTTGTTTTCCTTTGACCTTGGCAAGCTGTTGGCTGGGGGTAGGTTTTCCACTTGCATCTTCTGTCTGTCATTCCCAGAGACAGACCCTGTGACCCGGAATACTTCTGGGGAGCCATGGGGCTGTTACAGGTCAGTGGCAGGGGACAGGGCTTTGCTGCCCTCGGGAGCACCTCTGCACTCCCTGTACCCCTCCTGCCTGGGCGAGATCAGGGTTCTGTTAGCACTTGCACAGAGGTCTGCCCTTTCCCTTAATTATACGGAGTGCAGTAATCTCTAGCGTCCACAGTATTTTATTGTCACTGACAGGCCTGCATAAATAAATAAAGATCTTCCTTTATGCAGTGAAATATCTTGTTGCTTTTTAATAAATCAGTAACTGGAGGTGACATGAGAAAAGCATCTTTAAAACAATTTCTGAGGTGATGTGGAAGGCACTAGATTATCTGTATTATGGAATGTCTTTGCAGATTGTTTGGTTTGAAACAAGTTCCCTGCTGAGTTCTCCAGAACAGTCTAGAATGACTGCTAATCATTGGGTTTGTCAGTATTTACAGCTTTAGATCTTTGTTAAAGTGTGTGAGCTGCCTTACATGTTCAAGAACTAGTACTAAAAATCACTACCAAATAAGTATTTTGGTCCCATTTCAGATAACTGCACGCTTCAGTTTATGACAGAGGGGAAGAGTTGTTCTGAGTGGGGAAGAACAGCTCTGATTTCTGACTTCAGTTTTGCACTCTTACAGGAATTTTTTTTCTGAGAGCTGGCATTCCTGTCTCCACAGCCTGTGGTTGTGTGTAAGGGCTGTGGTACAAAATACAAGTGTGAGTCTGGTACTGGTAACCAGGTGATACTAGGCCCAAAAATTAGAGGCTGTCTGAAAACAACTGTAGCTGTCAGGCTGAGAGGGCAGACCTCAAATGATGAAAGGAAGCAGCATTGCTCTGTGGTTCGTTCTCAAACTTCCCTCTCGAGTTGCATCCCTCGGAGAAGGTACAGCATGAATGGCTGTTGTGTGGTCGCACGCACCTGATCTGGTGTAGCTCAGCTGAAATGTACTGCCCTGTGTGCCACACTGGTGTGTGCAGCACAGTCCCTCTGTTTATAGTGGCATCTCCAGGGTGTGCAGGGCTGGTGCTCAACGTTTGTGCAGTGGGAACTCGCTCTCAGCTCTTCTGTGCTTGGGGTGAGGGGCTCTGAGGTATCCCCGGGTGCTGAGCCAGAGGGGGGCCTGTCAAAGGGTTCCTTGCTCTGTTGGGAATGGCAGCTTCTGCCATGGGCAGTTTTCTGGGGCATGTGGAGATGTAAAAAGTTTGCATGTGATGATGGCATGCAGGGATGGTTCAGGCAGCAAGTGACTGGAGTTTGTTCAGTACTTGGTGTGTACTGTCGCACAGACTGAGCGTGTGGTATTTCAGTTGCCAGGTGTGCAGTGCTGGGGGTTTAAAGCCTTGGTTATACTGGTGTGACATTTTTCTGTCCCCTTCTCTAATGAAAGTGCAGGGTTTGGTGAGGATCTGGGTAGCTCCTGCCACTGAGGACTCGAGAGCTCCTGCGGCAATTTGGGGCTTAGGCCTGGGGGCTGTCTCTCCCCCAGCCATGGCAACCCATATGCGACCGTGGACCCTGCTCGCCATGATGGCCCTTGGAAACGTGCCCAGAGCCCCGATCTGGAGGGGAGCTCGAGGCTGCTGAGCTCTCCTGTTCCCACGGATGGCCACGATTCCCTTCCTTGATGGCAATGGCTATGCATGTGTGCTGCTGGTGTCGTGCACAGCCCTGCCCATGGCACTGTCACGTGCCACACCAGAGGGTGTTCACCACACACACACCAGGAATCCATTCCTGCTTGTCTCCGTTGCTCTTAGCTCTCTCTAACCTTTGTTGGATTTCTTCCTGTCTCTTCTCTCTGGTTTGTTTCCTTCATCTCGTATGCACTGGCATAGAATACTGATGAGGAAATATTTGGTCTAAAGCCAGCTAGTCAATTTTGGTTAATTAATTGGAATGGTGATTGGCAAAACCCCAGCCCAAATTCTTGTAGATAATTTATAGCCTAGGTAATCGTTTACTTGTGTATAATTACCTCTACCTGTAGGTAGCAGAAGGTAATGGTTATGGAGATCCAGATGCATTCCTAACAAACGCCGACTGAGGAAATTGCAAACATTTAGGCTGAGTTATCTGTTTAATTACTGAGATGTAACTAGAACTGTGCACTAAACCCATCCTTCTTCTTGGATTCCTGCATCTCAGGCCAGGTGAGCAGCAGTAAGGAGGAAATGACTTACTTTTCCCGGGAAGTCAGCATTCCTCTCTGGGTTTGTGTGTTAGCTGGCACAGATGTGCTGACTTCTGGGATGTTTTAATTTGCTTTATATCAGCCAGCAATAAATGCATGCAGTTCTGCAGGGAGTGGGAGGCGGTGGATGAAGGGTCAGGGGGAAGAGCAGAGCGCTCTGCGTTGTAACCTGTCGTGGGGTGCAGCTCATGTTTGTGCGGGGCAGCCTTTGGGCACGTGCCTTACTCCTCTGAAGGGGATGAGTTCATCGAGCAGGCTCATGGGGCACCTGCTCAAGAACTCCCTGGGTTTCCCAGAGTGTCAGCCTGGGCAAATGTTCCTGCAGTGCTCGTGGCTCATGAACCGCATCCCTCAGTGTGTGGCCCCCTTGGCCTTGGTTTCCAGTGTCAGGTTCTGCTCTGTAACTTCCTCCTACCACAGATGTAGGAGGCTTATTTTGGAGGGTGATGCCGAATTGAAATCACTCTGTGCAGGACATGGGATATCTTTGTTGTGTGCCCCCTCTTGCGGGTGAGGGACAGGAAAGTGTCATCTCACGCTTTGGCACTACTGGAAAATTCCTGTTGGTGTGTTCAAGCATTTGAACTCTCCCTCTGCTATAAACATGCCAGAGTTTGGAACAAAAGAGCAGCATATCCCAGTGCGTACTCAGCACTCGAAAGGAACAGCTACACGAGGGGAATACCAGCCAACTGCTGTGCGTCCAGGCAGCTGTTCCATTCCACCATGGATGGGCTGGACCCATTTCTTTGTTTGCCTGAAGCTGGTTGTTGTGCCCTAGAAATCTGCTGAAGTTTCTGTTGTTCTGTCTCTTGCTCCATTGCAAACTGTAACAAACCAAAGCAGAGCCCCAGCATCATCCTTCTGCACCAGCAGGCTGCTGATTTGGTTTTCTCCTTGTGAAATCCTTTGAGTATATGGTATCATTCCCAGAAAGGGAGCAGGCTGGATGGAGACATGCCTTGGAATAAGAAGCAGGTCTCCATGCTGTCAGTCTAATTCTGCGTTAGTGACAAAATGAATTTCAACTCTGGCCCTCAAAAAGAGAGCAGAGGCTTCTCCAGAAACATGAGAAAAACCATTCACGTTTTGCCTAGTAACAGAGCAATATCTCAGTTCTGAAAACTAGATTCCTTGAGTCCTCTTGGGTGTCTGGTGTGCTGGCTTCTCAGTTTGGCTGCCTTGTTGAGGGGGGTGAAGGGGAGATGGGAGGCTGCATGCACAGGTTGGGGTGGAACCTGCCAGGTCTTCATTGGTGCTCAGGAAATGTCACCCTCCAGCCACTGCAGGCCTGCTGCAAGGGGAGGCTTTGTCAGCAGTGACCCACCTTGCTGCTGGGCTCCTGTAGCCCTTTGGATCATACGTGGAGTACCACCAAGTCTGCACAAAGATGCTTGCATCCGGGGTTTGGCACAGCCAGTGGGATTTACATGGATTTATACCAGGCAGTAGGTTGAGTCTATAGGAAAGCTGCTGGTTTGCATATGGCCCAGGAGAGCAAGGAGAATGGGAAACATATGCTTGGCACCCACAGGTACTGCAGAACCAAGCAAGTGTGAATTGCTAAAGCATAGTTTACATAATCTGGTCAATAATATGCACAGATGGAGCCTGAATGTATCTCTCGAATAGGGAGATGCTGAGCGCCGTAAGGGGTGGCACAGCAGCAAACTGGAACTTGGAGGGTAAATTGATAAATGATTTTCTTTTTACTAGAGCGGAGGGGAACAAACCCAGTGGAATTAGGAGGTGCTTACTCTGGACAGCAGCGATGGCCCCTGATATGTGAAACAGGTTTTGTTAGGACATGCTGCTATGAGGTCAGTATAGTTGGGTGCTGTGCCCAGTCTGTAGAATTCCCTCATACTGCCTCTGGACTCAAGTGGTTATGGGGGTTTAATTGACAAAAATGGTGTTTGCAGATACATTTGGATGGAAGGTAGTTCTGTCTCTTTATCTCCTGGTCAGTTATTGTGAACTGGAGTTCGAGCAAAGCCCTGTGCCTTGGTATTGCTGATCCCAAATTCATTCAGCTTGAGGGTGTTTCTTGTCAGGGTTGGCCTGTGGTGTCACCTCAGTTGGATGGAAGGCAAACATGTGTGGTAAGGCTTGGACTTAAGGCCATGATGCAAACGTGTTTCCCATGCTTTTTCTGGATACCTCTGCTTTTGCCAGGAGAATATTCAGATCCACAGTGGATAAGTGGAGGGTGCTTCTGAGGTACTAACTTGAGCAACATTTTGCTGCGTGGTCTGTTAGTGATTGCCAGTAGTATGGATAACAGGGACAGCGAGGTGGTTGAAGAGGACTTGGGCAGCAGCATAGGAGCTACTGGTGTGCTTGTAGGACGTGGAGCGTCAGGAGTCCATCAGAAACTGAAGTAGGAGACTTTGTGTGTGTAACTCCTTGCTAACATCTCAGCAGAGATGGAAGTTGGCACATATAGAGTCTTTGCTTGGATCTTTTGTTGTTATATACTTTGCCAAAATTTAGTTTGGCTATTTTCATTTTATGCAAGTGTGAAAAATGTTATCTGTTTAAGTTGCTTCTTTGCACTTGTATGAATAAAAAATGGCTTTAATTAAATTAGGGAAGAGCTTTGACAAGTGATTTGTCTATAATACGTACTTATGGTTTGTGGCATTTCAGAGAATAAATAACCAAGATGTTGAGGCTTAAACATTGGCTGCTGCACATGTTCTGTCATTCCTTCATGGAGAGAGAAGTGTTCTGAGTGTGGATTTATGATCCCATCTTGCAGATCTTCCATGTTCAGATCTCCCCCCACCTTCAGTGACAGGCAAGGTGCCTGTCAATGACATGGCGGATGTACTGAGCTGGAAGCAGCCCAGGGAGGCTCTGAAGAATTCACCTGGAGTCCTGTAAGGCAAGGCAAAGCAAGGCTTGGATTGCAGAACCAGGGGCAGTGGGACACTTGGTGAATTCATGCACAGATAAACTCAAATAAGCTGCAGCAGGTTAGAAGGAATTGAGACTTTGGAGAGACCTTGCCACAGTCCCAACAGCACATCAGTGGCAGGGAGAGAGCAAAGTAGGTGATGGCAAAAAAGGTGATGGGTTAACGATTCCCAGCTCAAAAAGGGGAGATTCTGAAGCAAACTGCTTTCTGGGATTATTGGTGATGGGATTTTGGCTTTGCCCTCTTTAACACTGTTTTTACTTGGAAAGGACCGGGTACATGAGCAGCCAGGAGGATGGAGGTATCCACTCACCTCAAACTGTCATTTTAGAGGCAGCATTGAAATCGTAGGCATTGGATCCCCTGTGGTTTCACGTTTCTGTCACTGCCCCAGCTTGGAGGGGGGGAGGCCGGTGAAGCCTTGCTTCTAGGAGCTGAGACAGCAGGTAACCAGGTGTGAGGCTGGCTGGGTGCCTCTGCTCTGGGCTGAAGGGGGCTGTGCTCGGAGCTGCTCTGGGAGCCCTGTGCCCGGAGCTGCTCTGGGAGCCCTGTGCCCGGAGCTGCTCTGGGAGCCCTGCGCCCGGGTCTCTGTCAGCTGCAGCTCTGCTGTGCCACAGCACAGCCTTTTATTTATTTGGAGTTTTTCTCCCTGACTCTTTGACACCCACCACCTCCCTGCCAGCCTGGTGTGGCTGATCAAGCTGTTCAAACAACTGGAAGACATCAGAAGTTAAACACTCATTATTTTAATTTGATGCTAATCATGTGTTAATGAGACTAATCCTTGCAATGATTCAGGTAATTTGCTTAATGGCTGCCCAGAGTACAGATTACAGCAATCAGTCACATCTGATAAGATGTCTGTTGTGGAGGAGCCTGTCAGGTGAATGAGGTGGGAAAAGACTAAGGAGCAAGGTCTGATCTGGTGTAAGTTAGGAGCCTTCCTGTTGGGAAGGGCACGGGGAAGGGAGAGTCCCTCTGCACAACCTGGGCTGCACAGCCAGGTTTGTGGCAGCCACGGAAAAGCACCTCAAACCTCTCTGTGCTTCAGGGCTGTTCCGCTGGGGACCTGGTCCCCTCCTGCCTGGAGAAGGGCTCCCGCTGCTGTCTGCATGGGACATTTCATGTGCCTGAGGTCATTTGGGGCATGGCCAAGCCTTCAGGTGTAGGAGACACCTGAATTTGATCCCATGGGATAGTCCTGTACGGTAACTACAAGGCTGTGTCTTGATTACTGTCTTTGTGGTGGATCACTTCAGCCGACAATCTGCATGGCTCCTGTTGGCAATGAAACTGAGGTTGCTCTGGGAAGCTGCCTGTAGGCATGCTCTGCTCCAGCAGGTCTTGGTTGGACAAAGTGAGGTTCAACAGAATTACTCATCCAGGATATAAAAATACTTGTAATTTAGAGTGAACAAAGCCTGGGTTTAAATAAGAGGATCCGGTTACCTGGTATTACCGTCGGTGAGACAGTGATGTTTGGGTGTTTGTCAGCACATGTGCCCATCCCTGCAGGCACATAATCTGAAACTTCTGCATGCCAGGCCCCAGCTCCTGCCTGTTCCATAGCTGCATTTGCTGGCTAGAAACCCACAGAAAACACAGGTGGAAACAACTGTTCTTATGTGGGAGATGGGCAGCCCAACAGCTACCTCGGCGTTGAGGTTTTCTCTGTCCCCCCAGCAACAGGGTATTGTGTAGCTCCTAAAGAATACTGGGGCTTTTGAAAGACCTGGATTAGAAAACAGCCACTAATCATGTTCCTGTCTGCAAAATCAGGAATGGGAAAACATCTTTGGCTTGTCTTCATGATGCGTGGCAGAAATTACTGTTTGTTCAGTGTTATTTGGATTCCGCCATTTGCAGCAAAATATGCTGGGATTTAATCAATTTGCATCTCTGCTTAAGGCCCAAATTGTTACAGGCTTTGGGGGGATGACATTGTCCTAAAGCACTCATTTAATGAGTTAGAGCAAACAGATGGTTTTATTTTTTCCCATTAGAACCTTTCAGCTTTTCTAGTTACATAGAGATAATAATTATATCTCTCCCTTTGATTAAAATGCACAGTATTAATGCCTTACTCTGTCGGGTTCCAATTGCATTAGTTCTCTGTGGGTTTATTAAGTGCTGTGGAGCTGACATCATGTCCAACATGCTGTGCTACGCGAGTCTCTGGGAATCAGCTGACAGGGAATGCCAGGCAGTTGGTATCCTGGCAGGGCTGACAGTGTGCAAGCGCTTGTTTGGGGTGTTAAAGCAGGAGGCTGGGCTGGGCTGTCTGCAGGAAGGAAGTGTTTGTCTGATGCAGGGGGTATTTGGCAAGACCTGTTAGTCATGGCTGATGTGATGCAGTTATGTGTAGCCGGGTCTGGAAGGTGCAGGAGGCTCCATCCTTTTGGAGCTGGGCACACAATGGCAAAATGCGGAGCACGTGGAATTTGGGATGGCAGTGAAGCAGGAACTTGTTACAGCCTTGAATGTTTTCGTTTTTCTAAGTGATGGATGAACAAAAATGTTAATTCTGTGTCACAGTGGGTTGCGCTGAGGGTTGAGAATGTTGTAACAGCTCAAAGTGTCTAGTTTAGGAACAGTGTCCAGGAACATCAGCACTGGGACACGTGCAAAGAAAGCCCATATGGTTTATTTACAGTGTGGGATGAGTGAGTGGCAGTCTGTTTGTATGTTTTATGTCTTGTGCTGGGTAGTTTTATATGTTGGTCACTCAGCGATCATTCGACCTGTCATTTTTCAGTTATTTGTGAGCACTTTAGGTTTATCAATTACTTTCCCAAGCTGTAAGTTACCTATTTTGAGAGCATAATTTGTTTATAATATATGTTTTAACAGCATGATTTGTTCCATGTTTGTAATTAATTTTGAGCTTTGAGACTAAAATTGCATGAGAAATGGTTATGGTGAGAGCTATTACATCGAATATTGCTGCTTAGGACTTGTAATATACCGGGACTTTGTCTCTTTTATTGCTGACTTAATTTTAGTGGTCTTGAGACTGGGATTTAGGGACAGCAGTGACAGAGGAAACAGGGTGCTGTGACATTGCTACTCATGGTTACTGAGCACAAATTGTTGGAGCAAAAGGGTTTTCTGTCAGAAATTCAGGGATGTTGCTGTGGTGCCAAGGGTTTTCCATCCCAAAAAGTAGTGGAAAGTTCCACCGTGTTCCTCTGGCACAGCAGGAAGGACTTGTAACTTCTTGGCCCAGTAATTCAAACTTAATTCAGAACAGCAGATGAGCTGCTCTGTATGGCAGTGTTTTCTTACGCCTTGTTTCTAAAGTGCTGAGCAACACCCTGGGAACAGCACAGCCAATGCAAGAAATGGCCATTTCTTCCATTAAAACCAAGGTGTATCTCTGGCTTTTTCTTCTCCAAGAGCTGGGTTGGGAAAAATAACTTTCTCTGAAGTGACTGAAGGTTTGTCCTTCCTAAGGACAATGACTCCTTTTTTTGTAACCAGTACAATAGAAGAAGTCCAAGGCAATACCAGTTTCAAACATTTGCTGGACATACCCAGAAATGTGTAATTTCTCAGTGAAACTGCATGAGACTAAGAGCTGTTTTTGAAAGCAGGTGATTCTGTGGTGGGGATGACTTGAGGCAGAGTCAGAAATGGGGAGTCCTTTTGAAGGACTTGGGGAAGAGGGAGAAAGATGGCAAAATTGAGTTTCAAGTTGTTAAGCATTTAAAAATGTGAGACTTGTTCTCTGCTTGAAAACACAGAAATATTTTCAGGTAGAACTGGGATGGAAAGTTTTGCTTCCATGTGATGTTTTTATCAAGTTCTGCATGGTGTATGGCATCTTGGAACAGAAATGGACATGGCTAACAAAGACACATCTGGAGACAGTATCTGTGCTGTGAAATAGGTGTCTGTAAGGGAAAGTTGAAGACAGGCAGCTGGATTAAAATAATTCATAGGTACACGTTTTGGGTTCTCAGCAGTGCTGTACGTAGATGTATGTTTGACTTCAAGAGCCAGAGGATCTGGTGTGTTCTGATCTGTGCATTGGTACTTGTTTCTGCTGCTACCAAATGAAGGGACCTTGAACAGGAGAACTTCCCTTTAAAAATATTTGAGGTTTTTATTAAAATTTCCTGACTTCCCTTTTGTTTAGAAGTACCTTAATTTACTGCAATCATTTCCCAAGGCTGGTAGGAGCACACAGAAATGGGAAGTTGATAAAAGTTCCAGTTTGTCCTCTACTTCTGACCAATTTTCCACTAACTTGTGTTTGGAAAAGCACACATTTGGAACGTTTGTGTAATGTAGACTATTATCTCTCTAATTCCCTGTCCATCTGTAGGATAAACGTTTAGGCTGTGTGCAAACTATACCAAGTCTATATCATCCATAATGTATGACTGTATATGAGAATGTGCCACCAATGTCAAATTTTATTTTATTAAATATAAGCTGCTCTCCCATCTGCGCGTTGGAGACCCCATATATTGTTTGCCAAAAAAAAGCACCATTTCCAAGCGTTTGATAATTTCACATGGAACCATGTGGAATACCTCAGTTTCTTCCCGTCCTTAAATTTATACAACTCCATGAGTTTTGATCCTTATTAATGATTGTTTCTTGACACATAAGAGTAGTGTCAGACCCTGACAATGCAGCAACTGTGCAAACTTAGCCCAGTTTACCTGCCAGAGCCACCCCCGGCCAGGTGTGTGGCTGCTGTGACCCCACTGCCTGCAGAGGTACAGCTCTATTTCAGGCAGGTGAAGCTCTGTCCTCCCTCCCAGCCCTTCCCACCATGATCCAGGACTCCAGCCTCGATGAGGCCTTCAAATGAGCAAGGAGACAAATATTTGCTGTAGCTCTTTACACTCTGGCAGACGAGCTGCTGGGACCTTTAGTTGGCACCTCTCTGTGGTTCCAAAAGAGCCAACCTTGTCAGGGCTGCCTTTTCCCCATTTTTTCCCACTGCAGAGGTCTCACACTGTATGTGTATGTGAGCCTGTGTGTCTGTGTGGCTCGTGATACCCCGCAACAGAGATTGACAGGAACCAGAAGCCAGGTTCATCAAAGGCACAGATTTCTGATCCAGAATTGCAGTGACTGATCTGTGCCAACACAGACCTAGACTGGCCAGATAGACTGAACAGGAGGAAAACGCAATGCCAAAAAGGAAGAAGCTGAAACCTAATTAATCAGAAACAAATAAGTCATATTAATGGCAGCACAGAAGTGGTACCAGTTTAATTGGAGAGTACCCTATGTTCTGTGAGGATGACACTGTACAGTAATTCCACTGCCAGTTACTGCCATCACAAGTGCTGAGTATTGAGAACCAAGTGAGTGCCTCAAATGGACTGGATTCTGCGCATTTCGGTTCAGGCTCCCAGGGATTGGAAGTTCAGGTCTTGCTTATGGCTTTTGGCCTCTTTTTGTCTGGGTGTCTCTGGGTGGCATCAGCCCATGGGGCCTCTTGAGTCCATCAGCTCTCTGCATGGTCTAGAATAAAGGAGGGGGATTCAGGGAAACGAGATGGATGTGATGGCATGATAATGTGGATGGGAGCTGGCTGCTGTCTGAGGCACACCTTGGGAGTTTTGGGCCATGATGGGAACTGCGGACAGGTGCTTTTTCACCCCAGAAGTGGAGGTGGTGTGTGAAGCGTGAGGCAAAGTTAACGAAAGGTCCCGGAGAAGAGGAAAGGGATTTACCGTAAGCCCTTTGTTATTGCCTTGGAGAAATGCACTTAAAGGGAGAGAGCCCTTCTGAAGAGTCAGTGCAGACATTGTGGCCAGGAGGACAATAGCCAGCCCCGTGCCTGCAGGTGTGCGGTTAATGGAAGTGCAGGAACATTCCATACTCAGGTTATCCTGAGGAACTCCAGCAGCATGCCATGTCATTGGAGATAGGTCCTATCTTGGGACCAGCAGACAGAGACAGCAGCTGTCTAGGAAAGCTTGTCCTTGAAATGTTCAAGGTAGGAAACATACGAAAGGGCAGTCACAGGTGCTAGACAGAGGGAAAGAAAGAAAGAAAGGAAACTGGTGTCCTGATGCTGACCTTCTCTGGATGGAATTTGGCACTCAGTTTTTAACAGCTATTAGACCCCACAGATTTAAAAACCCCAACCCTTTAGAGTAAATGCTGGATGAGAGAGAAAAATCCCTTCTGTTTCCTTGGTTACAGAAGAACATGAATAAATTATATGGGGAAAAAACCCTCAGTATGTTCTGAGTGGTCATTTGTGACAACTGGTCCTATGAGTGTTTGCACTGGGAGGAATAAGCAGGAGCTCATCCTCCCTGGAATGGCCCCTGTCTCCTGTGGGAGAGGCTGGACAGCTCACCTCAGTGGGCAACCAGGCTGACTGGGGCTGGGACAGGTAAGAGACCCCACTGCTGGCACAGGGGGGTTCACTTAATGTAGAGCTGAGGCTAAGGGCCTCGTGTCACACCTCAGCTCTACATTAAGTGAACCCCTGAATATGACAGGCTCAAAATAGCAATGAGTTTAGGTCTGCAGCCTAAGTTAGGAATCGCCTGATTTTCTGCTAACTGGGCTTGCAGAGTCTAAGTGTGACTTGAGTATTTCCATATGGAGCTGTTTTACCAGGATGAGATGTGAATTTAAAGTTCCTTCTCTCTAGGAACATTATTTTGTGGACTACAGTATTTTCAATGAAAAATATTTTCTTTTCAGTCTAGTCAATGTCATTTTGGAAATTGCTTGAACCACGCAAGCAAGCTGTTCTTAGTGTAGAATAAGGGATCCTTCTGCATAGCTGTGCCACTTTAATGGTTTACTGTGGACATGCATCGGTTACCCTTGTGCAATCCATCAGGACTGTGGTTCTCTGGATACCCAATTTGCTTTGGAAATGGGTCTTGGAATATGTTAACCTCGACTTCTCCTAATCCCCAACCCTGTCTCCATTCTAAAAGAGCTGTTCTCCTACAAGCCCTGGTCTGATTTCCAGCTGGATTGCCTTCAGGGGCTTGCGGGCAGAAGCTTTTGGTGATGCTCCTTTGCTTGTACAGAGTGCTTTTCATCCAAGAGGAGAGCTTGCAGTGGGTCTCTGTGTACAATTCCTGCTGTGGAGGTTGGGATACAGGTCATCCTTTCCAGGATGGTGGTCTCCAGCATGGCATGTGTAGAGGATTGCTTTAACATTGTTCATGACTGCATCCCATGATCAGTTTTGACGTGTCCAGGAGTGGCTGGAGAGAGTACAATGGACTCAAACAGCCTGTCCCGTGGGAGTCCTTTGCCGTGGGGCTGTGGAGGTGTTTGGAGCCCTTGGGGAGGTGGTGAAGCTCTTGTAGCTGCCAGCTGGACACACAGATTCCAGCACCTTGGATAGCAGCTCCTGAACCCCACTGTCTTGTGCAGGTTTGGCAGCGTCCCTCAGTCACATGGGACTGTGCTCAGCATCTGCAGCAAGCAGGGCTGATGGGGTTGGATCTGGAAAAAAGGACTGGGAGGATCATTGCCTTCAGTTTTGCCATTTACAATTCGCAGACAGGAAAAGTTAACACACTTTGGAGGAGTTTTTTTTCTTTTTTCTGGCACTTACAAGTTCAGCACGCTTTTGTGCATTCCAAGCAGTCCTGCCCAGATCGACCACCTGTTCCCTAATTCTGGGTATAGGCAGGCTATAGTTCTTTTCCATATGGGCAGTGTAATTCCATTAAGTAGCAATCCAGCACTCTTTTTTTAACATTAAACCTCGAGAGTTAATCATCCATCTGTGTGTAATCATTGATTCCATTAAGCCTTATGGCCTTGTCAGATTATCAAACATTTTAAACAGCACTTTTTTCTTTTTTCCTTACTCGACAGCAAAAGCATTTGTTGGGGGCACGATTAGAGTGAAGTTTTCAAGCCATACCCCAATCTCAGAGACATTTACATGTTCCAGACCTTCTCCCTGTTCCCACATGCAGAGCTGGTCTGCATGGTGTCATTTGTGTCATACACTGAGTCATTCAGGTGTTCCTTGACAGGCAGTGCCAAGACATGTACTTGATGTTAACAACTCCCCCGCCCCCATAAAAACAACAAAACAACACAAAGCCCAACAAAAACACCCAAACAGCCCCCACACATGCTTTTTTTCCCCAAGTATTCAACACTCAGATGCTAACTTACATTGTCCTTGAATTTGGGGGAATTACGGTAGTTGAGTTGCAGTCATAACAGCCCCTCAGACTGATGGGTGCATCTGACCTTTATTTTTGTTAGAACAGGGGAACCTGTTGTGTGATGGGCACGTAGAGTTTTTAGTATGAAAACAGAACCAAAAGCTGTTTCTCCCACGCAGGATTTGGAAAATAAGGACATGGTATTCCTGGAATTAGCCATGTTCTCAAGTGGTTTCCTAAATGTGACAGTATAACTTTGCACAAGCATGTAATTACAGCTTGCTTATTGTCCACAAATCCCTGAAATCAGCTCTCACTGATGGGGTTTGTTGGATGAAGAGGAAGGAGATGCTTCAGAGCTGCTTAGTGAATCTTGAGCCAAGGGGGTGGTGGATTGCTATGGCAGGTAACAGTGAGGGGTTGTTAATGGCAGGAGGCACAACTTTTCCCCTCCAGTCTTTTCCTTCCCTCCATATAAGTTTCCCTTAGTAGTACTTAGTGTCAGCTCCGAGCCAGGAATGCAGGTACCAGTGCAGGCACCAACTGGCTTAGTCATTCCCAGTTGGAAAAGCAGAGGGTTTCCGTGTCGCTGGGGACACATCTCTTGCAGCTGAAGTATCTTCCGTCTATGATAAAAGAGCTGCTGGTACAGAGTGAAAGGTAACAGTAGAAGTCATGACACTAATTTTTGGGTTTGGATCCATTTCCGATGGGCCTGGATTAGATTTGCCCTGTGCTCAGGTCAGATAATTTATCCTGTGAAAAGTAGGTATTTCAGGTAGATTTTTGATGGCACTGCTCAAAATCTTTAGTCAAGAAAGTGTGAAGATACTACGGTGACTTGAGAGGTGAAGAGAAAAAGTGACCAGAGAAGTGATTTCTGGAACGTCAAAATCTATGAACTGCTGGCAAAGAATCCAAATACCACATTTGATTCCAACCACTGTGAGTGCTACTGAACCCGATTTTAAAAACAACAAAAACAGCAGGCCAGGGGGGCTGGTTTCTTTGTTCCTTCTTAATTACATTCTGGGTTTTGTTTTTGTTTTTTTTTAAATATTAGTGATAATTAGGCCACACATCATATGTGGTTGGACAAATAATACTTATATGTTGACAAAGGGGCATAAAATTGTATTTAGTGAAAGGAACTGGTGCCGAACAGTAGAGACTTGTATTTGTCTTGGAGCAGTGCGCTGCATTCACCTCGTCTGAGCAAGGATGTTGTATCCCTGCAGGATACAACAGGGGCAGGATGCAGGATCCCTGCATGCCCCTGACAAGGGCTCAGGGATTGCTTCATTTGCAGATAGGTCACTGATTCAACTGTGGGAAGTACAAAGACTTTTGCAAATGCTATCTTGAGTAGAGGAGTTAATTCCTATATTTTATATAAAGTTTAGTTCTTCTGTTCTCAGCTGTGGGCTCGAGTCAGGCCTGTTGGGGCAGAATGCCATTGGGGTGGGCTGAGGACTGGTACATCTAGGAACAAACAGGAATATATGGGACAAAAGCTGGGTGTTCCTGCCATGACCCGTGTGGTTTTGGTGGTGTTTTTGTGTGTTCTGAAAGTTGTGTCCAGCCTGGCTCCCAGGGCCACTGATGGCAATATTCCAGTTGGCATGAAGGAAATCACTGATGCCATGTGTGCAGGTGTCTGGAAATTCGGTGCACTGTGAATTCGGCATGCCATTTCTTCTGCTTGCATGTTGCTGAGCCAGAGCAGCTCGAGGTGATGCCTGGTGGGATGAAACTGGGGGCATTGGGGTGTGCCAGACAGTCCCTCTGAGTTTGACAAAATGACTCCTTTGGGCTTAGTGGGAAGTTTGATTCTTTGTTTTCATGGATAACTCAGGCAGCAAGTTGATACATTCTAAGTCTCAAATTTTGAAAAGAGCAAATGTTGAAAGTTGCAGTTAAGAAAATTGAGAATTAAAACAGTGAGTTGTCTGGCTGAAGGACTCTTACTCACTATTGAGCCCTCAATTTTGAAACTGCTGATTTTTTTCCCCCCCAAATTTTAAAAGTACAAGAGGGGAAGCAAGTTGAATCTCTGTCTGTCTCCTTGTGTGTCTCTTGAGCAGGTAGGAGGGACCTGACAAGAATTTTTATTGAGTTTTGACTTGCTTTGTATTGTGCCATAAATGTTAGGTGTTATGGATCTTAAGTAAATACTGCTCACAGCACAGGTCTGATAGGAAAAGCTGTCCAGCATGTTTACACCCAAAATCTGCACTGGGCTCTTCTCTGTCTGTTGTAGAGCCAGGGTTTCCTCGTGCCAGCTCGTAGAAAGGCAGAGCCACCCAGTCCTGTTTGGAGCAATTAGAAAAGTTGCCTTTCTCCAATCAAAGAGAGGTATTAGCGAAATGAATGGGAGTAATTAAATCTCATTTAGTCATGTAAATGAGTTTAATTAAAAGAAATCTACCCTTTAATAACTTGAGGGGGAAACGCACTCCGCACGGAGTTTGGAGTTTGGTTAAGCTAACGAGACACAATAGCTGAGCTGATGAGCCCGTGCTGTTGTCACCTGCCATGTGCTGGGGGCTCGGGGGAGCTGGAGCCGCGGGTGGGCGGGCACCGGGTGTGTGTCAGTGTCCTCCTTTGGCCTTGGAGTCCCACCTGCTGGCATATGGCGTACTTGACTTCGGGGGAAAACCCGCAAATTATTTCGGGTAATAATTGTGTGTTTGGATTTTGGCACACGCGTTGAGGTTTGGTGTTTTGAGGAAAGAGCCCTTGAACTGTTTGGCTGCTCCTCTGTGTTAAGTCCTACAAGACCTTTCAGTGAAGCTGTATTAATTCCTTAGGTGTCTAATCACTGGCAGTAGGCTTTTACTGCTTGTCTGTGAATCCATAACATAGGGAAGCAGTGTGGGGAAGGGTGCCAGGGGAACTTCCAGCTTTCCAAGAGTGGGTGTCTGAGCCGTGTAGCTCCATCCTGACCTCATCCTTCTGTCACTTGGAGGGTGCTGCTGCCAAGGGGTGTCATTGAGGCCCTTGCTGAGTGGGGAATCAGGCATGGCCTAGAGCGTCCTGGGGTAGGACAGTGGCATGGAAATGAGAATGGCCACAGACAGAGCGCTTCTGCTCCCAGCAAGGTGCTATTTTCCTCCTGGGAGAGCAGCTGTCCATCCCTTGTGAGTTGTTTCTGACTGTCACTTGGAGTTTTGAGCTTTATCCCATATGGTGAATTATAAGTAATTTTATTTGCCATCTCACCTGTGCAGTTTTGAGCTTTATCCCATATGGTGAATTATAAGTAATTTTATTTGCCATCTCCCTGGACTCTGGTGCAGTTGTTTGCTCTCCTGTATCCAACAGGCTCACCAGGAATGTGGTGTGCACTGCAGCTCCTGTTGGCCTAGCTGGGAAGTTCTTCCATTCTAGAGGGTTGTAGATTGTGTGTTTATTTTTCTGACTTAATTTAAACCAGTTGGGACATACTTGGGCATTAGTTTATCTTACCCCTCACCTGTTCAAGAACCCTGGCTAAATGATATTCTTGTGGATTTATGCAGAACACTTGTCTTCTGCATAACTGTACCAATTTAGCCTGATAATGTGCTGTGTGGAGGGATTTTATATGTAGCTCAGGTTGTGTAGCTAAAAATAATTAATTTCAGTAAGCCCAGCTGTATGTATCAGACCCAAAATATAACCATTAAGTGATTTTTAAATTTCTTTTTTTCCATTGAATATTGCTTTTTGACAACAGTTACTAACTGCAGAGTCTTGTCTTATGTTTTCTCTTTCATGGTCTTTTGATTTTCTGAAAGTAATCTCATAAAACACTTAATTCCTTCTTTAATAATAGTGAGCATTCTGCAGCTGGAATTTAAAGTGCTAGTTTAGCTCAGCATGTACATTTTGATGGGATGAAGCAGCTTCTAAAGAGTTGGTGTGTGATTCTTATAACCAGCGCTTGGGTTCAGCTCCACTTCCAACACCATCTGCCAGATTTCCTTTGCCTTACGGTCAAATCCATGTTCAGGTGGACACTTCCACCACTGACATCCCTTCGCAGTCAGCTGCAGAGCCTCTTTTTAAAGGAAAGAAAATTAAATACACTGAAATCTGAAAGTCTGTTTGGGGTACAGCAAGACAGAGAGTGGTTGCTATTGGAGGTGCTCATCAAAAAAAATGACTGAATTTGGATTCCTCCCTTCCTCCTCTTCTCTTTACCTTAGATCAAAGCAGTTTTTTCGAAATTGCTGTTTCAAAGACTAAACTAAGCTCAGACAGCTTTGATAATGATGTCCTGCACTGGTTATTGCCTTCAACTTGACTAAAATTAAAACTGTATTTTCTCTGCAAATTATTTGCTTCTTCAGGGTTTTGTCCAAGCTGGTTCATCAGCACAGCAAAAGCAGTTTGAGCTGTCAGAGCTCCGCTGCACGTACTCAGGTTTACCAGCCTGAGAGAAATGCAGCCAGGACATCCAAGTCAAAGTAAAAGAAAAACTCTGAAAAAGTTACTGGACTTAGTAATTTGCTAGAAAGAGCTGTCTGGGCACTGAGCCGCAGGACTCAGAAGGGTTTTGCAGGCATTGCGCTGGTTGGTGATGGTGTTATTAATGTCAGCCTCTCTCTTAGCGGCTGGATTGGTGCTGGAAATGCAGAGGCTGTGCTCTGCAGCACCTGAGGAGCTCATGAGATGGGGCTTGGCTGAAAATACCTGGAAACTTCCTGAAGTGTGCACAGAAGCTCGTCATGCTTGTGTCTGTCTCAGCTTTTGAGCTCCTTGACAGGAGGCCGAGCCCTGAGCGGTGCAGCCCAGGGAGCAGGGCACGCATGGCATCTCCTTGTGGTGTCCGAGCACACCAGCACCTGGGCCTTGGCAGCCTGAGCTCACACGCTGTGAGTGTGGGAGCTGCCCTAGGATGCTCCAAGAACAGCCACTGCTGCAGATACAGAACTGAGTGGGGCAGCAGCCTCAGCAATGCTGGTTCTGAGAGCTGCCTCCTTCCTTCCAGCTGACAAGTGCTTCTCTTATGCACCACATGTGTATAAAGGCAGAACTGGGCAGTGATGGTGGGAGCCTTCAAAGGCTATAAAATGAAAGCAAAGCAGAAAATGCCATTTCTGTAGTTGCTGGGGGAAAAAAAAAAGTCAAATTCTTCTGTTATTTACACCTGCTGTAACAGGGATTAAATCCCATATTGAACTGCACTACTCTGGGTTGACACCAGAGAGCAAAATTTATCCTGCTAACTGGGTGTCCCTGAGACTCCATCAGACTGCAGTGGCTGGATAAAGGAGAGAGGGCTCTGATCTTTGCTGCTTTTCCTCAGCCTGTCCATTACCTACCCCAGCTCCTGAACCTCCTGTAGCTCTGTGGGGTCTCTGCTCGTGGCCAGGGCTGTGGGAGCCTCGCGGGGCTGTGCTGGGCAGGCTGGGTTGATGGCTGTCACGGGCAGCTCGTGGGCACACAGGCATCTTTGGGGATGCTGGGTTTTGGAAGCGACCCTTCTCCCGCTGTCCCCCTCCCCAAGGCATTGGCAGAGCTGAGCACGGTGTACCGGAGAGTGTTCGGGGTACAGAACATCCCTCTGTACCAACAGTGCTTGTGCATTAATGTGCTTTTCCTTCATGCAGGCCTGGTTCCATTAGGAAGGGAGGCATTGTGTAATATAATAGACATGATTAACTTTAATTGCACTTCTTTGTTGGGAAAATAGACATGTAATTAAAAACCTGACATGCGTTGTACTTTTTTTCTTCAACAATTTACTTGTTGGCATCTCTTCAAGCGGATATTCCAGAAGGCCCTCACCACTTACCTCCTGCACATCTCCACAAGTCCAACTCCTGTCTTTCTGAAATGACATGGTGTCTGATAACCGGACTGAACTGGCTGGTTGGTAGATCCTGCTGGTCAGTCTCTCCTTTCCCAGGAGAAAAAGATCTGTGGGTCTTAAAATGCTGGTCCTGTGGTGGAATACTTTGGGGTATTGATTTACTGGAAAATTAGATGCTTTTTTACCTTCTCACTACTGCGGAACGTGCCTGGCTCTTTACTCGGTGTCTCCTGCATGTATGGGGTAGGTCATGTCTCAGGCTGGGCTTCAGGTGTGCCACTTAAATCATAATTCTTGTTTGGCTGGTGTCCAAACTCCTACTCCAGAGTTGCATCTGTGTACACTGAGAAAATCTTTTAGGGTTTCTTGGTAACATTCCCATTTCCCAGAAAACAGGTCAGGTTTAGATAGCCCCAGCCAGGCAGTGTTACCCATGATTGGTCTTAGTCTTTTCACTCTGGGAATTCCTGTCACTTTTTCCTGCTCAGCTCCGTTGGTCAGTGCTGAGTTACTGAGCTGAAGTGTTGTACCCTGGCTCTCTGCTGTGGGTGAAATGGAGTGACATGGAGCAATATGGGTCCCTTTGCCTGCCAACTCAGGGACATACCTGAAAAACTTAGGTTGTGGCACCTACCAAACACTTTTTGGTGGGTACGGAGCACTGTTCAGCCTTACAGAAGCAGGAGCTAAATAGACACCTACAACCTGAGGTGTAAGACATGGTTAAACAGTTTTGTTGTGGTCCAGGGTGGAAATACCTCCCATGGGCACCACTTGAAAAACCAGCCTACTGCCCCCCCCACACACACACAGAGCAAACCCCAACAAAGATCCCCCAGGAGAGCTTGGGAAGAACATCAGTCTCTGTGTTCCTGTAACTGGGCTGCACCAGGGCTCTCCACAAAATTCCTGCTGTCCTGGGAGACTGTTGCTGTGCTAATGATTTGTGCTAAGCTGTTCCCAGCTGGTGGGAAGGTGGGGTTTTATGGACCCCTCATTCCATTTGTACTGTTTATCTCTGCCACACTTTATTTTGTCCATCTTTCCAGGGTCTGTGTTGTTTTCTGGTTTTTTTATTGTCATTATTCAAAACATGAATAGAAGTGAATATCCTCTAAGTTATGAATGTAATCAATTTTGAGTCTTTAATTGTAATTTTTTTTCCATAAAATTCTTTTAATTTAGTCTAATATAATGGCACATCAAGCAGTAATGGGTACATTAAATTGAATCATGATGTTCATATACACATTTTATGACACAATCAAATATCCCAATGCATTAATTCATGTCAATCAGTTAATAAAATCAAATAGGAAACATTTCTCTAGTGCTGTTAACTATGTTTCTCCCATTTGGAGGGTGACAAGATGGTGAGGGCCTTTATATCTTGCTAGTTCACGTTTTCTTGGCTGTGTTGGAGTCGATGCATTTACTTACTTGATGAGGACAAAATGCATTTGTTCCTGTGGCTCCTGACCAAAACTGTGTAACGGGGAGCAGAAAGCCCCATCTTTGCCTTGTCCTACCCTGGTTCCATTGGTACAGTCCTGTCCCCAGAGACTCCCCCAAATAGGAAAGGAATATTAACTGTGAACTTTGGGGACAACTTCTCTTTGAAGATGTCTTCCTTTCTGATACTGGCCTTCAAGGACAAAGAGTTTGCTGCACACTGTTGTGAGGAAGGAGAAAAGGAAATTTCCAACCCCTGCCAACCAGTTGGCATTGGAGCCATTTTTTGTGCTTCTTATCTGCTGCACATCCAGGGTGGGCACCAGTCAGGCTCCTAAGGGTGCTGGACTTGCAATAGGTCTGTTTCCCTTCTTCAGTTGTACAGACCAGTTTGCTTTCTAGTCAGTATTTTCTTTTTCTTTGCAAATAGCCAGCTGACAGGTGTTTTTACCTTCAGTTGACAGTGTGGGGTCAAAAATAGACCTGTTGTGCAGCAGTTTCTCAGTGTGCATCAGAAATGGACTGTAATGAAGATAATGAGATGAAAGTCTTAGGGACTCTCCAAATTCTAGTGTGGAGCAATGAAATGTGGGTGGTAGCAGCTCTTCCTTCTCGTGTAAAGGACTCAGTGTCAATAAGCAGCTGAGTAGCTGAATGAATTTTGCCTGGCTACTCCAGTGAGTGTCCCAGAGCTGGTATTTCCAGCCCACACAGGGGTAGGGTTTGCTAGAGCAGTTTCCTGTATGATGCTTGAAAAGGTTCTTTCTTCCTTTATTTTCCATTGTTTTATTCCTACTTGCAGGTTTCTTAAGTATTACATCTCAGTGAGAGGGTACAAGGCACCACAACAGAAAAGGAGGATTTCTGGTTGATGGGGGGAAAGTCTTGCTGTGATTTTATGATTTTATCAAACATTTATTCTGAGATGTGCACAGCAGCTAACCTGGACACTGGTAGCTCAGTGAACATCAGTGGAGGTGAGTCTCAGTAGTTAGAGATGGGTTTGTAGGGAACCGCTAAACTCGACAGTGGTTGGAGAGAACTTTCCATCATTTGGCCGTTCGTTGCTCTCCTGCTCTGAGTTCCCTCATGTAATCCTGTGTGTCACAGATATCATTTGTGTTGGGAAGGAAAGGAGGGAGGAAAGCAGTGGTGTCTGTACACCATCTGCCCATGGTGGTTAACAGCAGGGTGTTGGTGGGTCTCTCAAAGGGGCCACGTAGGAGCTGTGTAGAGACAGCACTGCGCTTAACCATGCCAGAGGGCTGGAATAGCTGCTTTGGGGTGCATTCCTTGTAACTGGTGTTAGTAAGGAGTAGCCACTGTGTAAATGTGAATGGGAGTGGAGTTGGGTGATAAAAATAAACAAATTCCAGGACTTGCAAAATCATTGTACGAGGACAAGGAATGTTGAAGGCAGCTGTGATAGTCTGAGGTGTGAAATATCCATAAGCACACAGCCTTTGGACACTCAGTTATTCTACTGAGTGGGTTGAAATCCTCCAAGCCCTTGTGTTTTGGTATCATCTGATATTAGGGTTGGTTTGAGAACAATGAGGAATGACAGTGTCATGCATCTGGATGTGTGTGTCTGTGAGGAGGGAAGGGAAGGACCTGGTGGGCTGGCAGGGGTCAGGGAGCTCTGTCCTGTGTGCCAGCAATCCCCAAAGAGTCCCACTGGTCCCAGAGAGTATCTGCTCTTCCCTACCCTGAAACGTTATATGAGAGAAGGATTTTTAGGAATGCTGATCTATGACATAGGTGGAGGCACTAGGCTGAGTTGAAGCTCCATCACTGATCCATGATGGTCACCCTGCCCTGTCCTGTTCCCATTGGGGTGTAGAGGCTTTCAGAGTGGGATAAATCATGTCACTCTGTTGTGGCTGGGAGAGAAAGAATGGCTTTGTCTGTGTTTGCTTTCTAAAGGGCTCTTCCTGAAGAAGATGGAAAATTCCTTCTGTTTCTGAAGGGAAAGGAGAATTTTGACATTTCCCTCCCCATCTAGTTCTAGCGAGGGTCTGTCCCAATGGCATCTTGACAAGAGCAGCTCTGTAAGGTGGTTTCATGGCTGTGCGGTGTCTCTGGAGTCGTGTTCGCTGTGGGAAGGGATCAGCACCTCTGGTTTGACATCTCAGAAGTGTGCGTAGGCTGATGGCTCAGCGCATTTCCCAGGTCCACTCTGTCTGATGTGGGAAAACATGTTTAGTCAGCAGAAACAAAACACAATTCTTGGTTTTTTTCCTTCATGCACCACGGTATTTGTTTGCAGTATTGTCACAAACACAACAAATCTGTCGGAGGTGCCTGCTGTCAGAGAGCATTTCAGAACTGTCTGTTACTGTACTGCTGGAACTGTGCTCCGTGCTCCACGCTGGCTCTGCAGGGCTGTGCTGGAATGGGGGGGGGAGACCTTTGAGAAAGACTCAGAATACCCTTGGCTAGGTAGCCAAACTCGGTTTATGACTAGGAGAGGGACTTGAAACCTGGGAGGAAACGTGGCAGGTGGAAGAGGCTGATGGAGAGGCCTGGCCTGTGCAGTGCTGGGGGTGGATGGGATTTTAGAGGAGAACACAGCCAAGGGCAGGGAGTGAATGCCCCTTGAGCTGAAGTTGCTAGGAGAAATTTGGCTAAGGGAAGGAGATTTTTTTGCTTGATTGGTCCAGGGTAAGGTTATGGCTGTGTAAGTGATGTAGAAGAGATGATCCAAGAACTTGGGTAAACCTTGAGACTGAGCAAAGATGGGCTGTTCTGGAATCAGATATGGCTGCCTCAGTTGAAAACTCATGAAGGACTGGGACTGGGAGAAGGAAGCAGAACTGGTTCACAGAAGGTCTCTGTTCCTCCATCCCTTTTGTGACATCCATGTCTGTGCAACATGGAGGCAGGATGGAGTCCCAGGGGTGCCAGAGGGAGGGACACAGAAAGGAGACAAGTGTCTGAGTGGGACAGGAGGGCTGGGAGGTCCCTGCTCTCGAAAGTCTCTTTCCAGAGCACAAACAGATGCCACTGGGTTTGTGCTGCGTGCGTTTTGGAGTCCAATTCCCAGCCAAGGCTCCCCTTGGCGATAGAGCGGAGGGTTGTGTAGGCAGGAATAGCAATCCTCTCACATCTGTGGAGCAGATAAACAGCTGCCATGGGGGCTGGGCAGAGCTTTTTGCCTCAGGCTTGGACCCGTCAGGCGTTTTGTGGGAGTGTGCCAGCATCCACATTTGACAAGGCTGTGGGCTTAGGTGCTTTCCCTTCCTGGCTGTCCCTCCCCACTGCCCCTGGACTTAAAATATTTAAGGAACTGCATTCCCCTCCCCGGGCAGGATGAAAAGGCAGCGATGGGTTTGTTGGCAGCGGTGGTGCCAGGAACCAGACGTGACTCTGCAGGCCTGTGCCCTTGCATTCCAGCTGATCCGTTTGTTCGGGGCTCTGGGTCTGGCCACAGCCTCACAGCAGCTGGAGTGGCCTGGAGCAGAGCACAGCATTCCACCTCTGGCTCTGACAGGTCTGTCAGTCCTTCTCCGGGCATGGAAGGGGAGCCTGGCTGTGACAGGTCTGTCGCTCCGTCCCCAGCTATGGAGTGGGAGCTCTACTGAATGAAAGTCTTGCACGAGATAAAAAGTGGTTCAAAAAGCACATCCATTTCTGCCTCTAACTTGAATTTTACAGCCCATGGGGTGGCTGCAACAGGAGAATGGGCCTGTATTCTGTTCCCTCCAGTGGCTTCCAAGAGCAACATTGCCTTCCTCCTGCTCTCACCTCTGGCAGTAGGGTTTGTGAGTAGGCACTATGTGGAGCTCCGGCAGCTCTGGAAAGCAGTGTCGCTTTGGGAGCCAAGGACCAGGATGCTCCCTCTCTTGGTGTCTGCCTTGGAGCATCGCAGAGGCTTTGAACAGATGGAAAATGAATATTGTGACTAACAGGTATTTACTGTGTGCCAGCTTTTCCACCTTCCAGCTCACCTTGAGATCGTGAAGACCAAACTGCAAAGGTTTCAGAGACAATCGCTTTTTACTTTCTTGTCAACATGTTGTGCCTGTCATTCATGCAGTGGTAGATAAGCTTAACATCGATGCTGCAGGTTCAATGAGGTGCAAGCTCCAGAGCCATTATTCCTATGTAGACTGAAGTTGAGGTTTCTCTTGTCTCAGCTCCAACCTAAACTGTTTGGCATGATTAACACATGTTCTTTATCATTGTTAAAATCTGTGAGTTACCTGGAAAGAAGTGAACTCAAGGCACAGTGAAGGAGCTCTGCATCTAGATCCACTGTGTTTGCATTAAAATGCCTTTAGGACAAAACCAGTTACTTTCTAAACAGCATCTCTGAAAATAGTTAAGGGAAAAATTTAAATGGTTTGCCCTTAAAATGAAGAGATGAGGAGTTCCTGCCTAGCTGCACTGTTTTCTGTAGGGCCTTTCCATTTTGCCTGTGGGTTTCTATGAGAGCAGGATCCATTTGGGACTAAAGTTAGGGACCATTTTCCTTACAGCATCCATCATGATAGATTTCTGGAGTGCTGAGGAAGGAGGGGCATCTCCACAGACATCACTAATGAAAATGTTCATTTTAAGTGAGAGAAAGGGCTCTAATCAGTCTGCCTCATTTTAGATTATTAATGTAATTGAAAACACAATCTACCTAAATCATGCAAATTATATGCAGGGTGAGGATTTTTCCTGCTATCATAATGATAATCTAAATAAAATGTGGGTTGTAAGTGGAGTTGTGAAAGACTGCATCTGAGATTAATATGAAATGCAAAGATTAAAAAAAGACACGTGTAGTGTAGAGCTGCAGCTCTGCTTTTATGACATTTGAAACCCTGATTTATGACCATTGTAACCAGGTTTTTAACTGTACAGAGAATGGAATGAGGTTAAACTTCTTCCTATTAGCATTAGAGTTACAATCACAACACATTACAATAGACTAATAAATGTTACTTTTTGAGTAATGAAATTGCCATCAAGGCCCCGTTAAGCAGAATGAGGTTGTAATTGGAGTTGGGTTGTTCAGGGAAGGGCTTGCGGGGCAGAGGCCTCCGGAGCCCCCGCGGCATCCCAGGGACCACCGGCAGTTCTGGCTCCAGTCTCTACCTACAGAGTGCTCCCATAACACCTGAGAACACCTGGATCTGCCGCCGAGTCCTGTGGAGCCAGAGCAGCGTGGAATCAGTATTCCAGGCTGTCTGTGATCTTTTGGGAAGTGAATGTGGCTTGTGAGGCAGGAGACCAAGGACAGAGCTTAGAAATAGGTCTCTGTGATAGGCAGAAGTTGTGGGTTGTCGACATGCTGGGTTGGGTTTCAGATTTTATTCCTGCAGGGAAAGGTGTTGAATTGACAAAGGCACATCAGGTGTCCTGCAGAGATTGGAAGTCCCCTAAAATGCCTACAGCTCAACCAGAAATAGTTCCCAGAAAGTTCCTGAGCACAGGCAGCAGCATGGGGAGCTCCCTGCATTTCCCCACCTGTGTCTGGCTGGAGCTGGGGGTGAGGCAGGAGGTATCCATAACTCCAGGAAGGGAGCACTGCAGGTACTCACAGCACCTGCAGTTCCATTACTGCCTTGGGAAGGAAAATGCTTGCAAGTGTCCATGCAGGCGGATCCATTCTGTGGCTGTTCAGGGACACAGGTATCAATTCCCAGGAATGTCCTTCCATGGGAAGTGATCTGAAATGCTGGAGAGCGCGAAGAGACGTTTGTCCTTGCCACAGCAGAGACCTGGCACTGGCAACCGGTTCCTGCTTAGTGAAGGTGTTGGTTCCTCAGAGAATGTCCTTGATTCCTGTCCCTTCCCTCATCCTGACCAGAGGTCTGGCCTGCTCCCTGTCAGGTCGGCCAGGTGGGAGGTGACAAGGAAAGGCTGGTTGTGTTCTGTGATAAGCTGGCTCTGGATTTTTTCTTGATTTCTTGTGGCTGGATGTAATGGAATCAGACCATTAGATGGTGGTGCTTGTTGTGTTTGGCCACCATTTGCCCAGTTAAAAAATAAATTAGATGGTAATTACAATTTTGAGATGTGGCTAAACGAATTCTGGAAATTTTTCCCAGTATTTGTTCCGGAATGTCCACAGACTTGATGCACGGCTTGGCACTGAGCAGGGATTAGCTTGGAAAAGGGCCCTGTGGTGCTGTGGCCTGCAGAGCCGGGGATCCCCTACAGGGCTGTGGGGAGCCTGGTTGCAGTGGGCACAGGCAGCCAAGGCACTTGGGGATGTGAGAGGCAGAGGGTTAAGTGTTGTGATCACAAACCATGCAGTAATTGCTCTCAGACCTATTAGCAGGATGTCTTGCCTGGACTGTCATCCTGCCCTTTCCCGTGGGCCCTGGTCGCTAACCCTTTGCATTGTGACAGTAATTACCAGCCAAGCACAAACCATCAGCAGCTCCGGCACAAACCCACTGCCATGGTAACGGAGCAACCACCGGTTCCTTGGAAAGATGCAGAGTTTTATCTCGTATGTGTAAAATGGGACTGGGCTCAGAGCCGTGCCGAGAAGGGAACCAGCAAACTTAATGGGAAGCATCAAATGGAATGTGGTACTGCAGGCAACTGAGATTCCAGTGAGTGAAACAGAGACCTAGTGAGAATAAGGGACTTAGCTGGAGGCAAAGGGAAACTTTCTGGAAAATAAGAGCCTAAGTCCCTGCAAACCTGTATGCCCTTGCTAGCGACTGTGCTGTTTTGGAGAAGAATGGCTCCTGTTACATCTGGAAGAGCCATCTAGTGCAAGGAATTACTCCTGCCATGGAGGATGAACTTATTCCTCCAGTTCTTCCTCACTGCATGGCCTTCTGTGTCCCCTTTTCTGTAGTGCTGTGCCGCTGGCATTTGTGGATGTGTGTGTGCACAGGGAATGCATCTAAGGGTCACGGACCTGGGAGATTCTGGCCCCATCAGAAGCAGAGGGAGTTGGGCTTCTCTCCCTCCTGAATTTTTTTCCATATGTTGAGGTCCCTGAGGGTTGTGTGACACTCATCAGGACTGAAGGAAGTGGTTTAATCCGCTGCTACTCCTTGGTGCTCATATCTGTCTCTTCCCTGGGCTTTTCTGAGTCAATATCATATACAGGTATGTCAGAAATGAGCATTTTGTGGGTAATCATTTTGATATCTCTGTCAGAGTATCAGTACTCCGTTCTTGTTCTAATGGACAGCCCCTAAATGGTGGTTGTTTGGGCATTTTAGAAGTACTATTAATTTACTTTGCAGTTGCCCTTCTAGATCAGCATCACGATGCTAAATTAGATCTGACCGTACAGGGATAAAGTCTCTTTAACCCTTTTGCTCTCTGTTATTTCCACAACCACAAACCAGTGTCGTTTGTGCCCTGCATTCACCTGGGGTTGTCTGTTTTACAGGTATGTTACATAACACAGAGCCTCTTCTCCCTGCCTTTGTATGTTACAGAACAAGTAATCCATATGCCTGACAAAATTCTGCTCCTGTTGAGTGGCAAACACAGCCACTTCCTATCCAGAAACTGATGGTACCAAGGGTCAAAAGGGAACGGTTCCCTCTTGTTTCCATTTTTCCCTGAGCAGATGCAGAAGTGAACCTCTGAAATAGGATGCCACTCTGTGCCCCTTTTCCCTGTAGCCTAGACTTGGTGGTGTGGCACTTGCTGCTTCACAGGCAGGAGGGGCAGGCTTTGTTTGCTCCGGGGGTTCTCCTGGCACTGTCCATGGCAGGCTTCCTGCCTCCCCGGCTCTGCTGCCCCTGCTGCTCTCACAGGAGGTCACTGCTGGCCACTGAGCCAGCTCTTTGTCACTTTGAGTCTCCAGGCAGAGCCTGACGTGCCGCTCAGGGGAGCCTCTCCCGACAGCCAAGCTCCGCGTGCTGCTCTCTTTGGACAAGTGATTGATTCCTCCGTAATACTCTTAAATGGGAGCTGTATTGGGATCCAGGGCCGTCTCGGGATCAGAGAGACAAGGTCTTTAGCAGTAATTGGGCCACCCCGTGTCAGGTGAACTGCCCTGCTTATGGGCCAAATGCAGATGTCACTTGGTGTGACTGTTAGCGGGGACGAGCGCAGCTGTGAGAGCGTCACTGGGTTGTGGCACAGGTTCTGTCCCCTCGCCCGGGAAAGCAGGTAGTGCCAGCAGTGCTGAAATCATCGCTTGTGACACTAGTGGTCACGGATCATCAGGGCCCACAGGCAGCAATACAGGCATTGTTTTGTCGTATGTAAAAATCCAGCTGGGCTGGGGAAGGTGCAGGGACTCCCAACTCCAGTGGCTCTGCCTGTGGAGGAGCACGTCAGGTGCCCTGTCAGCTGTGCCAGGCTGGTGGCAGCCCCGGCCTGGCTATCACGTGGCCATGCTGCAGTCTCATGTAGAACAGCTTTTTAATGGTGTTTACTCTTCCAGTAAATACTGCACTAAGCCACAGGTGAGAACGGGAGGACATGGTGAGAAAGAGGCAGTGCTGACACTGGGAGAGGTGCTGATTTTCAGGATTTTGGTGTTGGTGTTTGAACGAGGATGTGTCCCTGCAGCCCTGTGCTGCAGCACCAGGGGATGTGCTGCTGTAGAAACCTTCCCACATGATGTCTGTGTCTGAGACACCTGAGCTGGCTGTACCCCTGGCTGGCTGAATTTAGGTATATCTCTGTGTATATGAATATAATTCTCTCTGCATATATGTAAAGAGTGACAGAAATGTATTACATGATCTCATATTCCAATCTGAAGGAATAAACTTTTTTGGCTTCTCTGGTGGGTGCTGCTGGTCATCATAAAATCTTACTGCAGGCAGTCTAGGCTGAAATCCTGGTAATGAGGAACTTGGTTCCCTGTGAACCCAGAAGAGTCCCAAAATCCTGCTTTGCCTGTCTGTTATCTCAAAATCTTCACTTCCAGCACTGAAACAAACACATGACTTGTAGTGGGCTCTGACCTTGGCATGAGCTTCAGTGTGATCATGTACCAAAAGCAGACCTGTGTGGTGTTAGTGGTTTGTTAGGGAGCGATAATAATTATTTGTCCAGAGACTTTAAAAATTATTTAGAGATAGGTCCCAGGAGCTGTTCTTCTCTGGTTCATCCAGTCAAAAAAAAAATCCTCTTGGTTTCAGCTTCTGAGGAGGGTGCTTAGGGATCCTCACCTGCTCCTGCCTGGCCCCTCTTCCTCATAGTTTCCCCACTGCATCATCCCCTTATCCTTTATTGTCCACGCTGCCCTCTCCCTTCTGGATCCATTCTGGATAGCCAGGCTTTCTTGAGACTTGTGTGCTGCACATTCACTCACAGATGGATTCTGGAGCTGTTTACTCCTGTTATTCTGTTGAGTGTGCCATGGCCTCATGGGTCATAGAGAAAGGATGCAAGTGCTGTTCTCTGTCCCTGCGAGTTGTTCAGTATGTCACTGTCCTGTAGGGACAGGAAATGAGGGGTAACAGGCTGAATAACACTTACCGGCTATTTTCAGTTACTGAAAAATAGTCCTGGTAAATTCTTTGCCAAACATGGGTAGCCGGGAAAATGATTCACAGCCCTTATGGGCATTGCTGTCATTGCTCAGTAGTAAAATGCCAGTTGTGGTGATTTATTTAGCTCCTCTCGTGACTGGGGTGCTGAGCTTCCGCCAGTCCGTGGCTGGGACACGGATAACACAAATGGCACTAATGAGGGAAGCCCTCATCAGCTGGAGCTCTCATGCTCTCTGGTCACTTGTTCCTTGGGATGCAGGCGAGGCCCTGTAAATAAAACAGGCTCTACCCTGCCATGGCTGGCATTCCAAGAGCTTCCCTCTGAGGCCTGGGAGCACCCTTCCACCGGCACTGCTAGGCAGGCAGCAGGATCCCAGTGAGCACACGTGCTGCTCCAGGCATTCCTGGCACCCTCCCCAGGCCCTGGCTGCCCTTCCCAGAGGCTGGCAGGCTCTGGAGCATCTGAGTAATCCTCTTGAGCCGACAGACACCTGATCAGCGGGTCTGGGGGGTTTTTATGCAGGCTTATATCCGATGAAATCTCCCAGTTTTACTTTAATTGCTGTTGGCAACATGTGGTCTCTGATAAAAAACATATTTTCTGTTGAGATTGCATTCATCAGTTGGGCTAATTTTTCCTGGCCCTCCACCCATCAGAGCTTCTTTGGAAAGGGAAACAGCAGCTTGTGGGTTAGCGAATGCCAGGCAACTGAACAAAAAGAGAGAGAGGGAGAGGGGGAAAAGCAACTCCGAATCTGCTGCAGCGCGTTTACACGGAAAGCCCTAGAAGCGTTCCTGTTCACCCAAGCCCTGTTGATCCGGTGCATGTTTAGGTGCTGGGATAAGGAACGTGTCGCCCCTGGGGCCCTGTGGCCTTTGCAGATCCACACTCAGACCCTGTGAGGCTCGTTTGGAGCCGCTGCGCCGACAGCTTGTGTGCCTGACACGCTGCCAGCACCAGAAGCTCGCCGGGTATTTCTGTCTTGGCAGATGCACATTCTGTTGTAAAGGTCTGTTCAGCTCGTGCCTGCCTTGTTCCCAGGTAATGCTCAGCACAGGCGGGCAGCAGGATTTTGAGAACTCCCAGTACAGGGTTTTTGCTTGACATGGGGAAAAAAATAGGGGAACTGGTGTGTGATGCAGGGCTGGCTGGATTGCTGTCAGGATGTGATTTCCCAGATGTGCTGATCCCAGCTCTCCATGCCAGTACCTCACAGGCTCTCATGTGAACGCTGTGGGTGACCCTGTGTCTGCACATGATTGAAAAATAAGGCAGGAGAAAGGGTATTTGTTGGTGAGGCACCCTGTCACTCACCGAGGACAGGCTTAAAAACCACCCTGGGTTCTTGGGAACTCACTCCAGAGTTAGGGGTGAGGGGGGGGGGGAGAAGGGGGAAAGGAAGTTCCAGAAAACAGATTAGCATTGGTTTTAAAGCGATGCTGAAATGTTTGCAGGGTTTGCATGCTGGTCTCCATATGTCTCTTTTCAATTGCATGTGCTGGAAGAAAAAATGGCAATGTGTAAAGGGATTTGTTAAAATGGAGAAGGGAAAGCACCGTGTGCTCTGAGACTGTGGGAGAGAGCAGGGACTCTCAGCCCTTCTCTCCAAGGAAAACCAGTGTCATTCCAAAGTCCCTGACATGAAAGTAATAGATAATGGTTTCATGTGAAGCAGCATTCCCGTGTTTTCCCCTGCCCGAGGAACGGCGGAGCACAGCATTGTAGCTGTCTGGTTCCCAGCCCCACGTACTTCCCAGACCGTTCCAGCGAGGAGCCTAGAGACAAACAGCAGCCTGCTCCCTTCAGGCACCGGCTCCTACAGCCCTGCCCCCCTTTTTTCCCTGTGTTTTTCATTTCTCAACGCAGACCGACTCAGCATTGTGCCAATAAAAGTCCCATTCTGCCCAAATCCAGCCTTCCATCGTGTGCCGGGGATGGCAGCACTCCCGTTGACTCCGGGGAGGGCAGGCCTGGGCCATCTGTCCCTGCCACTCCTGGAGCCGCGCAGACACACCACGTCCCACATATCCCCCCTCCCAAACCGGAGCCGCTCCCTACAGCAGTGCCTGCATTTCCTGAATGGATTTATAATCCATCCAATACGGTACATTCGGAATGTGTTACAAAAAGGACAGATTTACAGGAGACAATCTGCCTTCATGATGATTGCATATTGTGGCATTTCTAGTCCATATGGATCAGTAAGACTTGGATAGCAGGCATTTGACCTTCAAAATCATGCAAATGTGAAACCAGACTTCCATTTTTTACAGCTGGGAAAGTCACAGTGTGGCTTCTTCATCGTATTTGGGAGGCATTGATTAAAATACAGTTTGACTTCAGAAATTACTGAGATTTTCTTACTGCCTTTTTGCAGAGCTGTGGCTTGAGCTCTTTCTCCCTCCTTCCTCACCCCTTCTGGCTAAGCCTGACTCATTAACGCCTGTGACTCAATTGATCATTTCAGAGAGAAGTTGCTAATTTAGAGCCATGGGCTAACTATAAACAAGACTTTAAACCTTTTTGCTCCCGCCATACTTAATCTGTGATAATAACTCCTGAGAGCCTCTGAAAAGGTCTGAGTGTGGCTTTCTGTCAGCAGCATTAGGGAACTGTACATTTTCTCACTAAGAAACCTTGGCCGTGCCAGATCCAATCAGGGTGTTGAGAGCAGCTTTAATGTCCCTGGTTCGCAGGAGAAGAGCTCTCTGGGAGTGCAGGGAGGCCGGTTCTGCCAGAGCAGGTGTGTCCAGTACACGAGGGCAGCTTGGTCTGGGCCTGTGGCACTTCTGCTGCCATTATGGTTTGCTGAACTGGGCTGGGAAGGAAGGGGTGCTGCCTCTGTTTATTATATGCTCTGTATTCCCAGCCTGGGCAGTGCTGGCTGATGTGTTTGCCTGCTTTCACCAACCCTGTGTGATGGAGCCTCTGCGTCACTAATGTCACAGGAAATCCTATACAAACCCCTTCACTGGATTCATTAGGAATTCCCAATTCCTCCCTCGTCAAATTAAAAAAATGAAACCCAAGGCAGCTTATCTCTGCACAGTATTTTGGCTAGAGCCTGGAGACGCAATTTAGTTGTACCACATGCTTCCACAGAGCTGTCTCGTGTACTCCAGAAGGAGAATCTATCCTGGCACAGGGCAAAGGGAGAACTGCAGATGCCCAAAACACACGCGTGGGTCTAGTTTGTCTGGTTTTCCATCGATTCTGGTGTGTTTGCATTGGAAATTCTTAGATTTTCCTCCTCTGATATTTTTTTTCCAGTTCCTCTGTAGTCTTGAGGCACGTACAGAACTTTATGCTGTCTGTAAACACTTCACGGTCTTGTACAGAGACAGCCATGGCTGGGTTGGTTCCACAACCCAGGACAGAGTGTGTTTAAGGATAGGCAAAGAGGGAAAGGTTTTATGTGGTCTAGCATAATGTTTTTTAAAAACAATTTCTGTTTCTTCAGTTTTAAAATTAACTCATGGACAGAAGTTTCTGAAGTTTCAGTAATTTAGTGGCCATATGCCACAGAACTGTTTCCTGCTGTGAAATCTGTCATGGACAAAGAATTGATAACAGAAGGAAAACCTACACTAATATCACCAGCTTTGTGGAGAAGAGAAGGAATTTTAGACTCTGGACACTGGCAATCCAGTAATTAAGGCCACTGTCTGCCTTTATCAGTAAAGGAGCACTTGAAAGAAATGTCTTTCCCCAGCAGAAGCAGAGGATCCAAAACAAACCCACTGTAGTTCAGGTTACACTCTGCAGTATGAGCATCTGTACACAAGGGAAATGTCCTTCGCTGGCCTCACCAGGTTTGGGGGTCTTGGCTACTCTTCAAGGTCCCATGACGCAGTCTTAGTAAACTAAAAGGAAGATATTCCCCCATGACTGTGCAGATTTTACCTCAGCACTGATTTACCTGGATTTACCTTGCTTTATGTCCTTAATGAAGCACTTGCTCTTCTGTTGTGTCCAAAGAATCCTGACAAAAGTAGCTGGAGAAGATTGGGGGTTGTGTTTTCTTTCTTTCTGTAAAGTCCCTTTTTTGAAAGAATCTACCGTGGTATGACTGGACAATAAATGGGAGAAAATTATAGGATCATTTTCTTCTGTATTTTCTTAGTTCTGTCATGTTGTGAATGGCACAATCTAGTTTTTGTCAGGGATTGAAGCAAACTGTTGTTTTTTCCTTAGTTCTGCCTGTGAACCAGCAAGTGCCACCATGCAGTGCCCTCCACTCCTCCTCTGCTCCTGCCTCAGGGGATCCAGGCTGGCACTGCCAGGAGGGACCGGTTTGCCTGGGACTGGAGCCCGGGAAGCCTTTGCCCAGCTCATCAGCACCAGCCCTGGGTAGAGCAGGGAGCTGGCAGCTTCTGGTCCTCTGCACTCAGCTGCATACAGGGTATAAAAACACGGGTGGGGAGCCACTGTGGTCCCCTTGTGCCTCTCAGAGGGGCAGCTGGGCTGGGACCCACTGTTACTGGACTGGGACTGCCCACCAGGGAATACTCCATCCTCAGCCACGTGCTGCGGCATGCAGGGTGGGTGTTGTTATCAGTTACTGCTGACCGGTAAAGCAGCAGACCCTAAAGACAGTGATATTTGCTGGAACGTGTTTGTCAGGCAGCCAGCTTTCCTCTTACAGCAGCTTTGATTCTCCCTAAAGCACTGGGGGGACAGCTAATGGTGTTTAACTCCTGCTCTCCCAGGATTGTGCCCATTCCCTCAGTCCCCCTGAGCCAGTGGCAGCCTGGCACAAGCAGAAGGCAGAGGGAGCACTGAGCCCTGATGCCTGGATCAGGCCCCAGGGGCCCTTGGAACAGCAGGCTCAGAGCTTCATGGTGAGGGACATCCTGGTCCCAGCAGGACTGGAGCTCTGGAGCTGTTGGGGCTGAGTCCTGGGGTGCACAAGAACGCTCTGGACAGTGCCAGGGTCAGGGCACAGAGCAGCCATGGCAGGGACAGCCCTGACCAGCAATGTGAGGCTTCGTCTTGTAATTAATGCCTGCAATTAAGTCTGGGTTGTATTTGAAACAGCATAGAAAAAACGGTGACATTTCAGTTCTAAAGCAAAGCATAGCAAAACAATTTGTACAACCTCTATTGTTCCTTTTCTGCAGAAAAGCTGTGGTCAATCTGAATGCTTTGTTCTCTGTCCTGTGTTTTCATATGGAAATGAAAAACGTTCAAATGAAGAACTCATTTGAACAGGGAGAATCAAACTGGAAGTTGCAAGGGAGTGAATTCACTTGATCAGAAGTCCCTTTGTCATTTTGAAAAGTGATCTATTGTGCTCAATGGCTCCATTCTGATGAGTTGTCGCTGTGTGACAGGGAGCTATTCCATCAGAATATTCCTGACCAGCTCAACTAATGTCCTGAGATGGCACTGGGCAAACCTGAGAAGGGCTGGAGGAGTCCTGCAAACCACCATTCCAAGAGCTCAGGCCAGGTTTTCCGAGTGGTCAGCAGAATGTGTTGTGTGTCTAGACCACACTGGTTGCTTGTTCCTGTGTTTGTTTGATATTCAGCTCTTTGGCAAAAAGTGTTTATCTACCAGACAAGATTAATTGAAACCTTGCAAGCATCAGCTTGACTTTATTCTTCCTCCTGCTGCTTTCTTTTACACATACACACCCACACACATATGGCATCAGGCCCCACCATTTTGGGGCAGCCCCATGGTCAGTCCCCGCCATTTTGGGACTCTCAGAGGCCCTGGGTCAGTCCCCGCCATTTTGGGGTGGACTTGTTCCCCAGAGAAGAGGAGACTGGAGTAATGGGTGTGAAGATAAAGTCAGCTGTACAGTTTGTAATCATCAGTGGAACAGGGTGGGCTGTAGATTTCAAGCTACAAACAGGTATTAGAAGCTGAGAAACCTCCAAAATATTGAGCAGAATCAGGTAGATTTCTTGTTTCTTACCGCTTTCTGCCAGCTGCCTGTCCCTTTATCCAGGGCACATATATCACACTTTTTAAGCTGTCCTACTTATTTGCTGTCAGAAGAGCTGCTCCTCAGGGCAGCAGTAAGATCTGATCTAGCTCTTCCACTCAAATTTTGGTGTTTGTTTCCTGTAAAAACCTGCCCCATCTCTCTCCCACCTCTCCTGAGGCATCTAAGTCTTTTGCTGTGTACAGTGGAAGAGGGACTCTTTGAGAACAGAGCACTGGGCTGTGGTTCTCTGGAGGAGTGTTAGCATTCCATTTTCCGCAGTGGTACCAGTACACATCCAGTTTGTCTCCTTCATGCCTCTGGGGGAAATTTAGAGGCAGGATTGCTACTGGGGAGAGAAACTGAGCTGCTGTTGTGGATAGAGATACTGCACTAACCCAGTTATCTGATTCCATGGTGGAGGAAAAATAAGTCATTTTCTTCAGTGCTTAGCTCCCTTCTGATGGGCAAAATCTACCTTGGCAGAATCTGAATTCTTCTGGCTTAACAAGTGTGCACTACATTTTGGGTGATTGGGTTTCCATGGAAATTGAGTGCGCCCATCAGGTTCTGAAATGGCTCCACGTGCAGCCTGGGTTTTAGAACAATTGTTCTCTTGTAATTTTATTTTTTTATGCCACCTTTTGATAGAATTGGCCTGTTCTCTTTGTATGTCATGGAACAGCAGTGTCCGAAGCAAACAGACTCCTTGGTGGAGTCATCCAGTCCATCTTTAGAGTTGGGTGGGGCACACCTGGTAATGCTTCTGCTGGTGTATTTGATAAACCAAAACTTTGGCTGCTGTAATGGGATGTAGCTCTGTTACTTTGACAGGCTTGTGTTCCTCACAGCAGTTTAGGGAGCTCAGTTTGTGATTTCCAAGGCCCTCTCTGCAGAGGAACCTCTCCTTGACATAGATGGTAATTGTCCAGAAAAATTTTACCGAGTGTCTGCTCTCCACACAGATGCATTTACAGGCATTGTAAAAGTCCCTGGAGGAGAAGCTGCTGGACTTTGGGGCTGGTAATGGACACTTGAGAGTGTTTGTGTGTGTTTCTTTACAGCTCCAGAGGAGTCATTTGTTTTCAGTGGCTCAATAGTTGTCATTTTTAGAAGGCCCCTAATATATATTAACATAATCTACATTTTAACAAGTCCTTAGTTGTGTATTTACATGACAGATCATAATGGCTCTGAAGGAATTGTTACTGTCTCCTGTGTCCCTCCTAACAGACTTCCATGAGGGATATTTTCCTGCTTCAGGTTAGTGTCTGTGCACCTGAAGGTGAAGGGACTGACAGTGGTAAGTGAGGCTCTCAGTTGGATCAGTAACACTGCACTGGAGCTGGGGAGGGAAGTGCTCACCCTCCTCTCCGTGGCTGTGGAAAGCTGTTGTGCATCTGCAGGGTTGTCTTTTACCAGACTGTGCTGTTTGCCTAAATTTGGGGTTGTTTGGCCTGTGGGCACAGCCTCAGCTCTGGTGCTGTTCTGCTGGAGCTTTGGCAAGACCAGGGCTGTGTCACCATGGGTTACAGCCCAGTCCTGCCAGGGCCCCCCTTCCCAGGCCTCATTCCCTGTTCTTTTGCCTATTACCTCCTAAGTATCCTAATAACTCGGGTAAACTGCCGGGACAACAACACGCCACAAATGTGTCTGGAGATCCTGCATCTGCCTGCCTTAATCAGCTTCCTCCCCTGAACAGGAATTTAAATAATGAGTCAATTAACGTTCTCAAATGCCAATGAGATGCAGAAGAGATGGGTGGAGGTGGGAGCAGTGTGAGTCGGGAGCTGTTCCAGCACTGGATTTTACCAGGAGTCACACACTGAGTGCCCAACTGATTGTTTCTGCCACACAAACGTGCCTGCCTGGCACTATTCCTGCTCTCCGTGCCTGGATCACCAGGGAAAGGTCTCCTTTTCCAGAGAGCTGTAACGCTACATGTACAGGGCAGCACAGTGTAAGGTGTGACTTGTCACAGACCTTGTGCACAGACTTCTTTCCGCATTTTGCTCTTTCTAAACAGGAGCAATAACTAAATCAGCACAGTAATTTGTGGGGTTTTCTTTTATTTCACAAACTAAATACATGTTTTTAGTGCTGGGGAATGATTTGATATATAAAAATGGCCAGAAGGAAAAGAGTGGTCCCTAAACTTCCAAGTCTTAACATTATAGTCTGCTCTGTCTTCTCCGCAAAAGTAATTTTGGTTGCTTTTCATTCTCCAGAGGGTTTATGTTATTTGTAATCCTATTTCAAGCAGAATCAGGGAGATAGCATGGAAAATGCCTTTCCTGTGCTCCTCTGACTTGCTAGTTCGTGCTCTTTATTGCTGTAGCAGTGCTTGACGGACCAGGCAATGTCCTGAATGCCGGAGCTTTGCGGGCTGTAAACTGCTGGAACACATTCCGTGGTGGTGGGGATTTGCTATCCCAAAAGAAGAGAGGCCTGTTACCCAGCCTTTGGGGGGAGCCTCCCGTGCTGGGTGAGTCTGTGATCACCTCACTCGTGACAGGAGCCCGAGCTGCACGTGGCCATCCGGCCCCCGAGTAAACCACAGTTCACTCAGTTCTTCCTGTTGACCCCCAAAAGGAGTTTGCTGGTGGGGTGCTGGGAAATCTGAAATCTCCACCTCTGTAATCTGTGTATAGAGACTGACTAAAGGCAGTTCTAGGATGTATAGAGGTATAACGCCATGCTCAGAGCTAGGCCAGGGAATGGCAGCTCCATCGGGTCCCAGCGGGCCTCCCCTGCAGTTACTCCTGCTGTGACTCAGAGAAGCCCAGTGCAGAGTTATTCCACCTGACAGCAGCACCACAGCATCCAGGTAAATAAAGATCACAGCCTGGTTGAGAAATGAAATTGGACCTCAGTCAGATCTAATCAGGGTTACCTCACCTAAAAACGTACCTGTCAGCATGCACAGGGCTTGGATACCTTCCCTTCTCATGGTGAATTGTGAGTGAGGGTGTGAGGCTCTGTCAGGGCTTGGTGGGGGATTTGCTGCTGTCTGGAGTTGTGTAGGGTCAGTCCCTTCAGAGGAGTCCTTCCCTGGGTCTGTGGGAGAAACATGGACACACCTGCTTTGCTGGTTTCAGGCCTTCTGCACTTGGCCCCAGGTTTATTGGTATCCAATGGCCTGCGAAAGCACAGATCTTCCCAGCCTCCTCCCTAGGAAGTAACGACCTGTATGTGGAACACATTATCCCTGTCTGTCAGCAGCCCTGCCTAATTGCAATGGGAAATGTAACGTTATCCTTTAAGTTCCCATTTATGAAGCAATTTGCTGTGGAAATGGGGACTGTGTGATGGCCTTTCAGACAGGAGCTGCAGTGCTGGAAAACACACGTAATTTAGCAACTGACACATCCAATTGTAAGGCAGAGGAGGAGCACTGTGATATTTCAGCACCGCTTAAATATTCCCTCATTTGCTTGCCCTGTGTGTGGAATGAGCTGCTGGTTGTTGCTGCAGCCTTTGGACTCACGGGGGAGGTGAAGCCTGGGATGCCATGGCCGCCCTGCCAGGGAGCCTGATTGCAGCTGAGAGATGCAAATTGCTCCAGCTTGGATGTTTATGTTTAGTCTGGAACTCGTTCAGAGCGTGCAGGGCTTGTTTGCAGGGTAGGGTGGAGTAGAATAGAATGGAATGAAATAGAATTAGGAGTAGTCTAGAATAGAATAGACAGGAGTTGATCAGCTCTGCCCCAGGGCAGCGAGTTGGGCTGTGTAATCTGCAGGGGGAATATGGAATCCAAAGGTAGTGGGCTTAGCCCGGATTTCCAGTGCCACTTCCTGGGCAGAAAATGCCAGGTTGATTCCACGAAATAGGTAAAGCAGAGTGCTCACTCCAGTTGTGGTCAACAGAGCCAGAGGCCAGCCAGCCTGGGAGTCCTGAAAGCTTCTACAGAGTTGGGGAAAGCTCGGGAAGTATCTGCTAAAATTTGTGCCTTTGCACTTTTGTCCAGAGCTGTTTTCTATCCTGCTGGGCATTTCCCCCAGTTGGAGAGCCTGAGCCACTGACTGGAATGCTCTTTTGGGCATTAAAGGAATTGGACATTGCTGTGAAGCTGTCAGCAACCAAATATAGACATGAGATGCTTTTCCCTCACCTGTCTTGCCCCTCCCAGCGGCTCAGCTTTCACTGCCTCTCCTGCTCATCTCAGTCATGAAATGGCTTTCAGAAATGCACTTTCTCTACCCAGTAGCCAGAGGTGTTATTTCTACCAGGATAGATTTTCTATTTGTTTTTCCCCTGTGCCTCCATGTGTTATTCCCAGGCGGAGTGAGTGATACACTGCTGCTGCTCGGTGGATTAGTCACTGACCTTTCACTGGGGGATTCTCTGATTTAGCCTCAGTTCACAGTGGAAGTGCAGACATTTCTGTGCCTACCAGTGAGTGCAGGAGCTGGCAAATTGCTTCGGAGTTTCTGTGTGTGCTTTTGGGGGTCTCTGCTCCTTATCCATGGCCTTGAGTCTGTGTTTTTAGTGAGTGTGGGGCTTGCTGAGGCAGGGCAAGAAGAGGAGGCTGCCCAGGATCCCAGGGACCATGTTGGGAGAGGGGCCGATATGGTTATAGATTATTGAACCTCGCTGCACTGCGTCAGTGACTGACACTGCCCTGTCAATACCAGTCCCAAGCATGGGGCTGCACATGACAAGGTAATTGTCTGCAGCTCCAGGTCCTGTTAGCCAGAGGATCCAAGTCTCTAGAAGAGCAAGGGGTGCACTTTAACGCTGTCAGATGCAATCAGAATTACCTGGCTTATCATACGGATTTTTCCTCCTTTCATTCAGAGGCTAAAGAAAAACCCTTGGAAGAAGCAAACATGAAAGCCATGCTCTGAGTTCAGGCTGTGCTGGGGTGACTTTTCAGGTCCGTTTTGTCACGAAACACTGAAAAGGAACACGTGCAAGAATCTGCCTGTTTACCTGAAGTCAACTAAAAAGAAGTTGGCACATGTTCCCTGTGGGATTGGAAAGGAGGGCTGTAGTGGAGAACTTGTTGCCAGGAGATGGATATCTATCGCTAAAACATGCTCTGATGCTCTGGAGTGTCCTGGTCTTCACTCCCACAGCCTTGAGGTAAAAGGCACAGAATTGGCGTGAACCCAATGGGAAGTGTGGACATGGAGGGTGGCATAGGGCCGCTGGCTTGTGGAATGTCACTGTGCTCCTGGAAACCAGAAACAAATCCAACAGTGTCTGCAGTAGTCTTGTGGAGCAGCTCTGTTTCGTGTGGAAATAGGGCATAAACTGGGTGCAAGCTCCCTGGCCCTTTCTTCAAGATGGTTTGGGAATCACGTGTTTCTGTGGCTGTCCAATACACTGCTAATTAGCAATATATACCCATAGTGGCATGTGCAAAAGCTTTTTGTGAATTGAAGATACAACTTGCCTGACTAGCAAAGTCACATAGGCATTTCCAAATACTTCCCAAAATAATGTCTGGGCATCTCTTCCAAAGGGAATTGAGCACAGGGTTTGCTCCCTGTGAGGAGGAACTGCCAGCAGTGTGATTTATGGACTGCTCCTGGAGTCTGGGGATCAGGAGCACACTTGAGAGGTGGAAGGAGGGGGGCAGAGGGCAGACCTGACCATCAGGTGTATTAATGGAGGACAGTCCATCATGTTACTAATGATGGCAGTGACACTTCATTATGTTGCTGTTGTATCTGTGGCTGGTTCTGGGGGAGGAGGAGGAGATGCTCTTTGTGTCTGTAACCCATTGTGCCATGGCATCAGTTCTGCTCCCAGGGCACCTCACTTACCTGACAACGTGGGATTTCCCCCTGGATTATTCATCCTTTCTTTGCTCATTTGGATCGGGTTTTTTGTTATCGTTGTGGCTTAGGCAAATGCAGACATTAAAGGGTAATAAAAATCAAAGGCAGGCTCAGCCACCTGAAGGGATCCTCAGAGAACTGGGACAACCAAGACGAAACTGGGAGTCCCTGTCAGCTGGGAGCAGCACAGACTGCAGAGCCAGGTGTGAGTTCCTGCACCCACAGGAGAGGTTGCATGGCTTAGGGAGCCTGAGTCCTGTGTCCACCCTCTCCTGGCTGGTGATCTGCTCTGTGTTGTCCCATGTCCCTTTCCTGGCTGGTTGTCTCCTGTTCAGGTCGTCTCGTGTCCCCACTCAGGTGCCAACAGGGCCGAGGTGCTGTCCCCAGTCACTGTTGCACTGGCCAAGAGCTCCATCCCTGCTGTGCTCAGATTTGGGCTCCGGTGAGGTGCTGGCAGCCTGACTGTGTCCAGCTCTAACATTCAGCTAAAATCCAAGGGAACAGTACCTGGCTCATACCTTCCTTGCTGCATCTCCATTTTCTCTGCCTTTACCTGGGTGTGCAAGTTTCATGTTGTTTGTCTTCTCCACATACCTGAGCTGAGCCCTGGGCTCTCCATCACCCCCAAAATCAACCTGGAGGGTCAGCAGATTTACACGGGAGCTCTCCCAAGCTGAGCTGGGGTTTCTGAGGCTTTACTGTCCCCTTTGACTGCCTGTCTCCTGCGTGATATGTGGAGGGGCACATAAAGACTGGAGATTAAAAAAGAAAAAAGTTATGGTTTCTCTGTTGGAATAAATCCAGAGCCAAGTGCTGCTGGTGTGTGGGTGGAGGGCAAGGCCAGGTGGGCCGGAGGAGCCACGGCACTGAGGGGAGCGGGGCTGCCCTCCCAGCCCCGGGAACGCGGCAGTAATGGAACATAAGTGCTCCTGCAATGGCACTGGATCCGTGGCAGCTGTTTGTTCAATGTTTCATGCTTTTAGCCACATCTGCTCCAAATGAGTGTTAATATTGCAGTGGCATCCACTAAGGATGGGCTCTGTCAGCTCTGCTGAGCATCAGGCTGACCCGGGTGACAAGGAAAGAGCAGTTCAGCCCACAGTGCTCCCTTTCCCTCCACCCCCCTTATCCGTCTCGCCTGGCTCCGCTCCACCAGAATGCCTTCCCTCCCCTCCGAGGGGGGAAAGAAAAGGGAAAACTAAGGCAGTGACTCTCAAGGAGAAAAATTGCATTTATTCCTAGCACCCTGTCCAGCAATGTCAGATAACAGTTTATTCATCCCCTGGCCCCTGTATGACATTGAAGCATATCAACAGTGACAAAAGTATATTGAATAATTATCTTGAAATTAATACATTATCCCAAACTTAAATAAATGTCATCTGATCAATATATCTTGGAATGGAAAGGGAAGAGAATGTGAAGGGCATCGCTTCATTATTCATTAATTTTAGAGTAATGTAGGCAGATGAAATGGTTATTTCAGAGCACTGCTATTATACTCACTGGCATTTTAAATAACTCCCAAGATTTAACAGTATATATTCCCTTGTCGAAGCAGCTTACCCTCGTTAACACTGTGGGTTCCAGAATTCTCTGCTTGACAGTGCTGGAAATGACCAGAAATAGTACTCTGATCCCATTCTTTTGGGGTTTTTTTCCTTTATTCTTTCTGTTTCTTTTATGGCTTAAGAGATCCAGTTCCACCCTTATCAGTACAGTGTGCACTGGTATCAGTCCAGTTGAAACAGCTGGGCAGGAATGTTGAATTCCTGGGATGGAAGGTGACCCCATTTTATCCATATGTACAGCTCTGGCTGAAAACCAAGCTGCTGGCTGCAATTTTCTCCTTGAGGAGATTGGACAGGGCTAGTGCTCCCCCATGGACATGGCCTTTCCTTCTTTCAGTGACCATTGCAGAGCTAAAGGGATCCACAGGAGCCAGTCCAGAGTACACATCTGTAGGATAATAAGACCAAGAGACCACATTGGCAGCTGGTATAAAACTTCTTGTCAGAGTTGAGTTTATTAACTGAGGGACACCCCAGCTGAGAATCCGGCCTGATGGAGCTCCGTGCCTGTGCTGGCAAGTGCGGAGAATGGCTGGGGCATCTTTCGGTAGGAAATTGTGGGTGATCAGGTATGGCAGGGTTGAGATGGCAGAGCCTTACTGGTGTGAGAGGAGAAGCCACAAGCCTGCCCTGAATCTGGTTTAGGGCAGTCACCTCTGTGGTAGGTGGTTTGTTTACTTCATGCAGGTTTGTGGAGGGGAGTTGCCTCGATCATCCTCCAGCATAATCAACTCGTTGTTTTTCTGAAGTGTCAGTTGATCTTTGGTCTGTCTAAGATAAATCTTAGCTTTGTGTGGAAACACAGAAGAATTTTAATGTCTAGAAAAACATTAAAACAAGGCTTAAAGTTGAGAGAAACCACTGTGTGTGTGTGTGCGCATGCTTGTACAGGTGTGTGTGTACCTGCAGGGTGTTGCAAGGACCTGAGTGCTGTACTTAGAGAAACTGAAGGATGTTCCTGTGTGCGGCAGGGGAGACAATGATTCATTTCTCAGGGGAACAGAATGAGGAAAGAGAGGAAACAATTGCAGTAAGCCAGCAAAGCAGGGCCCGAGGTGCTGATAAACTGGAGCCTTTTGGAAGCAGGAGGCACACGCAGAGTGTCACCGAGGCGTGCCAGGCCCAGCAGCACAGGGAGCCATTTGAGTGTGTTTCAGGACAGAATATTGAGAAAAAATAGAGTGAGCAGCAGAGCAGGTTACGTCCAAGAGCAGGATGTGTCCTCTGGGTGACTTGGCGGCTCGGCTGATCCTGCAGTGTGTGTGGAACAGTGGGCCTGCACCCAGAGCCCTGCTTTGAGAGCCCTTACTTCGCCTGGCCCTGCCTGGGAGCTGCAGTCAGAACTGGAACATCTGTGTTTATTTTGCATGACAAACTTGTTCCTGGGCTCTGACAAAACGCGTGCTGGTCTGGGACTGGGGTTTGGGCTCCTTGGCAGGGCTGTGCCGGAGCGCGCGGCTGGCCCTGCACTGCTCTATAATACATATTACATGACTTCATCCATAGTTAATGACAAGTGTGCTATATTTTTAATCTTTATAGCTTTATTGTGTGCAAGTGGTTTTAATAATTGGTGCTGCAGGATGGTTACTCCCCAGAATTACCCTGCAAAATTGCTGTGTTTTCAGCCTTCAGTTGCACAGGTTGTAAATTATAAACTTGGGTAGGAATAAACTTGGCTCCTTCTCCTTGCTCTGTGGAGATGCCAACCTGTAACAGCAAAAAGATACATGCTGGCAAAATTTCCTCCCTGAAGCTCTCCTTGTCCTGTCTCCGCAGCCTGTGTGGGGAAGGAGGCCCCCAGTAGCCCCAGCCTGTGCTTTGTGTGTCAGACTGTGAGCAGGAAAACAAGTGCAATGAAGCAGGGATGGTGGTACGGGGCTTGGGGGCTCCATGAACCCCCCAGCTCCTCTAGGGCTTTCCTCGGTCTCCTTCTCATGTGGTGCACAGGCACTGCTGCCAGAATACTGATAAACAAGGCTGGTGGTATCTAAGTGCCTCTGTTGGTGCCCAGAGCCTGCACATCCCTGCTCTGGGGCTCTGGAACTGAGCTGGTGCTGGGTCACAGCCTCGGCACCTTGTGTGGAGTCTATGCTCTGCCATTCTCTCGTCCTATCCTGCTGCCTGGCTGTTCTGAGGGCTGGGCTTGGGCTGCTGCTTACCACCACAAGGCAAATACTCTAAACAAGCCTGAGGCAAACAGCACCTTTATTTAAAAAAAAAAAGGGAAACAAAACTGGGCAAAGGTGTTCTGGTGGCTTCCTGCTTTGGCTGGTTTGTGTTGTTTGGCATTTCCCAGCTTTTTCATTTTTGGGCACATCCTCAACAGGATGATGACAATGAGCGCCTCACCTTCCCTCATGCACTCGGGTGATGAGGGAAGGCTGTGTCCCTCTCCCATGCTGCTGTGGCTCCTGGTTCCCACCCCAGAGAGCTGGGGCCTGGGCACTGGGGCAGCCCCCTCTAGGGCAGCTCTCTGAGCTGAGTGTTTGTGTCCAAAGCCCCATGCACAGGCAGTGCTCAGCATCCCGTGGAGCACTCTAAGAATAGCAAACAAACAGCAGCTCTCCAGAGGCGGCAGCGCTGGGATGGCCTCAGGTAACAGCAGCTCCTTTGATCCCGCTTGTTGCCTTCAGCCTCCAGCTGCCGGCGACGTTCCGCTGCCTCTGAAACCCTGATCACCCGTGGGCAATATCCACCTGCTGCAGTCCTCGGAGCCAGGCAGGGGATGTGAAATGTGCTGCTGGGGTGCCTGCAGGAGTTACTGGAATAGCTGATGATCAGCCTCCAGGAAGCTGGCAGTCAGGGGTGGTGGTGTCAAGGGCCAGGCAGTTCTTCCAGCACCACACAGCCTGCAGAGCCGAGGAGTCCTCGGCTGGGGACAAGCTCAAGTCCTACCAGCCAGCTCTGCTTTAAAACAACACAAAAACCTCCCTTGAATTACTGAGTTTCTTGTTTACGTTATTTTGGCCTGGGATGAAACCACGTCATTGTCAATGACATTTTAAGCCTTACATTGACACAATGAGGTGTTAATAACTGCAGCAAGATGAAAAGACGCAATTCATAACAAATAAATTATGTAATGATTTTACACTTCCTTCCTTCACCGAGAAACACTGAAGACACATGAGGTTCTTAAGAAAAACATATATCTCTTAACTCCTCAGGTAGTACTGGATGCAAAGAGTTTTCCACCTGAGCTTTTCAATGCCAATTATTTGCTTTTCATGCCTTGTTCCATGTGTAGGGATGATAAACCTCTAATTGCAGGGCAGTAACTGGTTTTGCAGGTGGCCGTGCATTTCTGGGGTATCTGTGGATACAAGTGAAGTAAAGCTTTTGGGGAATCTTTATTGTTTGACCCAGTGCTTCAGCAAGTGTTTAACTTGCGTCGGTGGCGCAGGCATGTGTTGAAGTGATTTTAGAATGTGAATGTTAATGAACTGTTGAAAGGTTGGCAGTGGCCATAACCCAGTCTGTTGCTTATTGGTTTTATTAGCCTGGTGCCTGGAGGACGATGAGAGCAGGCCCTCCGCAAACAACACAGTGAGGGGCTCGCTCTGCAGGGCCTTCTGGCTCTGGAACCTGCCATGGCGGAGTGGTGGGAGCAGAGGAGGGGGCTCGAGGAGCTCTGCAAAGAGAATTCCCATTCTGCTCATGGGGGCTCATAATTGATTGTTCTGTTTAGTAGAAGGTTAAAGTACAGTTACATTTCTCATAGAATGGAAGATTTTTGATCATTAAATGTTTGAGCATTTCCCTGTGGCTTGGCTAACCCTGCACGTTCCTTTCACAGGATGTTGCAGGGCCTTGTATCCCAGTCGCCTCCTCTAAATCTCCAGTGACCCGGCACAGCTGCAGCAGGACCTCCCAGGTGACTACTGTGAGGCACAGCCAGAGGTGAAGACAGAGGTAGGAGGTATTCTAGCCTTATTTACACACTAAACACGTTAAAAACCACACTAACACTGAATAAAGCACACAAATGGGCACACTAACACTGGGTGAAATGCATAAATGGACACACTAACGCTGAACGAAGCACACAAACAAATGCAAACATTGTGATTCCAAATGCATTCCGGGACATCCATATTCCTCCAATGGCTGGAAAAGCGATCCTGTTTGAGCAGCGCTGGACTGAGGAAATTAAGGTAAGAGAGTGGGGGATTAAAATAAAAATAAAGCAGCTTTTTTCTGCGTGCGTGCTTTTGTTGTTTCCTTTTGGATGCTGTGATTTCCATTTCGCTTTGTGTCTGTTGCCAATTCTGCAGAGCACTGGTTCATTGTGAGCACTTGTCGCAGTGTGTGTAATTTCTAACTGATGGTGTCCAATTAGTTTCAGTTAACATATTTGTGGGCTGCATTCGGATGTGTGGTCAAGACCACCTGATTTGATAAAGACTTTGTGTGGGGTTTAATGTGCCTTGTGGAGCACACTGGGGGTGCTGTGCCCGCACGGCGCTCGCAGCCCTGCTGTGCCACACGCTGTGCTCGGCCGAGAGCTGCTCACACTGAGGGCTTTGAGGGAGTTCTCCTCACTAATTAGTCATCCTGTCTGCAACAAATAAGATTATCACTGGTTTTGATTGAAATTTAAAACCCTAATATGGCTGTGCTTGATGGAGGGAGAGCAGGTTCAATAGTCCTTGTTTCCAGTGTTCAAGTGTTCGCTTTCACACAAGCCATTCCATGTCAGTGCTGTGTGTGGTGGTCTTCCCTGAGACCAGTTGCAGTGCCTGTTTTAACCAGTGCTTAGTGGTCCTGGAGCTGGGACCTCCTGTATGACACAGGGGAAGCTTGGAGTCCACATCCTGGTCTCTGTTAGCATTTCTGACAATCCATGTGGGTATGGTGTCTGGGAAATGATACTTTGGGAAATGTCTTGTGGGAAAGAGCTGCTGCTATTACTGAGGTACTGATTCTGAAGTGGTGTCCTGAGTGATATGGGAATTGTACAGGTCAGGGCTTCAGCTGCCTCAGTGCTGGGCAGAGGGCAGGTATGGGGTGGGGGCACAGCCTGAGCAGGGCCATTGGGCAGCACCGAGGACAAACCGGGCCTGGTGTGCTGAGCTCACAGCTGGGCTGTGGCAAGTGCTGTCTAAAACACAGGTGTCATGTCTCAACCCTTTTCAAAAGCACAAAGAGACAGGAAAACTGTATAGGGTCCCTTGTAAAGAGGGGTGTATCAGCTCACCCACAAAGTCAGGTGTGAGGGGAATCTTGCCTCAAATACTAAGACACCACAAAGTGTCATCATTAGAAAGCACGTTTCTCCTCTGGTAGAATGCAAATTAGTTAATAGTTTCTAGCAACGAAAAATGTACTAAAGCATGATTTGAGCAGGAATGAAGCCACCAGCAGTGCTGCCACCTCTTTGACAGCTCTTCTAATCACCATAGCTTTATCAAGAAGTGTTAAGTTGTATTTTTTTATTGATATTTAAGAATAAATTCTTACAACATCATCTCTATAAAAGGTTCATCACAGACCAAATACCACTCTAACCTTTTAAGCTTCTACAGTAAAAACTGTCGTCTTTATTTATCTAAGTTTGGGAGAGATACAAATGTAATCATAACCCCCAAGGCAAAATTTTATGACAGTTTTCAGAACTCCTCTCTATAAAAACTACTCAAACCTACCAACATAAAAGCTCCCAATAAAATTTGCTTTAGATCTTAGTCATAAAACGTGAATATCTTTCCCTGGTCCTGGAGCTACAGGTGTCCAGTTGTGAGCCCTGGTTGCTTCCGGCTCCCGTGGCAGTGCCAGGCTCCCAGTACCTGCTGGGTCACATGGGTGATGAGGTGGGTGCTGCACCCTGAGCTGTGCCTTGGCTCATCCCAGCACAGTCCAAAGGCACTTGGACTTGCGACCAGGCTGGTGGTGAGGGCACAGGACATGTGGTTAGCCCATGGCTGGACCAATTCTGGTATGATAATGAGAAAAGTCACTGGATATGCAAAGAATCATACGATAAAAATAGCTCGTGGCTGAAGTAGAACATTTCAGACAGGCAGTAATGTAGCATGTGGGATTCTTCTCCCTGTTACTTGGCAGTTTGAACATTGGGGATCTGCACTGGCTTGCAGGACTGGTGGCCCTTTGGTCTTCGGTGACATAGGAATCCATGCATTAGTGATTGCTTGAATTAAAGAGTCCTTACTGCATAAGCTGCCTATTTGCATGCACAGTGTTGCAGGTGGGAAATTCTGTATTTACATTTCAGCTGAGACCCTCAATCCATACCTGCGTACTGTGAGGCTGGGTTGGGCTGGAGGGAGCCAGGCTGGCCATGTTCTTGAAATGCAGTGCGTGAATAAATCTCTGCAGATTGGGGCTTTAGTGGATTCCTGGCAACTAAAGGCACATGCTGTATCAGCCTAGATTAATTTGCTTTTACTATGCAGGGTGGATTTAACCCCCCTACCTTACTCCGGATGGTTTCTGTTGAGAGACTGAGCCTGTTCTTCCAACTGCAATTAGGAGAAAAGTGAACATAGCACAAAGCTGCTGCTGATAAAGGAGAGCAGAGGCAATTCCCAGGTGATGTGTTCTGTGAAATAAAAGCACAGTCGCCTTGTTTGGGGTGCATTCCTCAAAGCATTCCAGAAATGTCATGATAAATAGGAACAACTTAGTGTAAAACTGTGCTTGGATGGAAGTATTTTTCTAAGGCAAAAGTACTAGGGCATTATTTCCTAAAGCCGCTTTCTCTGGGGACTGCAGGAGGCTGGAGGTGGCCCAGAAAGCCTCCAGCTGGCGGCCCACATCTTGTGCTTGCAAGACTTGGCCTTGCTTGTCATTCCAGGCACCCGCCGTGCACTCCGGCTACTCAGTATTTGGGAAAAGTGAAGTGGTTGCTGGTCTCAGCTGATGGTCCTTGTGAGGAGGGTAGGAGCCTACATCCCCTGTCTGTTGGGATGCTTCCTGCACACTGGTGCTTCCCAAGGGCTTTTCTGACTCCGTGCATCCTTCTGTGGAGACGCCATTGGGAGCTCTTGAATTGCTTGGCAGGGGCAGTCAGGGAGATGGGGTAGATCCGATAGTTGCATAACATGTGTAGTTAAAGCTGTGATTCATGACAGGGCTTTTTTGTTTATCTTAAAGTAGACTTTAATTACTGTTGTGCCTTCCCATTTATATGTGATGTATGGAGTTGGCCCTGGGACCATTCCCAAGCCAGCTGTTAGCACTGTGTTCCTATCTCCCTGTCTCTGCTCCATTGGAGAGTCTGCGTAGTCCTATCTGCTGGATCTGTGGTTATTGGTTAACTCTACATTATGGACACTGTCTGACATGGAAACTTCTCCTCGGTGCCTGTCTGAATTATCACTTATTTTAGGTCTGGGGGATCTTTCCTATGTTCCAGTTAAAAAGCTACATTTAAGAGTGAACTTTTAGGTGTGTTTATGAAAAAGATTCAGTGAAAGGAGGCTTTTTCTTGGCTAAAGGACTGAAAAAATGATGCCTTCTCTGGCTGCATGGGCAAAACTGCACGGCAGCCACCAGCTCTTCCTTACCTTCCTTCTTCCTGACAGTCCTGAGGGAGCCCAAAGTGCAGGAGTATCCCTTGAGTCCTAAATGGCCTTCAACATCCATGTCCTAATGAAGCAAAGTAAAAAATCTGTACTAAATTAATGAGACTGTTCCTTGCAGTGGCAACCATCCATATACTCCCTCTTATGGCACCTTTTAATTATTGTTACTAATGATAGAGGTTTTGGGTCACTGCTTTCAGAAAGGAGCAAACCATGAAACTTGTTTCTCCCAGAAACAGGCATCCTGAGGCACATAGACTCTGAGGGGACAGGAGGCGGAACAGGGTGTTGGCAGGTGCAGTTTGGGGACACAGGGCTGTGCTGACTCTGTTGATAAACAGAGCTGTTCATTCCTGATACCTTTTGTACCCATTCCCTCTCACCAGCTCCAAAGGCATTTCATTTTCCCTCAGTTTTGGCATGGGATCAGAGGGTGGCTCTCAGCCTCTGATCTAAATAAATACTCGTGATTTGAGGCGGTGCTGTTTGCATTGTTTGTTGCTCCTGGCAAAACAAATGTTGATCTTACAGCATGGCCATTAATATTTTGATAAAGTAATGAAGCCACCTGGATTTTGGGCAGAGCCAGGCTGCTGTATGAGGGACCTGTTAGCTCACAGACCTGGGTGAGGAAACCCAGCAATGGCAGGTGAGTCTGCAGTGGCATTCCCAACCTGGAAGGTGGGAGTGCAGGCTTGTCATCATCCTGTGTGTCCTGGTCAGGTGCTGCTCAGGGGAGAGCAGCGAGTTCCCAACCCTGTGTGCTCCTGGGCAGAAATAGGCCTTAATGGTTTTGGTTTCTCCTGTGAAAATGACCATGCTTGTAGCAGAGTCTGAGGTGGGTGACTCCTTTGGGCGTTAATCCTCACAAGATTAGGGGAGGTAGGAAGAAGCTGTTCACAGCCTCCTCTGTGCTTGCCCTGAGTGGAGGTTTCCATGTGAGACTTGTGGAGTTGTTGATGGCCTGAGCTCCCCGTATCTCTGCTGTACATGGGGCTGTCGGGCACCTTTTGTGAAGGCTTGACAGCATCATCAATACCAGCATTAGAGCTCCTTGTGCAGCTTATGAGGACAGGATGGGTGTGATTGGATGCAGAGCCATGTGAGAAATTGGGCAAGGTCACTACCATTTTTTTCTTGGCTCTCACAAAGGCCGTGCTTGCTTCCCTGATTCCTCACACAGGGACATGAATTTTTCAATGCTGCTGCGACTCAGTTGGCAGGATGAGTAAAGAACCCCTGGGGCTGGCTCTACCTTCCTGACAGGTTGGGGTGAGTCCAGACAGAACTCCCAGACAGCTGGGGTATCAGGGCAGGGGTGCCGGCATCCCCTCTGAAGGCCCATCTCTGTGGACAGTCACTCCATGTCCACGGGCTCTGTGAAGTGGTCTGACAAATGGCAGTGCCCACACAGGGCACTGCAGAAATCAGGCTGTCCTGCCTGGTCTCTGATCTCCGGTTTCATTTTCCTTTGCTGCTGCTGCCTCTGGCTGTGGGAGCAGAAAGTGAACCTTCCCCAAATGTCTCCCGATCGGCACCTGGAATGCACTTGCCGCTGGATGAGCTCCTACTGCCCTCGAAGCTTGGCTGGACCCTGAGGAGCCAGGCTGTTCGGCTGCTGGGTGAGGGACTGTGCTAGTCCAGCCCCCAGCAGCAGCACTGCAGGAGTGGGGGGCAGCAGGAATGGGGCGAGCAACCATATTGCAACTCCCAGAGTCTCTGTGGCTCCATCGCTGCTCCAACCGGGAAATAATCTGCACCAGACTTGTTTCCTGGCATCAATCAGCTCCCTCGATGCCAGCTCTGATGTGTAGGCTGGCACATTGCAGGAATGGGGGGTGGAGCGGGTGGAAGCAGTGGAAGCAGTCGTGGCTCCGTTGCCTCTGCCCTGACCTGCTGTGGCCTCCCCTGGTCCTGGCTCCATGGGGATTTTCTCCTCAACTAGACATCCAGCACAAGACATCCCCTTTTCCCATTGGGTTACACCATTTCCTTCCGTTCCTCTCTTTACTCATGTTGCTTACAGACAGAGAGTCCACTGTGATCTCCCAGGTTAAAGCCAAATCATTCCCATTCCACTGAGAGTGGTTCACATTGGAAGTGGGAAGTTGCTTCCACTGAACTGCTCATGGTGTTCTGCCCCAAAGCAGGTCCAGTTGGGAAGAGCCAGTTTTACACAAGTTAGATTTAGCTGCATTCCTCAAAAGCCAGCGGAGGTATAGCAGCAACATGTAACTGCCAGAGCCAAGGCTGCCACAGGGGCTTGACATGGGAGTGAATTCCTGTGGTCCTTTTGCTTTACAGTGAAGGCTGGCTTCGTGCTGCTCCATGTGCGAAATGGGATTTGCCTCGAGCTGTGTTTTCAGCAGGGCTCGAACACGGAAGTTCTCACGAGGCGAGACCTTCCTGTGGTGGTGGGGCTGTTCTGTCTGTACTGCAGCAGGACACTGAGCTTGTGGGAAATGACCTTTGGCAAAATATTTCCATCAGGTTTTTCAATGCTCCCACTCTTTCCAGATATACCCCAGTTCAAATGTGGCACGGGTAAGCCAGCAGCTGACAGGGCAGTGTTACCATGGGACGTCCCGTCTGCGCCAGAGCCGGGCTGTTCCATGCAGAGGAGGCGGGATTGTGCCTTATCATATTAACTGTGGGACCTTCTACCTGGAGATGAAAGAACAAAAACCTGGGCAGACAGTTAATTATAGCTTCAGCTTCAGAAGCAGAGTTAATGAATTTTAACGTGCCTCAATTAATAACTAATTGGGTTTTGCGCCTCGGCTGTGAGTGGAACTGGAGGGGTGTCCAGGAAAAAAATGGGCTAAAGATGAGCAATTTTAATTGAAATACTATGGGATCCTTGTACAAGCAAATGGTACCTGGTGTTATTATACGGCTTGAATGTAGAGGGAAATCAAAGGGGAGATTGTTTCCAAGAGGAAACAAGTGGCAGCATTACAGGGCTGACAGGGCACAGCATTATTGTGTCACCTGTACTGTGCAGGTTGGACAGTCCCCAGTTCATGGCATTATTGTGTCACCTCTACTGTACAGGTTGGGCAGTCCTCTATTCACATTATTGTGCCACAGGGGGAGTGAGTCCTGCGGGCACACCAGGGTGTTCCACCTCGGAGTTCCAGGAGTCAGAGAATTTAGGTAGAAGAAATAACACGTAGCATAAATTTTTTTATACTTTAGGCTGGAATGTGCCTGGTAGTGCTATTGGTCTAATGAGATATTTTATGTCTTTTTCTGTGGAAAGAGAATTATTCTTTAAGCCCACAGTTAGGAGAATGTCCAGTGTTTTGCTGTGATTAGCGTTAATTCAGGCTCTGGTGGGCAAAGAGGTGAAGGTAACAAAGGTTAAATTGTGTTTGCAGTAGTTTAAAGGAGCAATAAATCCTGGAGAGGTGCAGAAATAGAGGAACACTCTGCATCTCAAGCAGCAGAAAATTGTTGTCTTTTGAATTTGGTACTCTGAGTATGAAGGAAGAAAGGAAAATATATCTATATGCTGTTCTCCTTCTTCAGTACCCTTTCCAGGGAATATTTATCAGCAGCCTCAGCCACCAGGCAGGAAAACACCCAGAAGCCAAAGTGCAGCTTTAGTTTGTTTTGTTTTACTCTTTCTTTTTTTTTTTTTTTTTTTTGGCTGGATTTGAACCCCCTCAGAGAGAACATGGCATAATAAGAAGAGAAGAAATAATTAATTTGTTCAATGCTGCATTGTCAGGCACCGACCCTCCACTGACAGCTATTTACACCGGGCTGCTCATCATGCCCTTCACAACTGCTGCACAATAAATAATAAAAGATTAAAACCTTAAACCTGGAAAACTTAGGAAAAAAATATTAGAAAATTTTATTTCGGATTATAAAAATCCATGAATGATTTACTTTAAGGGACAATTTCATTGCTGCCATGTGCAGGAACTAATGATCACGGAGGGCTCCGGATTGGTGAGAAGGCTGCTTGGGAAACATAGTCATGGGTAGGTGATAAAGTCCTCCTTGCTCCTGCGCTGCCTCACTGTCACCGTGATGGCTTTCACCGTTTGTTACAAGAAAATGATGGGCCGTGTACATATTTATACCTGGATGGCAATAACATTGGCAATAACCCTCTGGGAGCGAGCCACCTTGTTTTAGGGAGCCAGCTCGCTTCCCGGTGCCAGCAGCCCTCACCCTGCGTGCGGGGGTGTGCATGGGGTCCAGTGATGGACATTTGCAAGGGCATATATTCTTTGTCATGAAGGGTGCTGCTTAAACTGGGAACAAGCACCAAATGTGCACGGTTCTTCCCTGGGTGCTCCCCTGGTACTCCCTAAGTGAGGGAATTGGGTCCCTGAGGGCCTTATGGTCCCTTTTGGAGAGCAGTGTGTGTCCTGTGGTTCCTGGGATTTCAGTGGCTAGAACTTACCTGTCTGGGCACTGCCCTTGTGTAAAAGTGGGTTCATGCTGGCCATGAGGAAAGGGTGGTGAATGCAGGGCTGGATCAGCTGGGAACCACTATTTGGGTTTTATTTTTTGTTTTTAAATCCCCCTATGCAATTAGCACATTTGTGTCCAGGCTGCTGTCAGGCAGAGCTGTCAAATGGAGCAGCAGGTGGTGGTGCCAAAGCCCAGAAGAAAATACACTTTAAAGTGAAAAACAGTGTAGGGTACAGAAGAGAACTGGTCATGCTTTGGGGCACAGAGAGAGGCAGTTGTGATGATGGGTGGAGGCACCTGGGAGGTTTAATAAGCCCCATTTGGAAAACTTCTCTGTTCATCCCAGCCCTCTTCCTTATTCATGTCTTGCCGCATTTATTCATGCTAATTTTTATTCTTTGTTCCAGACTCAGCGTTTGCCATTTATGAGCCTTGATTCTGGCACTTACCATGTTTTAGCCCAGTCTGTCTGTCTGTCCAACTGCAAAGTTCCTGTTATTGGTGACTTTATTAGAGCTGTAGTTCTAGGTGTGTCCCTTGCCCTTTCCTCCAGGCCTCATGGTCAGGAGGCTGCTAAAACCTTTATGCTTCTTCACTACCACCTTCTGTTGAAAAAAACTCAATGTGAAATGGTAGGAGAGAGGTTATAAACTGAATGCTTCTTTGATTATCAAATTCTTTCCATGGGGCCAGCTGACAGCAGACAGAGGGGTTGGGATACAGTCCCTGTGGCTCACAGGCTGTGGTGCAGCCCAGCTCCACCTTCCCCTTGCCCTCTGAAGTGCATCCAGGCTGGGCAGCATTTTGGCACCTGCCTGTGGCTGCACAGAAGGGGCCGTGAGCAGAGCCTGCCAAGTCCTGGGCCCTGGAGGAGCCTCCAGCCCAAGCCCCACAGGTCACCGGCCATGCGTGCGCAGTACCGGGCCTGTGCCCGCCTCGGCCAGCTCCCTGTGCCATGGCCGGGCTCCTGGCTGGCTCCCACAGATCCCGGTTCCGCATGCCTCCCCTCGGAGGGACTGTGGCCAGAGGACAGCAGCAAGGGCACAGCCTGGGCACGAGGAGCCCGTGAGGGAGAGGGAGGTGTCAGGGTGTGCTGGCTCCTGAGCCCGCAGTGGCAGCGTTCGCACCCGGTGGGGTGTGAAGTGCCCCTCAAACCCGTGATTCTCTGCTCCTCGCACCTCAGAGGTGACCAGAGCACAGGGAGGATGGGCACCCGGTGATGGGCAGGGGCCAGAGGAGGAGCAGGCTATTCTTAGTGAATCAGTGTTAAGCTGACTTAATTTATCAGTGTTAAATGCTCATTTGGAAGTTGGATGTGGGTGACTATTTAATGGCAGCACTCTATCTTTTTACTAAGCAAGTCTGCACATGTGTGTTCACGGGGAGCAAACGTGCAAAGTCCTTTAACATGACCAAACTGCAAATAGTGTTCAGAGCCAAACCAATATGGAGCATAATTTGCCCACGTGTTTCTTCTGTTTCATTTAACATCTGCCAAGCATTTTAGGAGAGGCCCTTGGTTAGCTCAAACAATTCCTCATGGGCCACCAGGAATCCTTCCCCATCAGCTCCTATCCCAGCCCTCCATCCCAGTGCTGCACCCCCTCCAAACAACTCACCTTTGGTTACCTGCAGAGCTGTCAGCTGAATGCCCTGTGCCCATCTTGGCATAGGGAGGGTTTGTGCTTCAGTCCTTCCTTTAAAACCACTTCTCTCTCACCTGCACTGGTGCTTTGCCTCACAGTGCCTGGCTGCAGCGAGCTGCTGCATGTAGGGACACCTTGCACTAGATTGGGTGCGAGTATCAGTGGCAGAAACGTGTGGTGCAGATAAGGCAAATGCTGGGATAAACTGGTTTTAATTTATTCCCCCACGCTGGTAAAGAAACTGTTGTGGGCACTTACTGTAACCATGCCTGGTACTGATGTAACTCAGTCTGGTCCTGTGGGCATTTAAGCTGTATTTGACATGAACTGGAGTGAAATGGATTTCCATTCATCCATGCAGACACTTCCAGCAGTTTGACCAGCTCAGTTTCAGAAGTGGTTTTAGGGCATGGGATCTCAAGCACAGCTGGGGGAGGTGGGGATGGGGAGGGAGCTGTGGTGGCTGAGGAGCCCGGAGGTGACAGCCCGTGAAGGGATGGTGCAGGTACCTGGGTGCCCACTCCAGCATAGCTGGCAGGTGCTAAGTCACAGCCCAGGTTGCCTGAGAGGGATTTAGAGCTGATGCTGCACCCTCAGATGGACCAGCATACTCTGTAGCAGGGGAAACCATGCTCCAAGCACAGCAAATGGGAATATTCTGCCTAAAGCAGTTTAGGTTTTTCATGTTGTTACTGCTCTGATGCTGAGCAGAGATTTATGAGGTGCTCCGAGGTGGTGATTGAATGTATCTGTGCTTCAGGACCTAATCATGTAAGCAGGAATTAAAAATGGGATTTTTAAGAGGAATACCGACTCTCCATCAGTTGCCACGGTTATCGGGGATTCTTCCAAAGCCCACAGCAGAGCTGCATTTATTTAATTTATTTTGATATCCAAATCTACTTAGGGAAGGAATTGGTAAGATAAAATAAAAGGGAAGCCGGGGAAAGATGTGCAAGTTTCCCACCTGAGAGGTGGAGCATTGGGTCTAACAAGAGTTCCTGTGGTATGTAATGTTTTACTCCCATCTCGCTCCTGCTCTGCACAGAAAGAGTTTCTCCTACGTGTATGTCAGGAGGGTGGCAAAACAGTAATGCCACCAGTGACTGTGAAGAGAGAGGGGGACTGATCAGTACTTTCCAGGGGGTGGAATCCCAGTGAAAGGGCTCAGCTTCAGGATGGGAACCACGTTCTGTATCTGCAGGGCTTTATTGCAAGTTGGTGGGTACCCTGAGCTAGAACAGTTTGTGACCCAGGAGTGAGGCACTGCCCTTGCTTCTTCTGACTCTTGCCTGCTGTAGTGTGAGTGGGTGACATGGAGCCCCCATGGAAGCCCTCAAGGATGTGGGTTAGCCCTATGGGCACTCAAATGTGACTCTGTTGGTGTCTCAACTTCGTGGAGTTTTCCTTGAGCCAGAGCTCAGGCTGGAGGTCAGAGCTCTCCTTCCATTTGGGTCTGTGCTGTTGGTGGTTTTCCGAGGGCAGGCCTCCTTCTACAGCCCTTTGGAAAGGAGAGAACCTGAGCATCAGTGTCTCATTAGGGCCAAAGAAAACATAGAGCTAGCTGCCAAAGCCTGACATGTCTCACTGTCCCTTCTTCCAGCATGTCCCATCCATTGCACTGCCCCTGTGGGGAGTGTGCTCCCTGGAGCAGGAGGAGAAGGAATTGGGGAGCAGCAGGGTGTGAACCACTCCCCAGGAGCTCTGCAGGCACCTAGGGCAGAGGCCGTGGAGGTGTGGGTAGTGACACTGTACGGAGAAATCCCATGCCTTCCTATCTCTCCATGTACACTTTGAAGAGCCATGCTAACTGTTCCTTTTGAAGAGTGAAACCCCTGAGCTTCTGAACCACCAGTTTCCTGCCTTTGTGCCAAAAGCACTGCCAGATCCATGTCTCCTGAGCCTTCCTCACCACAGATTGCTAAAGCAGGTCTTCATGTTCTGTGGTGAGTCATTTGTGTGTTACAAGCTCCAAAATGTGGGTGTGGAGGCAAGTTTCTGAGGGTAAGTGAGAGCTAACCCTGGATGCAGTAACTGCCACATAACTGTACAGAGTGCAGGCACTGCTTCTCCGGGAGATCCGAGAGCTGGCTCCAAGCTCGTGGCTACAGCCACAGGTCAGCATGAACTTGGGGCCAAACTACAAACCCAACACAATGGAGGAGATTCAGGAGGAGGTCCCTGCTCCTGCTTGGCTTGGCTGAGCAACCAAGTCGTTTGGGCTTTTCTCTTTTTCCATGGACTCTTAAGCTGGAACCAAAACTCTAGAGGGAAGGAGAAAGCTGCTTGGGTCAGATCTGAGCAGGGTCTGAGGAACCCATAAAAGCAGAGTTTACAAGTTGTTTCACTGCTGTGCTGGCAGGCACTGCTGGGCTCTGCAGAGGGTTTTCAGAAGGTCACTGCATGCGGCAGTGACTCATTGCAGCCACAGTCCTGGAAGCATGAACAGTTGGAGCAACTTGCAGCCTGGAGTTTTCCAAAATACGAATGTTCGTGAAAGGAAAAAAAGACACCAAGGGTTTTTAAGGATTTGGTTTTGTAAAAGACATGTGAGTTGGAGGATTATGGTACCTCATGAATATCTGGATGTTTCATGTGCTGGTATTTCCCTGCGTCACCTGGCTCCGTCTTTGTGTTTGGATTTCCTTCCCGTGTGCCTTCGCTCTTGTCCCATTTTTACTGAGTCTTCAGCTTTCCAGAAGTAAAAGCAGTTTATAGCCTTTGCAGGGATGCCTTAAATGTCCTCCCTTTCCTCCCAGCTGCTTCGTTCTCTCTTGGCTCTGCTTTGGGGATGTATTGGAGGAGCTAGGAGATGTGACCTTGGGACTACAGGCAGATAAGCTCTGTGCAGAGAAGCCCTTTTCCACAGAGGTGGAAAACAGCTGCTTCTCTGCCTGACATGAGAGGAGGGGAAACTAATTCCAGCTTTTAGATGGTGCTAAGAATAATCCCAAGAAACTGCCATCAAACCAGTGACATGTGGCTTTTGTCTCACCACCAGTGGTGTCTGTTCCTCAGAATGGTCGAGTGCCACAAGAAAGCAGTTCTTTGAAAGGCAGGATATGGTAACGTACCGGGATTCTTTGTGCTGGCCGCATCTCATAGTGTTGCATCACTGGTGAGTGGCACGCAGGACTTCCTCACCATAACTGCAGCCATCATCCAGCACAAGGTGCCAGCCAAAGTCCCAGCCTAGTTGCGACCCCCTGTTTTCCCTCATGTAGGGGCAAGGATGGAAGGAACCAAACCTGCTGCACTTGGTTTACAGGGCTGGAGATTAACACAGCCCAGTGCTGGTGCAGGGCCCAATAAAAATTAAAGGTCTTTGCGGTTATAATGAGATATTCATTCATGGCAGTTCTGGATATAAATTCAGCTTTTACTGTGTGCTTAGCTAGGGGAAATGGAGCACAACAGGGCTGAACTCATGCGTCCCACCTTAGCTGCATCCCACAAATAACGGGCCTTAAACACCCCTGTCAGCAAGTCCATTTCCCATGGCTGCCAGTGGCAGTTCCCAGGCCAGGTATCCTCTGCAGTAATGGAAAACTGTTGTTAAATAATTAATATAACCTGTCTCCTGGGAATGCTGATGGTGACAAGGCCATAACTGGTGTTTGCAATTTTTGTTCCTGCCAGAGGAGGGAGTACTGTGGGGGAGGCCGTGGTGCGCTGGGGACAGGGAAACCGAGGCAAGTGGGACACAGGCCAGAGCCAGAGAGGCCTGGCTGGCTTGGTGACTGTGAGCTCAAGTCACCTGCCCTTGACTGAAGCCACTGTATACCCTGGAGCAGAGTTTTGGAGCCCCGGGAGGCCCTAGTGATGGAAGAGGATAATCCCTGGTGATGTTCCCCCAGCCTCATGGGGTGGTTAGTGGGAAGTAGGGACCTGAAGGCCAGAGCTCGTCTCAGAGGGACCAGGTGAGGGAGGGTGACAACTTTCTGGCTATGTCCCTGGGGTTTGCTAGTGATGTCCCTCAGACCTCCCTGACTAGGAGACTTTCAGCTCCTGCTGGTGTCTATCCAGTCTGTTCTGTTGGTTTCTTGGGGTTTGGGGGTGGAGGGATGTGGGGCACAGTGTGTAAGTGGATTTTCCAGCTGACTTTGCAACTCAGAGCCTGGCATCTTCCACATTGCTTTCCTGCTGGAGTCCCTTGCAGAGTGAAGAGCGCTCCCTGAAAGGCAGGCTGCTTTGGCACTGCTTTCATTAGATAGAACGGGAGGTTTGCTGCTGGTAATCCTGCCACAAATTCAGAATTAATCACAGCATAATGGAATCTGGTAGTGCTAGTTGTTAATTCTCTATTGAGTCTGCAGCCCTGTGTTTGTTCTCATTTGTTCTGATCAGGGCCATTGTCTCTAATATTGCTGCATAAAGGGTAAGAAATAAATCAGCGGTGTTTAGCTTTCCTAACCATCTGCTCTGGCTCCCATCCCAAACTCGGTTTTTAAGTTGGGCACAGTTTGCGTGGTTTTGCCTTGTGACAGAGAACATCTCTGGGGAGAGGAGGGAAGGAGAAGTGGCTCCTGATCTCGTCTCAGGGATCAATCATTGCAGGGATACTGCACTTGAACTCACCAGGTTTTCATTGTCATGTAGGTGGTTGAGCTGAGCTTTGGCAAAAGTGTCTAAAGGAACTCCTTTCTCTCTGGAATAATGGGATTAATGCTTTTAACAGCAATGTGCTACTTGTAGGTGTAAAAGCACTTGGTTTGGCTGTGGAGTCTCTGTGCTTCGAGGGCATTCGATCTCAGCGAGGTTCATCCCCAACCTGTGTGCGCTGTAATGCAGCTCTCGGGTCGTTACAGAGCCTTCCTGTGGAGCGAAGCCAGTTGGTTTTAAGAGGTGTTGTTAATGCAGTGAAAACCAGGGCATTTGGGAGCTACTGCATCGCCACAGATGGGACATACATCTTGTAAACTATAAATTTTTAAAAATTATTTAGCATCTCCATTGCTGTGTTGGCCATGTGGCAGCGAGCATGGGATAATTCCGCAGCTTTCATTAGAGCACACAGTCATCAAACATTTAAAGTCCACAGGCGATGTTTTCAGGAACTATTATAATAATTAGGAAAGGAGAATGGGTTTAATAAGAGTTGTAAACAGTGGTTGCCAGCCAGACCCTGTCCCTCCCTGCAGACCCATCTGTGTGGCACATCTGGGCATGTGGAGCAGGGAGCAGCATGTTCCGTCCCGGCTGCCCTGACCAGAAGGGAAGTTGTGGGTGTCTGCGGTCACTCTGGGACACAGCGGTGACAAACTCGAGGAGGACAAATCTGTACAAAACACAAAAAGGCTCATCCATACCCTTCCAGTAGACACTTGTGCCCAGCCTCCTGGCAGCTGTCACTGGGTACTCCGGGCTCAGGGGCACAGAGCCCTGCAGGCACAAAGGGATGTCCCCATGAGGGAAGACCCACAGCTGGAGCTGGCAGCCAGTGGCCTCACCCTCCCCAGGGACCTGGGTACAGAGTGCTCGAGCCAGATTCTTGTTGTCAGGCACTGTCATCCCTCTGGGACCTGGCAGATACAGCACCGTAGGGTTTTAGTGCATTTGAACTGTCCAAAAGAGACATGGGAAGTTAAAATCGTGAACTCTTACTTTAAACTTACAATGGCCGCTCTAATGTATGGTAGTGGTGCAGAGCAGTGCAATCTCTCAGAGTAGCTCCTCCTTGCAGGGGTACAACGTGCTGTGTGGAAGGAAGCTCTGGCAGCTGGAAATCCAGTCGGGCCGTGTTGATCGTGAGTGTCTTCTAAGTGATGAGAAGTTACAGCCCCAAATTACACACAGAGGATTCTCTTATTCTGGAGAGAAGATTCCCATGACTGTGGTTTGATATTCCATGAACCACAGCCATGGTCTGGAGTGCTTCCCTTCTGTGTAGAGCAGTGTGGGCTGCTTGGCTGCTCTGGTCCCCATTCCCTGTCCTGCTCTCTGCAGTCCTTTGGAATTCCCCGGGTGATGGGCAGTGGCTTTGTTCAAGGTGATGGAGGTACTTGTGTTTTTACTAAGGAAAAGAGCAAAATAAAGATAAGGTGGAGGGGAAAGAGATTCCAGTGCTCTTAGTAAGCTGTTGAATAAGTTGCTGCTTGCTGCAGCTGCATTGTTTGTCCTGCCAGGTGTTAAATAGGCTTTGCTGAGTCAGAAGGTCCATTATGTCATTCCATGTGCAGTGGCAAGTGCAACCTCTTGAGGAAGCAGCCAAGGTACTGGGCTGGGGGCCGTGGGTGGGCTGGCTGCAGGCACCTCTGGGCTGGCTAATCCCCAACCAGGAGAGACTTCCAGTGCAGGCAGTGCTTCCAGCTGGGCTCTCCCTTCTCCCCATGAGCAGACCCCTCTCTGGGCGGGGGACACAAACGACAGCTATGGTGACCTGCCTGTCACCAGCTGCCTTCCGGACAGACCCCAGCAGGGTCTGCACCAGGGAGCTCTACTGGAGCCACACCCTGAGGTGCACAGCCAGGCAGGGGGGCACCATGGCATGGGGGAGGCATCTCCTCCTTGGCTTTGAGCTGAGGGCTCCTCACTGGGCCTGGCAGCCTGGCTCCAGATACCAGGTGGTCTCCCCCGCTCCCGGCCCTCTCCACGGCACGGGCTGGGTACCGAGTTCCACGGAAGGGTGAGCACCCTGATAGGAGCAGGCACCACACGCAGATCCCCTCTGCGTGTGCCCCCGCACCCTGGCTCCCCGGCCTGGTGTGGGGCTGTTGGCCACTGACCTAAATTGAGGCTGAGCAAGGAGAGCAGCTGCCCCACCGCTGCTGCTCTGTTTTCAGCGCAGATCGAGCCTCCCTAATCCCCTCGGATTTTGTATCTACCAAAACAGCTTGGGCCCATCAGTAAATTGTGGTGGCATATGGTCCAGGTTTATGAGTAATCTGGCACACGCTGAAGGCAAGGAGGACGTCATCCTTCAGCAAATACAGAAAATATTGTGGGGCTTTTTTTTATGACTGTATTCAATATAGTTGATGAGAAAGCTGTGAGAAATGTTTACCTTTGAAGCCAGTCCTGTTTCAACTTCAGCTGCTGGAAGAAGCCGCTGCCTAATGGGAAACAAATAGAAATAACAGGGGAGTCTCATTGGTCCTGCAAAGATTTTGTCACTTAAACTGACCCTGTGGGGTGTGTGTAGAGCTGGAGGGGAAGGCAGGCAACCGGTGTCATCAGTCACCCTGGATACAGCTAGTGCCACATCAACCGCTTGGAAAAGTCCTCATCACCTCTGTATGGGTGAAGAAGTTCCTCTAACTAGGGTGTTTAGCAGAGGCACAGGCTCATTCCTGAAGAGAAGAGGGAAGTGCAGTTTGGGTTGCTCTGGGAGAAGGAACCTGACCTTGTTCGGAGGTAGCAGCAGGTGTCCTGGCGCAGTGTCTGGATGTTCTGTGAGGGTGCAGAAAGCACCTCCCAGTATCAATGTACTCAGCATTGGCTTTGTTGGAGCAACTCACCTGAGAGGTTTCCAGGTCTTGGTCAAGGAACCCTCCATGCAGTCCTGTCCTGGCAGGGAGATAAAGCTGCAAGCGGTTCAAGCTGCGCCAGCCCACATGACGGCCCTTCTGGAAGGGTTGGGACCATCCCTGGGCTCAGCCCATGTCCCCAGGAGACGTCTGCTTCAGAACTGGGGCGTCACGGGGAGCAGGAGGACAAGGGAATGGAAGGAGCTGTGTTGGGTAAAACGCTGCAGCAGCATTGGCAGAGCTTTCCTTTGGCTCTTGATTTCTCTTTGTGGCTCTGACCAGTGACACTGCTTTTCCCTTCAGCTGGGATGCAGAGCTGATGGCTGTTCTCTCCTCCCCTCTCAGGTGCTGTGGGCTCTGGAGCCCCATTCCACAGAGGGCTTGAACTTCCTTTCACTCTTCCCAAAATTCATGTTTCCTCAGTGCGTTTGAGAGCCCAGCTACAGGAACTTCGCTCTCTCCCAGCCTTCCCACACTGTGTAATGCTTTGGCAACACTGAATGTTTTCTTTGGTTGCGTAGACATGGAGTGACATCCGAGGCAGAGATCATCTCCGAGGGGAGGTGCACGTGTCCTTTCCCGTGACCTGTTCAACAGCATGGAGAAGGAGAACATGGCTGGCTCCAAGTGCCACCCTTCTCCTGCTGCTGAATTCCACCTGGAATCACCCCAGACTTCAAGGAAACTTTTGCCTCTTTAATCCAAGAAAGGGCCTCAAGCAGCTCACAAATAGCTTAAACCTTGGGTTTTTAAAACTTTAAACAGAGCCTTTGGGATTGTATTTGTTCAAATCTTATGTATCTTGGTGGCTCAGATTTTTAGCTCTTTGACACACCTTTGAAGCAACACACTGTGCAGTTTAAAAGACTGCTTTGCTTTTAAAGTGGGAATTGATTTTTTTTAAGGCTGGAGATTGTAGGTTTTCTGTCTTTCTTTTGCATAGCCCAATTTTGCATGCTGGAAACTAAAGAAAATACATTAAAAAGCTGGGATCCAGAGCGTGTGAACACAGCAGCAAGATGGGGCAGGGTGCAGTGTCCTGGTAGGCACCAGCAGCCCCTCGTGGGTCTGCCATTGTTGAGGGAAGTTGCTGGAGCTCCAAGCCAGGAGCTGAAGTTTCCTGCAGTTCCTGGAAAGCCAAGGGCATCTGCTCACAGTTCTTATTTTAAGTGTGTGTTGACAGGATCTTCACATGCTCCATTCTTTGTTGTCAATGCTGTGTGTACTTGGATGGATCAGGGACGTCCCCCTCGTCCTACTGGGCTACCCTGGCACAGCCAAGGCCCTGCCCAGTGACAGGGGCATCTTGGGGGGTCCCTGCCTGCCCCCGGAACACCAAGGCACATGTCACATCTCGGGCACTTCCCACCTGGCAAACGGGCACCACGCTGTGTCTCCTCATGCTGCCGCTGGTGTGAGGGAGGGCATGGCTCTGGGAAAATCTACTGGGATTTTCCAAGGCAACCTAGGGGACAGCTGAGCCCCAGGTGTGCAGTGGAGCTGTACTCTTCAGCTATCTGTGCAACTGCTCTGTTTTCATATGGATGGGACATCACTGGGGGTCTTTGCAGCCGTGATGACAAGATGTCTCAGGGATTTCTTCCCTGGGATGGGGCAGTGGGTGGTGGTGACATGGAGTCTGTATTTGCACCCATGCACACAGCATGACCTGGTGTCCTGCTGCTTCTGCAGGACATGTGCTGGGCCCTGGGAACGGAAGGAGTTAAACTGCTTCCAAATTGGCCTCTTCATGCTAATAAAGTACCTTGGAGCTGGTCCAGCAGGCAGACACCTGGGTATTATCCGAGCATCTGACACCCCTAGAGAACCAGAGCCTTGATGAGCTTTATACACTCGCAGAAATCTTGCAGAAGAAAGGAGGCTTTCCATAGAAAATGGATTTTCAGGGCCAGCTGAAGGACATGATGTTCAAGATCATTGCTTTAAAATAATTTCAGTTGCATTTAATGTGAAGCAAAGAAGAAAAGAAAACCCAAGACAGTGAAAGGATAATTAATTCTGAGTTGGAGCTGCAATTTGGAAGGGCTGTATTGTGAAGTGACCCTTTACCAACTGATACCTGAACTGGCTTTTCTCAGAGAGGCCTTTGCAGTGAAATGTCGTGTTGTTTTACTTTTATACCGTATGTTTATTCTTCCCTGGTCTTACAGAGTGACCTTGGATTCCAGCCTTGCCTAGAAGGGCCCGGTGTCATGAGGGTTTTCCACAGGGAGCCCTGGCATGGGCTGAGCTGAGCAGAGCCCTCCAGAGCCAGTCTTCCTTTCAGCACAGCACTGGCTGTCCCTGGGCTCATCCCACCCTTACTTCTGTCCTGCTTTGTCCCTCCTTCTCCCCAAATCACCACAGCTTGCGCCCTTGCCAAGATAAGTTTTGCAGAACTCCTCTCTGGACCATGGAGCATTCCTCTGGAGAGGCACAGTGTCCTCACTCCCAGGGTCTCACCCCACAGAGCTCTAAGTGAACTCGGGTCAGGGGATCACCCTCTCCGCTCCAACCTCCTCTCCCTGCTGTGTTTTCTCCATTCCTAGCACATGTTCTACTGGATTTATCCAGAAGCTTAGAGATGCTTTTTATGAGGAGCTGTTCCAGGGACCAAAACCTGTACAGAATATGATATTTATTACTGGGCAATTCCAATGTAATTTGAAAAATATCTATTTCTGGCCTACTTGCTCTTCCTCAGCTTACAGAGAAACCACATAAAAAGCATTGAGGCCAGAGCTCTAATGAGATTCACATTTTGGACATCAGATTAGTACAATAATGCATTTCACACTGTTGTTTCCTAATTTGCCTAATCAGATAAAGGGAGATGAAGCATCCTGGAGCCCAACCTCCCCGTTCCAACAAGGCAGTGCTGAACCCATCACTTGTGCGCTGCAATTAGTGTTCCCCACACAGGTTGGTCAACACACAAAATTGAATCAGCGTCTCGCAGCTCTGTCAATAGGCACCATCCATCCCTGGGCTGGCAATGCCCCAACAGATGTCCTGAGGATCTGCACAGTGCGTGGATAGCTGGAGAGGCCTTGGGAAGGAGGGAAGGCTCTGGGGCCACTGCAGTCTCTGCCGCCGTGGCGGGGTCTCAAACAGGCGGGTTCTGTGCTGTGGTAAATCCCGGGTAAATCCTTGCTCCAGCGCCACAGTCAGAGCAGTCAGGTCTCCCTGTGCCCCCAGAAGACTGTCCAGGGCAGTGAGAGTGTCGCTGGGGGTTGGGCAGGTGTCAGGGCCAAGGTGTGACTTGTGTCACTGCTAAAGCAAGGGGGGTGGTCAGGGAGGAATCTCTCCATGGCTGGGTCTTGTGTGACATCCTGAAATACACTGGAGTTGTGCTCCGGTTACATCCATGTCCCTGAAGGCAGCTTAGAAGCAGTGTGATGTTGGGAACAGGTTTTCCTAACTGTCCTGCTGAGCAGTGCTGCAGGGAGCTGGACAATTTTGGGTACTGCCCGATCCACCACACAGAACAAGGCAGTTCCACTTACAGCAACTGGGTGCTGAGATCTGGGACCCCTCTACTGACTGTGGAGCACATCTGGAAACCCCACAAACACTGCAGGATTGGTGCACTGCAGATGCTTTTCTCTGACAGTGTATTAGAGAATTGAACAGAATGGGAAATGGTGTTTTTAAAGGAAATCCAACCAACGGGGTTAGGCTTGGAGTTTTGCTGCAATTCACTGTAAGTCAGGAACAGCATTTCAGTGCTGGTGACATCAGAGTAGACCTAAGAGTTTTGCTAAAAACCTCCAAAGTATAATACCATGTTTGAGTTCTGTTACACAGGAGATTTCTCCTGGATTTGGTTCTGCTGTAAAGCACATCCAGCTATGCAGAGGGGATTTTTGCCTCCAAAGGTGCATTCGTTCCCAGACCCACTGCGGAGATGTTGGTGTGGTTTGTTGTGGTGGGCCCCTGTGCCCTCCTGGCACATCCCAGAGCTCCCCAGAAGGCAGCAGCCACAGGCCCCAGCTGAGCATGCCTTTGATTTCCAGTTTGAGAAAATAAGCTCATTTGCAAAATCAGGCAGAACAAGCAAATGAAAAAAATAAGTGTGAATTAAATAATACGATTTTAGTGCAAACATGGAAATAAATTTCCATAGGCTGCAGAACCATCCTTGTAACACAGGAAGAACCGTTTCAAGTTCACTGCCAAAAACCAAAAATCACTAAGTAAAGGCAGCTTCTTGTATCCAAAATCCTTCATTATATTAAAAAAATTATTGCAGCACAAAATTTACAAGTGCATCACAGGACCCACTTGCACTGTTAAACAGATGGCACCTACACAGGACCCAAAAATATATAACAATTTTAATTGAGCCAATGCAAAACAGATTTGTGAAATAAAATAGTACATGCCAGGTCTAATAAAGCCCTCCCTAGAAATGGTGACATTAATTTTGTAATGGCACAAGAGGTACTCGGAAGCTGCTCATTAGCAAATGTGCCGCTGCGGCCTCTGAAGTCCCTGCTCAGCACGTTTTCCCTGCTTTGCCTGTTCCTGGGAGTTCTGTGCCAGCTCTTTGGCCACCTGAGGCCGTGTGCCTAGTGTCCTGTTCAGGGGCACCTCTGTGGGCCAGAGCTCTGGCTCTTGGCTTGGGACAACAGCCAAACCCACCTCTTTGGCAGTCAGGTCTGGGACACTGTTCTGGCTACAACTGAGCTTGGCATCCACAGCAGGTGACCTGGTTACCTGTGCCCATCCTGCTGAGGGTGTGGATTTTAGATGGCTGGGTGGGGGGGTCGGAGCCAGGTCCTGCCTCCCAGTACTGCACAGTGGAGCTTCTAGAATTCCCCTCAGCGGCTCCTCTGGCAAGGGAGTAGTTCCCTGAGCTGAACTCTGAAGGCGGGTGGGGATGGCACCTTCGCTGCTTCCCAGTGAACTGGGAAAAAGTCCTGTCCTGCAACAGAGCAAGGCTTCTGTAGTCAGGAGGCAGCAGTCAATGACTGGTTTTTTCCCACCTGGAAAAAACCCACATTGATAGCACTGGTTTTGTTCACCATTCCGTGCAGCCTGAATTGTGACCAATAAAAGTGCTGGAAAGGGAGGTTTGGTCTAAAATGACAGAACACAGAATTCCCAAGTCCTTTACCTTGTGCAGGGGAAAAACCTAAAACCTCCCCTAATTAGAACTGCCACCTTTTTTTTTTTTTTGCTTGAGTATATCAGCTTGATTTGAACTGGAAGGGGGTACGTTAAAGGTGTCAACAGAGTTTTGCAGAGGCCAGGTATCTGAGTCCTGGGAGTCTGTCAGAATCCCAGGAAAGGGATGCAAACATGACCTGCATCAGGTGCCATGTACTGAGAGCGGTCAAAGATAACCTTTTCTTTGCCCTTAAACCCCAGCCCCAGCACCCCCAGGAGTGGGGCTGCACCCATGTGTGGGAGCAGTCCTGTGTGATGAGGGCGAGTGAACAGTGTGTAAAATGAACTGCAGGGTGTGAAGTGCAGAGTTGTGGTGTTGCATTAGGGACAATCAGAAGAAGACATATGTAGCACAGTCATTTCCTGCAGGAAAAATCCCAACCAGAATTTATACTGGCCAGCCCAGGCTGTCCTGCAGGGTGAGCCTGCGTTAGGGTTAGGAATTCCCTTCCATTTCCCCTGGGATCAGCCTGACCCAGCTCTCCAGTTGTACCTGGCACATTCATGCCTAATGTGCTGTAGTTCTTGTTTAATCAAAAAACTGAAAGGGAACATGGAAAAATTCATTTTTATTTCTTACTAACTGCAGCCAAGTAATTTCTGCTATTATCAAAATATATAAAATAAACCCAGCCTTGCTATATTGAGGATCTTGTTGTTCCCATGAGTCCTGCCTTGCATCGTTGGTGAGAGGGTGCCCTTAGGGCTGCCTGGTGGCATTGCTGGGCTTTTTGTACATGACTCCTCAGGGAAAAAAGTATCTCACCCACTTGCTGTCCTTGCTGGTGATGCTCTGGTAGGTGGAGAGATGTGTGATCTGTTGGCCAGTGGGTTCATACGTGCCCTAGGTAAAACATTGGCTGGTTTGCTCCCAGGCCCATCTACTTTTGCAAGACACTGTTTCTCTTCTTATGCAGCCTAAAAGTGGTGCCAGCAGTGCTACTGAGACATGGTCTGTTTGTAAGGAGATACCAAGCTTTGATAGTGTGCAAGGAACATACTCTGGTAAACCTCCCACTCGCAGTTCTCAGGCACTCTGAGCCCTCCTGCCAAGGAAGTCTCACTTGTGTCATTTAATCAGTGGATTTTAAAGTATAATTAATTATCACCCTTCGCCTCTTGCCCCCCAAATTATTTGTGACGGTTATTCCACACTGTGTAATAAGGAAACTCTCAGGTATTATCTGCTGTGAAATGCCAAGTGCAATGTGCTGTGATACTATGCCAATTAAAAGGGAAAATCCATGTAGAGACCTGAAATCCCGTTTTGCTTGGTATCCGCCATTCTGTGAAGAACTGCTCATTCCACAGTTTTGGATGAACATGAATAGACAGAGAGGACAAAAGATGATGAGTGGATTTCTATTTCTGTGGCTATGTTGGTTAAAAATATTTTTTGAGAAGCAGCAGATACATGAGGGAAAAAACCCTCTTCATCTGCATGTTCTTTTACCAATGCAGCTCAGAACGTGAGCGGACGCTCCAGCAGTACCTTGGAATGTGTCGTGTGTACGTGGAAAATGGAGGATAAGGAAGAGGGAGCTGAGTGTCTTAACTTGGCATCTGCTGAGCTCTGCGCTTCTGCCTGTAGCACCTCAGCACCGTGGGGAGCAGTGCAGGAACCTCACCTGTGTCCTGCCACACCTGCCTAGTGTTGGCTCTTGGTCTGGCCTTAGGCTGGACAGCGCACAGAGGTTCAATCAGGGGCTCCAACTAAGCCAAGGGCTTGGTGGTTGGGAACTGTGGGCTCAAGCATCCCCAGCCCAGGGCCAGTGGCACCCAAGCTGCAGTTCCACAAGGTATGGCAGTGCCAGGGCGTCCCTGCGGGCACTCAGTGGTTCTGGTTGCGTGGCTGATGCCCCGTACGGCATGAGCCAGTGTCCAACAGGGTCTCCGTGGCTGGGGGGAGTCGGGATCCTTGGGCGCGGCCGTGCTGGCTTTCCCGCCGTGCCACTCAGGGCCAGGGGCTGGGGGCAGCCTCTGGAGTCTGGTACCGTGGGTGACTGTGTAGCTGGAAAATGAAGGTCTGAGCTGTGCAGACCCAGGAGGTTACGGGGGAGGAGAAGAAGGAAATAATGACTGAAACTCAGATAATAATTTTATTTATAGTCTAATGTGCAGACATGGTTGTTGCTGATGAGGCTACCAGTGACATAAATAAACTCAAGCAGAAGATGTAAGCGAGTGCATATACGTAAAGGCTTCTTTGGGCAGTGCCACGGATTTGGATATGGACCAAGAGAATTATTTCTGTCCCTTGCGATTCCAATGAAGAGCACAAAGGAGATAATTAGCCCAGGATGCTCCGCATTGCTCTTTCCATCTTGCGCACACTCATGCCCACCAAATGTGAAATGTTCGCCTTTTCCCCTCCAACATGATGGTTGTTGAACTTATTTTTAGTGTCATTTGATAAGCCTCCCTGCTCGCAGAGAGACATCCCACTGACCCAGCCACTGGTCATTGTCTATACCAGTTCCCATCAAAGCGGGCGCGCTTTGTCAGGTTTCGACTCGAATATCCATTCTGCCTCTGAAGTACAGTATCGAAAGTGACTGGATCATTTGAGCCTTTTTCTTCAGCTGCTCCCTCCTTCCTCCCCCACAGTGTTTCCGCTCACGCTAACATAATTTGGCATCGTCGACGTGACACGACACTGGTTTTTCTAAAAAATTATAATACATACATTGTCGATGTTTTGTGATGGCCGGCACTCCCATAAATTTAATTTCCAAATTGGTGGAAGGAGGTCTTTCCCACTGCGGAATCGTACCCAATGCTTGGCGCCCCCTTCACCGCCGAGGAACACACATACAGTAATAGGTCATTCAATGTCAAAAGGCATAAAAAAGATGAGCAAAATCTTCACAGGCTGCTGCTTGCTGTTGCCTTTAATTATATTAATTAAACTTTGAAATTCTCATGCAAAGAGAGTTGCTGGCTTGTGACGCTGAAAAGCCCTTGGAGATTTGTGGGGGGAAAAAACCCTGAGATACCAGCTTAGTGGCTACTGCTTTTTTTAATCTAAAAAAAATACACAAGCCTACGACTGCTAGGTATGTTTATAGATGATGATGTTTTATGCACTACTGAACTGTGAATGCAGGAAAGGGGAAAAAACCACCAGCCACAGTGTCAAGGTCTTGAAGCATCAGTCCCTCCAACTCAGCTCCAGATCTCTACTTACAGGCTGTCTTCCCGTGGAATAACGCTCTAGTAATTCCTTCCTGTCCCGGGTGCATAATGAGAGAAAGGTGTCTTCAAAAACTAAAGGGCAAAGTCTTGCTCGCCACCGATACCTCGAGGCATCCTGTCTACATTTTGTCATGCGTGTGCACTTTTCAGTGTTAGAGTGACAAGATTTCCAGTCAGAAGGTTCCCGTAAGGCACGACGGAGGAGCTGGCGAGGGTTGGGGATCTGACATGGCTCTGAGGCACTCGGCTCTGCGCCTGCTTAGCCTGGTGGGAATTGTTATCCTGCGCCTGTGGCGAGTAGTCCCTGTGTAAATACCACGTGCCTCCACCGCAGCTGAGGAACGCTGCGTCTCCGCTACAAGCACATTGTGTCCTGAGAATCTGTAATCCTTAAAAAAACAGCAAATAACAAAAATAGAAAAGCATTCTCATCTTTGGTGTCTGCGCTGTCCTTTGGTGTTGCACGGAGCGAGGCACACGCGGCAGCACTGCCCGGCAGAGCACCAGCGTGTGGGCGGCACGCAGGAGCCGGAGCAGGGATGCAGAAACCTGCGGAGCTCGGGCTGGATGATGGTCCAAGGGATGCGAGGAAGGGCTCGGTTCTCTTGGCTGGGTAGGACAGTGGCAATGTGGCTGTCTCTCCTCCTGGTATCTGCTTCTCCTCCTCTACTGAGAGGGAACTCGGGTGAAGTTGATACAGCGGCCCTGGGGAAGAGAGAAGCTGTTACTGGCAGAGTAGCACACACAGTGAGGCTGCTGCATGCTAGGAGGAGGCTGTAATTGAAATTCAGATGTTTGAGAAAATAACAAGCCCATGAAAACCTTTTAAGAATTAATGGAAATTATCCAGAGTGAGGCACCACATTTGCCTTACAAATGCAGCTGTAGGCAAATGCGAGGACATGGGCGACACATTTTGACACTCCCATGTCTTCTGTGAGCATAATTCACAAATTCTGGGTAACTGCACTGAGCAAACCTAAACCCATCTGACCGTGGGAAAGGAAGAGCACGGGGGAGGCAAATCCTGCCCCCTGGATGCCCCCCGAGCCAGGTCCTCACACGGTGAGCATGGAGAGATGTGACTGTTAGTTAGTGGAGCTGCTGATGATCTGAAACTGCATTTTATTAGCATTAGCCCCAGCTCTGCATCTGTAAACTCTGTCCTTAAGGGCTGTAAATCTCTGTGCACAGAAAGAAAAGGGGTTTCTCATGCCATACCTGAGCAGATACCATTTGCCCATCAAGGGGCCCGGGTGAATCCTGACAGCTTTTGGTGTTGCTGAATGAAACCAATTCGCTAGCCTAAGTCATGAGCCCTTTTTATCCATTTGGAGCTTACTTAAATGCCCAAACTCCCAACGGATCATGGAGCATTGCAGTAGGATGTGCTCCCACACAGCAGCTCCCTGGCACAGCAGCGATCCCTTCCCTTTTGTCATGGGCACGTGTCAAGGATGGTGCCCTGTGACGGTGCTGGGTTTGGAGCAGGCAGCAGTGCTTGTGCTCTGAATCCTTATTTCTGCTTAAAGATGTATGGCTGGGGGAAAATTGCTGCTTTCTTGTGAAACCTGGGAGATTCTGGGCTGGGCTTCATATTCCTTTCATTTATTTAGTTTGATCAGCAGTTTTACTGGGTAACAAGGAGGGTGACAGCACACAGGTATCTGACATGGCTCCAGCAGGTCTCCACTGGCACAAATGGAACATCAAGGGGTTTCCTGATGCTTTCCTAATGGTTGTGTTTCTGTTTAAGGAATATAAAACTGGTGGATGAACGGGGACAGGAATTGTAAGAACTTCTGGCTGCTGCCATCTGTGTTGTAAATGCAGAAGAGGTGCAGAGAGAAAAATCAGGGAATTCTTTAGGTTGGGAAAGTCCTCCAGGGTCACCTAGTTCAGCCATTCCCCCAGCACTGCCAAAGCCACCACTAAACCATGTCCCCAAGAGCCACATCCACATGACTTTTAAAACCCTCCAGGGATGGGGACTCCACCACGGGGGTCTGACCCCCTTTCCATGAAAACACTGTTCTGGTATCCAACCTGAACCTCCCCTGGCACAGCATGAGGCCATTTCCTCTTGTCCTGTCTCTTGTTCCCTGGGGAACAAGACTCCCCCATGGCCACAACCTCGTGTCAGGGAGTTGCTGATCAACCAGGAGCACAAAGAGGTTCCTTTAAAGGCAAAGGATAATAGGCCTGGCATCTTTATGTGCCTTTCCATGGGCTTCTTCTGATGATTATTGGGTTGGGTTTTTTTAAATAAGCATATCAAATGAATTCTGAGATAGAAGCAAAGTATTTCTGGAGCTCAAAGTCCTGAAATGCTGTGAATTCAAGCACTTGTGATGACAGAGCTGATGTCAAAGAGCCACTGACAGCAAGGTGTTCACAGCCAAGGTAGTGCCACAACAGCAGAACAAGACTGCAAAACATCAGCAGGAAACAGGGAATGGGGAATTGCAGTAGTACTCAGTGATGTAATTAATATTGCAATTTACCCAGCCATGCAATATTTCTGCTGTTGTCTGTAGCTTTCTCACTGCTCTTTAAAGACAATTACCAGTGCATGAATTTAGATGAAGTTTGGGCTGGCTTGGAGGGTTTTTCCTGCCAGAACGAGTTCCAGGCAGAGGGAGAGAGAGGAGAGCCTTAAATGAACAATGCCTGTTCTGGTTCCCCACTAATTCCCCATGTCTCTGCCCTCAGCCTCCTTACTCCAGGACTCATGGGGAAGGGAGGAGAGAAAGAAGGAATGTGGTCAGGCAGACCCCTAATTATGTAAGAGGCAGGGAAAAAACACCCTGAGCTGGGGAACCTCAAAGCCCTAAGAAATAACAGATCCCCAAACACTATCAGTGTCAGTAACAGGTAATAACAAATACTCAGTCAGTTTAAGTGGGAATTTCAACCATGTGCATTCTAGATGGACAAACTGAGGCCAGCAGGAGAGAAAAGACTGGTGTTCACTTGTTAGCGATTTATCACTCCAGATCAACATGAACTGCAGGTTTTATTAGAAACGCGGGCTGGGTGTGATGTGACCAGCATCACTGTCTTCTGCAAGCTGGTGTGGAGAAAAAAACTGCATACTCATGTAAGTCTTTCCTCTAAAGGCATCCAAACCCACCCATACAGCAATATCTGTGTCATTATTGAGACCAGCTTTTAGAAACAGAATATTAATTTTTTCTTCTGATTAATCTGATCTTTAGAGACAGAACTATTTATTAAGTGGAAGCACTATTTACCAAACAATAGTTTAATAAGTCTGGTTTTGGCCTTTACAATTAAAACCTGTGTGTTCATGTAACCAGTTCCACCGGTGCATTCCCATGCTAGTGGGACTGTCATGATCCCCCAGTGTGGTGGTTACTGTTACACTCGTGTCCCTGTGCTCAATTAAACCATCACTCCAACCAATTTGAGTTCAGACGTACCATGCCTTGTAAATCACTGGATCATAAACCTTAACAATACCAACATGTAGTCAGTATGAAATTGCGCTAAATTAGTGGTTTAGGACTCGAGTAATTAAAAAATGAGTTATGCAGGCATTCTGTGATCTTTGTAGGGAATATGAGAGCTGTCTCCATGCACCAGATCTAGGAGGAAAAAATCCACCCTTAAACGCTCACAGATGTACCACAGGTGCTGCAGGGTCAGAATGTGGTGGGTGTTTAACAAAGTAAAAGAGGAAAGAGATCTATGGCTGGCAAGAGGGTTTTACCTAAGAAGGAATTCTTTCATATTACATCAAAGCCATTCGTTAAAACTGTTGAGTTTTTTTTCTGAATGTAAGCTATGGGATGAGCAAGGCAGAGTCCTCGTAGGGCACAGAATCTCAGGGAGTGGGTGCTCACACCCCACCCCAGGTTAGAGCCTCAGCTGGCAATGCCCAAAATGAAAGGCACCAAGAGGCGGCTGCAGGAGCAGCTGTGTGTCACTCTCTGATCCTATACAGCTCCGTGGAGCAGTGCTGGAAGCACATGGGGCAGGAGGGATCCCTTTGGGATGGTGTCCGCTCTGAGCCTGGAGCTCAGAGGCAGGTGTGACGAGCACCTTGGGGTGTCTGTGTGTGAGCAGCCCTGTGTCACTGTCCCACGATCCCAGTGGGCATGGGGACACGGCACAAGCTCCTCTGGAGCCCAGCCTGCCTCCTGCCCAGGCTGCCCTGCACGCCCCTTTAGTATTCCTCAGGAACTCAACAAGGGCAGGCAAAGCAGGCTGGATCTGGGATGGGATGTGACCATAGCCAGCATCCAGGCTGAGCTGCTCCACCTGGTCTCAGGTACTTGTCCTTGTGTGTGGATTCCTATAATGTGCTGCGTAGTAGTATCCATGAAAAAAAGTTCCCTTGGGCACTGCTGAGGTGTTCAGCATCTGGCTCAGGACTAAGAACAACTGCTTTTCCCAGAGGAGCAGTGGTGTTCTGTCAGAACAGTTGTTGTTACCCCCTGTAATATCTGATGGCCTAAAAGCTTGGCTCCTTCTGACCTTGGAGAACTGAGATCCCTCACTGCCCATTGCTGAGGCTTGTGTGCTCCTCCCTCTGCCGAGCGTCCCATGGAGAGCATGTGCCCTTTTGGGATTTGGCATTGATCTGGCACATGTGAGCTCTGTGATCAGTGCCCACAGAGCTGTGAGGAAGGAGAGGACTTCGGAATAATGTCCCTTCTGAGACAGGTGTTCAGCAGTGTTGTTTCTGTGGGTCCTCACCCTCAACGGGTTCCTCCCTGTAGGCCTTGCAGTAAGGACACCTGTGTGCACCTCTTCCTCTCTACTAATGCAAGGGAACAGGCTGTTCCATCCTTTCCAGACCTCTTCAGAATCCTTACCTCCCAGCACAGAGCTCACTGGGATAACAAATGTGCTCTGGACCTGCACACTTGTGTGCACTGTTGACAATAAAAGGGAATTCTGAAGGAGTAACGCCAGGAGGGATTCCAGCTGGGCACTGATGCCAGTGCCTGGCAGCACCAGCCTCAGAGTCCTGTTTCCTTACCGGATAAATCCTGGCACTCGCCTTGGGCGGTGAGAGTGGAACCAGACAGCCTGTGCGGGGCCGGGGGTCACGACCCTGCTGCCCGACGGGGCCCTCGGTGACCTCCCCACACTGTAGGTGGCAGAAGCAGCATTACCTGAAGCTGCTGTCACCTTGCCCATCTCCTGGGCATTAAAATTCCTCTGGCATTAAATCCAAGTGCTCCTTCCCTGGCTTCTCTGCTCAGGATGTATTTCACTGTTACAACGCTCCCTGACCCCTGAACACCCACTGACAGGCTGGAGTGTACAGCTGAAGGGAACTATATATATATTTTTAAAACTAGCTATTCCTGTGTTTACTTTGGAGAGGGGCTGCTAACCCACCCTGTCCTGTGCAGCTCTGAGCAGCCATCAGGGATTTAAATTGACATCTCTCTCCCACTTCCTCTTTGTCCCCCAGGATTCAGTAATATCTCGTCCCAGAGACCTGGGGAGCTCAGAGTATTGTGAGCATTTGGAACTGCCTTTTCACCCTGCTGACACAGCCCAGATGTGCTGCCACCAGCACACTTACTGGATACCAGGCAAATCCATTGGCAGTTGTCCCCTGTTCCTGCCCACAGCAGAAACCCTCGCTTGGTGTTCACCCCCTGCCCAGTGCTGCCATCCCGCAGCCGTGCGGGTGGCACCTGGAGAGCTCCCACTGGGCAGCCCTGAGCCATGCTGCAGGAGTAGGGATTTAGTGCCTGGACAGCTGCCTCACAGCACTGCATGCTGCTGGAAGGGCTGTTTGTCCCACAATAAATCAGCAATGATCCCTTACAGGAGTGATCCTGAACTGGTGTTACTGCTGCAGTTACCAGCATCATTCCTGGGGCTGCCAGAGGAGGCTTTTCCCCAGAATTCCTGAATTGCTGGCTGAAACACCCTTGACAAAACTGAGGTGAGCTCTGAGCCCCAAGAACATGGCAGGGTGGGCTAAAAGGCCTCCTAAAATAACCACATCATAAAAAGGAACAAAATACAGGTGAGGGGTGCTACTTGGGCCCTAATAAGGATTTTTTTTCCCCTTTAACAATTTTTACCAGCAACCGAAGTGGAAAGGCATATAATTTGTGTATTTTCCTCATATTTGTGTGATGTAGCCTCCTTAGTGTGTGCGTGTGAACCTCACGATCTTTCCCAGCAATCGGACAGTCCTGTAGGTCATCTTCCAAAGGTCACAGAGCCTGGGGTCCAGGAACTGTGGTTTCACAAGGAACCTCAAAAAAATGGCTGCTGTGAGGACAAGGTGCCAGCACAGTTACAGGTACCTCACAACCACTTTCCACCCCTTGGGTCTACTTTAGCTGCAGGCAGTAAAGGGCAGGAAAAGGAGGACAGGACTAAGTTGTTTTAAAAGATAGTTCTTGTCTTTCTGCACCTGATAAACACTGTATTTTGGAGCATGGGCTGAGAAACCAATCCTGCCAGGGACGGGTTCCAAAGAGGTAGTTGAAAGATGTTTCTTTCAGTGCCTGTGATTTAGGTGTGTGTTTGGAGCAAACACTGAGGGGTGCAGGGCAGGCACGTGTGTGAGAAATACTGCTGTTGGCAGCTGGGGTATCGAACCCAATGCATGGATGGAGCTGCTGCCGGGGGAGTCAGGGGTATTGGCTGGCAGCTGTGAGGAAATGCCCTTAGAGCAAGCTTTCCACACACTAACAGCACTTACTTTGGAACTGGGCATGTGGACATGTCAGCACAGTTGCTCCAGCACACCACACCTCGAGAGTGCATGTCACCAGTGCTGTAGCCCTGTGGGACCTGGGTGCAGGGCTTCTGTGGCACCCCAGGAGATCCACCTGCTCTCCTCCTGTGTCCTGGGGCCCAGCACCCGGTGGTGGACCAGGCGGTGACGGCACAGGCTGCGGGCAGCCAGGGAAGGGACAGAACGAGCGCTGGGCTTGGTGTGGGCATTTGCCGTCCTGCCCTGATGGGTTTGGGGGAGTGCAGAGGGAGGGATTTCTTTCCTTTGCCAAGTTTTCTGTGACTGCTTTATTCAGCAGTTCTCCAAATAAACTCCTGCCTTGACCCAGAGTGGTTGTGACAGGCTGCCTCTCCTGCGAGCCGGCCTTCCAGGGCTGGGAGGAGAGAGCGTCGAGCTGCTGAGCCGGCCAGTGGGCCTTGGGGGAGGATAAAACTGGCTGCGTTGGTAGCATCTGCTTCAAAAGGAGGTTGTGGCAGATATTTTATTCAGCAGAGCTGGAGGTCTCCTGTCTCTAGAGGGCAGGAGTTTGTTGTTTTCCTCATGCAAGGCAAACATTGCTTATGCAAAAGGAAAGGATGTGGAAATGGCCTGGAGAGTCCCCATTTCTCTAGCAGAGATCCTTTGGAGCGGGGGCCCTGCACACTCTCCTCGATCCTTGGCAGTGAGCCTCCCTCATTCCCAGCACATTCCCAGCCTCCCTGGAAGTACCCCCAGCCTGGCAAGGTCTGACCCCTCTTTCCTGAAGGACACGTTCTCATTTCCCTTTGCGGCCTGCCAATGGAGGGCTCTTCTCCTGGAGCTCTCATTACTCCTTGGAAGGCAGACTGAGCCAGTTCAACTGCCAGAGGGAAGGTGCTCTGTGTCCTGGCACCGTCCCAGTGCACACCTTGCCCAGTGTGAGCACTCACCCGCTCGCTCACGTGGCACCAAAACCAGGACACATCTCCTGCCATCCCAGAGTGACACACAGAGCTGTCCCTGGGACAGCTCCCTCCTCCTGTGGGAAACCAGAGGGGTGGGATTGTGACCCTCATTTCCAGGTGAAGCTCCAAGAGCCCTTCCCTCATTCCTGCACCATATATGCATCGCTGCAGCAGAGGGAGAAGGACAGGAGAGAGGTTTTCTCTGAGATATGTCTCAGAGAAGACTCTTTGACCTCTTCCAAAACTTTCTGAGATGAATCTTGCCATGAATGGGGATCTCATTTATGTTATGGGGAACTCCAGCCACACTGACAGCAGGCCTGATCTCTAGTGCCAAGAAGTGTCCTTGTGTCAGCATCCTAAATGACACCTTGGGTCCTCTATATCTTTTTTAGGGAGAAAAAAAAAACATAGTCTGCTACTATAGATGCATCACACTTCAAGCCTTGTAGAGTCAGAAAAAGAGCCCAATTTTAAGCCCATTAAAACCAGAAACCATCCAAACCTGGTGCTTTGGTGCTTTTTTCATCTAAAAAGGCAAAAAATATCAGAAATACACAGTTACTAGGGATAGCAACCTCTAAAGCACAAGTCAAACATCCTATTGTTCATTCCTCCCTTCTGTGCACCTACCATGAGAATAATGGAATTTATCCCTCTCTGAAATCAGGGGTAGCAACATATAAACCGGAACTGACAAGAGGAACCGTTCTCCTCAAACTTCTATCATGACCCCAACTCAAGCCTCTCCTAAAATCCCCCTCCTTTAGGAATACTTCCCAGTGTCCTTTTCCTGATGTACCTCTCTAAGCTCAGCCTTTCGGAAGAGACATCGTCCTCTTCAGATGGCTCAGAGATTTAAGACCCAGGTGCTCTACAGCATCAAGTCTGTAAGTCATCCAGGGTCACGTTCTGAGCCCGTAATAGAGAAATGACACAGCCAAATCCTGGCCTGTGGATCATACGGCATCTGACTGGCTTATGGCAACGGCTTGTAAGAAGAGAGGGCACCCCCGTTCTGTGGCATTCAGGATGCTATGGAAATTATTTTAAAATAATTGTCACGCAATTATTAATGACAAAAAATCCACTTTGTAAGTTCTGTGGAAAAATGTGAATCTCTGTGAAGCACTAGGCAGGGTTTTAAGTTTTAACGGGTCTCTTAGGAGAAAGACTAGCAAGGCTGCAGCATGGTGGGAGGGTGCAGCTCTCTGGGGTTGTGCCCACTTGGCTGGAGCTGGAGCTGGAGCTGGAGCTGGCTCTGGCTCTGCAGACGGTAGGAGAGCCCAGCAGGACCCCTGCTTTGCACACACACTGCACGTGGCAGCCCTCTAGATGCCACTGTGACCCAGCTGTGTCCGGTGGCCAGGGTAATTCAGCACTGGTGAGATGGAGCGTGGGCCCAGGAAGGACGTGGGTGCCAGGGTGTTCCCCACCCCTCAGCCATGTCGGCTCCCCTGGCACCACAAGAGTAAACTCTCCTTCCTGCACACAGACCCCTCAGCACATTGTTAGACTGTGGGTGGAATGCCAAGGAATTAGTAATCCAAACTTTCCAGATATTTGGACATCCTGCCCCCCAGTAGTAGTCCCTGATTTCCTACTACCAGAGTATTTGCTACAATTCCCCTGCTGGTACCACGGTCGCCAACAGTTACCAGCTCTGTTAATTTTTAGGCTCTGCTTCTGCTCTCATGTGCCTTGCGGAAAATCGGGAGTAATTCCTTTCCGGTCAGCTGTGTAAGGCTCACGGTACTGAGATCTGTACGGTGACAGTGTGGTGTCCATCAGGGGCTCCTCCTGGACCCCCCAGCAGCTGGCCCATCACACACCGTGCTGGCAGCCTCCAGGTGTGTGCACTGGGGTGCCCTCCATTCCTGCCTTGGGCTCACTGGAAGTCACTGTTACCGGTGTGCCTATGGGAATTCTGTTCTCTGGCAGGCGGGAGAGGTGTCCCATGGGGACACAGTCACACTGCATTTACTCCCTTCCCTGTGCATTCTTCCTAAGTGCCAGCTACTACTAAAAAGGTGTGTTTGTTGGGATGTTAGTGTGCTCTGAGTGCTGAGGATGGACAGGGTGTTTATGGGGTTTGCTCCATCACTTCTAGACACTGTCCAGATCCTTTGACTGCCAACCCCTCTGTGCTGCCCGTGTTTCTCTTTAGGACCTCTCCCGTAAAACCCAGGAGTGGGTACATGCTCCTCGGTTTGTCCTTGTTTTCAGTTCCCACCTTTCCCCTTCTCCCTTCTTTCCTTTGCTCAGTATAATTTATATAATGAGTGGGGGGTTTGGAGAGGCTTTGTTACACACATGCCCAGAGATTGTGCCATTAAGTGCATTTTCTAAGTTAATAAATAAATCTGCTCATTTGTTGTAGGATTCTGTTGTCGATTTGGGAATAGTGAGCTCCTGCAAATCTCAGCTTTCACCTTGCCAACCCTTGTATCCCTCTAAGTGCACTGCAGTTCCTTGGAACCTGTTGGGGGTTGGTGTTGGCATCCCTTTGCTAGATCACATTTATGCATTAGTGCCATCTGTGCCTGCTGCACCTTCTGTGAGCCAGCCCGGCCAAGTGACTGGCAGCTATCTGGGACTGCACACAAAAGGAGAGGGAACAGAAAAAGGGGAAAGGAGGCAGAGTCAGTAAGGATGGCACCTGGAGCTGCCTGTGTGCTGCTGGCACTGGTGGCACAGGGGAGCACCGACCTGCACTGGGGTCTCTCCCTGCTGCTGCTGCTGAGGAGACCTGCCGAGTCCTTTCTGGAGCTTTCTCTCTAAATAAGAGAGAAATAAATACCTGTTGTGGCATTCAAATCAGCACTCCCCATCCTTGTGTTCTGGAGGAGAGACAAACTGCCAGGACTCGAGAGAAGCATTGGCTGCAGTCTGGGAACAGTTTGGGGTCAGCGCTGGGCTTTGCACTGCCCAGTGTTTCCACTGGGGCCGGGCGGGGCCCAAGCAGTGCCATGGGCTGTCAGAGAGCACTGAGGGTCTGTGAGCACTGGAGGCAGGAGGGATGCAGGGTGGCCGTGCTGGGTTACCTATTTGCCTTCTACTTGGGTAAAACCTGCTGGAAAACCTTGGGTGTGAAACAGCCTCTCAGGGATTCTCCCCGTCACTAAAGGGAGAGGGGCGCGTTTGCAGCCGTTCCTGCGCCAAGAACCGAACTGCTCTGAGGTCCCAGTGGGGTCTGAGGATGTAAAAGACTGTGAACTAAAAGCTCACTTTACTGTATTTGTGGTTTAAGACCAGTTCCCTTGAACCCAAGAAAAAGGTTTGTGCATACTCTCAGCTGACAGTTTGGATCGATGTGTCCTACGCAGGCAGGTACAAAATACAAGAGCAGACAGAAATACAAATGGAAGAGTTCTTACACTGGAACAGAACTGTCTGCTAAGAATTTAGAAGTGAACTATCTGGCTTAAAAATTAATTAAATCGGTGCAGTGTCAGTCTGTCAAGAAAAATAATGTACCTTACCAGCCTAACCTACATCAGGGAGGAGCACAGGAGCTCCTGGCAGAGGGGCTGAGCAGTGCCCTGAGCTGAGCACCCTTGGTGCTCAAACACGTCCCTCTCAAAGGAGGGCTCACCTGTGTGTGTGTGCCTGGACACTGCCCAGACTGAGCAAACTCTCCTACTCGCAATTAGGTTTATAAATATTTATATATAATAAGTGGGGGGGGGTGTGTTTCATTCTGAATGACCACTTTCACACTGTAGAGTCTTTTCCACTAAGAATATGATACTTGGAATTCAAGATTTGCTTTTTCTTTCTTTCCATATGTTCTGTGTTAAACATATGCTATACTTTATATTTAAAAACTAGCAGCAGACTGAAAAAAAAATTGCCCACACCACAAAAATATGTTTGCTTCATTATCCAAAGCTTCTGGGTTTCTGTAGATTTTTACCAGGCGGGGAGCAGCACACTTGAGGGCAATCTCAGAATGGGGAATAAATGAGAGGAACTATGGAGAGAGGGAACATCTGGTTCTTGTTTAGGGCATGGATAAAGCTGGCCAGGGCTGCACATGGCCTGGTAGAGGTGATAATGGAAGTTGGGAGCTTTGGAATTAAGGAAGCCCGTGCACTTAATTTAGGAATTGGTCTTGAATACTTGGGTAATACTTGAAGTGGCCCCTCCTGAAAAGCTGCACTGATGCAAGTGGAAAAGGAGCAGCATGTGGCGTGTTTAGGTCCCTCCCCTCCCAGCTGGGTTTACATGGGGTTTGCTCCTCACTGTGGAAGCATGGAAGGCTTGGCTGGGGTGGGCACACACTTGGGCACGGCACTGCCAGGGGTGCATTGCCCTGCCAGGGGGGCACTGCCCAGCAGGGGCCCGCCATGGCAGGACAGGGATCCATCCTGCAGTGCTGAAACGTGAAGGAACATGCTTCCCACTATTTCATATCCACCTGGGCTGGGGGACAGCACTACCAGGAGCAGTGTGCTCGAGGGCATTCCCAGAGCCTGGAGCAGGGCCGGGGCTGCTCCCAGAATCCCTGGCTACACTGGGCCAGAGCTGTCCTTCCCCAAAGGAGCTTTACCCCCTCACCTAGTGAGCTGAGCTCTGCTACAGAGCCCTGGCCCAGCTGGCCAGGTGTGTGGGCACAGCAGACCCCACATACTGCCACTGGGAGCCTCACTCCAGGCTGGCTCCTGCCTCCTGCCTGAGGAGACACTTGGCAAGGTGAGCAGGAGGAGGGGACAAGAGATCTAAGGGATTTGAAAGAGATCAGAATTATCCCACCTAGTGTGTTCCAAGCTTGAGGCAGGAGGTACAGATTAGTTTGACTGGTCAGAGGAAAGGAACAGCCCCCACACAGATTCCTGTGTGAGAGCACAGAAATGGCACGGAATGGTTACATGGAGGTGAGGTGTGAGAATGCCGTGCTAAATGGTGACTTTGGGAAAGGCGGCGGGGTTTGTCACTGCTATATAAAACCGAATTTCGGGGCGGTTGCCATGGCGACGCCATGTTTGTTGTACACAGAACTGAGCCGTGCGCTGCCCGGGGACCTGCTCCCCCGGGTTTGGGGCTTTTCTGTGACTGCTGGATTCACTGTCTGGGACGGGGGAGGCGATGCCCCGGCATCCTCGCGCTAGGTGTGGATGTTTTAAACTTTATGAAATCTCGGGTAATTCAGACCTTGTCTCTGGAATTACCTGGTAAATGACCACAGCAGCACTCAGGAGTAAAAAGCAATGAGGTGTGCACAATTATCTTCCAAAGCTGCAGCCACACGGACTGAACCTGAATTTAATTATAACGTGGGTAGAATGGTGCCTTTCCTAAATCCTCTCACTGATGGGGATGTCAGCTCCTTGGAGTTGAAACCATAACGGAACTAAAGGCTGCACTGGTGAATTAGAAACTTCTAAACAAAAATTCTCTGGCAAAAATGAATCATAGGTGCAATTATTGTAATTAGTTGCATATTTCAAATTATATTTTCAAACAGGTGTAGTTAAATGAGTAAAAATAGCTTTGTGAACTGTCCTCAAATGGCTGCATGCATTTAACTGCAGTTAGTGAAGGGATGATTGAAGCTAAATGATTTCTAAAATTTTTAAATGACCCAGGCATGTTGTAAGGGGCCTTGTACCAGCTGTAATAGAATTTAATCCAGCTGGTCTGTCCTTTGCCTGTGCAAAGCCTTGCTGACATAAATGGCCCTTTTAAGCCCCACTTTGCTTGTGTAAAACACCTTTGCACGAACCAAGGGAAGTTTCAGAGTCTGTGAAGTACATCTGACAAACAAGTACACAAATTCAAGCCCTTTTTTCCTGAGGCTCAGTTCACACAGGGAGGTGCACAGAATCCTGCCAGTATCATGTAACACTCCATTAGAACGTGTGATATGTAAAGATACTGGGAAATACAGTGAGGAGATACACTTGCAGAATCTAGCCAAACAATCAGAAAAAAAATTAAAAATCCAAGAAACCAAAACCCAGCAGGAGCAGCTGGAATGTGATCAGTCTCTGCACTGATTCCAGTCTGAGCAAAGTCTTTCTAAAGTAAAGGCTGCTCCTGCAATGCTCCAGCCCCACTACCACAGCATTATAAATTAATGCCAGAGATGCCAAAAGGCCCCTTAAGTAGAAAATGTCAACATGTAAACGTTGAGCAGGAGATTCACAGAAGCACAAAGAGTCCCCAGGTCCCCCTGAAACGCTTCCCAACCCCTGAAGCCCTTGGAAAGCCTCAGCCCGCCAGCCCTGCCACAGCAGCTTTCCCAGTGGAAGTGCATTCCCCTGCTGACCAGGGAAGCTGGCAGGGACGGCCACTCCCCTGCCACGGGTGCCATGGAACAGCGGGTGAAAGGCAAGCTTCCACCCTGCAGAGGAGCCATGAGCTCAGCCAGGGTCTCCCCACAAAGAGCCAGCTTGCACTTCTGCAGAGCTGTGGCCTGTGGACAGGCTGGCTGAGGCAAAAGGAATGGATAACATGGAAAGAAGAGCAAACAAAAACCCCTCCACTGCTAAAAGGAGGGATTTACACTTCGCTGATGGCAGCACACGGTATTTTAGGAGAGCTTAGTACAACCCTCCAATTTGTTCGGGGCAAAGCCTGTAATCTGTAAGGTTTGCTGTGGGTGGAACACGAGCAGGATGGAGCAGCAGTGCTTCTCCAGGGAGTGTTCAAAGGTCTGTGGATGTGGCACTTGGGAGCATGGGTGGCCCTGGCAGTGCCGGGGGAGCAGCTGGCTCAACGGTCTTAGAGGTTTTCCAACCTGACTGCATCAAAAACCCACTTCTGCAATGTGTCATCTCCTGGTGTCTTCAACCGAAGTAAGGACTGTAGAAGCCCGGTGTGGAATGACACCAGGACACACTCAAGGAAGGTATTTCTGTGAACAGCTGAGGTTCCTGTGCCACAGCACTGTCCTCCCTGTGTCACCTGTCCTCCCCTGTGGTACCTCTTTGGGAGGACATTCTCACCACAGCTTCGCTACTACAAGTACAGAGCAGAATAAAGTGTTTCTGCTCTTTATCTTTTTCTTTCTCCTTCCCCCAGACAAGTGATTTGGATTTGGATGTACCTAATTAAAACGAAGAAAAAAGTGGCATAAGCTTAATTAAGATTTTAATTCAGTTAGAGCCTATAGGAATAAATCACTGCAGACTTGGTAGTGACAATCAGAAAATACAGTACCTGGATCCTCCTCTGTCATAGGGATGGTAAAAAATGATGGGGAATCCTGAAGAGGAGACAGGGATGCAAGAGCTTAAAGGTGCAGGTGCATCTCTAAACCAGGGAACCCTGTGTTTGCACCTACACAGTCTGGATCAAAGTGCAGCCAAACTGGCTTTTCCAAATACAGTTTCTGACTGGTGCCCATGAGAACCAGAAGAACTGCTGGATTTTTTGGTGGGATTCTGGGACATGGACCCGTTCTTTGGAAATGTAGGCAAGAAATTGGGAAAAATGTGAAACGTTGGATTTTCCTAAGCAAAATAATGTCTTTTCTTAGCATTTAGTACTGATGGTGAGCACAAGAATGAAATGCAGACTCCTCTCAGCTGATGGCCTGACCATGGCAGGCAGGGTGAAAATGGATAGAAATGAGGCCCAGGCAACCTCTCCTCCTAAATCCATGCAGAAATCCTGGGTTTATTGTGTTCACAGAATAAACCTAATTAAGATCCCCTGAAGTGGACAAAGTTCCTTTAAGTAGCACCTCAGCTTGTACACATTAATTACATGCATTTTTAAACTAAAAAACTGCAGTAATTTTAGTAGTTCTATGATATTACAGTGTTTAGAAAAAAGGGGGAAGGGGGGGAGAATGTACCTTCACTCCTTGGCTAGTAAGTTCTCTGCAACAAGTATTATTCAGACTTCTAGCATAAGTTTTCAATTCCAAGTGAGGAATTCCTTCAACTTCCTTCAGAGGAATCACCATAGCATTAAAAAGAAGGACTGCTTTATGTTAAGGGCTACTTCTTGCTTATTCAGGGTGCCTAATAAATTGAGCAAGACTAACTACTGTACTGCTGTCATTAAAAACAACTGTATTACCTGAGCATTAAACAAAATGCAGTAGGAGAAAAAAGTTCTGATTTTCACAATACTGTATTTTAAGGATTATAAGGGAGGGGAATACAAATATGCGTGTGGTGTGTATATGTGTGTATCTATGTATATATATATATTCCTAAACACAGGCAAAATGATTCTCACACTCCCCCATCTGGCTCAACATCTGGTCCCCACCAAAGGGCAAAGTTAAAGTACTTGGGTCAGGGAACTAAAGGTCAGGTTTGGACTTGGGAGAATCCCATGAAAGGCAGGCAATGGGCAGACTGGGAAGGCAGTGCACAGGACTGCTGGCACAAGACAATGGCAGTTTAAATGCAATAGCTGTTCAGCTCTTGAATGCTTTAAGCACATCCCCCGGTGCTGGCAGGATCTCCCGTGTCTCCGACTCTGTCCTGGAGTGACCCTGTGGCTGACAGGGACAGGGATGGGGACAGGGACCTGCTGGTACCCATCTCTGAGCACTCTGCATGTTCAGGGCCCTTGTCTTCTCCCTAAAGGCAAGTGTGGGTTTGTGTCTGCACAGAAATGGACACACACTCAGCCTTAACTATCCAGCTTTTTCCTCTCTGAACTGATTCAGTCATTCAGCGAGCGCGTCACTTGGCAGTTCCGGTGGTCCTGCTGTCCCTTAGGTGGGCTGTGTGCCTTTGGCCCCAGAGCCCCTCCCAGGTGCTCCCTGTCCCCAGCAAGGTTACATACCAGTGCTTGCCCACTTGTCGCTCTTGGCAACAGGCAAACAGACTGTGTTCAGCCTTCCCAGCTTCTAAAACTGTGCCTTAGGTGAGGCAATGAGTGGCTCTGCCATCCTGCCCACACCTGGAGACGTGGTAGTAAGAGCTGTGCTAACGCTGTGCCTGTGCGGGATGGCCCAAGCACTTACTGAGAGGTGTGATGGTTTGAATAAGTCCTGACAAGGCTGAGAACAATGGAAATGGGTTGTAGGATGCTGAACAGGCACAGGACAAATGTAATTCGGTTTTCCTGACTGGGAATTGGGCTCTTCACTTGGCTGTCCTCAGCTTAGGTTTTAAAGTGCAGGTTGAAAACTCTTGGCAGAGGTAAACAGAAACAAAGCCAGTGATGGCCCCTCGCCTGTGCAGGATAAATGGGAAAGGCTAAAGCTGTGTCCCCACTCCCCAGCCTCAGCCCACAGGTCACACACTATTACTCACATGTGGTCCCTGCCTGTGGGAATCGTGTCACACCAAGCAGTGGCCAGAGAGTCCAGCCCCACCTGGATCATGGCATTGACAACACTCCCAGATCAGACATTTTCATACAGAAAATGCTGTCTCTGTAACAGTGACAATGTTATTTTAAACTGCATTTTCCTTTGGAATCCGCCTTGGTGCAGTTACAGTCACACAGTCACACTGTCAGCTGAATCGTGGATCCCGCTTGGCTGGGTGTTCCCCTCTTTGCCTTGCAGAAAGAAGCCACAGCGGAAAGGGAGGGAAATAACACATCTGTGCTGTGGCCTGTCTCCTCATCCGAGCTGGATGAGGGTCCCACACCTATGCTCTGTGCTGTCCCCTCCATCCCTGTCACTCCCCTGGGCAGGAGAAGCAGCCCAAGCACAGGCTGTGCCCGGGCAGACCGTGGCAGACTCCTGAACACCTTGAACACCTTCCCCCCTCACAGGGCACTTCCCAGAGGTGCCATTCCGGCGCCTTGCTGGGCCGGGACAGGCCCCAGGCAGCTCCCAAGGCCGTGTGGCCATTGTAGCTAACTGTGCAATTGCATTTTCAACATAATTAGGTGCCTAATTGTGCGCCTGGGCCTGGCTGCTGTATTTGCACGTGTACCTAATGATGATTTATCGAGGAGCTCTCTGGCCACAACGCCTCGCTCTCCAGCCTGGCAGAGGGGCATCCATAGAGTGAGAAGTGAGCCTGGGTGCTGGCTTTTCCCTAGCTTTTATTTTAAACCCAACTCCTTTTTATATTGGAGTTTTTAAACCATTGAAGCTGCCTGAGCAATGCAAGAACTCCAGCCAGCAGTGTCACAGGGAGACAAGTGCAGTGCTGCACTAACAGCACGGAAAAAGGAGAAATTCCAGGGGAAAGGCCGGGCCCAAGTTAATAAATGGAATTGCCGTGCCAGGCTTCCTAACAGTGCTGATGTTAGACTTCTCCGGTGGTGTGATGTGAGGCAGTAAGAACCTGCACCAGCCATCACCAAGGTCAAAAGGGATCCTCTTTCAAGACAGATAAATTCTCGGTGTCCTCTCCCAGGATTATCCAGCTCCTTTTAGCTCAGAACTGGCTGAATTCCGACACTGGAGTTCTCAGGGCCAGCTCAGCTGCGTGGCCATGCAGTCGGACACTTAATAGACACAGCACTGTGAAAATGTCTATTATTTCCCTTCAGTGAAACACTTTTTAACTACAGCATCCAATCACTCTTTACGGCGTATGATGTCAAAAACACTTACTGCACAAGCGGAGATCTGTGTTTCTTTTGCCACAGACAATAAATCTTTAGTGTCTCCTCTTGCCACGCATCACTCCACTTGCTCTCAGGAGGCACCATACGTCTCTCTTTCCCTCTGCCTCTTCTAGCAAGGTCACTTTCCAGTGATGAAACAACTTTTCCAGAAGGTATAGTGTTCAATAATTAATACCTACAGATAATAGCTTCCCAGAGCAGTGCTTTAAAGCTCTAATGCTCATCACAGACTTACAGCAGGAAGAACCCTCAAAATAGACCTGCGTAGCACGTCTGAAAATATCAGCCTGAGGAACTGTGGGTGCATATGGCTGAACTTACACAGGTACCGACAGACCTGAGCCCTGGTGCCTAAGGAAGCCCAGCCCTTCCTCCCTCACCAGCCAGTGTCACTGCATTGCAAGTGTGAGCAGGTCAGGTCACCCTCACACCTGTGTGGTGTCATCTCCTGTTCCTTCCGCCCCTGCACACGTGGGTTCTGCAGGAACAGGGTCCCCGGCATGAGGGTGCTCGGGAAGGTGCCCGACTGCAGGCTCTGAGGGCACTCAGGCCGAGAGCCACAGGTGGGGGACAGGCCCTGGTTCAGGAGTGGCAGTGACCCAGAGCATGGTCCCTCCTACCAGCCATTCCATTACCACCAAAGTGGCCTTTCAGGCCACCTCCAGTGACAGCAGCATTTGACAGAAGCACAGAAAATAGTGTACCTGAGCATGCACTGGAAACACCAGGTTATCAGTAATTTCAGTGTTTCTCCTGGCTCATGGATGGTGCCACCATCTTGTCTCCAAGGAGGCCTGGAGGCATGTGACTTAGCCCTAAGGCAGTAGGTGAAGCAGTCACTAATAAAACTATTATTCAGAGCCATCTCAGGAACAATGCCCTCCATGCCATGACTTTCTAACTTAAGAAGTGCATGCCATATATAAATACAGGTGGGTTTGTGTGGGTCATTCTGGGCTGGTGTTAAGATCTGACATAGCTTGAGTTTTGTCTGTGTGTGGAAGTGAAATCTCTGCGCCTGAAGCTCCAGGACAAATGAGAATGTACTCATGGGAGCAAAACTCTTTTATGTTGCATTTCTTTTGCACCAAATGCCCTTGTCTCTGATATTAGAGTCTAACTCTCCAGTTTTCATGCCATAAAAATGGAATATGAACCCCTGGATCAATGGCTTTCTGTTCCCAGCTGGTGTTCAGGGCTCACCAGGGGCATCTCTCTCCTTTGTTTCATTACTTGGGGTTCACAGTGTCTCTGTCCATGTGCCTCAGTCCCCCTGTCCCTCAGGCGAGCCCCACTGCTCTGCCAACAGGACATGCTGCATTTAGGGATGTTTGGCCGTGGCCCAGTGGGAAGGCATGTCCTCCCTGCTGCTGGAGGGATACAGGACACTGATTTTCTCCTGACGTCTTTGAGCCGAAGCCTAATATTACTTTCCTTTCCCTAAGCAGAGAATTTATGGGTTTATAAATCAGGAAGGACTGACATCAAACACACCCTGAGCGTGCCTCAAAGCATTCACAGAATGCCATCTGGGCATGTGGCTCACTTGGAAGGAAAGGGCTTTAATTACAATCAGCATAGGAAATATAAATTTATGGAAAGAGGAAAAGTTCCTTCAGTTTACCTTCTTTCGGACTATTGAAATATATTAAAAGTCAATTTCAGGAAGACCTTAACATTTGTGACCCAAACCACTCACAACCTTTAAAAATCCCAGCACAGGATTTCCCTTGCAGTGTGCACCACAGCTGTAATATTTGTCTGCAAATATTTGCACTGCAAAATGGGCTTTCCTTTGGTAAAACAGGTTATACTTGGCAGGAATTTAACATCACCTGGTATAAAGTGCTGTTCCAAGCTCCATGGCTCTGTGCTGGTTATGGATTTGGCTCTGACCAGGAGCAGTGTGGAGCAGATACACTTGGGCCTGCTCCGCCCAGGGTCAGGTCTGCAGAGACCAGCCCAGAACTTTATGGGGAAAGTTGGATGGGAAGGCATATCATGAATCTGGAGGGAAAAAGGGAGGATAAACCACATTGCAGCTTTTAAATGCCTGTACACCAAAAAGCAGCTGCCAGGAGCAGAAAGGAAAAATGTGTGGCTTTTCCTTTCTTTCAAGGAAAAATGTGAGGCTGTTGTACTCTGCTCACCAAAATGTAAGGGATGCAGATCCTCAAGAGCAGGCCCTTGGGCTCTGCTCAAAATGTTCAGCCCTAAATAATCAACTTTCTTCTGGATCATACTCGCTTCCTAAAGGTACCTGTCCATCATTTTACAGCCATTCCAGATTTTAGCAGGTTTTATGTTCAACTGTAATGTAAAATAAAATATCATCCATCTCCTTGGGCACAGAAAGATACAAAACGTGCTATGAGCTCCTGTGTGCTTTGCACCTGCACTTAACCTCTGCTCAGACAGTCATAGTTTGCATCCAGCAAGGAAACTCATATTTCACACCAGTAAAGAATTTCTTGTTTCAGGGGAAAAATGTGATAATGAGCTCCAAGAAAATCTAATCCTTTTTCACTGGATCAAACTGATTTAAGTTGCAGGGTTTGGCTTGCTGGACTAAGCAATAAAAACAGAACAAGACCGTGGGCGAGAAGTGCAGGCAGAAATGTGTATGAGAAATAACCATGATCTAAGAAAGAGCAGTCCTGAGCCTCAGAGCACCTGCAGTGCCATGGTGGGGAAGCGCTGTCCCAGGAGGGCTGTTTCACCCATCCAGAGGCTTGTGTTCCCATCCCAAGGGTCGTGTCCCCCATCCGAGTCCGTGGGTCAGGGACACTGCTCCTCTTGTCCCGCTCACCTGTCCAGCTGCGGCTGGAGCCTGGCAGGGAGCTGAGCCCACCTGAACTGATCTCATGTAGCGTTTGCCCACCAGTCACAGCCGGTTACAGAATTCATTTTGGAGTGACTGGGCAGGGACAGACCCATGTGCACCCACAGACTCTCAGTGACAGTAGCACTAGGAACTCAGTCACTGCTAATTGCACTAACTTCCTTGGAGCCTGCGTTTAAAATACAGGAGGCTGTGACAGAACACATGAAGCTCAGCAGTCAAGAAATGTTCTGGCAGAGTAAGACTCAGCCAGTTTAAAATGTCAACAACTAAAATGTTCAGGGCTTTTCGTTAAGGCTTTATGGATCCATAGTTCAGAACGGACTTAGACATGCAAAAACTGATTTCAGAACAAAAATAACTTTGAATTATAGGACTACAGTAAAAAGATCAGAAGCAATAAATATAATTTTTGAGCGCTCTTCTTTCTCTCCCCACTGTCTGCCCCTGCTATGTAGCTGTCACATCCAGCAGCATGTGTGCTGTGGTCCTTCCCAGCTTTTGAAGAGCTGTAAGGGAACAGCCCGCCTTCTTTTGGCTAAGGTTGTATTAAAGCTGATGAGAAAATGTGCATGCACAAAAGGACTAACATGTGCAACTGCTTGCAGGCTCTTGAGTCCCCATTTGGGACAGGGAGGGTCTGGGTGGGCACATCTGAGCATCCTCTGAACTCCAGCTCACCCTGAGTGAGTGGGTGAGCTTGGGGCTGCCACAGCTCTGGCAGGTGACACCACACCTGCCAGGTGATACAGAAACTCTTGCTTTCTAAAAATAGTATTTCCAAGGTGTTTTCACATGCTTTTGCTGCTGGTGAAGTCTCAGGAAATACAGCCTAGTTCTGTTCACCTCATTCTGTCACTGTCTCCCATCCCAGAGCCTCTCTGGCTCTGGTCACTTACTTCCATCATCACCCGTCCCTGTTTTATCAAGGGTTTGTACTGATCTCCCCCAAATGGCCGTCAAACCACAGTTTGAACCTTTCAAAACAACCCAGGTCACTCTGGAAGCGCTGGGACCTCTCACTTAAATCTGCAAACCCAAGATTGCCATTTGAATGCTAATCTAGATAAATGGCACATGGAATTGTCTGGATTAATATACGTATCCACATAAGCAGAGGTGTGCGTGTTCATTGTGTGGGACTGTAACCCCTGCGCAAGGTGTTTTTTCATTTCCACCGCATTTCGCTGAGGAGTGTGTGAATGCAAACACTTCCCCGGCTCTCCGTGTGAGTGTATCCCTGTGAGCGGTTGCCCATACAGCGATGTATGTATGTGTAAATTGTGTGAATGTAAATATAGATAGGCCATATGTCCCCAAAGTCCCAAAAGAGCATCTCATGTTGATATGTAGACAGTGTGTTAAGGACCTTCCTAATTAATAACCCAGATTAAAAACCTCTTGGCAATCAATTAAGATTAATGACAGAAGTCATTCTGTCTCCCCCTCCACCCGCGTCTCAGGCTGTGAAAACCCCGGGTCAGGAAACTTTAATCCTGTTATCTGCTGCCTCCTTCATCTGCAAAGCCTGGAGATTAGCTCAGCAGCCATTCCCAAATCCCAGCCAGCCGCTCGGACAGCTGCCCTGCCTTGGCAGTTCATGGGGAGGAATAATCTGGGTAGGGGTACAGGCCTGGTGTATCAGTCTCTCCTGCAGCCCGCTCCACAAAAAGGGTGTTATGAGGAATTAAGAAATAAAATGTTTGTTCCCTGTGAATCCTGCGCAGTGAAACACACAGTGATTACCAGCCCCTGCCCTGCCCACAGAAAGGTTTCCTTCAGCTCAGCCTGGGGGGCTGCACTGCCCGTGCAGTGGCAGGAAGGTGTGTGACAGCTTTGGCACATCCATGCTCCAGCCAGCACTGATGTTCCTTTCTCCATGGGCACCACCTTGTGCTGCCATGGCCTCAGAACTGACCAGCAGCTTTGTTTGTTCCTCCTCTCACTCCTACCAGTGTTCACAGAGGGATGAGTCCCGAAGGCTCCTTTAAAGAGAGCAGCAGACTCATCTGCACCAAGAAAGGCAGTGCCAAGAGCAGCTGCCTATGTAGTTTGGAAAATATCCCTGTTTTTCCTGACACCAGCACAACATCCTCTCTTCAGCAGGATGGTCCCTCCCACTTCCACTGACTGACAGCAAACCCAGCTTCTATGAGAAGAGCCACTCCTGCCGGGATGAGCACCTATGAGGCCACCAGGACGGACCCTCCTGAGGGCAGCCTCAGCCCAGGTCACAGGGTGAGGCCATGATTCCACTGACCAGGAGCATCCCTCTGGAGGAAGCACTGCTATCCACATGGTTCAGATCCAGGCTTCTTTTGGCCCTTCAGCACAACAGAACTCTGGTAAATTCATGATTGATAACTGTGTTAATCTCTTGCCTTGTCAGTCACTATTTTAACTAAAGGGGCAGGTGTGTCTTCCACAAAAGAGGAATTCTTTCCGTTTGGGAGGCCACAGGACAAATATTTTCTGGCATTTAGTGCAGTGCTTCACTCAGCAGGATGCATCACTTTGTGCTGGGGACCAATCCTGAACTCTGGCTGAACAGGGCAGACAGAAAGGAATACTCTTACAGGTGCTTTCCTCCACTTGCTCTAACTGTGAACTGAAGAATTTTAACAGTAATACAGGTCTGTTCTGGAAGTTTAAGAGACATTTTTGTGCCGGTTAAGCTCTCTAGTCTATACAAACAAATAACCACTTAACAAATGGCAGTGGCAATATTTTAGCAGGAAACATTTAAGGGAAAGTGGTGCTCCAGCTTCCTTCTCATACTTAGTTTTGCATTTCCTTGCAATTGCAGCAATTTAGAAGATCCAATGTAAACATTGACTTGGCTAAGTGCTACTGAAGTTTCTTTTTTAAAACCCTCAGTCGACAATTTCTTGAGCATAATAATTTCCCCTTTTCACTGAATACACACCACCAAACTACCACTGAACAAGAAGTGAACTGATTCTTCCACTGTAACATCGGTTACTGCTGGGGCACTTAGATTTTCAGTCTGGGAAGTGCACTACCTGTAAGCAGCTACAGTAATCTTTCTCCGAGATTACTTGATATGAACATACTAAGATAACTTGTTATTTCTCTGTGCATTTCACCATTTCGCAGTGATTAAAAAGGAAACTAGAGGAGGAAGTGTAGAAGAACCACAAAGGTAACTGGTGACATGGCCCCACCTCAGAGGACTCAGCACTGTCAGTGTCTCTCACACTGCAGGTAGTGCTGGTGGCAGTCACCATGCAGAATATAATGCTTTTGTGTAATGCAGAGATGCTCAAAAAGTAACAGTTTAAACAGATGTTTGTGTTAACTCTGTACCCATTAATTGCAAAGAACCTTTAAAGCAAATACTAATAGGCTTAAAACTAAAAACAAGTACGAGTGTTTTCCTTTTTAACAGGCTGTTTTGTACATGAAAGTACCAGCTGAAAGCATTCTGCACTTCTACTCTATTCTGATTCTTTTAGAATGAGCTATAATTCTTTTTCCCTTTTTACCCGTTGCACCTATTTGCACCCTGATAGGGCAAAATCTTCACTACAACTGCCACAGGCTATTTGTGGACTTAAAAGACATTTGTGTGCATAAATGCACACAGGATCAGAGTCTCAGCCACCATCGTATTGCGACAAGCTCAAAGAATCCAGAACCCTGATCACCTTTTGGTGCTAAACTATGAGTTGGAAAATAAACACAAGGATTTAGAGGAAAGACCAGAACCCTGGGGCTGACGCTGTGACTCTGCGTGAGGCTGTGTTCCCAGGCAGCCCTAGACTCCTGGGAAGAGGGGTTCAGTACAGACCCCTAGACACTGAACTGATTTATGAGAGTACCCCAAACTGCTGTGGCTTAGTCTTCTTTGCCCCTTTAATAAAAAAAAAGAAGAAAGTCTAGCTAGGAGCATGGACGCAGGGTAATGCATCATTTATAAATTACCTTGTTAGTGCAGAAAACAACACATGGCTCTGCAGCCGAAATCTCCTGCTGCGGACTCGCTCTGTTTGATGGGAGCCCTTCAAAAGCATTGGTGGCTTAATGGAGGCAGTTTGTGGGGACCTCGCTCCGTACCTGCTGTCCCAGTGCCTCGCCGGGAGCTCGGCGGCAGCTGCCGCGACGTGCAGCTGTCTCTGAAGTGGCTGCGTGTCCTCAGCCCCAGCACAGGCAGCCTGCATTGGATCTGTGTTTGTGCCTGAGGCGAGCTGGGGAGCGCAGCTGTGTCCACCCCGCACTACCTTTGGTGTTCGGGCCCCCGGGCCCCGCGCCGCCCCGACCTGCCCCACGCGCTCCTGCAGCTGCCGCCGCCCGCGCTCCCACGGCGTCGGGCCCGCCACAGCTGTGCCCACAACCTGCCTGCTCGCACCTGTGCCGTGCCTGCCTCAAACAGCATGGCTCGGAGGACCTCAGCCACCATCAGAGCCTCCCGGAGCAGCCCGCGCTCCGAGCCACCCTCGGCACTACCGGGCACGTGGCACCAGTGGGACAGGACAGGGAGGCAGGAACAGCTTGCTCTGCTTTGATACTTCATGCCTAAATTGCAACTGCTTGATCAAGGACTCAAATTCAGCAATGAATTCTTCTACAAATGGAAGTACTGAGTTCTTCAACAGTAAAAGAAGGAAGATTAAATAGAACAACTCCATGGCTGCTGTTTCCAAGGTAAGTGTTGCGTGTCTCGCCGAGCACACACATGCACTGACACAAACTCAGGGGTGCACCATGGCATCCCTACCCAGCACCTTAGGAACAAGGAAAAATATGTCATTTTTTCCCTAAGATACTCAACACCATGCAGACAGAAATGGCACTCTTGCAGTGCCACAGGTCACACCCGACCCACCATTTGGTTAGTACAAATCCCACTCCTTTTTCTAAGAGCTGTCTCTCTGTTTTCCACAAACCAAGGTGCTAGCCAGTGTTCCTCCTGTCAGGCCCAGAGAAGTCAGGTGTCTGACTGCACAATGGCTCAGCAAAACCTTCTCTAAAGGCAATCCTTACAGTAATTCCCTGCCTTTTAGGGTCAGAAATCCCCAAAACAGGGCCCGACTGACACTTTTTTTAGCCTTTTCAGGCACCACTTCTGCTGTGTTCCTGTTTACATTGAGTTTACCTGTTAAACTGTATTGTGCCAGGTATTTGGTGTGTAGATTTGCTGTTGTTAATGCTGCTCCATGTCACACGCACCCTTCATGTATACAGTGAATAACTAGCCAAGGTAAGAATGCTAACACTTGGCCATTCTGCTGCTTCCACCAGTTGTCTTAATTCTCACCTTTTCTTCCTTTACAACAGCACTGAACTTCATACCAGGAAAATAATCAAAATTCTCATTACCTCCCATTCTACCACAGGTAACTCCTCCCCCTTAACCTCTCTCATTCTTTTATGTCATCTTTATGTTGTATGTTGCATAAACAAGGTTCCTGCACACTTGTGCTCTGTGGTACTTGTGATTGTGATCTCTTGCCATCCCATTTAAAGGGAAGCATTTGTTCCTGTGGCTCTTCCCAGGTGCTACAACCAGCAAGCTGAGTGATCCCAGGAGATGTGAAATGCCTTGGTGATCAATCAGTCCCCAAGATAACTGCTGACATTCAAAGTGATACTCTTCTAAGGACCAGCCATCAGAAATACCCAGTCTGGCCTCACTTCACTATCAAAGGTGCAAACAGCAGCTCTGCATCCCCATCAGAGCAGCCTTTGGGGGAAGCCTCTTTTTCCGGGGTCACGAGTGTCTCGGGAGAAAGGATGGTCTGAGAAACACATTTCCTCACCTTTTGTTCTGTGAAAGGTGCCTTTGGTATGGAAGTGCAAACCTCCAGGAAGCAACTTGCATGGATGTTACCGGTGTCACATAAATTTGATCCAGTTTTAGCATGCTGATAGGCAGCCTCTGCTCTTACAGCCAGCTGGTTCTGAGAGAGATTTGGGTGTCTGCACAGAGTTATTACCCTGCATGAGGTGTGGGCTGTGTTGCTGTTTTCCAGCTCCCACCACCATTCCCTCTGCCTTTGGGAGATCTGCATTGGTGCCATGTCTCCAGGCCAGTGTGATGCACCTCTCACTGCAGTGATTGCCCAGTGTGTTACTTTCCTGCAGTGCCACACTTTTGTCTCTCTCTTGCCGTGCCCAGAGCTGCCCAGCCCAGCCGTCCCTTGCCCGCCCCGCGCCGCACACCAACCTCGTCTCCTTGCTGGGGCCGCATCAGCGAGACTCTGTCGTACTGCCGCCGCAGCAGCGCCCACAGCGCGTCAAGCCGGCCCTGCGGAGACAGCACGGGCGTCTGTCAGCAAGGAGCACACCTCACCTGCACCGGGACTGGCCACAGGGACCCCAGGGACACCGACTGCCAGGACACAGCCAGGTCAGCACAGTGTAAGCCTGGGCTGTGTCACCCACAGCACGCTGCGGTGCTGCTCCTGCCCACCTGGAATGCCAGGAAGGGCACTCCCTAACGCACCTGCTCCCTGCTCGGAGCCATCTAGGAGTTGTGCTCGGTCTGCCATGGCTTGGACTTGACTGCCACATGTCCATATAGAGTTTATCCCACGTGTGTGTGCTTGTTTTACAGCACATACTCAGGCCCTGTTGGGCAGGACACACACCAGCTCTGCTGCGAGTCAGGAACGTCCTGCTCCACATGGATGGTTCCAGGGCTTGCCTGTGTGTCTGGACAACATGGCTTCAGGCTTGCTGGGGGTCAGAAAGGACTGACAGGGAGTTGGGAAGACAGAAGTATCCCTGCTCCCTGCTACACCTGTGTGTCCTCTGCTCTTACCTCTTAAAGCAAGGTATTTACAGACCCACCCTCAGTATGTCAGAAGCGCTTGTGACGGGTTTGCAGGTGACTCAGGGCACTGTTATTATGAGCCAGGAAAAACGATTCACTTTCCGTCAGATTTCTTCCATTACGTTGTTTTATGTAATTTTTTGCTTTTCTTGGTTTGTAATGAGTATGCGTGTTTAAAACTCAGTGTTAACAGCTATAAATTGTGTAGTTTTGGGCTTAATTAGCTCTACTTTGAGATAAACCAAATGCCAAGGAAGCCCTCATAGATTTTAATGCTCTCACTGTACAATATGTCCCTTTCTGGGGGAAGGCAAACAGAATGTGGCAGTAATGATCAAGTACTGCATTTAGGGCTAAAAACTGCTCCTGCCATTCATGCTGAGTAGGTGTTCCCTTTGAGAATAGCACATCACACTTGAATGGGAACACTTGGAAAATACTGTACAGTTCAGCCTGCGTAAGGCTGGCAAGACAGACAGAATCCAGCCTTTATACTAAATCATACCAAGAACTGAAAAGATTACCTTGATTGGCGTGTACCACTTCTGCTGCATGGCTGGTGAGGTAGGCTTTGGTTTAGGTGGTTTAGGGTGAAAAGGTTCTTCTGGTTCTTCTGGGAGTTTCACCACAGCATTCTTTGCTTTTTCCAACCTGGCCCCTTCTTCCGTGGAGCCTTTGTCACCCCAGCGCACCTGAGGAAAGGCAGAGTTCAGGTGTGAGTGCACTGCATGCACAGGGCAGGGAAATGCTGCAAGTAACAGAGGGATAAATTTGGAAGAAGTTCTGGGTAAACAGGAGGGGAGGTACTGAGGAAAACATTACCTCTTCATTATTCTTAGTTAAATATATTTGTAAATGAGTCTCTCAGTGGTGAAAAGTCAAGAAAAATACTGAAAGAAAATTCCACCATGCCTCACACCGGCTGTACAGGAGAAAGGGAATCTGGGAAGCCTTCTCTAAGTAAGGATGTAAAAATCTCATTTCCGGTTCTGATTTATCCTAAAATACCAGATCTTAATCTGGCACCGATCAGAGCTGACATTTCTGTCAGCCAGGTTTCCTAACCCAGAGTGTTTGTTGAGAACCCCAGTGTAGATCAAAGGTGATGCCTGGGCACATTTGAGCAGAAGCTCCTTGAACCTGCTCAGATTTCCACATTATTCTGCAGGAACATACATACTGGAGAACTGCAGGTGAGTAGTCTAACCTGCCTAAGTGCATGTAGAACATGTAGCAATGCGTATTTTAATCACTGCTGCAAGTATATAAAATACATACAAAGAGTTCAGAGAGAAGGAAACCTGTGTTATCTCAGCTGGGCATACAAGCAGGTATTCCCACTTCCATAAGGCTGTACTCACTGCGCTCTGCAGCGGAAATACAGGGAAAACCTTCCCTCTACGAGATGATCTGTCTTTCTGAAGGAATCCTATTTCACCTTGTGACTGGAAGCACCATACAGCAATCTGAGCAGGTATGTTTGCTGTATTGAGCAAAGAAACAAGCCTAGACAAGGCTGTTCCCCTCTCAGCCCACAAGGAACAGCTAAAAGCTATGGCAGGAGTTCGAAAGTCCTTCGTGAAACTGGCCTGGATTATTTCAGCAAGGCTTTCTCTAATCATGCTATTTGCTATGATCTGGCCTGCAAGGAAAATCTCAAACACTTGTGTCTTTCACTGTGATCAATGGTGGTTGTTACATGGTTGTTAGAATGTATTTTAAACACCCTTAAAACCCCTTAGAGATAGAAGGTGGATCCCTCACTGATAAAATTACCTTCTCCTTCAGATTAAAGCCATTTCACCCAGAGGAAACCAGGATTGGTGAAGTCTGACAATCCAATTTTGACATAAAAGGTATTGACTGTAATGAGTGGGTTCTGGCAATGCCATCACAAAACTTTAAAGCAATGCCAAAAGACAGAGCAAGAAGAGCAAACAGCACTGCCTAAGCTGTGGGACTGCCACAGAGGAGTGAAGCTAGTGGGGAAGGCAGGAGTGGATGGGTAACTGCCCCGAAAGGAAATATAGGAGCAGTAAGGAGAAGGGTGCTGGATCATTTACTCCTTTTCTCCATGCAGGGAAGCTGCCAGAGCAATCAAGTTGCTGGAGGAACAGCAGAAGAACAGAGGACAGAGAAGCAGTGAAAACCAGACAACTGTGTTGCCACACAGACTGCAAACAGGGAAGAAATGTCATGACTAGTGCAGCAGTTTTGTTGCTGGCCACAGCACAGAAACCACCTCTAACTGCCAGGTGAGGAATGACCTCCTTTGGACTGTGTTTGCTTTCTCTCTCTTCTCTGCCCTGCATGCTCTCCTGAGCCAGGGAGAGGTGTGAGGCCTGTCCTCCTCTCCCAGCAGCTTGAACTGAGCCCATTTCCCAAGCCCCTGTCACCGACACTGCAGGGCAGAGGTGAAGCTCCCCAGTCAAACCCTGAGTCACTCACCATGCGGTGCCAACCAAACCTGTCAGTGCTCTGGGGTGCCAGAGAGGGACAGTGCCACAGCCCCACAGAATGGGGGCCCTTCAAAGTCCCATGACTGCACTGGCACCAGTTTCAGATGGTTCACATCTTTAGCCCTTAGTCCTTTACAAAATTCCTACCACAGATGAAAAGCTTTTCTAACCTAAGCATAATGTTCTGTTCTCTTTGTATTTTTGCCATGGGCTGAACATGCATTTCTGTGTGGTCCTGATTTTACTTGTGTTGAGGAGGTTTCTGTCAGGTTTCTGTTCCATTGTGCGAGATCCCATTTACAGACTGGAATGGCTTAAACCCTGGAACCCCTTCTGGAGCCTATCATGGCTCCCCTCAGAAATCCAGACTTGTAATTCTTTGTGTTGGAAAGCATTTGCTAGTTTGCCTCTGAAAAACACTGCACAAAATGGTTTTTTTGTGAAATATGAAGCTCTTCTAAATTAGCAATTCTGAACTGCTGAAGGAAATGCATATAAGCAACACAGCTTCAAACCTGCATGTTCTGCAGGTTTTAAATGCTGCTGCATTTAAAAAGATCTAGAGCAAAACTGATTCTCAGGCCAATACCTTTAAAGTTTCATCAAGACACCTCAGGATGGCCTAGGTGGGTGTTTCAGAGAGAGACAGCTTCCTGGACTGCAGTTAAAAACTGCTTTGCACATTCCATAGAGGCTGACTTGACTATAAAACCTGCCATAAGGATGTGCCCATAAGGATGCACATTCTTCATTCTGTTTTAATTAACATGATGCTATCATGTCTCTTCAAAGACAGGCACTGTTGTCGCTGCGAGTCCCTCTGAGATCAAGCCTCTCCTCAGCGTCACCATTGTCAGCGCATTTGGCTGGCCCACACTTGGGGGACTTATGTTTCGCTGTAATTCCTTCCAAAACATGCAGAAAAGGCTCTCACTCTCTCTTTCTCATTAGCTTGATGGAAAGAGCATGTCTTGAGGCAGCTATTAAAAGTCCCAGTCAAATGGAACTACTGAAAGCTGTTCTTTCAGAGGCAAGGTCAAAATTGCTCGATATGGTAAAGAATTTTCCAGGGCTTATGCCAGTGGGAAGACAGGCACACATCATGGCCTTGTATTTTCAGTACACTTTCAGTCTTTGTTTCCACACTTGCAGCCTCAGAGAGCTCGGGTTTGAGGGTGATCACCAGATTATACCAACCTCCATCCTCTTAATTCCCCCAACTCCTCTTCCACCGTAGTAGGAAGCATCCACTGTAGGCCACTTCTTGGTAGGCAAGGGCTCCTGTTCTTCTTCCTGTCAGTACATTCAGATGATATTTACTTCAAAAGGATAGCTACACACACACACTAAATGTCTTTTCAGTATATTTCACTGGAGTTCACAGAGACTAAGTTTGCCGCTGTTGGGTGTGAAAGGGGCACAAACACCAGCAGAGTGCACCACCAGTGCATTATTGCTCCTAGGTGGGAGAGAAAATCCCTTGTGAAGGTTCTTAGTGTCTGGAATGCCAAAGCTGGGGGAAAATGCTGCTCAAGTCCTACATGAATCTTTAGATGTTGTACAAGGGTGATTCAATCTTTCTGCTCGCACTGCAGAATGGGAAAACAATGTCCAACTATCTTGGGATAAAGGCTCTAAATGTCTCGGTCGCTATGGGCCTTAATTCAGGCCACACTGAGCTGAGACAGAGCAGAGACCTGGACTTTGGCCACCACGTTCTCAGCAGCACCCAGACAAGGGTGCTGGATGTGCAGAGTGCAGGGAAGCACGGGAGTGGCTCCATGTAAGCAGTGTGATGAGATTAGAACCATCAGACTGTACCTCTTTCGGGGCTGATGGAGGTGGAGGGGGATCCTTGATGACCTGAAAGAGCCAAACATAGAGAAGCATAAGGAGCTGCACTGGCAGCGGCCAAAAGGCAAGAGCACATGGTAAGAGTGAACTGTTTCCACCCATGCCCCCCATGTCTGCTGCCAAACTGGCAGCTGGCACTGCCTGGTCCCCAGGGCATTGACCACCAAGGCCTTCTGGAAATTAACACCATCCATCTGACAGAACATGCCATCCCTGGCCTGCAGACACTCTGGGCAGACGTGTCTGCCACTGCGCTTCCTGGCCGGATGAGCCTCAGCCACTCTCAGTAGCAGCCAGTGCCGAGACCCCATGGAGTTCATTAGCGATCCCGGAGGAAGAGCATCCGAGGCCTGTGTGAGGGCCTGCGTGGCCGTGGGCCAAGCTGCTGCTGCTGCTGCTGCTGCCATGCTACTGGGTAGTCTCTGGCCCAGTGACAAGTGTGAAATGCCTTCTGGCAGCTCAGGCTTCACCTCTGGACGTCCCAGACGCTTCCGTGGCTCTCACAACTGAGGCCTGCGGCTCCTGACTGTGCAGGGCCTGCAATGGACTCGTGCTCCAACACTTCTGACACTGCTGCCAGGATCATCTCTTACACCTCTTTATTTAAATCTCTCCCTACAGCCTCTTCCTGTTCCCTTTGTCACATCCACACTGTAAAGCTCAGGGAGTTCCCAGCACTGACAGTCTCGGTAGGGTAGAGGGAGGCAGGGACCCCCTTCAGTGATTCAGGTGAAAACTGAACTCACAGCTGTTCCTCCACGAGAAAAGCAGGTGTCTAAGCTAAAAATAAGTACTTTGGTGACATCAAGTCATTTTTTGGGCTTGAATATTGCCTAGAAATGACTAAAAACTACCCCATGAATATAAAGGAGTCTGTTTCTGCTATGCCTTTGTATGATACAAACACACCTAAAACTGTCCATGCTGAAAACACCTAAATCTCCTAATACAGACAGGATTAAGTACCTTAATTGAAATATGCCTTATTTTATCCACTCTGTGCTATTAATTATAGAACTTAAATTTACCACTGCCTATAAACAATATCACTGCAGAGATGGTCAGCATAATACATGAAAGAAACAAATTTTTCTTGACCAATAATCAAGACTTTTCTGTCTTGATTTACATTTTAACTCGCAGTGCCACCAAGACAGTTACTGGTTACTGCCTTAACAAGCTATGGACTTTTAGCACTACATACAGGAATTCTGCCCAGTAGGAGAACTAAGTCGTGGCACTCTTGGAACCAGTTTTCCACAGCACTCCAGGTTTAAGATATGGAATTGTTCATAAAGGCAGGCTCAGAGTGCTTTGGGCAGATTGGAAAGTCAGCTATGGATTTTAACCACACTTCTGTTCGCTGCTATGATGTTGCAAAAACTTGCCAGAAATTATTTTTCTTTAAATAGTTCTCCATACTTTTTCTTCCCACTCATCAGGAGTTTCCAGATTACTTAGCAGAAATCAATTGTTTAATTAGTGAAACGTTCCTGAGAGATACCTGGATGCTGAGTAGGATTTTCCAAGTCAATTCAGAGACTGGAAATGGTAAAACAGGACTTTTGCTCTATGAAGGGCCACCTTATCTCACTTAATTCCTGTCCTTATTTCCCTTTTGACTGTCTCTAACCGTTATCTCCAGTAATTTATTTCTCTGCCAAGCCTGCAAGCTGCACAGAGGAAAGGCCTCCTAGGCAGCAGATTTATATAAATCCACATGAAATGGCATTGTCACTCTGCTTTCTATAGTTGTGTTACTCTGAAACCTTGCAGTCTGAGCACAGGTGGCTTTGCCCAGCAAACCTCTCCATGGTGTGGGATGGAGTTCCCATGGGCCCTGTGCCCATTGGAATGTAGGAATCACAATTTCCAGCCCAGAGAATCAAGGGAAACCTGACTTGTTGACTTCTCTGTGGCTTCCAAAAGCAACAGTCAGTGGCAGCTTTTGCTTGACTCCCTGAGCAGAGGACCCTAAACCTGTGCCAGCTCCTGAGCTCCCTGAAGTTTGAGCGGAAACCTGATATGAAGCCAACAAATCCATTAATTAGCTGTTATTTCTAATGGCTCCAGAAAATGAAACTTGTTTTAAAAGTGACAGTGGTGTGAGAAAATAATCTGCTTTGAATAGCAGCTCCTCACCCCGCTGACAGCACTGGAATGTCAATGCCTGCATCCTTATGCTTCCACAGGCTCACACACTCACACACTCGAATCACACATGCACACATAAGGATTATTTTCAGTTGCATGATATTCCAAGTGAGATCAGTAGAAAGCTGTTTATAAAGAATAGAAATCTGAGGCACCTGTGCAGCTCTGCATGGAGCTGCATGCAGAACTGCACATAGGAAGATCACAGTATTGTAAATTAACTTTTCCTGAGCTGGATTCAGATTGTTTAAATGCAGAAGCCTCTGAGAAAACTGCTATCTTATCATCCCCATGGAGAGATGGGCTGCTTCCTCGTTTTGTTTTATCATCAGCCTCTCCAGGCAAGGCTCCATCTCATTTAGAGAGTTGCAAAGAATGAAGGTTTGAGTTTGGAGAAGAGCCGATTTCTTTAAAAAAAAGAAGAAGTTGGTGCTTGAGGCAGCAGTGCCTCTGATCCACTCATTAACACTTCCCCGCCGCTCCGTGATGTGGGCATTAGGAGATGTCAGCACGGAGCCTGCAGCCAGCTTGCTGCGATCATATGTTCCATAGCGAGGGACGAGTGACAGAACTGTCACACTGACATCCTGTAAAGGGCGGGAGGAATAAGGAAAAGGAAGAGGAGTCCCCCTGCCCCACCCTGGGAGTGTCCATGGGCCTCACAGCACAGAATGCTGCCGAGACCCAGTCCTGGCCAGGATGGAGCTCGGCCCGTGGGCAGGGGTAACGCACCCGCCTGGCTCCGGACTCTTGTTCTGCCCACAAACACCCTGTACCTCTTTCTTCTGTCAGATTCTGACTCCTCTGCTCCTTTGTCCCAGGAAACCAGGCACTGCCAGGGAAGCAGACCCAGAAGGAAGGAAGAATAGGTCATGCCTGGGCCTAAATGCTGCCCATCTCCTTGAGGACACTGCCCTGAAGCCCAGGACTACAGAGCCACAAGGGGCCCTTCCAGGTGATGTCCAAGCCTCAGGAGCAGGAGAGATCGGCAGGAACAGAGGCACAGCACAAGAACCCAAGGAGCAGCCAGCAAGACCAAAGAAAGGGTCAGTATTTGGCAGTAGGTTCAGTGCAATAGCATGTGGGTTTGGAATTCAGTATTGTAGCAGAGGCCTAAAATTACCTTTTCTTTTAAAGAAACAAATAGTATCCATGAGAGGTGGGAGGAAACCACAGAGGACATGGACACTTGAAGTGCTGTGGTTTTGTATGGCTGGAAAGTAATACTATAGAACTATGCATTGGTTTGTCTTTTATTGTAAGATTTGGGCTTTTGAAACCAGTAAATGTGAAGCTGGTTTGTGAATCGAGGTTAGGCAGTTATTTTAAATTATGAAAATAGGAAACTTTCTTCTTACTGATTTCCAGTGTTCCTTTTCCACAGCAAGGCTCATGATATAAAGTGGGAGCAAAGTGACTGACAGAAACCTCCCTGTATTTCTGATGCTGGGCCTGTGCCGTGGAGAACGAGACACGAGAGAGGCTTTTTATTACAGAAGAGGTCATTGTTCTCGTCTCAGGAACCCCAGACCGTGAGGGTGCAGATGGAGGCTGAGGACTTCCTGCCCTCAGACAGCTTGGGGCCCCCCGGACCCCCCGGATTATGGGAGCTGCACATGGTCAGGTGAGAAGGCCAGTTCCTCTCTGCCCCACATTCCACAGGCCCCAGACAAGACCAGGAATACAGACCAGCCCGGAAGCAATCTCTACTTCCTAAGTCCTCTGTGCTGTTGTTGAGCTGGATGAATAATAAACTTTCCCCATTTAACCCCCCCACCAAGGAATGACAGGAGTCAGTGCTGAGCACTGCTGCTGCTGGGGTGAGGATAGAGAGCACACTCGGATAAAGAGATGGATATGTGCAGGGATTATGAAGACGATAAGGGATTTCCAACTTGTGAGCCCATAATGGACCACAAATACCAATTTAAGTGACAGCACTTTTAAATTGGTCCTTGATTTCAGGGTAACATCTGCACACCATTATGGTCACCCCATCTCCAGGAACAGCACCATGCTGGTGCTGGTTCCCACACGTGCAGCTCACAGGCAGGCAGGGGCTCTGTCCAGAGGGCAGCCCCAGTGCTGGGGCTGGTCTCCCCATCCCCTTCTTGCCTGTCACAAGCCCCCCACCCCAGCTGGCTCATGTCCCGTGTTGCTCCCCTGTTTCCTGCAGGATCTGTGTTTCCCACCCCTGAGTCCCAGTGCGGTGGCTGTTCCCCACGGTCTGTACTTACCACTTTGCAGCACAGGGGCCAGAACCACCAGAGCAGGCCGAGTGCCACCAGCAGCAGCAGCACGAGGACGGCAATGAGCGCTGCCACACCACTGGACTGCAGAGAGAGCAGGGACAGCGTCAGCACGGGCTGCACAACTCTGCCTGGCTCACACGCTCACCCCAAAGCCCAGGATTAGTTCTGCTCAAGTCAGGGATGCATTCTCACATGAAACCAATATAAAACTGATACTCCTGAGATCGGAATCAGGCCAAGCTAGACGAAAAGGGAGAGTGCATTGACTGCTAAGGAACGAGCCATTAGACACAGGCAGGGGAAGTCTCCTAAACCTGTGGATGAGAAGTGCCCTTCTCCTCCATGAGGACACAGGTCTGTATGGACTGGGGGTGAGGGGCAGATTTTAAGGCATCTCCACTAACAGTACACATCCAAGGCTTTTATGCTGATCGCCCACACACCTGTACAGAGTGTGGCACACTAACTCTCTGCAGCAGTGCAGTTTGAACCTGGAACTCTGCAGGAGTGCTCCTGCTTCCAGCAACACTTGTCGTAATGGAGAACTGAGCAGCCCAACTCCCCCACACCCCACACCTCCAACCCACTTCCTCTGGCACTTTTATTCCTATACTTGGGGTTTTAGAAAAATACTGACAGAAATGCAACAGTGACCTTAGGAAAACAGAAGTTATTCAGACTTCAGGTGGCAAAAAAGGAAAGGAGTGACCCAGAGAAATGCTGAGGCTGGAGTACAGCGTGAGTAGTTCTGTCCCAGTGAGAAGGGTTGTACTGGAGGTGGAACAGAGCCCTATCCCACGACCAGGTCGGTGCAGTGAGGCACACGGGTATGATGGGTGCCTCAGTGCCTAATGCTGTGTATTTTTGTTTGTTTTCACTGCAGCAATGTGTGTTTGCTGGGAGGCTGCAACTTGTAACTCATCTCCCAGCCAGCCATCAGCTGCTCAGCTCCCAGAATTAGTGAGCAGTTCTAGCAGTGACCCATTTCTGGAGCTGCCCATCTGCTACTATGGAAACAGCAGCTCCTGTGTGGAGCTGCCTTTGCTGCAGCACAGGCCAAGAGCAGAAACCAAAAAGAGACAAAAAGGGCTGATGAGAAGCACGGCAGTTCTTCCTGCCCATGCACATCTGTACCCCTCTGCTTCCTGCCAGTGCAGGCTGTGACCACAGAGCAGCACAGTGGGAAGGCCGTGCTCAGCACTTCACTCTGATCTGCTCTGCATCAGGGCTTTGCTGTTACCTCTCCGTGCACTCCCAGCAGCTCTTACAGAGGCACAGACTCACCATGTGCTGCCTTCTCTGCAAGGGCTGAGGTAAAGGCAGTCTTCAGCTGGGCTGCAGCAGGCTCCTGGGTGACTGCCCTCAGTCACCGTGCTGGGGTGTAAGGCTGGGATGTTACCCAGTAAACTATGAACTGTGAATTGGGGAGTGTGTGTTCCTTCAGCTCCCAGCTCAGTCTGGCTTTACCTCCTCAAACCACAGGGCTGCACTGAGGCTCTGATTTCTACTGCACCAGTATTGAGGTTTTAAATGAATAGAAGAAAAATGCCATTTTTTCTCTTTTAGGTTACTGATCTACAGGCAGTAGCAATCCTGTTGGAGAAATGCAGGCTGATGAGCAGAAGGGACTGTTCTCCATGCTCCACGCCTGATGGGAAAGCTGCTCTCAAGTCACACTTCAGATGAGACACATTTAAAGGCACACAGTGCCCATGCACAGCACGTGTTAAACACTGGGGGCTTGTGTCTCCCTGCACAAATCCCAACTGTCCTGCCCACGTCATGGAGAGCAGACATGCAAGACTAGAAAATTGTATTAATCTATTGATTGTATGAAGGTACTAAGTTCAAACAGTCACTCTCTGCACAAGTGTGTGGTTTCTCCCAGAAGCAGTTTTAACTCTTTTCCATAACCTGTGATCAGACTCAGCAGGATGTTCACCCTGCCTTACCCCCAGGTGTAACTGGGGTGCTCCAGCCTGTGCTTGGACTGCCTGTCTCCCCAAATTAACAGAGTTAAGAGCCTACAGTCGTTACTCAGGCTCCAGAGTTACGGACCATCAGTACCCTCCTGCAGGACTGTAACCGCCCTCCACACCCAGGCTGAAGTCCCAAGGTTCTGCCTACTCTGCTCCCCCTCCCTCACTCAGGGAAGCCATGCTGAAATGGGACCCCCGGTGACTGTGTCACACCTGCCCCTTGGGACATGGTTATATTTACAGTGAGCAGGTCTCTGAGGGCAGGGAAGCCTCCCAGTATTTTGAAAGCCACAGCTTTCCACAGGGAAGTGGAATCAGAGATTCCCCGCACTGAGAGGTCCCACAATGGCCAAGCCCTAAGAGAAATGGGATTTGGGAATTTTACACAGGATTGTGGTGGTCTTTTACTTACACACTCCGAAGCGGTGATGGTTAACGAGCTGGACATGAAAGACTGGCCTTCCTTCAAACTCACCAAAACCTCCAGGGTTCTGCAAAGAGAGAGAGAAAAAACATGAGTGACCGTGGAGCAGTCAAGAAAGGCTCACACCTGCTCCAGAGGCTCCTGTATTTGAAGCCTCTGCTCCACAGAGTGTCCCCAGAGGGGAAATGGAGGCCTGTGCTTATTCTTGTTTGGGAGTAAGTTTGGTCTCCTTGATAGAGCTATATGAGTAGAGACTATCCCTCCTCTTTTCCGTGCAGCATAAAATACTCCCAAAAGTTTTACATAAAATAAATTGAAGTTCAGCTGTAAAATCGGCATTGTTTTGTCTGTTCCATAACCATCTCTTTAGTCACATGCAGGCGTTATGGATAAAAATGTCGGATAATTATAGATGGTCAGGACTTGCTATAAATAGCCCCAAACACTGCATACAAATGGTATGTGGTTTACATTTTACAAATTAACCCTACAAGAAAACAACACATGGTGGATGTTAAACAGAAGAAGACTCTTCTCTGGCTTGGATTCCCAGGATTCAGACAGTTTATATTATGCATAGATGTAATTAAATAAAAATATAGATATCCATGAACTAAAATGATTAATCATTTATACCATTCTTACATGTCATGAGTTTTTATTCTGGCACAAACCCTTTAGTCAATATGGAGTTCAAAGCTATTTTAACTAATTTGGCTAATTTCTTCTTCATTGGTAGCAAAAATGAAGTGAGTTGCTTCCACTAAACTAATTTTTAAATTATCTGTGTCATGAATAATTGATCCAACAGAAAGAATAACTCTAATTTCTTTCTAATTATTACTGGAATAAGTGAATCAGAACAGATAAAAAAAAATCTATTCTCTTGCAGCACACTAAATAAAACAAACTACACCAGAAATTTTGTCAGACATGAATTTTTTTAAGTGTGGTGCTTTTTATTATTTTTAATTCCAGTGTTTTGCTTTGGCACTGCAATGAGGAATGCTGAGGGAAATTCCAGCATGAAGATTCTGCTCAGGTTTGGCCAAACACTCCCCTGATTGCAAGGCAGGAGTGTTTCCTGCCTTCCCTGGGGGAGAGCAGGACCCCCCTGTCGAGTTGCTCACACACTCCTGCAGCCTCCCTACTGGCCCTGTGTGCCCTGGCAGCCTCCTGAGTCCTGCCTGGAATGTCACTAGTGAGGAATCAGGCTGTCTTTGCTACGAAATGGAGCAAAACAAAAACCTGCAACACATCTGGATAAAACACGTAACCCCTGCTAAAGAAAAGGATCGTTCCCAGGTAACCTGGGGATCTTGACAAGTCCTTGAGCTCGCTGGGACGTATGAAAAATTGGGTATAATAGCAAAGATTTCCAAGTGGACTAGAGCCCATGATTGCACCTTACTGTTTGGAACACAGAGCTGGGATACATAATTGTTAATAATTATGATACATAATAGCTGGGATTGCATTTCCCAGCTCCAGTGCCATGTGCCACCCTGTGCCTGCAGCTGTTTGTCCCCCAGCTCCCGCTGTCAGCGCGCTGACAGATCCCAGGGAGCAGGCTCACTGAGCAATGAGCTCCAGCACAGGCACACTGCGGGAGAACAGCCCCCTGCCCAACCCACTCCTGTCCTGATACACCGCTGCAGGGATGAGCCACTGGAGATGTCACTGGAGTTGATCATACCCGCTCAGTTCTGGAAGCCACAGAGTGAACTCACACAGATAATTACCTCATCTTCAAAAGGATGAACCTGTCAACACACAAAAGCACTCCTTCCCTGAGACTGTCATGGCTGTAGGGGATACCGAACGTGTTCTTTCATTTCTTCAGCAGCCACCTGTTTGCTGGGCTGTGTGTACTTGCCATTCATACAAACACTGCCCTTTAAACCAGAATCCCAGAAGGAAGTGTCCTGTTTCTGCTGCTCATTCACACACAGCCCAGAGACAGACGCAGACACAAACACGTCTAGTGTTTACCAGCAACTGTCCACATGTGTGAGGCTTTTAGCTCAGCACTCTGCAGAAACTGCAAATATTTTGAGAAGAAAACAATATGCAGCAGCCATGCCATTTCCTGGGCCCTTCAGTTCCCACTGGTGACCGTCAGTGTTGTCTGAATGCTGCATCCCTTCAGCAGAGCTCAGAGCAGCCAGGTCACCAGGGAACATTCCTGTCCCTGCAGCCAGGCAGCCCTTGGGAACAGCCCTGGTTCTCCAAGGAAGGGTTGGGCTGTACTAGTTTTGTACCAGCACAGAACCGAGCCAAGGGCTGAGCTCTGGAAAGCCCTGGAAAGCTCCCACAGCTTCCCTCAGGGCTTCCCAGATAAAACCCCAAGATTCAGGCAGTGTTCTGTGGCACCCCAGGAGCCCTCCCACTGCTGCCTGGCACCAAGGACATGCGGAGTCAAGCAGCTCCCCTCCATGTAGGCAGACAAACAAGGCTGCAGGAGCCAGGCTCCAGGGAAAGGCAGCACAGCCTTTCTCACACCTCCTCAAAACCCCAACAAGTGCCCAAAGCCAGCAGCTATTCAGGGCTCGGAGCCAGGACGCTCCTTCCCATCTTCTGCTCCCTTCAGACACAGCACTTGAGTGAAGTGGATTCAAAGAGCTGGCAAATGAGCACGAGTAATTACCGTGCTGTGCAGCACAAACCTTATTTCTCTGCCTCTCCTCAGCCCCAATGTGCACTTTTCCAGTGGTCTATACTTCAAACCCATTTCACTGTACTAGGAAAAACTGGCTTTCATTTACAGTTCACAGCCCTTGCTCCATGTGGAAGGGATTTTCCTACCCTTTGTCTGTTCAGTGTTATTTCTTGGATGGGAATCAATCCTGGAAAACTTAGTCTGAAAAGCACTTTTTAAAAATGTTCTGATTTCTGACCAAAGGTAACCACAAGACTCTTGCAACTTTAAGCTGCATCAGTCCTGGCCCATCACCCATCCTAATAGACAATTTACCAAAATATGTAACTCAAGGCGAACCAACAGTTGCAGTTCTTTCCTTCATGCCCACTGCTGGTTTATTGTGACAGCAGAGGGACGTGGCCCACTGCCATATGTCCCTGCAGCTCTGGGCTAAAGCCTCCCATTCCCTGTGAAATACAGCTGATATTTCCATCCACAGTAACCTATTTGCAAAGCATTCATTTGCTCCTTACTTTATGGGGAGCCACTAAAAGACTGCCATTTTATGACCCATTAAAAAAATGAAAAAATTAAATACAATTGTGAAAGACATTTGCTGGAAGTAATACATAATTTACCTCCAATTTTCACGCACTGAAAATTAAACTGGCAACTGCTCAAAAAGTTACTAAAATTATGGTGACAAAGGTATTTCAGAATCAAGTGCCTGCATTAAAATAGCAAAAATGCTGTACATAATAGGAAGGAAAAGAAAGGTCTATGTATTTGATGGACGCTCTCCCTTCCAAGCCCTGCCTCTGGATTACTGGATAGCTTAACTGTGTGGGCTCCATTTCACCAATGTCACTTTGAAACCCTTGGCACTGCTTGCTCGGGCACAACTAATATTCAGCCCTCCCTTCTCTCCAGCCCAAGCAGAGAGCCTAAGGCCAGCTGCATAAGGCAGGGAAAGTTCCCCTGGAGCAGGGCTGCAGCCCTGCCTACCACGTTCAGTGCAGTCCCGCTGTGCCACGGGCCGGCTGTGCCTGGGGAGCACTGGGACCAGTTTACTCCAGTCAATGGGAACTGTGCTGGAGACAGGACATGACCTGCAGTTGGGATAAATGGTCAGAGGTGTTTTCCTCCCACCAGCCACACAGACATAAAAAGGAGAACTGAGTATTCCCTGAGGACAGCAAAACCTGCTAATCATGGAAATCATTATGGCATTTGGGGATTCTGGTAAAGAATTAGTATAAACTCTTCCCCTAGTCTGTCCTGGTGTAGCTTAGCACTTATACAAATTCAGATTATGGTTCTTTAGGATGCCGTCCTGTTACTCCAGAAACCTTTATCTTTCCCAGCTACACGTGCAATATACTGGCCGTCTGGGCTTAGCTTTCCATGGGAAGGGACACAAGTGCAGAGAGAGCCAAAATTTCACTGCTGGGAAATGCTAGGGAATGTGAGAGAACTGGAAGCCAGCGAGGAATTAGCTCTGATCTCATGGAATGACAGCAACCTGCAATAAGAGGGTATGAAATGTCATTATTATGTTAAATTAGACTATTAATTCAGCTCAGGATCCTATGGCCACCGCATAATGTGCAGCACTTAGTTCTGCTCACACGCTCTTCGCTAACGCTCTGGGAACACTGTGTGCCCTAGGAGGGACGTGAAGGGCTGTGCCAGAAATTACTACTGATCCTAACACCACAGCCATATGGCTGAGGGGGCAGTTAGCCTATATAATTCATTGAGGATGTTTCCATCTGTGAATAGTTCCCATTATAACCTAATTGTGTCAAACTAAATGTATTTCTAAAATATTTTCAGAAGTTAACATTTATAACAGATATTAAGCCTAATCCAACCCTATTTTTTATTTCCCCCCACCTGTGTTTATCTCTCTGGCTATTTTGGAGGGGAGAGGTTGTCCCATGTGAGTACCAGGGATTGGGAACCATACTCTTTTTTATTTTTGTTGGAACAAAATGCTTGTGTAGGGATAAAATAGACAGTGCTGAAATGCCCAATCGCAGTGAGTCTGCAAAGGAAGGAATTAGTGCAGGTGGAAGCAGTTGTGATCCACTGCAGCTCCCTGCCCAGTGCTGCAGGGGAAGCACAGCTGTTTGCAAGGAAGGATAATGCCAATATCCCATCAATGGGTGTGCATTAGCCATGGGCACTTCTGTGATGGGGATGTATTGCATTCACCTGAGCACAGAGGCTCTGCAGTGGGGAAAAGAACAGGTAAACAGGTTAAAACAACCTGGCCTGGAGCTGGCATCCCACCAATTGGGGAGCAGCAGGAAGTCAAAAGGGGAAGTACAGCTTGCTACCTTTTCTGCTGGTGCTGGGAATGGCTGCAGTTTGTGTCAGAGAGCTGCCTGGCTGCTGGGTTACAGTGAATCTTGAAGAGGGCTGAGAAAGCCCAGAGCTCATCCTGGGGACTAGAACCTCCTCCTGCAGCAGCAGGAGCCTGCTTGCTCTCCTTCCCAAGGCGCTTCCCAAGGTACAGTTGGGTTCTGTTGTGGTTTTGCTTTTTCATAGTAGTGACCAGTGCTAGATGGAGTGGAAAGTACCTCAGTCAACATGCTGCCTCTTAGAGAAATCCAATCAAATCCTCATTTTAATTGCTCCCCTTGTCTCTGCATATGATTTTTCCAAGTGATATGTAGTTACCATATAGGTTTTAGACTAAGGATGAGACATAGAAAATCAGTCCTTAGAACCACACTTGAATAGTGACACGAGCTGCTGAGCTCTTGAGTGGCTCAGTACTCTGCGCAAGCACTGCCCCTTACATTAATGACAAATTCAGCTTTGTGGCCAAATGACACTCCTGCTTTCATAGCCACAAAGGCCATGCCAAGGCTAGTTAGTGAACAGCACCACAGAAAGGGCTTGGTGTCACTTAGTTGGAAAGAGGACAGAAATGCTCTACATACCCACAAAATATTAATCCATTCCTGAGTGACCCTGAAAGCTACAGGAGACTGAGCTGCACTTTGCAAACACCCTTTCACTGGTACTGCTTGGTGCTTGCAACAAGTTTCCTAAAATGTTACCTCTCTCAGCAGAGGAAGGAAGTGACAAAACAAAAATAACAGTAAGGCTAAGCCATAGCAAACAACAGTAAATATGTCCTCCTCTGGTTTTTGACTACTCATTTCTGTGTTACAAGGGAACTCAACTAAGGTCCCCACAACCTTTCTCAGCACTCATTAAGGCAGGTAAAGAGATGTTCTATTCAATTTAACGAACCTGACTAAGTTCTGGACCTGCTTGTCTAAACAGGTCATTCTGTCTTTGTACCTCTGTGTGCTGGAAATCACATGTGTTTGTAGATTTGAGTATTTGCGTGCGGTTTCTGTGGAGACACCTGGGGTGGCTTTGAAGGGCATCTTTTAAATGTGGGTTTGGACTTGACAGAATCAAAGAATCGATGAGGTTGGAAAATACCTATGAGATCATCAAGTCCCACCCTTGATCCAACCCCACCATGGTTACCAGGCCCTGGCACTAAGTGGCACATCCAGTCTCATCTTAAAAATCTCCAGAGATGGTGAACCCACCACCTTCCTGGGCAGCCCATTCCAATGTCTGATTACTCGCTCTATAAAAAATTTTTTTCTAATATTCAACCTAAACCTCCTCTGGCACAGCTTAAGACCACATCCTCTCATCCTACTGCTGGTGGCCTGGGAGTATTTTGTAATAGCACAGTCAGAACGTCTAATGTTAGTTAGACACCCACTGTGTCTGTTTGTCCATCTGGCAGAAGGTGGTGAGACAAAGGTGAGCTGTAATTACACGTGTTGCTGAGGTACCAAGTAACCGGGTGTTGGGTGAGCGCTGCAGAGAGCTCCTGGGTCAGACCTGTGTAGGCAGTGGGACTGCTGGATGCGCCCAGGTGTGAGAGATGTGGTTCAGCTGTGCTGGGCTGTTCTGCCAACACTGAGACAGTAAGACATGAAAATGGGTGCTGGTCAGGTGTCATTAAGAGCTCGTTGCCTGTTTGGTTTGAAGGCTTGCAGAGTCAGAGGGAAGTACAAGCGCGCCACGATGACATGAGGTACTGATGCTGTGTGTGGAAATGTCAGTGTGTCAGCCTGAGCACTCCAGTGCCTCCTCTGAGAGCCATAATGGTGCCGGATCGGCTCTCATGCTACTCAGATATTTATTTTGTATTTGCTTCAAGAATCAGGCCAATGTTTTTGAAAGCACATTTAACTATACCATATGCCTACTTAAATCATCCCTATCAAACAAGTTGTGGGTTGCTGCTCTGGTTCATTCTGCTCTGTTTTCCCTCCCTTCCCAATGTGTTTATGTATATTTATCCAATTTGCTCTGTTCCTCGTGCCAAATGGCAGGTCTGAGATCCTAGCTATGCAGGGGCAGCTGTGCTATTGTTGGTGCCTGACAAAAGAGGTCAAGGGCTGGGCCCACAGCTCTAGCTGTAATGACAGCTCATGTTGGACATGATGGTACAGGCACAGAGTAATTGGGGTTCATGTGACTTCAGAAGTAGGAATAAATCTTAACTTGTCCTTTAGTAATAAAGAACTCAAGTCTCACTTTTAAGAAGTAATTTTTTTCTGCAAATTAGCCTCTTGCAAAATATCCTGCTGTCCTTATTTAATTTATTAACATAATTCCTCCCTCTGTCTGGAAAAAGAACCAACTTTAAACAACCCCACCACAACAAGCCAAAACCTGAAAAACCAAATGATGGCCTAGTTGGAAGGAAGGGCTTCTCCTGTATGGAACTGATCCTAGCTGTTCTCACTTCTGAGATTGATGAGAGCCACCAGCTGTGCCAGCCTAGGAAGTTACTGCTCACAGAAAAGAGTATGCTACCCCGGGAGGATATTTCCCTCACGAGAAGGTTGTTCCAAGCCCAGCAGCTCCAGGCAGTGACACAGCAGGGAGGGATCGTTCCCAATGTCCTTTGTTCAGCAAGAGATTAATCTGCAGGGCTTGGGAATTCCATGCTCTGCCCCTTGGGTGGCCTGAGATTACTCCTTCCCCTGCTGCCTCGCAGAGCAGAAGCCAAGAGCGTGAAGTTGATTACAGGGGTTCTTCTCAGACTGCCCATGGGTTTGAGGCAGATGAGGAGGGCAGGCACATGTCCTCAGCCCTGCTTGGGGAGCGTGCAGCTGCCACGAGGCCGCTGGCTCCGGCTGCGTCACCACCGCGCTGTTAATTATTTAAGAGACAGCACGGGGGAAACATCACATCTGTCACCCACACGCAGGCACAACCTCCACTCAGGGCAGGACCAGATGTGTTTATTCGAAACATGTACTAACTAGCTACTTAATGGCTTAGAATTATTAGCCTGAAGTTAATTAGGCAAACATATTCAGCATCAGTCACCTTACAAAGCATGGCTTCTCCTTCCTCAGTGCCTTTATCAACCACGGGGAAAAGTAAAGATCCCAGAAAGGTGCAGCAGTAAGAAACCAATGTATGGGATGTGTTCCTGGTGTCCTCATGAACACTTACAGTGCCCAGCTAAAGCCCTAGCTGGGTGCCTCTCTGTGCTGCTGGAACACTGGCACAGGGGAGAAAGCAGGGGCTTGTTTATGGGCCTGTAGGTGTTGGGAAAGTAAAGGGAAATAGCAGTAGAAAAATTCATTTCTTGATGGTATAGTTAAGTGAAACTTGTAAATGCTGGCCTCCTGGCTCCTGCATGCAGTGGGTATGTCCCTGATGATGCAAGCACTTGCCTGGCATCCTGCTGGCACAATGCCAGGACTGCTGCTGTCCAAGAGAACAGGCTCTGGTTCCCCAAGAAATGAGATTCAAAAGCAACTTTTTAGTTCCTGGCTCCCAGGTCGATGTCACAAGCAGCAGTGGATGCAATAAGGCAGAATAGGATCTATCTTTGGGCAGGGGGGACAGTCAGGATCGTTGGTTAGGAGCCTGCCATGACAACCATTCTGTAGAGCACCTTTCAGCTGATCTCCAAAGGGACCAGCTGTCTAGAAATCCAGTGAGGTACTGTGCAGGATGGAGCCACAATCCATTCATCTTCACTGTTTGCTGCCATGTGTCCATGATCTACCTCTTAAATCTGGTGCTGGGATTAGTAAAAATCACACTTGGAAACTGGAAAGCAAGATTCAAAGTACCCCTGCTTCCACTGTTATGGAAATAGCTTCCTCTCAGAAATCCAGAAATTGTAGAGCACCTAGAGCTGACTGTGAGGCATGTGTTTGCTCTTTGTACTGAAGGATTTTCCCAGGGAGGTGGGAACTGAGGGCAGCAGTGCCACTGACATGGATTCCTGGGCTTTCAGCTAGCTTTGGTTTTTGCCTACACAGCTGCTGTGAAGGATGTCCAAGGCCCCTAAAGCAGTGAGCAGGAACTTCTTGGTGCACCCTGTGAGCTGCCATGAATGCATTATAAGCAGACTCCCCCAGTGCCATTTAAAGTGAGATTTTCCGTGAGTTTGTCAGGAACCCGTTGGAAGCAAAGCACTGGGTTCACAAGTCTCCTCCAGTTGCCCAGAGTCCCAGGCTCCCCCAGCAGTCAGGACCTTGGCTTCCATCTAGTCCCTCCTGAGATGCCCTCAGAGCTGTGTGTAACTCAGAGCTTGTGACTGACTCCCATTGGCTCAGCCCTGCCAGCACAACAGCAGAGCAGCTAAACTTGTACTTCAGAGATTAAGATCATAATACCAAAACTTGGGCCAAACAATGAGGGAACTCTTGCCTGCAGTCAGGCTATCAGAGACTATGAAAATGGTATAACAAGGAAAATAAATGGGCCTTAGTTTTGCACTAACTCAAACAAAAATAGACGGAGGGCATGTAATGCAAACAAACATAAACAGCCAGAGAGTGTTAGTGACCATTACAGGGCTGATGTCCTGCTGGGGAGAAAACAAATGCTTTTCTAACAGTCAAAAAGAACCTGCACAAAATATTTTCATATGTAGAGAAGCTAAGGAACTTGTAAAAAGGAAACCACAAGACTGCAATAAGTGGCTACACTGGTTCCTGACATAGGTTCTTTAAAGGCTGAAGGTGTTAAGATGATGGAGATGGGTTCTGCTGTCTTCCCTCATCTTTTTATTCCCAGGGGCTAAGGGCCAATATCTCACTTGTCAATTCAGGATCAAAAAGAAATCGGTGACAAGCCCAAAAAAAAACAAAAACAAAAACAAATTAAAATCTAAAGCCCTGAGTGATGTGAGTGCAGATACCACCCAGTGCTGTGGGTGCTGGAGTTCCCCCTGAGCTGCCACCCCATTCACAAAGAAGTGCACAGGCAACAGAACAGCTGTTGGCAACGGGAGGAACAAAGACTTGAGTGACACGGGCTCCTCCTGTGAGGACTCTGGTTAATGGCCATATAATAGCATGTCTCAAGGTAGCATTTGCAGCTCAGGAACATAAAGCTGCACACTTAGTCCTAGAGATCATTTTCCAGTATGTTTTCTTTCTAGAACAAAAGCTCTTGCTTGTTCTTACAGCCATGAGAGTCTGAGTTATTGATTCTCCAATTACTTGTGGACTCTGGTAAGCCTCACTCAGTAAGGTTAGACTTTCCCTCAGTAATTCCTTCTTGGAATGTCTGGCAAGGAAGCACATTGAAAGGTACCACTAAACTTGTGAACTTATGCTGTTGGTGAGAGCTCTTACTGCTGGCAGTACATGGAAAAAAAAAAAAATCAGTGTGGTGATTGGTAACAGACTATCTCCTGCAGTGCTGTGTGCTTTGTGTCAAGTCAGCTGCCCCAGACTTCATCAGCTCCTTGGAAACTGCAGGCAACCAAGAATTTGGCAATACAAGAGTAGTCATTTTCCTTCCTACCACCCAGAAAATAATTCCTATTAAATCTTTGCTCTTTAAGTGCCACCAGCTGTTTGTGTTGGACAGGATGTAGGAAGGGATAGATGGAAGCAGAAGCCAAGAGGATTTGAATAGAAGGTGAATAAGGTCATTAGCAGCAGTGTTCACTGTACCACTTTAGCATGCAAGCTGATCATAAAGTCAAGGTACCTGTGAGAGAGGTTTCACTCAGGTTTAGGCTGGGATTTGTCCTTTTTGGCTTTCTTATTCCTTAAGCTTCCAACCCCATGGAGAAGGACACTGCCCACTTCTGTCCTAGCAAGCCCTGAGTTTAAGTGCAGGATGCACAAAGATGGAAGCTGGCCAGCAGCACTGCAGCTGCATGAAAAAATAGACTACTGTAGTTCTCTGAACTATTTTAAGAACAATGACAATTCCTCAGCCTGTTGGTTCAGTTTGAATAATCCACTGCCTAGCCTAGATCCATCCTTTCCTGCCTGGCTTAGAGGACAGTCTGCACAAGATTAGATTGGATGTTTGCAGTGGGCATCAGCAAATTCAAAATGTTACCGTAATATTCCAGTGAGAAATGAGAGTTTAAGCAGACTGAGGTAGTTGAGTAGTAGTCACATTTCAGTAAAATAGTGTGGTGATGTGCTACTTTAGCCAGTAATTACTGCCATCCACTCATCTAATCAAAGTGAATTTTGAAGCATTCAGGTAGTAAGAGAAATGCAGGTCTCACTGCTTGGCCTGTCCATGGAAGGCAGGGGGGGTTTCACCACTGGCTTACCGGAGCAGAAGCCAGCTGTGTTGGTGAAGCCAAGCCTGCAGACAGATCATTCTGAATGCAAACTCACAGGGCTTACAGCAAAATGGAGAGAACAAAAGTGAAGATAGCAAGGAATGTACACTTTTAAAATGTCCTGGTTGATCCTGTACTAGTGTTCAAAGAAACAAGGGCCCTGTTTGCCTACCAAGGCACAATGACTATAGAAACATGTATAATAACACAGAGGTCAAAGCCATCTCTGGTTTGGTTTGATTCCCTTGAGCTGTGGCAGGACAGAAAATCCAAGTCTGAGCTACAAAGGGGAACTGATTTTCTCAAATATTCTGCCAGACCTGAAAAATATGTGACTTGTAAATGGGCAGCGCAGTAAAATCTGAGTCCTTTTCACTAACCAGCTTGACTGTGTTGTTGCACCTGCTATCACAGTGTGTAAGAGATGGCTCAAAGCAACTCAACCTGCGGTAGCCTCCTCACCTTCCCAAAAGTCTACGTGTACTTTCCCTTTCTGCTTTATTTCAATACTTTGTGACATGTTTAATAATTCATGGGTTGCTTGTGTGGAAATGATAAATAATTGTCAGCTGTTAGCTAACTGGGGGGCTTGTAAATGAGCTAAGCACACTATGGCATTTTGTACTTCAGAAGTGGCAGTACAAGAAGGAATTTTAAATGGCACAAGCAGCACAGCCATGTTGTCACCCAACCTAGGGATACCACATTCATCTGCTACAGAGGACTGTGCAAAAGCAGATTTTGAAAAGAATGCTTGGTTAAATCTACAGCTGGCCCTTGGGAGACTCCTGACGCAATCCAGTCAGCAGCTGGGAATGAGGCAGAAGTACACCATGGCCAAAGTCCAGGAGAGCAGGGGCACACGGACCCAGTATTCTGGGTACTCAAGCATTTTATCTATTCCACGTGGCTTTGTACTGCTCTGCATGTGAAAACTGCTAATTCATCAGGCAAAAAGAAGTGTCTCCCATCAGAAAAAAATACAATGACCCCTGTTAAATGAGTCTTGATGGTTTCCCCAGAAACCAAGCTGCAGGTTTAAAAGCCACAAAGGTACCTTGGGCTGCTTGTGTTCTCTTAATTCCACCGAGAAGAACACTAGAAAAGAGCAGAGCGGTTGTTGCTACATTAGTGACTAATATTAGCTCCACTACATGAGGAATTACTGGGAGATATCCAGCACTAGTCTGAGCTGTGCCAATGGGAAGTCAACAGTTCAAGTATGTACATATCTTTCATAGCTGTCAGTCTTCTGCACAGCAAACTGCTCAGCTCTGGGCCAAAGCTCCAGAGCTTCAATAGCAGGTTAGGAAACAATATTTCAGGTGGTAACTTGAGAAAATAGACTTTCCTGTGAACCTGTACAACTCCAAGTGTATTGTGCTGAGGTGCTCTATCCACGTTGCAGTTCCAGGGTGGCAGCTGTCTGGTTCAGTAACACTTTACAGCAGAAGGAAAAATGCAGCACACGCAACTAACTTCCAATGCTTTAGTTTATGCCAACATTCCATGCATTTCGCATGCATTTGGCAGGACTGGCTGTTTACATACTCTGGGACTAACAGTGTGTAGAAAAGCATTTACAGCATCAGATTTGGGGGAGCTTAATACTGGACCTGGTTTGCAGCTGTTCATCTGCTCTTCCATGTTTCACTGAAATACCTGGCATGGGGAGGAGGAGTTCTAACCCAACCGATTTATATTGTTCTGATGACAAAATTAGTTCTCTTACAACTGCAATGGTGCTGACTAGTTTTAGCCAAGCCAGCAGCTGTCCAGCTGTTGTGCTGCACAGCTGGCCCACCCCCGCAGCCCAGCTCAGCTGGGCACTGCTGCTGCACCGTGGGAGGTACAGGCTGGGCTCTGACACCCTGCTGCACACAGGACAGGATGAGCGTGTCCCACAGCTATGGGAAAGGCCATGTGCACATCAGGAAACACACCAGCATTAAATGCCTTGTCGGTCCCTCCCTCTGCTCTCCGTGCAGCTCTGCTCCGTGCTGGTTCTCCCACCGGCCATGACCCAGCTCTGGAGGCACTGCACTGAGCCACCCCATTGGGGTCAAGCACTGAACTGTATTCCTCTACAGCTTTCCAACTTCCCTCCCCCAGCCTGCCATTTAATGCACAAACCAGATGTCTGTTTGGAGCTTTGCTATCCATCTTACAGCACAACTGAGGCAGTGGATTGCTGCTGAAGTCAGCAATGTACCTACAGAGAAGTCATCTGTACAATCTGCTTTGTTCCTCGACTGCTAGAATTACCACACAAAAATGCCAATGCAGAACTGCTGTGCTTCCTACTGGATTAGGATTAACCCATCCCAAATAACTCTGTGAGAGCAACTTCTTGCCAAATGGGGAGAAAGCCAACAGCCAAAGCCTTGGACCTCCCACAGGGCAGTTTTCCTTCTTCGGGTTAGCTCAGGGTCTCAGGAATCTGCGCAATGATGTCAAAGTGATCAGAAGGGCCTGGGGCTCGTCTGAGTTGGAGAGGAGGAGGGAAGGATTAGTTCTCCAAGGGCCAGAAGTAATGTGCAGCCCTGGCCAGTGACACTGAGAATAAGGCCAGCGCTGTGGTTTAGCCCGAGTGCTAAGGCTGTTAACTCAGAGCCTCGTTGGATCAGGATGTGTGGAGCAAGGGTACCCGTCCTGACACCTAATTTTAATAATAGCTTGTAAGTGTCAGTGGTAATGTCATCTTTAACAGTGAGCCTGAAGAGGATCCAGAAGAGAGCATAATATGCCCTGTTAAAACAGCTAATCTGCATAAAACGTATGACAAGCCAGACCTTTTCAGTTTCATAAACTGGCTGAATATTCATTTTTAAGGCACTGTCCAAATCGGTTTGGTCACAGATAACTATTTAAAGCCCATTTCAAAGCTGGCATATATACCACAGAAATAACATAAGAATGGGGGAAAAGGCAACAATAACAACCCCCTGTGAAAGCAATGAAGATTGCCTCTAGCCAAACCCCTGACGATGAGCATCAGTGATAGCGGCGCCAACTCCGGCACAACATGGTATGACATTTGGTCAGTACTTACTGGCCACTTTTGTACAGGATCGGTGCAGGGCAGAGCAAAAAATCAGACTCCACTGTTTTAGGTTTTTCATCTGAAAAAAACAAATCACATGAGCTTACTATGCTGTGCTGCTTAGATGAGGAGCTGCTGTGTGAACGTGCTGTGAGGTCCCTCCTTTCCTAATCTCCTTACTGGTCAGGTCGTGTCTAGAGCAGGCAGCAAGGCAGCCCAAGATAAGGAACATACAGCCCCACACTGGCTTTAAATGCCAGGTGAGCCTATGTTACAGGGTGTATTTTATTTAACTCAAGTCAGCTCATGCTCTTCCAGAGAGATCATTTCCTAGAACCAACACCATTTTCGTGGAGAATGAGAACATTATTAGGGGGTTCCTGGTAGCTGGAAGATGAAGGTTTGTTTCTAATTGGCTCCATCTGTGTGTACTGCATTCCAGGACTGTTCTGTTAATTGTGATTGGAGTGTCTGTTTTTTTGGTGTTATCCTTTTGAATCTGTCATATGCAAATCTCTTACACTTATAAAGCACCTACCTGTAGAGCACATGTGTCCAGCACAGTACTTTTATTCTGCACATGTGAGGAGAAGAGGAGGGAGCTCTTTTACCTCATGTGTTTGGTAAACTGGGGAAAATTCTCCTCCTGTGTGCAGAGCCATCCTCCCAAACTTTCCCACAGCAGGACTGGTAATTTCTTACAGGGATTATGTCCTGATTGCAGGGTGAGAGCAGATAAATGATCTGCCAGATCTATGTGGAGATGACTGTCCTGCATTTTGGGAACAGGCAGACAGACAAGTAGTTCAGGGGCAGCTGAAGGAGGAGCTGTTGGCATAAATGAGTTTTTCTTATGTGCTATAATCTGTACTGACTGCTTGGCCTAGATTTGGGGCTAGTTGTGAGGTGGGGAAGAGGGATTAGCACATTGCCATATGTTTTTGTCTTAATGGTATGTTTCATAGATTATTTTTCTATCCCACAGCTCCATTTGGCAGGTTTCCTTTCTAGCATTTGGTAATGGTTCTTTATAAATGCAGAACAAGAAACATGCCAAATGCATCTTCTCAAAGCAGAGGCACTGACACAGTGCGGGTGTGCTCAGAGGCTGGTCCCAAAGCGAGCCTAGGTGCTCAGGGAGGGGAACTCCAACGTGAGCACATCCTCACCTGATACCCTCTGCTGTGCCCTCAGGTACTGAGGGCTCTGCTGAGGGACTGCCAGTCTCCTGGAGAGGAGAATGCAGTGACACGAGAATGCTGGTTTTCTCTTGGGACTGTCTCCTTCTTCCTGCTACTGCTCCAAATGCCCTGCCTACCTTCCTGTCCACCCTGGCTTCACTGACCCCTTTTAGGCTTCCTCTGAGACAGAAGCACTTGGAGCCAGCACAGAGCTGTAGAGAATAAGCTTGTGTATGGGGAAAGGACCACGTGAAATTCCGTTGTCTCCTTCCTGTGCAAACGTTTGCTGTTGTCCGTTGCTAAAGAAGTGAACTGGGGGGAGATGTAGAAGGCCCTGGCAAGACCCCATAGAGCAGATTGTGTTTTTATAATCAATACATCACTGTGCCATTCCCCTCCCCTCGTGTGCTTCAGCACACCCCTTCCTGAAGCCAAGAAAAAACAAGCAGCCCAGAGCTGTAGTTGGCAATTCGCACATCAGATGTTAGTGAGTGTTTGTGGGCAATGGGAAACAGAGGTGACAATTGTAATGGAAACTGAAGGGAAATTTATACAAGCAGAACTGACTTGCACAGGCTGCCGGCACCCAGAACTACTGGGCTATCTGTTATTCTGCCAAATTATTGTAGATATTTAACAGGTAGGAGGGATTGGCAGCCCATTCCAGTATATATGATATCCAGGGTAAAGACAAAAATGCACTGGAAACACAAGTTCAATTGGGTAGGAATTTAAGACAGGCTAATAGAGAAATCAGACTGTAGGCAAGGAAAAAATCAGTTGGACTTTTTCTACAAGTTCAGTTTTGGTTGCTTTCCAATCTGGCTGGCTTCTAAGGGATGCTGCTTAGAGCTGGAAGTTGGATGTACTTATCCTAGCCATCCCCTTGAGTTTCTGAATATAAAAACCAAAGTCAGATAAAAGCTTACAGGAAAGTGCCTGTAAAAGGTACCACGGTCACTGTCTGAAACAGAATTGCTTTGGGATGTGGCTGCAGTGAGTCCCACCGCTGGAAGAGAGTGCTGCTGGGCACACTGAGCTGATGAACCATGGTGAAACACAGGGACAAAATACACCTACTGTTCTGACCTGGCCTTGTTCTGTGCTGTTGCAGAAAGAGGGCTGACTCCGTGTCACGCATCCCTGAAACCCACAGCATAGTGGCTCCACACCTGGCACGCCAACCAGAACGGGCAGAGACCGTCCAAGACAACAAGGTAAGTGCCTTTGGGAATTGCAGTGAGATGTTGTGGTCTGGGTGGTCTTGCAGAAAGGGCCCTCGGTCAGTACACTGTGGCCATGGGTTTGTTCATCACCAAACATCTGTCTCCCTGATCATCAGGAGCCAACAGTTCTCACCACGTAATGCCCACAGCCAGCCGGGCTGCCAACACTGTTCATGGCGCACAGCTAATGGCATCTGGTACCAAAATCAAACCCCTGAGCTAAGTGTGAAGTAACTTCCCTCCTATTACTAATCCTCAGCGCTTTCCTGTTCTCCTCTTCTTCGATATATTTCTCTTGGAATTTTAATCAACTGAGGCCATGAGAAGCAAAATCAGTCCCTGCATAAGAACTACAAAGGCAGATGATCTCTAACATCAATACTTACGGATTGTAGTCCCATTCACTTGATAGGTACAAGTCACGCTGTCAGTTCTCCCACCAAGGGTTAAGCCGCTTCCTCTAAGAACAACTTGAAACTCCTCTGGAGAGAAAAGCAAACGCCCAAAATCACCCAACTTCAGTAAGTTACACCAGGACAATTTCAGTTTAGTCTACAATAAAGGAAGCACAACATAGCAACACTTCCAGCTTACTGAGATCTCCTTTTTACTGGAACCCTTGTACTGAATTCTCCTTAGGTCACACTAGGGAAAATCAAGATTTGTTCCCAAATCTTTATCACTGAGGCAGCCCTATGAAACTGCCAGTGAATTCTGCCTAACAACAGAATCTGGGGCTCAGTTGCACAGTAACAAACAATTTCTCAGTGAATGAGAAATCTGAGACTCAGAATGAGAACACTCCCCAAACCTGGATGAGGCTCATTTGTAGTGCCTCATGAAGAAAATCTTTCTCCTTAGTGTACTATTCCTCTGGAAATTGCCTAAGGGCCACACTATATCTGTGAGCTGTGCAGAGGAGGAGTGCAAACAGTTAGTTTACCAGGGCCACTGACTTCACCCAGACAATCTATGTTTTCACAGAAATACCCAAGTAAGATTTTGCAACTACCTTATTTTGACTGGTCTCCAACTATGAGTGGATTGTGAAGCCCAGAAAGAAGACAACCCCTAAAATTTTCTCCAACTCTTATACTTCATAAATATATTTTGCTGCCCAAAAATGCAGTCACATGCTTTACTGCTTACATTACACAGATTTTGGGGAAGATATGGGGCAAGTGCAGAGCAGGAATCATAGGAGAGGGACTGGTAAATGCTTTCCAACTTCCATGTGATTCACCCAAGCTGTGGAATTAGGCCATGGCAGACACCCCCTCTAAGAAGGAGTCAACAGAGAAGGATATATCTTTCTTGAACTCCTTAAGGACTTTTTTTTAAGTTAGAGATGTTTTATTCTAGAGACGTGCAGTTTTCCTTTGGGTAAAACAGGGAAATCACAGTATTGTAATCATTGAATATTCTTTTAAAATTATAAAGACTTACCTCCCACACAGACACTGGATGGCTCCAAATATAAGATCTCAGTGCATGACTGTTTCAAAACCTATTGCAAAGGAGGAAACTAGTCATAAATAGGTTTCGGAGTGCTATTTCAGTGAGCAATATTACTTTAAAACAATTGCTTGTCCCTAGAAGACAGACATACACAGCTACAGGTTTGATTTGCTAAGACTTTGTAAGACATTGCCTGGAGCACACACAGCTCCTGCAGGCCTGCAGAGTCAAGTCTAATTGTTCCTAAGGCTTGGATTAGTTTGTTATGCCTGGGATAGCCTTCAAAACATAATGATGTCCACATCCCTAACCTTATTTTCCATGAACCCCAATCCTCACGTTTAAGCCAAAAATTAGTCACAAGGAGCCTGATCCAAAACCTAATCCAGTCCAAAGCAGTGTTCCCACCATCTGTGGGTGAAGCCAAGTGCACATTATTCTGAGTGCTGGCCCCCTGCCCTCCACAAAGCAGTGCAGGGACGCGCGGCGTTCCCGATTGCGCTGCCCGCCGTCACACAGGGATGGCTCACTTCGGCCTGCCCTGTCAGAAGTGGTATTTCTAACGGGTGTTCAGAAATACTCCACGGAATCAATTCAGGTCCCTGTAACCACGTGCACAGCAGAAAGTCCTGTTACTGTCCCCTCTCTACCTCTATTTGCTGGAGCTGTGTCTTCTGCTGAGCTGCCCTGACTGCCTGGCAATGTCCCTCTTGGCTTACTCTTAACTCTTTCTGCCTTCTTATAGGTACAACTCTTTTTACTCTGTCTACAGTTTTCGCTAGTGATTTCTATTGCTACGCATCCAGGCCCAGCAGAAACAATGTAGTTGCTGCTCTGACAAAAAGCATGCCAAGCTCCAAGAAAGAGAATAGCCTCCCTCACTGAACACTTCCCACAGTTCCTCTCTCCCCACAGACTGTTGTGCACAAATTATATTTTTAGTGATTTGAAACCCATTTGTATTAAGTAGTATTTAAGGAAAATAGAGACCTTGCAGGCACACACATTTGGATGAGACACAGCACCAGAAATCTTAGGAAAGAATGTTGAACTGCAGTTCAGTGCAAGCCAAGCAGTTTGTACGAGCTGAGGATCTTGCCTTGCTTCCAAAAAAGGGCTTTGGCTTTTTGATTCCTATTGCAGTGTGGAGAGAAGTTTCCCGTGGTTTATTTGGCGGTTGGGCAATATTTTGTGCAAAATAAAATACAGCAAGAATACAGCATTTTATTCCTTTGCTGTAACAGCATGTTCTATTTTTTTCCCTGAAGAGTCAGATGAACAGCCCAAGTGAAGCTGAGACTAGAGACAAGCCTTATGTGAAGCACAGATCCAGCAGCTGGCATTGAATACAGTAATTGTGGTTTTTTAGAGCCGCATTATATAGACAGGGAGAACCTTCTGAACCCCTGTCCTGGCCCCATTTGCCCAGTGTCTGATGAAGGGTCCATGTTATGAACTGGGGGTCAGGGAGAGGGGAAGACAATGTGGGACAGGATCTGACTTCCCTTGCAAAGCAGTAGTTCTCTAATGTGCTGCATCCTAGGGTGAATTTTCTAACACTTTGCTTCAAAATGCAATGCAAATCAGGAAAGAACCTATTTGGACATGCTTAACTCCCTTTGGATTTAAGCATAAACTGGGAGGGGTAGACATAACAAATCCAACTGAGATGAAATATGGCCTAGATGAAATGATCAAAAATCATGAACAAAAGGAATTTTCACTATAGGGTTCAGGATACACAGATTTCCTGCATGGAATCCATTTTTACACATGTGCCACTCTTGACTAAAGCAGGAAAATACTGAAAACTGTTCTTAGAAATAACTGCTTTGACAGTAATTTTTCATAATTTTTATTACTGCTGTTCTCTGCTTAGCTAAAGCATGCTGTACTGTTCAGAGACCCTCAGCCTCTTTGCAAAGGGGGTGGTCTGAAACTGCCATTTTGCCCCAAACAAAGCTTAAACTAGGAGGAAAAAAAACTGTGGAACTACTAAAATTTGGGTTTCTAAGTTTAGAAGGTTCTTTTCCACCCTTCAAAAAGCTTTTTGATAGTCCACACTTTAAAGAAACAGAAGGATAATGGTACAGAAATCTGCCTTGTTGCCATAAACCCCTCCCTTCAACAATCAAGTCAGCTTCAAAAGCAGAAATCAAACCTTGTAAAGGATTAATTGGAATCAGGTGGAACCAATCAGAAGCATACAGAGAGCTCTTTGTTTAACCCTTTATAGTCTGGATTCTCTTCAATATCCCCTCTAAACAACACTGAAACACTGTTCAGAACTACATTTTGCAGCAGTCACATAAAAATCAGAACACTCTTTGCAGGGTCCAACCCACAAGCTGTACCAAGCACCAGCCATGTGCATGGTTTGGCTCACAGGGACTCTGCTGCCACAACAGAAAACCAAAAATATTTTCCAAGGCAGTAATCACTGCTTGTGCTTTCACGTGTGGAGAAAAAGCACATATTTGCACATCCTAAAAGAAGGTACAGAAACTTGAGGCCTTGCTTTATTTTTGCTCACTCTTCTGTATCTGTTTTCATCTTTCTTCCCTTTCCATGCAAGCTATTCCTTCCCAGACAGCACAGGGCACTCCAATACACAGTTCATTTCTCTTGGGGGCAACTGATGTGAAGGCATCTTACCCATTTTTCCCGTGATCCATGTGCATTATTTAATATGCCTTCATCCCCCTGCCCTTTATAATTTAAAACTAACTTTAAACTATCCTGCTGTGGAAACCTGGACTGCAAAGTCAGCAAGGTCAAAATGAACTCCACAGAAATCCATGCAACGCTTCCCCTTTCCCAGTTCATTATAATCCAAGACACCACAAATTTGTTATTTAGAAACCTACTGCTCACAAGACAACTTGAAATAATCACTATATAAGGCCATCCCTGGGTAGGATAGTTAAGCACTCTGCTGACATAAATTCAAATAAGACTATGAATTGCCTTAGTTTAACAGCATGCGATGAGAGATTGAGAGAATTTATGTCATCCCCTTGATTCCAAGAGCTTCACACCAAATATAGGACTCTGCTCCCAAGCTCACAAAGGCTTTTCTACCATTCCCCCCCTTTCCCACTCAGTGCTGGCTGGCACAGAGAGAACCAATTCCCCACAAACCCAAGTGCAAAATAGAGCAGAAACCTGTCTGTCCTGTTGTCCTGCAGCTTCAGAATGGAGACCTGTGGAGAAACTACAAGGGTGTTCTTTTCCTTCTGAAGCAGAACTGTGCAGTGCAGGACTGGTTCAGCTGGAACCAGAGCCTAATCAAAGTAAAGAGACCACAGCTGTGAGCTCCTTAGGAACTGTGTGGCTGCTGGAACAAGAGAAGGCAGTGGAGTCCTGCTCTTGAAGGCAGTCAGCCTCTTGGACTTAAGAGACATGAAATCCAGGCCCCAAACATCCTCTTGTTCAACACCACCACAAAAGACCCCTGAGGAAATTACTCCATAGCTCCTCCATGTACAGGACTTGCTACATTGCTGCCACCAAACTTGTTACATTGCAGCAGCCACCAAACATCTAAGATTTGAAAAATGTTCCGGTGCTTTCTAGGACCAGTTGTTAGAGCAGCCACCCCAGGAACACAGCTCATGCTCCACGCTAACTCTGCCACCCGGCCCTGCTTCACAGGGCTGGTTTGAGGCAGAGCAGCCTCCCAGCGAAATCCCTTCTTATGGCTACCTAGTGAATGGATACCGCAGAGTCTCTACAGCAGCTCTCAGTAAAGCAAGTCAATCACTTCAGAACACTTCTGAGAGCAGAAGTTACCAGAGTAGAGGCAGCCCAGATACCCATGGGGGTTTAGAAGCAAACTCGCTGGCACACGCTGCCCAGCTCCCTCTGTGAGCACTGTGGCTATTCAAGCAGGAGCTGCTGGGCTCCAAACCAGTGAAATGGGGGCATTTTCTCTATAAGTCCCACTGTCTGTCACTTGTCTCCATTTCAGGCTATTTCAGTGGCTTACAGGCAAGCATATGTAAATCCTCTCAAAACAGTTGTAGGAAGTTCTTTTATCAAGTACATTCATTCACTTATCAGAAGCTTTATCAGCTTTTCTGTTTGGCACCACTTTTCACTAGTGCATTTTTTTCTTGACCAACCTGACTGTGGACGAGTACTTAAAATCCCTTTCCACTCTCGTGGATTTCTATGCACTTCCCAAAGAAGGTTCCCAAAGGCTCACACAAAGGTCTCAGTCCACCTTCTGATGCAGTGGGTTCCCATTTTTGTCATTACTAACGCATTTCCTCCCAGTAGAGCTGTTTCACAGAAACGCCATCCATTTCTGACCCACAAGTGTCCAAACCGACCACAGGCTCCAGTTTTGTCAGCTCTAAGCTGCAGAAACACCCCACCCACCCAAATCGTGCCAGTAGCACAGAAAGGGCAGGTGTCCCTGCAACACGCTGCAGAAAGGCAGCCAAGTAACAGGCTGACATCAGGCTCCCCAGGGCTTGTGGCCTTTGCAAACTCCACCTCTGTTTATCAATCTCGCCTTGTCAGAGATCTTGCCCCTGCTTTATGCCAACATTTCTTCACATGGCCAATGTGTTTCTGGACCTTCCAGGACCTCTTTAACCTGGCTCTGCTCTGACTCGCTTTTCATCTTTGCTGCTGCCTCTTACAAGTTCTCAGCACTTTAACAGCGAAACAGCAACTTTCTGAGTATTTAGCCTGCCACACCCTCGGAACATACTGTGGAACAGAGCTGTACCAGGCCGCACAGTGTTACATGCAGGCTAAAACAACAACTTTCAGCACTCTAAGGGAGGTCATGTTCCAAGAAATTGAGAGAACAATGCACGAGTAAGGAGCTGTGAGCAGCCCAACTGTCTGGTGACAATTAACAAAACAAGTCAAGTGTCAATTTATCTCACAGAACCACTCGGTTTTGCTTAGCCCCATATGCAGTTCAAAAGTTTTTGGTAGCAGGCAGCACCATAAATCGTAACTTACACGGCATCTGCTCCTGCCCAGCACTGTACACTACAGTGGGTTCAGGCTTTGCGGCGGGTCATCAGTACAGCTGCATTCTTTACTGAACCACCATAATGATTTTAAGTCTAGAAAATGTTCTACAGCTGTGTAAGGTGTTTAGTTCCTGGGACAGAGGTCAGGATAACCAGAAACTGCTGGAGGGAGACACCTTCTGACACATTTTGGTCAGACTTAGCACGCTAATGATTCTGAATAGCTAAGAACTTCCACAGTCACCAGTGGCTTTTACTCCCTACAGTTTCATCCAAACATGCACACCTCTGTTTACATTAGTGCTCTCTGGAAGCTGATCCCAAATCAGACTGCTGTGATTTCCAGGGGGAAGCAGCATGGTTCCCTGACAGAAGTGTATGTCCTGCAATGAAACAAATGCATCCAACTTGCTATTTGCAGAACCAAGTTTTCAAGAAGAAAAAATGTTCACCTTTAAAAAATAATCTTATTTGCTCTACTTGTGTATGGCAAGTAGACAGCAAAACCTGCTGAGAGCACAACATAATCAACCAGAGTGCGTGTGCAAAGATGATATTCCAGCAGTTGTATCTCCTGCTTGGTGCACGGAGCCTGTGCCTCGAGTGCTGCTCTTGGACGGACGTGCTGCCAGCCAAAGTGTGTGGGCACAAGTCAGAGATGGCAGCACAGCCCTGAGAGACCCTCACATGGCAACCTCACAGGCAACTCCAGGCAGCGGCTTTCCTGTGGAGATTCCAACCTCCCTTTCTTTCCTCTCTCCTTTCCAAATGCGGGATCCTTAATTTTCCCTGGGGATGCTACAAACAGAACAGTTAGTGAGGAAAACTATAACCCCAAGGAAAGCATAGCTAGAAACTGTGGTAAATTGAGAACCTGAGTAAAACTGGAGGACCGGTGTTGAGTGTGTAACATGCCACAAGGCTGTGCTTTCTGAATGTGCTGTGCCCAACTCCTCTTTCAGGTGACCACAAAGCAGGCCTCACCAAGAGCTGCACTTCTTATCAGGATATATATCTCAAGATAGAGTGGTAAACATGACTAAGAACTTGTCACTGCTAAACATGGATATGCAGTGCGATAAATGTACTGCAAGCAGGGGGCAGGAAGCGAAGGGCCCTGATAACATAAGAGTGTTTAAATCCACCTGGAGTATTCTATGTCTCAGCTGGATCTGTGCACATAAGCAAAGCCTCCCTGACTGCCAACTGTGACACTCCAGTGCTGTGGGCTCTTTTCTGATGAGGAATTGGCTGCACTTTTGGCTGGTCAGGAATGCCACCGGGCATAGGGGCGGCCACTTAAGTGGCAGGCAGGAACAGGGCTCCTGCGTGCACAGGCAGAGCAGTGTGTGCAGGTGGAGTCTTAGGAACTCTGGTCAGTGCTGCAGGAAGCTGTCCCAGCCTGTGGAACACTGCTGTCCAGTGAGGCCTGTCCCTGGTGAGTTAATGCCTTTTTGAGGCTCATGCCAGCTCCACGTGGAGCTCCTCAGAGGGATGGGTGATGAAGGCAGCATTGTGCTGGTGCTGAGTTAGCCGTGTCCAGCCAAGCTCACCCAGGGGCTCAGTTTAGTTCCCAAAGCTAATCTGCTTTGTTCCTTCTGATTGGCTGAATCAGGACTGGGCTCACCCCATGTTTTAATGTGAGTTTGTTTTTCTATGAGTCACTGGGAAGTACTACTGGCAGCTTGCTTCCTTTTCTTCCCCTCTAACTTGAAACGTTTTTTTCCACTATTGCTGAGGCACTAAAAAGGAAATTAAAGAAAAGCAGAAGGTGTTTAATTGGTGTGATGGACTTCCTTGCTGGTTTTGTTGTAGAGAATGAAATGCCGACTGTCCATAGAGCAGGATTTTTCATACTGAATTCAGTGACCTTCATGGCATGTAAAGTGTACACGTGTGAAATCAGGGTGACCAAGAATTTAAGGTGTACGTAGGCTGGCATGGTTACAGGTTTCTTTCATTCATGAGCTGTTGGTTTTTTTACCTGATTAGGACTTGTGCCCCTAATACTGTGGCAGAGTTAGGCTTTGAAGATACTAGAGGAAATGAATACAAGTAGAGCCTCTGATGTCAGTGATTACACTCAAGTAACCTTAATCATGAACAGGATCTCTGAGTCACAGTCCACCTTAGGCTCTGGACAGGCCAGCTCCTCCATATAGCAACTAATGCTTGAACTCCCTGAAATTAATTGCTTGTTTCCAAAGTGAAGCCTTCCATTCTTTCTAGTGTTGGTTCCACACCACGTGTCTCTGCTGTGTTCAAGCAAACCCTATATTTACTTCTGCAGTGTTGATCTGTGCAGAAAGCCACGAGGCAGCAGGACCACCTCACACCAGACCAAAGGCAATCGATTCAGGGTAACGTGGAAAGAAACACATGCTTTTCTTGGAAACACCATTTTGGTGCTTCTCTCCAACAAAGAGCAGGAACTGCAGCGGTTAATATCTAACAGGCCCTACCTCCCTCTGTTGCCAAACATCTGTGCTAACTGCACTTGGCTGCCAAGCCTGGCCTGCTCCCTGACGCTGCTCCGTGGACAAAGAGCAAGGGGAAGGGGAAGGCTGCTACCCTGTCCCCTATCTAAGAGACAAAAATCCCGGAGACATATGGTCTTGCATAAAATCACCACCCGAGAGAAGCCTGGCACGGTGTTAGGTTAGTGAGAATATTCTAATTACACCAAGGCTGAGTAGTACCTCATTGGCAGTCGCTGAGGAAAGCAAATGGAGATGACAAAACTGTGGGTCATGAGATGCGGATTTTAACAGCACTGGAACCTTTACCCCCAAATTACTAAAAACAACCCTAAACCCATTACTTACCCAGTAATGTAACTAAGGATCAAGAAAAACTGTTACTTTCCATAACAGGAAAAAAGTTGTTCGGCCTATTTATTTTTTTCCCATTAGTTAGAAAAATCTGGCTCCAAGAAACTTACCACTACAGAAACACTGGATTTCATTTGGACCTGTGACTGCTTCCTTTGGAGCAAGTTGTGCAGCATCCCTTACGTAACGGAGCTGCCAGGCAGGGATGTGCAGGGATGGCTGACAAGTCCCATCCCAATCACAGGGCACAGGCACGCTCACACTAACCGGAGCTGTGTCAGTGCCGGTGCTGGCTTATCAAGCTCACTGTGCTCCAGGAGAACATTATATGGTTTGTAATATGTCAGAGAATGTCAAATTAAGGGCTGCACAGCAGTGAAGGGTAGAGCAGAAAGCATTCTATTCCAGGCCATTGATTCCTTTTAACAACTACATGCAGTAATTCCCAAAACTATCTCCTCGGTCTCAATCACATGGAAAACATAGCGCAGTGTTAGTTCTGAACCTTGCACCCAGTGCAGCTTGAAGATTAGACCGTCCAAGGGGATTAAAGAAGATGACTGATTTAATCAGAATAATTCTTTTAATGATAACTTGCTGCTTTTCTTCTCCCCCCCTCCTTAAATGTCTAATAGTTTGCTTCCTGGATTCCCAGTGCATAAACTGAGCATATTTTCTTCCTACAGGAAATGATCCAATTAAGTTGATGTATAATTGATAATGAACCGTTTAAGCTGATTTTGGCCTTGAAAAATCTTTACCGTGTGCAGTCAGCTGTCTGACCCCTCATTCACAGCGGAGGGACAGCAGTTAAGGAAATGGGGAGCAGCCTCAGCACACTGAGACCAAGGCAGTGTACGAGGCAGCTCAGCTCAAGGGATCTGGGCAGGCTGGGCAGAAGTAGGGACTACTTGAAAATCATGTAGTCCCTGATTACTGCTCGGTACCAAATCGCAACCTGGCCCCTGAGACACGAGTGGTTCAGAGAGCAGAGCTTGGTAAGCTCCCACGTCAGGGACATGGAAACAGCGTTCCCCACTGTCCAAAGCTGGAGCACCACCTGTGGCAGTGGGTAAGTTTCCTGCTCTCCATAAATATGAACTCTGCTACCTTACAGCAGGTACCCATGGGAGATGCTGCTGGACTTGTGTGAGTTCAATAATTCCCCATCCCCCAGTGCCAAAGCCAGGTCAGTCAGAGGAAGTGCTGCTGACAGCACAGCTAGAGCAGAAGGCATCAGATTCACAGAGAGAGGATGGAGCACATCTTCGGGAAGCCAGCACGGTAAGTTTTACAAACCTAAAGGCAAAAATTGTTCCTCACAGAAAAGAGCTCTTTGCCTACCTCAACAGAACTGACTCACCCTCACTAGACTTTGGCTTTGTCCCGTCTCGAGCACCACCTCACTGTCCAACAGAGGTTGCGAGCTTCCCTCCCTGCTGACTTTGTGTTAGTAAGGCAAACAGGGACAGGTCTGCTTGTCACCAAGACCTGTCAGCAGCCTGTGGGGCCCCTCTCTGTGCTGAGCACTGGGGCACAGTGACAGTGAGTGTCACCATGCTCCAGATGAGAAGTGACTCCATCAGGTACCAGCTGAGCGTGCTGCTGCCATGTACGGTTTGTGCAGCGGCTCCCTTCGGGCCCCACTGAGCTGGCTGTCACCAACCCGTGTAACTCCAAGGTAGGAATGCATTGCCATGCACAGCGAGTGACACAGGAACCATCCAGCTGACATGGAAACCCCAGGATATTCGGTAGATACCCTTCGCTGGTGTCCAAATGGATCTGAATGCCACAGGGATTTTGCTGACTGCTCTTTGCAAGAGAAGCAGACTTTACCCACCACGCTTTACTAGAGAGAATTTATACTTTTATAGCAGAGAATTTGTATTTGTATAGCACTCCCTACTTACGCCCCTTTAGCCAGAGTCTGTCCCTGTATAGGTGGTGAATATAGTTTCTAAAGGACCCTGAGTGTGTTTAATCCTTTGTTCAGCCTCACTGTTCCCAGATGCACTCCTTTGATGGGTCTAAGTAACTCCAGCCTGGGAGTTCACATCCTGCAAATCCTGAGGTCTTCTCTCCCCAGGTCCCCCCTTCAACAAGAGATGGATCCTTAAGTATCCAAATTTGCAACTCTTCCTGGACAAACTGACAGCTTTATGCTAAGGCCTAGGGTTTTTTCCCCAAAGGGCTCAGCCAACTTGGATACAATTTAGCTTGCATTTACAATGTTCTGGGTGGTCCAACCTCTCAGTTCACAGGACTTGATCAATTTTGGTTTTGTCCACTACGTTTAAGGTCGGGTTTCCCACGTAAAATGAACAAAAAAACCCGAGCACCTGCAAAATGAACAAGCAGAAAGAGCTTAGCAATTCTATTTATTATCCTTCCCAGGTAGAGCTCTTAAGAAACTTATAATCCTTCCTGGGTAGATTCCTTAAGAAATTGTAGCAATGAGAGATAAAGGAACTTTAGGCTGACCCTTTTTTGAACTGATTACTTCCTCTAAAGTTTTGCACGTATTAGTTCTTGTAGTCTTATCTGGTAAGTTTTCGTGGGCTTTCCTAAGTACAAAATATATTTTAACTTCCTGTATTAAGTGCTGTCAAGTCACTTTAGTATAAAAATGTGTTTAAGTCTACTTAGAGCTGTCACACACTCTAATAAGGTTACTAAAGTGAGTTCCTTTAATGTAACTTTTAAAGGCACGAGCCTTGTCCAATTCTGCCTGCAGAGACAACCAGACAACTTTCACTCATAAATCAGCAGGACTTGTGTTTAATTAAGGGTTTCATTTTCTTATCTAGTACTGAACTGCCGCATGGTGACAGGAACTGTGCCCTCCCCAAGCCTTGCAGTTCACACTGCCCTGGCTCGCTCACGAGGCCACACTCCGTGTAATTACCAGCCAAACCCCATCAGTTACTGTTCCTGAGAGTGCAGTAACTCGCCTTCAGCATTTTGCTTTTAAGCTGTAGAGTTTTGCTTAGATTTATTCACCCTGACAACGCTGTTTAGTTACGACTTCGTAAAGTTAGGTATTAGCAATGCTGGCAGAGTGGGAGACTTCACAAAGCAGCCCCCTCTTCAGAGTTCTGCACAGGGCTTTGGAATCGGTAGTTGATGTTATTCAGCAGAAACACATGGTGTGATGGTGCTTAAACCCTTCCCACTTCTCTGGAGTTTTATCTGAACTTAAGGTCAAAAACTCAGTGCGAGCTCTCCAGCATCTAAGCCTGGGCTACTGTAAATGCTCATCTCGACTGTCTTCCATGTTAATCCCTGGGTACGATTAAACATATTTCATGTATCTGTCCAGAGAAAATAAACTGGAATAGGTGCTTAGATTGCAAGCAATTGCAAGAGCAGGTACTAACAGACGCTCTATGATAAAGCTCATCACTTTACCAACAAATGCAGTTCAACTGCTCAGCTCTCCTGGAATAGGGTACAAGATATAACAAGATAGCAGCCAAGAAAATCTCACACCTGGAGAGATCAATGTAGAAGAGGCTCCTGCATCATTCCTACTCAACAGTTCTAGGGTGTAGTTTTGCTCAGGGGTTTTAATTGCTGTGCCGCTGCCATTTCTGAAAACTGTGATTTTTCTAAACAAAAATTGTTTAGCAATGTTCACTGAGGGTTTCACAACTGCACCTTTGACTCTGCACTTCGAGAGATACTCCTGCTCATTTGTGACCTGAGTATCTCATTTTCATCTGGTTTAAAATTAGTTCTCCCTTTTAGAAGCATCTCTTTGAGTCTGTATTCTCTAGCTAACTTGCAAACTGAAATGAATTTATAATAGTAACTAAAAAGGAAAACTGTGAATATTTCATGTTCCATTTGATCTGCTTATCGATGTTATAATGTTATGAGAATGATTTGTCAAAATTATTTAAAACCCCTGCAAAGAAAATTGAGTTATAACTACAGCATACAAAAAAATCATGTTAATTTAGCCACCAAACATGCATTAAAAAAAAAAACACAAAACTCACACACAAAAAATCCAACTGAAACAAAACCAAACCCATAGCTGTGGATACTTCAATCCATGCTCTGTGGTAAAAGCCAAGTGGTGACATGCTTGTTGAAGCTGCAGGCTGTAAATAAACCCTGGACCAACTCATGAGTTTAGTCTGCAGGGGCAGACCTTGCATTTAAGCTGTAGAACTTTTCCTGTCAGTGCTAAGCTGTTACCTTAAAACAAAGTGCTGCCATTCAGTGTGTCTGGTCCTGCTCTACAGCTGTGATATGCACACATCTGGGATTTTTACACTCGGGTTTTTCACAAGTGCCAGAAGAAGCTGGATTGAGGCTTGTGCAAGCACCACCTGCCAGATCTTATCAGAAAAGCTTCCCTCACTGCCCCCAAGTGAAGGTGCTTGAAAGCCCCTGGGAGATATAAAAGATGCAGGCTGACACTGCTACTGCCCAAAAACACCTTGGCTGAGAATGGGCATCCTACAGCTTGTGCTAATCTTCATGTGCTTGAATTCCAGACTCCTCAAGGGACTGTACTCCTGCTGCACTCCTGCTGCTTCCTCAAAGGACAAGAGGAGTAGTGGAGAGACTTGACTCCTCGGAAGGCTCCAATCTGCAGGTCAGTGACCCTCATTGGAGGGGAAACACTGAACACCAATGTCTTTACTCCTCGATCTGGTTCTGCCTTGACATACACATTTTGAAAAGCAGTATCCTTGGAAACATAACATAATCAGCTGGGGCTAAACATTCAGCTCTCATAAATAAGCCTAGCACTAGTGGCTTCGAGGTTGCATCATTTGCACCAGCAACACAGCTGAGTCCTTTAAGTCTTTCAAGTGACGTAGGATGAGATTTTTAACAGTAAAGGTTTTAAGCAGTACCATGTGGGGTGCACTGTCTTTTCAGGAGAATAAATGTCAATGCATCAAAAGGTTGATTATCTCTCTTTAGAATGTGCAAGGAAGATTCTGAAATTACATTTATTTTAAGCAATAGAAGGAAAAGAAGTTGTTGCATTATGACATGCACAAAAACCACTGCTCAAGGGAAGTGATAAATTTGTGACTGTGTAATATCCTGTATGTGAGTCGTATCCTTTTGTTGTTTAAAAAAAAGGAAAGGGAAATAGATGATAGTGAGATCTCTCTCAGAAAAATAATTCCATTTTTGATTTTGACTTTACTTTTGCCAGTAAGCCTGTTTGCACTGTGCTGCCTACACGCAGCAGCAGCACTGTTAACCTTGCATGAAATACGCAGCCTTTAGTTTAAAAAATGTTTCTCTTGCTTTGATCCCTTCTCGCAAACCACAGTAATCAGCTGAATGGCCTCATCTCACTGATGGGAGCTGGTCATGCCATGCTCAAAAATGGAACTGAGTCTTATCACTTACTGGGATAACAAGTGGTTAAAGTCATGTATTTAGAATGTTTCTCTGTATGTGAAGATTTGGACAATTCCTAAATTGCACTTATTCCCCAGGATTTTAACAAGTTCTTCTCAACTCTCCCACAGAAACAGTCTCTATTTTTTCCAGACTAAACCCACAGCAGCCATTGCTCAGAGCATCCCTCCAGCTTCCTGCACGAATTCCCCTCTCCTTGTGAGAGTCTTCAAACTCTCCACAAGGTCTGAGCATGAATAACTGCAGGAGGGGCAGGCAATGCTGATTTACAGAGTTGCATCTCTTAAGCATGAGGGAACTTGAACTTTTGCAGTTACTGACTTAGGAATTAGTTCTACCTAGAAAACTAAGCAGGACTGGAGAATGCTGTAATCTTGAGGAAATGTAAAACCTATTGCCTGGTACTCACAGAATTGATTATCCCCTTAAGTGCTTGGAATCCTCCAGTGACAGGGAAGACTTGCTCTTTCACATCAGCAATTCTTTCCAGCTTTGGAGAGAAAACACATGCAAACAACATGAATCATCGGGCAAACTAAATTCATCACGCTGATTTTCACCCTTAAATGTAAATGGGTGTCTAAAAGCAACCCTCATCAGCTCTTCAAAGAGAAGGAAACTTGAGAGCTCTCTCACAGCTAACTATGAGTTTTCTAAACAGGAGGACTTAATAGTGCTGACTGCAGCTAACAGAATGGTGGGTAGCCATGGTGGCAAAAATCATGCTGAGGAAGCCTTTAAGGGCTTGTATCTTGGCAGTGATTTCATAACTGTCCAGAATTACCTTCCCTGTTTGTTCTGCCCTCCACTAAAAAGCCTTCCTCTGCACCTTCTGCAGGAAGAGCCTTTTGTGTGCGTCTCTATTTAAGTCACTTTGATGGAACAGACATAGCTACAGCATTCACTGAGACACAGCAACTCTGGAAGAGCTTTCAGTCAATGAAGAACATGGATCCGACACTCTTTTCTTTATCCCAAGGCTGTTAAATGCTGCTTGAACCTTGTCTACAGCTCCTCTGTTCACGCAACCAGCACCCTGACCCGACTGCCGTCCCAAGGAGAGGGGTTTGCCTGCACCCTCTCTGCTGCCAGCTCCCAGCTAGCAAGGGGATTTCCGACGGGTCTCCTCGGCAGTGAGCGCGACACCCACTCTTTCTATTTATGTCTGCATCCACATCTGAGTGCGTTTCCTGAGCCAGAGAAGACATTATACTGCCTAATGTAAGTAAAATTAATTTCCATACTAAACATAAACTGTGTAAAACCCAGGTACTGCCTAGTACGCTAAAGTATTAATGTTCTTATTCTTACCTGTTCTTGTTCAAAATCCTGGACACCAACACAGTAAACTCTCGCTCCCAGGTCTCTGGATTTCCTTGCCTGTCCCATAAAAGAACAGAGGAATAAGCATTTTTTTATTCAACAGGCAGCACTCAAACTTTGCAGAATATGACGTGCATTTCCAGCTCGTGCTCACCTCTTTCTCTGCATACAAGGGAATCTGACCATCTAGCTTGCCATCTGTCAGTGCAATGATGATACTAGAGAACCTCGAGGCTCCTTGCTTCTCAATTTGCACATTGGCCTGAAACCAAAAAAAAAATCATCCAGCTTAAAATTGCACCTGAACTTCTAACCAGAATGCATCTTTTAAGCATCGAATACAGCAACTGAAATAACTCAGCCTCATCCTCAAACCCATCCCTCTTGACAGTTCTCTGCCCCCCTTGAATTCACTACCAGCTGGGAAACCCCTCATTGCTCCTTTCCAGTTGCCAGTGAGGCCATCTCAAAAGCGCTGGGGTCACTAACCCGTCAGTCCTTGCTAACACTCATTTCTTCCAGGGCAGATCTCTGCAGATCCACTGTTACAGTTTATTTTGCCACCTCCCAGATTTCAAATGCAGTCAGCAGGTTCCAAGATACAAAAAGAATGGCTTAAACTAATTTTTTCTTTTTAAACAGCAACAAAATTCTCTTTGCCCAGCTTTTCAGCACACAGATCTCAGTCACAAACATGGTTCCACAGGCACAGAGGAAGAACCAATTTGTCTGTAACAGTGAAAGCTTAGATCCTCACCTTACCCCTCACCTTCAGGGCCCGGGCTTTCAGCAAAACTGCGCGGTATACTTTAACTAAAAGAAATATAAGCAGTTGGGAACTCCATAATTAAGACAGTCCAAAATTAAGAGCATTTGTCTTGCAAATGCTGCTCTGTGCAGTAAAGTCTCCCCAAGGAGAGCGCTCTAGAAGATGCCGCAAGCCCCACAGCCCTCCAGAGCTGCATGTGACTATTTACCATGTCATTGGTATGCTGGGTTAGTTCTGAGATTCACAACACAGACCCGCGCTCTGCTGCGAAGGAGCAAGTCAGAGAAATTCCATATGGCAAATTTCTGTGATGGCTAATCTGCATGGGATTTGCACAGTGTCTGGGCAACCCTGGGACCACTTAGGCAACTAGAAAGATTTGAGCATAACAGACTGAGGCATACAGTCAATCCATTTATGTTACAGGTTGTTAACCAAAGGGTGAGAACACAGCATGTGTTGATTGCAAGAAGATGAAGAAAACCTACCTGTTTTAGTCCTTCATGTATATATGTCTCACCTGCTGGTATCACCTCCTCCAAATCCTTAAGACCTTTCTTGATTTTCTCTCTGCAAACAAAAAAAGGTAAGAGACTTAGTGTGATCTGAAATGGGGAAAGGGGGCAGTTTATCAATTGAAAACAGTATTGATCCTAAAGGAGATCTGAAATGAAAAGCTGTAAATTAAGAGCCTTTAGCTGAGATCCCACATGGAGGCAGACTGTATTTGTGACAGAAGTGTGGCACTTTGGGAACAGGTATTTCAGACCTAACTAACTAACACAATATGCTTCAGTAAGTCAAAGAGCTAGAGCTGAGGAAAATGTTCAGGTGGAGCAGATATTGCAAAGAGGTGGCAAAGCCTCAGCACTACATAGTCCAGTGGAAATTCTGTTACATTAAGTCTATTTTGCTCAGCTAAACCAACTTTGCATCCAATCACACTGCAACTGAAGAACAAATCCTCTAAAACAGCAGTTCTATCCTGACCGAAATCTTCCACGTCAATATGCAGGAATTTAATTGGGTAGAACTCAATTGCAACAATAAAAATTTTCACCCTTAAAGAAATAAATAGCAATAGGCGAATCCAGCATTTGCAAGACACCTTTTGTACCCAAGGAAAAGGAGTGAGATTGAGGATAGTTTCTCATTTTCGGCTCTCACTACTTTTCTGTGTGACCTTTGATAAGACGTCACACTTATGCAGGTCACAGCTCACTTAAATTTAACAGGAGAATATGGTTGCACTGTGATTTCTCACGGGCACTCTAGCAGATCCATCTGCGAGATGCTCACTGACTATGGGGATGAGAGTGGAGAAGCTGGTAGACAGCATGACAGGAATTATTTCCAGTGAAATCGGCACAAGTGGGGAAAAAAAAGGCAGAGAGACTTTCCTTGAAAAATCAAATCTGGAGGGTCTTGAGTCTTCTGTAAGCACAGTTCCAGTGAAGTCCATGGAAAGTTGCGGTAGGAAAGGACAAGTGAAAACTAAGTTGGGACAAAATTTGGGCTGGAATATATAGAACACTATGACAAACCTAGGTGAGAAAGAGGAACCCAGCAGGGGTGAGGAGATGCAGGAGAAATACATCACAGGATGCATGAAAGCTTTCCTCAGGCCAGACCAAATGAGAAAGAATGCATATGCCACACTGCCTGAATGCCACCCACTCGTCATTTGTTCCACGGATGGGCTTCCTCTATCTTTAGCAGCTCTGTTCTAAAGTACAATCCGTAAGCTCCCCATCACAGGATCGTAGAACCGGGGAGAGGAGGGGGTAAAAAAGAGAGAGATGTGGCATTGAATGTATGGAAGGGAACAAGTTATGTAAGATAATACAATCTGTTTGATCCAAATATTTTATATTCAGCATCTATAGAAACAACTTGCAAGTGATTATGTATGAACGCAGATTATAAACCACATAGTTGGAGCTTGCCAGAAATGAGTGGCAGCACATCACAGGCGTTAGTGCTCTGCTGCCAAGAAACAAGCAGCAACTCAAGTCCCAGTTTTCTGAAACAGATTTCATTTTGCAAAAATAGCTTTTGTACAATCAGTTCGGTTTTATTTATCTGCAACGTCTTGTGACCCGGTCACACAGAAATCTCTGGTGTTGCCAGGCCTCTGCCTACAAGGGGTTCCAGGAAAATCTTTGGCAGCATGAGCTTTTTTAGCTTCGTTTAATCAGTCATCATGTCTTTCCTCAGGGCACAGTCACACTAGACAGACCCAGGCCAGATGTGAACAAGCTCCACGCATGCTCTGAGTCAGTCAGGTACCAGCGAGTCCTGGTCTGGATGTCAGCTGCCCAGTGTGGGTGCAGGACTTGGGCCCAGCAGCCAGCAGGAGAGGTGGGCTCTATCACACTAAAACCCACCCCTGGCCAGTTTAGAAGGGTGGGCAGGGGAGCTCATGTCTGCCTGCACCACTCTGATAACGGGACTCTGCAGTCAACCAGCCACAGCACTTGGGAACCCCATTCCTGCTGTTCAGTGCTCTCACAACTTCCCTTTCTTTAGTTTCTGTAACTACTTTTGGTAGCCACAGAAATCCCCAGAGAAGGCCTGGTTGTGTAACTCATCTGTACCGAGACAGCAGAGTCCTGCCCTTGGCTTGGGTGCCTGGACATAGAGCAGCACAGCTCGGGAACAGTAACAAAGGCTGAGTGAGGGGCCACTGGCTTCATGGTGCTAGTTAGACACAGGAGGGAGGTGGAAAAGGCAAACAGAATCAGCAACTTGCAGCCTGCCTGTGTTTGGGCTGAGCAAGTGCAAATTTAATCTCTCTTCCCCACTGAGCATACACTGCAGCCCATCTCTGTGTTTTAGCACAGACACAACTACTTTTTAATAGCTATCCCCGACTCCTGTTTCTCTAAGCTGTGTAACTGCCTCAAACAGCTCTCGCAGCAGCAGCCAGGCAAACGCAGTTGGTTAATACCCATGCGGTTTCCAGAAGGGGTGTTCTTAGCTCCTCTGGGTGAGGGACAGTGTCCTGTATGTCTTTCCCATGTCACATTCCACCCACTGGAGTGCTGGAATCTTGAGTTCTCTCAGTGTGTTGAGTGTACAAGCACTGGCAGCAGAGAGTGGCTCTCACTGAGCAGGTATTTATGGTGTGGAATGAGGCTGTGTGCTGTCAGGCAACGGACTGATCTCTAACCAAGGAAGACAAACAAAACAGGTACTTGGGGTTTGCTGCTAAGAAGGAAGTACAATAAACAGGAAAACACCAACTTGTTCGTGAAACCAAGAGGGAGGAAGTGTTCTTTGACTGAAAAGGGGACCACTCTATCCCTGACGATGTGTGGGGTTTCCTTTCACCAGTATGACAACTCACATCAGCCTCCTCAGATGTGTCATTTGGAGGATGTGTCATGTTTTCTATGCCTCTTAAATACTACAAAGGGTTTGGTTAAATTATAATAATTACTCTGCTTCAAACTTGAGGCCTCCTGCACGGGCTCCAGGTGGAAACCACATCAGTGGCCGGGCTCCAGGTGGAAATCACATCAGTGGCCAACTGCTGTACTTCATGCACCCCACAGAACACACTCTCTGCAGATGGCTTTACTTTGGCAAGCTACTTGGATCCAAGCGCAGGCACAGCTCACATGACTGAGGCTCCAAGCACATCCATGTCCTACTCACCCCTGTGAAACCAGGAGCAGTCAGTGCACCACCAGGCTATGGACAAGCACAGGATGGTACAGTTGGTCACATACTAAGTACTCAAGTGTTCTATCTTCCCACCTTCATTAACATAATCTTTTTATTTCCAGTAAGAGTTTCACCCAGGCAAAGGCAGCAGGGCTAGTCCTGGCCACTGGCACCAGTCAGTGCTGCAGAAGCAGGTTTACAGAAACCAGCACATTGGCCAGAAGAGAGCACAGGCAACGCTGTGCCAGCTGGATGGTATTCGTGAGTGTATCTGCTTTCCCGAACCACTTGCTTTCCAACACTGAGCCCCAAATGTGAGTACACCAATCTTTGTTTACCACTTAGTGCACAATTTCCAGCTGAACTTCACAGACGTGTGTGTCCCAAATGGGCTGTAACCACTGTGAGAAGGCTTTTCCATCTGAGTGTTGTTATTATTCTATGTATTTGTTACAGCACTTTGTGCACTGCGATTAACAGTGACTTCTGTTTCCAGAGTTAGTCACAGAGTATTGTTCAAAGTCACAAAATATTTGGGAATTCAGGGGCTTTGGCACTATGGTGTGGCTTTCTTTATATCCACAGCTTTATTGTGCAGTAAACCCAGCAAGACCTTTGTGCAAACAACCAGAAGCCTAAGGCTTTCAAAATAAAAAATACTGCCTTACTTTGATCTAACTGCTGGGAAGGAATTGTGGTTTTCTGACATTTGGGAATTAGCAAGTAAGTGAGGGCAAAACCATGTCTGCTAGTCCAGAGTGCACACAACAAACTGAGGCCATAATAGCCCATAATCACCCACACACACCCATCCCCAGAACTGCACTTAGCATCCTCATCTTCTGTTGGGAACAATAGGAGTCAGACAGTTTCAGTGATTCTCCTCTGTTGACCTCTTTAATATTTAAAAGGACAGCTGTTCCAACTCTATCTATCCATTCTTGCCTATGTACATATGGTCACAGTTACTAGTCTCCTTCCCATCCTCCTTATAATTCCTCCTGAACAGTAAGGGTGGCACTTTCTTTCCCCTGCCACACTCACAAAAGCATCAGCCAACCTTGCACTAAAGCCAAGTCCCCCAAGGGAACCCACTAGAGCTCCAGAGGTTCTTTCTGTGCTTTAAACACAGCTCTATCCATGGCTACAAGCATGCCACAGACAGGCAATGAAAAAGGCACTTGTGTTCCTGTGGCAGGGCTCCAGCATCCTGCCCAGCATTCCAAGTGGTCTGTGTGCTATCAGTGCTGGCTCTTGTGCTTGATAAGGAACAGGCCACTGACAGGCTTATTTTAATGGAGAGAAAGGACTTCATTGACTTCAGCAGGCCTCAGAACAGGCTCAAGTGTCCTCTTCTGACCCTTCTCAAGCCATCTGGAAGTGGCTGTTCTCAAGTCAGACCACTTTCCAAATGCTAAAATAGGAGGGACTTAGAATTGGATTTTTAGGCATCTTGGATGTCAGCTACATTTCTGTAAGCTTAACTCCTGTCTGTTGCCCATGAGAGGTCTTTCAGGAAATCTTGTACTTGCCCTTATGTATTATTTAAAACAATCAAACAATGCCATAGCAGAAACTAAGCAACTTTGGCAGACCACATTTTGCATTGACCTACTAAAGGAAGCAAAAAGGAAGGACCATCTCACTTCCACCCAGCCACAGTTAATTGGAATTATTCCTAAACGCTTCATCCACATTTTCAAAATCCAGAAGGTTGTGTGCCGCAGTAGGTTCTGGACAAAGGGGAGAGGAGGTCGTGTTGGTTTTGACAAGGCTGAGAGAACACTGAAGGACTCTCGACAGCAATGCCACTGTCTGCTGCCAAAAGCACTCATTCCACAAGATCATTTCCCAATTTGTGTGATTCCAATAATTATTTCTGCAACTTTCTCTTCTCTACCTGGTTTCCTCCTTCTGTCTCCCCTCACTCATCCTTGAGCTATCCTAACTGCTAATCCTTACTTGCTTTAGAAATCAGAGTGAGCAGCCTTGAATTCCAATGCCTCTGAAACCATCAACTGGAAAAAGAGTTCAGGCACATATGTACATCATCACGGTGCCAGGAAGACATCACACCCTTCAAGTGGCACCAACTTCACTGTTTAAACCAGAATCTGAAGTCATATTTAGGAAATACAAACTAGAATACCTACCTTATGTGAGATTGCAGGAAACATTTATTTACTTTATGCTTTTCCTAGAGATGAAAAAAATCCTGAAAACTTATCTACGGATATGGCTTTACAACAGTAAATGCAAGAATCATTCTCCTGCTGGGCCAAGGGAGATGCAGAATCACACAGAGATGAATACACTACTGGTGTTGTTCTGCAAGGCAGTGGTAGAGTTAACATCAAGGATTTGTTTCCCATCATTCCACTTCTTCCTTTTTTACAAGGCTATCCACTGATACGGTCACCAAATTAAATCAGCTCTGCATGGAGGCTTCACGACTAGCCACCACTTAGAGGTATCAGCTGTTGTTCTGTTACTGCTCCTCTGGTTCAGTAAGAGCCCTTGGGGGGATGGAGGGGGAATTTAAAAGCAGTGCACTAACCTGTCTCCAGTGAGCGGCATGATGACGTGTGCCTGGGTGGAAAACACGATAAACGATAATCTCATCTTGGGGCTTTAGAAAAGGGAAAGAGGGAAAAAAATATATGTCAGAGAAACGTACAGCTGCACAGCATTTCATTCGCTTGTTCAGGCTTCATTCACATCATCTTTACCCTCCAGCTTCCTAGGAACATCCTTTTGAACTACAAACACAAAATGAGAGGAATTAAAAGATTTCTGCCCATCTTTTCCTTACTCAGGTGCTTTGAGAACAAAGTAGCAGAATTGCTACTCTCTCTCACTCAACTAGAGTCCAGTGAATTCCCAGGATATGATCTCTCCCCACAGAGAAGGTAAGGCACATTCCTTGGGTATTGTTGTCGCTGGTGTAACACAAAGCCAGGGTCACAGATGCAGAATTCCCCCTGCTCTCTGGGTATTAACCACAGACACATTTCCCCTTTTTTTCCAGGCTGACACACTATCAATTTCCAACTGTGCTCTTTGGTCATCAAATCACTCCAGTCACAGAACCAGTGCCTGATGACTGCCTCAGCCCCAAAAAAGCAGCATGTAAACTCTTCCAGAGTGAGTCTGGTTTTGTTTCGGTGACAGAGTTGTGAGACTAGCAATCAACTTCCCTAAAAGTATCCAGGGAAATGTCACAGTAAAATGCAATACTGTATGAATTGATTTTTATCAAGGAGTTCAATCTTTTTTTAAGAAGCTAACCTGTCTCTTTGAACAAGGTTACAGAGAATCATGCAGTTAGCAGTGGAAAATGCTTAAGAACTGCCTGATGCTCTGAAAGCCCAAGACAGGAACTTTACTAAGGTAATTTGTAACATTTCTCCTACTTGCTTTTAATTTTTATTCATTACAATTCCAATACGTTCAGTAACTTCATAATTCACTGTATATATGTATCAGCATTAATTAATCAGGTTCATGTTCATAAGGACATAACACCTGTAAAGCTGAACGACCCTACGTTTTCAGTTCACTGACGTCAATGATGCAACTTCAAATTATTTGACATCATGGGAATGTAAGTATTGCAAGTCTGCACAGAATTGCACAGACCTTGGATTTAGGATCCATCCTTGCAGTCTATCCACAAAATTCTGAGATGCCCTAAATTAAATCAGAATCGAAACCATGGGATTATCTATCTTTCTAGTTGCAAAATACTTGCAAACTCAATCTGTGGTAGTTGCATCATTGCCCAGTGATTACTGTGAGACTTCGCTGTTTGAGATGCAACTCTGTGTGCAATAACCTCCAAGTTATGTTTTAGCCAACTTCTCTTTAGGCCACCACAGAATAATCCTCTCCGTGAGCCATCCCATCCCTACTCTGCTCCTCGGGACACTGGCAGACCTCCATGCAACTGTTGCAAGAGGGAGTGTCACTTGGCTGGAGAAGATGCTGAACTGAAAGACTTCCACTGAACCAGCACCATACTTCTCAGGGAGGGCAAACGTTTTACCACTTAGTCCAAAGAAGTGCTGCTTCAGTATCTCCTCAGGCTCTATTTTTACATTTTTTTTTAACTCTAGAGCTCACAAAACAACTTTTGAAAGTTTCTGTTGTCCCTCTCGACAGAAGTTTTACAGAAGTTTAAAGATTTGCTTTTACAAGATGAAAATAAGCAGTGTTTAATTATATAAGCCTAACTGTATCCCTTTATTAGCAAGCCAAGATCACAACTGCACACTGCACTGTTTTCCTTAACAAAACCTACCACAGTATCTCTGCCTGTGTATTGGAGGATTCCTTTGGTTTATTCTGAGTTTTGTTGTGAGTTTTTTTTAAAGCAAAATGCTGCAACCCAGCAACCCTCAGTCAGTCGAGTTTCACAGCAGCCGTTTCAACGGGAGAAGGACTTGCCAGACAACACTGCTGGCAGTAGCAAAGTTGATTACAGGTATGTACAACAAATACATTGTTACATGGCATGGGCTCCCTCTGGGTTTGAGGTTTAACACTGTTCTCTTCCTTCTGATCTGCACCATATATTTACACATAGAGAGACCTGCTGCTTTATAAAGATCTCCAAATGCAGCATATGAACAGTACTCCATCAGAAATGAGGCACGTGGCTTATGGAAAAAGAAGTTTAAAAAACTATCAAATCACATCTTAAGAGTAATTTTAGAGGCTAAATATTTAAAGATGCATATTACCACCTTTTCGCTGAGCTCCAAGCACGAAAATAAAGTGCAAGTTTCCAATATTTTCCAGCACTTGGGGTCTTAGAAGCCAAACTTTATGGTGTTTGTGAACATCCCCTAAGCTTGCAAAAGCACGGGAGGGGTGTTTAACACAGCCCAGAATCACCACAGCATCACCCCGGCAGCACCACGCACCTCACAAATCTTTCTGTCAGCTGACGTACAAAATCAAATATCTCATGCCAGTTCGTTGCCACGCTCCCAGACCTGAAAGGGAAAACCACGCACATAAGCGGCCTGATCTCGGGTGACATTTCAGGGAGAAACTTAACAGTATTTGCTGTTCCAAACACTTGGAGTCACGGCCAGCCCGGCTCGGGGGGCGGCAGGCGCCGGTAAGTTTGTCGCGATTTGTCGCCGTCCCCGCCGTGAGGCGGCCCCGGCCCTACTCTCCCCCCCGCCCCTCCCTGAGGGCGATCGCGGCCGTCGAACTTGCCCACAAAAGCCCGGCCGGCGGCGGCCGCCGCGGGACGAAGAGAGGCGACAGATGCTACGGCTTTCGCTCCTCCAAAATGTCCGGCCACCAGCACCCCTCCGGGGAGAACTTCCGACGCCCCCGTCCGAATCCGCGACCCGCCGGCTTGCAGCGAGGTCCAGCGGGATTCGCGAACTTCCCGCCGAGCTCCTCTCGGAGAGTCCCCTCAGAGCCCCTCAGCGCGCGCGGCCCCTCAGCGCCCCCCCCCCCTCCGCGCGCGGCCCCTCAGCGCGCAACGGCCGCCCCGCGCGCGCGGCCCCTCAGACCCCCGAACAAAAGCGGCGCCGCCGCCGCCGCCCCCCCGCTCCCCAATGGCGGCGATCCCCATCTCCCGCCTCTCTCTCTCTCCTCCCTTACTTGTCCAAGACGAAGTACATATCGAAGGCTCCGTGGCACGACGGCTCGCCCGCGGCCGGCACGGCGACGGCGGACGGCGGCAGCAGCGGCAGCAGCAGCAACAGCAGCTGCAGGGGCACGGCCCCCTCCATGGAGCCTGCGGGCGACGGAGAGCGGAGGCGGGCGCTGCCGTCCTGCCGCTCGCCGGAGTGGCCGCCTCTCGCCGCCGCCGCCGCGGATCGCCCGGGCCGGCCCGGCCCGCCCTCCTCGCGCCGCCTGGGGCGGGGGACGGGCCGGGCGGGCTCGCGCCGCCCCCGCTCGCCGTGGCGGTCCCGCGCGCGGGCCCGGGCCGTGCCCCCCCCGGGAGGGACACTTGGATTCGTGTCGCTGCCGGCATTCCCCAAATAAATTTAATGTTATGGAGAGTCGGGGGGGTTGTGTGCACAAACACCTCAGGATTGTGGGGGTTTTCAACAAAAACGACAACAGAAACTGACCTGACAGGGATCATGTGTCTCCCATAGGCCATGGAGGTGAATCAGACACATCGTCTGCTCCAAAAAGGATCTCGAGGTTCTTCCCTCCGCAAGAGGAGGTGGGGAAGTCAGAGTCATCCTGCCAGAGAGCTTTCCTTTCATCCCATTTCATCCCATTTCCTGCCCTCTCTGGATGGTTTCCTGAAGCCACAGTGCTCTGACCTGACATGTCCATGTCAGAGTGCCTTCTCTGTGCAGATCCGAACACCAAGCCAAGCATCTGTGTGATGCAAGTTGGAAATTTCATGAAAGTCCGTGGACCAACAGTGATTTATGTCAGCCAGAAATCTGGCTCGTGAAGTTCTTAATGTCTTAGAGCAGCGAGGCCAAAGGGTAAGCAAGCACTGTTTTACAGTCCCTGTGGACGCACAGAACATGAAAGATTAAGGACAGAGCAGCCTGTGCTTTGCCAAAGACCAAACCAAAGGAAAGGCCGTGCAGTGCCACCTCTCCCTCTTTGCAAAGGCACGTGAGACAGAAGAGTAGGCTTGCTGAGCTTCCCAAAAACAGCTGCACTCCAGCTTTCTGAGCTGCATGAGTCCTCCCCAAGCCCTGAGAGCACTCGCCTTGTCTGGGAGTATGTGTCACGTTATCCAGATGTTGGAAATCTTGCTTCAGGCACATGTGACCCACTGGTTGGAATGAGCCACTCCTGCCAGTTTGCTCTTTTCTTGTTTCCAAGTGTATGAATTCCTCTTTTAGGCTGTGGTTTCTGCTGAAGTAGCAGATAAATCATGCCTGTTTGCTGGAATGGCTGGATGAGAGGGAGATAGGCACAGAGGAGGTACAGGGCAATGGATCGTGGCTATTTGCTTGCGTTTGGTTTCATTCGCACACGGGCCCAGAGCCTCCTTTCCCGGTTCCTAGAACTCATTAGCTGATGCTTGGCTCTGTCCCAGCCTCCTCCAGCATCCCAGTGCTTCGTAAACCTTGGCCCAGGGTGCCCAGCCCCAGTGGGATGGGCGTTTCTCACTGTGTGCACACAAAACCTCAGGAAAGCTGCCTCCTGGAGCTGAGCTGATATCTTCCTGATATCCAAGGAGCTGGATGGGGCATTAGCAGCTTGCCAGCACTGAGACAAAGATCTTGTTGCAGCAGCAGGAGGAGACTGCTCGTGCTCTTGACTGCATGGAGGGAACCAGGCTGGCTGCACTCCTCTGCCACTAAGTCTCCTGCTGCCTCTGGATGTTGGTTCCACATCTGGAGAAGCAACAGGTGGCCCTCGCTCCTTGACCTGTTGGTCTGGAGTGGAGCTTACAGGACCTCCTTTACACTGGTTTCTTGTGCTGTAGTATTCCCTGGTGGCTGGGACAGCAAGGAAAACAGAGGGACCGTGGGGTAACCATCCTTGGTCATTTAAAACAGAACCCTTAAATAAACACAGCTTCAAAGTAACCCAGCACTAGAAGCAGAAGTTTTCACATGAAAGGTCGATGTGCAGATGAACACAAGTACACTGCCAAGATTTACTGCAGAGAAAGTAGTAAACAGAACAGCTTACAGCACCTTTGGGGTTATACAGTTCTCTCCTTTGTCTCCAGCATTTGCAGATGATCTCCACACATGTTGTCATTTAACATCCACCCACTCCCACCTTTTTTTTGGCCCAAGCCAGTCGGGAAGACCTCAGGCAGGCTGTGTGAGTGCCAAACTGAACTCGGTGTGTTTCAGGAGTGAGCAGTCGGAGCAAAAAGTCACCCTCAGTGTAAGCTGGCTGTGAGCCTGGCCCAGCCTTGGGTCCCTGGGAATGCTGCAGCAGAAAGGTGGAGTTTGGGGGGAGGAAATCCTCATTGCTGTGCTGAGGATCAGAGTCAAACAGCAGCTCGGCAACCACACAGGCTGCCTTTTCCATACAATACAGAGGGTCAGGAAGGCTTTGTTGCTTGATATATCCAGTTCTGGTCCAGGATACCTCTGCTCAACAGCTGTGAGCCAGCCTGCTTTCTGCAGGATGCTCGACAATTGCCAAAATTTTGTCTGGGAAAAATGAAACCTGGGTGTGTCTGTATGTGCGGCTGCAGTGCTGATTAATTAAATCTCCTTTCTGACTAAGGTCCGGGATTGCTGTTCTACCAAATGCTCCAGGAGCAGCATGAAAGGGGGGAGCTGGAGGTCCTGCTCCACAGCACTGGCACCAGCCAGCACTTCCAGACGCCCTGAGCTGTGCAACCCCAAGGTCAGGTGATGCTGATGGGAACCCTTCCATTCCAGCTTAAAACAGAATTTGACTTAGGGCAGCTCACAGAAAAATATTTTTCTTCTCCCCTCACAGGATATGAACCACACATGGAAGTCTCATGCTTTATAAAAAGATAGAGAAAACAGAAGGACCCCATACAACATGCAGGACCTGTTTGGGAGCTGCCTCCTGAAGGATTAGGTACAAATCCTTTTTCCTTTACAGCTGTAGCCTCCTGTCTGTGCTCATCCTGTAAAGCAGTGTAGAAATGAATAAATAAAAAGGACAGCATTAAGTAACAAAGGAACTCTCATTTCCCTGTGGTGTTGCATGCATCACCCAGATGGAAACTATCTGTCCAGACAAATTTGGGAATTATGCAAGCTCAGAATGCCTGAATAACCCTTCTTTTCCAAGATCATGAAGCATTCTCAGTACCCACTGAAAATACACATGAAAACACAGGGGGGGAAAAAAGCCCTCAACTCTGAAAACTAGGAAACATAAAGACTAGCAGTATGGATGAGGGAAGGTATAAATGTGGGAATACAGAGTAATGACCCTGCTGTGTGCACACTGGCTGATTGACTGCCCTGAGGAGCCAAGGATGATCCCTGGGATTCACTTCTGTTTCAGCAGAGGTGGAGCAGGATCCATTATTCTTTGGTGTGGTTCTCTGCTGGCTGGTGCCCTGCCCTGGCACAAACCACCACAGAATAAAAATAAATCCCTCTTGGCCCAGGAGAGCAAAAGAAAGCAGGACAGAAAACATGGAAGTCCTACTCTGGCCCAGGAGCTGCTGCTGGCTCAGAGCAGCACCCAGGGATCACCGGGGCTGAGAGTTTAGCACAATTCTAGAGTTGCAGTGACCCTTTTTGGTCTTGTCAGGAAACAATGGCCCAACCAGAGGAGGCAGAGGAATAGAGCAGGCAGGAATTCTGCCTGCAGAGCAGTGCCCCCTAGAAAAGGGGCAACACATTTCTGAGGCGCGTATGGAGAAAAATAATTTTTAAAAAAGCACAGGTCATGATTCCACAGCCACCCAGTTTGTGACAGTTTTATCATTAACTCCAGAGGAACAGGCTCAAACCCCCCTGTGGTGACAGAAATGTCACTTGTGCTCACACTGGGTGAAAAGGGGCTGATGTTTATCCATCCAGCCTGACCCCTTTGCCGCTGCAGAGGAGAGAGAGGGCATTGTGCTGTGAAGTCCCTTGTGTCCTCCCAGGACCAGGGGAGAACGAGGAAAGAGCAACTGGGAGGATGAATGATAAAACAACTGCTTGTACTACTGTTAGGGGGCAACTAGGTCAATATTTACAGAGGAGCAGCGGGCTGCAGCAGGACAGCACGCCCGAGCCACGGTTGGGTCAGCAGCCCAAAAAGCAGATGTGCCAATTTCCTGTCTTTGATGATGATGGGCCCTAATTACACCAGAGCTGTGGCAATGTCCTTTCTTGTGTATGACCCCTAATTTGGTTTCATGAAGTCATCTGTGCCAGGTTCTTCCGGCGTGCAAGGCTGGGTGAGTGACAGTCCCGGAGAGCCATGTGCCCCACAGCAGCAGCGTGCCCAAACAGCTGGCCCAGGCTTTGACCCAACACAATTCAACTGAGGGCCAACCAGAAGTGTCTCTGGGACTTGGGTCTGTTCCTTGGCTTGCTTTACCTCCTGCAGGTTATCGTGCCTGCTGATGAGGAGGTATGGGCTGGGGAGACATTCCGGGAGGGATATGGGTGCTCAGTAAAGACCAGCACTTAGAGAACTTGTTTGTTTTTGGGGGGAGGAATTTTGGACTCGGCGTAAAAACCTACTCCTCCGTGTTCTTTCGCCAGGGAGATTTCTTTGCTGGCATTACTACTGGTGCTTCTTTCAGCAATTTTCCACCACTCCTTTCCATGGTTTTTGACACTTTATTTATATTTTTTCCCCTTTTTTCCTCTTTTTTTTTCTCTACCCATGATTTGAGGGGTTTCCCAGTTTTGGAGTTTGCCGGTTGAGCATTTACTTTAGTTGGAACCTGCAGGTTCTGCTTTCTTTAGGTGAGGTCAGTTCTCTAGGTTGCTTTTGGGCCCACCTGCAGCTGCCAACAGCTGTTTGTTGTTCCCTAAATGTAGGTCTCTGTTTATAAGGGCTGTACCTGGAGGCTCCCCTCTTTTTTCCTGGGGATCACCTGGGCAGCATGCTGCTGCTGGTGGGAGAGGGTTGCGCGTGGGAGCTCAGCACAGAGTGTGGAGGTTTGCAGAGCAGCAAGAGGTAGAAATACTGTTCCGAGGACATCAGGGATGTGCGATGGGAGCTTGGTAGCTAGTTGTTACCTGGTTCTCCATATGCCTGGGGGAAGCAGGTGCTGTCAGGAGGAAGATATGGGACTGGAGTCTGGCCTGGTGGAGCTCTGTGGAGGAAAGAGCTGAAGAAGGGGTTGGGACTGTGTAGCAGCACCAGCAGGGGCAGATGAGGAGATGTCAGACCTTTGGTGGAGCTTCTATCATGACCTGCCTGCAGGTAAGAGCCAGGACACAGGAGAGGAGGGCTGGCTGGAGGTGGTGCTGCTATGAGAAGAGGTGGAGGCTCCAGAGTGGGGCTGGGTGGCAGCTTGTGGCACCTGGAAGCTGGGGAAGGGCTCTGTCTCTTCTTTTTGGTAGCAAGTGAGGGAAGGAGCACTGTGGAGCGAGGCTCCAGGTGTTGGGCATGCAGGGCAGGGTGGTGTGGGCAGGAGAGCCCTTGGAAGGGCTCAGAGAGCTCAGAGGTTCTTGTGGCATGGCCAGCATAGGAGGTGCAGAGCCTCAGAGTGTCCTTGCTGGTCCAGGATGCCATGCCAGCACTGAGGGGGACAGATATGGGCTCTCTGGGGGATTGTCCTCTGTAGGTACAGAGATCCTCAGGGACAGGTGATGGGCTGGCTGCATGCCTGAGGCTGGGAGGAGGAGCAGCAGAATGCAGAGGAACTTTGTTACCACAAAGCCAGAGCTGAGCACTGGGCAGGGCAGCCCAGAGAGGTGCAGTTGGCTCCCACAAGGGGTTTTAAGGCCTGACTAGTAAGAGCCCTGAACTTTGGCCTGGACTTGGTGTTGATCATGCTTCGAGCAGGAGGCAGGACCATCAGAGGTACTTCCCAACCTCACTGGGGGATTTCCCTTCTTTCATGCAGATCTTGCACTCGGCTGCAGTCCTGTGTTCCACTGCCTTGTGTAACGTCAGGTTACTGAAGACTTGTACACCGACCTGCAAACTCCAGCCAGACCTTCCAGAGGATGTGCTCAGTGAAACACCACATTTAGCAGGTAGGTTGAGATTTTATTGCAGTCAGCTCCTGGTTCTGCTCCTTGTCAGACTGCAGGGCAGGAAGGGTGCGTGTGGGAGTGTTTGCTGGCTGAGTCAGGGCCATGCCTGATTATTTACCAGCTGAGCCCTGCCGGTGACTCCGTGTACGTCAGCCTCACTTGCCCTGTTCGTGTGAGCTGCTCCCCCAGCTGCCTGGATGACAAATGCTTCTGTACATCAGTGTGACTGTGCTGGCCCTCAGACGGGAGTGAGGTATCTGGGATGTATCTTATCTGACTGGTGTTTACATCTGCATGACTGAATTATTTTTTCCTCAATTTCTCCACACTTAAGAAGTTTAACTTGCACTATATGGTGAGCTGTACTCATGTCTTACTGTCTGTCATCCAAAAGATTATCCTTTTCTCTTCCTGTGTCTGGGCAGGTAGGGTGGCTGGAGGTGGAGCAGTGTTGTCGGGATTGCAGGCTGTGTTTCCAGCAGCGGTGTTGGCAGAGCAGCAAATGCAATAGCCTGTAAAGGTAGGAAGGGTCACGTCCCTTCACCCAGGGATGAGCAGGTGAAGCGGCTTGGTAAGGGCTTCATGTTTTCATGGATCAGCTTATATGCGTGTAGAAGGTGGCATATTTGGCCTTGCTTTGTGGCAACATGTACAGCTGACATACAGTAATAGTCACAGAAAAAGAACTGTGGTACTAAACTGTCATCCCCATGGGGCAGTATTTTAGTGTTCGACTTGAATTCTTGTGGTCTCTTGGCTGTAAAAAAGACTTTGTACAGGAAATGTTTTGTTCAGCAAAGTTAAAGCAGAAGCACAATAGCTTGTGGTACCATGGTACCATAGCACAAGACATATGTAGTGAAGCACTTAGAACAGGGAGGGGCTTCAGTCCCTGCTGAGGATGTGCGAATAAGACTTGGTTTAATTCCCCAACAAACTCATTTCCTGAGTCGGAGACGATTATGAGTCAGTGTGCTCACTTGGGCAACTCACCTGGTGGCACAGACAAGTGTGCACAAGCCCCTCAGCAGCTCCCTACCAATCCTGTGCTGTCCCACCTGCACAGCTACTCTGAGCTGGAAATGTGGCAACTGCTCATCAACACTGCCTGTCCTTATCTGCAGAAAATAAGGAATAACCCCCATAGATCCTGTCCTATAAATTGAACTGTACTGATCACAACTCTCATGAGCCATGTCACAAACCCTGGTTGAGTGGCAGGGAAAGGCGTAGATGAGTCACCAGCAGGGAGCCAGCCCCTTGCTGCCTGCCCCAGGGGAAGCTGTACACACAAACATCTGCCTGCTCCGTCCTTGTCTTGAACCACAGACATGATCCCTGAAAGTATAGTCTAACACTTTTCCAGATGGGCAGGTGACATTACTGCATGGTGTGACACTGAATGTGCATGTCAGGAATATGTTTCAGTGAGAGCGCTGAGCAGGGCTGCTGTTGCCTCAGGAATAAACAGGAACATGGATCTGAGAGATCCAAGTCACCTACAGATTACCAGCCAGGGTGGGCATCTGTTAACAAGGGTGTGTGACCACAGCCAAGGCAACAAACCTTGCTGGTTAATAGTCACTTTTCCAGTTTCACTAAGTGTGAACATCAGGGGGAAAAATACATATGAGGAAGTGTGGGGCATATTCTGTATCCTGGCAGCATGGGGAAACTGAGTCTGTACAACATCCCAAGTATCTGGGTAAATCACCCAAACTAGCCTTCAGTTGTAACTGAAAAACAACATAAAAATAATGAGAAGTTTCTCTGGGACCTTGACTTGGGTTTTTCCCCCGGTTCTGCCTTACAGAAACATTTGATGTCTCTGCTACTGTGTGGTGAGAGACAGTCCTCATCTCTGGCTGGAGATTTTTTGAGTGTAAGGTAGAAGGGCTCACAGCTCTGTATCTTATTTGTAAAGTTCCTAGGCTTCCTCAAATAAGATGTGTAACTAAAAACGCCAAACAGAACACTGGGGAAAAAAAAACAACCAAAAAAACAAAACCCAAACAAAATAGGCAAAAGAAAAAAAAAACAAATCAGTTTCTCAGCTGTTATGCTGAGGGAATTTTCATTCAGCATCTTGTAGGAAGTGTTTCATGTCTTGCAGAATGAAAGTTACTGAATGTAGCTCATCAAGGCAAAATGCTGCAATATAATTTAGAAGCTCATTAGAGATCATAATCACAGTGACAGATGTTGGTGGGAAGTAGGAGCCATCACAAAGAAAAATAGGGAGCTGTTTGTCATGAGGGTGTTAGGTACATCATTTGGGGACATTTTCTGAAATATCTAAGGGGTTTGATTATCACTTGGAGGTTTCCATCTAGATTTCTTAGTGCTTAAATCCATTGGAAAATAAGAGTAAAGCTCTCAAATACTGAAAGGAGTTTTCAAGACTTTGCTTCTAAGAGCCATATATTGAAATTGTGCATAGTAACCCATGTTAGAATGGTGCATGCCTTTCTCTTAGGTGAGCTATCCATGCCACAACAGCTTCGTGGGATGCAGTGGGATGGCACCTGTGCTGCGAGGTAGGAGAATTGTGCCTGGGTAGGGAGCCATTAGAGCAGCTGGATTGTACACGTAGCTGGAGCATGGGCTTGGCAGCACATGCCCCAGATAGCGGGGCTCTAAGCAGCTGCCAAAAGGTGTTACTTGGCCTGTTACCAGGGTAAGTGTGAGGTCATCACAGACTTGGAGATGTGTGCCCTTCCTTTGTGCTACCCACTTCCTCTTGGTTGCATCATCAAGATTGAGACAGATTTTGCAGGAAATCCAACTGATCATGCACACAAGGAGGGACTCAGAAGTGAATGCCAGGATAAGAGGCGTGTGTGGCACCTTGAGGATGGAGCAGAGGTCTGTCCACCAGGAAATCCCGGGTGGCAGGGCCAGAGCGGGGTGTGAGCCCCCATCGCCGCTGCTCCCAGGTGCTCTCTGTGCCGTCCAATTTGGGAGCGCAGAGATGGAAAAAGGCCCAGTGGCCAGCCTTGGGAAGTGGAGCTGCAGGGCCTCAGTGGTGGAAGCAGGTTAACAAAATCACCATTAGACTGTGCTGGCATGTGGGCTCGCTGGGGTATGAAGTCACCTGACGGAAGCACTGCCCAATAGTAGAAATTCTCTAGCAGAAAACGAGCTTTTGTTTCTGCAGTGCTGTTCTTCTGAGGTGTTCCATCTGCTTTACAAACACTGACTGAGCCCAGCAATGCTTCTGTGAGAACAGCATCTGTAGTGACAGCTTCCGGCTGTCTAGCAGACAAGAGCACCCAGGTGCCATGGAAAACCAGAGAGGGAATAATAACCACCCCATTTTGCCAAGGGAGGGATGCTCATGCAAGATGGGAAGGGACCACCTAGTTGGACTGTTCGACAGCTGAATGTCCCTATGTAGGGACTGAAGATGTGAGCAGAGAGTGTGATGTAAGATCATACGAGCAAATAGAAGAGGATAACTCCAAATAGTTCAATTAATTTCACCTTTGGAACGTGGGCTAAGCAATATTTCCAAAATAAGTTGCTTCTGACGATGATCTTTCAACTTCTCTGTTAGGAAAAGCTAGCAGGGCCTCCTGCAGAGGAGAGCCCAGCAGGACCACCCTGGGGCCCAGTGTGGCCGTGCCCAGGCCTGGTGCCAGCTCTCGTGGCCCTGGCAGGGCAGGAGGGGTTGCTGTGTGCCACAGGGCACAGAATGCAGCCAGAGCCCGGAACTGGTACTGTGGCACAGATGATCTCCATAAACTGTGATGACATTAATCTAATGTATGCGTTCCCCTACGAATGTGAATAGCAACAAATACAAATCCTATGCAAATCAGGCCCTCGTGCAGTATGTGCAAATGGCTGAACATCTGAGGACTCAAATATTATATCAGAAGTTGTTCGCAGACATGCCTGTTCCAAAATTTGCTGTTACAGGGCCCTTCTGTGTTCCCATGGGAACCCTCAGGTAAGGAGATATGTGCGGCTGCTCCCCTTCAGCTAAAAGAAGTTTGTGAAGCAGAAGCTGGGTTCTGCTGGGTTCTTCCTTCTTTCCCAAGCCTGCAGCTCCTTGCAGATGCCTGGCTGCCTGGAAGGACTCCCCCCAGCCTCTATGGTCCCCTTCCTGGGGGGAAAGGTGGATGTTAAGGGTTCCTCAGAAAGGGAAGTAGTACCCTCTGCCAACTGGCAAAGAACAAGCGCTGGCACAGGCTGCAGGAGAGCAATTATTCTCTCCTTCCACAAGAGCACATATTGGAAATCCCTCTCTCAGTCGTTTCCTGGCTCTCCCAGCTGTTCTTGCTGCAGCCCAGGTGCCGAAAGGGATTCAGATGTGTAAGTGCCCCCAAGCGGGATAGAAGCTCCTGGGGATGGTGTCTCTCAGGTGAGAAATCTTTGCCTCTCCCCACAGAAAGAAGAGGGAAGCAGAGGGCAGCTGAGAGCTTTGCCCAAGGAGGACAGAGTGAATTTACTGCCCCTGTGCCCCCATCCAGCACCACTGGGAATTCAGTTTGAAACAGGAAAAGAAAAAGGTAGGAATAAGTGTGGAATGCGTGAGAGCCCTAAGTGTGAAAACAGGATGTAAAAATAGTCCATGTTTTTTGGGCTTTTTTTTTTTTAAGTGTCTGGGGAAAGCTCGGGAGGTTTTCACAATGGAGCTGGATCTCGTAAAATAAGAGTGTGACGGATGCAGCAGGGTCCATAGAAACATCCCAGGAAGAACAGGGGAAAAATAATGCAGCAGCTCATGTACAGGCAGCCAGAGGTGATGCTCCAGGTGGAGGGACCAGGGTACAGAGGTGTGGACCTCAATGAAAATAGGTAGCAGGAGAGGTGTAAGGATGTGTTATTCTAGATATAGAGCTGCTCAGGTTGTTCTCTCTCCTGAAGCCATGGTTGCTGTGCAAGAAGGGGGTGGGGTTTAGGAGAGGAATGAGCCTATCGAGGGTGTTATATCCCACATGAGCACTGCTCTCCCTTAAAACAGGCCAGATTTTGTGGTGGCATGGGGAGACTGCAGATGGGAGCTGTGCATGGCCCTGGAGAGGGGTCTGTCCTATCAGGGGCGGTGGGTGTTCATGGCTCCAGAGAGGGGGTGCCTATGGAGAGAAGGAGTACCTGCTGCGTTCATTAGCGTGGGTTTGGGTTTTCTCTGCCGATCTAGAGCTCACAGATGTAATGAGCAATGCAGAAGTACAACGGTACCCCTTCCAGCTTTCCCCTCACCATCCCCTCTGTGTCCTCAGCTGCTCCAACAGTTCCAGGTGAGGGCTTTCTGCTGACTTTTGTGCTGAGAGAAAATAGTCTGGTGTCTCTAACACAGTGGCAAGTTCTGTGGGAGGAGATCACATTTACTCTTGGCCTGAGCCAGCAACTACTCCATGTATAGCCCCCACTTAATGAAACACCCCCCCCACCTCTGCCAGCAGGTTAAAAGTTAGGGCCAGCAATCCCTGGTATGTCGATAAATCTTGGTCCTTAGCCCATTAAATCCCCAGCCTGCTCGTTCAAGAGGGATTCACAAGAGGTAATACAAGACTGACCTTTGCTCTGCCACAAACGCCGGTGCACATGAACCTGCTCAATCAACGGGCCCTTTTTTTGGCTCCCTTCCCTCGGGGTAGTTTGTCTTAGCCTGTGGCTGCAGGATCAGTGCAATGTCCTGTCAGCACAGTGAGAGGCATTTGGCTTTCCCTGTCCCCTCCTTTGTCAGCCCCGTCAGGTGGTTTTCCCAGGGCTGTCCCCAGCTTTTTGACCCTGTTGGACTGTTTTTCCCTCTCCCCATGACTTCTTATCTTTCAAAATACTCCGTGATTGCTGTAGCATTGATTTTTACTGCAGTAAGGGAAAAATGTGGCTTTTTTTTGATAGCCAGATTGTATGTTTGTTTGTTCTTTTATTTTTGGCTTCTTAGGAGCTTTTTGCCACTTTTCACTTTCTGATTGTCTCTTTTTCTAATCCTGGCACTTGGACTCAAAGCCAACATTTCTTATGGCAACTCTTTATCACCTGCTGGCTAGAACAGAATAGGAAGAAACTGCTCTGGCTGAAGGACCTGTGAAAGTAGGAAAACATAAAGGCTTATTTTAAGGTTTTCTTTTGTGAAATAGAATAGAAAAAAACCCAATTGTTTCTATATGAAAGACCTGTCTGCATGCAGAGCTCTGGCTTAAGCTTTTTAACAGAGTATTTCTGTAGCTTCAGAGGAGCAAAGTGGGATCCCAGTTCCTGTTGCAGAAGGAAAAATCTACCAAAAAGGAGGTACTTGAGCACCCAGATGGTTTGCAGTGGGGGCTGGCAGGAGATAGGAAGTAATGAGCAGGTCTGATGTGCACAGGTAGAAAGTCAAGCAGATGCTGTGCTGGGAACAAGATGCCCATGAGGGAGGTTGTGCTTGCTGAAATGGGATGCTGCAATGTAAGACTGGCAAAGAAAGGAGCAGCAGTCCTTGATCTCTTGGGAAAAAGGCATCTGTGTGTCTTGAATAATGCTGTCATATCTGGACATGGCTGAATTTTTTCAGGTCCTTGTAGAGATTTTTACCAGGAAGGTGTTCAGGAAGTCATGGGTTTGCTGGTTTTGACAGTGTCAATTACAAAAGCAATAGACTGAAAATGCAAATGTTTCTCGGAGGCATTCCTATTTGTCCTTTCCTCCTGTGGCTTGCCTGTTTTTTTGGTGTCACTCAAAGCCGTGGGATGCTGAGCACTGGCCCTGGTGATGTGCAACAGTACCACTTCCAAGGTGGGAGGGAGCTGCAGAGCAACTCGTGAACATGTTTGATCACTCCCAGAATTTCAGTCTCCTTGTACACTGATAAACCGAAAGACAGAGGCAATGGTGGCAACAGGGAATGTTAAAATGTTTGTTGTGAATGGCAAGGCTGAATGTTAAACAGCAACATTTTGAAATCCTTCATCACAGCAAGATCCCAGGCGGAGATGACAGGCTCTCTGCGGATGAGAGGAGCACCCGGAGTAGCGCTGCCAGAGATGGTTAATGGGATTGGGTGTTGATTCCTGTTTACGTGCCGGTGCTGGCTCTGGAAGGAGGGCTCCTGCCTTCTCAAGGGGGGTCTGAAGCCTTAGTGGTGCAGAGTGCTGCATGTGAGCTCTGTGCACTGCCCTGACACTCTGGCCTCAGTGCTGCCGGCCTCTCTGGGGACAAGCCTCCAGCCACGGACCAAGTCCGTTGTCGCTGGCCACTGGCAGAGCCTTGGCTCACTGGGACTGATCCCAGCCCAGGTCAGAGTTCGGCATCTGCTGTCCACCTTGGACCACGTGTCTGAAATCATCTGTTTCCTCCACAACTATTGTTTCCTAGGGCCTGTTCCCAAAAGCTTTGTCAGCCTGCTTGATTTGCATCAGCCTGTGAGCGGGGCCAACCCACCCGTGTTCCCCAGGAGGTTATTCCTGGCCGAACAGGCTTCACTCTGCACAACTGATCTGGTTAAATGCACTTCCCTTCCTTGCTTTCATTCCACTAGTTAGAATGGGCACTCTCAGGCTGCTGAGATAAGGTCTGTCTTTGTTCTGATGTGAGACTGTTTTGTAGGTACACAGTCACCCCAAAAGTGTATCCTTGAAAATAGACAAAATGCCTTTTCTAAATTGCAACTTAAATTGATTTTGATAGAGAGGATGGCGGAATCATATACAGAAGAAAAAAAAAATCTTTTAAAATGAGAACTGAAGCAAATATAGTTTAGTAGTATACTCGTTACAGAATGAACAGCATATTGTATGTGCTGTGTTAGAGGTATGTTATGAATAACAAAAGCACTGGAGCATTTACATATTTGTTTTCAGAAATCCTGGCAGTTGGATTTCACTATTCTGTGCCTCTTTGCCAGAATCACTAAACAGTGGTACATATGGCTTCTGAAGTACCATATGCCGTGGAAAACGTTAGCTGATGCCTATACTGATGCGACACGCTATAGTCTTTATTTAGATTTTTTTGCAGTTTTGAACAAAGAATATTAGATCATGCAAAACATTGTGCAAGCAGTATGGAGTAGTACATAGAGGAAAACATAATACATTGCGCCCAGAGAAAAGCCAACTAAGAAAAGGGGAAGAAAGGGTGGTGTTGGGAATTAGAATGTGCACGTGCCAAGAAATGCATGAAAGGATGGGACATGGCTTTGTGCAGCCGAGGCAGGAGGTTTTTCAGTGCTTGAAGCAAAGAGTCAAGAGCCAGAGCTCTGTGGACATGCAGGTTTTGAATCAAGTCCCCGTTCTAAGAGATACTCCCTGTTCCAAAAAGCACTTGGGCTTAAATTTAAGTACATGCTTGAAATCCTTGGAGAGCAAAGGAAACACGGGCATGAGTGCTTTCCTACAAAAACCCTCCTCATAGGAGCAGCAATAACTCTGCTCTCTCCTGCTTCATTGTCTGAAAATAGTGACAATGAATACAATGAGTCACGTGAGAAACACCTTGAAAACGGAATGAAACAAAGTTTCCAATGCAGTAAACACAAAGCCCAACCCAGAATTAGAAAATTAATTCAGGCTTTTGTGTTGACAGGAGCTTTTAAAGCACGTTTTTCCCCTCTATTCCGCCAGCCCTTACCATTGCTGCCCTCACATCGCTGATGTCAGTGGCAGTGCCAAACCCTGAAGGGAGCCTGCTGCCGGGGCTGTCAGGAGCAGCCGAAGGAGGAGGTGGCCCTGAGGGGAAGGAGAGTAGGGAGGTGTTTGCCACCACCATGTCTCCCCTCCGGAGCAGCGCCCTGCTTTCCCCTTTCCCCTCTCTTCTGGCTCCTCTGTGTGCAGACCACTGCCCCGTGAACACTTAATAGGCTTAACTTTAAGCACCAGAGTAGATCCAATGGGATTACTCATGTATTTAAGTGAAGGTATAATGTTTGGAGAGGGGGGAGAAGCATCACATCTCTGCCTCTTGATTTGGTTTCTGCTCTTAAAGCCACCCAGTTCCAGTGTCTGAGGATAGAAGGTTGTGGGATTCACAGAGTCCCTGCCAGGAGTGTGTTGGTGTGTGTGGTACAGCAAGTGTCAAACCACGTAAAGTAGGAAATTGGGGAAATATAATTTGCAGACATGACTTGATTGAGGCCAACCAACTAATCAGAACAGAGACAAACCCAGTGCAGAAACAGAAGGTGGATAAGGCTCAGCCCGGAATGCAGCCGGAGCAGAACGACTTCCTGGGGAGGTGGGAGCAGAAGCGAAGGGCTCACAGCTGAGCTGTGCCGCAGATGGCTGGGCAGGGGATGGCGGGGGAGCCACTGCCTGTGGGAAGAGTGTCCCATCAGCCTTGGGCAGAGCACGTGTGGTGTTGGAGATGGGCACCACCATGGAACAGTGTGCTGGCCGGGGGGGGGGACAAGTGGCTGCAGGGCTCTTAGGGGGCTTCAGGAAGGTATATGTGGGGATTTAATAGGACAGGTAATCGCAGAGAGACCAGTGCTGGGGGAAAAACCTGTAATTCCCTGCCCGGCTGAAAGAAGCAGGAAGAGCACTGCGAGCTGCTGGTGGTCTTTGACAGCATGAGCAAAAGTAGTGGAAGATTTAAGATACTGAGGCTGTCACAGGAATTATCTGAGAGGCAAACACTGCGTGCATGTGTAGGTAGCATCTTACATTTTATGAACCACTACTTAAGTGAATGGAGGTAAACAGAAATAGAAGTTGGAGTGGAAGCTGAAGGAAGGCAGGGCTGAGGGGAGCTTTTACTGAGCACTTATTTGAGGTTGCTTCACAGGTTCACTGGAAACCAAATAGTGGCTCAAATTTAAACCTCATTAGGTGGTTGTAAATTTATTAAAGTAACAAGAGGGGAAGATTAACATCTTTACATCCATCTCATCTCAAGGTGTTTTAATTCCTTCGTAGGAACAAGGACCTTCACAGGGCCTTTGAGCAGAGGAAAATAGAGCCTCTCTTCCCAGAGATTGATGTTCGTAGCAGTGCCAAACAGGTGTTCCTTCCCTCCACCTCTGGCTACCACATCACTCTCAGAAGAGCGTGGTGAGTGCCCCGCCTGCCCCAGGTTTGCAGCTGCCCCTCTGGGCTGTGAACCAAGCTGTCATGACCAGCACCGAGCCCACTACGTCACGAGCAGGGCAGCTGTCCAGGCTGCAGCAGGTAGACCCCCAGAGGGGAAGGACACCTGAGCCAGGCTGACCATCAAGCAGATCAGCACACCTCCTTCCCCTGGCCTGGGTGTTTTTTCTGGCTGCCCTGGCATTAGTCTCCCCAGGCTGGTGTGTGTGTCCTTCACATGGGCACAGCGAGGTTATTTGCTGCATTAGCCTCATTACCTTTCCTTTCCAAAAAGCATCCACCACTGTCTGATCTGCGGTTTGGAAAGGGGTTCTCGTTTTCCCCTCCCAAACCTCGGCTCACCAGCACATCTCCCGTGTGCTGCAATTATTAAATGACATTTCACAACTTCATCTCCTCTCCTGCTACATCTGCTTGCTGCTCCCATGTCCAACCCCGCTCACATCCCAAACATCTAAATGCATTGTTTCCTCTGTTTCTCCTGCCAGCATGGAAAGAAGCCATTCCTGAAGCAGGATTGCCTTTGAGCTGGCAGCAGATGAGTGACTGGCATTGGGCAGCACTGCTGAGGCTCTGGCAGGCCGTTTAGCAGAGAACCTTGGCTAATGAATGTCATCCACACCTAACAGATGTGCCACTGCCTGCCATGCCAGATTTTTGACATAATACAGGGCTGCTGGACATGATGGTGCTTGGGAAAAGCCACGAAGTGACTTGTGCCTACAATGCAGTGTTCAGTCCCACTCGTGCTCTGCGAGAGAAACCAAACCTGCGGGAGGGAGGGAAGCACATCCATGTCTCTCACTCCTCACCCCTGGTTTTATTGGTGCGTAAATCTTATTTGTGTTGTTCTCCCTCACGTGCCAGGGGTTCTTAAATGAAAAACCCACCACCCTTTTTCTTTTGTCCCCTGTGCTTCTAGCTCTGGCTCCTGCTGGTCTCTCCAGGCTCCTGCCGTGCCGGGGGATGGGGGGCCGAGCAGGGGGCTCAGTGCCTCTCGGGAGCCGGGATGGCTGCGGGCAGGTGCCTGGCACCTGCATCTCGCCGTCGGCAGCATCCCGGGCTTCGTCTTTCCTCTCCTGCCCTCCATCGGAGGGAAGCAGCATGCGCCGAGTAGAGCGTGGAGACAGGGGGACACGGCCCCCCCGGGCACCCCGAACTGAGCTCCCGGGGCTCTCCCTCCCACCCTGCCCGGCGGGGGAGCAGGGACGGGGTCGCCTCCTAATCCCGGCGTAATCCCGGAGAGCGGCAGCAGCGCGGGCGGCCGCTAATCCCGTCCCTCCGCCGCTAATCCCGCCCGGTGTCCGTGGGTCCCTGTCCGTGTCCCCGCGGGCTGGGGGCGATGTCCACGCCCCAGGCCTTGCGGTGGGAGCCCCGTTCGAACACCCGTCTCTCAGAGGACCAGCCAACTCGGTCATTAATCCGCTAATTGCCCGGCGGGCGGGAGCGCAGGAAGGGGCGGGGGCCGTCCTTCGCCGGGCGCTCCCCGCCCTGGGCTCCTGCCCCCCCCCGGGGCTCTTGCAGCCCCCGGTCCATCACCCTCCCGCCGCCCCCTCCCCGCGTCCCTTTTGGGGTGACACCGTTGCTGCTTTTTTTCTGTACAGCCGGGAGCGGCGCCGACGGGGGAGCGGTGAGTCCCCCGCGCTGGAGGAGGGGTCCCGCCAAACACCCTCCGGGGGGGCAGCCTGGCGGCCAGGGAGGCTGCGGGAGGCGTCCTTCATGACGGGGAGCTCCGAGAGAGCGTTGGGGGGGTCCTTCCCTCCCAGCCGGCTGGAAAACAAGTTAAGCGCTGCGTGGCCGGGCCGGGATGAGGCCGGGGGAGGCGCGGGGGTGTCGGTCCCGGGGATATCGTACCCCGATCAGGAACGCTCCGGCTCGCTGGCTGCGCGAGCTCGGGCGCTGATGCACCGTGTAACGCAGGTCGCTTTGCCGTGCTCCCCGTTTTTTCCCTCGGCCTCTTTATCTTTCAATTGCAAAGCAATTAAAGGTCTGTACGAATCTGCGAGCATCCCTCCCCGCGGGGCCCTCTGATGCCCGCTGTATTGCCCTTTAGATGCCTCTTCCTTTTTTTGTTTTACGATTGTTGTATCAATATAATGCTTCCTTTCTTCCTCTGTCTCTATAGATACAGATATACAAGGCAAACCAAAGGTTTCGGCTGCTATTCAGTGCCTCCTCATTTGTCCTGGAGCCGTAACAGTGGTGCCCTTTCTCTTCTGGCTGCTTTTCCCTGCTTCTGGAGCAGCAGTTATGGGAGAAGCAGATGGCTACTGATTGGGTGAGCTTTGTGGCTTTAATACTGAATACTTTATGGAAAAGGACTTTATCATGCTTGGTTGGTCAGAGGAACAACGGGATGAGATTTATGACTACAGAAAATAAATCTTTTTAAGTTTCAGGCTCCTTCACACACCCCACGTCAAGTTGCTGTTGCAGAGCCAGATCTGAAATCCTCAGCATCTTTCTTTTTTCCCTCCCCCTGGCCCCGTCTGTCTGTCCTTTCACAGCTCTCCCCACCCCCTCTGCGCCAGGGTTTAGCAAACCTTTGCAAACTTTAGGGACTATCACTCACTGGAGCATCCGAGGCCTTTACAGCCCCCAGGCAGCGCAGAAAAACGCCATCCCCAGATGGGGAACATCCACCTGACAGTCGGATCAGCTTGGGCAGCCAGCTCCTGCCAAGGCTTGTCCATGTGTAACTCGGACAGCGGCCACCCAGGGTCTGGTGGGGAGTTGTGAGTGACATCCTCATAGACCCGACAGCACGGAGGCCGTGATGCCACCAGAGAGACATCCAGGCCACATCTCTTTGCCAAGCTCAGGTCTCCTGAAGGAAAGGGAGCCCAGCACTACCTGACCCCACTGCACCCCATGCTGGGCAGTGCTGGGCCGGGGGCTGTGGGACTGTCCCCCCAGGGACAGCCCTCTGCAACGCCCCCCAACTGCAGTGTGTCCCCCATCAGCTTGTGGCTTCTGCCTGGCCTCATGCCAAAGCATGACCAGGGGCCATGCGGTGGGGTGGGCTCTGCCCCAGTGTGGGATGCTAGTGGTGGCATACGGGGACAGAAAGGCCCGAGGGTGTACAGGAGGCAGAAGCAGGTTTCAGTCATGCAGGGGTTCCCCCCTTTCCTTTCTCTCCCTTTTTTGTCCCTCATAGCCTATCATGTCCTCTATGAGGCCGTTAAACATTTGAAGGAAGGTGAAGCTAGGTGATAGCTTTCCAGGTTTTAAACCTTGGTGCTGCTGCTGTCAGGCCAAGTAAGGAGGAGAAGCAGAAAGCTGAGAAAATAATTTTGGGACAGAAAGTCAGCAGTGATATGGGGCTATGTATGAGCCATTTAACCAGCCACCTGTATTATATTCAATGGTCTGGGTTTTGGTCAGCTATAAAAAAATTTTTGTGACTCTTTGGTGAATACACAAATTAATATTTCTCACTAGACTCTGCGCTTGCTCGGAAGGAAGTACAGGGGAAGTTCGAGCATCATCAGGGCTGAAGAAACAGCCAAGGTGCCCGTGGTGTCTGAATCGCAAGAAAGCAGGTGGGGAAGGTATATGGGGTCTCACTGGGGTTCCTGGGGAGCAGGAGCACTTAATCCTTGGGTGAGCCATAGGTGAAGCTGATGTCTGGCCCTTTTTAAGGATTTGTGTTTTGTGGCATGGCAGTGACTTGACCTGGGAGTCCCAGGCACCACATCAGTGAGGTACAGCTGAAGGGTCGAAGGGAATAGGAAGGGACAGGGACCATAGGTGTGTTTGGGAGCTGAGCTGGAAACAGGACAGGACATTGCTGATGTGTCTCAGCCCTGGTGAGGGCCTGGTGGTAGGGACATATCCATCCGGTTGTGGGGCTGAGGATTCCCGGTGGGATCCATGTGCTGCTTGGCAGGATTACTGGTGAGAGAAGCACAATGCTCTGTACGCCGTATGCCGGTCTGCAGCGTGGTGGTGACACCGCTGGCACCCTGGCATAGGGCTTCCCCAGAAAAGGCACCGTTTGTGAGCCTAGTGGCATGCAGAAGGGATGGTTTGTCATTTAGCTGAGGCCCCCGATTTATTTCCACTACAGAGGCCTGTCTATCTCCGGGGAAGGGAACCGTTCTGTCTGCATTTCTCCAGGCACTAGGAAAGCTTGTGGCTCTGCGTTTGGTTTCGAGTGGCTTTTCCATTCCACCTGGTGTGGCTCCCCCTGGGACCACAGCTGGCCCTTTTTCTGGCAGCAGTGGGCAGAGAGGAAAGCAAGGCAACTTTGGGCATCCCTTCATGCCTTCTCCCCATGGTCCCCTGGCATGGTGGGAGCGAGTGTGGCTGGGCTCATGCACTTCTGGGAACTTGTGTATTCTCTCAGTGATTTTATTTTACAGGTAACTTTATATCAGTCACCTGGGAGCTGAGTCTCAGCTGTGTATGTCTCCTCAGAGGAGTAAGCACACATCCGTAGGCCTGATGCATGTCACAACTCAGGAAGCATTTCCCAAGGGATGCAGTAGTGTTTCTGAGCACAGGTTGAGCAGCCTCCTTGGCCCCTTTCCTCTCGTCTTTCTGGGAGAAGCCCAGGGAGGAAAGAGAAGGCTGACGCTGCTGAGGAGCAGGTGCTCTTGTCCCTTGCAGCCATCCCCCCAGCCGGGGAGCAGAGGACCCTGGGCCGCCCCCCTGGGGCTGGATGCCGCGTGTCCGTGGGAATGAGGTTCGCCAGCCCGACCCCTTCCAGGTCCCCGTCCTGCCCGGCTGCTCCCGGGGCCTCCCCTTGTCCGGGAGCCGGTTGTACCGTGCCGGTGCCATTACCAGGGGCTCGTCGGGGCTGGGACTGCGCTTTTGGGGGACTGAGAGCAGCGTGGAGCAGCGAGGGGGTGCCGGCTGCCGGGGTCTGTGGGAAGGCGGCCGGAGCTCCTCAGCCCGGGTCGCTCTTAGCTCTCCGCGAGAGGTTTTCTGGAAGAAGAAACGGATAGAAAATGCATGGATGTACCGAGATAGGAGCGTGTGGCAGCCGGGAGGCGGCGGGCAGCAATCGCACGGCCCCACAGGGTGACACCGCACCCGCTGGCCGCGCGGCTGGGGCTGGATCGGGCCCGGCGCACCTGGGCCGTGTCCCCCAAAAATCCCAGTGCGGCTTTTTAGTGAGGCCGGGGGAGCGCCGCCGGCACCGGACTCTGCGGGGCGTCGGGCTTTGCGGATTTGCGGTGGGCGCTCCCGGCTGGAGCACCTCGCAGCAGAAACTCCAAAGGAAAGAGCTCGCGTCCATCCCATTGCTGTTCTGCAGGGCGAGGGACGCCGTTCCCTGGGATCCACTTTTAGGGTGGCATCCGAGGCTGGATAAATGCTCAGAAATGCCGACGCGGTCCTTTCCAGTCACGGGGAATTTCGGTAGCTGAGATCATGCCGAAGCGATTTCGAGATCGTTTATTTGCCGTGGTGTCTCTTAAAATTCTCGCGAATAAAAATAACGCGTAGGTTTTCTTTCCCCCTACTAACGACAGTCATTCGGACAATTTATATCTCACAGCGAGAGCTGCAGCCTCAAAAAAAAAAAGACAAACAAAAAAAAGGGAAGATGAATAGGAAAAAAAATCCCCACATTTGAAGCAGGAATTGAGATTCAAATTTTTAGATTCCCATATTTTTAATGTTATGACAATCTCCGTTTTAGGAGACGCTGCGTTTTGTCGAATTAATAAGATAAATGTTGAAAGCATATTATATGCAGCCTTTAATCCTAATGCAAGGAAAATCGTAATTATGGGGAGGATAAGTGAATTTGAGAGCCAAACATCAGCCCACTCTCTGATTGCAAACCTCGCTCCGTTCGCCCTGGAAAACGCTTTGTCTCTCCTTTTGTTTAGTTTAAAGAAAGGCTTTAAATTCCATTTTTTTAAATCTGTTTTGTGCCTGAAATGACGGCGAAAAGGGAGGGACCGGTAAACCGTTTTCCGTGCGGTGACCCTCTTATTTCGGCATAGAGCATCTGCAGATGCTTCTGCTCCCCGAATCTGTGCGCGTGTCGGTGAATGTGGAAGCCCCGCGTGTGCAGGGGTGCGACCCCGCGGCCGCCCCACGCTCTGGAAAGGCGAGGAATGGGCGGGGGGCTCCAGCCAGGTGTCCCCCGCTCCAGTGGGGAGCGGGCTCCGGCGGGGAGCGCGGGGCTGCCCGCTGCCGGTTCCCCGCACGCCGGGCCTCCGCCGGGCGCCGACAGCGCGGGAGGGCCGCTCCGCGGACCGGGGCACGGGCATGGCACGGGCATCCCCACCCGCCTCCGTCCTGCCAAGGAGGGCTTTTACTGCGTGTCCGAGATGCTCCTATAAGGCAGGTGCAGGGGCAAAGCGGGCGGGCGCCGCCGGGATCCCGGCGCCGGGCGGAGCGGCCGTCGGGCCCCCCCGTTCCCCGCCCCACACCCCTGCCGGGCCGGAGCGGAGCGGCGGCCCCAAACCCGCCCGCTGCCCCGGGAGAGAGCCGTTGGCGGGGGCGCGCCCCTGTTCCCCATCCCCTTCGCCGCAGGTGCCCGGTGGCAGCGGGGCCAGGTGAGGGGCGGGCGGGCGGGCGGCGAGCGGGCAGCCCCGAAGGGGTTAACGGGAGGGACGTGGGCTGTCACGCGTCATTGGGCAGATTATGTGCAGCAAACAAAAAGTGTGTGTCTGCGTGCCAGCCCCTCACTGCACCGGGTCCGTCTGCACCGCGCGCCTCCCGCTCCGCCGCCCGCCCGGCCCGGCCCGGCATGGAGCGGCGCTGAGAGCCCGGGGCAGCCAGCCCGGAGCCGCCTTTGTGCCACTGTCGGGGCGAGGATTATCCCCACCGTCCCTGGTGAGTACCGGCGGAGGGGCCCCGCCGCCCCCCGCGCCTCGCCGCCCCGGAGCGGGAACAATGCCGGGGATGGCCGTGCTGCCGGCGGCCCTGCCCGGGGTGCGGGGCCCTGCCCGAGCTGTGGAGCCCGGCGGCGGAGCCTCCGGGAGCGGCCCCGGCGCCGCCCGGCCCGGACAAAGGGCGGCCAGGGGAGATAGCGCCGCGGGGCCGGGGGCGGTCCGGGCGACCGGGGGGATGCGGCGCCGCGGGGATCCGTACGGGGCCCACCGGCGCCGGGGGGAAAGTTCGGCGGGGGCCGCTCGGTGCCGGTGGTTTCGTTTGGCGAAATCATCCCTTCGGGGAAGGGATGCGCCGGGCAGCGGCGGAACGGGGAGGGCGACGGGGAGGCGGCCAGAGCCCCCTGTCCGCGGCCCTCGTTCTCGGGGAGGGCCCGGGACCCCCCGCCGCCCCCGCCGCCGCTCCAGGGGGCGAAGTTCCCGGGGTGGCGGGGATCCAGTTTTACCCCGAAATCATGGGACCGGCGGCTCGGCGGGGCCGTGTCCGGTGCGAGCGGCGGCGGCCGTCAGCAGGCGCACCGGGAGGAGCACCGGTCTTTTCCCGAGCCAGCCCCAAATGACGGATTTCGATGCCAGATGGGGCGGGGAGAGGCAGCCGTGCGCTAATCGGGTCGGGAAGGGCGAGGACACCGCAGCCGGGCGCGATGCTCCCTCCCCGGCCCCGCTCCCTGCCCGCTGTCCGCGCCCCACCAGCTGCCCGCCGCCCGGATCCCTCCCTCCGTACCGCACGGCAGCCGGGGCTCTCCCTGCACCATAAATAAGCGTGTCGAGGTAAAAATAATTACCTCTGCTTGCTGCTTTTAATTAAAGTCTCGGAGGGAAAGTGCTGGATTATGGTAATGAGCAGCCATACGTTCCCCTTGTCGCGCGGAGCGGGAGGTGAGCTGACACGCAATCGGCGACAATGACAAGCCACTGGAACCCACCCGCTCCCCCGGCGCAGCACGCAGCCCGGCCCGGCTCCGGGGGTTACCGGAGATCCGCCGCCGCTCGGTGCCCGGCGCCCGCTCGGGACAGGACCCGGCCGGCGGGACTCCCGGGTCTCTGGCCGGAGTCGGCTCCGCCGCGACCGCTGAAACAGTATATCATCGCGGCAGCGTCCCTGCACTTTGCCTCCGCTCGCAGCTCCTCGCCTGCTTTATTTTTTTTTATTTCAGACCGGAGAAACTGCTCGCCTACCTATTTTTTTTTTAATTTTTTGGGATTTTTTTCTTGATTTTTTTATTTAACAATTCAAGTTAATTTTAATTTGTTTTCCGGCGCATCCCGGTGCACCGCTGAGCGGGACCTGCTGCGGTAACGGCCCTGCTCTGTCCCTCTCTCTGTCCGCAGGGATGGAGGACGCCGGCGTCCAGCGGGGAATATGGGACGGGGATGCCAAGACGGTCCAGCAGTGCTTGACTGACATTTTCACCAGCGTTTACACCACCTGCGACATCCCGGAAAATGCCATTTTCGGCCCCTGCGTCCTGAGCCACACGTCCCTCTACGACAGCATCGCCTTTATCGCCCTCAAGTCCACCGATAAGCGCACCGTCCCCTACATATTCCGGGTAAGAGCCGCTCGTCTCCGGGCTCAGCCGCTCGCCACGTCGGCCGGTGCCCGAGAGCGTCCCCGCCGCGGAGCGCAGCTCGGCCGGGGGACCCCCCGCCGCCGGGAGGCTGTCCCCGAGGGCAGAGCCGCGCCACCGCTCCTCCTGCTGCTGCCCGTCCCCGTCCCGTCGGTCGGTCGGTCGGTCTGTCGGTCTGGTGGATTAACGTGGGGTTTCAGGTGGACACGTCGGCGGCGAACGGCTCGTCCGAGGGGCTGATGTGGCTGCGGCTGGTGCAGTCGGCCCGGGAACGGGAGGAGCAGAACCTGGAGGCCTACATCAAGAGCGGGCAGCTCTTCTACCGCTCTCTGCGCCGCATCGCTAAGGACGAGGAGCTGCTGGTGTGGTACGGGAAGGAGCTCACCGAGCTGCTGCTGCTCGGACCGGCCCGGGCCCCTGCCCGCACTAACGGTGAGTGCCCCGCGCGGCCGCCGGGGGGTTCGGGGTCGGTTGTCGGCTTTGGGGACCCCGCGCCCCTGTTCCCCGAACTCTCCGGGGATACCACGTCAGCGGCCCCGGCTGACGGTGCTCCCTCCCGCCGCAGGCTCGCCGCCCTTCGCCTGCCCCGAGTGCAGCCAGCGCTTCCAGTTCGAGCTGCCCTTCGCCGCACACCTCCGGTTCCGCTGCCCCAAGAGGCTGCACGGCCCCGACACCGGCCCCGCCGCCGAGGCTGCCGGCGGCAAGGACGTCGCCGGCAAGGAGCAGGAGCCCGGCAAGTTCGGGAAGCCCGGCGGGCCGCCGCACCACCCCTTTCCCGGTCCCGACGGCGGCCCCACCGCCAGCACCAAGCCCTCCACGGACTTCCACAACCTGGCGCGGGAGCTGGAGAATTCCCGCGGCGGGCGCGGCGGGTCCCCGGGGCGGCCGACGCCTGGCGAGGGCGGCCCCGAGGCGGCGGCCGGGAAGGCGAAGAGGCGGTTCCCCGATGAGGAGGATCGCGGGCCCGGCGCGGCGCGGGGCCGCTTCCCGGCGGAGCGCCCGGGGCTGCCGGCGGCGCCCAAGGAGGAGCCGGGCTGCGCCCCGCAGCAGCAGTACCGCGCCGCCGGCTCATACTGCGGGCTGGAGGAGGGCGGCCGCCTCTTCGCGCCGCCCAGCCCGGAGACAGGGGAGGCCAAGCGCAGCGCCTTCGTGGAGGTGAAGAAGGCGGCCCGCGGTCCCGAGCCCGACGGCGGCCCCGAGGAAGGCCCGGAGCGCGGCTCCCCGGGGGCGGGTGGCGCGGAGCCGGGGCTGTGCCCCCGCGGCGGCGCGGGGGGCCCGCTGGCCGCCCGCCTGGACGGCGGCAGCCCGGCGCGGGGCAGCGCCTTCAGCACGGTGCCGCAGCTCGGGGCCGGCCCCGGCGGGCCCGGCGGCGGCGCGGCCGAGGAGCGGAAAAGCGCCTTCTCGCAGCCCGCCCGCTCCTTCCCGCACGTCCCGCCGCTGGTGCTGGGCCCGAAGCTGGGCGGGCTGGGCGAGCCCTGCCCCGACGGCGCCGCCGCCCCCGCCCGCCTGTACACCGCCGAGGCGCTGGCCGCCAAGCTGCCGGGCGGCGGGGAGGCGGCGGGCGGCGGCGGGGGCGGCGCCGGGGGGCTGCCCAAGCAGAGCCCCTTCCTCTACACCACGGCCTTCTGGCCCAAGAGCTCGGCGGCGGCGGCGGTGGCGGCGGCGGCGGCGGGGCCGCTGCAGCTGCAGCTGCCGTCGGCGCTGACGCTGCTGCCGCCGTCGTTCACCTCGCTGTGCCTGCCGGCCCAGAACTGGTGCGCCAAGTGTAACGCGTCCTTCCGCATGACCTCGGACCTGGTCTACCACATGCGCTCACACCATAAGAAGGAATACGCGCTGGAGCCCCTCGTCAAGCGCCGCCGCGAGGAGAAGCTCAAGTGCCCCATCTGCAATGAGTCCTTCCGCGAGCGCCACCACCTCTCCCGCCACATGACCTCCCACAACTAGCGGGGACCCCCCCCCGGCTCTGGGGACTCGCCCGGGACCCCCGCCCGGGGACCCCCGCGCTGCCCGCAGCTCCCGCCCTTCCCCTTCGATGCACGCGTTTCCACTGTCTGGGGAGGGGCGGGGAGGGCAGAGGTAGAGGAGGAGGAAAAAAAGAAGAAACAGAAGAAGAAGAAGAAGAAAAAAGAAGGTTAAAAAAAAAAAAAGAAAAAGAAAAAAGAGAAGCACCGTGAAAAAGAGAAAAAAAAATCAAATGACTTAAAAAATACATTTTTTAAAATGTCATATATTGCAACATATTGATGCATTTGTCATACGTTTCTACTTAAATTATTAAGCACTTATGGTTTAGATGTAATAATAATTCTATGTCAGGGTAAATTTTTATTTTGGATATGAAGCTAAGGGCGGGGGGGGCGCGGCGGGGCCGGCGGGTGGCGGGCCGGGGTCCTGCATGCACCGGGCGTTCCCCCTGCCCGGCCCCGCCGCCCGTGCCCCTTCCCCCCGAGTGTCACTGGTGCCCGTGGAATGGAGTCTCGGTAGTTCCGTGTTATCTTCCCTTTCCCGTTTGGGTTTGTTTTTTTTTTTCCTCGACCTTCTGGAAAAGATTTATTAAACTTTATAGTTTATCCGGGTATGTTGGATGCTTTGACAATAAATGACTTTATTTTCTTCAAAGCCCCTGGACGTTCATTGGTTCCGGGGGGAGGGAAGGGGTAGTGGGGAGGGGTACAACCCTGTGGCTGCGAGGTGGGAACTTGGCCCCCGATCGGGGTGCGCTGTGGGGAAGGGCAGAGACCCCAGACCGCGCTGCCTTTCCTCTCTGCTCTTCTTCCCCACTCGCCTGCCTTGCTTCGGCCCCTCTGACATCCGTCCATCCTTCCTCTGTGCATCTTTGGTTTTGCCTGGCATTGTATCCACCCTTTATTTCTCTCTTTCACCCTGTCCTTCCCTTCCTTTCCTCTTCCCTTCGTGGTTTCGGTTTTCTATAATGTCTTTCTTTTTGCCTGTCTTTCTTTTTCTTTCTGATTTTCTCTCTTCCTTTTTCTTTCAGACTTTCTGTGTTTTCTATCCCATTCTCTCTTCCTCTCTTTCCCGTTTTCCTTTTTTTCTTTTTCCTTTTCCTTCCCAGCCCCTTTCAGCCCCTCACTTTGCTCCACACCACCCACTTCACCCCTGCCAGGAGCCTTTATTGCTCCCCAACCTTGCCAGGGCTATAGGTGGCCCCCGGCTTGCAGGGTGAGCAGAGCCCCGGCGGTTGGGGTGACAGGGCCCAGAGGAGCCCCCAGCCTGGGGTGTCCTGGGGCAGGGAGTGCTTCAAGGGGCCAAGGGTGGGTGCCCTCTGCCCTGGTGCATTATTGGGGTGACGGCACCACAGCCAGGGACACACGGGAGGGCTCAGGAAAGGGGAACCCCTCTGGGCAGAGCAGGACAGTCTGGTCCTGTGGGCACCACCTGCAGCAGGTGCATCTGGTGTCAGCCCTGAACGTTTTGGGTGCACAGGAGGGCCCTGAGGGACACAGCAGCCCGGGGAAACCCACACAAGCTGGCATCACCCTGGAGGGAGCCGGGGCTCACTGTGATGAGGCTGCACATGGCTCCGTGGGTCACTGGCAGGGAAAATATCCCAAATCCAGAACTGTGCAAGGCTGGAGCCCCTGGCAAAGCATGGGAGGTGCCCACTGTCTTGCGAGTGGGTCGAGAGTACCACCAGCACCTGCTGCTGTGGAGTTTGGGGTTTGCGTGGAGCACCTGGACCTGCTGCAAAGCCTTTACAGCTCCCAGGAAAGTGCCTGGAGCCTCAGGTAGGACGTGCTTACAACTCCGCACGCTTGGAGAGTGTCTTTCGTGAGGAGCACTGACAGCCAGCACTGGCTATCCTCACGGATGTGGGACGTGGCACGTCTGAGGAGCTTTAGGGGGGTCCCTGCCACGGACAGTCCACCTTCCCGCTGATGCCATTCACTCCTTCAGCGCGCACTGACCCCGGCACCGTCCCAATAACCCCCAAACCACGCCAGGTGCCGAAGCGACCCCCCGGCTGTCATTCCCTGCGTCAGGAATACGCATGGCTCCACCTGCTGCCGTTAATTGCGGGGGCGACACGCTAATTACTCCCGGGAGCTTTCCTTAAAAGCGGTGCCGCCGCTACGGCTCCTCTTTCTAGGGAAAGCTTTTGGGGATTTCCCGGGATGCTGAGCCGTGGTCCCGGGGGATGCGGGGACGCTGCGGAGATGCCGCGGGGATGCCGGGGGCGGCAGAGGCGGGCAGGCACCGCCATCTAGTGGGGCCGCCGCGGGGCCAGCGGGGACGCTCGGGATGTGCGGGGCCCCGACGGGCTCCTTCCCGAGGATGATGCTCCGGGCTCCTCTCCCGCGGCAGCTCCGCCTCTCCATTAGTCCCGGGAGGGCTTTGGGGCTGGATCCTTCCTGCGCCCGGGTAGGTTCATAGGGGCGGTGTAAATTATGCTCTCCCCGGCTCCCTGCGCTCGTCCTGGGTCCCGGCGCTGCTGGAGATCTGGTGCTTTCCCTCCATGAGGGAGTATTCGGGAGCCTGCGCACACCTGCAGGTCTCAGCACCTCAGCACATACAGCAACTCTTTCATCTAATCCAAAGACTTTACGGCCCAGTGATCTGGGGACCTGTCCTGCAGTATCCTGCAGCACCCTGCTTTATCCCTGTTCCTTGTGACTCTCTCTGCAGGCACGGTGCTAAGCCCCAGGACTTTCCCCATGGGGTCTGTCTATGCTACGGGGTGCCTGCCTGTCAGCTCCCTAAAAAACGCTGTTAGACAGGACACGTGTGGTGCAGCAGGTGTCTGCACTGTTACGGACACACAAAGCTCACACTGTTCCTCTCCTTAAGTACAAAAAATCTACAGGACTAACGGGCAAGAAATTTGATCAAAACATTAGACTTTGTTTTGGTGAAATCTGATATCAGACTCTGAAGCGATGCACAAGCAGGATGTGGCATAAGGGGGGGCAGCACCTGTGGTCCTGTGCAGTTGGGTGTTGCATGAAGGGGGGGTTACAAGAGTTCCCCTTGGGCCATTCAGGCTCAGGGCTTGGTCACAGCAAGACCGTCACTCCCCAGAGCTATGCTGGCTCTCCTTAGGTCAGCGTGAGTGCCATTGCCAGACACTGCTCCTTTGTCCATCGACAATGCTGCTGCATGGGAAACAGGGAAGGGAATCTCCCTTTTTTTTTTAACTGACTTTCTCTGTTGGTGGTCGATGCTGTGTTGTGTCACTGCTCAGTGCAGAGGCTGGCTGGGTTGTGGCATCAGCCCCTTATGCAGGATCCTCTCTCAGCATCACAGCCCAGAAAATGCAGTGCTAGGGCACGGCTCAGGCATTTCTCTGGGATAGACCTGCCCCTGTGAGCCTGTGCCAGAGCCCACGGCTGCGTCTGCCTCCAAAACCCACCCACAAGGGGCATCCTCAGTGTGCTGTGGAGGAGCCTTGGTAGTGAGGAAGGGCAGCCTTCAGCTTTGAGGAGCCTCTTCCCTGCGTCCTGCAGTGCTCAAGGTAAGACTGCTCTGTCTGCAGCCAGGCCACAATAATAAAAAACAGATAATAATAACAATAACAATAATAATATCTATATAAATGTGTATATAATATATCTAATGTCTGATGTATACATTATGTATATGTTATTATTGTATAATAATATACCTATAAATGTGTATATAATGTTGTTATTATTATTATTCCTCCAATAAGTGTTGCTGTTGTTCCAAGGAGGCTGAGCTCCTCTTTGCAAGGTATGTATCTCTAGTTAATCCCTAATCAGTTAAAACTGGAAAATCTGCTATCAAGATTTAATTTCAATACCCAGCATTTGAAAATGTGTTATTCAGCTGTGGATGTCTAAGTCAAGGCTAAAATAGTTCCCCTGTTTTGAAAATAATATGAGCGGTATAATATTTCTTCTCTACTTTCCCTGCTGCTAAGGTCTCATTTGGAGGGGGGGAGAAGGGAGTGGAAAGACCTTATCCAGTACAGAAGGTGTTGGTGGTGGGTTTTAAACAAATACACACAAAAAGCAAAATGCATAGGGGAAGTTTCTGTGAGATACAGTGTTGTCCTGCAGAATGCAGGGTAATGCCCAGCTTGCACTGGGCTTTTTTAAAGAGAGACATTGGTTTTCACTTTGAATTTCTTTTATTTCCTTATCCAGGCTCCTGAGGTGGCTTCCAAGTGATCTCTCTGGCATTCATTCCCGCGGAGCCTGTTACTGGGGTTGCCTGGGGCTCCCCACGGCACCTGGGTAATCATCTAAATTAAATTAACCTGGTTTAACGCATGGCCTCCTGGTAATACATTCATCTTTTGGCTTTGTGTGGAGTTGCTCGAGCAGCCCCAGGCCTCACTGTCCCCCCAGAGTAGGGACGCCTCTGGAGGGACTTGCAGGATGACCTGGGCTCCAGCCACCACCATCCTACTGAGGTGAGTATCCTTCAGGCCACATATCCTCATTGCAAAGGCCATTTTCCAAGCTCCCAGGGGTGGTGTCAATGGTGTTTCCTTGGGGAACAGCCAACTCCGAGGCAGCCTGAGCCTGCACAAGTGCGAGGACGCGGCATAGATCTGCAGCGCGCCGGGAAGGTGAATCCAGCATGATATCGCTCTGGTAATGCAGTGGAATAAACCTTTCTGGGAGGGGAAAAAAACCCAGCGATGCCGAAAGGCTGGTGTGTCTCTCCATGCAGCCGCTGGCTGGGGCTGGGGCTGCTGGGGGCCAGGGGCAGACAGAGCTGGCCCCTCGGGCACCCCAGGGCTAGGGCTCCGCCGGCTGGTTTCATATCTGCTCGTGCTTTACCTTGCACATTTTCAAGTGGCAATTGAATAACCCCAGGCTGACGTTGGGAGGGGGGAGCACTCCTGCCGTGCGATGCACAGCCCCGTGCTCTGCAGCAGATCAAACAGGCTCAGAAGAGCCCTTCTCATCTTCAAAAGGGGAATTTTGCACTTGAAACCCAGCTTATCCTCTCCATTTGCTGAGTTTTCTCTGTAACCAAGCCCTGAATAATTTAAGTAACATAACATCGGCATTAGGCTTCCAAAGCTGCTGGAGTGCGTGTGAGGGTTGCTACTGCCCAAAGCAGTTACACACAATTACTCCAGGAAGTTGAATATTACATCTGCTTGTTTATTTAGATTAAGGTTTCATGTTTGGTCTAGACTGGTTTTTTTCCCTGAGTTTTGCTGCAGAAGCACCTGCACTATTTGAAATTGATGTGTTGTGCTAATGAATATGTCCAAATGAAAACATCCAAAACTACACAGTTCAGGCCCAAAGCACTGCTTGGGAATTCTAAGGGTTTCTTGGTGAAGATGGAAACATGCCATGTGCCACAGGGACTTGTCTGAGTCATTTCTCTACAGCGCAGCCGGCTGAGCATCACTTCCATAGGTACGCAGGAGTCCCCAGAGGAGGGGGATGGCATCCTGCAGATGGGCAGGAGCCCCCATCCCAGGTAGTGTGTCCATCCCACAGCAGGGAATAGCAGAGTGTAGTGCATGAGAGACCCCCAAGGGCTCTGCTGCCTCACTGCACCCCAAAAAGGATCGGGAACGCACAGTGCACTGGGGTTCTCTCCAACAGCTGGTCCTTGGGGACCAGCCTGGGCAAGCCCGCCCAGCTGGTGTCACCTTCTTGGCGGCCTCACCAATGGCCATGCCTCTCAGGAGTTTGGGTTTTCTAGGAATTCTTCACTGGAGGAGAAAAATTGGTCTAGAAGTGTGAGTGAGCAGAGGATGCCTTGCAGCAAGGGCAGCACCAGAAAGGCTGCTGGGAACTGTTGGTGTGGACCCAAGGGTAAAAATTAGGGAGGCTGTGCTTGCTAGTGAACCTCTGGGTTACAGCAGCTTTGGGTGGGCATCTCTGCCCAGGATGTGCAGGTGCCTCCTTTCTGCTCCTGGGCTGCTGCTGTGCCCTGTCACTTCCAGGGTGGCAACTTTAAACATTTTTGCATTCACCTTAACTTACAGTGGCAGAAATTGTTTGTGGTCTGCTTACCTAGATGGAGAACAGAGATTACCCTGGGATCATCCTGTGGCAGCTGTAGCCTTTACACCAAGATGCCCAAGAGGAAATCCCCCTGGAGCGAGGTGGCCGTTCCTCCCTGCGTGCCTCAGCTGATACAGGAGGTCCAGCACAAACTCCACACGGGAGGTTCAGAACCCTGCAGGTCCTCGTCCTGCTTATGGATCTGAATTCGGACTCAGTGTGTTCGTGTAATTCAAGATGAGGTGGGTAAGTGGAAGTCATGGATTTTGCCAGGCCAACTGTTACAGCTGGGAGAAGTAAACAAGATTTGAGTGCCCTGACCCTCCTTCAGGTATGTGCATCTATATATAGGGCTGTCTAAATATACATGTCTATATATAATGTGTGTGCATATAGCTGTGGATATATATATGTGCTGAGAAATGGTTTGAAATTGCAGCAATGCTGTGAGATCATCTCTGCTTGCACCAGGCTGTGCCAGGTGTCAGCCAGGCAGGATACGGCCCCTTAAGTGCGCGTCTCTCCCTGTTCCCCCAACCTTCAGCTTCCTCGGAATGCGAAGGTCACTCTCCAGCGTGCCACCCGCTCTGCCTCCTTCCTGCTGAACCCGATCCCTGGGTGTGTGGCCTGGCCAAGTCTGCTGGCCAGAGCCACCCCTGGGGATGGCTGGGGAGTGGTTACCGGGTGGGATTTAGGGGAGTACACAGGTTGGCAGGAGCACTGAGGGCACAGAGGTGCAGGCTGGGCAGGGTGGGTCGACTTCTGTAGACGTGAGGTTTTCCCGGTGGCTTCAGGGGCCTCGAGCAGCCCCAGGAGCTGAGAAAAGCGGAATCTGCTCAGAGCTGTGCGGTGTGATGGATGGGCTGTCGCCACGGGGTCCCCTCCTGCACCGAGGTGCTGTGTGGCACAGTTGCCTTTGTAATTGGGAAGAAATACGGCTGCCAGAGCTGGGGGGCACCTGGCACATGTGTGGGTCACTGCGCCCGCAGCAGGAGGCCGGGCTGCGTACCCCCGCCTGGGAACCGCGGGGAATGTTGGGCACGGACAAGGGTCAGAGCTTCCCTACAGGCTGTGAGATGCTGTCAGGGGGGTCGTGGTGGGGACCCCCACCCCCAAGAGCTGCTCTCAAGGGCGGAGCATGGCTGTCCTGCCCCGGGTGGGATGGAGAGCAGCTTTGGCGGCTCGGGGGGCTGCCCTCAGCCCCACTCCCGAGCCCCCCGCCCGAGTCTGGGCTGGGCTGGGCGTGCAGCTGCCGTGTCACCCCCCGAACCCCGGGCGGGGGGCTGCAACTCGACCCTGTCCCCAGGGTCCCGCGGCCCCGTCCCGGCGAGGCGGACAAGTTAATTCCCAGATGGATGCGCCTCCGAGCCCCGCATCTGCCGCGGGTACGGGGCGGGGGGGGGGGGCTGGCGGGGCCGGGCACAGGTGCGGGGCCGCCGCCCGGTTATAAATAGCGGGGAGGGGCGGCCCGGCTCCCCCCCGTGCCCGGTTCCCCCCGCCGGGGCTCAGAGCGGAGCGGGATGCGGCGCCCGCCCTCCCTCCTCCCGCCCGCCGGCACCATGAGCCCGTCCTTCCTCCTTCTCCTCCTCCTCCTCGCCCTGCCCGCCCGCTCCCGGCGGGAGCAGGTGCCCGGCGGGGCGCAGCGGGGCCGCAACGCCCCCACGCCTTCCTCCTCCTCTTCCTCCTCCTCCCCGGCGGCGGCGGCGGGGCCGAGCCGCTTCCCGCGGAGCCGCCCGGAGCGGCGGCGGGGCCGCCTGTACTGCCGGGTGGGCATCGGCTTCCATCTCCAGCTGCACCCCGACGGCCGCGTGGACGGCGCCCACGACGCGAGTCCGCTAAGTGAGTGGGGAACCGGGGGGCCGGGGGGCTGCCGGGGCGGGGGCAGCGGGGCTGAGCATACCCATCCTCATCCCCATCCCTGCAGTGTCCCGAGCCCCGCGGAGGTGACAGAGCCCCTCGTGCCCGCCACCCTCGCCTGGGGTGAGCTCGGGAAGGCCTCGGGAAGGGGAATCTGGGGTGCTGGGGAGGCTGTGCTCTTTGGGCTCGGTGTGAGCTGCCTGGCTCCCTTTGGGAAGCGCTACCTGCATGTTTGCCTGCCTCGAGGAAGTGAGTCTGTGGGGATGGTGTGAGGGTGCGAGGTCTGCACTCCCACCGTAGCCCCTTGTCAGGCACCTGGGGGAAGGATGCTCTCCCTTTTCTGTCCTTTCCCCGTGGAACTTTTCCATCCTTCCCTCTGCATTCCCATTCTCCCAGCACAGCAATAGGATATATTCAGTTTAAAAATAGGACTGAGGCTGACGTTCCCCTGAGAGAAAGCTGTGCTAACTCATGGCTTATCCTCCAGTCGGAGTTGCTGTGATATCCTGTTAGAGTGAACGAAACGGCAGGCGGGGATGAAAAGTCACTTAAAGAGCTGGAGGGCTTGGGCCCGAGGTGACCCTGGCAGCATGCGAGGCTCAGCTGTTGGGAGCGCTCACGGAGCAGCCACCACATCTGCCCCACAACGAAGTATTTGGGCCCCGGTCTGTGCTGAGGCCCCACGAGGGAGCGCAGCCCCTGGGCAGGGATGCTGGGAGCCTGGGAATTCTGCTCGGGGCTTCATGGGCACTGCGGGCATGTGGCCTGGAGGGGTTTAGGGGAAGGATGGGAAAACAGGGCATCCATGCCAGGGCTGTTTTGGGAGACATGAGTTCGGAAGGGCTGGAAGAGGTTTGATGCCACAGCTGTCTTGCAGGGACCTGGATTATGTGAAGTTCCTTTCTTCTTAACCTGAGATTTTCTCCCTGGAAAGGCCATGGTGACACCAACTCTGCACTTCAGAGCGGAGCCAGCCCTGGCTGGGGAAACATGCTGCTGAGAGGGGCTATGCTGGAGTTTCACGCTGAGGAGCTGTCCCTCATGGGGAAGCAGTTGGCTTTTGGCGAGCAAACCCCAGCTTTGGCCCCTGGGAAATGGGGTTTGACCCCAGGCAACCCCAATAACCAAGAGTATGTCTGCCAGCCAGCAGGGCCACCCCACAAAGGGCAGTAGGTTTTGGAGTGCCCTTGAGGACAGGTATGTGCTGGAGAAGATATTTACCTCGCTGCAGTGGGGCTGCACAGCCCTGTGGCTTTTGGCCTAGGGCACATGGGGCAAGGAGGGGTGGCCCACCAACCCTGAAAAATGCCCCCTAGGCCCTTGGTGCTGGGACCTGGGTGCCTCAGGGACCTGTGCTTCCTCCTTAAAATAAACATGGGAAGTGGTGATCCGATACCCGGCCTCAGGGATTTAACGCGGCTTCAAGTTTGCTCCTGGCATGTTAATCCCACGGCCCTTCGGGGGCCAGGCAAGATGTTCTGTGGGGTCCTTCTTCCAGGCCCGGGGCCACCAACCCCCTGGGGCTGCAGCCCGGCAGCAATGCTGCTTCCCCAGGGTGGGAAGGGCATGTTGGGGATGTGCTGATCCCGGCTGGAAGGGTTTGGGAGGACGCCTGACTCTCTGCCCCGGGAACCGCACACCGCGTGGGGAGGTGACAAGTGTCGGTGCTGTTACTGAGGGATGCTCGGCGGTTACAGCCCTTCTGTCAGACGAGTTGAAGGGCACACGCCCCCTGTTGGGGGCCAGAGCCCCATCACGCTCAGAAAATTCCCGTTTCTTCCATGGCTGGGCCACGCAGCGGCCCGTTCCTCAAGTCCTGCTGTGAGGGGTGGGCCTGAGGGAGCACCATCGGTACCTCTAGCCCAGGTAGGCTGTGTGACACCTTGACTTCCCGAGTCCAGCATGTGCGAGAGGAGGACAGGCAAGGCTGATCCTGGCAGGCTGGCATAGGCATAGGGGGGCTCTTCCCACTCCCACCCTTGTGCGACATTTCTCCAGGGGTTCTGTCATAGCCCTGCCAAGAATTGTCCCCCAAAGCACAGCTTTTAAAAAAAACCAAACCCCAGCCACCACCCTGTATCCATCCTGGACCGAATGGAGGTGGCTCTGCAGGGTGGAGGGATGGAGCAGGAGCTGTGTGGAGCCAGGGAGCTGAGAAGCAGGGATGTGGGAGAGGAAATGCAAAACTGTCAGACTGAGTTGTATTTATTTTTTCTTTGTCACACCGATGTGAAAAGAACTGTGATTTATTTTGGGATTTCTGTCATCCTAGGTATTTTGGAAATATTTGCTGTGTCTCAGGGGATTGTAGGAATACGAGGAGTTTTCAGCAACAAATTTTTAGCGATGTCAAAAAAAGGAAAACTCCATGCAAGTGTAAGTAAACCCCTCGCTTATCAGTACGTGTTGTTTATTAAAGACCTTGTGACACCTCTGTGTGCCCGCGGCAGCGACGCTCCTGGGCAGGGCCCCACCGTGCTGACCCCCTCGGGCTGCCGGGATGGCTCCGCGCTGGGCGGCATCGGCGCCGCATGGACAGATAGGGGACAGGTGGAGCGGAAGGCCCCCTAGCCCACCTCCCTACTTACTGCATTTAACCATGAAAAGTGCGCTTTTTTTTTTTTTTTTTTTTTTTTTGTGCAGTGGGGCATTTGCATCAGCGGTGCCTGTTCTTTGAGCACGGCTGGGTTATTTTTAGCCGCTTCTGCAGCAGATCGCGCAGACGGCTTTAGCCAAATGTCTCCCGGAGAGCGGCACGAGCGGCGCCGGCAGCCCCACGGCTCGGGCTGGCTTTGCCCCTGGGGACAGATAACCCCAGCAAGAGCTCAGGCAGGTGAGGTCCAGCTTGTGCAGGTGTCTTACAGCTAGAGCGGGAAAATCCCATAACTTGTCTCTGCAGGCTGTTTCCTGGGGTTTCCTGCAGATCTCATTGTCCTTTTTCCAAGCTTTTTGCATTGCATGAGTCCATAAGCTGATCTTACTGTTTGTTACAACCTCAGGATGTTGCTTCCCAGTTTCTTGTTGTTAGTTCCAGAGATGGCTTAAACAAATGAAATTAATTCCTCTGCTTACATGAAAGTCACTGCCAAGAAGGGTGCTTTTAAGGCAGCATGTTGACCCCCAGGGTGGTTCCCGGGGAGTCTGGTCAAGGCTGACAGATGGGGAGAGGGAAAAGCCAGTTGCCCACCCCATGGTTCTGAGTCAAACCTCCTGATCATGAAGTGGATGTCACCGATGTGCTTGTGCTGCCTGAGCCCACAGATCACTCCCAGGGAGATTTATGAACTCCTCTGTCTCCCTTGAGTATTATTGGAGTGTTGCTCCTGAAACCTAATGATGCTTAAAGGGTTGAGAACATGGTTGCTTATTTTAGGAGCAAGAACAGTGTCTAGGGGAAAAGGGGTGGAGGAAAACCTGAGGTGAGGCAATGGGGTAGGAAAGGGGGATAGAGGAGGAGGAGAGGTGAAGGATGGAAAGGAGAAGCAGGTGGAGTGGGACCCCTGGACCCTCCAGAGCCTTCCCTCTGGGCTTACAATGGGCCCCTTATCCAAACTGAAGCCTTGATTTATGCCCTGGCGCAGGCAGAAATTAAATCAAACCTCGTTGGTGCGTGGTCAATTGTGGACACACAAAGGGCAGGACCGGAGAGAGACATCAGTCAGGCAGGTCAGGGTGGGGGTGAGGATACACGATGCCCTGCTCGATGAAAGCTGTGAATTTGTAGAAACTTGACCCAAATGTCTGAAGATGGCTGGACTAAACAACGCCTATAATGCAAACCCGGCATCTGTTGTTCTTTCCTGTCCTGGCAGGATGAAGTTATTTCATGGCCTAATGAGTTCTGAGCAGTACAAAGCGCATCCTGCGCCCGTCACTCAGGGCAGCGCTTTGATATGGGAGTCAGGCCGGGGACTTTACACTGAACCACAGACAAAAGTCATTCCTGCAGGAATTTGGGCTTCTTGGAAACCCGCTCTTGGGCCCAGCTCCATCCCAGCCTGGTGCTTTACAGATGCCCTCCTCCTTTTTCTTTTTTTTTCATGGCAACTTAATTAAATTACCAAGCAGTTCATTTTTAGAGGCATCAGCTTCAGAAAATGACAGTAATCCTGGCAATTATCAGTTTTGTGCACAGATGGCTTTTTCCTCGTTGATAAATCCTTGCTCCCATTTGTCCATTTTTAGCACGGAGGGGGTGGGAGGGGTTTTGTGCCCGTCTCGGCAGGGGCCAGCATGGACCCCAGGGGACAGCTTTGCCCAGGTAATTCTCCCTTCCCAGGAATTGTCACAATGCTGCGATCCTCGCTGGGGCAAATCTCTGCTCAATGGGATTTTGAAATTTAATTGACTTCAAGATTGCTCTTTGTGATTGTCTCTGGAGGTCTGCAGAGCAAATCTGATGCCAGCCATGTGTCGTGTCTGCACCACCCACCTTGTGCTGGGGAAAAATGGCTTTTCCTGGCTGGAACGGTGAGGGGATGAGCTGAGAGGCCAATATGTGGGGAAGCCTGACAAGGTCATGGTGGAGCAGCAGCTGATGCACTTCCCAGTCCAGAGCGAGGGCTTCCTTCTGCACATGGGGTGTCCTGTCTGAGCACAGGGGCTTCAGGGAGAACCTGAGGTCAGCAAAGCCTTGCTGGGGAAGGTCAATGTTTGTGCATGGGGGATGCAGAGTGAAGGGTGTATGAAAGACAGGGAGAGTGAAAATGAGTCATGAGGTGACATCTCTCGGAAGCAATGAGCTTAAGACTTAATTCCAAGTGCTAGGAGGCTAAATGTTCACGGCAGGCTGACGGCTGTGTCACTTGTGCTCTAAGGCTCAATTTCTCTGCTCAATTAGGAGTTTAAAACACCTTCTGCGTGGTTACAAAGTGCTGCAAGGGGTTTGGTCTTGTACTCCATCGCTGGTTTCAGAGCCAAGGAGCTCAGCAATGCCATCCCAGTGGCTTGGAGGCGTTGCTGTGGAATTGGGCTAGGGACGCTCGTGGGGCTCCGGGTGCCATGCCCACCATCAGGTTAAAGTGTGGCAGTGGGCTCTGGAGGGTCTGCTGGAAGCTGCAGCCAGGGGTCCCAGGGCAGTGGGTGCACAGTTGGAGTGTTAGGCTCTGGTCCTGCGTTTTGGAATGCTTTTTTGGGAGGGAAGGGTGCTGCCGGGGCAGGACAGGACGGAAGGGAAGGGCACTGCTGGGGCGGCCCAAGCCTTTTAATTCTAAGGAAGCCCCAAACTGGGTGGCAAGCAGCTACTGAATTATCTGTGTTGCGGGTTTTCCAAATGGCCGGGTGCCTTGCGCCCTTGCAACGGGTGTCCTGTGTTTCCACCCACCCCTTTGGACCTGCTTTTGGGAGACAGACAAACCCAGCAAGCGTCAGGGGGTGGGGGTGAGGGACAGGGACAGGGAAGAGCAGCCCTTGGCTAACGGTGTCCCCGCTGTCCCCACAGGCCCGGTTCACAGCAGACTGCCATTTCCGAGAGCGCTTCCAGGAGAACAGCTACAACACCTACGCCTCGGCCGTGCACCGCAGCCCGCGCTCGGGGCGCCAGTGGTACGTGGCCCTCAACAAGCGGGGCAAAGCCAAGCGGGGCTGCAGCCCCCGTGCCCGGCCCCAGCACGTCTCCACGCACTTCCTGCCCCGCTTCTGGCAGCCGCAGCCCCCTGAGCTCACCTTCACCGTCGCCCTCCCTGAGAAGAAGCCCCCGCCGCCGAAGCCAAAGCTCCCCCCATCCCCGCCTCGGAAGAACCCCGGCCCCGTCAAGTACCGGCTGAAGTTCCGCTTCGGGTAGTGCCACAGTGGGGATGCCGGCGCCGGAGAGACCGAGCAGCTTTCGGGGCTGACCCCACGGGAGACCTGCGTCCCCCTCCCCAGATGGACACGGGAGATCTCCAGGTCTTCTCTTCACCACCCGAGCCGGGCGGCATCCCCGGAGGTGTGTGTTGGGCTGACACAACTCGGGCTTTCCAAAGAGTATTCCTGTGGTGAACTGAAAACACTGCATGGACCTCGGGTTAGTGTTCTGATGCTGAAAGATGCAGAAAGGTACCTCTACGGCGAACGTATTTTTTTACCTTGTTTTCACTAGTGACTTCTTTGACAATCATTTTCATATGAGAGATGCTCAGAGCCAAGCAGTTTTGTTTGTTTTTCTTGCATCTCCTTCTTGCTGCACTTTTTCCTCCAACCTTACCTCAGACACCGGATATCCAGGTCTGCCCCTTCCCCTTCTCCTACAAACCAGCTCCTCCCTTCCACAACAAAAGAGCAAGACCAAGCTCTGCAAATTCACTCATCTTATGGTGCAAGGGGAGTGGGTATCAAAACTCCCTGTTGGCAATAATAGATACCTGTATGTATTTTTTAAGGGTTGCAGGCTTGGGGAGGGCAGCTGTTTGCAGCCCCGCTCCCGGGGTCTCTCCTGTTCTTCCCTGGGCAGCCAGAGGAGCGAGTCTACTTCTGTGCGTCCAAGTATGGATTTGATATCTGTGTTTAAATTACCTCTGCCCTGGTGCTGGGGCATTTCTGTTGCCTGGTAGAGCCCCTCCACTCCCCTGCTCCTTGGGGACAGGGACACCTGCGGCCCCTGGGTGCCTACTGGTTTCTTCCAACAGTTTTTGCTGCTGATTTATTTTACCATTCACAATACATTTGCAGCGGTGGGGATCAAGAGTTTTATTTTACAGTGAGCGTGGCGACGTGGCAATAAATACTGTTACAGCTGCTTGTCCCTTCGGAAGTGTTTTTCCAGGTTGCTAATGGCCTCGATGTTGAATTGTTTCTCTGTGTGATGTACTCTGTGGAGTCATTGTGCCTATGGAGTTTGTTATCAGTGTTTAGCTGAGCTGCTGTACGTACAGACAACGGTAGCATCGAACCTCACCGGTGAAGCCTTAATAGGAGCCCAGGTGGGTTCACGTGGGCAGAACCCCTCCAGACCTGACCTGCCAGTGTCCGGCAGCAACAACGAGGGTGAGCGGCAGGGCTGAGCCTCTTCTCCAAATGTGATTGTGGTACAAATGACTGTTTGCACTGGGATCCCAGTTCTTTGCCTCTCATCCTTCTGGGCAGCCCCTCCTGGACACGCACACTCCACGTACGGGGATGGATGGCCCCGCTGGAATAAAAGAGTTGTGTTTCATTTTATAATCTGGTTGTGTGATCTCTTGTCTGTCTGTGCCTTCTTTTCCTCTCCTGAAGGAGAGAAACAAGTGCTGCTGGATGAGCTGCTACATGTCTTTTCGCCAGGGATCTGGCCAGCGCAGTGTCGGCGATGGGGTGGAGCGCAGCCCACACTCCCTGTGACATGCTCTGCAAACTGTGCTCTGGGACATCCTTCCTAGTGGCTCCTCTGGGGCAGGTGTTTGGATCTGGATCACAACAAGGCACAGGTGAGGATGTGGATCACAGCAGGGTCAGGCGAACACGGGCCTTGCACCCCTGGTCCCTTCCAGCCGGACAGCCTGACTGCGGATGTACGAAATGCAAATGCTGCTGCGGCTGCTGGGCCGTTCAGCAGCTGGGCACCATCAGGTGTAATTAGTGCTCAGGTCACCTCACTAAACTAACGGAATGAAAACTTTTGCAGATGCCATCCTCAGCCCTGCCCAGGCAGGTGCCTGGAACTCCCTGGGCCAGTAAGAGAGGAGGGAACATGCTGGTCGCTTGCTGCTGCTGCCTCCCCTCAGAGGCAAAAGGTATTGTTTTAATCTTTTTTTAATAGAAAGCTCTTATGGATAACTATGACAAAAAAAAAAAAAAAGCTGGTGCTTTACTGTTAAAGTAGTAACTAAAACATAGTCGTGCTGCAACAAAGAGGTCTGTGCCAGGCAGAGAGCAGCCCCAGCAGAGAGACCAGGGTCAGGTAACCCAACAGACACTCCCTGTTCCTTTTGGGCACCCTTGGGCAGGAGAACTCACTAGGTTTGCTTATCAGGAGGGGACTGAAGGCCTTAGATTATGGTAAATGTTTCTGCTAAATTTAAAACCATCCAGTGGACAACTTGAGGGGCTTGTAAGGACTAAAGGTAACTTGTTCAGGGTGCTTCTTGCATTTCAAAAGTGGTTTTGCTGGTGGCTTAATCTTATTTACAAGTGTTGATTGCATTTAAGCCTTCCTGACGGCTGCTTTTGCTTTGTGGCACTGGCCAGCCCCTGCCCTGAGCAGGGCAGGGAGCCCCGAGCTTCCTGATCCCTGCTCCCTGGGCAAGGGGACCCTTCTGCCCTTGGGTAGGCTGGTGGGAGCATTGCTCCTACAGAAGCAATGGGATGGGGGGGGTCTGCTCTGTGTTGTGACTTTGAGGGAGGCAGAACTTCTGTGATGGCCCAGGAAAAGAAAGAAGGCTCCAGCTTTGCAGCTCTGAGTGTGCCATAAACCATCCTGTCAGCCACTCCTGTTTCATCCCAGTGGATTTATCCACTTGGCTTCAACCACTGGGGTACTAATTGCTGACTCTTAAGCAGACTTTTCTACTTATTTGCATACAAGCTCTTCATATTGTCTTTAAATCTTACGGTACACAGATGGAAAACCTGCTGGGAAAACGAACAGAGACGGGGGCTCTCCTGTACCTCTTTTTGGGGAGCTGAGGGCAGTGGGCCATGCTGGGGAAGGGGCTCTGCATTTGGGGACGTGGGGAGGTCTGGCTGCTGGCAGCAAGTGGTGGTGGGGCCTGTGTGTGGGACCTGTGGCCTCTCTGGCAGTTAGAATCCTGGAGCAGGCAGAGCAGCACTGGGATGAGCTGGTTGGTGGGTGGACTCCCAAGAGCTAGGATGCAGGAGGATAACACAGGTCTATGAAGTTCTCTGCCCTAGGACGCCAGTGTGGTGCTCCTGAGCTCTTTGGCACCAGGGCTAAAAATGGCACAATTACTGCCTGTGGACCGATAGCCCAAAGTCATCTTTTTTTTCTCTCCCATTCCCTTTCTGACTCTTCTCCTGCAGGCTTTGAGATCTCCAGTCTCGGCTGTGGCTTAGGCAGAGCTCAAGGGGACCACTGGAACCTCAGCTCACAACGTGATGGGAGCAGCATTGGAATAACCCCGGAGTCTCCCGGGAGCCCCGGACACCCCGTTTGCTCTGCAGAGCTGGTGTTGGACCCCAGCTGGGTGCCTTCAGCCTGTGCTCATCGAGCTGCAATGCTGGGGTGCTCCCCTGGGAGTAACCCCAAACTGAGTTTAGCAGCTGAGGGGGAGCTGTGGCTTAGGGTGAGGAGCTGCATGTTGTGAGGGATTGGGAGGCACAGTGGGATTTTTTGGGGCTTTTTCCTGGTTTTCTGTTCTCCTTTTTGACCACTGCAGTGCTGGGGAGAAAAAGCTGGAAACAAAACCAACAGAAGGGACTTCCTGAATTGCTTTGCAGGCAACTGTCACTTTTAGAGGAAGCACAAATCCTCATGGAGCCGAGAACGGGGATGACGGGAGTCCAGCAGAGTGCAGTAAGCTGCCACTGCCCTCAAAACCCTCGTTTTGGAGGCATTTGTTGACTTTCTGTAATAAAAAAAGCCTCCCTATCTTGTTTGCAACCCTACAGCCACCCCTCCGGGTGTGTGTCATGTTCCAGACCCTCAGATGGGTTTGTGTGTGTGCTGTGCTGGTGGATGCCTGGTTTGGGAGGAACATTCTTTTGCAGAAGGGAGAGGATTTGGGATGGAGCTGTCAAGCTTGGGCAGGTGAGAAGACCCCCGTTCCCCCCCCCCCCCTTCGTGCAACCCCAGATATCCATCCCTCCTCCCCTCTTTTCTCCACCCCTTTCCTTCCCTCCTCTTCTGGCTCCCCGTTCTCCTTTTGTCTTGTGCCCCCCGCCTTTTGCCCACCCTCCCTCTCTTTATTTCTGCCTTTGGGGGTGAGTAAAAAGGGGTGGGGGAGTCTGAGGTCGATAAATTTATCAGGAACATCCTGACGCCTCTGGGAGAGAGCGAGCGTGCCGTGGAGCAGCAGGTCAGTGGAGATGAGAGGGGTCATGTAGAGTCCTCCCAAAAAAGGGAGGCTAAGCCCAAAAATACCTGAAAATTACTGGGGGTGTTCGTCTAAAAAAATTAAAAAATTACCGTCTCTCTTTTTATCTATTGAAATATAATATTAATTGACATATAAATTGATTTCAAAAGAGGGCCCCGTCTCTACTTTATTATATACAGGACCGAGGAGTGTAAGAAATGCAGGATGCAGAAAGAGGGGGTTTGAAAGCAGGACTTGGGAGCGTACGAATGAAGCCCCACGGCGCGGGCCAGCGCCAGGGCGGCGGGCGGAGCTCTGTGTCGGGGCTTTCCCGGCCGCTCTCCCTGTGCCGGGGGGACGCGCGGGAATCGCTGCTGCCGCTGACGGGCGGCACGGGAGGGAGGGCGGCGGGTCGCAGAGCTACAGGCTGCTGCAGCGAACCTGGCCGCTCGCCCGTTCCCTGGTGGTCAAATGGTGTGGAGGGGCAGGCAAGGCAAACTAAAAAGGCCCTAATGAAATGCCAAGTGAAATGAAAGGGAAAAACAAGGCTTCTTGGGCACCCCGGGGTTTACTCCCCGCCCCGCCCCGCCCTCCGCCCGGTCACTCGGGGGTCCCCCCTAAAGTGTGAGAAGGGGACCCCAAAAGGTGGGCGGGGGAAGGTCGGGGAGCCGAAAAGGCAGCGGAGGGGGTGCCGCGAAATGTGAGGGAGGGCCCCGGCAAAGCGGGCGAGGCGCGCGCGGTGAGAGAGAAGGAAGGCGGGCGGTGTGGGGGGGCAAACATGGTGGCGACGGCGGCGCATGCGCAGTCGTAAGCGAGACGCCGTCGATCACGTGGTAAGTGAGGGCGGCCGGGCGAGGGGAAGCGGCGACGCATGCGCAGTGACTCCTGTGCAGCTGCAGCGCTCCCCGCTCGACTTGAGGGCCGGCTCCGGCGGCACGGGGGGAGCTGCGGTCTCCCGTCTCTCCCGGGGTGTGCACGGGGGGAATAACGTGAAGATTTTTGGGGCGAAAGCGCAGAAATTAGCGAGGGTCGTTCTCCGGGTAAAGCGGGGCACCGGAAGTAGAGAGCGCCCGGGCTGTTTTCGAGGGCGCACCACCCGGACCGGAAGTGCTGCGAGGCCGCCCCAAAAGAAAGACGGCGGCGCCAAGACCGGAAGTCCTCCAAGGCCCTACACAAAGATGGCGGCCCCGGCCCGGAAGTTCGCCTCGAGGCCACACTCAAGACGGCGCCGCCTGGACCGGAACTTAGCCCAGGCCACACTCAAGATGACGGCGAGAGGCCCCCTCACCTCAGAGAGGCGTTTATCCTGTTCCCTGACCTCCGCCCCGACCCGGACCCCCGCCCGCAGCGCCGTCTCGCCGCGCCTCTTCCCGGGCGCGGGCGGCAGGTTCGCGGGCGGCGGCAGGCACCGGCGCGGGCAGCCCCCTCTCGGCGCCGCTGCGCAGGCGCAGCACCCCAGGCAGTCACCGCCGGCCCGCCCGTCCCGCTGCGTTCCGCTCCGCTCCGTTCCGCTCCCGGTCTGTCCCGCCGTGCCCCGGAGATGCTGCCTCCCCCCCCCGGAAGCGACCCACTGCGGCAGATCCGACGTCGGGCTCTGCAGGAGATCGTCACCGGGGTAAGCGGGGGCCCGGCGGGGGGGCGGCGGCCGCTCTTCTGCCTCTGCCGCGGCCAGCGGGGCCTGCAGGCAGGGGAAGCGACAGGCAGGTTTCTCGCCTCTGCGGAGACACTCGCACCTGCGTGCCGCCGCCAGGAGAAGGGGCGGCGAGAGCGGCAGGCGGCAGGGCCGGGCTCGGATGTGCCCTGGCATCGCAACCCCCCGTGCGGGGAGGGTCTGTGCCGCCTCAGGGACAGAGGAAGCGGATCTTGCAGGACCCCTTTGTTCGCTCGTTGAGCTCTCAAGAGACACAAGGGGCATGAAATCCCAGGGCAGCTGCGCCTGCCGGAGGGGTTGCAGGGAGAAGTAGCTGGGGGGGGGGGTTGCTCTCAGCCCCTTTGCCACCTTCCCCTCGGTTCCCTGGGACTCTAGGGAATCCCAGCTCCCCTTGGCTTCTCCGGGGGCCTCGCGGCAGGGTTTCGAAGTGTGGCCCTGAGATTTTCTGGCCTTGGAACTGATGGCTGTTTCGGGGCACGTCTCACCGGGCAGTCTGTCTTTTAACGCTTGCCGGGGCAGGAGAATTGCGGGGGAAGAAAGCAAAGGAAGCCCAGAGCCTGGAGTAGGCAGGCCCGGGCCTGTGGCGAGCCCAGGCCTTGCTGCTCGGTGCCGATTGTGCCCGAGGCTTGTTCCTCACCGTTCGGTTGCAAATGAGAGGGGAGCAAGAGGCAGAACAGCTGCTGCTGCTGGGGCTGAACTGTCTGCAGTGCCCGGGGTCCGGGCAGGACTTGGCCCCGATGCCTGCATTTGCTCTGCAGCGGCCAGGGAGGGGTCCCAAAAGTCATCCCCCCGCGTGCTGTGCTGCATAGCAGGGGCTGGCTGGGCCGGTTCCCGGCCGGGGGAGCCCGGGGGAGGCCGTGCTGGGGCTGAGGGGCTGCTGCTCTCTGGGCCTCTCGGGGTTTGCCTTGGAATCCCAAAGCCTGGGCCTGCGCGGGGGGCAGGAGGCAAAGGTGACTGTGAATTGGTCTGTTGTGGAGTGTTTTGGGGCCGAGTTAATGCTCTTGGCTTGTTGTGTGTCAGTTCCCAGCCTCGGTCAGGGCTTCCCGGGGAGCGTTGCTGCTGCTGCTGCCGCTGCCGCCGGGCGAGAGAAGTCCTTTGGGAAGCCGGGATAAAAACCGCAACTCTGTGAATTGCTCAGCTTTTCCTAGGGAAGGGCAGGTTTTAGGGAAGAAAGGCGCCGCGGGTCTCGCAAGGGGGGGGCGCGGCTGCAGTGCCGCTCCCGGCCGTGTCCGCCAGGCGGCGACCGCGAGGCAGCGCCCGGCGGTCGGGGCGGGCTGGGAAGCGGAGAGCGGGAGTGTTTTGGCACTGCCGGGCTTCTCCGAGCTTAAATCCGGAGCCGGAGCTTTTTGTGGGACTGCACAGCGAAGCTGCCTGTGGGAATGACCCGGCTCTTGCTCGGTGTACTCCTAACGACAGTGTCTTTTACTCCGTGTTCCCAGGCTGCCTCTTTCCCTTCGGTCGCCGTGGACACTGTGCCGGACGCCTCTGGCAGGACTAACCCCGTGGCTTTTACGTCCAGCGTGCTGTGCTGTGTGCCTGCAGGTGAGAAAAGCTGGGAGTGCAGTCCCTCTGCTTTGATTGCTGTGTCTCTTTGGGAGTTGTTTTGGAGGGGAATCAGAGAGCGATTTGGTTTGAAGGGGACCTTTAAAGGGCAGCCTGTCTTCCGTGGGCAGGGGCACCTTCCACTCTCATCCCCGGTTGGATGCTGCAAGTCCAGCCTGGCCTGGAACACTTGCAGGGATCCAGGGGCAGCCTCGGCTTCCCTGTGCGGTGTGCTCTGATATCTCTCCACTGGCATCACGAAAAATGTTGTCAGCACGTTTTGTGCGACGATGGTGAGCGGGACCCGGGTGAAAATTGCGTTCTCTGAGGTGCAGAGGGAAATAATTCTCCTTTGAAGTCAAATGTATTGGGGTTTGCACGAGTCTCGTCTGCCTTCTGTTTGAATTGCTTTCTATTGTAGGCAGTTGTTTTAAATTAAACTTTTATTTTGTGTCTCCCCCCTCAGCATCCTGTACGAGACAAAGCTACCTTTCTTTCCTCGTGGGCATGGACCGGCCGGGCTTTGGCAATGTGGCCCCTCGAAAGACTAAAGTGACCTCTTCCAGCAGGGGAAGACTGAAGCAAGGAGTGCCAGGAAGAACTGGAGTCTCTGGAGAATAAAAGCTGGAAGCGTGCCCCCGAAAGTCCCCAGACCCGGGTGGTAAGTGGTCTGACTTGCACGGACCGGTGGCCTTGGCCAGGGGCGGTCCTGCCGGCCTGTAATTTGAATTTCCTGCCCAGGCTGTAATTTTAATTTCCACTGGGTGCTGGCAAAGCCCCCCTGGGGGTGAGCCCCAGTGCCTGGCAGGAGCGGAGCGCGCTTGCGGGGCCCTCCTGGCAGGCGTTGTGTTTAGGGGAAGGGCAGGGGAGCCTTTCTGTGTCCCAGAGGAGCTGCAGTGTTCTTTCTTCCTCTCTGGAGGACTAAGAACTAAAAAAAATAAAAGCAAACGAGAAAGAAAAGAAAAGAAAATGAAATGAAAAATTAGGAGAATAAAAAATTAAGGCAATAAAGAAGGAAATATAAAATACAAAAGAAAATTAAAGAAAAACAATCAAAGCGAGCAAACTAAAAAGGCCCTAATAAAATGCCAAGTGAAATGAAAGGGAAAAACAAGGCTTCTTGGGCACCCCCGGGTTTACTCCCGGCCTCGCCCCGCCCTCCGCCCCGTCACTCGGGGGTCCCCCGTAAAGTGTGAGAAGGGGACCCCGAAAGGTGGGCGGGGGAAGGCCGGGGAGCCGAAAAGGCAGCGGAGGGGGTGCCGCGAAATGTGAGGGAGGGCCCCGGCAAAGCGGGCGAGGCGCGCGCGGTGAGAGAGAAGGAAGGCGGGCGGTGTGTGGGGGGGCAAACAAGGTGGCGACGGCGGCGCATGCGTAGTCGTAAGCGAGACGCCGGCGATCACGTGGTAAGTGAGGGCGGCCGGGCGAGGGGAAGCGGCGACGCATGCGCAGTGGCTCCTGTGCAGCTGCAGCGCTCCCCGCTCGATTTGAGGGCCGGCTCCGGCGGCACGGGGGGAGCTGCGGTCTCCCGTCTCTCCCGGGGTGTGCGCGGGGGGAATAACGTGAAGATTTTTGGGGCGAAAGCGCAGAAATTAGCGAGGGTCGTTCTCCGGGTAAAGCGGGGCACCGGAAGTAGAGAGCGCCCGGGCTGTTTTCGAGGGCGCACCACCCGGACCGGAAGTGCTGCGAGGCCGCCCCAAAAGAAAGACGGCGGCGCCAAGACCGGAAGTCCTCCAAGGCCCTACACAAAGATGGCGGCCCCGGCCCGGAAGTTCGCCCCGAGGCCACACTCAAGACGGCGCCGCCAGGACCGGAACTTAGCCCAGGCCACACTCAAGATGGCGGCGAGAGCCCCTCCCCCCCCCGGCCTCAGAGAGGCGTTTATCCTGTTCCCTGACCTCCGCCCCGACCCGGACCCGCGCCCGCAGCGCCATCTCGCCGCGCCGCTTCCCGCTGTGGGGACGGGCCGGGGCGCTCGGCGGCGCCGGGCGCGGGCGGCAGGTTCGCGGGCGGCGGCAGGTACCGCCGCGGGCAGCCCCCTCTCGGCGCCGCTGCGCAGGCGCAGCACCCCAGGCAGTCACCGCCCGCTCCGCCCCGCCCCGCCCCGCTCCGCTCCCGGTCGGTCCCGCCGTGCCCCGGAGATGCTGTCGGGGCTGCGCCGCCGCCTCCCCCCCCCCCGGAAGCGACCCACGGCGGCAGATCCGACGTCGGGCTCTACAGGAGATCGTCGCCGGGGTAAGCGGGGGCCCGGCGGGGGGGCGGCGGCCGCTCTTCTGCCTCTCCGGCGGCCAGCGGGGCCTGCAGGCAGGGGAAGCGACAGGCAGGTTTCTCGCCTCTGCGGAGACACTCGCACCTGCGTGCCGCCGCCAGGAGAAGGGGCGGCGAGAGCGGCAGGCGGCAGGGCCGGGCTCGGATGTGCCCTGGCATCGCACCCCCCCCGCGGGGAGGGTCTGTGCCGCCTCAGGGACAGAGGAAGCGGATCTTGCAGAACCCCTTTGTTCGCTCGTTGAGCTCGCAAGAGACACGAGGGGCATGAAATCCCAGGGCAGCTGCGCCTGCCGGAGGGGTTGCAGGGAGAAGCAGCTGGGGGGGGGGTGGTTTGCTCTCAGCCCCTTTGCCACCTTCCCCTCGGTTCCCTGGGACTCCAGGGAATCCCAGCTCCCCTTGGCTTCTCCGGGGGCCTCGCGGCAGGGTTTCGAAGTGTGGCCCTGAGATTTTCTGGCCTTGGAACTGATGGCTGTTTCGGGGCACGTCTCACCGGGCAGTCTGTCTTTTAACGCTTGCCGGGGCAGGAGAATTGCGGCGGTAGAAAGCAAAGGAAGCCCAGAGCCTGGAGTAGGCAGGCCCGGGCCTCTGGCGAACCCTGGCCTTGCTGCTCGGTGCCGATTGTGCCCGGGGCTTGTTCCTCACCGTTCGGTTGCAAATGAGAGGGGAGCAAGAGGCAGAACAGCTGCTGCTGCTGCTGCTGCTGGGGCTGAACTGTCTGCAGTGCCCGGGGTCCGGGCAGGACTTGGCCCCGATGCCTGCATTGCTCTGCAGCGGCCAGGGAGGGGTCCCAAAAGTCATCCCCCCGCGTGCTGTGCTGCACAGCAGGGGCTGGCTGGGCCGGTTCCCGGCCGGGGGAGCCCGGGGGAGGCCGTGCTGGGGCTGAGGGGCTGCTGCTCTCTGGGCCTCTCGGGGTTTGCCTTGGAATCCCAAAGCCTGGGCCTGCGCGGGGGGCAGGAGGCAAAGGTGACTGTAAATTGGTCTGTTGTGGAGTGTTTTGGGGCCGAGTTAATGCTCTTGGCTTGTTGTGTGTCAGTTCCCAGCCTCGGTCAGGGCTTCCCAGGGAGCGTTGCTGCTGCTGCCGCCGCTGCCGCCGGGAGAGAAAAGTCCTTTGGGAAGCCGGGATAAAAACAGCAACTCTGTGAATTGCTCAGCTTTTCCTAGGGAAGGGCAGGTTTTAGGGAAGAAAGGCCCGTCCTCGCGAAAGGCGCCGCGGGTCTCGCAAGGGGGGGGGCGCGGCTGCAGCGCCGCTCCCGGCCGTGTCCGCCAGGCGGCGACCGCGAGGCAGCGCCCGGCGGTCGGGGCGGGCTGGGGAGCGGCGCCTGCGCAGAGCGAGGCGTTGGCCGGGCCGGGCCTGAAGCGCTCGGGGCCGCCGGGCAGGGCAGGGGCGGCGACCGGCCGGGGCGGGGGTTGGGGGGTAAGAGCAGGTTTTAGGGAAGAAACGCCTGTGGTGAGTAATCAGAAGAGAAGGGTGAAAGCCAAGGGCCTTTGACTTCCCCGGTGCACTTAATTTTCTTGTTCTCCTCTCTTTCAGGGCAGGGAAAATCGTCGACTTGGGTCCAGCAATGCCAAATGTGTTGGGGTGTGAGCAGCCAAAGGCAACAGGCTCCAGCCCCACCGACTGGCGCTGGGGGCACCTGGTGCTGCCCGTGGGGTGGGGTAATTCAGAGGGACACGTTTCTCTCCTCCTGCCTGTTGGCATTTGCTCCCTGGGCACTGGCTCTGTTTCCACTGCAGGTTGGTCCTTGCCGTGCTGGGAAGGGTGGAGAGGAAGGGGCGAAGGGCTGGGTGAGCATGGGGTCCCCGAGCTGTGGGGTTGGGCTGTGCTGAGTGGGGCAGGTGGGTCCCCGTTGGTGAGCCTGAGCCTTGGCTTGGGGGTTCAGAAGCCCAGGGGGCTGAGCTGGGGGGTGTTTGCAGCTCTGCCAGGGCTGGGGCTGACACAGTGCTGAGGGAGAGCCTGGAGCTGGGCTGGGCCGGGGAAAAGACGCAGGGGAGCTGGGGGAGGGTTTGGGACTCCCTGGGGGAAAAGGAGGGATGGATGGGCTGGATGGAGCCACAGGCACGTGCTCGTGGGAACTTGTCCAGGGCGCTGGGATCCGGGTCAAATTCCAGTTTCCCTCGTGTCCAGGGATGCAGGGTCTGAGGGATTGGATTTCCCTGGGGGTTTGCAGGAGACCAGGAATGAGAGGAAACACAGTGCCAGAGCAGGCTGTGTTTGCCTCTGAGGACAGAGAGCCTGTGGGCTGAGGTGAGATTGCTGTGAGTGTTGGGATGAGCATTCCAGGGAACAGGGAGCTTGGAATTCCAGGTGCTGATGGAACCATCGCCTTAGGTGTGTTTAGTTTGTGTCTGTGGGAGCTGGGATTCGGGCTGGAGAGCTGTTGCTGGGAACAAAGGGTGGAGAAAACCTGCTCCACAGATGTGTAAGGAAGGATGGAGTAGCAGGGAAGGGGAGTATTTCTATACAGTATCAATATTCTCCATGTGGGATGGAGCAGCAATGGGGGTGGTTGGGTTTGGCCTGGGCCGGTCAGGATCTACCATAAACAACCCACCAGACCCTGAACCCTCACTGGACATGTCCAGCCCCTCAGCAGAAACCCAAGTTGTTCATTTGTTACAGAGGAAAAATGATTGGTAATTGCTTCTGATCTGTGGAGAATTCCCTTTGGAATGGTCAAACAGAGAGCGTATCAAGGCAGGCAGAGCATTTCTTTTGGCTCTTTTTTTTTCCTGTTTTGTCATTTTCTGTTTGGCTTCAATGCATTTTGTGTGCTCCTGTTCAGGAGGCAGCATATTTTTACCTTGAAATTCAGGGTGGTTTTGTTTGTTTGTTTAGGATTTTTTTCTTTCCCAGTTGAATCAGGCCTAGTCTGATGTTGTCCTACAGGACTGCTTTGGTGCTGGGTCAGAGAGAGAGAAGGGGAATGACTTTTCATTCTCTTCCAAGCAGAAGTGGGAGGTTGTCTTGTCCCTCCCCAAAGCACTGCAGGCACATGGGAGTAGCTCAGTGCTGGCCCAGTTCTCTGAGAAACGCCCATGGGGGAGAGGTTTAACTATTAATGACAACGCTCTGGTCTCTTGATGGCAAACACTGGGTCCTACAGTCCCAGCCTGATGAGGGAGAACAGGAACCTCTGTTCTTCATGGCAAACCTTCTGTTACTCCTTGTGCAGTCTTTTCTTTCCGTTGTATGTGTTACTGTCCGGAATCTGTCCGAGGAAAGCTGTTACAAATTTAGAGGTAGGACTAGGATTTGGGGCTGTTCCCTACAAACTCCTGCAAAGCCTGAAGGACCGGGCTGATGACTGCTCTTAACAAAGGGGATTTATTAATATTCCGTCAGATTTCCCTCAGCTCTGGGCAGGACAGGCAAGGGTTCGGGTCGGGAATTGTGCAAGCAAGACCTGTTATTTCTCCTGTGTGTGTGTCAGTTTGGCAGGGCTGGGACAAGGAGGACTTGTGCGGGCACCTCCAGAGACAGTGGGAACGGGAGCGTGCTGCAGAGAAGGGAAATTCTAGGGGGTGGGTGCTGAGAAATTTGTCCCTCCCTTGTCCTGTGCTCTGCACTTAGCAATGGGTCAAGTGCAGAAGTTTCCTGGGGACCCTGGAAAATGATGCCGGGTCTGCCAAGAAAAGTGGGGCCAAAAGAGCAGGACCTGGGTCTGCGAGCATGGGAGAAACAAGGGACGGGTCATCCTCTGCCTCCAGGAGGGAGGGCAGCAGGAAAGGCCACGGAGTAAAGCACTGAAGTGCCGTTCCCCAGGGAGCCCCTGCCCAGCACTGAACTTGCTTCTGCACCTGCTGTCCCTTTCCCAGCGGAGCCGAAGCGTCGGGTGCGGGTGCCGGGGGGATGGAGCTGCCAAGGACAAACTGGGAGGGTGTTTGTGAAGGAAGTGGGGAGAAGGAGCTCTTGACGTGCTTTTTTTACTTCTTCATCCCACAGAATTGCCACGAGAGGAAATACCTCAGAGGGGCTTCCCTCCAGATAAGCCCTGAATATGCCAGGAGGTTTCAGCCGGGAGAAAGGAGCTGTGGAAGAAAAGTGGCCTAAAAATAGCCAGTGGAGATCATCAGGTTTTCCAGCCAAGAAAAACAAGGAGAGAGATGAGGGAATCGGGTTCCAATTCCTAATGATTTGGTGGGTGTAGGAATGATTTCTGTGTGTTTTCCAGTCCCTTTTGATTCCTGTGATGATTTTAAAATGGTGGCTTTAGCAATCAACTAAATGGGAGATGTTGTTTTTGAGAGGAAATGATGCCAAATAAATGCAGAGAGAGAGCATGGAATCCTCCGGGGATCCTGGAGTGGTTTGGGTTGGAAAGGATCTCAGGGATCATCTCCTTCCACCCCCTGCCACAGGCAGGGACACCTTCTAATAGACATCCAGCCTGGCCTTGGCCACTTCAGGGATGGGGCAGCCACAGCTTCTCTGTGCCAGGCCACCTCCCCACCCTCCCAGGGAAGAATGTCTCCCTTATGTGCAATCTTTCCCTTTCTTCTCTGCAGGAAGTGGGCTGGGACAAGGGAATTGGCTCCCACGAGGCCGAGGATCAGAGCAGGCTCTGCACAGGGGACGACTTCCACTTCCGAACGGAGAAGGGCACCTTCGTCCCCACCCCCGGCATGGGGACAGAGTAACATCGGCCTGCAGCTGGCTGGAGTTCCCGTTGGCTCTGGGCTTTCTGCCCACGGGCCGGGGATCATGGCCAGAGTCCTTCAAACCTGGGGAACAGTGGCCTTCACACCATCCCTGCAGCCCGTCCAGGCCAGGCTGCTGCCCATCGGCCCCTGATCGCAGGTGGGTGTAGAAGTGATGGTGTTTAGGGAATGCTGATTGTATTTCCCTGACTTTAGCAACGTGGTCATTAAAAAGAGAAAAATAACAAGTCTATGGAAATCCCCCGCACTTGGGAGCTTGCGGCGCTCTGGGTTAAATCTTGGCTCTATGATGTTAAAACTGTGGGCGAGGGCGGTGCCCGAGCAGGGCCAGCGGCGGTGCCGGACGGGGCCGGCCCGGGGGTCCCTTCCCCGCGGGGTCGCAGCCGCGGGACCCGCCCCCGCCCCGCGCGGCCCCTCCCGGCGCGCCCCGCCCGTCCTTGGGGGCTGCGGCCGCTCCCGGCGCTGCCGAGGCTGCCGGGGAGGGACCGGCCTGTGCTGGGGGCACGGGGTTCGTTCCTTGGGTTCGAGGGCGGCAGCGGGAGCGGCGCTGCGGGGCGGGAGGGGCCGGGGGAGGGCGGGGAAGCCGCGGCGGGGCCCGGGGGCTGCAGTTTTCTGGCTTCCCGACCGGCTTTGCAGACATTTGCCACCTTCAGAGGAGGCACAAATCCCCGCGGAGCTGAGCAAGGGGTGCGGGGAGTGCAGCGAGCTGGGGCGGGGCTGTGACCAGGGCAGGGTGTGCGCAGTGCCCCAAAACCCGCACCCAAAACCAGCCCGGAACAGCCCCAGAGCCCAGAGCGAAGCGACGCGGGATCGTGCCGGCCCCGCCCCTCCACCTGCCCAGGCCCGGCCCCTCGCTCTCGCCGGCCCGCCCGGCCCCGCCCTGCCCGCCCCCAAGAAGGCCACTGTCCCCGCAGGCCCCGCTCCCCTTATCCCGGGAGAGCTCCCGGCCGGGCCGTGACCGCGGAGCTCCCACCGCCCTTCCCGGCCCCGGCGGGAGCCGCGCGGAGGGAACGGGGGCGGGGCCGCGCCGAGGGGCGGGGCCGGGCTGGGCGGGCGGGGCGGGGCCGCAGGGCCAGGCGGGCTGGGATTGGGCGGAGGCGCTCGAGTGCTGATTGGGCAGCGCTGCCGGCCCGCGGTATAAAGGGCCGGCGGGGCGGGTGCGGGCGGTTGTGTGTGAGGGCTGAGGGTGCGGCCCCGCTGCTGCCTGAGGGGAGAGCGCCTTGGCCGCGGGGTTTGTGCACCGGGGGAGCCGGGGGCGTTTAGGGGCGCCTTGTGTTGGGCGGCGGGGGCCGGGTAAGCCCCTTACCTGCCGGGTGCCCCCGGGGGGAGCCGTGGCAGGGCTGCGGGGCTGTTGCTCTCTGGGTGTCTTAGGTTTTGCTTTGGGATCCCAAACCCTTTCCCCGTGCAGGGTTATGAGGCAAAGACTGCTTTAACTTGTTTTTTTTGTGCTGCGTTAATGCTTTTTGCTCGTTCTGTGTCCATTTGCAGCCTCGCTCGTGGTTTCCCCTGGTGCGGAGGCGAGTTGTGCTTCCTGCTGGGAGAGAGAACGGCCTTGGGAAGCTGCTCCATGAGCCACAGCTGTGCCGAGCCCGGGAGTCTGTCCAGGTAAGAGCAGGGCTTCTACTGCCAGTGAGGAGCTGGGTTTGCTGTTGGGAGGTAGAATATGCCCGTGCCTTTAAATGCAAGGACAGGCAGAAGCTGGGAGGGACCCTGAGCAGGTTTGGTGGCACGACAGCAGTTTGAAAAGACCTTGACTGTGGGAGAAGTGTCCAGGAGAAATGATTCCTTTTTTGCAGGGAGGCAGTTTGCAAGGACAGGGGGGTTGCTGTGCTCTCTAGCAAAAATACTGCCCTTGGGATGTCCAGGGTGAGGAAATGTTGGCCATGTGTGGGCTGGAGCAAAGGTGTGTGGGTGCCTGTGTGTGACAGCCGTGGGTGTGCAGGAAGGGGGTTCTGGTGCCATTGGAGCTGCCAGGGAGCCAAAAGGGGCACAGTTGTCTGAAAAAGGCAAAAAGTCTTAGCCTCTGTTGACACCTGTACCAAAGGAGATGCAAATTTTTTCTTTCTCATCTGCAGACTTCACAAAGCTCCCAGGAAAGGAAGCTTTAGATTCCTTCCCAGCTTTATACTAAAGGTTTCCTTCCTCCTGTCTCAGCACCCTTTCTGCTGTTGGGAGAGCACAAGGCAGATGGAGAAGATCCCCGGCATCTGCAGGCACAAGGGACTCATACAACTGCGATTTTCCTACAACCCTCGTGAAAGGGACTTCCAGGATACTCTTGGGAATGTGCCAGCTCTCCTGCTGGAGCTTTTCTATGGAATATTTGAACACAAAGGGTAAAACTAAAGTCAGGTCTGTTCTGGAGTATGTTACACTTGTGCAAAACTCCTTTCTTCTGTTTATTTTCTGTTCTGAAAAGCACAGTCTGGGGTTCCTGGGCACTTCCTGTTGAGTGATTCCATGAAAATAATTTTGTACTGAAAAGGGAAAGGAGCTGTCAGTGGGAGGTCAGGTGTCCATGATAAAAGCTTTATGCTTTTCAGTCAGATAAGCCTTAAAATATCTCACAGTGTATAGGAATGCCTGGCTTCTAAAACTCACAGCTGAGTCTTAGAGGCTTCTTTGAAGAGCTGGTTTCAGGCAGCAGAATTGCCCCCCCAGGAGGGACTCTGTGCCTGCTCTCCCGTGGCTCCAAGGGATCTCTGGCCCTTCACGCCGGCACCGAGATTTTCTCGGGAAGGGCCTCAGATCCCCGGACCAGTCTGGGACACAGGCAAGATCCCCCTGCATTTTAGGACCAAATTGGCCCCCTGGAGGGACAGTGCTGTTGGTGCCCCCCGGGTTGGGGCACCCCGAGGACTCCAGCGCGCACCGAAAGGATTATTCGGGGAGATCCTCGGGGTGCCCGGCCCTGGGGAGCTCAAAGCAAGGTCCCTGCAAAGGATTCAGGCATTCCTGACACTATCCCAGGGGTTCCTGTCCATGCTAGACATGGAGCTCTCTACTGGACTGTAATTGGGTTCTAAAAGTGGTGCTCCAAGTGCAAAAGCAGTGTGGGATTGGGATTAAGAAATTAGCAGTGATGGTACAATTGGCTGTTTTCTCTTGAATGTGACTGTAAGAGCTGCAGGAATGCCAGGTGTGTGTTCCAGTCCCCAGCATTTGGTTTGCACCTGTCCTGGTCAGACACAGGTCCAACTTCCTCAGTCCTTCACACAATAGAGGGAGAATTAAGGGCTGGCAGTGTTAAGGTGATTGGTGTGACAGGGGTCAAACTGGGAAAACATTGGGGAATTCTTGAGTTTGTCTGTTTGCCAAACTCACCCAAACCTGTGCTAGGAAGAGATGGACTGGAGTCTCTGATCCCCTGGGCAGTTGTTCTGCATGACCTGGGAGCCTCTGGGATTAGACTGGACTGGGCAGACAGGGAGCAGTTTGTCCTGTGGAGTTGGGATGGGTTTGTTGAGGATGCCTTGGGATGCCTTTGTTCTGGAGAGGCTCCTCTGTTAGCTGTAGTGGTGGAAGGCTGTAGCAGCAGGGCTGGAGCCGTTGACCTCCTGCTCCCCCCGTGAGCCCCGACGGGACCGTGCCCTTGGCAATGGAGGGCCCCCATTGCTGAGTCAGCGGTTCCGGGGGCCAGGAGGGATGGGATCAGGATGCCGAGCTCCACCCAGGGCCAGGGCTGCCAGTGTTCAACCATGGAGGGAACTGAAAGCAGTGAGATGGAGACCAAGCTCCAGCACAGGAATGGGTGAGAAAAGACCCTGGTCCTCAGGTGGAGCTTTGAATTCATTGGAAAAATGGATCCTGTCAAATGGATCAGACCCTTGTGGGTGCTGGAACAGAGGCCTCTGTCATTTATGGTCACCCTGAAAGGTTGCAAGGACAGCAAGTTCTGACTGCAGGATGAGGTGGGAAAGAAAGTGAAGTGGTCCAGAGAAAAGCTGAGGCTAAAATTGGTCCTGTGCCAGAGCAGCCTCGTGCAGTGCTTGTTGCTGTCCCTGAGTGTCCCATTGCAGTGGATATTTCCAAGGGTGCCTTGTGCTGGGGAACACTGGGGCAGTTCCCTTTCCCTGGGCAGGGCAGGCAGGGCACGTTTCCCCCCTCGAGGGTGGCTCCTCAGTCCCACCCTGTGCCCTGGGAGCGTGGCAGAACACCTGGACCCACTGTCCTTGCCAGAGAGGGCACAAGGGATGGTTGGATGGGTGAGGGAATGGTTCAGGGAGTACAAGCACCATTACAATGAGTAGGGCAGCCCATGGAAAGGAAGGGGGGAGTTAATCCAGACAAAATCCAAGCACCTGCCCAACCTGTGGTATTTTTAGGAACTCAGTGGCGTTGTGGTCCCCAGGAAGTATTGCCCAGGACTAGGCAGGAGACTTCAGGCTTTGTCGCCCCCAGAGCAAGTCTCCAGGGGCAGGCAGTGGGGAGGCAGCTCTGTTGTTGAAGATGGGGTTATTTTCTCTGCTTTATTTTGTCTCCAAAGATATTCTTCCCATTAATCTGAACTGACTCCGGTCTCCTAACTCTCTGAAGAGGTTTTCTGCTTTTTGTGGGAGGGTAAGGTTTGGATTTTAACTATAGAAGAGCCAACAAAATAAAGGCTTCATGGCAAACAAATGGTGTCTCCCAAACTCTTTGTACTTCAAATAGATGCCTTTATTCTTATTTTTTTCTTATTGGTATTCTCAAGGTACTTAATACCCTGTCTACAGTTATTTATTTTGGCTTCTCTTTTTTATTTTTTACAGAGTTGATGTGACTGACTTCTTTTTGAAATGCAACAGTGCTCTCAAGGATATTTCCCCCCCACTCCTGGGCTTATGCAGGGCTGTTGAGTCCGTGTGTGCCACTGTTCTTGTCCCAGGGGGACCGAGTGACATTTGGAACCAAACCTGGGGACTTGAACTATAGGAATGTTTCTATGTCTTTGAATTTTAAATTGCACATGAAGCAGAAATATGTTTGTGTTTTACAGGTTATATTGTCATGAAAATAGAAATGCATCATTGGATCTTGCTCCTCTGAGGGCAAACTACCAGACTGATCATTTCTTAGTCCATCAGACCCAGTGCCAGGAACTCAGAGGGGTGTCTGTGTGCAAATGTGTTGAGTGGTGGTGGCCCCCGTGAGACTGTGACCAGCTGGAAATGTGTGTGTGTGTGTGCAGAGCTGGGCTGGATCCCTTGGGATTTGGCTCCCAGATCCCCCCCAGCCTTCAGGAAAACCAGAGGACACTGAACCCTGAGGGAAGGGAGTCCCATTTGCAGAAGGGTTTTTAGATTGGGGAAAAACTCTCCAGAACAAAGCCTGTGTTCCAAACACCTTCAGGCCAAAGTCAAGGAGCACAAACCCTGAAGTCATCAAGTTATGAAGTTTGGTTCCAAGCCATTTCCTAATAAGTCAGTTTTAATGAAGTGTTAAAAGGAGAACTTAAATAAGGTTAATTTCTGATGGAGAATAATGGGAAGAAGTTAAGTGGTTTAAGTTCACTAAACATGTTTTCTATCAATCCATGGTTATTTAATTGAGCATTGTTTGGAATTTTTCTTTTTGCATTTGTTCCTGGTGTGCTTTTCTCTATCTAAGGGATGTTTGGAGGTCTTTTTGGTTGGTTGAATGTTTTTAATGTCAGTGCTAGATTGGGGTGGACAGTCATTGTAACATGATTTAGAGTTTGATGCATTTTATTCTGTGTGCCCTGTTTGATGTCTCGTGTTCAGCGAGTGACTGGTCACAGTTTGGCCCAAGCCTTTGTTTTTCAAGTGAAAACCCAAAGGGGGAATTGTAGTTGCAGCTTTGCCCTTGAGGTGCAGCTGGAGCCTGGCCAAAGAACAAGGCAAACCTCCCTGGGGAAGGAAGGGGAAGACAGAGAAGAAAAGCAGCTGCAGCCAGAAAGGTGTGTTTGGGCGTGAGAAGAGCTGCTGTGACCCAGCGAGGGGCTCTGGGGTCTCTATAGGGGCTCTGGGGTCTCTATAGGGGCTCTGGGGTCTCTATAGGGGCTCTGGGGTCTCTATAGGGGCTCTGGGGTCTCTATAGGGGCTCTGGGGTCTCTATAGGGGCTCTGGGGTCTCTATAGGGGCTCTGGGGTCTCTATAGGGGCTCTGGGGTCTCTATAATGGCTCTGGGGTCTCTACAGGGGCTCTGGGGTCCCTATAATGACTCGGAGGTCTCTGTAGGGGCTCTGGGGTCCCTATAATGGGTCTGGGGTCTCTGTAGGGGCTCTGGGATCTCTGTAGGGGTTCTAGGGTCCCTATAATGGGTCTGGGGTCTCTATAGGGGCTCTGGGGTCCCTATAATGGGTCTGGGGTCTCTATAGGGGCTCTGGGGTCCCTATAATGGGTCTGGGGTCTCTATAGGGGCTCTGGGGTCCCTATAATGGCTTGGAGGTCTCTGTAGGGGCTCTGGGGTCCCTCTCCCTGCCGGCACAGGAGCTGCTGCCGCCCCAGCAAGAGGCAGAGGAGTCACTGTCCAGAAGCAAGAACTCAATGAGAGCTGAACTGGGGCCGTGTGGGCAGGGCCAGAGGGGAGCAAAGGAAGGGATTTGTTCCTAATAAAAGAAATAAAGTTTGGGTCATTTTTTGGGGAGATTTGAGTGAGTTTCTGATCATTTTTTGGGGTTATTTTTTGTGAGTTTCTGGTCATTTTGGGGGGAGATTTGGGTGACGGGTCATTTTTTGGGGAGATTTGGGTGACGGGTCATTTTTTGGGGAGATTTGGGTGACGGGTCATTTTTTGGGGAGATTTGGGTCAGTTTTGGTTCATTTTTGGGGGTTATTTTTGGTAAGTTTCTGGTCATTCTTTGGGGAGATTTCGGTCAGTTTCTGGTCATTTTTTTGGGAGATTTGGGTGAGTTCTGGGTCACTTTTTGGGTAATTTTGGGTCAATTTCTGATCACTTTTTGGGGAGATTTGGGTGAGTTCTGGGTCATTTTTTGGGGAAATTTTGGGTGAGTTTGTGGTCATTTTTTGGGGAGATTTGTGTGAATTTCTGACCATTTTTTTGGGGAGATTTGGGTGAGGTTTGGGTCATTTTTTAGGGAGATCTGTTTGAGTTTCTGGTCATTTTTTGGGGAGATTTTGGGTCATTTTCTGATAATTTTTTGAGGAGATTTGGGTCAGTTTCTGGTCATTTCTTGGAAAGATTTGTGTGAGTTTTGGGGGTCTTTTTTGGGGGAGATTTGGGTGAGTTCTGGGTCATTTTTTAGGGAAATTTTGGCTGAGTTTGTGGTCATTTTTTGGGTAGATTGGTGTGAGTTTCTGTCCATTTTTTTGGGGAGATTTGGGACTGTTTCTAGTCATTTTTGGGAGAATCGGGTCAGTTTCTGGTCATTTTTTTGGGTGATTTGGGTCAGTTTCTGGTCATTTTTTGGGGAGATTTTTGTGAATTTCTGACCATTTTTTGGGGAGATTTGGGTGAATTTGAGGTCATTTTTTGGGGTATTTTTGGGTCAGTTTCTGGTCATTTTTTGGGGATATTTGGGTGAGTTTTGGGGTCATTTTTGGGGGTGATTTGGCTGACGTTTGGGTCATTTTTGGGGGAGATTTGAGTTAGTGTTGTGTCATTTTTTGGGGAGATTTGGGTGAGTTCTGGGTCAGTTTTGGGGGTAATTTTGGGTCAGTTTCTGGTCATGTTTTGGGGAGATTTGGGTCAGTTTTGGGTCAGTTTTTGAGGTGATTTGAGTAAGTCTTGGTGTCAGTGTTTTGGGGTTTTGGGGTCAGTTTCTGGTCATATTTGGGGGTGATTTTGTATAATTTTGGGTCAGTTTTGGGGTTTTTTTTTTGCATTTTTAGGTCAGGTTTTGGGCCAATTTGGAGTTAGTTTTTGGAGTGATTTGGGCCAGTTTTGTGTCAGTTCTGGATCAATTTTTGGGGTATTTTTGGGTCAGTTTCTGGTCATTTTTTGGGGAGATTTGGATGAGTTCTGGGTCATTTTTGGGGGTAATTTTGGGTGAGGTTTTGGGTCATTTTTTGGGGAGATTTGGCTGAGTTCTGGGTCATTTTTTGGGGAGATTTGTTTGACTTTCTGGTCATTTTTGGGGGAGATTTGGGTGAGTTTTGGGTCCTTTTTTGGTGTAATTTTGGATCAGTTTCTCGTCATTTTTTGGGGTGATTTGACTGACTTTTGGGTCATTTTTTGGGGAGATTTGGGTGAGTTCTGGGTCATTTTTGGGGGTAATGTGGTGGTTTCACTCTGGGCCTTCCTGGAGACCAGCTTGTAACCAGGAAGGAACTAGAAAAGTGATCGCGGAAGTATTCCATGCTATTCCTTTACATAACTTGAGGTATAAATAAAGCCAGCGGGAGGGATCTCGCCCTCTTCCTTTCCGGCGAGGTTCGGGAACGGTGGGTCCCTGTCTCGGTCTGGCTTATCTGGAGCCGAGGCCTGCAGTGACTGCTGTTATCTGCCACGCGTGAGGGGAGAGCCTTGGGCCGTGTCCGGCCATCCTGCCTGTTCAAAGGGAAGTGGTGAGATTTTTGATAGTTTGCCTTCGGTTGGCTGGTTGGCTTGTTCGGTCCTTGCCCCTTTTTGTCCTTCTCCCTTCCCCCCACCCCCCTTCCCTGGAAGTGCTCCTGGTGTGTGGTATTCTCGTTTTGTGTATCTGTCTCATATGTAAAATATATATATATATATATTTGCTATAGCTTTGGCTGCTTGGTTTTTTTTTTCTTTTCCCTCTCTGGGAGGCGGGTCCTTGTTGTCGACTTTCGGGGGACTTGGCGGGAAGCCAGCTCGAAACTTGCACAAATATCCAATACATAAACACAGAAATTAAATAGTAACATAATTCGAAGGTGACCATTGAGACTAACAAACATCCATGCTTAAGTTTATAACTTTCACTCCTTTGCTGAAATATCTTACGACCAAAAAAGTGTAAATGAAATAAAGTCACTAGTTTCAGTCTAATCTTTCCTTAGAACTCAATCTATGAAACATCCTTTGTCATAGTTATTACAAGAGTTGATTTGGCAGCTTCCATTCTCTCCCAGCAATAAACCAAGCAGGGGATTGGATTACCAAGACCTGCCAAGAAGTTTTGCCAAAGTGTGAGAAGCAACACAAATGATTACCAGTTACTAACCTTGTGGGGCATTTGGCAGCTGGAACCCATGACCTCTATTTTGCAAAAGCCTGAGCCACAGGAGAGTGACAGGAATGCAGAGACCATGAAAATCTGGGTATGGACAAGTCTGAGACGGGGAAATTCAAGAGGAGGGAAAATGACAAAAATAATTGAATGCTTTGTCTGTCATAGGAAACTCTACCCCGATGTCTAGAATGGCCTGTCACTTGATTAAGAGCTTAGGAGACTGCACAGAGCTGGCTGAAGTTTGTTGTCATCCAACACAGAAATCCTGGTGTCCCCTGAAAACAGAATTTGAAGGCTTTCCCATTTTAAAACAAACACCTACACAACTTCGATTTTTGAGGTTAGTAGTTTTCAGTGAAAAATCTGAAAAAACCCAGACTTTCAAAAAATGTGAAAACCATTTTTTGCAGTATGAGGATCTTGCAGAATATTTTTTTGTGCAGCTGCGTAGGAAAAAGAGTATCCTAGCAGTGTGCCCATATGGCTTCTTAAGAGCATTCCTGTTCTTTGGCTCAGTCACCACTGATGCATTTCATTGCAGCATGAAGGCTGGAATAAAACCCCTGGGAATGTGCCAAGGCTAACGTGCAGTGAGCTGAGGGAAGGTTCACACTGCTGGGATGAGGTATTGATATAGCACATCTAGGAAAATTCACTTTATCCTGCCCTATCAGGGGAGAGGACTCCACACTTTGCTCCCTCATCTTTGTCCCATACTTAGTTCTGGCAGGTTATCTTCTGCTTTTTGCCCTTTGGGCAGAATCATTCTACTGTCAAAAGATGCTTGCAGCATGTAGCTTTTTTATTCTAACACCTCTTTGTGGAGTTACTGCTCCCATGCCATTTGAGGGGGGGAATAGTCCCCCAAAATACCTACCAAAAAAACCCCCACCAAACCAACAAAACACAACTGCTTTGCTAGTTGGTTGTTTTTTTTTTTTTCCTAAACTCCTTGAATTCCAACCTAGGGACATCACAGTAGTTTTTAAGATTCCTCTTGATTAAGAATCACAAATCCAGTGATTTTTCACTTTGATGGCTTTTATTAACACCTGATATAAACCCCCACAATACTCATGCTTCGAGATGACTGCCGTGCCAAAGGAATGGAAAAGGTAGATGGTACTGGATTTCCTTAAGGACACACAGTTTCTTCGTTTTATTACCTCGGCAGTGAGTAAGTTTACCTCAAAAAAAGTACTTCTGTGCCACCTAGTGGCGTCATAGTTTAGTGACATAATTATTTAACACTTCATTGCCAAACCACCAAGTTCAAATGCAGTCCGAGGTGTTACGGAATTTTCTTATCGTTTGTGTTTCAGTGTGTCCAGGTCAGGACAGGAGCATCAGCCAGGTGGGACCTCAGCCTGCCAAGCTCTCTGTACTGCCCCAGTCTCCACAAAGCACTGCAGAATCAGCATCAGCTCAGTCAGAAACCATCTCAGACAAGATTTTTCATCAAAAATCTAGCAAATTCTAGCCTTCACTGGTGAGAAAAACCTCTTTACTCCTTTTCCTCTCACCTGCACACACTGTTCAGGTGAGTCACGGTGCCTCAGGTACAGTCTTCTCAAGGTACTTTGGTGAAATGTGCAGGGGGGTCTGCAGGTTTTCCATGCTTCACTTCCAAAATTCATTTCCAAAAATGAATTTGTCAGTTGTTCTGGAATACTCTATGCAGCCAGAAGACACTGTCCTGCCCTTATGAGAGCCTGTCCAAGGGAAGGGTTAATAAGCCAGTCCAAATACTACTGAATTCTAGCAAGAGCCCTCTCTTGAGTGCACTGTTGGGTCTTTTTAAAGGTGCAGTGTGAAAAATTACTCTGAATGAATAAATGCCATATTTCACTTGAAACCTGCATTTGCTTGCTTTTAATGAGAACAGTGAACTCTCCCTTACATGGCAAGGTTTACTGGTTTCCATGAAACCTCTGCCAGCCAGACTTTGTCATGACTTGGTGTTGCCTTCTCAAGTACTGCAGCAACCCTGCAACAGCCATCCAGAACGTGATGTAGTTTTACTTCTGCAGCTTGTGCAAGGAAACAGTGCCTTTAAGCCAGCTAGGAGAGTTGAAGTGAAAATAACCTAGTCTGGAGCTGTGCAATGTGAAAAGCATTAAGGCACTACCTCGAAATGTGCAACTCCTGTCCCTGTCCCCAGTGACCAGACTCCACTAGATGGCAATCCACGCCTTGGCTCTGTCCCTGCAGCTCTGGAAGTTGTGTTACTTGGCTGGTTTAAAAATTAAGAGGTCCAGGGTCTTAATATATGTATCTTTCTTTTTTTTTTTTTTTTTTTTTTTTTTGTCTCCTTTTTGTTTTCTCCCCGATTGTTTAGCTTTTTAAATATGTAGAAACTCTCTTTTTTTCCCTTTAAATGAACTGGGCTTTTTGTAGTGTAAGGCTTAAGTAGAGCTTAAAATTTTCTGGTATAATACACATTGCTTTACAGAATAAATAAAAACCTTGTGTATTTTGAGCCCAGGCAGTATCAATAATGCACACATTTTGTAACTTAGTTGTTGGCTTCAGGCTTACAGAAGAGGGAATCAGTCAAACATCAGTACTTATACTGCAGAAAAATAACTTTGAGTCTTTCACTACTAGTCAAAAACTTGGTCACTGACTGCTAAAAAATGCACAAAAATATATTCCAATGCATACTTCAGAACTTTAATCCCTTACAAGTTCCCCTTCAGGCTTCTTTGTGCTCTCCATCATCTTCTCTCCAGCACTGGCACAGATTCAGAGCAGCTGTGGATGCCCCATCTCTGGAAGTGTCCAAGGCCAGGTTGGATGGGGCTTGGAGCAACCTGCTCTAGTGGAAGGTGTCCCTGCCCATGGCAAGGGGTAGAACAAGATGATCTTTAAGGTCCCTAACAACCCAAACTGCTCTGTAATTCTATGAAACACAGAGCCAAACAAGTTCAGCCCTTCTTCAAGAACAGCTTTGTGCTGCTCCAGTCATATCCTGAATCCAAGCACAATCTAAACTGCATTTAAACCAGTGTTGCTGCAGCTCCATCCTGCTGGAACAAATGTTCTAACATCTAATAAGTTCCATTTGAATGAAAATGAGCAGTTACAGTAAACTCACTTCCCACTTCCAAAAGCAAAATTTCCTCTAATTTCATTTTAAAGAGTAAATCCTTCTCTCCCCAGCTGAGTACAAACAAACATCTGGAACTGCTGCACTTTGGGTTTTGTTTATGTATTTAATGGATGGCCAGAGGCTTAGAAGCTGCCAAATAATTCTAGTCTTAGGAGCTTATATTAACTAATTTCTGTGGGATTCAGTATACATCTGCCAAGTTTCAGATACAAGCAAAGCTCTTGCAATTGAGTTTCAACTCCTTGAAAGAATGGTCAGTAAATGGAAAGGCCAGACATGCATCCCTAAGTAATCTTCATCCCCAAGTATTATTGTACTACGTGAAGATGTAACATTTAACCTGTGTGAATTATACTGAGTAGGAACTGGCAAACAGCTTAAACCACTCTGTTGGTCCCAGAGTTGTGTTTGAGGGGAAGATGTGGAAGTGACCACAATGTGTTTTTTCTCTTCAGTGACTAATTTTACAGATAACTAAACCTCTGTCTGAGTATTTACAGGGGCAACTCCTATCACACTGTCACTGCCAAAAATCAGTTTACTTGGGCAGGTCTTTAAAACTCTTAATCTCTGCAGAGATGGATTTCCAAACCTGTATTTGAGCAACAAAGACAGGATCCATATAAATACTGCAAGTCCACAACCACTTTTGGGGTTAAACCTATCAGTGTAACAAACATTTGTCTGCAATGCTGCCCATATTTTGGGAACAGAAATATTTTTTGGAATAGAAGGTTAAAGTAGTAGTGATCACTGGATCTTAATCTTGGGGGGAAAAATGAGTCAGTATTAGGAAAAACCATAGATGACAGGTAGATCTGATGTCTGAAAAACATGTCTACATAAGTTGTTTGCTATAGAAATAGATCACAAAAACAAATTATTCAACATGGTATGTTTTCATACCTACCTATACATCTGTTTATTTATACAGACCACAAACATACAGTCATCACAAACCATGACAATTCTATAGAAAGAACCCAAGTGTTGTGTTTAAAAGAAAAAATATGTTGCTACACACGAATTATCTCCCCATAATAATAAAAATATATTCAGATATTACCTGCCCTAGGGATACCTCAGTTCTCACCTCCTTACATCCATCTATAACTGGAATTTTTAAGGCGTGGATTAATCAGAGCTTCCCAGGCTGATTGTTTCCATCCCACAGGCTTTGAAATTGCATGTTGTTATTTTAAATTGCTCATTTACAACCTCAGTCAGTGCTTCCCACTCCTTCCCTTCTCCAGGGCCAGAAGGAGGAGGAATCTGAGCAGCAAGCTCCCTGTGGTGAATCCAGTTCAGCTACTCAAGTGTTTTCCTTCCATTTGGGAGCCGTTCAAACCCCTCAGTTTCAGTTACTGACTATGTGCTTTCAGTGTTGCCTGTGTGTATGTTTGCACAGCTTCAAGGATTTTCATCCCACTACCAGGCTTCCCACTGTGGCAAACCCACACAAGCGCAGACAGTTGAGCCTCGCTGAGAATTTCATTTCTTTGTACAGAATCCACTCACGTGGGCAGGCTTCATTCTATATGCATTTTGCTTCTCTTCCCGTACACCTCTTTTTTTATTATTCAAGGAAAAAAATGCATCTCACCTCTACATAGGAAGGGATTTGATGATCAATATGTCTGTGTTTTCTCCCCTCCTAGTGTTGATTTTTCTTTTCCTAAGTACCCATTATTCTCTATTATTTGAAACCCATCTCAAAATGATGTTAAATTTAAGAGTGGCAAGGGCTTTTTTTTTTTAATTATTCAAAATTAGCTTTGAGATATACAAACTGTGCAAAATTGGCCTAGAGATATGGAAAGAATTCCACCAAGAGAAACAAGAGCATTTAAAGTTTCCCGTGTACATTTAGATGGTTGATTTTGAATTCTTGATTGATTTTATTTCCCAAATTTGACATAAACTAAGAATTTTGCCCCCCCCCCAAACTGATGTACTGAACCATGAGTAAAAGAGGAGTGTATAGTTTTCTTCCAGTTGCCTCCTGCTATTCAGGAGGAGATAAGCCTCCCTGAGCAGTGATGAGCATGAATTGTCTCCTTTTAAATAAATACAACCATTATAAGAAAGTAACAAATCTGATGTAACTACCCAGCATGCTGTCATTGGTTCACAATTCACCAAAATTTTAGCTAAAAAGCGCTAATTCCATGTATAATCCTGCCTGGTTAAGTGTCAGGTATAGACAGGTATTTTCAACCACAATTTGCAAGCTGACTCATTTAATTTAAAAAAACCCCATAATGTAATATTGTTTTGTCTCCAACCTGGCAGCTCTGAGAATGAAAATTGTTATTTCAGTCTCTTATGGGTTTTGGTAGATGGCATTGAAAAGGGAAGAAATATGAAAAGAAAACAAAACCATTGTTTCTTTAATAGATTCCTATTCTTTACAACATAGAGAAACTTTCTAAACTTGCATTATTAATGTGCTCTTATCTTTTATGCATAACAATGCTAAAAAAGATTTACAGTGATTTTCAAGGTAAAATAAGGAAATTGAAAACTGGGGCAATGGCTGGTTTAGTACATTTTTCAAAGTTAAGCCTTTAAAGTAGGTAGTAGGGGGAAAAAACTTGTTCACTACAGATTCTAAATAAGTCAAGCAGAAAATTATAATCTGAAGAAAAATAGCTTTTAAAGAAAGAACAGACTCGTAGCATTTTCTTACAATTACTGGAAGATTTTGCATCTCACAGGAGTTCAACACCACTGATCAGAAAGTAGGTTTGGTATAAATACATAAATCAAAAACTGATTTCTAATTCCAAGCCTAAGGTTCCAGAAAAAAACCAAATCAAATGAACATGGCAGCTGTTTTTTTAACACATACACCCCCTAACCCCCAACCCCCCCATCTTTTAGTGTAGTTTTTGTTACTTGACTCTTTCACTGTTACACTGGTGAGCTGATTTCAGCAATAACCCCCCTATTTCCACAGAAGATTTAATTCCAACACTATTCATGAGCAGGACAGAGAAGAACACACAGGAGGAACAGTGTGTGGAGCAAACTCCACAAAATGATAGAATAGATTAAGAACTCTAAAACATCGGTGTTCTGACTTAAAGCCCTGAAGAAGTGTTCAGTTTAAAAAGCCTATTTACCATGGAATTGCTTCCCTTCCCTTCAGTGGGATCTGTAGATTGCTCAGAGCTTCCAAGGACAGCCTGCATTTCCAATAACACAGGCACACCTACAACCATGGTCTTCACTCCAGACCCTCTCTTACCTAAGAAAACTAAAATCAACATCATACTAATAGGAAGGGAGGAAAGTTGTCAAAAGAGAGAGAAATCTTCATTTCCCCCCCACCCTTAACAATTGCAGAGTCCAGAGCCCACGTTAATGCACTAACAAGTAATGAATTCAGAGATGAGAGGTTATACTCGTCATAGACTAAGCCACCACTTTTGAAATAATATTTTTCTATCAATACCTTTATTTCAGAGAATGACAAATACTACAGTACAGCTTTACACCATCTGTGGTGGTCCTAAGCCACTTGATCCCTGTAAATTGTTCAAATTCCATATAAATACTTCCACCTCACCTTTAAGTCTTTATTTCAAAGAATACCCCAAAACAAACAAAAAACAAAACAAAAACAACCCACCATTATAACCCAAGACTATTGTTTCCTTGCCTTGGCCCTCCTACAATAAGCAGCCCACTCCCTTAACTTTTATCTCCTTCCACTCTTTGTGTAACAGTCAGGACTTTTCTTAGTTATCACTTTGCTAAACCATAATAATCTGCTTTGATAAGTCTTTCCAGCTTTCCTGATGATCCCCATGGCTTTTCTCCAAATTCCATTCAGGTTATTCAGTTTTTCTGTATAAAAATTGTTTTCCTCAGGTTCGTTTGCAGCATTATATAAAACAGTTTAGGGAAAGTTCTCAATTGTTCCTTGGATAAGCAACAATAGCCTTTCACATTCCATATTTTGGGGAAAAAGTCTACCAAAAATATAAACCTTATAATATTTTAGACTGAACATCAGTGAAATATACTGGAAGGGCACTGCATTAGGAGGAGCTTGCACTAGTTCACTGCTGATGCAACATTAGCCTCTTGTCCACCCCAAGGCTAGTCCAAAGCCAGCTAAAGACAATGGAAGCAAATCTGCTAACCCTATTAAAACATTTTAGTTGACTTCATTGAGTGGAGCTCTAGGCTACAGTTGCATTTGAAAACTATTATGACAAAATTAAAGCTCCTTTAATTTATTAAAGCAGCTACATGCCTGATTATTGTGGTGTTTAGAGTTTAAGTATTGACTTTACATGGCAATTTCTCAAACAGGTTCTAGAGATGAATGGAGAAAAGCCATTCCACAAAAAGGCAGGAAAAATAGCCTTGAAATATGGAAAGGGAAGGTATTGTGGAACATTTGAGTACAACTTTCCCCACCCCAAAAAGTTCAGAAGTACTTGGAACTATAACACCTGAAATCAAAGTTAACAGATACTTTAATATCTTTAAAATATTCTGTTTAACTGGTGACTATTATTTAATCAAACAACAATGGTTTGTTGTTTTCTTTTTAAGATCTCATGCTCTCATAAATAAGTTTGTTTTCCTTATTTTGCTTAAGTCTTGAAAACCTGTAATCAAAAAACTTGGAAACGGTTTTGGTATCTGTGTAGGTGCTGAGAGTGGACAGAGGAAACAGCCTTGGTATAGATATTTGTGGTAGTCAATAGTGCCATTTCTTCCTAGGTAAAGTCACAACACATTGTTATTTCCATGCAGCTGCCTATGCCGGAAAATAGAAAGAAGGCAGAAATCTTGGTTCTTCATTACAGAACTGACAGAAAAAGCCTCTAATTGAATTCATGTGTTAATCATCCATATGTAACTGTGAAACAAATGTCCAGTTTCTGGGTTCAGTTTGCCATCAGTACAAGATCCAATCAGACAGATCCAATTTGTCCTGATTTGTTGTGCTGAACCTGACTACCCCCTGTCCCTTTAAATTCCCTAGGTACCAGAGGAAAAGCAATAATGACATTTCTTATGCCTATTTACAGACATTGCACCAATTCATGAGAAGATTTTGACTTTTAACAGTCAGAAAAAGCACAGCTTTCACCAACTGTATAGGTAGGCAACCCCCCCCCCCAACAAACAATTTAAAATGTACTATTTAGCAGGAAGGGACTGCAGAATCCATATGGCATACCCCTAGACTGAGCAGTATGGTCAGTAGAATTCATAGATTTAGTTCTTAAAGCTGAAAAAGACCTCTAAGGTTGAGCCCAATCATTAACCCAGCAATGCCAGATCCACAACAAAAACATGAAGAAAGAGGGTTTAATCCATGGTTGGATTCCCTGTCAAAAAGAGCTTTAAGCATCAATTAGACAACTGAGTTTCTGTGCAGGAATGGATTTCATCCAAGTGAAGGCACTAAAAAAAAGAGGACACACATCTCCATAAGATGCCTATGAAATTTGCTTCAGTAAACAAGAGGCAGGAGGCCAGACGGATCCAACTGGAGAGGCAAAGGAGCACAAAGACTGTGTGGTTACAACAAAAATATGCTATCTTAAACAAAACCCAGAGAGAGGACCTTCCTGATCCTGGAAAGCATTCATTCTGAGTTGCTATTTTTAAACAGATAAAACCAGATGTATTTGAGAGATTGCCAGCTGCTGGTTCAGCATTTGTTTCAGACTGCTGTTGGAAGCAGCAGCAAGTAACACAGCAAGATAAGACAAAGCACACTCAGATATTATTTCCCAATTTACCATCTAAGAGATTAATGGAATAACAGAGGATGGAGAGGGGCCTGTGCACATTTCCACCCCCTGCAGAACCCCAAGATGTTACCCCGAGATGTTACTGAGCATTTCCCTCTGAGCACAGTTCTTGAAGCTCTCAAACAGGTACACTGGCATGATCCAGCAATTTGTGTGTTTAATGCCTGTCAACCATTTCCAGGTAATTTTTCCCCTTAATTCTTCAATGCTTAGTACACATTTTCCAAGGCAGGCCAATAAATAATATCTCAGGCAGAGTTTTTACTGTAATTTCTTAATTTTCTAACAGTCCACAGTTATCTGGACACACAAAGGAATTATTTTCTAGCCACCAATTAGCAGACCAGGAGTTCAAAAGCCTCCACGACTGCTTTAAGACTGAGAATTCCTTAATCCATAAAAATTAATGGAGATTATGTTAAAGAGACTTAAATATTTAAATCCTTCTCCACATTAGTCACTCTCTTTTATGTGCAGGTAACTCCAGCTGAAGTCCTCAGGAGCCCTGTGTGTGTGTGGCAGAATGAACTAATCTCTTCAAATGAGAAACGTGAGCTTTTTGCCAACTCTCCCCTGACAGCAGAAGGTGGCAGCTTCTGAGCTCCAACTTTTCCCCCACACTGAACCCCTTATGACTTATGTTAAAGGCTTAATTGGCTTCAAAATTCCTAAATGGAACCATTTATTATTGCTGTGGATGGTTGTCTCAGTTACAGATAGCTACAGTGTGCAATTAAGTAGAACTGACTTCACACCAGACAGAAGTCCTGACTTTTCAGTTTTTCTTGGATCTGAGGTCTGACTTCACCATCTTATACCAGTCCCAGGAAAATACCAGCTCTAAAGTATCCATGGAGATACTTCATACTGTTCTTTTTATGGCTACACAGTTTTCACACACACCTATTAATTGCAGTTACATTAAAAAGTTTTGAACTCAATTTCTCTCACCATCATGAGTTTAAACATCCTCAGAAACAGAGAAGATTTTTAGAGCAGAGTAATTGTTTTGAAGATAAAAAGTTGCATTTCAAATATTTGCTAGAGGGTATTTACTGACTATACCCGTCGAAGAAAAAAGGGGGATTTTTTTTCACTTCCCTTTCATTTCTGTTCTTCCTGACCCCTGAGTACATCTCCCAAAATATTTGGTTTCTCTTAAAGCCAGAGGCTCTTTGTGAAAGCAACAAAGGGGCAGATTTCCCATTCCCCAGGATGAAGAACCACATTCACTCAGGTTGGTTCATGCTGAAATTCATGGCTTAGTTTGGCACTGAGTTTGTCTTTGAGCAGTTCAGATGCCACCAGCAGGAATCATGGCCTCCAAAAAGGTTTCCACTGCTTCAGAGTCAACATTCATGTTTCCACAGTGCCTTTCATGTGAGTGCTCTCCCCTTTGTGCCTGTGGATGCAGAGATGGATCCTTTTCCTCCTTGTACCTTTCTGAAGGGCTGAACCCATTGCCTACACCCAGGAGCTGGGCTATTGACAGTGCAAATTATATATAATAACTTATATTTAATAGAATCATTTAGGTTGGAAAAGACCTCTAATAAGTGATAGGACAAGGGGAATGGCTTTAAACTCAAAGAGAGTAGGTTTGGATGGGTTATAAACCTCAAAGAACAGCAACAGCAGCACGCTGAGATCTGCAGCTCACAGAATGGTTTGGGTTGGAAGCAAATTTAAGTATCATCTAGTTCTAACCCCCTGCTATGGGCACCTTCCACTTCAGCAGGTTGCTCTATCCAAACAGGCCTTGGACACTTCCAGGGATGGGAGATCTACAGCTTCTCTGGGTAACCTGTGCCAGGGCCTCACAACCCTCACAGTAAGGAATTTTACCTAATATCTAATCTTATTATCGCCTCTTTTAGCTTTAAACCACATGCACATTCATCTCATCATCGACTCAACAGTGTTTTCTCATATTCATTAATTATCTGCAGCATCTTTTTGGGGAGAAGAACAACCTACAGAAAACCTGTCCTCCTTACATCATGGGTTTTCCCTGCCCAGGTGTAGAAAACTACGAGTTCACACTCATACCCATGTTCTACACTTCCTATTTCACTCCCAGTTGCTGCCTAAGCATCTCTCAGAAGAGATGCTTGGAGTCTTCCATGATATAACCTATATCATGTGCATATAAAACATGCACACAGGCGTTTCTTCCCACTCTCTTGCAGGCGTTTGTAGCAGCAAGACACAGTGCACGTCTGGGAAGGAGCTGCCCCCCAAAATCCAGGCAAATCCCCCGGACTGGCTCTGGCCTCCCTATTACCACTAGAGGTCAGCTGGAGCCCGGTGCATCCCCCTGCACGGACGGGAGGGAGGGAGGGAGGGAGGGATGGGTAGAGGGATGAAGGGCACTGTTCTGACCTCTCGGGCTGTTCTGTTCCAAAATTAGCATCAGGCCAGGCAGCTGTGAAAGCCAGCCTTCGAACCAGCTTAATTTAAGTTGCTGTCTTCAAAGGAAAAATGTTGAAGAACCAGGAAAAAAAGTGCAATAAAGTAAAGAAAACAAGTGAATCTTTTTGTATCTCAGAGGGACCTTCTGCTGAAGCTGTACAGCACAAATTCAGGTTACCTGCATATGCTGCTTGGGCAGAATTTAATCACAAACACACAGCACCTTTTCCAGCAGATTGAACGAATCCTTCCACAAAAATCTGGGCTGAAGCCCTAAAGACTTGAGACCTAAATAAATATTGACAATTATTACTAATAAATAAATAAACATTGGTAATTATTGTTTCATAAAATCACAGAACAATTTGGATTGGAAGGGACCTTAAAGACCATCCAGCTACAACCCCCCTGCCATGGGCCAGGGCACCTTCCACTAGACCAGGTTGCTCAAAGACCTGAAGAAGTCATCCCTACTTGGGAAACAAATTACGTTCCCACACAGGAGTTTTACTACCTTGCAAGAATCCAGAGCATCTAATTGCTCTGTTAGTAGTCAATGATACATTAGTATTGTATTTAAAACAAGACAAGAAAGCAGATTTTAGCCTCTGACATCCTGCTAAAATGGACATTACACAGTAGATGTACAGCACACTGGGCTCGTGGGAAAGTTTACTGGAATATTTTCCAAGCATTTTCAGCAAGCCAAGCTTTTTCTTTTACTTTCATGCTTACAAATTGATATTCCTTTTGTGAAATAATCTGATATAATACAATTTTGGAGGTATTTAATTCCTCTTACACAGTTCAATACATTCTTATTAAATTTTATATTCTTTTCCAACTTTTTGGCAAGGATTCTCCTAGAAACTACTAAGCTGTATGAAGAATAGGGGCTTTTTTGTATTTTTTTTATTGGATTTTGCTGGAGGCCTTGCTGACACATTCATGCAGCGCACTGACAACAACATCTAATTCTTGGGAATACCAGAAATGATAGTGATATGTATTTGAGGTGTGAAAAACTGAAGACTCCTGACCTCCTTCTCAAGAGAGGGAAAAAAAGAGAAAAAAGTAGTAGCCCTTCTGATATGTTTGGCAAAGCAAACCTTCAGCCCCTGGAAGCCTCAAGCTGCCATTTGGTTTCCCTCTCAGAAAAATCACCAAGTTTCCTATTATAACAGTCAGAGAGCTTTCTGGCTTTTTCAAAATTAATGACCAGGAAAAAGGAAAAAAAACAGACAAGGACTTTTCATAGTGAGACTGGAATGGTTTGAACATCTAACCAGGGGGTCACCTGCATTTCTCAGTTTCATGCCAGAAAACCAAGGTTAAAATGTGAATGCTTAAAGAGAAACAAATCAAACTTGCATGAAAAACCAATGATAAAAGCAGGTGTTTAGCTCTGGTGATCACAGAGTATGTGAATGGGAATTCATGGAGCAGAGCCTGGTTTCTGGAAAGCAAGTAGCTTGTTAGCAGTGCCTGCCTTGCAATTACTAGTAAGGTAGTAAGCTACTTAACTGAGTAAACCAGGAGTGAGGGAAAGAGCAGCAGGGTGTGATTCTCCATCTAATCAAGTGCTTTGCAGTGTCATTCAGACGTGTAAAAGCAGGAGAGTTGGGATTGGGAATTGACAGATGCTGGGGCTGCATTGATCTCAAATTCAAAATCGAGCAGTCAAAGAATGGCTTTAAATAAGGATGACTCCAGTGACACGGGGGCTCAAGCAAAATCTAATCAAGTCATCTCATGAGTTTTGTGGCAGACAGCTTGTCTGCGTGGTCAACACCTTCCTGTGCTCACTCAAAGTTAGCCCATCACTCAAACCAAAGGAAGGCACTCTGTTCTCTCATCCCATGCCTGTAAGACAGGGCTGAGACAGAGTATTTGGTAGGACAAGCCCCTTCATCTGTCTTTTGTAAAGCAAAAGTCTCTATTGTAGCTCATTAAGATCTGTAATAGCCCTACAAGCTTGTATACACCAGGCATTTCATGAATAGCAAGTTTTTGGCAGCTGACCAATCATCTGAATATTTCAAGGCTTGGCAATATTTCAGTCTCCATAGCAAAGGAGGTCATTTTCTCTCTATTCCCTGAAGTGGTAGCTCACAGTTCAGTCAAATTCCTTCAAGTAACCTTTTCATGTATTTAAAATATTTCTTTTAAACAACTTGCCATTCTTTTCGAGCTTGTTGCAGCACTTATAGTTGAAACCCCCAAACCTAGGATAAGGTTCTGGTTTTATGCCATATCATTACTAAGCCCTCCCCTGGCAGACACTGATTAGAAATGACCAATTAACAGTCTTCCAGTCTATGGAACAGGTCTAATTAGCCAGATTGAGGTGTGCCTAGGAAACTAATGACTTTTTTCCTTTATTTGCACAGGAGAGGATGCCCAGTCAGCATAATTTGACACCAGTAGCCAAGACTCAAGGGCTGTCAAAAGCAAGATAAATACTTGAAGGGCAGAGTGGAAGGACAATATTTAGTGAAAAGGATGAGAAGACAAGAAACTGTCCCAATATAGTGCAGCATTTCACTTGGTAAGAGTAATCCAGAATGGCTTCACTCAGCAGAAAGGGAACCAAACCCTTTGGAAGGGAAAGCTCACAGCCTGCAGAGCTTGGAAGAGATCAATCTGCACTTGGTTTCAATGATGCTGAAATGACTGGGGATACAACACAAACAATTCCCAGTTGAGGGGCCTGAGGCTTTCAGAAGGACAATAGGGTCAAGAAGAGGAAGTTTTGGGGCAAACATATTTTGGATGGGTGTGAGGACCCCTACTATGTGTGAGTTGTCCTTTTTTTCCTTTAGATGCAAGTCCAGTTTGGTTAAACAGGATCAGGCAACTTTCCACTTGAAGGAACTAACAGTTCTGCAATAAGAACGTCCTCTTTAGTTTCTGTGAAACTGTAGAGCTCACCAAAATAATTTTGCTATTGTTAAAACTACTCAAGTAGGACTTTTAACTGGTTTTGATGACTTATGAAATATTTTTTAATTTATTTTACACAGTAATAAGAGAAACTATCACTTAAGACTGGAAATTCCCACAGTTGCTAAAGTGAAAAACAGATGAAAATCTTTTTAATGTCATGCCTTGTGCAAAAATATTTAACAATTAACAGTCTCAATTTTCTTGTGCATTTCTCTAAATATTGCAGTTGTTTTGTGAAGACCACTGTGAACACAGCTGTGCCAAACCAACACACAGTTGAGGCCATTGTTGGTATTTTGGCAAAACTCTCTAAGAGAAAAGCATGAAAGCCAGCTGGGTTGGAAATTGCAGATTCCAGCTTTAAAGATTTGAGGAATGGAGTATGCAAAAATAAAAAGGGTTCATTCTGCCATATTTATCCACACCAGTAACAGCTCTTTGAGAGCAACTTGCAGCAGGGGATATATCCAGGCTGCAGAGTAGAATTACTGCAGGAGGAAGGGGGAAAAAACCCCAGCCAATGCATGTTGAGGAGACAGCTCAGTGGCACTGGAATGCAGTCTGGGAATACAAAAAAAACTCCCTCCCAAGTTTTAGATATATCCATCAACCCCAATAAGTGCATTAATAGATTAGAGAGGGGCTCCACATATATATACTAGTGACAAAAGATCAGGCATGGAATATATTGAGCCACCTCAAGTTGTTTTATACTCTGCAAGGGGGCCATTGGTTTCAGTGGCTGTTTGCTGCAGCTGTGTCTGGAGTCAAAACATCCTCTGTAGGTAGAGAGATCCAAACCAGACCTACCAGCCACTCAAACATACAAGCCAGCCAAAATGCTCTGTCTACAGTTTGCCTCACAGCCATATGTCATCACATTTGCAGTTCACAGCTCTTTAAGGCACCTTGAAGATCAAGATTCAGAGCACAGTGCATTCGGTGTGCAAATGAAACCGCTCACTGAGGTTATGATGCCATGACCCACAGACTGGGTCACCAGCAGTTCTATCTGGTGATGGGACAGAGAACAGCACCATGAGAGCTGTAGCCTAAGTACATAGTCTATCTAATGCCTTAACTGGAGATGATGCCACGATAGCAAAGGTTGGCTTGCAAATTTTAGTAATTTTGTTAGTGTTTCTGTCACCAGCATCACTAGAGAAAGTAGAGGTTCCTCCATCCCACTGGACAGCAGTTAATAAAGAGTTTAAAACATGTGGTTCAGATAGGTGTTATTTTCCTTCTAGTGATGCTACCAGATGTACCCATGTTGACTAAAGATGCTGTTTGTTCCTGCTGCAGGATCCATTGGGATGTTCCTGACTGTTATCCCTTCCACACCTCAGCTGCCAACATGAATCACCCCAGCACAGCTCACCTGCTCCAGTGCTCAGTCCACCCAGGTGAGGCTGGGCTGTCACAGGAAGTCTGCAGGGATCTTGTGACCACAGTGGGAGACACATCACATGGGGAGCCAGTGGATTGCAGGCATTGCCAGCAGTACTTGTGGCTGGCAGAGATTTTACATGCTCATTACAGAAAATACAACTCACCAGCTAGACCTAATATAAACCAGTCCTCATACCCAAGGCAATTGTGATGCCAACATTCAAAGTGCTAGGGAGCACACCCTTTTATTTTTTTTTTAAGTAGTGGAGGCCAAGAAAACATGATACAATTTGTGTTTAGGGAAGCATATATTCTGCTGTGATGTTTGATCTGGCAAGAAACCACGGTTCCTTCCTGCAAGCTGGCAAAACACTAAACATAGGGAATGCCATGCACAGACACTCTCAATTAAGCTATCTTTTCTGAGCTGTAAAGCAGCACTAGGCACATAAAACAGCATAAAACATATTTGTTTCCTTTCCATCTTCACAAGATGTGAAGTGATTCAGTTTTACTCAATTTACAACACAAGAGGAAGAACAGACGTGCATTAAATCATTTTTCAGGACTACCTTACCCTGTACTAGATACCAGTGTTTTCTAAACCAGTTGGCAAAGCCAACTTGAGCCTTGTGCCTTTAGGGGAACTTAAATTTGGAGCTGAAGTCCATTAATCATGGTCTGCACTACCCTAAATAGAGCACAATAGCAACAGGGTACTAAGCAATTGGCAAATACCAAAAAAATCTCCAATCACATACCTACTGCTTTAGTTCCTAGTCATGAAATTGGGTTAGGCAACAGATTTTTGAAGCAGAAGTAGTGCGTCCTTATAACCTTTAAAAACTGACATTTTCTTGGAAGCCAATATACGTACAAATTAAGCAATAGGTTAATTAAAATTAGAGTAGTTCATGACATGTTAAGTTATTCTACAACACTTATGTGTGTCTGATAAAGCTGATTGCATCCATAGCCTTGATGATGTATTATACACGTGGAACATCTCAGATTGCTGCAAGACTGAGAAAAATGCAAGCTATTTCACTGCCTGTCACAGCAAAAATCTTATTTAATGTATCATCTTTTCTGCCCCTTCTGCATATGGATATTTCCATAACTGTTTTCACGTTCATGGTGTAAAAAACCCACTGATTGCTGCTGACTTCCAGGGACAACAGGGCATTGCCTAGCAAAAATAAGCACTCTTTGAATCGTGTCAGTTCATTCACCACAGCTAACACACAGTTACAGTTGTCAAACCAGATTTAGCACACATAGGAAAGAAAGGGAAAGGAGTAGAAATGTAAGGAGTGAGGAGTGAGCATTTAGTCTAGTACTAAGTTTGACATCTCATTTTGCATTTGGATTCTCTAATTCACCAGCTCCACCCGCCCATGTAAGAACCTAAGTTTTGCTGGCTAAGCAGGGAGTGCAGGAAAACTGAGTTGGGAGACTAAACACATCAGGAGTCCCTCTGTGACCAACTCCCTCTTCCATTCTGCTATTTCATACTGTCACCAGAAAGCAAATAGAAACCCATATGATAATTTTACAATCCAATGCAAGTTCTCTACTAAGAACAAATTTAGGTCTCTATGGTTTTTTTTTTCCCCCATAGCTACAATCCACACGATTAGTACCACTTAACCATAAGAAGAAAATAATAATATTCAAATTTGGCCTTTGATCAGCAGCGTTTCTCCTTTGCACGAGAAAAGTTCAATCTGGGTTTGGCTGGTGCTTTTGAGATAAACAGAAAATTACCCTGCAGTTTTTCTGGCAAGTTAGTGAGGAAACAAGCCAATACTCAGCTAAAATTAATTTTAAAATTAGGATCTGGTTGCATCACCATTTAGCCTCTTCTGAATTTTAAGCTGCAGATCTGGGGTTTCCACATCTCATATTTCACATGTTAAGGAAACTTCTTAGTCTGGGACTCTCTTGTGTTTTCAGGAATCTCATCCTTAAAAATAGATGACTTTGGATGCATCTGTGCTCATGCGATCTTGAGGACTTGCCCAGTGTGGGTATCCCATCTGCTCAACATCCACAGAATAGGCTCTTGCTGGGGTTAGGTGCAGCTACAGTGGGACAAACCCAAGTGTTCCACTCATTCCACAAGCCTTCTGACACTCCTGGTGCCTCTTGACAGCATTTGTGTCTGCTTTGGTGCATGTGTAGCATGCAAAACCATGTGGCCTTCTGTGAAGAACAATGCATGGTCTGCCCATTTATCCACAAATTGGCTTTGGCAAAATAACAATCACAATAACAAACAACAACAACAACAACAACAATAATAATAATAATAATAATAGATCCTGGGCCAGAAATCAGTCTTCAGGACTTTCACAGATGTCCTGTCCAACTGTATGTCACAGAAGTCATTTGAACCCTCTATCGACTGCTTTTATGACTAATCATGCTGACTATTTGCAGAACATTATACACAGATTGTCTTCATGTTTATGGCAGGATTAGCACTCTATCCCCTTAGGCAATAATCCAATGCTCAAAAGCTCCTCTCAAAAACACTTTAGGATGCTGCTCATTTCAGACTAGCAAATTCTAGGTGACCTATGGTAGTATCTAAATGACTCATAACTTATGAAATACTGACCTTGGCCAAAGAAGATATAGAAATATTCCATTTTAAAAATTGGCAGAAGCTACTTGGACACAGTAGGATGCAACTTCTCTAACTATTAACATGAAAAACAGGTTACTTGGACAAATGTTATTAAGAAAGTGAAGGGAGCTTTTTACTGATAATAACTTACCTACATTAAGACAATTTGGCAATGAGAGATGAAATAATTAGAGCAGAAAGAACAAAAGCTCAAGTCCAAAGTTCAGTCAGAGACATCTGAGCAATATCTGTATCTTAAAACAGCTGACTGAGATAAATCTGAAAGCAATTGTGACATACAGCTGACAAACTCAAATGTCTTCAAGACAAAAACATCTAGACTGCAGTCCACATGAAAACTAGTGTTTCTCACTAAATCATAAAGAAAGAAAAGATACATCTGCCCAGGGGAAAAAGAAAAATCTATAGTGAATTTAAGAGATTCCTTCCTTGTGGCTTATTTACCTAATCTGGATGGGAAAAAAAAATAAAAAAAATGTCTTTTTCAATTGAGCTTGTAGTGTGGGCATGGTTAGGAAAACCACTTGTTCATTTTAGGGTAGAATTAATCAGAATATAAACAAAGCTTGGTGAAAGGCACTTGTCAAAAATGCAGTATATGAATGACTTTCACAGAAATATGCAGCAATTCAAAAACCAGACAGTCAGGACATACATATATGCCTAAAAGACAAGTCCCAAAGCAATGTTATGAATTATGAATCATGTATTACTCTATTTTATCTATTATCAAATAACAGTTTTGGAAACATGAGCCCTTCCACATTCCTGTTCCACATATGACACCTGAAACAAATTGAGTAATTTCTGAGCATGCATCTCTAGTAACAACATGCAACAAAGCAGCCAGGAGTGGAACAGGTGATTTGGCTTCCCAGTATTCCCAGCTGCTCAATGGCAGCAAGCCATTCCTAAAATGGCATATTTTGGCAAGGATACCAAAACAGTGAACCTTTTTTTACTTGATAAACAGCATCCACATTCCTCTCGGATACACATTAAGTTCCTCTAATGTGACACGTCAGCGATACCTGCCTTCTATCAATCACTAAGTTTTGCAGAACTTTTTATTAAAGAAAGATCTTCTTTACCCTGTTGGAGAGGTGGTCTGGAAAGGGCAGGGTGAAGAATAAACACTGGATTCGTGACCACTTATCACTAAAGACAACCTGGCCAGGCTAACCCTGGCCTCAGTAATTAATTTCTCAGAAGTTTGGCAACAGAGAACTCATGAAATTCAATTTAGGTGCTTGTAGCAGACAGTCTCAGTGTGCCCCTCAATTCCATTTCATTATATATGGTTAAAGACAGGCCAAAGCCTCCATTCTCACCCTGAGGCTAACCATATGTGCTGAGCAATACCGTGCTGTTTCCTTCTAAACCCATTTCCAAAGATTCCTATCCCAGGCTAAGGGAGAAAAGAGAAGTCAAGCAGTTAAAATTTTTTAAGGAGAAGCTGTTGAAATCCCCTCAGTCCCAGGCACCTTCCTTACAGCAAGGACATGCCAGTGTAGAGGAAGTCAGCAGAAACCTTGTCCTTGCATTTCTGGTACCAAATGACATTTTTTTGAGTGTCTGGTGGCGATTAGTATCAAATTCCTTGCACAGAACCACCATGACAGAGACAAACACTGTTTTGTCCTCCTATCTTACTAAACTAAGTGCCTTCTATCAGCACAGTACTTGAATTCATTACAGTGGCCAACGCACTTTTAGTATTAATAGTGACATTTCTACTCTCAGTACCTCTATAATGGTTAAGTTACCTTTAGAAAGGGGAACAGAGAGGATATATGACTGTACCAGAGTGACACAAAAAGTCTGCAGGGAGAAGCTGAGTCCAGAGTCTCATGTTAACACCTTAAGCCTCAAATAGGCTTTCCTTTTGTGTACTAAAGGTGCTCCATATGCAGAAGGAAGGCATTTGTCCTTCTATATTGGATTTTATCAGCTGTTTAATACATTGATGTTAAAACAGAAAACTGAGTGCTTTGACTTTATTAGTTTCTCTTTTGACAGTGCTGAACCCTCAGCTGAATGCAAATTAAATTTTAGTGCCCTTAGTTTTTATGGCCATCATGGGTATTTTATGGGCACTCCTGGGATAAGGTCATTTCCATCAGTCCATCCCCTCTGTCTCTCCTATCCTTCCTTCTCAGGTATTTATTAGAGCATCAATCACAGCAATATCTAGGCACAAATTGTCACCTGGCTAATGGTCTGTGGCTTTCAGGTACCATAGCAACTTAAGGACACACATCAGCATATACTTCCGTCACCAGGGTGACACAGGGTATTTAAATTACAGCACCCGTGCTACCTATGCAGGCAGCTCTTCGCACAAGGTCACGACAATTTGCACCAGACCTCCTGATCCCTGTGCCTGAGAGCATCTCAGAGCAAAGCCGTCTCTTCACAAAGAACAAATAAATTGCTGAAGCAATTTCCTACAGAGAAGGAGAAAACCCATCTGCTCCAATTTTGTCAAGGGTTCTAAAGGGAGCAAGAGTTACTCTCATCTTGCCCCTCTGAAAGCAAGAAGGGGTAGGCAGCACACCCAGCAGGGACAAGGCACCTGGATCAGCAGCTTCCATATTTGAGTTATGCATCCTCCTCCTGTCAAGCGATGGTGCACACAGGGTGGCTCAGGACCACTCATGCTCTCCAAAAACAATCTGACTCACTCAATAATGTAAAACCAAAATTTATGGTGTACTTGAGACAAGTGCTTGCTGCCTTTCACAGGCTGCACCCATCCCTTCCCCCCCTTCCCAACCATAAGGATATTTGGTATTCTCTCCCTTTGTCTCCTTGCTCAAGTCGACTCACATAATTGATAGCGGAGCAATTTCCTACTTAAACTCCAGCCATTAACATACAAAAAGCAGAACACATTTGGAGAGCTTCCCTGCTGGAGGGAAGGAAACATTAGTTCCAGAAAGACTTAACGAGAATGGAAGAAACTGAATGGTTTTTAACTGAATCAAGGCATTGATGTCTTGATTTTTGCCTCTTTTTAAAACAGGATTCTAACCTCGAAAAATAAAACATGGACATCCTTACAGAAGACCAAAAGGCCTTTTAAGTTTCATTATTTCAGACTTCAGCTGGATGCAGATATATATGTGCTCTGAAACACTGAAACATGGTAATAACAGTATAATCAGAATTCTCATCTACATTAGGAGCTGATCTTGCATTCATCAGATCAAACCCAATGCTCAGCCCATAAGCTTATTCTGTGCTATAATATATTCTATTTCCCTTGATCCATCTGTCAGCACATTTCTACGTAGAGAGTATGAATGGCTACATGAGGCTCTAAATAGAGGAGCTGGATTTCTTCTTGATCCTCATGGGGAAGCATATGAAACAAATTTCCCTTTACTATCAAGCTTTTCTTTCCACCTGTCTTGGCAGAAATGTCTGTATGATGTACAGGTACCTGCAGCTTAGCAGGTGCTCTTTGGTTCTCACTAAGCTGTTTGTCTCTGTGGCTTCTTACATTTGCAACCCATAAACTGGACACTATGGGGTAGTACCTTCCCTTTGCCCTTTTGAAATATACCCCTTACAGTTATGAGTATCCTCATAACATCAAGTTATTGCTACCATCAATCTCTCCCTATTTCCAGATTTTTTTTTTAGTTGAAGTCATAGTTTTGTGTCTTTGGAGCCACATTACGCTTTTGTCATTTTGCTTTTTTATGATTTACAGACAGTAAGAAACATTCTGCATTTTCAGCATCCCCCATCCCCCTCTCCCCTCCCGTTTTCAGGGATTTAATTGCAGAACCAAGGCATTTCACTGAACTGTGGCTTTCCCTTGAGAAATGCCTACACTGCAGCACATGAGACACAGGATATCAGTCAGCTTTGCTACTGACTCTGTACCACTATGGATGTTCAGGTTTCCTACTCACAGCAGCACTTCCTGAGGAAACAATTGCAGCTGCCTAAAGGAAACTTACTGGCAGGAAAACCATAAGTTGTTCCTCAATTCAAATGCTCACCAGAAACCTGTCAATTCTAAGATAACACCCAGATGTACTACCTTTAAGGGTGAAATATAACTTAGAACAAGACTGGGTTTAGCATTTACCCTACTGAGAAAAAGCTGGAAAGAAACTTGCACGTGGTTGATTGCATTTGGAGCTTAGTCTCTTCAATAACACTATTTATTTTGAAATTTGAAGTCAAGTTGTCACCTGTGCAGTGCACAGATGCAAAGAGACACGAGATGCTATAAAACTAGCTTGGTTTTTATCCTCCCTCTCAAGGCTTCAGCCCTCACTGTAACAGTGTGGTTTGTAGGCTTCTTTACAGTGTTTCTGGGGACAGAATGCCTAGAAGTTACCCTTCTGTCTGGGCGTGCAGGGTTTCCCTTCCTCTGCCCCAAAATTCCAGCTTGGACACAGGTCACCAGTGGTCAGGTGCAACACACCCCAAGCTGGTCATGGGAAGCGTTGCAGTGCAAATAAAATCCGTCCCCCTCCACATCACCATCACACAGCAATGCACTTTATAGAGGTATCAGCATTTCCACCAGATAGCCTTGTATACATAGTTCTACAGGTGACATGCTTCAGAGCAGACTGATAAAATTCCTTTCCATAACTGCAGTTCAGGAATTCTATATCTATCCATCTTACTTATCACACTCATTCCACCCAGGCACATCAGTTAGGATGCTGCTTGAACTGAGATATGTATACCAAGAGCAGCTGAAATTAGGCTTTGAACAAAGCTACAGTTTTAACTGCGGAAGAACTACAGAACAAGCAATCCTTGGATTGTTTTTCACCAGCTATATAAATAATCTAGATTTACACAGAGAAGCATTGAGTTATTTTCAAAGTGCCTTAGAAATACCTTGAAGAGCATCAACTTTTCTATTTTTTTTTTTTACTTTTACACTTTAAGAAATTATTTTCAGCTGTCTAAAGGAGACCTCAGTTATCACTCATAAGTCCCTTTACACAGTTCAATTCATGTCAGCATTTTTCAAACCACTACAGTTCTTAGATAAAGAAAACTTTAAGGAAACAAATATTTACCAAATGCTCCAGAAGGAGGACTATATTTATCAAGCAAACATAAATCCAAGCTGGCAGAGCAAAGCCTGAAGACTAATCACATTCACTGCAACTTTAGATGGAAAGTCTTTCTCCCAAATTTACTGCTACTGCTTTTACTGCTATTTTTATTTACCCAAGCCTTCCTACAGATAATTCTATGTGTCTCACACTCAAATGTTCTTTTCTTGTGTCAACATCGTGCTGGGTACTTATAATCATCCAGCATGTCAATTAATACACATGAACACATAGGAAAAGTTTAGTCAGTCACTTAACTGCTGAGTTTCTGAAATCTAAGTTAGTCAATCTCAAACCATTCTCTTATAGACTAATTACTGACTCTTACTGCTGTTATGTTTGAACTTTTAATTTTGTTAAATATAAATTGATATTAAATATAAACAGAAATTAAATGTAACAGGTAATATAACCATACATTTCAAGACAGTATTCTAGAGTTTATATTTTTACAAGGTTTTATATCTTTCTGTTTTCTTTACACAGATAGTTTATCTTGAAATCCTGCTTTGTTGTGTGGGGGTTTCTGTGTTTTGTTTTTTTTTTTTTTTTTTCCACAAAGTGTCCTGATAGTTTCCTAAGTATTGATATAATTAAATTGAGTTTTCCTGTCCAGGTGTTCTGCACTGACCCATGTCCTTTCTTTCTGTCTAAACTCCCAAATCTGTTATAATTTAATTCAATTTAATTTAGACTGAACAACACATCATGGCTTGATGTAAAGTTAGTTACATTGGTGACAGCTCACTTGTTTTTCCCTGAACTCATTCAATTCCCTATCCAGACTAGATAATCATGTATGATTAGGTATCACCTACATGATTACAGCTTTCATAAATACTCTGCATGAGGCTTGTTCTCTGACAGTCCCACCATCTTAATAAACAGTTCTGCTCATGGTGTACAATGAAGATTGAAAAGAATTTCAGCCCTTTTACTACCTCATTCTACCACTCCACCAGGAATTAAATGGCAATAGAATTTTTGGGATTTATTGCTAACATATATTGCACGTATATATCTTTCACCATATGAAACAAAGAGTCAGATAAGCATAGCACCAAGTTTTCAGGAAAGATTTCTGTAATATATTCCAACTCCATATTTCTCTGAATTTCCCTGTCTGTGTTTGATGGAATTAATGTGAACATTTGTCCTACAAATTTGAATCTTGTGGTGGAGTGGCCTTGAAGTCAAAGAAAATGCAGTCTGGGATTGTGAATTCCATGTAGTCTAATACCTGAAGTTACACCCAAGTAGACTTCTCTTTTAGTCATCTCTTTCTTTCACAAAATATATAAGAACATTATCAGTCTTTGTAGCTGTACCTCTGACAGCTTTAGACCATATTTGCCAATGGGTGCATTATCTAACAGGGTCTGGGAACAAGATGAAAATAGATAGACAACATCTTTACATAAGGTTAATTTCCACAGGAAAAGAAACCAAATAGAACTGTACTGGGTAGAATATTTTAATATAATGTGCTTTTATGAGGTCCCTTTGGAATCTAGTTTATATTACAATCACAGCGAGATGGATCAGTGTGCATCATCTCATCTCTTATAGTTATTAAAAATCAGGGGTGAGAGAAAAGGCAAGTATGGAGGGTGGCTAATGGGAGCTCTGTGTGGTGGTGAGATGGGGATTTGTGCTAGAGTAACTGTGGTTTCTTCCTGTAATTTTATTTGTGCTGTTCACTTAGAGAATACTCATTGAGTACTCCCTCATGGCTTTCCTGTACTGTCTCCGTTTCCCACTCTCTCAGCTCCAGCTGCCAGACATATGTGGTAACTAACACAAAGGCTGTTAAAATATACTTTGCATGCACGAAAGCAGAATTATGCCACTTAATCTTTTTTCATCTATACTCTAAATTTGTGCATGCATGAGAGTGGCCCTCTGAAGTGCTGCCTATTCTCAGTCCAGCATACTGCCCTACTCACTGGTTTTTATTATCATCTGTAATGTTGCAAAAAATTGTGAAGATATGCACCACTGATCAGTGTTTAGGAACTTAATGAAAGGTATTGGTATGTACTGTTGTAAGCTGGGAAGAATGTACAGGTTGATTTATCTTCCAAGTGAGGCAACATCATGTGGATAAAGAAGCTTGTGTATTTAGGCATCAGAATGAGGGAATGGAGAAAAAAACCCACAACCAAACAAGTAATCAAGTATCTATTTAATGAAAAAAAAACCCCACCAAACCCTCACTCTGACATTAAACTAAAAGAGAAGAGATTTAGATTAGCTACAAGGAAGAAAATCTTTACTGTGAGGGAGGTTAGGCCCTGGCACAGGTTTCCAAGAGAAGCTGTGGCTGCCCCATCCCTGGAAATGTCCAAGGCCAGATTGGATGAGGATGTGAACAACCTGGTCCAGTAGAAGGTGTCCCTGCCCATGGCAGGGGGTTGGAACCAGATGGTCTTTAAGGTCCCTTCCAACCCAAACCATTCTGTGATTCTAGGATACGATTCTATGATTATACCTTTTGGCTCTAGAGCAGTATAATGAAATTTTTCTTTCAAATGATGAACCTTCTCCAGGTCTCTTCTTTTCCTACAGCTGAGAAGATTTCATTCAATGTTCAAATGACTTAATATCATTTTGGGTAGAGATGTTATACTAGGAAGGAATCTTCAGGCCTTGTCTATCTTATGGGAAAAATGTGTCTTTCTACGTTGCTTAACCTGAAGAAATTTATAACAGAATTGTTAGGATTGGAAGGGACCTCTGGACATTATCTAGTCCAACTCCCTTGCCAAGGTAAGAATATGATATAATATTTGATATGAGATATGATATTAATCAAAATGAAATCAAGGTATCATCTCATAATTTGAACATTTTAACAGGCCAAGGTGACATCCTTCCTTACTAAAAGGTGAAGGGGCTTTGAGGTGGGCAGAAATGTAAATTAAACCTTAGCCTCGAATTCTGAAGGCTTTGCTGTCTTGGCTTGGAAAATCCCCAGGCATTTCAGAATTGCAGGGCTCTCAGGAATGCTTGAAGATATTTGAAAGGTAACTAATATTTCTAGCAGTAAAATTGAAGAGAAATGTCATGGGATTGTTCAGTTCTTCAAATGGTTTCAGTTACACTTTGTTGGAGAAGAGCTATAGGGCAGACTTGTCTGGAGTTTGGTGGTGTTACTAACTGAATTTCCAGCTGAGTGTCTTTGCTGTTATTCCAATCATTTTTGAGTCAAAGACAAGCTGGAGCTTGCTACAGATATTCCAATCCTTAGAATTCTGATATGAAATAGAACAAAACTAGCAATGTTCTTACCACTGAAAAGACTGAATGCAAGAAGAGGTTTTCACATTTTTTTTTTAAATTTTTTATTTTATTATCTATTTCTTTCTTTTTTCTGAATATATGTTTTCCACATTTGTCAATTTTAAAAGGGAGCTTTTAGACTAAAACCAAGGAAAAGATTCTATCTTGGCTGTACACGGGGTCAGCAAAAAGGGGAGACAAGAAATCTCCTCAGGCCCTCCTCAGCTGAGAGTTGTGTGTGTTGTTAGGAAAAGTGAGTAGAGGAGAGAGCTTTTTCCACTGAAATTCACAGTAGGTAGCAGCAAGAGCCGAGTTGAGCAGAACTGACAGCTCAGCAGCTGTAAGCAGGATATCCGGAGGAATCCTTCAAGCCTGGGAGATAAAAGGGCAGCTGCTCCAGTCTTGTGCAGGCTGCAAAGTAATTCCTTTGCTCAGCCCTCTTTCCACTTCCCAGATCCTAGGTATGGTGGAGAGGGGGTGAAGAACAGGGAGCCAAAGGGGGTCATGGAGGAGGAAGGGTATTAGCAAGGGCACAAGAAGGCTTGTACCCAAAGTCTTCCACACATGCAGGCTGTGGAAACCGGAGTGTGCCTGGGGTGGGTGCGGGAGGGCATGGGAGCACATTAAAGGAGGGGTGTAGTGGATCCTTCCTTCACAATAGGCTGTTTGCTGCCCTTGTTGCCAGAGGGTGCAGCTGGACGCTAACCCAGCAGCCCTTCTGGGTGCAATTCTGCTGGGGGAAGCAGCCCTGCTCCGGCTCCTGCGGACAGAACAGGCCTTGCGTTTCTCTCTCTCAATTAACTAATTTGTCGCCTTTCATGTTGGGTCAATGAGTTACAGTGTATTATGGCTCCAGTGGATACAGACTAATTAAGGGTGAATGAGCCAGCAAACGTTCATTTAAGTCGGGATTCCTCATTGGAGCACTGGAATAGCTTTGATATCCCGTATGCAGGGCCTCATTCAAGAAGCACTGAACCTTTCCCCAGTCAAGCTGTGTCCTGAGCAGCATCTGAGTACTGTATGTCACCCCTCTCTAACGAAGGGTGCCTATGGCTGTGTTCTCTGTTCAAAGCAGCAACACATTCACAACCATCAACAGACCAAGAATGCCCACAAGATGTTCTTAATGGGAAAATAAACAGCAATTTGAACATTTCTGTCTGATGTCAGCATGTTTACACTCAGCCAGGTTACAAAATCTCATTGCCTTCATGGAAAAAAATAGAAAGGAAAAAACTTCTGTGCTCCCGTGGCCAACCTGCCATCTCACTAGTGATGGTGCCACTTCACTCCAAAAGCAGGATGAACACATCTGGGGCATGCCTGTGGCTGAAAAGGGCCAGTCATGTTCTGGCAGGAACATGCTTCTGCCTGTGATAAGAATATGTGGATCCCATTTGGTTTTCTTCCCCCAGTTGCATCCTAAAATTGTTTAAAACCCCCTTATGGGGCAAAGTGGTTTTACCTCTTTTAAAAGGCAAGGTATGAGTATGAGGAAAAATTTGAGCTGCAGTTCTGACAGCTGGACAAAATAACATTAGACCTATCCTTAAGACTCAGTTCTCATGTGTTGAAGGGTAAATACTCAAGCAAGCCCCTCAACTCCAGGATTAGAAGATGCTATTTTTAAATCATTTGTATTTATTTTTTTGCTTAGGAGATCCCAAACTTTTCCGGGAGCAATTACCCTGAAGCCAATGTGTTGTGCAATACTGTAATGGTTATGAGATTCCACAAGGCTATGGAATTTGGCTTATTTCTGCTTCTTCTTTCCTATTTCTGGAATTATAGCTTACTTCTGTCAAGAACATAGTCAGAGCCACATTATCACAAAGTGGGAATGCAATTGTTTAACACATGCCAGTTTTTCACAGTGTGTAAAGCAACTATAATTTTTTACCCCATCTCTTCCACATAGCGCAGATGTTGTTGCTTTCAACATTTTCTTCATTACTGGAGCACAGCTGAAGAATAATTTTAGTCCCCTATTTTACATAATCCCTTTCATGTGCTGTTACTGCAGCCATCAGCCAGACAGGACACTTGACTAAGCAAACTGTCAATGTATTTCACACATCCATGGGAGACGCATAAAACCAGATTCCAAGTTTATGTATGAGACGCCTCCAGTTTGTTTGATTTTATGCCAGACTTACTTCCCTCATTAGTTTCCCTTTTGTTATAGCTGGGAGATTTTTGACAGCATAACTTTTGTTCTGAATAAACCGAAACTTTTCTCAAAAATAGAAGTATTTCACACAAATATCTTATGCTTTATGACAGCCACGGATTTCATTTTGATTTGTTCTCTTGAAATACCAGAATTCAATGTCCCTCAGCAGCTTGCCTGTGTTACCTGTTAGATGGAAGTGCATGTATAGATTATAAATCTTCAGCCTGTTTGTATACACACAGACACATTAAAAAAGTTGGAAAAACACAGGCTAAAGAAGTAACTGTTAAGTTCTGATCTGGCATTTGGAGCAGTGTTGGATTTTCTTGAGGTCCTGTCTTTATGGAAAAGGGACTTTGTTGTGTTAGATAAATATGAAGAAATGTACTTGCAGTATAACTGAACCAGAAGCTGAGGGCTGAATCTGTCCTTACAGCCTGTTCCCAGGAGACCAGCACCCCAACAGCAATAAATTTCTCTACACTGAGACCAAAACCAGTTAGCTTAAAAGACAGGAAATCCAAAACACTCAAGACTTTCTCCCTGGATGCAAATCAACAATGAACCGGGATCTCTGGAAGTCACTTAACAGCCTGTAATTTGTATGAGAAATGCTCTATTTCAAGAGAATTTCTGCATCTGGTTCCCCAGCAGATACTGCCAAAAGAAGACATAGCATTTCAGCATCTTGCCTTCTGTTTGAAACCTGTGAGTATGGGAATATGGAAATGGAAGATACTTTTAGAAACATAACAGGAAGGAGGTCTATTTCTACTTTAGTTCTTGTGCACCAAAATGATCTAGGTATGAAACTGAAGAAGAACATATAAAGAAATGGTTTTCCCTCACATTCCAAGGGGCTGAAAGACTGGGAATGTGGCAGAGCACAGCTTATTGCTTCCTGGCGCCCAAACTCACAAATGTGACAATAATTCTGTGAGGATAATCAGTTCAATTTATGTTCCAAGTGTGAAATATCCAAATCCCTCACAACAGGGAGCCTTTCATCATTTCATCTGCGTGCAATGAATGCAGAGAATAATTAGTGAAATGAATGAAAAGGCTTTGGACTCGATTTTAATCCACCTCTGCCCAATGGGAATAACACCCCAATTCATTAAGCATCAGATGCACATTAGTGAAAAACAGTGGCAACTTAATTCAGCTGGGGAGGGCATCCCCCTAGGGAGAGCTGAAAGAAGCAAGCCCATCATTTCTGCATAGGTGGTTAACTTCAATTAAACTTCCCAAAACACAAATTTGTACTCACCTTGAAGGAAAACGTGAGAGAACAGCTACTTAAAGTGCCCTTCAGTTGTATTTCAGGATGGTTTCCTCATCCTGAGCAAGTTGAAACAGTAGGAGAAGTGGGAATTTCGAATGGAGTTAAAGCATTGGAACAATGTGTTCAGGAGACCTCTGCAATAGTTAGGACAAAATTTACAGTATCTTTAGAGAATACTATTATTAATTTTCATGGTTTCGTTTATTCCTCTGGATTGTTCTACTCTTGCCCTTGTCACTTCTGATAAGGTGCTCCTTTGTGAGCTTGTTTTCTCATTTATTTAAGGCCAAGTAGTATTCTCTTTACTCAATTCCATGGGAAAACACAGAATGACAGCTTGCTGTGGGTTTGGGAAATAAACGCTGTATCCTGAAGTTTCATTTCCTCACAAACCCTTCTATTAAAGCAATAAGAGGGAAGGGTGAGCCAATTTTCCTTTTCTCTAAATTGTCCCTAAGGGTTTTCTTAGTGTCTTTAGCTTAGACAAAGTCTAGAGTAAAAACACTTGTGTGCTTCAACTCTTGTTTTCTTGGTAAAATATCTTGGAAATTGGCAAGTGCAGGGCTGAGGGGAGAAGTTAATTTAACTGATATCCTGCTCAGCTGGAATCTTTTTGTCTTCTGAGGTCTCAGTTTGCAATTCCAGTACTGGAAAAATTGGTCATTACAGAAATTGCTTATTAATTTTCCCAGGGTTTCATGTTGCACCCCTGACTTCAAAATTCTCAAGGACACTATGTAAGGAAACTGGGATGCATTACTGCTAGAGTCTGTCCTTGACTTGCTCCTCAGCTCTCTGAGAGACAAACCTCCTTCTCTGCCTTGGCCACAGCATGCGGAGTTGAGGACACAAAGTGACTGTTGTCCCAGAATAGTACAGGCACCCTGTGGATGTTCTGAGGAGGGAAAACTGTACTTGAATAGCTATCCTCATGTCCTGCTTGCTTTTATACAAAGGACATTTGTGACTCAACAGCAGACACAATAAGTAGATATCACTGCTGGTATTCAATTTCAGAGAAAGCTGAGGGGGCTGAGGAATTTTCCATGTCACCAAAACCAGACACTGGACTTGATTTTGAGACTGAGATTGCTCAAGTGGAATTGTTATGCTATAACTAATGTGTAGGAAGACATGGAAACAGAGTCCTTAACAGATCAGTCAGGGCAGAGATGTCCTCCCTTCATAACACTCCGTGCACGACTCTGCACCATCAGACAGAGCTTTCCACCACTGCTACTCTGATCCAGAGGACATCAGGCACATTTGGCAGGTATGAGATACCTTCTCCAGAGCAACCAGAAGGGTCTGATGTTTGTTGTGAAGGGATGAATCACAAATTTCCTCATTCTTCCCACTACTACATAAGTCAGTCCTCCTGTAAGGGAAAAGGGAGGTGAGAGGTAAATCTCAATGAAATGGAAATGCTTGTGCTCCAGGTCTGTGGCCAGGCGTGCAGGGTGTTCCTCCACTGGCCCTATTGGTGACAGGTATTTCTGACACTCGTGATTAATCTTCTTATTCTGATTCTGGTCATGTCACTGCCACTTCTCCTTACACCTTCTCCAACCTGTCATGCAGCCCATGGACGTGACAAGAGGTGCAAATTGCAGATGCTCCAGCAAGCTCGGCTTTAAATAGTTTAATCCTGGCAAGTCTGTGCCACTGAGGTTTTACAAAGGTTAAACCCTTTGAATGTGGAGGTGATAAATAGTTGCTCAGTATGGCAAACACTCAGGGGACAGCAGGGGCTTCTAAATTCTTCCTCTTTCTCATATTTCATGCAGAGAGCAAAGCCTTGAATTCAGTGTGATACCTGTGTTAGTGGCAGCATGGGTTGCTTGTAAACATACAGCAAGGGAAGATGATTTAGGGGATAATAACTCTGTGGACCTCAGAATTTCTCTTTCGTAGCTGCCATTCTGTTAGCTGTTTTCTTTTCCCTCTGTGGCTTGGAGGTACAGCTTTCCTTCCTTCCCTCCTCCCTGCTGCCTGGTCCCCTCTGCAGATCCTGGGTCAAGGACTGGAAATGACTCAAGGACAAAGCAGGCATTCCTTCCCACTGTGAGTAGGAAAAAGCCCCTCTGAGACAACAAAAAACAGTGGCTTGATTTCCAGGCACTGGAGCTGCAGAGAGCAGAGGGTAGGATGGGGGCAGAACACTGACTTCTTTTTACCCTGTGGTCCTTTCAGGGCAGAGGAGAAAAGGGACCATTTTACAGGGACCATGTAGCATCTTAGAGGTCCTATTATTAGTAAGCTCTGTTTAACCTTCCAAAGCATCCTACAACCCAAAGCATCACAGTAACACTCCCCCAGCTGTTATATTTCATGGATAATTATAGTCTGCAGATGCTAATGTAAGGAATGGATGTCACTTATGATACATCACACTAAAGGATGAAAGGATTTTTTTTGCAGGCTTCAAAGTAGCAAATTGTTTCTTTCTTTCCCCACTGGTTTTTGTCCTGCAGAGGTAGCAGCCCAGTCCCATTCAACAGTTTGGACTGGATTAAATTTTAAAGCTTGGAGGCTACCTGAGGACAAACAAACACTTTGCATGTGGCTGTTGCACGAGTGGGCAGTCAAAGGAGAAATCACACAAGTCAACCATAATGTGGCCTCTCAGGGACACTGCTCAGCTTTGCTGGCTTCTGTGGCTGAGGTAGCAGGCTCAGGCAAGGTCAGGCTGCAGCAGCGCAGAAATTCCTTGGTGGATTGGCACATCTCCAGTCACCTCTCTCAGTGCCATTTTTCCTTCCACTCTTGTTCCTGTCTCCTACCTCTTTGCTTGATGGTTTCCAAGGAAAGGTCAAAAGATCTGAAAATCTCTTCTGTCCCTGAGGTTTTAAGGGATACATTTTCCTAAATAACATTAGATGGGTACATCCAATCTCCTTTTTCCACGTGTGTTACAACCACAAGAACAGTTGGTGCCCCATGATTATAGTCTTGAACTCAGACTGGCCTAAAATAATGTGGAGATCACAGATTAGAGGGCCAGCCACTCAACCAAATTTGAAACTGCTCAAAGGATTTACAGAAGTGCCTCCAAATCAGAGAGCATTCAGCCAGCTTTATGTTACAGGAGAAAAACCAAGACACACTCCTTTGACACAAAACCTCCTGAACACTGAAGGAAGGAGAAGCAGGCAGGCACATTTTAGGGATATGTGCCTTTGCGTCATTTTCAGAATGAACACTATTAATTTTACATTCACACATTAATTTTTTACAAGATTTTATTTGAAGCACAAGGCTATAATTATGGCTCAGGTTTCTGGTGAATTGAGGTTCATTTTGTTTATAACATCACCAGAAAACCTTGATGGAACTATCTCTCTGTAATTCATGCTGGTTTGCTATTTATTCTCCATTTTCAGTATACAGGTAGCTTCTGTAAAAGTCACAGACGTAACTTAACTGCATTTTTGGATTTGTTTTGTGTGATTAAATATGAGTATATGTGAAATTTGTCAGGGAAAAAAATCCACAACAAAACTGCATTCTGGAGAAAAATCTTGCATATATGAGCAAGTGGATATATTTTTGACATTCCAAACAATCATAGCTCAAACTTGAAGTAAAGCAGTAATAGATATCTATTAATGCATTCACCATTTTTCTTGCTTTCTTTCTCTTATCCTGCATGGTAGCTGGCACTGGAGAGAGATATTTGCGCTGTGTAGATGACAGAGCATAAAGAAAGTCTAGACTGGGTGACAATAACAGTAATTATAAAATAGTAGAGAGAAAAGATGCATGTAGGGAAGCCTTACCGCTTTCATTTCTATATTCTCCTTTCCTCTGAAAGAGAATGTTAAGGATTCAAAGGATTAAATTGCCTTTAATTCTCTGCACACAGTGCATCACACATTATTTGCAGTCAATAAGCACAATTTTTTTGCAGCAAGAGGAGCTTTACCGGTCATGGACAGTATAAGAAGCATTTCATGTAGCACACTTTTTTTTCCCCCCTCCTAATTTTAACTGTCATGACAAAAAAAATAATTTCTGATATGGCATTTCCCAGACAGCGCATGAGGTGCTGAGATAGCTTTAATAACTTCACCCCAGCCTCTACCTCCATATCACTTCTGGCTAATGCACATACGTGTCTGTTGACTGAGGCTTTCACAATGTCACACCTGATCTCTGGCTGCCAGTGCCATTCTGAGCTTGCTTTTATCCTTAATGATAAAGAAGGAAGCAGGATGCAAACAAGAGAGCTGGGTAGGCTGTGTTGCTGTGGTGAAATGAGAAGAATAATTGCAAATGCCTTAAAGCAGCTTCCCAGTGCTCATATGCCTCCTGTATGTACTGCTGCAGTCATTGAAGCCATATCTAGAGTGAAGAGCAAGGATGTTCTGTGATCAGAATACAATAGATCTTAATTTTCAGCATCCTTATTAGCATTTCCCACTTTACAGAAGACAGGATATTACATGAAGATGATGCGTGCTCTGATCTCCCCCAGCATGGAGTTCATAGAATCGTAGAATCACGGAATAGTTGGGGTTGGAATGAATCTTAAAGATGACCTAGTTCCAGCTTCTGTGTGTTGGGAGATATCACCACATCCCATGAGCTGGGAAGCAATCTCCAACATCACTATTTGAAGATTATCAACTCAAAATGAGTCTCAGGGCTGCCAGCTGTTGACACAAACTTGAATGTTCTTACTATTATTTGTTTTCACATAGCTCTGGTAGAGGGTCAACATGTTAATATGACATGAGACTGATTATTTATATGACATCAGACTAATTACAGTACAATGCTCCTACACAATAACTGAAGTTACTTCAAATAGTTGTCAGTGTCTATTTAATAAAACTGAGGCTTTCCATGTAAAAAAGAATGTTGCACACATCCTTCTAAGCTTATAGGTGACGTTTAGGGAATATAGGAATATACAGTGTATGTCTACTGAAAAAACCTACAACTCTTCCCTCTCTCAGGAATTTGCTGCCTCACATAATATTCCTTTTGAAGGCTGATTCTAAACTGCTCACTATTTTTTCATGTGAGACTCTGACAGATCCAATTCTCCTGGCTATCAACAGCTCTCTTGTCATTCTCTTACATCCCATCTTCAGTTACTCAGCCTTTAAAAACAGATTTAATTACATTCTGTCCTTTCCTGGCTATGTGGGAAAAGGTTAGCAAGAGCCATTTTCCCTGTTAGGCTATTGTGAGCCATACACATGGAAAGATTTATGTTGAAAATATACGGTTTTGATAAGTGTGGCATTTTAATTTTCTTTTAATGGGTAGAGGCAGAAGGGGGTGGAAAGAGAAAGATGCATCAGATAGAAAGCAATACAGCTAGTGCCTTCAGTTTGAAAGTTAATTAAATGCTGGAGTTTAACTTTGTATTGGTAACCTCCATCCTCCAAATATACTTAATATATTAATTAACAGATGCTCTATCTCAACCTTGTTGGCCCAAGATGTGTACATCGGCATCTACACAGGAGACAAAGCTACCTTTAATCATATCTTTGCAGTGGTTCATCCCACTGTTCTGTGACCAGAATGTGCTAATGACTGCAGGCAGGCTGGGATCAGGAAAGTGTCACCCATTTTCCACTCTGGGGTTCAAATCTTATCCGAGTCAAACTCTGAGGATCCTTTGTACACAGAAGTCAAATACCTTCCTTAAGACACAGTGTTGCTTATGGTAAATTGTACATCCTTGTATCTAGGTGCTCTCAAGTAGCTTCCTCTCACTTAGAGCTTTCAAATAAATTTGTCCTCATGCGTGTGTTTTACATGTAGTCCTGGCTTCATTTGCAGCTAAAGGTTTTGCCCTTAGTTTTGCAAAGGTTATGGCAACTCAAGAAGGAATTGTTTACTCCTGAAAGTGTCATTTTCCTGTTAAACATCCTCCTTCCTTCCTCATTCTCATCTGAAGCACAAGTAAAAAGAGACGCCGATGATCTGAGCAACACAACAGAACACTCAGCAGGAAGGATGCAACGTGATTTTTGTTGTGAATCATGGAATCATAGAATAGTTTGAGTTGGAAGAGACCTTTAAATTTCTCCTAGTCCACTCCCCCTATATTAAGCAGGGTCATCTTTAACTAGTCTGGGTTGCTCAAAGCCCCATCCAACTTGACCTTGAATGTTTCCAGGGTTTGGGAATTATCAGTTTCTCTGGGTAACCTGTGCCAATGCCTCACCACTGTCATTGTAGAAAACTTATTTCTTATATTTAATTTATATCTTTATCTATTCTAAATATATCTATTCCATATCTAATATCTCTATCTATCTATCTATCTGCCTTCTACATCTAATCTGTGTGGGTGCCTTCATTCAATTGTGGCAGAGTAAAAACACTCTCCAAATTTGGGGATGAATATTTCCCAAAAGCTCCCTCCCAGAGCACTCACTGGCAAATTTTGGCTGTAGAGGGTAGTAGGCTCTCTGAAAATGTGCCCAGCCAGAGTACACACTCTGTTATATCTGAAATTCCCAGGCAGGAAAACCATGCAGTGTTAGGGAAGCAGTGGGATAAATTTAGCAAGTGATAATGTAAACAGCATGGAAAAAATGTGTGCTATACAGGAGGGCACAGGTTCATTTGCTCGCTGGGACATTACTGACCGCTTGGAAACAAGACTGTAATACATTTAAATTTGATCCAAAGGCTCACACGTGTCCACAGCTTTGTGCTTGTCCCACTGGAGTCAGTGAGACTGCAGAGTGGGCAGTTAAATGCTGTAGAATTATTTATTTTTCTAAGGACCGGGGACTTAGGGAGTAAAATGTCCTTGACTTCACCTCCCAAATAGATCAGCAATGTAAATAGGCAGTTACTTTTCCCTATTGTCAGTGATTAATCTGCCTAAGGAGAGCCCCTACTTTCTCTGGTTCACTTCAGTATTTCTTTGTTGATATTTGACTGACTTGTCACTTTGCTTGAAACAGTAAAACCATCAGCTTGCCAGAAGCCAGAGAACAGTCTCACTCCTTTTAATTTTCTTGTTTTCAGTATCAATTCACTTAAAAGTCTAAAGATTCAGCCTCCTGGTACATTTTCCTGCAGCTGCATTCATATCCCTATCCATAAATTCAATGCAAGTGAGTTTCTCAGAAGGAGGACATCTGAAATGTCACCGAGAGTTAGTCAAATTGCTAAACTGCAGGCATTACCAAGAAACAATGACAGAAACTCTCAAGCTGAGGCCAACCCTGCCTGCAGCAATTTGTTCAAATTCCTTGTTTTGTCTGTTGCTTCCTTAATTTTCTTGAACTCTAGCCTTATAAAAATCATGAAATATCTTCATTGCATCCTTATATTTTACTGTGAACACCAACGAGGCTGTTAAATCACAGTTCTAGGTTTCCTTCCCAGGTTACAAGCATTGCTTTCTTGCCATTGTTATTCTACGGTAAGCTTCAGTGACATTTGATTTTGATTGATAAAGAGTGATATTGTTTCCACTTTTAACAAGCCATTGTTTGGATCTGAAAGTGGGAAATATCAATCCAGGCAATTTGTATTTACAATACTTCTAGTTCCCCCTGGAATTTTTCTGTTCTTTGTGACAAAACGGCTGAGGTGGGGAAGCAAATGGATGCAATAAGAGAAGTCAGCATGGAGAACCATTCCTAAATTTCATTGGTAATGACAGGTTAACTATTTCTAATTAATTAATTGAAGTTAATTAATAGAAAGCAGGTTAAATATTTCACACCTGTCTTACTCTCTTTCACTGTGACAAAATGTAATGTAAAATGTTGCAGTGAAACTGGACACACCATTATCCTTAATGGTTAATTCAAGGCTGTGCATTATCATCAGAAAGCAATTAGCTGATTGAATTCACAGAAATTGGGAGGGTCCCAGTAAATCTACTGTGAAGAAGAGGAATCAAGTGAATTGAAGAAAAACTTGCTGGTCAGACTGCAGTAAATATGTAGGAAATCAGGTCCTGGTAATTCAGGATGCACAGAGACAAAAAAATAGCGAAGAATCCAGATGGAGTTTGTTTCAGTGTCCACCCTGGTGAAGGAAGGAAGGCGTAGGGGAGGGAAAGGCTGCATTGTTGAGAGGGCAAAGGGAGGAACAGTATGTTAACAGATGTTAACAACATCGTAAAGAAAAGAAAATGGCAGTCATACTCACACGGGAAAGATGAGAAAAAGAAAATATGGTTCTGTTACACACTGAGCAGTGAGCAGTGAACAGTGCCACAAAGCTGAGCTATGCAGCAGGGAGACGGTAATGGCTGTGAAAGGCTGGGCTGCTCATTTGGATGAGAAGATGACAAATTGCTAACAACAAGAGGCTTTGCTCCTGTTCAATTGCATTTTAATAACATGAAAGGGCTCAATACAACTGGCGAGAGGCTCCGAACAGAAATTACCTTGTAGAAAGATCATGTGCCTCAGTTCTGCCAGCGCTGAGCAGGAAGGATACAATAGCAGGGGAAGAGATCAGGATGCCCTTGCTGTTTTTAACACGATGGTATGAATGCCTGGATGCACAAGGATGTGGTTAAGGCAACAGACTGCCCCTGCATCTGTTTTTGTCACAGATTCTGCACAAAAGATACTGAGGTTGCCGAGAAACTGAGGGAGTAGCAGCAAATCCAGCGCCACTCAGGGCTGTGGGAATCAGAGCAGAGCTTGCCTCCTGTCCAGCTTCAAAATGGAATTATTGAGATTGCTTGCTTTTTGTAGAGGTTCAGATCACACATATATGTTTTCAGAGACACAAGTCCTTTAGTAATTTGCCATAAAAATAAATACATAGAAGAAAATGGAAGCAGAATGGCTGTTCCCATCTTCCTTAACTCATCAGCTCTTTTCCCTACCTCATTCTCTCCCTAAAACACATACAACCTAGATGTGGTGACATTTCTAACTTCCATTAGATATGAAGAGTTTGGTATTTCCTAGAGTTTTAGATACACAAGCTGCTGAAGTGAAGGGACTAAAAAAGACTGGGTGGTATATACTATATATATAAAGAAAAAAAGATTGGAGGGAGAAAAGACTGGAAGATATAAGGTTTTGAGTAGCTTTTTCTTCTGTTGTGTCCATGGAGCATATATAAGTCAACGGTGAGACACTGGAACAGGTTGCCCAGAGAAGTTGTGGGTGCCCCATACCTGGAAGTGTTCAAGGTCAGGGTGGACAGGGTTTGGAGAAACTTGGTCTAGTGGAAGGTGTCCCTGCCCATGGCAGGGGGGTTGGAATTAGATGATCTTTAAGACCCCTTCCAACCCAAACCATTCCATGATTCTGAAGGAACGATCCATGTTCAAGACCAAGTCCTTGAATACGAAGGCACAGCAGATGACTACCTACCTTCCTATGAAGGTTAAGGGATAAACCTTAACACTTCAAGCATCACACTCTTTGTGACACTCCTTGGATAAATTGCAGTCCACCTAATCAATGGGAACGAAATGTCATTCTAATGGTTCAAGTTCTGCAGGAAATTTTCCCTGATATTGTTTCACTGTAATTTTCTTTAATGCTGGCACAATTCCCTTTGAAATAACATTTCCATTTCTGCACTCACACCGAATGAGCCTTTCTTGGAAGGTTTCCTCCATGCAGCAGAACAACATGGTACTAATGGGATTACTCATGGGGCACAGTTAAGCATTTATATTAATCTTTGAGAGAGTGGGGTGTTAATTACCAGCTCTCATTTCAGAACCTAAATAATGAAACATAATAATGTACACAATTTCCCCCAAAGTTGTCTGGACTCCTCTTGGTCAGAGCACTGGTGACACAGGAAGGGCTCTGCAGGAGCTCAAGCTCCATTCACTGCCACTATTGTGTATAATTAAGGGAAATTTTTTAACACGAGCACAACACTGAGCAGTATCAAATGTGGAGATTTTCAAGTCACAATGCATGCGAAAAATGCACTGAAGGTATTAAAGGTGTTTGTAAATTTTCCCTTTCAAAGTTCTCTATCAAGATTTTAGTTCAAATTAGTATTCTGATGTAAAATAAAACATAGTAGTCATAAGTATTAAACAGAAGAAAAAAACTCCAAACAACCACTTAGAAGGTTGTTTCAGTCTGGAAATGAAAAAATGTCAAGTTTCCGCTTCAGGTTTCCTTCCTCCTCACTCTCTGCTCTCTCCACCTCCCTCCTTTAGAAAGCAAAGGGAAGGAAATGTGCAGGGACATATTTTTCATTCTCTTTTATTGTTCTTTTTCTTGGACATGTATAAACCCTACTGAGCTGGAATTCATTTTCAATAGACTGTTTTTTTAAAACATGCTTTTGAACATTTCTCGTCTTATATTCTCTATATTTTTGTTCCGTCTCATCATCTTGAATAAAACTGTTCTCCCTCTCCCTTAATATTATCTTTTATGTTCTTTCTGAGGTAAGTCACTGAAGTGAACTTCATGTTGTGCAGATAAGAGAAGCAAGCTGTGGCACTAGTAAGGTTTTAACAATTATGAATAGTTTCATTCTGTGATTAGCTTAATACTCCCACATCCTCCCTCTTTTCAGTTTTGGACCAAGAGATGCTGTTGAAAAAAAAATCTATAGAGATTCATGAATTCTCTTAGAAATACCAACACTTAACAACTTATACATGAGCACTAGGCACAACTAAGGGAATATTCACATTGCCTAATGCAAGGGAATATTCACATTGCCTAATGAAACATGGAAATCAAGTAATTGCAACCGGGCACAACATACACCAACAATTGCAAAATACACTAGGAGAGAAGGGAAAATAGTAGTTACAAATTATGTAAATAGTCCATTCAGGAGATATGTAAATGACTAAAACCTTATTATGCATGGGCTCCTAACTGATTCCTGAGGGGATCTTTCACTGTGTGTAAAATATGTAAGATTACTTGCTGGTCCTTTTCCCTGTTGTATCCTTCTTCCCATTGTCTCATTAATTAACGTTCCTCTCTCACTTTCTTCTGTTTCCTTCAAATTGTTTCCAGCTAAGTAGAAATGAAAACTACACTCTAAACTAAATTGTATGCCAGTTCCAATCAATAGGAAGTGAGGAAGAGAAAGTCAGCAGAATACCTCTGCATGCACTAAGAATTCACTATAATAACCAAAAATCCTCAACTGATCATTGCCATTGCCCCTCCTCAGAGCAGGGATGGGAGATTGAGGAGTTCTCATAGGACTGTGCTGGGGCTGTGAGAAAATTTACAAAAGAAAAGCAACCCTTAATCCAGAAGCAAACCAAGCCCTCTCTCTCTCCTAGGTGGAGCAGGGAGAACCACAGCCGCAAGGCTGCGACAGGAGCTGATGTGGGCAGTTAGGGAAATTTTTCCTCTAGTAGGAATCCAAGCCCAGTCCTCAGACCAGACATTGACTGATGCAGATGGGGGCAGGCACTCCATCTTTTCCAGATGAACTTCCTAAATGACCATGACAGTATGGTAAAAGCACTTGAATAGCAAATTACCCCACTCAAACCCAGAAGCAAAGGAAAAAAATCCACCGGGAAAGCCCTCCTAAGACTGTGGTAGTGCATGAGTTTTAAAAGCTGATACGTAAATGTCAAAAGAAATGACATTTTAGAGCTATAAGATGAGATGCATTTCCTTCAGTGATGCTGATTGATTAGCCATTCATTGTCACGTAGCTAATTTTTTGTCAGCTGCTAATCAATGAGATCTGAAATACCATGTGTACATAAGGCTTCATCCCCAAATTGAAAGAAAAAAAAAGTAAAAAGCACAGACACCATCCAATATCCCTGTGGTATTCATCCTCCAAGAGGTGTCCCATGTAAGGTAAATACTCAGATTGTATGTGAGCCTTTTGAGGAGGATGTGAGAAAGATAGAAGTGATAGGTGTGCTTTAATTAAATATCTAAGTTTTGCCTTAACTAATAAACTCCAGAAGCTGCTCTCTGACAGACACTGAGGAGGCAGGAAAAAGGGCAGCTGAAGCCCTCCCTGATGGCATAGCTCTGGTGTAGCATTAAACATACCACAGTTCTCCAGTTTCCACAAAAAGACCATCCACATGACTGCTGCCCTGTGACTTAATAGCTCTGTCAGACACTGGGGCCCATTTGCTCTGATTGTGTTCTGAGGGTCCAGAGTATTTGAGCACAGGCTGAAATCTCTCTGACTGGGCTGCAAATAGCTTTCAGAGCAATTTCAAGCTGAAATTATCCAGACATTTATCCAGACATTCTAAGGGCTGTATCAGCCAAATGGCTATCTCCCAACGCAGAATTAAAAGCCTGATACTGAACAGATTATGTTTGGGAGAGTCAAAAGGATGTAGAGAGTATTCTTCTGTAAGACTGGAATGTAATTATGACTTCTGGGGCATGTAAAAATAAATTATTGCATTTGTCAAATATTTGGAAAAACACTATTTTGCATCCAGTCCAATGGGCGTGCGATATTTCAGTAAACACAACAGTACAAATTCATACTGTCAGAGCAGATACAACAGTTTGGATTGTCATGCCCAAACAAAGAGTTGTCCTGCCTTCATCCACAGCCTGTTTGCATAGTGTGCAATTCCATAATCTTTAGCAAAAGTTGTTGAAACGAATAAAATTAAATAATTAGCTGATCCAAATGTGTTCTCTCTTTTCCTCAATACATTTTTTTTGGTATGGAGCACATGACATACACAGCTCTGTGCTTCATCTGCTTGTGGGTTCACTGCTTGGGTTTTTTTAAAGTTAGACATGGTATGCTGAAGATGGAAGAGTCTCAAGGAGTCTCAGCAGCCACTGTCAGAGACTTAAAACCACATGGCTTTTGCAGGACTGCTACACCTGAGCAGGGACTGGCTGGTAGGATGCATCCAAGAAAACTTTACTGTAGGTTTTGCATCAGATATTCCTGGGATATGCAGGAACTTTCCTCTCTGATGTTTTTTGTCTGCTCTGCTGGGGATTTGCCGGTGTTTAAAGCATGGGATGGGCACTAAGAAGAAAATGAAATGATCAATCAGTGCCTACAACCTCCACTTTCTCCTACCTCCTGTTAACATGGCGGCAGTGATAGGCAGGAATGGCATTGGTGCCTCTGAACAAGCACTGCATCCATCATCTCTGTCCTGTGTCCTTCAGTGGCCAAGGTACAACCGAGTCAGAAAAAATGCATTGCACTAAAGTGTCTTTAAATGGACTAGAGGTATTCATAGCTTGCAAAGAAACAATTAAGCTCTCTTCAAAACAAGCAAAAGAAGCATTTTTCACCAAGGATAATTGTAAAGGGAACAAAACTGCACAGCTTGCTCAGCCAGTGCTGCCTGGCCCTGTTGACATGCATTCCCACTCCTACCAGGATGGAGCTGTATCCACTCGTCCTTTCTTTGCTTCCCTCTTGCTATGAATAACAAGCCCCAAGAACACAGATGTGCAGTGATATTAAAAATAGACACCACTTTGCAAACCAGCCCCTGAAAGAGTCCCATCACTGTGATGAGCCTCCACCTGTGTTAGCCCAGCCATTAAATACTCTGGCTTTCAGAAACTGAATCAGGCTTTCAGAAATACCTCCAGAAATAACAGAAATACTTCAGAATATTTCAGAAATAACATGGTGCCTCTTTTGAGAGGAAAGGATGCCTCCTCCTACTACTTCTTCCTTCCTTCCTTCCTCCCCAAACTAAAAGCACTGTGTACCACTTTAAAGCAACAAAAAGGTAAACATGGCTTTTGACAACATATGAAGAGGAAAGCAAATATATTGAAATTAATAAAAGATGAAGAAATTCAGCCAACTGATGCAATGTTTTGATGTTGTGATGACACCCTTTGATGGCTCAGACATGAGTAGGAGACTGGTATATTTCATATTTCATAGGAAAAGAGCAAAGCAAGCTCAGAGATTTATGTTTAACCACTAAAGAACGGCACTTAGAAAACTGCAGCCTGGAAATGAGTCCTTTATCAAATTGCAAAAGGGATTGAGTGGGAGGATTGCACAAAGGAAACAGAAAGTGATGGTCAAAGGGGAAAAGAACAGGCCCTCATACACTGAGATGGAAATGGCAAGGGGGGAGGAAATGGGTTCGTTTTCTCTCTCTTCTCTCCTTTTTTTTTTTTTTTTTTTTTTTTGGGAAAAGTACTTAGAAATATTAATATCTAAGAAAAACAGCAAAGGAAGAAGATGGATATCATCGCGTAACTGAAGTATAAGATATCAGATAGCTGCATTTGCAGCTGGTGGAGATTATGTGTAACATATAGCCTGCTGCCAATTCCTTTGATGAAATCAGTGCTCCCTTTATGCTACAATTGCAAATAAATGAGGTGGTGACCAGTTACCATTAATCTTCTGAAAATCACGAATGAAGGCCAACGGTTTCCTATCAGCCTCCTCATGAAAATACAGTTGAGGTAAGATCAAAGCTCTGGAGTTACAGCAGGAATGCCTGATTTTGACCAAATCTCTCTGGAGCAGCAGGAGAATGAAGGATGAACGACAGGACTGGTTTTAAACAGGTCTATCAGTGTGCCTGAAATAGTTGGCACAGCAGGGCTCCAGCTCCTGAAAGGACACAGCCCCTTCTCCAAAACCTCCTCCTCTCACCTCCTTCCTACCCTCCTTCTCATCAGTTCCAGTGCAAAGGTAGCAAAGGGTTCCACGAAGGTTCCAAAGACTGCCCTTCCCTGCAGACATAAGGGCTACAAGAAAAGCTGTTCTTGTTCCCCTTGGCTTTGTAATAAATAACTTTGCTACAAACTCTGCATTCCATCACATTAGTGGCATTCATTTCCAAATCCTTCTGTTGCTCATAAACTATGTTCCCATGATACAGAGAGGAAAATACACGCACAGAGACAAAAGCCTCTCTGCCACCATCATCATGACAATCCCTGCAAACTATCAAGCAGACTACGACAAGAAAAGCTCCTCTGTAAAACAAGGATGGTGAGCACAACGTCTAAAATGGAAGAAACAGTCCAAGGTACAAGCAGAGCTTTAGCTGATTGGAAAACTAAGGTGCCTACCACCAAAATACCCTTCTGGATGACTTAGAGAGTTTCTTTCTTTGTCTTTCCCATTTGTAATTCCCCACTTATTCTGATTCAGATAAAGTCTCTCTCCAGATGAGATGGGATATTATATTTAATAGAGAAATAACACCCACGTCAGCAAAGAGAAACGAAAACTGGAAGTTGCTCCCATTCCCACAGATGCCAAGTCCTGTGAGAGATTCATGGGTCCTGTCTGGCAGAGATGAGGGACAGCAGGCAGGTTTCTGCTCTTGTTTGGCTGTTGTGCTGTATGGGAAACAGGAATTTGTGCATGCCTGGTAAGCAAGTGAGTAAGTTGTTGTGAAGAAACACCAAACCCATCAGCCAACTTTTCCCCCCTCCCCACTGGGACAGCTTACCAGACTTTGAAGTTTTCTAGCCAACGAGTATTAGTGTGCTGTGACAGCTGGCAACACATTCCAGTGGGTAAGTGATGGACTGGCTCTGGAGAGAGTAAAATAAATTATGAAGTGGGTGAAATTTCAGCCTTCCAAATAACAGTCCAATGATTTCATTGGAATGGCTCTGTCTGGCAACGTATTCAAGCACATACAGCTGGGCAGAACACACAAACACTCCTATATGGAATAGCTGCATGCATGGGAAGAGAGGGAGCTCTCCTTGGATAAATGAGCCCAAATCAGGAGACAGCAAGAGGGGATTTTCAAAATATGTTTGTGTGAGAGCCAGTCACGTATGGTTCAATGTGGATGTAAATGTTAGAGCCAGCAATGAGTGCATTATGTACACTGTTCAAACCCAGCATCTTCAGGATTCCCAGGATGATGATCTTGCCCAGGGGAATGTCATCTCCTGGTTGCATATTTAAAGAACCAGCATGTCCAAAAGCCTCCATTTCTATCTCAGTGTACACAATGTATATGGATAGTTCAGCACCTGGAAATATGAATAGGTAATTCAAATAAGAGCTCACGACTAAGGCTCTTTTGGTTCCCTTTTCTGGGAAGAAAAATGAAATCAGGTACCTTCATCCCATTTTGAATTAAATAGGTTTAGATAGCACCACCCTGCCAGGTCCCTTTCAAACACTCAGAAAGATGACTCTCAAGATGCTTTCAGCGCAGAGGGAATGTTATGGAGTAAGTTGCCTTCTTTTGTACCTGAGACTCCAGGAGGAGCACTGGTGATGGACTTGGGCTGACTGACAGAGGTGGAGGGGCAGAGGAGAAGAGAGCAGTTTTCTGGGGACAGGTTTCCTGTTTATACCTGTAGCTCATTCCACAAAGTTGTACATTCTGCGTATCATCAACAAACAATAAGCAGCCTGTTCTGCTAATATTTGTCGTTGCACAAGGATCTTATATTCTCCTTTTGTCAAATGCAGTCAGTGTAATTTGTTTTGATCAGGAAAGGACTGCGGAGCTTAGCTTTCCTGAATCTTCAGATCTTTTGCAGCCTCTGGATGGGATCCATGGAAGTGCAAAACATCAGTATGAATAGATTTTGCTGGAGGTGTATTTGCTCCCATCTCTCATCTACTCCCATTTGAACAATGGAGTAGAAGTAACTGAGACCCATAAAAGTCCAAATGTTGAATTAATGTGTTCTCACTGATACAGAAACCACACGCACAAGGAATTTCTGCAAGTTTTACATTTGGCCAGGGACACTGAACTCTGCTACAATCTACATCTGTGCAAAACCATCTCCACTCTTCCAGCTACTGCAGAGGGTGTGTGTGCGTGAGCCTTTGTGCTTTGGGCTGACCCCAGCCGGCCCAGCTGGCCCGTGGTCCTTCCCCGCTGCCAAGGAGTGACAATGAGCTCCCACAGCTTTATGGCTCCTCTGTCAGCTGCCTAAAAGAGAAAACTGTGTTCTAGGAACTTTTACCGCAAAACTCTTTGCCAGTCCTGTTTGTTTTGCAGTTTAAGCACCTTCAGCCATGGCTAATGGATATATTGACTGTTCCAAAAATCAATTTCTTTCTGTTGTTGAAAATTTCATCAGGAACTTAAACTTCAGGGATAAACTACTCCTTCTTAATTGCATTTGCTCTCTTTTTATCACACACTGGCATGTGTGCCTTATTCCAGTGTAATTAATTTCTCTGATAGGAGGTAATTACTAATTCCTACGTGTCTGTAAACACGTTCTGCTGTTTGGGAATCATGTCTCCAATACTTTGCTACTGTATACATACTGAATCAAAAATCAAACTAAATCAGAACAGATTTCATGTCAGTCCATTAAGCAACTCAAAGTTTATGTACATTTGCAAAATCCTAGAGGACTCTAAGAATGCAGAACTTCTTTTGTGTCATCAAATTTACAAATTTAAAGTAGGGGAAACTGTTTTGATTACTCTTAAAAGGTCCTCGATGTGGAAGGAGGAAAGGTTTGCAAAGAAAATTACAATCTTGACATTAAAAAAAAAATATATAAAAAACTTTTGTTTTATTTCAAATTTAAGCAAGAGGACTGAATAGCCCAAAAAGGAAGCTAGAACATTTAGAGCTGACTTGAAATGACAGAATGGTTTGGGCAGAGTTTTGTTTGCTGTTTCATTTCAATCTACATTCACTTTCTTTCCAAAATTTTCTGCTAAGCTATCACAGAAAAAATTTTTCTTTTGTGATCTCTGCCTCTAATTTTTTTTCATAGAATCATTTATGCTGCCAATTTCCCTTGCAATATTATGTGTTTTAGTTTCTCCTCTGCTTTCTTGCTGTTAGACCTCTTGAATACCTCTTCATCTAGGAAGCCCAGAGATCATGAACTCACATGAATGCTTTGATAGCAGTCAGGAGCACCGAGAGCAATACCTAATGTTTATTTAAATAGAACATATAATTATTATCTTTGGTATAGTTGCAAGGAGGAAATATATAAAAAAATATTAAGATTCTGTTGGACACCATCCGAGCCCAGCTGGAATCCTTAGGGGTTTCTAGGGTTTAAAATTACCAGGATGTTAATTTTCACTGAGAACAGTCAGCTCTGGATAAGGAGGTACATCTGTAGGCTCTGTTTCAAGCGAGCAAATCGCCAGAAATATTCTAAGGGGCTGCTGCTGATATTCAGACATGTGAAATAACAATGGGACAGTCACAGTTGTTCCACCCTCCACCAGCTCTCTCCTGTGACATGTCTCCCAGTTAAGGTCTATTCATCGCTGTGTTATTTTTAGCCTGGTTTCCAAAGGAAACACAGCATATGAGACCGTGTTGTCTGTCTGTCTCTCTGCTTATCACTTCTCCATAATAATGCACTGTTGCCCAGTTTCAACCAAATGGGATAGAAGTCTGTGGGATGTGAAGTAGCTGCCAGCTTCCTAAAAGTTGGTGACCTAGCTGGAGAGGCTGCAGTGGGAGCTGAGCAGCTGCCTGGTTTCTGGGGCTGGCCACAGAACACACACACAGTCATCCTTAAGCCAAAATTCTTCAAGGATATGGGGAAGGGATGGGCCATGAAGAGCCATCAGGAGCTGGATTTTCCCTCCTGGTTTTCCAGAAGGAATGTAAGAAAGACGCCTGTGAGAAAACATCTTTCCAAAATGGCACTTCTGTCAGGTGTCATTATTCTTCTGTTCAGAAAAACACACCAGTATGACCCCCAGTCCTACTTTGCTGCTGTTGTTTAATTAGGGAAAGTATAATAATGGAGACAAAAAAAGACTAAATTTTCACCTGCTACATACACAGAGGGTACAGGTCAACCAGTGGAAAAGGTAGTGGCTTGACTGGCTGGCCAGAAATTAAGACGACAGAGTAATTAACTCCAGGTGATGACTGCTGGTAGAAGTCCTCTGCACCAGCTCACATAGCGGAGCAGAGATGCAACGTTTGGTGGGCAGCCAGTTTGAGTCACCCCCAGCCTGAGGCTGGGGCTCCCACTCTGACCAAGCACAAGAGGAACCACCACCATGAAAAGCTATTTGCAGTGTCTGTGGTTTAAATATTACTTACCAAGCTGGATAAAACATCTGTTTTGGCCGGTGTGAACAGACCTGGGAGCCTGCCTGCTTTGAGGCTGTTTGTTTATATATTTATTTATGTGTCCTTTGCTTTTTTTAAAATAGCAATCAAAAGCTTCACATATAGAAGCATAAACTAAAACTATATTTAAGCCTTTAAAGAGGGCCGACAGCCAGAACCGCCAAGTGCCTGCAGTTCTCATTAGGAACCAACTGATGTTTACTCCTTTGAAAGCACAGCTTGGCATCGCTGGAATTAAAGCTTTGGGAGAAAAGCTCCACTGCTCAGTTTGCTCCTCAACAAACCAAGGAGTCTGCAGATCATGAGGAGAGGGAATGACATATAGCAGTACATCGGGATCTTTGCTCTTCTTTTCTAGGGGCCCATTTTGAGTTACTGTAATGCAGTGTCATAGAGTACTGAGACTGTTAGGATCAGTGACCCCTTTGTCAAATGTAGGGTTATTTTCCTAAATATTTGTCTTTTCAGCTGAAAATGTCTATGCTTGATCTCTGACTGGAGTGATATTCTTGGAAGAAAAAGCAAAGTACTTTCAGCTGTTTAAAATAACTTTAGAAATGATTTTATAAAAAGAAGGCGTACATAGTTGCATGTATTTTGCAATGCCAAAAGCTAAAAAAAAAAGGAATTAAGCTTGACAACTGGCTTGGTCAGTGCTTTCATGTAGATCTAGTGCCTTTGCTGGACTTGAAATGAAACAAGGATCTGCCAGAGAAAACATAAAACTTTTACATTCACAGAATCATAGACTGGTTTTGGTTGGAAGGGACCTTAAATATCATTTAGTTCCAACCCTCCTGCCATGGGCAGGGACACCTTTCACTAGACTAGTTTGCTCCAAGCCCCACCTAGTCTTCACATGAGGTGTATCTTTAAAGTGCGTGTGGACAAACAGCTACTGATGTCACTGACGAGTACCCAAAAGACAGCATAGACCTCAAAAAGAGAATCTACACCACAGCTGAGAGCTTTCATGACTCATACTCTCTTTTAGTATTGAAACAAGATGGATTGGTGGGGCAGTATAAGAAGTGGTAAGACCCAGATTAAATAAAGGTGAAAAAGGCTGGTGTTACTGAACCAAACAGGAATATTAACCAATTCTCTGCATTAAGGAAAGTAAAGCATTTTCATAAAATAGATGCTGGAAAATCTGGAATGACTTTATCAGGCTCAAGTCCATATTCCCTTTTAAGTGGAGTGAAGAGAAGGGATGCCGCTGAGCTTAGCTATGGAGCTAAACTTAGAAAAACCCTGTACACAACCTCACTACCACACCCCAGATGACCATCAGCTATCACATAGTGCAGTGAGTGTTGTCTGTTCTCCATGTTTCATATCACTTAGAGCACATTGGTTCACAGAAGCACATTATTAGCACATTATTTTTGAAGGTAGGGGTGGAGTGAGGAAGAGAACAAAAGAAGGAAACCTGAGTCCCAAGAACAGGGATAGTGCATTAAAAAAAGAAAAACACTCTAAAAAAGAGAGATGCTGTAATACGCTGGAAAGCAGTCACTGACCTTAAAATCTTTTCCTCTTCCTTCTGTATCTGGAATTTTCTCTATGAAATTGCTACTGAAATTACTGCAAGGAATTACCAAAATCTCCCTATAAAATCTGCACCCAGGGTCCTGGATCTTGCACTCATTAAAAGTGCAAAGATGTGAAAAACTTCTGGTCTTCTAAGTTATGTTCTTGTGCCAAGAAGCTTTTGTGAAATATTCATAGGCTGACTTTTTCTACATTGTTTTCTCTCCAGATTTTAAAAGAGTTCTTGTTAATTGCATTTATGGCATCAGTCCTTTAGCTGGGAGAGGGAGAGGATATGTGAGATGACCCTGCCTGGTGGCAAAGCTGTGCCCTCACCCTGTGCTCGGCTCTGGTCCAGCACAGCTGACAACTGCGGTGTGAGGAAGTGGGCAAAACATCCCTTCTCTTTTTCATTTAAAGAACTGCTATAACACATTTTTTTTTTTTGCTAAAGGCCTATTGCTTTCTCTATGTCATACTTGTCCTGCCAAAATGGAAAAACCCAAAAGTGGATTTTTGTCTTGTAGTGGAGGTGGGGTATGATTTCTGACTGCTATCGCAGGAAAAGTTGTTATTCTCATTAAATCACCCTCTCTGAAATATCATGCAGCCTTTGTGGACTGCTGCAACCGTTTCTTTGGCAAAGGCTCAAATTAATATAAGCAATCACATTGTTCTAAGGTCATCCAGGAAACCAATGGCCTCCCTTTCCTCCTGACCCTCTCACCAGCTTCCTGTCTTTCCTGCCCTCTTCCTAATGCACTTGCCTGATTTCAGCCTTGGGGAAGTGAGCTGCTCAGAGGTTTGTGCTGCAGAGAATCCCTAAGAAATGAAACTTTTTTCCTGAAGCTTCTCCTATCCCCTGTTTACTGGCCACAGCCAAACTCCTCCTGTGCTCAGGGCTGGGAATGTCTTGCTTGATCCTGATGGGATAGCAGCACTCTGAGGAATTTACAAAGCCATTTGCTCCCTAGGAACCTTTTTGCTACAGCCACAGTTTCACCTCTTTGTGTCCCGCTGAGTCCAGGGAAGAAGAGGGCTAAGCAAGCAATTCCCTGAGGGAAGCTCGCTGGCCAACAGCAGAGAAAGCAACCCCTGGCTTTCATGACCTGCCACCGCCTGCCTTTCCAACCTCCTATCATGAGTCTTTGCACTTGAGGGATAAGAGGAAAATGCTCTAAACTGAAAGAGGGTGGGCTTAGGTTAGATATTAGGAATAAATTCTGTACTGTGAGGGTGGTGAGGCACTGGAACAGGTTGCCCAGAGAAGCTGTGCCTGCCCCATCCTTGGAAGTGTTCAAGGCCAGGTTGGATGGGGCTTGGAGCAATCTGGTCTAGTGGAAGGTGTTCCTGCCCAAGGCAAGAGGTTGGAACGAAATGATCTTTAAGGTTCCTTCTAATCCAAACCATTCTGTGCTTCTATGATTGGACAGCTACTGATTGGTGACAGTTCACCAGGACTTTATGGCTCACCTTTCCAAGACAAAGCAAAATCTGCTAACGTCAAAAATCAGGGTATTACAGAGAAGGATGCAGAGGGTATCTGTCCTCCTGAAGGCTGCTGCCTGTCTTGTGGAAAAAGGGAGTGAAAAAGGGCCAGATGATGACAGAGGCAAAAGGCAGCTGGATCTGTCAGGGGAGTGACTGGATGGGTGTGGGGAGCATAGATCTTTAGGTAGCTGGCCTTTGAGTGGTACCCTGTAAACATTTGGAAAGGAATTGATATTCGTGCTATGCCAGGGGCATGTCCCCAGGGACAGGATGACAAGGAGCCAAGCCCTGAGACTGGCAGCCTGTTCACCTTGTTGGGCTGTCCAAGCCACAAGTAATTGTGTTGATTAAACAAATACCCCGACAGGGCTGAGAAGCACAGAGCAGCTGTAGGCATGTCAAGTGCCTGTGCTGATGGGAGCAGCTCCAGAGAGTAAACAGGGGAGAGGAGAGCCACTGGCATGTGAAGGGCTTGCTAGGAATGGGCCCACGGACATGGAACTGCAGCAAGAGGGAATGCACAGCCAGACGGAGGGAGGGGGGAATTTCCACAGAGCACTTGAAGATCTTATAAAATGTTCATTAAATTAGGTTTCCAGCGATTGTCAGCACTTGAATTATAAGGACCAAATGCAATTGAAAAACTACCTTTTGCTTTCATGTGAAATGGTAACTGCACATCAAACGTTTTAATCTTCTCCAATGACTAAATACGTGGAAATCTGTAGGTCTATTTATATAAAAGCTTCCAAAAGATATGTTATCTCTGCAATTTACCCCCACTCCTTCCCCAAGGGATTTTTCTTTCATGTCTCCTTGCATGGTCTACATTTATTTACCAGTGAATATCACTTCAAATGAATTTAGTAGCAGGGATGTTTATAGAAATAGCACATTTTCAATGACTTGTGGAGAATACTTACAAAGTGAATGTTGTAAAACACAAGTGTGTTTACATTAGAAAACCAATAGCAGACTGGGTAACAGCCAGACAAGGCGTGGAAGAAAATAAGAGACCTGTTCATCCACTCCAAACCAGCTTACAGTCTTGAATATCAAAATGCTCTTCAGTGGTTTTACCTCTTCTGTGACAAACCTCTTTCCGAGTAAGCTTTAGACCAAGACTTTTTCACTGAAACTATTTAGAGGATCACTTGAACAATAATTTGAATAATCATTTGAAAACACATTATTCTGGATGATATGAAATAAAGCAATCCTTTTCTAATAAGCAATTTGAAATAAATTATTAAATCATTTCTAGTCAAAAGTGCATAACGTGAAGGAAAGTAAAGAAAAATATTCCAAAGTAGCACTTAGTCTGTTATGTTTATGAAAGGAACCATGTGTGACAAGTGCACAAAATGAACTTTCCCAGAAACCCTGGTACATTCTTGTTTTGCTTCAGAGAACAATAATTTAGAAATTAATTTGTTTGACAAGGAGCATTTGCTTCCAGGTCATCCAGCTGCTTGGCAGTCAGCAAATAGGAACAGTGTGACAAAAGAAGGGACAACCTCATTGCCCCCTTCTGTTAGTGAAGTTTATTTTAGCTGATGAAACCTACATCCCTTCCCGTCCTATAGATGCCCTCTACCATCTGGCCACCAGCCTGTACTATGTAGCTGGCACCCAGAATTTAGATAACTGCTTTTGCCATGTGAATGGGATGGAGAAAAGGACAGCAGCAAAGGTGTTTAAACTCCTGACAACACACGAGCATTCATGACTCTCTTCTGGCCTTGCCCTCATGCCTCAGTGAAGAGATAAAACCTCTGCAGCCCCTACGAGCACACGTGCAGCTCTGCAGCCCCTCTCCCAAGCCAGACTGTTCAGCACATCTGGGCCCTATTCATAAATGGCTGCAGGATGACCAAGGCTCTACTTTTTTGTTATCCTTGCTATTGCTGGAAGTATTTCACAGAGTTTTCAAATGGTGAGCTATTATCTGACTTCATTTGACTCTCCACAACTCTGCCCACCCTGATTTGGAAGCAAAGAAAAGAGAAGAACAATGCACTGACACTTCTTATGTTCTTCTCTTGATGTACCTAGAAGGGCAGCACCAAGACATCAGGTTTCACTAAATATTCATAAAGTCCTTTTCAGGTTTTTTAGCAATGCTGTAGTCTTCTAAAAGCCAGATATGTTTTCTTGTTTTGCTCTGTTTTGAAAGCATAACAAACTAAGACCTAATTCTGCAGTGCTGAATCTGGGGCCAGTTACACCTCTGGAGAGTATCTTCAGAGAGTGATAGAATAATAGAATGGTTTGGGTTGGAAGGCACCTTAGAGACCACCTGGCTCCAACACCCTCTGCTGTGGGCAGAGACACCTCCCACTAGACCTGCTTGTTCTGCGCCCCATCCAATCTGGTCTTGAATCAAATACCAGTCAGTGCCAAGACTCAGTTTCACTTGAAATTCTGCGTACTTAGAGAAATAATGAGATAGAATCATTTTACTTCCAGCTGTAAGAAATCTGACAGCTGAATTGAGGCAGACTCAAATGCTCACTGTAAAGGAAAAGTTGCCATAAGTACAAATAAACATCGACAGCTCCCACGGGTAAATTAGAAGGAAAGTTCTTATGCTGAGAGGAAAAGAAATGGTCTACAATGAAATGAAAAGCAGGAATTATATTAAAGTCACCAAAATGGGAATATTTCCAGTATGGCAGAGATGATCAGTATGGATTGACTCAACAGAGGAACCCTGCTGTCATTAGCCAGGGAGAGCATGTAGATTGACACAGTGGATTTATTTTCAAGACAAGTAACACACTCCTTCCTTTCTGTTCACCAGAATGTTTGCAAAGCTAAGTTTTGTTCCTTGCCTTGACTTCAATTCCCCCAGGGCAAAGTGAAATCAAAGTTCAATTAAGGAAGAAACAGCAAGCAGGAAAGAGGTACAGACCAGAAAACGTGGTTTCAAGTTACCCAAATACCCAGAGTGCAGGTCAGAATTAACAGAAGGGCATGGAAAGCCTGTGTTTTCATGCAAAAAAGACGGGAAATGGTCAACACATTCCTCTCTCTAATTCATCAAAACTGAGCTGCTAATACAACATTAAAAGAAGCTCTGAGTGTCTCATGTATATTGGCTGTTTTATAAAGCACCTATTAAGTCACTAGAAACAGTAGTGTTGGTGTCAGGACAAGTCTAAGTGGGGAAAATCCAGTCAGTCAAAAAAAACCACTGAAAAAGGGATTTTTAAAGCACGTTAACCCCCTGACTAAAAGGTACCATTTGGAAATACAGCAGCATTTCTTCCTTATTTTTTAATCATGGACTTCTACATGAGCAGCTTCCCGTCTGTTTTAGGCAGCAGAGAAGCCATTCTGTGAAGGCTTAACAAAATTTTCCAGTCTTCCCAGTACCTTGCCAACTTTCAGCAAGGCCATGAAAAGAAAGCTATCCAGCCACCACCCCCCAGAAGCAGAGAGTTGCTTTTAATAATGGAAAAAACAAGTCCCAGCATCTAGCCAAATGCCAGGTAAAAATTCCCCTTCCAGAGCCTTGCAGAGATGGCAGGGATAGCTTAGTAATGTCTAGAAGGAGTCACTGAACCAGTGGTTTCACCAGTGCACAAACTTCCTCCCAGCTGTCATACCAGTACGCTACCCCAAACCAAAGTAGGCATTGACTTAAGAAAACATCCTCTGCATCCATGACATTCCCTTTTCCAAACCTAAATCAGTCATGTAGTGTTCCAGTGCAGTTTCTAAAATGATGAATTACATTCTTCAGAGCATTGCTATATAATTATGGACACCTTTAGGGAAACTAGATATCCTTGTAGGTTTGGATTAAACTACTTGCAGAATGTTTACACAATCTACAGTTATCTCCTATTGTTAAAGCCAAATAGAGTAGACATTGCTTACATAAAAAGCAGTAAAACCCAATCTTTTTCAAGGAAAATTTATGTGTGGATCCTCAAGAGTTCTGAAAATTCAAGAGAAATATAGACTAAAAAGAGTAGAACTAAGAAGCAAAACAACATTGCCAAAAGTATCCCTATTTTGCTGGCACAGCCCATGCAAATGAGAACACAGCATCCTTGTTTCTGCGAGGCAAAAAACCCCTTCATGCTAGATGAAAGGAGTTTCTAAATTATAGCTATAAGTTTTTAACAAGAGTTCACAAGGTTTCCTTCCTTAAGTACTGTTTAGATAAGGTGCTTGTAAACAGAAATTCACCCTTTCTCAGGTTCAAACAAGACCGTAGCTTCCTGTCATTCCAAATTTCTCTGTACCTCTGTCAAACCACTACTGCTTGTTCTCAGCGGTGAGGATTCACCACCAACTAACAACATGTAGGGTGAGATCATCAGGACAATTCACATGTTCAAGTTGTAGCATTTCCTTGGATGGGAAGGCAGGTAGAGTTAAGCATAAAGAAAATAAGGGGGAAAAATATCCATGCAAGGCCATTTGGATAATAAGTGGTGGTCTCCCTAACATTTGTTGCTGTACCCATACACTTCAAGACCAAAACTGTCTGCCACAGTGTGACCAGTTTACCCAAATCACCCCTATAGAGAGCCAGGAAAGAAAGCTGTGGCAGTGTCATCAAGGTCTCATGTCCCGCCATGACAAGAAGAGCTGTAGAAGATTGTACCTCCAGTTCTCCATCATTCCCTGTTTCCAAGTTGTGATTTTGCCTCATCTATCAAGAGAGAGAATGTTGGAGCATCAGGGTCTGCAGCCTTCAGGAGGAAGAGGTGGGGGAGATGAGGTTTACTGGAAAGCTGCTCACATTTCATTGGAGTAATCCTGTCTGCTTCCAAGCAGATTTCAGAAAAATATCGGTGTTCTGCTGAATGGCTTTAATGGGATTACTTTTAAGGCTTCTCTAATAAGTGGTGTTATTAAGTTGTCTGGCTCACACAGAGAATTATGCATAACCACTGGCACTCCCCCTTTTTCCTGGTTTTGTTACAAATTGGAATTAGTGTCTACTTGGTGTTGGGTTTCGTGTTTTAAAGAGGATTGGGTTAGGGGAAAATCTTTTGGGTAAAGCCCTTTTAAAAATTTTGCCTATGTTAAAAAAATTGCTTTCTTTCAGCCTATGAAACGTGTCCTAAAAGGGATTAGAGATGCTGTTCAGTACAAATCTGCCAGGAAGTCCAAATCAAGATTTCACAGATCAAACACTAATACAAATAATTGCAAAGGCCTAAGATTTTGCAGGAAAAAAATTTGTCTCAGATTTCTTAAGTCAGCCTGAAAGTCCAGTAGAAATTAAAAAGAGTAGGCAGAGCTCAAAATGATGTAATTCTTTCAGCCTTTCGAGGTGAGTAATTAAAAAAAATATTTATATTTCAATCACTCTTTTTTAAAAAGTAAGTGCACTTAGCATTGACTAGAGTGTTTTGAACTTGATGGAAAGTCTCTCTAAAAGTGAATGAAAAAAGACTATTAAATTCAAGCAGTTCTTGATTCAATCTCTTAAAAATATTAGTAAAAAAGAAGTGGTATCCTTAGGCCAAGATACATTAAGATAATATGAACTGTGAAAACACGAGATTCACCCCCACGAAGACAACCCATGGAAATTACATAAAATCCCAGAGCTACTGTATGTAGATAATTTATTAAAGGAAATTCCCTAGGAGATTAGGTTTGAAGGGCCTACACTCCTGTGGGATGTTCTGCAGTAGTTATGGAAAGTTACAGCTGTGTTGGCAGTGTTGACACCCTAAATGTCAGTCTCATTTACCTGTGACAGTAGAAACAGGCCCTTACTCCAGAACCATGAATGCCAACAAATCTTAGTGCAAGGAAATATGTTATCTTTCTTTTATGGCTTGATATTCCTCCATCTCTGCTGGCAGCAAAACCTCTTGTTGATTCTGAAAGGTATCTGGTCTGAATAGTTTCATGTGGCGTTGCTGAAGGAGTCAGAGTTTTTAATTGCTTCAAAACCTTTTTTAAAAATCAGTTTCAATCACTATATATATATATAGTTAGCTTTTGATTGCCTTAGAAAAAGAGAGAATGCTGATTTTTCTTTGAGGTTTCTATCTTGATGTGTGGGACCCCATATGAAGCTGGAACTTCAAGTGGGAGAATGCTAATGCAGCACAAGGAACCTGCGTGGGTTTTGTTTTTCACGTGGGAAATAGAGCAGATGAGCTTTAAAACTGCAATAAAAGTAATTGAGCAATTGCCAAGATTTGTAATCATTATCTCAGGATCTCACTCACTTGAGCAAATACCCTTGAAACTCCCATTACGGTTTGTGAATCAGCCACTGCCTCACTTTTTTGGAGATATCATCACTACAAATAAAAGTGTTGAATCCATGGGGAGATCAGAAGGTTCTGGTCTCTGTTCTCAGGGACTTTTGTTTTTTGGGGGTTTGCAAGGGATTCCAGCTCGATTTCTTGGAAACGGAAAAAAGCGCCTTGGGATTTGCTAGACCAACCAGCCTCCTGTTTTCTCAATATACACCTGACCTTTCCTAACTACCTGGTAGGAGGAGCAGTTCAAAACAGAAGAAACCACACTCTGGCAGCCCTATATCACTGCTCAGCATTTTAAGCTGTGAGGAATTTCATTGTTGTTGGTGGAATTCCTCATGCAGAAAGGTGTTTTCCAGGACATGTAGTGCCATCAAAATCTCACCCTACCTATATCTATTGTCATATGAAATATCCTGTACATCATTAGCTTAAAGATGCCAATAATCAAAGAAAACCAATTCTGAAGTGCTATGATTCTGAGACTTCAGGATACATTTAAGCTACTTCACCTCTTTACACAGCAGAAGGTGAAATCATTCTTTTTCCAGTTGCACTGGAAAATCTATTCATGCCCAGGTTTTCTGTGTTTTTCTAGTAACTCCCAATAGACATTACCAAACCAGCATCACTGCTGAATTTCCAGGCAAAGATATGAGGCCCTGAGGTAAAAAGGGGCTGCTCAAGAGGAGTGCTTTTTTGGGATGACTTCTTTCAAAACAGCATTATTGCTATATTTGAAAGATCAAAGTACTGTTATCCGTGACTCATTTTTCACTGACTTTCGAACGTATACTTAAACAAACAAATAGTGGAAAAGTGTGAAAAATAGAAACATAACGAATAAAATTTTCATCAGCACCTAAGGAGCCTGGGTCCTAAGGAACTACACTCTGCTTTAAAGAATGGTTTATACATCATGAGTGCGCTAAAACTCATCTTCAACAATTTTAGGCTTATCGATTCAAACAAACTTTCATCAGTTGACCTGCATTTCTAAATGGATGGTACAAGCACTGAATCATTGTTGAAAGCACTTCAGTTTTTTCACTCAGTGATCTAAGTATGTTTACAGACACAAAGTTTCATATATCTCTGATATTTAGAAAGCACTTCTGTTTCACAGACTGCCATAGACAGAACATTCTAGTTATTCTTTTTTTTTGAGGCATGATAGGAGTATTGTGGCAAGAAAAAGATTATATTTACTTGCAGAAGTAAAGGAAGAAGCTTTTTATATTCAGCAATTCTTTCTCCCAAGGAGAAGAAGCTGGTTATATCCAAGACAAGCTGGGGACAGACACTGGTTGTGATAAATGACAGTTAGCATTACCATTTCAATATCTGATAAAGTTTAGGATGCTCTGATGACCTTTCTCATCTTTTTTTTCTGTGAGAAGGGTGGAAAGTCACAAGTATGAGTAATAGAGGTCTAAGTCTACTCCTTTTTTAGACATGCTAAAAATTTCCCTCTCCATCCCTTACAACCCATTTACATTCCTAATCTTCATGTGGTGCCTATTAACTGAGCATAAATAAGGAATGTTAAGCCTCTGTGTATCCCAAACTATCTAAAGCCTTGAAGGATTCAGGAAAAATTAAACAAGAGAGTAGGCAGACTTCCAGAAATAACAGAGCTTTAATAAACAAATGAAATATTTATAGAACATGTAAAGAACAAAGGAAATGCAGCATTTCCTCCATGTACAATTTCTATTAGTGTTTCAGGAATATTAGTCCAATTCCACGTCGCTAATTTGAGAAGGAGCACCATAGATAATACACCTAATAAACTCCCCTGGACTAACCTTATTTTGTAAAAAATACACATTCCAGTGACTTATCAACTTCAATCCATAATTTCTTTGTTACTTAAGCTAAGCTTTTGAAAAGGGAATCTTACAATAAACCTTTTGGCTACAGAGAGGTGAAACTTACTGGGAGTCCTGTGAGACCTGCAGTGGGGAAGTATTTGCATATCATATTTTGTAGCCACATAATGCTAATGGGACATGAAGAGTGTCTGATACTACAACAGCAAATACTGGGGTAGTGTAATCTATTAAAAAAACCCCACAAACCCACACATGACCAGTGTCTCATTCAAGTATCTTGGGCCACACAACATTTCTGTAGTTAATGGATGGAAAATATTGTGGAGGGCATTCTGGCATTGAATCAGTAGATTGATATCACCTATCAGGCTGTGTGAATGGGATTGTTCAGTTGAATTTAAAATGGGATATTACAAAAGAGCAGGCACATTAGAGAAACTTTAGGTGTAGGGTTGCAAGTCAAAAAGGATGGTTATGGGTCCAGGGGATTGACCTGATTTGCATCTCCACCATCAAAAGTTTAACAATCTTCAGAAGGATTTTAAATTTATTTTTTAAGAAAAAAACACACACTACCAGAGAAAAAGCCACGGCTTCTACAAATGTTCACTGTGCTGATTTGACAAAAAGCCAAAGCAAAAAAGTTCTTCTGTCCCAAATAAAAACCCAGGACAAAAGAAAGTCATAGAAAAGGACCCTCAAAGTCAGTTCATCAACCAGAGACTCTTGCATGAAGAGGCTGGAGCTAGTGAGCTTCTCCCAGTGCTCTGAGCCAGTAATCTGTACTGAGCCATCTGCAAATCCACATATAATTGTGGCTGTTCAAATCTTAAGCCTCACACCAGAGATTTTTTAAAATTCTCAATCTCAAAAAAAACAGCCAAAAAAGGAAAAAAGATAGAAGACTGGAGCCAAAAGCTGACTTGCACTGAAAAGTTTGAGCTTCTTTCTGATGTATCTAAAAATGAATGTGGGAAAAATTACAACAAATAACTCCTTGATTTTTTCACGTAAGTCAGAGATTATATACACACATACTTATGAATCTCTCTTGCGTGGGCTAATGGAAATCTTTAGAGAACTTTAATTTAGCTACAGTAGAGTCAAGTGCAAAGTGCGTTGTAAATAATAGAGTTGTTTATAACCTGAAGGGCAAATCCAAACCCCCTTTAATTTCCTTACCATTGGTCATAAAACAGCCATTTCAAGAATAGAAACATGATGTGCAAACAGAGCAAATCCCTCACTTTTATCATCACGTTAGAACAAACCTGTCCTCTTTTCCAGCTTCACTACCATTTTTGGAAGTGAGAGGAAACTTTATTCCTAGTGATGGAGAGGGACTCTTGACCATCCAGAGCTCCCTGGGCTTAACAACAACAACAAGAAGTCCCTTTCAGATTTCACAGATGATTTGGTTTAGTATTTCTTGGCACTGAACACCCTGAGTGGTTGCTCATCATGTTACCTTTGCTAATTGGAAAGGCACCGTGGCTGGTGGTACTGGAGCTTTGCTGGCACTTGAGAGCAGAAGAACCCAAGGGACACAGCAGAGAAGTCAACGCTTCCCTGACAAGGAGCTTGCTAAAAATAAGTCACATTCAGAGAGATCCAGGCCTAGTTGTGAATGATTCATGCCCGTGGAAACGGGCCAGCTTTGCTGGGTGCATTAGGTCGTTGCAATTAGTTCATGAGCTGCACTCCTCCTGCTGAATGGTGAAAAATGTGGTCTGGAAAATGGAGATATGGGTGGAAATAATTTGATACCATTTTAACTCTGAGAGACCGTGGAATGTTCAGGATGCTTGATAATATAATCTACTGAGGGATTTATAGACAGTTTTAACACAAGTCTAGAAACCAAGAGTAAAGTAGAAAATAGAACAGAAGATGACCCTTCATTACTGAATGTGTATTTAACATGTATCCTGCAAGCAAACTTCAGACAAAGCATGGAAATCTTATTAAAAACTAGTGAAAATCTTGGGCCAAACTACAACTGTGGATGCTCCGTGTTTAAAATAAGTCCATTAACTTCTGTCTGGCTCTCTGGTTGCTAAAATTTCTTAATATACTTCACCTATTGGACAATTTATCAGTCATCATTTTGATAGCCAGACTTGTAACTCTTATTCTAGCTTAAGGATCTAATTTTTCTTCTTACTGGAGATATTGTTGGACTACCTGATTGATGAGTAGATCTGTAATCAGTGCCTTTTAGCTGCATGAAGGAGAGACATTACAAAAATGATGAAGGTTTAGTTAAAGATGACGAAGTTAATTTGAAATCCCTGTCATTCTCTAGGTAAACTTTAAGAAGGACTTCTAAGGGAGGATCATTTTGTTATCCATTTGTTATGATCTGCCTTTGCAGAAATAGTTAAGCCTAAACAGACTGGATTAAGAACAGATTTCCAGCTTTTCCAAAGATTTTAGCAGTTTGCCACATATACAAGCAAAGCTGGAAAAAAATAATCTGTTGGAGATAAAATACAATTTTCAGCTTGTGTTTTCCATTATACCTGTGATTAAACTATATTTAGGTGAAAATAGGGCCTTTTGTATCTCATTCTCATGTGATATCTCTGCAAGGTTGGCTGAGAGGGTTATTTAATCACTGATGGTACTGAAAAATAGCAAATGTAGCAAGAAAGAAAGAAGATCTGTGAAAAGAAGATGGAATTATCTGCAGAAGTATGTACTTCAAAGTTTACCTCAGCAGAAAAGACCGTTGGTAACGTTATTAATAGGGATTCTGCATGTAGTTCGTGCCTTTACCATGAGAGAAGGAATCCGTCTCTTGGAAACATGTTTCATTTCTAAAACTTCCAAACTGCTTGGACAATAGCACATGTCAGGGTGGAAATTCATAGAATCAGAGAATGGTTTGGGTTGAAAGGTACCTTAAAGGGAGCTAACAAAGTGCTATTGTTGCACTTTTTCATTCCTAAATCCCATATACATCCTCATTCCCCGGGAGAAGGAAATATCAGTACAATAGACTAAAAAGTCCATAGCACAATGTTCATTTGCATGTACTGGCACCTTTGAGGTGATTTTAAAACCCAAAGAAAACAAAACACAACAAATTAAGGATGAGAATACATTTACTATATCCAGTACATGATGCACTGTTTTCTGTGTAATGATCTGCAGATGTCTGCTTATAAAGCAGAGTAAATACAAATTAGGAACCCAGTAACTGTTTACTTCTTGTGTGCAACCTGCTTGCAACTTCTAAATCATGTACAGTAAAAGTACGCTGAGTAAAATCCTGATCTCTGTAAGTGTGGCTGCTGAACCTCAACAGACTCTGTTAATTCCTGAAAACAGCCTGAAATGTGTTTGAATAAAACCCTGGGCTCTGCAGAGACATTTATATCACCTCTGCCGATGTGAGAAGAATGACAGAATTAGTAATAGCAAACCCAAACAACATGCATCAGTATTTGACAGCTACTCTGTTAACTCAGGTCACACATGCAGCAAGGGTTCAGGCAGTATTTCAAAGGAATATTGTTTGAAAGCCATGGCTCCTCTCAGTCCAGAGCCATTCTTGGGAGAGACAATCAGACACGAGAGACAGAGACCACGGCCACCGAAAGCGCGGGAGCAGCCGGTGACCCGCTGGCACTGACCGGGCATGGACGCTGCTCTCTGTCTTTGTTCTAGGCCCAAGCAGCAGCAGCTGCTTTGTGGTGTGGAAAACTCTGAGAATAGAATTACGGAGTCAAAGAATGATTTGGGTTGGAAGGGAGCTTAAAGATCATCTAGTTCCTAGCAGGGACACCTTCTACTGGTACAGGTTGCACCAAACCCCATTGCTCCAACCCACCTGAACACTTTTCAAGGTTGGGGCATGCACAGTTTCTTCAGGCAACCTGTTCCACTGCCTTATCACCCTCACAGTAAAGAATTTCTTCCTAATATCTAATCGAAACCTACTCTCTGTCAGTTTAAAGCCATTCCCCCTTGTCCTGTCACTAGGATGCCTTTTTAAAACATATAGATTTATTTGATGCTATTAAACAGCTACTCCAAGGCACTAAGGTACCAGTATCTGATCAGGATGTCATAAAACAGAATAATTAGAAGGAATAATCACAGCACAGAGTTTGCAGAATGGCTAATATCTTGAACTGAGCTGTGCTGGAGAAACTGGAAATAGGGCTATAATAATGTTTTATACTGTACTTATTTTTATGATCCTTGCATAGCATATTGGAAGCAGCTGTGACATTTTTGAACACGGGGAAAATGTGATGGACCTATTTATTAAGGGAGGTTAAGAGCCCCAGGTGGTCTGGAGATTTAAAGATCAGGAAATACCAGAGACAAATGGGAAAACAGGATGATCTAAGCCATAGCAGTTGAAATAGATTTTGATGATAAGGCAGTTATATATCTTACAATCTGAGATGGATATGTCATGGTAGGGACAGCATTACTGAATGGTTTTAAGGATAATAATTACATACCCCTCTTCCCAGAGATTAATTATATGCCCTCTCCACATGGATTCACCCACTCCCATACACTGCTGGAAAACCTGAAATTTTTTAAAACCATAGAAATACCCGGGATTTTTATATCACACAGTTATGTAGTCATAATAATTCATAGACTTCATGTGAGAGTGTTTCCTTGCCTGGAATTGAACCCTGCAGAGTCCCAGCACATTCAGATCAACACAAAAACATGGAGCCAGCTTCTGCCTTCACATAATACACGCATGTTGATGCTTAATACAGAAAATTAGGCTTTCCTCTTTCTATCAATCATATTGTGTGGGAAACAAACATGAAAGAGAGAGGCTTTTAAAATGTGTCTTAGCCCATCGCGCATCTGTAGCTCATCTTGCTCTGGAAGTCTATGAGTTTTGCCATATTACTGGACTTTATCCAGCCTGATAACACAATTCCATCATTTGAACTTATTCCTCAGAGAACTGCTTTGCAGGACAACTGTGAATACCTAAAGAGAACTTACAGATAATCTCCACATATTTGGGTGGAAACAAAGCCGAGTGAAAACTGCTGCAAACCCTGCCTAGGTCAGCTGATTTCAGAGCTCGTTTTTCAGGGCCACAGCATCATGCTGAATTTTATGCTGTTTAGTCTCCATTAAACTCAGTCAGGTGTTGTGGGTCAATACCAACAGAAAGACCAGTGTTTGGCTGAACTGAAGGCAGAGGGAAAGCTGCCACTCACTTCAATGGGGCCACAATTCCACCACAAATATCTTCACTGCCTACGCACACATAGCGATGCCACACAATTCTCAGGCTGTAGCCTGCCTCGTGGGCATATCTGCTGCTGGCCCTTTGTTTGTTTGCAAACAGATGCAGAGCAGCATCAACTACACAAGTTTTCACTGAGTGGGTCAGCAACCATTATCACTCCCACTGTGCTTTAGGTATCAATGGAAGGTGACACACTCGGAATGTCCAGCCAGTTACTCATGCTTGTGCTCGCTGGAAACAGCAATACATGATTTAGAGCTGATAAATAAAGCCCTGTTACAGTGGAGTGAGTCTGCTCAAAATGCAGAATTTCCATGTGGCCAGCTCCTAGTGAGAATAAGAGGAGCCCCTGAAATTGCCCCACATCAGACAATCAAAACCTTGTGAAATCCTGGGAAAAAACTCAACCATCTTGTAAACAAGGATGATTACAGCTCAGTAGCGGTGAGGGAACAACTATAGAACTATAGTGTTTTTGTTAGTCAGGCTCAGGTAACCTCCCTTTGCCTGAAGACAAAAGTACAAGTTCCTCCCATTTTTAGCAATTCAGTACTCTAGAGCTAAGAACGATGATACTACAACATTTGGCAATAAAAAAAACAAAAAAAAATTTCCTAATTTCTCTATAGGCTTGTGCGGTCTAAACCTGTATCATGCCTGGTGCAGAAAAAGAAAAAAAACAGTACTGCAAGAAATATATTTTACAGATCCAAAATTCTGTCACCTAAGCCTGGGGTAATCAAGGCCAATAGTGCTGAGTAGGTTGAATGTAAAGCTAAATTTAAAGTTTCCCAGGAGATTAGAATGACATGTGGAAGACTCAGTAATATTATTTATTATTTAAAGCAATATATTTTCATTCTGGACATCATTCCTTTGGGATATGTACTGCTGGCCAGCTACACAGATTGCAGCTGGATGCTGCCACTTCAAAATATCCATGTACTTTGAGCCAGTAAAAATGCAATCATCCAAAGAGTCTCTTGTATGATACTAGGAATGTAAGTCATGACTTAGGTTTGCAGGCCAACATAACCAAAAGTCCCATGCATCGACTGCAGATGAAAATGACAAACATTCCCATTTGCTTAACTTTATTTGACTTTAAGGGTTAGGTATATAAACCTGATTAAAGCAAAAAGTAACTGAAGGCTACAGGATGGTTTCTTCAAAATGTGAAGCAGTATTTTCTATGAGTTTTCCTGTATTTCAGGGGAACTATGAGGAGTCAGGACCCTTTGCTCACTCATAACTATTTGTATCAGCTGTTAACTAATTCGTTTACTGTTTCCAAATAAACTGCAGCTAAACAGGGATTAAAAGTTTTCATCTGCTTTGACGTACCCATGATGGGTTCTTGGTCTTGTGCTAGATCTATCAGCTAGAAATTGCAGTCCTAATGTCTGTTTATGCCTTCTGATTTACATCTGAAAGTAAACAACCACTCTGGATTTTATAGTGCAAAAGTTTATAGTGCAACTATAAACTCTGAATTTTATAGTACAAAAATCTTACACTCCCTTACATCTATGAATATGTATGTTCACAAAACCTAGTGGTAAATAGAAGGAAAATGATGGCTTTTCCTTTGACCTCCAAGGTCTTGGATCATGTCAAGTTTTTTGCCTCAGAGCCCTTTGACTATAAATACCTGCACAACTCACAAGGCAGAAGACACATTTAAGGTAAACTCACATTCCAGGGGCAGAAAACTTAAAAACACTCAGACTTTTATTTTGTGACTGTCATTGGTAACTGTAGAAGATTCCTATGCGTTACAGCTCTTCTTTACTATAGTGGGGTATTGTCCTTTCCTTATAATCTGATAATTTATGGTACAATTGCAATAGTCAGTAAAGTGGTGTCTTTCTGTGAAGTTTAACACCTGACAAAACAGCTTCAAGAGCTGCTTTGGATCTAAATCCAATATAAACAACACAGGCTGCCATTTAATGCTTAGAAACATTTACACCACAAACATTAACAATGAAGCCCTTTCACTCCCCTTTGGACAGTGCTTAAAAAAAATTGGTGATTTTTGATGTTCCTGAGAGTGACAGAAATAATATGCAACTTAAGACACCCATTCAAGATCAGTCTTTGCATTCAATGATTTTTTTTTTTTGAGGGGTCAGTTTTCATGATTACCCTCTACTTCTGGAACAGCAGTTTGTAATATTAGCTTCTGATCATTTTTCAATAATACTTTTTCTTTTAATTACCCCTCTCAGTTTCATTGTCACAAATATCTAGAACTCTACAGGTAGGTGAAAAATGCAGAATCACTTGCATTGTAATTTTAATTTTTCTCCAGTTTTTGTGTTTATGTATCACAAACTGATAGAGTTCGATTGCCAACTCTTGCAAATATCTTCCAAATATTTTCCATACTTTACTATTGATCCAGAGTTCCTCCATGAATAGATCATTGCCTTTGCTCAAGCCTCTGAAATATAACTTTTACCAATTGGTGAGAGAAGAACAAGGTATAATTCTCTTTGCTGACTGATTAAATACCACTTCCAAATAATTTTCTTGATACAATAAATGATTATGAACCCAAACTTTGTTTACCACAATCACTCTGTAATATTTGCCTAAAATTTCAGCCATTTGTCTCCTTAAATTGAGGTGCTGAGGGAAAGGATTTCCACAGGAGAGCGATTCAGGCATACCCAGAGATGAATAATCTAAAAGCCAAGCACAATAAATATCGTTCAGTTCTGACTTTGACCAATTTTAAGCTATTTAGTTGTGGAACTTGTTCAACCACTGGAATACCAACCCATCTAGGAGTTCACCACCTGCCAGCCTACCTCTGGAAGGCAGCATGGGTTAAAGGAGCTTAACCAACAGAAAAGCAAACAATAACCAGCAGATTTTATTTCTATAAACACAGATTAGTGCCAACAGATGACTTCATGTCTATGGAAAAGTTTAAATATTCTTGTCTAAATTAAGCCTTGGAGATTTTATTTGAAGTGATGTTTTCTAAAACATTTAGAAGGGCAACCGGAGTTGTGCCATGGGTGGGATAGAAAATCCTGAGTAGAAGAAAAAGGAGAATGCTGACCATCTCAAAGCAGGGCAAGGCATGTCAGCAATACTGAGGTTTGTGGTTGAATGCCAAGACCTGTCTCTCAGACACCATCAGCCCAACTTTTACACTAGAAAAAGCAGTGAAGTTTAAATGCCTAATTTCCCCATTAGCTACATCCCTCAGTTTTCTGTGAGGCTGAGGAAACCATGCTGGGACACAGATCTTAAATGTATGGAAGCTTCCCTGGAGAGGCAGAGTTCTTCCTCGTGTTCAGGTGGAATTTCCTGTGCATCGGTTTCTGCCTGTTGCCTCGTGTCCTGATGTTTAGCACCACCAAGAAGAGCCTGGCTCCATCCTCTTGACACCATCCCTTTGGATACCGATATACTTTGAAGACCCACAGCTCCAGGACAGCCCACAAGTCCCCCTTCTCCTAAGGTACTGCTCCCTTTTGTGGAGAATTCCAAAATGTTTGGGTTTAGGTTTGGATTGGAACAGTACCAAAATGGTCAGACTCAAAATTCCCCTCCCTGAGAAGATTGTATTTCTTGGTCCCACCCAAGATCAACAGCTGGGAGTCAGCTGTGGCTGCCTGGGATGTTCACTGGTGGATTCACCCAGGCCAGCAGCCCTGCTGAGACCTGATTCTGAGGAACAGCCCAAAGAAAGATGGGGCAGATCAGGAAGGAAAAGCTGCCAGAAATGGAGATGCCTTTCTTAACTTTTTTTTTTTTAAATTAATTACCATTCCTAATAAGAAAAACACATTACTTGAGCAAAAGAGCTCCATATCAGCTACTGAGTCTCCTCTGCCTATGCAGCCAGAGTGCAAATTCAAGAACTACAGTTCCTTCCCACACATCCTCCCCCAGAACATCCTCCCCCAAATCTGAATACATTCAAACTAGGAATGCAATTCAGGCAAAATATAAAATCTTAGTATCTGTTCCACTCTCAGAAAGAGAGGTTAATCCTTCTTTCCCCCAAGCTATTTTATCCTCTAAGCTTCTTATCACCTTCTACACCATCCACAACATGAAGACACAGTTTTTGTACATTTCTAAAGTTTGCTGCTGCCAGTGCAGTCAGAATATTGTATTATTACAGGAATGAAATTTGCCTCCTAATCCTAAGGAAGGAAATACTGAAATAATATAGAAAAAGATGCTGTGCAGTCATAACTACTATCCTTATTTTTAGAAGTGTTTTATAGAATAATAAAGGAAGCACATTTAAATCTATACACAAACTTTCTTGGGAGTTCTTTTCACCAGAAGAGAAAATTCAGTTCTCAGGCAACAGCTATGACTTTATTGCATGGAGAATTAAATATATAATTTATTTCTTTTAATGTTTTTTTCTCATTCTAGTATCTTCTTTTCAGCATCTAACAAAGAAAACTCTTTTAAATTAGGCAGAGTTCATAATGTGTGGTAAGGAAGGACAAAAGTTTTGGGGGGCATTTTTTTTTTTAGTAAAAGAAACCACAAAGTGGAGACTTCAAATATACCTAGAGCCATGCAAGAAATGCAAGACAGCACATGCCCATCCGTGATAACCACAGATTCCATACATGGGTATGCATCAACAAAGTGAGACTCAATTACACAATAGGTTTTCCTGGCACTGAAGGAGTCAGCTGTACCTGCTTTTTAGAAATCTGAAGCTCACAGTCAAAGAGATCTACAGCCTCTTTGTCAGGAGCAATAGGAAAAAAGGTAGAGCTACATTCCAGCTTTAGTAGTAGAGGCAATATTGGAGCCTTCAACATTCTTGTTCCAAATGCCGAAAACAAAGCAGTCTATTTTGTTGGTGAAAACTGAATCTGAAAACCATTCCCAGTCATCTTTTTAGAATCAGAATGAAGATGCAAATGCTAGGAACCATTCAAACTGAAGCTGCTTGTGTAACCTGGAGAAATGGGCTGCACACACAGTGAATCCAGGTTAAGAGTGACATTTGGAGGTAGATCTGCATATGGGACCAAACCAAAGCCCCAGGTGGAAACTTCTTCAAGGCTGGGTATGAATCAAACTGGAGATGAGGACCTACATCCTGATTTCTAGGCCTGTAAGTATGTCATTGCTTTCATCAATAGGGTATTACATCATCTGTAATTTGCCTTCTCCATGCCTTTTCCCCCAAACCAGCTCTACTCTCCATAAGGCAGCCCATCAAGAAGTTGCCTCAAGTACATTATGCTCAGCTACCATCTCTTTACTGATCAGGAAGGCTCAGGAACATCATTCTTGATGGCACAGAGATTTTCTGCTGCTGGCATCACTGGAAGACAACTCTGTTGTGCAAAGGAACTCCATGCTGTCACTAGGGTTCAGCAGTTTAATGGCATCCTTTCATGTTCAAAGGCACTGCCAGCATCTGCCAGGCGAGAAACCATCTTACCTTTGCAATCTATCCCTGCCACCTGATCCTGGGCTATGACGAATGAAAACATGACCTCTTTAATTTGCTTATCGTTTGAGACAGAGCAGCTGTCTCATGTATTTAGGACTTGTTTATACTATCTAAATTAATCTAAATCTAATTAAAAGTACTTTGGGTTGAAAAATAATTACCACAGAAATTAAATCTGATGGATGCAGTGATAATATTCTAGTAAAGTGAAAGTGTATTATCCCTATGATTTATACAAGAATTGGAAGACATGATGGGCAATAGCACAAAATACTTGTCCAGTAGAACAAATATTTCTGCAAAAAGAAGGTCATGGCAGTTTCTCCAAATGATTGTGCTGTGGAGATAATTTTCTAGTTCTAGTTCTGCGCTATGAGAATTGCCTGACACAGATTGGATCAACATTCGAGGCGGGTTTCATGATAAGGGCAGTTTTCAGAAGAAATTATCCTCTCTGCTCAGCAAAGCAGCAGACGGGTCAGGTTCCTTCTGAAGCCAGAACAAACAACAAATGGAGCTCCCAGGGTCTGGGAAAATGAGTTATCCCCTCTCCAGGGTGGAACTGCTTTCCCTGCACAAACAGCTGAAAGGCAATTTTACTGGGGAAATCAGGGAAGAAATGGGAAATAAGCTTGGGAATTAGAAGCAAAGCTACTATTTCTCTATCCCCTGCTATGGTACCTGTTCTAACTGTGGCCATTCCCTAGAAGGGGTGGAGACCACACCAGGGGGAGCCTGATGTCCCCACAAAGACTCCTGGTTCCGGCGCCTGGGAAGAGCTTCCTGCTGTCCCTATGGAAAGCTGTCTGGAGTTGTCTTTGTACTGTCCTCCCTGAGGGGTCAGGGGCTCTGGATGGAGTCCATAGGCACCTTCTCCGTGGGCAGCTGCTGTGTGTGGCATTGGCTTTACGTGGCATTTCTTCAGCTGCAAAAGGCTCTAAACTTGGCCGGGGTGAGCCATTGAACCTGACACATCTGGTGAAACGTTTATATTATTTGCCATGGTGATGCAGTTCTGTTACTGACACACCAAAAACACATGTAACTTAATTCCCTCTGTCTGCCCAGTGACAGTGGCAGTGGCCCTGGACATCCACATGGACCTGACCACACAACAGGTGGGACTGACAGGCTCCTTCACCCAAGGCAAGGATCAACTGCCGGGGACACCTGACAAGGAGGAGTTATTCCTGCTCGGTGACATTGCAGCCCTGCCATCTCATTACTAATCCTCCTCCTTCATCCTTACACTTCCTCATCAACTCAGCAGTGGATTATTCTTTTTATTTTCTTCTCCTTCTTTTTTTTTTTTTTTTTTTTTTTGGTGCAAGTCTACAATATTTCCTTCTCACATACCCATTTCCATCATGCCTGATCCTGATTTAAGCACAATAGGTGGTGGGGGCAGGAGCCTATTTTATCTCCACTGTGATTGTCTGTTCCACAGTTATCATCTTAACTAATTTTTACTATTATATAATTTTATAAAATTAGCCTAGGTTATCTAGGAAATGCCAAACTTTCTACACCCCAGAAACCCCTTTTATTTTCTACTTGTACATATTATAATTTTTTTTTTGCATAAAGTTTTGAAGTCCTGCCCTCATTTATTTTTCAGAGGAACACCTAGATGAGTGTATTTGAAGAACATTACAGAGCTAGACAGGTAAAAACAAACTATAAATGAAAAATATAAGGAACTGTAAATAAATGCAGAACATATAAATAAATACAGAATGTATTTGTACTTCTCTACTCTCAGAAAGTAAAAAAACCATCTCCCATATCTGAATGACCCCATGTATTAAATGGCACTGTGTCCAATTTGGTTTTCATATGTGAAAACATTGGGCATTTCCCATAGTAAAACAGAATTTCTGAGGTCTTAAGCTATATCCTAAGATCACAAAGTGAGAGTATTTATTGGGTATAATTTGGTATGGGCTAGCAGGATGTTTGCTATGAACATGTTTTCTGAGCTGCAGGTTGTGTATTGCAGTGTTTGCCTTTCAAATGCTGACTTTGAGCATCTGAAAAAAATTAACATTGCCGCGGTATTACAGTCAGTCCCTTATTAATCAATTGGCAACGTTCCCTCTATCAAAAACAAGGGATCCACTTACTTCCAGGAGTGCAGCCTTCAGATCAGTACAACCAAGATGTAAGAACTGAGTGTTAAAGCACTCCTTCCACTACACTGGCTGCAAGGATGTACTGAAAAATGTATCATAAGGGGATTGATACAAAAGCATAATGAAAGGTTTCCTTATTTCTACTAAGGAATAGCAACCATAAATAATTGACGTTGTTACAACAAATGCAAAACGATTAGAAGGATTTATATTGGTCTTTGGTAGAGACCTTTAACATGTGCTTTTTCGGTCTAGGAAAATGAGAAGTGAAGAACCAACCCTGGGTAATTAAAAATGCTGGAAGCCTGAAGACTTCTGCATAAATTATTCTCCCTCCCTCCCTAATGTGGTTAGGGTTTGCTTATTTGTTCTGACTAACAGGTAATAAAAACCACAGAAACGTCAGACTTGTCCACCCAGTTTTTCCATTCAGAAGATTTGTTCTGCATTTCTGCCTTGTCCCATGGAAGGCACATCCCAAAAGCTGCACCAAGGAGCGAAAGCCACAGTGTGAAACCTGCCAGAGTCCAGGCACTGCAAAGGGAAAAATTTAACACAATATGCTTCCTGCCAGTCTCAAAGAAGTAGCATTCTTAATGCTGGGGAATGATTAAGAAACATAGAGTTCTAACAGTGACATTAAAAAAAAAAAATTAATTAATTCTCCATGTTTAGTTTTATATTTTATAAAAATATAGAGCTTTTTAAAATAAAAATGAAACCTAAGTGTGTTTTGTCCAGTCCTAAAAATACAGCACATTTGCTTGCTATTACTGTGATAATTTCCAGATTATTCTGTAAGCTTTGAATTCTGCTTGTGAGACTAATTGGCCAAATTCAAAACTCAGCTGCAGACCAGTCTCCAAATTCACTTCTGCTCTGAATCCTCAGATGTCCATTTTAACTATATTGAGACTATAGATGGTAAGGCAATTATTTGTTATGAAGTTTTTGGAAAAAAAAAACCCCAAATCCAGAAGTCATTTGACTTCCAGGAATGTTGTCATTTTGCCAGATTCATCACAAAATGTTATGTTCATCACCGATCTATGACTACATAGCTAAGACATGTTGCATTAAAACATGTTAATGGGGATAACTAAGTGTGGTAGAAATGAGGATCTCTTAAAAAATGTGAATAATCTTTAAACAATACAATGGGAACACTCAAATTTTTATCAATTAAATTAACTAGTGATTCTCACAAGGTCCTGCAGCTGTTTTCAATTCGGCAGAGCAGATTCACTCTGAAGTGTTCATATCTTAATATAACCCCATATTTCTGCAGTTCAGTTTGGAATTGAGCCACCGAACAGGATTTTTTTTTTACCTTCTCAAACTCTGTCTCAGGGCAGCTGCAATTACATCACATTAACACCTTTAAGAGCACAGGTCAAAAATGCTTTTTCGTCTTGGGAACCAGCTATACATGAAGCCTGATCTAAAATCTCCTGCCGACTCCGGTTCTTCAGTGGAGCCTGGATCATGTTCAGACCCATCTGAGCAGATGTGGGTGGAATCACCAGTGTACTGAGAAATTAAGCAACAAATGGCCCTGTTTGCTCAGTGCTGCTCAGTTTTCCATTTGACAAAAGTGCATGTCTAGCCAAAGGAAAAAGCAGCTTTAATTCTGACAATAAAATACAGTATTTCTAGATGGTCGATGGGCAGAAGAACAGGTTGACAAATTTCTCCAGACTGACAAATTACTTCAGACCTGTATCTTCCCAAACTTCTGTCTGTCAATGTCAAACTTATAATGTTATAACCACATCCTGATTATAATAAGTACAATATAAGCGGTAGTATCTGAAATAATAACCAGAAATTGATTAGATTATCACTCTGTATCACACGAGGGGTCTGCTCTTCCTTAAATGTAAAGAAGTAGAATTATTAGTTAATTTCTTACAAATAATTTATCTGAAATATGTGTGCTATTCCTGCATCAGAAAGTAATGTCAGGCTGTTCAGTTGAGAGAAAATCTGTTTGTTATTTGCAAACCCTTGCTGCACAGCATAGGAAAACATTATTTCAGTGCATAGTCTGTTCCCAAGATGTTTGCTCCAGTTATTCTCCCTTCATGCCACGTGGACACTCCGGTTATGCAGTATTTTTGTGCTTCCTGGCTGAATACAGAGTAACAGCTCAACAAATAATGTGTGGTACCACTGCCAGTTATTTTTCTTGTGAAAAGCTAATGGTGTAGGAGTTCCTCACTACAGAGCGGGCATGTGATGGAGCTGAACCACTCTTTGGGCTGAGATGAGGGATCAGGAATACTGCTTTTGCAATAATTGACCAGTTCTAAGCTCTTAGATGTATTTGCACTGAGAGGCAAAAATTATAGCTGAGTAAAGGGTATCAGGTAGTGCTAACTCATCCAGTTATTTTTACCCTATTAATAACCTTCCTCTGTCCTAAACTGCTTTTAAGTCAACCCTTTATAGTAAGTTTTTGATTTCTTCAGAGAATTGGAGGTTAAATTAACAGTATTTCTGTTTGATCAGCAGCTCTTTGGAAAGAGTTGCTCTGTGTCTTCTTTGCTTATCTCTTCTTCAGGAGCAGAGGCACAGTCTGTGCCTGCTGGCATTGCCTTTCAAAGGGAATCGTTCCTGTAGTATCAGGGACAATGCACAAAATCATAGAATCACCATAGAATGGTTTGGGTTGGAAGGGACCTTAAAGATCATCTAATTCCGAACACCCTGCCTTCAGTTTCTCCTCCCTGGAAGAGGATCCAGTGAGAGAGGGAACACTTGGGAGGCAGAGCTGTGCGCACTGGACTGGCTGAGGGGTTTAAGCCGGAGCTAAAACCACTGTCAAGCATCCGCCTTCCGTTAGGTCTTGATGGATATCATGGAAAGCTGCCAAGCTGATACAGAGCTGGAGGGGCACTGAAAATATGGCAGCTTTCACAGTAACCTCATAGTTTGCCAGCTGAGGAGATAGGGATGAGCAATGGCATTCCTGGGAGATGGATGGGAGTCTTAGAATCAACTACTGCAATGTACAAAGCGGAGCTCAAGAATTCAGCATAGATATGACGTGGGGGGGCAGAGAAAGATGCTCAGAGCAGTGGTGGGAGTAGCAGGAGAGCTCGAGATCAAACTTTTGCCAAAGTAGCAATTAACGTACAATCATTAATTCTCCTCTAAGCTCGGCAGTGCCACTGGTTGAGTTGTTTGTATTTTATTGGCCCTGAGCCGCCCTTACCTGTCTCTTGAGTGAGATGCTGCCCTGGAAGTTAAGTGCAGCACTTGTAATGGCAGTGAGTGAGGGCCTGTGAGACTGCACAGGCACTGTGACTGCCCATGGGTGGTGCAACCTCCCTGCCACTCACCATCCTAGCTTCTCCATCTGAAAACATGTGGATAATCTTTGACCTCTTTCTCAGGCATATTTCAATCCACTGCCAAGAAGTTACCTTTAGTCCTATGAACTATTGTTTTTTAATGACTCTCAAGATAATCTGGGGCCCTGTCTTCTTTTTGACTTTTTTTTTAGAGATTCCCCTTTCCTTGAAGTATGTAACCTTCCAGCTGCCTTAAGGTATTTGGTTTATTTCTGTTCCTTCCTGAATCTGCCTGCACAGCTCCAAGGTTCTCTGGTACACCCAGCTCTGAGGCAGCTGCCAAATGGTATATCATAAAAATTAACATAAATAAAAATCCCCCAACACACAAAAAACAAAACCCCCACTTTAAACCTCCTTTAGGATCCAATCAAACCTTGGAAATGGAGTTCAGTATCTCATCTGATTTTCTGTTTTAGGTGAAAAACTGCAGGGACTTCTGTGATGAAGTGATCAGGATTGATGCTAGAGTAAAACTAAGAATTTTCATGTGATAAATTGTTTAGTTTCTCCTCTGTATGTGCATGTAGGAGGTTATTTACAGCTCTCAGGGCACACTGTTGGCTGCATTATATTTTGAGATTGCTCAGTCCAGACACTCTGTTGCTGTTACCCCTGTCCTCTATAACTTCTGATAAAGGTAAAGATGACATAAATTCACACATGCTCAGTGATTAAACTGTCTGCTTAGGTTTCTCAGTGTGCATTTTTGCCCTTTAATACAGAAAAGAATATACTGAGGTTTCCAAACCCAGCTATTTAACAATACTTGTTATCAGATGAAAACATTTAATGTGAGCCCATATCCTTTCATAAATAAGAGAGTTTCTCACTTTCTAAAATTTCTCACCTTGTGACCTCAGAAAACACTTGAGTTTCTCTGACAGGAACTCTAAGTCATAACAGCATATTTCCACAGTGTAACACAGCCCTTACTACCGGACTCTCTCAATATTTCCTGGCTAGTAGGGATTAAGAAGCAGTGAAACAAAACTGTTTTTACAGGTTTGGTTGTCTGGCACTCTCGCTATTTGCTTAAGCTGGCAATTTATGAGAAAGCAGTCTCTCTCTCTCTTGCACCATCTCAAACAGTGTTTCTCCCACCATCCCACACTCTGAAAAATATGTGCATTTTTAGGGCAAGAGAATCGCACTCATTAAACCCTAAAGACAAGTTAACATGTATGTCATAATGTAATGGCAATAAACCTAAGCCCTTTTTCCTGAGGGACCTCCTTTAAGCCCCTCTGGCTGTTGGAAGTACATCAATGATCACGAGGAAGAATGTCACCCTTCCCTAGTTTTCCCATCCTGGAAGGTGCAGAAGCCTTGCTCTACATCAGGAAGACATCACCGCTTGAGGAAGCAAACACTAACGTCTTGTGAGCTCTTACCAAAGCTGAGCTGTGGGTGAAAAGCACAAACAGAGAGGGATGAAAGCTCTCAAGGACTTTCCATCCCGCTCTGAGCTCTGAAGGGGCTGGCTGGTTTTATATTTGTTTTGTTTCTGCAGGAACAGACTGCAATATCCATGGAGATGACATTAGAATGCCAGGAAACCCTAACAAAGATGACCGTTGTGTCTTGCTCCGAAAAAACCAGATGTTTATTAAAAAGCCAGACAAATGACTTATGTGTCACTGACTCTGAGGACAGCACAGGAGTCCTGCAATGTTTAAAAAGTAATAATAATGAAAAATGGTCACTCATCACTATTGAGTGATAACTGGGATCCTTACCAAAACACTCATTTTTATTGCAGTCTAAGCAATAAAAGGAGGTGGTTGGCATCTCCATGGCTCAAGACTCCTATTTATTTCCAGTGTTTAGATCCGTAGGTCAAACCAGTTATTTGGAAGGGCCTGAAATTGATACAGGCTACTTTATAGTTCTGACATTTCTATTTCTCCAATGGATTGAATTAAAGGTTATTGACCTCTCTAGGGCTGAGTAAGCCCATAGAGAATGTGCTCTGGGAGACTTTGGCATTAAAAGCTGTAGCATTTCTTCACTTTAATAACATTTATCAGACAATTCCAATTGCTGATTGCTTTTGGAGGTTCATACAGAGGGAGAAAGGGATTTACATCTACAACTCAATTCCCAGCATGCTTTACAATATAGGCAATGTCTCTATTATTTATTACGTGTCCTTTGTTCTCCCCCTGTGCTCTATTAGATTGATGCTATTTGATCAATCACAGATTTGCAGTCCAACTCCATAAATTTCAAGCACTCTGGCTTTGTCCAAATGTCACAGAAGAGCTGAGTGCTCTCTGGACCATGAAGAATCAGTTTTTAAGCCATAGCCTGGTGTGATGATGGTTTAGTAAACAAGAGTAAACAAGAACACACCAGAAAACTCAGTCGCATGATTTCATGAGCTGCAAGAACTCAGCTTCATAAATAATTTGTTGTGGATGAAGTGCATGTATACGGTCTGGAGGACAGATGGGAAGAGCATGTACAGAAGCAGCCTTCCCCTGACAATTAGAGAGTAGAGGGAGCAGGTAGGGAGCCCTCCTGCCACAACATCCTATGGGAGGAGTGTGACTCATCAGAGATATTATAGCACTTACAAAAGACCTTAAACTTCATCAGTCTGAACTGAAGTGAATGGATTCCCAACAGTGTGTTGGCTGTTAATTCCAGATATCTTCTCTGAATGTCTCCCATGTTTCATATAGATATATTCATGATGATGCTGTTCCACTTGTAAATTACCTGGAAATGGATACTACCACTGAGTAATTTAATACTCTGTTTTAACTAAAACAAAGGTATACCAATCCCAAAGTGTTCTTGAGATGTTCCTAAGAAGTGGGTGGACTGCTCCACAAATTCTGCCCTGGACACAGCAATTAGGAAGATCAGTAAATTAAGTGTGGTTTTTAACAGGCAGTGAAGTTTATACTTGTGTACCTTATTCTCATGCCTCAATGATTTGAATTTGGTTAAAAACCCCAATAAACAATAATGCAACAAATATTGCTTTATACTTGGGAGGAACAAATCAGTGGTTACTGAAAGATAAATACATCCAGATGTGTTTATCAGTTGTTCATTCAAGTATTCAAGCATAAATAACTAACTTGCTTTAAGTTACATTTCTGACTTTTGCCAGGAATCCCCTTGGCAAACTAAGGAATTTTAACAGTTTTGGAATGGTCACAGGAGATTGCATTTGCTCATGCTGAATGCCCAAATGGATACACAACTATTTTGCTTTTGTATTCTTATCCGTCATCATCTAAAACCAAGAGAAAACCCTGCTGAACATCTACAAGAGTATGGGCCTCTGCACAAAGGTACTTTGGCATCTGCTATATGATGAGTTGAAAGCACAAGGTCCGTGCATCTGCACATGGGATTCGATTGGATTGATTCCAGCCCATTCAGCCTTTTCTGGTAACAGATTCTTCATTTCCTCAAAAGAAATGACTAACAACTGCATTATCCACAGAATTTCACAAAACAAGGTGTTAAAATTTCTGGTTTACTACATTTGTATGGATTAAAATGACTTTCATGAGATATTCACATCACATCTAATCTCTTTCTTTTACACCTTTTATAGAGGAGAACAGCTTTACCAGGATAAATCAGCAGTGTGGAGTACCAGAATGGGACATATTTTTTGGGAAATGGGCTCATGTGCAACAATCAAGGAGAAATTTTGCCAGGACCTGTCACAAGCCTAGTGAGCACCCTGCTGAAAAGGCTACACCTCCCTTCTATAATATTGATACGGATGCTGAGAAAGACCATCTTTGTTGCAGTGATTAACTGTGAGAAGGAGTCACAGCTGTAGTTTCATTTTGGGGGTTAAATGTACCTCTTTAGCCCAGAATTAGGTTTCCAACTGTCTTTGACAGATAGACTGCAGGCAAAAACTTTACTCTTGGCCTTTCCTGATACTACTTAAGATGCTCCTGGTTCACTGCTTAGTCTTGTCTCAGTTTCCTTCTTGGATATCCAAATTTTCCATATGTAGGCCTTACATAGGAACCGACCTACACCAGGAGTGGGGAGCTCTATGTGTTCCTGCTGCAAGTTGTGTTGCATCCCTGAGCCTGACTTACAGAATTTAATGACTGTGAATTTAATGACTCCTCTTTTTGTGTGGGCTGAACCAGTTTTGGTCAAAGTTTCTTGGTAAAACAGCTGGTTCCAGCAACACAAATGCTGCGTGAATCTGGGCTCAGAGTGTGGCTGCTCAGAGCTCTTCTGTTTTATTTGAGTCACTAAGCCCCTGATATTCTTCACAGGCATCAAGACACTATTCCTGTAACATGTGTTGTTTTCCTTTGGGAAAAACTCAGCATGACCTCCCTCAGAAATCAATAGAAACTTTTCAAGTAGGATGGACAACACCTACTCAACTAATCTTCAGTTAATCTCTACTCAGGGCACAGAACTGCTGCCCCTCCTTGTCTCTGTTTTCCCTGAATTAAACACATCAGATTCACTCCTAAGCTCCTTCATCAGCTTTAGAATATGGATGAAAACCAAAACATAAATTTTTAAACCTCATTTTAGATTCACATAAATATTCAAAAGCTTAACCATAGAAAATCTTGCTGTGAAAAAAGTGAATTTCAATCCTCCTTGTTATTTTGTGTGATACAAAATGTAAGGAAAATATGCTCAAAGAATCTCCTTCTTATAAAGGAAGAGTACTTATTTATCTAAGTCCTCACATGTGTCATACCTAAAATGAAATTGCGTGAGTCTTAACGGAGAATTATACATACAAAACCTACATTTAAAAGAGAGTTTAAGGTGTTTAAATTGAAATTTGCTATAAATCTCAGTGGGAGTGATTTTGATCCCAAATCTAAGAAACCTAACCACACTAACATAAATTTATTTAATTTCTAAAAGTCATGGTTTGGTAAGGAGGTGCATGATAATGTCACTGGGGGAGGGAAATGAAGTTGACTGGGTTCAGCAATCCCTCACTTCAGTGATATGTTCTGATTCCTTTTCAGTTTGTCCTTGACACCAAATATTCAACATCTGCAAATGTTTCTTTGTGTGTGTGTGTGTGTAACTACAGACTAATATTTAAATAAATATACAATCTTATGAATATTTTTTAAAATAAAATTTTCAGGTTAAGGAAAGCTTCAAACCCATTGACACACACTTTCCATTTTAGCAATTTGATCTGTGCATTTTAGCTCAATTCAGAACAACTTTTCAATCCCCCAAATGATGCAAAGATGATTTTCAGACTGTTCCCTGGCCTTTAAGTTTGCTAAATGTTGCACAGTGCTCTTATAACTGCTATGTGCAACACGATGCCAGCAAAAACAATAGCTATATTTATGAAATACATTAATTGTAGTTTCCAGCTCACAATTCAGAGACTTCATGGCTGGAATCTAAATTATGTGCCAGCATGCACTCAGTTGTTATTAATCCACAGTTGGAAATGTGAGTCAGTTTTTAGTATGATATATTCTTCTTTGTGAACTGGTGAACTACTTTTGTGAATAGAAATTATCCCAATAATTTACCAATTCAGTGATTTCCTTTGGCAAACGAGCACTGATAAATTGTTTAGTCTTAGAGCTTATCAAGGTTACTTCAGGTAAGTTTTTAGCAGAACAAGTGCATACTGGTCTCACAATTCCTTTCTATTTTCTCTTCTCTCTCTGATAATTAATCTCTCAGCGACGTGTTGTTTTCCAGAGTTTCCTGACACTTACTAGAAAACGATTCTCAGCCTGTCTTGCAGGCGACAACATTTCATTCACTCGCACGCAGATCGCACTGGTTGTCTTTCTTCAAAGATGATGAGTATAAAAGCTATACTGTTCAGAGAGCCATTGCTGCTGCAGTGAATGACAGCTTTCTGGCATGAGCCAGCACTATTCAGAAAGCGACACTTGCTCACTTAAAGTGGTGCTGAGTGAGCTCCACAACATGCATTGGGCGAAGGGATCTTACAGGAATAACAGGATAGTTATGGAGCCCATCTCCAAGTAATCCTTCATCAGCTCAAGATCTTGCAGAAATACCACAGAAAAACTTAAAAGTACAAAACCCAAGCCCAGGACCATGATGTAAAAGGCTTTTGAGCTGTTCCAAGACCCCAGACCCTTCCTCTTTGGGAACCATCAAAATTCAGTGGTCCCTTCCAACCCCATAATTATACACAATCTAGTGAATGTGAGCATGAAGATTTCTCAAGTCTGCAGAACCGTTTCAGTAGGAGCAGCAACATACTTTGATTCCACTAGAAGACCATCATTATACTCTTCACTAGAAGGAGAACTGTCTAAGAAAAAGCCACCGAATACTGCCACCTCCTTGATCTCCCACAGCTGTGGTTCACATCAAGAAAATCAAAATCCCTGAGCATTGCTAATGACTGCTTTCTTTTTCCATCTCCTTATCATTATGGTAGAAGTCTCTGTAAGAAAGCCTCAAGCTTGGTGAATGGCAAACTTAATTGGACATGCCTGGGTCAATATTTCTATTTCTGATAGTCTAATTAGAGTGGGTAAAAGACAAACCACTTTTATATTCAGATGGCTTTACAGACTGCAGTGTTTTTCTTTTATTTATCAAAATCATATGTGTCTATTTTAAGCTCTTCGTCCTAAAATATTCTGTCCTGGAATCTGACAGAAACTTCCTGAAGAAAATACAGAAATGGTAATTTGAGAATTTAGGTCATTTATAATCAACGATTCAAAGCAAGACATGGGAGACAGCTGAAACAATAGGAAAAGTACTGAGGAGAAGGGCAGGAAATGGCATTCCTGCTCAGATTTCAATGGAGTAACACAATGATACTTCTACAATCAAGATGGGTGTTCGCAAAAAAGTTGTTGTGCAGGAACTTTAGCACCTCCATCTCCCTGAACCACAATACATATCCAATATTCTCTCCTGCCAGATTTTTCTGTGCATAAAGACAGCAACAGATAATTCTTGCTGCAACCTTCCCTGATCTGGGGCAGAAAGATGCCACTTCAATACGTTAATGAAATCATCCCATTAAATGCAAACTAACTGCAGACTGCAAGCAGATTCTGTATTGCAATTTCTCGAGGATATTTTCAGCCTATTGTGATTAGTGAATTTACTCTGCTCTCTATTCCTTCAGCTTCTGGATATTTGCCATTTTTTGTTGGGCAGGGTAGAAATGCACAGATAACATATTTTGTTTATTTCTCTCAGCTGGGCTATAACTTTAAAAGTGAGTGGGTGTATTATGAAAATAGGAATTTGACCCTGAAATTAATTAGTAATGGGACGTCATGTGTAAATTTTAAAATCTTTTATTTTAAAGAAAAGTTAAAGAGCCTAAATGTGATTTTTTAAGGAGTCGCATCTCCTACAGAGCAACAAAGATGTCGACAGGCACTGGAGTTTCTCTTTTTACATTGGATAATAACATTTAAAACTAAAAAATTTGCAAAAAAAAAATGGTTTTTACAAAACCATCTGAAGCCATTTGTAGCTGTGACCAAACCCCTGCCAGCTGCTATCAGGGCAGCACTACTACCTTTATGGCACTGGTGACAGATGAATGGGGAGGGAAAGGGACACAGCCAGCTCACCGAGGGCACACAGCCAGCCCTGGCATCCCCTGCTCAGAAGCTCCCACGCTTTCCCAAGGCTGGCAGCAAGCAAACACCCCAGTGCCCTGCATGTTTGCCCCCGCTGCCAGCGGCACATGGCCAGGGGGAGTGGCAGAGAGAAGGTTTGGAGCCACCTGCAGAGGAGGAGTCACAGCCACCTCCATGGGAAGCGCTGCTGAAGGGGAACAGCACCGAGCCTTTCAGCCCCAAGGGCCAGCCCGCTCTGTATTTTCCCTGAAACACCAACAGCAAAGGCTGGATGTTTCCTTTTTGTCTCATGTACATGTGGTACCTCCAGCTGCTGCAGGAGGAACAAAGGATGAGGCAGGGGGACAGATCTGGGGCCAGGTTTTTGTCTTCCTTTGTTAAACTAATTCACACTTATATACAATTGACACCACTTCAAATCTGATTTTAAGTTATTTGCCTGTAGAGTAAGTTAATTTAATAGATAATTAATGTGAGAGATAATGGATTCATTAATTTTTTACTTTGTGAAGCCCTTGGTCTCTGAAAAGCATTTTTGTAATTGACTGTTGATTCTCTAAAAATAAAAATAATAATAAAAGTATTGGTAGTGTTTAATGAGCCCCAAACTATTTTACACCAACAAAAGCATCAATTCGAGACACTGGTAATAAAAAATACTATCCTCATCTGCTTCATAATGCTTAGTTTTCCTTTAAGATATTTTGGGTGCAATTCTGTATCATCACACCCAGAGTGAGCCTGGAAAAGGAACAGGAATTTTTATATGTCTGTAATAAAATATGATAGTATTCCTGGATTGGAAATATTTGACAGATGGAAGGAATCCTACTAATGCCCAGCAATGCACCAAGCAATGTAATTACATGCTGTAGCTAGGATCCAGTTACTAATGTTTTGCAAGGCACAAAGGTATATGGAATCAACTATTTTTACAGCTGTCATAAAACTGCATTCCTGGTAATATTCCTCTACCTTTCTTAAGATGCTCATTGTATTACAATAAGAAAAAATTCTAGTTTCTAGCAAAGAAGAAATAGAAATTACATCAGGACAAAACTGGTTTTAAACCCAAAGTAGAACAGATAACATTGTATGGTATTTACAGAAATCCCTTGACCTAACCCAGTAAACTCAGTTTACCAACTTGGAAACAAGTTCTTTGAAGTTTAGGGTTAATACAGGCCCATCTTAAAAGCTAGAGGCAGTTTTTTTTTCCTAGTAAATCAACATAATGCCAGCAGAAGTCCCACATTTCTCACCATAATGCACAGCGCTGCCAGGCTGCTCCATCCCTGAGGCTGGAGGAGGGTTTGAGTTTTCCAATTCTTTCTCAATTTCTTTCCTTACTGTGTGCTGCACAGACCTAAACCCATGGATATATGCACATATCTGTGTGTAAAACTCTGTATCTGTACTGTTTGCACAGATATAATTGGCATTTTCCAAGGAGGCTGTACAGTGCCAAGTGTTGTACTCCACTGGGCCGAGGATGGAGCTTCTGCAATCAAAGACCACAGGGGTCCTGCCAACACATGGCAATCCCAAACCATTCAGAGAGACAATATTTGTCAGGAATAATACTTGATGCACACAGCCAGGAAAATTGGAACCAGATTCAGGGCTCATGTGCTGGAAAAAATAACTGTGATTGTGGAAAAAATACTCTTATAGCCAACATCGTTGACTCCAGATTACAGATATGGATTTGCTGTGCACAAAACCCCAGTGCTGGGATTGCTCATTTATGGAAGTGAGCTGTGTAGCTGGCATTTTAACTGGTTTTACCTCCATAATCTTACTACAGCTGCAACTGCTTTGCAAAGTGTATTGAATTATAATTGCTCCAGTTTTTCCATCTTTTTATGTATCACATATATCTAAATAACCTATAAAGAATATTTTCTCCTCCAGTTCTCTTTTGCTTATCATTTAATTTCAATAATTCACTTAACAAAAGATCTGCTTCAGATATGAGGAAGCCAGGGAAGAGATTAGAAGCTAAAGGCACTGTACTCTTTATTGTACATGATAGCATTACTTTCTGGAAGATTTCACATTCTTACTTTAATAGTTTTTCCATTAAGCTCAATCTTGCTACAGCTGAGTTATAAACTCATACTTGCCAGAGTTGCAGTTACTGTATATCTGAGGTATATAATGATTCTTTATATAAATTTAACAAATCATTATATACCATGTATATTATTAGCTTTTCAAAATTATTGCAGCCTTCCCTTCTAATTCCATTCATAGGGATATAAACAATGCTGTCTAATGACTATTGCTAAAAAAGGTCATGGAACTTGCTCAGGTAGTTTTTCCTGGACATGCTAAAGGAAAACTCAAGTTCAGAGGTGAACATTCCTACCTTTATTATTTTAAATGTATTCACGTTGGCTTTGTCTGCCAGCTTATTTACACAACAGTTTTCCTGATCCTTATTTGGCCTACCTGGCTTGCTAAAGGTCTTGCTTTGAGTAAGTTAGAAGACACAATGGATGTGATTGTCTTAGTACTGAGAAGAACCATCTGAATCCTTCAGGTTCCTCCTTGCACTGAACTCCAGAAATACTCTATTTAATCATTTTCTAATTGAATCCATTCAGCATTTGTTCCCTTTTAAGAGGAGGGAAGATGTCAGGTAATTGTATATTTCAAACCAGGATGGGAGTGACTAGATAATTGTATATTTTCAATAGCAGAATCTTCTAGAGAACTTGTTTCTGTGGGGATACTTTATCTGTTGTCCCTTTCTTTTCAGAGATTTTGCTTACTAGAAATATATCCTTGGGCTTTTCTTTTACCAGGGCGACTGAATATTGCCACTGGAAAGTTGTATTCTACAGATCTCAAGGAGAAATTAAATATAAACAGAAACACTAGGAAAATATTATAGCAGGAGATTCCATATGATGATAAAGCAGTAGCACTTTTGCATATACAGTACAAAGCATACTCTGCACTAATGCAAACACCAAACACAGCAATTTCTATGATCCTTCAGGCATATTCATCACAGAGATTTTTGGCCCTAGAATTAGCTTGGAGAGTAACAAAAATCAGAGGTTTTAAGTCAATTTCATTTGCTGAGATTAAAGCAAAAAGATGAAATGAACAGCAAACATTGCCAAAATTGAAGTTTGGATATCAACATTGTCATTCTTGCAAACTTTTCCAGCACTATAAATCTTCCATATTATGCTCAAGGATTTTTTTTTTTCAGTGGCTTGATGAAAGGTAGTAACACTTTACAGATATTATAAGTTGTGCAAAATGATTGCCAGCCTTGGGAATTCTCCTGTATTTGAATGACATTTAAAACCTATGAAATTTAATTAAAAATACATATATCATAATTGCTGTGCCTAATTTTCTTTGGCACTTTGCTATCCCATCTAAACCACCCCATTTTCTCTTTTTCCTGCACAATGGCTCTCAGCTGCCTGGCACAAACTATTATGCCTATGTCAAAAGAAGTTGGTGCAATGTTAAAGCTTTTCTCCTCTGCTAAACCAAGTCACAGGCAATTTAGCACAATACGCGTGGGAGTTCATAATCCCTGACACAGTGCCCTGTAACCATTAAGCCACTGACCAAAAGTCTCTTCAGGGATATTCAACTTGTATAATCCTGAAGATAGCTGAAGCTTTAAGGCTTTAAACCTGTTTCCTATCAGGCCAGAGAACCCTCTTGAAGCGTATTCATGAATGTTTTGTTTTTTCATCTGGTACTTCTAATGATGTAGATCACATTCCCTGCCCATGGCATGGCGGTTGGAACTAGAGGATCTTCAAGAACCCTTCAAACCCAAACAATTCTATATTCTGTTTTAGAACCCTCCAAATAAAAATGTTTTTCAGAAAAAAGTGTGTGTTTTTGCACGAGTACGTATCTCCATTACAAGGATGAGCTTGTTTTGGAGAAAACATGGGATATAATCTCTTTCCATTCAAGCAATACTGTATGCACAGTAGCAGTAATAGAGATTGTAATGTTGTTGAGCAGCATAGATAAAATAAAACTGAAAATCTTGCCTGGATATCGGTTTCCATACCATAAATCTCACATCTTTCCTTGTTCTCCACCCAGAAACCATCCTAATAACAGCAACTGTAACCCTTTTTTATTAGATTGCTGTGAAATCTCTTGCTCTGTGTCAGAATAACTGATAATCCTCACTGACGTAACAACCAATGAATGCAAAATAGAGGGAGAGATCAAACTGATATCCTTTCCTTTGCATAGACTCAGTCAGAACTTGGCCATCGGTTCTTACCTTGGCAACTGGACAGGATGCTTTCAGTAGCAGTCCCTCCTCTACACTTTAACTTTCCTCTCTGTAAAACAAGAGTCACAGTACTGGCCTCAGCTGTGGTTGTGTGGAAATCCACTGATGCAATTACTGCTACTCCCAGAATCTCTTGAAAGCTGAAAGTACTTTGTAATTTAGCTCATTTTTAAAGGAATTCTTTTCAAATAAAAGAATATTTCCTTTCTGTTTTTAAATAGCTCATTTAAATTAATATTTTATGAGTTCCTTTAGCTTAAATTGTCAGAGGTATTGTCCCTCTTTCCTAGCAAGTCTTGAAGTGGTAAAGATATTGGTTAAATATTGCAAACTAACTAATTAGGTCTTCAATTATCATTAAAATTATTTTTTAAACAGCTATCTACTGAAATGAGAATGCTTTGATCCTATAGAAGAGCTTGAAGTATCACACTGTTCAAAACACAATATCAGGTTACTCTTACATTAAATGTCTCTATTTATATATAAACTATTTCTATCTAAACATTACAAAGGAGCTTGTAATATGACATGCAATTATTTAAGAAATAATCAAAAGGCTTTTTCTCTTTCAAATTGAAATTTGAGCCCAGCTATAATCAAAACACTTCCCAACTTTGTTTTTGTTACATCATCAAAACTTAAGAAGTTAGCTTCAAGAAGATAATCTATAGAATACCTTGATATATTTAATATATTTGAAAGGAACAGTATTTTCTCAAGGAAAAAAGCTCCACATGTCCTCTGGACAACTTAAGAAGGAGGAGGTCTCCTGGTCTTTAAAAAGATTCCACTGATGGTTGATTGCTTTTTTAAAAAAATACCAAAACCCAACTGGTTGCCTTAATTACAAGCTGCAGCAGCATCTCCTAAAATTAAAGGTTATTGTCAAACACTCTCTGTAAGACAATGCTAAACCAAAAAGAAAGATATAAAAATACATCCCAGGGTTTATGCAGTAGAGAGCTGGAGGCAATAGGACTTGGTTTATGCTGAATTAGAAAAAAAAGGGCATAATTCTTATTAACACTCATTGTGTCTGAATGGAGCCAGTAATTGCCCAGGGGTCTATATAATTAGCTTTAACACTTTCTTTGATAAAACAAGGACGCAGAAGGATGTGAACTATCATTTTCTGTAGGTCTTAAGTACTCAAGGAGCCTCTGAATACCTTATGCTAGGAAGAAACATGCTTTTGTGTCCTCAACTAAAATGACAATAATAATTATAGTAGTAGTAGTAATAATAATAATAATAATAAATAATAATAACAAGAATAATATCATTACCAACTAGGTTTGCTTTGGTAGTGAAATTTGTGTCTCTCTGTCAGAAAGCTGGTGGTGAGGTATGAAGAAGCACCAAGCAGAGAGGTAGAGACATGCCTTATCACTGCTGGGGAGAAGAGGAGGACCTCCCCACCACAGAGAGAACATGCAGAGGACAGGAGGACAGAGGTAAAATGGGATTAGAGATAGAAGAGAGGGGGAGCATTCCCTATACCCTTCTTCCTTCTTATTGCAGTTGTGCTGTGTGCCAAAAATAACTTTTCATACATCTTGAGAGACCCCCACGAAGTAGCAAAATCATCCAGTTGAGACTCAGATGCCTTTGCCTGCAGCACTAGATGTATTTTTAAGGACTCCCATCACACCCAGATCTGGTGTGACTCTGCTTAACTTGTGAAATTTGATCACAGCATTAGGTGATATGACTTAAGGCAGAATTGTGGCTCCAAGTAAGAGACAAAAACGACTGTAGTGCTGTAAATAAGTTCTTTTGTACAACATGACTTCCAGTCAGATTAAAGCTACCTTAGATTCCAAACTTGTATGATCTTCTACCAGTTACATTAACTGTTTGGAAGCTGGTTTTGGTGGAGTCTTTAGTACAAAAGAATGTAACTCTTGAATCATGGAGAGTGAGATCACACTCCAGATACTTGATCTTCTGCAGTCAGCTCCAAACAGATTACTGTGACTAAAATAAACATAATTATCCATTCTGATGGAGGAACAAAGCCATTATTTCTATTATGGTAAGTCAGCAGAGTTCACGATAACATTTTCCTAGAAACAGAGATTACCTTTCTTTTCCTCACTGCTGATTTTAAATGGTGGTTCTAACTGAATCAATCTAAAGTTAACTTCAATGAAGCTACTCCAGGTGTATGGTGCTGTAAAGGAAACTTGTTATACTTGAGGATGCATGGGTTTTCTGGGCAATCTGAGCTGAGGCATTCACAGAATGCTTTGGGTTGGAAGGGATGAAACTCCTTGCAATGAGCAGGGACAACTTCAATTAGATCAGGTTGCTCAGGGCCCAATCTAACCTGGCCTTGCGTGTTTCCAGGGAGGAGGCATCCACCACCTCTCTGGGCAACCTGTGCCAGTGTTTCATCATCCTCATCTTAAAAAACTTCTTCCTTATATATATGACCTCCCCATGTTCCTTTGTCCCTGGACAGAGCATGAGTCATTATACTCTGCTTCTTGGACACTCCAGGTTCCAGGTTTATGCATTTTTATGACCATGAACCTGACTCCCCTCAGTTTGACCAAGGAGGATAGGAAAGGCTCAAGAAATATGAACTAATATATTCTGGGAAAGTACACGTGCTTCAGTTTGCTTATTCTGAGCAGAAGCTCTGAAACTTTATACCTGAGCAGATAAGATGCCCGTGCTTGGACTTTAGATCTATAGGGTGCTTGGAATGATTAAATCAAGGGAAAAATATGCAGGAGGAGGAAATGAGTTTCCTCCCCCACGCTCTTTGGTGCTGTCTCGCTTCTGAAGCCTCACCACTGCTCCCCACAAAGCCAAGTCGTGCCTGTGCCTCTTTCCATTTCCATAATGGACGGCAGCCAGAGGAAATCCAGAGAGCAGAGCAACGAGAGACTGGAATATGCCTGGTCATACTTCTGAGTGATCTGATTAAATAAAACAAGCTAAAGGAGGCAAAATCCCACACTGTGGAAAACCTGGCACATGGCACATTTAAGAAGTCTGGATGGCGAAAAGACAGGAAAATTAAAGTCAGGTAAAGGCTAAACTTTTGATGTTTGAAGACTTTGGACTCAACATCTGAAAGTTACCCTGACCCAGAAATCTAAAGGGGAGGAAACTGCATCAAATCAGCTAAAAAAATGCTGACTGCTCATCTTAAGCTCTACATTTTTACGCCTTTTACTTCTGTAAGTTTTACTTTAAAAAATGGAAGTAACAAAATTACAAAAGAAAATGCTTTGATGATTTCAAACTTTGCAGAAAATTAAAACTGGAGCTGTCTCTGAATCTTCTTTCCATTGAACAGTTTCAATTTAGATGAATTGCCACTATTTTCATATATATATAGTAATATACATTATAATATATATATTATATCTATAATGTATAATAAAAAGACCAGGACATTCATCTTTGCTTGTCCCAAATGGCTCATCAGAGCAGTAAAAAAAGAATGTTTCCTAGTTTGGAGGTAAAGATAGAGGGAAGAAAACCTCACAGAGCTTTGCAATGAGCTTGGTCCTGCATTTGGCAGGGAGGATTTGACAGGTCCTCCATTTTGCAAAAGAGAGGATGGATGTGTCCTGCAGAGTGTGCCAGTGACTGCACTGGATGCTCACAGAGCTAATGGGGAACATGTTCAGAAACCAGCTTGCACCACAACAAAGAAATTAATCACAATTTGTTGGCATGAGCCTGAAGACAATTTCTCTGGGTCTGTAATGACTGCAGTTATATCAGGCTTTGAGTCTCATCAGCATCTATAGTGATAAAAATACTGTACTAGAAACAGCATTTCATGGGGCCAAACTTCCATTAGATATAAGATCCATACAAAGAGAGTATATAAGTAGATATATTAGTATATATTAAAGCAGCAGCAATTTGCCAGCCATGTGATTAAGAAAGTTGCAAAGCCAGTGGAAGCAAAACAACCTTAAAATGGGATGGGAAGAAGACTGTTATCATGCCTTGGGAATGGGATACAGCACAAATTCAGCACAGTGCCACAGCTAGGGACTAGCTCGTGATAACAGTCAGAGCATATTTAATCTCTTAAACATAAGCATCTTTTATTCTCCTTAAACCCAGCCTGAGCACTGGATGGGTCCAAGAGCAGGAAAGGATAGTGGCAAGAGAGCCTGCAGTCAGTTTTTCATTTGTCCCTTAGGATGAAAGAGGAATATGTGAGTCATTTTCTGGTACAATGGAAAAGCCTGAATCCCACTGCATCTGGTTAATGCCAAGGACTGACCAAGAGTATTCCACTGTGATTTGTCACAGATTAAATCTGATCTTGAAGTATTTTTTCATGGGTTTTGAACTCAGCAATAAAATATCATTCTTTCACTGGAATTTCAGTTACAGAACTCCTATATTAATGCCTAGTAATAAAGCAGTTCCATCAATAAGTGATAAATGAATGACATTCATTCTGCACCTCTACACTGAACAATGGAATACTGAAGGACAGTGACAGAGTCATTCATATAGGCTTAACTTTATTGTTTTCTGTGTCTTTTCAGGATCAGTTTTGAGTCTTTTTACAGTACTCTTTCATAAGCTGCAATTGCAGCAATAAAAACAGATAGGGAAAACATTTGGGAGTTATGCCTGTGTTTTTCCACATCATATTGCATTGTTCTTTTTGAGATGCTGCAGTCTGGTGGGAGGAAAGGGGTTCAGGGTTTCCTTCTTTTGTTTTATTTATTTAATTTTTAAAAGCAATATGGAGATTCTTTCTATGTGAAGTAATTTTCCTTTTTAGTCAGCCTGCTCCACGTTTATAAAGATCTGTCACCCACTGCCAGCCGAGGCAGTAACAGTTTGTGAAGCAGTATTCCATCATGCTGTGTTTGGGTTACCTTAAGGTAAACTAATTCTCACTTTGCAGTAAACTTCAGTCCAAACAAATATTTGGGGATTAAAGTGGTTGTGGACAATGAGTAGATATGTTTTTTCTGGTTTCTCCTAAACAACGTAATGCTAGAGGGGAAGTTCTGCCAAGAAGCTACCTCAGATAGAAAGTGGAGACAGGCACTGTGCTAATCATAGCACACACCTCCTGCTGGAAACTCATTTTGCTTCTGAGCCACAAAAACGTGGGTGACACTGAGAAAAAAAAAAAAGACACACTGCAAAGCCTACAGGAGATGGAGGCAGCAGGTCTTCACGTCAGGTCACCAGGGTCTGAGAGGGGCTTACCAGTGATGGGGCCACTGCAGGCCCCCTGTCCTGCTCCACCACCCCCAGATCAACACAGCCAGGCCTGCCAGCTCCCACTTGGTCACATAAACCGGGCTGGCAGGAGCAGAGCTGGCACAAATGGGACAGGGCATGTTGGCCCAGGCACAGAACTGCACCAACAGGTCTCCACTGCTTCAAAGGACAGCTTGGGATCGTTGCCCGGAGGCACCTCTATCCAACAGTGGGTAGGCTCGTTCTCTGTTTCCAGGAGAGGGAGTGCAAGGCAGTGGAACACAGAGAAACACCCGGGGCCCCATGGGTTCGCTAGCCCTGGCCCACCCTGCTGCTGCCTTCCTACCTGCCCCACAGCACTTGTGGGAGCTTCTCAGCTGTGGCACAGAGACCTGCAAAAGACAGCACAGAGGCAACTTTGCACAGTGGTGATGCTGAGCTGGAGTGGAAGGGCCCCGGGGATGGACTGAGACACGCTGGGTCTCTCCACTTGGTCCTGTCTCTGAGGATGCTGTGAGAGCTCAGGAGCAGCCCTGGCCTCAGCTGTCTCCTCCTCTCTGCTCAGTGTCTGCATTAATTCGCCCTGTAGGAGCCAGCACAGGTCAGGAAAAGCCAGGGTTGCCCTGGGGCTAATAAACTTGCTGGCCTGTATGTGGATGTTTGCATATGGCATTCCCACGCACATCCCGCAGCACTGATGTTTGAGGGAGTGTACCTGGAGACTCCCTTATTAATCTTAACTAACAGAGAATGAACTGTGTCATAAGCTGGCTGCATTTCATATTTAGAAAGAGATTCAAGCTCTTTGAATAGCCCTGAACTTTTTCCCAGGGAGCCAACCCTGCCCGCAGCCATTAGTCTGGGGGTGGGTTGGGAGTTACCTCCAGGAAGGCTACTGCTCCAGCACTGGATGCAGTGACCACGCTGCAGTCCCAGCAGTGCTACACAAAACAAGCTATTGCTGGTCTTAATTGCACAACAGACTTAGGCAAACGATCTCCAAAAGAGAAGAAACACACTTAAATCTTAAATAGCCTTATGTAATTTCAAACTAATGAATGCATGGATTAGAGTCCTCCTCTGAAGGGAGTGGTCACACAGTGCTAGCCTGCTTTCTACCCGAAGGCTATGGTAGCACCCTGATATCCAAACAATGCCCTCAGACCAGCCCTTCCCAAGCAGGGCATAGCCCAGACTATATTAGAAGGAAGATGAACACATCCTGTCACTAACTCAGTCTTCAACTCAGACCTTCCCTTGCAGGACCTCTTGTGCTATATCCATCCCGAGTCAAGGTTCAAGGACAATTTTTCTAGCATGGCTTTTGCTATGCCACCCTCCTCTGACATGTTAAAAATGAGCTACTCATGTTTTTTTGAAGGCTTTGATTCCCACTCTCATCTCTCATCTGTTATGAAAGGGCAGCTCTCACTCTGGCCACTCTCACTGCTGCTGCCTGCTGTGGAGCTGGCTGTTCAAACAAGGTATTCCACACTTCTCCCTGGGCAGTAACAAACACACATATACAGATCAAGCCTCTCTTCCACATCCATCCTCTGTTTGTCCATCTCCATGCTCAGCACCACCTCACCACCTAATTAGGACACTTAAATGAGAACAGAGATTTGAGAGTGGTTTTGCCATGTGAGGCACAGTGCCCACAACCCAGAGGTCCTACCAGAGTGGGAACGCTGAAGGAGCCAAGGAATACTTTGACCATGGTGTTATCTAAGTTGTGGAAACCTGTTTTATATCTAAAGGAGTAGATTAGGAGTGTGGGGAATATCAAGTTTAAAGCAGCTTGACACTGCTTGGCAACTTCTAGTCACTGTCCATGTGATCTGTGAAAATCTCAGAGTTAAATGAAAACAGATTAAAAAGACAAACACAGTCATTATTTCTGCAGGGTAAATGCTTGATTCTGGGAATACGGCTTGGCAAACTGGGAGCTTAGGAAGTGCAGGAGGGAGCACATCTGCTAGATTAATTTTCCTTTTCACCCAGTTCCTGCCGTGTTGAATGGCGGCACTGCCGAGAAGCACAATGGAAATATGCTCTTGCACCTGCGTTCCCCTTTGTGCCCACTTTTAATTTGGAAAACACTCATTTTTGAGAGTATGCATTCCTTATTACCAGCACCTGATGGCTTTGAATACTAACCAGAAAGACAGTGAATCAATATTCAAGTTTGTTCATGTCGTTAATAAGGAAAAAAGAACTCTGATGCTCTTGGGACTGTCTTGTCTCTATGCAAAAAGACCTACCAACTCTCCTACATAGATCTGGGGCAGAGCAATGTTTTTTCTTGTTTGTTGCAAAACAGGTTTTCAGCAGATGTGAGGAAGTTCTTTTGTCTCAAATAATATCTTTACTTTCTGTATTGTATAATGCTAATACCAACTGCTCCACGTTTATTGCAGACCAAATTTTTTTGACATTTGGAGCTCTGGTATAAATCTACTTAGGGTTTAAAACTTATGTTCAGTGGCTGACTGTCCAGTGGTCTTATCCTTTAAGAAAAAATATTAAATACTATTTATAAATTACAATGTGGTTTTCCCATTTGTTCCTGGCTGATTTAGTTAATATTGATGAACATAGAAAATACTGATGATAAAGACACTATCTCTGGGTTTGGAAATCCTTGAACCACAAACAGCTGGAGAGCATTCAGAGGAAAATTCATTGAATAAAAAGGATGCTTTTCTATTCACATGTGATATTGGTCATTGCTAATGACAGATTACTGGGCTGGATGAATTTCTGATGTGGCTGAAATGGCTGTTCTTAAATCCAACATCCCATCTTGGCAAAGGGGAAAGACTCACCCTTTACAGAAGCAGGCTTCATGTAAATGAGCCAGCAGTATGAGCCAAAAAACACTTTAATATCAATTTAAGCACAGATTTTGCTACCTTTCCTCAGGTGAAGGGAACCACACTCTTCAAGTACTGCCATGGAAATTGATGTACCTGCTCAAGCAGGGAGTCTCAACCCCATGTAAATAAGAACGTCCCTGAATAATTGTGTTCATTAATATCCCATGTTAAAAGAGCAACTAGAAAAAGCATTTCAAAAACAACTACATCCAGTCCTCTGGTGGGAAATCTCAGCAGAAGGCAAGTAGTGTGAATTAACTATGGTGTTACTAGGGCAAACATTGCAACAGAGTCAGAGTAAATGTGCTTCTGCTTCGCTCCTGGTCTGCAATGAACATCTCCTGAGGACAAATTATGCACTCTCTAAGCATCTCAAGATTTGTTTCAGCAATAAAGTTTTCAGATGTGGCAAACAGTGAGTTGCATTTTGAAGACTTCTGGGATGACATGAACCTTTCCTCCTTGTTTTCTCTCACACAAATAAATCTTCTACATTGCTGGTTCTGGTGCTTTTTGCTCCTGCCTTCCAGAAAAGTACAACTGGAAGGATAAATAAAGAATTTGGTCCTATCCAGCTTCTTAAAAAATTCTCTGCTTTGAACATTGTGCCTGTAAAAGGATCTTGTCTCTCCATACCACAAATACCATCAAATGACAGCCTTCAGAAACAGCCATCTCCATTAATTTGTCAAAAGACTGACAGCTAACCAAGGCACAAGGGAGACATTATATGCTAGCAGAGACAGAAACATTCATGTTGCTTTATCTTCCATTCAATTCAGAGTATTACATTAGGAGAAGACTGGCACCAGGACACAAAGGCTAGATTGGTGCTCAGTATTCCTTCTCACAAAGTTCTCACCTGTCAACCCGGCTCCTGGACAGACCTATTTTTTTTCCTACTTTTTTTTTCCAGAGGGCTTTTGAAAGTTCTGACTGCAGCAGCAAAAATGAGCACAACTACCCAGGGAGCTTGGCAAGCTGTCCCACGTGTCACGCTGCTCAGCAGAGGCCTGATGCAGCGAGGTGATTCCTCAGCCCAACCCCGCAGGAATCCACTCACCGAGGAGCCTCCGAACCGGAGCTGACTCCTCCCTGACACAGCTCAAACAGCCGGCCAAGAGCTGGAGCTGGAAGCACCCAGCTGCATGGACAGCCTCCAGCGAGTTACACTGCAAATGCAGAAAAAGCAACTAAAAAAAGCAACTGAAAAAAAGCAGGAGATGAGTTAATGCCAGACAACAGGTTATTCAAGGCGGCAGAATTGCCTAGGGCTGGGAGAGACCCAGGGGCTTTTCCTGATGTTGTTTTTAGCCAGGGCAAACGTATCTTTATCTCAATATTCCTTGTCTTTTCTGTAAAATGTTTTGGGATTTACTGGTGAAAAGTAACACCTTCTATGAGAGCAGTGTGGAAAAACAGCAAGGTAACTATTATGAAACTGGAATGTTTTATTCTTGGGGAAAATACAATGATAAACTGAAGAGCCAGTATAATGGAAGACAACAGAATAAATAATAATAAAGGTCCACTCTGTCACTCTGTCATTTATGAATAAAGCTTTAAATTTTAAACAGTTTCCCTATAAGGTTGCCTAACATTCACCAAGACATAAAAAGTAGACAAAAGCTGTGCTCACAGCCTTAACTCAGAGAATTTTATTACTTACCTTTTTTTTTCCCCCTAGGAGAATGAGACTGAAAATAAGTTACATCAAAGAAGTTATAGGGGGAAATAAAACACCAAACCCAACAACCAAACCCCCATAGCTTATTCTGTTTTATCCCCTAAACTCTCCTTTCTGGAATCTTGTTGTTTTCAGAGTATCAACTTCACCAAGAAAACTGTAATGCCATCAGGAACCAGGAGGTTCCTTTGCTGCCATGCTCTTTGGAGAAGGGCACCAAACATCTTGCAAAGGATTCTTTAAAAGCTTCCTGCCCTCTCTCGCAGTTCCAAATAAAACACCCAGTGTTGCAGGGTCACCTGCCTGGAGATCCAACACCCTCCTGCCATCCAGCTCTTCATGGTTCAGACATAAAGCCTGAATTAGTGCTTCAATGGAAAAAAACCCCAAACCTTAAACCAGAGACAACTGCTTTAAACCTTCCACATTCAAAGAAGTGGCAATTATGTTTCTGATTAGCTCTATCTAGCACAGCTGGTCCCTGCAGCCTCCTCCCCATCTCCCATTTTTTCAAGGATACAGATGACTAACAGCTGAAAGCTACCACAGTGCTGCCAATCCCCTGTGCAAACACCTGAGCAAGCCCCAAGAGACAACTACAGAACAGGCTGGGGAGTCCAAGATGAACTGAGGCACAGAGAAGGGAAAAAGGTCCCAAACCAAACCACAAAATCCTTTACTGTGTTCTTAATCCATTTGAAAAAATGACAGGACACCAACTTTATTCCTGAAGACACATGATTTTGTCACAGGAGTCCAATAGAAGCTGTTTTTCTCCAGCTTAAACTCCACCTGTAATTGTAGTCCTGTGCTTTCACAGGTCTAATATAAAATTGCAAGAATAGATGTGAGAACAGTTGGTCTTTCTGGGACACCAGCAAATTAGATTTATTCCTGAAGTTCAATCTGTTTATATTACCTACATATACATTTGGAGACTTCTTTAATAAAATGATTTGCCAAGTAGATTTCTCAGTCCCACAACCTATTTCTGTGACTCTGTGTAGCATAAAATGATTAGGATGTAGATCAATGCCAAATTGTCACTGCTGTCTCTCAAAGGGCCTCCAACTGAAAAGCTTTAGTTGACTGAGCCAACTAGTCTCAGCTTTTTTTTGAAAAATACATTTTGGTACTACTTGGTAATATACAAATCAAATTCCAGTAAAGATCTCCCAGAAGATATGAAGTGCTATTCAGTGCGATTGTTTATATTCCATAGAATAAGAGATCTGAAACAGGTGTTGGACAATTTTATTTAATTATCAGTACAGTGATTATCTGAAGAAAATGTCTGTATCTGAAACATAATAGAAGTTACTCAAAGATTAATTCAGTGAAAATGATTCTTTGCCTCAATGAAAAATAGCCACTGAATTAACGCTCCTCATACTTTGTTATTTCAGATATAGAAAACTTAACAAAAGAGGGTCAATAATTGCTGTGAGAAACAACAGAAATACACAGAAAACAAGTCAACAATTAATGACAATTTTGTCATTCTCCTTATCTTAGAAATCAGTTGATCCATGCCCACCAACCACTGAAATCTGTGTGAATGAAAATACCTGGAGGTAAACTTGAACCATCATTTGCAGAAGGCACAGCCGAACTCTTCCTTCACACTCAACAACTCTGCAGAGAAATCACAGCACCTTTATAATCCAAAGTGGAAGTGAGACAGGATCACAAGGGCAAAGGGGATTATTGCAATGACCAGAAAACTTTTCTCTCCTGCCTTTTCTAATAACAAATTCAAGAAAAACGAGTAGCCACCATCAGTAGGAGAGCTTTTGCTTAAACTGAAAATACTACAGGGTAACACTGATCAAGGTGATAATTAACAAAATCCATTTGAAGTGGTAAAGGACTTATAGCAACTGAAACAGTGAATTTATTGGCCCTCCTGGTCTTTACAGTATATAACAGTCATTTTAAACAGAAGGACACACAGCAAATTTTCTCCTGCAAATGCTCAGGGTCATAGGAATTAACATTGAGGTCTGAGGTTTGCTAGCCTGGACTGCTTACTGGACACATATATAATGTTTCATTTAGTATTACACAAACGTTAATCAAGTTTAATAACCTTTTCCTGAAATGTCCCAGGAAATGAGGTAGAAAAATTAAAACAGATGTCTGCTGAAAAGCAAATATATTTATTATGCACTTTAATATACACAGGGATTTTCGCTTAATATAATACAAGGAATAAAATAAAAATTTTACAATGTGAAATTCACTCAATGTACATTAAAGGCTATTTACAACCCACTCCAGGAAAAAAACAGTCTATCTGCAAACCAAGTTAACTGAGGAGTTCAGATGGGGAGTATTAAGCATAACAGACATTTGCATAGCAGAGTAACTGAGGAGGGAAAATACCTTTTTAGTTTTAAAGAAATGGCAATGCTTTCAATACTGATCACAGAGAAGACAAAAATGCATCAGTTGTGCCTCTGTATCTCTTAATGCATTTCTCTTCTGACGTGTTTTTCCACATGCACACAGTATTGACATCCATGTCCACAAAACAGTCTTTTCCCCTAGTTCTCCCATCAAGAATTTTAGACGTCTTGTGGAGATGATCTTGGAAGGACCAGCAAAATGGGATGGAGAAAAAGAGGATTCATGTTTTATTCAGGTTTTTTAGGCTGTGAGAATTGTTACATTGGCAAAAGAAACCGTGCTGAGTCACAGCTCTGAACCTCTGCTCACCTCCACTCCATTGTACGGACACAAAAGGGAAGAGCAGAGGGAATAACGTGGGGAACAGCAACTTTGCTTGGCACACAAACCCTCACAAACGGTGGTGCTAAAAATCACACGCAACAGCAACATGGAATTACGCAGACCTTCTGAGAAAGTGGATGATTTAAAACAATCCATGCTCTGTTCCAAAGTGATATTCAAAGTGTGGAAGAATTGTCATTCTGGAAACATTTTCAACAGGTCTACTTTCTGCTGATTTGGATGGAGGGTTTCACCAGCGACTGCTTCAAACGTAAATACTATTCACAAAAAACCCACCAGACTATCTATCTATATATTGTGGCCCCTTGTGAAACTGGCCATATTTTTACGTCCTCTGTCCACAAGGTGCAATTAATAACAACACAATAAAATTAAATAAATATAATCCCAATGACAGTCAAGGTCAGTAGAAAAATGTTGGCAATCAGGGATCCCTTTCTACAGAACAAAACATACATCTAATAACTAAGAAAAGTTGTATTCTTGCACAGTATTGCAAATGTACTACACTTGAGGTTTGGAACAAGTTTGCTGAAAACATTTTGGTACTTTCTCTTTACTGAGCCTCTTAAGGCCATTCTGCCAGACTCCTGTTATGTTTAATTTATAATTGTCCCACGGGGACAAGAAATTCAATACATGAAACATTCAGAATAATCAATATTGCCGTGTGTTAATTTCTAACATCTAATTTTACTATATGCTCAATGCCTGACTATAAAAGATTCTTTTTACATTTAGTAGCAAGCAAATAAAAATGGAGGTGCAAGATTTAAAAAAAAATGTTCTGATGACTGCTGGATCACAATAACCAGACATGAAGCCCTTTAGTGCCTCAGAATATGCACTACATCTACATCCAGGGGCCATTTATCGAAGTTTAAGGATCTAATTAATCATCTATGAAAAATAACCTCAGCTTTCTATCATCTTATTTCTGGAATGATCAGAATTAGAGTATGAAAAAGATGAAACCTAAGCCTTTAGAAGAAATACGTGCATACAAAAATAGGCTTATTTTCTAAAGAGCAAGGCTGTGTAATGGTGAATAGTAGAATATAGCTTGCATTTGTAGGAGAAAATAACCCACTAGTTTTATTTTATCACTTGCAGAACTGTGCAAGTAAGATGTGCACATTCAAAGGAAAAATTTCACACTGTTCACTTTCACAGCAACGACCTTGACTTTGCTCTCTTTCATTTAAGTAAAATTCTTCTGCTGTAAGAGCGGGAAACCAGCTTTCCATTATCTGTAGGTGGACTATCCAGACTGCTGATTAACCAAGCCCCAGGTACAGACACACTCACACTGGCTCTACCTGAGCCACCTGAAGCAGCAACCACATTCATACAAGTTTGTGCTTTAAAGAGTTATTGTCTCAGGACAGGGCTAACTCAGTAATCTCTGTACTCCCCAGGCAACGCTGTCACTGACTGTGTGCTTTTCCACTGTACTCTGGCTGTATATTCCCTCAGCCCCATTAACAAAGTGTCTGCATTTTCCACCGTTTGTTTTACTGACATTCTCAATACAGTCCTTGGAATAAAGAAAGAGTTGTTTCTAATGTAAAAAGATATACATGAAAGCAGGATCAGACCTTTAGCACCTCAAACATACCCATATTAGTTACCTCATTACCGTAACAATAACGGAGGCTATTGAAGACCAAGTGTCCAAGAGAAAATTCACCTATTGCTTTCAGTGGTCCCAGTCTGCCATCCAGATTTGGTGCTGTAGTACCAGAGAGTGGATTTTTGCCTCTCAAAAATCCCAAAGACACTGCAGATGGTTGCAGTCCGACTCCTTTGCTACCACTGAACAGCTATTACACAGACAGAACACACAAGTACAGTATTTATAAAATACTGTTACGAGACTTGTAATTCTGGAGAGAACTTTTTGAAGTACACAGGGAACTGACCATACAGGACAACAATGCAAATGTGACAAACTCTTTGCTTATTTTCTTTGCTTATTACAGAAAAATAAATACAAAAAGCACTGCCTCTCCATACACAGTTCACTGTGGCACATGCACCTCTACAAGCGATCTGGAATAGGAAATCAGAATTCCTGGTTCTTACCATTTTCAGCTGTGGTCAGGGAAATACAGCATATATCTTTCTGCAATTAAAAAAAGTGCTCATTCTGTGTATTAAATACAAAGTACACAAAATAAAATTTCGAAGCACAGAGGGTTATACTGAGAAGGCAGCCTGAAAATGTAGGCACGTTACAGTAATTAAGGTAACTGTACTGTAGTAATCACATTCTTGAATTTCTAGGTGGACTAAACAAGCATGATACGCTTTCATCCCAGCCAGCTGATAAATCTTTCGGAGCAGAAGGGCTTCTGTTCACAGCATCATGGAATCGGCCTGGAAGGACAAAATAAAAACATTAAGTTTTGAAATAGTCCATAATACAAACAGTATTGTCAGAAAGGGAGCTATATCATCTCTAATTAAAGTTTAAAGCACACAACAACCACCTGATGATGGAAAGTGCTTCCTGCCTAACCCAAATCCCATGATTGATCCTCTGTGCTCTCTGCCATCCAAAGCAGCTACAAGGTCCCCACAGCAGGAGAGCTTCCTGAACAGCGCTCGGAAGCAGCAGCCAGGGAAGGAAAACCATTCCTCCGGTGCTCCCGTAGAGTATTTCTGATGGGATTCTCCACAGGTGACTAATTTATTCACCGGTCAGGGAAATTACAGTTTCTGTGCTTGAGACTTGGCAAAAGAGGAGGTAAATTATTGCCTGTGCCAAGCAATTCATAATCCACACAAAATTGTTTTAAACTGCCATCTTTACAATGAAGCAATGAAAAACAGTTAAGAGAAAAAGCAAAAGGAACCATTTGGTTATTTGTACTCCTTTGTTTAGCCATTTGCTAAATGCTATTCTTAACCAAGAACTTCACAGAGAAAACCCCTGAATTTTCAGTAATGCACTATTTGTTCCAGATAAAGCAAAGCCCAATTTTAAAGTTATGTGTAGATTGTTCAGATTTTTTTTATGTGCTGTTTATATTTTAAAACCAACAAAGTTGGAAAAAAATCATCGAAACTTGTTTTTTGATGACAAGTCAGGTAGATCAACACTTCCCAGGTGAACCAAACAATGGATTTACAATAAAGTGTAACATGAAAGCAAGCAATGAACATCAGGTGCAGGTACATAAGAGTTAAGAAATACAATTCTTAATTATATGTTTTGATGTTTTATGGAGGCAGGAAAAAATTACAATTTAAATCCTGTCTGGGCATGATGTACAACTGTGGGAATCTGAAATGCTTATAACTTTTAAGAAGATTTAGGGCCCATTCTCTCTCAGTTGATGATTCCTTTCTATGCTGGTTCCTGCTGTGCTGCCTCATCCCTTCTTCCTGCCCTACAGCTCATCTGACCCTTTGCTAATATTTGCATTTTACAAATGTTCTGGCTGTAGTACATATGTTTTTGAAACACTTTATTGTTTCAAATATGTTAATTTAACCAAAATGCCAAGCCAAACTTAGTGTCCTGCAGAATATTCCAATACTCTCCAATTCACAAGGGTCCTCAGCTACATTTACACTTCTTCCATTAAAGTGAAATCATTTTCCAGGACACTTTGGGAAAACTCCCATCTGTGTGTTTTTGACAGCTGAAAACTTCCCATTTGTGGATTCTGCACCACCTGCAATTGTCCTAGAACACGCGGTCTGTGATGACCTGCAGCAGAACTGAGTCAGCTGGCAAGAACATTCTTGTTCTAAGGAGCAGCAGTTTGAGCTGTCAAAAATGCTGCATTTACGCAAAAAAAAAAAGTTTTCAGAAATAAGCAAATAAGCAATAAGAGAAGGGCATACATATCATACAGATGCTGCTTCTCTGAAATTCAAATAGAAAATATATTAATTATTAACACATTCCAAATACCCTAAAAAAGATTAAACTCGATAGGAACAGGGAGAAAAATAGAACTATTTTAGCTGACTCACTGACAGTTCAGGTCTAAAAAAGCTACTTATAATTACTTTTTCAGTTTAAAATTCAGTATGGGACAGAAAGTGAGAAATCTAAATTACCTCCACTGATTTAGAACTACAGAATGGTCTGAAAATTGGTACCATATATAATTTCTAATCTTCCTCTGAGAAAAGCTACCTCTTTTATAGGAGGGTTACCTTTACAGTAACAGAAACATAAAATCAAAGCTTAAGAATAGCATGTTCACTTTTTAATTTCTAGATAATTCTGCTACTGTGATTCAGAAGAGTGCTTGCCTGTAACTTATAAGAACCTTCAGAAGCTTACTGAAAAGCATTTTTGTAAATAATGAAATAATAACTATATCTGAAAATACCACATATTAGATTTCCCATCTATCCTTATGTTTGAAAATTTGAAATCAATGCTAGGTGAAACTTGCTCTTTTATTTATTCACATATCAAAGACGGTGGGGGCACAGTTTGAGTAATCTGAATTCAACAGAAAACATGACAGTGACCCAATTCCTCTACAGCTGATGCTTTTAAGTGACAGCAAAACAAACAGTTGCCAGTTTAAGATTTTAACATTTGTGGTTAGTAATTATGAAGAGAAATGATAATAAAATGTTATTTAGCATGTCTTAAATGCTAATGATGAAACACAGACATTTGGTTCCTTTGTGACAGGGTAAGTTACCTTTTACAATGGTGTTTCCTTCTTGTAGTTGAAACTTGGGTCGCTACCTTCAATCTGAAGTTTTAAGGCTTGCTTAAGGCTGAGTTCCGTTTCTGCAGAAGGATAACCTTCCAGTACATCCTGATGCCCTCTATCCTGCACTGTTCGTGGGACAGAAACCCTGCCAAGAAAAACCTGATTGCTCTGGAGATGGTAGTTTGGATTCGTCATAATCCCATTCCTCTTCTTCTGCTCTCCACTCTGTTGGTGAATCAGGAACTGCTGCTGAGATCGACCAACTTCTTGCTGAGCTGGCGGGACCAAAATTTTGCACTGCGGCTCTGCCGGCATTGACTTCAGTGGCATGCTTGGGCCAGATTTGGCAATAGGTACTCGTTTATCAAACTGAGTCATTTCATATTCTAACACTTTGGGTTGGGAGGAACTACTCTGCTTTATTTTCTTTCCAGCTGACCCAGACTTGCTGGAGTTGTCCGTTTTCCCTCCCTTGTTACCCTTTGTTGATTTCAAACTAGGTTTTACTTGGCTCCACTCAAACTCACTACTTGGTGAATTATGATTTTGACTTAGGGAATGAGTTGTGGAAGAAGGAGAAACAATGGACTGCCTGCTTCTGCTGCGCGGCAGGGAATGCTGCTGTATTTGCTCCGTGAACGACAGGCTGTGGAAACTATCAATGGGCACTGTCTGGGCAGTCGCTGTCGAGGACGTGGTGCGGAGAGAAGAATTTTTGGAACTTTTCAGGGAATTATTTGATAAAGATGACTTTTGACGGTCAACTGTAGAATCAGGGGACTCAGAAGGAGAACTGAAGGCGTGCGCAGGCCCGTTAGATAATCCCCGCATACTGGGCTGCATATCTCCACCAGTACTCCCCGAACTATTGGACTTCATTGTTAAGGACTGCATTTTAGAAGAGACTGACTGTAAGGGTTTTTGCTCCATTGTGTGTACTGGAGATGGAGTGCAACCATTCAGAGTTGATGCACCATATTTTTCCAGTAATTTAATAATCTGAGAGTGTCCATTTTTAGCTGCAACTCGCATAGCTGTGCGCCCAAATTGGTCGGCGTGATTTGGATCAGCACCATGCTCCAGTAATATCTGGACAACGTCAATATGCCCTTCTTGGGCTGCAATGCAGAGTCCAGTAGCACCTTGATTACATGTATGGTCAACCAGAGCTCCATGCTCAATGAGAAGCTGCACTACCTTCACATGACCTTGCCATGCAGCAGACTGCAAAGCAGATCTCTTCTCGTTATCTGCAGCGTTCACATCAGCGTGGTACGTTATCAGCACCTGTACCATCTCCAAATGGCCCTGCCAGCAGGAAACATGGAGTGCTGTTCTTCCTTCAGCATCACTTGCTTCTACGTTTGCACCGTTTTCTAAAAAATACTCAGCCATTGTAAGCTGGTTTTCTAATGCTAAGATATAAAGTGTTGGCCGGCCATCAGCATCTTTGTAGTTCACATCTGCTCCATGGCTGAGCAGTAGTTCAACTATATCTCTGTGACCTTCTAAGGCAGCAACTCGGAGAGCATTTCTCCCATCATAGCCTCTCTGATCAATGTTGGATTTATTTTCCAGTAACATCTGCACACAATCATAGTGACCCTCTTGTGCAGCTAATATGAAAGGTATACGTCCATCATTATCGATTTCATTTGTTCTAGCACCTTGTTCTATAAGAGCTTCACATATCAACCTGTGACCTTCAAAAGCTGCCATATGCAAAGGTGTCCAGCCTGCATCGTCTCTATGATTTTCATCTAGCCCCCTGTCCAGCAGAGTCCGTACTACTTCAACATTGCCCTGTGCAGATGCTATGCTCAGAACTGTTCTACCTTCACTATCAATGCTATCAACAGCTGCACCCCAAAATAAGAGAGTATTTACAACTGAAGCGTGGCCCATGGAGGCTGCTGCCAGAAGCGGTGTACGACCGTTGTTGTCTGTGTGATCAACATCAGCTCCTCCTTCTAGAAGCAGATCAACAACGTCCACGTGTCCTTCATAAGCAGCCACCAGCAGTGGGGTCATGCCATCTTTGTCACAGTGGTCAACCTCGGCCCCACGGTCGATAAGCAGGCTGACCACCGAGGCGTGTCCCTTGCTGGCCGGCACACAGAGTGCGGCGACAGACAGAGCCGTTCTTCCATCCACGTCCTCGTGGTTCACCTCTGCACCGTGATCCAGCAGGTGCTCCACAATCTCTTTGTGCCCCATGTAGGCAGCCGCAATCAACGCCGTTCTGCCCTCGTTGTCAGCTTTATTAACTTCAGCGCCGTGTTGAAGCAGATTCAGCACAATATCTTCATGTCCCCCCCATGCCGCTGCTCTCAGCGCCGTTCGACTGTCAGCATCTGCACAGTCCACTTTGACTCCCGCATAAAGGAGCGCAGAGACCACCTCTGTGTGCCCTCCCCACGCTGCAGACCGCAGCGCCGTCCAGCCGTCGTGATCCGTGTGATTGACATTAGCCCCGCATCCGATCAGGCAATTGACAACCTTGGTGTGTCCCTGACGAGAAGCCAAGGTAAGTGCTGTTTGACCATGAGTATCTTCTATCTCTAAATCTGCTCCCCTCGAGACCAGCAGGTTGACGACATCGAGGTTGCCGCTGTATGCTGCATTGGCCAAGAGCGTTCTCCCATTGGAATCGCACTGGTTTACTGACGCTCCGTTGTCTAACAAGGTGCGAATGGAGTCCTCTCTCTCCAGAGCCTGCCGGACGATGCAAGACGTGCGGTCATCTTCGCTGTTGACGTGAGCACCAGCTTTTACCAGCAGCTGTAATACTTCTTGTTCTTTAGGAATTAAGGTTGACAGGGAGTCTTTGACAGGTGTGCCATTCCATATCATCCATAAGGCCAGCTCTGAGGTCTCTAACTGTAAATTTGAATTAATCAGATGCAATGCAAACTCTTGAGCTTCTAATGGTGTTAAATCCTTTGCTCGGCAGGTGTAGCTCATTGCCAGCATCCTGTGGCCCTCTGCTGCATTACACAAGTATTTCTGTGTACAGTGCTTTACATCCAGCAACCATTCTGCAAAACTGTAATGGAACAAGATTTTTGTATTTCCAAGGCCATCGATAAGGACTTTTGACAGGACATCCAATTTGCGTTGGAAGTCTTCCATCGTCAGCATCATGTTTTTGGTCCACACTGCATGATACAACTCTGTGGTGGTTAAGGGTCTACAGGCTGCAAGAATTACATTAAGAATGGGCTGGACCTTCGCAAACTGTTTTCTCACAAAAAGTCTCTGGCAGAGCCAAAGGTAGAGGCCATTTAATGTTCCTGGAATATCACGGATCTCTCGCAACATAATAAAATTCTCCACAACTCCATCTAGGACACGTTCCAGATACAAAAAGCAACCACTGCTTTTGATGTGAAGCTGATTCAGCATCTCTGCTGTTTCTTTTGTGAGATGTTGTCTCAGGGCTTCTTCCTGGTCTAAACGATGCAGAATATATTGCTGCACATCTTTCACAATATAAGCCTTTCGAAGGTCATCCAGACTTATTTTTCGAAAACCTATAAGGAGGGAAGAAAGTTATAATTACTTCTGATCCAGTTCTGCTTAACTCAGTGTTAAAAAAAAGTAAATAAAAGACTGGGTGGGGAACACCCACAATACGATATTCTCCCTGTAAACATTGTGAATGTAAAATAGTAATAACAGGAGAAAACTTTGATAATAGATGCATTTTGATCATCATCTACTATTAGAAGAAATATGTGCTATTAACACGGAAAATACCAAAAATCACTTTGAATTAGGCACCGCGTGTCTACCTTGGACAATACTAAATACCTAAGCAAAACCATCAGAACTACAACCAAAATAAAATTATTAAGTATTATTATACTATTAAAGGAATAATCCCTTCTCCAATGTGGTTAACACTGGAATTCCAAACAATTTTCAGTTATTTATATTAAGAAAATTATTATATTAATTTAATTATAGAAGAGGTTATTCACACCTGCTGTGTATGCATGATGAAATATATATAAAACACTAACCTGACCCCCACAGTTTCTTTTAAAAGCTGTTATGATATAGAAGAGACACTCCAAAATAGTTTTAAATATCTTTAGATCACTGTGCACCAAAAATTACCTACTTTTTTCAAGTGAGGACTGAGTTTTAGATAAACACCCTGGTTCTTTGGTAGGTGACTCATTGTATAAGGAAACAGGTTTTCTCATAGTTGTATGATCTCATTGTTTTTCCAACTTGTTTACTCTTCAGAGGAAAAAGGGAAATTATTTCATATGTGCAGACTGTGCCCATTCCCTCCCCTCTCGAAGCAAAGGACACTATTCTTAGAAGCACGTGCAAAGAATTCCCTACGGCCACCTCAGCAGCCGTAAGACTCTCGGGAATGAGGTGGAATAAAGACATAGTTTCACGGATACACGGCTATCTCTGCCGCTTCAAACATTTGCTTTGGTAGGGCCAAGGAAAGCATTTGATGAAGACCTACCCTATAGGGACACATTACAGTGTTTGAACACTGCTTTTCCCGAAGCCATGGGAAAACCACAGAGGTCACAGACACAGCAGCTTCGACAACTGTGTTTCAGGCCAGAACTGTACCTCACTCCTCCAGGGACAGGCTGTAATCCCATCCTCCAGAGCACACTGCACACATTTCCTTACAGACAGCTCAGCTAGTCAGGGAAAAAACCCAACTTTGCTTTTCCAACCAAAGCAGTTACTGAACTTCTAAATAATTTAGAAGGAAAAGCAACCATAGATCAATGTATTCAATTCAATTTTGGCCCTATCTCCCTGGAACAAATAATTTTAAGTGAGTTTCTGAAGAACGTTGCTTCTAAGTCTATAGTTTTATTGTATTTGAACACTCTGTGGATCAAACTGCTCAGTCTGGGAGCTTGTTCTGACAGCAAATTCAGGCTGATAACAGAGCTGTGTTTTTTGTTTCCCAGTGGCTTCAACAGAAGTTCTGAATGTCCCATTAAGCTCACTTTGTTAATTGTTTAGTCTACATGAGCATTGTACAAACACAACAGATCAGAACTGAGAGGCAAGCTATGGAAGTGTTACTAAAATATTTCTGCTTCCCTTATTAATTAAGGAAGCATTACAAACGGAACAGGGCTAAACCAATAGAATACGTAAAATAAAATCATGCTTCTCTCCACTGGAGAGGATTTGCACAGTCAGTTCAGAGGCTAAGACTACACAAATAAGATTGACTACTTGAATATTTGTGAGTAAGAAGGCCAGGAGAAAGAAAATAATTATTTTTTGGGGGGGGATATTTGTTCCAGAGGCTCTTTTTTTTTCCTGGTTCTCAGAAGAATCATCTTTATCCACCATCATTTGCCACAAATTCGAGTAACGTCCTAACCTGACCTGCAGAATGGGATAATTCATCTATTTACTATGTATTTTATTAAAATATTCTGTATGTAACTTTGTAAAGCCCTTAATTCTTGCACATAACCCAAATAAAAAACTTTGCTGAGTAATAACAGACAGTGCCCTGCAACTCTGCAGATCCCAAGCTTTCACTTGAAGTGAAAGACTGTTTCTAGGTCAGGATCCTTCAGAAGATACACAAGTGAAAAAATAACACTAAAAACAGGGCATTGCTTGGTGCATGGATTCACAGTCACGTGCAGACACAGAGCTGTAATTAGAGACAAGTGTCCCTTTGCTTGGCTCATGTGCACAGGGAAAAGCTCTGTTTTGCTCTATTTGGAGCAAATACACAACCCTGTTCACTCACCTTCCTTTGAACTGCTCTGCTTCTCCCAGTACTGATTTGAACCTGTCACTTGGCTAAATGAGGACAGGCAGAGAGCTCTGCAAACTCATTCTCTATGTGTTTAGTCACAAGTGACCCTGCTCACAAAATCTCACACTAATCCTTTGACCACATCCTTCCTTCTACTATATACCTGCAATGTAAGCTATTTCTATTTTTACATTACTCAAGTGTTTTTTCAGTAGTTTCATTTCACAATAACGAGAAAACCCCCTGATGGACTCGCACAACAGCAATCCTGGGATTTCAGCTGATGTTCAGCGTTGCCTGACTAATGACTACACTTCACCTCTCCTGACTCCCAGCCTTCCCAGGAAAACTTGCAGAGTGATAACTGTTTAAGTGCCTCAGTCCCTGTACATGTGCTTCAAAAGCAAAAGACTCTTTCTTATCTTGCAAGTGTTCTTTGGAAAAGCAATTTTCATTTTGCTTCCCAAAATGGGTAGGAAAATAAAATCATTTCGGATGTGATATAAAAACCCAAGCCCTCCAAATAAAACAAGTGAAAAAGGAAGGGTTTGTGTGTTTGGGTTTTTTTTCCCTTTAAATAAGGTTGCATTATTGCCCAGAGAAATTATGGATGCTCCATTCCTGGAAGACCTTAAGGTCAGGTTGGATGAGGCCCTGAGCAACCTGGTCTAGTGCAAGGTGTCTCTGACAATGGTGGGGGGGTTGGAACTAGAGGATCTCTAAGGTCTCTTCCAAACCAGTCTAGGATCCTCTGATTATTTTGTTCCATATTAGGGCTAAAAATATCACCCTGATCTGTACTTACCTGAGACAAACGAAATATCAAAGCACTTCAGACAGGTAAAAAAATTTCAGAAGACTTCAGAACAGTTTTAAAATTATTTGAGTGGCTGTATGTTCATGGAAGCTAACAATTGCTTGTTTTTTTTTTTTTCTGCAATATTTCCATGTATTCCTTGTAAGTGAGATCCTATATTTTCTATCTCAAAATAAGTCTGGATACCAAGAAGCACAGTACACTCACACAGGCCTTCACACATTCCAGGGATGAAATGCACTTTAAGACCTGGGATTAACAAACTGCCATTGTAACAGACTTTTGGACAGAAATAGGTTGTTAATTTTGACCACTGCACCATGTCATACTATAATAAGCGAATAATTCAAAAAAGGCCTCACAGATAGAACCATAGTTTTTTGAAGTCTTAAATTCTTGTTGCTAGCTTGAAGAAGGAAGACAAAGCCTTGGTTTTTTTGCCCCAAATATCTATCTAACTGAGGTCATTTTACATTTCCAAACAAAGATCCTGCAAACTTGCTTTTCAACCCTGCCCCATACAATAAGTCACTTTCATGGAAAAGAAGCACCAAAACATTAAGAGAAAGCTCATTTTGTTTCAGAAGCATTCCCATGAACTACTTCAGCTCAGCAAAACAGGAGTTGCAGTAGACAGAACCTGCAGTCCCACGACCCTGCTTTTTGCGTTGTTAAAATTTTTCATACAACACATCACTTTCAAACCAACAACAGCTCCAATATGGATTGTCCTGATTTATTACATTTCTGGTAGTTCTGTAAACAAATCAGTTCCAAATGTACTTCTTGGCAAGATCTAGGGTCATTCAAAGCGAGAGAAAAAAAGTATCTTGGCTATAAATACTTTTACAGTATGTCAACTTTCTCAGACTTTAATAATAAAAAATAAGCTATTAACTAGCAAGTTCCAGGAAATGCTTAAAAAATCCTTCTACTTCCATATCTTTAGATGAATTTACATAAGTAAATTACAAAAGTTTTAAACACATTTTAATATATTTAACTGAATGGTTAACTTTAGAGTAATCTAAATGATTACAAACATGACAATGATTTGGCATTAATAATTTACACTGCTGATCTGTCATATAATAAATCAGGTATTTTTGTGGCCATTTATGCACACCTGCTCAAAAAGAATAACTTATCCAGCAGAGTAAAATGCACCTGATAATTCAAGCAGCACATTTGGCTTTTAGTGCATTTGCAGTATATTGTGCATTACAAATATCACTGCATCTACTGCAGGTGCTACAAGACATTGAGGCTGAAATCTGCTGCTCTCACTGGTCCGTGTCATTGCACAGAAGTTTATTTAATTAGATTTACAGGTAACAGTTCATTTAAAACAATTTAGTCTTCCCTCTTTAATTACAAGGCGATTAAGTTCCAAATTCACACACAGTTTTTTACTAGGAAATATGAAATTCCCTAGTACAGTGCTTTCAAAGCAGTAATGACAAGAAAGGAAACAATAATTAAAAGTTCTCTGTTGATTTCCCAAGCCTTCTGAACATTTGTCCTTTCCAAAACCTGAACCAAAACAACAAATAAAGTTTTTCAAAGCTTTAGTACTTTAAAAGTAAATTTTAAAACTACAGAAATACATAAAATTTATCTTTTAAAGTCAAAATCCAACTCCCATAAAGTCTTTAAAGTAACATGAGGTCATCCAAACAAATTCCAAACTACAATGAAAAATTAGAGGACAACTTAGATTCTTCATTCTTAAAGCAATATCTCCTGTAGTGGTCTCATGCCATTTCTTTTCTGGAATGGCAGCTAATCAGAAAGGCTCAGATCCAAATCAGGCAACTGCTTCAATTTGGGTATTCAGCAATATGACTTCCTGAGTGGCTTTAATCACCAAACAGTGAGTTTTTTTGGGTGCAGAGTAGCTGGGTTGTGATTTTTTACTGTATTTCTCTAAAGTATTGCTTATATTTTAGCTTTTGGAAACAGTATAAGAAAATCAACCCTCCACATCTATTCAGACCAGAACCAGTAAATAGCAGAGATATGAGAAAGACATGCTCCCAATATTTCTAATAATAAATTTGGATAAATATCAGCTCTTAAAAATATCTGGCTGAAACTCAATGGCAGAAAAAAAGAAGAGCGAAAAATGAATGATGTTGTCTAGTTTTGCCTATGGACAAGTGGGTGAATGGATCTTAAGTCACCTCTGAGTCTAAACCAAACCCTTTCACCTCCACTTTTGATTCTTTTTATTGGAGTTTTCAGTATCTTTCTGATATTTAACACTAACTTAATGAAAACTATGGATCCCTGAGATGTGACATCTGCAGGTGTTGTACCTCACTGGTGCATTCATGCCTCATGCACGAGAAGGAATTCTTTGGAAGAATGTCAGTGTTTAATTGAGGGGTATAATCAAGCCAGATGCCACAGATACTTGATTTATGTGTGCAGCAAAAAAGAAGAAATTAAGTAAATGCCTATTGAAAAAAGCCTCTTTGACCCAATAAATAAGAGTATTTGTACATAAGCACTTTCGTCTATTTAATTTTGCGCTGTTGATGAGGAATTATCTGCTCTTCACTCACACTTATCTAAATCAAATTGCCTGATTTTAAAATGCCTCAAGTTTTTCAACTACTACCACGGACATTTAAGAAAGGAAATAGGTTTTGTAAGAGTGACTCCTATGCCTTCAAGATTTAGTCTCATTTTAGGAGAAGCATTTTAATGAGTTCATTAGCTGAAGCTTAAAAAAAAAATGGATGTTCTGTGCCACTTTTAGGTTGGAAAGACTGTGTTTAATGTAGCTGCTTAACTGTCCATGCTTGTAGCCAAATGATAACAAATAATGATGTGGGAGACCCTGTGGATAACTATGGGTGCAAGACAGAATTGTTAAATTTGGGGGGGAAGTCATTACGAAAACCAAACAGGTATGATGTGGGAGTGACAGTGCACATGCAAGAGAAGGTCATGCATTATCTGTTCCCCTCCTTTTTTTACTCAGTTGGCTGGCTTTTTGCTCTCTGTGGAGGGTGACCACAGACTCATGCAGGCATCATTTTACATTTGGTTCATATTTTTGAGGCCGTCTCTGCAATCACAAGAGGCAAAACCATTTTTTTCTCCTTTTTTTTTTTTTATTTTTTAAATTAATGAAAGCTGAGAATCTCTGTAAGGGGAAAAAAATCTGTAGCACATTGTGCTACTACAGAATCTGGGAATACAGAAGGGCCCAGAGCACAAGCTGCAGCAGAGTCAGCACAACTATTCAATTTTCATAAATAAGTCACCAACAGAAGTGAAAGAATAAAGAGGATCAGACTAAATTACCCTGCTCCTTTTCTCATTCTTAGACTGTTAGGGATTATTCACCATTAGGATGAGGGTGGATGAGAAAAGCTTGACTCTCTCTTCCACGTCATGGCTATTTTTGGCTCAGGAGATACTTGCAGAACTCTCATCTGTATTGGACACCCAAAAAAGAGCATCACAGGACAAGGCCACTGCAGCAATCCAGTCATCGATAACACTTTGCTAAAATGAGAGCTAAACCTATTTGTCAGAGAGATTTGGAGGAAGTTTTCACTGCATGAAAATTTTAAGTGAAAACAGATATAATCTTATTGCAATCAGGTTAATATTGGTTAAGATATATTTCACATTATACTCCAAAACTTTTTTTAGCAGAAAAAGCTACAGATGGGGCACATTTTCCTAAAACAATCCTAAAAGGGTTCCAATCTATCTTACTAAGTTACAGTGAAGCTGATTTTTTGTTTTTTGTTCCAAATACTTATTGTTGATCTTCAATTCTGCCTGCCCACCAACTAAATATAAATAGTTTTAAAAATTGGCTCAGCTAAAAGTAAACATTCAAATACCACAAAGGAGGAGAAGAGTTTGCCCCAGCAGAAACTTTAATGTCAGTGAATCCTTTTCAGGCTAGAACCAGAGAAGAAATCCATGTTATCTCCAGTTTTACAACACGAAGTTGCAACATTTCTGAAGTTAACAGGAGCTTCAGCAATGCTCCTCATACCCTGACCATACCTTTTGCAAACTTGAGTATTGGCTATTAACAGGAAAATCATCCAACAGTGTATTAAATGGGCAGCCATCACATTGGCTGTAATGTCCCGTTTTTCTTTCACAGCGGCTAAACCACCACTTCTTCCGGATAGACCCTAAAACTCCTTCTCAATTTGTATCCAATTCTTTCTTTGCTATACCTTTTCACAGTGAAGATGGGATTATAGTATCATACATCAACTTCCTTTATGCTATTCATCAACTCATGCTCTGTGGAAATGAGAAATTAACTCACTGAAATCAAATTTATTTTAAAGGCATATCCATTAGTTCTGCTGATTTTTCCTGTCAGGAATTCCATCTGGAAATACACTTAGAAAACAACAGCAATTTTTTAGGACTAGTCTGAAACACTATATGATTCAGTGGAAAGGAAACAGAGCTGCTGTGAAGAAAGTTTTGTCTGTTTTTTTGGCAATGACAACATATCTAATCAGCCAAACTTTGACAAAACTATTCTCATATGAATGTCCAAAGTGAAGCTACCCCAAAGTTTCTTTTAGTTCTCGCATACTCCCAAATACCAGTCTTCATGTCTGTTGCTGATTAATACAGTACTTCATTCCAAAATGCAATTATCCCATTGACCTTTTGCCACTGTCAAATGAGCAAGCCTATGGGTCTAAGTTCTATAATCACATTTTTGTCCTAATTGTGTCCTTAATACACACAGGCTTTATACATAGGCTTGGAATCCAGTCTAGATATTGCCTCTTATTAAATTTCAGAGAACTTCCAGTAACAATGTCATTATAGTGAAGAAATGTTCTCATGACACGGCAAAGCCTGGATGAAGAAGCTGTAAAGAATTTTTTTACTGTGCAACCTCTGCCAAAAGCACGCACCAAGAATCCACATCTACACTATTCCTCTCTCCAATTTCACCTTCTTACTCACTTCCTGCAAATATGGGGAGAGGTTTTAATGGGAGATTAAAGAAAAACCTTTTGAGGCTGTAAGGCATGGGTGTATGCAGCCGAAATACTTCTGTACTTACACATCACCTCGCTGTTTCAAAGCCTCATAAAAACAAGTAAAGTGAGAGGAAAACCCAAAGCAGCCCTGTTCTCGGCAGGTGCATTGCAAAGACATAATTTAACTCCAAAATATTTGTGTGATTTAAGCTATCTGTAGTCCTTGGTAAAGTGGGATGTGTGTTTTTTAGAACTGGCATTGTTGTTTTTTGTCATTTTTTAGAACTAAGCATGCAACCATCACACCCAGGGTCTGGTAAATACGACGTCCTAGTTATGGTACCAAACACTTCCTATGCTCTGCACTCACCTGTAAACATTTTTGTAACAGCTTTACTCTGCTTGCGGGCAGAGCACAGGAGGAGCAGCCAGGGAGGGAAGAACTCGAAGTGGCTTGCTAAAATCTCTGCAATTGTTCCAGATAAACTTGTGGAAGTCTGTTCACCCTCGGAAACGTTACATCCCTCATCAACCGAATCCACGAGTATGAAGAGGCTCTGCTGAGGGGGCTTCATTCCCAGGAGAGGGAGTAGAATGCACCTGTGAGAAACAGCAAACAAAAATCGGTATTCTAAATACATTTAACATATAGTTATTCACGGTGAAGCTATGATCAACTTAAAATGCAAAACTAAGTAGTTACCATGGAAAATACTGAAGTGGACTGAACTAACAGAAATACTTTGAACAGGTAGCGATGTAATTCTTGTTTGGGCAACATTACTTTTTCACAAATTTATAATTTATAACAATACTTTAAAACTACGCCACGGTGTTCAAGGTTAATCAGAAGACTTGGAAAAACGTTGCTTCACTAAGAAAGAATCTACTTGGCTTAAAGTTTAATAATTTCACTGCTGTTGTCTCTGCCACAGCTGTTGTCATTGCTTATCCCAAACTAATAGTGAACAACAGTCTGTCACGAAACAAAAGTCTACAATACATGTAAAATACTAAAGCTCAAAGAGTTCAAGTCTGAATGAATAAAATGTTTACAAAGAACAGAATTTCTGCCATACCTTCACAAATAAAATGCAAATTAGTAGCAGACTCAGGCATTTGGTAGTGACTTTGATGTATTAGCTTTTATTTATATTGAAGTTGCCAAGCTTCTATTACTGAAAAAGGACTATCTGCATCCTTGGGATGCTAGGAGCTCTAACACCACATCTGATTGTGTGGCTAAAAATTTCAAATTTGCACCTACTGTTGCTCTCCTTAAGAGTGTTTCTTAAAAATATATCTAACTCTGCATTTACATGTATCTTTAAATAGCTACTACATAACCATCATGCATCTATTCAGTATTTCCATGCTACACTACTATTTTCAAGGAAAATTCATAGTGATTTAGGCCTGTAAGTTTCACTGACTAAATTATCTTTAAATACATTTGGCAAACAAATTTTGACTTTATAGTACAAAGATTTGGAAAATGAAATGAGGTGACAAAAATACATATCTAACAGTTTACTCTCCTGTGTAGATTTGCTATGTGCACATGTCCAGAAGGCACACACATTGTACTTTTTGTTTTACTCAAGTCCATAAGAATCTTTTTTCATTTGTTTTACTGAACAAATTTATCTTCAGAAGACTTTGGTCAACACATTGTCACCTACCAAGCATTCAAATGGGTATACAGGCAAATCTTGCCTGTTAATGGAAGAACACAACCCATTTCAGAAACGATTCCTAAGCCCTGTTAGGGGAAGCTTTGTTATTTTCTGGTTTTCTGACTGAGAAAATGCAAAATAGAAACAGGGGTGCACCCTTCACATCTGACAGCAATAGCAGAGCAGATTAGAGAGAAATGTCCTCAAAGGTATGAAAAGGAAGTACAAAATTCTTGTGTTCTGAAAGCACTCAGCATTAGATGGATTTTAAAATCTTATTGCATCCCCTCCCCCCCCTTTTTTTTTCAGAAGCAGAAGACTACTGAGAATTCTTTTGGTATTTCCCCAGGTAGGTATTCTTTCAGAAGATGTCAGAAGTACAACTAAAATCACTGTTCACTAAGCTGGGAAGTTAAGCAGCTACCGATTTACAGAACAGGAAATTAAAGTAGCCATAAGGTTAAAATTACTCTCCTAAGTGATGCCAATCCCACAATGAAAGGAGGCAGTTGGAAATGACCACATTTTCCACCCTTCCCCCACCCCAATTCTGCCTTGTCCTCTCAGCTATTTATGTCAAGCCATTTTCCCAGTAACATTTGTTTTTCTATCAAAATTAATTTTCTTCTCACATAGTTCCCTATATAAAATTACTTTTCCAGAATGAATGTTACTATGATATGAAGAAATGGTATCTTGAAATCTCACTTAAAATCTGTGTGACCCTCACAAAATGCCTATAAAGTATCTTAGGAGCATCTGAAAACATTCTTGTGTCAGTATTTACCTGTTGGGAACATCACTGAGAAAAGGTAACTGATGTTTGGGAAGGAGTCTCAAATCACCCTGCTGAATTCCTGCAGTCCATAGCAGTGGGATGTCAAGAGTCAAATCAAAAGGCTCACCCTGCCTCTAAACAAGGTTGGAAGCAGATTTCTAAGGAATAATGTAAGCACTGGGCAAGCACGAAACCACATCTTCCCAGCACTCTCAGCAATCAGTGCTTCCAGGGAGTTTCTGAGCCAGAGATTCAGTTTTTGCATTTAGCATCCCTTAACACTTCCAAGGTTTGTCCAAGTCTTCTATGAACTGATTTAAGACTCCGGCGCCCACAACATCCTGCAGCTTAGCTACACACTGCATGAAGTAACACTCCCTTTTGCAATTTAAAGCCCAAAAAGTCCTCGTTTCATTTGATATCCTTCAGCTTCTGTACTAAAAGGGCAGTGAGCAGTAATGTCATATTCCCCCTCTCTATGACATTTGTACCACAGCCTCTCTGAGTTGTTTCTTTCCAGGCAGAAGAGTCTTAGGATATGGATGGTGCTCCATAAAATGCTGTTGCACTGGCTGTTGCACTGACCCTTGTCTCCCCGTGCTTTGCTTTTTTTCATTTCGTAATATATTTCTGAATCTTAATATAATTTAAATTCCACTATGAAAAATATATGCATATATATATATATTTTCACATAAGAAATGAGGCACAATGACTTTTCCCAGTTTATAGCAATATTAATAAACGTGTGACATTGACAAGACACTGATTGGACTTTCTCTTTAAGTGCCTTTTGAAACTGTTGGATAAACGTGTGTTCTTCCTAGACACTTCATATCACAAGTTCAGAGTGGATGCCAAGGAACATAATAAGTGAAACTTTTCAGTAAGTGCTGTGCTAATTTGCCAGAAGTCACATTATGTGACAGCCAGGAGATCAGGCCTGACAGCCCAAGGTTATGAAAAGCAGGTCCTGCTTGACCAACCTGATATCCTTCTGTGACAGGGTGACCCGCTTAGAGGATGAGGGAAAGTCTGTGGGTGTTGCTTATCCACACTTCAGTAAAGCCTCTGCCACTGTTTCCCACATCATTCTCCTGGAGCAACTGGCTGGATGGTCAAGTCCAAAGAGATGTGGTGAATGGAGTTAAACCAGCTGGTGGGCAGGTATAAATGGTGTTCCCCCAGGCTCAGTACTGGGGCCAGTCCTGTTTAGTATCTTCACTGATGATCTGGACGAGAGCACCGAGGGCACCCTCAGTCAGTCAGCCTCTTCTCCCAAGATATGTTTTAGTGATGGACTTGGCAGTGCTGAGTTAACAGCTGGACTCTGTGATCTCAAAGGTCTTTTCCAACCCTAAAAAATTCTATGATTCTTTGCTTACCCCTATAACCTGACTTAGTAATTCCACTCCCCTATTTCTGGCTTACATAGGAAAATAATATAAATCAACACGGAATTAACAATGTCTTAAAGTACTTCCCTCAAGGGTGATTCATCTACAGATTGTTGTAACAGATTGCTTAATGTGCAGAGTGCCTCTCAAAGGATTAGAAGTTGATTTTCTTTACCTTCTGAAAGGGTAACAGCTTTATCTTTATAACTTTTATATCCAATACAGATATAAAAGTGGTTATCGTTAAAAACAACAAAATTAACTAGTCAGTAAAAATACAAAATCTCCAGAGAAAACAGCACAATTAGGTATTTTAAATGATGGAATTCATTTTAGTGGCAATATAATGACTTACTTATGCAGAGCAAAGATGTTTTACATGCTCTGCAGCAAATAAGAATTCCTCAGAACAATGAGCCATCCCACAGAATTCTTCAGGATTGCTACTGAGTTGACTGAACCCATGCAAACATGATTTTCCACACATGGAAGGAATATACACAGGCTATGCTGCAGTTCTGCTTGAGATTTTTAGACTGGATCCACACAAACACGAAGATACAACAGAAAAAAGTAGAAAGATAGCAGTGCTGTCCACAAAGGCTGAAAAGAGCCTCAGTGGAATGCACATACTTGCTTTTAAAAGGAAAAAAGAAAGAAAGAAAAAAGCAAACACATACATGCCAAATAGCAATTAACGAGTGGCTCTAGGAGCAAAAGAAATTATAAATCCTAGTTTCTCATGAATGCGTTCCTCATATTTGGCTGCCACTGGAGTATAGGAAATTTGGTTATGCCCCCACTTGAACTGTCTGATGGTTGATAGAGGGTGAACATAGCTTATCCCTAAAAGGGCTTCCTTTTCTCTACCCAGCTGCTGGCATTTACTGCTGACAAACACACAGAACAAATGTTCAAAACTTATCTCCTAAGCAGGCAACAAGCAGCAAGGGAAAAAAATTAAAGAAAAACATAATCAATCCCCAATTTGTCAAACTCCAAGTGCTGCTACTTTTAGGAAAACATGAAATACTTCAAATTTCATGATGGAAATTACTTATTTGGAAATCTGCTTTGCTGCTACTCCTGAGCTCTTATGTTTCTTTTTCTAATCAGTGTAACAATGCTTTAACAAACTGCCTTTTGAGTCACCTTCTTGCCACTAGGTTATAGTTCAGGACTTGTATTCCACTTACAGCTGCCAATGGCAAGAACCACCATTCCAGAGGTCTGGACTGGGAATTTACAAACGCTGCTCTTTCCAAAGAAAGTTTGTAAAGAAGCAGACAACATCATTATTCCACACAGTCTCCTGCTTTTTCACAAGTGCTTCTACACCAGATTCCTTGAGGAAATTCACCAGCTATTTGTCATATTTGTAATAACCTCTTTCCCCTCTTCCTTCTGTAATTAGTAAGGAAGTTAACATTTCCTCCTCATTTTAAACTAGGAGTGGCCTCCAAACATTTTTCTTCGGAGGAAATAATCTCTGTAAACTTCAGCTAGGGAAGCAGCTTCAGGATTAATTCTGGAAGTGGGCACACCCCCTGCATTCCCTCCAAAGCTGGAATGTGACACTGATTTTACATCTCTCACTGGAAATGCTGCATGTTAAAAGACACCACTACAGGACGTGAACACAGAAAAAGCAAGTTAAACATCTCAAATTGATTTTTAAAAATGATGCTAAATGCTTCAAGTGGTTTTACTGCTGTCAGGTAAGGTTGTCCTTAAGCTTGACTTTAGCTCATCTGCTTCTTTCTGTTTTGGGGAGTTCTAAAATGTTAAAAATTGGCATTCTCCTGTTTGAGTTCACCAGCACCTCTCTGCCAAGATGCCCCTAGACCATATCTTACCCAAAGACTATTTGCATTTCAAAGAGGAAAGCAATATTCAGGTGAGACAGTTCACATGTAATATTTACAATTAAGTTAATATTAACACCACTATTCTGAGTCACAAGAAACAGTAGCAGGTGATCACACGGAATAACAGAAAACAGCTGCAAACTCCATGAGGACTCTAATTCCTTGAAACTGAAGCAATTCCTTTAGGACTGTAAACATATGCTGAAAAAAAATGTATTTGTAAGACCTACATTTGGTGACTACCAGCAAATGTACTACCACCCACTGCTATCAGCAATCAAAGTTACACTGGGTTTTACCTGATTATTATATTTGCAAAAATTTGCCAAAAACCCCTCATAAAACGTTCACCTTATGTGACACAGACAACAAAGTGCTGTCCTCCATATGAGATGTAGATACCTGGTAGAGTTTACAAGGAAACTGCTCATTTGATCTAAAGAATTATTGAAGATTAAATGGAGAAGTATACCTATATATATCGGATGGATATCTTTGTATGCATATATATTTATACATAGAGAGTTTAACTACCTCTAGTGTTTAAAAAAAATAGACAATTCTTCAGACACTTGTCTCAATCTTCAGAAAAGCAAACAAGCATCTTCCTTCTTACAAGTGCTTTACAACATGATATATCACAGCCCTTTACCATGTAATTTTTAAGATACTTATTTCCCTTTAAATTGTACCTGAAAATAGAGAAAACAAAGTACATGGTGAGACTGTAAATAAGCCATGTTGTAGTAGTTTTTGCCAGCAACATAAGATGCAGAGGGATTTTTGCCTAAAAATCACACACTGAGACCTAACAAAGATCCTAACCACTAAGAGGAAACCTGATGCTGCCTCTTCCAGCTCTAAATCAGGTGTAGCAGAAGCTTCCCCAGCCCACTGCTGGGGGGACAGGCAGGGAAGCAGGAGACTCTCTAGGGCAGTGAAGAGCTGGAGGTGCTGCATGACAGGGAAAGGGAAAGGAATTGTTAAACAGGCTCTACTGAGGGGAGCTCAGGCCATTACAGGATACTTGAGGACAGAGACGCCCAAGGGCACAAATCTATACCCAACAGGGTTTTCACTACTTCCACTGTTCATGGAATAAACTTAAAAACTTTAAAATGCCTAAGAATAGAAAACAAAAATGCAAAACTCGAGATTTTTAAAAATCATCCGTATTTGAAAAACTCTAACAAGTGAGAACAAATACACCACCTTCCTCTTCATGAGTTTAGAGACACATATTCATTTGTATATTGTAATAATCCACGGGCTGGTTAGCAGGGAGTATAATCCATTAAAGCTGTCTGTCCACACCACCCCCAGTTCCCAATTTGCATTTAAAAGCATGGAGCCAGTGAAGATAAAGCTGTTAAAGACTGTAGAAGCTTCAGGAAAGACAGACTTAGACTAATAGCTGCATTTTTCTCTTTTGTTTTCCAAACTGCATACGGGGCACAGGTCGCAATAAAAGATGAAAAGGTAAATTTAACTTCTAATAAAATTGACAATTCCTGTTATTCAGCTATGAAATATTACCCTCTTTCAGCAGCTGTATTCACACAGAAAGAAAAACCAGAGCATCTTTACAAATTGTTTATAGCACTGCTTGTAGAGGAGTGAGTTTTATTTTGTCCTATGACAAGGCATTTACGTCTTATGGATGACTTACAGTAAACAGTTTGTTTACCTGCCTTATAACGCATTCTGGCTAATGATTAAAAGGGAAACTAATTATCAAGCCCAAGAGTTGCTTTCTGTACAGTATCGCCCCTATTCTCGGCACTATATACATTTGTAACACAGGCCTTTGCTTCTTACTAATCGCCCAGCTGCTCAGACTGGTAATAACATCCTAAGAAACACCACAGAGGGCCTTTAACTAACTGGGAATATTTAAGAAATACAAGGGCTGTGAAGCACAGAACCATTTTACACTTAGAAAAGCTGCGAAACAGAACATAAGGCAAAAGTGAAGTAACGCAGTTTGATGTGTGCACACCTGTGTGTACACACCAGATCTGATCAGGTTATTGAGGGGCTTGTTCTGTAATTTTTCAAAATGATAAAGTGTATTGCAACTGATTGTGATTTTCTGACAAAGCGCAATATTGGAATTAAGACACACTCATGGGCTACAGTGTAATGTAAATTATTGTTTCTAGTAAATTATTTATTTGCAGGTTGCAAAGGACAACAAATTGGCTCTAACAATTCTACCCAACCACACTTAATCTTATGAAGGATGAGGCAGAAAGCAGAAAGAAAAGAAAAGCCCACCCTGAGAATCACCTATTGGGAAAGGTGAAGCACACAGATGTAAATCAAGGGTCTGGCCTTTTCAGAAGTGGTGAATTAGAAACAGCAGGCAAGTCTTGTGCAACTCAATACCTGATTTTGCAATGTCTTGTAGCAACCTGGATTTTATCTGCAATTGTAAGGCAGACTTGTAGCCCCACCAGGAAAGCACAAAAGCCACCTCCAGGGCATCAGGCCAGACAAAAGCAGAGTTTATCGCCGAACCAGAGCCACTGGTCACACAGAAACAGGCCATACTGGACCCTGAGTATTGATTAGAGACCTCCTACAGTCTCATACAAACACGTCGGTGATTTCTGGCTATAAAGCACTGCCCGCAGATCTACTGGTGAGATTTACTTGAAACCTCAGAAAACAGAAGCCTTAAGAGCAAATATTTTGGTGTAACAGTTGGACTGCCCAGAACAGTTTGCAAACAACTTGGCTATTATAAAGGATGGACTACTGTGGCTGAAAACCATTCACAACTGCTACCATGACCAGGTCGACTGACTACCTTTTAAACGGAACATACTTGCTAAACATACTAAACAAACGTATGTGCTAACATATGCAATATGTTCTAAACTACTCCAAGTCTAACATACAAAATTCTGTGTTCCCAAAGGTTAAGAGGAGGAGAGCACAGGAGACAATACAAACATTTTTGCCAATCACGTAATATAAAAAAGCAATGTATTCTACACAAACTCTCACAGGTCTGTTTTACAGTGATGGAGAGGTCACCTAGTCCACTTCCCCGCCTACACCTAGATTGGCTCTACATCTGTCATCCCTGAGAGATACAAGTCCAGGCATTCATAAAGACTTCCACTGATCAATAGTGTTTCCCTAAGCAATCCATTCCAGCGCTTCAATATGCTTGTAACTGGGAAGTTTCCCAATTTTACGTGTTTTCCTGCAATTCAAACTTGTACTTCTTGCCCTATAACTTGTCCCACGGGTAACACAAGGGTCATTACAAGGAAGCCTGTAGTATCCAAAATTTATAACCATTTCCCTCCACTCAGTCAGCTGATGGCATTAAGGAACAGCCTGAGAAAAGACAGACCTCTGTGAAACCACCACTTCTGTGTCAGTTTGAAAGTGAGCTAGGATAATTAAGTTCAGTTACTCATCTCTTAATGCACATAGCCAAATATAGTTCTACCTTGCACACAGCCTGTTTGCATGAGTCTAATGTCAGCAAAGCCTTCTTGGAGTCAAGATGACATTATGGTTATCCCTTAGCCATAAGTACTGTGACTCTTACAAACAAGTTAGATTAAATTTATCAAAACCAAGCCATGTCATACCCTGGTAGTTGTTTTTCAACTCTTTGTTATCTTCCAGCTGCTTGCAAATAGTTTGGCTGATTATTTGTCCTGGCATTTTTCATTTCAATTGACAGGCTTCTAGTTCCCCACGTCTTTTTTGTCCCTTTTTAAAGCAAGGCACTAAATATGCAACTTCTTTCAAGTCTGAATTTTCAGCCATCCTGATAAAGATAACTTGTCCTTTGAAGACAATCAGTAACAGTTTGAAAACATCTCACCTATTCTATTGGGTTTCTCTTTGTTTGTTTTGGGTTTTTTGTCTAGGCTATGTTTTTCTTTACTCTTCCCTCTTTCTTGCTGGTTTTAACTATGTTAGCTGACTGCAAAATGACTGTTTTTTAAGAAAGGGCAACATACACAAGCACTGAACACTTCAGCTTTCCCACTGCCAACAGTTTTTCCCTCCCTAATGAATAGCAAACCAACACTTGGTGGACATTGCCTTCTTTCTGCTAAAGCAGGTATGGAGCTATTTCTTATTACCGAACAAAACACATCTCACGGGAAACATGATTAATGCCCCCTAAACTTTCAGTCTTGCCCTCATTTTTACATGAGACTTTCACTTTCACATTTAGTAGCTGCTCTACTTGCTTTCTGCAGTCTTCCTGCTCACGTTTCACACATGAACAAAAAGGAGCTCAGTTTCACTGAACTGGACATTTAATACACTGTTTTGAGACCTCGGCGTTCATTTCAGTTAATTCCTTTCATTATAGTTGTCTTCATGAGATCTTACTCACAAATTACCCGAGGTCACCAGTATCTCCAGGCCCACCGATTTTAGTTTGTCCTTCTTTCTCCTCCCCTTCTATAAGAAGAATCACAGAATCATTTAGGTTGGAGAAAACCTTTAAGACTGAGTCCAACCATTAACCCAACACATTTAAGATCATTTCATAGTCATTGTCTCCAAAAGACTTCTTTGATTTTCTCAGCTGACTTTTTCCAATCTGATTGAAGCAAACTTATGTCTTCCCACTAGCTATTTTCTCCTCTTTGACATCAGTAGTATGGTCACTGGTAGACTCCTGCTTCTATCTTGCTTTCCCAGTTGATGCTTATCTCCTGTTTGTTTTGTTATTCAAAGTTTTCAACGAGGTAGACATTATCATCTAAATTCTACGCTTTGGATAATTTCATTTGATAGCTTAAAGCAGCTTAGTTTACTTGAGCTTGCAGATTTGGTGAAGTAAAACACTTGTGTTTTAGGGAAGACACGGTTTAGAGGTGTGGGAATTTCTCTTAGTTACCAACTACTACACTTGGACAAAGTAGGTAAACTTTTAGGTACACAAGATGGTCCGATAGGTAGTTGGTGCATAGTTTTATTTACAGTCCATGAAAGATAACACTTAACAGCAAACTAAGTAGAAATCCCATGTTAAACTATCACCACGTATGGTATATATGTTTATATATTTTTTGTTTATATATGTTTATATATTTTTATAATTTTATATATATATTTTTTAATCACAGATTTTTCAGTGGTTTTAATTTCTTTAGCTTATTCTAGAAAACAAGCAAGTACATTATGTACAAAGCAAACTACTTTTTTTTAAACATACCAGTTAAACAAGATATCCTGACAGATCTTTTAGAGCATTTAACTCAATCTTGAGTGCATACTAATATTTCCAGTTCTGCTTGTTCACCCTTACCTTTTTTCCATTTGTATGAAAACACCTAAGGCATTTGATTACTCACTAACTTATCTTCTTCTTTGTCCATCCCATGACCTATATGACTAACCCTATTTTCCCTCCTCCTCCACCCCCAGTTTCTGAGCTGTTTGTTTAAGCTGCTGTTATTTATATTTACACCTCGAATTTTCCATTCACCAGGTGTTGTTTCAGAGCTCTTTTAACAGGGTCAAAATCAATGCTTTTCTTTCTATTAAGCATCAATTAAGTTTTCACTATTGGTTTCCACCTCATTCCTTGAAAAAAAAAGGTGCCATGGAAAGTACAAATTACATCAAGTATGAGATGAAAGCATCAAATCAGACTCATTGAAAACTATTATTAGTAGAAATGAGAGAATTGCCTATACTGTATCTTATTTTCCATTCTTGTAAAGTTCAGATAATAACTTCATAATATTCAAGAATATGTGGTTGAAATGCAACATACCACAATAAGAAAACTACCAAGTTTATATATGCAAAGAATGTATTAAAATTACAAAATTAGCTTTAAATCATTTATGAAACCAAAGGTTTCACCATGTGAAATATATATACATAGTCTTTTCAGCTTTCCTTAGTAACTACCTGATTCCTTAGTCATATAAAAAATATTTCTTTGTTAAACAAAAATGTAGCTGCTTCTATGAGCAGTGTTATCTGAACACATTAGTACACAACTGAATTGAAATTCTTGTAGTTTTACAGGCATTTGAATTTGTAGGTATTATCCTATGTTTTGGAGATAGACAAAGATCCATTTCTTTTCTCTGTCTCGATTTGTACAGCACATAAACACAACATGGAACAGATACTGCTTTCCAGGTACATGATTGTATTTGCTGACATGAGAGAAACGCTAACCAGAAAATGAAACAAAAAACCCCCACCCAGATGAGACAGGTGGAAAACTGCACTGAATACACTCATTTGTGTGGCTTTTGTCAGGCTATATGGTAGTTTACTGTCTGGCCAACCCTATGTTCACTTATTCCATGACCATATAACAGAATACAGTAGATTAATACACACGATGCAAAAGTCACCATTATTACTGCAGTTCAGTCTGACAATCCTCAAATTAATTAGATTTTTCCTATGCATCTGATTCCAAATGGAATAAAACCCAACATTACTGATTGAGAAGGAGGAAGAAGAGGTGCTGCAGTAGTTGTTCCCTCAGAATTGGGGATTCCTGAATTGCCTGCCCGGAAGAACCCCGCTAAACAACAGTAGGCATTTTGAAATCTTGATCAATGCCTAACCAAATTGCTCTATACCTGCCTATCTCATTTCCTGCACATCATCATAAAGCACCCCACACTTCAGCTCTTGAACTGATTGCAGGATTACACTGTCCAATCTCATCTTGAGAGAATCCTCTGCACAAATACCAGATGAAAAGCTGTTAAGATATTACCTTCCTAGTCAAGCACTCGAGACAAGTTTCCCTACTATGTTTGTGTTACCACGTATCTTTTTCCATCTTATTTTGTCAAGAAAAACGGACTATCCTAACCTTTAACTGCACTATCTTAGTTGAAGAGGCAACAGATGGAGCAGCTCTCCTGTGTCCCACTCAAAATTATTCTCCCATACTCCCCAAAGCAGAATCCACAGCATATGTTCCTCATGCATCACTCTGGGGCCGTATTAGTCATTTTGTGGTTTGGTTTTTTAGCCCCCCAGCCCCAAGCTGATATAATTTCTCTGTTTTGACTGTAAATCTCCAGCTGATCCTTTCTGCATCTTCTCCATAACTTACTTTCAAAAAAGACTGTTAGGTTAGCACCATGTGAACCTGATTCCATTACCCTATACCAGTGATGCATTTAGCTTTGGAACTGATTCTACAGTTTCATGTTTAGTAAGATCTGTTTTTAGCCTTACTAGAACAAGCGACAAACCACATCTTCCTCTCCCTTCCCCCCACAATTTATACAGAAAATATTTACTGTGGATGACAACTTTATCATACTTCAAAATAGACAAAAGTACTAAAGAAAAAAGTATGGACACACAGAATGATTTGTGGTGTTGTGCTGTTGACTGATGAAGTTTCCATCTGTTACGACTGGGCAGAGTCGGTACTCCTTTGCTAATTTACAGTAATCCAAAATCAGACAGGGCACAGTTTCTCTCATCAAACGGATCAGATGCACTTTACCTATTAACAGAGCTTTTTTCCAGTGTCCTGCTGAATGCTACTCCAGGAAAGTGTAGAAAAGGGATAGACAGCTTAGTGATTGTATCATGTTCACTATTGTTGCAGAAGAGCCAATGTAGTTAAACTGAGACTTGTTAATTAACTGCTCTAAGATGGAAATCATGCTGTAATCCCATTCTTAACAATTTTTCCTCATGAGGTTCATTCCTACTTTCCGGTTAATGTCATCTCTATACTGCTGGTGTTTTCCTTAACCAACCTAGAACTTCTGAAGTTTTCTGTTTCCTAGAGGACAACTCCATGACACTGCAAAAAACCTTAAATATGATGCCACCCTGCCCCCTTGCCTTCTCTTGGGTACTAAGATACCATGGATCTTTAGCACACCGTCTTGCATCTGTGCAGCCAGATGCCCATCTCCCCTTCTTCACACAACCACCAGTATTACTGACTCTTCTTAGTACATGACAAAGAAAAAAACCCAAGGGAAAGACACCGTTTATGGTCCGTATAATCCACTCACATATGATCCTTTATTCCCATTCTTTCTCAATTTAAACAACAGCATCCACACCTGAGCCAGAAAGTCTGATGGCCTATCTACAAGACTTTTTGGTCTTTGTATGAAGGTATCTCCAAACATGCAGCATAGAGGGCTTTGACTGCAATTGGTTTGCCCCTTTCACTTCATCAGTTATGTAAATGTCCCCAGTTGCCTTCTTCTCATTATCTCATTTTCAGTTCTTCTTTCATGCTCTCATCACACTTTGATGTCATCAGCATGCCAGGAACCTACCCACCTCCATTCTTTGCAGCACCTCCTCTGCAATACCTTTGAACACCTACATACAACTCAACCCTTGTGTCAACATAATTATTTTCTTGCCTTTTTTGCCCAATTATTTGTTTTTGAGCAGTAATTCTTCAATCATGAAGCATCTTTGCATTAACTATTCAAAACATTCCTGCTCCTAAACAAAGACAGAAGATTTCTCACCATTCCCAGTGTATTGTAGACATCATCACACAGAAGAAACTGAAACCTCTTCAAGTCATTGCTTCACTAACATTTTCGGGAGGCAGTATTTCAATACTATCTTCTCCCAATATATAAGACACACTAAGTTCTTTCTACTTCACAATCTGCCAAATCCTTTTCATTTTTTCATTGAAAAAGAAGAAAGAAAAAGAAACTTAAACCCTTGCACAAGCTATGAACATGTGCATAGAAAACTGAAGGGAAGGGAAATAATTAACAAGTAAGAATTGCTACGAAGGTCCATCTAACTAAACAGCTTATAGGAAAACCTGTAAGGTTTAAGCCTGAGCCTCATTGATTAAAGGCAAAATGTTAATGCCTATAGAAGTAGAAGACAAAAAGGTCTATGTAAGTTGTCATTATTAAAATGCCTTAGGGAAACTTTCTTATGGTAATTTAATCTGAAAAGGTTAAAACCTTAAGTGGTATTATGTTCAGTCTGTAGGCTGTGCTTCCATACAATGAAAGAGGAACATACAACTTGCTCTTGCAGAAACACTAACTGCTGCTATGTGACCCGTTAACTCCACAGATTTAAAGGAAAAGCCTAAAGAGAAACATGCCACAAAGTACTTAAGCTTCAGGCAATGCTCAGCTTTCTAACAGTCTGGAGAACACCAGAACACAGAGTTTTCTATGAAATCCAGCATCAGTTAAAAGTCGAAAGCCCCAGTGACTACACATTATGTGTAAATACTCAGAATCAGAAGCTCCAGGAGAGTCAAGATGCTCTCACAAGACTGAATTTACCTTCTGCAACTCCACTTTCATTGAGTTGGAAATGTAGGCTGAGTTGGCAGATTCTTTTTAATCCCTTTTGTATACTCTTACAGAAATAGTTTTTCATCTCACCCATGAATTGGTATAATTTTCAGTTGGTGTCCTGCCAACTGAGTATAAAATAAATCATAAAAAAAATAAAACAACTTGCTTTTAACTGAAATGAGATGGTTTTTAACTGAAAATCGTTATGACTCCTACTAAAAGGAGAATTCAATCTTGTACCAGATCAGGCTCCTCTGAGCTAGGATCCAAATAGCTTCAGGATTCTAGTCAAGTATAACTGAAAGATGTAGGAATAGAAAAAATTCTGGGAAAGTACAGAAGTAGAATGTTGCCTATTTACACATCTAAAACATTGGTTTCCTTTAAATATGGAAAACATTTTCTTAGCTAAGGGACTTTTTTACATCACATTCTCAGGTGTGACCTCTGAGGAAAGTAACAAGTTGGAATTATTTAATTTCAAGATGAGATGAAAGAGAATAAAGCCATATTCAAACATGTAAAAGGCTGTCCCAAAAAGGAAAGAAAGACTCTATTCTCCATGACTCTGCAGAGCACCGTAAGTACTAACAATTTCAGATTATAGCAGGAAAAAAAACCTCAGGTTAGACATATGGATTTTTTTTCCCATAAGAATTGTGAGGCGTAAGAGCAGAGGTTTTGCGCATCTCTCAAAACCAGACCCAGTTTCTCCTGCCTGGGGAAGGAGATGCTGGACTTGATTTTTCTGAGGTCCCCTTCCAACCTTCTCAAAGTTCAAATCAGTCACTTGCACATTTGAACTTTACATGTGGTAAATGAATAAACACACTGGAGGTTTAACAACTTTCTTCTTTAGAGGGTCTTGTAAATTAATTTATTATGCATTCAGATCTTTCTTTGCATGACATGGGATACAGTTAGTCCTTGGCTTTGTTTCTACCATTTGGAGCTCTACAACATTAGGAGACTTGGACAAGATCTATATTCACACCTTCCCTGTAAACACTGCAAAGCTACAACTACCAAGACTGCACTGGAGCTGTGGAAGCAGAGGGAAAGGCTCTGTAGCAGCCCTTTGAGATTAGAGAAAAGATGTAGATCACTTCCAGACAGTCTGAGAAAAACTGAGACATTTATTACCTATAAAAGATTAATACTGAATTACTGTCTTATAGAGTAAATTGAGAGAAATCCCAACAGCTTTGAAGTTTCCAGTAGCTCAAGTTGAGGCATCTCTATGTCCAACATGCTGCCTCTCTCTGTTATCTTTTCAGTGGTCTCAGAACCTGGGTGCTGCAAACTGCAGCAGAAAGTCGTACGGTGGTTAATTCACTAGCAAAGAAAACTCAAAGTTCGTAGGGTAAAATATCAAAACCCCATTAAACTCAGGATACTCTAAGTCATCTCAAATTTACTCCAAAACACACTGAAGGTTTTTCAATTAAGAATAAGCTACTCCAAAACGGCGAAAAGCTCACTAGTTAATAAAGCCCACACAATCCATTATCATTTTAATTATATCACTGACTTCAAAGATGGCACAAGGAGTTCTAAAAAAAAACCAGCTTCTTCACACTTCATCTGTTATCATATACAACTCAATGTCTAAACCTGTTCCTTCATCTACACCTAAGAAACAGCAAGAAAAATGGCATTTCAATACTGCAGATTGCAAGTCCCAGGACAAGTCACGTAACATTTGGTGAACAAACCTGTGTTTTTCTACATTGCCACACAAACAATCCAGAACTTGAATTAAAACTTGTTTCCCCATATCACTTAGAGAAGAGTAAAAGCTCTATCACCTACAGTTTGCAACTTTCTGGCAATACACAACTCTTGGGGGAAACAAGGAAGGAAAAAAAATAACTCAGTAGCATGGAAAGCCAATACAGGTGAAGGGCTGGGAGGAAGGAAATGCTTTTTAGCACTGGCTGACACTCACAGGTTTTTACTCTGAATTCTGCTGTTCATGAGGTTTCAGTCATATTGCCAAAGACAAAACACCAAACAGGCAGAAGTAACTTTACATAAGATAACAGCTATTGGCACAAGAGTTGTTGCACTTTAACGCTATCCAAATGAGTGACTCATACAAGGCTTTCAAATTTAATCAACATAAACCCCTGCTTCAAACTTGCAGTCAGCAGAAAACCTTACATGACCTCTCACACTTTTTACAATCAAGCCTACAGATACTTGTATGTTCTAGAGAACTGTAAAACTGTTTTGCTTTCTGTATCACTCTAACGTTGTTGGTCACGTTCCACTACAAGGCAAATCCGCTGTCCATGCAGACATAGGAGCTACATCACAGACACATAGTTCAGCTTCACAGAGCACTGAAGTGCGAAGAAACTGCAACATCAAAAAATCCTTTACTGCCATTAATTTAAACTTTTGGTGTGGATGCCTCTTGTCACCTTGCCCAGTTTGGTTAATTCTCTGGGGCTTCCCTTTCCAAATACGAGCAGGAAAGATTGGTAGTTAGAAATAGAAGAAAAGCTTCACATTGAATTTTGCATTAGCATGCACAAAACCTGGTGTCCTTTCTGAAACAACAAAAAGAAAAGGCACAGCTTCCCTATATTCATTTTGGTAAAGAGGATGAACCATCAGTTGAGAAAACTTCTATGAAGTTCTTAAGTAATCACGGATTTGTTCCGCAGCTCTTTCTGTTTGTTTTGTGGTTTTATTTCTTTTAAATTTTTCATTTCTTGGGTCTCTACTGATCAGGGACATCTACTTGCATGGGAATGCAAATAAGTGGAAATCTGAATTCACAGCTTCATTTTTCCTCCAATAAAAATCACTTTGATCAGACCCTCTTCCATAAAGGCAATTGTATCAGAAATACTTTGGTAACAAAATTTTAGGATACTACACAAGCAAAAAAACACTTGAAAATCACTGAACCAAATTCAGTATCTGAGATGTATGTGCAAAGTCTTACAAGATTTGAAGTTTCCTGAAACGACGTGCAAGAAAATGGAAAGAAACTTCACCTGCGAGTGAGAGCAAAGCTGCTCCATCTGCACCAACCTGGCTGGGAGATGTGGAAATTCACCTTTTTTTTTGGTGATTTATTAATTTCAGCAATACACCCAAGCAAAATTCAAATTTTGCTTTAAGTTTGCAGTAGATCAACACACACTGAAGGCGAGTTTAGTGCAAATTTAAAACCATGTTATTTAACAGACATATTCCATCTCTAAATTATCTAAACTGACCCAGGAGCTCTTGTCATGGATCTTTCAAACTCAAGAGCAATGCCTCCAAAACAAACCAGCTCTGCAGGATAAACTATGCCCACACTTTCAGTAAAAGCCACTTTCTGGGCTGGGAATCAACCAAGCTCTGCCTTCCATCAATAATCAGAACTGCAGCACAACACATGGGAATTCTATGCCTTTCCCTACTGTCTGAAGATGTTTAATGTCACCTCCTCTGTCTGAAAAACATAAACCAGGAACATAAGGGAAATGCCTTTCTACAGCCTAGTTTACACAAATTTCAGTATTATCCATGGTTTATATCAGAATTCCTCAGGTCCTCACGGCCTTGGATAACTGGTATCTGCCTGTATTCCCACCAATCACTGGAAATATAAACTTGCTGCAGCAAAACCAAAACAACCCTAGAGATAGTATTGTAAAATTTGGGTTATTAATTTTTCTATATGAATCGGGAAAAAGAGTCTAGTGGATCTTTTGAATTAAATTCTCTCCATTTAACACATCATTTCTTTAGGAGTTTGTAACAGTCTTTGGCTTCCCTTCTGCTTCACTTTCACCTCAAACGTGAATATGAGGCTTCAGTATCCTCCCTTAAATTTAGGACTCCTTTCTGCTCCAGTACTGTGTGACTGAGAAAAGAAGTGCCTCAGAAGCAGCACCATAAGTAGCTGTTCTTTCTCTCAGCTGTCAGTGCAGCAATAAATACTTCTTAAATAGATTTGTAAAGTTCAGCCCTTCCAGTTCTTCAAATCTGCAACATCTGCCCCTGAAAGAATTTTTAGGGCACATTAAGTTTATAAATGCATAAGAAATTTTTAAGATAAGACATTTAAACAGGAGGAGAACATCTTAACTCTCCAGGTCATCGCTTGCACATGCATCACTATGACCATCAGGATTGCTAAAAATCTCTTTAAAAACAGTCTTCAGGAAAAGATTTCATTATTTTAGCTAACAAACTTTGTATTGTTTAGAAATTAGAATGTCACAAAACATTAAAAAGCTTTTCTTTCTCACTATTTCCAGGACAATTAGCACAAAAATAGAGTGGTGTAATCTTGTTTAGCACTTATGAAGAGAAGTCTTTCCATTTTAGGCCATGAATAGATGGTTGGGTCTGGAGCAGCTGCGAAAAGCAGAGCAAAAATCTGACAGCGCCTTTAAAGAAAAATCTTTCCCCTCTTATACTGAATAAACCAAAATAAGGTAAAATCGATGGAGCATTGAGACAAGAGCTTTATGCCGTTTCAGTGCCTTTACACAAAGCAAGAGGCAATCAGCTGACTGTTAAGTCTTCCTAGAACTCATTTCACGTTACAACAACTTTCACTCAACATAAACTATATATAAACGCATCAGAGCAGAAGACTAAAGTGCTCAGTGGTAAGTCTTAGAAACCGTGAAACATCTTAACTTATATTTTTGTTCAATATTTATTGCATGCTTTATATATTAACAAAACTTCAGTTAACAAATGAAGGACGCATTTGATGGTGGGAAGGGGGTTGCCAAGTTCCTCTTGTTTGTGGACAAGAGATTGTATCATCCAGCAGAACGAGCTCGCCGTACTGCTGTCAACAGCCACCTCCTGGTCCCCTGCCACAGTGCTGAAAACTTATATTCCCAGTACAGCACCTCGTCTCTAACACCTCATCTCCCTTAAATCTGAAATATGAGAATGAAAACCATCTACCACAGCTGCTTTTGGGAGCAGGAGATCAGGGTAAGTGGGCAGCAAGGGAATACGTGAAGGGCCAAAAAAAAACCAACCAAACAATCCCCTCAACTGAAGTTGTTGTACTACACCAAAAGTATTTTTACTGTTTACTGTCCACAATCACTGCTGCAAAATTTGAGTAGGAAAAAACTATTAGCGGATGTTGTGTCACATTTGATTGTTCCAGCACAAAACCAAGAACCCTGTATATTGACCTAAATATTCAAAGAGCCCATCGTTAAACCCTATGTTCATAAAAATCACTCTAAAAAGCTGACTCTGACTCACAAGTATCTTCTAGATTTTCTATTTCTAGGTTGCATTTTTGTCTAAAGACATTTACCTAGCTTCTCTTCTGTGGAGTAAGGTAATCATGCTTAGAACAGAGGAAGGATTCCAGCCGAGAGAACTTGCCTGTGCCAAATTAGTAAGATTTCCTTGTAATAGACTTTTGAACATAAACAAGCTTTTACTCACCAGATTAATCCACTTTCATGATTTTAAAAGACTGCCTAAAGGTAGATGGCCAGTCTGCTATTCCATTTATAGACACTTAATTGCACCCAGTTTTTACTCATTAGAAATTAAGAGGGTTTAATACTTCTGAAATTAGGGCCTTAATAGCTGTTAGAAGTTGCATATTCACTTAGCAAAAAACAAAAAAAATCCAGAAGTAGTCTTGGTTTAGACTATTTAAGACACTACACTGAGAACAATGTAGACATGCATCCTGTTTATTCAGCAGGCAAAGACATAACAGCCGTCAGAACTTGAAGGCTCTTTTACACCACCAGGACAATAAGAGCAAGCACTATGGTTCAACCTCAGTACTTGTTTTCCCAGTCTTAAGGGTCAGGAAAGTAAAAAAATGAGAAAAGAGGATATTTTTTTTTTTTACTGCAAACATCAGCCAATAAACCCTCAAGTATCACAAAAAGTTACATCACTACACAACATTAAAAAATTTCTGTTTAACTAATATTCCAGAAAAGTTCTATACTGGCAACTAAATCTTTGTTGATGAAGACAAGCCTTATCCTTTATGAATTTTCCTTCATTGTTAGCCCAAGGGATAAAGACTGATAGAGACACACGAGAACAGGCTGTGCTCAAGACTGTACTTTGTTCTATGCACATACACTGTTATATACACATCATAGATCCTTATACACATCCTTATGCTTACAGAAACAAAATTATCAGTGACACATTCAGGAGACTTTGGTTTGTTAGGGAACACTAATTAAAAAATATATTTTTTTCCATTCAGCTTAGACAGCTGACAAACCCTCTAAGGGGCAGGGTGAGCCTTCTTGTTCAATTTCTGATCCGCTCAACACTTTGAAGTACTTATAAAATAAGTGCCAATAAAGACTTGACATAATCTGTGCATATTGTGAAAAGTAACATAAGGAGTTAATTGGCATTTTCCTACCACATATTTTTAGACCAACATAAAACCGATGTGTTGGATCAGACCCAGAGATCCATTAGTCCAGTTTCCTCTTAGACAGAGCATGTTATTGGAAGCTTTTCCAAGGGTCCTGTAAGGTCTGTTTCAGGTCTGTGAAGGACAACTGCCCTACCTTTATGGTACATGAAGGCCACAGACTAGGTATTTTCCACTCTGAAGTCAATTACTTTAAAGTCCTTCCAAAACACTAGTTACAACTGAGGGTATTAATATACAAATGTAAATAAATTCACTATTAATACTAAACTTTGTTTTAAAAGTAAATATTTATTTATGTCAGCTATAACTACAAAGTTAGATTTTTCCATGGTAGGTCTGCAAGCTCTGAACAGAGATAAAAAGCCATGAACCAAACATGTTTTAAACTATCTGCATCTTAGACCCATTGGAAGGAAGAACTAAACAGCAGATATTTTTTGTTTTATTTGTGTTTTATTTGTGATAGGGTTTTTTTATAATTTGTTTTTACCTTTTAAATGCTTCAGCAGGGTTCCTCTCACATTCCCCGGGTTGCAAGAGACTTTGAATAGCAGGATCTCTTAGTTTGTCCTCATATCCCTGGATCAGTCCACTGCGGCAGATTTGTGTGACTAAACCTCTAATAAAGCCTCCAACACAGAGTGTGTCAGAGTCTTGGGCCCTGCAGAAGTGGAAGGCTAGAGCCTGGCGATGTAAGCCTCTCTGGAGGTTTGCAGGTGAGCTTGGCCACAGTAACTCAGTACAGAGGGCTGTCTTCCCACTACCAGGCCCTCCTACCAACAATACACCCCAGGCAGCTCCTTTCCCAGAGACACTACCGGTATTATTCCCAGAATTCGCTACAAGAGATGGTTTGTTGGCAGCGCTACCACCGCAGTTAGCTTTCTCCTGGAGGCAGTGCTGAAGCTTGTGGAAAACCCACTCCCTACAGTAGAACTGCTTTCCCTGCAGCAAGCTGGTTTGAGCCATTTTACAAAGCTTCTTCTCTTGGATGTGTCATAAGCAGCAGCACATCTTCAACATCCCGGAGCAGGGAGACACGCGCTCATCTCGCACAGAACTTGACAGAGGTTACGGAGATCAGTTAACCTTCCTCGTAAAACTTAACAGCCTCTTGGCAGGAAGGGTGTCACTCCATTTGTGTGCTTTGTTGTGATCAGCACGGCACAATCACAGCTCAGCTGACATCGTGAAGCCGTGTCTGGTACCAGCGCTCTGCAACACCTCTTGTGTGGCTCACAAGTTCACACAGCTCCATGGCTGCATCTGTAGCTTACGCGGCTGTGCGTGTTCCCAGTGTACAGGGGAGATAATACATCTGGAAAAACTGAGGGAAAGCCAACTTTGCAGTGTACACTAAATGCCTTTCAACTCTAGGCATTAATCTCCCTGGATATACATCCAGAAAAAGCTGTCCATAATAAAATGTTCCTTCTGGGAGTTTTATAAAGAAAGTGATTTTTCTTCAGAGTACTGTATACACACCACAAATGTGGTAAGTACCACTGACTAGAAGAGCCAGTTTGGACAGTAAGCTTTGTAGACTTCATACATCTGGGAGAGTGTCCGAGAAGTGCTTCATATTACAGTTTCTTATGCAGTATAGACGGCAGGGGAAAAAAAATGTTTACAGCTTCTTATTTCAATACATTCGTAAGTGTCTTCTTCAGGAACTCGGGATTGTTACTGAACCTGTTCTCAGGTATCTCAATCGCAAGATGTCAGAAGAGACAACATCTTCCCCCTAGAGCTCTGAAATAAAGGAGACAGTACTTTTAACCCTACATATAAATCATAATTCAGTCAGTGGCAAATGCAGACAACAAAGAGTAAAGTCAAGGGCTCTTATTCCTTATTTTTGCTAATACTGTTAAATTAAACTTAAAGAGCTGTTTTAAAGAAAATTCGTTGTTACGAGGTGCGATCAGCCACATGCAAGAAAAAATAACAATAAACAATGAACAGATATGACAGTGGCCTTAAACCCACAATCTCTCCCGAGGAGAACTGAATATATCCTCTCATCTCAGAAACGCTCCTCCTGACGAGGCTCCATCACCGAATCCTCTCTTCACCCCGTTTCCCAATCGCCGGCTGCGGGCGTTTCTCGGGAGTTTCGTGCGGCAGGGCACTGCTGCTCCCCGCACACTTCTTTGTTCGCGGCAGCCGAGCGCCGGCAGCCCCGGGGTCACGGCGTGACACCCGCTGCCACCGCCCCGCCCGCGCCAGCCCCTCCACCCCGGGCCGGGCTGAGCCCCGCGCCCCGAGCCCTCACACGAGCGGCTCAGCAGCCGCTTGGCAGCGCGACCACCTCCCTTTGGGAAAACCCCCGAGCAGCTGGGAAGCCTCCCCAGCCCTTCCCCTGCCGCTCGCCCCCCGGCGCGGCGCCACACGCCCTGTCCCCGCTGCCGCCCCCACGCACACCCCCGGGCACCCCCCGAGCCCCGGGGTCGGTGCCAGCCCCGCCCGGGCAGGGGCCTCGCCGCCGCCCGCTCACCTCCGCCGCCGCCTCGGCTCCTCCAGACGGCTCCTCTGTCCTCTCCCCGCTGCCCGCGCCCCTCCTCTTCCTCCTCCTGGCCCCTGGGCTCCCGCCCCCGGGGCGCCGCCGTGCCAGGGCCGCGGCCACCCCACTCCGCGGCTGCCTCAGCCCGCCCGGTGCTCTCCCTGCTCGGCGCCTCCCTCGCTGCCCGCTCCGCCCGCCCCGGGCCCGCCCCGGCCCGCCCCTCTCCCCTCGGGCGGCGGGGACATGCGGGGCGGGGCGGAGGAAGGCGGGCGGCTCCCCGTGGCCGCCGCCCCGGGCTTTGTGCCGGCCCCGCGGGCCGCCCGCCCTCTCCCCCCGCGCCCTCCCGGCGCGGCCCTGCAGGGGGCGGCAGCGCCCCCCGCGCCGGGCGGGGCCGCGCCCTCAGGCGCCGTCCTGGCCCCGCTCCACAGCGGAAAACTTGGGGGGAAAAGGTTCTGCCTGAAGGCGAACCCGCAGTTACCCCAGCCCAGGGGCACAGGCCCTCACGTTAAAACCGTACTTCTTCCTTGGTTTTGTGGTTTTGTTTTTTTTTTCTTTTTAAGAAGCACCGACCTCATAGGGACAGAGGACACACAGCCTCCCCAAATAGTTGCACCAATTCTGACCTTCCCCCTTAACCCCCGCCCTTTCCTTCAGGGTATGCACGGACCCAAAAATTGTGTTTCCAAGACTGTGAAACAGCTCCAAGGGCTCCATTGGAGTATCCCACACCCTTCTCTTCCAGCACATTAAAGCAACCCCAGAGCTTTACAGTTTTGGGTCCCTACAAGCCCTTGGAAACATGGACCTTAATACGGAAGAAAACAGGGTGGAACTTGCTCCAGGACAACTTTAACATGGAAGAAAGCAGGGTGGAACTTGCTCCAGGACGCCTTTAAGAGGCCCTTGCGAAGCCCCCTCCACCCAGGACAACAAAGTTACAACTCTCACCCTTTATTTTGTCTTGTGACGCAGCAAAGGAAGGATTTTCATTAAAATTTGCTCCCCTCCTAGCTGACTGCATTATTTATGATAATGTGCTTTTCCATTAGCTGTTGGATCAAGGTCTTCACGATTACTAAATAGTGCCTTCGTTTTAGCACAGATTCATATACCAGGTAATTAAAGTATCATGGAGTACATACTGAATATATCCATAGGATACAACAGAGTGATTTAGGACCTCTCAAGGAGTGTCCCGGGATTCTTTGTAGGAGCAAAATGATAAATTAAATAAATTTAGTTGGTGTGCTGAAGAGCTTAGAAAAACAAGTCTGTCTGCTTCTGAAAACCAGTAGAACAAGTTTGAAGAACCTTTGGAAGTAGTGAATTACAAATTCGCAAAGCAATTGGGAGTGAGGGAGAAACAGAAATAAGATTAGTAGAAAGAAAACGTTCTGTGGTTGTTTTGTTTTGGGTTTTTTTAACCTTTCTTACTTGGTTGTATTTTTTTTAACCGTACACTTTAGGCAAATAATCTTCTCTAGGTTTGTTTTTTTTTTTTCCCAGCTGCACCACCCTTCCATTTCAAAATGTTGTGGAAACTCAAGACTTCCAAAACTAATGCTAATACAAGTTCAAGAGACTTTGAACTGTAAAATATTTTCTTCTTTTCTTCCTTTTTTTTTTTTTTAACAATAAAGGAATAGGGATAATGCAATAATCCAGATAATGTCTTGATTGCAGCTCTGGACTGGGGAGCAGGCTGGAGGCAAAACAGAGGTTGACAGAAAAAATTATAAAAACCCCACAAGAAACAATTTCAGATTCAACACGTTAAGAAACAGATCTTAGGCACAAACATTAGAATGGTAGACGATCCAGGAAAAAAAAAAGATGAGGAAAATTATGATACTGGGGTGAAAGTGAAACTTCTGTCTTTCTGTTGACCATGGCACAAACAAAACCCGAAGTCAGATGAAAAGGCACCGTCAGATTTCACAACATCCAATATGAATATTCTGAAGCAGGTGGAGTAACAGCATGGTTTGCTAAAATCAGATATTTAAACATAATCACGATGGAGTTATAGATAATAATTGTGAAAATACTTACCTTTTCATGCTAATACATAAATTTTACAAGCAAACAGATCACAATAATTTGATTTCAGCATGTTACAGAGGACACAAAATCACTAACCCCCCAAAATTAACCTGTGGGCACTGCATCTGAGCAAAGCTTCCCTTTAGGATATCTCTTCTACAGCTTACATGAGCAGTATGAAGTACTTTTGGGAATGTAAAAGGGAAGAAGGAGGGGAAAAAGAACAGCAGTAGGAAAAAAGTGTGGCTGGCCTACAGTATAATTAAGTAAAATATTGCAGAGTCTAAATTATGACCTTTCAAAAAAGTTCTTTGTACAACCTAAAGGTGAAGATTGGGAGTGGCCTTGCTCTGACCCCCCCAAATTACTACTAGGAAGCAAAAGCATATAGACACTTTCAGTGATAAATCCTTTTTTTAAAAAAAATAAATCCTAAAAACAAGTTCAAAGGGTTAAAAACCTGAGATTGTCATGAAGAGGCACAGCCGCTTAGGCTGGGGTCCTTCATTTGTACACAAAAAACTAAGACCCTGTAGTCAACCTTCAAAAGCAAGTGAGGCATTTTGTTATCAAGTTTATTTGCATAGTACCTCCTATACCTAAGGTGACAGCTTAGATGATATCATCTTAGTGAAATATTATAGCTAAGGGTCAGATATTTCTGATACAATTGTGCAATGTTGTAGTTAATGAGACAGTATCAGGACAAGAACCAAACCTTATTTTGTGGTTTTGTATAACTTAGTTTGACACAGATAGCAAACGCCATGATCTAATTGGCTGCAACCTTGCAGGCTGCAAGACTGACAGATAAGGCCTAAAAGAGGCACAAAGAAGATGAAACAGAGCAAAATTTCCTATCGGAAAAAAATCCCCCTCTCTCTACGTTTAGTTCAGTGGTCTGAAGCTGATGGGAGGTTTGTGTCATGCATGATTTTACATATGGATTTATACTTATTTAAATATTAGTTAGGGCTAAGAAAAGAAGGAACTTTTAGTAAAAAGACTGCACAAAAAGTTGTAGCATTTTGAGGTCTGTACTAACACTGAAGAACCTGATGGGGTGGGTTAAACAAAGACCTTTTATGCTTTCCAAATGATTTGCCATATCTTTTGCAGAGTGTTAGGAAAGAGTACTGTGTGTTTTTCAATTATTTTGACAGTTTCAATATGATGTTATTTGGATATGAAAGTAGGCAATCTGGATGGACAAGGGAACATAATAGATTACAATGAGAAGGGCAGCATGAGGCATACTTAAAGTCATCCAAATCTGAGCCATCATATGCGTACATAAGCTTTTGTTTGCTTTGTGTGTAGTTTGTAGCACTATTACCATTTTGCCTCTTTTTTGTTCCGTGACTCAGACCCGCTGTGGGTCTCGTGGTCGGGGAGCACACACATCCCAGCCCGTTAGGAGCCAGCTCTGCACGGAAAGGGAGTGGAGCTGCAAATCCTTGCAAGCTTGTAATGTCTTTGGTGAAGCTTTTGGTAGGGCAGTGATTCACATCCAAAAATAAATGTTTTGCAAGGGTGGGCCTGAGGCGTGATTATCTATTTAAACACGTAGTAGTTGTTTTAACTGCTTTTGTAACTTTTAAGTCACTGATTTTCATGCGTAATTATGTATTAATTCAGATACTTTCATTCTCTGACAGGTAAAATTAGTGAGGTTGATGGTAAATAAAGATAATGCAAAGTTAGGAAACATAAGAACATTAACCTAAAAAATTTTATAATTTCCCAAGCGAACAGTGGAAGTCTTATCACATGAATTATTTAGGTAAAGGCATTTCACTGACACTGATGTTTCAGGTCTTAGTCCGAAAATCTGCCTGGGGTGAGATGTACTTTCTTCTTGGGCCTGTAAGTATATGGTGCCTCTACAAAATCACCTGGAAGTTCTGTACATGGGCAGCCTGTGTTCAGCCTGGCATCCACTGCCATGTTTGTGGGTCCCTTTCGGCAGGGCTGGTTGGTCTCAGCCTGGGGAGATGCCTGGGGTTGCTCTGTCCGATGCACAGAGCTCTGCACCTCTCCTTGTAGAGCTTTACGAGGTTGCTACCAGTCCAGTTCTGAAATTCAGCAAGCTCCCTCTGGACTGAGTGTGCTGTTTGCCATGTCAGAGACATCTCCTGTGTAGCACGATACCCTTGAGTTGCACTCTGTGTCACCATCCAGGTGAATATGCTGGAAAACAGCAGCTCCTGGTGTGAATCTTGGAGCCCCCCATCAGTCACTGGCTGCCACACGGATATTGTGCACTAATTGTTCTCTGAACCAAGCTGTGCAGCCAGTCTCAAATCCTCCTGGTCATCCATTGCTCCAGGCCATAATCCCTCAGCTCCTAAATGATGATGCTACGGGGGATGTCAAAGGCCTCACTATGGTCTGATTACTTCATATTCACCATTTGCTGATCCTCCAGAGAGTGAGTGAGTTGTGCTGATCGCTTTGTCACATACCTGAGAATGGATTCCAAGAGGATGAAGTCCTCAGGAACTGAGGTGAGGCTGACCACTTCATCCCTGCATCCTCCTTCTTGCCTTTTTAAAAGAGGAACATAATGCTGGTTGGTTTGGTTTTTTTTTTCTTACTTATCAGGGTCTTCCCTTATCCTTGTGATTTTCAGTAAATGAAGGCAATAGTGTTCTTTTACATAAGAATATAGCTAGGAAGTATAATAGTTCCTTTCAGCTCATTCCTCACCCTTTCTCATTACCCAGTAATTTGGGTAGGAGTATTATCTATCCCATCTATTGAAACTGGATCTCTGTGAACAAAGGACGCAAGAATGATTGAGCTGAAGCAAAATTAAACAAAAGATCTGGGATAGGATCATGTGGTGGCTGGAACACTTGGCCACAAGAGGAAAGAGCTGTATTCTCATTCTCCCTGAAAAGAAAATAGTTCCCACTTCCAGGCTGACAGCATTCATTTCTAGGTCATTACAGAACTGCCACCACAACATATTCTAGTTGCGTTTTAGTAGAAAAATGGCTAGTATGCTTTGGGTTAGAAAAGGCAATTATCTATTTCTTGATAAACAAGTCACAGAGTCTGTCCTGTAGCCACAGAAAAGGGAAGGGAGGAGGTTTGCAACCACATATCTTCATCCTTTGTACTAATACACTCATGCATTGAATACCCAGCAATGGTGGATGTTCATTTTGTAGTTTTAAAACAGATTGAAGACAAACTCAAAAGTTTGCCCTTGCCTGGAAAAGACCATTTGTATCACATGTAATTATAACTGTGATTATATCTACTACTATGTGGTACTGTCATCCAATTAGTACAATTGCTCATCACTGGTGTCAAAGAAAACACTTCTCCCCATCTCTATTCAAAATAGGAGACCAGTTTAAATGCTTTGAATTGCTCCTGGAGCAGCTTTTTTCTTGCTCTGCCTTGATGTGAGAGCACCATCTTCCCAATGTAAGCAGTGGGATTGCACACTAAATTTAGTCAATAGGCTTAGGGACACTTTTATGTCTCTTGAGCAAATCCCCAGGCATTGGCTTTCAAGATTTGCTGCAGCATCTTTTTTTATTTTTAATATCTATATATCTATCTATATCTATACAAAGACACAAATATGCTTCTGCACAGAACTAGGAAGATATGAGTCTTCTAATTAATAATTGATGCCCAGCTTCTGATACTTACTGGGCAGGGGTTTAGCTGGGTGTCTAGAAAACCCATCACAATTTTTAGACAGCTAAATAAGGAAAAAAAAAATCCAAACCAACTCCTTTTAGCATCCAAGAAACAGATGTTGTTGTAGTGCTCTGGAGTGCTACACTCTGTCCAGCCTGTGTCATTCTGATCTTGAATATAACTGTGTACACAGGAACACGAATATGCTTTAGCTTTTTCCTACATTGAAGTAACATGTTACCAGTATTTGTGCAATATAAATTATGGTATAACACCACCATTCCATTTAATAACAGCTGACAATGCATAAGGCCAACCAAAATTAAAACTGAAATTCTTGAAAACAGGTGCTGCAGTTGATAACTAGTTCTGTTGGATGAAAACATATCTGTTCCTTGGGAAGGGAAGAATTTAAATGGCATTAAATGATGGCATGAAAATGTCTATGGAGTGGAAAGAAAAAAAATCCACAGCAGTAAGAGAAAACTAAGTCATGAAAGTGACTTTTTTATGTGAGTTGGTCCAGAAGTATATTTTGGAAGTATCATTCTCAGACCAGGTATAAAAGAAATTATTATATTCTTAGGCAACTGATTCTTATGTGAATAATCAAAATAACTACAATAACAGAAGACTTTATGCTGGCACAGGATCTTACATAAACTCAGTAAAATCTAACAAAATATTTGATTTATGTGAGAAATGAATAAGATGTAAACTCTGGGAAATTTTGTGTAGAAATAGCTTAAGTACATCTATCTGTATATATATATATATATATATATATATATATACATATGTTCCTCACGTAACCCCGTTGTTTTCATCAGTTTGTGTTGCAGACAGTATCTGCATGCTTGCCTGGACCGCTCTGTCATCTTGAGCAACTCATGTCACCTCACCTGCTTCTATTTCTCCATCAGTACAATAATAAATGTTTCTTATCTGCTTTCTTATGCCTGGTTAAATGGCAAGCTAAAGCAAGATTTGCCAAAATATTTTGTACCACTTCAGTAACGCAGGATAGCCATAATCTTGCTCTAATCAGCTAAGTGTGACTGATGTGTTATTGAATCAGCATGAACTCTTCAGGCTAAACCAGAAGTAATAAATAACCAAAATACCTTTTTGCTCTTACAAACTTTTGCCCTAAGCCTATAGTAGCTGAAAAGCTTCTATGCAAGAAGAAGTCACACTGATATACTATAAAGAGTCAATTTAATTCATTTTCTCTCCATCTAGTTTACCCTGTCTCAAGACAGTTTTGTGTTATTTGTGAATTCATGCATTTTAAACACTATTCTGCAATCCTTTAGCAGGCAGGCTGCCCATTTCCAGAATCCCCCAGGTCAGTAGGCACTTACTGTTGCCCTTCTGCAGTTCTTCTGAATTTGTGGGTGCTTTGTAAATCATAATTTTAAAAGTGAGAAAATGACAGGATTTAAATTTGCCTTTAAACAAACCACCTGAACAGGGAGCAGCCAGCTTCCTCTGAAGCTGGGTCAGCATTCTACCATCCATGGCATTATCTGCAGGACTACTACATCTATCAAATGCAAATTTACTTTTATCTATAAGCTCAGCTTCCAGAGTTATCAGCATTTTGGAAAATAATATAGAATGCAATCATGCCCATCTTTATTCCTTAGCATAAAGCATGCTTAAAATAGAAAATACAGATCCTCCTTTCTTACAAGGAGCTTCATAAGTTAATAAATAAAAATAATCAGCATAATCCTAAAAAAAATTGTAATTTAAACTATACTTTTCTACAGGCTGAGGCCACTAAACTGTTGTAGACACTCAGAAAATAAAATTATTCATGACAACTCATAATCAACAGGGGTAAAGATAAAAGATTTTTTAATCTGTTTCACTGCATCTGTGAAACCACTTGATTAGTCCCCTTCTAACACATTTCTAAACACGGAGAAAATACATAGTGAGATGATGAATTTTTAGAGCATATTTTGGATAAGTTTGCTTAGAGTAATTGCAGATCTTCTGAATCTAGAAGAGGCAACTAAAATATATTCTTAGAAATGTCCCATTAGACTTTGAAAATAAAATGAGAAAGACAAATTAATGTTGATTGAAAAACAGCATGTGCATTTTGTGTGGAAGTGAATTTAGTTTGGTCATGAGTGTCATTTGATAAGCAGAGTTTCATTCCCTTTCCCTAAATAAACTCACTCTTTTTCATCGTCCAGACTGTCTGTTCTAATGGATTTTAAAAATCCAAAACAATTCCTTTTAAAGGGAATAAAAAGGAAAGAATCAAATTGTGTTTCCTCATACAACACAATAACTCAAAACTGTTGAGGCATACTTGCATCAAAGGAACTAACTCTTCCACTTGCTATTTTCCAACATGAAAAAATTGGTGGTTTATGGGCTAAAATGTAGTTTGGTGTGTTATAATAGTAAAATCAGTTATTTCTGCACCTACTAAACACATAAGCCGTGGGTTTACTTACCCTTTGCAAGCTAAACGTAGCTCAGGAGAGATTCAGAAAGTACATAAAGTTGATTCATGGCAGATACTAACTTTGGATATTAAATGGTATTGGTAGAAATCCACATACCCCCTGTTCTCTGAAGGGCAATGCCTGCAGATAGGCAGTGAAGATGCACATAGAGCTGCAGTATGGAATGGAAAATATGGGCAGTTTCCAACCACAGAGGCAACAAAATCTTCTTTGTTGTGCCTATGCAGTGTGCCATAGGCCACTGCAACCTAAATAGTGGTAGTAATACCAGTAACAGCTTCCACGTATTCCCTTTTTTTCTTTTTTTTTTTTTTTTTTTTTAAAGTAATTGGCAAAAAATTCCCAGATACAGGCAGTTCCTCTGGAAAAGCCTGTATGTTTCTGAAGACGTTGCCATGCCGGAACAGGACCTTGGTGTCCCATGTACTTTCTATAATATCGAGAGACTCCCCTGGTTTAACTTGTAGTCCTTTAAATCTCCCAGGTTAGCAAAGGCATACAGTGCTTTTGGAAAACTCCACAAAAGAGTATGGCATAATAAACACTTGAAGAAAAGCACCAAGATCAGTGTTTACAAAGCCATAGTGTTGTCTACTCTCTTATATGGTTCCGAATCATGGGTCATCTACCGCCACCACCTGCGTCTCCTAGAACGCTTCCATCAACGCTGCCTCCGAACAATCTTAAACATCCACTGGTCAGATTATGTGACCAATACATCTGTTCTAGAACAAGCAGCTGTCACAAGTATTGAGGCCATGTTACTGAGAACGCAACTGCGATGGGCAGGGCACGTCTCAAGGATGAAGGACCACCGCCTCCCTAAGATCCTGCTCTATGATGAACTTGCCACCGGCTGCCACAAGAGAGGAGCCCCGAAGAAAAGATACAAGGACTCCCTGAAACAACATCTCAGCCTTGGCCATATTGATCACCATAACTGGCCTCCAATCGGGAGGTCTGGAGACACGCCATCTATAACGCAGCTGATGCCTTTGAGAACACACGCAGGATCACTCTCGAGGAGAAAAGGCAACGCAGAAAGAACCGTGTGTTGCAGAATACACCATCTAAGGAGTCTTTCTGCTGTGCCTTTTGCAATCGGATATGTCTGTCACGTATTGGCCTCATAAGTCACCAGCGTGCCTGTAACAAATGTGGATAGAGCCTTCCCAAATCTTCGTTCGCGAAGCCTAGCCATGACTGACTGACTGACTTAAATCTCCATTTTTTCTTGGGCAAATCCTGAACTGTGGTGGTATAGAACTTTTAGTTCACCTAAAAATTTGAACTTTTTTTCAGAACTCTCTCTTCTCTTTCCGTCTTCTTATGCTTTTGTACCTCTTTTTCATCCGATTTAACATTTTCCAAAGCTTGCTAGTTTTGGTGCAGTGGGATCAGGAGGTGGCGGAGGGAAGTCTGAAGAATACATCGTCATACACATCCTCTGCACAATCTTTTCCAGACTGCTTTGTGGAAGAAGATATGCTAGTTATAGGATCTTCATCATCGATTTCATCATAAATCTCTTGATCAGAAGGAGGAGGGAACACTTCCAGCTCCACTTTGGTCACCGCACGGACTGATAATCATACCCTACTCTTCAACATCATCATACACTTCCATGTCACTCTCTGCAAATTTCACATCAGCTCCAGCAGGAAATTGTTGCTTTCTTTTAAAAGAATCATAATCAATCCATGGTTCTTTTAAATGTATACATAGCATCCTCTTATCCTGCCCAGCAGCTTTCCTTCTGGGCTGTCTGTGATGTGAATGATTTCAGTCTTATCCCTCTGTTTGACAGTCAGTTCATTCTTCCCTTCCTTGTGGTCAACACAAGCTCATGCCTGATGAAGGACTGCACTTGGGAACCTGGAAAACAAATGTTTTCCTGAATATCTTACTTTTACTCACTATTTTAGTCATTATTAACTGATCTCCTACCATTTAACTTGCATTACCCAGTACCCCTTTGTGAATTGCATTAGCACACTCTAGAAATCCAAACTGGAGTCAAAATCTAGGGCACGTCTTAAGATCAAAGGGTTTGGGTACAGGCTGTTTTCCATGCATGTGCCATCTTCATAAAATCCCGTTAACACTCTTATGATGAAGACAATTGAAATGGAACCTGTAAGAAGAGGTAAAGGCTTGGATTATGAAGCAGATAGTTTATGAGGTTGTTTTATGGCTACAGAATACACTGCCCAAAAGTATTAAAGAATATTTAGATATCAAGAAAGACTCATTTTAGCTTTCTCTTGAAGACAAGTCTCATCAAAAAGATCTAAAAAATACAAATGGAGTTGAAGAGAAAAAAGCACTAATTTAATGTTACAGTTCCTCTGGAAAAACAAAGAAACAAAAACCAGTCTATTGTTGAAAATGGTGTGTTCAACTAAACAGATTTACCAGTCTGACCTATTCATTGAATCGTTTAGGTTGGAAAAGACCCTTAAGATCATTGAGTCCAACCATAATTCATTTCCTTGTAGGTGAATTCCTGTGGTCCTGAACCTGCAGGAAGACTTGAAAAAAGCACAATGTCCATTTTGTTACTTAGTCATAAGCAGCAGACAAAAGGCCAAAAGATAAATTGTCTTTCCTGGCTCTGCTGAGTCTTGGCAAAACCACTCCAGTACTGTGGTTCTGGATATACTTGGAGACTAAGAGGTGGCACACAGGACCTTGAAGCTGAGGATTTAGCAGAGGAAAAAAAATAATAGAAGGATTTAAATGGATTAAGAGGGTGATGAGACCCAGGCAGAAGGAAGTGGAGATAACTTTAGCTGTCTGGTAAATAAGAAGAGAGAGAGATGATAAATGGAGTCCTAAAGCCTCCACAGATTAAATTATCTGGGTGGTAATCAGGTGTGAATTACCAGGGAAGTGAAGGGTCTAAAGGGATTTTTGTGTTTGCTGGTGTAAGTAAAATTCCCCTTCAGGTGACACAGTCGGTGGTGGAAATGCTTGGAACTATGTCTCTCCATATACAAATTATCCAAGGCCTGGGGAATAATTCTCAGTGTGAGAAGAGGGAACCTTTAGTGTCTCACTAGAGACTCACTAAAGTGAGACAGAAGGGCAGCAGAAAAATCAACCTTGACATACATAGGAAAAAGTCATTAGTCACCATGGCAAAGACAATCTTACTATAAAGGAGAGGATTGAAAGTAGTCTGAAAAAAACCTGAGGAAGCTCCCTATGCAGCAAATAGGCACACACTATAAATCAGTATGTATCCATGACATCAGCAGCTTTGCAATCTCATTGCTCAGTCTCATTTAAAAATACTTTTGCAACTATTTGCAGATCAATCTGCATTTCACAAACAGTAAGAATCCATTTGGTGGCTGGGACTATCATATCTGCTGTGTTTTGCTGCAGTTCTTAGCAACTCTTTATTTTCTTCCCCTTTCAAGAGGGTAATCACTATTACCATTACAGTAAATCAAACCAAACTGATTAAAACCAGGTTTATCAGAAGTTCTGTCAGGTTTTGTAAGAAAAAATAGGAAATAAACTCAATGATTTTCTAATCAAGAATGATAAATTGTGGCCTTCTATGAAGCCACTATATTAACTCCCCATATTAAGACACTTATTAGTGTCATTGCCATAATAGAGAAAGTCTTTTCCCTCTTTTGACAAGTGTTCCAGATCTCAGAAATCACTGAAAGTCAAGTAGGGGCTTTCTACTTTACAACAGCTTCTAAAGAAAGTCAATAGTTAAATGGCTGTTTCCAAGGAATTTTAGACTCATCTGTGTTTTTTCTTGCACTTTATTCACAGCATTAAATTCAGTGGAAGAGGATTAAGTGTTTTACTACTGATTCAGCATCTTATTACTGGAAGTGATAGCATTCATGTGTATCAACAGCTTCATAATCCTCTTGACATAAACTAAAGTCAGATGTGAGCAATGTACAAGTGTGGTGGTGACCACAGCAGTTGTCCAAGCAAGGCTCTATTCTCCCATTGATATAGAAATATTTTTTCAATAGTTTCATACTTACATTTTCTACTTGTTTCTGCCATACAACTTAACCATGTGCATGGGCTGGTTATATTCTGTAGTCTTTTGCATTCTCAACAGAGGGTTACAACCACTAAATCCCCTTCTAGCTTGTTAAGTAGCTTGCGTGATTTTTCTAAACCCTCCTCGAGATCCACCCACACTGTGAAAATTCCCTCCAAATGAAATCAAATTATATTTAATCGGGAAATTTAATTATGCCACGGCATTAGGTATTTTTTGAATGCCATAGATTAGGCGGATTAATCAGGTGCTCAGGAGGTGGGTGGTTGGTATTAATAAGGCAAAATTTGTTTGCACTGGATGTACAGACAATTCTGAAACTGCCAGCCAAAGCAGAAAGAAAGGATTTACCTTGGTGCTTTTAATGAGAAGTAGATTAGTAGAAGCTGTGCAGTTAAAACAAAACTAAGCTAAACCAGCCACCACTTTAAGCCAAGGAGAAGAGTGCAAAAACAGCATTAATTTTTAATAAATACAACATCACTGGCTGCTGACTGACAGCTTCAATGTTATCTCATTAGAAATGTATAATAATTAGTTGGGTAATTTGGCTTTCTGAGGAGCATTATTAACTATATCAGAATTGCAATCAACTCAGGAGATCAGATTCCTAAATACACTGAATCCACTGCCTGCTTTGATAAACAGCTTGTGGGAGGGAGCAGGAATAATGAGCACAATTAGAGTCAGGAAAATGCAACACAAGTACTTTAGGAACCTAGACCCAGATTCTCCTTAGCTTATGGCTGAGCTGGAACTGTTTCCAGCTCCACAATGGGGCAAGACCCCAGCATAAAAACATTCCCTGTCTGGGAAGCAGCGTGCAGTCGGAGCAGGGAGATGGCCCTGGATGCTGCAGGGAGAGTGCAGCAGCAGCAGCCCTCGTGGGTATGGAGTCAGAGGAGTGTGTGTGTATATAATTATATTCATGTTCTGATTATATAGCCAGATGACTCAAACACATGTTGCTGCTGTTCCTAGGAGCGTAGAAAATTTGGACCACACCAGTTGCCACAAAAATGTATAATGGCTGTCATTACACTGGTTTGTAAGCAAGGCACAGTGTCACCTTCAGGAAAACCAACTTCATTAACAATAACATCAATGTGACATTTTCATTTAATCCTAATGACTGTGTAATTATTAATTACTGTCACTACAGAAGCAAAATCCCAGGAAAGCTGGAATCTCAGTCATATCATCCCTCACAGTTGCCAGGTATTTTTGGATTACTTTACCCAGGAAAAAAAAATCATTTAGTCATTATTTTTGAGAAACAGTCATCATTAATATAAAAAATCTGAGACACTGAAGATTCTTATATGTCAGAATTATAAACAGCATTTCTTTTGAAAAATGTTATGACAATTCACTTTATTCAAATCACACCTTGAAGTTGTCGATATAGTGAGCACACACATCAAATAATGTTGTTCAACATTGGACTAAATCCTGCTGAGTTAATAATTAAGCATGATCCTCATTGTCAGTGAGCTGCAAATTTATATTCTATTACTAATAGCATCTGTGCTAATTTAAATCTGCTTTCTCCTGTTTAAGCTTTTGGTACTTCAAATACTTAATTTAAATTAGTGAAATGAAACCAATTTTTTGTTTTAATCAAATTTCTTTTTTCAGATTATTTAAACTACACTCATTGCAATTAGAAAAGCTCCCATTTAGCAAGTTAGGGAGAAAAATCCAAATTGTCATCCCCACAGTATATTCTTTTTAGAGTTAGTTTTTCAAAATTATAGGATACTTTGAGAGGAAGGGTTTCTGATGCATTTCAATGTGTCAATATTTACATCCATTATTAGTTTTGCTCTTTTTGCAGAATTAAACAGATTCAATATTTGGAGGAGAAGGTGAAGCAAAGGGAATGTTCTAACTCCCAGTATTTTTCCCACACTGAAGCAATGAGCCAGATTACAGAGGATGAAGATAAAAGAGGATTAAGCTACACATATTGTGCTCAGCGAGGGGGTCTGATAATATATAAATACTATAAATGCTATTTTTTAGTAAAGGTTTCATATTAAAATCAGCATTTTTAGCCCTCTCTGAGGAGTTAATTTTGAAGAATGGCAGCATTAGCCTGAAGTAACCTTCACCTAAGTTTCAAACTTCCACTGGTGTATTTTAGGTGTACATTTTTACCAGAGGAAGCATACAGACATTTAGCATACAGACATAAGCAATATAGACATGCTTATCTACCTCACAGATGTCAGTCCGCCTGTGAGAACCCAGGTTATTCAAGACAAGATACCATGGATGACAGACACCTACTAAGAATTTGATTCTGAAATTGCTTTTCTTTTGTTATTCAGTATGTGCAAATAATCAGATTTGTACATATTAAATACGCTCATATGTAAAATACTATGAGTCTTCTTTGAAGTGTAGAACCCTTTAAAACTTCACTGAATATCAAATTTGTTTGTCTTTGCCTATTTACAACACGAAGAGGACAACTTTACAAACTGCTTGGTAAAAAAGAAATGATTATTAACTAGCAATTCTTTGGTTAGGAGTGAATACCCCTTCACTTACCCATGTCTCAGTGAAACTGAGAAATGTTTCTGAACCAGCACTCAGTGAACACCAACACACCTTTGTTAAATAGATGCTGATAAATACATTTATCTGTAGAAAATGCTATAGGTACGCCCTACAGTAAGGCAAGATGCAGCAGCGCAGCATCAAGAACAAGGACATCTTTAAGAAACATATGACTAGAAATGCTGTGACTATTAAGGGTCTAGGCAAGCATTTTGAGGAGTTCCGGAGATGCTAGACACAGGAATATTTGGAAAGTTGTTTTTTATGGTCATAAAAACCACAAGCAGACATGTTACAAGGGTGCCCAAGCAAGAGCAGCGTACCAAGACTATTGATATGCCAAAGATCTTTGCAGTCAGAAAATTGGCAGGGGAGAGAAGTTAGGAAACCTTGATAGGAAAGTGTAAAGTCTGTACTAAAGAACATGAGTGGATTAACAAAACTTCATTCTAAAGGTAAAAAAACAGTGGTTAGTAGTAAGAAACAAGGTCCCAGAATGGAGGAATTTAATTACAACACCAACTATGTGTTCTGTAAAGAGTTCTGGGACATGGAAGACAGTATAGCAAAAAGGAGGGCAGGGTAAGCTTTAATTAAACACAGAGCATAGAGCTGGCCCTCTAAACCAATCATTATTTCTTGGAGGCAAGGACAAGTGCAGAGCTCTGCAAATGTGTGAAGAGAATTTTGGGTAACAGCCCTGCAGATTTCTCAGAGGAAAATGCTTTGACAGATGCCGAGTGGGACTACTTCTCCTTATGGTGAACCCAAAGGCAACAAAAAAAAATTAAAGTTACTTCATGGTATCCAAGAAAAGTCTAAAAGAAATCTTGGTGAGTTTATTTTTTCCCCAGGTCTGGAGTGAGATGTTGGAAGGAAAACAGACTGATAGTCTGATTCAGGTAAAATTCAAGACACCACTTTGGGAAATTTAGGACAGTTTTTTCCCCTGCAAAGACTAATTCTCTTGCTCTTTTTACATACTTAGCCACAATTAAAGTATTTTTCCAAATCTTTATGCAGTTTAAAAACACACACACACACTCTTCATGCAGTTTACATGCATAAACACGAGCAGGAACATGCTTCCTGGACTTTAGCCAAAGATCTTAGTCCACTTTAGTGGTAAGTGGTCTGAAATGGGAGTCTGCAAGAGGATGAGAAAGTATGCTCACTATCCTGATGCAGAAATCATATCTGAATAGATTTCTTGGTAATAAACCACCACTGGGTCTTTCCAGGAAAGCTAAAAAAAAGCATTTATTTTTAAACTCTGAAACAACAGGTTCTTGGCCATGACATCTGTAAATGCCTGTCATGTAAACAGTGGGAAAGGGAACACCTTGAAGGCTTGTTATTTGCTAGTCAAGGCTTTGCATCTCCCTGTTTCTTGGAGTTATATTTCTATTCAGTATTTTTTCGTGAGCCTTGTCCTCGCATAATGTGACAACACCACAATGAGAAGTAGCCAGTGGTCCATGACTTCAGGAGACCAACCATGACAGAAACAGGCTTTGGAGAGGGAGGCAGATGAGATTAAGACAAGACAAAATAGTTCTGGCGATGACAGCAGGAGACTAGACAGATCCTGTGAGATACACAAACCCTTATTCTATCAGAGTTGGGTGGTTAAGGCTGTAGAAATGAGAATGGCAGACGTTCAGTGAATGCAACAGAACTAGGAAAACAGCATGCTCAAGATTTCAAACCCACTATGACTGGAACGCAAAGATCTTTATACTTCTTTCTAGGTCTTGTGAGAGAACAGCTCCACCTCTGAGCAGCATCAGTTTTCTCAGACCATTGTCTCTACTAGGATGCAATGAAAGTTGTTAGGTGCTTTCTGAACAGATTGTAGGGGATAGAGGGATAAATCTTACTTATCCACACAAGCCCTTGAGTCAGGAAAGGTTATAAAAATGTGTACATTTAAAATCTTACTAGCTCCGCACAAATTTATGGTCATTCATGAACAGGAAGTATTCTAAACATGTAAAGTTCTTAGACGCATTCTTAAAAAATTAATCTATCTGTAGGAAAATGAACCTTCTCTTTCTCACTGAAAGGAGTCCTGTCCCATGCAAGTAGTTGTGTCCAAGAAAAAAAATCACCATGTATTTATCTCTAGGTAAGGGGGTAACTTCCATTTTATACCACAATTTCTTTGTTGACTCATATGTCTGGTTGGCTGCTCAGTGTTCAAGTGTATATTTAGTTCTTGGAAAGAAGGAGTTATTTGACTGGACATAGATTTAAGGTTAGAAAACTCCATCTTTTTTTTCCGAAAAAGCATGCTATAACCTATATAATTGTGGAAAAAAATAATTGGGAAACCAGTCAGCTACTTCTAGAACACGATAAAGTAGTCTTTTTACTGAGGAAAGGGCTTTCAATCAAACATCTGGAAACAAATCAGTCACAATATTCCTGCAGCTTTGAAGGAAAATGAATAGTTGGAATGGAAGACAGGAGAGAAAAATGAAGCCTCATAATGAGTTGCTTTCTTCCAGTCATCAAAACCTCATGCATTTAATTTGTCCCAGTTGTTTTGGTCTGCACCAACAGTAAGAGTAAACCTCACTGAGGAATCCCCCCTTAGATAAGATCACATCTCAGTTACAATGATATATCTTTCAGATCTGTATTTCTACTCATCTGATGTCACAGATATTCTTGCACCTGCTATCTTCCACAAACATATTCCATTCTCTAGGAAAAAGTGCTTTTGTTTTAAATCTGTTTTCATCGTAAGAGTGGAGCTGGAATGCAAAGCTATCATCTCTGGTCAGAGCACTAGCTGAGATGCACTGGATTGCTCTGAAGCAGCACAGACTTACTGCTTTAGCAAATGTGGGGTTTGATACATCAATATAGTGCAAGGAAAACAGCAAATCCAATGTAAATAAAAAGTAAAACATACTGCCCAGTTTCACTGTAAATAAAGTATCTGAAGCTGAAGCTAAAAAAACATTGAATTCTGTAATATGAAACAACCATCCATAGAAGACCAATACAAACATTTAAAAAAACATTAGTTCAAGAATTAAAATGTAACTAATTTGCTCTGAAATAATTTGTTAATGTGACTTACTAGCTTGTCAAGGGGTTCCCAAGATAAATATCCTTTGATGTTTACCTTTCCACGACTTGAAGATCATACTTAAACCTTTTGATTACTTGCCTCCCCCCCGCCCCCTCGGTCCTGCCACCCTCCAAAAATCTGAATCCCTGTTATGGTGTGGCATCTGAATTAAGCCTCTCATAACTATTAGATTTCTAACACCACCATCAGATGTGGCAGATTTTTTTTTAAGTAGTTGCAAAAGTTTAATTCTAACAAGTGTATCATCTAATGACATTATGTGAAATGCAACAGTGAAATGAGGTTGCCAAATCATTTTAAATATGTCAGCTGTCATAAGTCAGGCTTTGCTACTATGGTTATACTCTGAGGATTTTAAGGGGTAAAGGATGCTTAAAGACTACTTTCTGCCAAGGAAAAGCCCTAAATTAGTAGGAATTCATCGAAATGATTACACTTATCTGCCTTGACCCTTGCATAACATGGGACAAAAGAATATTTTAAAGAAATTTTGTTACATTTGACTGAATAATTTTAAAAAACATTTTCCTTCAATTTATTTTAATGTCTACAACCTTCCTTTCTAATAGGCTGGATTTTAACTTGCAGGGACAGGTGTTTTAACACTATTATAAGGTACAAATCCCTTTTCCAGGATAAAAAGAATCCCCAGGGAATACAGAAAATTCCCTTCCATCTTTCCATTTGTCCCGTCTGTTCCTGCAACAAGATAAAGTTTCCCTTTTCAAAAGTATCTCTGAACATACCTATGAACACATAAGAAATTAATCAACATTACACACTCATATATTCTTTAGGAGTTATGTTCTTCCAGTATTTGAGCTCTTTTGTATTTTCCTGGGGCATACTAAAAGGCCCACTGGAAAAGTAATGCAGGAAAAGTGTTTTGGGATTAAAAAAACCCAAAACCCCAGAGAATGGATTTTCTACTCTATCTACAAAAGCAAGTCTGGAAACATGACTAAGGTACCCAAAATTTGATTTTAATAATCTTTCTGGCAATAAATTGTATTATATTCTACAGGTGGCTCCAGTAAAGTGGAGTAAAGTATTATACAGGCATTGTAAGAATGAGCTGTTAGGCCTACCCCTACCTCAAACTTAGAGTAAATGAATAAAGGCGATATTAAATATGAGAATTTGAAGAGTCACAACAAAACACAAGTTAATCAGTTTGGCTTTTTCACTGACAGCATATATAAGTAATATATATTTTCAGATGTACTTGTCTGAATGGCCCATGGGAAAGGACCAAATTAAACATCTATTACAATATACTTCTCATCTTTGGTCAGTCAATATGTCAAACAAAATAGTGTTCATGTTTCTAAACCTGGAATTTTAAAAAAGTTCTTATTTTACAAGTTGGAATTTTGCCCTGGGTAATAAATTAAGAACATGAACTGTTTCAGGCTGTGTTGTGGTTCTTTGCAGGAGAACATTAAAAGCAATGAGCATACTTGACTGTTTCTTTTTAAATAACAGAAAAAAAGAGGTAAAATAAAAGTGGGGGGCAAACCAAAAATATTCAAGAAATATCTAAATCATTTGCATTTTTGCATCCTATTGACAAACTGCCTAACAAATCACATTCTCTATCTATTTTTAAACAATCCCTAGAAGGGTTAACTCATGCAAGTTGCATCCTGTACTTGAATTAAACCAGATGCAGGTATATTACTGACTTACTTCGAAAGAATTGGGGTTTTCATCTTATCTAACATTTCCTAAACATTATGCAGAATTTAAAAGATGCAAGAGAATCCCAAGTGCAACTGGTAAAATTTCCTTTGCTTTTTGGTTACTTGCTTGCTCTGATGTTTCCAAGAGACACTTTGTGCTCTTCCATTTCCAGAATTGCCTGGCTGAAATATCAATGATTAGGCTCTTTTTAAGTGAACATTTGCTCTTTAGAAATTATTCAGAAGACAGGAGGTATTCCTCACTGAAATTACTACCTTTTGATTCAAAAAAATTGCTCATCTACCTCAAAATGAAATAAAAAAAATCACATGAAAAATAGTCACGTTACTTTTTCAAAAATCCTGTCTGGCAAATATCTTCAGATATCTGTCTGAAGAGGACAGATTATGTGTCATATGGCATTGCTTCTGCTTCTTTGGCTGCCTGAACCCATCCTGTGTAATCAGAAAAGTAGCAGAAATTACTACAATAACACCTCAGAGGACAGCAGGAGGTAAACTGTGCTCCTTGCCCAACCCTGCTTGCAGAGCTGTGGCAGAAGTGAGGGGAGCACACAAGAAGGACACAAAGCACTCCCTTGTACTCTTGTGCGCTGTCAGATCCTGGGAAGGATGAACCCTGGGGTTGCTGTAGCTCTGCATGCTCAAAGGAGAGCCAGCCCTTCCCTGACAGTCTCCAAAAGCATCAGGTCATCTCTTTCCTAATAGGGATATTCTAGGCAGGGAGAGATGCCATTAGCTGAAGACAGGCTGGTTTGGTAGGTCCTCCAGGTTCAGGTAACTGAGATAGGCATCTCAGTGCTCATTCCTCACTCTCCCAGTTTCCCCCAGCCTGTGGTTTCCCTTGCAGCATTTTTTGGTGATGTGGTGGCTGGGTGCCTTCCCAGGCCTTCTGCAGAGGGGTGCACAGGCAGCATTTGGGTGGCTGGGGGCTGGTGGGAGGCACAGCTGGCTCCATATCTGCACCTACATCATGGGAGTCACCAGCTACTACTCTGTTGACTCCCAGCTTCCTTCGATTTGGTTACCTCAAATTCAAATTGGAAGCAGCTTTCCATATGCTGACATACCACGCAGGAAGGGACATCTTCCAGGGGAAGGACTGGTGGCACAGGCAAAGTGCAGTCATTCTATCCAAGACATGTGAGGAGTGAAGTAATATGGGCTATTCCTCCCACTCCTCACAGGATGTCATCAGAACTGCAGCCAGCTGAAGCCATTGATCTCAGGCTGCAGCCCTCTTGGAAGCTACTCCAAAGAGTGGGAAATTCATTTACAGAAGAATTAAAGCCTGTTTCAAACCTCAGCACTCTCCAATCCAAGCTCTTTTGGCAGCCTTTTCTTCCTAGAACCACCCAACCAAAATAAGCTCAGATATTTTTCCCTGACAAATGCAGAGGGGGATACTAGTTACATTGTTTTTAATGTAGTTTTACCCTCCATTGAATACAATCATTTACCACAGGTATGGGTGTACAAGAAAGCAAATAAAATTGACACCCACTGGTTCACCTCCTAATGAATGGGGGAAGAGCCAAGTCATGACTGGAGTGCCATGGCAGGAATGCACAGTTTTGTCCTTCCACTTAATAGAGAATCCAGGTCAGTGTCAGCCAGTCTTTTGGCCCTGTGCTTCACCATTTGCAGCAAACAATATAGCAGCTTTCGAAGTCCTACCCCCTGCCATGGACAGGGATGCCTTTCACTAGAGTAGGTTGCTCCAAGTCCCCATCCAACCCAGCCTTGAACACTTCTAGGGATGGGGCAGCCACAGCTTCTCTGGGCAACCTGTGCCAGGGCCTCACCACCCTCACAGGAAAGAATTCCTTCCTAATCTCTAATCTAATCCTACCCTCTTTCATCTTAAAGCCATTCCCCCTTGTCCTATCACTACACACCCTTGTGAAAAGTCCCTCTCCAGCTCTCTTGGAGCCCCTTTCAGTACTGGAAGGTGCTCTAAGTTCACCTCAAAGCCTTCTTTCCAGGCTGAATAACCCTGGCTCTCTCAGCCTCTCCTCATGTGGGAGGTGCTCCAGCTCCCCAGTCACCTTCATGGCCTCCTCTGGACCCACTCCAAACAGGTCCATGATGTCTGACAACTACTTTTCATTTATCTACTTCCAACAGGACAAACAGTGCCAAGAGAGTTAAATGGGTACTTGAGTAAGTGTCATGCCTCAAGAAGTGCAGAATATTCAGTAACAGGACTGCTGCAGGAGTTAGTGTGCAGCACAACCGCCAAGATTCTAAAGCTCTTTTTATCCCATACACACCCTTTCTTACTCCTGTACAACACTGAGTCAGCTCCTCTGCATGAAAGAGTTCACCTTCTATTTACAGAAACATCCTAAAATTTTACGAGTTCCAGGTTTAATATTCATGCTTTCAAAACCACAAAGTATTTTAATTTCTAAATCTCCATGGCTCCTTTTCAGAAAGTGTTCCTGATGATGCTCCATTGATAGTGTTTTGTGTTAGGAACATCTTGAAAGAAAATAGTATTTACAATACACTTTCTGCATGTTTTTGTCTTTGTACTAATCAACCATCTGCACTCACAATCTAGATATTTTCCTCTCTCAAATTCTTTTGTTGTGTCTTATGGTTTATTCAGATAAGTAAATGATGACATTCACCTCTGAATCCTGGTTCTTTTCTACGAGACCTAACAAAGCTTTATACCTACATAAGGTTTTAAATAATTATTGGCTTGATTCACGAGTTCATGACATCCGTAGATAATTACTTCATAAAGCAATTTATGGCAATAAGATGTTCTCCACTAGCAAACACAAGTAAAAGGAAAACAAAACAAAACACACACAGAACGAAAACATCTTAAAGCTGCATTTTTTCCAGACAGAAGATTGGAAGATCTCCAGTGAAATCTTGATTTAATTCAAGCACTGGAGACTGTACAACTCGGGTTGCTATTTCTCTCTTTCATACAAAGTCTTTATCCTGACCTTGGAAAAAACATCTAAAGAGGCTTTTGTCCTGTAGAACACAAATAAACAAGATTTCGTATGTTGTGATTATTTTTCTCATTAGTCAGTCTTGCATTTAAAAATAATCAACAAAGCCGTAATTTTTCCTTTGATGCTTTGCAGTAAGAGAAGTAATGATATCAACAATATTTTCATCATGTACTTGTCAACATTAGTCTTTATGTGGTTTGAATTTGCCTCCCGCACACTCCAAGATCCAAAGAGTCACTACTAGGAACTTCAGAGTTCAAGCAATGTGTGGATTCCAGAAACCCCTTCCTCATGCCAATAAAAAAAAAAATTAATTTTTCCAAAGAAGCAAGTGGCATGTGGCTATTCCCTTGGAAGATCTGTATGGTTTCATGGCAAAAGTTGGACTGTAGGATTTATCACCTTGAAGATTAGGAAAACTTTGTTCTGATAGGAGCTTGTTTAAAAGGTCTTTTTTAAGCAGCCACCATAATTTAGGAAGTCAGGCATTTGTTCCTCATAAAACCTTCACAAAATGAGTTGTAATGGTACCCTTTAAGCTGTAATTGTCTATGGTATAAGCAAAGCCATATTAAAACCATTCAGAGACAGTAACTTACACAGTCAGCATGTAGGACTCCTCTGCCATCGAATTAGCATTTAGTTTTATTATATCTTCACCCTGTGAAGTCTTACAAGCTGACCTTATGCAAACAGAAGAGATCTAAAGAAACTCTGGGTGCTTCAGATGCACTGCCCTTCTAAGTCTGAAAGTCCTCTCAGTACCACACTGGGATTGCAACAGGACCTAGAGTTTGCCACTGGCTTTAGTAGAATAGTAGGTCTTTGATCCAAACATGAGGTACCACTAGTTCCTCCACAAACTTCAACTGCTGGGACTTACCCAGTTAAAAGCAGCAAGTTCCTTATTTCCCAAAGGAGCTAAAAAGAGATGATGCACCACTCTCACATCCAGAGGGCAAAATCAGGTGCTTCCAGAGACAATATTCAGCATGGTGCTCAAGGAGCATCAAGCAATAATTTGAGAAGAGACTTAGAAGCAGCCATTGATCAAACCAGGGCCAGGGCTGGGCTGAAAACACCCTCAGGGGCAAGGGGCAAGTGGGGCTCCCAGGTGCGGTTGTTTGAGCAACTAATGCCTATTAGTGACCTCAGGGTTAGGAACACGGTCTTTTAATTATATGTACTTGATGAAGTGATCTAGTCTAATTTTTTTGTTGGTTTTGGTTTTTAGTGTTTGATTTTGGTTTGGTTTTTGGGGTTTTGTTTTTGTTTGTGTTGTTGTTGTTGTTTTGTTTGTTTGTTTGTTTGGTTTTTTGTTGTTTTGTTTTGTTTTAAATTTTGGACTTTTTTTCACAGTGCTGTGGTTTTTGTTCCATCCTGTAAGTCTGCTCTGGTCCACCCCAGAGGCAATCACAAGAAAGAAAATGTATTTCCAATCAGTTGCTCATCAGCCCTAATGTGGCAGAAGCTACAGAAAGGAGAGTAAAATACAAACTGCACCTGTAACATGGATTTGGTGTCCCAGCCCTTCTGGTGCCAGATGAGCAGTTTCTCCAAAGCAAACCCAAGTATTTGTTTTTGCCCCTTCCAAAATGTTCTGGACTTTTCTGACTGTTCTATTCCAGAGAGTGGCTTGACCCATAGATAATAAAGGTGTGTGCTGTGGTCTTGAAAGGTGTATGGCAGTTCAAAATGGAAAAGATTACTTTATTTATTGCTATTTGTTTATTTATCATCAATCTTTAGAAAAACCTCTTTGTGCTCTCCTGGCTTAAGTAGAGGCTTTTGGCAAAATGAGTAAGGAAATTCCCTTCCAAACTTTCCACAGGTCTAAGTATCCCTCTTAAAACTGTCAGTAATTGAATTTTATTGCACAGCAGAAATGCTCTCAATCTCCATCTATTTATTGCATTGTAATTTAACTTCACAAAAGACACAAAAAATGTCTTACAAATGCTTAAGAATATGAACAGCTTAAATTTAAGTGGAATAAATGATGGATGTATTCACACAAAACTTCTAGACTTGTACATTTTCTTAAACGAGATGCTTGTTGTCTCTATAATGTTTGGGGATTTTTGCTTCTTGTTTTGGTAGTGGCTGTTTATGTAGCAACGTTAACTGACACTTGATCATTCTTCTGATTTTAATTACTTCTGACATATTTTGTTTAAAATTCCACACTGCTGTTGTAAGACAGTTTGACTGTAGACACTGCTTAGTGATATTTCTCCCTGATGAAAACATCACAGTTAGGGGTCTCTTAAGGTCAAATATTTCCTGCTGCAGTTCTGGAAGTTCAAGAACTTCCCACCACATTTATTGGTGTTTTGCTTTTAGATAAACTTCCCACAGAAAAAAAGATACAGACCTTAAAAATTAACTCATGATATGTCATCAAACAAATCTTAAGAGATAATTTATTGAGGGAAATTGGCAGTTTCATTTTACTTTTCTTACTTGTTAGCAGAATGCATATTCTTTTTTTGGGTTAATTTATTTCCATACTCCAGTTTCCTCTCCAGCTTCAGAGGACCACAGAATAAAATGATATGCAGCTGGAAAAGGGGATTTGAATTATTGAATCTAGTATTATATTGCAAATAGTCCCATCATTGATCTTCCATCCCCTTAAATGTGGTGAGGTGTATTTGTGTGCAGATGCAAGAGGGTACCAAGGGACTCTTTTGTGTCAACTCTGCAATGTGAAATCTTTCAAGTTTCTCAGGATTCTCACAGTCTTAAGAGCACCTGGGACCATTTATTTCATCTCAAGGTCCTCTGAGGATGCTTTACTGTATTTCTAACACGGAAAGAACTTTTACTTTTGTTAAATGAGTTAATATCTTCTGCTTTCCAAGGCAAATCTATTTTCATTTCACTGGACATTCTGCGTTAAATATATAATTTAACATGATATGTATCTGCCATGGTCACTGAGATACAGCTTAGACTTTCCTACAGGAGTTGAGGAGCATTCTTTATTCTTCAGGTAGAGAAAAAGAGCTTGAGATTAGTGGGGCAGAAGATGAGGGGGAACCAAGGCTGAAGGCACACACATCTGGAGGAGGAAAAGGCTGGAGTCTGGTCTCTGCTTCCAATATGTTTTTATGCCTTTTGTATTAAAAAAAAAAAAAAAGACAACCCCAAACCAACCCACTTATAGGGATTCATATTTTTGGATAGACAGGTAGATATCCTATCTCACAGATTTTTCACTCTTACAGGTTGTCATAGAGAATGGTATTTGTTCGCCTGTATCTTCATCCACTTGAAAGACAAGTCCTTCGGCTAAGCCGGTCATTTAGGACCTGTCTAAAGCTGTTTGAACTCCCTCAGTAAAGAGAAATGTCAAGGAGACATGCATTTCACTTAGTGTAGACAATTATCTTTGAATGGGAAGAAAAATCCTTTGGAGGCACTTCTCTGCATGGCCTTCTGTTTGCTTTGAGAAGGAGCCTGGGAAGTGAGGTGTCACCATCTGATGGGTCACCTCCCTGGAGACTGGTGGAATCTCAGCTATCCCTCTGCACTTCCTTTCCACAAGTTTTTTTTTCTTTTCTTTTTTTTTTTCATTTTTTCTGCCTTTTGGTACATATTTCAGAGCAATTTCCTAGCAGCATGACATCTTTATGGAATGCACAGTGATCTTCAGCAGTTTCCTTCTACATTCAGAGGAGGCTGACACATCTCAGCTGGATTTGCAACTAGGCCTAAGTAATGACATTCTTTATAAAAATCCATCTTCTTGTGGCTCATTTGGCTGTTCACGTCTGGGTAAGCAGGTTTATTTTCAGCTGAGGTTATTCAAAAATATTTTGATGAGAAATGCAATTTAGAAACAATGTCTTCACACTGGTAGCATTATCCATTAGAAGTTCACTTTGAATCTCATTTTTCCAAAGTATACTCAGATGATTTGAATAATTAAAAAGCTTAGTATAACTTGAACTTCTGCACACAACCAGTCTGGAGGAAATTCGATCAACCCAACTGGGGACTAGAGACAACATTTTATAAGTGACTTTCCCCATCTTACAGTGCGAATTGTAATATTGAATAAATATAGAAAACCATCCTTTGGATATTCGTTGATCAATATCAATCACAGCTGTATGCGGAAACAAAAAGGTTCATATTGTCAGACACTTATAACTGACCAACGAGGTCAACTGTGAAAAACTACATCTACATGCTCTGTTAGGTATGTTGTTATGTGTAAGCAACTTACTGGCTGCAATATTTGGCTATACTTCTGAGCATGGCACTGTAGATCCAATGTGTTTCTAATACCTTGGAAAATTCTTTTAAAACAAGGTAAAACTGAAAACCACCAAATCAATTATCTGAACAACAAATCAATTATAGTATAACTGGAAGTGTTTATAATTGAAAAGATCCCTCAATTATAAAAGAGTGATTAATAATATTAATAATATTAATAATATCTACAATACTAAAAGATTTCCAGGTGCGTATGCAAGTGCAAGACTTAGGTTTACATACAATAATTTAAGAATACAAAATTCTCAGAGACAATATCAGAGGAGAATTTAGTCATGATAGAGCGAGTTCCTAGCAAAATATATCGAATACACAGTTATCAGTAGATAATTGTAAAGGCATAACTGGTATTTTTAAACAGAAGTCATGATAGTGTCCTCAGTTACAGTATTTATTGACTTTTGAAATCATGGTATCAATTCAGAAATCCCAGAATTTTAGGTTGATTCCCTATGACAAGAAATAATGGAATGAAACTGGAAAAAGAAGGAGTCACAGTCAACAGTAGGCAAAGCTTACCAATAGTAAAGTTTTGGAAGCACTGAAATAGGTCAGCTAGGCAGGGATGTAGTTCTTGCCACTCAATGTCTTGAAGAAGAGGTTGGATAAACATCAAATGTAATGAATATGAACCTAATTAACCTTCCTCAAAGGGACAAGGTGGTCTCTGAAACTCCTCTCACTCCTAAGATGGTGTTGTAGGGGAATTGCATAGCTACTCTCTACCCATAATGTTTATCTCCAGATCTGAATGCAGACTTGCACAGTGGTTTAAAGATGTTCAGACATCATGTTAGGCAAGGTAAAGATAGGAATTTCCATGTAACAGACTGAATTGAGGTAGCCCTGACTTGGACTGCCCATCGGTAGACTCAGTTCCGGTACTAAAAAGAATATGTGTATTAGGTTGGTTAAAGCTGGCTTGAATTAGTTTGCATTTGAGGTTCTCTGTTCTATGCAGTGTAATGAACTGATCAAAGGTGCATATTGCTTTGAATTTACACATGAAATATGAGTCCTCATCTGGAAAGTTTAGAATTAGCCGAAATATGTGTGGTTGCATGCACCTTTGAATTCAGTTCAAAGCAAAAAGGCAAGGAAAGACCAGGTGATTTGTGACATGAGTTGGTAAACTCCTGCTACAGAGTATACTGTAAAGAAATCTAGGTCTCGAACCCATCATTCAGCCAGTAATCCCACTGGATTGAGCAGGAGTACTGGTATAGACTAGGGGTGCATAATCCCTCTCCCTAATTTCATTTTCATGGACAGAAACCCCACACTCAGTCCATGCATGTGATTAATGAGCTGAAACTGATTAAAAAGTGCCTAAATTTTCATCCAGGCATTATGTCCACTTCTCTATTCCAGAGAGACCAGTCATCCCACTAGCTAACTTCAAACTTGCTAGAACTCCCTACTTGTTAACCAGTAAGATTTGGGGTATTTTTTTAATTAATAAACTGTGGAGGCTATGGCGGAGGTAACTATTACTATAAGATGTTATTTAATTCTCGTTCAAAGGAGAATGGTAACTTGGAGTAAAACAAACAGAATGTTAGACTACTGTGGAAGCAACAACCGTCCATTGTGGATTTCCCCAAACAATCCTGATGTGAGCACATCATCCCAGGAGTGAAGTGCAGGCAGTTCGCCAGCCAGCCACAATTACTAGCTGAGCTCCATGACCTGCTGCACCTCCCCTAATTGTGGTTTTGATAACAAGCTGTAGATATCATTAGATGTGTAAGTGCAATAAAAGAGATTGTAGGTTTGGTTCACACCCTCTTATAAACAGAAAAATAATTAGATCCAGGATACTGTTGCAGAGCAGAGCATGCTGTGTGGCTGATTTCGAAAGCACAGCTTTATAGGAAAGTGGGATTGTCTGAATGACTCTGGAAAATTGTGTTCAATCCCCAGGCACTTGGAAACATAATTTCATTTTTTTATATGAGAAAATTTAGCTATAACTGTGAGGAATTTTTACCCATTTAGGGAATTACGCCATTTTTCCTTGGTGGAGAAATATAAGTGCCTTGGTATGTTAAAAGAAAAAACAGTGGGCTTCAAAAAATGACAGCAGCTTTAATAATTCTGATGTTATAAAAAGGAGAGTCTAATCAATGAATATTTATTGATTCTCCAAACACAAGTGTCGCACCAAATGTCTGTGGGCATGAAACAATCTTGGACACCAGTCCTTACGGACTCATCCTGGTTTTGCTATTGCATGTGACCAATAGTTCCAGTCAGTACCACACTTCACTGCTCAGCTGGGCAGCTGTGTGTGTCCAACAGATCTGCACCTTATAGACTTGTTACTTAGATGTACAGGATGTGTACGAGTTGCCATTTCTCCTGAGAGAAGGAGAGTGGCAAGAGATATTTCACTTTTTTTCCCCCCAAAGCTAACAGCTGCTCATGATAGCTTCTGAGATGACTTTGTCTCCTTGGTCAGAAAGGGGCTGACTGGGAAAATAGCTGGGAAATTACTCCCTGAAATTTGGAGGTAATGGTTGTTTGTGGAGTAGGGCCTGGGAGGGGTCCTCTAATGGAGAAAATAAATAAGGAAAAAAAAGAGGAAGGAAAAAATTGCTAAAAACAAGCATCCCTAGCTGTTAACACCCTGCTCTAAAGTCAGAGTGACTTGTCCAGGGAATATGACAATTTGCAGAATTAGTCTATCCATTCCCCGATCAGCTGAATTATACTGACAAAAACTGCCTAGATACCGATATGCAATAATCCTTTTCAGCATGGAGATTTAACCAGAAATGACAGCTTTCAAATGCTTATAGCATCATTATCTGTGCCTAGAAATAATCTCGGGAAAGTAACACATGAATGTCTATCCAAAGGCATTTGGAAGCAAAAAAAATAAATAAATTGAAAAGCAATTTCACATTGCTTAAATTCTACAGAAAAATGCTTTACCATATATTCTGCACTATGTATGACCTGCACATATTGCATGTGCAGTAAATACATTGGTCACAAGCAAATCTCCTCATGTTTCCTGCTACATCAATAAAAAAGATGGGAAGAACAGACAGGCTACTATAAACAAGCATTCTCTCAGGGAGCATAAGAATGAATTATTTGATGAAAACTAACATAAGATGTATCATCTAATATAAATTATGACCCAAATGTATTTTTTGGTCTTGTTTCAGTCATATAGTCTCATTCCATTTTTATATGTCTTACTGGTCTCTGAGTATCTCTAGAAGAATGTGATTGCGTGGTATGATAAGGTTAAGGGCAACAAATCTGCTGTGCTTTATAGCATCTTATATGGTATTGAAGATTTCATCCACCTCAGAAATGAATAATTTATGATTATTTATACTCCTTCTTTTTGTCACAGTATTCAAAAGGATCAAGGACCAGACAGACGTGTCAGGATGCCTTCACTGCACTTAGTGCTGAACAGGAGCACACCCCAGCCATCAGACAGTCTTTGCACAGCACTAGTCCTCTCTTTGCTCCCTGAAGTGTCTGAGGTAAATCCCCAGAAGGGATTTCTGATATAGCCTGGAAGTGCTTAAGCGATACAGCAGGACAATGGTCAGAAAGAGGAAAAAAAGGGTTCCTCAGTGAAAAAGGCTGACCCTTGAGCTTTGCACCTTCTTCTTGAACTCTCCTACCACACCAGGTCCTACAGTGTCTCCTCATCACAGTAACATAGCCCGAGTGTTCTGTCTGCCAGATTTCAGTATCAGGACAAAACTCAATGGCTTGGGAAGGTGGTCCAGTACCAAGGCAGGTGGAAGGGAGTGGTCCTCCATACCCCCATGCCAGTTGTGTTTCTGGGTCTGGAAGGGTTTTGGGCTGGTTTTAATTGAAATGAGGTCGTGGTGTGATGAGGTGAGGGGTGAAGCAAGGGAGCTCTGCATGGGGTAACAAGTCCCTTGCGGCAGGTTGCTGCGTGCACAGAGGTTTCTGTAGTTGACCCCAGGACTCCTTGATATTCAGTGACACTGAATTTCTCATCTTTCATTGTAGACACAGCCACACCATCATGAGCTTGTGCAATTTTTTTGTATAGGCAAAATTGCTCATACAACCATTGGAACCCTTTTTGTGACCACTCAGGGACAGACCCTGTGACGGTGGCTGTACTGATGGCAGTGAGACATGGGAACTTGCAATAGCTAAGAGTCTACAAAAACACTCCAAACCCCATGCATTAACTCTTCTAGTTATGTTTTCAGCTTGCATGCTCTTGCCATCTCTTATTTTCATAGGACATCCAGATTACAGCTCCTGTCTCCAGAGAGGGGGTTAGCCATCAAACTTATAAGTTTAAACCTTGCACTCAGCAATTCTTTAAGATCATTTTTATAGTGAAATATGAGCATAGGTTCCCTTTATTTTTATGTTGCTGGCTTCTGTGGGAATGCATTGCATTTTATTGAGGAGATTAATGCCTCGGGACATTGTATATAAGAACCCAAGCTGACAGATAGTTAAATACATTAACAGAAAAATAGTTTCAAAAATACTGCCAAGCATAGACTTTGTTCTATAATACCCCTGTATTGCATATATTATTTTTATTATGTTGGACTTTTTCTGGCCTGAACACCAGGAGAACCCTGCTCCTCAAATTGCATTATGCCTACAGAGTTGCACACTGTACCTTTCCATCCATCGATCCTTTGTGATAGTGATCCAAAGAGCAATCAGGAAACCAATGATTTGATGAGATCACCCATCCCAGTTCTAAAAATCCTAACAAGAGCTAAATATAGGACCAGCTTTCATACAAGGAAAAATAAATGAGCAATATTTCCTGCTCTCCCTGTCAATTATGCTGTGCATATCTGGATGCCTGCCACAAACATTTCATGTTGGCTCCTGATTTCCAATCCTATTCTCACCTGGCATAGACAAAAAATAAATACTCATAACTAAATGACATACACATTTATAAAATTGTCTTTATCAAGAGTAAGGAACTGGTTGAGTATATAAGAAACTGCCTCACCATATCCTTTGATTAAAGCTGATGTCATCTTATTGTAGTAGTTTGGCTTAAAAATGACACATAATGTCTTGGGAGGAAAGATTTTTTTGTTTGTTTTCATTCACTGATAGCAATAGATAAGTTTGGAATAGAGAGACTGCCATGCCGAATCAGCACATCAAACTGCAGCCAGATACTTGAGAACATGTAGAAAACTTCTCAGAAGGATTATGAGTGTCTGAGAAGCTCTTGTCTTAGTCATTCCACTATTTGGAGATGGCCAAAAATTTTGAAGTGCCTGCAGTTTTTCCTGTGCTTTAAAAAACCCCCCTAAACCAGCTCTGCTATAAAAATTTCCAATATTTGTTTAACTTCTGTCACTATCAATCCACCTTGCCAGATTCAACTTTCCAATATCTTCATTTATGAAATCTGAACTTTCTGCTTTCCATTTTCATAAATTGTCTTAACTTTGAATAATCACAGAAAAAGTACAAGTTTCTCAGATACTTCTTCACTTACAACCCTTTACTTCAAATATTTCTATTATCGTATCCAGTGTTGTAAAACTTCTTTAGGAAAACAGTTCCAATGCTTTAAAGTAATTCAAAATGAGAGGTTTTTCCATTCCATTGACCATTCTTATTGCCCTTCTCTCAACATCTTTCTGTTTAATCTGCAATATCTTTTCTAAAATGTCCTAATGAATATTCTACACATCTTTGGTAGCTGAATCCATACTCAGAATTTTGATACTATTTTTCCCTGTGTACTTCATCATCTTACCCACTTGTTAAATTAATTCACTTTTGGATAGGTATGGCCATATACAGGAGGGAAAGGATACTTCTGCATCATTAACCACACTGCAGGGTGATTATCAGGTCCCTTTGTTGAACTGAGGCTTTTGGACCTAGGAAAGTAAACACTTCCCTCTGGCACTGAACTTTGTCACTTCTCATGTAATAACTTTCCATCATCAGCAAGCAGCCTTACTTGGCTGCTCACCTTCCATTCACATGACTAGTAAATATATTAAGCATTTAATCTAACAGAGAGCCTTGTAGTACTTTTAAGAAGTAAACCTAAAACACTACTCAATTTCTTAACAGGCTTCTGATTCATCAAAATGTTTTGCCTTTAATGTTTTAAACGCTTCAGGATAGGAATTTTTGGTAAACCTGTGCAGACAGTGTCAACCAGGTCCTCTTTTATGAATGACTCAATTTTTCCAGTTTGAAGCTTCTTATAAAAGGTGCAAAGACCATTGGTTTAACTCACTTCTGCTACAATACCAGACAATTTGATATTCTGTTTATAAGTAACATTTTGACCAGATTTGCAGATGTACAGCTGTAAGGGTTACCCACGCTAATGCTTTTGCTGACCCCTGAATTCTTTTTTCAAACACCAGCCACCCACCAGTCCTCTGAAACCATGGTTGTTTTTAATGAGAGATTGCATATCTTTGTGAGCAGCTCACCGTCTTTATTTCCGAGCTCCTTCAAGACTCATAAATGTACGACATCTGGGTATCCAGAGTGATAGCAGGAGACAGCTTGAAAAAATAAAAATGAGCCTTGTCTGTAAATCAGTCTGGCAAGGTGCCACCATGTCAGTAGTTCTTGGAAGCCAGGCTTTCAGAAACCATGCAGTTCAAATTTTTCTTACCCCAGCATGTGCCAGATGCTAAACTAGGCTTTATACTAACTTGTAATCTGTAAGATGAATATTACTATACTATATTTATATATATATATGTTCATTATCACTTAGATCTATGAATAAAGAAGAAGAGGAAATAGGGAGAGAATAATATTCTATACATTTTTACATCTCCATTTCTGTAACAATTTTTTTTTTTCCTGAGACATAATGTAAGCATTTTTATCCCTGAGGTGGAAATGAAAATTTTAGCTTTGCCTGTTTCGGGGAGGAAGCTTTTATTCTTCAAGGTTGAAAAAAAAACAACAGCCTATAAAAATCCCCTGTCAAAAAGCACTGATATGAGTAATGCTAGATGCTCACTTTAAGAGTCTGTCTGTATAGAGACATAATTTTTTAAATAGAAGGTTGATATCAGATCACAATACAAACAGAACTGTGCCCCGTGCATTGTTTTGCACATTAACAAAAATGTAAGATTTTTTTTCCCCATTCATTAAAAACATGTAGTTGCTTTTCTTTCGCTAAGATTTCTTATATTCAGTGATACAGTTTCAAATAGCTGAAGCTGTTTTTAGCCATCTTCTCCTCCTGTTTCGTTGCAGGATGAAGGATGACTATGTACCTCCTACTGGGAGAGAGGCAGCAGCTTCCCATGCCAGTGGGGAAGGTGGATAAGGACATAATCACAATGAGGAGTAACAGTGCCATTTCCTCAGTGAGCTTCTCATGACATTTTTACCCTACAAGTATTGTAGTTTCACGTCTTTGTGTACAGCTCAGGGTTCCCTGGGTGGGTTTTGAAGCTCCCAGGAGAGGCCAAATGATATCAGGAGCCCAGAGGACCTGAAAGAGGATATTCAGAGGGCAAGCCTATAAAGAATCAGAGTGCTGGCAGCATGTGTTTAAAAATAAATAAACAATAGATGATAACAACTCATTCATGTGGAAAAAAATGGTGAAAAATCACTCCAGAATGCAGAAATGCCTAAAGACAAGTTGTGGGTGCCCCACCCCTGGAAGTGTTCAAAGCCAGGTTGGATGAGGCTCTGAGCAACCTGGTCTAGTGGAAAGTGTCCCTGCCCATGGCAGAGGGATTGGAACGAGATGGTCTTTAAGGTCCCTTCCACCCCAAACCATTCTATGATTCTATGATAAAGATACACTGTGTGCAAGGCAGTTCAAAAATTCAAAGCAATTCTTGAACTAGTGGACAGCAATTTTCTAACGGATTTTTTTTTTTTTGTGGAAAAAGATATTTCCATTAGAAATTTCCATTATTTCCATCAAACTACCATTTCCTTCTCAAAAATACTGCTAAGGAAGAGTCTGAATACTCGCTTTGAGTGGGGTCAGCATTAAAAAGAGACATCATGGTTTCAGCTGCCTCCTCTTTTGGGACAAATGAAACATTGAAATATTAAGATTTCCTGAGGCTGACAAGTTTTAGTTTCATCCTTTTTCACAAGAAGCAGCTAGATGTGGTCAAGCAGATGTCTGCAGGCATGCATGGTATGATCATGTGGTAATGAAAAAGTCACATTTTTCTCATGTTTTCAAGGCTAAACTTCCAAGTCTTTCATACGTCCACAGAGCTCCAAGAGCTCCCAGTTTAATGTAGGATCATAGAATAGCCTGGACTGGGGGGCCCTAAAGACCATCTCGTTCCAAACCCCCCACCATGGGCACGGACACCTTCCACTAGACCAGGTTGCTCAAACCCCCATCCAACCTAGCCTTGATTGTCCCATAGATTATTTATCCCATGGATTATTTTGTGGTTACTATCCCTTTTGGGAGAGGGGGTTTATTCTCAAATAACCATTGCCCATTGCACTGTTTACTTGAGAATGACTTTTTGGCCAAGCATCTGCACTTGAGCTAGAAATGTCAGTCTTTAGCTGAGAGTATCTATAGGATGCATTCAGGGGATACATTTGGAAAGATGGAATGAGGAGCAGGCTGCAGCCTGAGGCTTTGGTGCCAAAAAAATTACAATTTGTACAACAAGGTCAGTTCAAGGCTGAATTTAAGTGCTCTCTACACTCAGATAATTTAAACAAAGCTGCTCTAAAGCCCTGCATTTCAGAATAGAAAACAAAAGTTAGTAGATGAAGACCTTTAGGGTTTTGACTCTGTGCAGTAAAGCTTGTGGAGTGTTTAGATAGAGTATTTTATCAAAGTCTAATAGAATGGATCATGGATAACAAATTGAAATGGGCAGGGAGATCTGCTGTCTTTACCTCCTTTGAATTAGAACTGGTAATAATGATTGAAATAAATCACCCCTAAGTAAATGGTTTTATTTCTGCTAAAGCTTGAATTCTGTAAGTCATAAGACCTTCCCCCCCTTTCCTGCAATGGTAGACTCTCTTCTTGAGGGACCACAGAGCTGGTTTCTGCCTTTGCCATGGGAATGGCAGGTCACAAGGCAAAGTGTTATGTGAGCCATTTCCCATCTAACCCTGAAGCCTGTGCTGGAAATGTTAAGTCTTCAGAGAAATACCATTTATTTTAGACAGCAGTTCACATGGACAAGGCTTATCTAGAAGCTGTTACCCAGAGATGCCAGCAGCTGCCCCCACATCTGACCACAGGGCACTCCTTCCTAGTGCCAGCAATGCTGTGTGATGCCGACAGCAAGAGGCAGGAGCTGATTCCCGTACTGGTAAAACTGCAGTGAGCAGAGCATTAAGAATATCTTGTCCTGCAACTGAGTTCCAAACCAGAGCTTTCTGGTGTACTATGGGGAACAAGCTATGAGGACTGTACTGCGTTGGGGTTGGGTCTAACACTCCTTAGGACTGTTTTTCTTTTTCTTCCAAACCCAAACAAGTAACACCAAACTGACAAAACCACTTTTCTCTTTTCCTTGTGCCACCTATCCCATACCCAAGCTGGATGCAGGCATATAGTATTTTTCAACATAAAGCTCTGAAAAAGATAAGCATCAAAGTGGATGATTTTGATACTGAGAAACTTGTAATTTAGTGACATCTCAAATCCCCCAGATGGGATTTGAGAGCTCAGCACCAAGCACTACATGTAGGCATGTTAAACGGGAGTTGCAACTAAGCAGACAGAAAATAAAAATAAAAGACAGATAAAAAGATGGGGGAAAGAATAGGAATTTTCTCTCAATATAGAGAGACAATTGACCCCCAAACAAATTGGCCAAGATTTCCAGAAACCGTGTAGGCCTCTGAGGGGGAAATCTGGACTACTCAAACTGGAGAGAAAGGGACCTTATTTTGGGGGATGCTGATTCTCCATGTTTCCCAGAAAATCAAGGTCCATTAAATTGTCTCCAGTTGAACAAGCTCCTCTGGAGGAAGCTGAGATCATTCATTATTTCTGACAGCCTTGCCCTGAGTAATTTGCTCATGGAAATACAAACCCCCTTGCAATATTCAGGAACTGAACTTTCATCCTGTAAGTGTGCAGCCAGTTTCTTAACCACGGACTATCCTTCATCCCCACCATAAAACAGTCCACTGCAGGAAATCAAAGTCAAGTTAATTTTTTTCCCTTTAATTCCAGAGTGCCCAAAGTGTTGCTGTACAGCTGTATAAAACTTAAATTTGATCCTGGGCTGCCTTTTTTTCTGTAACCACAGAGCCACAAGATTGAAGACTTGCTTCTCAACTCAGCCACAACATAGTGGAAACTAAAGAGTGAGCAAATATGAGAAGGCTTTAAATAGATTGTGCCTGTATTTTTAGGGATGGGTCTCCATAACTCTCCTGGTAAGAAATAACAGAACCTTGGAGCATTATTGCTTTCTGTTTGCCTTGTCTATGATGGCCTGGAGCTACCTATAAAGTTTCAGTTTTAAAATTAAATGGTGCTTAAAGTGAAGTGAAAGGAGATGAGTCATAAAAGGTGGATGTATTTGTAAGAAAAAGAGTCTTTCCAGAGTATTTAATAATTTCTGTCAAATGGTTCCCCAGCATCCAGTGGACTGAGGAGTTCTGCATGGAGGGGTTGACAAAAACTTGGGACTTTTGCAATGAAGCTGTGGCACTGAGATGTAAAGCAAAGTCATAGGAAGCAAGATCAGAACTCTCTGTGTTGTAAAGTGATGGTGTTCCATATTTCACATCTCCTTGGGATTACTCCATTGCTGACACTGGACAGCAAGTAAGGAAACATGAAAAGGTCCTGGCTGTAGGAGCTTGTTCCCTGAGTTTACCCTGTAAAAATGAAACCAGGGCTTTTATTTAATTATTATTAAACTTACTTAATAGAAATAATTCAATTTAAATAATTAATTTAAAAAATATTAATTATTTGATATCAGAATAATTAGTATTAAAGAAAATATTTCATTTTTGCTGAGCTATGGATACAAGCCTGGATGATGGCTGTGTGTTATCATTGTGAGGGCTGTTGGCTTTTTGTTCCTATGCTTGTTCAGTGCAGGTTGCAGTTGGTAGCAGTTAACAAGTCCATTAGAAGTACCTTGGCGAATGCAGTCGACAGACATTTCTATGGGGGTATGAACGCACGCAGTGTCTGAACATGTTCCTTGGCTTCTACATAATAAACCTGAAGAAAAATAAAAGCTCTGTGTTACTATAGTAACCTATATTGACATAAAAAAGCATAGATAGTTTCGTTTATGAATGACAGATGCAGGACACTGGTAACTTAGCCTTTGTCACACTGCCTGGTTGTGCCTATATGCCACAATGTGCATTTCTGTCAACACTACTTCACATTTAAAAAATGTATATTTTAGTGCAACATGGCTGGATTCTGCTTTTTCTTGTCTTTTTTTTTTTTTTTTTTTTTTTGTATTCACATAACTCAAAGTTTAGGGAAAAAAAAGAAATCACAATACAGCTTATACCCATGACAGCTAAAAGTGGCATAAATATATGTCTATTTTTAATTCGTAATACTATGCAGCTCTGCAACGTATGCTCATGTGGTTAGACTCAGTAATGACCATCATCCAGGCATTGCAACTGTCCTTTAACTCCTCCCTAACCAAATAATACATGAGGTGGTGTAAATTTTGCTTGTGAGGTTGTATAAATAAGAGGCACCACAGGAGCGGGAGCTGTTCCAGCTCCATGGATGCTCAGGCCCTCCAGATTGACATCTCTTTGTGTGCATCTGTCTGTCTCAAGTGTTAATTCAAGAAAACACATGCAGACTTAAGTATAGCCAACATCAAAATCTTAAATAAAAGTACTGAAAAGGAGAGTTTAGAGATGATCCATGAGAGAGGAAAGGTGCTGTGGGTATAAGTCCTTCATTATATTAACTTCTTTCAGTGGTTTCTCAAAGGCAGTGCTTAATTTCTTTCCTATTTTTAGGTTGACATGCTCCATCCAATGCCTAGGACACCCCTGGGGCACCACTGACCTCCTGGAAAAATAGCCATTTAAAACTGCACCAATATCTAAGTTTGGAGATTCTTTGCATGGTGAGGTGGAATGAAGGAAAGAGAAGAGCGTGATTAAGCTTGTTCCTCTGGAGACTTTATCTTCCTGTAATTTGTTATCCTAGCATTCTCCAGAAACAATGAGAAAGTGGAATGTAATGCTAAAATTTAATTGCCTTGACACTGGTCACCAGTCCCTGTAACAAGCAACAACTGACACTATATTTTACAAGACACACGTTCAACTCCAAGAGCATCGTACTGCGGGAGCAGTCAAGGATAAAGGGAAAGTAAATCTCCAGAAACATTGAAATGTGTGTGCAAGAAAGCCACTAACTCATTGCTATAATTAGTGTCACAAATTGTGTCAAAATAACAAATTAGTGAAGGTTAAAATGTTTGGTAATGCTTGATATGACCTGCCTGTAGCTTCCAGTTAACCCTCAGCTCATGGCATTGCTTCCTGCTGTAACAGCACCGTTTTTCTATGTCAGGATGCTGAACATGGAGTCATGTTTTTTTTCACTGATAGTAAGCAAGCAACAGAGGTGATTGGCTTTTTTAAATTATCTTCATGGATAAGCTAGGCTGCATTTGTGTTCTTGGTTGCCTTTTTTTTTGAAAGTTAAAATTCAAGAATTAAAAAAAAAAGATAAAAGGAGTTCACAGAGAAAACCACAACAGAGGGAAAAGGTAAATAAATAAGATTCCTGCTTCATTTAAGGCCCTGACTTTGTAAAATTGTGACACGGCACACCCAGTATTCCACATCAGAGAACTTTCTTGTGTATCTTTTTGAGGTAGCTGTTCCAGTGGATATAGCATGGAGCAAAAGTAAGGTTTTAAACAGTAATTATTTCTTTTTTTTTTGGTAGTTTGATTTTGAAATTTTATTTGATTTTAATGTAATTTTCCTGCTTAGTCTTTTTTTCTGGTTTGTTTTTCCAGCAACTAGCATGAGACACCTTCATGTCGCAATAAAGACACTAAATGTATTTCGTTTTCTAAGAATAAAAAAAAGAAAGAAGCCTGTAGAATTGAATTATAATCAAACAACATCCTTTTATTTCACATGTTAGGTCATAATACAGATATTATTTTAAGTAATTAAAATTCCTGTCATTTCCAATGTCAGATTCAATTAAACTCAGAGGTACAGACAAAATACAAGTTTGTTATGCTATAGTACAGACATTTGCATTACAAATTTTGCTTTATAGTTAAACACACACAACAAAAATTATTACCCTTGTTTATATATGCTATGAAAAACAGTAATCCTCTTTTTCAAACACTTTTGAATTGTTTCTGCCCTTAAAGGAACACAATGAAGTCTTAGTGCTCTGTATTTAAGAAAGCCCCGGCAAAATAAGACCTTGTTCTTATAAACTCATGAATGTTTAACTTCATGTACATGATCATACCCATAGGGTCTGAATGAACTACTCATGAATGTAAAACTAACCATGGATAGATGAGTTTATAGGACAGGTCCTTGCCATTAAGACAAATTAAGTAATAAAAAAGATTGGTCAAAGAAGTTCTTGTTAAAATCTCCTCAATCTTAACCAAGGCAGCAGGAATGAAATTAAAAATAGATGATGTTTTTAAAGAAGAACAAAGAATTGACTGTTATACTCATCAAAATGTATGTGAGTACACGTATATATATATATAGATATAATTCTACCCTACGTCAAGTAAATGACTCTATGGTAAAAAGCATAATCCTAAAAAAAGCTCAGAATTATTATTGACTATATATCTGCTATCAAAACACTAAAACTAGAGTGGAATTAATTCTCTCTGCATAGTTAAGAAGGAAAAATATAGTTTGTCTTCCTAGGTGCTGAAGCAGCAGTCTGTTTTATATTCCAATACAAAGCAAATTGATAGGAGGAGGGGGAAGCATTTCTTTTATATCACAATAATTTTCAATAATTGCTGTAATTTTCTGGCTGCCTTGCAAATGCCGACTGAAATCTGTACAGCACATGAAACATAATGGAAGATAATTTAAAATGCGCTGCATATCATAATCATTGTTCAAGTTACAGAATTACACGGATAAGTATATATTTCATTGTAGCATGTAATCTATCAAATGGCAGACAAGCTGTATAATGCAGGTGACTGCAATTCTTTTCGAGGAATTGTTAAATAACTGAGTGTTTTTATATAATGTCTCCAGGGTTTCATGCATTGCAAAAAATTTGCTGAGTAAATTCCAGAGAGCGCAAGGTGGACCTGAATGACCCTGATGAACAGGTTAAAATGTGTCTTATATCCAACTCTTATATGGACATAAGCTCTTATTTGAACAAATTCCCAGAATAAACTGGTTTTTATTTTCTGAACCAGGCAATGAACTACATCTTACTCATCACTTTAGTGTAGCCATTGGTATTTCCCCTTTGCTTAAATGTCTTGCTGACATCAATAAATGAAACTCTGCTATGTTCAGTTTCCCATCAAATATAGAATATATATAAAAATATAGAATGGATTCTATATTCTTTATTCTACATTGCCTATTTTACATTCTAATCCTTTATTGTTAAGTAACTGTGAAACTTGGTATATAGTAGATTCAAGCACCTCCACATGATGTGGATAGCCAAGGTATGAATGTCCAACAGGAGACTGCTATTTTTGGCACTTACTGTTATTTTTGATGCTCATATCAAAATTAAGATGACAAATAAGACTAAATTCCCATAATCACATGCAAAAATATTCAGCTGTGTCACACAAAATGTCATTCTTTGAGCTGTTCCCAAACACCAGGCTTGTAAAAAATTCTTGTCAGGTAGTTTAAAGTTACTGTGCAGAAGTGGTTTCTGAAGAAAAAAGATTTTTAATGTTCCAAAGAGCAGAATTTGCCGAGTCATTTTCTCTAAAAGGGGTAGATTTTTCCGATTGTCATTTTTGGCAGCCTGTTTTTGCTACAGACATCATAATTGCCTGAAATGGAGTGCCTGAAAGAGACTGATGGGAGAGTCTCAAGACAGAGATAATTAGCTCAGAAAAAGACAAGAGTTCCCACACCAATAAAAATTGCTCATTCTGTTGGAATTACCGAAAACTGTATCAATTTTTTTGTTAGTGAATCAATGGCTCTATTAATTGTTGGGCTGTTAATTGAACAATTGTGATTATGCAGTTATTGCTGTGCTTTCTTCCATACAAAATAGTTTTAAAACAGTTTACTTTGAGGTGGACTCACTGGTACCACTTAAATTTTTCACTTGGACATGGGAACTATACTTTTGGTTCATACCTGGTGAAATTTGAAGCCTCTATGGTTTCATTTGTTTTTAAAAAAGATAAAACTAATGACAAGCATATCCCTATCACTCCAGACTGGGTAAGAAATTAGCAGAGAACAAATATTATTGGGAGAGTTGCCTTTTCACATTTTAGAAGCTAAAAAATGCCCTTGACTGTAAAACCAAATAGGATTTGTTACTGGATGAGCTTATGGATCTGGCTCTCCTAATTGCATCAAGCAGAAACGAAAAGCATCTAAAAGGGCAGGTTTAGATTGACTTGTCTGTAATTTCAGAACATCAGCCTGAAATGGAAGTCCTCACTGACGTGCTGGCTCTGTGTGGATGTGGCACTTAGGGACGTGGTTTAGTGGTAGACTTGGCAGTGCTGGGTTAACAGTTGGACTCAATCCTAGAGGTCTTTTCCAGCTTAAATGATTTAAGTTGATGCTATATCAGGCATAGACAAGAGCATTTTTCTCTCAATTTCCCTGTTGCAGTTTCCCCACATGTGCTGGATTGATGTCCAATGGTTGCTCTGCTGCCAGACACCCCAAAACATCTCCTGAAATGAAAGACAGCAAGACAATTCTGAAACTCCTGGGATGGAGAAATTAATTTGGACTCATTGAATCGTCTCTAGCCTGAACATTTGTCTCTCCAGGACTGTGAAGTGATGGGTCTTACCTCTTCCACAGTCTCTAATGCCAAAACACAAGCTGTCTATGGATTTCAGCTAGGGACAAAAGACGTGTTCATTTTAACAATCCCCCCTTAATACAAGGACTGCGGCTGGCATCAAATCAGAGGGAGTGCTGTTTATAGAGCAGCTTTCTCCCACTGACTGACAATGGACAGACCTGCCTAAAGTATGATCTTAGCATGATGCTCTGAGGAATTCCTAATGCAGCAGCCAGCAATTAATTCCTCTCAAAAAAAAGCAGACATTAAGTAAAATATTTCATGGAAAGGCTTGTTTTATCATAAGCTACTTTAGAGACCCAGAGGTGAAGGTCTTTGATAGGAAAGCTAGTGCTCTTTCACTTTATTGGAACAGCATCTTTAAAATCCACTGGTGTATATAGTCTTTGTGAAAGGTGCCAGGCTGATAAAATTTAATCTATATGACTTTATAAAATTAGTACAGACTGAGAAATTCCTTCAGCACTGCACCTCAATCCTGAACCAAACAGGCATCTTCAGGGTGAGAAAACTGCTTAGTGTCTGCCCTTTATTTCTCCCCTGGAAAAGTTCATTACTAACATTTTTCCAGTTTCTGGGTGGATTTTTTTATTTGTTATGCTATTTTGGATATATAGAGACACCTTTTCTGGATGCATAAGCCAAATGGAATATATGAGAGCAGAATGTCATTAGATGTGATAAAGCAGTGGCACACAACCATTTTGCAGACAACATTAAAATTTCAGTCATGTCCTGTGACTGAAGAAAAGAGAGAAGAATTTTAAACAGATGAGAAATGAGCATGATTAAAGACACAGGGGTCTTCTATGTTAGAAGCAATTTAAAATATTAATATTAATTACGTTTGGAGAGGAGGAGAAATATAAACTAAAGGATGATATCAAAAAAATGAGTCATGAACTCCTATTTTGCTTAATGGAAAACTATTAAATTTAAGCAATTAATTTGAAAGAGATATGGGAAATATTTCTTTATATAGCATATTACACTATAATGTATCACTCTAATGTATGTAAACTGGGCAAATATCTTAGCAGAGTTAATTGAATTATGGTTGATTTGATGAAGAATGAATGTTGTTTTTACATTAACTGGGTTAAAACAATATTACAGAAGTCACCAATCTCCACCTTTCACCTATAGAGAATGTTTTCCAAAGCAAAAAAAAAACAACAGCCCACCAAAAACACCACCAAAAAGACCTAAAGCAAACATAAAATAGCCCAAGCAAACCTCTAACTCCCTCTTCACCAAGTTCTACTATTTTTATGGCTTGGGATAACACTGAGGAGTTGATATTCCACATACCTTCATATTGAAATGGATGAGAAAAATTAGTGTATTGATATTAGTACCTTAACCTTGCAGTGAAACCTGTATTCTAGGGAACCAGTTGTGACCAGGAGGATATGAATGGGAGTTTTACCTTTCCATAATGAAGAGGGAGTAAGAAACTGCAAAACAATCCCCATATATTCCCTCTTGTTGCCAGTTCAGGTTCAAGGGGAAAACAAGAGAAGGGGTATTGGTGATGCTGACAGGGAGTTCCTTTTTCAGTCAGTTGAAATATTGAGTTAGAAAATACACTGACATACCATTTGTAGGAATCTAGTTCAATAATATGTTCAATAACAATATAAGATTTTTTTCTCACTTGGATTTAAAATCAGAAGCAGAAACTGAATAAAATTTGTAGCAATGCCTCTAAGGAATGTCTTCCTAACCGCATGTAGGCCATGCAAAACTTAGTGTGGAACACTCCACATAGTGCAGCAGAATATATTTATGGCTAACAAACTGAATTTTGCCAAAATTGACTATGCAGAATTAAGCATTTCCTATTAGGAAACTTTAACTGATCATAGGAAGACTTGCAAGAGAAGTATTGGAAGAGATTGTGCCTCAGGGTGACTTAAAATACACAAAACCTAAAAGAGATGCACTAAGAGAACAACAGTCACAGCCCTCCACTGCTGGGATACGGAGCTAACAGTTCTGCTCTGCCTCACATTGCCTTCAATTATTCTCTGCAATGGCTTTGTGTTGGCAATGATTGTGCTGAGCTCCATTCTCATCAGTCCCCTTCCCTGACAGGAATTTTTGACTATGAAGTACTGGAGTCGTTGTGGGATTTTCTCCCTTTTAGGGAGCTATTAGTGTCAAGTTCAACTTCATGACATTTTGAAATTACCAACTTATTAATCACCCTGAATTCTCTCCTTAAGTTTCTTTTTTCAAATCTCATTCATTTCATCATCTTTTATGACCTCATTACTATTTATATTTCAAAGCATATTAAATCTAGATTCCACATAAGAGACAAGAATTAGTAAAGAGAAGCCACTCTCAAATCTCTATGTATGAAGAAATTCACAGAAACTAATACTGAATAGAAACAGTTTATTGCTTAGAAATTAGTGCTCTGTTCTTATTGATTTCTTTGATGTTATTTATAGCCTCTTTAGGAATAGTTGTTTTAAAAAAAAACATAGTTATGGTTTATTTTCACTTGGTGTTTCCTGTTTACAGGATTAATACTTCAGAACTTAGAATAATTACATAGGTATAATTACTCTCCACATGAGCAAAAAGGAAAAAGTGTCTGGTTTCCACCTCTTTGCTTTTCTCATATCGAGAGTGTCTGGAGTCGAGGATGGCCACTGTGATAATTATGGATTGCCTTGGAGCTATTGTAAATTGGGTTTACCTGCCTGATTCCTCAAGGACTGTGCACACAGCAAGAAGCCATGAAGAATAGTTAGAGGTTGAGCTATAATCCCTTTGTCTGGTACCCTCTACTAGAGCCAAGCTGAAATGATGTAGGAGAACTCATCTGTCCAGGGAATTCCCCCATGTTGGGCATATCCTTAGAAAACTGGAGTGTGCTGGAGTTTCAGGGCAAAAAAACTACAGAAGAAAAAATACCAGCTATTGAAATCTGAGCATATTTTGGTTGAAAAAAAAAAACCCTCTCATCTGCAAGAACAGATTTAGGAAGTTTTGTTTTCTTTCAGAATCAAAATCAAAAACTTTCTTCCTTTCAAGTAGGTGGGATGGTGCTTTTCAGGAGACTGAAGTGGAATGCCATTACCCTGGAGAAATGAAGATATTCCTTAAAATCCATACCAAAAGTTTGTTTGTCTTGTCAGGTTTTTTTAATCCAAATCAGTTTCCTGATCCAATTGAGAGACCACCACAAATAATTATCCTAATAAATACTAATTCATCTCCAAAATGAGAGCCTGGGGGAGGGACTACTTAATTTATTTGTTTTCCTATTATTTTAAAAGTGCTGTATTTATAATTTATTGCAGTTTTCATGCCGCACAAGGCACACCATCCGTTGATAATTTTTATGGCGGAGTGGACTGAAATTAGCAAGTTTTCTGTAAAACTGTTTTGTTTGACAGTAAGAATAGGAATTACTAGAGATGAGTAAGTCATCCAAGAGATAAGCATCTTTAATTAGTCTTGTCTGTGTGTTCACAGATAGCCTATAAATTAATATTCACAGTTGACTATCATGAGCTTTTAATCAATAGATCATTCATGAACAAATGTACTGTGAATATTTTCCTCTTTACAGCCAAACTAATGCTTGAGTTATGTAATTGTGATTATCTGACAGGATACTGCATTTTTCCTGTAGTCTAGAGATATTAATTAAATTTATTATCACAAGTGTTTGGGAAAAAAAGCACATTGGGAATTAATCTCTCAGGAAAGGTAGCAGGAAAGAAAGGGATAGCAGATGCTTCTGTTATCAAAAGCTGTTTTATGATAGATGGAAAGGTAGATGAATAAGTTAATTGATCAATTTTAATTGATCTTGGAGAAATACACAGCTTCTAGTGGAGGTCCAGCTCTTTTTAGGAAATACTTACACCACCAGTAAAGCCCATTGCCTTGTGAATTTTGCTTTATTTTAACCATTTCAACAAGAAGTTGTTAAATTGCATAATAAAAAGTACACAAAGCAGGGAAGGCAACACTATTTTCATGTTAACTTTTCTGGGTAAATGTTTACCAGGCTCCACTTGGTAACATTTGCGGGGACATCTGGGGCTTTTGAATTATGTTCGGATGACACGATCCTAGTTATGGTTTTCGTCTCTCCATGCTCACAGAAAGTAAACATGCAGGTGGTTTTGATGCCATTTATTCAAATTAGCATCTGATTTTTTGAACATCCTCTTTATCAGAGCTCAGAGATGATGGGAAATCATGTTCTCTTTTTATTCTTTGCAGTCAAACATTTCATAAAGCATCTTTGATACTGCAAGTTATCATCCCAATCAGCAGCATGAAGTAAATGAGTCTGTTTTGGGGACCCAAGCCGAGAAATAAATGCTCAGCATCTTGTTGTGCTTAGTAAAACACCTCTACTTCTTGGAAACATTTATGCTCTTGTACAACTAAAGGACTGAAATGTGAAGTAAAGGAGTATCTGTTATTCATATTAAATCAAGATTTTATTCAGAATCTCACAATAATATTTTTTTATATAATTGGTTCTGCGGTTTCCTTAAAAAGATATCTGGTTTTGCCTTCATTTTGTGTTATTCTTGATATGACATATCTCATTAGATACTATTTTACTGGTATTAAAGAGAACACTACTCTGAATTCTGAAGCTGTTCCCTTTTTCTCAGTTCCTCTTGTAATATTAATAGAAGTAAAAAATAACTAGTTCTGTTTTCTCTGTTTCTTCTGCATCACCTCCTGTGTGTGCTGGCTGCATTTTTATTTGTGTCTGTGACAGACTGTATAGGTCTCCTACAGTGATGGGTTCACCGATTGAATATTCTCTTTCAGATAAAAACAGTTCACTGCTGAGTGGAGATTTTCCTTTCATTATTTATGAAAACAATCACATTGCTGTTTTCCACTCTCTTATCTCTGGTAATGGGGTAATTTTGTTCTTACAAGTCCAGAATAAGCTTTAGTAAATTGAGGTTGACTTAAGCAGAACTGAGTCTCCTTCGCTTTGTTAGGAAATCTGGGCTGCGGAGATTTTCCAGCACTAAGGTGGACAGAGAATGATGTCACAGACTATCTACACAAACATTTCTAGACCTCAAGCTGGACATGGGATGTGTCAGAAATGCTTGTGCTCCTGTCCAGATTGGGATCAGGGGCAGAATCTGCTGTCGTCCTCTGTCATGGGTCGGGAACCATATAAAATTTCATAGCCAGGGGCATCTCCTGAGCAGTCAGAGTCCAGCAGAGATTGCTGGAGACAAGCATTTTTCTGTGTTATCTCCAGAAACACTTCCATAACTGTCAGGGTGCTGTTTGGTGACAGATAAATAAACTGACAAGACTCTCTTTGCCACCCAAATCGTACAGTTCACAGAATCCTACCAGTCATCACAAGGGATGTATGAAATACACGTAGATGAGTGATGTGAGGGTGGTGAGGCACTGGCACAAATTGCCCAGAGATGGGAGATACCCCATCCCTGGCAGCGTTCAAGGCCAGGTTGGATGGGGCTGTGAGCAACCTGGTTTAGTGGAAGGTGTCCCTGCCTATGGCAGGAGGGTTGCAATGAGATGGTCTTTCAGGTCCCTCCCAACTCAAACCATTCTCTGATTCTGTAATAACCTATTTATGCAGGCAGAATTGAAATGTTAAAATAGATATTGCAAGCCTAGCTATAATATACCACTCTCTAGGAATTTTTGGGAAGCAGGACTTATATCAGCTATGAAGAGAGGTGTGTTGTGACAAGACTGATGTAGTTTATCAACTTTCTTCATTTTAGGCCTGCTTTAGTGCCAGAGCAGCTCAAATAATAGCCAGAGGATTCACCGTTCTAAATTGCACAATGCACTTTAAGTCTTTCTGCAGTTCTTATTTCAAAACCCTCCTGACTTTTATTTTTTTGTGGGTATGCATTACTGTTGAAAGATAATGTAGTTAGTAACCATGCCTACTTTATTTTGCTGCTTCAGCCAGAAGCACACCGGATGGCCTCGGCACACATCCCTAATCGACAGCTGTAGATGTCTGCAAAATGACTTGAATATTTCATTTTGCTCTTCCAGACCAAAGCCTGAAGTCATATAATCCCCTCATACATTTCCTTTCCTCACTTAAAAGCCCCTTCCTATAATTTTTCTGCAACAGGAATGTTTTAATTGATCTACTGGAGTCTTTGCTTCCTGCCGCGGCACAGGAAGCCCTCAGTGGCACGGGCAGTTCATTAAGCCCTTTAATTCTGTCTGCTATCATGCTGCACACAGCTTCACATTGCCATTTGTAATGGCAACAATCAGCACTGGAGCAAACTAAAAGGGGAGGGGCAAGGGCAGGCTAAAGTCTGACACTGGTGACAGAAGACAAGACCGAATATAAATAGATGTGAATCACCATTGTGGCAGCACTACTGGAGAGACGTCATTATTTTGTTGCAGAAGAAGCTGCAGCTGCACACAGGGATACTCATGGGGTGAATTCATCGCAGGTACAAATCCCTTTCTGGACAAAGAAAAAAGAAGAAAAAAAAAGGATTGTTTCTCTATTGTCTAGGTGTGGTCTTCATAATAGCTATAAAGAATATATTTATATTACATACATGCATGTGTGTGTGTATGTAGCTATAAATGCAAATATATATATAAACTCATAAAATACATACACACATATATTGTGTAAATTCATTAATATATATAATCTCCTTAATATATATAAGCTCCCTAATCCCATGAAATATATATCAGTTAAAGGTGGAAATACCCAAACCATTTTAGTGACACAGACTAAAGCTGATAAAGAACATGATACAATTAAAATGGGGGTGGTCTCCAAAGAGAAAACTGTATTCACCTTCCACAGAGACCAAACATATAAACATTAGACACAGAGAGGGAAAATGCTCTGCATGCTGAAGGAGCTCAAGTTTATATGAGAAATTTTAATTAGAGAGCAAATTCAATGTTTCAGTAGACTGCAATTGCAATTTTAGATTTTTCTTGCTTCAGCAATTCCAAATTTAGCCCTCAAGACATTCAGTTTCTCTATAATAAGTTGATGTTGACAGTTAACAATGAATACATATAGTAAAACCACAGAGCATCTAGGAATAGAGCTAATAGCATTTCACCAAGGCACTCCAAATCCCTCTTGTATTCTCCTTAACTTTCTCCATCTCCATGGGATAGCTGGGGGACAGAGCATCAGAGCCATCATTTGGGCAATTCCCAGATAAATGATGCTGTACAAGGGGGAAGGAATCTGGTGGGGGAGGATGGGGTGGTATTTGAGGGGTGGCTGGACAGTGCTGCCTGCACAGCAAGGCAAGGCAAGGGAGCACCTGGACTTGGTTTTATTCCAGTGAGGAAGTGGACAGCAAGTACCTTGATGGTGATGTTACTGAGCTGCTGAAAGCTTCCCTGGAATGGCGTATTACAGAGCTGAGAGTCCTTCAGTAAGGGCATTCTCCTCTGAGTGCTTTAACATATAGGTTTTAATGCACTGCTATAAATTCTTGGGCCTTGAACTCAGAAGAGTCCTTGTTACCATGCACTTAAAATAAGCCCAAGCGTCCGCATAGTCACAAAATGACTTTTTTTCTGTTAAAAGCAAAAGTTCAGGTCTGGGTGAGCACACATCCAGCCTGATTCGCAGCTCCATGAAGCCTGCTCTGCACACCTTGGCAGCACCAAGACCCTGCAGGAGCTCTGCTAGGGCCAGCTGAGTCTCTCTTTGACAAGGGGATGAATCCACAGGATGCTTTGGGCAGCCTCTGCATCCATCCTCCCTTCTTCATGGAAAGGTGCAGACAGCAAGAGACATAGGTGAAACTTCTGTGCAGCCCTGCAAGACTCGGTCATATTTTTTGTTTCTGGGAACTGGTGTTTTTTGACATTATTTAAGAAAGACCATCTATACTTGGAAGGGCTATAAAGTGCTAAGCCAGCTCACAGCCTGCTCCTGTCTCTGCATCCCGAGATATTGATGCTGGGGGGACCAGCCAGTAGTACAGGGGGAAATGTTCTCATTCCTGGCTTTCCCAAAAGATCTGTTCAAAAAAGGACCATATTTTCCAAAAGATGGGTTATGCAAAATTGACAATTTATTTTTAGTTTTACAGAGTGAAGTTGCTGTTAGGAAAGCAAATGTGATTAATAGCTTATTTTTATAAGAGTTGATTTGCAGCAAAGAAATGATGTTATATCAAAATCTTTGAAGGCTTCACTTTTTTGCATTTCTAAAAATGTGCACTTGTGTCTAATGAAACCACTTTTCAAAACCTGGTGACAAGAGAGCACTTTAGCAGCAAAACTTATGTTTAAATGTTTGGTTTTTTTTTTGTCTGGTCATAATAAGCATTAATCCTTCATGTCCCTCACTTCAGCCAGGGTCATGCCCAGTTGTCTGTGTTAGAGGGAATAACTGCTACACATCTGCACCTACCAGGAGCTGGAGAAGAAAAACAGTGTACCAAGGAGCCAATATCTGTCATGCAGCTATCATACTGTCATGCTATTGCACCTTTCTGCCTCATTTCAGGACAATAAATGTTGCTACAAAAGTATTCTGCCTTTTTCCGTTTCCACAACCAGCACACCAACACCGTATTTGATTTACATTGCTCTGAATGTAGCGTTTTATCTTAATGAGTTCTTTTCCCTCCTAGTGTCTCTCTTTATACTTTGGGGGAGAAATGATTTTGAACCATTCCCATTTTCTCTCCGTGACTGCAGGCTGTCAGTGTCTGTTGTAGCATAAATGGTGTGGGACAAGGTAAATTTAAATCCAGCCCAGCAAATGGCTGTCATCAACACATTACAGCCTCAAAGTCATTTGGAGGATTCAGAGCAGCAGAACAACATGCGCTGTTTAGAAGAGGAATCAAGAAGAAACCAAGTTAAAAATAGCACGTGTTTTGTGGAGCCATTAATTGTGATCACACCTAGGTCACTGTAATTTCATGTGCACCGGCTTTGCTAACAGAGGAGAGGGATGTAAAATCGACTGGGATGCTGTGTACCTATTGCAACACACTGGCTGTCCCTATATAAACTGTGTATTGCATATCGATTGCATTTGGTATGTTTTTGGTGAGCTCTGTGGGGTTATTTCTGATTTAAACCTGCAGAAGATCGGGATAACCCATCACTGGTACATTTTTTTGGAAGGGGATCACTACACGTGCAATTAATCTCCTCATCCCAGACACATCATCAGTGCTGCTGCAGGACTAGGAAAGGTTAACTCAGTGTAAACATATGGCAAGAAAATAATTTTAATACTTTAGTTACATCGACTGGGAAAGATAGGAGAGTTCTGGTTAAACAAAATTGCCTTTTTATCTGGAATGGCACATGTAGTGTTCAACATAGTTTGAAACAATTTAATTGTGGCTTTTTCCCTCCTGACTCAAAACACATCCAAAATAAAATAATACTTAAAAAAAAAGCTGAATGAGGTTTAAAAGCTTATTTAATGAGACAATTTCTGTCAGAGGTTTCCTGAGTCTTCATCTTCTCCCCTGTGTATGAGTTGGAGTGCTAATATTTCTGTAACCTTGCCCCTGGTAACTGAGCCTTCAGTGCAGCTTTTCACCACTTTGAATTCACTACAGTGAGATGAATGCTCTTACCTGGAATGTAAAAAGCCATTAATACCCAGCCAGGTCAGTAGGGTATTGGTACATTACATTTGATTTTATTTTGGAGACCCTCCAGGAGAGGTTTTGGATGGAAGCAATATATATCTGAGTAAGGAAGTGCAGAGGAACAGGGCATGGCTCTACCTCTGGATAGTGCTACAGTTCAGCTCTGCAGAGCTCTCTGTGAACTGCTATTTGGCCATGCACTTCTTATCCCATCACAGTGCACATATGCAAGATGTACAGGCATGGACACGCTCTGAGACTCTCCTAAATTTAGAGTTTGGCAGATATTTAGGTTCTCTTCTGCACACTGAACTATATTTAGAAGGTGTGCCTCCAATAACAACTCCTTTTCCCTCTGTTCCCTGCTTTTATGCCTTTTGAGACATATTTATACTTTGGTCTATACTACCTATTGACTGAACACATGGAGATATACTGCTTTTATGGCATTTTTTTATAGCAAATTAAATCTTCAGGTAGGAAACTACAACTGCTGTTGTAGCATAAATATATCACCCAGATTTTCTCCTGGTGTTTGGACCATTAATCCATTGCAAAGACCAAGAAGCCTTTGAAACAACAACTTTTGAGTTTGAATTTCCAATTAATGGAGCTTAGGTATAGCTTGCTGTTCTTAATACTGCTCCTCATGAACTAATGGCACAAAAGGTTTCACAGCCAAAGCCTGTTCCTGATTCATGCTTTCCATGAGTACCACAGCTATATATTTGACCCACTTAGAGCAGGAAGTGTTTAGGTCACTGAGAAGAGATGGGGGGAACATCCTTAAGTCATTCCCAGATTCTGATGCCTCTGGTTGCAAGTTCAGTCCTCTCAGAGAATCACAGAATGATTTAGGTTGGAAAAGACCTCTAAGATCATTGACTCCCACAGTAAACCCAGCACTGCCAAGTCCACATCACAGCATTCTCTTCCCCATGGCCTGAGTTGTTTCCTGTGCTTAAATGTGAAAGTATTGATGCTTCAAGAGGTTTTGACTAAAAATATTACCATTTACAGATATATTTCATGGGCGTGTTAAAATAGTGGTTTTTTTAGTTTCATTGTTTGGACTGAGTTGGGGGCCCCCTTTACATCTTTAACTTCACTTAAAGACCATCAGGGAAACTTGACTCACATGCTCTTAGAGCACCCTGGTGTTCCTTACAGGATCTGTTTTTCTTAGGAAGACAGGTTACAACCAGTGGGAAAGTGTGTGCATGCCAGAGGAGAGCACTGGCCATGATTCTGAGGAGCCCCTATCCCGCATGCTGGGAATGACATTGCCAGTTCCCTTCCAAAAAACAGTGTGCCAGAGGAGCCTGTACAGCCAAGCTTTGATTCTTCTTCTAAAACTGTTCTGAGGTGGTTCTGTTTGATGTGGACAAGAAATGCTCCTTTCCCTCTCTCATTTCTCTGGGATTATCTCATTAGGAATAACAAAGAGGAGGGTGCCAGCAGGCTGTTGTTACATGGTTTGGGCACGTTGTGTAGCCTTGAGCTTCAGGTACCTGCAAAGGGTGCCAAGCCCTTACTAATGTTCATCTCAGTCTGAGTGCTGTTAGTGTAACATGGTTGATTAAAGTTATTCCTCATTCCATTCTTCCCCAACACTTCTTTCCCTGAGGAAAGGAGTCATATTGATATACGACTCAATGGGAAAAGTGACTATTCTTTTCCATAGATACCCAGGAGTATTTAGTTCATTTTTCTTTCATTTTTCTTCTCCAAACTCCCAGGCTGTAAGGAGCCATACAACACCTGTAACTCTTATCTGCTTCCATGGTGATCCAGATACCCTTTAAACAGTTGGGGTATTAACAACTCACAGCAGAGCAGAGAAGGGCAATTTAATACAGCAAACTGCTCAGGCTGGAAATCTGTGAAAAACTGACTTGTCTTTTTTTTTTTTTTCTTCTGCTGTCACTAGTCCATCTTTCTCCCTTCCTTTCTGTCACTCACAGAAAGATGGCCATATGGGAGGTGCCCGTTTTGGAGGATGTAATGGAAAAGTTCTGGAGGATAAATACCAGGTAGAGATGTAATCTTAAAGCAATCTTTTTTTAACTTTTAGCAAAGACTTAGTCATTTGCACAGGAGAAACAGTATCTGTAGCCTCTGTCAGAGCATTTTCTTGTACCTAGGAGTGCCCAGAGGTCCCAGATTGTTCTGATCCCAGTCACTTGTGCACTGCCCAGGAACCACGAATAAACCCATGTGTTGTCAGACTGGGTCACAGCAAGAAGTTCCCTTGCTTATACCTGATGTGGGGAATGGATTGTCTGCTTTTCCCAAGGAATACATGCCCTTGTACAAGGAGGAAAGGCTTGCAAGGAGGAATGATAGCAGAAATGGCATCTGAACTTGCTTTGAGAGAGCAGTGAGAACATCTCCCACCCTGTGCCAGAGTTCTCACGTCAGCACCACAGGGAAGAGTGAGGTAGGACACTCAGTGCCTAGTAGCCTACTGAGCTCTCCCCAGTCTCACCAGCACTGGAAAATCACTTCAGCTGCCACCCTCCTTGCTTTTGAGGAGATGGTGAGACCTTGATGCAGCTGAGGGTGGTCCACAGGGCAGCTGCACATGTTCCAGGGAGAGAATGATTTATTTTCTTCTGTCTCTAGCTCAGAATTTTCATAACCAATAAATTAAATTAATACTTCCAAAAATGAAAAAAATATTTAAAAATATCTGGCTCACAGAGCTCTGAAAAAGAATCACATAATCTTTCAAAACTTTTTTTCATAGTCAGTTATTCAGATAGCACTCAATAAAAATGCAAAGCTGGATTGGTTTGGGTGGTGGCAAAAGCTTTAGCTTAGAATAACATTAAACAATCGAAACACAGTAAAAGATAAATACCTGGAGTGCAATCACATTTTGCCAAATGCAGACATGGTCATATATATCTGACACCTATAGCAGTTTGGAATTGTATGATCTTGTAATATTTCCCAGGTAATTAAATGCAGCTAAGATTAGTGCACTACACAGCAACCTGAGCCCAATTGCTGCCCATGTACTCCTGGGTGCTGGGTGTGTGTGTATTTTCACAACAAATGTGTAACTGGATAGTCATAGTGGTCAATGGAAATCTGAAGCTGAAGATACAAAAAGCCAACAGAACGCCAGTTCAAGTTGTTACTAAAGTTGTCATCTTTAAAGTCTTTTCTTCTTAAAATAAGGGAGATAGGGGAAATAAAAATAGGTAGGATAGTTTATACCTTTCAGATTTACTTTTTCAGGGTGTCTTCAAATTCAGAGGGGCAAAAATACCCCCAAACCCTGCATGGGTATTTCAGATCTCCAAAGACCAAGTCCTGATTCCACAAAACAATAGATCTTGCACATGAAATTAAATTAGAGTCTCTGCATTCTGCTTAGGTTCAGAAACTGAAATTCAGAAACTCTTTGTCATCACTAAAAAAGTTGTGTCAAAGAAATGGTCTGTGTAAAGTTTGTTGTGTACCTTTTCAGTTTTGTTTGCAGAGTTTTTATCGTGCAGTCTCTGCTTTACTGGGGTAGAAGAAAATTGCCTGAAGCAATGGATTGTACTTTCAGATTCTGTTATAAAATTGTTCCTCCAATCTTAGATGTTGTCTCAATATGCTTATATTTCTGTGTTGTATACTGAGAGATTGTACCTCTAAATTTACTCCCCAAAACCACATTTATTTCCCCGAAAAGTGGTTGTCATCAAATGTGCAATTTTTGACAATTGAAAGTGGCTGTTTTCCATGCAAAAGATTTATGCAGGCTGATAACTTGGTTGACACAGGCTGTCAAATTACTACCAAATGTTTAGTTACTACTGAGCTGTGCTGAGCTAGATGCTGTGAGCTAGAGGTAAAAGCTCTCTTTCCAATCATTCCTCTGTCTTCCAGAAGACAGGCAGAAAGCACAGAGTGCTCCGGAGTGGGCCAGGAGATTTTTCTGTTAAAAATATTTCTCAGGAAATGTGGAGATGACACCATCGTTTTTGTAAGAACGCCTCTTATCCTGTGAGAACACATCTTATCCTGACGTTTCCTAAAACTTTGCCATAAAGCTCCCATTAGGAAAGTGGAGATGAATGAAAGTGAGGAGTAAGTAAAGGAACCTGTTGACAGATGAAAGCAGTAACTATCCAGCAGAGCTACGCAGGCTTTGCTGTGTTGGCCCATGGAAACAGAAGTGTTGTGTCTCTTTCTGCTTTTCAGCCTGTAGACTTTTATCACCCTTCGGTCAGATTTCAATACTCCACCTTACAAGGGTGGAACTTTATTGGCTTCACTTAAATTATTACTGGTTTAGATATTGTTATGCTTTTGGTGACCCTCCAAATTCAGTCTAAACCACTGAGTTTTACATGGCTTCTGCTCAAAACCATTAATTGGCATCTATTCAGCTGAAACTTGGTCAAAGTTTGACATCACTTTGGAGTACATTTGTGAATTTTCAAAATGACGAGTGTTGGGTGATACATGTCCTCATCATTTCCATTACTTCCTGATGGTGGGTGCATAACAAGCCAAATCTTATGTATCTAAGTCAAAATAAATTCATTAAATCAATTTATATTTACATTTTGTCAGACTATGATATTGATCTGCATGCATTTCAAGACACAGGAGCATTATGCCTATGTCCTGAGAGAGTTTATTGACCATACGGGTCAACAGATGCTTGGCAAGCAGCTTTTGCCTTTTGTAATTTTTTCCAATGAAAAGTGTTCCATTATCTAGAGTTTTAGAGAAATAATGACACTAAACCGTATATATTTGAGGCTTCAGAGTTCTATAGGAGGAGGACATTTGACAAAAAGAAAGAAAATGTTGTTCTTTTAAGTGTATCCATTTAAAAAATGGAAGTGAAGCAGCTGGAATGTACCTGAGGAGCTTGCTTTCTTGATTCCTCTTTGGCTATTTATGTCAACATTAAATATCATACCCATCATGAAATATATAATATAAAAAAATGTAATAGCAGAACAACAACCTGAATATTTTGAGGATTACACCCTATAGGTATGTTGCAAATCTACAAAGAAAAAAAACCATTTTCCCTTTTCCTTTTTTTCCCAAATCTAGCTTTAAAGATAGGTCAAGAATTCTGCAGGTGGGGTTATAAACTTAATGTGAAGCTTTAATCTAGAATATAAGATATGGAAATATGCTTTTGATGTATGTATGTGGAGATTGTTTTTATCAGTGGAAGTATTCTTCTGCCCTGGGGTTTTTGTTTGTTTCTTCAACCAAAGAAAGTGAGGCTGTTTATTTTGAAGGTTTTAAATGACAGTCTAAGCCAAGCCTAACTTGATGAGGAAAAACTTTATGCTGCTGCTAACCATTCTCCCACAAAATTTAATATTACAAATAATTACAGGAATAATACAAAATGCAAGCAGGCAACAGCATCTTTGTCAGTTGTTTTTATAAAGAAGCCAGAAAGCTTTGAAAGGAGAACAGCAGAGGCAGGCACACTGGGAAATGGTCCTGCGCTGTATGAGCAAGGGATGTAAGCATTGCTTTTCATCAGTTCGTGCCAGCAGCTGGTTTCATCTCCAACAGCCAAAAATTTGGTGTCATGCACCTAATTTCTAGCTAGTTGGAGCCTCTAATAGAAGCCTTTTCCCCTTCATGAAAGCTATGGTCCTTTGAAAAGTGTAACTCAGCCATGCCTAATGCTGCTCTGCTTGTATGCTAAACTAAATAAACATGGTCTGTTTTAACACTTTACTTCTGCTGAGTGGTTTGCACCCAATATTAATAAATGTTTGTTTTGTACGACTGTGTTTCCCTGGGCTCCTGAAGAATCATGTGGCTTTTGCATGCTCTGTTTTACTGACAAGAGATACGGTTGTAGATAATCTAGACATTTTACTCAGCATATACTAAGCTCAAATACACTGCTTTTTTCCTATGCTTAGCCAAATTTTTGTCTGTGTCAAAGCTTGGCTTGTGGGTTGTGGAGTATGTGCCTGGCATGCTGGGGAGTGCTGGGGAAGGGGGGGCAGCTGAGAAACATATGGCTTCAAACCACCTCTTTTGCTTTCCTTATCCCCCAGAATTGCAAGAGCTGTAAGTTTAGAGCACCCCCTCAGGGCTCCTTCAAATTGCATCCAGCTGGAGTGGCCGCTAATGGGAATAGTCCATCACAGTGGTCAGCAACATCAACACCGCTCCCAGCCGCAGCTCCAGAACCCGTGGGGTGTTGGGTTATGGCCATCCCCAGTGGCTGGAGGGATTATTGTTCCTCCAAACATATTGCTGAACTTTGTGCTATCATAATAAAAATGTAGAGAAAGTACTGTGAGCACTCTATATTAGGGAAGCCTGCAAGGTGACACAAAATGACAAGTTAATCATAATCACAGCGCTATAAAGGGACCTGACTTCATAAAGGGGCTTTAACAGTGTTTACAGCACACTTCAGAATATGTTCTTAATGGGATTAAGGTCACCCAAGTGACATGTGTGTGGCAGAAAGCAACAAGCAAATCTATGACATAGTGTGTCAATGGCAATGAAATAACATGGGGATTATGCAATTATTTTCAAGAGTAAGTTACCAATCAGGGAGCATCCATGCATTAAACCACTTATAGACTGGAAATAACAGCTTCTTAACCTACTGTAAACATTGATTTTTTTTTTTTTTGCTAAACTGTTGTAAAACATGAACAGTAGCAGGCACATTATATGATAACCCAGGAAAATCATAATAAATGCTAACTTGAACTGAAAAGGAGCAAATTGAACAGGCTTAGGTTGTTGAAGCACCATCAGCTAAATCTAGCATAGGATTTGCATTAAAGATGTTACAGTGTGAAAGGTCAAAATTATCCAACAGCTTCTTAAAAGACTTGTTCTTTATGGAATATGAATTCTCTTATGGAACTTTTTCCCTCGGTCTCCTCCTCTCCCGAATCCTGGGGATATTAAGAAATGCACAAACCAGATGACCTATGCAGAAAGATGAATGAAGCTATTATAAAGAGATGAGTGTCTGCAGATAGGGAACAGTCATCCTTATTGTTGCTTCCCCCTCACTGTAAAGTCCAGGAATGAAATCATGACCCCATTAATGTCAGAGTGAATGTAGCCAAAGAAATGATGGGTCAGGATGTTCACCATGGACTTCTATATACCAAAATTTGAGATATCTCTTGACAAACCCACATAGATCCTTATATTTTCTTTATTCCTGAGCTTGCAGAGGTTCCCATAGCTCATGCATTTCTCTACACTGCCCACATCTTTGAAGGAATCTGCTCACAATAGACCTTGGGTATGCCCTGTAATCCCATTCCTTGCCTAAGTGAAGAGTCAAGTCCCTTGCAGTATCATAGGGTTTTTATAGTAGTGGAAGAAAAGACAGAAAAATGATCAGCACATTGGGAAGAAAATCTGATAAGCAACTTCTGGGAGTCACCCTTGCCCTGACCCCCCTCCCCTGGTAGTTTCCCATCCATGCTCTGCCTGATTTGGAAGGTGGATTTCAAGTTTGGCTTCCTGTGTCTTAAGGTAAATCCCTGTATTAATCACCAGGGGACTTGCTTATTGGCTTTCAAGCTCTCCTTCTGCCACTCTCTCATTTTTTTACAGGATGCTTTTGGAAGTAAGGTAAAACAATATCTGAAATTATGAAAATTATAAAACCAAAACCACCATGTTTCCTGCCCAATACCCACAGATGACAGCATGCAGCTGATGGGAAATAAATGAATACATGTGTTTTATTTTCTTTGATCTTCATGTTTCTATGCCCTTTCTGTGTTTGTGTTTTTTCAGCAAATGGAGTTGGAAACTTTCTGATTTTTTTTTTAAATATTTACACTGCAAACACAACATGAAAGCATTTAGTTAGAGAACTACAGTCATTCCAGGAATACCAAAGTCAGCTTGATTCACCTAAATTGTAGCCTGTAAGTCCAATGGGCAAGACCCGCTCGAATTTGAATCTCCAGCATATTATTCAATGATAAATTGAGGTGAGAGCAAACTTCAACCCTGTTTTTGAAATTAATTATAATTTCAAATACTCTTCAAGAGGTAGTATTAAGTTCTGCTTTTGCTGATGAGCCTCATTTTGTGGAGTTTTCCATAAAATGAAATGAAATCGAGCAATGGCATCGCAAGAGTCAGACACAGGCTGATTAAAGGTCTCTTATGTTGTTTTCTTTCCTTACCTTGGTTTTTAACTTACCTTGTTTTAAACTTGGTTCTAGATTATGCCCAGCTTTGTGGTCCATTGATTCCTACATCCCTCCCCACCATGTACATGGGCTCAGGAGGTCTGACCAGTCCTTCCACTTCTCCTCTGAGTTGCTCTGTGCCATCACACCCTCAGCTCTTCCCTGCATCTGCCAAATCTTCCCACTTCTGAAACATCTCTTTGTGAAGAAGCAAGGGCCTGCCAAATTCATGGAGAATCCAGACTTCCAGGTAAAGAGCTGAAGAGGAGTCTCCCAACAATTGGATTGCTGTCAGAGCTCAGGCTGGGACTTGCAGATGTTTGTATGTTTTCACCCAGCTGGGTGATTTCATCGTTGGAGAAGAGTGGGAAGTCACAGTGATACTGTGGATGAAAGAACTGAGTCAGGCTGGTGAGGGTGGTTACCAAAGCCAGTTGAGGGAGATGCACAGTCTGTCCACACTGACACAGTATTCCTGCTTAAAACCCAGAGAGAAGCTACTTTTGAGGATAAAGCAACAAAGGTGAAGACCAAGAATGAGACTCTGAGGACCTTTGTAGTGGGTGTGGAGGGCACAGTGGGCGTGTAGTGCTAGGACAAGAGCTAATGGTTTCAAACTGAAAGAGGGTAGAGTTAGATTAGATATGGGGAGGAAAATCTTTCCTGTGAGGATGGTGAGGCACTGGCACAGGTTGCCAAGAAAAACTGTGGATGCTCCATCCCTGGAAGTGTTCAAAACCAAATAGGAGTAACCTAGTCTAGTGCAAGGTGTCCCTACCCATGGCAGGGGGGTTGGAACAAGATGATCTTTAAGGTCCCTTCCAACCCAAACCATTCTGTGATTCCATGAGTCTATGAATTGCAGAAGTGAAAAATCACAGAAGGACCAAAGTTTGGATTCAGTCCAGAGAAGAGCTACTACCCTCAGAAAAGATGTTCCAAAAATGAAAGTTATTATTAGACACATTCAGAGATTGGAGTAAGGAAAAAGGAAAATCATATGTTCCCTGAAATGAAGCAAGTCACTGGCTGCCTTGAAGAGGCTTCACAGGGAGTAGAAGGTAGAGGAAATGAAAGAGGAAATGCTATTTTAATGCCCCCAATTCATTTCTATATACAGTACAAGAATCAATCACTTGTGTTGTTAAATGCACTAAAAGTTAAAGTTTCACTTCTTTTTCTTCAAAAAGATGACTCATGGAGTTCTACACTGCCAAGACAAACTCGTTTATTCTCCTTCATTGAGCATTTCACTTTTCCTGCAGTGTACCCTGCAGGAAACCAAAGAGTTATTGGCACTGTCAGGATTTCTCTGTTAGGATCAATCCATTTCTCTTACTTCTTTCTGTAAATTTTAATTGTTATTCCCTTTTCTGTGTTACTTAAATAGCACGAGCAATAGAAAAAACAGCACAGCACTATGATCAGGAAGGAAATGCACATGCAGTGAAACAAGAGTAATAGTACTAGTGACAAAATACAAAATGCTGTAAAATGAGTTTTCAAATCAATGAAATGTTTGTACAGGATGTTGAATTTCATTTCAGAGTGTCAGCTAAGTTTTTCTCAATCAATAGAAATTTTTTCTTCATTGGGTTAAAGATATAGAAAAGAATAAATGAAGAGGTATAAGGTATAAATGATAACCAGGCTATTTCACATGTGGCGTGCCAGGATCATCATCCATAAATGCCTAACTAGGCATTTCCTGAGGATTATAAACCCAGTCTACTGTTTAACTAATGTCCTGGTTTCTGTGAAAAAATCAACAGAACCAATAAAATTTATCTGTCCTGGTTAAGTAAGACAAATGTTCTCTAAAGACTGAGCTTTGTGAAGCCCTGCATGCTCGTGGGTGTATGTATATCTCTGTACTTTTATATGAAGCCATGACTGGCTGGTAAATTATCTCCTACAGAACCAGTCATGCAAGAGGATAAAAAGACTTATATGAAATAAAGCTGAGGTTGTGCATTGCTCCAGTTTTAGATATAAGAAGATTTTTATCTAATGGATTATGAATTCTCACATCTGGATCATTGACTCTCACAGTCTAAGCCAGGATCAATGCTCTGCTTTATAAACAATTAGATATTCCCTGGATTGGAAACAATGATCTCCTTTCTGCCATACTGGACCAGAGCTTTAATTGCTGGCCTTCGGGACCAGGCACTTGCTTTCCATCTCTGAGTCTTGGTGGAGCTTTGTGGAAGTGGTTAAACCTTCAATAGGTGTAAAAGAGACAGCCCACAGCCTGACCAGCAAGGTAATCATCAGAGAGCTGGGGAAGAGACCAGGTCAGGAAGGGTAGGAGAGTGAGTATAGGTTTTCCAGTGGTTTCTTGTAAAAACATGAATTTTGGCAAGGGTTCCATCCCTTGTTGGAATTCTCTAAGGAAGAGAGTCACCCCAGAAAATCCCCCTGTTTCACTACTAATCAAGTGAGTGCCCAAGGCACTTCTCTGCCTGACTTAGGGCAGGTCTTAGTAGATACCTGGTTTGGTTTGCTGTTTTCTTTGTAGAGAAATTCCTTGCTGGACCTGAGAAATCTGTCATAAAATGTCTGTTTCTGCAAAATTAATTGAAATTACTGTTGGCCACCTTCCCTGGAGATGTACAGGACATCTTCAATTAACCTTTATAAATTCTTTACTAATATTTTGTTATAATATAAATAGAAGGGGGGAGGGAAAACAACCTGACTGGATTTCTGTTTTTTTATGAAGAGTACACAATTTTAATACACCTATGTATAGGATGATGCATAGAGCTGCAATTTTTCAGGCTTATAAATATCTATAAATTGGCATGCAGCTACTTGCAGCATCTTTGCATGTCCTTTTCCACATTATGTTTTGTTCCAGATGACAGACTTCTATCTGATGTCTCTAAGCACATCATTTGTAGCAATAAACACCCTGCTATCTATTTATAATAGATGCTAGGAAGAAGCTGGCTTGCTAATCCTGCACTAAAACCCTTAGTTATTTTGCTCAGGATTTCACCTTCAGCAATGGCCCTCACAATTTCTGCTCGTATCTCAGCTTCTGACTGCTAGATAATATTTTGTTTGTCCTGATAAGGCTAATATGCATTTAAATTTCTTCTACAGAATTTTCTATGTTTAAGTTTTGTGCAAATACAGTTTTCAGGTTTCTGTTACATTGAAAACTAGAAGAGTTTATACTTGAAAGCAGCCCCAAATATGTATTTTTCTGTATATATCAGTGTAGTTAGCACAAAGCCAGTTTACAAAATTACTCTCAAGTTTTATCATGTTCTTCTATTTGTGGTGGTACCTTTTCCTCACAAACCAAAGATTTACTTATGGTAGTTGTGATCATAGTCTACGAAACATGCCTATCTTTTCCAGAGACATATTTTAGGTACGAAACTCAACCCACATGCCAGCCTCATCTCTTTAGGGAAGCTGATGGTACACAAGTGGCTGCTCTCTTCCTTAGGGCTTCAGGTAAAACCTTGAGGCATCTGAAGATACCTGATAAGGAATACCTACCTGTTCATAAGTATAAAATCATGGAACAATTTAGGTTGGAAGGGAGTTCTGGAGGTCATCTAGACCAGCTGCACATTCAAAGCAAGATGAACTTCATGGTTACTACTCATAGAAAAGGTTCCATTTTTAAATGTTCATCAAATCAGGCAGAAATGGAAGGGTGCAGCCTTTAATTGAATGTATTCTGTTTCATCTTCCAGCAGAGGATTATCCATCCACATCCTCTCCTTGCTTCCTGCTGGAGGGCAACAGAGTTTTCCTCCCGGCATGAACCAGCTGTTTTCTGCACCCTGCTTTCTCTCAGGGCTGTTATTACATCCTGTGGCACCATGCTGGCATTGGCACCTGTGCTCACTTTTACAGTAATAAATGTTCCATTTGCTTTCAGGTTAACAGTCAATTCATCATCTACAACAGCACTGTTCTGTGCACCTGTAAGAAATTCCCATGGTGGGGCTCTTATATCCTCCTTGGCTGTAGGGTCCTTGATAGTGTTTGGAAACTCTTCAAAAATGCTGTTACTCTTAGTTCTCACATCTTACCTTCAACTAATTTTTGCATTAATTGGAAATCGTTGTCCTGCTTCTGGAGACTCCATGTGACCTAGACCTCCTGATCTGAGACAGATATCTGGATTTTCCCTGTGGGTTCAGAAATCTGCAGCTGTAAAATTAAATTTTAAGTAATTTATTTCAAATCAAATTATCAGTAAAGACATTTTTTGCCTCCATAGAAAACTACTGGAGATGCTGGCGTATAAATCTGGTTTGTACAGAAGTTTGAGGTCCACCAAGGAACTGTCACAGTGTTTCAAGCTCTTTCCTGACCAGAAAAGAAGTACTGCTGATGCCACTAATGTCTAAGAGATTAAACCTCTGAAAGCTATCTTGAGAGCTGCCTGCAGAAGCAGTAGCGGAGGAAAACCAGGATATTATCATTCCTGAGTCTGGATTTGAGTTTTGAGATTAGCAAGTATTTAAACTAGCAGTGTTCCACAGATAATGAGGAGTGGCATTTATAATTAGCATCTCACTCCACAGGAAGTGATGAGCTACACGTCTAATATTCTCAGAGTTCAGAGGAACTTCACATTTCATCCTGGCAAGTCGATATCTACAACAGATTAAGGAAAACATGCCAGCTGGCAATTAGGGCTCTGAGCCCTGGTCACAGCAACATCTGCTCTGCTTACTGTGTGCTTCAGTTCTTATGTAACCACGCGTGGCTTCTCTTGATTCAGAAACCACTCGAGCATATAATAAATAAAAATCAGTGTATTGAAACCTCCTGCACGGTCTGGTGCCTTCTCAAGAATTTATTGAGTCACTTCAAGTCACTGAAAATTGCTGTAAGATTTAGGAGAAAACAGTACTTGTGATGCTGTAGGTGTGAATAAAATTACAGCCAATCAAAGCACTAATCCTCTTTCTCTTTTTCATTTAAAATATTATTATCCAAACAGGCAGAGTTGATAAGGGGAAAAAAAGGTGCATTTTTTCCAGTGAAAGATAGAAAATAATTAATGCCAAATTCTAGAGAAAAACTGCAGCGTGTCACTTCTGACTCCATCCAGATTCACCACCCAGCTGTGTTTTCCTCCCATTGAGGACATTTGTTTTCTGTGGAAAAGACCCTCAGGAATACAAGGTGAAAAGGGGAATAGGGTATTTAGCAAGTTTCTTATCAGGGTTTTTGAACCCCAGACTATGAAAGTGCCTGACATAACTCCTGACTTATCCCTTGTAGCCTATACATACATGGGTGATAATATAATCTAACATATATCCCATAGATGTCCTTATTCATACCCTTATAAAAATAAAAATCTTTTTTTTAAAGCATAGTTTGGCTGAACTAAAAAATATTTTTCAGGTTTCCTTTGAGCTTGAAAAAAGTAATTTGTTTTACTCAAGTTCTAAAAATTAAAGATTAAATTATTAAGTTTCTACTGATACAATTAGTAAGAAATGTATCAATATCAAAAATTATTGATGTAATATACGGGTGAATATAAAATAACATTTACTTCAAATATGTCAAAGTTAAATCCCTTGATTTTGCTGCTTAAATAATATCAGCTGACTTGTCTTGAAAGCAAAGAATCTTCGTTTCCTTCCTCGAGGTAACTCAGCACTTCGTAGGCTCAGATATCAGCACTGCAGAAAACAGCATTCCTTTTGTAGCAGCTTTCCAGACAAATCATAAAGAACTGGTTCTACCTTGCTTTTGACCACGTCAATCTGCCGCTGGTTGTCCCGTCTCTTCCGTCACAGATATTTCATAATTGTTTTGCTTCTTTCAGACTTTTTTTTTCCAGGCAGTTTCATTATTAATGTAGGAATAACCTGATACTAGTAAGACTGTGGAAACAGGCTGCTCTTATCGTTTTGACACAGCCCTCCCTCTTCGAGAGAGGAGTGAGCAGCCTTATCATGAGAAACTTGTTAAATGGAGACTTGACTTGGCAAATCTGACCTAAAGCACTTAAAGAAAAATTCTGATTTATTATTATCATTCACGCAAGCAGGAATTACAATTGTTCATCATTTACACAGCGCTTGTGAAATCACTCCTAATGGTTTTAGGGTAGCACTTAGACCAAGTGTAAGCTGCGGGATAAGGATACGGATAACAGTGGAATTTCAGAGAAGATTCAAACAAATCCTTCAAGTGGTCTTACAGTTCTATAGCCTTTGAGGACTTTACCTTCTCCTGACCTTAAACTCATCATCCCTAAAGGGACTACTGCAGAGATATCAGGACACTGGCACTTCTGACAACATCAGGCTTTTATAGATGCTGTCATTACTAGTCACTGAGAAATTAAGCAATTCAGTCAACTCACTCAGCCTTGGCCTTGATTTCCACTTGTGATGGATTGGGGCTTTATGGAAATACATCTCTGTCAAAATCAAAAAAGTCCAAGTTTCTATTAGGGTTTTAGGCAGAGAAACAGGCAGAGAAACCAGGAAGAAAAAAAACCCCTTGAAACTGCAGTGGTTTTATTTCACATATTCATATTGTATGAAGTTGTAACTTCATCACCAGAGGTAGGGAAAAGTGATCTGTGTGTGTGTTCCATCTGTGTGTCCCCCAATTAACTTAATAAATGAAATAGAAATAGCATCAAACAAGTAGAAAAATGTTAAGAATGTCTTTAGTGCTGTACTGCACTCTTTACAATGGGAGAATTCTCATTAATTCTCATTATGTGAGGTGGTTAATGTAATTAACAGGAATGTTGTTGTGTCATGATACCCTAAGGATATATTGAGGCAGTTTGAAAGGAGAGGTGAGAGAGTATTTTGAGTGAAGTGATACAGCTGCTAGAACCAGGCAAGCTTTTTGGCACACAAACCCTTCCTTGGGCCTAAAGAGAAACATCCACAAAATTGAGCCATTTTTTCTAACCTCCCAAAAGGCTCTTGTGCCCAGGAGTTCTGGTTTTTTCAGCTGTTTTAACTGGCCTAATGAAAGTTGTTACCTCTCCCTACAAGCTGTACCTGACTACACCTGGGCACTGAATGCAGATATTGCTGATATCAACAACAAGAATGATAAAATAAATATTTCCTGCTCTGAAATCCCCATTCTGTCCGGTGTGATCTGCACTATAACTCCCACCTTATTAATGAGAAGGAACTGTAGCAAAGAGATAACAGAATCAGGTTTCTATCCACAAAGGTCCACTCATTCAGATGGTGCTGTAGCAGACATAGCAAATACTTCACAGTAAAAATATTTCCAAACAGTAGATTGTCTTTCCTGGCTGTCCATCCTTATGGATATGCATTGCTTATCGCCTGCTCAGCTGAGAGAGCCTGCTGTGAAAAGCAGTTTATACATTATTCAGGCTTAGTCGACTGATAGAGGAGATTGACCTTGTCTCCTGTGAAAAGAAGCAACTTTTTCTTTCTGGTGACTTGCAGAAGAATAATGGCTGTGATGATAATGAATAGCTTATTCATATTTCAGATATGAAATACCAACAGCATGCTAACTAGAGAAGGTCAGAACACGTGGGAATACAACGTGAACCTTTTAACCTTGAAGGATGATTAAGAAACTTCTAGCTTTTGTTAAGACATTCTAATCAGTCCTGTAATGGAGCTCTTGATGCTCTCCTCTTCACGCCATCCCCCAAATCCTTTCGTAGGTCACAGCTACTTCCATGCCTTGCTGGAGAACAGCCAGCCCCAAAGGCCACATGTGCTCTCTGTTGGCCCAAGAGCCCCTCAGACAGCTTAAATATTTGTGAAAATGAACCAGATCAAGGAAGGAATTACTTGGTGGCCTTGGGAAGAGAAAGAATAGGAAGACCAATGAAAGATGTTACAGTCTTGATGTGCTGGGCACCAGCTCTGGAGTTCCCAGCACCTCCTTCACCCCTATATGAGTGGGGAAGCCCAGCCCCGAACTGGAGACCTTTCCCAGCCCGTGAAGGAATAGTTAATGTGTTATCCCTGGCAACAAACTCTCCCTTTCTGAGGGTGATGGAGCAGGGTTGAACTTTCTCCCTCCAGGATAAAACTTTGATTTGAAACCATCAGAGCAGAAATTTTGAGATCCATTCAGAGGGAAGCCCAATAGCTATTCAGATCATGACAGATAAGAGCAATGATAATTTTTAATTACCGGTGTTACCTACTTTGGCTTCTTTATTAGCTAGAACCACCCCCCCCCCCAAAAAGGATATTTTCACTGAAAGGTGTGCAAAAATTAGAAGACGACTTTTATTCCACTCTTAGAGTCCCATATTTGAATATCTATATAATAATTTCATATTTTTCAGTTCATGTCTGTGTCGTTTTCAAAAGCTGAAGCAAATCCTCTATTTTGGAACCATCTGAACATGAAGATTGTAATTTTTGCACCCTAGGAGGTCTGATCCAACCTCCATTAAAACACTGAAAATTCCAATATATTTTAGAGGGAGTTGGACTGGGTACCCACAAAAAGTCTCTGACACCCTTTTGTATTTCAGTGGCTCAGGAATGGCATGGATTTAAGTTTAAGAGATGGGAAAGGGTACAGAGCACTCAGTATTCACTCAGTAATGGAAAGGGACCAGTCTGAAAATTGTTAGAATGTAAAATCAGGAGCTACAAGCTTGTCAGGGGGGAGTGACTATGGGTTTTTTTCACTTTTTCTAGGCTGTTACAGAGGCTGAAGGAGGAAACTGAGGTGGCATGTTAAATGAGAGATGGCAGTAGGAGAAGGAGGCATCCCATCCCTGAAGGAGTGGGTGGAAGGAGGGAGATACCCATTTCCTACCCTCTTCATGTCTTCTGCCTCTAAATCATGTGGTGAGAGGATGGAAGTGAGAACTGGTTAATTCTGTCAATAAGTGAAATAAGTTACCTGTTGGTTGCAGAAAGTGCAGAGGTTAATTAAAACTGTAATTACTGTAGCCTTAGCAAAGAGGTCACAGCTTTCAATCAAGCATGTGGCTGTTCTGGTGTGAAGAGAGTACAGAAATGCCTGGCTGGTAAATCCCATCAGGGATTCTCCTACACAGAGACAAGCTCACTGTTTAAAGCAAGAATTGGAGAAAATTGTTTTCTGACCCACTGTAAAAGGATCGTCATAGAGGGAATAGAGGGGAACCAGGTCAGCTGGCAAATGTTGTCTTTGCAGCCCTATGTTTGCTCTGTTCTGTGTAAAAATTATTTTTACTTTCTTTGAAGATTGGTGTGTATGTGTCACACCAATGCTGGTCAAATGGAAGAGTAGAGCCAGAGACAAAGGTGGGGATGCCACAAGTAGCACTACCTAAATATTAACACATTTACCTGTGGGATGAGTATAAACTGGAGCATGGTTTTGTTTAGATTTGTTAAAAAAGAAATTACTCTGCTAGTGCTAAAATCAAAAGATATCCAGTAACACTGGATATTTATTGCACTTCTGTGAAACTCTGTAAAAAAAAAGACTATTCTTAAGTGGTGAAATGCAATAACAGCTTCAACCTTTGTTACTGGCATACTATAATTATATTTTATAATGCACTTACTGACCAGCTGGCAGTGAAATCTGTTATTTCTAGCAGAATGAAAAGCTTCTTGATTGAACAGAATGGTTTGGAATAAAACATTCCTCCCATAATAGGTCGTGAACCTTCCCGAGGCTCAAGGTGTAATCACAGCAAAGAAATTCAAGGGGATAAAGTATAACTGTGGGATGCAGTTTCCCCTTGTGAAAGATCCTTGCTCTTTACAGCATCCTAAGGAGAGGGAAAAAAATCCCCAAAGGTATACAGAGCCCATGTTTGCCATACAGATGTTACGGCATTAACAGGTCACTTACAACCCCCAAGTGAATGTCAAAGCTTTTGTTTGCATGCAGGGAGCACTCCACATCAGTGGAGCTGCCAAAAGCAATCTGTAAGGAGCTGGGAATGTCACTGACACCCAGCGCAGTGCGGGTACTGGGATCGATATCCACACAGAGGCTCTTGTGGCTCCGTGCTCACATTGGAGCCTCCTTCCCTGACTTTCCTTGGCTGCAAACAGGAACAGGGAAAAGTGTATTGGTTTTGCTAGTCATATCACAAAATCTTTTGCCTTGGAGCAACAAAATGAGTCAATCAATATGTTGCTTTTCCCCTGCCTGCTGAATGCTGGCTCTTCAATATTTAATAGGCTCCTGGCAGTCGTGCATCTGGCATCCTCGACCAGGAGACCGTGACCGACAGGCTCCCTTCCCCTCCTGGCGTCGGGACAGCATCCACCAGCAATTCCCTACAGATATTTGCTGCCTGCTTTGGGTTCACCCATGCCTCTCGTTTCTCTGGCTGCTGCCAGAGGAAGGGTACCAGGCTGCTCAGATGAGACCTTTGTTGTGCAGATGTGCACAGGTTTGAGGAACCATTCCACAAGGCTGAAATCCAACCATGCTCCCCCTGTGCCAGCTCCAGCAGCCAAGCCCTTGTCAGAGGGAATTGCTCCCAAACCACAGGTATTTACCCATAAGTGATGGGGCTGTGAGTGGAAGTGTGAAGATGGGAATAAACAGAAAGAAAAACGAGATTCAGAGGAAGAGGAGGATCATGAGCCAGTTTTGCTGCTGAGGTCAGTGTCTTGTGCAGCCTCTGTACTTCTGTCCATGGAAAAAAATCCTACTGACATAACTGGCTACAGATCACGTCTTACATGTTTGGAGGAAACAAAATACATTTTATGTGATCTTAGTAAATTCCTCAGGTACCTAGGCTGAGTGTTCCAGTAATACTTTACTAATAAAACCTCTGTACATATTTCTCAGGAAAATTTAGCATCGACATTGGCACATATATCAATTAGCTGTGGAGTTAGTTTGCCCTATATACGTGTTTATGAGAAAGATTTATGACATGCTTAGGAATTCTCTGAAATAAATTATGTGCAAAACCCCCACATTACTCTGCAGTGAAAAGCATAAAAGCTACAGAATATGAATACGTGCTCCAGACGTGTTTAATTTTACCAAAATCAATGGACTAACTGTGGATTTGTGTCAGTGTAACTTAACAAAATTCAATTCATGGAGTTTATAAAATCTGTGGAATTTTCTGTAATACTTCAGAAGATGTCAAATTATCTCTGCTATATGGAATATGTGTGCTTGAAAACCTTTTTTTTTTTAGTGAGCTGCAGATCTAATGCAGAAAACAAACTACCTGTCCACTTGGAGCGAGATGCTAACCTGAGACTCATCAGTTATCATAATCCTCTACTCAGTGACAAAACCGGATGTGTATGAGGATGGATTTATTGCCGCTGATGAGATCTCAGCCAGATCATCATCACAGTTCAGGCAACAGATGGTTCTCAAAGGAGCTTTCCCTAAGAAAGCAGTGTATATAAGTAAACAGTGCCTTTGTGTGTTTATGTGTTTATTCACACACACATGTTTATACAGATATTTAATGTTGCTCTTTTTATTTTTTCAATTGTGAGTCTCTGGATTTTAAACAAATTGAGAACTGATGGTTTGATGGATAAAACATACCTATGCAATCTCAATAAAATTTTGCCTTTTTTTGTGCTCGAGATGGTCTGGTACAGCAATATTTTTCATCAGGTTTCCCCTCATTTGCCTAACTTTCTGATAGAAAAGAGAAACTATTTTTGACCTGTATAACTTTGTATCCTGTCTTCTTGGTGCATCTCTTTTCTGGCCCCTTGATCACATGTGGATCCTCCAATTTGGTCCCTAGCTGGTGCCTACACCATACTCCCTTAGGTTTCTCCATGCCTGTTTTTCTCTAACCTCAGTGACAACAGCCTCTCTTGGTCTCTGCTGCTTCCATCGGGAATAATTTTCCCACAGCTTCTCTGAATTTAAAGCTCTGACACCAGAGTGCTTTAAGAACATCAACTCCTGCCTCTGTAACATCATCTGTAACCCCGTTCATCCTGAATTATTGCTGCCTTAAGTCTCACACAACTACTTAGGATATTTCCTCCATTAGAAAGGCATTAAAATGGCATTGATGACGTGCTGATTTTTCAGCTCTTCAAACTTTGCTCTGTCTGGTGTGGAATTGCTCTGATCAGCCTTTTCTTCTTTCATGGAGCAAGTGCTTTTGTTCCTAACGCCATGGACTTTCCTTGTTTTAACTTTGGTAGTGACCAGAGGGTGAAATCATAGAATCATGGAATATTTGAGGTGGGAAAAGACCTCTAAGATCATTGATTCCAACTGTTAACCCAGCACTGCCAAGCCCACCACTAAACCATGTCCCCAAGTGCCACATCTGCACATCTTTTAAATAACTCCAGGGATGATGCCTCAATCCCTTCCCTGGACAGACTGTTCCAGTGTTCGAGCACCCTTTCATTCAGTCATGTGCAATATTCAGTGGAAGACAAGGACAAGCAGGCTGAAAGAGCCAGACAAGTTCACAAATACCTGACCAGTGGCTCCTGTGCAGGGTGGTGTAGAGCCCCAGACTGTGTCCCAGATGCAGTTCAGTCACAGCAGCAGTCACAGCTCTTTATGTAGCTCGTGAGCAGCATCCAAGAGCTGAGATTAAATTACTGCTCCATTATTTGGTTCTGGATGATTGTTTCTGTAATATGGGAACAGGCTGTAAGGATTTATATGATTACTGAGTTTTAGAGGTAAATAAAACTGATGGGTGGGTGGTTTAGCAGAAGAAAAAAAAGGCTTTTATGAACTTTTCTTCCTACTGGAGAGCAGAGGAGCCATTTTGGTCTCTGTAATGTCGCTCATTCAAATGGAAACGGTGGGTCTGGTGATGTCTGCCTGATGAATATTCAAGTTATAATGCACCTAATCTTACATTAAAAAAAAAGGAAGATATTTCCACATTTTACTGAATTTTTTCTTTATTGAATATTAATTCTCATACCCAACTAGCCCTTAAAGGCCCATAAAAGATAATTTCTTCAGCAAAAGAGCTGCCTAAGACCAATATGAACTGCCCTGACCCTGTCTGACTGGTCAATGTACATTCTGATACCAAGAGCAAATGAGGTAAGAGTAGTAGATGTCCTGTCTGGGTGCTCAGTGCTGCAAGGATTGAGGGTGGATGGGCAGCCTGGGTGAGACATTTCCAGCTTAGGACAAGTGAAGGAATCTGTCTTGCACTGTGTGGGTGGCTGGTATGGCATTCCAAGGAAGCATTTTTATTCTCCAGCAAATCTGCTTGTAATTGCAAGCTCCCTCAATTGTGTCTTCTTTGTAAGTTTTGGACCTCATATTTATTTTGGATATGTTCTACTTAAATGAAATCTCAATATAGAGGAGATTAGAACACTTTGTACTTGTTTGGGCTTTGTTCATGGTGGAAGAGGGAGAGAGAGATGTGATGAGGTGTCAATGATACTTGAGTTTGTTTTCTCAACAGGTTTGCAGACAGCTCACAAAAAAAAATCTTTCTGGTTAATTGCTAAATGATAATAGAGCAGTCAGATGAGACTTTTAATGGGTAAAAAAATATTATCATTATTTGACAGAAAATTATAAAAGAGGTCATCTGTACCCCATGACTATTACAGAAGCAGTTCTGCCTTTTCTCTTGCCATCTAATACTGCCTGCACCATTCCAGCCCTATGGTAAATCAAAGTCAAAACACGATCCTATGGAAAAACAATAGAGTGGATATGAGGCAATTGGGGAAGGGAGGAAAGGGGGGCAGAAGGCTTTCCTTCCTTTCCAAAGGATTATGCATGGCCTGATTGGCACAGCATGGCTCATTGCTCCGTATGGACCTACTGACATCCAGACAGCCCTTGTCCTGACATTACAGAGTTGTCCATGGATGGTCAAGGGAGCATATCAACCTGAGACCTTCAGAAATATCCTCTGCTTCCTCTGTTCTCACTGGCTCTGACTCACCTGGGATCAGGCCAGACTGGTTCTCAGGTGTGGACGTTTCTCTCTGTGGGACCAGACAAGCAACATCATATTCATTTAATTTTGGCCATAGGTCAGACCTCTGGGCTATTTGTATTATCTCTCCATGCTGTCAAAACTCAGTGAATCTTTTCCCAGAAGTCTCGAGGCTATATTTTTCAATCCCTTTCCAAGCCTACTTGTACTGTCTGGTGCATATGTTAAAAGAGTTGAGCAACCATTCTCACGCACAGCAATTACCTCTTGTTTTTTTGAAGCCACCAGCTAGGACTGGTCTTATTTCTGGGGCCTCAGCAGAGGTGGGAATAAAACTACAAAGCTACAGGTGTTCCTCTGCTCAGTGTATTGCACATGTGACTCCATCTCGCATGTGCAAGGTTGTTTGTGCCTGGTGAGTGCCACATCACAGCTCAGATTCCTGTATTTCCCTCATCCCTCGTACTAGGACATCAGTATTTGCTTGATGGAGCAATGGAAATTGCATCCCCTCTCAGCACAGGTGATAAGATGGACCTTCTTTAAAATGCAGAATTTCACAAAACACTAATTTTATAATGGCCATGGAGTTGTGACTTGGGAGATTTGGTTGCCAATTTGCAACTCTCTTTATTATATTAATATTTATGGAGCCCTATTAGTTTTGGCTCTTTGGCACTTTCTTGACAGTTTGGAAAGAATTCCCACTGTGCAAGGAGAAACTTTGCATAGGTGCTGACACACAGTGAATACCTTTTTTTAATCTTGGAACCTACAACTCATTAAGGGCTTTGGCACTGCAGCTGTGACAACTGGGAATGTAGAACTGGGTTTATAATGAAAAATCCCTTTTCATTTTCAGCCAGCATCACATCGAATAATCACTATAGTACAATGATTTTTGGTGGTATTGTTTCTATTATAAAGGAATTGTCTCCTGGGTAATCAACACTCTGCTGTCACCTCTTTCTTCTATGATACTGCAAACCCGTTTGTGGTACTGATGCCACTCCAGGAGGAAATGGGTGCTGTCCATCTGCTGTGTCGTGATCTTCTTTCACTGCAAGAGAATGCTTCCTGCAGCATTTTTTTCTGCTGCTTTAAATAATTTCCCCCTTAGATAGACATAATAAATTCTACTCCAAACACATGGATAACAATGTGACTGACATTCCTGCAAGTCCATCCAAGAGCTTCTCTCAGCCTGGCAAAATATCCTAAAAATCTCTGACTGCTTATTGACTTAGAGGGAAAGGATTTGCCCCTGAGATGATCCCTGAGTGGGTGTTTTCTGTCCACGTGGCAAAGCATCTTGGTGCTCTTGATAGGATAGAAGAGAGATTTCCCACAGTGTGGATATTCCAAGGTCTGCCACCCTTTGGCAAACAAGATATTTATTAACAAAACATTGTTTTTAAGGATAACATCCAGCGCTTTGACCTTTCCCCCTCTCTCTTACACAGTCATTTTTCACATCCTTCTTGCCAAGTTGAAGATACTTTCATGGATTTTTCTAACGCTGTGTAACAACTAACAGAAATTGCAGTCAATGCAGTTCAGGCCTTTGGGAATGTAAAGGCATCTTTGGGTAAATAAATTGAAAATAAGAGACAACTCACAAGAAGGCTCTAGAGGCAGCTGGAATATAAAACTGCAGAGAAATGCCGAGGGGAAGAGCTGGGGGGACACAATATGAAAATAGCTTATCACTTTTTTGATTCATACCGCACCCGTGGTCTGATGTGAACTTCCCACAGACGGAGGTAAGTGATAAGCTGGCACCAAGGACAATTTTATCTGTAAAGAAGGAATACAATGGTTTTCACATACAATCAACAAAATTATGCCTACGGAGTGATGTTCCAGACAAGACTTTTTTGTTGTTGTTTTATTTGTTTGTTTTTCCCCCCCAGCCTGTCTCTCCCACACACACACTGACAGTCCAGTCCCTGGCTCGGAGACCAGCCAGTCCCAGCTGCTCTTGGACACAGGCACATCTCACAGCTTGGGATCCAGGCTTAGCTCCTGCCAAGAATTCCCTGGGGCTGACCATAAGCGTTGCTGACTCAAGTGGCACAGAACACCCAGAAATGCCTGGGAGCACATAAATCTTTTGCCAGGAGGGACAAGGAGACCCTGCCAAGTGCCTATTGAATTACAGGCATGTGCCATCTTCTGTTGTCATCCCGCTGCTGTTGAGCAGGCAGGATGAAGCCGGATCCAAAGAGGCAGTTGTTCTGCAGTCAGGCTGTGGATGTTCTGTTGGAGAAGGTTGTGATGACAAATGGAAGGAGGAAAGGTTGTTTTCTAGATATATTCCCATCTTTCTACATCTTTGCCATTTCTAGATACTGAAGCAAAATTTCAGTCATGAAAACACTCTTCTGTTGAGTTTACATCTGGGTTATATGTCACTAGATACATGAAATCACACCCTCCCTACTTCGTATTCATCAACTCTTTTGGATGCTCTTTTCCCCTTTTCTCCCCCTTTTTACACTTTCAATAAACCAACCAAGAAATGAACTCACCAGTAAGGAAGGTCACTCTTTAAGAACATCGTTATATTCCATTTATAACTCCACTAACATTTATGATCTCCGTGAGCTAGAAACTAAAAAAAATAAGTTTAATAACTAGTTATAACTATGAATATAGTTTATAATAATTCCATAACTACAAGTGACTGTTAAAAAGCATATTTTTTCCTGGTTTAAGATTAAAGGATTTTTGAAGAATCACATATATGAAGAGAAGAATCCTGTAAGATGTTAACTCTTCAAAACTGTAATGCTAAAATGTGATGGGAAAATTGCAAATAAAGTTAGGCGAAAGAAAGTACAAAATAATAGTTTAAAATCCTCCTATTGCTCTAATAGTTTTTAACATTGATTTTGTTTGTTTGGTTTGGTTTGATTTTTTTATTTTATTTTATTTTTAAATCATATCTCATAGGTGGCCATTTTCAAGCGAAAAGCAGTTTTCAAACAGAAGAAAGCCTAGGACAGGCAGCTCTGGCATTTGAATCAACTTTATCACGTAGGGACCAAACTCCATTTCCTTTCTCTTGTGAAGAAACGTTTCCGATAGCAGAAAGACAGATTTATATGGAAAAAGCCATAGAAGTGACACAAAGAAGTGACACAAACCTACTTTTCCCACACACTCATTTTGATATAACAAGAGTAATTGCTACATTTTGATGTCAGTGTAAGTAGCAATTTGAATCTTGTGCCTATAATTTGAGAATGTTATTATAAGGTGGAGAACAGAATTTGGAAAATGTAACTGCTGGCGAAATTAATGCTGATCAATGCTAATATTATTTTATGTGTTTTGGCTCTTCAGCATGCTGAGAAAACAAAAAAAGAACATTATTTAGTTATATACCAAAGTCACTTCTTCATGAGTACAACTCTGGGATGAATAACATGCACAGGAACTCAGGAGAGTTCTGGAGAAAATGAAAATAGAACCCACTATACCAACATATCTATGCCAGTATCTAGGCCAGCAATACTAGCATGATTTCACTTAAAATAATGATTTGAAACAAGTACTTAAAAAGGAGGAAGAAGTCATGTGACAACAAATTAGTGGTTCAGAAGGGGAGAAGAACAGTATAATTGATCACTTAAGGTAAACTGTATTATATACAATTATTTATATATAATTTAAATATAAATAATATATAATTGTAATATTATATACAAGGTGTTATATGCAAAAAACCCTCTAATGTTTGCCTAAATATAAGAAAATATAATTTAGAACCAAAAAGCTGTTCCTCTGCTGAACTGTACAAGCATCAGATGCATTCCTGAGAATCCAACACCATCCCAATGGGCCCGGCCAGTGAATATGCATTGACACCCTTCTTTGGCAAACTGCTCTGCCTCATTTCTCCTGGCAAAGCAGTGCTTGATGTGGCCTTAGGAAAGACTTCTCGGGTATTCTGTTTTATCCTTTCTAAGGGTCCTTCACATTGCCTGGGCTCCCAGAGGACTCGGCAAAGTGAGGCTTTGTGTTGGCCTTGAAAAGATATTTCGAAGGGACCTGATTTTCCAAAATGCTGCCCAGATGAAGAGTGAGACTCTTCTACATCTGTGCAGTGGCTTAGCAGTGTTATCACGAGCAGGCACTTTCCAGCAGCCAAATTGCAGGGCATTAATAATGTGCTGAGGAGCCAGCTGTGATGGGACAGCATGTGGGGAGCTGATCCTGGAGACTTATGATGCATCTTTTGGTCTCTCTTTGGTCCATTTCCTTGATCATGATGCTTATTACTGGGGCAATTGCTTTCAGTTCTTATTTTGTTTCATTTTACTCTCCTTGGAAACCACAATGGACCCCTGTTGGTGTTTTTTTACTCCCCTCTAACCTTTAAATCAGCTGCTCTTCTCCCAGGCAGGCATTGGCACAGAGAACACCTTGCAGGCACTGTTGTGTTAAAGGCACCCAAATGTGAAGCAAAATAATTAAATGGGGCTGACATGGCTTTCAAAGGGGTTTGCTGGTCTTTCCATGACAATTAAATGGCCTCCAAGCATTGCCCAGGCACTTGCAAGCAGGGTGAGTGTGTTCTGAAGGAAGAGTTCTGGAGCACTACCCAGCATAAGACTCATTTTCCTCTCAAGTATTGTTTTAGGTGGGTTTTTTTGAGGAGGAAGGAGTTGACAGAAGTCCAGCCTTTGATGCTGGCCAGAGAAAGGGAGAGAAAGGTCTGACTAAGGAGTATACTCTCAGTTATTTACTTTTGGTTTTTCACTCCAACTTGATTTTTTTTTTTTTTTTTTTAGCTACTGTGTATTTTTCAGGTTGCATAAACAGTTGGGACACTTGGGCAGCTACAGCAGAGCAGGTCAGGGCTGGCATGGAATAACCCACTTACCCCCCAAAATAAGGAAATTCTTGTACATAGTCAATGAAAGACAGTGAAAGAAAGAGTTACTAATAGGGCTAAATAACAAATGAGGCTGAAAAAGAATGTTATGTGCTATAAATCAAATGAAATACAACCTTCAAGCAATGACCATTAATTACATGCTTGAATTGAACTGTTTATGTTACTCATCGGTGGGGCAAGTACAATTGCCCATCAGACTCTTACTGAATCCAAACACAAGTTAAATTTGTCCTTGGGAAATAAAAATAGGTGGTTTTGGTGAAATTCCTGATACAAAGAATCAAGTGTCAGCAGTCAAAAAGGTGGCTACAATGTCCATTCGGTGGAATTTAATCTCTAAAACCACGGGATGGGGATGGGTTAGATGCACAGGGAGAATACATTTATATAGTTCTATATGTTTAGACAGATAATTCTGTCTACATGGATAGTATATTTGTAATAAATGCATATATATATATATATATATATATATGCATGTATTAATTTCCATTAGATTATGACCAAAACAGTAGTGGTAGCACAATTAAGGGTGAAATGCTGCCATGGCACAGAGCTGAGAGAGGTTTAAAATAAAGCACTCTCTTATTTGTAGCCCTTGATTACATGACTTACTTTACACTTGCCAACAGCTGAGGAAGAAGAAATGGCACAGGCCTTCTTAGGCCTTCTTCCCTTTTCCCTATACTTGGTAGTTGATCAGCCAACTGTAGGGCCATAATGGAAAACTTTGTACAGCTGGATCAGAATAAAAGAAATATGGAAAACCATGTGGGATTGCACCTCTCCTTAGCTGTACCCCAACTTTTGTTGTCAAACTCCTTGCCAGACATGCCTTGGTGCATTGCTTCTCTTCATAAGACTTTCTGAATAGTGTGGAAGGACCAAAAATATTTGAGAAAAAAAAGTGACTAATTCTAACAACCTAGGAAAATAAAAACTAACCCAACTTTTGAAATATTGCATTTTGTTTGAAAGGATTCCTTCTCTATTTAAGTCAGGTAAGCACTCCAAACTCCACAAATTCTGAAGTGATTTAATCAAAGTTAAAGTACTCTCAGTTTCTGACAGGTAATCTTCGAACAGTAACATAGGGTTGGAAGAGGTACCTGGTATATTTGGCAGGAATTAAGCAGTTAATGTTTTATCAGCTTGGAGTTAATTATATACACACTATTAGTGCTTCTGCCTGGGTTCTCATAAGATTTTCAATATATCACCCTGGAAATGTTGTCTGATTTGGAGTCGTGAAGGTACTATTCACTCTGTTAATTCAAGTGCCAACTAAACGTTCTTCCATTATATATGTATGTTTTAATCATAAGCTGATGGGGGAAGGTAGAGAAAGGCTGAGAAAAGAGACTGCAGGAGTTGATGGGAAGTGTTCCCTCTTCTCCCTCTGCTCTGTGGCACCTTCCCTTGTAAGGGAGAGAATGGAGTTTCAGCAGAGCCTAAACTCTTTCTTTCCAAGATTCTTCAGATAGGCTGTGGTCATCCCCCTGAGGGGGTGTCCATGCTCCTGTGAAATTCCACCAGTGTCAGATCACATTCAGAAATGCTTCTACAAGCAGTGCCTGGGAATGAAGACCAAGCCTGTGGCGGCTATTACCACTTTCTTTATTGCAAATGCAAAACTTCCTTTATCTCTGGTGGGGCAGCTGTAAAATGCACACACAACCCTGTAGATAATCCAGCAAAGTTAATCACGAACAGAGGGCAAGAGGAAAAGCGGATCATAGCCAAGTTTCTTTGTTTTTGTTGGGGTTTTTTTACGTGAAGTTAATTATCTTGTAAGTTTTATTTTTGGGCTTGAAGTGTAGGTTCATCCAGAAGTCTGGATTCTGGTTGAACCATTTTGGACAGCCTTAGTAGAATATATGAATGCATTTTTCTTAAATGTTTTCTTTCCCTATAGGATGGATGAAAATTCAAATTTTAATTTGTGTGCTGAATCCAACTGCAGAACAGAATGAATGATTGATGAGATTCTGTCCTTATTTACTGAGCTATTTATTCAGCTTTAAGAAGTAAAGTATCCAAAATTAACTGTGCCAGTATAATCTCAAGATCACTTGATAAGACAGTAGTAGTCCTGGGAGTTATTTCTCTTGCTGAATCACACACACAGCTCCCACCTTCTGCAAATTGATGTTTCTTACGTGCTGTGGTTCTAATTTGACTGTAGTTAAACAGACACAGTGAACCTCACTTGTACTAGAACCCCGACACGACAGAAGACTAGTGAGCAAGTTCAAAATGAACACTTGCTGATATGTTATGCCTGCACCAGCCCAGTGATAGGAAAAACTAGCAGATATGATGAGGAATGTGAACCCTTTCCTGGAACCTTTGCAACGGTAAAGGCTTTTTGCAGTCAGATGGTTTCAGGACACACCTGAAACCCAGGGAATGCAAGTCATAATCTACTTGACTCCAGGTTCCTATTAAGTCCTGGGAGAGGGAATTGCAGCCTTTAGCAGATATTAGAGATACATATGGGATTTTTTTCTGGCCTCAAGTCGTGCATATGCAGCTTCATATGGATGCTTCTGATTTTCTGTGCTCTCAAGCTGGCTGTGCTCCCAGGGATAGGCAGGCCAAGGACATAAGGACTGCAGCGTTCCCATCCTTCATGCACTTTTCATTTAGGTTCCCTGTCACAGACTCATGCTGCATTTAGTGCAGAAGCAAGCATGAACTGCAGAGATTATTATACGTTGTTATTATTTTATAAAACACGGTGGCTAATGACTTACTGTGAGCAAGTGTGACAGCTTCCTAATCTTCTGGGTGGCATTATAGCAAACTTTTCTGCTCTCAGTGCTTCTCAGTGCTCCATTCACTGCTTGGCAATTAATACTTGCTCCTCTGAGGTGCTGGGCAACCACAGATCCCATTAAATTCCATGGAAATTCAGGGTAGAGCTGTGTAGTTCCTCTGTATGCCTGTTACAACACTGGTGCAGCATGCCATTTTCAGGGCAAAATAAACAAATGGTGATAAATCATCGAGTCATAAAATTATTAAGGTTGGAAAAGACCTCTAAGAGCATTGATGAAAACTGTTAACCATTAATCATAATATAAATTAATAACTCAGTAGTCAACCACATGTCAGTGGAAGCGCAGAGGCAGACACAGATCTCTCTGGTGACTGGTGACAGAACCCGAGGAAATGGCATGAAGCTGTGTGAGGGGAGGTTTAGGTTGGGTATTAGGAAAAGGTACTTCACCCAGGGGGTGGTTGGGCACTGGAACAGACTCCCCAAGGAATTGGTCGCAGCACCAAGCCTGGTAGACTTCGAGAAGCGTTTGGACAACACTCAGGCACATGGTGTGACTCTTGGGGATGGTCCTGTGCAGGGCCAGGAGTTGGACTCGATGATCCTTGTTGGTCCCTTCCAGCTCAGAATATTCTGTGAGCTGTTCTTGTGAGGAAATCGTACTTGTGCTGTCAAACCCATTTGGAGGGGCTTGAAGTGGGGTTGTCAGCCAGGACCCCCTGAGCAGCGTTTTGCAGCCAGGATGCTGAACATCCCAGCTGGCAGGTCACACTGAGCTGTTAATGTCACCAATGTCAACATGCACTGCAGAGCCAAGATCAGAGGTGCTGCTGCCATCTCCTAACTCAGAGAGGGGCTTCACTGATGGGCTTGTGGCATTGTCCTTCCTGAGCCCACCAAGCCAGGCCAGCTCTTGAAATCAGCCAGCAAAGAGGGGGGAAACCTCGTGGCAGCTGCACAAAGCTGCTTTCCAGCATGTTAACAAGCCAGAACATGTCTCCATGCATACATTTCTCCTTGGTTTGCAGACAGCGGAGTAATTGTCTCACATTTAATTGTGCGTTACACATGGCTGACAACCAACACTCTATTTAAAGGAACAGGCAATCCTCCTTCCCAGAAGCCATTGTAACACTGCGAACAAATATCCACAGGGAGACATTTTTTTCCTTTCTTTTTCCTTTTTCTTTTTGTTCTAGTCTAATCAGAAGCACTGCAGATTCAGCCATTTATAAAAGCTTGTCCCCGAAAGGAATTCTATTTATTTTTGTGAAATGAATGTGTGGCTTTTATTATGCATGGCAGGTATGGTTAGAATCCAAGTAGGAAAATTGTATTTTACACCACAGACCCTTGGGTAATGAATTAAATGGTAACACCAACATATCTAACATTGAAAAATGCCACACTATGGAGACCCTTTCAAGAAAGCTGAGTACACAAACTGTGAGAGAAAGCAGATATGCTTTTTTTTCTGTTGATACCTCTATTATTTAGTGATATTTACACTATATTTTTCTATCAAGAAAGGAGATGACTGTATTAGAATAAAAGCTAAATTCTGGTCCACCTTGTCTATGCAGTATCCTCAGATTCTGCTCCTTTGTTTGTCCAGCTCTAGCATCCCTTGGCTGCACCCCAGACACCACAATGTGGAAAGGGAAAAAATGCAGTCTTGGGACTCCTCCTGGAACAGACTCAGAATGAAAGATGGGTATCTAGACCATGAAATCAATATATAGGAAGGTTTTTTTCTAGGTGGTTCTACGCCTGCCTTATCCTAAAACTTTAACAAAGTTTTGGTTTGTTGGTTTGATTTTTTTATTTATTTCTTGGAAAAGTATCAGTGACAAGCCCGGGTGAGCATCCATACCTTCCCATTTCCAAAAGTCTGTAAGCTTGCAACAGCAATTTGCGTTTTCGAGGGCGACTTTTTCATGAAAGAATTTAATTTCAACAAATGTAGCCTGGAGCCAACCAGGCTTATCTCTGATCTGATTCTGCTGGTGGTTCAGAGCCCTATCCCAAAATGCCACTGACCCTGCAACCTTCGGTGTCTGGTCACTGGAGTAGTAATCATCACAGTAAGCATCATCACAGCAGTTAAGGGATGATTGACAACGTGTGGCTATTTTCATTATATCCATCTACCAGAGGAATATTGTCTCCTCCCCTCTCTTATTCTTGTCATCCTTTAGGATGACTGCAGGTTATTATAACTGCTTTATTATAATAGTATATATGCTTGTGTCCCTCAATTTGTGTGTTGGCTTTGGCAACCTGAGTTGGTGCTATCCTTCAAAGTGCCACTTTGTTATTAATCATCAATATCTTACATCAGAAAAGCAAAATTTTAGCACTAATGTCATGCAATAACTTATTTAATACAGAATCAACAGTGCATTCAGGTAAATCTCCAGCACTTGAGACTGCGAAGAGGAAAAGATGCAAATTAAATTACACTTTCTAAATTGTATCTTTCACATTATTAAGAAAATTAACTTTAGGAATTGAATAAAAAAAGGCAGGTAAAGGATGAGTAAGAGCTGAGACCACACTGTGGGATATTGGACTTGAGACTCACTATGTAAATAAGAGAATTACCAGCAGAATCCTCCACTTTTCCTCTCATTGCCATAATCTCCAGATTCAGGCTGTTACCAAGGAGAGGGGAAAGAACCAGGATTTCCCATCATAACTACTTGCCCCTTTCTATCAACCTATTTTACAGGGAGCTCTGAAATAAATCATAGGTTGAATTTAATATGACAGTGCCAGTTATAAAAAAATTTGTGGGCAATCTGGTTTTCAGCAGAAAGCAGAGTGTATTCTTAGCTTTGGCCTTATTGGGAGCTTTTGGATTCTCTTCAGATAAAAGCAGCAACGGACTTTCCAAACACGTCTACTCTTAAGGAATATTAAGAATGCATCACAGACCTAATACTTATTAATCATGCACTGGCTTTCATCCAAGAAGCTCAAAGAATGAAAATCCTAGCCCACATTCAAGTTTAATATCTCTCAAATATATTTATTTTGTCTATGTTGTTAGTCGAACACCAGTACCTGACTTGATATGTGTATGTTTGGTACTCTCCATACTATAGCAATAATGACATTAAAGCTACAGTATGTATAAAACATTATATAATTTCTATTAATTGCATAGATATAATGGCTTACAACTTACACACGTCTTTTTTATGATCAAGGGAAATTGGGTTAAATTAGCCAGCACAGGGCTTCACTCTGTAATGACAGAATCATTTCCAATACCCATCCCAAAAAGCAGAGTTGAGTCCCACATTTTCATCCAGCCATTGGCTACCCTGGTTTCAAAATCCAGCTCATGTTTTGTGTCTGAGGGCAAACCTTGAACAGTGTAATTGTCTGTAAACACCAAACAGCCAGAGCATAGACTGATCAAATCAAGGGGCTCTTGGCATGCCCTGGTGCTCAAGTTCTCTCATTGACTGGGGGAGTTGTGAAGCAAGTCATCCAAAAGATATATTAACCTAAAATGGGACATTACTGATGTGTGACTAAAAGACTGATTTCATTACATGGACAGAATAGCTCCCTGGTTTTAGCTGTTTATTTTTTGCTTTGATTTGAAACAATAAGCACAAGTTTTTGTGTGATTGCCTTATTTTCTGCCAGATATACTTTGACTCCAAAGCAGACATGAGTCTGACTTTCAGATGTCTTGTTTTTGTTTTTTACTGTTAGCATTGATCTCATTGTTATTTTCATACAAATACGAAGGATTATTTTAATTATAAATTACAGGAAATTATAATAAGGGATTTTAAAAAAATAAATGTTCAACATTAGTTGAAGGGCCATTGTCACATGTTAACCTTGATTTTAAATTCAGTATTTTTAATTTTTACTGTGTTTTCAGTTTTCTCTGTAGGAGATCAGAGAACTTGGCACTATTTTAAAGCAATTTTGTATTTCTACTTTCCAGGGCAATAGCTATGCTTCAGTAAGTTCTTTTTCATCTGATTTACCAATTACAACAAAATATTGCACAAAATCTAATCACAAACAGAGGGACATTTTAAAAAGAAGTATGCAACATCTCAGAAACCCAAATGCTTTTGGTTGTCACGAAAATGGACTCAGAAAACTGTGTCAGTATTTTATGGAAAATGAAGAAGAGGAGTCTGATAATTCTGAATTTATTCATCTTTTAATCCTGGATTTCTGCCTGGATGCTGTCTCCTGTGAAGCATCCTCATCTGCCCTCTTATTTGGTAGGTCAGTTCAACACAGAAGACGTGATGTGGCACAGGGACCTCAATGCAAATATCACTAGAAATGTCTGATGGCATCTCCGCCTCCAACTTATGTGTGTGTGTGTGTGCATGTCCAAATTTGTAGGAGGGAAAAGGAAAGGGGTGCATTTCTCTTACACAAAGAAGTTGACTTTCTCTCTGGAAAGCATTCTCATGAAAATATTAATTTTGTCAAATAGCCAATGTTCTGTCAAAACGGTTTGGATCCAATGCCTTTGATTAGGCCTGGTGCTAATGGAAGTCCAGCTCTGTAATTGGTGTAATGCGAGACAGGGCACAGTCCCAGTCCCAGCTTGAGTTTGTGATGCTGAGGGGACGTGGTTTCATTTTCTAAGCTCAGAACATAAATTCAATAAAGCCATTGACACAAGGAAAGCTGCTACTTATAAATACTTGCAGATTGAAGCTTTAATTTGAAAATTGAACATTTTTGATCTGGAAATCATTTATAAACAATAAGGTGCTATTTTTACAACCATTTCCTATAAATGTTCAAGTCTCAACATTTAGAAATTTTCAAAATAATTTCTTTTGGCCATGCCAAAATGATTACTTGGATTATGGTGATCTGGGAGTGATTTCTCCAGAGCTTGAATGAGGAGTGTTGGAAATGGAGGACTTAGTAGAGCCGTACTCTAGGTGAAGATTTCTTAGGGTAGGATTTGCTAAGGTCTAATGTAAACCCTACCTAGATAACACCAACAGACATTCCTAGCATATCTCTGCAAAAACCTTTTTCTCTCACATTTCAGCATGAGATGGAGAACCCAAGAGGAACTTGGGAACCAAAGACCATCCTGGCTGCACCTCGATACAGGGGCAGGGTAGCGCAAGAAGCAATTTGATGTTATTTCTGACCTGCTTGTAGGCCAATTAAACCTTTTTTTTACTTCTAAATTTGGGGGAAAATTCTGCTTCCATAGTGATTTGTTCAGGTTTGGTGTTTCAGTTTGTTTTTTTTACCCATCTCTTCTAATTGCTGTTGGTTTTCCAAATGAATCTTTGTTCTCCAGTTGTCTCTTCCACTACTCTCACCACATATACTCATGACAAATACATAAAGGATCCCATAGAAATAGATTTCCTAAAAAATAGGAGCTAATCCATTTTAGTCAGCTGCTTTAGATCATCTGACTTGAAGTGACCTCTGTGAATAAAAGAACACCAGTGTCCTGTAAGCCAACTCTTTACTTCTTCCTACCTCTCCATATTAAGCCCTGATATATTATTGCTCATTAAAGGAGTTATCCCCTCATCTATGAAGCAAGAAAGTAGGTAATTTCCTTCATTAATAACACTGGTAAAGATGTAACACATTTAAAGTCATTTTGGTTGAATTCATGCCCTATTTTAAATCCACACTTTTGGAGCTTGCAGCTGACTTGGCCTTTAATCTCTGCTAATATTTGCTCTTTGCACTGTGTGAAGGAGGAGGGATTGAGGACACTGAGAGGAGTACAGGGCAATCTATCTGTTTTCAGTTGCCACCAAAGCTTGAAGAAAGCTTTGCAGATAAATTAAATGCAAAATGAAGCTTTCTTTTTTCCTCCGCTTTTGTCCAAAAAAATACACACATCAGTTCTGACAATCCTTATGCTTTATGTCCCCAGTTCAGTTTATAAGAGGGCTGGGATACCTTTTGTTTCTTTCTTGCTTCCTTTCCTGTATGTTCCAGTATGTGGGTTTTGCAGGGCAGGTGTGTGACCAGACCAGCTTCCTGACCCAGGGATTATGAGTTTGTGCTGGAGTCAGTGTTCACTGAGGGAGGGAATGGGAGAGTGTGACATTCAAAATCCATGCATCTGGAGCTATTTTACCTCATTCTTGTAATATGTGGCAAGTTATGTCAGTGACTCTGGGGAGGAGTGAGGGTGGGGAAGGAGCAGCACAGGTTACCCAGAGAATCTGTGAATGTCCCATCCATGGAAGTGTCCAAGGCCAGGTTGGACGGGGCTCTGAGTAACCTGGTCAAGTGGAAGGTGTCCCTACCTATGGCAGTGGGGTTGGAGCCAGATGGTCTTTAGGGTGCCTTCCATCCCAAACAATCTGTGATTTTATGATCTGATCAGAAATACATGTGAAATGATGTCCTTGCTTATGGTTGTTTCTTCTTTATGAAATCCAAATTTTATCAGAAGTAAGACTCTGGCTTTGTAAACAAGGGATGTTATTTCAGGATGTGTTGGTAAGTCTGCATCACATTTGAACAGCTGCCTAATGATTTAGCTTGTAGTCACACACTGAACAAACTCTAACACTGAGCAAATCGTTGTTATCTGATTACCTTCATCACTTACTTGCATGATAATTTGGGAATCATTTAAATATGATAACCATTTAATCAACAATCATACATAACATTAATACGATGTTTTATAATTTTGTTTTTGTGTACAGCTCATATGCAATGTCTCTGATGAATGTGAAGATTAATTATACAATAATTAATGGCTATTTATAACAAAGGTCATAAAATTAGTTTCTGTGACCTCATTACCACATTACATGGAATCTAATTAACCAATACAAAGGTGATTTCAAATGCTTATTATAATTTTAAGGCGACTGATTCTATATATAGGTACATCTGACATCTTCTAGGTTGTTGCTACACTAGGAAATGGAGGTAGATTAGGAGAATTTACTTCAAAAAAACCCTGTACTATTCTCCTTAGGGTGATAACAGCAACTCTGATCCAGATAGGGAGTCTACGAGCATATTTCCCTGAAAAAAAGTAAAATAAAATAATAAAATAAACCCCACTTTTTTTCCTTTAGAAATTTAGAATTGTGTGTATTTCTCCTCGAATTTTCTTAGGTAATAAAGTTTATAACTAAGAAGGCATGAAAAAAATAAATTAATGCAGGAAAAAAACATCAGCATGTAACTCACAGAAGAGCAATAGTGATGTGGCACTGTTAAAAAATGGAGTTTCAAAGGAGAAAGAGCTCCTTAAATGCAGACAGCACCCAGTAGAGTAATAACACCTGGTCTCAATCCAGCTTCAGAAAGGAAGTCTGTGATCACACAGATGATACTGGAGCCAGTAGGGGTACAGGTGGGGGTTTTCTTCCTCATTTTATGTTTTTCTTGGCTTTTCTTCAGGGGTCATTTTTTATCATTTTTGGAAAGTTGAAATCTTAAACTGCTTGAAAAAGAGACAGCAAAAAATCAGAGCATGGATGAAAATCTGCATGTGTAGAGGACATCTTTTCATTCCAGCTCCTTACTTCTCTGCATTTATCCCCAACATATTATCATATTTATGCAAGGAAATTCATATTAATAGCGCTCAGCTTATCTGCCAGGAGCAAAAAGCAAATGAATGCAGCATATAAAGGAGCAACACTAGGTGCAAAATTCAAACCCATGTGCCTAAGAAGGGAACATCACAGCCTATTCTTATATCTGTTAGGGCTGGCATATCAATGAAAAGAGAATTTAGCCCTTGCAGTTTAATTTTATAGCAAGCAATAGACCTATCTTGGAAGTAGCCTGTGTTAAATATTAAAAGGTAGCCAAAAGGTTGTACAAAACTAGATTATTTGGCATTCACGTGCTCGTAAGTTTTAGGTTTTTTTTTAAATGAGGTATTTGGGCTTGATTGCCTGATTATGGTTTTTCGTTAGAAGAATCTTTTTCCCTGATAAATAAAAATTAATGCATCTCTGAGATATTTATTATTTCTAAAAAAAACCCTCCTTTTTGATAAAATCTCACTTATCTGTCAATATTCTTAATAATTTGCATGAAAAAGATAGAGAAGATACTCTCATAGGAAGATAAACTCTCCAAGCCTTCACACTGAAGATAAAAGAAACACTCACATATGCTGATGTTGTGCTGTTTCACTGCAGATCAATACAGTGATCACAGCAGTGAAGGTAATTACAGAGCCTGTCTTCTGGGAGCTAAGGATCCTCTGCTTCCATGGAATCAGCAGAAGTCAAAAGCATTTGACATCTTCCATCAGGAGGCTTTAAAACAGTGAAAAGCAAGCAAACAGACAAAATCCAACCATTTTATTATAGAGGGTCTCTTGTTTTCTCCCATTTTCTTTTACACACCTTTGCTAGAGCTGGAGTGCAGCATCATGGACACAGCCTCCTCTGAAGCTAATCAGTGCAGAGACCATTTAAAAAATAACCTGGTTTGTTTTCAATTTTTATTTTTTAATCTGAAATCAGTTTAGGTTCCTGTATTGTGCTTCTTGAGAGCAGGAAAAATACCTTCCCTGAATTATCTTTTTGTCTCCTTTTGAAGTATTTTGAGAAGGTAGATTTTTGTGAAAAATCTGAAGGATTCATGTTTAGGAGACCTTTGGCCTTAAAGGAACACTTAAGTGGCATTTTCATTTTAATTTCTGTATCTAGAAACATAAATTTTTGCACTATAAAGAAAACATTGGATGTCCATGGAGACCACAATATTGATAATATGGAAGATTTTATGTTTCCAGGTTGGGCTTTTTTATCATGATTCAAAATATTTTGAGTTGTTTTGGTTTTTCATTTTTTATTTTTTTTTTTTTTATTTTTTAAGAAGGTGAAGTCAGAAAAATTGTGATCAACTCTGTCACAAAAGAAATTCTTCCATGTGGCAAATATCCCTACCACACTCTGAGGGGTCACTTACAGGTCTGCAGGACTTCTCATCCACCATAGTAACCTGTTTTTTTTCCATCTTCCATGGTTTACATTCCAGGCTCTCCAAAGCTGGGGCTCTAATGCTGAGTTTGTTCTGAGAAGTTGCCATGATCACTTCTAGAGCTATAAAAATAAATCTGATACAAAACTTTTACAACCTGTAAGTCCAAATATTTAGTTGAGGTTGGCAAGACTTTCTCCCAAAGGGAAAAAAAGAGTTTGTTAAACTGGTAGCTGCTGGAAGCAGAGAACTTGTCTGATATGCAGTGCCAGTAGTTAAATGAAAGCTATTGTAGGTGATTTTTTTGTCATGCTTTTTGATCAGAAGAAGAAGGTGTAGCAGAACTAATTTTCAAACATTTTCAGAAACATTATTAGTTGGTTTTGATGTAAAGGCAAAAAATATGCATTAAAGATACAGGATCTAAGTTTGTGTAAAGAGTGTTTTCCAAAATCAGCGGGAGACAAACCTGAAATATTTGAGAGGTTTCATTTTCCATAAGCTCCCAGAATTATCTGATGCTAATCACAACTCTCTTAAACCCGCTTACTTAGGAATGGGACTGCATGTTCCAGAGAGTTTGTCCTCCTCCTGAGTCTGAGCAGAAATAAACACCCTAAGGACAGATCGTACAGAAGTATTTGAAGTTTTTTTTCTCTGAAAATAAGGAAGGAGTCACAGAATTGTGTAACAAAATTGGGAAAACATCTTGAGCTGCCTATTGACTGGAAGGTGGCTGCCTCCTCTCTCTGTCCTCAGCTATCCAGATCCCACACATGGACACACAGTTCTCTGACCTATGGAAACCAGGATTTTGGAAGCAGAGACTGATGTACTGCTGCTCTGGTTTTGCACAGCCCCAGACTGTGGGTGAGGACTCAGCTGGGGAGGGGGGTTGTTCCCAGACTCACACACTTAGTGCAATCTAATGTATTTTACAGCCCTTAGAAGTTGTTACACTCAAAAAACTCATCATGGATTTGGCAGTGGTGCATCTCAGCCCCTTGTGCCACCCTGCACACATTCACACAATCTGTGCAGCACTTTGGGTTCTGTTCCCTTCCCCCTACCTCCCTGTATCACTGCAGGTCCCTGCACCCCAGACATTCCTCTCTTGCTGCTCTACCATGGGTTGAATGCCAAGGAAAATCAACATTAGCCTCTTGCTAATGCTGCCATGGAGCTCAACACTCAGTATGCACTTATGAAGTGACAAAAAGCCAAGGACATCTTGTCTGGGGCAACTTCCCTGCTTCTAGAAGCCAAGTGAGCTTTCATCTGGCTGGCCTGGGTGCCTCTGCACAGCTATGAGGGGGTGCCAACACCATAAGAAACAGCCCTTAGCCTTTAGCTGAGCAAGCACAGAAGCTTCCTCTGGCACAACATCAATCTAGGTTTGACAGAGATCTTTCAAATTGAAGGTAAAGGAGCTTTTAAAAATTCATGAGGTGCGGGAATTTTTAGTTCCCAGTTCTATTTTAAGGAAGAAAATATTTAGCTTTTTTTTTTTTAGAAAATACTAAAGATGTGATCTTTTTTTCTATCATCCTTATGAAAAAAGGAAGGAGAGGGGTAAGAGAGACTGGCACATATTTACATCCTCCTCTGTTGGTGCGGAGACACGGGGCTACAGGGCCATCATGTTGCTTCAGCTGCTCCTCAATGCTGATGGAATCCCCATGTTGCAACACCATGGATGTGACCTCTGGCATAAAAGCTGCACCTACAGATTTTGAGAAAGAATGATTTGGGGTATCATTCGCTATTTAATGTCTTTCTGAGAGCTTAGACCCCTCATTATTTATTTTTTTTTTTTTTTTTTCCATGAGCTATGCTTAGGAGTACCAAACCTTATGGAAGTCAGTATGGGCTGTGTTTCATGGGGAGCATTTAGAAGTCAGTCATTCATGCTTTTTAAGATGAGCCTGAAAAGTATTTTGGTCCCTTAAGTGACCAAGGAACCTAAGTGGAAGCCTATTTCCATTAACATTTATGTTATTAGTAGGGAAACAGCTTGGAACATTTTCCACAGCATTCATCTATTGAATCAGTGGCTTTTCTCTTCCCCTTTAGGGTACAAGGCCATTTTGGGCAAAATGAATAGTGAAGCTTAATAAATATAGCTCTCCACTGACTCTGCTTCATGCAAGCAAACTGGCAAGAATTAAAGTCCTTAATGGATATTTAATAGTGGATGAAATGAGTTTTCTCCTTATTAGCGCAGTGGCTTATTAGAGCTGGTTGCCCTCTGTAAAGTGCTCACCTGCCTCACCTCTCAGGTTGCTGCTGGAAAACCCAGTTCCCATGGCTAACCTCAGATTCCCTCGCTCTTACAGTAAAACTTCTTTCAGAAGAACCACAGACATTGTCTTCCTGAGATTTGTGGTGTAATTTGCTGTTTCACTGAGGTCATCGTGTTCTTCCCTTTGATGTCTCTTTATAGGGTGTCTTTAACGCCTCCCCCTTTGTTGCCATGAGTCAAAGGTTAAAAAAAAAGTGTTCTCAGTGTTCTTTGCATTTTCGTGATCTGTCATTATGCCATACATTTGATGTTGAATTTTTAGAATAGTTTTTCCTGACCATTTCTCCTTCACCTGACCAGAATGCAACTATCACATTTTTGGGTCCCTCTTGGCTTGAGGCTGTGGTGAAGGAGATCAGCATGGGACATGAGGTTCTTCTAAATTTCTATGTTAATTGGGATTTTAGTGTCACTGCTTTTTGCAAGAAACTGAAGCAATGACTGATGTTCCCTCAGCCACGGTTTCAGGAAAACCCTTGTAAAAAGAAAGGTGTTAATCATAGAGTGGTTTGGGTTAGACCCAACTTATTGATCCTCAAGTTCCAACCCCTCTGTCCTGGGCAGGAATACTTTCCACTAAACCAGGTTGCTCAAAGCCCCATCAAACCTGGCCTTGAACACTTTCAGGGAATCTATGAGAGTATTGTGATACAGGGTAGGAATGGGCTACTGCTGTGGATCCAGGAAATTCATACTCACGTGTGCACGTTTCCAAAGCGATAGACTCAAGTAGGTAGAGAAGAGGTGTCTGGGCTGTGAGATCAGCAGGACTCCATGGATCTGGATCCTGTTTCCAGCTCTGCTCCACATTTTCTCTGCATGTGCTCATTGCTGGACTAGGCACTCATCTTTCCATGGCTCACAGCTGTTCTGGCCAAGTTCATTTATCAGTTTCTACAAAGCTGCATCTAATCTGCACTTAATTACTCACAGATTTCCTCTGTTGTTTGACAGAGGTAAAATATTATGAACTGAGAGGGATTTGGCAACTGCAATGAAGACTGACATAAAATATCGGAGTAGCAATTCACATAAAATAAGATAGCTAGGGATTAATATATATGTTGTATGAATATAGTTGCAGGTCCTTATTTGAGCTTTTAAATACAAGATGTGAAAAATCATATATTTGCCAGCATGGAAAATACCTCCTTAGGCATGTGGCTTGTGGAAATCTGGGAGGAGATTTTAGCTCCACCTGCAGTAATTATAATTCTAGCTATGGGTTTCAGTCAATCTGGGTTTTCCCTCAGCTTTTTCACTGGAGACAAAAAATTGCAGACATGTACCTAATACTGGCCAGTGGCCTGCATTGCATACTCAACAGAAGTGGTTGTAGCTGTGTGGAACCCTCAGTTATAGCTTGTAGTCAACAGGAGGCACTGAGTAAGTCTTGTCAAACGAGCCAACAATTTTCTTCCTCAAACTGAAATTCAGAATTCAAATCTACAGCACCCTTGACACAGGAATCATTAAATGATGCAAAAAGTAAAATCCTTGTCTAACAAATTACCTAATATTGGAATATTGGAAACTTTCTGTCTCTCTTATTTTTAAGTGACAATCAGGATAGAGATACACAACAGCTTCTCTCATTTTAGAGAGGTAGCCTGGTTTATAAAGAATTGATTTGTCTTAACATGTCCAAGTCTGGGAGGAACTCAAGAAGGTGAGTGTTTGTCATCATTACCTGTAGCCCTGGGTATAAAGACTTTTTTCTGCAGTGAGACCCAAAGTATGTCATTTTCATTGTCTCTCTCCCTCTGTCCCTACACTTACAGTACTTAAAATATCCAGAATTTAATTATTTTTCTGCAGATCAAGTATTTGATTTTTTTTTTTTAACTCATCCCAGCACTGAAATTTATTAGGGAGACAGTGCTCTACTGCAAACACAAAATGACTGTAAAAGCAGCAAAAGAGTATAGCAGTAAAAGAGGATAGCAGAAATGGAGCTGGTGGGGAGCGTGGGGAGTCCTTTGATGAATTGGGAGAGTCGTTGGCTGGGGGGGGTGAAGTGACCACATCAGCTCATGTGGGGCAGGGCACGTGAGGGTCTCCCCTGAGTTCAAGCATGACAGGAGTGAGACACTTCGAAGTGGATGGCAGTGTTAGCCTGAGGCTCTGGAAGAGCCAAGCACCTGTGTGCTCCTGGGTCTGGAAGGGGTGGGGAGGAGAGAGCTCTGCTGGGTGCTGGTGGAAGGGACCTGAGCTGGAAGTGGGAATCTCTGCCAAGCTGTGTGAGGGAAGTTACAGCTGAGATGGGAGGTAAGGGCTGCAGGGAGTTTTTGTTGTCTGACCAGAAAGAAAAGGCCAGGTATGGGAAAAATGCTGTGGGGGAAGAAGCCACAGGTTTTGAGTACAACATGGGCCCGCAAAACAAAGGTGGCTGTGGTTTATTTACCTTGGGAAGGCTTGCAGCACTTTTCCCTACTGAGAAAATGAAACACGGGGAGTGTTAAGTACAGAACTGTGTACACTACAATCGCTTCTCAGGAAGCACCAGGAGTGGCTGAGTTAAACCTTGGCTCTGCCCTCTCCCGAGGCTGATGCAGTCCTTCCCTCCCCACCACATGCACATCTGTGGCTGCCCTGGCAGTCCCTTTGCCAGAGGCGACGGAGGGTTAAATGTTGCAGCTGTGTGCGTAAGGTCGTGGTTGGAGCTGGTCTATTCACCATGCTGGGCACCCATCCGTCCTCCAGCCTGCCCTGTGCCCCTCAGTGGAGCTGCCAAGGGATCACCTGCTCCTGGAGGATCCCCCCTGCTCCCCTGCCCTGCCACATCAAAGTTTGTTTGCTCATTTCAAAAGACTTCGGGGTCAATACGGAGCTATACAACACTTAGGTGTTGTTTGGCAACTTCTTCCTGCTGTGGGAGGGGGGTGATAGTGGGTTTGGACTTTCATCTCAGGGCCTTCCTTTGTCTCCTGGATGAATTGAGAGCTAACCTGAGACAACGGGGGAGTCTCCTGTAGAGGTGATGTGCCAAGCTGCTGCATTTCCATTCTCTCCACACTTCTGTGATGTGGTACTGCATGCATAATCTCCTGGGCTGCGTAATAGAGATGCTCAGTCCTTTCCTGTGTTCCTGACATAAATTTCCATTTCTCATATTCTGTTAAGCTACACTCTTGTGAATTACTTTAAAAAAAAAAATTGTTGCTCAGCATGATGTGAAGCTCTAAAAACAAGTAAAAAAATATCCCAGTATTGACCTCTCAATAAGCACACATTAAAGGGCATCCATCATGATTATTGAAATTCATAAATGACCTTATGAGACTACTGGAGACAATTTGCTGAAATGATATTAATTTCTTCTTTAACACTGTTATTTTCTTCTGTGTTGTGTGAAAGATGATTAAAGAAAGGTCACCTAAGGTCAAAATATCTATTCAGCAGGTTTTAGCCCATCTCCACACACATGCTCTGTGAGCAGGGGTTATAAACATGACACCGATTTCAATTATATATACTGATGCCTAAGAGATAATGAGCTGATTTATGAGGACTGTACATTGGGCTGGAATACATTTATTTAGCGGTGGACTCTGCAGGAAGATTAGTGTCTCTAGTGCACTGTATACTTTAAAAATTAGTGACATTTCAGCATATAAGCAGTAATACAGTATTATAATGTTAATATAATGTAGTTCCACTTTTGTGGTGCCCTGTTAATCAATCCTTGCAGTGATGTAGCTTTGAATTGGCATAAAATGTAAGGAAACCCTCCTTATTTATGAACAGGAGGTGCACAGTTTAGGAAGAGCTCTCCTTTTCATGATGGTTATTTGCCATTCTCATTCATCTGAAAACAGCAGAAGCAAAGAAGAACCAGTTTTTGTTTGGAATAAAACAGGATTTTTCTTTATTGATGATTCAGATTATTATTTTGATATATATCCTTTGAAGAACAAACAGTAGTGCTATTCAAATAGCTTTCTAGTTTATGGAGAGCATATTTTCTCCTTATATTAATTGTCTTAGCTGCACAGTTTTAATTTATCATAGCAGAGGATTTGCCCAGATATTTCCAAATTCACAAAACAAAAACAGGCCCTGCAAAACTAAGTTGAAGTTTGATAATGTAATTCCTTCTAAACCTTCTAGTATTCTTAATCTGGACAGAATATACAAAATACATCTCTTACAGATTTAAAATGCTATGGTTTAAAAGAAGTTAAAAGGCCTCAGGAAAGAAACAAGGAGGGGTGAAGAAGGAACTAACATAACATTTTATAAATTTATCCCACTGAGATGCCATGTGTCATTTTGCCTGAGCATTTCATAATTAGCCTCAGTAATCATGTATTGCATTTACTCTTTAAATCCCTCATTTTTTAAATACAAAAGAAATCCAGCAAATAATTGCCTGATAAGTAGAGCAATATGTAATTAGTCCCTTCCCTCAGCAACTGCTACCAGCTACTGTCAGAGACAGAGGAGAGGTGTTTCAAAAGCTTCTTCTTATGCTTCATGTATTTTATAACAGATTAAAAAAATAGAAAATGATGATATTATTAATACCATCATATCCCTGGAGAAAGTACTGGAGAGCTCTGCCACCGCTCTTCTTGTGCTGACAGCTCGCTTGAATCAATCCTCGTAAGTATAATTAATAAAAATTACAAGAAAACACCACAACTCAACCTTTCCATTTAAAACGGAAAGGAATTGTGTCCCAGCAGCCCTGTTTAGTGCTGTGTAGGTGTTGGTACATGAGGAAAGCCATGCAAAGGACCTTCCAGCACCAGCAAGTGTACCTGACATATCGCCCCTGATTCCCAGTGATATTCCCGCTGTGTATGCCAGCAGTGGATTTGGCTCACTGGTTTTCACATAGTGAAAGTCAGGAGCAATTATCACCCATGAAGAAAAAGGGACGTTGATTAATAGACAAGAAAACTGTAAGTAACTGTAATTTACTTGCAGAAGGGTTGGAATGTGAGGAGACCCTGCAGGAACAGGAAGAGCTGACGCTCCCCGCTCGGAGATCTGTTGCGATGTTTGACACCTCTCCCTCTTTCTGCTGCTTTCATTAGTTTTTCCAAGTTCATCTACATTCAAAGCAATAGTCTGGGTGAACAACTGTAATAAGAGAGAGAGCTAAGCTAGGAGAGATCATGCTGAGGCTCAGATTACTTGTTTCTCTTCCAGCAAGGATTTAATGCACACTTACAGCCCAAAATTGGGCTGTCCAAGCAAAAACTAACTCTGTTCCCATGGATTTAGCATAGATTTTGGCAGAACATGTACTAAACTGGTGTTTAATACTATTGTAAACTCTGCACCAAGTTGTTCATTACTCAGTTGTGATGTACTTTCCTGTTTGAAATGTTACCAGTTGCACACATGCTTCCCATTGCTGGCACCAGTGCTGGATTCCTGCTGGACAACAGGCATCCCTCTCCAGAGAAAGTGATGCTGCAGCCTGGGTGTCTAATTGCTGTTGATCGACATGTATCCCATCTATAATTAAGCAACCATCAATTCCATATGGTAACATGGAATTCAGAATAGGCTTCAAAATAGTTGGGCATTTTGCTGGCTTTGAAATCTGTGCTGTGCTACTCTGACTGTACCCAAAGGAGGGAACGTAAGTCCTAGATACAACAATTAAGTGTGAGGAAAGAAAAACATTAAAAATATGAAAATTGGTTTTTTAGTGTTCAGGTTTGGGCAGGTATCATTCAGAAAATTAAAACAAGATACCCAAAGACAAATGACAAATTCCCCCCCCCCCCCGAAAAAAAACTAAAGAAAAAAATCTCCCAAAAAAACCCTCTAGCCCCAAAAGCCAAGAGAAAAGCAGAAAACCAAAAAAACAACCCTTGCCAAAAATCATCCCAAGACAGAATTTGTATTCAGCCACGTGTCCTTGCTCCAATCAAGCAGTGCAATACAATACAATATTTATACAATAAAATATTTAATGTCCAGCATGCTTAAGGTTTTGTTATGCTTCTTGTTTCAAAACAGTACTACTTCATCAAGAAGGAAATCCAGTGGGCTGTCATGGGAGTTGACTCAGGGGAAGAGTTTTCCAGTCAAAACACCATGTATAGGTAACCCAGAATTGTCCTTTTTATGACTGTCTGACATTTCACAATTTTAAGTCTTGCCTCAAACCAGCTGAACACAGAGATGACCCAGAGAGTGTGATCACAAATGTTTTTCCCTCTGTTTTCTACCAGGCATGTCTCAAGATTAAAATGTTGGTTTATTATTAGTAATCACGAATGTGTTCTTGCCAAGACAGAATGGTGGGATAAGTGCTTGGCATCTTCAGGGCTGTTGGTCCTGCTTAAGGAGGAGGATTTGGAGATTCTTTCTCACCTCCTGACCTCACACTGGTCATTCCCTGATTTGAGGGAAGGGAGAAGAAGATGGCAAGTTGGATTCTGCCAGCTCCTTGCCCAGAAAGCCTCTCAGAGGCTCTCTGGTGCTATTAGGAGTTGGGCAAGGATATGATTTGGAGTCCAGTGGCTCCCCCACCCTTGCTGACAGAAGGAGGTGTCTGAGCCCAACCCTGAACGCTCCCCACTCCAGATGTCCCAGGAACTGCTTTTGCTCAGTGTTTCTATTTAAAAGACATTTGAAACAAGCTTGACATTGCCAAAATAAAACTAGTTACAGGATTTTTCTCCACTTACACCCACACAAAATCTTTTCATTTGGAGGTCATTGCAGTGATTTAATGGTGCTCGACGGGTTTCCTTTCACCGAATGTGGAACCAATCTGATCTCAGTTCTTACTTAAGTGTCACTGGGACATATTCATGTGGCACTGAGATAAGTTTGGCATTAGCAGAACCAGAGGATTTCTATTCTGTCAGAGAACCCATTTTCCCTTCTTCTTTTGTTTCCCATAAAATCCTGTTAGGGTAGAGCCGAGTTCTTTAAGCAGGCTGCAAATTCGTTGAATCAACACTATTTGTGCCCAGCTTTACTTCCTCACACTCTATTAGGAGGTGAAGCAGTTGCAGCAGAAAAGCTGGCGTATGTCAAGACAGCAGAACATTGAAATTTTATAACCAAAACTAATCCGTAGACCTAACTCCTGATGATCTTCGAAATTTATTCAATGGGAGGGTTTATTGAAGCCAACATAGACCTGATGCCAAAGCGAAAGGATTGTTCTGCAAATATGTCTTACTTATGCTAAATAATTTCCTTATATATAAAGAAATTTTAATATGTATACATCAGCTAAATGTTTTATCCTGCAGTTTAATAGCAAATTAGCTGTTAGCTATGAGATCCACAAGATCCACTTTGAAGACCAAACTGCATCACTGAACTGATGATGTGTGATCTCCAATGATATTTTATTGTTTCTACATGCAGAATTGATCAAATACTCCATCCTCGAGAAGAGATGCTGTTGTGGATTCAGCCAATTTTCTCAAAGAGTTTTTATCACAGAATGCACCGTTTCAGCAGATGCACCCTATAAATAGCATGGCCTTGTTCCTCCATAATACTTTTTCCATGCAGCCATGTTTATAAGTAGCTTGGAAAAATCTCCCATTAGCTACCAATAAAAACAACCATCTGTGGCAGCTTTAACTGCACAAGTAATGTCTGACTGCTACATCTGTATAAAAGATGTTGTCCAGATCTCCTGATGATGCATACAGTTTGTCTTGATTGTAATGGCAAATCAGTGGCTGTGCCAGGGAGAGGAAATAAAATAAAATAATACTTAAAAAAAATCCAGTTCTATGAGAAAAAGAAGCTTAGAAAAGGAATTTGCCTCTTGGTCTTTGCTCTCTGGTCTCTGAGCTGTCATCTGGCTTTCTCCTGACAGTGCCTTGTGGGGGTGCCCCATGGTGCTGTGAGTGACAATGGGCACATTGAGAATGCATTCAGTATTTTCTTTTTTCCATTAAATCTACTGGCACTGTTTCACAGGACGAATCAGAGAATTTTCACTATATATATCACAGTCCCCAGGGCTTTTAAGAGCTGAAATGTAGTTTATTGGTTCAATTATAGAAGTTACTTGTCACTGTTCTCCAACTGTATCAATCACCTCCTTTCAAAGACTCTCAAGAGAAAAATTGAAGTTATCATCATCATTAATAAGGTAAATTCTCTTGAGACAGCTGATAGTTGAAATATGGTGTTATTTGTCCTGCCTCCTATGGACATTAAGATGAGTTTCACTGAGCTGATGTGAATTGTAAATACAAATAAACACAATCAAAAACGACCTCATGCTAGAATTTTTTCTTTTCAAAACTCTCAAAAAACAAAACCCCTCCATTTCAGAAAAAGTTCCAGGATCCATCTAACACAAAGAGAGCTTACTCCATCCATGACCCCTGAGTTGTCAACCATTTTGAATTGCCTTGTTTATATGCCCTGGGACTTTATAAGAGATAAAACTACAAGTCTGTGATCATTACTTAAGACTTTGACTCCATTATATGCCTGTTTTTCTTTCTCTGTGTTTTTAACCTTTACCTAGGAGCTGCCTCAGGTCCATACTTACACACATTTTCTTTCCCAAATAACTTTTCTTTCTGGCTCAATTCTAGGCACACCTGATATGGTTTCACTGCTCACTTATTTCTTTCTGATAAAATAATCACTTATCCACAAAGACCAAACTTTAACGAGTTCATCCGACCAACAGGCCATCCGTGCCTCCTTTCTGCTCCTCTTCACAGGTGTCAGGTCAGTGCTGCTCCTCTAAACACTCAGATCTGGGATACTTGGCCAAAGCTACTGAGGTCTTGTATAAGCCAAATAATGGCAAACTTGATTTCTCATAAGAATATTTGGATATGGTTTCATAAGGCTTAAGACACTTGTACAGGAACAATAACTTCATGTGTCAGGTACAAATACCTAAGTTTAATGAGTTCAACCTCTCTAATATAATGTAAAGGAGGAAAAAAGGAGAGAAAGGAAAACAGAAAGCCCAACCTGAGCATTTTCCCTGTGAGAGGTATCCACCACTAGCACTCAGGTGAAAAGGTAATTATCTCCAGCTAACACTCTGGTAGAATCTGGCCATCATATCAACGTTTTAAAACTAGCCGTGAGTAAATCTTTCTGCTTAATGACTCATATGCAATTTGAAATGGAAATAGAATAATATGTTTGAAGTCTATATTATGCATTTAAATAGATTAAAGAGAGACTAAACAATTAGTGATAATATGTGTGTGCATTAATGCAGGAGAGAATCAAGTCTTTCAAGTCTTTCAGATTGCCAAGAGGCCTCCCTGGTTTAGAAATGGGAGGAGAGCTGGCTCACTAAAGGATTAAAATACATTATCCTACAGGGTAAATTCATTATTCCCGATGCACCAGGATATTTTTGATCCTCAGATGAAAGTTTTGCAGGCTTAGATAAGTAGATTGTTTTGGATATCTGAAGAATTAAAAGTAGATTTGTCCGGTAAGAGAACAGAAAATGAAGCAGGGGGATGTCCTGGTCAACACCAGTTGCCAGGGCTTTAAAATCAGAGATTGGTGGTGGTATCAGGGATGGGGCAGGTGTCTTTAGGATACTGTACCTGCAGTGATTTTGGAGCACATAAATGGGATGTTTTTTTCCCATCCACTAGCAGGAGCGGGCTGTGCCTGGCTTGCATCAGAGAAGTCCTGACTGAAGCAGTATGGTAATTATTTACTGTATGGAGCTTTTTAGCAAGTGTTCTGCTATAAATATTTAGTTGTAACACTGCAATTCTTTCCCTGACTACAGTGCTGCAAACTGTAGTTAAATCTTTTGTTATCATTATTTTTCCCCCTCTTGAGAGCTGCCCAGAATAACTCAAACCAAGTCTTTGTGAAGAAAAGACTTGTTTCACTCTCTAAGAGGAATACCATGTTTATGCTGAGTGGATGAGGAAGCCAGGTTCTGATAATCAAGTTGTAGTTTGTAGGCAGGGGAAAACACTTTTCAGCTTTGGGAAAACAGTAAATTAAATTTGCAAAGGCCTGATCTTTCTCAAAAGGCAAACAATACACTGAAAAGACCCTCATTTCAAGAACTTCAGCTTGGTATTTTAAAAATGTCTACACCCAGACTTCAATGAAATGACTGCAGTGTGTGCCAGTGGCAGATCCCTGAAGTATAGTAAGAATTTAGCTGAGGAGATGCTGATGCTGGAAAACTTGGAAAAGTTGGATTGCTTTGTAGGGTAGCTAAGCAACGGCTTGGTTGCTTGAGTTGTCATGTCATATGACAAGTCTGTCTTCCCTCTGGATCCTGGGATCAGGCCATTTCAGGCTAACTGGTTATGAACCCTGCTCAACAGCATCGAAACCTAGAGGAATATTTTCAAAAATAGAATGGGTTTCACAGGCTGAGGAAGGACAGCTGCTATAGAGGAGTGCAAACACCCAAGGAAGGAGCCTCTCCCATGTGTTAATTTAAAACCCCTCTGTAAATGGATGATAATTTCTACATTAAATATACATGTACATACTGTTTATCTGTTTGATAAATAATTCAGTGCTATAATGCCACTGAAAAAAAAAAACCAGAGCACTAAGCACAGATTTGGTAGAGCACTGTATGTTGTATTAGGCTTCATCCCTCTGTATACACCAAACCATCTTTCTTTTCTATTTTTCACCTTCTTTTTTTTTTTTAAATAAAGAAAACTGAAGCCAAGGCCACGCTGGATAAGGCTTTGACCAATCTGGTCTAGTAGAAGGTGTCCTTGACCATTTCAGGGGTGTTGGAGTGAGATGATCTTTTAAGATCCTTTCCAACCCAAAATGTTCTATGATTCTATGGAGTAAATTGCTCTTGCTTTTTATTTATCCCATTATCAAATACAAAGTAGTCCACGAGAATTGCTCGTTCATCCCTCTGTTATGAATGGTAGAGGACTGTTTGTCAGATTAAACTTTAATGGATTTAAAGTCTTTTAAACTGACAAGGATCATATGGGACCTTGTTTGTAGTGCTGTGGTGAGCATGTCCCTCCTCTTTCTCCCTCTCCCCACAGTGATGATCAGGGACTCCCCTTTGAAGGCAGGATGCACAGCCCACGTGAGGCTGTGGGGGCACATCTCTTCCTTGGGGCAACAACACATGTCTGCAACCACAGCAAGAGAAACTACTCATGGCAAAATTGAATTGTTCTGCCATTGGTTTGGGGCAGGAGCCATTGCGATGGAAATCAGACTTTATGTCCTGTATCAAATCTCCTTTCTTATGGGAGAGTTCATCCCACTGGGGAAAGCTGAAATAAATCATCAGATGAGAGGATGAGGGCAGTGTCAATATTAATTTGGGGTTTTAAGACTTATTGAGCTACAATCCTCATTCAGTAGAGAGGTTTATTGGAAATTACGTTTCTGAGGATGGCAATCACTGTTTATCGAGATGCCCTGCTCTGAAGGAGGATTACATAAACCAGAAGACTATTAAGGACATATAGTAGCTTTGCTTTCCCCTGGCACCCATAGATTTACCTCTTTTCCTAGACATGACAAAGTTAGAGTGGCAGCAGCCAGAGATGCTGTGTCAGCATTTGGTCAGGCCTGTAAACCCCCAGCTTCAAAGAACTGGAAGAAAAGGATGCTGTTGGATTAGGTATGTTTTGGCATCAGAGACCTGACCTTGGATACTGTTTGCAGATGGAGGATGTTGACCTTCTGATGAACAGCTTCGATATTGAGCCTGTGAAGGCCAACATCCCTTGCTTTCTACAGGCAGGTCTCTCCCCAAACCAATGCTTGGCCTCACCTCCCACTGAACAAAATTGCACCAAACAAGCAGAAAGGGGGCAAGGCCCTCCAGTGAAGAGAACTTTGATTTATGATTATGTTCACAAATTAAAATTATAAGTGATTCAGGCATGTTGCCATTTCTCTGTGAGGACTCTAATCATGAGGGGTTTGTGAAATCTGAATGTTTCATGGATTGCACGATGAGTTATTATCAGTCCAGCAGTTTTGATCAGAAAGTGTAATTTATAATCAGAGCTCCCTGTTCCTTCTTCAGATGCTTCAATCACCCAGGTGGGACAGAAACCACACATGAGGTCAATGGCTAATCACACAGCTACCTATGAGGCAATCCTTTATCACTCGAGCGTTATTCATCCAAACTGCTCTGAGCATATTTATTAAAAAATACATGCTATCATGATCAGCTCAGTAATGACTCCTTTCCAAGCTGGAATTTTCAGAAGGGGAAAAGATAGTGGAAGAATCATAATTGGAACATGATGAGAGTACCTCCTGCCTTCCCCTCCCTCATCACTACAGGAGCTCAAAGGGGTAATTGGATATTCATACAGAAATGGGCTGAGAAGCTAAATCAGTCTACATATCAGCCAAATGCTCTATCTTTTGTTCACAGCAAACTTGAAATGAGCGTTGCAAAGGCAATCATTTCCAAAATTGCTTTTTTGAAAAGGCATCACAGTTACTGAGATGCTTCAGAAATACTGGGAATCTTTGGGGGAAAAAAAGGATTTATCTGCACAGGATGTGTCAGTGCAAGGGATATTTGTCCATGCATAGCATTAGGAAAGCAAAATTATGTAGCAGAAACAGGAGACAAGGGACTCATGGAACTGAAAGCTCCCCCCATGAGTGATAATATTTGGCATTACCATCAATATGAACAATGCAGCCATAATAAGATTGCCATAATAAGATAATGTGGGGTTTAGCAGCCCCTATCAAACGTACAAGTTACTCAAAAGACTGAGCAATTGCCTCAGAAATTCAGTGGTTTTTCTGTTATCCCTTTATTAATGACTGCATTTTTGATTCAAAAAGCTAAGTGTTTTCTTTGTAGAGTGTCAAATTTTTAAGTGAGCCCCATTACATGGTATGTAGAGAGTAATGCAAATATTTCAATGGTAAAATACGATTTCCTGTTTTTCCATTGTGAGTAAGAGAAAATCTACTAGGATTTTAAAAAATTGTGGTCATGGTATGGGGATGATTTTTGTTGTCTGTTTCTGCATTTCCTTGTTTTGTATCACAGATTTTATGCAGTCATTACCAGAATTTCCTAATGTGGCTATTTTTCTTCCTGGAAAATAACTCTACCTCAGTGGGTAGAGTGGGTTGGTTTGTGTGACAATATCCTGAATTTGGGATCTGATCAGTAACAGAAACAAGTATTTTCCATGACCAGTAAGAGATAAAAATCATTGGTTGCATTAGAGTGCAACACAGAAAATTAACTGAAGCAACAAAGCTATAGAGAAGAAAAGGGTATATTGGGTAAGATGCTTTTCTCTATGTATCCCTCCTTTCCTTTTTATGTCTGATAACCTTGAAAAAATTGTTTCTTTGTTTCTCCATTTAAGCACCAGCCAGGTAACAGCATAAGCAGAAATGAGATGAAGCACCTGGCAACATTTCTGGATCTTGAGCTGAAATGACAACTGCAAAAGGGGCAGAAGGGAAGTGCAGTTTCTGCAGGAGAATCCTTGTCACTCCTGTTAATGAATGCCTCTGGCATGCAGACCCCAGTCCTTATCACACAGGGCAGGAGCTGAAGCTCTCAGGTCATTTGGACAAGTTATGCCAAAGGTTCTGAGGCTGTAATAGGTCTGTGCACTTTTGTCATGTCATTTGCAACCCAGGACGGTTTCATCAGTGCTAGGAAACATTCAAAGAGGGTGGACAAAAAAAAATAAAAGAAAAAAAAAGACATTGGAAAGCAAGAGCACAGAAAAGCCAAATCACATAGCTGCAAGAGGTAACAAGAAACATGTGAAAATGAAAACTACCTCCATGTATGTCAATATTTGCCATCTCCAGCAGCATGACCTCCAGAACAAAGGCGAAGGGTTCCCCGCTGCCTAGTGACAGAAACAAAAACAAACACTTCCTACAACCCGGGCCTGGCTGCAGCGCTGGCAAGTAATCTCTTATTTATGTATTCCGCTCCGAGGATAACCTTAGCTCCAGAAACGCCTGGCATTTCGGCAGGACAAGCCCCTCTTTGGGAGGCTCACAATAGGCGAGCGGCAGGCGCGGGGCTCCCCGCTGTGTGCTGCAGGAAGGGCTGTCATTTCCCTCCTTGGTTTCTGTGCCTTTGCAGGGGTATAACGCCTTATTCATAGAAACAAAGGAATACAGCGCATATGTTCCCACCTTTTTCTCCCCTGCCTCAGCATATTTAGCAATTACCGTGAGATCCAATGCTGGGGTAATGACTTCTTGCCTTCATCCTCCTATAAAAAATGCATTTGCAGGATCATTCCCAGCAAATTAGTCAAATCAATGAGTCGGTTGTCATTCAGTGAGAATGTAACACAAAGTCTCATTACTTTTCACATTGTCTCCTCCCCAGAAACCACAACTGCCTGATTCAAATAGTACACGAGAGTGAGGTCTGGTGATACTTCAAACAAACCCTTATCCCTCACCACACAGTCCCTCTCTTCCCTGCCCACACCAGTCTGCTCCTCATGAGCAGTTGTGCCATGGGCAGCTCAGACATCAAAACCTGAATCTTTCCTTGGAAAAGATTAGGTTTGGGCTTGCTTGGCTCCCTAACCTACCCCAAACCCAACCATGTGAGCTGTAGGGATGGATGGCCAAGGGATAGAGGAGAGGAGCAGTGTCCCTGCCTTACAGCCCCTGCAGTGTGGTCTCAACGTGATGGCACTGTGGAAGAGAGATGTTGGAAGAAAACCAGTCTCCACCAACATTGTGCACTTTCCCTGGGGCTTGAGAGGGGGTTAGGCTAAGTTCTCATTTGGAATCAGTTCAGTCAGACCACACACCCATTGGTCTTCTTGTCACCCTGCCATTTATTCCTCCAGATCTCTAGGTGAGAAACACCTCGACAAGGGGCAGATGCTGCCCTGGGAGAACAGTGTTGTTGGTCCTATCTCCTGCTCTCTTCCAAGCGGTGGTGTGGGAAGATGGATTCATTCACAAATGTAAATACTGGCTGTCAGAGAGGGCAAGGGATTAGCTTTACATAAGAAGAGAGAGGTGGCAGTGCATGCTGTCAGGCTCATTAGGGAAGCAGGAACCATATAGCTGGGCTATTTGGTAATGATCTACCCACTCCATCCTTCCTTTGTTTCTTTAACAACCCCTCTGGCTCAGGTCAGACTCCCCAGGCTTCCACATTTTCACTTTAAAATATTATAGCCCTACTACATTTTAAGACAGGTCAAGGAATCCAATGCACATGCAAGAAGGATCTGCACAATATGAGATGTACTATTTTTACAGTAAACCTGGATGGCTGTCAAGCTACTTAAACACAGAAAAGAAAACACAACTGGTGTTTACTGCGCACACAGCACAGCCATCCTCCAAAAAGGGTCAACCAGTGGTGGTTGCACTGACACATGGATCAGATTTAGACTGGATATTAGGAAACATTTCTTCACAGAAAGGGTTGTCAGGCATTGAGAGAGGCTGCCCAGGGAAGTGATGGAGTCACCATCGCTGGAGGGATATAAAAGACACTTAGGGGCATGGTTCAGTGGTGGACTTGGCAGTGCTGGGTTAACAGCTGGACTTGATGATCTTGGAGGTCTTTTCTAATCTAAACGATTCCATGATTCTATAATCCCTCATCTTGGACCTAGGTCCAAGCTCTCTTGGAAAATAATCCAGAGAGTAGATAGGGGGGTCCTAAAGGCACAGTTTTGTAGTTCAAGCTTTTGTTGAAAGAGGCCCTTCCACTCTCCTCTCTAATCCTGGCCATACCTTTCCATCACCAGCCCTGTCTCAGCAGTTCCACTTGCATGATTATGTGACAAACGGGATCAGCTCACAAACCCAGCTGAAAATCAGACCTATAGGAAAACAGTAGATTTCAGCAGGATCAGAGTACTGACTGCATTCTCTGCACAGCCACCTGATAGAACACAAAATTTTCAGTGTGGAGGTACAGCTGGAGGTGAGAGGGTGCAGGTGGGAAAAGATGGAGAGTTTGAGATCAGCAAAAGCTGAATTACCTTGACAGGAACTCATTTTGCTACCCATTTTGGGCCCAACAGGTGCTTCAGGCCATAATAGATGTGATACAGAAATATACCTGGGAATTTCACCCTCTAACTCCTGAATCAGGCCCATAACTTTAGCTAAAACTCAATATTTTTAAAAAAAATCATATTCATTACCACTACAGCTGTGGATCACTGGCCTGTGGAAGGATTCTCCTACCCTGTAGTTCCTTTCTCATTGAACCCCTTTACTTCTCCACAGGTATCTATACAGAAGTATAAACAATGTTCTCTTTAAGACTTCTGTAAAAATTACCTGAAAATTGGTCCATATTCCATACTTTTGAAGCTTTTAAAAGGGGTTTCTCCAGCAGTGAAGTCAGTGCTGGGTGGGTTTCTGCTCTCCCTTCCCTACTTAATGGGAGAAAAGTGCATTCCATACTTATTTTTTTCACGGGGACAAGGCTCTTTGTAGTGTGAAGGTGAGGAGGAGAGTTAAAATATTTTTTCTAATCCTTCAATAAATGCATGTGGAAGGTTTTCTATTAAAAGTCCCTTTTCACTTTCACACAAAGGAATTTGCATTTACGTGCTTCCACGCTCAGGAAGCCTGTGGCTTCATCACCTTCTCTTCCCGACAGTGAGAGCTGAGGTCATGATGCCCAGGTTTAACTAAGGGTAGTTTCTCATCCTCTAAGAGAGAAAACTTTGTTATTTTTGCTAACAACTGCACATTTGCTTGCAAATGCCACATTCAGGTGCACACGATAGTATATAGCAGAATATAAATTTTCTATAACAAGTCATGCAAACAGGACATCATTCACATTACGGCTCCGGACAAGAATGCTTTAAAATACATGCAAAGCAACCAAATGACTTGTAGATTGCTATATTGATGGGTTTATTTTATTTATTATTCCTTCAGCTCTTGACTTTGAGCTAATAAAGCTTTATTATGCACCTTTTTGCACTGAGAAAGAAAATTATGTTTACTTGGAGAAAAAAAGATACTATAATATACCCCAGACCATCTAAGACATTTTCTTATTTCTGGGGTTCTATAAAGGCACTTTATACCACCTTGAAAATATGCTAATACATAAATGCATAAAAATCATTCTCTTGCCTGCAGCAGACAACTCGGCAAAAGAATTATCTGGGTGCAATATCTGTGTTCTCTGAAGACTGTTAAGAGTCTGCATAGTGCTGTTGCTTTTGTGAGAGAAGACTAGGAGTAAAAATATCAGAACTGTGTGAAAAGAAGTGTACAAAATAAGTGGAAAGCATAGCAGTTACAGGTTTAATGTAATTTTCTTTTAGTTTCACCTAGAAACAGTAAAAGCTTCAAAATACAATGGAAGTTTGCCCAGGACTTAAATTCAGCTAATCTTTTAAAGCATATGATTATGCTGTCTTAATTCAATGATTTTTTTGCTTTCACACCCTTCTGTTCTTCTGGTCCTTGGTGTTCAACATGCTCCATTACCATGCAAAAGTGTCTGTTTTACTCAGTTGAAGAGGGAGTAAGAATTTTTCCAGCAACCTTTCTCTTAAATTCAATAGGTCTGCTAGAAATTTAAAAGTGCAAAACCTCAGCTAAGTGATAAATTACTGCAGTTGAGTCCTATATCCTGGAAAATTAAGGACCATTTTCATTTGGTTTGGTTAAGTTTGGCTCTGTAAGTGGTATCTTTGCTGGGTTTTGTTTGTCTCCCACATCCCAGGCCCATGCTCCCCCATACCATTGCCACTGTTTCGGCTCTCCCTACAGAGGTATGTAAAAGCAAGGCATAGTTTTCAAGCTTTGAACTTTAATTAAATAGGTGTGGGCTACACAGTGCAAATATTTCCTTTCACCCAGGAAAGTGCAAGACAAGACCAGGTGTGATTTGTCCTCTCCTCCCTGTACTGCTTATCCCGTTCACTCTCCTTTCTGCTGTCCATTGGCACAGTTCAGTATAATTCTCCAAGACTGAGGGGGAAGCCATTTACTCTGGGGAAGTTGGCAGACTTCGTAGATAAACAGACAGATTTAGTGAAACTAATGTTTGCTCAATATTGTAAGTGCTGTAAGGCTGTAGGATCAAAAAATCCTAATAAAAGCATGGATTACTGTCCATAATCATAGAATAGTAGAATCATTAAGGTTGGAAAAGACCTCCATGATCATCAAGTCCAACCTTTGACAGAACACCACCCTGTCAACTAAACCATGGCTCTAAGAGCCACGTCGAGCCATTTCTTGAACACTTCCAGGTACAGTGAGTCCAGTGCCTCCCTGGGCAGCCCATTCCAAAGCTTGGCAACCGTGATGCAAAAAATATCTCTGGGTAATCCTCTGAACTGCTGTATGTTGATAGACATCCAAAGCCAAAAATGATTGGCTTATTAGATTTACATTTCACATGAGTTTCCCTGGGGGGAAATAAAGATGCAGGTAATTGCTCTATGGAGCATTCTTGGGCGAACAAAGTATATCCTGGTCAGATCCACGTGGGTCATATGTGGCATTTCAGCTTAATCTGAGGCAAAGAGACATCTTGATATGCATATGACTATCTAGGTACTAGCCCAGTAAAAGCAGCCTGCTGGTCTCTACTGCTAGCAGGTAAAACTCACTCAGTGCCAGATCTTCAAGAGGAATAGATATTTCAGCAGGAATTAAGTCTTTCTGCACATCTTTAAAAAGAATCCTTTTTGTGTTCTTACACCTACCTGCTCTTAAAGATTTAAAGGGTGACTAGGGGCAGGAGGATGTTTTTTGTTATTAAACACTGGCAAAATCTGTAATTTTTTTGAGATAGGGTAAAGGTAGGTATCAAAAGAGAGAACTGTATGTATTTGCTCATATATGATGCTTATTTCACTCTGCATTGAAAAGATGCGGGTTTCGTCATACGAATACTTTTATAAATGAACTTCAGAAGAATCATAGAATGATTTGTGTTGGAAAGGACCTTAAAAATCATCAAGTTACACCCTCTCTGCCATGGGGAGGGAAGAACAAACTCTACTTGAATTAAAAGCAAAAAAGTTAAATAAGATAGGGAATCCAAGTCCATTCAGGGTTTCTCAAAATCCCAGATATTGATTAAATTTTCTTTTTTAATTTTATTTTTTTTCAAACAACGAAGTTTCAGACCCAACCCAACCCCTCTGTTTCTTTGTTCAGTTTTCAAAAGAAAGTAACTTTAAACATATTCCCTGTTAACTAGAAGTTAATCCTATACAAAGAATAAAGACTTGGCTGTGAAAGTGGGTTTTGCCCTGCTTATAAGGCTCCTGGGGGAAAAATGTAATATAAATGCATCAAAAACCCAACCCAAGGGTCTAAGTCTGCAAATACCTGCACCTGCACTTATACATGGAAAGTAGGATCCCCGCCTAACAAAAATCAGTGGGATTTCTGGCCTCAGCTCCAACCAGGTCACTGTTTCTCCCTATGAGCAGGTCAGACTAAATGAGAAGGACTGTGCTTAATTAGCTGCTCCACAAACACAACTACTCACAAAGGGTTGTACCTGTGCTTTTAATTCCCCTCTAACTTAAAGAAAAATTATTTCCAAGTGTCAGTTTTATTATCTTGATAATTTGTCTGTACATGAATCACTGGGCACGCAATAATGAGAGCACCACTCTTTTTAAAAAGGGGTTCAACCAAGCAAAGTGCTGAACATCCTTTGCAGACATTCAGTTCTTTGGAAGGAGCAGAGGAGGCTTTGCAGTGGCATTGGATCCCCAGCTGTTGCCCGCACGGAGCTGGAAGAACAATTCACTGTGTGAAATTCTGAGCAAGTTGCTAGCTGAAACATTAAGAGCAAAAAGAAGAGGATACCATGAGGATTTTCCAGTTTACACGGAAAGAGGAATTTTTTCTTTCACTTAATAAGCAGGTAATAAATAGTTTTCAGAGTCAAGAGGGAAAGTCACAAGCCATCTGCTTTTATTGCATGAAGTCCAGGTTACATTTCCTCCCACGTCTTTATCATCACACACTATGTCAGAAAAAAAAGTGGTTATTGACTTAAGCACATGCAGCATTAAAAGTCAGAAGTGGAAGCCAGTGCCATCCAGGCGTGCTCTGTTGGGAACTGCCAGAAAAGTAATGCCTTCAGCTTCAGATGAGCTGTGAAATGTGGATCAAAAGAGACTTTGAGGGAACTATCATCATTCCTGCTTGTGGCAGAAGTACCGAGGAGCCTGGCAAAGTGAATTTTGGTTTAGACAGATTGAATCCAACCTGGCTTTAAGAAGGAGAAAAACTAGATTCCTGACAGATTATTTATTTTAAGCCGTTGCCAGGTCACATCTCAGGATTTTCCTTAAACCTTTCATGTCAAATGACGTGTCATGTGCTGCACTTCACCAACAGCTGCAGCTTCCCTGTAAATATTTTATATGGCTTCGATTAAACATCTGCTTTGCTGGCACGCTGAGCCCGTGCCTGACCTTGACTCCTGTCAGGATAATGCGCACCTCAGGGCATGTCAGTGTCTGAAATTACATTTGAATAAACCCCCAACTTCATAAACAGGGACACCTCACCATCCTGTATGCAGGTGAAATGGATCTTCTCCAGGAAGAACAGTCTGGTGGAGCAAGACTTCCCCTCACATGTAGTCATGTTCAGCTGCAGCAAACATGTGCAACACACATGATGGCAGTATGCAGGAACAGAAGGTGTGCCTCTTCCTGAAGAAACAAGGCCTGGATGGGAACTGACTGCTGAAGTTTTCTTCCAAAGAAAATCAAAACAAGAATCAGAATGTGAGAGGTTCAGAAATAGCATCTTTCTGCTGCTCAGCAGGGAGTGAAGCTATTCACCACCCCAATGAAAATTACCTTGTACTCTCACTGTAATGGCTTAGATACCTCTGTGCCCAGGTGAAGATAAAGTAGATTATTTTTCCTTCCTGAGTTTAACACCAGACAAAGTATTTTAAAGTGGCAACCCTCATGCTGTTTGTAATAAAATGCAAGCAGAGAAAGAAGCTGCAAGCTCTATTAAAGGATGACAAAAAAATTACAAAAGGAGAACTGGGAAAATAAGGAGAAATAAATAGGATCCAGACCTAGTTTGCTGCACTATGCAAATCAAACTGCCATTGGAAGAATTGAAGGCCAGGATGGGTGGGACTTTGAGCAAACTGATCGAGTGGAAGGTGTCCCTGCCCATGGCCAGGGGATTGGAACTGGATGATCTTTAATGTCCCTTCAAACTCAAACCATTCTATGATTCTCTGCATTATTCACTCAGCATCTATCAGATCTGAGTTTCTCCAAGATTTCAAATTAAGAGTCTGGATTCTTATTTCAGGATGCAGCAGTTTATCTGAACAAAATATGCTATTAGTTCAGCAGAGAAGATGGAAAGTGTGTGCCAAGGGTCAGAGGTAGCCTTGCACGTGTCTCAGAAGTGCCTGGCACTGCAGACACATTTAAAGAGCTTGTTTCACACGGCATCAGCAGACAAGTTGCAAAGAATTAGGTGTAAAGAACTGAAAATCTGTAAACTTCAGAAGATAATCACATGCCCAACAGTAATGTTAAACATATTTAAAAATAGTTGTTTCTCTGACCTGGAAGCTGCTGAGCCCTGCCACGTCTGTTGCTCAGAACCATGCAAACACATTTCCAGTTAAAGCTGCTGTTAACAGCAATGCAAGACAAGCCCAGGCTTTCTGTGAAAACGGGCCAAAGGCACCAGCCTACAGCTTGTCAGCCTTCTCAACCTGTACCTTTCATTTTTTTGGGGGTAAGGAAGAGAAGTTTTGTGTCTCATGCCTAGTCTGGTAATGGGTACAACCATGGGGAAATCTCCCCCAAATCCTTGGACAACTACAGGACACATTCTTCAGCTATCAAACAGCAGGTTTGCAACTTTTCAAGTGCTGTCAGTCCTACCTGCTGTAATTCTGAAAGGTATAAGGTCCTGAACAGACAAGTATTTCCTTATCAAGTCCTCAGCACTTGTTGCAGCTTCAAATCCCCAGGAGGGCAAAGCCCCCACAACGGAGGCTTTATGAATGAAACAGCTATCAGGGTTTCAGGTGGTGAAAGGAGAGATGTGTGTGCTTGCCCCTCATGTTATATGGTTATGCACTCTCTTGCTAAGAAAGCTAGATCTGTGCAGGACCTGCTAGCAGATTTATGGCTTGCTTTACAGTGCTGTAGGTTACTTGGAGAACACCACAGTAGCTTCCTGTGCTGTTATTTTAAAGCAGGTTTTCTGTTCCCGTCGATCACAGGAGCCGAGTGTAAGCTGAGCTGAGACCTTTCCAAGGCTTAATTCTCCATGTGAAGGCTCAGAGGGAACCCTGCCTTCGAGGGGGAGAGATACATGCTCTGTTCTGAGTGGGGGTAAAAATAAAGTCAACATAAGCTGTTTGTCCTTGAGCAACTACAACAGTTTTGATTTCCCAGCAACAGAAAGCTTTGTCCATGACAGAAATGACAATTGCCCCACAATTCAGAGAGAAAATGATTCCTCCATGCTTTCAATTAGACTTGTGTGCCTGTGTCCTACATTCTTACAGGGGCAATATACCACTCGAGGGATGCTCTTGCTAATCAGTGGGTGGCCGCAAGCAGAAGTGCTTTCACCTGGTGACTTGGAAAACATATATTAGGTGTGAAACCTAGACTGAGTTTATATCCTAGAAACGCACCTGTGGCTTGAAATATATATTCTCACAGAAAAAGAAAAGAGAGAGAATGAAGCTTAGTATAAAACTTTGCTGAATATTTTCAGGTCCTGGTGAACTCTTAGAAACACACAGAAGAATGGCAGCATCAGAATCTGTGTATCTAAATCTTTTTCCCTATGCTTTTTTTTTTTTTTGTGATAAAGTCTACATTTCCAAGGTAGGAAATTAAGTTTTTCCTTGTGGTTGGTTGAGTATAGGCCCAAATATTTGTAAGTCGATGAATCCAAAATCACTTCTTCCTAATCAGCTGCCTCTGTCCCTTGCTTAAGACAGGACAAACGGATGTTCCCAGTTCCTACACATCTCATTTTATAAGGGATTATTATGAGAAAAGCTTATTAATCTGGTCAAATTGTTCAGAACAGTGTTTGAAGGATTATTTAACAGCAGGTTCTCTCTTTTTTCCCCCCTCTTATCCATTTTATGTCCTTTCTGTTTGCTCAGCAGTTTATAACCTTAGTCATGGTACGTTGCATTTCCCATAGAAATGACAGTGTTTTCAGTGACAAGCATTTGACATGCTACAAGGAGCAAACATAGGAAAAGGTAGGGCTAGCAGGGTACCAGGCAAAAACAGGGACAGCTTTGCTTTTCGTCACATGCTAGAAAAGCGGAATTTTTATTATCTAAAGCTTTTTGCTAACAAGATTAATTTGTGGCAGTTTTATTAAGGTAAATATTTTTTTTCCCCTTTATAGTCTGTAAATGTCTCTCTCCAGCTTTCTGTCCTTTCCCTATTCCTTGGTTGTCCTGTGTGTCTTGTGGTCTGCCTTAACAGTAATTCATCTTTCCACTTTTAAAGACACCCTCCATCTGGACCTTCTCTCAAACCCTTCTAGTTCATCATGGGAATTGCGTCTGATAATTTCTCACCTTTATAATGTACTGGTTTGGGAGAGTTCATTTCTCATATGTGTGATAGAGCTGGTTTCAACAAGAAAAAAAAGAGATGGCAGGTTCATATATCCAAAAGGAAACAACATTGGGTGTGATAGACCTGAGATCTATTAAAAACAACTGGAATCTGTAGCCACACTCATTTATGGTCTATGAGGATGCAGACTATTTTTTACCAGCAATAAAACATATGTCCTGTAGATGAGCTGCATCAAAGTTAGAAATAGCTTAATATCTAAGAGTTAATGTCACTATTTTATTAATTAAAGACTAACTGCTGTTATCCTGTGTTCAGAAAGTTGCTTTGATCTAACTGTATGTCTGCGATATGAAAGTGAAATGATAAATAGCATTTAACACATCTGGCAGGATAGTTTTACAGAGAAAAACTACAAAGTGATTATAATAATAATTTGTGTTTCTTTTGTGGTGTGTTCTGAAATATCTTTAATCTTGGGAGCTGTACTGTCATGGAGAAAGATTAAATACTGTAGAACCACAGAATAGTTTGGGTTGGAAGGGACCTTACAGACCATCTTGTTTCACCCCCTACCATGGGCAGGGATCCTCCCACTAGACCAAGTTGTTCCAAATCCAACCTGGCCTTGAGGACTTCCAGGGATGGGACATCCACAGCTTCTCTGGGCAACTTGTGCCAGGGCCTCACCATCCTCACAGTAATAATAGTTGTTAAGAATTTCTTCTTAATAACTAATCTATACCTGCCCTCTTTCAATTCCTTTCAGTGGTTCATCCCACTCTTGTCAGCCAAGTTCCTCTGTGATCACCCCACTGCCTCCAAGCCAGAACTGCCTGAAGTTCCCCCAAACACTGAACTTAAATGTAGGGAGAAAATAAATCCCAAATTCACTAGACACTATGTTTCTAACCTGAGAACAGTTTTTCCTATATCTCCCTTGTGGAAGGGAAAGAACAAAAAAGATTGCAGATTGTTTTGGCCTCAAGAAATAAATCTGATGATTTAGATTTTCATGAGGTCTCTCATTGTTCTCTCTTTCCAAATTACTCTGTGTTTCTGCTTTCTCTGGAGATAGACATGCATTTTCCCCTTAAGATAGCCAGCTTTTTCTTTAGTGGATCTAAGGGGTCATAACTCTTGCTATGTGGCAAAGAAGCAGGTAAATATCCAAAGTCCCCTGATTAATACACATATATTGCTGAGTTTCAGGCCAGGACGAGTGTTATTCAAAATTACAAGCCTCCAGCTTAAAGAAAAGCTAACAGAAATGCTGACAGAAACTAAAGCTGCTCTAACAGCGAATGACTGCAAACAACTGAACATTTTTTTGCCCTTGAACTATTAATTATTCTGCCTTGGAAGGATTAAAAAGGACTTCTGACTGACCCAAGTTCTCCTTTGAAAACAGAAAGAGAAATACAGTATTCCCTGAGTCCCTGACTAGTTTAAAGACTTATTTGTTAAATTTAAGACCTGCCAAACCCAAGCTATTATTTTCTTGCTGCTTTGTATCCAGCAGCTTCTTATAGAGAGTGACTTATGGAACAATTCAGGGCTTTTGTACCAGCAAAAATAACCATCATAAAACTTATGGAATATGATATTAGACTGAAATATACACATAACATATTAATATACAACATTTTTTATAACAGCAGAAAACCTCTGAAGGGTTTCAATATAATTAACAATGCTATTAAAAATTGTGAAATAGCATTACATTTGATAGACTTGCTGTGAATAAAAATAGCCTAAGTTAGTTTTCTTTATAAAGTCAAGTATTGTTTAAAAAACTTGTGTGGACTTTCCTGGTAACACAAGAACTGGGTTTAAAGAGTTCAGTGTCAGTATTAGACTCCTTTTTAACATTAAAACAATCAAAACATTTAATTTATTAGCTTATTTTGACTAGGACAATTCCAGGTATTAAACTCAACCTCGTTTTCGTTTGGCTTTGAAGAGACATTTAGAAATTTCCACTCAGGAAATAATAATAATAATAATAATAATAATAATAATAATAATTATAATAATAATAATGCTTGTCTAAAGGAGGAGTTTGCTAACAAAGCTCATAGCAGCTTAGGGAACTGTATCTGAAACCTGTAAGGGAAGAACATGGTGCAACCTCTACAGCTACTGCCACAGCCAAGTCTGTAATGACCTTGGAAAGATTTGGGCAGGCTGACTGACTGATAGCTGCACTTCTTCTTTCTGAATATCCCACCCACCGGGAATTAAATTACAGCAGGAAAAGCTGGATTTTTCTCTTGCAGAAGAAATGTAGAGACCATCTCTGTAGCCCTGATGACAGAGAATTGCCAACAATCACAAATGGGTGTTTCTCTGTTCTGAAGGGAGTTGGTTGGTGTGGTTAATCAGGACTCAGATGGACAGGCAAGAAGATTTATACAACTCTTCTTTGGTATGGGGAATTAAGAGTAAAAAGCAAACAGGCAGAAACTGATTTCCAAGAAAGACAAGCAGTCTGGAACACTGTTTAAATAAATCAGCATGTTATTGATATGAATCGATTCATCGGCACAAGTAAAAAAAGGTCTAATCTTCAGACTTCTGCAATTCCTCTTTTTTTTTTTTCTTTTTTTAAGTCCAGGAAATTTCTGAAAACTAATCTTTGCCCAGAATGTATACACAGGTCTTGTCTCAAAAGACAAAAATGGTAATAAACCCCCCACATCCGATAGTTATTAGCAATGTAATTGAAAGGGTCGTTGGAAAAGACAAGCTCACTCCGAGGGCCGGGTAAGACCCTGGGTAAAGAAAAGCCCAGAAATTTGGGATGGGGATTTCATGAAGATGTCCCAGCTTGAACACAAACCTGCCACAAGGTGCTGCTGACAGGAAGCAGAGCCAGGGGCAGCAGTGCTTCCCAGCTGCTCCGACAGGATGCTGTTGTTGCCAGCCATGAGTTTGGTCCTCTCAGTAGGAGTCACTCCCACTTATCCAAGACAGAAAAATGCTTAAAAATTGAGCTCCTGGCAGAGCTATTCAAAGTCTGAAACCTTAATTTTGCAATTTGGTGCAAGATTTCTGAGATTTCAAAGGAGCTAATAGCTAAGTCTTGGTAAAATGACTCTGTTTTTATTTGTTGTTACACAGGAGTTCCTTTTTGGAAAGGAATACAGACTTTTACAAATATTTTGTCCAGGCAAACATTTGATGACAATTGCTAAGAAGAAAAACATTTTCTCAGAAATAATTTTCTCTCTCTCGGGGCAGAAAGAAAGGAGGGGGTTTTTTTGTGGGAAAATAGTTGAAACATGAGACAGGAGTGTTAAGCATTTTGTTTTGTAAAGCTCTCAGAAATGTGGTGTTTCATTGCTTTTGGCATTGTTTTCCAGCTCCAATGGTCATGCTTCAGTACTTACAACCCTACACAACGTGATATACATGTAACATCAGTATCTTACATAATCTGAAGTTCCCCAAAAAAAGGATGGGATGACTCAGACACATGAGGAGCAGCTGTACAGCTGGCCAGGAGGAGACAGGCTCTGCTACTTCCAGGGTATGATGCACTGTCACACTCCTCGTGACTACCAAGGAAGGAAGCCTGGGAGATGTAAAGTGGCTTCTGCTCCCCATGAACCTCCAGGAGGGCTGCAGAGAGGCATTAAAAGTTTCTTTGTTTTGGGATTTCTGAGGAGAAGCCTTGGAGCTTTCAATGTAAACTGCCGAGCTGAGCCCTGACTGCTTGTCTCTGCAGTAGCTAAGCCTCAACAAGAATTCACATCTTCCACCAGAAAGTGGCTTATTTATGGGTCAGCCATAACCTTTTCCTGCTTGTAACAACATCAGCTACTCCATGGTTGTCTCCAGCTGGAGAGGGCTTTTGCATATTTTTCTTCAGTCTACCACTGCAGGAACAGAAAATGCAGGCGGCAAGTACAGAGCAAACACGTATGTGTTTGTTGATGTGGTGGAAAGGGGGCCTGTCTATTATTGGCTTTGTTACTGGCATCCTAGTTCCAGAACAGAATCTGACTTTATTAAGGTTGATTTTTATGAAACATTTGTTAATGATTTATATTCCTTCTTCAGTATTAATTTAAAGGACTGAGAGAGGTTTGGACCATTACATTAAATACATTAACATGTAGTTTTGAGAGTATTTCTGGGCACGTATGCTAAATTTGAAAATTCAATGTACTTGCAAAATTGCAAGTATAAATCAAACAACAACCAAAGCATTTCCTCAGACCGATGAGTTTAAGTGCTCTCAACAGCGGGAAAAAGTGCACACTCTTTGCTATGCAAAATTGGCACGTATGGATTTGGAGCATAGACAGAGCTTTGCTAAGCTACAGCGATCTGTCATGCTTAAATGTGTTTGTTGTTAGCAGGGCACAAGCACGATTCGATTACCGTGGTGTTCTGAGAAAAAGAAAACTATGCTTGTTTTGGGAAAAACAGAAAGCAAGCTTTTAGGAGCCAGTTTAAGGTAGAAGGGAGAGTTGTAGTTGTCATCTCAAGCATTCTCTATTTTGGCTTTTTAGAGGGCTTTTTTTGGAGAGACACAGACAAGAAGTTACCAAAACACTTAAGAATTCACCACAGCACGTGACCTTCAGAGTGAAACTTAGTACTGCACCACATGAATTCTCATGTTTTAGAGTTACATATACAGTTCATGAACAATCCTAGCAGTTAAAAATAGTTCCTGAAGTTTTCAATATAAATTCTGCAGCTCCGTGGGGCACAGATGCCCCAGGGGTGCTGGGCTGTGCCCCCAGCCTGGGGGCAGTGAGGGAGCACATCCCACACCTCCCTGTGTCCCTGAAGGCATCACCACACTGGATCACCCAGCCAGGGAGTAGAGTGAAGCTGGGCTGAGGGGGTTTATAGACTCCCTGAACGAGAGTAATGTGGAGCAAACCAGAAAGAGCTGTGAACTCTTTGGTGATTACTGGAACCTACTTCAAGTCTCCATGGTATCTGCTCTGGCTGGTTAGATGAAAAATCCAGCCAGCTTGCAGAATTAATTAGACTGAGGCTTGGTAATTTTATGGAGCAATATGTACTCAGAGGTTCGCTCTCTGGAACATCCAGCTCCTTCATTTTTATTTGCATAATTCACCTTCTATGAAGTAAGAAATCTGTGCTACTTCCACCAGAAGAGTTCATTAAGACTAGTACTTACTTTGGGATTAAAATAATCTTTCTTTAAAGTAATTTTTCATCTTCCCACAGTGGTGGTTGTACTTGAATGTAAGGGAGACCTAAATGCCACAGCTGTATTTGTTATCAATAAATCTACACTCTACTTTAAAAAGCAAAAGTGAGTGTGCTTTCCTCTCTGGTGCATCCATAATGGGCACATGGTTGCAGAGGATAACAGATACTAAGTCAAAGATATTTCCCTTTAGTTATAATACACATGGGAATTAGGAGTAATGACTATATCCTGGCATTTTGATAAGAGCCTGGGGACACAAATTGTCAAACACAGTACTGAAAAACAGTGGCAAAATATTTATCATTTTCACCAAAATGCATATGCTGAGTTTGACTGTGCAAGTAGCCTTAGATACAAAGGTCTTACATAATAAATTAAATTAATTTCTGTATTCTTATTGTCCAATGCAACCACCAAAAACCAAATAGTGACCAGTTCTGTTCTTTTCTTTATGCTAATGATGTTTCTAAAATTCCACACTTGCAACAGTTATTCATCAAACTTGAGGAAAAAAAAAAGAAAAAGATAATGAGCTGGAAGGCATAATTCAAGTAATATCTTCATTTTCTAATAAATTTTATTTCCTCTGAACACTGTCAGTCCTTTGTTTTCCTTTCCAAGATGTAGCTGTAAACCAGTTTATCAGACACCAATAAAATTTTCTTAAATTCAACAACAGAGAATAATGATTTGGTTTTATAGACCTATAAAACAGCCCAAGTCTGTGGGCATTTTGAAATAATGCTGTCAATTAAGATCTGTAATGTATTCTGGGAGATATCACAAGAAATGTGGCAGCAAACTCATTTTTCCCTTTCAGAATGATCACCTGCAATATGCAATAAAATGCTAGGGTGTACTCATAAAAGAACCATTGCTGTATCCTCCCTAATATATATGCAAATATGTCAGGGCTTTGAAACTTTGAGGCACAAGAGAAAGCTGTTGGAAATTAACAGCAGCTTCCAGTTGCCATATAAATCAAAGCAACAGCTCTTCTCTAAATAAAGTACCTGCTTTGGGGAGTAAGCTACTTTGATTAAATGGTGATGGGAATTGGCCCTGCTTGGCATTGTTGATGGTCCCAGGCAGAGCTAGGCTCCCATCCTTCCTTCATGTGATGTCTGCTAGAGGACCTGGCATTGTTTTCACCTTGGCACCATCGCCTTTGCAAGGTGAGAACTTTTACAGTTTAAAGGGCATTTTAGTCCTCTTTGGTCACTGCTTCAGAGTACATTGTTCTGGGGGAATTCCAGAAGTTGGGGATTGATAGGGAATGAGAATACCCTGGGTACAGATAGATGAAAATATCCTGGTTGAATACCTGGAAAATACCCTGACTTTTATTTGATAACCTTCTCTGAAATCATTGACACATCGAAGTACAATAATTCATCAGGAGACTTCATCCATCGTAGCAGCAGCCAGCAGGATGCTGACCCACATTAATACATTTTTGCAATAAAGCAACCTGAAGGAAGAGATCAACATCTTTTCAAAGTATGTTTAAGTTGGGAAAAAATACATATGGCTCTCTAGGATTGAATCATCAGAACAGAATGATTACAGAGGAGCTCGAACAAAAAGTCAGGAAGGTCAAATTACATCAGTGCCCACAGTGAGGCTGCAATGGGCAGTGTCCATTCAGCAGCAGCAGTTGATCAAATAACAGCTGATTTTTTAAGGTTCATAAAGTATTCTTGCCCTCAGTAAATGGAGAAAGCGACCATTTAATCTCTTCAGGAAAACTGTAAATGAGAAAGCATTTGTTCCCAAACAGATGTGGAAGCATAGAGAAATGGGACATTTATTTTAATAGGCAACAAGAATTAACAGAAACAGATAGTGCATCAAGCTCATTTTCACTTGTCCTCCTGTGTGTGCAAACTTTTCTATGCAAAATCAGCCTTTTTATCCCTTCCTGCCAGAGGAACACCAAAAACGGTATCTAGTGCTCAGAACTCAATAAAGTCAAGCCAGCTAATTAACAAAGTGGTTCATTACTACGGGTAAGAAAGTGTATTCTCTTTCTAGACTGAGTGTGACAAGCAGTGATGCTCTGGTGGAAGTTTATTTCACAGGGTAATTGATTTCCTTGTCAGAAAGAGAGACGAGAAAATAACTCAGGACAAATAATGCATTCGGTGAATAAAGTTTCTTTCCTTTCCCATGCTCATCTTCCTAGCAGATCAGGAGTCCCTTGACTGTAGTCAGAGTTTGGAATGTTTGGAACACTGACTTGCCAGCAGGCCGAGAGCCAGTTGTTGCAGGTGTGTTCTTCTAGGACTGCTTTGGCTGGCAATCCATAAAATTTCATTGCTGGATGCAAAATTCATATTCAGCAATAGATGTTTTGCATCTTTTGTTTTTCTTCCCTTTTATTAGACAGATATCAACTATTCAAAGAAAGATTTTTGAGTAGGTATGTCTTATTTTGCATACCAGGACTTGTGCTGGCACAACACATTAGGTGTGCATGCAGTAAAAGAAGGCAAAAAGTCTAGTACTTCCATGACATTTTTCATTCTAAAAGTCCCCAGACTTTCATAACAGTTTTTAATGTTGGTGCCAGTAAAAGATACCACCTCGGATGACAAAATCAGAATGTCCTCACTCCTTTTTCTGCACATGAAGGCCACCAAGTCCTTTACAGGGCAAGGTACTGAATCACAGTGCAACATTCCTGCCTTGCATGGATGTTGGTAAGGTGGTTACGCTGGAGCTGGAGCTCAGTAGCCATCCCAAAAGGATCTGTGAGCAAGTGTGGCTCTTGTATCTGTGCCCTTTTGCAACCTGCACAGGCAAAATTCCCCTTGCATGATTCCCTTTGAAGACCTGCTGTGTATAAAATCAATTCATGGTCTTGAATTTCAGGGAGAAAATTATGTTGTGCACCAGGCAGCCAACACCTTGGCTGTCTCTTCAGGGGTAATTAAACTGGTTATCTTACCTAATGCAATGGCTGAACCCAGAGAGTTTAAAGAGTATGTTTGGATAAGCATATAAAGCTTAACCTGGCTCCTGAGCCAATAAGGAATTGCACTTCCAATCTTGCTAGAATGATATTTCCTAGTTCCTGAGGACTGGTCACATTTTTTTCCGCAGCATCATCTTTTGTCCAACAACACTCTAAACAAAATACGACAGCAAACTTTCGCAGAGAGCACAAATCAAGCACATCTTCTGAAAATTACTAGAGCTCTACTATGACCTTAGCTATCTCACTGCTAATCACTAAACCGACAAAATACAGAATGTTCTTTGATGTTACCCACTGAGCTTTCTGCCCCTGCCCTGCCTTGATGCTGAAATGTTATTCCCATTGCAGCGGATCAAAACAATCAAGGCAATGGGAAGAAGTAACCTATTAATATGGTGCCCATGACACTAAAAATAAAAACAAACAAGTGCCTGAAAAAAAATCAAAAGATGGAAAAAATAATATTTTTTTTTTTACTGCAGGAAGCACACACATGAGAGAAATAACCCTAGAGGAGGCATAAAGACATATGATTTCTAGAGATAGAGGAGACCTGCGATCTGCTTCATGATTTGGGGCTTTTAGTTTGAATGATGCTGAGCGACCCTTCTTTTTAGCTGATGCCTAGGAATACAAATTGTCTCCTAAATATCTGAAGCTGCAGTCTGCTCTGCCACTGAACAGCAGCTGAATGTCACTGCTGTTTGCTTTGTACAGCAGAGCAAAGGGGGGGTGGTTCACAGGAAGACAAAAGCCACAGTAGCATTGCTAAGGCCTTTGTATTAAGCCTGTGGTTTTTAATGTTTCCCCTTTCAGTTTCCCCCGGTTCTCGTGGTTTGTTCAGTGAGAGGAAGAGAAGTGGCAGCACCAGGATAACTGAACAGCCTGGGCTTGGTCAGACTCATGTTCTCTTTGAAATAATTATCGTTTACTACTTGCTATACAGTGGGATCTAGAAGCCTTGGCCATGGCCCAAGATCTTTTTCAAGGGACAAATGCAGACTAAGACAATGTAACCTTGTAAAGGGCTAAAGATTTATTGATTTTGTTAAGAACGTCTGTTGTATGCAAAGTGTATTCCATAATGCAGCAGGTCACGTTATAAATAACACACAAATGGCCCACTAGCAGCCGAACGAAATGCAGAGCACAGCTTTATCAAAAGCTGGAAAGAGTCACAGCATGCAAAAAAAGATCACATTGAGCCTAAAGATATGAAACTCACTGGGATTTGGTATGATGTGCATCTTTCACCTTCAAATATCAGTGATTAGCAAGAGCAGGAAAGGAAGCCACAGGAAGGTTAGGTACAATCACATTCCCAAAGTTAGGGCTTCCTTTCAAGTTTGTCTTATCCGTAATTCATGACCGCTGGTAACTAAAATCACTTGGATTGTTGTTTTTTTGTTGTTTTGTTTTGTTTTTTTAAAGAGTGAATTTATAATAATACAGTATTAGACAAACAAAGATCAAACTGTCACATTTTTAACATTTCAATATAGTAATTTAAAATACAGTCTCCATGTTGGGCCACGCAGAGGAATGCTCTGATCTGTGACCAAGTATTCTGTGTGTGTGTAAATCTCAAAATACAGGGTGACTCTCTTCAGCTCTGAATTCTTTCATTTGATGTCAAATAATTTCACCCCTGTTTAGCCATGAAGAGTGGGAATCCCTCTATCTTCCCACTGCCTTCATGCAGGATAAGGTCTTAGTTCTGCCTTACTTGGAGAGACACATCTACCCATAGTACCTGGTTCTCTGAAGAGATGGACACAGAAGACAAGGTGAATTACTTCAAGAAATAGAGATAGAGAGTTATATAGGATTTTAAATAATTTCAGCTACCTGTATTTATCAGAAAAAACCCCCTAAATAACAAACTTAAATTGTAGTTAACAAAAATCTCTTGCCAATTCAGGGCATTCCTTAGTCATGGTTTAAATTTCAGACATTATGCTATTCAGACATACTTGGAATAGATTTGGTTGTGTTTTGAATAACTAATCAAATAAAAGATTATACTTGAAGCCCATAAATTACTTAGATTCTCCAACAATTGTACCCCAGTTGCATCATGCTTGTGTAAGACTTCAAGTTGGGGGTATAATGATTAACAATAGATCTGAAAGGAAATTTCCTTTATTTCCCATAGTAAATATAATATTGAAATATGGTTGATTAAAGCTATGTAATATATGCTACATGTAGTAGCATGAGTGCAGATTTTGAGGACAAAATATGACAGTTGAAATGCTATTGAGAGACAAAAATATGTAGTTCCATGAAACAACTGTGTTGTTTCACACTCTTACACTTCTCAACGGTAGAGAAATGGGAGTAAAGAAGTAAAGAAGAGGATAGAAAGGGAAGAATTAAATCAGAGACAAAAGAAGATATCCAAAGATATACAAAGATGCTGAAAGGTGGGTAAATATATTGAAAGGAAAATGCAGCATCTTGGTAAACTTTAAACTAGTTAGAGGGTGTTTTTTCATATTCCTGCACATGAGAGAAGTTCAGCAAAGACAAGAGAGCCTTGGAATAACATACCGAAGAAAGCATGTAATAACAGAAAGAATTAAAAATTTTCTCTGTTTTTAAATACATTGCTGGTTTCCAGTAACATTTTTCAAGGTAATATGAGGAGCAGTTCTTAAGCAAGTGCGATTTGGCAAAATACAGCTAAAAGCTGGGTTTTTTCTCTCTCTTGCAATTGAGATTTTTTTTTTTAATATTGATAATATTTTAGCTTCCTTTAAACCCATGAGAACTATAGAGCCAACCACAGTTATGGGTGACCTGCTTTCTGAGAGCGGTTCTGAAATGGTGTGTAATTCAATGTTCTGTACCCACATATGTCTGAGAAGCGTCTTCATCCACCCAGAACTTGGGTGTGCAGCTGGAACCACCTCTGTAGGTCTTCTCTGTAATCAAGTGAAAGAGTCAGACACCTCTAAAGGCCAGTGATATTTATAAAATATACCCATAAATGATACATCAAAGGTGCTTACTTGTCCCTGTGATTACAGAGAAAGTTGGGACATTGGTGACAGAGAACCAAGGCATCTGACTTGGATTAAATGTTTACTTTTTTAGTGTTTTTTAGTGTTAGAGGTAGGTGAGCGGAATCACATCCTAATTCACCACATGTTCATTTATTCTGAGAGAGTATAAAAGATGATATGGATAGAATGATAGTTCTGCTTTCCCATCTTCTGTAAGTGATCTGCACTTAAACTTACATATTTCATGACTTTTAGTGTTTTATTTCCAATATAATCACACGTGGATTATATCAGACAGGTGCTAGGCACTTTATTAAACTGCATACAGAAACAGCTAAAAGTTTTTAGAGGTGACACACTGAAATTTGATTTAATTTCCCCTAGCTACAGGAAAGCAAAGCAATTGCTACTTTAACTACTGAATGTTTGAACATTAGTGTGTTCTTAAAAATATATTGTTAGTTTATGGGGTTGCTACTTGCCTCAGAAAGGCAATTCTGCTCACAATTTGGTGATTAGGAGTTGCTGGAAAGAAATTAAAATCTGGGCTGAGCAATACTGAAAGAAAATCATCTGAAGGGATTAATTGACACTACGCTGTAACACGACTCTTCATTCAGCAGTTCTGGTTTATATCAGTTCTTTCAAATTAGGAGTGAATTTCAACTGGCAAAATGAATAGTACAGGAAGACTGCAGAATGCCTTGTCTGGGGCTGTGGACACCATCCCAGTGTCAGGGATTAAAATTTCCTCTTGCATGGCAGGGATTTGTGTGGGCTCCCAGAGTGCAGGAGCAGTGCCAGTATCTTTAGGGCAATGAGCTGCTGCTGCTGCTGGGGCACTGGGGAATATCAGGGTCTGCTGCTGTGAGTACACCTGAACCCAGAAATAGCTCCTCTTAATTTGAAATAAACCCCTGTGTTATGTGCCTTTTCATTTATATACTTTGGTTGAAGTTGGAGAGCACTTCCCATACATGTGTGTGCTGTTTGCATTTGTTTTGTTACATGTGGTGTCTGAGCAAAAAACAGTGACCTACAAAAAACGCCCTCTTAGGGAACCCGGCCCCATCACACTGGTTGAGTGGGGATTTCTATCATGCAAAGTTGTATCTTAGCTTCATGTAGCAAGTGATTCTCATTATTTTGGAATCATAGAATAGTTTTGTTGGAAGGGACCTTAAAGATCATCTTGTTCCAACCCACTCTGACATGGGCAGGGACACCTTCCACTTGCCCTGGTTGCTCCAAGCCCTGTCCAACCTGACCTTGAACACTGCCAGGGATGGGGCATCCACAGCTTCTCTGGGTAAACTCTGCCAGTGCCACACATCACCCCCACAGTGAAGGAATTTTACCTAATATCCAACCTAAACCTTCCCTCTTTCAATTTAAAGCCATTCCCCCTTGTCGTGTCACTAGAGTTTCACCTATCCTGAATAGACATATTTCACATACAAAATTTCAAACTCCTCTAAGCAATAGCATCCTTCTGCTTCATGGAGTACTTGGATATTTTGTCCTACAGTAACAGAATGGAGCAAGTAAACTGTCTGGATCTGGTTTGTGAGAAGTTTATGACTGTACAAAAGATATTTGTAAATAGGACACTGTATAATTTCACTTAAATTAAAAATATCTAACAAAGTGTAATTTATTCTGACCCATATATTATATCTACATTTAAAAAATATTTTATCAATTAACAAAAAAACCCACCACATAACTGAAAAAGAAGTCAGATAATTAAATCTATGAGAAACTGGTCAGTCTGAATGTATAAACACCTTTGATGTTACTGATAAATGTACCAAAGTTGCTTTTCAATAAAAAATAATAGTTTTACTCAAAGAGGAACTTTCTGAAAAGGCATACCTTTCATTGAGGAAAAAAATCTGGTTATGATAAACCCACAAACCCTGTTTTGTCCACAGACTTTTTCGACAGAGATGCTCTGGTGCTGCTGCCCCCCCCGACCCCACTGCTGAGGTGTGAATCCATTGGTTCAATATGCTTTTTCAAGCTTTTTCAAGAGCTTCCTTCTCTTTGCCACTTTTTCTGTAGGTGTTTTTCCCGATATTGGAAGAGCTCCTGTTTATTTTCCTTTTGGATTTTAAACCACCAGTTTGGAGCAGTCACTGTTTGCTCCACCAGTTGACTACACAAAACCACAAAGCTGTTAGAGACATTTTATTCAGTAGAGGCAGCTGGGTAGGCAAAGGCAACATTAACTACTATCATAGCCATAAAAATAAAACAGAGTTTAAGACCATAGCAGTAACAATAACCTTGCCCTATGAGCATAAAACAAAATGGGACACATTATGGATAATTTTTTTTATTGCCATCTGTCACGATTTCCATTTGGGATGATTCTGGAACAGTTTCATATTCTCTTCATACTAAACAAGATTGGAATAAAATGTAAGTCAGAAGGAAACAAAACAGCGTTAAATCAACTTGTCCTGGTATGTGCAAACATTGGCATCATCATCATCCTGATTTATTCCTTCCTGTCCTTTAGGATGACAACATATGGTTTCCATTCCAGTGAGAACATACAAGTTGGGAAGCAGGGAGCGACACAGAGGTCCAGAGCATTTCTGTTTGAGTAAATCTCTGTGAAATCACATTAAAACAGGAGTTTTAATGAAATCACATTAAAGGAGTTACAGAAAGTAAAGCCTCTTACCTCTGTCAATGGGCATTTCTAAAGAGTTTTGAATTATCCTTCCTGTTCCCAGTTTGTCTCATTTCTCCAATGTTTACTGATCATCAAAAAAGGCCTTTACTGAGTGGAAACCTCCAACCCCTTTCTCCCCTCTATTCCACTGACCACCTTTTCCAGGCTTTCTGAGGTGAGAAGGTCCATCAGGTAAAAAAGAACTCAGCATCAGGATCCTCACAACTCACCGAAAGTACTCCTAGTGTCAGTGTGGAGGTCATAGCAGAGAATCTGAGATCTCCTAAGGGCAAGTAAGAAAAGTGATCTGACAAGGTGATTAGAACAAGCAGTGGTATCAAAAAACTTTATGCTAGAAGAGAATCATAGAATCACAGAATGGTTTGAGTTGGAAGGGGCCTTAAAGATCACCTGGTTCCAAATCCCCTTCCACAGGCAGGGATTAGAGCTCTGCATTTTGTACAAGAGAGAATTGGAAGGGATGGGATAAAAAGATCATATTATCATACCATGAGAAAGAATATTCTTGCCCTTTCAAAATATCAAAACTGTTCATAGAACTAGTTGAAAACTAGTGAAAGAATCATTACAAGCACTGAGGGATGAATAGGAGACAGCCTAACTTGTGCAAATACAATGTGTGAGCCACACATCTGCCCAAGTTTTGGAAAGGGTGGGTTGACAATGTCATTGAGTATTTTGAGATGAATGATCTGTCTGAAGGAAAAACAAGAGGACACCTTCCACAGATGAAGAGATCCCCTTGGAGATGGGTCTTTATTGCACTCTCATTGCGAACACCAGCACTGCATCACTCTGCCTGCACCCACAATCTACTGCCTGCATCCAAAATCTGCCATCTACACCTCCTCTGCGGAGCAGTCCAGACCCCACCAAGGGCTGACACCTCTTTTTCATTATCCAGTGCCTCACACAGCCAAAACTTCTGGCCATGTCCAGGCTGCCCACTGCAAAGATCCACAAGAAATGGTGCCACCAGCGATGAATCCTCATCTGACATTAAAGAGCTATATCATAGCTACCAACACTGACTCCACCTAAGCCAAAGCCACCGTATAAACCTCTACCATCAAATACATATCCATTAAGCGTATGCAAAGCTGTGGTCTGTGTTGCACAGTTACACCAGACGAAGAGACAGTTAGTGTCTCTCTCCCTCTCTCTCTCTCTCTCTCTAACTTTTTAAAGTTGATCTGGTTTCTACCTGTTAATCTAATTACAGATACAATCAGAGGATTTTGGTAGCATGGCTATGTAATTCTAGTTATTCTAGAAAGATCTTTTGGAAGTGTATGTACAGAAAAGGTGTTACAGCAGGTGAAAACAATCCCCCCCAACATGAAACTAAATGATTTTAGGGCTAGTATATACCCTTATCTGGATAGGTCCATGCAATATTTTTTTTTAGTTGCTGTTGAAATTATTTCAAACTTCCAAGTCTTTTTTTATGAAAAATTGTTTTAAATTCACAATTATTTGCCAGCAAACTGAGTCTAATAAGTATTTATTTACAAATTTTTACATACATTTCTAATTAATGATTTTATTGGCACTTCTTTCCCAAAGAAAGGAATTAACATACTGTAACTGTAGAGAATTTCCTTGACTTTATTTTCTTCTTTTTTAACAAAATCAATCTGAATTAGAGAATTTATTATCAGTGGGACAAATTTTTAGTACCACTAAATTTAGGAGTGACACAAAGCACTTGGGCAGAGATCCCTGAAACAAAGTAAAGCAGCTGCTGACCTGTCAGTATAAAACAACCTACAAATGCATAAATGTGTGACATATGTTCACTGGAATATTCTTGGCATGATTTTGGCTCAACATACTGTGTATATCTTTCTCTAAATGCTATATATAAACTTCTGTTTAATATGCGCAGAATTGTGTATCATTTCCCAAAAACATGAATTACAGAGATTATATTTCTCTGTCATTAAATGTTTATGTCCTAAAATAAAATTCAAGGTTAAATAATTTCCCAATTGCCTCACCAAAAAGGAAACATCACAGAAAATGTACATGTAAGTGTATTTTACAAGTCAATGAAATACTGTGTGTTGCAGCGGCAAAAGAGAATTATTCTGTTTTTTTCACAACTGAGACAACTTGGTGCTCAGTTTTCAGCAGTTGTAGAAGTTGAGGGAGATCTAGCTGCTATTTCTCTTAAATGATTCATTGAACATCATTGTCAGTATTGCATACAGTGCACAACACTCTCTGAAGAAGTTTTGAAATTCACTTCTTCCTGCAGCAAAACTCTATCATTGAATAATTCATCCTTTTCTCTCCAACCTTCTGTTTGCCCATTCCAAACAGAAAAGTTGCTCTGAACAACCAGACATTTCCAGCTGACAATGTACTTCTTCCAAAGGTGTGGACTAAATCACAGCTGTTTCCAAAGAAACACAAGCAGATCCCCAAAGTATGAGGTGGCCTGGAAGTTGCAGGGTGTGAGCAGCGTGGCAGAGGATGGGAATTCAGAGAGGAAGCCCAGTGACACAGAGCAGAGCAAGCCAGCAAAGCTTTTCCAAGGTGTGCACCCAATTCCTGTCAGAGGGGGCCAGCACTGCTTGCATCCATGACAAGGCGAGTTCCCTTCCTCATATTGTCACTTCTAGCTTGGCTTTGACCACATTTTAGTACCATAAGCATCTTTCTCATACTGGTGTTTCCAAAGACTTTTCTGTGGGAGGAAAAGACCATATGATGAAATGGTTTGGGTTGGAAGGGACCTTGTTGGAAGATCATCTTGTTCCAACCCACTCCAACATGGGCAGGGACACCTTCCACTAGCCCTGGTTGCTCCAAGCCCCGTCCAACCTGACCTTGAGCACTGCCAGGGATGGCGCATCCACAACTTCTCTGAGCAACCTGTGCCAGTGCCTCACCACTCTCAGAGTCTAGATTTTCTTCCTAATATCTAATCTAAACTTAGTCAGTTTGAAGCCGTTCCCTCTTATCCGATCCCTGTATGCCCTTAGAAAAAAGTCCTCTCTATCTATGCAACCTCTTGTGTGGTTGATGGGATACAAGGGCTGCCCTCAGCCACCACCACTGGGTCAAGGCTCTCAGGTTGCCTTCTGTTTACCCCTTCTGGGGTATAAATAATTAAATATTCACATAGGGGAAAAATTGTTTTCGTGTTGCATGTCAAACCTTATTTGTTTACCTTTCCAGCCTCAAGCTGAGCTTTTAGAGTCCCTTTCACTGGGTATGAAGATCTGTCAGAAAAGTAGCCAGACAAAGAGAGTGAGTCTTCAGAGGAAAGAAATGTAAATTTTCCTCATAATTTTTTATGTTCTAAAGATCTTAATGTGTTACAAAGTGGTAAGTTCCATACTATTAACTTTTAAATGATCTACATACTGGTGAATGAGTCTATATGCAAAAACTATTTCCCATTCTACTGCTATTTATCTAATATAATGTTATTTCAGCCAGGAGCAAAGCTACTACCATAAACTGTTGGCATCAATGAGTTGAATCTATATGTTTCTAGGTCTGATTTCAGACACTGTCATTCCCATTGAAATTTTTGTGAATGTTTTGGTACAAATCCCACTTGCAGAAACAGTGGTGCAAACAGTGGCATGGATCCAATGTCTGGATACATACTGTGGATTTACTTTTTGCACTTATAAAGAAATGAAACCCTCAATTCAAACAATAATTTCTTGAATCAGCCCACAGATTACATTTTTTATTTAATTTGATACCTTTGCAGACTTCCCCTGTCATTTATTGGTTATGGAACATTCAAAAATGCCCAGAATGAGAAAGATACTGAAAATTGCTTGCAACTAGTAGAAATACCATGTCATTCTGTAGTGGTATAGGATGTATGTGTCATTCAGTGCCAATGAAAAATTGAGTATCTTTTCCTTTTATGGTCATTGTTAAGGGAAGTCAGACAAGAGACATTATTCACCAAATCTCATCAGCTCATACTGCCAGGAAAAGCAAGATGACAGCAATTAAACCAGGCTGATGTTGTAAGTCCCCTCCTGTTCACTGTATGAGCAGCCAGTCCTGGACAGTCGGTGCTCCAGAGGGCAAACCTGGAGAAGACAGCTATACCAGGAACATCTTGTTTAAAGAAATTAAGCAAAAGGAACAAACAAACAAAATTAAACCCTTTCAAAGCCCTCTGAAAATAAGAAAATTACTGTTAACCTCACCTGCAACAACTTTAAAAGGAACCAGAAGGACAGTGAAATCCTCTGACAACCTCATTTGGTATCATTTATTAACCTTGATCCTTCTACCTTGACATTTATTTGAGCACAGGGTCTGATCAGCAGCATTTCTGTATAGCAGCCTTCAGAAAAACTGCAGCCTTTATTTTTCTCAGAACTGCAGGAAGAGTTGGTGACAATCTCTGTTCATTCAGAGAAAAAAACTTGATTGACAATGTAATTTTTTTCTTAAGAATTTGAGCATTATTTCTTCTTTAAGAATAAGCTCTCTTCCCAGCATGGGTTATGCTATATGCTGGAAGAAGTTGCAAATTAATTTCCTAGTTTTCATAATATTTAGAATTGTACATATTACATTATACAGTTGACTACTAGCAGAAAAAAATAACTAAGACAACAGAAATCCAAAGGTCAGTTTTAAAAGAAAAAAAGACCAGGAAGGGGGTCAAGGAAAGACTTAAAGTAAGTATGGTCTCTACCTTACTCTAAAAGGAACAAGAAAGAATCATTTTTGAAGACTGCATAAATATCTGTGAAGGTTTCTCCATTCTTAAGATTTACTTTGAAGGAAAAGGGTTTGTCGCAGAAATTATGGGGTGAAAGCAGACAGCCCATGTTATGTAGTTAAACAACTTGTAGGGTGATCATGGTCCTTTCTGATGCTAAAATAAAACAGTTAAATATTCTCAGACTTACCAAGCAGTTTGTGAAGTGCTTTGACAGCCACGTGTATCAAAAGCTGTAATTAAGATTGTTGGGTGCTATTTTCACAGGGACAGACAGTGATAGGGCCACATCTATACTGAGACTTGAGAGTGTGCATTGCACAGATCAGTGTTAATGAGGGTCCTCAGGCTTCCTTTGCCCTTTGCCTTCTCAGTCTTCAGCGTTTCTCCTTCTAGTCCGGAAGTCATCCCTGAAAAATTCAAGGCCAAGGGGAACCGTGTCCTAATTGAAAACAAAGCCCCATTGAGTAAAAGGATCAGTACATTTTACTCAATTAGAGCCTATGCGTGACACTGCGAGCCATAATTTATCCGGGAAAATTGTGCCTGTAGTTATATAGCAGCCCTTCAAACTGACCTACATCCTTAGGGAATGAGTTTTGTTCTCACATTCCTTTGAATCTGTATCTACTGAGCGCTGCTGACGGCACGAAGGAGGGGTTTGGGAATTGAGGTTCCTTTCATTCAGCTCGATGTTGTCTGCCATAAACATTGTGGCTGCTAACCAAGAGGGAGAACAGAGTACAACAGTAACTGGTGATGAGCTGACTTCTCAGTGTCTGTGGGCAATAAGGTCAATTTAACAGCAAAAAGGGGATCAGCAAAACATTCCACAGTGCCTAAATATAGACTTGCTATTTGAGTTCAGTTCTTTGTCAAAGCACCGCTTTGTTAAATCACCACTTAATCCTTTGACTGGTGGAGGTCTTCAGGACCTCTTCTGAGTTATTACTTTCTCTGGCCTCACTCTTTAAAGTGTTTGACACCCCCAAATCTTTAAAAAGCACACTTATGATATCTGCTGCTTTTCTGTCAGTATTCTTTCTCTGTGGGTGTTTGAAACACCTGGCCTTTATAGCAATTATATCAGTCACAGAGGGACACTCACACCTGCCACTGACCTACAGTTCATGCAGAGACAACTCTAGAAGACGATCTGTAAAGCTCCTGAGGGACATCGTCTATGCCACTGATACAAGAGCTGAATATAACAGTGTTCATTCTTAGCAGCTGAATTAAAGGCTCTTCACCAGTTAAATGACAATGATGCGTGGACAGAAGTTTCAGGATCAGTACAGAAAAAAATATCATCCTCAAGATGCTGGTAAATGGCAGTATAAGTGTACATCATTACTGGGGACACAGGGTATGAAGAGCTACATTTTTTCTTCATAAAGAAATTTTAAAGACACTTTAATGTCTCACATTCATTATATCTGGCTTCCCCCCCCCCAAATACCTTTTTTTTACATGACGGTGCTATTCTGCCATTTAGCTTGCCCATTACTCCCATTGATGTCCTACTTATCAGGAAGGGACAGTATATTTAGGAATTAAGCATCTGAGCTAACTGTTGTTCCCATATCCTTCCTGTGTGTTGGCCACCTCCACACCCATACATCGTTTTCCCCTTCCCAGTACCTTTTCCCCTCAGTTTTCCTGTTTGATTCCCTTTATTGTCCCATTTAACAGTTCTCTCTGGCTCATTTTTAGATCATTTTGTGTTGATGAATAGCGAAAAAACATTTTCTCCTCACATCATCGCCTTCAGAGAATCCTTTGTCATTAGTGTCCACTTGGAGCAAATAGAGACTTTTTGTGTAAGAAGGTGCCAAGCCACTGTAACCAAACCAGCTCTCAGCCCACATGGCCACTACCTTGTATCAGGGCAGATCCCAGCTTATTTTTTAATGAACTATTTGCTTTGTGGGAATCAGTGGATATTAGGAAAAAATTCCTCACTGAAGGGGTTGTCAAGCGCAGGAACAGGTTGTCCAGGGCAGTGGTGGAGTCACCATCCCCAGAGATACTCAAAAGACATGTAGATGTGGCACTCGGTGACATAGTTTAGTAATGGGCTTGGCAGTGCTGGGTTAACAGTTGGGCTTGGTGGTCTTTTCCAACCTAAATTATTCTATGATTCTATGATTAAAATCTAGACGTGGAGCCTAACAGTAAAAAAATATTCCTTCAAAGATGTAGTTTTCTTTTCCTGATAATGAGTGTGTTGGAAACCTCTGTGCACGTGGCTCCTCAAGGGAACCAGTTCCCAATAAGGTTTTAGAGGGTCAATAGAGAATCTGCCTCCCCTGCTGCACTGCCTGACGAAGGATGCCCGAGGCAGAGTGTCAGGTGAAATGCTCACTGCAGGATGAACAGGAGATAAATGTGCTCTACCGCTCCATTGTGTTTATTGATCACACTCAGGCTGCGCCAGCTTGAAGACAAATAGCCTAGAAATCTAAAACAAGAATAATCTTTATATGACTCTGTAGATATGAAGAATAGATTTGGAAACTTCACCTATATAAAGGAACCTTTACACAGGTTGGATAATTTTATTCCTAGCCGTGGGGATTGCTCTCCTGCTGTAAACAGCTGTGGTCCTTGCTGCATCTCTGAGAGTAAACCACACAAAGCTTGAGATGATTTCATATTTTAACAACCCTTTTTTCCTATTGTACTGCTGGGAGGGACTTCCTACATTTCATGTAATCAACATGTAAATTCGAGAGCTTCCCATAAAATCCTGCAGTAAACAGGATATGTTTTGTCTAAACAGATTTCATCTAGTAACAATTCACCATAAATTCAGCTAAAATCAACAAACTCTTATTTTTCCTCATGCTTCTCTAAGGTCTTTTTTCCTGATGTTGAACAACAGGAGAAAATTGCTGTTATTTCTCCCCCAGTTAAAGTATTTAAGTAAAGCTAAAGACACTACCAATGATTGCGATACTCTGGGAGTCAGCTAAATTCTTTTTCATTGTAAACATAAAGTTGTAAATGTAATTACAATTGGAATCAATTGGATTCTCTAAAAGTAGTTAATAGGTATTTCAGAAGACTGAAATGGGGATAGATTATTAGAAGTTTTCTACTTGAGATACAAGTAGTTTCACAGAAGCTAATGTTTATGAAACACTATAGATAGACTACAGATTTTTACCATGTAATTTAACTAATTGCCCCTAAAATTGACCTGCCATTATGTTAGAAGGGAAAAATAAATTAAAAGGGAAATTCCAATTTTGCACATGCTGAAATTCCTACCTATTAGTTTTTAATGCTAAAGATATAGATCACAACATGGTAAGAAAACCATGAAACCTGTAAAAAATAATCTTCACCAAACAGATTTAACGCTGTATGAGGCTGGGACATGGCAATGAGTCTCACTGGGCATTTATACAACGTAGATTAAAATGTATACTCTCCTGATTCATAAGCTCCTGTTTTGAGATAAATACTTTCAGAAACATGATTTTTGGATTCTAAGAAGTCTTACCAAGGGGTATAGGAACAAACAAAGTAGATGCTCAAAGACAAATGTCAACAGTAACTTGGGCACCAAACCAGCTCTGCATTAAAATGGTTTGAGGCTGTTGGCAGAGCAATAAGAGGAAAAATGGGCTTATTTGGGAACCTAAACATTGTGTTAATAGTGATAGTTGACAGTGAAAACACTGCTGAAATTGAGTGTGAGACAGAGGTTTTTTCGATAGCCACAGGATGTCCTTGGAACAGAGTCTGCATCTCAATAAGCTGGGTGCCACTCACAGTACATTAGAAAGAAATTAGTTAGGGTTGAATGTAATTATAATGTTAGGACAGATTCTAGTTCTGGCTGCGAATCATGTCATACAGAGGGAAAATTAGCTTGCTTACAAATGTACAGCAGATTATTTCCAGACCTAACATGGCACTTCTATCCACCTTTCTCCTTTCTCCCACTGTTTCTTTTTGTTTAAAGTGCAACTGTGAGACTCACATCTCATCTCAGTTGCTTTTGTCAGGACAGTTAATGAGCTGGGGCGGGATGTGAAAAAAACGCAGTAGAAATGGGGTCATGGAGAGGTTAAACTTCATGAATTTATTCATTGGGATTCAGCTCACGCCCTCCTGAAATGAGATGTCATCATTAAAATTGTGGATGACACTGTTGCACAACGATGCTTTGTGACAAGCTGCTAGAAAGACATGAAGGAAATAGTATTCATTTAGACTTTAATACATCACTGTGATAAGAAAACAAGCCCAAATTGAACAAACAGTGTCAGAAAAGTCCTAAAACCAATCTATGTAAGATATTGTTAAGGGAAGAAATGCTCCAATTTAATTTAAAAAAAAAAAAAAACAACAACAAAAAAAGCAAGTAGGGATCTCAATATTTTCTACTTTTCTGGAATTATATTGTGAGACGTGAATAGCATGAGCATCTTGGAAATAAAGTCATTGTTTATTTCATCACAATACTTTTGGTATAGCAGAAATATTGGCCGTGGGTTTTCAACAGAGGCAAAGAGCTTAATTGTTTGAAAAGGAAAAAAAAAACAAAACAAAACCAGAGTCACAATCAATTGTGATGGAGCCTGGAAGGGCTTGGAGGTGTGACCTGGAGCTGAGCTAACCTGTTGCAGTGCACAGGCTCACCGGGGTGGAAGGTGACTCAAAGGGCCATCCTTTTCCCTGACCCAAGACAGAAATCATCCATGCCTGGTCCTGACAGGTGGTATTCTGGCTTCTTCACAGAGGCTCGGCATCCTCTCCTCAGGTATCTGGTTTAGTGCATCATTATCTGCTGCTATTAGGTGCTTTTTAGCTGGCTCAAAGAATTCTCCTCACTGTAACATTGCTGAGACCACTAGTTCCTGTCTCGTCCAAAAAAGGCCATTTCCCCTTTGATCTCTGTGTATTAAAAATTGTCATCTTCTCCCACCCTCAGTTGTATCCCTTTATCTTGCAACATCCCTTCTGTCATGCACATTTTGGAATGTCCCCTGGCTCCCATTCCCCTCTAATTTCCCTTTGGTTCCCATCACCTAAAACATCTCCAGCCCTTGCCATCTTGTTGCAGGATGCAAATCTAATAAGCCAACTCTCTATTCATACATCCAGATTATTATAACTATTCCCAACCATCCTTAAGGCTGCCTTATTTTTTGAGAATTTATGGGACTCTCAAGGTAAGTGAGTTGCCCACAGAAAGGTTGCTGGCTCATCACTGAGATTTACAGCCCACTAATGACTCCATAATAAGGTAAATACAGAAATGCTGGGCCATAGGGGAGCTACCACAGAAGAAAACTGACAGCAGTTTCTGTTCCTTTCCAAAGCCTTTTTGTCTCATGATGTAAAAAAAAAATCAACAAAAAAACTGCAACAAAAACTAACCTAACTTAGTCTGTGTTTTAAGAAGAGACTTAAGTTATAATAAAACAGAAAGTTTTCATTTTAAGATAAAGCTGAAGCTTCTAGTGCTCTGTTTTAAACGTAGTTGGTAAAATTAAAGGAAGTAAGGTCTGAATAAATACTGTGGAATGCTAAACAGGATTTCTACCAAACAATAACCAAATGCCCCAAGGAAGAAAACCCTCTCACTGATTATTCTCCAGGGCTGTGTAATTACCATCCATTGTATCGTAACTTTCCAGTTTGGAACAGACTTGATTTTACAACTGAGGAAACAACATATAGAAGACAAAGTCCCAGGAGATACTGGTTGCATTGGCAGGGAAGGAAAGTGTGCTCACATCTGGTAAATAAACTAAGCTGTGAATTGATTTTAGTGGAACTGAGATTTCCTGGGAAACTAAAACGCTTATAATTTTCTAGCAGAACCTACGGCACTTTCTCTGCTCTGCATAAGTGATGTTTGCTTCCATTTTGTATTGATCTGAAAGCGATTGACTTTCTGGGTAGCCCTTGCCACCACACTTCATTGGTTTTGTACTCCTGAGCTTTCAAAGGCATGGCTGTACCGTTACTGCTGGGTCCTTTCCCTTCTAATCAGCCACCCTGGGAATTGTATAGACTCTAAATCAATTTTTCTTTTTTCTTCTTCAAGTCAAAACACAGTGTAATGAAAAAAAAAAATCATATTTCTCTCCGATATTACCTACTGAGTGATAATGTGTCTGAACACAAGAAACTTTTTAATCAGAAGCCATATTAGCAGAGCTCCAACACTGAGAAGTACATATATGTGAAGGATCACACTTGCCTTTGAAAAAAGCACCTCACACACTGAAAAGAAGCTATTTTCCACTCTTCCCAGAGCATTTGCTCACTACAACTGCATAACCTTAAGCAAGACAGCCACAAAAAAGCATGTTCTTTTAGTAGCAGTTTGGTTTAGGTGACTTTTTCAGAATACTCTACAAGTTGAGCTTTTTTTAGGCTCAAGTAAACAAATCAAAAAATCTGATGCAAAGAGGCAGAAGAAAAAACTGACCTGGAAAATATCACATAAATGGAAATGCAAACACTTATCTTAGTAAAAACCTGGAGGAAAATGCCAGCCAGAATTGCACATTACCCTGAAAAGAGCAAAGCATTTTTTCCTAGAGCTACTGCAACATCTATTCTGCATCTACATGAACGTGGTGTGTTTTATATTCTAGGCAACCCCAGTTCACTCACTTCTTGAGACATCCAATTTGGAATCTGTTCCATACAAATTGTCCATACATGGTGGACAAGCAGCAGAATTATACAGATTGTGACAAATTAGTTCATTTTCTTTCAATTGCTGTCAAGTATTACTTTGAGGCTGAGGAGATAGGCAAGTGGAACAGCAAAGATTTCCCAAGGAAATGGAAAAAATTTGCAAGCATAAGCACATTAAAACTCAACTGTAAGGTGGTGGTAGGAGACAAACTGCTGTCCAAACTACAAACAACTAGGACAAGGAAAAGGCTGTGTGTCACAGAAGGAAATTTTGGTGAAAGTTAAGGCTGAGATTTTTCTGGAAGACCTAGTTCTGCCAAGGGCTGTTTGAAGTAGGTAGCTGGTAAGCAGGGCTTGAAGTGAGACATAGAAATATCATAAAATTATTTCATCATTTTGAATAATTGCACTTTTCCCATAAAAATTATGACATTGTTTCAGGAACTCCTATATGCCAAAATAGAGCAAGCCAAAATCAGCAAAAGCCCATACACCACTTCCCCTGAGGAAGGCAAGATTTTCTATGACGATCCTATTCCCATTTCAGGCACAGCCAGTAGGGACAGAAGGGAAGTAACTGTGCTATATGGCCTTGGGGTGAAGCTAAGGTGTTGCTCTTTGTTCTGCTGCTTGATCATTCAGTCTCTCCCTTGAGTACACTCATATCAGGTACAGAACATGTACATTGACTGTTAAGTGTTTCACAACGATGCCTTTCGCACACTAGTAGAAATTACATCTGCACTAGAGCTCCTGACCCCAATCCATAATCTTGATCTGTGTTTCCTCTAAGAAAAAAAAAATGTTGGCATAATAAAGTTATGCCTGACCTCAGATCTTAATCTGCAGAGACAAGAATCAGAAGGCAGAGCTCTGGAATGACAGGAACTACCTTATATTCTCAGTTCTGACTTATATTCTCATTTCTGGCAACATTTCACTCTGAGACCTACGGGTAGCATTGCGTCCCTATGTGCCCTGTTTTCTCCATGTAAACAGAGGCAATAATGCTTACCCTCACAAAGGTATCTTAAGGTCTGTCACCAAAGACTACTATAGACATTTAGACCTGCCTGGGAAAGTTTGTGTTTTGTTTCCTAGAGAATAACCAGGATATGCAGCTACTACATAGCTTTGAGATGTTTACTCGTGGCTGCCCAAAGCAGCTCTCTGCTGATACAAATTTCATGAGGTCTTTGGGAACCTCCATATATTTATTGTCCTTTGACGTGAACGACAATTAGGCTGCAAATACAGGAAGAAGCTCCTGTTTGGATCTCCTGCCACTGTTTCTTTCTTACAGGGAAGTTCTACCCCACTTGCCCTGTGGCAAACGGTGGGAAAGGAGGAGGAGTTAGGGTGATTTGAGCAAAGGCACAATTGCTTACAACCCTGGAACAATAACCCTTGTTATTGATGCATTGGGGCAGACCCTTTTCTCCATGTCCAGCTCTCCTGAAGGGGGTCTGAGATGCCTGTGGGTTGTGTGGTGCCTCTCCATGATGCCACTCAGGTACAGGCTTGCTGTCACCTCTACTTGCTCTTCAGCTGAGCCATGCTCTCTACTGTGTGAATCTGACCTTTTTAGCTCAAAGAAAATCTCATGCATCTCAATCCACAGGAATATTATTCTCCCAGCAGATAAGTGGGCTGAGTCTGCGGTAGCCCTGTGTGGGTTGGCTGCTGGTGACTGTTCCTGTCTCAGCCACTGCAGTGTTTTAGTACAGCTAGACCTGCCTGAGTCACTAACCTCAGACTGGATAGAGAAGATGCAAACCCTTCATTACAGCAACTTTGTGAGCTAGATGCACAGTCTTTCTTCTTTCTTGAACTTTGAAGTGGTTTTGTGGTCACACAGAAGCTCTTTAGTCAGCACAGTTTCCTTGCCAGGCAGCAAAACAGTTATTAGGAGCAGGAATAGAGTGTCAAGAAAGACAGAAATAGCACTTTTGCATTCATTTGGAAACTATGTGTTAATCTGTTTGCATCCCTGCAAGGTGGGAAATACCTCAAAATTCATTTAGAAGAGACACCTTCTGCTGTTACCATCTTCATCTCTTCCCATCCTGGGCTTCATGCTCACTGAACTCAGGATCTGCCCATGTCAGTGTAAGGTAGAGCTGAACCAAGGGGCAGCATTTTGGGGCACAGGCTGCCACCAGTCATTTTCAGAGCTCCATTTCCAGACCTTCTTTACTCAGTCTCCACCTTTTGTCTTTCTCTTATGTTGAGACAGATCCCCTCTTTCTAAATTTGCAGTGCCTTTTGCACAATGGGGCACAGTCACTTCAAGTCCCCTCGAGGGCTCCATATCTTCATTGTTGGGGAGAAAAAGAGAGGAAAATAAAAAGGCAGATAAATCCTCGTCAAGAGATATGACCAGCCTGGTCTACTGGAAGGTGTTTCTGCCCATGGTAGGGAGGGTGGTCTTTAAGGTCCCTTCCAACTCAAACCATTCTATAATCATTATATGAAATTATATTATATGAAATTCATTAACCAGAAATGCTATGCAAAACCACACAGCTGGTTGTTGCTGAAAAGAGTTATCTTAAAGGCTCAGAGACAAAAGATGAAAATACAAAACCTTTACTCTCAATCTATGTCTCCTTTAACCCAATCATTTTTCTAGTTTCAAATACTCGAGAAATAGTCCTTTGTCTTATGTACGTGATTATCTGGTGTTTCTGCTGCATTATAATCTGTGGTTTGATATAGACTTATGTATGAGAAAGCTGCACTTTGCCTTTGTGTACTCCACTTGTATGAAAGCTTGGAGCAGATTCATTCACCTCTCTCTCACCAAGGTTGAATTGGTCTGACAAGTACACGCTGACAAAAAATTCATTCTACTTGATTTTCAGGACAGTCAAATTTTTACACATCATTTTTTTCCTTCTCAGTTTGGCTTTTCTCTGCCTTTTTTTTTTCCTTTACTCCCTAAGTTCATTAGTCTTACCCTTCCCCTCCTCTCTCCTTGTCCAACATGCTATCCTCTCAGATTTTCCTATTTGATGGCTGAAATAGAACAGAAAGCAGCTGCTTTTACTACTACTTCTGGCAGTACAAGTAGAAGCAGAAGGGTGATGAGGCTTCAAATAACAGCCATGTGGGCCTGCAAGTTGATTTTTTTTTTTAAATTTCTCTTGATTTGGAATTAAAGGGAAATCAGACAGCCCAGTGCCTCACCTGTGCTACACTACATCCCACGCTGAACACCGCTGCATAGCATTTATTAAGGAGCTGTACAAGCAGTGTCGTGTCCTGGGGGTCTCAGAAAAGCCTGATCCCAGTCCCAGCAGAAGACTCTGCTCCCATCTCGCTGACAACTTCCCAGCAGCTGTGGTGCCCTGTGGTTCACACTACCCTCTACTTTAGAGTTATAAATAAAGCCTCTGATGAAAGGCAGATAGGAGTCACAGCCAGGTTTTCAACACCACAGGCTGAGAGGTAAGATAGAACTCCTGTGCCATTCAGTACCTGTGGGATAGTGGAAGGTGTCCCTACCCTTGGCAGAGGTGATGAAACTAGATGAGCTTTAAAGTTGCTTTGAACCCAAACCATTCTGTGATTGTCACACTGTGCAGAGATATGCAGAGATAGCTGGTGAGATGAGATAGTGCTCACTAGCTCCCAAAGTTAAAGTTTTTCTGTGAGCCATCTCTCTCAGCAATATCTTCTTTGGCTATGAAACCTAATTATTATCACACCTCCTCCTTAGATTTGAATGGATTTACACTGAAGAATAAAATTCCTCAAAATTTTAAAGCAACAAATGTGCTAAAAGAAAAAAAAAAAAGCTTCCTAGGCAGATGAAAAGCTCATCACGTAAATACTTTTTCCTGCCATAAAAAGGAACATGATGGTTGTTAAAACTGGAGCAGTTGGAGGTTAAAGCCTTCTGCTTGCCAACTGGAAGATGTGGCAGCCTGGAAAGTCTCTCATGTGGCTCCACCAATGCTCTTGGGCCTTCAGTAAGAAGGGGACACCTTAGAAGATGGCAAAGCTAATTGACAAGATGATCCAGCATGACTACAGCTGTCTTCAAAGAGCAGCAGGCCTAAAACAGTGCTCTGGTTGAGAGCCAAGTTCCATCTGGCCAAGAGTTGAGGTCCATGCCTGCCTGTCCTCCCAGCTCACTCGGGTGGAGAAGTTTGGTTCAGTGTTAGCTCACTTTAAACAGCTGATTTCAGCAATGTTTCTTCCCTGGTTTTGTTTTAAATCTGTCTGAAGGCAGATCCTGCCATTTGCCCCTTCTTGCAGCAGCCAGCCACTCAGTGCCAGCTGTCCCAGTGCAGCTGTGGGGATTTATTTAATATCATTCTGCACTTTGGAAATGCTCTGGATGCATTCTTTTCCAGCCATGGAGGTGACTCTCCTTCAAACAGGACATTGAATTGTAAATGATGTCTCTTGTCCTTACAGTAAGAGATGATACTCAGTTAACAGGAAGGGAAAGTTCATATGCTACCCTATAATTAAAAAACAAGGGGAAAGACAGACCACTTAAAAGGGTTTCCCACTGTGACAAACCTCATGGATAATAACATTTTCTCACTGCTGTAAAATGCTACCACTTTGGCTGTAAATTCTCCAGCAAGGGTAATGAGTAGTAGTATAGTTTGCCTTTCATTTGTTTTGCAGTCTGATGTCCAATCTTCTCTGAAAATAAAAGTACAATGCTTGCATCTGTTGATCTATTGATCCAGAACATATCTTAAAGAAACAACTTTGCTGCCCCTCCAGTACCTAATTTCAGTTGTTTAATTAAAGCAATATAATTTGAATTTCTGATGTATGTGGCTTTTGCTCTGGCCAAATAAATGCCATGTCTATGATTTAATTCTAATCTTTTTTTTCCTCTAGCAGCTTACTTTTCAGATCTTTCTGTACATTGGCTTGAATTTAATTTTTTATATTAATTTAATTTTTAACCGAGTGTAATTCCCATCCCCTCTTTTCACCAGAAATTTTTGTGGCTGAGACCAACTTCTTTCCTCATCTGCCAGCAGCCTCTTGATACAAAACCCTAGGTAAACCCCACTTCACAGTAGATAGCATATCAAATCTCCACGGGCTCAACCTTTACATTTTTTTGCATCTTTGTTAACCTTGGAATATTAAAAGTCCCCAGTTTCTTTTCTTTTCTTTTCTTTTTTTTTTTTTTTGGTCAAAATGATAATGAGAGGCCTCACCTCTCGTTCTCCCATTTCCTCCTGAGATTAATTGAAAAAGAGCCATCTAAACCCACACTAATTTGTTTTGAAGCCAGCTATTTCCTCAAACAGTTGCAGAAGATGAAAGTTGTTGATAGGAGCTGCAAATGGGGTTTTTTTTCTGTGTTCCATTGCTACATGCCATTTAAATCCCTGGCTTTGCTCCCATGTCTCTTGACATATGTATCTAAGCTCCCATGGATAAAACCCACAAGGCTGTCATAGTCTTCAGGTTGACCTTCCAGAGGCTTGATTTGCTTTCTGCTGAACAGTTTGGTAACCGTTGGGCTGAGATTGCAGCAGCAGAGGAGGTGGGAGCAAGGTTTTTAGCATTTGAGGTTATCATTTCACATGCCACTTCAGGGGGCAGATTTTTCCACCCGTTCCCAGCCTGAGCAGCTGCTGAGCCATCTCTGGTAGAGGCTGGTGCACTGGGGTCTGTGTGCAAGGCAGGAAAGATGGAGAGCTTTCTGCTTCCACTTGCAAAAATAACAAATTACAAGACATATTCATTTGAGCTCTGGAATTCAAGGTAGAATAGGGAATAAAAGGGGATAATAGGGCAGATTTAGACTAGATACAAGGAAGAAATTTTTTGCAATGAGGTTGGTGAGACACTGACACAGTAGTGGATGCTGTGCTCCCAGAAACATTCAAGGCTAGGCTGGATGGAGCTCTGAGCAACCTGGTGAAGTAGAAGGCGTCCCTGTCCATGGCAGTGGGGTTGAACTATATGATCTGTAAGGTCCCTTCCATCTCAAATCGCTCTGTGATTCTCTGATTCTATAATTTTACCAAGTCATTGATTGAAATATTAAAACTTGCCTTTCACATGTGCATGGTAGTACCAGCAAAAGCTATACTTCTCCTGAAAGCTGCACATGACCAGACTGTGTGGACAAAGCTCTTGCTCCTTTTTGTTGTCCTTGCAGTCAGCTTGATTTCGTCTGAGTCATTCCCACTCTTCAGATGGCACGATCTGTGTGCGCCTGCTGACAAATTTACATCCTAAGTCGGTTGTGTCAAAACCTGCTGTACAATTATTTTTTTTTCCCTTCTCAAATTTAGATGTTTCCTTTCTGGGACTGAATCCCAATTTCCTTCTGTTTGTTGTTGTCCTGAGTTTTTGGCTTGTTTGGGAGGGGAGGTTCTCCACTGGAACTGAATCATGACTGTTACAGTATTTGACTGATGTGCAACGTTTCTGTTTCACCAGCTTTCCACACAACTGACCATAAAATCAATCCTGCATTTCTAGAAACTTTCAGAGTGCTGTAAAAATTACCCATTAGGTCCATTTACTTGTTGTATGGGTTTTTTATTTTATTTAAACCTTTTTCTGTGCTGATCTAGTACTTTGCATCTCAATGCTCCCATTAGTAAAACATAAAAGGGGCATCTAAGGGCCACATAAGCAGGGACACATGTAATGAGTCATGTTTTTTCTCCTTGCTTTTATTTCCACTGGCATTGGCAGTGTTCATAACCAGAGGAGTGTGTTAGAAAATGTCTTCACAGTGCAATTCTGTTGCTGCTTGACTGCATTTGTCTATGGGTTTTTTGGCCATCACTGAAGCATCAACTTAAAAATCATTGAAAACCCACAATTTCTAATGAGTAAGACTTTACCAAGCAGGTATTTCAACAAAGAACAACAAAACCCACTTTTCTCTCCTCCCCAGCTTCTTTTGTTCCCATTGAATACTGTCAAATGGGTTAAAGTCATGCATGAAGTTTGTCACTTCTGAGCTGGTGACAGTACCTACCTCAACGTATGGCACGCCATGAATTTCAAATGGTTTTATTGAAATAACCCAAAATTTACTGAAGTATTGCCATCTGTTATGTAGCACTATTCTTCCCAAAGGCAACCAGGAAAAACAAGGCAAAGTGGCTGCATCTTGCCATTAGAATTTTTATTTCTGGAAAGCATGAATAAAAGTAGTCACTAAGTCACTACACCACATACAGCCCATCTATTCCAGCACAAATTTGATACTAAAATACAACTTCCCACCTAAGGCTCTCTGTGCTTCTACACACATAAATAGGTGAGAAGAATAAATTTTCTTCAGCTTTATTGTGATATGAAAACTTAACAGAAGATAAAACTGGCCTCCTTGTCTTCCAGATTTCTAAAGGCCATCCTTCACTGTATGTGTGCCCTCACTGCTGCCCAGAAGGTTCCATCAGTACAAGGACCATGCACAAAGACTGTTTGCACTTCAGAGAGCCCATCATGGACCTACCTATGGGTCCCCGCAACAGGAGGTATAACATCTCACTTAGGGATTCCTTCAGTATCTAAAATATTCCTTGGGATTTTATTTATCATTGTATTGAAGATTTTTTCCAAGATATCTGAATGATTTGGTTTGGAAGGGACCTTAAAGAACATCTAGTTCCAACCCTCCTGCTGTGGGCAGGCACACCTTACACTAGACCAGGTTCCTCAAAGCACCATCCAACTTTTCCACAGAGGAGAATAACCAAGCAGAATACTAGATTTCTTGGTAAAAATTAAGTTTTATTATCAGAAATGTCTTTATCAGTTACTGTGGAAAACTCTTAATACAAAACAACCACTCCAAGGCCCCAGAGCATCACTACTTTTTCGGGTATTTTAGACCATTTTCTCAAGAAAATGTAAGAAAATGTACTCATCAGGAATGGTATCCTTGTGATAAGATATTAAATGAAGTAATTATTGGCTTTGTTTTTAACCTTCAAAACCACTACAAATTAAGGTATCATTTTAAGTGGTGAAATGGAGAAGGTCCTTTTTAATTCAGTCTCTCTGCCCGATGCACACTAGAAAGCAGAGTTATTTTCTTCAGAGACTAATGCTTCGATAAGATCTGTCTGTACCCAACTGTCTGATAAGCTGGGAACTTGAGATCCAATGTCACCTTTTATTTTATTTACTCCTTTATCTATCTGTGGTGTAGGAATCTGGGGACACAGTTAATCCAAAGTTTTCAGAATATTTTCTTAGCCATGACTTATAACTTTTTTTTTTTTAATCACAAATAAAAAAAGATTTTCTGAAAGGAAAAAAAAATGTTTTGAAGGATGAAAAACTGTAAATCATGTTTCCTAGGGATGTCTTTTGGCATTTGGAGTTCAGATCATAGTTTTGCCGCTATTACACAGAGGCCACCTGTGTTGTACTGGCCTAGAATTTTGACTGGACAAGTAAGAAATTGGTTAATTTGATACAACATTAACCAGGCCAAAAAGCAGTTCTTAGCCTCACATAAATAGGTAGTTATCTTTTTTCTTTGTAACAAAATTTTGTGTAAAACACCTTGGACTAGGATTTTGAGATGCATCTGTTCCCAGGCTTTGTATTTTGATCTGACCACCTGACTCTATTTTAATGTTTAATGCTCTGTTTTGAAATTCAGGCTCCCTACTTCAAAAGAAAGTGGCCTGGAAAGATGATTTAAATAAATAATGATCAACCATTTATTATTATTTAAGGGACGCTGCAATGTAATGTATATTTTAACACCAATGGTGTTTATATAATGAAATTATTGTGTTTATATAATGAAATTATTGTAGTAGTAATGCAATTACCAAAAATTGCAAAACAAAAAACCAAAACAAGCCATAGTTTGGGGCTATGTGTTAATTTTTGTTACTTTATATACATCTATAATGCAAGGCTTTTCACAGGTCCTCTGTGTGGCTTATTTTATGCTCTGATTTACCACATTTTGCTTTCCCTGGTTAACTCACACTGACTTCCAACTCTGGCTATTCTATTCAAGCTTTACCATTAAACAGGTTGCTCAGCCTGTCTCTGAGCATGCCCCACTCCATCTCTCTTTATCAGACAAAGTCATCACGAAGGAGGAATCACAGGAATCTCACTCTGGGCTCCACCAGCCATTAAAGGTTGACCTGTGACTCTGTGGCATTCCTCACATCTCCTGTGCAGTCATTCCTTTGCTGCCACAGAAACTTCCAGTTATTGCTGGTAGCAATGGCCAGCTGCTTTGATCACCTGCCTTGCAGGGCATGTTTCCTGTAAAGGAAAATTATGGACACCGTTCCAGCTACAAAACCAAAATTTAGTGTTTTTCTCAGCTTCTTCCTAAGTCAATAGACCCTAAAATAAAAATACAGGGACTTTTGGCATTATTTTGACTGTGTCTTCCCAGCGAGGGAGATGCTCATCCAACAGGATTGCTTTAGAAGCATGATGAGCAAAATGAGGACCTGCCTCATCCCTTCTTCCTGGGGATTCCTCATACTGTGTTTCATTTAGTTGATCATGGGAAAGGTGGCAATTATCTTTTTTTCCTTAAACACTGAAACAAAAAACCTGTATTTCCATTCCCGACCTACCATCTACTCATGGATACATCAACTTCAATTCAAAGGCTTATCCCTAAGCTTGTTCCCTGTCTTATATTAGACTTTTCACCTGCTCATATTTCATACTTCTCATATCCTTTATATAGCTGCATAGATATTTACTTAACCTTATGATAATTTATATTTTCAAATGCATTTTGTTTTCATTATTTTTTTAAAGTTGTTCTGATACTTCATTTAGTGAACACAACCTTATAAAAGCTACTGAGAAATAAATCAAAACAAATTACATAAGGCACAGAGTCTGAGTAGTGCCAAGGTTTTCTTTTCTGCACTGCACACGCAAAGTTTTTCTAGTTAATTAGGAACAAACAAACTAGCTCCTACGACATGAATTTAATTTCCTTGAAGCTAAATAAAGACCAAACAAAAGTGTTCTTTTTACAATTCCCATCTTCAAAGGAGTTTATTTATTTCCTTTTATAGGTCTGGACAGCCTTGAGCTCTCTGTGTTTAGATTAAATCAGCTCCAGAATACTCATATAAACAGATATAAACAGTGCTGAAATGGGAATGATACCTCAGGATTAAAGCTGAAATCAGTGGGATTAAGTGGAAAAATGTTGCCAAGAAGCCAGAGTAGCCCTGGCCTAGACTCCCACGGTCTTGAGGCCCTGCAGGTCTCCACCACCGGGCAAGTGGCTGGGAACAATACCACAGTTCCCTGTCTATTAGCTGGAAGGGGCATCTGTTCAAAACACAGTAAACCAGCACAGTAGAAGTAACACTTTAACACAAATGAATGTTGGTGAATCTGTGTGATGCCTTCAATAACTTTCTTCACGTTCTCCCTCTTAAAGCTGAGAGCTGCACCTCAAATTACAAAATATAAGTTACTTTTTTCCACTACATTCTCATTTGTAAAGGGTTAACATCCCTCACAGATTAGTAAAGTAACAAATCACAGCATCAAGCTTAAATTTTTGACTAGACATGAATATTCCAAATTTTTTGTTAACAGTATTAAAAAAAAAATTGTTGACCCTGTAAGCTGCCCATGAGGGAAAAAAAATGTCACTTTTTTTTCCCTGAAAGCTCTTTTTTGTTGTGCTGATTGTGGAGCTACATAGGAGAAATGAAGCCAGACCAGGCGTGATGAGTGCTGCATGTCTAGTGGAGCTGTGCTGGCGTCAGGACCCTGGAGGCAGCACAGGGAGGGGACCTATGGTCTAAGAGGTCACCTGGCATGTATTTCTTGTTTGAGGATACTTTGGCATGCAGAAACTTTGCCTCTAATTGGTCAGGTGGGGAAGGCATTTGTGTGAAAGCTCGAATGAAGGAGCATGGGAAAACTGATTTCAAAGCATGATATCTTCCTGTTGTCTACTGGAGTTATTTAACAGGTTTTGATATATATTTTAAAATAGCACAGGATGTGAAAAGGTTTTGTCACAAAGTGTAGTCTGTACAGAGTGTACTTCAGACAGAGGGTCCCTGAAATTTAATAGCCTTGGCTTTCCATCCTGTAGCTACTGGCTCGTAGAGCACTCCTTTCCATCACCTCTAACACCTTGACTGCTCACTGACAGCAGACTGTCTGGCCAGGCTCCTTGTAAACTCAATTTTCATTATTGGATAGCAAACCTGATTCAAAATAATGCTATTTGCAAAGCCCTTGATCATATTCTGGTTGTTTCTGTGCTGTCACTTGAGAGAACAGCTGAGATTGTCCTTGATGGATGAGCAGCAGTTTGTAGTCCAAGGTCTACCTTCCTTCTCAGGTTTGAAAATACCAGTGGTGAAATGTTACTGGAAGTCAGTGGAGCCACTGCAGATCAGCATTAGAAAGGAAATTGGAGTATAAAACAATATTTTATCATTATACAATATTGCAAAAGCCCCAAATTACCACTGCTTACTCCTGGCTTCATCTCATGTATAAAGCTCCCGCTGTGAGATCTCCCTTGCCCAATCCTAGAGTTTTCCAGCCCACTAGTAATCTAGTTTAAATAATTCCCTGACAGAACACGGGTCATGAATGACGTGCTTTCATCAAACTGCTTTTCATGCCATTAAAATAAATAAATAAATAAATAAATAAATAAATAAGTGATAAATAGTATTGCTAGCAGTAAGCAGAGAGCGAAACAATGTTTATGAAGAAAATCATGATAATAATTATCCTCTGAACTCTGGTTAGGAGGAAGAACCTGTGAAGAAGAAAATGATAATTCTATTTGAAATGAAGATTAGTTATAAATGTATTTTAACATTTTTGGAACAAGTAAAGACAAGATTACCTTTATTAACTTATAACGGATAACCTTTCATTTGTTCAAATAAGCATTACAATTATAATAAGAAACAAGGATAAAACATGCAGTATGTAAATTTTTTTTCCTCTTGTAGAACAGGGAACTTTTTCTGCTGTTGCTCTGTGATGAACACTGGCCAGAAGAAACAGAAAGCTCAGATCAGGACAGTGTTATGTTGAGAGTGTTGTGCTTAAAAGAACAGGAGGCTAATGAGAACATGATACTCAAGGAAAACTTTTAAAATTATTTATACATCATTTTAGAAAAGGACTAATTCTCCTGCAGAAAGCCAGAACTTTTCTTTTGTGAGAAATTCTGGTCTGCAAAAGCCAAAAGCCATAAGCCATTTCTTTTAATAAAAGTGATGCTTAATTTATACAGATAGAATCATCTTGAAACCCTTTCAATTCAATTTATCATCATTATTGTCACAAGTATCTGATCTTCTGTAGTGTTGAAAAGCCAGTAAAGGTGAACATCTCTACCAAGCCTGTCACTAGTTCATATCATCATACTGGGCATGTTTTGCAGATTGCCTTCTTCCTAATCTCTTCTTATAATTGCAGAAATAATTGTACTTGCCCTCATTTGTACAGTACTTTCAGATCCAAGGGGAACATACAATGAAAGTATTAAGGGTTATCTTACTGGTGGCAAGTATATTAAAAATTACTTCAAATCTCACATGGAGAAAACATTGCCAAACCTGAATGCAATTTTTATTGCGTCCTTTTCATACTACACAGGTCATAATATATCTGTGATAAAGCTCTAACACATGTCCTTTTCGTTTTTTTTATTAGATACAATTTTGCAATTAGTTCCACAGTATAACTCAGGAGACAAACAAGACTGATGAAAGTGTTTAGTTGTTTCATCTTTAGCACGCGTGGTGGTTCGAACATTACTGAATTTCCAGCCATCCTCTGGGATTATGGATTGGCCACAAGCTGCAAGTGAGGTGCACCTTGCCTGGAGAAGTCAGTCTTCTTGTGCTCTGGGCTGTTCCACCATCACCAGCACCCTGCCTCATTCTGGGGTCTGGGAAAGCCACACGAGTGAAATGGGCTGCTTGTTTTCCTACTGATGAAAAGCAGGAAAAGTCAGATGTGGACGGGAAATATTTCCAAAAGACAAAGTTAGTCACAAAGAAGGTTTCAGCGTGATAACACAGAGGAGGAAATCCTATCAGTGTGAGCAAGAGCTAGAATAAACAAGTCACTACAAATACTTCTTTCCCCTTTAATAAATATTTGACTGAGGTCATCAACCTTGCCTGAACTGGACCTGTATTTGATAACACAGACCATTCCTCCCTCTTACAGCTGAAAAGTGGGTTTGCTTGTTTTAGAAGTCAGGGCTTGAAAATCTGTTTGCACGTAGGCTTTTCTGCCCCGAAAATCAGCAAGAAACCAAGAACTGTTATTACTCAGATATACTGTAAAAATCTGATTACATGCTCTCTATTCTTTTTAATTAAAGCTAGTTAGTGAATAGTTATTCTCCATCCCAGCCCACCAATCAAAGTTGTTTCTGAAGAGTAATGATGATCACAACACCCAGAGACATGTGTCCATGAGGGATGGGCTGCCCAAACTTTGGCAGTTCACAGCCATGCCACCATGCTATGCACATCACTAATGACTCAAAAGAGTTTAGGTGACATGTCTCTCCACTTTATTTGTCCCAATTACACTGTTTGGACTATCAGGAAGAAATAATTCAAGTATTCCTGCATTCCGAATTTGTTTAGGCACACTCAGTTTTATTGTGCTCTGGTACACGAGGTGAAGGATGGAAACAAACAAACCTGAGAAGCACTGAAAATGGTTATTTCCAACTTCACCTTTGCTTTATTCCCCTTCACCTTTGTTTTCTGAATTTTCTTCCTAAATATCAGACCCCATCCTACAGCATCCTCGATACCTGATGTTGTAAAAGTTCTCTGGCCAGCAGTAATAACTGGGATCTTTCCAACAAGCCCTTGGCTTTAGAGTGTTTTCACAGTTATCAAGTTCTTGGCATCTGCTGCAAGATTATTTTCTTGCACCACATATCTGTAAGCACATGGTCTCACTGTTCAAACACACAAGATACCAAAATATTTGAAGACCTAAAGAGACAGCAGCCATCACCTATGGGTTTGGGGGAAGATCCATTTGATTTCACAAACAAGAATGGCAATTCTTTCTCAAATCCTGCGAGGTTTGCACAGGACGTGCTCTGCTCACTCTCTAAAATGCAGCACAGCTGATAACTCCCAAGGAAACTGCCCAGATTCCTGTTAACCAGAAACTACAACAGACTCACTTGCCTTACATCGATGCTGCTGGAACAGTGGCTTCTATAAATGTCACGCTTCTGTGTGTAATGCAGTGTTTCACATAGCCAAATATCTCACAGAAAATACAGCAAAGCTGTTGTAACTCTATGTGAGAAACTCAGTAAAATATATTTAGTCCTAAAAGCTAAAGAAAACATGGCACAAATTGCCAAGCTGTCTGAGAGCCAAGGTGTTTAGTAATTTTCTTATCTCAAACTGTGTCCTGTAAATTGGGCACAAAAAAGACTCAGACATCAGCTGAGTTTGAGGATTAAAATGCCACCAACAACATTTGTTGCAGGTGAGGAAAGGGTGTTACGGGTTGGTGCTTCATAGGGAACCCCATGGGGAAATCCTCAGACCCCCAAAATTTGTGCTTGCCATCACATTTGCTACCTTACCACATCAGGTCTGACTTCCACAGCCCATAGCATAGACGTTTAAGATGAGCAAGATTTCTCAAACATTTTTCTACTGCTATATTTCTTCTAATGTTATTTTAATTGGCTTCTCAGGGCGTTCTCAGTACATCCAAAGAAGGAGAGCAAAGTCTTTCTGTGGCTGATCTACTGGCTATAAATCCTCAGACACTAGTGAAAGCTTGTGTGACCTCATGGATAAAGTGTTTGCTTCATATTTTGAAGGTCATAAATTCAAATCCTGTTAATAGTCTCTTTTTATTAAATGTCTCATAGCTTATTTTCAGTGGTATAATTACCCACTAGGTCAGTTAATTATTACGGAATTCCTCCAGCAACAACAAAAAGGCGAACTACCCACTAAAAACAACTTAGAAAGTAATACTTACAAAATGATTAGCAATTTAAACAGTCCAATTAAATGAGACAATTAAGTTTAAGTAGGTTTCTCATTAGAGTAATTTTCTGTACTCATAACTGTACAAAAGTCTTATAAGTCTTTGTGGGAACTGGGGAGCTCAATGCATTTCCATGAACATAAGCATTCCATGACTGGGGCTAATATGTATGTATCTGATGAAAGAATTGAGCTGAGGGAATTCATAAACACACATATGGGAGATCTCAGTCAGAGAGAGAGATCTATTTTCCTTAATAGAATCTCATTTACCTTATTGAAAGACACACCACAGGCCTTTCCTGAGTTTATTGGGAAGGACAACCCTACTCAATACTGTAAGAGAAAGCAAATGACAACTTGTTGTGAACCTATATTTCTGAGAGATGTGAGACCATAACACAAATAAACCCAGCTTTCTGTGGGACTTCATGGTCCTGCATGAAAATAATTGTGCTGCTTCATTAAGTATCTGTAACATTTTGGGTGAAAACACTTTGATTTTCCCAACTTGGGAGAACAAGAATATTTATTTCTCAGGGCTCAGCGGCAATATTTTTGCTTACATTGAATAATGCTTGACAGAATAAATAATAAGCCATGGAAAATGTATATATATAGATATAATGTACAGCCTGGTGCTAGAAAGTCAGCCTGAGTCCTTTAGTCTTTCCTTAGGGTGATAGAGAGACTTTTAACTATTAGTTGTGTTTTATTTCTTGATACCCTCTTTCTTTATAAGTGTTGGGTTAGCACAATGATGCCAGGCAGCATGGAAATGACAAATTACTCCTGTGGCTCCTTGGGCAAGTTCACTCAGGTAGGGCAAGCCCAACCTGGCCACTGCTGTCTGTGGTTTCTGGGAGAGCCAGATGAGACCAAAAGAGCTCTGTTTTCACCAGCAGGTGTGTGCCAAGAGAGGGGTATGAAGCTGGGGAAAAAAATTTGTCATAGCCCTGAAGGACTGCAGCTCTGCCAGCAAGTTGGACGAAGGGAGTCTTCAACAGCTGCCAAAACCTAAAGCAAAGCAGCCCTGAAGTGTTTTTTATACCTGTATAAAAGTGTAGAGATTTGTATTTAAAGAGTAGGTTCTGTTGTGACAATTTTATCTTAACGTGTCAGAATTTAAAAAGGAATGACTGGTGTGAATAAGAAAAGCTACGCATTCTTTCCAGAGGTGACTTTCTAACTAAAGCCAGGACCATTTGTCTTGAAGCTCATTTCACTTTAGGACGTGTTTCTCACAATATGTTAAGCCCTAAGGGAATGCTAAGAAGAAAAATGTGTTTTAATTATTTCATATGGGTTAAACAAAGAGACTTGAAACTTTATCTCTTCTTTCTACAGCCATTCATGCATGAAATTAAGAGAATTCTATAATACACAGCAGAGAAATAGAGTACCAAAATACAATGACGTGGAAATCCAGCTCAAACTCAGCACTAGGCACAGAGGGGAGCAACTTTTCAGTGCAGAAATAATCTCAAAAAATTCCCTCGTAAGGTTTGTGAAGAAGACAATTATGAGTCTTTGCAGATATGTTGTCTTGTATTAAAGATTAAATTAACTGAAAATAGCAAAGAGGAATCTATGAGACCAAATGGGAGTTATCAGTGGCAACAAACAATGATTATTTCACAGGTGAGGGTTGACTTGCCCTCTGATATCATATGAAAATGCTTAGTTCTCCCCAACATGTGGGACATAACATCCACGGCAGGAAAAGAGGTGCTATGAGGTAGCCTCTTGTTTGCTTTCCTTCTCTGGGGCAAAAATCATAGAATTTCAGAATCACAGAATGGTTTGGATTGGAAGGGATCTTAGAGATCATCTTGTTCCAAGCCCCTTGCTGTGGGCAGGGACACTTTCCACTAGACCAGATGAATCACTGTTGTAGTCTCTGTTTATCCTCCAACCTCCATGGCTGCAGCCAAAGAAACTCAGTATTTCCCTCTCCCAGACTGCTGGCTGGTTTGGCAATCAGGATTGACCTTACCTATGCAGCAGAGGATGAAATAACACTTAAAAAGTGTTCAGTGATGAAGAATTCATCATGCTAAGCTGCACTACAGAGACTCTGAGGTCTTGACTTGAGATCCAGAGATAATAGAAATGAAATACCGATGGGCTGAGGACAGCAATTGGCACTCTTTGAAGAGATGAGCAATTTTCAGACACCTCTGTACTGCCATACTCAAATCTGCATCAGTAAAGGTAACCTTAAAGTTATATTTTTATTGCAAAATTGAAACACCTGTTATATCCCAAAGGAATTGGACACAGCCTGTGTATTTGATGAAGATTGGTTCAGCTTGTGCACTAATCTGCTCTCTGATCTTTTCACCTTAATTAAAATGTAGCTTTACCAATGACTAACTGATTAACAAAATCTGTCACAACTTTTATTTTATAACATGCTACTCATCAAACAAATTTTCTTTGTTGCTTACATGATTGAATGCCAAGTGATCACTCTTTTGTTTCCAGATGACTTTTTTAATGGAAGAAATTAAAGATGATATTAGAATAGCTAAATAAGGTTCATGAGTAAAAACAAACCAGAACTGTGTATTACAATACAAGCTGGGAAAATTATTAATTGGACATTCAATTGAGGAAATTGTATGATAATTTTTATTTTTGTTCCCGTGTTTTATTTCACATTTATTATTTTTTTTGTTTGTTCCCTAAACCATAATTCAAAAAGGCTGAAAGGAGGAAAGTGCAGTAAAATTGGTACACAAGCGTATTACATACACAGAAACTCTTTTAAAGTCATCTGGGTTTCTTTAGTCTTGGCTTGGATGATCTTGATTGAGGTTATAGAATATATAATCCACTGCCAAAAAAGCACAAATAAAATCTAGAGCAGCCATATTCTGTCATAAAGCAGAAGTCTGAATATCAGTCCTATCAAAATCAATGATTATACTCCTCTGTCAAACTGTGGCCATGATTATGGCTCCCTGAGAATAAATTTATTTGCATTTTGGCATAATCTGTGTTTATTTTTTTAATTCAGTTTGAATTCGATTAATTAGTTCAAAGCAATGAAACAGCAATGAAAAGTTAATTAGCCCAAACAGAGGAGAAGATGAATTAGCACTATATGGCTCCTTTAAAAAAAGAGAGTGCATTTTAGGAAAACACAGAAAAGCAGCAGTAAATTGAGGTGTTTAATATATTTGCCATGTAAGGAAAGAAAACATACTAAACCCATCAATGTTGTGATGCAAAAAATCATTCTTTTTCACTGTAGATGCTATTTATTTTGTATCCACGAGTGCTCTTGCCAGTCATAACAAGATGCAGATATCAAAGGTAGGGGGTTGATGTGGGATTCAATAGATGGAAGCAAAGGAAAACAAAACACAAGGAGAACAGGAGCAGCTGTTCTTACTGTAATTGCCTGAATAAAGTCAGACACACACATGTGCAGGATTGGACCAAAATCCACACATCACTGTAAAAACAGTGAAGTTAATCAATACAAGGAGTTAACAAAGCCAATTACTGTGCACTAAATAGCTTTGCTGAGTAGGTTGGCTCAGGAGAGACAGTTCATAGATTTGGAGTATTTGAAAAGCCTCACAAACGCCAGCCACCAGTTGTCTATCTTTAGGCAACCCTTGGTGCTCTGTGTATTTAAACTGTTTATTTGCTTTGCGTTTTGTTTACATCCTCTGATTTGCTCCTGTGCCACCCACAGAAATCTGTCTGCTGCCATCCCCAAAGGACAAATACTGCAGCAAAGTAAATATGTTATATGAGAGGGGAAAAAATAAAAACAGTAGAGGCCACAGATGTATTCAATACAACAACAACAACATAAAAAAGGGATCACGAGCTCAATTTCAGCTCAACAAGGGGACTGCTTGCCTGGTAATTACTTCTGACCTACCACATCAGATTTGCAGTCTAAAAGCTGCCACCTTTCAGATAAACCAGCCTCAAAATCTACTGGGTAATCACGAGGTGCAAAAGTGAACTATATGAGAAAAGTTAAGAATTTGTCTCAAGTAACAAACAAAAATGTGGGACCGAAATGTGCAAATCGAATGAGAAGCTGAAGTTGCAAAGGCAATGAGAGGTGTGCAGAAATGGTTGGTGTTGATGTGTGTATTGAGTCAGGGCTGCGTGCTGGACTCTGAGAACTGAAGATGAAGGTTCCAGAAACAGCCAGAGACTTTTGGATGGATTTCTATTGTGCCAGTGAAGGTTCCCCACATGGAGAACTGTTCCCCAAACCCTCCTACTCTCAAAACTCCCAGCAGTTTCTATAGATAAAATCATGGAATCATTTAGGTTGGAAAAGACCTTAAAGATCATTGAGTCCAACCATTAACCCAAAACTGCAAAGGCCACCACTAAACCATATCCCTAAGTGCCACCTCTACATGTCTTTTAGGTAGGATAAAGGGCTGCAATCCACTTATTGACATAAAAAATCATTTTGAATTATCATCATCTTCAAGGAGCCTTTTGTAGAAATAAGCCATTTCAGATAGTTTTAGTTAATGCCATTCATAACCAGTGTGTCCTGAAGGTCTCCAGAAACTGAAAGTCCTGAACTATTTAAATCTAGTGGAGTCTTTAATGACAACAGAGTTCTCCAAGTCTTCCAAGTAGGGAAGATGGAAGTTTGCAGCAGAAAACAGCATTGACATTTTGTAGTCATTGCATTGAAACATTCAGTAATGGGTAAATAAGAGAAATTAGGGTAAACAAAAGAGTGTGTGTTTGTAGAGGTAGGTATGATATGCCTCAGGGGTGCTGTGAGCGCAGAAACAAAGTCCAAATGACTCAGCATCCAAGAAAAGCACATTTATCTTCAGGACATGTTCATTGCTCTACCTGTATAATAGCATATTATATTCTTAAGAGAGTATTAGGGTAAAAGTATTTGCACATTTTTATGCATAAAGCCCTTTTTATATAATAAGTATGTCATTGTTTTCCAGTCAATGGCAAATACAGTTACTCTGTCAGTATATTTATTTTTCTCTGTCGTGACCTGCAATTCTGTTCAGAGTTTCGCTGTACATCTCAAGCAGCAACTACAGCCAGAAGTATAACCAGCTCCTTTATGACTCCTTAATTAACTTTTAACCTTTGGTTTCCTATTTCCTATGTAACTGTCACAAAATAAATACCAACTCCATGGCCACTCGTTTGCAATAGTCCTGGAACTCTTCAGTGTGTGCACTACTACAGGAAAAAGGAAACAGGACTTTAACTCCTTGAGAACTGAGTCATCACCAGCCTATGAAAGTGTAAACAGTTGGAAACATAACTAAAGAGCAAAAATGAACAAAACAAGCCTGTGGAGACAGACCGCAAAGCAATGAAACCACTCCAGAGATGAGAATACCTAGGAAGACTCACATGTCCGAAGGTGGTGTTAAAACAACAGCATTAATGAGGGCATAGGAAAGACAAACCAAAACAAACCATTAAACCCAGTATTTTATATTTTGACCTTCCAGTAACATGCCAATTACAGTCAATATTGTTTTCAAGAGACTGCTTTACTCAGGAAAACTTCAAAACCTGATGTGCTTTGATAAGCAATATTCTTTTAAAGTAAACCTGAACTAACATTTTAAAGCTAAATAATAGAGAGGCCTGAATAAAAATCCTTGAAAGGTTTTTTTAAGGTCAACGAGCTTACTGGCAACTAGAAAATAAATGCTGCTTTCAGATATCTGTTGCAATAGAATAAGCACAACCATAGCTTGTGATAGATGTTCTCCTAGCACATTGGAAATGAGGCTTCCAGACCATCTTCCACAAGCTTTCAATGTTTTATTTAGTGATGATTCCTTGCAATGTGAGTGACAAATCTTCTGAAGAAAAGATTTCCTCCTCTAAAGGCTGGGACATAGACACTAACATACGAAATCATCTTCCTATTTGCTTCCTTTCTAGCAGTCCTGGGAACAGAGCAAGGGAAGGACCTGCTCTTCCTACTAGGGTGTTTTTGTCTTTATTAAGGCTGCTTTGACAAGAGGAGTAGCACTCTTCTGAGGTTTTTCAAGCCTTCAATGCTTTCTCCCCATGTTTCTTCACATCAGCCTGGGAGTCTAGAGCAAATGTAGAGAGGGAGAAATATAAGAGAGACTTGAACCCATGTTTCTGATGAAGAATGCTCTCATCACAGCATCCCACTCACTCCCCACAAGCACCCTGCCCCAAAGCCCAGCTGTAGCTGAAGCAGAAAATGCTTATCTGTAACCACAAAGCCAAAGTAAAGCCCTATACAAAAGCCCTGCTTTGATTTTGGTTTGTTGTTAGTTTGTTTCTTTTAAGTATTCAGAACATTATTAAGCAACTAACAGATAGAATTTCTCACTAACAAGACTATCAAATGCTAAGAATCAATATAGCCCCAATACAGGAGAGATTCCTCAAGAGTAAGAAGAAAAAAACAAAAACCACAAACAACCAAAAAAGCCCACCTCCTTCCCCCTAAAGCAACAAAAACAGCCCCAACCCAAAACTAAAAGCCCTTTCCACCCTGTCTTTTTAAGGATTTTAACTCCCCTGGGCTCCACTCACCATTCCAGGTGAAAGACATAAGTCCTGCAATCAAGAATTTTGAGCAATGATGCATAAATAGTGCACCTAGGGCAAAGGGTTAAAAAAGGTTGTGTTTGTGTGTGGAGGGGAGCTTTTGACAGAGAACATCTAATATCTAGTGATGCTCTTGGGACTGGTTGAAAAGGAGAAGGTGAGTTTATTTTCCTTTAGCAAGAAAGTAAGACGAAATAGAAAACATGTGAAATTATCTGTTGTAAACTACTTTTTCTCGAGGAAGCAAGTTCTAGTACTAGAAGAGGATGAATTTTGTATTGTTTGTTGCAATACAGCAATAGGTATTTAGTGAGACTCAAAGCTGTTTTATACCTTGAGAAATATCTCTTGTGACTACATATGAGGAAAAAGAAAGAAGCTAAAAGGCACAGTAGTGGTAGAAGAAGAGTAAGAGAGATAATTTATGTAATTGTAAGATTTTTATAAAGACTTCTGAGAAAAGATGAGGATGGGCTGGTCCCGGTCTGAAGGCTGTGTTCTGCAGGCCCATTCAACATTTACTTAACCCACCATGATGATTCTTAGGTTGTGTAATAATTTTTAAGGTTGCAGTCAAAATGCAAAAAAGATTAAATACAGGGTTTCACTGATACAGGAAAGATTTATTGCTTCTTCATTTTCTTTCTGCTGATTCCAACATCTCTTGACCTTATGACGTTAAGTAACGAAACAGTTTTAGTAAACCAGAGTATAAAATTAAAGAAATGTAACAAAGCCCTTATTGTAAATGTAAATATAAATATAAATTTCCAAGGCTTAAGTTCTGTACATAATTGGTATTTTTATAATGATTCAAAATATGTATAAGAATAAAAGATAATTAAGAGAAGGCACTAGGTTATTAAAGCTATATTTCTTCAATAAAGTATTTGCATAAACATGATAGTAATTCTGTCAAGTTCAAATACAGTATGATCATGAAAAGTGTAATTAAATTACAATTTAAAATATGGGAACCATCTGCACTGCAGTGTGAATTGTAGTGCTACACAGGGAATATTGATGATGAGTTCTGTATTGTGTAGTAAAATAAAATGTACCAAAGCTCTGCCTATTTTCCAGTCCCTTCAACATTTGCTATTAGTAGAACGTTCATTCCCCTTGGCCTTGTCTGACTTATTACTGAGTGTTACACTTCTACGGCTCCATAATTGCTTCAAAGACTTTACAAAAACTGAACCTAATATGTTTTATCTTGTGTGTGCCTTCTCCGAGTTCAGTCAAAATAAAAGGAGTAGAAATGACACAGACTTAAGTGACTTGTAGAAGGAGTTCTTGCTGGATTGTTTTAATGTTAGTAGCAAATATATTAGAGGGTAGCAGCTGAACTTGATTTAGAACTCTGTTGGACACTTGGGTTTATCTCTACTACTGCTGATGTTTTTTGACCTTGAGAGAATAACATAGGAAACACACCAGGAAAAGACATCTGAGCTACTAAGCCAACAGTATTTTTCAGCTATTGAAAGATATTGATTTGGTCTGATGAAATTGTTTATTAAAAGAAATATACAGCAACACTTCTGGTGCTCCTGGCTCCAAGACTGAAACCCTTGTGAAGAGTAGTAGGATTGCAATGGACATTTGGACATTATGTTGTGTGTGCTGCAAACATCCCTCTTTTTGGAAGCTACTTTCCAGGATGTGAAGAGGTGACATTTCCCCTCTGTGTATGAGCTTGAGCCCCTCATTCCCCAGCCTTTCCACACATGCACTAAGCACTTCTGCAAGAAAGCAGGTGGCACTGAGCACTGCTGGCCTGCAGTTGTGACCAATGGACTTCAATGCGAGGTGAAGAACCTTTCTTTGATTTCCTGTTTTGTTGGCTAACAGCATTCTTCCCTTCTCAGTTCTACTTGGGTGCCAGGATAGAGGACTGAGATGGGATGTAACAGGGGGTCCAGCAGCATGTTGCCAGCAATGCTGTACAGTGGTCTCCTGCTACCACTTGATCCTGCTGCAATTTCCACAGCTGATGGCTTTCAGCAGGATTTCAGGCTAATTCAAGGAGGATGGTGTGGAGGGAAGGCAAACAAAGGGAACATTAGGGGCTCTGCTAGAGAGGGAGAAGAAATGAAATGGAGCATTCTTTGAAGGGAACAAACAAGAAGTGGTGGGAAATGTCTTAAATATTCTGAGAAGTAGTTTAAGGACACTGGGCTGTGCAGTTGGGCATCCTGTGAAATCAGAAGCGTGAACTGAATTGGTACTTTGTAGGATATTTCAATGCAATTTATCCCCCATACATTTTAAGAACAACCATAGGAAACCTTTTTTGCTTTACTGAGTGAGGCTTAGGGAGGAAAACTCTTATGTTGTATCATATGCATTTGGGTGAGATGGTGTTTTTTCTGGACTGTGGCATAAACTAATTGTCTATTTTCACCTCTTATTCCTGAAAATCTGAGTACATCTAGGACTAGGTTTGCCATCCCATGCTCCTGCAGACTTAAACAAGGAGAATAATTAAAAGCATGAAGGAAGAGGCAAGGACAGTTGGTTTTCAATGGTTTTGATAAAGAAAAAAGCCTTTGCAAGGAAAAAGAAAAGCAAGAAAAATTGGCTTCAGACAACATATTTTACATATGAGCTCTATGTAAAGCTGTTATCAAAGTGGATTAATTTAGAGGAAAAAGGAAATAACTGACTGCTGTTGGGAGCTGGTGTACATTGGATGCTGCATCAGATCTGTATGTTATGCAATAATGTTACAGGGAAGTATTGATGAATCAAGAAATGTAACCCCAAAGGTGCAACCAGCAGTCCTAAGTGACTGAGTCTCCCACCTATGGACACTGCATCTTTTGCTGATTTACTTTTGCATAGCTTTAGAACTGAAATTAATGAAACATTACTCAATGTAATCAAATCATACTGGAAGTTGGCTAAAATCAGTCATGAGCAGAATCCCACTATAGCAAGAAAATTGCTGTAAAAACTGAAGTTCTATAAAATCCATTAATGGTGATGCATTTCTGTTCTTTTGGTTTTGGCAGCACATTACTGATAATTAGAAACTCTGAGGGGATTCCTATTGTCTATATTAGCTGAGCACTGTGATCCTCTGTGGCCAGAGAACTGTGGAGCTCCTCTTGCTAAGGATGCTCATGAGGAGTGCTTTTGGACTGCATCTGTAAAACAAAAAATCCAAACTCACGTGCCTTACAGAGAAAGTTTAAAATACAGTTGTAATGAAAATCCCAGGTAATTAATTTTTTTATAATGAAAGCAAATTACATAGACAGATGTAAGTTGTTAAAAGGAATGTAAAAGTTATTGCTTCCTACTTCCTGTAGAACAGTGTGCTGACATCGGGGGGATGCTTCTGGTAGGTTATTTTTATTAATTGTATATGGTGTCGTTTATGCATTTAGTAATATTTGCTAAGTGACAATTTCCTTACACCTAAATGATGCTATTTTGATTGGATAAATAGAAATTCCTAAGTCTAGGAGCGTAAAGCAAATCCAACTGATGTTTCTTTTGAGACAACAACCCCAAATTTGTGTTCTTATCAGTTCTTAAACATAGGTTACAGGTTATTTATTATTCTTGAGAACTTTAAAAAAACCCACCAAAACATTGAGTTAGCTGTTCTAAGCCCTGTTTTCCATTTTACGTAAAGAATAGGAAATCATAATGTCTGTCTTCAGTGTAAAATATGAAGATGTTAGACCAATTTTTAGACAAATTTATTGTTTGTCTGGAACAATTATACTTAATTAATTGAGATTACTATTCATGATTTACATGTCTAATAAATAATGCATGTTCTAACTAGTCTATGAAAACCTCAGAACAAAGATGAACTCCCAAAGGACTGCTGGCAGATAGAAACTGAACATAAAATATATATAAATGTCTTTATAACTTAGCTCTTTAGGCTTTCACTGGGGTATCTGAACCAGCCCCCTACATGCTGTACTATTTCCTATTGTTCACATCTTGCCTTTCAATATTTCTCTGAGCTAAAGTAACTTTACTTGGCAGTAAATATATTGCAAAATTAGCAGTCTGTTTTTGCTATGTTTATTATTCAACATTATTTTAAATCATGTAATGATGTCATTAGCAGTTTGGTAAGAGCAAACTGGATGGGAGGGGAAGAGAATTGGCATGGGACAGTCTTATGAGTTGTTTTCCAGCCATGAGCTTCTGTTTTCCAACTGTCATGTGAACCTCTAGACAACAGCAAGGAGCAGACAATTGTAAATACCTGGTCTCCTGAGTAGGTCTAGAAATATTTCCCATATCCTGTGTAGGTTATCATATGACTCTTCATGTCATGTCTTCCTGCAGGGCCTCATCAGAGCTGGGACATTCAGCTATAATGCAATACTCTCAAACCATTCCTTTGGCCAAGGCTGTTATTGCACCTGCATAGGGAGGCTGCAACATCAAAGGCAAAACATGAAAGGGAGAAAACCCCAGCAAATTTAGAGATTTGATTATTTGTGTAAATCATCATAGATACAGCATCTTTCTTTGATGTAGCCAGCACAGCAAAAGGTTGGAAGGTCAGACTTAGATGTAAACTGCTTTCCAGCTCCAGCACTGATCCTCCTCCAGAGAGAGCGAGGTTTTGGTGCAATAGTTTCACCCCCACCCCATCGCTCTCCCTTTTATGAGTTTCCATATGGAGCTATTGCTCATTCATTACTTATGCAACTGCTGGAAAGAATAATACCAGAAGGTGCTGATGAATAGCCCAGTCTTCCTTTTGGCATCCTGAGGGCTTCAAACTAGTCCTCCAAGTATGAATTATAAGGGTGTTTCAATGAAGCTGCAATCTGCATGCTGGAATCTCCTCGGAATTGAGCTAGAAGAACAACAATAAAATAATGGCTTTTGCAAAATCAGGCTCCTGCTGGAGACAATCAGGTTGGGAAGCTGCCCTGAATCTGGGAGATGCAAACTGGGCTCCCCTCTGTGCTGACAAGTAGCCTAATGCTGAATGTCACTGAGGTTCCTTGGATCCCCAGTTGCACCCATATCAGAGCGAGCATGTTGGTTTGGAATCAACAAATGGTAAATTAGAAAGCTTACTTAGTGTTCAGAATCTTTGATTAAAACAGTAGATGCTTTTTATATTACTTGATCAAGATAACTATAGCTCCTTTGCTTAAGCTAATTAGCTGGGATACTGTTAGCAGCGTCTGCCAAATAACACGGAGTTTTTTCTAGGAAAAGTCTCCATTAAGGGAACTAGGTAAAACCCCATGTTGCTGGTCCATAAGAAAATAGCATTGCCTGACTTATCAAGTCTGATGTAACTATTTACATGAGCTACAATACTTCTCTTTGTCTTGCATGACATGGAATCCACAGGGCAGGTTTGCTGTGGGAACTCCGGAGAACAGAGAGTTTGGATTGCAACTCATGCATACATTGGACTCACTCCTTCAGGCTCCTAATCATGAAAGAAATCTCAGTGAAGGCAGGATTATGTCTGTGAAACAGACTTAACATCAGTACTTTAAAGGTCTGATTTTGTTCTTGCATTTGAATAGCTTCTAATGCTGCAAGACACCAGGCTTCCTATACTTTTAACTTTCAACAGAAATTCAAGTCCATTTGCCTCCTCAGTATAATAAGGAAAGGGTTTTAGGACTGTGAACTTGAAGAAATAGAGATGTTCCTGAAGTGGAACTCTTTGGTCCCTTTTGTCATTATTCTACAGATAGGGGTGAATTATCAATAAACGTCCAAGCTGAAGTCCAATTGCTTCTGGGAATGCGACAGACAATTGGAGAAAAGCAGAGATGTACTGACAAATTACCCATGGAATATTGCAGTGATATATCCCACGGGACTGTTGAGTGGATTAATTAGTAATGCTTAGTGAAATAGTCAAAATTAATATATTTTATTAGCTTAGGGTTTTTTTCCTTTTATTCCTGTTACCATGAATTTGCCTATGAGAAGCCAGTGGATTTTTAAAAATGTATGTGATTAGGATAACAGTCTGGATTTCAAATGCTTAGACAGCAAAGCAACCTTCCTGTCTGCTCTGTCAGATAGAGACCATACAGACTGCAGTCCCAAAATAATGCTACAAATGTATTTCCTTGTTTCCTCACCTGCCTTCTGAACTGGATAGCTAAAGGGGGAGCTGGCTCTCACCTGTCTGGGACTATAACATCCCCAATTCTGCTCAGCTCTAGGACACATAGTGAGTGTGGGGCTCATTGTCAGAGGAGATGGTGTTCACTCAACCTACAGTCTGTTGTGTAATGCTCCATTCCAGCATTTTTGCCATCAGGCAGCAGTGAAGTCCTTCAATAGCTTGTGCATCAGAGAATGAATTTTGCCTTTAACATACTGGTGATAAGCTGCTGCAGGCAATGACCTGCCCTCTGAAATCAATGAAGATGACTTGAAGAAAAAAATACAAGTGCTGATGAATTTTGAAAATAAAAAGCACATTGTTGGAGTAGTGTTTGAGGCTGTACTATTGAGGGAAACAGATGATCTTTCAGATCAGACCAGTAATGACTTAAAGATACTGTAATGTTTCAACTGAGAATTCCAGACAGCTCCAAGAGAGGAAACTACCATTTCCTATCCCATAATAATGCATAATTACTTTAAAAATACCTCAAATGCATCCCGAGGCACAGAAAAATATCCTACATCTTGAATACAGATTATGCACAGAGTACACAGGATAAAAGAGGAAAAATGTTCTTTGAAAAGCATGTTTCAGATGCATTTGTTTTGCTGATTAAAAAAAAAAAGAATTTTTTGGCTCTTCTAAATTAATTTTAATTGTGCAGTCAGTTCAGACTGGAGTGTATATGGAAATCTCTAGTGAGTTAGAGAAAAATACATTATATTTTCTTTACATGCAAGTGGCATTCTAAAGCACAACAGTAAGAAACCTGTGTCATAGATTTTGTATTTCATAGCAATAAATTGCATGTTAAATCTTGTGGTGAATTAAATAATATACATGAAAGCAGACCAATCACTCTCATTTCAGAGAAATTATCCCTTGATGGTTTCATAAGGAATCAGGGTCTTTAACATCTATAGGGTCTTGTGTTGGATAGGGAAATTAAAATTATCATGAGTTAATTGCTTGGGATTTACTCTTAAATTCCTTGAAAATTATATCTAGGAAAACTGTTTATCTATTTTTAATTCTGGCAAAGCTCTTTATTCTCATGCGAACATCTCATTAAATGTAAGATGCAGGTGTAATTCCCAGAGGATTGAAAGGAAACCAGTAGCAAGTAAACTGCCTCCACGTGTGCTCATCCCCAGCCCCGGGAAACAGCGGCAGGGCATTGAGTGCACACATTTGAAGTTCTTCTTGCTTTTACCAAAACCCATCTGATTAGATTAATCATGGGATTAAGAAAACATGTAGAAGGAAAACCTATCATAACACAAAAGTGATGTGGCCTGTCTCTGAACATCTGTATGCATAGTGAAAGGGCTGTTTCTAGCAGCAGTCATGTAGAAGGAAAGGTGAGCAAACCACTCTGTGATTGCATCCCTAGTATTTATTCCAGCATAGACTTTTCACTCCTGTCCAGGGATCCTTTGTATCCCAGTATGGTGTAAGTTAGCACTGCTAATTGTGACAAAGTCCCCAGACATTAGAGGGGGGATGCTGCTACAGCAGCTGGGTCTCCAAATACTCCTGGAGAATGCTCTGGTTTGAGCTTTATCCTTATCCTTCTTTTGGCAGTGTTTAGTCAGAGAGGAGAGTGGTAGGTTGTAAAGAAGGGCAGGAGGGGAAAACTGGAGGCTCAGCCCTCACCAACCGGTGCAGTTGGAGCTGCTGCTGTTCACTATCTTGTGAGAATCTAAAGGGGCTGACAACATCAAATCAAGTATTGGAAATTACATTAACAGTGCTCCAGGTAGCAGTTTGTGAAATATCCGGTGACTGATGTATATGAATGACTAAACCCATTAGCTTTTCCTGCTAATATTTTCACTAATGATTTCCAATTGGTTTCTCTAACAAGGGAAGTGAAAACAAAACTACTTGGTCTCTGCTAAGTAAAGCTCTTCAGCTGCAGAAAATGGTACAGTTTTAATAACTGGATTTCTTTTCTTTCCTTTCTTTCCCTGAAAGCATACAGGAAAATTGACAAAAGAACCCATGTAATAATTGGCTTTATGTCAGTGCTCTGTACAAGGCACTAAAGAGACAAAACCCTCCCTGAAAGCCCTGAGGCGAGCTGCAGGGATGCAGCCAGGCCACTTTGTGTCTGCGCCTTCAGCCCCTGGGCTGCCACAGCAGCTGTCGCCTTCTGCGGCTCTGAACCAGCCTTTCCCAGCTAATTGTTCTGCATTAACACAAAGGGTCCTTTCCCTCAAAGGAAAACCTGCTAAGAAGCCTACCTTGCTGCCATGCAGGGCTTTTTGTAGGACCCCTTTCTACTCTGCTGCACGTTTGCTTTTGCAGCCCTACCACCTTGTGTCAACTTCCTGTGGGGGGTACGTTCAGTCAGGTAGCTTAGCTCTGACATGGGTTTTTTTGTGTGCCTATGTGTGTGTAGCTCCTCCAGCTTCAGCAAAATGGTTTCTTATCAGGTAGGTCTGCATGGGGCAGCTAATATGTGGATATTGGTCTGTCTGATGTCCCTGCCCCAAAGCATCTGCCTGCCTCTGGGTGAACCCCTGCAGTCTGCTCTGCTGTGGCAGCTTCTAAGTGCACGGTTTCAGAAATATCTGTGAATATAGTTGTGTCCAAAACACTGTTTTTCCAAAGCCTGCTTTATATTTGTGCTTAGCACTATCACAAATCAAGCCTCCTATTTATGCCTTGTGTATATTTATAGACAATAAAGCTGTATCAAATTCCTTTCTTAAGCACATACAACAGAAAACTCAACCAGGATTTAATCTGCTCGGTGCAAAGCCTGTTTTCTTAGATAGCTGGCATCAAGTTATTTTTATGACTGCCGAGTTCTCTTGAACTTGCAGTTTTCCCCTGGAGAAGCTTCTGGCTTCTCTGAGGCACCCCACAAGTTACCTTGGGGTCTGTGCTGCTGCTGCTGCCTCAGACATCGGTGCTGTCAGGTTACCCAGGTGCTCTTTCCAGATGATGCTATTTGCCTGTACCTCTCTCCCCAGCTTGCTGCTTGCATCAGCTTTGTGAGAGGTCCCTGAAGACCCTCTGCTCTCATCAAAAATGCAAAAATACACAATACTGTATGTTTCTGCTGCTCCTAAAGGTGCGTGCAGTGCTCCTGGCTCAGGTCAGCCACCTCATCGGGACAAGGGAGGTTGAACATCACCATTACTCAGGTACTCTGGAGCTGGCACTGCTGTTACTTTGGGGAGAATGGTGCTGGATAGCTACCAAATTATTATCTATGTGTCTATGTAATGGGTTTATTTATCAGAGTTCATTATTGGACCTAATAGAGGAGGGTTGTTTTAAAGTTGCAGTCCCTTCACCCTGGAATGAGCCACTGGGTGCTCATGTTACCCTATTTATGGTTACGTCTCAGAACCCTAATTTAAAAAAAAAAAAAGCTCAAGTAGACATATCCAGTTAATCTGATAAAATGTCAAAATACTTCTGTGTACAAGATAATCATCTGCAGACTTCCTATGAGTGCTCTCTGGGAATAATGGCAACCTTGTTTGGAGAAAATACCTGGATAAAACAGCATCTTTTGAGGCTGGTAATCATCAGGAAGGTACTCTGATAAAAATACCTGTATTTGAAATCAACTATAGCTCTTGCTGCAGAACTCTCCTCAATATCACCAAAACTTAATGAACATCTATCTATTACATGTAAAAATAGGTGTAGACCATTTGCCTCCAGTGCAGTTATGCCTCCTCTCACCAGTGAGGCTGTGAACTGATGTAATTAGTAACTATGTCTTGAGAGGCAGCTCTAGGCAAGGTAAAAAAAGAGGGTGGGTGGTTGGACCACCTCTTCTTGCACTTGACAAGTGCCTCTGTGCTCATGTTTTTAATTTCTTCTACAACTATTGAACATAAATACTGGGCTGAAATTTTCCTTGTTGGAGGTCAGCTATCTAGTAGGTTTATTTACTGTTTATATCAATAGAAACAGTTTTGTTGTTCTGAGTAGGGAAAAATAGAGTATTTTTTTCCTTATTAAATAATCTGCCAGTCCTCTTACTGTTATTATGTTGTTTTTTTTCTAACTGTTCTCATTTTGAGGCAGAGGATTTATATTTAAGGAAGGAGTTATCTCTGTACAAGAGTTCCTTACATGGTAAACTTCTGTCTTGTGACATGTCAGCACTTATAATAGTCTACTATTATTTTTTTATGTAGCATCATTTAGATCAATGCAATAAATGACATTACTTAATTTTCATTCAGATTATCTTTTCCTGCTTCATCCTATTGTAGACAAGGCATTTAAGAATAATAAATTGGAAATGACTCCTTGCTATAAGGTAGAGCTTCAAACATGGCTTTCTCCATTTTAGCCTCAGATTAGATTTTTAGATTTTTATCCCACTTCTTCCCTATGCAGATTGTTAACAGTGCAACAATAGCAAGGATTAAATACATACATACATACATATATAAGTTACAATAAGATGAGTATTTTGCTTCAGGAGCTCCCTCTAAATCAGAGGCTGCCTTGCAGGCATTTTGTAATTGCCTGTTTTAGGTTTTCCTACACCTCTGTCTCCCATCAGAGACAAGGTACAATTGATCAGAACCAGGAGGATGATTATTATCCTTATTTTGAAGTTAATTTTGAGCTGAAAATGGAAACTTGAGACAATCTTTGTGCTCTTGAAAAGCTAAGAGACACCTTATAAAACCCCGAATTGAATTTAAATGCTGGTATTTTCTTTTTAAATTGTCATTTTGCCCCATTGCCTCCTGATTTTTATGAACAAAAACTTGTAAGGTAATAATTTCTTAGAATACTGTAATGATTCTGGAAGGAAGATATTTCAGCATCAAATGTACTCCTCAGAAGCACAAAGCATACTCTAGTGAAGAAGCTTATTTTCAAATTAAAAACAAGCCTTTCCTTAGGTGCTTGGGGAGTGATGGTTCAGTTCTTTACCCAAGAGAGCAGCATCTATCTAGTGTTTGAAAGGTACTTGTTAACAATAGATTATAAGACTAAAGCCTGTATGATTCTCACATTTGTGTCATTAAAGATGAAACATCTCAGACCAGAGGCTGCAAATAAGGACAATTTCATAAAAATTTCATATGCACAGAAAGTTTCAGATAGTCTGTTTTATATGTAGTTTATTCCTTTTCTTAACAAGAAGAGCTTTCAGCTTCTTCCTGAGAGGAAAGAAAAAAAAAAGTTTTACATCTTTCCCAAGTTGTTTTGGATTTTCTGTTTCCTTTTCATTACCGCAGTCACCTAATTACTCCCCCTACATGTGTGTTTCCTCTTCACCCTCTCATCATCTCTGCTGCATCCTTTCTGGGCTTCCCCTTCCATTTGTTTTCTGCTTCAGCCCCACTTCTGGCCCTACTGATCTCTATGTCCTTGTCCTAATTTCTTTTCCAGACTGAACTCATTTCCTTTCTTGGCCATATTTCTCCTGATCCAGTCCAAGCTTCCTTTACACCTGCCCAGAGCTGTTTTCCTGCCAGACTCCAAATACAGGAGTTGTGCTATGAAAGTCTCTTAAAAAGGCCAAACACTAAAAAGATAGAGAAAATGGTTGTGTTCTGTGCTGTGTTGCTCTGAATTTATACAGCTGCTAGTGATCCAAGTGTGGGTGCCAGTGAGGGTTGCATCAGATATTAGGTAGCATGTACCCTGAAAACATTCCTGAGCATAAAAGGACAGATGCAAAATTTCAGTTGTGATAATCAAATTATATTTTACACCAGATGTGGATTTGATCCCTGGAGGAGGAGGATACCAGAGATTATGAAATAAAACACATTGTGTTTGCTGTTTTGTTTATTTTCAGTGCAATAAACTTCCAGAGCTTTGTTTTGCATTATGATGACATTGCTGGCAAGTCTGTACTTTATCCCACGGAAAAAATTCATCCTTGCCTGTTCTGTTCTGAGCACGAACTTCTCCACTTACACTGCCCTTTTTGGTTTCCTGTCTCACACTTGGAACTTTGGTTTCTTTATGCACTTTAATTTAAAAGTCCTCTAAAGGCTGGTCAAGCACTGAGCATTAACCATGTTAAGATCTGTTAGACCATGATTGTGAAGCTTCACTTGCTTTAAAATCAGTTGGTGCAGTGTTTCCTACATTAGGTCTACGAGAAAAGCATCATAGGAAACACGTTACTATCGGAAGTTATTTCATGGTATTCAGATTGGAAAAGGAGTCTGCTGTCAAAGATCAGGTTTTGTTTTAAATCTGGCTGAACTAACGGGAAAGACATACAGAAAATGGCCCCCTGCACTCCCACATGCTATAGCATGCATGTCACCTAAGGAGAGGTGATGGCTAAGGAGAGTCATTGATGTTGCAGCTATAGTATCTCAGGCTGTGATCTTGCCACATCTTTAAGTCATGAGGCTTTCAGGGCTACTTTGCCTTTGGGAAACTTCCAAAGAAAACTTAAGTGTTAAAATAAGTGGCTTTGGTGATTTAAGAGGTGATACTTCCCTTTCTGTACTAAATCTTCAGCCAGTGCTCCAGCACGATGGAATCACGTTTCCATAGGTGTTATGTTTCAGAGGAGATGCAAAATAGTGATCTGTTACTCATGTCTTTATTTTCTGTCGTTCTCTGACACACTATGTGGAAATTTTGCCCCTTAAAAAGAGGGGAGAACAATTATATTGGATATCATTACGTTTGTGCAATAATGTATTTTACAGTTGCTAGGTCATTGAAATGTGTCAGTGCAGCATTATTTTCTTATAAGTAGTACATACTAAATATACCTATGGCCACTGCTTCTTAGTGATCCTTAATGGAACAGGGAACAACACCCAGAAAAATAACTTGCAGAATGCAGCTTGGCATATAACCAACTGTTCTTGCTAACTCTGTTTTATATAGCAAGCTGAAGCTTCAAACCTTAGTTCTTGTATCATTTTTTCAAGGTATTCATAGATGCATATTCAGACCATGCTCCTAAGCACAGATAGCTGCAAGTTATTTTGACTTGATGCACTTAAATGGTCTTTCAAGGTCCATCTGATGGCTTTGTCTGGGAATGCATCCTAGCACATTGTGTGTGTCCAGGGACAGATAAAAAATTAGTTGGGAAAAAGTCACTTGCCTAAGGAGTCTAATTTTTCCCTGTTGGTGGAATCCACGAGATACAGATGTGGGAAACAGCAAGAGGTCCTAGTTGGCTGTGGTAGAGGGATACTGGCAGCAAGAGAAATAAAGGTAGTTGCAAGCCAGATATATTTTTCCCCCATCTGAAAGAACAGCTGTACTTCTGAAAAATACGAAATGTCAAAATCAGGTAAAAACAAATTTCGCACTTATTTCCTGCTGATACATGAAGTCCAACAGGGTCGTGTTTGCAGTGTTCCCCTCCTGGGAATTCATGCTGAATTAATAGACTATCTCTTGTTGAAATTCTCACTGTCCTGTATATTCCCCCTCCTCCATCAGCACCTCTCTGTGATGGAGATCAGCTGCACCACATCCCATATGGCTATAGAATAGCCAACATCTCACACAAAACTCATCTTTCTTCTTGGCATTTGAAGGTCAGAGGATGTTTTTGGAGTTGCTTTCTTTCCCTCTAACTACAAATGACCAATTCTCTTCCAGCCCTTGGAAGTCATCATTTCCTCTGGGCTGCAAGTCCAGAAAGCTCTGGTGATGAAATCCTTAAGGTTGTGGATTTGCTTGCTTCATATTGCAGAGACTTCACCCAGCATCAGGGTTTTCCTGGCTGATGGGCTACAGGCACAGAGCAAGGCAGGTCAGGATGAGGAGCACTTGCAGAGGCAGCTGCAAGGCTTAAAAAGAAAAAAAAAAAAGAAGCAGTGCTTGAGCAAAGATTAATCCATCAGCAGGCAGCAATCATAACTGTTATACATAAATGCAGTCTGTGTAAAATAGAGCCATGGCAATTAAACTTGCGACTTTTTTTTTAAATGTGTCTGAAGAAGAGGTTTTAAATTGTGGTTTTTAAGAAAAGCCCACCCTCCTTCTGCTTTTAACACATTTTCTTTCTGAATGTTTTACTGCTTCTTCCAAAATGAATTTGCCTCCATATGTCATAGCCATTCCCAAGGAAAGATGTCTGATAGTATTAAAGTGTGTACAAGAAATGTTTGAGCTGTGATACACATTGTGAATATCATAGGGTTTAATGTCTTCAGTCACCACACAAAACTCTGATATTTTGAGATGTGTGTATGGCATCAGCTGTGGCTTTGCCAGAAATCCAGGGTGAAAACATCATTTTAGTATGTTGCCCCAGGAGCAGAGGCCAAATTTTCACTCTAATTTCCTTGGTAAACTGGACTTTTCAGCTGTGATGGCTCTTTCTGGTGCTCTTCTTGGAACAAGTCAGTCCGTTCTTGCCTGGTGTACTCACCCACCTCCTTACTGTCCTTATTTCTCTTACAATGCAAGAGGGAAGTACAGGGTAAAAAATTCAGTCTGTCAGACTACTCTGATAGCAAATGGACAGGCCACTGCTGGACACTAAAAGAGACATAGAATGTGTTGTACTTAATAACTGAAAATGCTATAGCTGCTTCAATCTTTTAGTTCACAAAAGCTTTTGCGAAATGAATATGTTGAGTTCCAACCAGATCAAATAGCAACATTAATGGTTAATACAAACCAAAATGTGATATTAAAGGCCTTATTGCTTCCAAGATAACATGATAGCTCCACTTATAATAGCAGGGAAAAAAATTTTATAAAAGGAATAAGAATCCTACTTATAAACCCATGGCTAAACCTAAGTTCTTATTTGACATTAGGGTAATTCCAGATATTTGCATGTCAACCTCCATTATCCTGTTTCTTAGGCTGTAGGAAATTCCACTTACATCATTGACTTCCTGCCACTGTGGGGAATAGGTTTTGGTAATGGTTTAGAGTTAGAATTAGCCCTCATCTACCTTGTGCTCCAGTGACCATGCCAGTTTAATTACCCAGAAATTATTAGTGCAGTCCTCTTTTTTTTTTCTCCTTTCATTCCTCAGCATTTCCTCTCTATTAAACAAAATCAAGTTTTTCCAATCCAGAGCAAAAGTGGGATTTAAAGCAGTTAATGCTGCTCAGAGAAAAAAAATCTCCCTCAGTCTAAAAGCTATACTGGACACAGGGAATTCCCAAAGTGGAGGGAAATTCACTGGTTTCTACCATTGAGAAGAACTGTTATGCCCATTATTATTATGCCCATTATTATCCCCAGCTTTAAGAGCTGGTTCTAATGCCTGAGCAGTGGGGAAAAAAGTTTCTCACCATTTAATCCAAAATGCAGCCATGACTCGCTAGATTTGGATTGCTGCAGTGTGTCAGAGATGCCTGATAGGAGCTGTCCTTTCTGCCTTCTGACAGTTTCCAGAGGTATCAAGTAGCTGATACACCAGTTTCAACTAGTTAAGGATGTGGCAGTGCCCTTTAGTGAACTAGCTGAGGTAGGATTTTACTTTTTGGAGGATGCATGGGGCTGAGGCATTTGTGTGACTGAAACAGAATGAATTATACGGGTGGTTTTAGGTCTTGTGCTTCATCCCCTCAATCTCACTGTGCACAAGAACATGTATTTGTTGCCTGTGTTTGGTAGCATGAGGAACAGTTGAGAGAGAGCAGATAAGAAACAATATTCACAGAGAAAGATGATCCTGATGTTACTGGCAGAAATTTGTGGGGTTTGCTGTAGTTCATATATTTATAATATTATCGGGGATACCTTAAGGCAATACAACAGCAAGAGCAGCTGATCTTCTTATCGCTTTGACTGCTGAGAAGAGGTGCAGAGCCTAAAAGGGCAAACACTGCCTTTCCTTGAGAGTTATTGCTTTATTGGTACGACATTCACAAGTGCAACAGTGTATTTCAGGAAGGTAATAGCTCCTTACCTTAGCTCTGGAATAAATATTTATGGTATTTATAATGAGCATTTTACAACTCCCTCCCCTTTCCCAAGCAAGGCCACTTCCGCAAAAGGAGGAGGTGCCATGCTCATCCGTTCCCAACCCCCCCCTTTTTGGGTTTGCTTTACATCTGACATGCCTGTCAGAAGCTCATTCCAAGGGCAGAGATTTCAACCCGGGAAATATTGTTGTTTACTCAGATTATTTTGCTGAGAAAAATGCCCTGCTGTGATATCAAATGAGAAGAAAACAAAGCAGGACACATGATTAATGAGCTGGCTGTTGATGTGGGGATGTTTGGGTAGATTAGGCACAAGGGCAAAATTAACCAGCTAAACTTGGGTGCAGAGAGGGCTTCTCAAAGTGATAAGCTATTTGCAAGTGCTTCATTCTCTAGACTGCTGTCATAATTCAGGATCTTGAATGCAGCTTATCAATAGTGAAACTGGGAGGCTTTGCCATTTTTCAGCCTACATGGGTAGCAATTAGCCATTAAAGTTCTATTTTTTGTAATTAACTTTGTGTCAAAATTTCTTCATTATCTGTGGAAAACACAAACCCATCATAATCCATTTTACTAGAAGTACTGTTGAATGACCTCATTTTCTTCAAGCTGCTCCCTTCTGGTATTACCCCAAATTCCCTAACTGCTTGATATCTCTTCCTTTAACATGCTTTGGAGGGTCTGAATGAGGATGGCATGAATTTGAGTGCTTGTTTTTACTTATATCATCTCTATGAACATGCCTGAATACTTGGCAAATCTCATTCAGTGCAAGGAAATAATACATAACTTTAATATTCCTGTTTATAGTCAAATTTAGAGGTTTAGTTTATATGTATTTGGAACAGAGAAGCCCAGAGAAGCTGTGAATGCTCCATCCCTGGAAGCATTCAAGGCCAGGTTGGATGGAGCTCTGAGTAACCAGGTCTACTGGAAGCTTCCTTGCCCATGACAGGGGATTGGAATGAGATGATCTCTAAGGTCCCTTCTAACCCAAACCATTCTATGATTCTATAATAATTCTATGATCTATACTTCTCTATTCTAAATGTCAGCAAAGCCAGGCAAATGCTTTACACTAGCTTATGAAGCAATTGTCACCTTCAGAAGGTAAATTGTAAAGATTGTCTGTTGGTCGCACGTTGATCCAGACCACTCACTTTGTTTAATTTCAGGGGGAAAAAAGCTTGGTTGCAAGTCAAGGCTGAGGATGACGCACTGGATGTATTTTTTTTTCCACGTCCTTTGATACTCATGGGAAAAAAACACACTAAATTCAGCTTTTCAGACCTTTCTCTAAAACAGAGGCATTGGGGCCTATTAGACAGAATGATCACAGGCTATTATTCATGGGAGCTTCTCCTTCTAGTGAACCTCTTTTCTGACACTCGTGAATCATGTAGGTATTACATGCATTCAAGAATCAAAAGACAGCAGAACCTATATCTCTCTCAAAGCTTATTCTTTCCACTCCCTTCTCTCCAGCTGGAAATATGTGGGTTGGTTGCTTTGATGTCTAGAGGGTAGAAAAATATCCATCTCTACAAATACTGGCAGGGACATATTGTTATTGCAATAGACAGACATGCACTCCCCCACCAGACAAGCCTGTCCCCTGAACAACAACTTTACTGCTAGAAAGCGAGAATTTTACCAGAAAAGGGACTTAGCAGAAATGCACTAAGAAAGTCTGACTCACCTAAAGAACATTCTTTTTCTGCCAAATCCAAAGCGAGCCCATAAAAAACCCTCACGAAGAGTTGTGCATCAGCCTTTCTTGTCCCAGGGCTCCCTGACCTGCCTCTGTGTGGAAAGCTGGGTTCTGGTAGCAAGGAGCAGGGCCTGTGCCTTGATGATTCACAGGGCTTATAAACCTTCCCCTGTTTATTCCGGATCATGTGCCACCCTTAGGCAGTGCTTGGAGAAAAAGCGTGCACAAGGATAACTTGTATTTCTAACAGCCCATCCACAACAAGCTCCTGATGTCCCTCAAGGTTTCTCAAGAAACCAGGGGTATACTCACTTTTAAGCCACCTACAAATGAAATGCAGTGAGGTCCCCTTGCCCTGATTCCTTCTCTTTCTGTCCCCAGCTTCTCAATTCACCTGCTCATCCCAGAGATGGTCCTCAAATCTTCATATAGGAGAGCACCTCACTAGGAAACTCAGGGCTGCTGTTGTGTAAGTCCGAGCAAATCATGGCTTAGCCAAGTGTTATCCTGACTTTTCAGCTCTTTCCTTACAGTCTTCTATTTTCCCTCTTATCCTAAAAGCAGTTGAAAAAGGCAGAATATAGGGAATTCTTTTCTTTCAGGCAAATATACCACCTCTTTATGAAATCAAACCAGATCTCTAATAGATCTCATCCCTCTTCATTTAAACAACAGGCAGCTACCAGGTACAGCATTACTACTGTCTGCAATTGTACAGAAGCTTACATAGTATAACACAAATTGGCTCCCAGGAGTCACAGAGACTAAACATGATAGTCCATCAGCTCTAATTTTCTTTAAAAGTGGTTGGTATGAACTGCATTAGAGGAGGGAGTTAAGAATCCTGCATCACACAGCTACTTAGTTGAACTGGTCTCCCAAAGGACAATTTTTTTCCTAGGTTTACACTCTGAAATGCAACAGCTCCCTTTCATGCTTGTTATTTTCTTAACTAGGGGGTATGTTAAAAAAAAAGTTTTGATCTTTCAATAAAAATAAATGCTATTTTTAAAATCATGTTAAACTTTTCAATGTCTTGGGGCAAGTTCCATCAACCACTAAGTGAGCATGTATCTCCTTTAAAACATGGCAAATGTAAACCACCCCTCCACTAGGGCATCCTTGCATTCTCTGAAAGAGAGAGGTTTAGATTAGATATTAGGAAAAATTTTACTATGAGAGTGGTGAGGTACTGGAACAGGTTACCCAGAGAAGTTGTGGATGCCCCGTCCCTGGAAGTGTTGAAAGGCAGGTTGGATGGGACTCTGAGGAACTAGGTCTAGCAGAAGGTGTCCCTCCCCATGGCAGGGGGGTTAGAACTGGATGATCTTCAATGTCCCTTCCAATCCAAAGCACTCTCAGCAAGCTTATCAACACAAAAATAGTCACATTCTCAGCTTACCACCTTTATTTCCTCCTTTATTCTGCTTAGTTTTCTTCTGTATGTTTTCTTTTAGTAATCTCCTGCATAAGGTAAGGGACTCTCAGTCACTCAGAGCAGTCACCCCTGCCCCTGTGTGCTCACTAAAGGGCTTTTTTTGGGCTGACCTGAATGCATTCATCCTGCTGCAAGGTACATTCCCATCTCCTTGTGCCCCAAAAACATAGCAATTACTTTAAAAATAAGCATTTGCTTGCTTCAAAAGAGCAGCTTCTTGGCTTTCTCATTTCTAACCCTGCTTTCTCAACCAGCCTGACTTTTGAAAAGAGAAGAATCACTTCACTTTCATTGTGGATTTTTGAGGTGAGTAGTATATAGGGTACTTAGTAAGATAGCACAGAGGACCGTAAAGCTTTAGAAAAAGGTTTCCTATTTATTGCAGAACACCTTGTTTTCCTGTTAGAGCAAAGGCTAAAAGACACAAAGGCCCTCTTTCCCTCTAATCAGGTTACAGCATCACAATATGGCTCTCTTTATAGGGGTTATTAGATCTTTTCTTTGGGAAAGAGAGCTCTTCCCATAGCTATGGTGAATTAAGTCTTTTGTCTGTAGCAGAAGGTGCTCCCCTCAAGCCAGTTTTTTTAGGCTCTACAAAGCAATCTCAACTGCCTGGAAGTTGCATGTTTATTTTACTTCCTTTGTTTGCGGAAATACTTTCTGAAGAAAATACTGCACAAATTTCACCCTACCTCGAGTGGTTTTCTCTACATGCTGGCTTTGTTTTTTATATGTAATTAAATCTCTGGAGAAACTTGGAACAACTCTCATAATATTCAAACTGCATAAAACTTCTCAGGAAGTCTGCCAGTGAAGACACTTTGATGCTCATTACCTAACCTGAATTCTGGACAGTAGAGTTTCTATCTGCTAATGCATCAATTTTAAGGAATGCTTTTCAAATTGAAAAATTTGTTTTCCTTCAGTTGAGCACTGTTTGTATGGGCTAGTATTATGTGGGCTTGTTTCTGATTTGCAGCTTCTTTTCTGTTTAGAGTTAAGTTCTCAATAAATAGATACAGATATGTACAGGTTAGAAAAGCCCTCTGCTGCATCTTGCCATTAGTGAAAGTCATAATGAAATAATTGTTACCAGGCTCATATTTGCCAGCTTTTCACATCTGAGGAATTCTTTTACAAAACCCATTGTTGCATAGAAAAAATGCTAAATGTTCTTATGAATTAAGATTTGCATATCTGCCTTAATTGACAGTCAGAAAATAAAACTCTTGGTGTTTTTTATCTTGGGACTCATTCATTATTGAAGCAGTGTTTCCCTGTGAAACCAGGGCCACAACAAAGTAACTCCTTTCTGAAGAGAGGGTAAAAATGATATAATTAAGTAGTCAGAGGGAGCTGCAGTGACCTTGGATGAGGCAGCAGTCTCTAGGAGGGAAGCAAACGAGTCACCTCATGAGCATGTGAATCTATGACAACAGATTTTACTGTAGCCCCAGATGTTATCTACAAGGGGAATAATATCTCACTGTATTGTGATCAAAGGATATAAAGCTAACCCATGCCATCCATGGATATTCACTGTGGCAAACAGGCAGAGATCCAAGCAGTTGGATTCTTTGCCTGTGCTCTGCTGCTGCAGAATTGATGGGCAAACAATTGTTGGACCTCCTAATCTTCTTGGCCTTTTCCAACCTTAACAATTCTAGGGTTGTAAATGCTGAGGAAAATGGATACCTAATGTGATATGGACGAAGGAGATCTTGGCCACCCTGCTGACCCCTGCCACTGACCCTACAAAGGTTTGAAGATGGTGGCCTGCTCTATCCACTGTTGGAAATACAAGAATCATTGCCAGGGAACACCATTTTCCTCATTCCCCTTCTTCTCCCTGTTCTGTCTGGCAGGAAACCCTACTGCTGGCAGTCCCTGCATCTTACCTACTGGCCTTTGCCAGTTCCAAAAGTAACAAACACTCTCCCTTCTGTGAAAGACTTCTTTGATTGGAAGATATTAGTCAAAAATCTGCCGACTCCTATTATATACACTACACTAGTCAGGGGTTAAATATGTCCAAAAGAAGATTGGAAAGAAAAATTGAAGAAACTACCTAATTCTGTATTATTTTTAAGCAAAAAAATAATTCTAGGCATTAAATGTGCCCTACTAAGTGTTTTCCAGAATAAGACGATGGCAGCCTGAACAAAGACCTTCAACAACTTGGCTGGGCAGGTTAAGTTTTGCCATCCCCAATCTCTTTCAGGTAACTTGAGGTTTATCAGGCTCTATTTTGTGTTTGTTAGGCTTTCTTTGTAAATGTGGCTTCCGAAGTCATTCACTATTCCACATCCATATCAAAATGATTTGGATAATTAGAATTTTAAGGATCTTCTATTTGTGCAGGCAGTATTTGGCATGAGTAAAACCTGACCTTTCTTCCCATTTCTCATTCTTTTTTGGTATACATATCTAACATGACTATTTTTCTTTTTACAGTTTAAATAATAATACTTTGAAAAATAAAATAATATTACAAATAATATGTTTTTTCAAAATTTCTCCTGAGACACCATGACATTCCAGAAATGGTTTAACCTCATGAAGAGTGTTGGCTGCTACTCAGTATTCTGCTCCACTTTGCTATCACAAGCAGAAACGCGTGATTTCTCTTCCTTGAAACCACTCTAATTCTCCTTGCTTGTTATAAGGTCTCCTTCCTTCAGAAAATTAATCTTTGTTTTAGTTGCGAAGGAAAATTTCTCCTTCCTAGATTATACTGAAAAAATTTTAGTGGTTTCTAGAGAATTTAAGGCTCTGTCACTACACTTTAACTTGAATTCCAGCAATTCTAAGAGCTTTCATTCTTCTTTTTTTTTTTTTTAAGGCTACAATGCCTTTTCTTGTTCTTTGTGCCCCTTTATTTTTTTTTACTTGTTTAATTGAAATCTTAAAAACATGCTTTAAAAATCAGTGGAAGAACCTTTTATTTATTTACTTTTACCTTCAATAGCACATACCTTCAGTCTATTATGGGTCTTATTTCCTCTGCTCTTCCAGACTGCTGAGCTCCCTCAGCCTTAATCATCTTGTTCCATCTGATTTATTTCCGACATACCTGAATTTCCTAAACAGTCTGCACAGCCTTCTCTTAATTAAGAGCTTCTGCACCAAGCAGTCCCATAACTTATTATTCCATGTACTTCAGAACTTTTAGTCCTGCCTTTGTGTGACATCTGAGCCAGGACTCTGCTGTCCAGCTTTAGAATTGGGACAAGGATACTGTTGGGGTTGCATTAAGATGAGTGATATTCTGAAAACTCCAGCTGAAGCTGGGACCTGTTTTAGGTGTCATTTACTGTCTCTGAGAAGACGTCTTCTGTGAAAAGTTAAGCAAAAAAATCAGATTAGGGAACAGTGGTAAATAGAGGTGATGTGATCAGGCTTTGGTTTTGTCTCTGCAAGGAAGATGATGCTGTTCTCCAGGGTCCTAATTTTGTACCTACCTTTTGATCACACTTCCTCCTGATAATGTATTTTGCTAGCAATCAGTATTAATTATTATGTCATAAAATGAATGACCCAAACCAAACAGATCAAATGCAGCCTGGTGTCAGAAAATAAACAAAAAAGCCATGGCAGCACAACTGAAAAACTAGTGAGCTGCTCTTCAGAAGTCTTTTTGAAACTGATATTGTCATGCTGTACTCACTCAGTAACTTAAACAATCCTCTTTTGCCAAATGTCATTTTGGCAGAAAAACTTAAAGTACAAGTTAATAAATCTAGCACCATCCAATAGCCTTTAGAAGCATATTTGCTTCCAGTCATGTCTTCTCCTTATGTCACTCTCCCTCAGTTTACATTCCTGGCTTTTATTTGTTCCACGTAATAAATAGTAGGGTTAAGCAGTAGCATGTTGGTAGTCAGAACCTGCTGTGGCATCAGTAGGATGTGAGACGCCAACTCCAAGGTCTGTTGGATGGAGAATGACCTTCTTGGTTGCTGGAAACCCATTAAAGTCTGTGCAGTGTGATTCCTCTTTGGTGTGGATCTGGTGGCTAAGGGAGGACCCTGCAGTGCAAAAATAAAACTGTACACTGATCTCTCCTCTGTCCTTCAGCATGCTTATCACTGTAGTGGTTTCCCATCTGTGAAGATGTAGGTGTATCATTTACTTGTGTCACATTTGATACATCCAAATTTGTCAAACACGAGCTGCTGCATTTGGGGTCATCCAAGGACTTGAGCGTGTGACTGAGCGTGCAACAAATCAAGCAGCATGGAGACAGCAGCAGTCCATTCTAGGTTCTGAACGAGGGCAAGACCAACGTGTTTTATGAATGTTTTCTATTCATAAACCTGCTGATCTTCACAACAGTTAAAAAACCAGCTGAGACACCAAGAGGTACTGCTAATCTTTGTGAAGTACATAAGAACAACTGAATTAGCTGTTTCCCCTAATCATAACTACTACAACAAAAATCAACTTCAACGCTGTTTTTGGACTCTACAGGTGTTTGGCCTATGTTTGTGATAATGTCAATGAAAATACTTGTGAGGCCTGTCAGCAATAAACTATGACAAGGACTGTGTTTATTGGGGTAATAGCCAGTTATAAAAGCAGGAATGCAGGTGGATGTCTAGAAACATCTAGGTCTGACAGAGAGGGGAAGCTGAGGAGAAAGCATCCACGTGGCTCACCCTGAGTGTCATTTTAACACCAGCATTATTGAAGAGCACCAAGCTGAACAGAACTGCTCCCATCTCCATTCTGGGTGACTGTAATTGTTTTTTACGCTCTTCAATTTCATAGTTATTTGAAACAAATTATCTCGAGATCACCAGGTCTTCTTTTCACAATCTTAATTCTTCTTGAATCTTTGTGAAGTCACAGAAAACAAAAGGAGTATGTTCTATTCTACTTCTTAACCAGAAAAAAATCAATTCAAACCAAAGGAAAATGAACACTTTTTTTACCTTCATAGCTACTGCCCTCTTTCTCAGTGAGACACCTTTGCTGTTCCAGTCTGTTGGGTTTGTTGTATTTAGTTTTTTCCTTAGAATCATTCATTATCACAGGTAACCTCAGATTTACTCTTAATGATCTCAAAACAAGCTGTCAGAATACCCGGGGAAAATGAATGCTCTGAAATTACAGTGCAGCTGGTGAAATTGTTGATGGTAGTGTCTTTACTATTTGGGTTTTTGGTTTGTTTGGTTTTGGTTTGTTTGGTTTTTTTTTTTTTGCAGGGATGGGTGTTAGATAAAGCAAACTACTCTCACAAATCTTATTTTATCTATCTGTCATTTGAGTTAAAGTAATAAAAATGAAATTACGATAGTGTTTAGTGGTGGTGAACCAATCTTTTGGCTGATGTGAGTAGTCATAGATTCTGACTTCTCTACAGCTGTCCCCTTCTAAACCAACCAATGCACACAACAAAGCCAAAAAGTGGGGTAGACACTTGGTAGCTCACTTTTTTTTGTGCTCACTTTAAACCTCTTGTCCTACCTTTGACCTCAGTTAAAACACTTAGGAAGAAAGAAATTCATCACCACCACATCAAAACTTCTGGCTCTGTAATTCACCCTAGCAATATTTATTTTCCTATGCTACTCATCTTTATAAATCAGGCTTACTCTGATTTTTTTTTTCTATTCCTAGTCTAGAAGCAAACACTTATTTCCCAGACCTATGACAGTTGATTTTCCTTTTCTGGGGGAAATAGAGACATTGCTAAACTTGATTATGACACAATAGCTGAAGCTACAAAAATGACAATTTCTGATAATGACTTCTTCATTATCTTGTCTGCTGCAGTATGAATACAAGATCCATAGCTTCTGTTGCAATAAGAGAGGTGTTTGTTGATAGGCAAAGAAAAGAATATTCTTAGCCTGGAAATAATATAATCTATTGCAATTCAACAAAACTACACTGACAACAGACAGATAATCAATGCTTTGTCTATGATTTGCAAAACAGAGCAGTTGTATAAAAATAAGAACTACATTTATTCATTTGCTTTTGTTTTTTACATGTTCCTTCAATATTTGGAGTCACATACTTCAAAGAAAAAAAAAAGTAAATTGGAAAGCTGTAAGCTTGCCAACAACTTCCTAGACCTCAACTTTCAAATCATCTCCTTGCAACCAGGTGACAAATAATTTATTGTTTTACTGGATTATGCAGATGTTGAAAATAACATGAGGTTTTCTTGGTTCCACTGAGTCCTGCTAGGCTGCTTGGGCTCGCCTCCACAGTACAGGGACTTGGCTTTCTTGGATTCTTTGATGTTCATATGCTCTGTTGGGCTTCCTGGGATTTGCTCCTTCCTGATTAGAAAAAAAAATAAGTACTTTCCCAAGCCCATCAATTCCTGGCACTTCTCTGAGCCATGAGTCACAGGAGGCTAATTGAATCAGTGGTGCTCAATTCCCTCCATCCCGAGACCTGCCCCCAGCAGCCAGCACTGACTTCAGGGAATTGCATCTGGGAGCTGCTGATAATCTGGATATGTATGGGGGAGGGGGGTGTAAAAGGATTCTGTGTAAGAAGGAGTGAAATGGTAACAGTTAAGTGGCACCTGAGTAAGTATGGATTTACCACCAGGTTTATGAGGGCTGCTCTTTGGGATTTTTTTCAGACTAACACAGATTTCACACCTCCCTGTTTATTCTTTGCTGTCTCTGCCTGAGCTTGCTGTGCTTCCTGTGCCTTGCCCTGTCATCCCTTGTTTCAAACCAGAGAGGCAGGTTCAACCATGCCCTAGTGCAGAGTGTCCAGCCAGAGCATCCTCAGAGGGGCCACCAGGAAGCATGGCCAGAGGAGTCAGCTTGGAGATGCTCAAGGCTGTGAAAGCAGGCTAGGTAATACTCCTGAAAAATGAGTCATCAGTATCTTTCTATGCAAGCCACTTTTCCCAGCTCCTGCTACACTTCTCAAAAGAGAATGAAAAATGCCTGAGCCACACAAGAGCCTGGGAGATGGAGATGAGGCCACAAGTTTCCACCTGCCAGGCAGCACTGCAGCCAACAGGACAGGCGGTCATGTTCCTTCTTGCACACTCCCATTTGAGGTAGGGAAGCACAGACAGATTTTGCAACACCTTTGATTACCATTTCCAAAGTTTTTGGAGGAGCCAAAACAAACAAATGATATAAAAGAAAGAGAGAAATTGGATCTTCTTGTTTAGCATGAAGTTCCACTGCAGTCGTGCGTCTGGGAGGGAAACAAGATCTTCATGAGGGTTTTGCCGGGACGTGTCCCTTCAGCACATCTCCTCTTTCTCCTGGAAAGAGGGATTGCAGCCACTCAGTTCTCAGGTAGAGCCACGGTTTTTTAATACTGAAATGGCCTAGAGGACAAAAACATGCCAGCTGTGACTATCTTAAAGAAAAGCCCTATTGATTTACATTTAAATGCAGCTGTCACTCCCGGTTACAGCCAGCAAAGCAAAGGCATAGGGCACAGGACTAAAACACTGCAGGGCTCTTGGAGTTTCATGAGCTCTCAAATCACCTCACACTGCTGCAATCAGAACAGCACAAATGGCAGGGAGAAAATGGGATGCAGTGAATGCCAACATGCGGGAGCAAACACACAGCCCTGTCCCTCATACGCTGTGAGTGAGGGGCACGAGCAAAGCCCACCCAGCTCTGGGGCTGGGCTTGGGGGCTTCATTTGCCTGCACAGGGCTGCGGAGCAGAGAGGGAGAAATTGGGCGGGACAGGAGGAGCTGCAGCTGCTCTCCTGGCTGCCTCTCCTCGTGTCCTGTGTCAGCACTTGCACACATAAAGCACTATTGTTTGCAGCCCAAAAATTGTCAGGGGAGCACTGGAGAGTATCGCTGCCTTACAGCATCGGAACCCCGTGTGTCCTGTCTCACACCCACACAAGAACAGATGCGAACAGTCAACCCCAGTGTCCTGCTGAGAGAGGTTTCAAAAAGAGCCACTGATTCCAGACCATCCCTTAGGAAGCTCCTGGGGATTGCTCAGGATCTTGGAGGGTGGGAAGCGATGGACATCCCTGTTGGGGGTGAGTTTAGGTACTCCAGCTGGCACAGCCCAGCTCAGCAGCAATCATGAAGGAAACCTGTGTTAATAGTTGAATGAATATCTGGTAGTAAACTAGGTTAATTAATTACCTTTTTGCTCCTCACTTGGGATGGAATACATGATTTTCACATGTGATTCTAGGGGTTTCCGAGCCCTCTGAAACACTTGTGAGTATAGAGTGACATGTACTAACGATACAAGGGAATACTTCTCCATGCTAGTTTTTAATTCTGTCTATAACAAACACGTCTTTCTTTAGTATTTCTTTCAACTCCACTTTTGAAGTTGATTTATATCTGCCTCCTGTTTTGCTCTAGTTTCAATCTTCTGGCGGCACTCCTTGACAAGCCAGCCTAATGCCCACATGAGCCCCATTAAGCCACATGCTTCTGTATATGCAGCAGTACATGTTTTTTCTGGGCTGAGCTTTGTTTGCCAAATCTGGGCCTGTATTCACAGATAATAACTTCCTTTTTGTCTCCTTCTCCTTCTGTGTGCTTATTTTTCCACACACGGCCTTTTCAAAATGTAATGTAACCCTCATACATCATTTTTATCAGCCTTATAAACCCAGCACAGTACAGCATATGTTGTATGTAAATTCATGCACCTAAAGGCAATGAGGAAAAAATATTTTAGTCCTCTGTCAGGAATAGAGGATACCTCAATGTTATTCAGAGTCGAGTTTTTTTCTATCTGAAACTATTAGCTACAACAGTCTTATATTAAGAATAAAAAAGTAGAAGTACCTTCTTTTCAAGATGTCACAATTCATTTTTTCAAGTGCTTTCAGGTGATTCTGACATTCTCTTTCAAAGTAATTTTTCACTTTTAAATGTATTTTTATGCTCTACCTAAATGGATTTATACAACAAAGTTCTTTAAATCAATGTATAAAAAAATGGACCGACTAAATAAAATTTCACAATTTTATTTCACAAAATACCTGGAGGCTTTAGCCTATTTTTCTCAGTGGTAATGAAAAAATATTCTGGAAAAATGCAAAAATATACTTTCGGCGTAGTATTCAACATGGTCATGTTTGTGGAGTGGCATCTGTGTGCTAGATACAGAATGGTTAACAATGAGGTCTTGGAGAATTGACCTTGGCCACAAAACCACAGAATGGTTTGGTTTGGAAGGCACCTTAATGATCACCTAGTTCCAACCCCAAAGAACTCAGCTCTGCCACGGTAGCCAACCGTTTAAAGCTGTAAAGTTGTCTTTCAAGAAGAGAGTTGATTGGGTTAGGGGCGCCCTGAGAATGATGGTGAAGTTTTACCAAGTGTAAAATACTTCCTCAGTGGGCGGTGAGAAAGCCCTCACCAGTCCCCAGCACCGCTGGAGAGCAAACCCTAGGCTGTCACTGGCGGGTCCTCCTGCATTGCACAGAGGGAAATTCAGGTCTCAGTGTTACAAAATCACATGGGGCTATGAGGTTTCAGTTTGTTACGTTATATCCCTGTCTATTGATACTCCCTGATAGCATCTGGGATTTCTGAGCACTACAGGGACTTTTTGTAAATGAAGTCGCCTCAACGATGTTTGTCCTAGACTGAATACGCTGGGGCAGACAACTGATAAGGGACCTACAAGCTTGACATCAATACACAGTTGTCCTGTCATAACAATGCAACCTCAGCCTCTAGGTTACAGCTTCTCAGAAATAAGGAATGCTCATTTAGGGGACAGATAATTGGGAGCTGTTTCCTCGAAAGGAAAGCCACTCCAGGCAGCTGCAGTGAGGAGGGCAGACCTTCACAACGGTGGCATTGTTTAGAAGTCATTGACATCCGCAAACAAAAATCTATTTAACTCACTGTTACAGTCCAAGAAAAAAAATATCAGGAATCTGTTATCCTTCTGCTCCAAATGGAGTCAACAGATTCAGCAAAGGTACCTACACCTGTAGACAGAACAGGGTTATGATTCTGATGGTGTTAATATGAGTGCCAGAGGTTTCCTTTGAAGTATCTCCCCTTCTCTGGTAGATGTGTGACTAGGCTATCCTGGCAAATATTAGAACTCATGTGGGAGCAGTAGGGATATTTTTCAGCAAAGACTGTAATGCAGAATAGTGTGATGACTTTTTGCTTTAAAAATAGAGCACAAAATAGAGCCATTTTTTCAAAAAAAGGTCTACCTAGTTAGACCTTTAAAAGTGTTTGCCATACAGACAAGTACCTCCAATATACAGACACAAAGATAGGCAGTCTTTACCCTACAGCTCTTTATTTTAAATCTTAAAAGTAGAGTCTGAAAGACCTGCAAGATAAAAAAAAAAAATCTCAGATCTTTCAGTTTTATCAATAATTATTCTTTCAAGTTCTACAAGGGAGATCGACCCATGTTCTTTGGGCCATATCCTGCACTTACCTAATGTCCAGTGTAATTCCTCTTCTTTGGCTTTCATACCACCCAGTATTTTAGATCCTTCATTATGTGGAAGGTTCTTCAATAACATTACTTATGTTGAATGCCATTCATGACTGAATGGAGCAAGACAGGCCTTGTACCACTGAATTCCTTTTCTTCACCATCCTTCCTGCTTGGTAGAGCAAACTTCTTGCCTGATTTCTCATCTCACATCTATGAAATTCCCACTGAAGCCAAAATTCCCTCTTGATAGCCACCTCAGCAGCTCCCAGTAGCTTGACATTTGGCAATTCTTTCCTTTTCTGTTCCCGAGGGATTTTTTCAGCAGCTGTTTCTGAAATGAGAAACAACAAAAACAGAAAGGAAATCCTTTAATCGCATTCTTTACTTTTAATCCAATCCCTGGGATGCAGAATACATTATTTAAAGAAGTTTGTATCTGAGATGGAACATTTCGATCTCAGATTGGTGACTGTCCGTGCTTGTGCTGACCAGAGTGGACATTTTCCTTTGCAGTGACAGAGCATACACCATGTCTCTGTCTTACAGAGTCAGAACAGCCAAACTACAGTCAGGGACAGCCAGATCTATGCCTGGAAAAAGCATATTTTTTGGATTCTTTCAGCTTCCATTCTATTTATTATGGAGTTTTATGGACTGCCGCAGACAAACTCTGCTGCTTTTTATGAAAATTTAGCTTTTATCTTCTTTTATTCGTTCTTGGGGTGTGGTAATGGGTACAAAATGGAAGGATTGCTATGATGGTAATGCCATACTGGGAAGCTCTCACAGCATAGGTTTCTGAGACACTCTGGATGTTAAAGCAGCCCCTGTCTCCTGCTCTTTCAATCCTGACAGAATTATAACATGCACCTCAGCCGACCATACATTATTGAAGAGTTCTCTGGGTAAACACAGACTACTGCAGTCTCTGGCTGTACAAGAGACATTACCCAGCTGAAACGGCTGTGACAGCAGCGAAAACCTTTCATTTCCATTTCCAGCTTCCTGCCTGAATCCAAAGAAATGCCTTCACTGTCGCTGCTGTGGACACAGCGAATGCACCATGAAGACTGGTAAGAGGTTTTTGGCAGGTTCAGAGTTTCCCAAATGGCCCCAAGTTCTGCCAGGGGAGGTTTAGATTAGATATTCAGAACAATTTCTTCACTGAAAGGGTGGTCAGGCATGGGAACAGGCTGCCAAGTGGTGAAATCACCATCCCTGGAATTATTCAAAAGATGCATAGATGTGGCACTTGGGGACATGATTTAGGGATCATGTCCCCAAGGGATCACAGTGGTGCTGGACTGATGGTTGAACTCAAAGATCTTACAGGTCTTTTCCAACCTTAGTGGTTCTATGATTCTGTGATCTTTAATGATGGCTTTTGTCTGTTTTCACTGACCATACATAAATTTTGACGGTATATCACTCTTGGACTCTTAAAAGAGAACAACGAATTTCTTAAATCACCTTTTAGACAGAATAAACGAGGTGAGGATGTGGAGCACAGGCTCTTCTACAGTACCTGTGACTGTCAGGTGGAGAAGATAGAAGAAGCCCAGTCTTCAGCCTCAAAACTTGGCTCAGTGATTGAACATCATCACTGCACTGTGTTTGGCTTTTGAACAAGCAAGTCAAAGCTTTGGCACTGGAGAAATCAATGTATGTGAGTGCCAGCCACAGAACAAAACCAGCACACCTGAATCTGTGAAGAAAGAGGGGCATGTAGATATAGCTGGCTATCCAGAGGGAACTAGGAGGAAAAATGAGTAGGAGTACAAATACAAATAACTCTGCAAGACTGATAAAACTGTCTTAATTTTGTCATCATCTCTCACTAACTCATCATGGACAGTGTGAAAACCATTACAGGATTAACATCACAGGTTTCAGATGATATGGACAGCTCAAAGAATCAGGGCAACTCTGGTTACAAATGTATGATCCCATCCAAAGATAATTCTGTCTTGGAGTACACTGCTCACAGGGTGGAGCAAGACACACTCCAGGCTACCTCTCTTGTCCACGTATGACACATGAATTAAGATACTGCTAGTTTTGTCCAGTATTTGCATCAAATAGGGCAAAGCATGCTTCTTGCTTATTAATTAGCATGAAAATTTAATACTAACTGGTTTATTGGCTTACAACTATATTTTGACCATTATATGATCCTGCTGGACATACTCATAAGGTGAAATCCTGGAAATTTTTCCAATGATTCAAATCAAGCCAAGATTGAATCCAGTAGAAGCGAGATTAATATTTTATCTTAGGCATCTTTCAATATTTGGAAACTTTTGCCTGTAGTATTTCACATATGAATATACACAACATTTTGTGGTTAGCTCTTGGCTTGATTAATCTTATCTATATATTTTTTTTAATTTATAAAAACTGGACATATGGAAATGCTTGGAAATAATTGAATTTGCATAAGATCAGTGTTCCAGATCTTCTTCACATAAGAAATTATAGTAAATATGCCAGTGAAATTCATGCTCAAATAATCTCTGACATTCTACTACATTTTAACAATGCAATGCTCCCATTCCTCTCTGCTCACAGTGCACACATTGATTTTGTGTTATCCTTACCACCTCTATTACCAAATATAATTTGTGCTCCAGGTTCTGATACCAGATGCTATTAGCTTGGAAAGCACTTGATATTCCTAAGTGTAACAGCCAATTCTATAAAATGTTTCACAGGTTCCCATGTTCCCATCCAGCATTGACAACATTTTACTAATTAGGAAAATCAAATTTACCCAAGGAAGGAGAAAAGGTAGTCAATATTAACAATCGTAAGATCTTTCTCTCATCATCTGAATCATGCATTTTTGTAATAAGAATCAAAAAAATTATGTTCTTTAGAGGATAGAAAGAAAATCAGTTTTGCCAGGTATCCATTGAAAAAGGATAGAGAGTCGTTGTGCAGGATATGATGAACAAAGTATTTGTTGTCTGAAGTGGACATACATCGACACAAGATATCAGACACGATTTTAGCCTTTAAGAGGAATGATGAGAAAGCTCTGCTCTAAAAAATCGAGTGACATGGACCTAGCAGTGAATACAACAAGGGTTTTCATTTCTGTGATGCAGCATTCCGAATAACAGAATCCAAGATGAAATTTGGCTCAACGGGATTAACCTTAAATGGGAAAGCAATTTATACAGCATTTGTTCTGTAGCATGAACTGATTTTGCAGTCAATGTTGATAACAGAGCAAGGGTCTGAGCTGTTTTTACCTTGAGGCTTCTTTGTTCGGGAACAAAGGGATGCAGGACGAGGCAGGCAGCAGGGGGTCCCAGCGGTGCCTCCTGTGAGAGCAGAGCAAGGTAAGCCTCGGCAGCCTTCCCAAAAATACAGTCACCTGCTTCAGTCCACCCCATGTACAGAAATCCATCTCAGCAATCATCACAGAGCAAAACACCAGTTCAGTTTGCAGTATATCATGTTTATGCCATGAATTTATTTTGGGACGAAGAAATGCACATGGACTAAGGCAGTAATTCCTAGTGAAAAAGGAGTCAGTTTGCTCTACAGCAAAGTATAATAATCCAAAGATAATGGGAAGACCTTAATCAAGGACTGTAGCTATTGTTCTAGTAATCAGTTGTGAATTACTATTTTGCTACATTTAGTCAGCATATCCTCCAGCATATCCCATTGGACAGTGGTCAGAAAGCTGGTGTGCATGGATTTTGCTAGCTGCAGAATTTAATTGTGCCTTATGGGGATCCCCTTCTGTCAATGATTTGTTGGATATTGATCCATATAACAAGAGGACCTTTTTATTTTTTTTTTAGTAATTGATCCATAAACAGACATTTGAGAGAAAACAGACTAAGAAAGGAGAGATTTCATCTTTCAAAATTCTGCTACTAAAAAGCCTGTTAATAATCTTTTGATATCTTGTACCACGTCCTTTGCTGATGGAGAAAATGGATTACGGAGCCGGGGAGCGAACTGGTGTCAGTCATCATTTAGGGGTTTTTATTATTATTTTATAAGACATTGCATTATTTTTGTGGGGCACAACAGGTGCAGGGAAGATTATTCAGCCGAGGGCAGAAAGAGCTAATCATAGGGCTGCTGTTTAGACAGTACCACCTTGATTATCCAAGTGTCATGGGGACACTGAATATGTTTGCATAATTAAGGCCTTGGCTAATGGTAGTGCTTTTAAATGTAATTAATAGCTTTCTGGGGATACAATTATTTTGAAAAACAAGGAGATTGTGGTAATTGAGGTTCAGATAACTGTGGTAGAACTAACAAGAGCTAGCATACAATGAATGAATAATTATGTGAAATATTAATTAATGAAGATATATGAAGTGACTTTCCAGTCACAATATGTATTAAATTTAAAGGAAAATGACATTTACAAAATTTTGAAAATTAAATTAAAAAAATGTGTTATATTAGATATGACAAATTTATGGAATTATTTCCTTAAGAGTTTTCTTCTTTCTCATTTGAGAGGTGGTCATTCTCACCTTGTTCAAGGTTCCTTCCTATACGTGTAACAGAAATAAGATACTTCCTTACAATTTGATTTTTTTTAAATGATCGGAGCCATAGAATGGTTTGGGTTGGAGGGGACCTTAAAGACTATCTAGTTCCAAACCTCTGCCATGGGCAGGGACACCTTCCCCTAGATCAGGCTGGTCAAAGCCCCATCCAACCTGTCCTTGAACACTTCCAGGGATGGGGCATCCACAAGTTCTCTTAAGAATGATACGCAAATATCATGCAAATATGCATTGTACAGTCCCCTCTTGGAGAAGGGACACTACACCTACCCCAAAGGCAAAGCCTCACAGCGTTGTTTCTGGCTTCCCCAGGCTCAGGACAGCTCCAGGGCTGGGGGTCAGGGGCAGCCCCCGGGGTTGGGGTTGGGCAGGGCTGGCAGGATGGGGGGGACACAGAAAGTTGTTTTTGTGTGTGTCCAGCACCCTTTGGAAATATAGTCCGTTCTTTTCATATGCTCACAGACAGCAAAAGGGGATGCACATAGATGCTCCAAGAAAATACTAAGGGTATGAGTTTTCAAAAAATCTTTAACTTTTTTTCTTCCCCCCTTTTAAAAAATAACAGAGAGCTACTGTGCCCTGCTGAGACCAACATCTGTGCAGACAATTAAACCCTTTTAGACTCTGAGCAGGAGGGAAACTCAGAGGAACTGGCCCTTTTCTACTACATCCTCTGAAAGATTACAGATAAAGAAAAGATTTTGCAAACAGCTCGGTATATACATAATTACAAAGAGGTCCTTCTGATTTGTTTTTAAATAAATTTGGTTAACAATGAAGTTTTATTTTCTGAAAAATACTGATATTGGCACTTGGATCTGAAATGCAGCATTAACATCTTTGTTGTGGACCCCTTTTGGTAGGAAGCCAGATCTAAGACAACAGAATAAGCAGCTGAATAAGTCCTTGGGTTTTATTCTTCAAATTTCACAAAACTTGATTAACCATGATATAATCCCAAAAGCTCAATATACAGCATTACGGTTTTCTTTTTTTTTTCTGTCATTTAGCTAGAGTTGAGCAAGTGATGCAGAGTATTCTTGCAATTTATTTTCTCTAATCAAAATTTTTTACCTGGGATTGTAATTAAGAAAAGGATTTCAAAGAAGGAGGGATATCACTATGGTATGAGTGGTTTAAATATGGAGTGAGTTCAGTCTCTGTTCTGAAGGTCTTAAAATCTCTGTGAACAAGGTAAATAGTGAGGGAGGAAACAGAAAGGAAGATGAATTAAAAAGATGCAATTGCACACACCTTTTTAATAGCACTTTCTGATGAAAAAAAATGCTTCTGTTGAAATTATTCTGACTTAGGGCTGTGTATTAACAGCTCTTAGCACTAACTGCTGTATGGGCTTTCAACTGCACACATCATTCCACAGAAACAGAAGTCCATACATCTGTCAAATTACATTTTGTTCTGGGAAATGCCCACCAACAATTTCAGGTTATCTGTGGTTCTCCTTCCCAGCATCCATCCCAGTCATCTGTGCCCTCCCTCGTGCTACAGGTAGGAATACCAAAGAAAAGGTGGGTACTCTTCACCCAGGGATTTGGCAGTGCTTTGGATCACTGTGATATGTAGAGGCAAAACTAAGGAAAAGTATGCTGTGGGAAATATGTACTACCTTCAATTTGAGATGATAGCATGCAACACTTCCTCTCAGAGAGAAAACCTGACCTGCCAAGATTTAACCGCTTGGTACATACTTCAAGAAAAAAAAAAAAAAGCCCTGTATTAATGGCACAATATCAGGAAATGAGTTTTACACCGTTTCTAAACTGTCAAACCCAGTACAATTCTCTGCATACAACTTCAGGTTTGTAACAGCCCGAGAATCTCCGTGGGCACGGATTGCACGCAAGAACAGTTTGCCTCCTGTGCTCCAAGCAGTGACTTGCCAAACTGATTTACCCTGCAAGGCCCTAAACATAAACACAGCAGCTCACTCTAACACCAACCAAGCACAATTACTCCTGCAGACTGCAATGGAAAATGGAAAATGACAGACATTAGGACAAGCCATGTTAATTTTTGTGAATTTTAAGAAAACATGACCTACAGCAGGAACAGTTCAATGGTGAGAAATTCCACAGCAATGAAGGGAAGGGAACTATCTCACTGCTGTGGCACTGCATCTGGCTCTCTGCCCCAGCAGCCTTCCATCCCTCTTCCCAACACCGATATTTCCATGCTACAGGAATCTGGGGGCAGAAGCTCAGCAAGAGCTGAGCTGAGGAAGAGGAGGGGCAGACACTGATCTCTTTTCTGTGGTGACCAGTTACAGGATGCAACGGAATGGTATGAAGTTGTGTCAAGGGAGGTTTAGGTTGGATATTAGAAAAAGGTTCTTCCTCCAGAGGGTGGTCAGGCAGTGAACAGGCTCCCCAGGGCAGTGGGCACAGCATCAAGGCTGACAGAGCTCAAGGAGCATTTGGTTGATACTCTCAGTCAGGCACAGGATGTGACTCTTGGAGATGGTCCTGTGCAGGGCCAGGAGTTGGACTCGATGATCCTTTTGCATCCCTTCCAACTCAGCACGTTCTGTGGTTCTGTGTTCCTTGGTCAGGGCCTGTGTCAAGCCACAGCAAGGCCACCAGGTCCACAGCACACTGGTCTCTTCCTTGGCAAGGGCAAGGAAACTGTGCTAAACCAAAAGCTTCTCTGCCTTCACAGGTCTTTCTGCATACCTTCCATGCTTTGCCTCCTATTTTAAGGTCATTGCTCTGTCAGGGAAATTATAAAGTATATTTGAAGGTAGAGGACAAGACAATTACTGTTTGGGTGCATCCCCCACCTACACTGTACTGTCATCTGAGCAGTGTTTGTGCTGGGGTACAAACCCTGCTGCCTGCAAACCTGAGCTGGGCTGGCAGGGGCACCCGTGGGAGAACAGAAGTCCAGATAGGAAGGTTTGTTTATAAACACACAGACAAACATGCCTTTCTGAAAGCATGATTATGCTTCATATTTAAACATATACCTCCAGTCCAGTCCGGACCACAATAACACTATGATATAAACTGTGATGGTTTCAGGAGGCACCAAAACTGGAACAATGAAAATGTTTATTTCAGTGTGAAAATATGAGCTTTCCTAATATTTAGTATGTCTTTAAATATTTGTTCGAAAATGTGGCTCAGATTATAAAGACAAGTATTTTTAGAGCAAATAATCATTTAGTTAAGGTTGCACACTGGGTTACTTCATAACAAGATTTATTGAACAGGTAATTATGAGTGTTTGCCTAATAAATGCTCACAAGATGAAAGAACACTCCTGCCAAAGCAGAAATACTCAATTTTAGAAACCTGCAGCGCCTCCCCATGGCTAAGCACATGCTGTTCCTGCTCTGGGAGCAGACTCGGCTGGCTAAGGGACCCTCTACTTTCAGTGCATTGTGTGAAGGAATGAGGTATGTTAGTTTGTTTAGTTATGTTTGTTTTCATGTGTTGTGCCTCTTTCCTACCGTGCCCTGGAATGGTGACTAATGAATAGCTTTCAGCTTTTCATTAGGGTCACAATAACAGAAACATCGACAGAAACATTTTAAGTGTGTGTGTGTGGCCATTCTCATTACCTCAAAATTAAATGGAAGTAGACAATTGTGAAACAGAGGATGGGTCAAATGGAATGGATAGTGATTCCTCAAGAAAGTGAAGCAACTTAGCCTCAAATGCAGGTTGACTACAAAAAAAAAACCCACCCTTGCTAAGATAGGAGATCCTGTACTACCACCTAGTCAAGACAGCCTTTATTCTGAAATAATGCACCATGTATACTGCAGTCTGTAAATTACGTATTCCCTAAGGAAAATCATGGCAGAAATTTTAGTCATTCCCACTCAAAGATCATTTCAAATATTGAAGTGGTGTAAAAGAAATACTTGCAGGGTTCATTTTCCTTTTTCTCATGTTCTGTTCCTATTGCCGTTTCATTCCCTGACAGACACACACACATACATATATCTGTGTGAAATTATGCATACCAGAGAGGTTTATTATTAAAGTTTCTAACAACCTGAAACCTGGGACATCAAAGAGCCTTGGAGGGACTTTGCTCTCTATTCAGGGGAGGTTTCAACTCTTGCTGCATTTGATCCAAGGTGCTCCAGCTCTCCGACATCTTCGTCATGAACATTTTGAACACATTTCAAGAGAAAGGTCTTATTTTGCCCAACCCCAGGTTAACCTGTCATCTTGGTCTTATCAAATTCCTCTTATGCCTTAAGGGACAGCTCTGTATAGAAAGGCCAGAGAAATATTAGGCTAATCAGAATTTACTTATTTCTTCTCAGATGTCTGTTCCCAAGACCAGCTGTTGGCATTTAATGTGTTGTGAGGTGTGTGCTGCAACCAGGATGGGGGTTGCAGGAGAAAGTGGTTCTTAATCTTTGCTCAGGACTTTTCTCAGGGCTCAGCCACTCCTTTCCTTAAGGAAACATTTCTTTCCTTTTTCATGAAGCCAGTCTTGAAAATGTGAGTGCAAAGGGTGTTATGTGGCTCTTCCTCAGGAAGTCCACTATTGTTTCAGGTATGCAAACTGCCTAGTTATCCCCAGTGGACATCATCCCACTACAACAGACCTATTGCAAAGGTCAAAGCTCCTGAAATCCTGCATCGGTTTTCCTTGAAAGAGGTGTTTGCAGCCCTGCAGGGAGAGTAGGGAGCTGGCACACGAAGGGCCGTGGCACTGCCACAGCATCACCAGCGACTCCCTCCCAGGTCCCCATTTATGTCCCTTCCATGGGCAGTCAAAATTATGGGATGCCACAGAATTCCATCTGCCTCTCTGGCGATAGTAATCATTCCTCATTTATTTTCACCTGATGTGAGTTCCAGCTTCCACTGACAACTCCCATTCAGCACTTAGTTTGCTATATTTCATCTTAGAGTAATGAAAGTAGTTTTCAGGATGACATTAAGTAGTGATATAAAGTGACTATGCCCTACCCTTAGGGTCCCTTCAAAATATGTTAGAATTTTAATATTACTGGCAATTTCTGTAAAAGTAAAGTTCTACCTTAGTTACTTCACCAGTGAAAAATTAAATGTTTAATTAACATAAAACATGATGTATTTCACCTTCTGCACAGACAAAAAGCTCTAAGGTTTTTCCTTTGAGTATCAAAAAGTCTTCCTAGTAAATCACCAAATGAAACTAACAGTAGAGTCATAATAGTCTTGTTCTGTGCTATTCCAAGACTGATTTAATTCTGAGAGCTTTATTTCTTTATCAAGTGTGAAATATAATAATTTGCTTTAAGGAGATGTAGGATAAGGTTATGGACCACTTACAACTCCCACTGCTCAGTACAGTATTGCTTCACAGTTTTTCTTAATATTTTTCTAAAAAACTTGAGGAAGGTGATTGCTTTTATTTTCCCCCCCTACAGAGAGTACACATTTCTGAATGTTATGCAGATACTGCCCGTTACTTAAATTCAGTTCCTGCTATTTCTTCACAGTTTATTACCTATTAGCATCTTGGCTTGAGTAAAGATGAGTCTGAGTAGGTGATGAGCCGGGGCTGTCACTGTCAGGGGCTAATAAGCTGTCACTGCATCAACAGCTCAATATGAGCTCGTTTATCTGAGTTTATAGGCAGCAGTAAGCAAAGCTTTCTCAAAAGAGCCAAGGTAGAGCCTTAGGCTGGTTTAGGAGGACTTTTATGGCTTTCTCTACAGCATCTGGCCAGAAGATTTCAGGATACTGGGACTTGCTTTTGCATGATGCTTTCAAATCAGCAGTGCAATGACTGGTAGAGACAGGCCTTGAAAACATAGCAATTATGGTACTGTATGCCAAAAATTCTTTCTAGACACACTTTTTCCTAGCTTTTCTTGCTTTATCCTCTAATCATATCCATGCTAAAGTAGCTGCCACTGTAATCCAAGTTTATACCAAAATTTTATTCTTCTGAGCTCCAAGTGATTTTGACATTAATGGCTTTACTTCTTCAAAAACTGCACTTGAAATATTGTAGGTACTTTATTTTTCTTTCTTGAACAACTGGAATCACGACAAGAGAGTCAGTAAAGCACCACTTAGCATCAGGGAGACTAGTAAATCTGTTGGACTCCAAAGAGCAGATTTAACTTCCAGATTTGTAGCACTGCAGAGCTGTTTTACTGCATACTGATTTAGAGACAGGTTGCTTTGTTCAATGAAGGCTGAGTAAAGGTCCAGCAGCTTCGCAGTAACTGTGTACAGCTGTACTAAGCTGTATTACAGATTTACTGCATTCTAGACAAATAATCTGTTTTCCCAATGTCTTACTGTCAATACTTGCTGAATTAAACTCCATCCAGAGTATGGAACAGAGATACTTGCAGCATTAGTGAGGCACATTCATTCAAACAGAAAGCCAAGACTAAGCCAGAAACGAAAAGCTAAAAAAAAAAAAAAATAGTTATTTGAGTTTCTGGGTCATAGCAAAATTAGCACTTTTAACTAGTTATTAACTTCGTGTTCACGGTCCAGGCAATAGTAATTGGGCATAGATTCTCTCCTCAGCTGAACTCTACCACCTTGTGGGCTCCCAGGAAACTACAGTTTCAGTATCAAAACCATCTTAGTAAGTTTGTCAGTCTAAAATAGCTGAAAGCACTGTTAGGGTTTTTTGAGGGGCTTTTTTTATGACTAAGCGGCATTCTATGAACAAAATACAATTAAAGCTTTTTTCTTACTTACTTTCTTTCTTTCTTTCTTCTTTCTTTCTTTCTCTTTCTTTCTTTCTTTCTTTCTTTCTTTCTTTCTTTCTTTCTTTCTTTCTTTCTTTCTTTCTTTCTTTCTTTCTTTCTTTCTTTCTTTCCTTCTATCCTTCTTTTTTCCTTCTTTTTCTTTCTTTCTTTCTTTTTCTTTCTTCCTTCATTCCTTCCTTTCTTTCTTTTTCTTTCCTTCTTTCTTTCTTTTTCTTTCTTTTCTTCTTTCTTTCTCTTTCTTTCTTTGTTTCTTTCTTTCTTTCTTTCTTTTTCTTTCTTTCTTCCTTCCTTTCCTTCCTTTTCTTCCTTTCCTTCCTTCCTTCTTTTCTTCCTTCCTTCCTTCCTTTTCTTTTTTTAAAATTCATTCTCTCCATTCCTGGCTTTCCAAGCCATAACAATATGTATACATTCCATATATTACAGTATTTCCCAGTTATTTTATGAATTTCTAACTCAATTCGTGAAAGTTTTTCTGTGAGAATAGAAAAGAGAATGATGCAAACCTTTTGTTGCTATTTAGGATTTTAAATCTTGTGACAAAGAAATAAGAGCACTCAAAAGAAAGAAATGAACAAAAAAGAAGCAATAGTAATTGCTTTGAGATTCCTTTTCTTTCTTTCTTTACTAACCAGTTAAGTTGTCCTTAAGTGCCAGAGATCAGTACAGTTTTGTGTTGGAACTGCAGGATTTGTACTTGTTTAGAGGTTTTTGTGAGGTGGTTTTTTTTTATGGGAGCTTTTTTCTTTCTTTTTCTGTTCAGAAGTGATGGGATTCATCTGTTCATTTGATGGGAATCTTACTTTGAGTGAAATAACTCTGAATTTTACACTTGAATTGTAGCGGATGTTTTTTTAAAACCTTTTTAAAACCTTTAAAACCATTTTTATGTGGCAGCTGCTGACTTCAACAGGGTTTCACAAACAGCCAGGCCATGAGCTACTAAAAAAATCACCTTAATTTTAAAAAAAAAAAAAAAGCCACAGCCACAATATACAGTTAAGAGCACTGTTGAGTGCTCTAGCTGTTAAAGGAAAAAGAAAACATGCTGTTGCAGACAGGTGTTGAAAAACAAAACTACTAAGTTCAGACCTATATTTCTAGGCTATAAAACATGGCTGGAAAAACACTTTAATGTTCTTTTTCTAAGCACAGCAAGTCTATTAAGTGATAAATATCAAAAGTCCAATTCAGCTGTCATTGGTGTGACTGGGAAGGCAACTGAGAACTGAATCAGGCACACAAGGTCTGATTCTGCTGGGTTGATGTGATTCTCAGGAATACATTATGACTATCCCAGTCTAAATTATTTAGTGTCAGAACAAGTCAAACTCAAATGACATGCCATGTTCAGTTTTTTTATCCCTTGTAGCCTTGGTAGGAGCCAAGTGCATGAATACAGCAAGGGGAGGGAGAAATACCTGACCATAACTTCTGTAACCAGTGAAAAGCAGATTTTTAACTCACCTGTCACTTCACTGTCTCTAGTCAGACCCCCGTTTTTATGCAGAATAATAATGAAAAGGAAGGGTTCAATACCTATTGATTTAAATCAACATTATCCTGCCTCAGTGACTGCTAAACTGTATCTTGAGAAAAATATTATGGAAATATTTCATTCATGTAACATCAAGGGAGAAAAAGATGGAGCAAAGGTGTTTTCCACTCTATCTGTCCCTAACTGAAATACAAAGTGGTGTTAAAACTTTGAATGTAATTAGTAAAAGGAACCAATAGAGAAAAAGTCCGGTAAGAGAACCAAAAAAGACTGGATTTACTCATTCATCAAGCAGATGCTGCACTCTCTCAAGAAAGAAATGTCTCAGATGAGCCAGAGGAATAAAACAAATTCATTTTCAGATAAAAAGCTAGGAAAATATTGTAGAAAATCAAGAAACCGAATGACAAACTGGTAAGATAAGGTGGGAAATTCTTGTCCTTTGCAACTGTATATTTAACAGAACATGATTATAAAACCCCCCATTGTGATCAAATTTTATGATGGGAAATCCACAATTTTATTGTACGACCTAGAATTTCTGATTACTGTGCTAGTCTACGTAGGGCCTGAAATAACACTTCTAGGGAAAAGTAGATTCCAAAATGTGCCTGTGATAAACAGATCTGAAGCCTGATCGCTTGGGCTACTTTGAGGATGTTCACAATTGTCAAGGAATTTGATTCTTAGAATTCTAGAATCACAGAATATCATGAATTGGAAGTGACCCACAAGGATAATCATAGTTCTACCCCTGGCCCTGACCAGGACAGCCCCAAGAATCACACCATGTGCCTGAGCAACATCAATGAAATACTAAAAGACAGTCAAATATTATCACTACTACACAGGCTGGAGAGGACAATCTGATTAACCTGCTGTCTATCATACAGTCACAGAAGGCTCCTCTGGTGTGCAAGCACAGAATGAAAGCAATGACTGCCAAGCTGCTTTGTAATGTATTTAAAAATAGGGGTTTATTTAACTAATAAAAATTGATTTTGAGATTGGTTTTTGGGAGTAGTGATACAAGGATTCTTTACAGCATTTAACTTAATCCTGTTTGAATGCCGATAAAATATCTCCACTCAGAAAGCAGTCTGTGTTCAATACACTGACACAAGTGGACTGATAGTCCTCAAAAAATTAGTTGCTGAATTATCCTCATTCTGTTAAAGTGGTTTTAGTGGCTCTGCTAGGAACTGCATAGTCTTGGTCACATAGCATTCCAGATCTCTATCAGTGGTCTAGAAGGAAATAAAGTTAAGTCTGATAAAATCACCAGCTGACAGCAAAGTATGTAGTGTAGCAAAATGCAAAGTCAGTTATTCAGAGTAATTTGGAATGTTGTTTGACTGAGATACAGCACACACCATACGAAAACAGAAAAATGAATAGTTGTGTCCTCAGACAAGCTGCACTACTGGTTGTCTTTTCTTACTGGGAAGCTGAAATCAGACCAAAATGCATTTTAATACATCATTAAGTTGTGTATATGGGAACAAGGAGTACAGCTCACACTGAGAGGGGACCTGTTGGTATATCTCTGGGACACACTAAGACTGTTTTTAAGACACCTGCCTAATTTCCTGACTACAGCATTCCCCAATCCAGCGATGATGAGAAGCAAATGGATTACTGCAGGTAGGGGTACAGGAATATCTTCCTAGGGCCATGGGCAGAATTCCAACTGCCTGCAAGAAATAATGAAAATGCCCAGTGCCAAGTCTCGCATTGCTCAGGAGCGCTGTGCATCAAACAGAGCTTCTGTGCTCTCACCTTCAGCTCATCAAATACAAAACACAGAAACCTACCTGGCAGATCTGATGAATTCATAACCAGTTCCTATTCTGGCTGCAGAGTAAAATTCTCTGCTTGTTGTGATATCCAATTGTAAGCCTGAGACCTCTGAGGGCTGTGTGAAATAACAGGTACAAATTCAATTTTCATTTAGCTAACCAAGGGTAAAAAACTTGCTTAAAAACTTTTTATTCCCCCATAATGCTTTTCATTTCATTCATTAGCCCTCCACTCGCTTCTGTACTTTCTGTGCCTTCCAGTACAACATTTCAGCAGCATCATTGCCCACTTTAGGCAAAACAGCATTGGAAACACATCAAACATCACAGCCAGATGTGTTGATCTGTTGACACTGGACACTGAGGTCATTATTAAGACTTTGCAGTGGAGTGTGAGCTGGACAGTGTTGGGATTAGATTGCTTTCCCTGTATCTGGAGGTGAAAGCCTGATGAAGTGTTGGGCTGTGTTATCAACAGAGCTGGAGGCAAGACAAAAAGTGCAAAATGACCTTTTCTTCACTTTATTTCCATTCTCACAAGTTATGAGTGGCGCAGCGCTTCTTAGCACAGCTAACTCTGTCTGAGTTTATTTGTGTTAATCTAAAAGGAGTTAAAACTCAAGCCATACTTATGTTGATGTACCAACACTGAAATGAGCAGAGCTATTCCTAACTTAGGATAATGCAATGTGAACTAGAAGTTGGCTCAGGAGGTCTCTCTGTCATAATTTACTCACAGGCTGTAAGATCTGCAAAGAGGAAACAGATCTACATGTAAAGTTTCCATTTGGCTTCAGGGAAGAATTTTGGGAGTTCCCCTGAATTTTAAGACCTCTCTTCCAGGGCCAGTTTCCTCTAGACCAGCCTGCTCAAAGCCCTATCCAACCTGGCCTTGAACACTTCCAGGGATGGGGCATCTACAGCTTTTCTGGGCAACCTGTTCCAGCAAGTTTGTTTTGTTTCAACATGAATAACAGTGACAAAATCTGCTGGGGGTGATGAATGATTTCTTTCCTGCTTCCAACACCACCAAATTCCTCATAACTACTCTTCCACAAGGTAGGATGGGAGTTCTCACTGCAGCAGCCCTGGTCTCATCTGAGGTGCTTGGCAAGACTTGGACTTGGGAGACACTGGGGATGACCCTATGGCTGGCAAACACTTGTCTTTTGGTGTTTTGGTTTTGTTTTCTTCTGTTCTAGACTGTCTTTTTACCACTGATATGTAGAAATAAGCCAGTGTTTGTGACAGTCACATCCTAATCTTCAGATAAACAAATTGTTCATCTTTCATGAAGCAAAATCGGAGCAGCGACAGAGAAGAGGTTGGATCCTGAGGGATGTATTGCACTGTTCCATTAACTCATTTAAAATACATCTTGCTGACAGTACCAGTGACAGTATATGCAGGTTTCTGTTGCTTAAAATCTACCACAGCCGCTTCAATTTCAATGGGCTTTTTCTTAGCCATTAAAACAATTTATTTTTTTTTTTTTTAGGAAAAAAGTACAGTTGTTTTTAAAACATCTTCTAAGTTTGGCTACATTTAAAATAGCTCACATTAAAAATATAATACAGCTGCATTGAGAAAGTTATATAAAAAACTTTGCCTAAAATTGTTTTGGTAACTGGAAGTTGTCTGTAAGTTTTTTATAACTTTTTGTAAACATTTTAATTTAAAAACTCTCTACTTTCTGAACCCTATGAAATGCAATTTTTGATATATGGAAACACTTCAGGAATTTAAGGAGTGGGGGTTTTCTTTTGTGGGTGGCTCATATCTAGAAATACACCAAGGCCTGCTTTACATTTATGGCTATAAAAGGCTTAAGAAAATTCTGTTTCTGAAGCAACTTGTCAATATTTACAGTCATCATATCATAGATATAATTCCAAATATTAAATTACATGGCCTGTAAACAAAAAAACCCAGATATTTTTTGATTCATTCTCATGTGGGTTGCAAAATTTTGCAATGTATCATTTTCTGGTATTATAATGCAAGGGGCACACATCATAATTCTGGTATCTAATATTGACAGGCATTATTTATGAGTGGCTAGAGTAGCATAAACCTGGTGCTTTGAAACCTATTGTCTAGATATTCTCCTGGTTTTTTTTTTTTTTTGAATTTTAGCCATTTTGCTTACCTGAAATGTACAGCAATGAAAAGGCTGATGTTGTGCTTTCATGTATTTGAATTTGCGTACTTGTGTAGCAGCATTTCTAAATTTGAGATTTGAGAGAAAAACCCAGAGGGAAGCACAAACTGTGGGCACAGAAAAGTCTGAACAATGTCAGAACAAGACTGCGCCTGTTCCACACATAAAATACTTGGTTAATGATTCATTCTGACCTATTCATTAGGGAAAGGATCAAAGTTCTTTCAGGGGGTGTCAGAATGGTTCTCAGTGCTGTATTTTTGTTTTGGAGATCAAATTTAGCAGATGTGAAAAATCCCATGTAGAGAGGAAAAAACTCGAGTGATTAAGATGTGCTGAAATGCTTGAAGATCTATTCTAGTGAGGGTTGATGTTAACTTATGTTGGTAATCCTCCCCCTCCAACCCTTATAATCTTATTTCTTTCTGAATTTAGTATTACTGTTGTTTTTTGCTGACTCTATAAACTAGGGGCAATTTTGTAATACAAGTAGAGAAGTCACCTTTCTATGCTCTCGAGAAGACGCAGCGAATTGCTCGCTACAGGCAAGGGTCGATGCCCGCCTGTAGGTGGAGTTAAATATCAAAGAACTGGTGCAGACCTTAACAGCGTTACGGATCCAGGCAGGCAGACAGGACTGACGATCGGTTCTTAGTTGTCGCATCGATTTACTGTCCAGCTCCTTCCAAGAGCGCGGGAGGTGTTAGCACTTTTTTTTTTTTTGTAGATAACTTGCTATCTCCTACTGAACTAGTGCAGCTTGGAAAAGCAGAGCACTTTGAAGACAAAAGTCCTTCTCGGGGTCGGTAGCAGACACTGAAAAGTGCAAAACTAAATACTGTGACCCAAAGGAAAGATTCACCGTGACAACAGCACTGGCACAGGGTCCCATGGAGGGAGGGCAGCACAAGGCTCCCCAGCCTCACCGGCCCTCACAGCTGGCTGCGGCATCCACAGGGGAGGGGGCTGGTCGTGGATGTGAGGCTCCATCTCTAAAGGAAACAGGGATTTTCAGGAGCTGTTGTCCCGAAGTATCTCTTTGTGTTAGATGGCAATACCATCCGGGGACAGGAACCGCTGCTTCTTCCTTACTAACTGCTTCCAGTCAAGACTGCTGCTAATATTTATTTGATATCCCTTTTTTCATCATATCCAGGAGACTAAGGGATAACTAACTGCCTTTGACACCTTATCCTCACACACTCCTCTATCCTCTCCTCCCTCTTTTCTCGCTTCTCCGGCTTTTCCACGCTGAAAAATCCACTGCCAGGTTCATTAACTCTCTCACAAGGATAAATAAACTCTACATTTGCTGATTTGCTACGTGGCCACGCAGGATTTACATTGTCAGCTTAATTGCCGTCTGCAGGTTTGTGTTTACACCCCTGCTTGTATTCAAAGGTCAACACATGCCAAATCAAAACTTTTACTTCCAGCGGCACCGCGGGGAGATGGGATTAGGGGCTTTCCTTGTTATTTACACGCACCGCCTTTTTGGGAAGGGGGACGCTGGGGACTTTCGGTCGGTCGAGGACAGTTCCCTGGGGACACTGGCGCATTCCTGCGGTGTGTCACCGCTGCCGCGCGCGGCACGACAGCAGAGGGCGCTCCGGGCCCGCGGGAGGAGCGGCGCGGCAGAGCATCTCCCCGGGATAACGGGGCCACGGAGTTCCTTCAGCAACTGCTGTAAAAGTGAGAGGCGGCGCCGCGCCCGCCGCCGCCACATCCCTCGGGGCGCGGGGCATCCCGGCCGGGGGTCCCCGGTCCCTCCTCGCTCCAGGCGGGAGCGCTTCGGGAGGGGACCCGCGCCTCCATCCCGGCGCTGCCGGGCGGACACCCAGTTCCCTCCCCTCCCGCCCGGCCGTCCCGGTCCCCGCCGGGGCGGCCCCTCAGGTGCGGGGGGCGGGCGGTGGGAGGGTCGCTGGCGGCGCGGCGGCCAATGGGCGCCCGTGGGGGGAGCCGGCCCCGGGCGTCAAGAGGGCCGGGATCCATGAGCGCCGGGCAAAGTTGGGTCCGGTCGGCCGCGCGTTCGGGACCCGCTCCGCCGCCGAGCGCCCGGGAATGCCAGCGGGGCGGCGGCCAGCGCGGGGCAGCGGCGGGGCGCGGGGCCCCCGGCGGTAGCGGCGGCGGCTGCTGAGCGGCGATGCGGCGCGGAGCCCCCGGCCGCCCCCCAGCGCCGGAGCGGCGGCGGGAGGAGCGGCGGCGGCAGAGGCAGAGCCGGAGCGTCCCGTGAGCGCGGCGGGTCCGCTGCCGTCCGCACCCGGAGCGGAGCGTCCGCGGGTGAGCAGAGAGGCGGCAGGGAGGGGAGCGGGAGCGGCGGGAGCAGCGGCGGCGCCGGGCCCCCGGCTCGGGGCGCTGCGCCCCCGGGTCGCCATGGGCCGCCCCGCCGCCGCCGCCCGCGGGGCTCCGCCGCCGCTGCTGCTGTCGCTGCTGCTGCCGCTGCTGCCGCCGCTGGGGAGCGCCGCCGCCGCCGCCGAGCCGCGCCAGGTGTTCCAGGTGCTGGAGGAGCAGCCGCCGGGCACCTGGGTGGGCACCATCGCCACCCGGCCCGGCTTCACCTACCGCCTGAGCGAGCACCACGACCTGTTCGCCATCAACGCCACCTCGGGCGCCCTGCACACCCGCGCCACCATCGACCGCGAGAGCCTGGCCAGCGACGTGGTGGACCTGGTGGTGCTCTCCAGCCAGCCCACCTACCCCAGCGAGGTGCGCGTCCTGGTGCTCGACCTCAATGACAACGCGCCCGTCTTCCCCGACCCGTCCATCGTGGTGACTTTCAAGGAGGACACGGGCAGCGGGCGCCAGCTTATCCTGGACACAGCCACCGATGCCGACAGTGGCACCAATGGTGTAGACCACGGCTCCTATCGGATTGTGGCCGGCAATGAGGAGGGCCGCTTCCGCCTCAACATCACCCTCAACCCCAGCGGTGAAGGAGCTTTCTTGCACCTGGTTTCCCGTGGAGGGCTGGACCGGGAGGCCACCCCCACCTACCAGCTGTTGGTGCAGGTGGAGGACAAGGGGGAGCCCCGTCGGCGAGGGTACCTGCAGGTCAACGTCACTGTCCAGGACATCAATGACAACCCCCCCATCTTCAGCCAGACGCTTTACCAGGCACGAGTGCCTGAGGATGCACCTGTTGGGGCCAGTGTTCTCCAGGTCACTGCAGCTGATGCTGATGAAGGCACCAATGCTGACATTCGCTACCGCCTGGAAGGAGGTGATGGCAGTGGCAGTGGTGGTGGGGATGGGGCTGGCAGCCTCCCGTTTGAGGTGGACCCTGAGAGCGGAGTGATCCGCATCCGTGAGCGCTTGGACTATGAGGTGCGACAGGAGTACTCACTGACAGTCCAGGCCATGGACCGAGGAGTGCCGGCGCTGAGCGGCCGGGCCGAGGCCCTCATCCGCCTGCTCGATGTCAATGACAACGAGCCCAGGGTGAAGTTCCGCTACTTCCCGGCCACGTCCCGGTTTGCCTCTGTGGATGAGAATGCGGCCCCTGGCACTGTGGTGGCCCTGCTGACGGTGAGCGATGCCGACTCCCCTGCGGCCAACGGGAACATCTCAGTGTCGATCCTGGCGGGAAATGAGCAGCGGCACTTTGAGGTGCACAGCAGTAAGGTACCCAACCTCAGCCTTATAAAGGTAGCGGCTGCATTGGACCGGGAACGCATCCCAGCCTATAACCTTACCGTGGCAGTGGCGGATAACTATGGGGCCCCACCGCCACCTCCAGGGTCTCCCACTTCTGGCTTTTCTCCTGACGGGGCCGTGGCAGCTCCCGTGAGCCGCTCCTCAGTAGCCAGCCTGGTGATCTTTGTGAATGACATTAATGACCACCCACCTGTCTTTGGGCAGTCAGTCTACAGGGTGAACATCAGTGAGGAGGTGCCCCTGGGCAGTTACGTGCGGGGCCTGAGTGCCACGGACCGTGACTCGGGCCTCAATGCCAACCTCAAATACAGCATTGTCTCGGGCAATGAGCTCGGCTGGTTTCACATCAGTGAGCACAGCGGGCTGGTCACCACAGCTGGCCCCGAGGGCGGCAGTGCCGGACATGGTGCAGGCACATCCATCTCCAGCAGGCTGGACCGGGAGACTGCTTCTCAGGTGGTGCTTAACATCAGTGCCCGTGACCAGGGCGTACAGCCCAAGTTCTCCTATGCACAGCTCGTGGTGACCATCCTGGATGTCAATGACAACAAACCTCACTTCAGTCAACCCGAGGGCTACCAGGTGTCCCTGACTGAAAACTCCCCATCAGGAACTGAGCTCCTTGTCCTGAGTGCTGCTGATGGGGACCTGGGGGACAATGGGACTGTCCGCTTCTCCCTGCAGGAAGCTGAACCAGCTCTGGTAGCAGTTGGCCCCTCCTCTGTGACCCCTCGCCAGATTTTTCGCTTGGATCCTGTTTCTGGCAAGCTCAGCACCATCTCGCAGCTGGACCGGGAGGAGCAGTCTTACTTCTCTCTGCAGGTCTTGGCCACTGATTTAGGCACTCCTCCCCTTTCTTCAATAGCTCGAGTTAATGTGACTGTCCTGGATGTGAATGACAATAGCCCCGTGTTTTACCCCGTTCAATATTTTGCCCATATCCAAGAGAACGAACCAGCTGGAACATACGTGACCACGGTGTCTGCCACAGATCCTGATCTGGGACCCAATGGGACAGTCAGCTACAGTATCTCAGCTGGAGATAGCTCCAGGTTTCAGGTCCATGGCCAGACAGGGGTCATCACAACAAAAATAGCCCTCGACAGGGAGGAAAAAACTGCTTACCAGCTGCAGATCGTGGCCACTGACGGTGGCCATCTTCAGTCGCAGAACCAAGCCATTGTCACCATCACTGTCTTGGACACCCAGGACAACCCACCTGTTTTCAGCCAGGGCATGTACAGTTTTGTTGTCTTTGAAAATGTTGCCCTGGGTTACCACGTAGGTACTGTTTTTGCTTCCACCATGGACCTCAACACCAACATCAGTTACCTTATTACGACAGGTGACCAAAGGGGCATGTTTGCCATCAACAGAGCAACGGGGCAGATCACCACAGCCAGTATTATTGACAGGGAGGAGCAAGCATTTTACCAGCTGAAGGTGGTTGCTAGTGGTGGGGCGATAACTGGCGATGCTCTGGTCAATATAACTGTCAAAGATTTAAATGACAATTCCCCACACTTCATTCATGCTGTGGAAAGTGTAAATGTGGTTGAAAACTGGAAAGCTGGGCATACCATATTCCAGGCCAAAGCTCTTGATCCTGATGAAGGTGTTAACGGCGTGGTCCTTTACAGCCTTAAGCAAAACCCGAAGGGCTTGTTTTCAATCAATGAACAAACTGGTGCCATAAGCTTAACAGGGCCACTTGACATAAATGCTGGGTCTTACCAGGTTGAAATCCTGGCCTCGGATATGGGGGTGCCGCAGCTGTCCTCTAACTTTATCCTGACTGTCTCTGTCCATGATGTAAATGATAACCCACCTGTGTTTGACCAGCTTTCCTATGAAATTACCATTTTGGAGTCAGAGCCTGTGAATTCCAGGTTCTTTAAGGTACAGGCTTCCGACAAAGACTCGGGAGTGAACGGTGAAATAGCTTACAGTATAATTGAAGGAAATGCTGGGGATGCCTTTGGCATATTCCCAGATGGTCAGCTGTATATAAAAAGTGAACTGGACCGTGAACTTCAGGAAAGATATATTTTACTGGTTGTTGCCTCTGATAGAGCAGTAGAACCACTCAATGCTACTGTGAATGTTACTGTGATTCTGGAGGATGTAAATGATAACAGGCCCCTGTTCAACAGTACTAACTATGTGTTTTATTTTGAAGAGGAGCAGAGAGGTGGATCATATGTAGGTAAAATAAATGCTGTAGATAAAGACTTCGGGCCAAATGGTGAGGTCAGGTATTCCTTTGAGCATTTGCAGCCAGATTTTGAGCTGAACACAGTAACTGGGGAGATTAGAAGCACTCATCAGTTTGACAGAGAAGCTCTTATGAGACAGAGGGGAGCTGCAGTATTTAGTCTTACAGTAATAGCCACAGATCAGGGGTTGCCAAAGCCTCTAAAGGATCAGGCAACTGTACAGATCTACATGAAAGACATAAATGATAATGCCCCCAAATTTTTGAAAGATCTCTACCAAGCTACTATATCAGAATTGGCAGCAAATCTGACACAGGTGCTGAGAGTTTCTGCCTCAGATGTTGATGAAGGGGTTAATGGATTGATTCACTACTCTGTAATCAAGGGAAATGAAGAAAATCAGTTTGCAATAGATAGTAGCACAGGCCAAGTGACCTTAGTAGGCAAACTAGATCATGAGGCTACTGCGTCATATTCCCTTGTCATCCAAGCAGTAGACTCTGGAGAGGTTTCCCTGAGTTCAACTTGCATGTTGAGCATTGATGTATTGGATGAAAATGACAACAGTCCTTCCTTCCCTAAATCAACCTTGTTAGTGGATGTCTTGGAAAATATGAGGGTTGGTGAACTTGTGTCATCTGTCACTGCCACTGATTCTGATTCAGGTGACAATGCTGACCTGCACTATAGTATTACGGGGACAAACAACCACGGGACCTTTAGCATCAGTCCCAACACCGGTAGTATTTTTCTTGCAAAGAAACTGGACTTTGAGACTCAATCTCTGTATAAGCTAAATATAACAGCGAAAGACCAAGGAAGGCCACCGCGGTCATCTACTATGTCTGTGGTAATACATGTTAGAGATTTCAATGATAATCCTCCTAATTTTCCTCCAGGAGACATCTTTAAATCGATTGTTGAGAATGTTCCTGTTGGTAGCTCTGTCATTTCTGTGACTGCCCATGATCCGGATGCGGATATTAATGGGCAGCTGACGTATGCAATCATTCAGCAGATGCCAAGGGGTAATCACTTCCGCATAGATGAAGTGAAAGGGACAATATTTACCAACGCTGAAATAGATCGGGAGTTTGCTAATCTCTTTGAGTTAACAGTCAAAGCCAGTGATCAGGCCGTTCCTGTGGAGACCAGGCGATTCGCTCTGAAGAACGTGACCATTTTGGTGACAGATCAAAATGACAATGTTCCCGTGTTCGTATCACAAAATGCCCTCGCAGCCGACCCCTCGGTTGTGATCGGCTCCATCCTAACGACAATTATTGCTGCGGATCCTGACGAGGGTGCCAATGGAGAAGTGGAATATGAAATAGTTAATGGAGATACTGAGACTTTCATCGTGGATCGCTACAGCGGAGATTTAAGAGTAGCCTCAGCTTTGGTGCCTTCTCAGCTCATATACAATCTCATAGTTTCTGCCACGGATCTTGGCCCTGAAAGGAGAAAATCCACCACTGAAATGACTATAATTCTGCAGGGGGTTGACGGGCCTGTTTTCACTCAGCCAAAATACATAACCATCTTGAAAGAAGGTGAACCCATTGGGACAAACGTGATATCTATCGAAGCGGCGAGTCCGCGGGGCTCCGAAGCTCAGGTGGAATATTACATCGTCTCCGTTCGATGCGAAGATAAGAGTCTTGGGCGCCTCTTCACCATCGGGCGCCATACTGGAGTCATCCAGACCGCTGCCATTTTGGACAGGGAGCAAGGGGCGCGTCTCTACTTGGTGGATGTTTATGCCATTGAAAAGTCGTCGGTTTTGCCTCGCACGCAACGAGCAGAGGTAAAGGCTTATTCAGTAATTTTTTTCCCTGTCCTTCCACTCCTGTGTAATTCCAGGATTATGATTGAACTTCTTTCGCTGCAGTCATCATGTCGGTATTGGCCATGAAAACTGGCTGGTAGATAATTGATCTCTGAACAGCTTGTCTAGTGTCTCCAGTCATGGAAGTTCTTGCAATCCCTGCCTGGCTAAGACCCTGAGATGATAGGTTTCCTCACACGCTTCCAATTTAGGTTGCTTTTCTACCTAACTCACTGATGAGTGTGAAAATGGTCTTGTTTCTGTTTCTGGATGTGACAGGTGGTAAAAGCATAATGTTTTACTTGGCAGCTTTCCTTATCACAAAGCCATTTGCCTTGACTGAAGGGTCTTTAAATGTTCTCTACCTGACTAACTTGAAAAGCAAAGGGTGGAAAACAGGTGTCATGTGTGAGGTACAAATGTTCTATTTGCTCTGTCTTCTGAGCCACAGAGCTGATCGTTTACATCCTTCCTGCTGTCTTTGGGAATTCTGAGAAGCCTGGCATGAAAGAGAGTCTTGTGTTTGTTTTGAGTTGCACCGTCTCCTGGAGCTGCTTTCTATGCTTCACCATGAGCCATTTAACTTGCCATTCCTGGAAATTTGGGGCTGGCACTGCTAAGTGGGTCAACCAGCAGAGGATGCTGGTAGCATGTAGTGGTTGAGCCATTTCCCTTGCCAGCTGAACATGCTACCTCAATACTGCATAGCCCTGTGGGTCCCAGGCATTACCCCCAGCTGTACTTGGGGGAATTATGCTTTAGTTTTCAGCCACCAAGGATAATGTGGTGATTTGTGGTTTTTCTTCTGTTTGATTTTTAGCAGAAGTGATATTTCTAATTCTTCCTTGTGTAGCTCTTCCTCTTCATAGCTGCTTTTTTGTTGTTTTTACTGCAGTTTGAGTGTGATCTGTGTAGGTATGTAACCTCTCTGCTATACTGGCAGTGACTGATGCTCTACCAAGTAATCATCCGGCAGGGAGTTTTAGCACTGTTCAAACTCAAAGATTTCTTAGCACGTGTGAGAGAGCACAAGCCTAGTGTGTGTGCTGTGTGCTGTTGGTTATCACATTTTGAAGTGCAGTAGTGTACTGAAAAATCAGCTGTTCTCAGAGTGCTGCTCTTTATGAGAAGATTCCTGTTATACAGGCTTCGTACCCATGCTAGCAAAGATTTGACCTTTATAATTTTTTTCTTATTATTATGTCATATTTTGTCTTGACAGACAGTTGTTTTGAGGGTCAGGCATTTGTCAGTGGGTATTTGGATCATAATCCTTCAACTTTGAGTCTGAGCAAAGACTTTATTGATTGGGAAGGACTCAAAGGAGTCCCAACCCTATGGTTGCAATAATCTTGCATGTTGTAAAAGCATTTAATACAAGTATTTGCTGAGCAGGGAAGAGAACAACCATTGAAACTTTAAACAAATTTTACATTGTTGAATACAAACCACTTCTGAAATCAAAAGCAAATGTTTTATTCTGTAAAGACCATTGAGAGCCATAATTGGGAGCTAGGATTTCTTATTACTGGTTGTATCTTTATAGCTTCTAAATTGTGTCTTCTCCCAAATGTAATTAGCTTACTGTGCTTCTTTAGAATTGTATTATAAATTATAATCAACTATCAACTTTAAAAAACATAACCATATGCAGTCTTTCTCTTGACTGATTGGATTTCTCTGGAATGGCTTTTGCTGTCCAACACATGAACATGAACTACCACAGTGACATTCTTTGTGCAAGCCGACTGTCAGTGGATGCTGAATAAGCAACACAGCCTTTTTTTCCATGTTTCTCGTGGATGGCAGTGTTTTGGGGGTTTAGTCTGATGTACATGAAAAAATAGCCAAAAGTGAGCAACCCACCTTAAAGCTCACTCATGCCAAGGTATCCACACAGCAAATGTGTAATTCAGAAGGTTTAGTGTTTTATTGCAGCCCTGGTTTTTAAGGTGATGGTTTGAACAGTGGTATAACCAGAACACTGATGAGGGACAATAAATGTGCATGAACCTGTAGAATATCTACAGCTACAAAACTGAAGTGTTCTTTTGTCCATAATTGCTTCAACTTTTTTTAATGTATACATGGCAAGATGAAGACTGGCTGATTTTTATATTCCCTCAGGAGAATTAAGTTGTAAAGCATCAGTCCAGATGTGCAGACAAAGTCTTATAGGTCTACTACCACTGTACCTGACAGCTCTGTGCCAGATAACTTTAATATAAGTTTTGTTTTTGTTTGGTTTTGTTTGTTGGTTTTGGTTTAGATTTTTCTTTTTTTTTGTCTTTTTACTTTTTTGGCATACAAGCATGAGTATTGTGTATTTTCTTTCACTTACATGATTGTCCTTCCCTGCCCGCCACGCTTTCTGCCCCGATGCCAGAAATCATCTTAATTGTGCCATGGCGTGTGAGTGAACCATTGAGCACAGAGAGCCACCCAGTGTTAAACCTGCTGTCTGAGATTGGTGAAGAGCAGCAGTAGTTAGAAAGTTAATAGGCCTTTTGACTAATGTAGACTTGAGGAATGGGTTTGGGTGACAGATACCTGGTGTGAAATAAAGATATTTACAGCTTTGAAACAGTGGCTAGGCTTTGTCTTGCCATCAGGCAGCATAAAAGAGGAGCAGGCTTGCATGAAACCACTTTCTCCAGAACTGAATCAATCCTTGTCCTTGGGAAATGGTGTGAATATTTTTTCCCTAAATTCTGACACTAATTTTTTTTTTTAATAATATCAGATACATTGAAAAGATCCACTTAGTGCTCTAACTGAAATAGAAAGTCTGTTTCCAGTATTTCTCATCCTTCCCTGGGGTTTGCCCTATAGGATCAGACTACAGACCCACTGATTGCACGTCTCTCAGGATCCTATGTAAGAGCTTTCCGAACTGAGGGTCCAGGGGCATAGCTTTGCAATGGCAGGACTTTGAGAATCCCTTGCTGAGCCCAAAGCAACTGACATGCCTTGAAACTGGACAGTTTTCAGTGAAGCAACAGCAAAAAAAGTTTAGAAATGAAGACATTTATTTACAATTTGTGTACTGCTTATTTATTTTAGCAGTAGCTTTCATCTTGTGTATGTTTGTGTGCTTGTTATTACTATACGGAGAGAAAAGTGTGTGTGCAGGGGTGTGTCACAAAAGTGCAACTAGTAAGGTAAAGCTGTTTTCAAGTACCAAATATTTGAGATTTGTAAAGAAAACCCAAGTGTTTCTTCCAGTGTATTTTACAGCTAAATGGTATAATTTTGGATATAATTATTGAATTTGAAAGCTTTTTTAAATTTTATTTTGGACTTTCATTCAATTTCTGTGTAATCTACAGTGACAAACCAGAGGATTTGACATTGTGTGAATGTGTTTGGTGATCAGTCTTAGCTTTTCCCCCTCTTCTGTTAATCATTAGGTGTTGCACTGTTGATCTCAGATTAAAAAAAATAATATAGGTGTCCTGAAGGGATACCTTCTGCTTGCCATTTTATACTTTTCTAAGTATTTTTGCTAGAGAAAAAGCCCTCAGCAGTTGCTTAACTCCTTTTTCTTGTTTCTCTAACAGAAATTCTTTTTTATCCTCTTCAGGCAGGGCTGAGGGTTTCACCACCATGATTTTATATTTAATATAGAATGACTAATGCATATTGGCATCACTTGTCCACCACACGACTTTACTCAGGCCTGCCTCCCTTAAAAATGATCCTATGCTGTGGGATATTTTGGGTGGTCGTATGTTGTACCCTGTTTTGTGTCTAGCAGCAATAATAGGAACCCAGGGACAATACCTCATCTTCTGTGCTGTGTTACCAGGGATTAAATGGAATTAGACAGGATCTCTAGTTTGCATGTTTAACCCTTCAGTGGATGGCTTCCTTGGAAGCCATGGATTTGCTAGGAACCAATGTTCCCTATATGTGTGTATCTATCTATCTATCTCTATCATATATAGTGACATATGTACGCCAAGTGAGAGGGTAGGAGTTTGGGAGGTGAACTACTTGTTCAGTTAAACATCTTTCATATACTTTAGTAGGTTCATACTTTCCAAGGAAGGGAGAAGAAGGGTTTAAATGAATAAAGTATATAAACTTTAAATGAAAGATTTAGTGGTGGTATTGATTTGAAAATGGAAATACTTGGAGAGGCAGATCAGTGATCCTTACTTTTTACCTGTAAATGTTAATATCCTCTCAAAAGAGGGGAGATTGTCTTCATTCTCTGACAGGGAAACATGAGACACTGAGTTTTCTTTTGCACTTGTGTGTTCGTAGCTGCATCTTGTAAGTGCTTTGTGACTCACACTATTGGGAAGCTTGGACTTCCACACTGGGGAAGTGTTCATTATTCATTCAGGCAAGATGTGGGGATTTTAGACAATGCTTACTACTGGCTTAATAAATGGGAATTAATGAAGACAGGCAGAATGAATGGCCTTGTCCTCCTGCAAAGAAAATCATAGGACATTTTGCCTTGACTCAGTGTGAACTGCAGCCACGGCTATAAAGCCATGATTGCATGGTGTAAATAGTTGATGTGGAGCTTTTTTGTCTCAGCCCAGCCTACATCCTGTGGCTGAGCTAGCTTTGTGTCCCTTCTGCACCCTGCAGGTCCTCGCTGGACCTGGGAGTGAGATGGAGGTGCTCAAACCTGTCTCCTCCATTGCAGGTTTCTAGTGCAGAGCTCCAGAAACCCAGACTAAGAAGGGGAATATGCTGCTAAGCAGGAATGACAGAAAACATTGCAGAAAAGACAGCCTGAGCCATGGAAGCACGATGCATCCCTTGTGATGCTTGGGCTGGGTATGTCTTCAGGGATGTGGTGTTAGACTCAACATCCGTTTGAGAGAGGAAAAAAGTGTGCGCTGGTGGGGGCGAAACGCTGAAGGTGCTGCTTTTCTTACCAAGCTGGCTAACAGAAGGCTTTAAATTTAGTAAAGGGAATTTGAAACCCACTTCAGAGAAGTCTTATCATTTACCAGGACAAAGAAGAACAATGGGGTACTCCTTCTATTCATACTATTTATAAATCAGTTTATTCTTAAACGATACATGGCACATCAATTGTTACTTGACAAAGGAAACTGCTTATGAAACGTTGGCGTAAACAATGAAAATCTGCTGCCTTGTCCCAGCTCCAAAGCCAGTGTTTTTTCTTCCTACAGCTGATTTATTATTTAAGTTACTGCTGTCACTTGCATGATCTGAAAGAGGATCTCCAAGCTTTCCTTGAAGGGGGAGACGAATGTGCCTTATGTGGAAAATTATTCAAAACTAATTTGTGTGTTTCGGTTCAAAGTCGTTCTCTTTTTTCATCCTCTCTAATTTCTTAAATGATTCTACCTTGCTACATGTTCTTAATATCTAGAATTTCTCATTTCTTTGCTATTTTAGCAACCTCTGGGCATTTTGGTGTGCGAGGTCACTTCATAATTTTTATGTTAAAATTACTAGACTTTTAAAAACAACATTCTTTATTACGGAAAATATTATTTTTCATGTCTCTAATGCAAACACGAGAAATAATAGCCAAAAAAGCAGCGCAAAATTTTCATGTGCTTATTTTTACTAAGTGTTAAATTCTTCATACAAATCTCTAAATGATTCTTGGGTTCTGTCGATGTTAATAAGTGAGCCCTTTTCCATGTAAAATGATACTCCCAGAGCTGTTGGAGTGCAGGTTTCTTTCTATGGATTAGTGTTAGGTGAAGCAATCGGTGGCTGTTCATTTAGAAGAGCTCCAGAAGTTGGTCACCAAAGTCTACTCACCCTTTAGGTGTCTCCAGTTCTCACCAGTAGCTTTACTGGGGCAAGACTGTGTGGTTGGTGGCGTCTGAAATCTTTGCTATTGTCTTTTCCTGTTTCCTATGCATATCTTGAACTCTGAGACTGCATCTCATCAAAGGATTCTTGCACCCTCTTGACTGACAGAAGGAGGCTCCAGATGTTTCCATGGTCTCTTCGGAGTCTTTTCAGAGGTTGGATTTTGACTCTCTACTCCAAGGGCTACTTCCCACCTCTCCAGTAGCAAGGTGCCTGTTCAATTTATATCAGGTCCTCAGCATGACATAGTTCTACTGGTACAGTTTGTTTTAATTGTGTCTAGACTAGGGAGTAGCATTACTGTTAACTCAGTTGGGTTTCTTACCCCTGTAATTGTGTCTGTGCAAAACCTGTGTGTAGACAAGCCCTAATGCTCTCAGGTTCTAATTAGAAAAGGAATTTATGGTGACTAAAATATAAGTAAAACAAAGAGTTTTCCTAACGCATTCCTGCAGTCTGGAAAAGGGATGCCAGATCAGAATGGTACATCAGTACCATACTGATTTGTTTCAGTAAATTTATAGCCTGACTTTGCTTTGCCAAGAATAATACCAGATATGTTATAGAAACTGTGTCTTTGTTTTACTGTGATGTTTCTCTCTATTCTAATAAATCTTTTTTTTAATTAGACCCTCAGTCTAGACTGTCAGGCAGGTTTGTTTTTATAGTGATCTATTTTTGTTTACTTCCTCAGAGCAAAAACATACCAAAAGGACAGTAGAACAGATGGAAAGTGATAGCCATGATCACACTGTAAAAATACATAGAGTGGTATTAGTTAATGCAAAAGAATTTCAAAGAGCCTATTATGAAGTGGTAATTTATGTGCCAACAGCTATGCAAAAAGTAATGAAAAGCAGCATTTGCCTTAGCATTTCATGCTCTGCAGTGCTTGCACATACATACAAACTGTTAGTAGGCTGTTGCTTGTACTGACACAGTGATCTTAAATAAGTGGATAAGAGTTCTACTATACTTAATGCTGCCATCCTGACCTACAGACAGAAAGACATGCTCATGTTGAAAACATTCAGCAGCCCCTTAGACTCAGACGGGTGGAAGGAGCTTTAGGGGCTCCTTTTGGAGAAGAGCATCTTCTTGCAGTGCATTACCTTCCCCCCCTCTACACTCTGGCCTAGAGGTGGCATCATCCCATGGCTAAATTTAGGTTCCCTCTGGTAGCCATGTTGAGAGAAGATAACTCCTAAGAGACTTGGGAAGTTGATTTGGATCCTCTAATAGAACTGAAACACAAAGATGGGTTTTTTCTCACAGATCTTTAAGTGAAATGAATGGGAATCACTTTGAGATGTGCCACAGGGCCAAGTATGGGAAGGATCATCAGCCTTAACACAAAATTGTAGTTCTCTTGATTTCATATATTCGCATTTTCCAGCCTCATGCCTGGCTATGCTCTTCTAAATATGCATGTATAGGCGCGTGTCAAAATAGTTCTCACTTCAGGCACTCGGTTGGGCTTGGAAAGAGACCAAACTGGGTCAAGCAATGTTGTGGTTTTCTCTGTAGGATCTGCCTATCCTGTTTTTGGTTCTCATTGGGTACCTCTCTGGAACACTCCCAAGCAGGAGGCAAGCCTCAACTTGCCATTACGAGCAAAGAAATGTGTAAAAGGCAAGGGAAGCCGAGCAGTGTGACTCTTTGTGTTAGTTTTTAGGAGATTCAGAAGGGAAGTAAGAAGAACCCACTTGTTTCTTCCGTAGTACCTGTGATACCAGATCAGTGATGAAGATTCCTATCACTTTGTGTCCTTGTAAAAAGTCCCTTTCCAACTCTGTTGTAGCCCCTTTACATGCTCAAAGGTCTCCCCAGAGCCTTCTCCTCTCCAGGCTGAACAACCCCAACTCTGTCAGCAAGTCTTCATAGGAGAGGTGCTCCAGCTCTCCTGTCGTTGTTCTTATTTAGGTCTGTATGAACAGCACTGATAAAACTGACGAGCTGGAGACTTAGTGTTTTACAAGTTACTTTTGACTCATTTCCAGGCCCTTAGTTGGATCTCTCTTTTATGGGGCATCTTAATACTACACAGCATAACTGTGTCTGTTGCTGATGGGATCGAAGAGGAGATTTATGAGCTGTGTTATGAGAGCGACCGCTTTTGGAGGCCTCCATCACAGCGTCATGACTCATTCCTGTGTTCTCTCCTGGAGAGCAGAGCTGGACCAGTGCTGGAGCACCCTTGTGCAAGTCCTGTCTTTGGGAGCAGGGCCCGCAATCCTGCCAGGGGCTCTCTGCCAGGCCTCAGATATGGAGCTTCTTTGGGCTGATGCATAACTGTGCCTGATACTGCTGCTGATGCGAGTTTAACACCTCCTGTGAAGCAAAGAATGAACAAAAGACCGCTTTTCAACCAATGAGTTTTGCTAGTGAGTGTTATATTTTAGTTATAAAATAATTTCTTTCCTTAAGTACACCTTTGGAGATATATTAATTTTTAATGCTTCTGAAGCCTTTTAAAGATGTTTTTGTTTAAAATATGAATGAGTAAAACATTAACTTCAGATTTTAGGCAAATGCTTTATATCTAGTCCTCTTCGGGTTTTAAAGCAAACATTTCAGTTTTGGTAGCTGCAATATTTCTTGAAATATAATCCAGGAGAAGAGTGTTAGTTCTAAGAATGTATATGACATTTCACCTACACAAACTGTAGTCCTCTTTTTAAGCTATGAACAGAATGTATATCCTACTGGGACCAAATTAATTTAAAAAGCATCCAACACTAGATAGTGCTGAATTACACAAAGCAATGGTAATTGACTGTCAAAACAGGAATTTGATGTGTAGCATCCTGAAGCAGCTGGAGAGACAAAAAAACCCAGGTTTACATCACAGGGCATATGTGTATATTAAAATAAAAGAGACACTACTTCAAGCTGGAGGAGTAGATTTGCCATAGGCACTGTGTATGGGGAAATATGTGATTCTATTTCCCCTGTAGTGTACCAGGAGATAAATTGTTCCTTGGAGAGCTAGAGAGAGAACTGAGTTGAGGGCTTTTCATGTCAACTCCTTTTTGGATCATTTTTGATAAATTAAGAGAATTCTTCTTAAATAGTTCAGAGGAATAAATAAGATGCCAGAGCTATGTTTTACATCTGTACTGTATGTGTTTAAAGCTTGAATTTTCCATAGGGATTTTCTTCTATAATATTACACTTCAGGTTTCCTGGTGTTTTCTCCATTTCTCATTCTTTGTTCTTTTAAATACAACATATCTTTTTAGTCTATCAAAATGTCATGCTTCTTGAAATGTTGAAGACGTGTTGCAATTACAAGGCTGTTTAGAAACAGAAGGCAAACTTAATAGTTTATTGCACTGTTATTCTTTCAAGACTGACATTTCTGTGTGTATTTAAATGACTTTTTACTGAGCATGATTCTATTCCCTTTGAAATTTGCTTAAGAAAGTTTTTATGCCCGTCTGCTTTGAGAAAAGAATTTGAACCTTTATGATTTCAGTGAACAAATTTAATGAAAATCCAGATTTTTAACCCCAGTAGGGTCATGTCAGATTGTCTAGAAACTAATTTATGGCAGTGTTGTCTACTGTTTTCTTTCACTAACAGATCTCTTAATTGCTGTGCTTCAAACTTTCGAGGAATTAGCTTGTTTTATTTTATTTTTATGTATAAATTTCTTAACTCCAGATAATTCTTATGGTCAGCACTGAGAGTTGTAAGGGTTTTTGACATCTGTATATCTTTTGGGCCAGGTTATCGAGTGGGGTTGGAGTTACTCAGAATAAGGTTAAGTGATTGTGTTGAGATCATAATTAAACATATGCACCAATACCTTATTATTTCAAGCCCTGTCATCAACAGACTGACCCTCGTGCTGGTGGAAAGGGGAGGAAGAGGGAGGGGACTTTTTTTTGCAGGGAAGGATGATATTGGGTAGGAGCAAGCTGCACACATGCCTGCCAAAATTGTTGGATCAGGCTAAAGGAACACAGATGGCTGAGGCTGATAAAGGTGTCTCTTATTGTGTTTTTTTTTCTCCACAGTACTGTTTTGAGCTTGTGTGCGAGAGAGGGGTGAGAGGGGAGGAAGACAACTGCATGAATATGTTTATTTTGATACATTTTACAGCGTAGGAAAGGACTTGTGTAAAGTCAATACTCTGTCTCGGTAGGACGCCAAAGGCTGAAGCTGAGCCCTCCTTTTAGGTTTCTGTAACAAATGAACAATAATGTGTCCTCAGGGATTTATGTCATGCTGTCCAACCTTCAGTTCTTATCTGCTAATAGAAAAATCCCAATCCACTGCTGTAAGTAGCTCCTAAAAATTGGACCAAGAAACCTTAAAAGCACGTGGTTGCCTCTGCTCATAACCAATCTTGGTAGTAGCTCTCCTCTTACATGGCCCCTTCATGTCTTCTTAGTCCCCAGGTCATTTATTACTATAATTATTATGTTTATTACCATGCTTTTTGATGTATGTGCATCTAAACATCAGTTATATACCTGTATATACAAACCACATGTGGATATATGTATGTATACACACATAGGTACCAATAATATCTTGTCCTTCGAGAAGGCAGTGCCAAAGTCTGCCTCCAGTTTGCTTGGAGGAGGAAGCCAAGCCACTGCAGGAAAGGAATGTGTAGGGGAAGAGCAAGTCCCGCAGACTCTCTATCTGAGCAAAGTCCAGTTCTTCTTAGCATTTGTTATTTATTATTCTAGAAATTAACTGGTCACTGCTATCTAAAAATGGTATGTCTGAACTTTAAAGCTGCTTGCAGAAATAAATCGCTGTCACCAGACAAAGTCGTGGTTCCAAGTCTGTCAGATCTGTTCCACCCATGAGCAACACCATCCATCAGGGCAGGGCTGAGGAGAAGGGAGTAGAAGCAAGACCTTTTTTTCCTGCATCTATTTAAAGCAAAGTCTTAAAGAGGCAGTTTCATTAGAGGACCTTAAGATTCTTGTCTTGTAAATGATGTCAGTAATGTTCTCCTGCTCGTGACAGCTGGAAATCCACAGGATGTTCTTGCTGGTGTACATGAAAGAAAAATGGTACTTGAGGCTTCATGCTAGGGCAGATAAGTTTCATTTTGAATAGCTTTTTCAATTTGTAGTCATTAGGTTGAGATATTGCAGTTGTTTTTCATAGAAACTAAGATATTACAAATCTAGTTGCAAAGCCGTACTCCTAATGGTGTAACTAAGCTTCATCCAAAACAGGGCTATTTGGTCTATTGCTTTCTAAATACTCTTTGTCCTTCCTTGATCATCCCATATGTATATGTTTTTAAAACAGACATAGAAATACAATTTTTTTTTTTAAGCAGTAAAGCTGCCCAAAACTCATGGAGGGAGAGAGGGTTTCATTCTGAGATTCAGTGCTATAAAAATCAGTGTGCTTTTCTGATTCCATGAGGTCTCACATGTGCAAACAGTCTCTTCTATAAATACACCATAATATTATGATTATTAATTGTGGCTACCACTACACAAATAGAAAAATAAATGCAGCCCAGCTACATTCCCCCTTAAGAAAAAAAAAAAAAAGGTTCTTTGTGTGAGCAGGAAAATACTACTTTTTTTTTTTTCTGTGAAAATATAACATTGTTATTACAGCTTTGGCTCTATAAAGGATGAACGAGCATGAGAATCTGGATTATATAAAAGAAATTATTACTAAACAGTGGACTGATTTTTTGAATTATGCTAATTTTCCATCACTGTAACTATATTTTATTTAGTTAAATTACTCTTAATTTACATTGGTATAACCAGGCAGAAAATGAGGCCCCGAGTATGTAAGAAGGACCTTCTATTTGTGTAAATTAAAATCTATATTGAAAGTGACACAGAGTAAACACTAAACATCTAACAAAAAGCTTGCCCTTTGCCAAGGAAATAAGGAAATCAAGACGTTCTGGAGTCTATAATTAGGCTCTTTACATGGCTGTAGCTCTGTAAAAAGGAATAGAGGACAATGGCATTAGCACAGTACTCCAAGGAAAAGAACTAGAGATAAATTATAGTGTGAAGTGTGCTACAGGGCAGCTTAATAGACAGCAGTTTTGTAGGAGCCTTGGTCAAGAAGTCAAACTCTAGAAATTAATTTGTAAGCATACGCATTGCTCACTGCTCATATATTTAAAAGGAAGTATAGTCCAGTATTAATTTAGAGGGCTTTCTGTTGTGTAGTTTTAAAAAGACAAAAATTAGCTGCTTTATCCAATCTATGCCAAGGGTAGGGTACTTGATGTTTATGTGTGCCTTGCTTAAAGTAAGCTACTGTATTTGAGATTTAGCTAAATTTGGGTAGTGAATCCCATAGCAGATGCAGGTTTCTCTTTATATGGGAAATAGCAACCAGGAAATCCTTCTAGAGTGCTTGAGAGCAGGTTGGTGGTAACAGGCCCACCTTTCTGTGGTCCCAAGTTCACATACAGATGGAAGGGTATAAAATAGTGTGTGTGAAATTCAGTGGTTCATAAATGCTTAAAGAAGTTTATGTGACAATCTCCTCCTTTTAAGAAAGACAATTTATTCATAGTTTCTTAATTTTCATTCAAGAAAGTTATACTGAAAAGAAATAATTGCTTAATTGATTTTAATATGATTATAACACATACCTGGCTGCTTGTGTATTTCTTCATTTAAAAAACAGAAGTCTGGTGTTTAGAATGAAGGATTCTGAAGCAGAAACGGAGTATTAGATTTCCTTTGTGACTCCCACAGACATTGATTAATTGGGACAGTCAGCATGGCTTGCTTTTAGAAAGAAAAACTTAATGATTAACTAAATTCTTTTTCTGTCCCCCCCACTGAGCTTATAAAATGGTTATAAAAGAATGTAGAAGAGAGACAGCGGGAGTTGTTGTTGTTGTGCACAATAGAAACACAGGCAAATATTTCACAATATCCTATATATAGCCAGAAACATTAATCTCCATGTGATAGCTGTCAAGATCCTAATATAATTGTGTATGCTCCAAGTAATTTGGTGGTTTTGGGAGAGAAAAGCCATCACTGTCCCTTGGTTGCAGGTAAAGCAACACCAATATTGAACAGTTTACCAACACTGATTTCTGTGTTTTGTACCACTGGAATTGAAAACCAGGGAGCTGATAAGTTTTTTACCAATTCTAAGCCAGATGATGTTGCTCTGGCTTGATGTTTCTCAATGCTTTGGGAAAAGTAATGAAACTGGAGATGTACCCTCTAATGTGTGATTTTTTTTTTTTCACTGGTGTCATCTGAGGAATGAGAACTTTGTTCAAAAAGCAAGGGGATGGTAAGGCACCCAGTCCAACGCAGTTGGCAATGTCTGTCCACTTGTAGTTCCATGTTGCTGGTCAGCAATGATTGCAGCAGGCTGAAATGTGTAATTAAGCATCTCTTGAATGAATCCTGCATAATCTCCAGTGTTTTGGAGAGACCGTGAATTGTGGGACACCACAGTTTTTGCTCCTGTTCAGTGACATCGGATGCATTTATCTGTTCTTAAACCAGGGGTCTTGAGAATGGTTATTTTTAGGAAACTGCTCTTTTGGGGAAGAGTTTTCCTTATGTTAGCTGACAGCACTTTGTAAATTGCTGTATTTTATTCTTCTTTCCCCCAGTCATGTGAAGAAGAATAGTAGGATATAGCTGTGTGATTCACCACAGCTTTACAACTACAAAAGTTTATGTAATGTTCTGGTAGTCTTGAATCCATTTAACAGATGTTATGTATAGGCTTATGGGAAAGTTACACTAGGGTAGCTTCAATGTGATGACTTTGATTTATATGTTTTGAAAGATACATCCTTTGTAAAACTACTTTATAAATATGTCCTTTTGGGTTTACACAGTCAATGCCTGTCAGTAGCTTCCAGCTCAATGTTCACATCTTATGAGTCCCCTAAAAGTCATTCTCCCTCTAAGTTATTAAACTCAGCCAGTGGTGGTTTCATAAGTGCCAGCCTGTGCACACCTAAGCATTTGAAATTTAGTTTTATCTTGACAGATGATGGAATTAGGTCTCTTACAGCATGTGACTAGCTTGTCAGAAAAATTTACAACTTTGAGTCCAAGACTAACATATACTTTTGAGGGAGTGTTTGTGTTACAGGCTGATAGGTTTTGTTTGGCTCCCCTGGCTTTCTAAAATATTGGTGGGATGACGACATGCTGGTGTCGTGGTCTGGTTGTCTCTCATCTTGAGGATTTTACTGTCTTTTGAGGAATGTAAATTCTACTCCATGCTGGTTTGTATTAATTTTTACAGTGACAGTGGCTTTATTTTCTGAAAATGGCCTGCATTGGACATCAGTATCAAAGCTTTCAACAGGTTTGGAGCACCACATCTCCTAGGATTTGGTTGCTTTCTTGTATGTCTGTTTTGGGGTGGGAGGGGGTACCTTTGTAAGGTTGGACTTTGCCTTCAGTGGGAAGGGCCACCATAATGTATCCTTGACATAACTAGACCCACAGAATAACCCCATTTTCTTTATAATTTTCTCTGTCCTGAACCTTCATCTATTCTTTTTTTTAGTTTTCTGTAAAATTCTGTTATCTGTCCTTATATCTTTTTTTCATAGACACATTTATGAAACAGAAACTCATGTTGTTAATTTTTAACAACATAACTTTTGTGTTTAACAGCTATTATTTTGAAGCCAGAAATGTTGTAGTATTTGGGTTTTAACTGTCTTGTAAGAAATCTGCCAAAAGAAAATAAGGAAGTTACTAAGAATTTAGTTAGTAGTGCAACCGCTCCCTCATTACAAATGCAGGCCTGCCTGACTGGATAATGGGGTCCAGGAACGAGTGCAATGAGGGAATGTAGCTGGATCCCAGGGCTCCAGGAGAAGTCAAGGATGTCCACAGCCCTCAGTGGTCACTGAGGATGAGCACTTGGCTGATTGCAAAGTGAGTTTCCCCAGGCATGGAGGGCTCATGGTTGAGAGCTCTGGCAGTGGAGGTGGATGAAGACTCATGTCTCTCTTGCAGAATATAGAGAGCCTCACATAGGAGAGCGAGAGAGACATGGTCAGGGCGAGAAATGGGATATGTCACCTTCCCAGGGAAAGAGGTGGAACCCTGATCCAACTAACTACCTTTACTTTAGAAGACAGGTGCTATTTTCTTCCTGCTATTGTACTCTAGTTTTCTCTGTCATTGGCAGCACCCATGGGACTTACACTCTTCTGTTAATTTCCAAATGTTAATTATCTGTGTGTGTTTTTATTTGAGTGAGTAATCATTTGTATTTATTGTTTTTGTTTAACACTTCTTCCTGCTCTGTTACTGGCAGCAGTATTTGATTTATTTTTGTGATTAATTCCACGGAGCCTTTAAAAAAGAAGAAAAAAATCCTAACAATAATAGTAGCATTCAAGCTCCTTTATCTTCATTTTGTTCCAGTGCAGTGGTGGATATTCCAAATTCTCCATGGTAATAGAAAAGTATTTCAGAAGCAAATATCTTGCCAGATCTTTGCATTTTCATTATAATTATTGCTAAGGAGAAAGAGTACTTTATCAGCCATAGGCTTTGTAGCACTAGAACATGGATGTTTAAAGCTGATGCAAATGAGAATTCTCCTTTCATTGTGAGTTTACTGCTGAATTAGTGCAATTTTTTAAGAACCAAAGATCTTTTCTCAGCAAAACCTCACTGGCATCTCTTTGGTAAGCAGGCGGCGCAGGGCATCCCTGCGGTTTCTTACAGGCAGAACAGAAAGATCTCCTTTACTCGGCCCATTTTGTTACTCCCGGATTATGTGCATTAGCTGTTATCCTTTTATATGGTACATTCACAACGGTGCTGTTTGGAGCCTGGAGGAACCAGGTTGGGACTGTGTGTAGTCCTGTTGACATGAAAACAGCACGGGCAAAAAAATAGACCTGAGTGTTTGGCTGCTGCAAGGACAAGTAATTAACCAAAGATTTTTGTTGATTTGAATCATAGAATGGTTTGGGTTGGAAGGGAACTTAAAGACCATCCAGTTCCAACTGCCCCATCGTGGACAAGGACACCTTCCAGTAGACCAGGTTGCTCGAAGCCCCATCCAAGGTGGCCATATCCAGATCAGTTCAACATTTCTTTTTTCTTGTACTGGTCTCAGACAGACATCACCCACCTTTGGTATAATGTATCACATCTGACCTTCACTGCAAGTAGGGAAATAATTTGTTGCTCCTGAAAGTTCTGCCTGATCTTTCAGTGGAGTGAATAAGGGTTTGTTCCTATACTGTAAATCTCACAAAATCAAGGGTAGGAAACCGTGGAGCTTCTATACATTAATCAAAGACACAGTCAAGTTCCAATAATAAATACATTGCTTTTCCTATGATAACACTGTGTTTTTATTTTGTTTCATTCCTGTAATTTAAACCCATAAATTAGGTCCTGCTTTGGTCTGAATTTAGAATTAGCGCTTGTAGCATTTAACTGTTTTAATATCCATTTATTCTCCTTGGAGAATTTATGGGACACACTACCCTATCAGAAGAAATATTTATTTTTTTTAATATAAGCTTTTTTAGACCAAAAATAGTTCTTGTTGAGTAAGGGTAGTAATGAATGTAGCACTGTCTTTGACCGAGCTAATTACCAAATACTTCAAATTAAGGATATTCATCAATTAAGCCTGTGAAAGAAGCGATCTAATAAAAAAATAATGTTTAAAGCACTTTCATCTCCAGTGAGATTACTTACATGAGTCCGTTGAAAAGGATTCAGCTTTGTTCACTGACATTTAAGAAATAAATAGCTTGGAGCTACTTGTTATGTTGCAGTTACTTTAATACTTGTTTAAGTACCAGTTGTTTTGTCTATAATACAGAGGATTAATTCTGGAGAATTTATGCATGATAGCTAATTTGATATTTTAAGACTTCCTTAATTGCTAAGCTAAATGATTACTAACAAGGAAACTTTTAAAAAAATATGCTAATTATTATTAATAATAAACCCATATGAATTCCCTTTATAAATATGGTATGATATCTCATTAAAAATTTGTGCACCTACCGAGTTTTGCCTGCAAGGCAGTGGAACTTTGTGAGACCTGGGCAGACATTGAATCCAACCACTCAGTTATGGCTGGGACAAATATAATGCAAGGCAGAGTGCATGGAATTGTCTGCATTTGGATTAATTTATTGTCTTTTTTTTCTTATATTTTTAATTAGACTGCTCCCTTTGCCAGAGTTTGATGTGCATTCCTGGTGGGATAAAAATATGCCTGTTGGTGGGAAGAAGAAACTAATAAACTGTTGCATGCATTTGTGACAGCTGAACCTATATGAGAGAATTGCAGTCAGGTTTGTTATGTATGTCTGTCCCTGTGTCAGCTAAGTATATGTAAAGGAGGAGGAATTGTTTCTCTCCTTTCAGGCTTCATACAGTTACAGAATTTCCACGTTGATGGATTATTTTTTGAGACATCCTTTTAATGTAGATAAGCATTTCAATCCAAATGGCAGTATCAGGCATAGAAGATCTTAGATACAGCAGAGTGCTTTACGTATTATGTAGAGGAAAGCAAGGAAATGGGTATAATGATTGTATCATCACCTTTGAGATATTTCTGTGACTCTGCTGCTGGAGCTTGTGTCCTACTGTGCCACTGAAAAGGATGGTGTATCTTCCTAAGGATAAAGTACTCACGAAGGTATTGCTGCCTTTTCCTTATGGTGTTATCCTCACAGCTTGGTGTCATAGCCCTGGAAAATTAACAAAGAAGCAGAAAAAGGCCACTGTAGGGAAGGATAAACTTTTGGTTAAGACCCACAATACTGGGCATCAGTCCCAACCAGGACTCTTGTCACGCTAAGGAGATTATTCAGTCTGTGCCGTGACAGCTCACCCAAAATGTGTCAGAAATGTTAGTCACCTGTTAGTTAAGATTAATGAGCTTTACACGTTTGTATTTGGCAGGTTTGGGTAGATGTTGCCAATTTTTTCCCTGTAGTTCGAGAGGTAAGTCACATAGAGGCACATCCTGGGGGGCAGTTACTTGAAACCCCTGCCTCTGCCCTGTTCACTGGGACCTGGTCACTAATGGCCTGAGAACCCCACTGTTGCCCCTGATCATGTCTAAAGGCAGTTTTCTTCCACCTCTGAAATTGCTTTTTCCTTGTCCTTCTTCCTGGTTGAGCACACTCTTCAATTTTCTTAAGTTCTTCCTTGAAGGTTCTCCACTTCTCTTTATTCACACGCTCTTTTGGCAGTAGGAAAACTAACAGTTCTTATTAATTCTTAATTTTCATTGAATCAAGTTTTTATTAATTTTAACTGGGGGCATATTGGTACTAAAGGGCTCCTAAAGATTGGAACTCTACCAGTTGGATGTTGTGCTGCTTTGCTGCTTGGTGTCATTCAAGAGCTCACATCACTAGAATATAATCTCGCTACTGAAAAATAAGCATCTGTGTGGTCAATCTGTTTGTGCCATGCTATTTTGAAGCATAATGAAGATACTTCAATAACCAAACTAAATTCTTGCTGCCTTCTAGATCTTCTTATTCAGTTCTGAAAGCTGTGTACTTGACACTGATGCGCAGTGTTAACTTTTAAAACTGTTGAATCCATATTACAGGATACTGTGCTATTACTGGAGATTGTTTCTAGCAGGTGGTTCCTACACCCAAATGATTATAAACTGGTATAAACAACACAGCAAATGTTATTTGCTATGTGAATTTTTGTGAGGTGGGATGTTTAATTAGAGTGGGACAGGGTATTTGTAGGTCCACAGCAGGTAAAGTCCTGAGTTTAGACTGAGTAGAGGTAGGTCTGAAATGGTATAAAAGAACAGATGAAAGCATATGTAGGTATATTCCTGCAATGCTGAATGCAACCAGATGGGTAGTAGTGAAGTTAGTTCTAGCAGTGAAGACACATAACTGCATCAGCTTCTGTGTATCAAGAGCGTCAGTCTCGTATGATCTTGGCGTGTGCTTATCAGCAGGAGCTGCCCATGTTCTCTTGTTTTCCACACTATCTGAATTCAAGTGGGCAGACATTTCCTCTAGCCTTTATTTTGCTATGCGGGCTTTTTTTTTTCCTAAGGCAGAAAAGCTTGTTTGCTTCCTTTAAAAAACGAAACAAAAGAAACAAAACCGCAAAACAAGCAAATCTCAAAACTGACCAAAAAAGCCCAACGGTGAACCAATATAAAAATCTTTCACTAGAAGCATTTAGAAAGACTTGAATAAGCGAAAAGGAAGGAAGATGCTGGAGTTAAGATTCAAATGGGTGGTGCTTATGAGAGGAATCCTTGCTATATGAACTGAGAGAGCTGCCCAGAGCTGCAGGGTGTTGTATCAGGAGGAGCAGCAAATTTTAGGCATGGAGTGTCTGGCGTAACACTGGAGACAAAACCAAGTGGGATAAGCCTATCTGATAGGAGTGGTGGTGTCCCCAGGGTAATAAATATATTAATTGAGCTGTGATTCAGATAACCTTCGGATTAGCGACGAAAGATGTCATGTGTATGTAACTTATTTTCAGGGTTTTTTTCTGTGTCTACCTGTGTCCTGGCACTGCTGTTACAGATAAACACCATTTCCTAATGAAACTTGTTAGATATTTGTCCTCATCCCTGTGTTTCATTACAGGTGGGAGTTAAATTCAAATTAATATTTCATATATATATAAAGTTCATCTTAAACCATCCTAAATAAAAGCAAGTGCTTGGTTGTCCATGTAGTATAACTTTTAAAAGTTTGGAGATTTTTGTTTTACATGAGCCATATCTTCCTGGCTTCAGAGACATAGTTCAACTGTGTTCTTGTGAGCTGCATGGGATCACTCATTTTTTAGAGACAATCAATTTTTTCTTATTTAACTTGCTGTCGACAAGTGGCTTTTTTAAAAATAATGCTCTTAGAAGGTCATTTGACTTTTGAGGGTTATTCACTTTGTTAGCCCAAACACTAAAACTTTGTGTCCTTGGGTTCTGATTAGTGACACTTTAATAAAGTCATTTGAAGTTCAGTAGACTGAATTTTCCACCTTTTCTGATGTTTCTATGGTCACAGGGAAGCGACCTGTATTCAATCTTTTAAATGCAAATCTTTTAAAAGTTACTGTGCAATTCTATGTACCAGACTTCATGGGTTTCAGAAAGTCCCCCTTTTTTTAAACAGCTACAGCAGTGTCTTTTCTCTTTCTTTTCTGTTTTCCTTCCCTCTTTCTTTCTAGTGGTGTGACAGCAATTGACTAAACTTGGGTCTTTTGGGATGACAAAGGACGGAGGAAAATCTTAAAGGTTTTTATTGCTGCACTTTTATTTTTGGCTGGGCCAGGGCAGACAAAGGCCTTTCCACTTGATTAGATAATAAGGCTAACGTGGACTTGGAGTGAAAAATATCTTTGCATTCTGCTCTTCTTTTTTCACCAACCAAAAAAGAAAAGGGGGGGGTGGGGAAGGAGAAAACTATGCCTAATCAACAACAATTAAATCTTTCATGGTGAACTCACTTTGGAGAAATTAATGCATTTTGTATTGCCTAACAACTAGAGTGACCATTAACAACACGTGAGAACTGAGGGGAAGAAAAATTATGTCTGTCTTTTTTGTTTTGTTTTGGGTTTTTTGGTTCTTAAGGACCAGGGAAGGGCAGGTCATTGACTTGATTTTCATGGGAAGATTGACTCTGGAGCGCTCGCATATCCAGGAGCAGAGCAAGGGGGTATTGACAGCTGGGGTTTAGGGAGGGGGAAGCAGTGATTGTGCCATGGCTTGTTGGGGAAAAACAAGGAAAGATGGAAAACAAAGCCCAGAAAGGGAACAGTAGCCGCAGTGTCCCAGGGCTGAGGGTCTGCTGCTCCTTGGTGGTGGATACGTGTTGTACTTGGACTCGATTGGTTGTGGTAGAGAAATATTAGTATAATGAAAGGGACTGCCCTTAAGTGAGAAATAGTTTGCTCTAAGAGAAACTGAAGAAGCCGTGCCATGTTCCCCCATGCATACTGTGAAAGGGTATAGAAGATGCTCAATCAGCCCTTTCAAACCCTCTCACTGCTGAAGAATGGCTTATGGAAGAGAAATCTGTGAATCCAGGTGTGTTTGCCAAGATTTCTTAGTAAGTACTACAGGCTAAGAACAATAACTAAAGGTGGTTTTCTTATTATTATTTTAAAGATTTCTTTCTTCTGACACCTTCTTTGTTTTTAGTCTGTGATTAAAAATAATCTGGATGCTCAGGTGTGCTCATGTAAATACATCAGTCCACCTATTTCCTCTTCATGGATCCTGGACTTTGACATAGGCATCCAGACAGATAATCATCCAGTCTTCTCAGCCCTTCTCCTCTGAGGAAAACATGCATGCCTCATCCTCTGTTCCCTGTGCAAGCCTCCTGTGTCTCTGCCACCATGTCCCAGACGTTTTCCTCCTCCCCCCTTCACTCATGTGCTCATTCCCAAAACGGTCACAGCCCACAAGACCTTGAATCATCATTTGTCTCCTTTTATCTGATTGATCTCATGTCTTTCTCATCCCTCCCTCTACCTCTACCATTGTTACCCACTCTCATGGGTGCCAGCAACTCCATGCCCAGCCAAGTCTCCCTCTTGATGCGATGGTTTTTCCAACTTATTCCCCAGGAAGGTTTTAGTCCCTTTTGAGCATCGCATGCAGGGTACAAGATTGTTATTCAAATTAAATACTTTTTTCCTTTAAGAAACCTACACTTCAAGAGAAGTTGCAATTCATTAAAGGCTAATCTCATGAGCTGTTAAAATAATTTAAACCAAACAAAATGGAAATTGTATGTGGTTTTGCAGGTAAAGGAAACGTGGCAAGAGCCAGAACAAACAAGTTTGGACCTTAAATGCTTCCTGAGAGAGGACTCTTTCCAATCCTTAGGGCTTTTACCTTGGTGTCCAGGCTTTAATCTGGACTCCGAAGTATCAGTACCCCCTGGGAGCAGCCAAATCCCTCTCCTTGCTCGGGATCCCACACCTGGTTGTATAGCCCAGTCCTGAAGTTTTCACCACTGCATGCAGAAAAATCATCACCTAAAAGCTCAGAACCATTTTCTTTTTTTTGGTTTCAACCACTTAACCGAGTTTTGGCAGCCTTCTCTGCTACATCACAAGTTTCTTCAGTTCATTCAACTAATTAAGGTTATTTAGAACTGGGAAACTGTTTGGAAGCTGGAAAGAAATTGGGAAATAATAATTTCCTTATCAAAAAGTGATGAAGAAGGGAATGAGGGAATGAGGTCTGCTGATGGTGTGCTCCTGGAGAGCAGGGTGACAAGAGATGGTGGCTGGGATTTTCTTTCCAGTCTCTGAGGCCAGAGGAAAGCACGGAGGTACGAGCCATCTGCTAGAAGCTTTTGTCTGAGTAGCAAACAAATAACTGAATTTTTATATATATATATTGCTCTGTATTTTTCAGACAATTCAGCATGGTTTCAGTGACTATGACTTCATAGATGACAATACAGTTTAGTACATCTTCATAGTCTCGTCTTACAACCAAATTTTCATTAATTCATTTGGGCAGTGAATATGTATCAAGATATGCAAACATACGAAAGCTATTTGTTTTATTTAAATATATATATGATGTTCCTCTGGCATGTACTACCTCCTTTTTTGCTCATTGCAATACTTATTATTGTTTGTTTTTACAATTTGTTTTGTCGATTGCTTAGCTGGTCTTGTGAAAGTATTCTTTAAAATTGTTACGCTTTTAAACTCTTCTGAAGTTCATCTGCTGAATTTTGCTTTTTTAGAAAACTGGAGTTCGTATTCACAATGCAGCCCTTAAACAATTTACACAGTTGCTCTGAACTGGAACTGTTCTCTGTGATGGCACAGAACAGCGATCCAAGGCAAAGTCCATGGTTTTTGATGCTGGCTGAAAGCAAACCGACCCACACTCCCCAGCATCCAAAAAACCCCGGGGTTAGTGCTGCACAAAGATCACTATAGGAAGTGGCTGGGTCGTTTTTTTTCTTTACCGCTGTCTTTTATCTGAATCCCCGCTTTGCTTGAGCTTTAGAAGTCAAATGAGCAGAAGAAATGCAGTAGATGATTTGAGATGTGTGTGGGAAGAATGGAAGCTGAAAGATTGGCTTTCTGAAGGCTTCGCTCAGTTCCTGCCTTCCCAAAGAGACCGCCGGGAGGTTATTCTTCCTGACTGCATCTCTGCAGCAAAATAATTGCTTTGAGGATGGTGCTGTGGAAAAAAACTTATTTCACATTATCTTTGTTTTAATGGAGGTTAAAAAAGAAAAAAAAAGAAAAAGAAAAGAAAGAAGCAGAGGTAGGGAATTGGTTTGGATAAATTATGGATAATTTATGGATAATTTAATAATTTAATAGTCATAAGTGTCATCATTAAAATCAAACAGAAATGTGGATTCCTAAACGTGATGGCTTTAATGAATGTGCTGTATTTCACAAAGTGGCAGTTGTGAGTGCTGGAACATCACTACGCAAGTGATTCCATGCTCCTCAATCTGAATGGAAGTGGGGGGGTCCCTATGCTTTTAATGTGGTGGGGGCGAAAGGATGCAAAGGAAGGAGAAGGATCAGGTATCAGAAGGTCTTGGTGCAATGAGAGCTCAGGGTAACCTTGTGAGCACCAGCGGAACAGGACTGGAGCACGGACTGTGCCAGTGAGTGACTTCTGCCTGGGGGAGGTACCTATTCCTGAGAGTCTTCCAGCTTGAAGATCCAGGAGTGAGCCTGGATCCCATGAGGCAAATTGTATGGATCCCATATACTCTCCGTAGCACCCGCCAGGTCAAGTGCTGTCCTCAGCTTAGACCTAATGGTGCTTTAATCAATTAGTCCTGGAAAGCAGCTTCCAACTGTAATTGGTCTGATCTGTAATCTTATCACCTCGCCCGGCAGATGATCCATTTTTAGCTGATTTGTGGACCATCAACCTGCACGTCCTGGCAAACGGATGCTGTCAGGTCACTCCTTCTGCTTGCAGCGTTTCTTTAGCTACATCGTTCCTTTCCGGCATTTCAGTTCCTCTCTAAACCAAGGAAAAGAATTGACTGAAAAAAGAACATCAGGTCAGGGGAAGATGACGTTTGAGTGTTCAGAGAAAGCTGTATGTTATTGCAACTCATTCAAGCAAAAAAAAAAAAAAAGTGCTTTCGTTGAATTCAGAACTGGTGCATTAAGATGGCAAATTGTGGTGCTATATGTTGTAGACAGACAAAGGTAATGCAACAATATCTGTGAAGAACTGAAGGCACAAAAAATGAAACATTCATTCTTGCTAATTAGTATTTCTGCAGGCAACTGCCGTTTTAATTCCAAAACTGTTTCCTAACGTTATGGCTGTTATCCAGTGTATTTCTTAAGTTGTAGCCCTTTTGTCTGAAGTGAAATGAAAAATTTCAGATCCAACCCATTGTGCCTGTTTAGTGAAATTATTTGAACAGGACAGTAGGGTAGAAAGCCATTCCTAGACATTCCTAGTTAACATGACTTCCAATTGCTTGTCACACCTTCATTTCTGTCCCACTACAGAAAGTGAGAGTGAAAGCATTTTCTTTCCAGCCCTCAGGCTTGAGACCTCACTTCTGGCCTTTTTGCACCCCATGCTTTCTGACTCTTTGGAAATCCTGGGGTTTTTGTATTTCTACCCTTTTCTAGCCTCTTGTGCTCTGGAAGGGTGGAATCTCTTGATTTATCACTCCCATTGTTTGTATTAATCTAGGCCTCAAATAGATCTATTCTCTATCTTCAGCTTTTATTACTAATAGTTTTCCCAAGTTGCTTGGCACTTTTTTTAATGGTTGTGTGGTTGGATATTGCAGAAATGTAATTTTTCTGAAGTAAAAATCCCATTGCTATTGGTTGCATTAGGATTTCATGATCGCAATGAACAAGCTGGTTCTCTGTATAATTTCTCAACTTTTTCCTCTCTGCATTATTTGAATGAAGGCACGTACTTCTCCTTGCAATTTGGAATAGACAACTGAGATGATGTAGTTCTTGTAAGTTAGACAGCTTTTATTTAGAGTGCATGTGAGTGATTAAGTGGCTTGGCAGTGGATCAGAATGATTGCTTAAGGACCACAACTTCACAGTATCTTTCAAAGGGAAAACAAGGCAGTAATTTAGTGATATCATTGAGAAACATAACATTCTTTCAAAGCAAGCAAAGACATTATGCACTGGGGATAGACATCATCCCTGGTTTTGGCCGTTGCTAGCTCGTACATCCCTATATGCTGCTTTTCTCCATGATAAGCAAAAATGAATGTTGAGTATTTTCTTTAATCTAGTTCAAACTTTCCTTCTGCTAAAGCCAAGGGAGGCATTAGAACACATGCACCCTGGAATTAAAAACTCTTGCTTTGTGCTGTGTTAATTGGATTAAGTTGTTAGTGTTATCTCTTCAAGGAGACGAACTCTCTCTGGCAATGTTAGCGTGGGACAGCTTGTTTGTCTGAGTGGCTGTGCTTTGTTGCCATCCTTGGGAAGCAAACTAGCAGTGCTGGCTGGCCAGCACTGATAGATCTTTCCACCTATGGAAAACAGTAGAGGTTATGATCCAGAAATCCTTACCATTCACAAGACAAGATGAACAGTAGCATGGGAAGACACAGGCACAGCAAAGTGAGTCTTCTGAGTCTCATTCCAGTGCTGTCCCCTAGGTTTGTATCATTTTATATTTTTACTGACTTTTGTACTGAAGGCGCTGTGTGGACTGGTGGAGTGTGATCCAACATGAACTGGGGAATTTCTGTTCTAGCTGTAAAAACCACCTCCTAGTTCTGCACTAATTGTTCTAATTGAATGCTGTTCATTTTTAAGACTAAAATGAATCACTGTCAGGCTTGCACATAATTCCATGTTTGGTCCTAATGTGATGGTTACAGAGCTTGCCTTTAAACCACACTCACATTTATTCCATGGGAAATGTATTTTCTTAAAAACGGAGAAGGGAAAGCTAACAAACCATGTCTTGCTCCAATTTCCTCTGCAGAAAGGCTTAGCTCTGTAAATTGTCTCTTAGAGGCTACTGTCTGGAGACACAGTGCAGAACAGTCTGAAGTATTGTCTGTTTTGGGGAGGATGCTGCAGGTCTGGCAGTGGCAGTGCCAAAGGCACTCAGGGTGGTTGCCCCAGCTGTGCTTTGTGAACGATGGCCCACTGCAGCTTTCCTTACAAATCTAAGCAGCTTTTAGGTCTTGCCCAGCACAATTCTCGTGTTTCATTATTCCTATGAAGGTAAACCAGTCTAAAATTGGCATGGGCAAGCAGGCAGAAGTCATGCTGCTTTGTCAAAGAGCTGACGGCGTCGCAGCTGCTTCCTGTGATTGACGTGGTCCCATCCGGAGAGGAGCAGTCTGGCTGCTTGCGTTGTGGAGTGTTTTTGGTCTCTGGTGTGTCTCATGCGCTATCCTTAGGTGCTGTGGACTATAAATTGATAAAAAGCCTCCTTGTCAGTGTCTCTGTCTTTGAATTATTTGGGAGATGAGGTGGTCACCACGGTGGTGTTCCTGCTGACACACACAGTGGTGTTGCTTCCATACCCTCTCCTCCCCATAACTTGGATTGTCACCAAACGTTTTATCCAGCAATGAACTGGAAATACTAATTACTAGACAATTTGGCTTTGCTTGAGGGAATAAAAAACAAGACTTATATGTGTAATCTTTAGCCATGCCACAGCTGTGGGAGAGGGAATGATGATAGTTAGATGATCCATTTGAATAGGCTTTCAGATCACACTTGCTTTTGGATCAGGGCTTGCATTCTTTGGGTGGTTTACAGCTCTGTCCTTGTGCAGGGCAAGGACTTTCTGAAGGCAAGGGGTGCTCTTGCCCTCCCTGCCCATCAGCTGTGGAGGTGGTCACCAGTGGGACTGTATCTGCATCCCTCAGGCCATACCCAGCCTGGGATCACTGTGCCTGTGCTGAGGGCAGAGAGGGGCAACCACCCCCAAGCGATTTGGCAAATCCCACCAAGGAATTCCCGTAAGTTGAGCAACTCATTGTGGTCCCAAGAGCAGGAGTGAGCCTGAAGGCTGGAGCAAGCCTGATGTTTAACACATCGATGTAATCCAGCCCCTCGAGCTTTACCGAATTCCACTTGCTGTGGTTTTGGTCTGTGTGATGTGATGTGCGCCTCCTTAAATTACATGTAGCAAGGGCATTAAGATTACTTTTTTTTTCTAATTCCCCCTAAAGGAAGGTGTTTCCTGAGAGAGCGCCAAAAAACTTCCCATTTGTTTGGTAGGAAGTGTGTGTGATGTTAGAAGAATTACAGCTTTAAGCATTCAATATTTGTGGAGAACAGTTTACTCTTGAGAAGATTTCTTAATAGTACAAACTGTTAAGACACACAAAAGCTCTCAGTAATGACAAATTGAAAAAAAAAAAAGGCCCATAACTAGAATACAATTTAGGCAAGAATTTGTTTCTTAAGCCCAATACTTCCAGCTAATGATTTTTCTGTAGTCAGGGATATCAGGCAACTGCTACCAGGTGGCAACATCCTGAGACCTAAATCTCTAAGGAAGGGGTTTTTTTCCATAGCCTGGCAGATTGTATCTGCAGCCCGAATTACTAACGTATCAGTTTTGAACTGAGACATGAGGTAATTTGTTCAGAAGAAAAACCTACCGTGTAACTGAGTCACAAATGGGGAAAAAACTAGTTTAACAAATGGCTTTACATTCTGTCTGAGAGGTCAAAAATACTAACAGAAAAATAGACTAAGTGTGGACCAAAAAAATCTTTTATAGTCACTTATATTGCAGAAAAAAAATATGATCATGCAATCGTTTTGTTAACTTGCTTTAAAAAAAAGCAAAACACAAAACTTGCTTTTAGTCCTATCATTCTTCTTTCCATTAGCAAAATGAACTCTCTAGACCCTTCCCCCAGCTAATGTTATTCCTCACACAGCGACATTCAAAAGCCCATTGACAAGCTGCAAATGATGTGTGAAGCAAACTTCAGGATTAAGTTTATAACCTTTCCCCAGGGAGAAAGAATTTGGAGGCAGGAATGAACTTGGGATAGTAAAACAAAAGGGTACAATTGAGATGGATCAGGAAAACTCATATTCATATTTAGCTAAATGAAAAATACCAGCCGCTCCTAGTTTATGTGGTATCCCAGGGGTTTTCCACACAGGTATGTAGGACATTATTTTACAGCTCCCTCTCGCAGGTTTTACTGCTCTTGCTAATGAGAAACTCCATCTCTCTCTCTTCAGCTTTGCAGCTGGGATTTGGAAACATGATAAATAAAATATAAACGGTAGAAGACGGAGGGTTCATATCCTGTGGATATGTTTGCATCTTGGGTTTTAAAAGGCATGTACCTTCCTCTTAGGGGGGTTGTCATTTACCACTGAGTTTGTTGTGGGATGGGTGTGAATAGGCTTTGGGGGCCTTTAGACACTGTTAAATCATGGATGTTAATAAGTGATGGAGCTAAGGACCTCCTCTCCTGCAGTAATCAAAGAAACAGCTAGTTCCTTCACATATCCATAAGATTATTTCCTTTCATCTGCCAGTATTAGTTTCTTTTGAAGTCATTTAATCTTTGCTCCATATAAATTGAGAAAAGTTATTTTAAGCAGCTCAGTGGGCAAAAGGGAGTCTTGTGACCAATCATTCACAAAAAGAGGTCTGACCACAGGAGTTAACCCCTGTCACTCTGGCTGTCACCTGGTGTTCACTGAGGACCCTTCTAGTTAGTTGGGCCCTTCTGTCAGCTGAATGCCTGGGTGAGCTGTGCCCAGACAATATGTGGCTTTACTGGAAATAGATAATTGAGGAAAACTACAATGAAGAGTAAGTAAAGGCTTGCCACTACTGCCACTTCTTTAAAAAAAAGAAAAAAAAAAAAAGTAAAGAAAACAAAGTTTGGGTTATAAATTCAATAACAGGTATAAATGGGGCCTTAGATAATTCTTAGAAAAGTTGATAGATACTCTGAAGTAAGTAAGTCTGGTAGAATCATAAAGTGACCAGTGCACTCTAGTCATAGAATCAGAGAATGGTTTGAGTTGGAAAGGATCTTTAAAGGTCATCTAGTCCACCCTCCCTGCAATGAACAAAGACACTTTCCACTAGATCAGGTTGCTCAAAGCCCCATCCAACCTGGCTTTGAATGTTTCCAGGGATGGGGCATCCGCCACCTCTCTGGGCAACCTGTGCCAGTGTCTCACCACCCTCATTGTGAAGAATTTCCTCCTTAAATCCAGTCTAAATCTACCCTCCTTTAGTTTAAACCCATTACTCCTTGTCCTATCACAATAGGCCTTGCTAAAAGGTCTGTCCCCATCTCCCTTGTAAGCCCCCTTTAAGTTCTGAAAGGCAAGGATGAAGTGCGGTGGTCTGACCAGAGCTGCTTCCCAGCGCTCTTCTGTGTGCATACATTACTTAACAAAGTTTGACACTGGGGCTTTTGGCTTGTTTTTGTTTCCTGACAGCATACTTATGAAAATGAAAAATCACGATGACTTGCTAATGGTTGCCAAAAATGCAGAGAACTCCTATATAAAGCTGAGCTCCATCAGCAGGACAATACAACCAGACCAACTCTTGCCAAGTTAAGATGTATGCTTGGAATGAGAGGTCAGGGTCCTGTGTTGTTATTCCATCTGACGCTGCATTATCAACAATACGATAAATTACTGTCCTCTTCATGGTTGGTTGTGTGTGGAGTACCAGTCCTCTCTCCCTGTAGGTTTCAAAGCCATGGATCATGTCTCTTCATTTTTAAGGAAAACATCACCTTTTTTTCTCTTTGGGTCACTGTTTGCTTTTGGCACTTCTGCTGCTTTTGCATGGGTCACTTTTTTTAAGGAGGGACCATAGTTTGGAAATTGCAGAGATGTCTTCTTTCAAGAACTCAAGATAGAAAATATTTGGCAAGACTTTTTGTTAGATATCCTTTGGAAATACGTAGTTCAAAAGTAAATATTAAGTAATAAATTCAGCTTGAGGGGAAAAAAGTTTTAGTAATAACCAGTCTTTTTCATATAGGAATGAGGTTGGTATCATCTATCTTTTTTTAATTGCAAAGCATGAGTTCATGTTTGTGGTTCCACCCCTTCTCTCGACTCTCAGCCCTCACTGCCTGGATTGCAGATGTTCCTGCTGTGTCCACATCAGGGATGATGGAAAAAGGCAACAAACAACCTACTGAAATTAAGCAACTGAGTTATGGAAAATATGCCAACATTGTCTTCTGCTGTTCTCCCAAGTACGAAAGACTTCCTTGTAGCTGTAGTGCCTCCCAGAATTTAAGGACTGGTGTTCTGTGGCTGACCCCTCTCCCCATGTGTCAGAGGGTGGTGGTTTCCACTGACCTGATATCTGGTTGGTGTCCCCAAGTGATGACCTAAAGGTGAAAGGCTGTGGGCTCCTCCTCCCCAGCTGCCTGCTCTGTCTGGTCTTTCTGGGAGGGATGCTTCTGTGGGGAAAAGTGGTTACAACAGGTGACATTTTACTAATAGTAAAGCTAGGGTAAAACTGGGGGATGGGTAGTTACCCTGAAGTGGAAAACAGGAAAACAACTTAAGACTGTGTTTTTATTTAGCACCCTGGAACTGCCTGGTCCTACACCCCAAATATTTTTCCTGTGTTCAGTATCAAGGCCTGAATATGATAATTTGGTTGCATTTACCAAATATCGTGATCAAAAAGTTTTGTTATGTTGGGAGGTTGCGTATCATCCTGTGGCTTTGAGCTTCAATACCCATCAGGCACTTCTGTGTTATTACTTAAACCCTTACACCAGAAAACATCCACATTCCTGAGGCTGTTCCATGTGTGTTGTGATGTTTTTGCACCTGTTGCTATTGTCTAAGCCAGAATATGGAGATGATGGTAAAAGCAGATGGAAGCCACAGCCATTCGGAGATGTGGCAGTGGCCAGCTGTGAGATTCCCTCAGGCTTGGATGAGAAGCTTTTGCTGGATGTCTGGCTGCCTTGTTTTCAAACAGGCTTTTTTTTTCCTTGCTGTTCTTTTGTAGTCCTGTTTTATAAAAGAAAGAAAAGAGAAGATTATGGTTCTTTGTTGGGAGAAGAGTGCTGCACAGATCTTCTTTGGAGGTTATCTCAGATGGTTTTCAGATGATGGTAAGGGGAGTGTGCCAAAAAGTTGAATCATACAGTGTCATACCAGAAGCTTGAGTTCTCCAGAATACTTTTGTGTCGCACATAATGCCCACATCTTGGATGCTGAGCTCTGAAATGTTTCCTCAGTGATCCTGTGGTGCTTTGATGAGAAAAAGTCTTTTTGAATTACAGGGATTGGTTAGCTGTCTTTCAGAAAAATAAATTCCAAGTGGTCTTTGTTAACCACTGAATGATAGGTTATTGTGACATAAAATAGAAGTTCACTTAGACTGCACATTTTTGTTCTGAAATCGGCAGGAGGAGGAAATGCTGATATGGGTGTATACATGGGAGGAAGATTTATCAAAGCATACATTCACACACCCTCTCTTCTTTAAAGTTATGGTCAGTAAATGATAGGCTTCCTTCCCTTGTTTTTGACTGCCAAATAGATTTCTAACAAAATTATTTATATACACATCCCTTTAAAAAATATAAAGCATCACAGGGTCAGTGCGAGGGCTCAGCATCCAGTTTAAAGTGAGAGATTAGGAAGCTTCAGGCACAACCTCCAACCTTTCCTGTCAGCACAATTTCTCTTCAGGAAGGGAAGATGGATAAAGAGAATTTCACATTTTGTTGTGGATAGGTTGCCTATCAGTTTCTTCCTTCTTATTTTACTGTGTACTGATTGCAGTGGACGCTCCTTGCAGTTGACAGGCTTAAATCTTACCTCTGTAACTTTGACCATGTTTGTGGCTTTTTGGCTGCTTCTACTTGAATAAGGCTCATGGTGACAATGACAGTAGTACTGGCTGTATATGAGAATGGTGGCGAGGCTGATACTGGTTGGGGAGCGGGAACTGTGGTTGTACCTGCTCCCTTGAAGCATGAAGAGGTCCTCCCCTGCCTTCTCCATCACCATGTCACCTCGTGAGCTATGAGGTACCTCAGAGTTATTTTTTAAAAAAATACAAGCAAACTCAGAAAAAGGAGCACTATCCAACCTGCAGTCCTTAAATACTAGATACTGAGAGAAGTATTTTCCCCAGAGTAAGCAAAAATATATATATAGAAGATTTGTGCTTCATTACTAGACCTGTTAGACATACGCTATTTATATTATTGAACTTGCCAAGGCAGTCAGGATGTAGGTTTTCAAGCAAATGAATGTGTATTTGTGCTTGCACAACCTTTCTTCTTCAGAGACATTCCTCCCGTTTCCTTCTCAGCATTTCTCCTAAAATAAGTTTATTTATGACAGTTGATGCAATTAGGTACTTCTGGATAAAATATTAAGAGTAAATTGGAAAAATGTTACTGATATTAGTAGTCTTTTTGTGTGTCTGAGTGGTGCTGGTGGTGATTAGCTAGTACCACTTGTTGTTTCGATTGGTGGTGTTCAATTTGTAGTAACCAAGAGCATGCTTAGCCATGAATGACCAAACCATCTCCCCAAAGGCTTTGTTTGTACCTTGGGTTGAGTGATCTGTAGTTCTGGAGAAATTATTTTTTCCTTACACTTTGTTACCAATATTTACATTTTAATGGACAACTATAATTAGTTTTATGGTTACTCTTTGTCTAAATATTTCATACTTATTCTTCCCTCTCCACTGATCCTAAGACGCAGTGGCCCTGCAGGGAAGATGTCCTTGCAGAAATCCGGGCTCCCTGTGACTGCCACGTTAGGAATGTGCCTGCCATGGTGCAACAGCAGACCACAGAGGATGAGCAGTGTTTTTTTGTGAGTGCAGGTCCCTCATACATCCTTAAACTGACTCTGCATCCCCTTGAGAGAGGATACCTCAAACCTGTGCAGCAGGGTCAGAAGGACTTTGGGATCCCAAGAGACTTAGACTCCCACTTGCATCTGTCATCTCAGAAATCACTTCTTTTAAAATCCTACATTTGCATACTTCACCTGTCTGTCTTAAAATCCCTCCCTCTTTAAAAAAGAAAAGTGAGAAAAAATCGTGAAATGGACTAAAGCAATGGGCAGAAACCCTAGGGATCTTCAGGTTGGATCCAGCTGTGTTTTGCTGTGCTGCAGCAGGAGCAGCAGAGGGAGCACAAGTTAACACATCATCCCTTTACCAAGAGCTGTACTGTCACCACCAATGACATTTTGCTCGATGGATGAAGATCAAGAATGAAAAAAAAATCCAGCCTAGTGCGTTTGCCACAGGACAGAAGGATAATATCCTCTATATTAAATATAGAGGGATAGCAAATGGAAACATATCCTATTACAGCTTCTGTTTTAAATTTTATGCTCTCTGTGAAGCTCCAGGTTGTATGATGTCAGTATGGTTTCATGCCGGGGTGCAACCAAGGGGAGATTGATGCTGTGTGGTTTTGTAGGGCTGTGATGCCGTTCTGCCTTGTGGTATTCTCCTAATAGATCTGAACCAGCAGATTAATAAGTTTAGGTATTGGAAAGGAAAACAATGATGGCAAACAACTGGCCAAATTGTCTTTGGTGGGTAAGATTAGAGCCATGAGCTGGTCAGGCTCTTGCAGCACATATCAGCCTGGCCTGGCCTCCAGGCAAGATTTAAAGCAGAGCTTCATTTTCATTGAGTTTATAATCATGCACAAAAAAATATATCTTGCCCTTGAAGTCCACTGTGTCCTTTCTAACCTGGGCAGTGTGGGCTCTCTTCATCCACGCAGCCCTTGCCACCCTACTAGGGTTTTCAGAGCGAATTGCCATCACCAATGTCACCAACTCATGTTTGTCACTGTCATCTTAACCCTTAGGCATGCAGTTTTGTCAGCTGTTTTTCCCATAATCAAAACTTTGGACAGCATTGAATTTCCTCCTGCTGCTCCCCAAAGCAAAGTCCTGAATAAGGACAAAGAGGAGAGATATAATATTTTTTTTCCCCTCTGGGACTTTTAATAAACAAAATGCAAGCTTTAGGTTTTTCCTTTAGATTAGAGATTGCCAATAGCAAATCTTTGCTTTATTGAATTATTCAGCAGAAGTAAAGGTTATTGCAACATGCACTGATAGATGGCTGGAGACCCAGAGCGATAACTTAAAAAAACCCTGGCAGTGCTGGGGGCAGGAGCCATTTTTGGTCTCAGAGAATAGAATTTTCTTTGTGCAGAGAAAATAAAAACACTGGTGTGCTTTCACAAATTCACACTTTCCACCTTGCTGTTTTATTCAGCAGTCTGCTTTGTTTCTGAGGCCACCGCTGACTGTACACTGGAGATAGGCACGGACTGCTGAGAATCGAGAGGTTATCTGAGCAGGTCAGGCAGCAAGTCCATTGTTTTCCAGGAACATGGTTCAACAGAGTTGCAAAATGCTCAGAAGTTGGATGCACAGATGGTGACCTTTATAATATTCAATACCTATGAAATTAATTACCAGTTCCGTAGATTTTTTATGTAGTTTGCTTGATAGCTGCTTTTAAATCCCTTCTGGAAGTGACTGTTTATTCTCCTGAGTATTGATTTGTGTATTTTGGAGAAGCTTCCCTTGTGTATTTTATTCATAGTTCTCCTGTGAATATCCACACGGGTCAGCTGGGCTCTGAGTACATAAGTTACTTTTCCCAAACTTCTGTAGGATTTTCTGTGCATCAGAGACTGCTGCCCAGGAGCCCATCTCCCATGGCCATGAGGAGGGGATTAGTCATTGAGTAGCATCAGGCTATTCTTTAGACCAAAGAGACCACTGTGATGTCCAGCCTGATCCCCAGCTTTCACAGCCTATAGAACTCTTAGGCTTATTAAAATGTATCCCAAAGATATAAAATATTTTCTAAAGGGCTATTTAATACCAGCACAAGTAGGAAGACCTTGCCTGGTTTTATTCATTTCAGTTGTTTTCCTTATGGGCAATCTCAGAAGAGGTTAGAACACAGTAAGATCCAGTTACAGACTCATTTGCGTGAAGAATCTGCTCATAAAAACATTTAAGGTCTAGTGCAAGACCTCTGGCATTAAATATGTGATACAAAACATGGTCACCTGTTGTAGTCTGGTTTTGTATGATTCCCTTTCATTTACCAGAAGCAGGGAACTAGAGATCAGAAGCCACAAACTGACATCATTTCACGGTTACTAATGATCGGTAGAAAGGGGACTTTATCCAGTGGTGGTACTTTACCCATAATACTCTTAAACACAGTAGTTTTAAGGAAAACCTTCAGATGCTGATATTGGAGAGGTAAATTTTTTTTTTCTCCTCTATAATGATGTTGGCTATATGAATATAATTTGTCACTACTTGCTTTAGCTTCAGCCAGCTGGTTTTTATTGAAGAGCTGATCTTGTTTCACCAGCAGGAGAGCTCAGAAGTGAGAGAAGTAGCACCCAAAGAGCAAAATACAGCATCGAGCATCATCTATAAACTTCCAGCACTGGCTGTTTTTGCTTCTAACCTTTCCTGTTTGTTTAATATAAAAGCTGGAGATTAATCTACTGCATTTTTGTGTGAGTGAGCTATTAAGTTAGCTCTCTTCATGTGTGCCTCTGTCTTACCAATATCCTGTGTGGGGAGAGAAAAATGTACATTTGCAACAGAAAACCATTGTAATTTGTGACTTAAGTTACTTTTTGAGGTAGACAGCACAAAAGGTAATACATGAGTGTACCCATCTGTGCAGATGTAAGAAAAAAATCAGAGCTTTGGGACTGGATTTACACAGACGTTTTTGCAATTGAAAGACCTTTCTGTAAATAGCAAGGCAGAGACAATTGGGTTTGTCACTTCTTGTTTCTTTTCATTTTTCTTCTTCTCCCCTGGGAAACAGGGTTTGGCCTCTAGAGCTCTGCTCATGGTCAGTGTTTGGCAACATTCCTCCTGGTGCTGCTCACTGGTGTTAAGTGGTGGTGGGTTGATCTCTCTGTCAAGTCCCTGGATGCAGGGAACAGCACAGAAGTGAACAATTGTACACCTGGTAGATCCATTTGTTCATTTTCTTAGATCCAGGGAGTAGTTTGCTTTACCCTAATCCAGTATAGAGTTAGTAAATTCTGCTGAGGCATTGTTCCTGTTTCCAAAATAATTTTCCTGCGTCTTGAGGGAAATGAAGATGAGTGTAGGACTACTTTATCTATCAGAGCCATATTTGAAACAGCACATACATGTCAGTTTAAAGAAAAAAAGTGATATAAGAGGCTAGCAACTCGTTTGACCTCCAGAAGAGCTGGAAGGAGGTAGTTCTCTACACAATTGATGAAGCTGTGCAGTAGAGCTCCCCGCCAAAAAGCATTGTGTGTGCTAGAAGTCGACATGGGTTCAAGGGAATGTTGGACAATATATAGAAACCACATCCTGCTCAAGAAATCCTTGAACTGAAAATGGCTGGAAGCTGGGGAAGTGTAGGGAGAATTATTCTTGCATGTGTTCCAGTGCTTTTTTAAATTTCCATGGGTTTACACTTGCCTTTTCACTCAGAATTATAGAATTGTAGAATCATTTTAGTTGGAAAAAACCTCCAAGATCATCGAGTCCAACCATTAACCCAGAACTGCCATGTCCAAACAAATCCAAACCTCAACAATATATTTTACTTAAGAAATTTTTCTGTATGGGCTTTTCATAAATTACATCTTTCACAAATAATAGCTGTATGCGATTGAAGTTGGACTCTTGCTTACTTCACTAGTGAAGACCTGAGCAGGTGAACCTTTGCTCTAAGTATGATCATACTCCTGCTGCTGCATAGCAGTAAAAGCAATGAAGAAATGGTTTCTGCAGCTCCATCTCTCTATTGAGTAACAAAAGAAATGCTATTTTGGGATTGCTTAGTCGCTTGAACAACTTTTTAATAGCAAAGTTAGTAATGCCTTGTAAAGACATGTCCAGGGAGTTTGTAAAATACTTGTTAGCATCTATTTTTAAGAGTGGTTAGAGAAGTGCCTGTCTGGGATTCCACAGGTACAGTTGATCCTCTCTTTGGGCACGGGGATGAACAAGCTAGTTGATTTCCAGATTTTTCCAGTCTTACTTGTTTTGTGTTTGTAATGCAGGACAGAAGTCCTTGGCATTGCTTTTAGGACTACTAATCCTAGCAGGGTTGAATAACTGAGACATACTCAAATTTTAGGCCAAACCATCATATAGTACAATTAATAAATTGCAATTCAAGCTGCAGTGCCCCAAAAGAGGAACAAACGTATTCTGAGCTGGAAAATAAATTAAGGTGTTTACAAATGAATGGCTGTGAATTGTAATGAATGGCAGTTTTTTGTGTGGCAGGTTATCTTTTTCCCTACTAATCACTGTTAGTCCTATAAACCTTCTGGGTAGGTTTAAATGAGCAAAACAAGACAATGTTTCCCCCCCCCCCCCCCCCTTTTCCTCTTTTCCAGTAGATTTAAGAAGAAGCAATGGCTTACTTCCAACCATTTATGTTTCTCCAGAAAATACTTACCTGGGATATTCTGGTGGTCTGTTAAGGCACGTGCTTTCTCTGCAGCCCAGGGCATTGCATTGTTCTGGCAAGAACAAGGGCTGCCAAAAACAATAGTGAGCTGAGACTTCAGATTCATTCCTTATCCACTGCTGCTTTCTTGATGTGCATCCCTTTTTCAGTTAAGAGGATGTGTTTCACAGTCTCAGGAAGGGCAGTGTTTTTCCGGCCCCTGTGTTCATTTCTGAATCTTTTTTTTTTTGGTTATAATTTCTGTTAATAATGAAAGCAAATATTTCTTTTGATTTTAATTTACAGTCCTTCAATTGCTGCATGTGTGTATGGGAAAAAAAAGGTTTACTTTTTACAGCATTGGGGGAGGTATGAAAGAAATTCATAATTTCCAAAACATGAGCAGAAGCTGGTTAACGGGCTACCTTTCTCACAGCATCTTCTTGAATGTAAGAGACACCAAGGGCTGTTAAAATATTCATGTACCACTGTAACTCTATGGAGGAGGAGATGTCACCTAAAGAAGTCAAAGTGTGGATAAATAAATAAGTAATGCACATTCAGAAGCCACTGCTGTTAAGTAAAGATTGAGCAAGCCACAGGTTTTATTCAGCTAATGTGAAGTTTCTTATAAAATCTGTGAAGTCTAAGGTGGGAGAGCTCTGATCTATTATTGTCAGGGTTTGGTCAGTATTGTATAAGGATATTAGACCAACGTGTAGAACATAGTGTCAATATTTGCTTTTAAAGCACATGTTTTGAAAATACCTGCAGGTATATAGACATACATTAGGCAAAGTAAATAGATTTCAACCCCACAAAGAAAAAAAAAAAACAAACAAACCTGAGATATTATTTAGTTATTCTTTTAAGATTGTACTTTGGTGTCTGTTTCTTCTATTAAAAGTTGAAGAGGCTATCTTCCATCATGTATTCTATCACCTAAATAGTGTTAAAAATTTCAATCTTAGGTAAAGGAATGATTTGTGTTTTTGGGAATGTTTTGTCACAGATGTAACTGAAGCTTGAAATCCTAATGTTCTTTACAGGTGGCATGCCAAAATTGATGAATAATGTTCTCTGAATTTTACAGATGATAATCTGTCTACCAGAGACAGATTTCATCAAGAAAGTGAAAGGGTAATTAGAATGAAGGACAGACTTGCAGAAGGGGGAGACATTTGTCATTAAGAGCCTTGTAAAAATATTTCCTTCTGTAAACACAGCTGCTGTGAAATGTTATTTTAAAATATATTGTGAGTGCCATATAAACGTTTAATTGACAGCTGAGATATTGCAAAATATAATCTGTGTATATGGGTCAGGAAAAGAAAGTGATAATTCAATGATGAGACTTTTTGACACAGTAGTCCCAAATTCAAACTTTATCTGTGATTTACGCAGAGTTAGATAATATTTGCCTTTTCCTATGGCACTTAAGTCATCCAAGAGGTGCCTTCTCCCAGTAACACTGGTTTCAGCTCCATCAAGAGGCTGTTTAAGCCCCTGTGGTAGTTGTTTGTGGAGGGGAGCAGAGCCCTGTGTTTCCCTGCATTTTCACAGCCCAGCCTGGCACAGCAGCCTTCAGTTGGCCGTGTGTAGATGGCAGCATTTACCTACTGTGCTTTCTTCTTCAAAGGCTTCAGGTGATGGGGATGATTAGTTCTCTGTGCTGTGAAAAATTCCCTTTCTAAACAGGAATTTATGTATTTGGGCTATAAAAGGGAAGTGCTGGGTGTCACTGGGTCCTGATGAGAAGCACTGCCTGCGGACCCTGCCTCGGGGCCATCATGCTGGCAGAGGTGGCTTGCCTTTCCCAGAAACAGCATTCCTGTTTGTTTGGGTCTTATCTGGGTCTTAAATGTTTTTCTCAGTAAAAAATCTGTATGAGTGCTCTCCAAAATGTTTTTACCTATTTGAGATTTGACTTTTTTATTAAAAGGTTTTTTTCTCATTATTTAAGTTTAACTTGAGTCAAAAATGTGAGGAATACAGAAATTCTTTTGTATCTCTCTGTAGGAATTTTCTTATTTATTTAAAAGCACCCCTCAAAAACCTCTCTTGCTGTGAAGTCCAGCTTTTGAACAAGTAAGATACAATTTTTGGAAAGTAAACACTGCATGGCACAGAATTTGAAAGGTGGAGAACACCACATGAGGCACTGGGTGCACTTTGTTTTGCAGCACTGGCAGAAGCTAAGGAGAATATTCAAATTGTATTGCTATTTGCTTTTGACCTAGTTTATCCCCCCACTCTGTAATGTTCTTATAATATGTTAAACTGCTGTTAATATTCCTCCCATCCCCTTGCAGTCCATGGCAGGCAGCTGACGAGCAGCAGCTCGTGTGCTTCGGAGTAAATTACTAGCTGGGATGTGTGTGGTGCTGTGAGAATGCTCTGAACTTGTGATCTCATGGAAAACTTATGGAAAATTAACAGATCTCTTCCTTTCTCCCAGTATCCCATAATCATAAGCCATCAGAATGCTGCACAGGTCCACTTGTTCCCTGTGTGTTCAAAAACAATTATGTACCTCACCACTGTAAACCTAGTTCGGTTAGCTTGTGGAGTTACCTTGATTATTTTCACCTTGTGGAACAACAGAGTATTTAATTTAACTCCAATTCAAATTTTTGCTATAATGCACACACCTGGGAGAACACCTTTTATCTTTCAGATTCCAAAACAAGTGTAATAATTGGCACGTTTGCCTGAGAAGGAAAAACTGAATCCGTGTATGTCCTATCTTACTCACTCTATGTTGTTTTTTTTTTTTAAGTTTACAGGAGAATTGCAATAATAGGAGCTACTGCAAGCTCTGTTGTCTTTTGATAAATATGATAATACTTTATTTTAAGACTGTGGTTGTTGACCTTTTACTCTAGTAGGCTGTAGGCTCGGCCTTAGCCTAGGACCACACTTAGGTCAAATGATTAGGAAATGTTCAATGTGTACTACTGAGGATCACAACTCAATATTCAACCTTCTTCTGTAAACTCAAACGAAGAATACTCAGTACAGATTGCCTCTGCCCCAAGGAGTTTGCAGTACAAATAAAATCATCAGAGCAGAGTACACTGGGGAAAGCAGAAAGGACATACCTAAGATTGAAAAAAAAAGAAAAATAAAAAGAAAATTCTTCAACTTATTATTGTTGACTCATATTTCTGGCTATTATATTAAATATAAAATGAGATGAGAACAAAAACAATACCTGGAAACCCCACGGTGTCCAAGAGTAGGAGAAATTTTGCTGTACAGAGTTTTAGTATTATAAGATTTTTATAAGAGTCCATGACTTTGCAAGTTCTGTTTCCATAAGGATTGGCAGTGAAGCATAGTGAAGCAATAAAAGGGCAAGGCGTGGAGCCAAATACTTCTGTTTGTAATTGTGGTGGTGATGTGCAGAGCAGCAGGAAGAGCAAATCAAATGCAGATGGTTTTTGTATGAAGTCCTGACTTTTATTGGTGATAGTGCTCAAGGTGGTGTTGATACTCCGCTATCCCTGAATAAAAGCTCGCATTGTGCAGCATTGGAAAGGGATGCAGACAAGTGTTCTGTATGCCACGGATGGTGCTGTGCTGCAGTCTGAAGCTTCGTTTTGGTTACCTTCTCTGTTTTCTCACAGAAGTCTCTACCAGATTGGTCTTATCAAGTGCTGGTAGTCCCTGTTCAGCTAAACTGTTTCCTGAACTCTTACGGTGTCGCTGGAGAGAGGGCTGGGAGGAACCTGCTCCTTTTCCAGCACTGAGACAGGACCTCATGTGCCTTCGTTGTTCCTGGCAGTGGCTTCTCCTACTCCTTCCTAGACTCTCCTCCCTTCCAGCACCACAGCATTTCCTCCTGGCGCTGACCTAAGTTGCTTTTATTACTGTTTAAGTCTGGTTTTTAGACATTCTCTTTCTGTTCATGTTTTAAGGTTATTTCCATATACTGTCTCCCAGTCTTCTTTTCCTAAATTGAGTCTCATCTCTTTCAATATCATTCAGTTTGTGGGTCATGTTTAATGACTGTGGTCATCATTGCTCCTCTTTTCTGACTGTTTTCCCTTGGATCCATGCAATTTCTGCACTGCAATTTGATCCAAGTTCTGTAGCTAAGGTGAGCCTCTGAATAGCAGAACAGAAGGCTTATTTCCCATGCCATATGCATGGCACTCCTGGTTTATGCCCTAGCATGTGGCTTGCCTTTCCTACATCTGGGGCACATTATTGGCTTGTGTTCAGATGGGAGGACCCGCCTCTAATAGAAAGATGTGACATCTGTAGCTTTTCCCCTGTGGCAACTCTTTGTTGCTCCCTCGCTGCAGGAAATTGGGTCTGTTTTACACAGTTGGCTGGTTTTTATCTCCTTGTTGTCTTCTAGGTGCCTGTGAACCCTTTCCTTGGTTCTCTAGGTGATATGTCTCTCCTTTTGCATTCCTCTAGAAAAAGGTCTACATAAAATCTCTTGCTAATGACTTTCGAATGAACAGGTAATCTTTCCTCCTTACCTCCTTCGCTTCTCCTTCAGGGGTAATCCATCCTGATATGGAAACAATGGTGGGACATAACTGCTCTCCAGAAGGGACATATTAAACAGCTCATACCTCCCCTGTCAGAAACATGTGTTGAAAGGTTTCTTGTAAAACATCACAATATGTCAACTACGTGTAGCTGTGGTGCTGCATCGCCCACAGCGTTGCCTGCTGGCTCAGGGAGGGTGTTGGAGCATGCACAGAAGGGCAATAAAAACTATGAGGAGACTGTAGGTAGAGGATGAGGCCAGTGAAGGAAGCCTCTGGGAGCTAGTTAATTTTTCAATGGTTAGAAGACAGACAGTTTTTAATCTGCCTACTGACATATGGAGGACATAGGTATTAATGACAGGGGAATCAAAGTAGTGAAGTTTGAGGAAACTGTACCTTCTGTGGCATCACCACTGCCCCAATAGCTACTACAGGAGGGGATGAACTGTGGGTGATGTCAGGAATGGTAATTCAGGTGATCTGTGCTTCTCTTTTCTCTCAGGAAGCGGCAACACTGCAAATCCCACATTGCAGTGTGCAAGTAGGTGAAAACTCTGCCAAGGAAAGTAGTATTAAACTCCCCCTAAATAAATCAGATTTAATTAATACTGTTACATTAATACACCCATACTCATATTAGCCCATTTGTAACTGTGCAGTTATAAGCAATGGAAGAGATCTTGCAGCATTTTCCAACAAACAGGATATATTAGCAAGTAGAAGTTACACCCCAAATGTGTGTTCCCGCTGCTTCTGTAGGACAAGAAAACACAAATAGTACAAATTGCACGTCTAGAACAATATTTGGACCTCCTCCATTTGGTTCTCGTGTATTTGGCAGAGCTGGGACTGAAACTGAGATAAAAACCCCTTTTTTACCAGGCGTGGAATAATCTCAGTGAGCACCGGGAGAGGGAACAGCCATTCCCTCAGGATGCAGCTCCACACAGTGATGGCAGAAGGCAATAAACAGGCTGTCTCTATTAAATACTGAATTATTTTTTTGCCTTCTGTTTGAAAGCATCTTTCTGAGGCTTTCTATAGGCTTTGAGGATATTCAGTAGCTTTTCAGCTTTGAGGTATGTCCCATTTCAAACGCCCACTGAAATTACCCAGTTATCCATCACTCCTACTGAGATCACCCTGGAGCTGGTCAAGATTTGCTCTGAACCAAGTGTTAGTTTGATACCTTCAGAAACCTTCTTCATCAGGAAGAGTTAACGGTGACAGCTCTCTTTGTTTCAAAATGTGGTGCTTTTTCTTGTCCTGACCATTAACGTTTTGTTTTGAGGTGAATTTTTACTAAAATTCATTTAACAGAACATTTTATTAAATTCCTTGTTTTTAAAACACCATTGCTATCCAATGAATACTTATAATAAAATCTTTTTAGTGGAGATTTTTCCTTTTGTTAATATACTCCTGGAAGGCAGCTCTTCATTTTCACGCAAGTCTTTTTGTATTTGAAAACATAAAGCCCTACACACACCTTTTTTAAACTGAACTTTGTCCAGTGAATTATTAGCTTAGTTCCATCAGTGGGTTCGTGCCCACTGCATGAACTTAATATATATATTTTTTTTGCTTGGCTTGAAGAAGTTGTGAGATGATCTCTGCTCATGGTTTTAAGGTTATTGTTGGCAGTGCTGAGCAGCTGTATGCAAGCAGATGCGAAGGCTTAAGAGCAGATGCTGTAATTACAGAATTACAGATGTATTAATTTATTCTTGTTTTTAAATTTACCTCTTTTTTTTTTCTTTGTTTTTAGACTGTACCCTGTAAGTGCAGGTGTATTTTCCGACAGTGTCTGCTGAGAGGATGACTCACGCTAAAGCACTGCCCTGTATCCATTGAAATTTAAGGCTGTATCTGGTAGTAAATGCAGTAACAACCTGGTTTTTTCTCTTGCGCATCATCTCTGTGTAAGTTATCTAGGTTACTGGAGCATTTGGCACTTGGCAAGCATTACCTGGCCCTGTGCCAAATGAGACACACAATTTTTGTTGCTGTGGTACATAAGTTGTACAAATAAGCTGCTCTTTAGTCCTACAGGAAAAAAACACGCCAATTGAAACTTAGTCACCTTTCCTTTGTCACATTTTAGAGAAACAAGATGGTATCACAACCATTGTATAGTTACACAATTGGAAGGGGCATGTGGTAAGAGTAAAATAAATCTTTTCAGTTGGCATTATTTTGTTGTGGGGTTACTGTTTTCTGTTTTGTAGCAGATGACTCACATAATGCTCTCTGGCATAGTTACTGAAGTCAATAGGATTTACAGCAGCAGAATTTTTGGGTGTAATTTAATTATGATTTCAATACCAGGAAATAAGCTCAAGTTCAGAAGAAAAAAAAATTAAAATGCTGCTCTGTTTCTGTGTAGTCTGATGCTATTATTTGTCAAACTGATTAACGAGTTTGTGGTGTTAATGGAATCACTCTTAATTTGATGCATACATGAATGTACCCAAAAATCAGAGGAGCTGAGCTGTCTTTGTACATAATTCAGAAAATTCAATCAGCTACTATGCTATAAGTGAGCTTAATTAGACAATATCAGTAAGGTCAATGACCGCATATTATAAAAATCAATGCTGAATTTGATGTGCTTTTTGTGATTATTTTATAAGCTCAGCAATGTACTTGTAATGTTGTGGCTGTGTATTAAATTAAGGAGCTGCAAATACTGGAAATTAGGTTTTGAAGCACACTTTCCTAAATCTGCAAAATAGAGTTTTTAAAAGAACAACATATACTAAGCTCAACAACTAAAAGTTTAAAGTTCACTGAGCTCGTGCTGAAATACAGTGAACAAATATGATTTTGAAACTACTTGCATTTTTTTAATGATCTTTTATGCAAAGAAAATGATGATAATGTACTTTGTAAGGTGCTTTCTAATGCTGTTCTGATGTCTGGGGTGTTTTACCAGGGGCTGCTAGAAACGTAGGAGAAGACTTTTGGCTAACAAAAATGGAAGAAAGATGTCTTACTAAGTGTCAAACTACTTTAGGTCTTTAGCAGATTGATTTGGAGTCCTGTTTGCATTTCTCTTGTTCATTAGGTTCATCAACCTGAAAAATAAGAAATAGATTGAGGCATCAGGTAGGAATTTACCCTGGGTGCCAACAGATGCTCATATCTCCTGGATGTGGGAATGTCCAGGATGCCTGAAGACCCCAAAACACTGCCCGAAGGGATGTCAGAGCTTTTGGACCCCTCCAGCAAGTTCAGTGGTCACTTCTGCTTGGTTTTGTCCCAGCTTGCTGTGCCAGGGGTCTGGGCTTGCAAAAAGTCGTGTTGGGAAGCTTATTCTGCTTTGTAAGGTTTTTCTTGCTAAGATTTTTTATCTTTTGCTTGTTTTCCTCTAAGGACTAAGATGGGAAAAGCTGTAGAGCCAATACAGGGTATAATTATCAAAGGCCTCAATTGTGGCTTCGGCGCTACTCGACATGAGAGGTGTCGCTGTCTGAAGGCGGCAGATCATAGGGGACATGAAAGGGGTTTGCTCTGCCTGGTTCTCCCCAGCTCAGGGTCAGACCTAGTTTGCAGCAAGAGCTCCGTGGGCAGAATGGGTTTGGAGGGAAGAGGCAGCTGTGTGGCTCAGCCACCGTCACGAGGAGGCCATTTGGAGCTGCTCTCCCATCCAAGTGTAACGTGGATATCAAGCCCAGAGAAATAAAAGAATTTCCTCTGCTTTTGTTGGCCCTTACATCAGGGTGGCAGAGCTGGATCTGAAATGCAATGTCTGCTGCTGTGAACTGACCAGAAAAGCTTTTTGGAAACCTTGTCTGCTGTGATCTGAAGTGATTGCACAAAATGGCTTGGATTGGAAGGGACCTTAAAGCTCATCTGATTCCAACACTCCCCCGGCATGGGCAGGGACACCTTCCACTACATCAGGTTGCTCAGAGCTCTATCCAACCTGGCCTGGGACACTTCCAGGCATGGGGAATCCACAACTTCTCTCTGCAACCTGTGCCAGGGCCTCACCACCCTCTAAGTAAAGAATTTATTTTCTATAGAATTTATTAATACAAGGCAGATTGTAGGTTCTGGCAGTCTAGACGGGATAACCATAATGTTTCTTCTGGCCTTTCTCATTAATTTTGACAGATTTGAGGGGTTTGCATTTCTGCACAAAGAGGTTTCAATTAACCCTTTTAACTTGCCTGTACTGTAGGCTCATTTAAATTCGCTCAACAGTGTTTGCCAAGTACATTAGTCTGCTATATGTGCAAAGAAAGGTATTAACCTTACTGGGATCTCTCAGGATTTTGAGGTAACTGAAAACAGAATGCGAATCCAGTCAGCAATTAGCATTGTTGCAAATATTTCCCCTTCATTTCTTTTTACTGTTGTTATTTTAACCTGAGTTACTGTAATCACAACCTGTAACTTTCTCCCTGAAGCATATTGCAAATACTTACAGCATGTTGCATACCATCTCGCATCAAAGAATTGCCATGGCCTGGTTGGAGAGCATCTGTGACTTACTAGGCTTCAAGAAGTAAGAAAGCTGTTGGGTGTTGTTTGGTGATGTGAGAAATACATTTTAAAAATCCACAGTGGTTATCAGGAAGATGTTTAAAATATACCAGTAACCTGTAATTCATCATTTTGAACAATATCTTCTTTTGAGACAAAACACAACGTGTCAGCAAATGGCACACAGCAGGGAGTGTGCCATTGATTCATAAAGGAAAGGTAAATAGCAGCCTCTGCTTTTCTGTGCTATAGTTTGATCACAGAAATCTCTGAAGGACTGACTTCACTATACACATGCTTTTCAGGGCTTTTGGGGGCTGAGAGTAAGACAGAGATTTCTTGCAAGAGGTTTCCTTCCTCCCTTTGTCATTAGTGACCATATAGCTTCTGGATAATGTCACATTCTCACTGAAAAGAAGGTATGATGAGGGCTTGGCTGGCAGCCAGATCTGCCATAAACTGCAGTGTACCAATCATATCACCTTATGTCTCTGTCCCTTATTCTTTTCTCCTGGAAGACAAATACTGTAATATTTTACTACTACAAAGATGCCTTTAATCATGTTCGAGAAAGTCTGCTGGAAGTTTTTAGAAGGCAACTATCAATAAATGCAGAAAATGCTGTTATAAGTTTCTCACAAATAGTACTTTTCTAACAATATGTTTCTAGATAGGTGTGGATATTTTCAGTTATAGAATGTTTTTAAACAGAACATTTACATCTCTACTTCCTGTGCGATTACTTGTAACAGAAACAAATCCCTGTAAAGCACACCATGATGTCTTTGAGGCATAATGCTGTCCCAGTTGCCCTATCACCAACTGTTCATTGTGAAATTATGTTGGTAATTATCTTGTCACCATTAACACGATGAGCTAGCAGAGGCTTTTGAGTTGTTGCCATTTTTTTAATTATTCAGAAGTCTGTGCCTGCCTTGTTTCCTTCTTTCCACTGCTTGAAGGCTCTTTCAAAAAGCTTTCAGGATTATTACACTTGTCCCTACAAAATACTTTTTTACGGAAAAGTTTTGCTCTGGCATTCTACTGTGTTATGCTGAGGAAATAGAATAAGCTGTGTCACACCCTGTGGAAGGATCAAACCAGGCTGAAATTTAGGAATCTTAGGTGTGGACAGGGGGAAAATGGTACTAAAAATAGGGGAAAAAATGCTCGTCATAAATCTCTCCACGAAGCCTAGGTTTCTTGCTGTTATTTTTTTACTAAGAGTCAATATATGACTTTCTTTGGTTTATTATATTAAATTTTGCCTATGCTCTGTTTCTGTTTTCCAACCCTTTAATATAATATAATCATTTAACTGTAAGCCATTCAAATTTTGTCCTCAAAATACTTTTTTCCCCTCAATTGTCTGTAAAACTATTGAAATGCTTCAATTGTGAACATACAATGAATGATCATCCCCTAATCGATTCCACATGGATGTTGGTCCAGTTTGTACATCTAGTACACAGAACTTCTTGATTCAGTTAAAACCAGCAAGACTGATATTGTTGCAACCTTAGAAAAACTGTACATTTTCTAAAAATCACATACCACAACATAAACACCCTATTGAAGACACAAAACGAAGTAAAACAAAGGAAAAACACAAAGAAATTGAGCTTAGTTTCAATCTTCCAAAGACAGAATTATATCTTTTAGTTGTGTATTTAAGGGTACTTGAACTCTGTGAAGAATTTCTGAATCTCTCATGGTTACACTTGAGCTTTCATTCTGATTTGGGTTTTTTTTCTGTCTTCCTCAGAAGGGAACTGCTGATTCTCAGCTCTGCTAAAATTCTTCCCATACATTTTTAGATATCCATAGACTTGTAGTAATGACCAGTGGTGGTGAACTTTCAAAGGATCAAAGATTTGGCACAATTAGGATAATAGTTGAAAAACCCACGTGCTATAATACAAAGGATAGCTGAGCAGCTTTAGTGGGGACGTCAGACAGGGACCCGAACAAGAAAAGGTTCTTTGGTTTCTCTTATGCCTGAAATACCATGAGAACCATTCTCTTGTGGTATATCTGCTTCCTGCCACACTAAAATTAAGATATGCAGAAATGCCAGTATATTTCTTTCTTCTTTTTTTTTTTTTTTTCCTTTAAAGTTTAGTAAGAGTATCAAAGCTCAAATTTAGTTTTTACTTGATTGAAGGGAGGCTTTGGTTTGGTCAGTCTCTGGAGTAGACCAAGTAGCCTCCTAGCAGCTGTGTTTGTTTTATAATTGTCAACTGTTGGTGATATTTCTGACTCAGTAATCAGGGCTTGCTCAGGACTGTCCACAATAAAACCATATTTGTCTAATGTCCTTTGGGAGCAGGTAGCTGTGAAGTGTCCCCAGGTCAGTCATGGAGTGTCCCATGGCAGGGCTGCAGGGCAAGCTGTATCACCAGGCATTAACCTATGTCCTTTCCTCCCAGGTAGCCCAACAGAGTGCTACACTAAGGCTAGAAGGACTGAAAAGCATTTTAGTCAACCATTTGAGGAAGGAATTAACCACAGAAACTGATAAATAAGTTTACTCTGCTCATTTGTTGTATATACATATTCCTACAGTCTCTATTCCCTTAAGGTGTCCTCTTTAAACACATTGAGAACAAAGAGAGATTGGCTGTGGTGTGAAGTCATGGGTATTGGGGGAGAGAGATGTAATATGTCAGTATAGGATTTGGACTATTTAAAGTTCTCATTATTGACTGCAGGGGCCAGAGAGCGTAACTTCATAGTTTGATGTAGGTTCTACATCTAGGGAAGATGTAGCGGATATTTAAAAACCAATAAAAGTCAAATCTCTGAATTTATGCTCAAATAAAACACTTCATATCCTTTATTAAGGAAGATGACTGTAAGAATCCCACATAAGCACACTGTTCCAGTTACTCCAACAGTTTCTGTGAATGCCTGGGGTTTTTCACTTTGTTTTTCTTCAGTGCACAAGGTTCATGTATATATTTACAGATATGATGAAATGGTAAATTTGAAATGTACCTTTTATTTAGTCTTTAATGCTTGATTTTCTGAATTTGCTGTGTCAAATCCAAAGTCCAACAGCTGAGTAAGAAAATTCAAAAAATAAGTGAGGGAAACTAAAATTGTTGGCTGACATGAAGAATTTTGCAAACTGAGCTTCAGTCACCTTCCACATTTCCAGGCCAAAAAAGCCCAGAAAACAGAAAGTATTATTCAGCTATTCAGAATATTTCTGGAAATCAAAACTTGCAGTTATATATAAATTTGAATCTTCACATTTGTTGATGATGCAGTATAGTTTTCTTTATTCAGCTTCAAGAAGGGCTTTACTGCAAAACCTCATCACTAGAAACAGCAATTTTTTCAAGAAGAGGTGATATAGACCAGTTGAATTTTGTTGGGCAGAAAAGCTAGGTTTTGGAGGCATATAAGACTGTCTTTTTTGTCCAGGTCTAATAAACAGTGCGGCAGTTTACTATTATCTAGAAGGATAATAGTAGTAAAGGTTGCATAGTCATGGGGGACCAAAAAGATAAGTGGGGTAAGATCTGCATGAAGATAAAGCTGCCTAAATAAAAATTCTGATATATGGGAGAAAAGTGGATAAAGGAGGGCTGGTGTGCCCAGTAAGTTGAAGTTCATGACCCTGCCACCATAGCCTTGACTGTCAGCTGGCTCTGCTGAGGGTACCCACATGAAAATGTCCATCTGTGACCACATAAAAAAGCCTTTCTGGCCTCAAGTGGCCTGTGGCCACAGGGAAAGGACCCTCCCTGATGCTGCAGGAGCAGATGTGAAGCTGCTCAATAAGCCTGTGGCCTGCAAATGAGGAATATGGTGAGGAGGGCATTTCCCTGAAATTTGTAGGAGGATGCAGAAATACTTGGAATTTCTAGCCCCCACACTTCCCTGCTTAGCAGCCTGTTTTAGAAAAACCTTTAGGCATTTCTGTAAAATGTCTCTGTTCTTCTAAATGTGAAACTGGAACGTAACACTTTGGCCTTATGTGTTTTATTGGCTGAAATCTGTTTAGATTCATATAGGATTTCTTCTCAGAAAGGTGCTACTTGTAAAACTCCCGTAACACTGCAGAACATCAGTCGGTATTCAGTCCTATATCTTTAATTCCTTTCCACTCTGAGAAGAAGAATCTGTGCTTTCTTAATTGCCTGTAGCAAAGCTTTTACTACCATGTATCTGGGTAAAGATCCTTTCTTTTGCTGTTTGGGCATGCTTCAGCAATGGAATGGATTTATCCTATTGTCTCGATGAGTATGTGTGTCTTAAATGTCACACCTGTAAGTTTAATTAGGTGATTTTTTTAGTGTAGAGGTGTGACATTCCCATTCTTGAACTGCCAATACTTGAGTTTTCTGACTTTATCCTTTTTTTTTTTTTTTTTTTTTTTGGCATGGACTAAAATGTTCTTACCAATTCAATCCATTTCTTATTACATGGCAGTAGACCTCATTTAATTAAATGCAAAGTTATAAACTAAATGGTTCCCAAATGTATACTGAGTATTTAAAAAAAAAAATCCTAAGAAGAAAAACCTCACTAGCGAGTGTTTGCCAAGTGTTTGTGTTGGTTTGGCAGGTATTTGGAATAGGGTTTGTTACTGGGTGGGAGAGGGGACATGCAGCATCTCTGGCACGTCTCTGTCCCTGTGCCTGCTCTGACCAGGTGGGCTGTACAGCAGCCAGGCCTTTGTCAGATATATGTGCCACACACGGGTGCCATGTGCTTTTAGGTCAGCTCATGGTCCTTAGTGCCAGCTCAGCTATGCCGTGGTCCCACTGGATTGAAATTTCTGGGCAGACCTGGGAGAGGTCCTTCTATGTTAATTGGTCCTGTTGAAATGGAGTTCAAAATAACATATTCACACAATCAATATCTTTTTTAAACTGTATGAATATTGGCATGTTACTCATTTAGCAGTACTGACAAAGTAACCTTATTTCATTATGGTTTTAGTAGGGAAGGGTGGAAAAACAGGATTGCTTGTGGCATTTCTTATCATTTTTATCCCTTGTACCAATTGGATGTTTATCTCTCATTAACTGTGAAGTTGGATTATACTGGATTTCCGGGTGTATGATTCTGTATGTTTTGATGTGTGTTTTAAAGGCAGTGTGCTGTTACCCTCTCAAATTAGCCAAGGTTTGAGTAGTGCTTACCTTAACCCAGTTTTAATTCCCTCTGTTGCATGTGAGACTGTGCCTCTTTTGAGAGAGTAGAAAATGATGTAGCACTTAAATTACTTTAAAATATTGAGTTCAGAAAGAGCAGGGATGGCAGCATGGCTTGCTTTCACTCTTTCGCTTTAGAAAAACTTTTTTTTCTCTTCTGGCTTGAAAGTACCAATGTCCTGTCCTGGCTAGTGGCCTTTTGCTGGGGACAAGAATGTTTCTTTTCAGTGTCTTTCATCTGGACTTTGGTGAAAAGTTAGATGTAACCACAGTAGGTAACGCATTTCCAGACAATGCCTTATTGTCTGCACAGGCTGGATGCAGAGACCTTGCATACCTACTTAGAATCAGGATTAAATTACCAACCTTTTGGGCATTTTTATGTAAAATGTTCTTTATTATGGTTTTCATAGCTAAAGCATGAGTCACTTGCAAACCATAATAGATTTTGGCTATGCTGCATGATGAAGTGTTCTGGATGCAGTGAAACATTTAATCAAGACTCCAGGCAGTGCAATTCCCAGTGGTCACCTTAACAGGGAGAAAAAAAGGGAGAGAAAACGAAACAAATTACTGCACCTTTTTTTTGCAGCACTAAGATCAATATTTCAAAGAGACAACAGAAGAAATCAGCTTCTTTTTAATTTTTAATTTTTAATTTTAAATGATGATGAAAGCAGATTTACACCTGATTTAGACTAATATAAGGAAGAAGTTTTCCACAATGAGGATAGTGAAACAGTGGCACAGGTTGCCCAGAGAGATGCTGGATGTCCCATCCCTGGGGACATTCAAGGCCAAGTTGGATTGGGCTTTGAGCAACCTGATCTAGGTGAAGATGTCCTTGCTCATTGAAGAGGAGCTGGACTAGATGATCTTTCAAGGTGCTTTCTAACCCAAACTATTCTATGATTTTACGATTTTTCTGATAGTGTCAGTTAAATAACTGAATTCTTGAAAGCACTCTGATCTCCTACCATTTTATATTGATGCTTTATAAAAGTGACTTGGTTGCAAAACATCAAATCACCTTACTAAACTTTACCATATGATATTAACTCCAGGAAAGTTATGTGGTGTTAAAATACCAGAATTAGAGGCCACGGATTAAAATTACCTGGGAAATTCCAGCATATCATAGTAAGATTTATAAGGCTCCATGCATGTTTGTTTAATGGAGAAAGTGAAACATGTTTCCAAAATACACTGAGCCCTAAGTTTCCAAGCAATTTCAAGGCTTGTAGTCAGTAGTAATTCCTGATTCTGTGAAGAAAAGGAAGTATTTCTATATAATCCCTATTCTAATTTGGCTCAGACTGTTGTCTTGTATTGGCTCAATATTTTATTTGCTTTGGAGTTACTGGAATGGCCAGTGGGGTAGCCCAGGACAGGTTTCACATCCTGTCTTTCATTAAGGTACTCTTGAGCTCAGACCTGGAAATTTGGTCTTGTGCCTTGTTGTCCTTGCATGGAGAGATCCTCAGTGTCTAAGGTCTGATTGCTGACACATCCATCTATTGCCTAAGCAATTGTCATCATCACCTAAAATTAAGGATTTCGCATGAAAAAAGGAGTTTGGAAAGTATTCACTACACTGATTTCTTCCAAAGGTGTTACCCCAAATCTCAAAGATCAAGTGACTGCTGCTGCCCCTGGATGCTCAAACTTGGCCTTTTTTTGGTCTCCAAACAGTGCCTTTTTAGCATTTTTTCCCCACATTTTCTCCCCAGCTGCAATCTTCTCCCTGTTAATAGTGGGATTCTTAACAACTTTGTATTTCTATTTAACAGGTTTGCTGGCCTGCAGCACAATAGACTAATGTGATTTTTATTGTGCTAGCGTGTGCTGGGATTGTTTGCCTCCCGGAAAATGGGATATTCAGATACCTCATTCAGCTTCAGCCTCAGCAAAAGCTATTGCCTTGTCCCACGACATTTTCTTTATAAATGGGCTTTCCATCTTGTTGTGGAAATTGTAAATGCGCATGGATCTGTAATTCAGGTTTTTCACCTTCCTGAGCTCTGCTGTTATTGGGTATTCAAGTAATTTTAAATTATAATTTCCCCCCCCCCCCCCCCTTACTGTTTCCCAGTATTTCAGAGCAAGGTGGGAAACTGATTCAAGATAGCTTATGGGGTTTTATCATTATTAGAAATTTTATTTTTTAGGAATATATATATATATAAATTTATTTTTTTAAAGAGGATTTTTCTTTTTTTCTTTCTGGAAATGCACTTCCAGAAATGCATTGTACTCAGATGCTAAATCTTTCCTTTTCCTTGACCTTACAGTTTGGAAGAAGCACGCATGCACTAGTCCTCAAGCACTTAGTATAACCATAAGTTCACTGATGTGAGTAGCCAGTGTGATTACTCACATCAATAAAAAAAGGAATCTACACATGCATGTGTATTTTTCAGGATTAGTGAAGCATTGTTTGCTTAATGAAGAAAAAGGCTGAAGTGATGGAGGCAGGAAATAAAATTACTAGTGTTGGCCAGGTTATTCAGTCAGTTACATGGACGGGATAAATTAATAGCTGAATTCTTTCCTTTTATCATCCTGAATGATATTATTTAGAGTATTTATCAAGGGAGGAGGAAATAAAATCCTTTCACTTTTATTCTCTTCATATTGATAATGCACTGCCATGATCTCCAGCAAAGAAGAATAAACTCCATAATTTTTGTAAGATGAAGGATCATAGAATGACTTAAGCATGAACAAAAGTCTTCAGGGTGGTGTGATCATGCTGCCTGGAGATTGTTAGATGGTGTCTCTTGAGAGAGGCAGTGAACATCAGGGCAGCAAGCAAAGGGAAGAAGAATGACTCAACGACATATAAATTGAAAGAAAAGCTGTTGCCTTTCCGCTCTGTTTAATCTTTAATCAAATACTGTTTGAAGAAGTGTCGAACATGTGAGACATCTGGGAGTTCTTTTCTTCTTAGATTGTGCTCTATCTATAGATCTCAGACTGAATGTGTGCCATGGATGGGGTGGCCCCAAGCAACAATTACTGCTTGCATTTTGGGACTCCCAGGGAAACTTGCTGCTGCCACATGAACTCACTCACGTTTCCTGTGTCATCCTTTTTCTTCCCTCATTTTCATTCAATAGATAGAAGAACTTCAGAAAAGTATTCTGTCTGTAAGGCCTCCTCACCTTGAAATAAAAGGAAATTAAATGTTATTAACTGTAATAAAGCAGAAGGATAAGTTCTGGCCAAATGAACCCATTGGTTTATAAAAGGTGTTATGTTTGGATAGAATTTGGCACAGTACCTTCCAGTGCGATGTTTTCTTTTACATACTTTGGTAGCTCATAAACCCAGTAACTTTGGTCACTAAAATAATTTCTTGTTCCAAAATAAAACTCTCATTTTAAGCTTTTTATACTGAGCATGGAATTTGTCTAGCCTGTTCAGGACCAATCATCTGGCGTACAAGTATTTCTGAAGTGGATTGGTGTTTTTGCTCTAAGATGTGACACTTCATCTTCTAGCAACTTAATTCAACAAATTATTTTGAATAAGCTTAAGAATAGTTTATTCAAATGCAACTCATTGGTTAACCCAAAAAATACTTTTTTTTATTTCTATCATAATGGAATTTCTCCTTGCCTGCATAGAATAAATTGTTTTCAGAACCATGTGCAAAGTATGAAGCTATCAAATACTTTACACTGCAGCATCACTCTGTGTGATGAGATGAAAGAGTCCCTTTCACAGACACTCCTCGTAAGTGCTATCAATTAATTCAAGGAGAGTATTTTCTACTTTCTTCAAAGTAAAGGCAACATTTTGATAGAACAGTGAGTTTCCCAGTGACTTCCTGTGTTCAGGTTTGTGTCCTCTAAATGCTTAAATAGATCGGTGTACTTTAATAGTTGAGGTTTTGGTGTGATTCCTTATATCTGTTAAGACTTGAGGTTTGTCTGAATGGAGAAAAGAACTACTTTTCTTACATCTACAGTTAAATTGAGGCAGAACTGTTTGAGATGAGTGCTGCCCTGCCTCAATCTGTTCTGAATTTGTTTGTGAAGGAAAAAAAGCCACAAGAGGCTAATTTGAGCAGCAAATAAGAATCTTAATAAGATCAAGGTAATTAATACTTCCTCTGCTTTGAAAATGTCTGTGACAACAGGCTGCAGCATGGGTTGGCTATCTGTAACAGTGACAGGGACACAGCATTATTGTAAGAATGTTATTAAGCCTGTGAAGGAGAAATTTCATTCACACACAGGGAAATTTATGGTATTGTTTTGACTTTCTATTGCTGATCTCTGTGGTTTGTTGTATGTCTGTGTTTTTGCATCTTAGTTTTATATAGCTGGAATCAAACATTAAACAAGCACACAAACAAACAAAAAAACCCACCCAAAGAGAGTTTGCTTAGAAGTGGATATGTAAAATTATTGTATTTATTTTACAAGGCTTAGTTAATAAGCAACATGTATTTTTCTGAAGAATGAACTGTGAAGGAAAGCTTTAATTTTCAGTCATTTTTCTAGATTCATTAAATGTGTGAAAGAAAAGCCCTATACTAGAATTTGTACAAAATTAGGATAATTTTGTGGAGATTTACATGCATGTGGATAGAAGCTTTCTGATTTTTTTATTTTCCATTGAAGAAACAAACCAAGGCAATATTTTGAATCTATTAATAGTTTTTCCATCATAGTGTTAACAGATTTAGAAGGGTCTGTAACTATGTATGTTCCCATGGCTTCTGCAGAAATTCAAGGCTGTTCAGAGGAGCAAAGCCCCCATCAGTTCGTGGACCACTGGAGGGAGCAAGTTAGAGAATTAAAAAGGTGCAAACACTCTTCACTACCTTTGCTGCTGCTGTATTTTATTCTATTTGAGTCCTTTGAGTGGCAGTAAGAACTTTTGGGTCCTATTTTAAAGATGCTGTTGATATAAATGGGAATTGAGGATTTGTCAGACGGAAAGTTGCAGAATTTTTTTTTGGAGTCTGTCCATAGTACAGTACTTTGAGTAGTCCAAGGTGAGTGGCTCAGGTGACTGGTTTGTGTCCCTGATTGGTATCCTAGAGTTGCATTGACTGCTGGGTTTGAGGTCAGGCAAGATTAATCCCCACGTTGGATAGATTTGGAGAAGGGGGTGATGATTATCACTTTTGGTGTAGCCTGGGCGTGTTGCTTCCTACAGTTCTATAGGCACTGGCAGATGATGGTTCCTTCCTTCCAAGGCTTGGACAACTCTCTTCAGCTCTCTTTGTCTTTTTTCCTGTTGTGTATTTGAGGTTTTGAGGCCTTTGGTTTCCTAAATATTTATTCTTATACTTGTTGTTGTTGTTGGTCTGCCATCAGTGCAAGCTGAGAGCATAGCATGTGATCTGTAGACCCTTTTGAACATGATTCCTGTGGTACAAACAGGTAATACTGTCATGACCACCTTGTCTTGCCTTCATTAAGTCCAAGACAGGATTGAACATAACTATTAATGGGTAGCATATGATATTAATCAAACCATATATTTCAGAAATCCAAATGACACATATTGATATCTCTAGGCAAATGTAGTATGGGATTAGAAAGAAGAAGTTAGTTGGGAAGAGGTTTAGTTTAGATCTTTGATTAAAGCTTTGTGGACTTTTTTTTTCCCTGTTGAAGATGTGATAAGATATGCTGCAATCTTCCAGTGCCCTGTGGCATAAAAGACTTTGTGGTTGTGGTTCTCCTATGGGCCTCTGCTTGGTGTCAGAACTTCTGAAATAATTTCAAAGTTAAATTAATTTTCTAACTCCCAGACAGAAGACTGGACATTCACTTTACATCCAATCTCACCCAGGATGTGTATTTTCTGAAATGAAGCTTAATGGACTCTTGTTTTGGGGAAAATGTGAAGATTTTTCTCAAATCTTTTTCATAAATACATTGGGCCAGGTTGGATTGGGCCCTGAGCAACTTGGTCTAGTGGAAGGTGTCCCTCTCCATGGCAGGGAGTTGGAACAAGATGATCTTTAAGGTCCCTTCCAACCCAAACCATTCTGTGATTACTTAAGTGAAATTTCTGCAAACAAGTGCATCCAAGGATTTTATTACTTAGTTTTTGCGGTACTGTGTGTAAGCTGAAGTAGTAAATTATAACAGAAGTAAAAAGATGGCTTTAAACATGGATGCTAATTAGACTTAGCCAATGGGGAATTATGGAGCAATACACGTTATCTAAGCCCTGTGGATAAATAGTAAATCATGGTGTAAATGCTCTTTAAAGAAGTTGTGGTCTTTTCTAAAAATGTCTCTTCTTTATTTGAGAATTCCTTATTTTTCCACCATCTAAAGCACATCTTCAGTATAAAATACAATGTCTTTGTTTACTTGTGAACTGATTTTTCAGAATAAAATTAGCTCTATTATTCTTCTCCTTTTTTTTCGGTTCTCTGGAATCTGATTTTATAATTAATTTATTTGTCCCACAACCCTTAACCATCTGTATCCTTGGATTCTCACTATTCCACATTATGCAGGCTGTAGGCAATGCACAACTCCCATCCCAAACCCCCCAGAAGTTGTCATATATTTTTCATGTGATTTGTACAACGGGTGATCTCTCATCATGAAAATGGGTTCTGGTGCTGAAATGTCACCCGCAGCTGAAACATTAGCTGTGAATGACATGTATGGTATGAATAAATAAATTACAGAGCTGTGCAGCTGCTTTACCTTGAAACCCTATCTGAGGAAATGCTGTTCTTTGAGGACGAGAGCAGGCAGAGTGTGCTGTACCAGTTCATGGGGCAGGGCCCTCTTGGCAAGGAGAGCTGGCAAAATCCTTCATCTGTCATTAATTTCTACCACACCTCTCCCATTTCTCTGATTCATTGTCACCCAGATGCAGGAGTCTCCTTGAAAACTAACCTAGGCTGGTTTATTCCCTGAAAGTTTGTGTCTCATTAGTTAGTTGTCAGGCATTGCTTGTGATGCTCTGGTCAGTGCTCCTTTAAAGTTAATGATAAAACCTTCTAGGTTAATCTGTCTCAGGCCATGAATTGTTTTTTGTACCATTTGTGAATGGTCAAAGGGATTAAATATGGGATAAATAAATAATGACCTTCTATAAAAGACTACTGTTTTGTCTCCACTTCCAGCACATATAGCTATAATATTAATATTGTACTAACATTATATCTCTGTTTTTAAAGGTAGTTCTTTGTAATGCTGTGGGAAAGTTCTGACAAGCCGACAGTAACGGTAGCCAACTGTGGGCATAAATACTGAATACAGACTGAAAAAAAAAATTAAAAATTAAAAGAAAAAAGGCTCACTTACTTGAGGTGACAGATTGGCTTAGATCCCCAGGTGGAAAGTGTCTCCTTATGTGGTGTATATACTGACCACAAACCAGTATGTGTTCTCAATAGTCTAAAGCTCTCTACCCCTCTGAAGAAATTCTGTTGGTGCAAAAGTGCTTATCAGGGAAATAGCTGAGCTCCTTGTAGCCTTCTCTGCCTTCAAAACTTCCTCTGAGGTAAAAGAGACTGGTGTGCTAGGATCAAATACACCCTCAGAATATTTACGTGTCTACAGCAATTTAGATTTTCAGTATCTTTGATGACAGACAGCAGTACAACACAACAAACCTATTCTGTTACAAAGTCTAGCTCTGGTGTGAGACTTTCTAAAACGTTTGCCTTTGGGAGGACCAAAGATGGAGCATCCTTTGGAATGTGGTTTCAGGAAGCCCACAGAGAACCAATACCTTGGTGAGCAGCCACTGAGTGCTTGGGGAGAGATGCTGCAAGTGAGACCAGGTGACTCAGTTGTTCTGCAGGGACGGCCAAGACTCTGTCACTGAAGTGCTTGTCTTTGGGATCGTCCTGGTGATCAAGTCAGAATGTCTTGGCAACTGGTGGTCTGTATGAAAACAGAAAAAAAAAGAAAATGTTAAGACAGGGGACTAGAAATAATAGAATCCTAGACTTCAGATCACCAAAAGTGTCTGTGTTGGTTGTATCCAGAGCAGCCCAACACATCTATTTTCAACTAAGTGCAGGGAGAACCCTTGTGTATAACAGCATGGCAGATATTGAAGTGGAAATAATATTCTGTCTGTCAGTCTAGGTATCTTTAAGTCATCCATCCCTTTGCCTCCCTTCCTGTGCAACAGCTCTCTCTCTGCCTTTCTCTGTTCCTTGGTAAGAGTTCCTTCATCTAGCCCTTTTCTCCTTAGAGGGTCTTCAGAGTTTGGTTCAGTATTTTGGGTCCAAAACAAGCCTTTTTTTTTTTTATGATAAATGTAAAACAGCTGTGTCTTCTTTTTCTATTTTGGAATATTACGTTCCATACCCAGCAACGCAGGAAAACGTAACTCTGCATCTTTTTAAATTAGCATCAACAGGGCAGCAATCTTGCTTATGAAAAACTAGGAATAATGATCACACAACAACCTTTCAGGAACTATCATTATTATTTGGAAAAGCACACAAATATGGCATGTGAAAAGAACATTAGTTGAGCTGTGGATAGGCAAGGAGAGTAGATGCTTGTGGGTGCTTCTAAAGTAACGTTTATGTTTGCAATTAGGGGAGAGCTTTGAGAGAGAGAGAAAAACAGATTATTTTTTATAAAATATATTAAGTGCAAGGGTGTTTTTTCCTCTCTCGGAACAGAGAGTTGCCAATATATAAACATTTCAGAGAGAATTTTACACCACCTCATCTTTATGTCAGGCAGCATTTAATGGTTGAGCGATCTCCTGCCCCGGCACTTGGCAGCTACTCTCCAGGGGCCGACTTTGAGGATTACAATGACAGTCTATCAGTGGATCTTTTCCAATATAAACTAGACTAGGACCATTTAAAATCAGTTGCTATCAACAAGTCAAATTAACTTTATTTATGTTAGAGGCTTTCCTATGAGTATTTTATAACAACGTGGAATTTTAATATCTGGAGGGGCTTTTCCTGTTGTTGGTGTGATTTGGGAATGCGCTAATTCACGTGATTAAGAACAATTTACCTAATTTCTTTCTGAATTACGTGATTTGTAACATTCAGGTCCAATCAGCACTTAGGGCTCACACAGCTTTTTTCTGATTCCTGCTTTTTACAGGTTGAAATAACACTTCAGGATATCAATGACAACCCACCAGTATTCCCCACAGATATGCTCGATCTGACTGTAGAAGAGAATATAGGAGATGGATCTAAAATATTGCAGCTGACAGCCATGGATGCTGATGAGGTAGGAGCATGGGTTTGTATTTGAATATTGGTACTAAAAGTGCTGGAAATACGTTTTTACCTGTTCCCTTCATCTCTTTGTGAGAGCTTTGCCTCAGGAATCATTGCAGTCATTCACCAAACTCTGTTCAGTATCATGGAGTCACACAGAGGCATAACCACACGAGCCAGTGAGACAACTACTCTGTTACTTGAAGGCTGCTCACTGGTTTGTATAGAGTGAGTTAATGTTTTCGTAACATCTCAATGCCAAAACGTGCCCCACATTTTGGGTTTAGATGGTGTTGTTACAAGTCTCATCACACACAGTACCCAGTGATGTGGCGAAGGTGCTCAACTGCCCAGTGTGTGATAAAGAGTTATTGATGTTCAGTTTAAGACCACAACTTGAGATCTAAACTAACTTTGAAGCCAAAATGTTGTAGTTGAGCCCAGTTGCAAGGTGTGCAATAAAATTAATGTGAGACAAACCTTGGAGAACAAGAAAACTTTTGGTAATGCCTGCTTTCCTTTTGACTAGATCTAAATAATATCAATATTATCCTTTCCTAAAGAAGGTTTTATTTTACCAAAAAGAGTGGAAATGAAATAATGCTAAAATATGTGCTCCGTATGTGAACCTCTTTGCAAAATAGTTTTGCCCAGTTAGATTCATTACTGTGAGGGCGCTGCAAAACTAAGGTGCTATTAAGAAACTACAGTGCTATTGATGCATTCATTTATTTTAGAAAGTAAGTTATGAAAATGTTAATGATATTGTTTTCATTTATTTCAGCTGATTCTTTCCACAAGGAAAAGGACTAAAAAGTCAATGTGAACATGCAAAGAAGTTTGTGTTGTCATTAAAGTACAGGGTTACACTTGACAACAATGAGCAGTTCTTGCATTCAAATAATAGGGTAATTCAACCTCCTCAAGAGAATTTTATTCCTGCCCTTTTTTGTGTTAGCTTGGTTAGTCTTCCTGTGACTGTTAATTGGTGTACTTAATCTTACTACTGCAGAGGGAACCACTGGAACACCCATAGGAATGGTACAAATGTGATCATGAATTTTTTGTTCTTCCCTTTATTTTCTGGGAGTAGCCTTATATACTGACAAAACCCAGGATTTTGGACAGATGCACATCTGTAACAAAAATTCTAGCTGTTTGTATTTATTTTAGGAAGAAATAAATATTGAACTACCACTCTCTGGTATGGTATGGCAAGTATATCTAAGATTTTAGCAATGCTCCAGCCTCTTTTTGACAATTCCTAGATTGTGTCTCATGTATTATCCATCCTGAAGCACTCTGTCCACTGGGAAGCGATTTGTTACCTCAGAGAGAATCTAGTCAATCTTTTCTATAAAAAGGAAGGATTTCAGTTTCCCTGCCAGAACATTTGTAACTCAAACTCATTATGAAGAGCTGAAGTTTTCTTAGCTGTGTGCAGTTTAGGGTCAAGATACTTGCCTTTTTTCCCCCCTTCTCTAAAGCTGAGGGCACAGTGAATGCTCTTTGTTTTTCATATCATCTTCCTGCGACGTTACGCTTTCAGACATTCACGTGACATTCACACTTTCAGAATCAAAGATTTCGCTTCCAAAGGATGTCAGAACCCTTACATGGCTGAGAGGTGTACAAGAACATCTCTTAGTAATATTTTATAATGATAGTATGAAGGCAGCAAATTTCAGATCCTTGTCTGCTATAAGGGCATCATAGAGATCCGAGAAAAGATATAAAGACATTCTTTAGGTGCTAAGTGATACCAAAAGCTTTAACAATATCAGCAGCTTCTAACACTTTTTAAAGTCGCTTGTTGATAGGAAATTTCTCTTTTTAGTAGGTTTTACATATCTATGTTTTGTTTTGCTTCTCACCTAGGTTGTGTATAAACCAGTATTGCAGGTGGCTGTGGTTATAGCTACACTCTCTTAGAAGGACTCTGGCTGGTCAAACAAGGGGTGAAGAATGTGGTCACCTCTGACCTGAAATCTGAAATTCTGATCAGATGTTTTTGCTAAGCCACACAATTGGAGGAAAGCGTGTGACATCCCCTACGTACACCTGAGCACACAGCTGAAGTGCTGCATGCAGCTCGTCAGGGCTGGACACCTGCACAAGCCTGTTTTCTTTCTAAATTTCATTTTATCAGTTAGCTCAGTCCAACTCTTTGAAACAACACCCTAGAGAGAAAGTTTGGCAGTCTGGTAAGGTCAGGTAACTAACACTTGTCTCTCCTCTCACAAATACAAGCAGGTGTTTATCTCTGTTAATTTGCTTTTTTAGGCAAGAGCATTTGGAACAGTTATAGAATTTCTCTCTCCCTGATCTCTTTGATCTGTTGTTCAACTCAGAAGTGCCACTTCTGTGCCAGCAGCAGATTTCAGCTGTGACACCTTTAGTTCTGGCCTGGCACCAGAGGAGGGCACAGTAGATATCTGCTCACCCACCAAAACACATTGTCAGGCATCATCAGCACACAGACTATAGGTACATGTATCCCATGTTACATGTCACCAGCTTTAGAGCCCTTAGTCTGTCTTGGAAAAAAAAGAACGTGACATTTTTCTACATAACATTATTTTTCCCTAATTTTCCTTTCAACCAAATGATCAAAGTCCACATGAATCCTTTTTTTCCAAGGACAAGTGAGATTTTTTGACCCAAAAGCTTTTGACTTCCAGCACAACCCAAAAGATCAGAAGTGTGATTTTAATGACACATGATTTGTCACTTGGGGGCTTTTTATTTACAGGGGTAAATGTATTTCCTTGCAGAAACTGACCTTTGAGGGGCTGCTGCAAGCACAACCCTCATGAGTGTTTCCTGACCGGGAGCTGCAGCTCTTGCCATGTGCTGGCTGGGGGAACTGCTGCGTGGCTGCCCCAGGTCCTCCCTCTCCTGCCTTCTCCATCTCGCCTCCAGAGAGCGAGGAATGCAGAGCTGATCCCACTACCAGGGATTTAATTTAACCTTCAAACATAAAACAAGAATAAACATTGATCCTTGTTAAGATGTTACACTGCTCGGTGATGCTGGCTTGAAATTAAAACAGATATCAGATCTTTGTGGTACTGATTGGATGTGATCCTTTTATGAAAAGTGGAGCAAAAAATATCTGGGCAATCTCATCAGTTCACATCTCATAAATAAAAACTGTGAACGTATGTGTCTTTACTGTGGAACTGAAGCAGGGACTGGGCAGGAAGGCTCTTTATTAAAGGAAACCATTCTGAAAAATATTCGCCAAGTGCAGTTACTGGAACGATTCTTGTCTTACTGAAAGTTATGATGTGGTTTTCCTGGCGAATAACTTGATTTGACCACTTCTGTTTTTCCTTAGGGAGCCAATGCCCTGGTGACGTACACTATTATCAGTGGTGCGGATGACAGCTTCCACATTGACCCCGAGTCAGGAGAACTGATCGCCACCAAGCGCCTGGACCGGGAGCGCCGCTCCAAGTACTCCCTGCTGGTCCGTGCCGATGACGGCCTGCAGTCCTCAGACATGAGGATAAACATCACTGTTAGCGACGTCAATGACCACATCCCCAAATTCTCCAAGCCAGTGTATTCCTTTGACATCCCAGAAGATGCCACTCCAGGTAAATAGGAAATGGAAATATGATCACTGACCTCTTCAGTTGTTTCCTTCTTTTAAAGCTCGTTTCACATGCAAGAGTGTTTTGATGCTTAAAAGTTGGGTTGTAAGCTAGAATATATTTACATCAAATAAAGCTTTCAAAAACTGTGCTCTATTACATGTCTCCAGATGAGAAATGAATATTATTTGCAACAAAAGTACTCTATTTATATTTCCAAGATTTTATACAGACTGCTAATACAAAAGTGGTATCTGCCAGTATTAGTAACTGCAACATCTTAGAAGCTTATTTTAAAATATGAATAAACAAAGGAGATGCAAATGACATGGTGATAGCTTTCCAGCTTTTATTAAGGCTTTCATAGGCATAGGAGTCTCAGTTTGGGACAACCAAGATTACCCTTATGCCTCCAACTTTTCCACTCTGCCCCACAGTCCCTGTCCCAAAATTTGATGGTGGTTTGCATTTAAGGATTACAATGCAATCAGCTGTGCCTCAGGAATCTGATCTGGAAGTAACTGAGACATCTGTGTAGCATGGGGTGGTTTGGTTGTAGATCCTCAGCCATGCTCTTTTCTCTTGTTGCTCAGTCTTGAGGCTTGGTCTCTTTTAGCAGGAACAACCCTGGAATAGGCAATCCTAATTCCCTCCACATTAAGATGAGGCTTCTCTCGTTAATCATGTATGGAGTGTACATTAGTGCCTTATACCCAGCTTAGCAGTCGGGGATGGCAAAAGAAGAAATAGGCTGATTTTGTACTTGAAGTACTTCATCTTCTCCTGTTCCATTCTCCAGCAGTCCCAGAGTAGGCTCACCCAAAGGGGAAGGACCATGAGCCCTTGGATAGCTCTGGAATAGAGAGAGGAACCCTTGGAGGTTCCTATCTCTATCCCACACAGTAATCCCTGTTCCCCTTGCAGTTAAAGAAACATTAAAGCTTGAGGTTATGAAATGGGTGTCAATGATACCAGCATATCCAGGTGGATTAAAGGGGGTTGTAGCACTATTCTTCATTCTAATGATACAAGAAGTTTTCATTATCACGTTGCTCAAAAATAGCTTACTGTGCTGTAACGCACGTAGTTCATCTGGTTCCACGGAAAAGAAATTAAATTATCGATTTTCCTGGAAATGAGCTGATCTTAATTATAATTAGTGTTCGAAATACTAAAACGTGACACTTGATTTCCAAACTTTAGTCAGTCGTGCAAGGGCAGCTATGCAGAAATGAAAACAATGGCACAGATTCACAAGGAGTTGAATTTCAGAAAACAGCAAAGAATGAACCCCTATAAGGTTTCTAGTTTTCTAACCACAGTTACCCTGCGAAGGCACTGCTTAAATGTAGAGCTGGGATATGTGGTATGTACTGATATCTAGGTTTCTGCATTTAGAAAGAAATATCTAGAAGGTTTCAGAGGAATGAGAAGGTCCTTTGAGTCCTAGAAAGACAATACCTATCAGGAGAAAAGGTATTTTTGCCCCAGTTGATACCATTTAAAGATAAAAGCAAACGTCCCTGGGCATTTCTTGGGGGTTTTTTAGTAGACCTTTAAAGCAAGAATATGATGTTCCTTTCAGCTTTGAAAAACCTTTTGTAAGTCAGTCATACAATAAATACTAAGGTTTGAATTTCTACTGGAGGATGCCTCTCATGCTTGATGATGAGCTGGCTCTTACTGCCCCAGAGTGCCTGATGGTGCTGTCCTGTCGTGCCATGCAGGTTCCTTAGTGGCAGCCATTCTAGCCACTGACGACGACTCCGGTGTCAATGGGGAGATCACGTACACCGTAAGTGAGGATGATGAAGAGGGCATCTTCTTCCTCAATCCTGTCACTGGGGTCTTCAACCTGACTCGTGCGCTGGACTACGAAGCACAGCAGTACTACATCCTTACCGTCCGCGCAGAGGACGGGGGAGGCCAATTCACAGCCATCCGAGTGTACTTCAACATCCTGGACATCAACGACAACCCGCCGGTGTTCAGCATGGCCTCATACAGCACATCTGTGATGGAGAACCTGTCCCCAGGCTCCACCATCCTCAACTTCAGTGTCACCGATGCGGATGATGGTAGGATTTTCCTCATGTTCTGTATCTCTGATGATAAACACTTGTTTCACCTTAGCAATGTATTAGAAGACTTGTTTGAAAGGGGAGCTTAGGGCTACCCTTAGGTTTCTGTCATATGCTTAAATTCACAGTGTACTGTATAAAAAGAAATTATTTTTCTCATATTTTATATTAAGTGTAAGTGGGTGTTTTCTTCCTTAACTTTTTTTATGATAAATTAAAAATACATTCAAATACTGCTTTTTAACTGCTTCTGCAGAGCTGTATTTCACTTAGAGAATGTTACAGCTGTTGAACAGAATAATTTCTCCCCTGATGTTTGTGTTGCACATTTAAATTAGACATAAGATTTCCTGTAGACTTCTCTTCTGAAAGTTTATAATATATTCTAAATAACGTTGTGATAATATGAGGTGTTATCTGAAGTCATTTTGAATGTCCTGTAAATTTTAAGTGTATTGTGAAGAGAAATGTCATCTACAGGGTGTTGATACTGGAGGTTAAAAATCTGATTAAAAGAGATTATGGGAAAATTTCTCATTAAAATGAGCTTTAATCATGGGATTATTTATGGCATCTAGAAGGTGTTAATGTGTTGGGGTGTAAAAGGTACAATCTTTATAGCTGGCTTAACCATTTTGCCAATTTGTGCCCAAGCAAGAATGATTATAGAACGTGACCATAAACATCATTCCATAGAGTACTGCATTTTCTGAAGTGTCCACAGACATTAGTCAGTGTGACTTAATACAAAACTGTTCATAACCCTCATGGTGACTTTACAGGTGAAGGTTATTTTTGTGACACGTTGAGCAACCTTGTCCCCTCTCAATTTGACAGGGCTCAACAAAGCCCATGGAAGTGTCTCGCGCTGAAATGTGCTTCAGGCACAAAGCACCTACATGCTTCGAGGAATTTGTGCACGTGAAATGACTGAGCCAGTCAAGATTATTCAATAAAACTGTTTTTTTTTCAGGAAATGCTGAGTTGCTGAACTCAAACATTTTTGTGGGGAGATAAATTTTGTGCTGATAGATAGAACTTTCCATGGTAAAATTGTGCAACTGGTTTTGAGATCAAGCTGAGGAAGTGAGCGAGAAGAGATTCCATAAGATAAGCCAACAAGTCAGAAATTATACCTTGGTGATACTGGCTATTCTTGCATGGATCTCTCACCACTCTCATTAAAGCTTTTATTTTATGTAAACTAATCATAAGTTGGAGGAGGAACTTGTACTTGCATCATGCATACCAGGGAAGGGATTGTTCCTTCAGACCTGGAGATAAATGGATTTGTGTCTATCTCCTCCTTTATTTCTTATTCTCCCATTAGGAGTGCAAGGCTTGGTTTCAGATCTTTTTGGAAGTTAATTTCACTTCACCATTATGGGTCTGTTTTCCTTTTCTCTTGCACCTCATACATTAATTTCCATCTGCACGCCGTGAATGGGAACTATATCATAGCACTGACATATCATTTTACATTCATCATACACTCAATTATCAGGGAGGCAAATGAGTATATGAGGAGCAATGCAATGAGAAGTCAGATGTCTTGCCTTATATATTTTTTGGCACACTTACTTTTCTAACTGACTGGATTTAAAATTAATAGGGCAGAAATATCATTCCAAGAGCGTGCCAGTTTGAGTTCTCCCATAAGACTGTAACTTCAGCAAATGTTATGATCTATTGTTTCTGTTTCAAGCCCAAACTTGTTATCTTGTGTTGTCTTATATTAATCTAGAGTACAGAAATAGCTAGCATTATACTCTTCCCCCTGTGACTCACCGATAATGCACTCAATAGAACTATAATTTTGTTGATTATTTATGTTACATGATCCCATAGTTTGAAGGAGCTCTGAAAATACATTGTTTTATAATGAGATATGCCTGTTGTTTTAGGATAAACACTGATAAAAGACAGAAACATGGTGATAGTGAAACGGGTCCAATTTTCATTTTCTTGTTCAACACACCCCTTGGGAAACAGTAGCTGTTTATCTCTGCTTGGACTGTTTCATATACAGATTCATAGTAAATATCAGCTACAGCTCTTGGATATTTACAGAGCAATAAAGAAATCAGTTATCTTAAACACGTTCATTTTATGATTTAGATTTTATTTTTTTTCCACATAGAATTAGCAGGAAAAATCTCAGAAGAAAGGATATGCTTGTCTGTTTGTTAAAAAGTATGGCAAGATATTCCTGTAGGCAAAACCCTGTGTCATTTCCCAGACAATCTCTACAGGTATTTATAGAATGGCAGGGGGAAGTAGGATTTTTTGTTTAGTCTCATTAGTAAATAAATAAAAATAGAAACAAAACCCTTTAAAAGAGCATTATCATGAAATTGGTGACTCCATGTCTGTCCTTTCAGAGTTTTATCAGATTAACCCTCAGATTAAATAAACCCAAAGTTCAACAAAGAGGATATCCCTGCATTCTCCCTAAGAAAAAAACAGCTCCAAACCTTGAAAGGGGGGATGGACAAGGTGCACAGTGCCAGCTTGGCATGCTGTGTTTAAAAAAAGAATAGTTCATTAAGTGACAGTCCTGGCTCCACTGATATTTAGGTAACTTCTGCACCATAGTTTAATATATATAAGCATTACCAGCAAGGAAAACTATGGGAATAATGGACAGGGAATGAAAAGGTTCACAGAGGTGAGATAAAGAAGAGCAAGAGTAAATTTTATAGGAATAAACACTGTAGGAAACACTGGGGGGAAAAAAGACAGTATTTTTAAAAGTAATTTTCTTCTGTAGGATCAAAATCCCACCCATCTCCAAAAACTGAAAAAATTGCCACAAAGTATTTTATTGAAATCAAGACTTTCATCCATTTTCAGTCATTTGAAAATACAACTGAACAAAAACCAGACTAGAATTAAACTTTCACCATCCTTCACTTGATCAAAGTAATGGAAAAACACTAATATTTGACATATAAATGTATTAATTTCTTTAATTGCATTCAAATATTTTGTCTTTCATGTTTGATTCTATTCATATTATAATTAAGTTCCTACAAGAAAAAAAGAGAGAGAGAAAGATGCCAATTAGAGTAGCCACTGGGGAAAGACAAGAGTAGATTTCCCAATCCGAACATAATAAACAGCAGAGATTAATAAATCTCATGCAGGAATAATTTTATTATCACAGCAATTCAGTCAGAGAGAAAAGAGCTTCTGAGTAAAAATTACAAAAGGCACAGCAATCAGTTACTTAAGTGGGCAGCTTGGTTTCTGTGCATGAAAAAGCAAATCTAAGGGGTAAATTAGTAAGTAATGGTCTGGTAATCTCCTGATTCGAACTCACAGTCCTGAATGCTCAAAGCAAGAAAAAGAAATTTTTGAGATTAATTAAAATAGGAGTAAGATAGATGAGAGAAAACTCAATTTCACAATTAGATGTTCCCAAAAATTAGTAGTTTAGAGTGAACTCTGGAATTGAAGCAGTAACACACGTTTGTTTCCTGTATGGCATATTTAAGGATATTTCACAGCCTTGTCAAGACTCAGAGTGTGTTTCCCTTACTGGAATGATAAATCTCTCCCTTGACCATAATTGCCACTTATGTTTCGATCATGAGATGAGGGCTGTTCATCTGATATTTTGGAATACCATGCCATATATGGGAAGCATACCTTTCCCCAGTATTCATTCTTGGCTTGCTCCAGTTAGGCTTGGGAGTTTCTGGTTGTGGCTTTTTTTAATTGAGTGGAAGAATTCATGAAATAATTACATTAATAATAATGTTGCTTAGTTGAACTGGGGAAAACGGGGAAAACGAGGAAAACAGATGTTCAATGAGCAGCTGAACTACTGAGTCTTGGTTTCCAAAGGAAAGCCTTCAAACCCTTTATCCCTAACCATTGTAGATGGGGGAAATTACACATGGTGCCACCATGCAATCCTGCTGAATGAAATGCAGAGATGAACCCTGATGACCGCTCCCTCTGCGGCCTCTTCAATTAACATCCTTCCCTCTCTCTCTCTTTTGAACTCTTGTCAGAAAATAATCATTTCAAAGACTTCTGCTCCACTGTGACACTTGGCTGAAATTAGCAGATGGATTCAAAAATGGTAATGAGGAGGCTCAACAGTCAACGCCATCACACAGTACTCATTTCCATAGGAAAATGAAGGAAAATTTCCTATGGAAATGAGGCCAGAAACATTCGTGTCTAGGTCAGAGGGATGAAGTTATGATATCTACCTTTTTCCCTCCTTACCCAACCAGGCTCCAACTCTCAGCTGTCCTTCAGCATCGCATCGGGGGACAGCGCGGGGCAGTTCGACATTGACAACAGCGGGATGCTGAGCATCAGGCAGCCTTTGGATCGGGAAAGCCAGTCTTTCTACAGCCTTGTCGTGCAAGTCCACGACATGGCCCCTCTCGCTGCCTCCAGGTACACAAGCACAGCCCAAGTTTCAATTATTCTGCTGGATGTGAATGACAGCCCTCCAACCTTTATCTCCCCTAAGCTGACCTACGTCCCGGAAAACACGCCGATAGATACAGTTGTGTTCAAAGCACAGGCAACCGATCCTGACAGTGGTCCCAACAGCTACATTGAATACAGTCTGCTCCGGCCTCTGGGAAACAAATTCAGCATTGGCACTATCGATGGGGAAGTGAGGCTGACCGGGGAGCTCGACAGAGAAGCTGTATCCAACTACACCCTGACTGTGGTAGCCACAGACAAGGGCCAGCCATCCCTTTCTTCGTCTGTGGATGTGGTGGTTATAGTCCTGGACATTAATGACAATAACCCGCTTTTTGCCCAAAAGCTTTATAAAGTAGAGGTGGAGGAAAATACTTTGACAGGGACGGATTTAATCCAGGTGTTTGCTACGGATGGAGATGAAGGGACAAATGGGCAGGTCCGTTATGCCATCATGAGTGGAGATGCCAATAATGAGTTTCGTATCGATTCTGTGACGGGGGTGATAACAGTTGCCAAGCCTTTGGATAGAGAGAAGAAGCCTTCCTATACACTGACTGTTCAGTCAGCTGACCGTGGGAGCAGCCCAAGGACTGACACTACAACAGTCAATATTATTCTGAAGGATGTCAATGATTTTATCCCCACGTTTGAACTTTCTCCCTACTCTGTGAATGTTGCTGAGAATTTAGAGATGCTCCCAAAAGTTATTCTTCAGGTGAGTACGTTCAGCAATAAATATGTATCCCTGACAATTAATAGCATGCCTAGATGGTATTAATGAACAGTGTTGTTCCTCCAAAATTAAACCGTGGCAAGACAATTAAAAAGTTACCTCTTGCCTGTAATCAAACTTGCAGTCCTTGGCTTCCTTTTCTTTTTGTTTGTATGCATGGGTTTTTTTTACCAAAAGTTTCTGTTGTGCTTTGTAGTTCTGTTTGTGTTCTCCCTACCTACACTCCCGCCTTCACTGAGACTTTAAGAGTTTACTCTGTCTCTCATCTCATTCCCAACTTTTATGCAACAAATCTCTCAATCTGATCATTGCCTACATGGGATGAGGCTCTATGCCAAACACTGAGAGAGCACTAAATGGATTCAGACAGCAGGACGTGCAGTGCTTGTTTTCATATGGAGCTCAGCCTAAACCATGTTATCGGTGGTTTTCACTGAGCCCCAACACAGTTTTACTGTGAAACAGTTTTACTTGAGAAAAATAAGTAATCAACTATTTCGTATTTTCAAACTATTCTTTTAAGTCCATCACCACCGTGTTAAGTAATTTTTTACAATTACAGCTAATTTATACATAAAGCATTTGGATTCTGATAATTTGGATTATTATCAAAGAGAATATTTCCTCTACGCCAATAAAATTTTACAGATGCTGTACTCATCAGTCCTTGATATTTCTTTTGTTTGCATTGCTTTTGTAGGTTGTAGCAAGGGATGATGATCAGGGCCTGAACAGCAAGCTGACTTATGTGCTGGTGGCTGGCAATGAGGAAGGAGCCTTTACTCTCTCGGGCAGTGGAGAACTGCGCTTGGTCCGGAGCCTGGACCGGGAGGCAAAGGAGCAGTACATGCTACTGATCACAGCGGCTGATGCAGGTAAGGCAAACAAAAAGTCTCCTCTACTGAGATCTTGTTGAAGAAATTGCACTCTGTGGAGACAAGAGATGTTTTCATGATGGTCTGAAACTTAACTGGATAGAGATTCATAGCTGAGTTGAATGGAGATCTCTGTGGGGAGACCTGGGCTCACCTGATGTCAAAGGGAATTTGGTCTCTGGAAATCAGGATTTTATTCTTATCTCCAGTTGTCTGCTATCAATAGTACTCAGTAAAGATTTAGATAGGCTGATTTTTGCCCTGCAGCAGTAAGTGATCCTGCCTAAGTCATGGATGGCAACAAAAAACCCAATAGAAACAGCAATATGATGTTGGCATCAGAAATGAGCAGAGAGATCAAATGAACAGTCAGAAAACAACTATGGACTACTGAGTTAATATTACTGAAATCTTACCCCTGAAAAGTAATGAGAACTTACATTTCAACATTTTCATTTTCTACTTTGCTTAGCATCCTGTCTTACATTTGCTCCACAATGCCAAATGTATTCCAAGTTCCCTCATTTTAAAACAGGATGTAAAGTCTTGTTACAAAAATTAATTACTTTCACTTGAGGTGTCCAAGCACAAAATTTTGGGTTCAGATTTTAGTATGAATATTAATAACAAAGACATCCTGCATCATATTCTGAACTGATCTCCAGTCTCCCATGGTTTGATGGATTTAATTTACTGCAGAACTTGTTCTTACTTTCTAATAGTAAAAATAGAACCAAACCCGACTTGTTGACAAGTGAATACAGTTTTAGTTTCTGCCATACTCTGTGCAGTATCTTGTGTCAGTGACAGTATCTATGGTTTATATTTTCCTATTGCAGCAGTGCTCAGGTATTCCACAGTCTCAGCTGAAGCTGAGAAACACAATTTTAGGACTTGACATATCATTTGTCTTGTACTTTGGCTAGAGATACTGTATGCTTTATGGTTTTTGCACTGGCTTTCCATTATGCTAAAGCCGCAAAATGCTCACTTGTGACTTGGACTTGCTTGGGCTTGAACATCCGTATGTTCCTTCAGAAGCTGTGGCTGGATTTGTGAGGGATAGCAGATCCTTGATGTCTGTTTGTTCTCTCAGTCCAAGCTGGCAGAAGTCAGTGAAGACTGTACAAAATGTATTCACTGTACATACAGTGTACCTAAAGGCTGAACTGATAAAGGGTGTCGTGCAGCCAACAATTATTGTCCTTCTTGGAAGAGAGAGGGGAGCAAAGTCTGCTCTAGCCCACAGCTCACACCACATATAAGCCACGAGTCTGGCAAGAGCATACTCTTGTCCTAGACTGTGGTTCCTAAAAAAAATATGAAATCCAGGAGATTTAACCAACAGTTAAATCCAGCAGTCCCAAATGAAAATATTTAGTTGTGTCGGGAGATCTCTGGGGAGATGTTAATACATGAAGTGTGCATGGGACCTTTGCCATAAAGTGGCTGACAAGAACAGCAGCATGTTTAATGATTTCCTGTGCTTAAACATGTAGATATTACACTGATTAAACACTGTATGGTGCTTCTTTTTTACATTTGCTGTATTCTTATAAAGCTAACTCGCAAGGTATTACACCCTCCTATCAGTGTTAAAAAGCACTAGTGTGTTCAGAAGCAGCTGTTCAGTAGTAACTTTAGGCTAAAATTTTAATGTGCTTGAGTTTACAATCTGACTAATCCACATATGGTGTGATTTGAGATAGTTTTCCACCAACCCAGTGAATAATGTTAGTTATCATCTTGTGATTACACTGAAGACTTCCTCTAAATTCATGCCATCAAAGAATACCTTGAAAACTATATTAGCTGTGATTTATCTAAGCTAAAACATCACAGGAAAGTAGAAGTCTTCAGTAGAAGTCAATGTCAGAAGTTACCTTGGTTTCATGGAAGCGGGATATGAGCCATAGGCACAGTAGATATCCAGGTGGTACCACACTGACTGTTGCTACTCAGTGCCTGTTTCATTAACTGAGGTATTTCTTGCCATATTAGCAAAAAGATGTCAATGACACAACCTTGAAATGGATAAGAACAATGTTTTGAGTATTTATGTTCTTGAGTGGCTCTTAAATGTTTATAAAAGAAACTCCCATAGGCATGTCAAGCTCTTTGTCTGATGTAACTACTTCTTTAGTGTCTTAGTTTGTGTTGGTTTGATAATTCTTAGAAAGAAGGATTTTACATAGACACAATTAATCCAGAAACACAAATGCAAAACAGGTAGTGTTCTTCTGTAGGGAGACTGTACCTGCCAAATTGTTGAAGAAAGGAGACTTGTCTGAAATTCTCCACGTCCATATTATCTTTGAAAATGAGTCAAGGAAAAGGTTATTATCCTTTGCACTTTGAGGTTGGCTTTTATTTGCTGTAATAAACATTCTTTCAAGTTGTCTTTCGCAGCCCAAGCAACAGTCTTGCCATATATGGTGCATCATACTTAAGGTTGTGGGTTTTTTTACAGATAAAAATCATGGTACGCATCCAGATGCAGTTAACTGTGGAAAAGTCTGGGTGGCACATCAAGAACAAAATTCTGTCTGTCCAATCCACTTCCCACCTTTCTTAGGCTCTGCATCTCAATTTTTGTAGGCTACACTGGCTGGTTTAAACTATTCAAACATGATATCCTGCTCCTACAGACGTCTATGCCAACTCTTCCTGTTCTTTCCAGGAAGCAGACACAATACATTAGTTAGAAGCACCTTTAGACACAAGAACTAATGGATTCCCAACTTAGTTTTGGTGGTCTTCCTGATCTCCTTATCCATAATCAAGGATTTCTTACATTTCTTGTGTTTATTTTCACTTCATCAAGTTGTGACTGTAGGTTGTTGCAGTGCTACCTTAGACTGTGTAGGGGAAGTTGAGGGAAGAAGGATGATCTTTAATTTTTGATTATTTTTATCTCAAGGTGTCAGTCCAATACACCTTATAGGTTTTATAGCATGTATTGGCAGTAGATACACTGAGTCCAATAGCCAGTGAAGGATTAGGACATGGTAAAGTGTGGAACCAGAAGGGCTGCATGGGATGCAGTGCCTGCACCGGCTCAGAGATCTCTGCGCTTTTTGACTATGCACAGATGTGCTCTTTCAGAGCCCAGATCTCCATCCTGGGCATGTGAGAAGAATTGTTGAGTTATTAAGAGCTGAGCTGCTCATAAACATGCTGAGCAGGTCAGGTGGGGGACCACTGGTGGGACCACATGCTCCAGCAATGGAAATTCGGGCAGTTGTTGAAGAAATGCTTTCCCAAGCAAGAGCTCCCCTCGGGCCCAGAGAAGTCAATCATGATATATGCATTGTCCTGGCTCTGGCCCAACTATTCCTTGGCCTTTCCTGCTAATCCTCCGCCTGGTCCTCAGGGTAGATCCTGGGTCGGCAAAGGGTCTTCCCTCTGCCCTGGGGGAGGGAAAAGACTGACAAAACATTTTCTGGCGCTTGGCTCAGTGATTTGTGGCCATGCAGCCTGCTTTGTGCCCAGTTTCCACAGGACAAGTCTGCACGAAGGTTTCTGATTTCAACCTGAGTTTATCATCACTCTTCCCTCACTTCTGCACTTCTACCCTGCTCTCACTACTGCTAGGTCTTGGACACTAGACTGCTACTCCAAGCAGCAGGGATTTATGAGGACGTGCAAAGCGTCCATCACTAGGAGCATTCAGCATCTTCCAGAACTGTACACCTGTGACTTTGGTCGACAAATAAAACATAATTCAACCCCAAAATTTAGCCATCCCATTTCAGAGCCCCTCTTGCAGCACAAGCTGTAAGACCAGAGTGCATGAATTATAAATATAGCGACAGGCAAAATGATGGACTGTGGAATAACAGGGTAGTGTTTGGATTGCAGATGCTCCCCCAGAATGTCTGCTAATATAAGCACTGAGAAACCTATACACAACTGTCTGAATGTGTCTTCATGGGTCTCTTTCTACCACATAAATCTGGTCTGCTTTGCTCTACCTTTCTTCATGGCAAAATGGTTGGGAAAAGAGACTTTCTATGGATTTTTTTTCACCCCATCTGGAGGGGACGCAGCACTGGGTAAACATTCAACTCTGGCAGCATGACAAGAACTGGTGCAGCTGCTTTTATCATCCGTGTCTTTAACTCTTTGAGCAATTTTCTGGACAAATGTTAGCATTCCAACGGTCCTCCTCCTTTTATTTATTGATTGCAGGGATGTGGATAGCACATCTGGAAACCTGCTCACTGCCCAGGACTACTGTTTAAATAAACTGCAGCCACCATCTCTTGATTTGGTTGGTCAGAATGGCATGTTGCCACAATATAACCAAACTCAAAATGTGATGTTTCTAATTAGAAGCTGTGTTCCTGTGTTTTTTTTTTTATTTTATTTTCTTAAATAATCTATTTACTGATTTAGATAAATAGTCCTGAAAGAAATGAATCAGTGGACTGATTATTATATTTAGTTAGCTGTTCTTTGTATACATCCCTGACTTGGATGAAAAACAACCATATGTTTTTTCTTTAGGAAATGTTGGTCTCCAACTTATGCATTCTTTCCTTCAAGAATGTAGGAGGGCAACCAAATAGGGAGGTTATATCCTTTTCAGGAATTCTCTTCTGAGCTAGGCTTTTGGTTCCCTTCAATCCTAAAATCAAATGAAACCTGACAATGTAGCTGTATTGTTTTTTAACACATTTGAAAATGTTTCCCTGTTTGGGGTGACAACTAAAGGACAGCTGTATTTTTTCGTAATGTTAAGAAAGTCTTGAGACTCAACACTATGTGAGATTTATGTGACTGGCTTGAAGACATTTGTACTCATCCTGTTTTCTTAGCAGACACTGTATGTCTGCTTAACATGGAGTCTACAGTGTAAAAAAATGTTGCCTGAAAAGAATGATTATTATTTTTAAAACTAATTTAGCTCTTGTTAAATTTTGGTACTGTCAAAACAAACAAGCAACTCACAAATTTCAGTTAGAAGTATCCTGTCCTCCATGCTGTCTGTACAATGTCTAAATATACCCATCACTTCAGGCTTCAGTGAGCTAAATGAAGCTGATGTGTGCTTACCTTGCTGCTTAGCAGTTTACAGAATGATTACTCTCTTCTATGGTCTTGTTTTATGGCACAGCTGTTTCAAAATGAATTTTGGGTTCTGTCCCAGCTCCATTTATTTCCTTGTCCTTATGAAAGCTCTTCCTCATGTCAGTGCTATCTATTTGAGACTAGTTTTACTGGTTTGCTATTTTACTAGTTTTATTATTTTTGCTCTTTTAATACTGGTCCTAAAACTATTGTTTTAGTAGTTCTGCATGACTTCTTAATTAATTTCTAAATCGTGCAGCAGGAGAACTGAAATGGCGACACTCATCAATGAGTTCATAGTGTTCATGTTGTCTTACCGTCATCTAAAATCAGGAAAGAGGAGAATTGAGGGTGGCATGTTGTGGGAATCTAATAGCAGGGTCTTACCCTACCACAGAGCCTAGAAACTGTTAGCACTGATAAATTTTTCTCTAGAAGGCAAAAGCTCCAAACACTGGGTTTATGTCAAAGTCAGTCTGATGTCCCCTAAAGAGTAATTGTCAGGGAAGAGAGTGTATCTATGTCTATATGATATGACACATTTACTCCCCAAAGGAGATGAGGACTGATGCCTTAAGCCCCTAATGGTTTTTTTATTTTTCTAATATTGGTAAGCCTTTTAAGTTTTATAAGTAGGTTTTAAAAGCAGCAACCCCCCCCCCTTTGTCCCTTGTCCCTTTCCCTTTCCCTCTAGCACCCTTGTTTACACATTCCTTAACCCTCTTACCCCATTCTATGCTCCCTATATCAATCCTACTCCTGAAACCAGTAGAACTGTTTAGTCTTTTGTCAAGGCAAGGCCCAGATTTGTAGGCAGAACAGCATATCAGGGCCTAAACCACAGAACAGGGTCAAGAATTAGGTAACTATGTACCCTTTGTGCTCTGAGGGGATGAACAGAGGGTCCCGAAATGCACCCCAGGCCCATTTTCAGGGGGTGGACCTGGGGCAGACCAGAGTAAAAGCCACAGGGTGGACACATCTGGGATTGGATGGATGGTATTATAAAATGTAACATCTCAGGCACGGCCTGTGTGTGTCTTGTAACATCTTTGCCTTGGGATAATAAACCCTTTCTTATCTCACCCCTAATTAACTGCTCCGGAGATTTTTTTCAGCACCAAAATACCACGGCAACAGGACTTTAGCCCATCCCTTCAGAGAACTGCCCTATGAGATGCACAATACAACCCCAGAATACCATTTCAGGGATTTAGTCTTCTGTTTGGTCTTAAACTTTCATTATTAGATCACTATTTTCAAAATAGTCCAGTGAGAGTCTCTGGACTAAATCCAAGTGAAAGGTTGGCAAAGGGCTCAGGTTGGCCAGCTCAAGTTGAAATAACTGTGAAAACAATGAAAGATTTTCAGTCAGGTTAAAATAATGCATAGAACTTCAGCTTTTAAACCAAGTCAAACTAGTTTGGGAGGTATATGTCTTTGGAAAAAAAGGTTCAGATACATTTATTCATGTTTGGGAGACAAACTAGAAAATAATGCTTAATATGTAAGATTTGGTAAACAATCAAAATTTTCAGAGAAGAAAAGATTTTCTGTTTGTAAATTTTCAGGTGTTACACTTTCTCTCTTATTTCTTCATTCATCCCTCTTTCTCTGATTAGTTTGGAACTTTTAAATGAAAATTAATTTTAAATTACTGTCCTTTTGCCTACATCTTTTTTCTATGAAATTCCCTTTTGAAGGTGCTAATGATTTGACTGAATGTAATCTCTTTTGCAGAAGAATACCTAGAGTAGTTGTTATGCTGTGCAGTTCATCAGCCTTTGAGAAATACTGAGATTTTCCCAGTCTTGGTGATCTTAAACCATTTTTTAAATTAAGTGTTACACCTTATAAATTGTAAGCCTACTAACTCAATCTTCAAATACAATTTCAGGAAGCCTTAATTGCAAGGATAAAACAAGTAAAACATGCACATATGGTCTGAGCAGTTATCCTGCTGGTTAATCTTCTCTATTTATACAGGGTGTTTTTAAAGCGTAATTCAAAATTGTGCATTACAGGAATTTCGCTGTGGGATATTCAGGAGTCACAAGCCGTCAAAAATTTGCCGTAGTCAGCAGTCCCTGCAGGAGCCAGCTTTTCTGTTTTTTTTTTTGTTTACAGCAATAACTTATAACAAGGAGGAGTAATTTTGTGGTTTTAAGAAAATATTTTCTTAAATGGCTCTGCCTTTCTTTTAGGTTGCAGTTCCTCTTTCTTGAAATCTCACTTGGCTCACAAGAGGCCTTGGTGGAGCACGTGGCTATGCCCACCCTCCCACATGGGCACAGATCATAAAATGGTTTGGGTTGGAAGGGACCTTAAGGCTCATCAAGCAGGGACACCTTCCACTAGACCAGGTTGCTCCAAGCCCCATCCAAACTGGCCTTGCACACTTCCAGGGATGAGGAATCTACAACTTTTCTGGACAACCTGTGCCAGTGTCTCACCACCCTCATAGGAAAGAATTTCTTCTTTGCACTGTTATAACCAGTCATTTGCTAGGTGTTGGTATGAACATTATATTCAGCGTTTTCTGTAAATGTTCTTTTTTTGAAATGTATTTGGTAGAAGGCAACTTCTTGCTCTGGAAATAAATGCATTTCTGGCTAAGAAACCTGTGGTACCTGTGTGTCATTTCTGAGCACCATCTCTGATGACCTGTACCTTTGATGTTAATAGATGACAAGTGTGTGTCAAGGGGTTTATGGCACCTGGAATTAATGCTTGTGCTTTTCGTGGAAGGAGAAGGAAACCTGAAGGCCATGAGGCTCTCACTGCCATCTGCTTATGTCAGCATCCCTGTATCCAGCTTACACCATGAGCAGCAGAGCAGGCATCTTCTAAACCTTTCCTTTGTACATTTTAAAATTTACTAGACAAAAGCAACCCTGGGAAAAAATTATGAACAGGAGGAATATATTACCTACCACCTTTCAGATGTGTAAATGATATTTATGATAACACGTATGTGCCAAGAGATTATTATGTGGAACAGCCTGAAGTTGTGATAAATATATACTATACTTTTGCTTTATTGCATGTGTTTTGTTCTCAGTCTGTGTCTCCTTACAGTAAGTCCAGCTCTGTAACAGTGCTACAGCATTTTTTTCCTCTCTCTGGGTAAACAGCTGCAGGTAACTCCTCCTGGTCAGAGGAAGAGAACGAGGATAGGAAAATGTATATATACACCAGAGGACTTGAAACTGCCTCTGTGTGCCTGCAAGTCCCATCCTTTCAACAGCATATTAAATGTACTCCAATGTAATGTTGTCCCTGTTGTGAAGCTCCAGAGCTTAATGAATTCATAGGATGAAGCCAGTATTTTGGTATCCAAATTTAAAACCCATGTGGATAAAACCAGATGAGAGATCCAATCTTGCATCACTATTTGGGACAAGGTTTTCTTTTACACTCTCCAAACAGGTGTGAGCATCTGTGTTTGTGCACGTGCATCAGAGTGGACATGTCATTGCTTGAGCAAAGTTGAACTCCGGTCTAGTGATTAGTTTTATTTTTTCTTTACTTTTGATGTTTTATGTTCTCAAATCTAGTTCTGCTTTCTCCCAGCTTAGTTAGACTGCCGGATGAGGGATGATACTGACTTTTATAATATCTGGTGCAGTATGGAAAATCCTTTTTTTTTTCTTGTTATATAGTCCTTGCAAAAGTACAGATCTGTCCCAGTTGTCTATCTATTCCCTTGGGGTTTGAAGTAGAAGTTCTGTTAAATCACCTTTGGCAACAACTGCTACTTTGTACCTAAATATGAGAAAAACTCTGATTTGACACACTCAGAAATTTTGAAAATCTGAGTTCCTGCATGGTCTCATTCACCAGTCACCTACTGAACTGAGAGAGCAGGGCTTTCTTCTAAACTTGTTATTATCTTTTTTTATTAGCTACTTATTTCAGCTTTTGTCTCAAAATAATCTAGACTCACCAGTTTTTTTAAGACTTAACATGGAAGCCTGTGGTGAAAAATTGAGTAAGAAGAAAACAAAGCACAGTCAACATACCCAGCCAGGATGAATATTTGTGGTGCAATCTTGTAAAAAGAACTACTTCTTTTTCTCATTTCACATGCACAGTTACTTTTGTATTCTTAGAAAATAAGTTAAAGTCAGCCATGTTCCAAATCAAGCCTCGTGTGCACTAAAAATTCAAAGTGTAATGGAAGCTAGTTGCATTTTCATTTAATCTAGCCTCATATTTATTTTAAAACTCACCAGTTGTGTGAGGCTCAGCACACTCTGTTTGCATTTAAATGCATTTAGAAAGATTGGCCACTTTATTGTGAGAAAGGCCTTGTTTACTTGAGGGAAAAAGTTAATGCTCTGTAATAACACATACAACTCCTAGTCCTGGGACTCATTCACTGAGTGTTTGACTGGAGAAGTGAAATCCGCTTTGTTGCAAAGCAACACGTTTCAGTGAGGCAAAAATTCCATTTCTGTTAAATCGTTTCCAATTTTCGGGATAATGATGTGTTTAATTTACCGCAAAACATGGTAAACTGCCTGCAGTATGAGTCTTGATTAGTCATTTAGATTCATTTTATTTAATTTTAATCCTTTTTTTTTTTCATTTTGGTGAAGTGTATCTGGGTTTTTTGCTTAAGTTTGTTGTTAGTTTTCTAGCATATAATTTTGATATTTTAATGCTGGTGAAAGCCTTTGAGTTCCTGTTTTCTGAATGATCATTTTACTATCTGCTCTGCTAACCATGGTGCAGACAGGACCCAGAAGCCATTAAAGCTTCAAACAATATGTGGATGGTGTGCTGAACACGTTCTCCTATTTCTAATTTCTGCTGTGAGCCACACAGTACCACACAGCCGAGATAATTTCCAATAGCATCATCTTTTCCTGAGCTTTGTTGAAAAACCTAAGTTCCTTCGCAAGTTTCCTTCCATGGTTTTCTCTTACTACTTCAGTCTATGTACTCTGATCATTCCCCACTCATCCTGGTGTCCTACTGCAGTGTGGAGAGCTGAACATGTACCGGAGCAGACGGTGCCATGTGTTTGGGATTACAGGCAGCCAAAACATCTTACCTTCCCCATTCCTCGGGACAAGGTGGATGAAGGTAGCACGTGGTGCTCTCTTCTTCCAAGGTGCATGTGTAGACCAAGGTGAAAGTGAAAGCAGTCTTTGCATCCCTTGTGGAAGACTTTGTAGCTTGGAAGCATTAGCACCAGTTAGGGGAATGAGTGACTTACGATGAGTTCATCCAAAAAGGTTTATTGTCCTCTCTTTGCTGGTTATCCAGATGCGGAAAAGTACAAATTGTCAGTTTAAATGGTATTTCTCCCTCCCTCTCTCTCTCACCTTCCTGCATTTTGTTTCCTTTCTTCTACTTGTGTTGCTGCACATGGCCATTATTTTTCGTCCCCCTTCTCCTGGACGGAGAGAGAAAAACATTGAAAGGGCTTGTTATAACTTCTAAACTGACAAATTACAAATATCATAATATTTTCTGTGGTGATAAGCCACAAACAAGCATTGGTGAATGGGGTAGGAAACCTGCTCATAGTTCTTTGCCAGTCCCATCTTGCTGGGACAAGAGAGATCCTGCCCCGTACTCCTGCCTGCCTGACCCATGTTCCCCATGCTGTTTCTTCATGTCACTTCCTCAAATGTCCTGTGCAGAGACAGGGACCACAGCCCAGCACTGGCCAAGCCTAAGGTGGCCTCTCATAACCTCCCCCTGTAACTCACCCTCCACCGTGGGCCTCTGGGGAGCAGGCTCCCAAGGTCTGCTCCTTCTCTTCATCCCCAGACACATGTTTACTTGCAGATGTAAGCAAAAAAGCTGAAATTTTTGGAAGAACATCCGTGGGAAGCAATTTTCCTCCTGAACTCAGTGTTACTATTTTGACACTATCCCAGGTTAATCTTTATGTCAACAATGACATTTGGACATTTGTAGGACCGTCTGCTTAATATATATGTACTGCTGTCACCTAGAAAATAAGCTGTTCAGTTCACAGAAACAGACCACTCTACACAGAGATGGGATATTCGTAATAATAAAAATGCATTAATGTCATAGTCTTTTAAATTTTAAAGGTTTGATATGCACTGAACAGAAACAGTCAATCTGATCTCTCCCATTTAGTTCATGTAGTTAACTTTATGGTCTCTAGTTATTCATCATTTGATGGTTCTTTCACTCCTCCGTCCTTCTAGAATTTTTTTTTTTCCAACGTGTATCCTGACCCTCTGTGAGATATGGTATTTTGGGATCTGGAAAAAAAAACCTACTAGTAGTATTGCACTACAGAAATACTCTAAATGAGGAGTGTCTGACAAAGAAATAGTTGCTGCTTCTGAGAAATAGTTCAGACTATCATGAAAGATTATAGAAATTTTAATGCAAGTTCACTAAGGGAAAAGTGTATGTTTCTTTGTGGCTTTAGCTCTCAGGGCTGTTTGTAAGAGTACTCAAAGGCTTGTGTGGCTGTGTACAACAATTTTAGATAGGTTGTAACATGCCTGGTTTAGTAAAAACAGTTTGGGGTCATCTTGAGTGTTTGGCTAATATTGCAGAATTTACACAAAATTTACCACACTTATTTATGCAAAATATTAAGTGCAGTTTGAAGAAAATAAGGGCTGATGCTGTAGCATAATAAGATAACTGACTTGGGGAAGATTTGCTATCGAAGCATAACTAAGAAATCTGGGAACTCAGCCTGACCATGGAAACTAGTTCTCTCACCACAAATATGACATGTACATTTTATGAAACCTGCTTATTACCAAGGGCCAAATTCTGTGGTCCTTATGCAAGCACAACTTTCACTGGAAGTTCACTGAGGATGGTAGAATTTGGCGCTGAGCTATTTCTTTTCCATTTGAAATTATTCATTTGTAATTTCCTCTTCTTATATTTCTCAGTAACTGCAGAAATGTGAGCTAGTCTTTTAATTTCAAGTGAATAAAAACTTTGAGGACTCTCTGTAAAATTGCAACTTTATTTTTTGGTGTAATAGAATAAAGGGGTAAATTTGTGGACGTGATATTTTACTTAAGGGGAAAAAAAGCGTATTTGGATAACTACACAGACAGGAAACCAGTGTAAATACGTGAGTTTTTCCATCTAAGTAAGATGAGAAAGGTTTGGGGGTTTGAATTGGAGAGCAGTGTCTTGGGATGTTACAAACAGCTGAATTTATATAGGACTTGCGGAATGTTTCTGTGAGCACTATGCAGCCACAAGCTAGCATTGAATGAGATCTGGGTTACTTATGTTACCCCAGCTAATTTTGTTAGTATGGCACTCAACCATGGCTGGTTTATTCACTTTGAGGCTGATACATATGTGCCCATACTGCACTATATGGTGCCTTGTAGACACTTCCAGGCAGGAAGTGGAATCGGAGAATGAGGGCATGGAATATATAGGGGGCTGAGGCAAGGGCTGGGGTTTGACGCTTGGAGTGTTTGTTTGTTTGGTACCCTTCAAATTCAGATTCCTTGAAGAGGAAAGAGAGCCAGGGCTGGTGGGAGTCAAATAGTTGGGTCAAAAGCTGCTAATGTCAGTGTGATCCTGAGCAGGATAATATCTATAGTCCACAAGGAGCTATTACATCTGGCATCTCTTTTGGCTGTTTTCATTAACTGACCAAAGATTCAGTAGCCATGCAGAAGGAAGAACAAACCCAGCATTTTGCTGTTGATGTCTGTCCACACGGTACTTTGCCAGCAGATGTGAACATGTTCTTCCCATTCTCCCCTTTCCATCAGCCCTGTGAGCGTAGCTGGTGCAGCACCAAGCCCAAGCTCTGGGTCAGCCTGCAGAGCTGTGCTGGAGCCAGTCCCATCACCCCAGCCTTGGGTTACCTATGGAGTTGCTGCCACTTCCATTCATTTTTGTGACTAAATTGATAGCGTGAATTTTCCAGCATTGGCTTTGTCACAGCAAATACATTTAAAACAAGGAGTTTCAGGTTTTAGCTGTGAGCTAGCTTTCTTTTCCAGACTGAATTGCATTACTGATGCTCTTTGAATGTGACTTACCCAAGATTAATTTCTGAATTATGTATAAATTGTTTAATCACCTGTGAAACTTAACAGCCTTCAACCTTTCATTTCATTAACTCTGAGATGAATGTCAGTAAAATGTGTTTGGAAGGCCAGAGCTTGATGACACACGCAGCAAACACCGCCGAGGACTCTCTTTCGTTTAGTGCAGTAATAATAAACACTTCACAGGCAATATTTCAGCAATCAGGAAAACTTCTGCAGGATTTTCTATCTATATGTGTTTGGCTAAATGACAAAATGGGGAGGGGAAAAAAAAAGGGCTAAAAAATGAGTCAGACTTATTGCCTTAATGTAACCCTCCTGGCTGAAAGTGTATTAATTGGCAGAATGAATTACCTCAGACTCGAGCAGAGAAAGGCCTCTATTGTGTGCGGCCATGATGTGAAACCTACACTTGTGGCTCGCGCACTCTTTCCTCGGCATCGCGATCTTTCCCGTCTGATCGGCATGCTTCAAATTCAGCCTGGTGATATTTATAACACCTTTCAATTGGAAGCTCTGTCATTCAGCCCATTTGCACATTAAACCAAGTTGCTGTGAAGCATTTTGTGGTGGAAAGCCTCCTTCCCATGCAGAAGCTGCTCACAACTTCTTCCCAGCAATGCAGTGTGGTGCTTCTTCAACCTGCAAGGGTTAACATGTGGGAAAATGGGTCGTTATTTCTTCTTTTATATAAGAGTTTTGTGTTTGGAGCCCTTGCCAGGAGCAGATGAGACCCAAGAGCAGAGCCTGCCTCCTTCCCAGCCCGAAGGTTGGGTCCAGCAATAACCTTGGATAGCAGTGACCCAATCATCTGCTGGGTTGGAAGGACGAGGGCGGTCACACAGGGCTGCCTGTGTTCCGTCAAATGACAGCTCCATGTAATATGTTTGCCTCACAGCAAGGACTCGACCACTATCTGGCCCAAAGCATTTCATTATTGTCTCTTTTTTCCCAGTCCAGCAAATGTTAAATTGTATCTGGTTTGAGATTGAAGGGGAAAGAGATGCAATTTTGGGTAAAACAGGCATGGTCATCATCTGTCTTTTGAGTAAAAGGGGCCATAACTCATGCGTTTATTCTCTGCTATCACTTGTTCCTTCTCCTTCCCATGTATTAAAGAAAGGAATAGTCTCTTTTTTTCAGGGACCCTCAGTGAAGAATTTGGTTAGCAAAAGATGTCTTTCTGATTCTTGGCTGAAAAGAAATGTAATGGACTGACAAAACTAACATGAACTTGTAAAACTCTTCATTGTCTTTTTTTGGATTTGACAAAGGAAAAGCTTAAGAGAATAAATACAGAGAGATTGCACATGAATAAACATGCTATTTCTTGCTCATTGCTGCTCATCGGAGTTAAGTTTAGAATAACGAGGAGGATGAAAGCCGTAGGTTAAATAAGTTCAGTCCAATTTCCCGTAAGCCAGTATCCCATCAGAGTGAGCATTATTTGCTGCTATAGATGGTTGCTTCTATGGAGAAAATGAGTCTGAACAGGGCTGGAGACTGTGCAACCCTCTCACCCACTCCGAAAAGGTCTCCCCGGGTCAGGGGTGCAACCGGCAGTGGAAAAGCCGTGCGGAAATCTGTGTTTTGCCACAGTTTCCACTCTATTTGTTCTGCGGATAAATAAATTGAGGGCTGGAATCTTCACATCTGTCAGTGTGCCACCTTTGAAGGTCTTCTCGCAGAGAAATAGGAAAGTCAACCACATCTTCAAACTGGTCCTAATTGTTACAGGAAGGCTGCTGAGCAGTTCCAAGACCATCTTTTTCCACTGAGCTTGTATTACAAAATATTTCTGAAATTAGATGGAGCAAGAAGAATAACAACTTTTTTTTTCATCTTTCACAACTTGTACTTTATGTCAAGATGACTTTGAAACAAACCTGACCCTGTCCTCTATGGTGAACTGACTTTCTTGCTCTGTGAACTGTGACATGCTCGAGTGCTCAGCTCTAAATCAGGGCTGGCAGACCTTCGATTAGCATGCTGGTATTTGTAACCTCTGGCACTTTTATCCCCATTTCCCGCAGGATCTCCTGCCCTCACTGGCACTGGAACCATTGCTGTCACAGTGGATGATGTCAATGACAATGTCCCCACGTTCGCCTTTAACATGTACTCTGCCACTGTTCTGGAGGATGCTCCTACAGGGACAGATATTTTGCTCGTAAACTCCTCGGATGCTGATGCTTCTACAAATGCTGTTATTAGGTAGGTGTCTAACACCAACATGCCTTAAAGCTGTAAGACACAGTAGAACGGATGTATATGTGTAACTAAATTATTTTGGCAAATCTGTCTTTTTATTGTTTAGGCTTTTAGAATTATATTAAGCACAAGTAGAGTTGCAGGGTTATTTTAATTTTTTACTAAGTGAAAAGCAAACGAGCTTAACTAGCACCTGCACCCACTACCTGCCTTGCTGCTGCATTCACACCTTTTCATGTAGTGAACAATTTTCACTAAAAACCAACAGGCTCCTTGAGTAAATTTTTGGTCAACTAATGTCTTCAGTTTAACATGAAAATTGCACACGGTGAGGCATATGACATTCAGAAAAACAGTAAAAAGCTAGAATTTGGCATTTTTGCTCTAAATTCCAGCTCTTTTGCTGAGCTCAGTTGATGGAACTTAGCTGGGCGCTGGGCTGAACACTGGCCATTCCCAGTGTCACAGACAACAGTAATGAGGATACTGAGTGGCAGTGACAAACCTAAGATTTTTCCACTGAGGACTGATATGTTGCAAAATGGAATGCAAAGCAGATTTGTATTAGTTATTAATCAGAAGGACACATAGGTAACCTTATCACATTTAACTGTTGTGGCTGCAAACATCACTGATTCCAAACTTACAAAACAGGATATAAAAGCAGATTCTGTATTTACTTTTTTGTTAGTTCACCTGAGTTCATTCTTCAAAGAGCATAAGAATGCCACTGTGGTTGTCACTTTTCCCCTAAAGAAAGGAAGTAAAATAAAACAGAACTATGTTATGGCAAAGCAATGTCTATAAAATACTCTAATATTTTCTTTCAAACTAGTTACAAGCCAAAAATAGAAACTTGATGTTTAGGAATCTTTAGATAATTTGAAAATCATCCAGAATTACCATTTTTTAAATTGTGAAACAATGAAGCTTTTAATTTTATTCCATCTTAGTCTAAGAAACTATTTCTGGCAGCTCCTTTAGAAAAAAGAATTCCGTGCAAAGCATGAATGATTGTAATGATTGTGTCCCGTAATCAGAAATTATCAGAGTGCTCTCAGATTTCTTTACTGTGCTTGAATTTCTTTAGTATCTCTACCATTAGTCTTTGTCATTCACTCAGTACCTCATCATAGAATTAGTTGATAAAAATACTTTTTCCCTTCATAAGTAGCTATTAAAAAATTGTTTTCAGGTTTTGTTTTACACTCTTTCGACTCAGGAATAGACTTTGTTTTTCTTGGACAGAATTTGTCCAGATTCAGCATTTAAAGTAGATCTTAAAATATGACTGGTATTACAAAACTGGTGAAAGCCAGAAGAACCAGAACATAAGGTCATCTTGTCAGAGGTGTTGAACATTTAGAATTCCTTTTCAGTCTTTTTAGACTCTGTTTCAAAATGAAACCTTTGGTTTCCAAGAGTGCACAATCCTTAGCTAATATTTTCATGTAAAGTCAAAAAATGTTCTGTGTTTTGCAAGAAGTGGTTAATGTGCAAAACTGTTACCTGTCCATATATACTGACTCTTTTCCTCTTATTTCTGGTGATAACCTGTGGAGTCATGAAAGGAGGGTGATGAGGTTGTGAATGGCAATGCACACTTGAGCTGTCTTGTTAAAGATAGTGTAGATAAGAGGGGTCAGCACAGACAAATAGTCAAAAGGCCAGAATTTAAGTGCTTAGATCAAATTCCTTTTATACCTGTTGTCACCATTAGAGTTGCAGGCAGTTTTTGGTTTGGGTTGGGTTTTTTTGGGTAGAGTTTGGATTTTTTTTCTAGTTTTATTGAGACACACAGTGTCCAGTTGGTTTGCATGCAGTCATACTCAGATATAATTCAGAATATCTTATGAAAAATTTAGTTTCTTTATTATTTCTTTGGGGTTTTTTAAAGATTTTCATAGTATCTTTCCCGTGCTGAAGTTTCAGCCATTATATATATGTGGAAATACAGAAGAGAAAGTCTCTGTCTTCTGTAACACCTCATGCAGGGTTAAATCATTGCAAATCACAGATGAAATGTGCCTGTGCTGCTGCTATTTAGGGAGATTTAAGTGGTGCTTTAGGCTTTGTGCACATTCTTTCCATTTTAGATGCACATTGCTATGGCTGGAGAATAATTACATATGGCCATCATATAATATCATAATTAGGCAATTAAAGTATGCTCGTGGCATTGTGCAGAGATTAATGACTGAACATGAGAAGTTGCCACAGCTTATTACACAGGCTGGCTCTCAATCCTCTTGGTACAGCTTCTGTGCTGTGTTATTGCTGTCATAACCTGTGCTGATTTTAAAGAGGTGAAGATAGGAATATTAATCTCTTTCATTAAAGCCACTTTCTTCTGAATCTTTCATAGAATCATATACCTCAAAAAAGTTGCTACTGTGCTTCTCTGAAGGAGCAATGCAAACCACAGCTGTGTTGGGTTATGATGTTGAATGTGAGAATTGTTCATTTCAGCTATTTTTTGTTTCCATTGTTTTGTCAAAAATCTGTTATCTGAATTAATAAAAAAATGTAATATTAATCAATTACCTTTAAAAATACAGCCCACTGCTCCACCATATCTTTGAGATTCATTCTGTATGAACAAAAACTGGATAAGCATTCCAAGAGAAGGAACAAACTCGCTGTGCTAGGAAGCCAGAGATAGCCCTGCAATAAGCACACAGTCAGTTCTTGTCAAATCACACTGTTGCACGCACTCAAGGATGTGGGCACATACATATACACCAGCCAAGGGTTAAATTCTTATCCCAGTTAGTCTCTATTAATGTAGCTCTGTTAGTAATTTGCAATGTATTACTATGAATTAACATTGAAATATTGAACAGCAAAACTTGGCTTAGTATCAGGAAACAATATGAATTTTAAATCCTCATTTTATTTTGTAAAACTGTCATACTTTCATTTCAGAAAATAATATTTTTTCTAGTTACACGCTGCAGATTCAGTTAAGAGGTGTGTCAGCTGTTTGGAGTAACGCTTACTGCGTTAGCTCGGGGAAATCAGTACTCCAGCAGGCAGTTTTGAGAATCCGTCTGATGATATCTCCAAATATCAAAGGACCCAATCAGCTACTTATGTATTAGAAATCTGTGTTAAGCACTATGCTTGGAAATCCCCAGAAATGTCATTTCTGACAGGCCTTGAAATATGGAAGAGTAAAAAAGTGAAGACAGATACACAGTCAGAAGCAAATCTGACTGTCTATTGATGCCCATCAGCATGGTGGTCTGAAGAATATAGCAAATGGTTACTTTGAAATAATAATCAAATTTTTCTTCCTTGTTTTTCCTTTCAAACAGCTATAGGCTTTCTGGTGGCAATTCACAATTCACAATCAACCCATCTACAGGACAAATCATCACCAGTGCCCTCCTCGATCGAGAGACAAGGGAGAACTACACTTTGGTGGTGGTGGCGAGTGATGGGGGCTTCCCCAGGGCTCTCTCCAGTTCCACCAGTGTGCTCGTCTCTGTTGCTGATGTGAACGACAACCCACCCAAATTTCAACACCATCCCTACGTCACCCACATCCCATCACCTACCACCTCAGGTAACCTGATGAGTGGCACTGCTTGGGATACTTCAGATTGTGTAAATATAGAATGGTTTGGGTTGGCAGGGACCTTGAAGATCATCTCATTCCAACTGCCCTGCCATGGGCAGGGACACCTTCCACAAGACCAGGTTGCCCCATCCAACCTGGCCTTGAACACTTCCAGAGGTGGGGCATCCATAACTTCTCTGGGCAACATGTTAATGAAATGCAAAGTTGTGCCACAGGGTATGTTTCTGAGATGTTCCTCTGCAACTGTTTTCCTGGTATTATCTTCATCTTGCATGGGAAAAGAGGAATATCAAGGCTCAATATATCACCTACATTTTAGCAATCTTTTTTTAGTGTGTTCCTGCCGTCTAAATTCAGTTATGTTCCTATAGTTATGTAAAGCAGATATAGTGTAAATGAGCACCCACTCTAACAAGTGATTAAATTATTTTACCAGGGTTAGGAAGACTATGGCCTCTTTTTATTTCAGAAAGTCTCTTCTGTGTGTTGATGTTCTTTTTCTGCCCTGAGAAATTTTTAAAGAGGATTTTGACAACTTCTTTTAGAAAGGCTGTGTCTGTATCACAGATGTTAACTATGTTGCTTTCGCTTGAGCCAAGCGGTGAGGTAAAATAAAATAAAAGTGAAGCCACGCAGAAACCTTCCTTTTATGAAGCCTACACACAAATTAACGTGACTTCACTCAACAGTTAATTTCTGATTTAGTTTATATTTAAACAAGCCTAATAAATAAATACATTACCAATGGGTAAGTCAAAAATACTAATATTTTCTATTTGCTGAATTGGCATTTCAAGAGGAAAGAAAGGAGAATATGTATATTTGCAGGAAGATGGAGAGAATTTAGTGAAAGATTCTCCTATTTTGCGAATTTTTTCCAAGGTTTAAAATGAACTAATACCAGGACCTCTACTATCTCGGAACAGTAAAAGGATTTTATAATCTTATCACTTTATTGCCACAAATTCACCCAATTGCAGTTGGAGAGGTTGACTGTGGAAGTTGGCAACGTTGTGTTTTCACGTGCTTACACATACATGGATATGTGATGCCTGCAAAGAGGATTCCAAGACAAATGGTTTACAAAACAAATTTTCCTTTAAAAGAAAAAAAAAAGGCTTATTTCCATGTCTTGGTTTTCTCTCTAAATTTAAAACAATTGCAAATACTTCTCCTTTTTATGGAAGAATGAATTTGTTTACAATTCTTCCCTGTTTCCAGAACAACATTATGAAATTATTTTATTATTGCACTGGTGAATCTTTGCGTATTCTGAATAGGGCACAGTGCCTTTGTCTGGTTCTTTTTGGGATGTTTCTTAAAATGCTTGTAGTGAGGAGTACACATAGGTTGAAGTGATGTTTTCTGGCCATATCTTTTTGGATACTTTTTGTATGAAATCTCTCATAACTAGAAACATATAGAAAGCCTAAGCTATGTTTACTCTATTATTAACTTAGCAGAAATCTAGGGATAAATGCACTTTTTTATTCTTTTAAAAGGAAATATTAATATCTTTTCACATTATTTTGAGAGGCTGTTGATAATGGTGTTGCTAGCAGGCATGGCATCCACTAAAGCCCAAACAACATCTTTAGTGCAGTTGAATGTAGCATCTGAAATACCTTTCTCAGAAAAAAAAAAAGAGCAAACTCACATAACTTGACCATGACTTTTGCTTTTATTCCAATCACAGAATATCTTGTGTAAATTTTGAAAGAAAAATCTTCATTTCCTTGTTATTTTTTTAATCGAGTTTAAAAGGGGAAACTAGTAATAATAATTAATAATATAATTTACATAACTGAAGCAACAAATCTTCATTTCTTCCTGTCTCATTTCTCACATGGGTTTGAATACTGTTCTTGTCTAAATATTCCTGCCCCTGAAGTGCAAATCACTGCACATGACAAATAGTGACATGAAGTGTGGTTTAAAGGGGTGCTGTCAAAGTCATTCCTGTCTGTAAATGATTTTGCCTTAAGAGGTTGAAAATAACATGATTTTTATACAGGAGTGAGTAATTTCTAAATTATAGGACCAGTAAAGCATCAACAGAGTGTTGTGCCAATTGGTTGGACAGTGTCAAATTTGAAAGGTGTGCTGTGCATTAGATCTGTGAAGTCCAGTGAGAAAGGACACTCTGGATTCTCCTTGCAGATGGACAAATGGAGAGGTTAATGCAAATGGTGCCAATATAGTCAAGCTCATTGTGAAGCAAAAATTCAGAAGACCTGAAATGTCTGAATGTATTCATGTTACTGTAACCGTGTGCAATAGTTTTGTATTTCTATTTTACCCCTTTCTCAGAGGGCCAGCATGCTTTTAAAAGTGCAGTGCTGTTAGTTGCTGTCCTTGGAATACCCTTAGAAGTAAGAGGCTAGTGGGGAGAAAGGACCAGCACCTGGGGAATAGGAAGAGAAGGGACTACAAGGGAAGGCGGGTGTGTAGGATAAATGTCTACCTGCTCACTCATGTAACCTTAATAGTCCTTGAATTCCAGTTTTGGTGGGGTTTTTTTGCATGGATAAATAAAATATGAATAATACAAAAAAATCAAAGTAGCATTAAATCTTATTAGGTTTATGGCTTTCGTAGTGTCAGTGTTCTAGAAGTAGTAGGATGATAGGCTTCCAAAAGGTTGCAGGTTCATTTTCGAGTGCAGTCACTGAGATCAGTACATCCATCTGTCTGAATGCAGAGTCCTGTTTTTTGAACCCACATTTTTTGCTTGCTTGCGTGTCTTGCACACTCAAAAAATCACCTGCCCCTTGTTGAACTTACCATCTTGTGAAAAAGGAAGTTCATTTTTGGAGCAGTGTAAGGAAGAGCATGCTGCTCCAGGATATGCTTCCAGAGAAAATCTGGCATCACATTTCCCGCAATCGGTGCATTCATTAAAGGACTGACCTAGCTTTGTTCTCCATTTCAGGTTCCTTTGTGTTTGCTGTGACTGTCACTGATGCAGATGTCGGATCCAATGCCGAGCTCCATTATTCCCTTGTTGGGAAAAACTCAGAGAAATTCCACATTGATTCAGTGAGGGGGGCAATCCTGGCTGCAAACCCACTGGAGGGAGAGTCCGAAGTCACCATTTCTGTTCACGTGAGGGATGGCGGCCGGTACCCCAAGACAGACTCTACCACTGTCACTGTGAGGTTCGTGAACAAAGCTGAATTCCCTCATGTTCAGGCGGATCAGGAGACCTTAACATTCCCTGAAAACCAAGCAGTTGGTACAGTTGTCACCACTATCTCCGGATCTTCAGCCAGAGGAGGTTCCTTGTCTTACTACATCGCCAGTGGTAACCTGGGCAGCACTTTCCTGGTCGACCAGGTGACAGGACAGCTTTCTGTCAGGCGGGCTTTGGATTTTGAAGCCATACAGAAATACGTGATGTGGATTGAGGCCAGAGATATGGGCTTTCCTCCCTTTTCCTCATACAAAAAATTGGAAGTAACGGTGATAGACGTCAATGATAACGCGCCAGAGTTTGAGCAAGATCCCTTCATTGCAGAAATAGTGGAGAACCTGTCCCCACGGAAGATACTGACAGTGGCTGCTGTGGACAGGGACAGTGGTCTAAATGGACAGCTTAATTATGAAATAATTGAGGGCAATACTGAAAATAGCTTCAGTATCAATCGAGCCACTGGTGAGATCAGGAGTGTCAGACCCTTGGACAGGGAGAAGCTGTCTCAATACATACTAACCATAAAAGCTTCAGATAAAGGCACTCCGCTCCAGAGCACAACTGTCAAAGTTATCATTAATATTTTGGATGAAAATGACAATGCTCCAAGGTTTTCCCAGATATTCACTGCTTCTGTCCCTGAAAATGCACCTCTGGGTTTTACAGTAACCCGGGTCACAACATCAGATGAAGACATTGGGGTGAATGCTATCAGTAGGTACTCCATAAGGGATACGAGTCTCCCATTTACCATAAATCCCAGCACTGGGGACATCACCATCAGCAGACCACTGAACAGGGAGGACACTGACCGCTACAGGATCAGGGTCTCTGCACATGACTCTGGGTGGACTGTGAGCACGGATGTCACCATATTTGTCATGGATGTCAATGACAATGCCCCACGATTTACAAAGCCATCCTATTACCTGGAGTGCCCCGAGCTTCCTGGGATTGGGTTAAAGGTCACCCAAGTTTCAGCCACTGATCCAGATGAAGGGTCAAATGGCCAAGTGTTCTACTTCATAAAATCCCAGTCTGAGTTTTTCCGCATTAATGCAACCACGGGGGAAATTTTCAACAAGCAGTACTTAAGGTACCAAAACTCCAGCCGTTCAAGCAACGTCAACATCAATAGGCACAGCTTCATCGTTACATCTTCAGATCGAGGCAGTCCCCCATTAATGAGTGAGACAACTGTCACCATTAACGTAGTGGACAGCAATGACAACGCACCGCTGTTCCTTGCTCAGAAATATTTCACTCCTGTTACTAAGAATGTGAGGGTTGGCACAAACTTAATCAAAGTTACTGCCGTGGATGACAAGGACTTTGGCTTGAATTCTGAGGTGGAGTACTTTATCTCTGAGGAGGGCAAAACTAATAAATTCAGGCTGGACAGGAGTACAGGATGGATTTCTGTGTCATCTTCACTAATGGCTGATTTGAACAAAAACTTCCTGTTTAAAGTGAAAGCCAAGGACAAAGGTAATCCTCCACTCTCATCCGAGGTATCTGTTGAAATAGTAGTAACAGAAGAAAATTACCATACACCTGAGTTTTCCCAGAGCCGTATGAGTGTTACTGTCCCAGAGAGTCACTCTGTTGGAACGGTGATCAGGACAGTTTCAGCACGAGACAGAGATGCTGCTATGAATGGATTAGTTAGATATAATATTTCCTCTGGAAATGAAGCTGGACTCTTTGCTATCAATACAACTACCGGTACACTGACACTAGCAAAACCACTTGATTTTGAGTTATGCCAAAAGCATGAGCTGGTTGTTACTGCCATGGATGGAGGATGGGTGTCCAGAACAGGCTACTGCAGTGTCACTGTTAATGTCATTGATGTGAATGATAATTCTCCAGCATTCAGCCCTGAGGACTACTTTCCCAACGTGTTAGAAAATGCCCCCAGTGGGACAACTGTTATTTGTTTAAACGCCACTGATGCTGACTCTGGACCTAACGCTGTGATTGCATATGCCATTCAGTCCTCAGACAGTGACCTCTTTGTCATTGACCCCAATACGGGAACAATCACCACCCAGGGATTTTTAGATTATGAAACAAAGCAGAGTTACCATTTAACAGTAAAGGCTTTCAATGTTCCAGATGAAGAGAGGTGCAGCTTTGCTAGTGTCAACATCCAGTTAGAAGGGACAAATGAATATGTGCCCCGTTTTGTGTCCAAGCTTTATTATTTCGAGGTTTCAGAGGCAGCCTCCAAAGGTACTGTCATAGGTGAAGTTTTTGCAAGTGATCGTGATATGGGAACTGATGGAGAAGTCCACTACCTTATCTTTGGCAACAGCAGAAAGAAGGGCTTCCAAATAGATAAGAAGAGTGGCCAGATATATGTTTCAGGACCTCTTGACAGAGAAAAAGAAGAACGAATCTCTTTGAAAGTCCTTGCAAAAAATTTGGGGAGCATTCGTGGTGCAGACATAGATGAAGTAACTGTTAATATCACTATACTGGATGCCAACGATCCTCCTGTTTTTACCTTAGGAACCTACAATATACAAATCAGCGAGGGTGTTCCTCCAGGCACCCATGTCACGTTTGTTAGTGCCTTTGATTCAGATTCTGTCCCTAGCTGGAGCAGGTTTTCCTATTTCATTGGCTCTGGCAATGACAACAGCGCCTTTTCCATCAACCCACAGACGGGACAGGTGACAGTCACCGCAGAGCTGGATCGAGAAACGCTGCCTGTCTACAACCTGTCTGTGCTGGCCATTGATTCGGGAACACCGTCTGCTACAGGAAGTGCCTCACTGTTGGTAACTTTGGAAGATATCAACGACAACGGCCCTACCTTGTCCGCCAGCCAAGGAGAAGTCATGGAGAATAACCGTGCAGGAACTCTTGTGATGACGCTTCAGTCATCAGACCCTGATCTTCCTCCCAACCAAGGTCCTTTTACGTATTACTTGCTCAGCACTGGTCCTGCAACCAGCTACTTCAGCCTCAGCACTGCTGGCGTTCTGACAACGACAAGGGAGATTGACAGGGAGCAAATCAGCGATTTCTACCTGTCAGTGATTACGAGAGACTCTGGTGTCCCTCAAATGTCTTCCACGGGAACTGTGCATATCAAGGTAATAGACCAAAACGACAACCCATCTCAGCCCAGAACGGTAGAAATCTTTGTTCACTATTACGGCAACCTCTTCCCGGGTGGAATTTTGGGCAACGTAAAGCCACAGGATCCAGATGTGCTAGACAGCTTCCAGTGCTCCCTCACCTCAGGAGTCACCAGCCTCTTCAGCATTCCCGGAGGTACCTGTGAGCTGCACTCGCAGGCAAGGTCCACAGATGGCACATTTGACCTGGCTGTCCTCAGCAATGATGGGTTACATGGTGCTGTCACCAGCAGCGTCCGGATCTTCTTCACGGGTTTCAGCAACACCACCATTGAGAACAGCATCCTCCTTCGCCTGAGCGCCCACAGCGTGCGGGACTTCCTGACAAACCACTACCTCCACTTCCTGCGCATTGCCAGCTCCCAGCTGACGGGGCTGGGCACTGCCATCCAGCTCTATGGGCTCTACGAGGAGAGCAACCACACCTTCCTGATGGCAGCCATCAAGCGTGGCAACAACCAGTACGTGAATCCCAGCGGCGTGGCCACTTTCTTTGAGAGCATCAAGGATGTCCTCTTCCGCCAGAGCGGGGTGCGGGTTGAGGCTGTGGACCACGACTGGTGCCTGCAGAGCCCCTGCCAGAATGGAGGGAGCTGCCTGAGGAGGCTGGCAGTGGGCCCAGCTCTGAAGACCCACGAGAGCATCCCCGTCATCATTGTGGCCAACGAGCCCCTCCGGCCCTTTGTGTGCCGGTGCATGCCGGGGTACGATGGGAGTCTGTGTGAGACCGACATCAATGAGTGCCTCCCTTCCCCCTGCCACAACGATGGGACGTGCCACAACTTGGTGGGAGGCTTCTCATGCAGCTGCCCAGAGGGGTTCACTGGCATGGCTTGTGAGAGGGATGTTAACGAGTGCCTTTCCAACCCGTGCAAAAATGGTGCCGCCTGCCAGAACTTCCCAGGAAGCTTCAACTGCGTTTGTAAAACCGGATATACAGGTACGCTTTTACTTCTGTATACCTTACAAGCCGGAAGGGTTGGAAAGAGGGTGGAAATGCACCTTTTTAGCACAAGTTTTTCTGAATATGAGCATCCCCAGTAGATGAAGAGGTCATGCAAAATGGTGTATTAATAGCTATGAAAACGCAGAAGACCAGGTGCTCACAGTATTATTTTATTTTAGCTCTGTCCTCAGGCAAATCACGCTTACCTGATATGCATTGGAACAGAAAGGATTTTACAAGAGCTATTTAAATTTATTAAATGTGTAGAAACCATTTCCAGTGCTTAAGTATGATTTTTCTGTTCATGTTATTGTTATGCATGTTGTGTTAGAATTTCAAATCTGCTAGAAGTGTTGTAAGCAAGAAAACAGCCTCTTCCTGAAATTGCTTACAGTCATACATGACAGAAAACAGATGAAGGATATAGGAAAAACCAGAATTCAGGCAAAATGATCAACCCGTATGTTCCGTAAATGTCTCTTTGTTATTTTTTTTTCGCTAAACACAGAAATATCTGTGGCATTTCTACCTCTTCCAAGTATTTTTTCTCTAATATTTAATAAACTCAAACACAGCAGCATTGTAAAAACAGGCTGGTCTTTGCTTCTGCCATGAGTATGATATTTAAGGAAGGTCTGAACAATCTTAACCAGTGTTATGGCCACTTTTTGTAGAAGTCAGAAAAAAAATCTAACCAGAGATTACTTATGCTTTTTCAAAGGAATATTTCTGTATTGCAGATGCCCCAGGGCAACACAGCTGGATTCATTATGGTGTGGGTGTTGGGGCTTGCCACCAATGCCACCAAAACTCACCTGTAGCCCATGGAGTGATCAGAGTATCCATTGTCCCTTTGGGTTTTTTTTCCTTAAACCAGATCAGTACAGGATATAATGTGGAGAAGAAAGTTAATCGATTTCAAAATAAATGTTTAAATACTTAATTTAAATCACAGCTACAGCAGTGGGTACATAGTGCAATATCAAGGACATTGATGATCTTTCGCATGAACCTCACAAATTGTACTCCTGAGCCTCAGGTCAGGAGCAATTGCTGTTAATTAACAAGCAGTTCTGATTAAGTTACCAATCCAGAATTTTATCTCATATTGTATTAGTGCATCAAATTACTTTGCCAAGAGCTTGGCAAAAAAATTCTAAGGGCACCTATGCCCTCTAACTCTGTAGGTCATTAGCACTGGAGATTACATGGGCATATGTTTGCTGTTGCAATGAAGCCAAATACTTCATTATCTCCAGCAGCATACTACAGTATATGCCTCTAGACTATAATTTAAAACATTAATGAAACATCCAGCTGATTTCTTTTGGTATTAAAGCTCATATCTTAATGTCCAACCCTTATGTCAGCAAAAAATCAAGATCTACGTGTGACAAGCTCAAAAAAAAGATGAATATTTTTACCAAGAAAATGTGATGAGAGATTTAGAGTTTGAAGTGCTGGATTTCTTTCACGCTGTGAATTAAATGTGGCATCTGATAGGAGCTTTCTTAAACTCCTTGTCAACACAGATAACCTTAAAATAGACTGCCACCGGGGCAGACATTTCTATTTGGGAGTCAGATCTTTTTTAATCGGTTGGATATTACAGAATCAAGATTTATTAAAGTGTCCTGAGACTAATTGATCAAGACGGAAAAGAAATGGCACCAGTGTAATTAAAAACCAAAATATCTTTGGAGTTTAGTATCAACGGAGCTTATTAGAAAAGATCACAATTAGCATGCAGTATGTTTAGACATTTATGTTCTGCAAAAGCATATTTGAAATTCTGCAAATTTAATATTCAATAGCTTCTGCAAACAAATGTCAGAATACACATTGTTTGAGAATGCTTGACATAGAGGCTATTATGTCATTATTATCCTGCCAACAGAATTAGAACACGGCTGCTTGGGCTCTTAATCCTGATTCATATATGATTAAAGATAACCACAGTGAATGTAAAAATAAAGCCTGAAACTGTTTCTTCATTATTATAAACCCTGAGTGCCTCAACAACAACAAATTTAAAAAAAAAAAGAGATTTTTAATTCACTTCACCATATACATAGCTTTGCTGCTTCTCTTGGAATGAAAACACGGTCACATAATTGAATTTTCATGGTCGGTAAAAAAAATAATATTTACATGGTACTATATACAAGTAGAAATTAGTATTTTCTGAGACAGACTTTCTGTTCACTGTAAATTAGAGTACATGAGCTGTAGACCTTTATAATGGCGTACCTGAAAACTGAGAGTCAAGGAAAACCTTGATTTATTATGTTTTGTCAGCTGCATTTGACTTCATCATACTGCAAAGGTAATGTCATTCTTTTCACTGGATAGGATTATAAAGACTGATTACCTCAGAGCAACATCATTAGGGTTTAAGCAATCTGTTATAATTACATCTCTTAATGATGATCAGGTTTTGTTTTTAAAATAATCACTTTCTGGAGGGAATATGCTTTGTGATTTACAGTAGTTGTCTGCCCTTCCTTTGAACCCTTCATTTCCTGTTTTCCAAGATTCATTAAGATGAAGGAATGTAGGTTTGTGAAGTTGTTTCAAATGCGAGATTAGAATATTAGAACAACCACTTTAAAAGATGGACACAGAAAACCACAAAAACTAAAATTCTCAAATCAGCTGAAATTTAACCCAAGAGCATTCAGCTGGTATCTGTTCCTAGTGCATTTTTAAATAAAAAAAAAAAATCTGAGGAAATTAGATTTTTTTAAATTAAAAAAAAAATCTGAGGAAATTAGATTTTTGCATAAGCCCTGCATATGATATCATCAGCTGGAGGTGATGAATGATAAAGGTTGAATGCTGTCTGTTATCAATTATCCAGCATTCTCCTAATTTTCAAGGTCTTCAGAAAAAGATCTTTTTGACACAGAAGTAAATATCCTGTATCTTTCAGCATTTCAGCTGAGAAGCAATCTATAAACTCAACTAATGCAATTTTCATCTGAACTGGAGGGCTATGGAGTGACCCTGGTTTGGGATCTCCCTGGTTCCCAAAACATGGACTGAGATGTTTCCTTCACCTTGCTTGATTGGATACACTAAAACACTAATCAAGCATATATGATTAGCCTAATTCTTTATGCTGTCCAAATAAAACCAGAGTATTCATCTTCTCCTGCATCAAAACAGTAGGAATAAATGCAAACAGGACCTGTAGCAACAGGACAAGGGTTAATGGTTTTAAACTAAAAGAGGGCAGATTTAGACTATATAAAAGAAGGAATTTTATTACAACGGGGATAGTGAGACACTGGCACAAGTTGCCCAGAGAAGCTGTAGATGCCCCATCCCTGGAAGGGTTCGAGGCCAGGTTGGATGGAGCTCTGAGCAACCTGGTCTGATGGAAGATGTCCCTGCCCGTGGCAGGAGGCAGCAACTGGATGATCTTTAAGGTCCCTTCCAACCCAAACCATTCTATGGTTCTATAATTCTGTTATTCTAAACTCACTTTTATTGGTTTCATGAATTCTTTAAACAATAGTTAAACATGATGAAGATGCTCTTATTCACTGGTTAAAATATGTGCAACTAAAATAAACATCCATATTCTCTTGCTGACTCAGCAAATGTGTCAGCTTTAATGTTAGCTGAGAAAAAGAAGAGTACTTAGTTAGATTGAACTGCAAAAATATCAGTAAGCCTTATGAGCTACACTTGATTTTTGTGAAAATTAAGCAACATCACTGAGTATTTTAAGCACGTCTTCCTAACTCCTGCAGTGTGTTCTCCTCAGTAAGTCAAAGAGCTGTACTGTGGACCATAATTTTAAAACAAAGAGAACAGCAAAATCTAACATAAAAAGTTAGCTCATCCTTCAGTCATGCCCATTAGAGAATAAAATATAAATAAATACCCCCAAAGCATAATTAGATTCAGACACTGGAAAAGTTTCCTGGATTTATGGTGAATCTACAAGTTACGTATTAACCACAGGAATCCTCCAGTGCTCCATTTCCATCCCACTTGCAGTCACACATGGAGAGCTGCTGCTCACACGGAAGAACTGCTTGCAAACTGTAGGTTAAGCAGAAAAGTAAAGGAAGGGTAAAAAAAGAAGTTTTCTTTATTAGGTGGCTCAAGTTGTGAAATTCTGAAAAAGATAGCAGAGTGCATATAGCACAGTCCTGATTTTCTACAGTTTCAGGGACCAGCAATGCTTAAGGACTGCATATTGTGCATTCCTGTCATGTAAGATGTAAAATTATAAGACGTATGTGACATATAAGGATGGACACCCTCTATGCAAGCTCATCTTGTACTTTTAACTTAAACATATATATATAATGTAAGAAATAAAATAATTCATTATCAATGCAATAAGAATGTTAAGGCAGTCTTAGCCCTTGCTTTATATATATATCCTGGCTGAGAGGAAGTTCAAGGACAGGTCTGAAAGAGTTTAACTGGTTTTGCCAGTTTTTGCAGTTAAACAGGAGGGAGAAACATGATGATATTTTGAAGTTTTTGCTGAGCACAGGCACTGTTGACAGAAGGGAGATGGGTTCCAAGAGTGAGATGTAGTGGAAGTGCTGCTAAACTGATCAAAACCAAGCAATGAAAACCTTAGAAATGAAGATCAATAATTTTGTAGTTAATGTTTCCATACAAAGAAGATTTTATTTTTATACAAAGAATCCCTGTACCCGTATTCGGCATCTGTTAAAATCTTCACTTTTTCTCTTGTTTCCCTTCCTTGCTGAAATGAATTATGTGATTTCAGTTTATTCTCTGAGGAATAATATTTACCGCATGCGACAATGTCTGCTTAGGAAAGGACTGTGTCCAGGAGAGCTTGTTTTAGCTCCAGAGAACTGTTCCCCCTCCAAGTCAGGAAGGAGATTTTAATTGATGGGGGAAAATAAGAAAAATCATGTAATGTACAATAGCAGCCTGTATTCAGCATGCCCTGTAGAGTGTCCAACAAGGGCTCTCTATCTCCTTTGCACTAATGAGTACCTTGCACTCAACAGGGAGAAAAAAAGATACATTTTTACAATTTTTTAGTTCAGCATTGCCTTTAATGTCGTGATCTCTCTTTTATGGACACCAGTTGATAAAAAAAAAAAATTGAATTCAGTTAGAAAAACAATACACCTATATGATATAATTACAATGAGACACTTGAAAAGTAAAGTAAGTATCTCCAACCCACATATTATGCCTGTGCCTGGGCTGGGAGCAGCCCAGCATCCTGTCTGTGTTTCGTCTCTCCATCCCACAGCCAGTCTTTGGCACCTTCTCTCCTGGCCATATGTTCAGGATTGGTTCATAACCTTGTGACCTACATACCAGCCTGACTTCCCTATTGCCCTGAATACTCTGACCTGGAAATTGCTTTTATTCCCTAATCACAGGGAAAACGTGTGACTCCACTGTCAACTACTGTGAGTGCAACCCCTGTTTCAATGGTGGGTCCTGCCAAAGTGGGTTGGAGGGGTATTACTGCCACTGCCCATTTGGTGAGTACCTTCCTCCTTCTCTCCTCTTCATCTCCCCTTGCCCTATTCATATTTCTCAAATTGCTATTTATTTTTACCCGCATAAATGATTTCTGGTTTGGAAATGATTCAAGGTTTGGAAAAACTGCATGTATAGGTTTGATTAACTCACTTGTCTTTAAAAGGAAATTAGAAAGTGATGTGATCGCTACAAGTATTTATTTTGTCATTGCTAGTAATGGCTTCTTTCCCTCTGACACAGAAACATAACAAGATCCAGCCAAACTACTCAGTGCCTAAAAATAAGAAAGGAGAGATAGATGGATAGATAGATAGATAGATAGATAGATAGATAGATAGATAGATAGATAGATAGATAGATAGAGACAGATAACTGACCAAAAGCAGAATGGGTGCTTCAAATCTTTAAATCAAGACCAGTGACTTCCTAAAGGAGGAACTTAGCTCAGCCACAGTTTGATCGGGGCTAAAGGACCTTCCCACCAAGGATATCCCAAAGTTCAGTCTGAAGGAGGAGGTATGATGATAACAAAGCTCTCCTGATGAATAACAGACATTTTTAGGAGAGCTGAAGAGTAAGACCGCTGTATATAATGTCAGTATTTTCCATCGGAGAAGCATGTAGTAGTGCCAAAATAGTTTAATAATTTTTAGAATTTAATTATCCCAGATTTGGTTTGTGGAATGAACCCAACTAAAACATAAGGCAACACAGATATTTTAAGGTATCGTGATACAACTGCAACAAGATTGATTCTGAATGCAGATTAATCCAGAATTTTCATTGCTCATATGGAAAAGTATGAAAGTAAATGCAACAGATTAATAAAAAAAACAGAGAAACCTGAGAAATCTTTTACAGTGTTTTAAGGTTGTTGAAAACCCTCTCAAAAACATATCGTTCTCAATATGCATTTGTAGCTAATGCTGGATAAGTTTTTCTATTAACATGTGGAATAACTTCTTTATTCTCTTTTATTTCCTTTATTTTACACTTCCTCAGGGTTTATTAATTTCCTGAGTTCATTGTAAATGTAGCTAATATTCATAAATTAAATCAGGATTTTTTTCTTATTGTTACTGCAGTAAAAAAAAATCAAGGGAAATTATGTGACAGAGATCTGAAAAGAAAGATGTAGAATGCACCAAAATCTTTACATCAATAAAAACATAAGAAGGCATAATGTTTAAATCACGCATATGCTTTTATCGGAAGTCTAAAAAATGAACCATCCAGTGAGAAAACAGTTCAGATAACAGCTGGAGAAAGAAAAATAAACTCAATTTGCAAATTCATTTCCATAACTGGATTAATAAATGCCTGATTGTAATTAACATGTCTGACATAACTGTCAAACTGACTTGTTTTGTTGATTTCTAAAGAAACCAGAGAACTCAGTGAAATGTACTTTGCTTTTCAGTAGACGTATCTGTCCTTTGTAGCTTGATTTTTAAGTTTAATATATGTACGTCAACACCCACCTCTGGATAACAGCATTCTTCTGTTCAAAGTGTATGTTTTTAATCATACATTGGAGTTCCTTAAAGTAGTTGTGTATCACAACCATGTTGAGAGCACATCTATACTTTGTTCCTGGGAGAATGCTTAGTGATGGAAAAAACCCTCTGATTCCAGATTTTGCTTTTTATTTTACAGGTGTTTTTGGTAATCATTGTGAACTGAACAGCTATGGATTTGAAGAGTTGTCGTACATGGAGTTTCCCAGTATGGATCCAAACAATAATTACATCTATATAAAGTTTGCCACTATAAAAAGTAATGCCTTGTTGTTGTATAACTACGATAACCAAACTGGAGAGAAGGCAGAGTTTCTGGCCCTGGAAATAGTAGAAGAAAGGCTGAGATTTTCCTACAACCTTGGCAGTGGCACATACAAGCTTACCACAGCTAAGAGGGTGTCTGATGGACAATTCCACACGGTCATTGCCAGGAGGGCTGGAATGGTAAGAAATGCTAAAATGAGGATTTAAGACAAGTTCAGCCAAATCACTTTGGCTTCTCTGTGCACTCAAGGAACGTAAAATCAGTAACGTTGTGTCTGCTAGCAGAACCTCCAGCTTTGGGATAAACTTCCCTCCTTTCTGTCTTATTCTAGCTGACTCAAAGCCCTACGGTGTTTGTTTAGTATGATGAAGATAAAGTATAATTAAAAAAACATGTGCAGTGCCCTTACCTCTCAGTGTGAAAAATGAGAACTAGGAATAATTAATGAAATAGATGACGACGCATGAGGCTAATTAACTGGTGCAGATTACAGGGATGATTATCAGGGAATGCTAATTAACCATAGTAACTACAAAAAACCTCAAAATAATTTTTCTCCACATTTGGAAAATAGAAGCAGACAAACTTAAAATTCCAGGCTTCCCTGACCTCCTTGAGCTAATTCAGAGATTTTAGCAATCTCATCAGACTGAAAACCTGGTTTTCCTCTGTAGCATATGTGTACAAAGTTAAAAGGTGCTATGTTATGAGAATTTTTTTGGGGGAAGGAGGGAAGTTACTTTTCTTTTTGTCCCCCCGAAAGTATCTGAGGGGAGGAAACTCTGCCAAAAACTGGACTGGGACAACTGATTGCCATATGCCTAGTACTCTGACCCCTCTCCTGCCTTCGTTTTTTCTCCAGTAAATGTTTTCTATTCCTTTTCTCTGATTTTTTTAATATTTCCAAAACAGAACATAAACCAAATGCTCTTTGAATTCAAGCCAAGCTTTTTGACTTCACAGTGTTTGAGTTAGAAATGAAACCAAATCTATTTGCCATCCATAATCACTAACTATTGCCCAACAGTTCCCTTCTCAGACAGAAATGGAATCCCATATTCTTCCCATGTTTGAATTTAAAGTCATATAAGAGTAATATATGACTGGGGCTCCACTTTTTGTTTTATATATTTCAAGCTAGAAGTGATGTAGGGAATAAAAAACAATAAACTGTTCTAGCCAGCATGGCTCCCCCTAAGTCCTTGTAGTGACTTCCCATCAGGAACTGCTGCAGAAAAAGGTGCTGTTGCCGAAGAGCTTCAGGTCCAGGGTGAGATGTCCATTGGTACAAATGTCCCAAGAACAGCAGAGGGATGTATTTCCTTGTGGTCTGGGTTTCTTTGTAGGGCCAGGGTTGTCTCATGACCTTCCTACATGATGATTTTTTTGTTCTCTCATAAAAGAATCTTGAGCCTGAAACTGCATTTCATTTCATAGTGCAAGACCCGAAATTGCCATTTATTGTGGGTGTTGGTCTCTTCTCCCAAGTAACAAGCAACAAGACAAGAGGAAATGGCCTCAAGTTGCAGCAGGGGAGGTTTAGATTGGTTATTGGGAAAAAGTTCTTCCCCAAAAGGGTTGTCAGGCATTGGAACAGTCTGTCCAGGGAAGTGGTTGAGTCACCATCCCTGGAGGTATTCAAAAGATGTGTAGATGTGGCATTTAGGGACATGGTTTAGTGGTGGACTTGACAGTGCTGGGTTAACAGTTGGACTCTTAAAGGTCTTTTCCAACATAAAGGATTCTACGGAATCCAGTCTTCAGCTGGATTTGCGAATCCAATTTTTTTATGTTTGTAGGAGTTATGTATCCAAACAAGATGAAGGATAATTGAGATGTTGAGCAATGACTTTGGTTTAATGTGCCTTGGTATCAGATACTTAATTTGTATCCCAGGTTCCAAGTGGTAAAGCCCAAAGGTGCACCTTAATCTTGAAAAGCACCAGGTTCCTGTTTTAGTAACTAAAGTAGCCTGATATTTCTATAAATAGGATTTAAGTGCCTAAGTATAGGAGCACACAGGAAAAATTGCAGCAAATAAATAAAGTAGACTTAAGAAAAAAATAGAGCAGGAAAATGTTTTACTTGTCAATATGCCAGAGGACTATAGAAGAAGAGATAACATAAACAGGTCTATTTACAGAAAATTTCAGCTATGAATCCTTCAGGCTGAAAGAAAACATTTAAGACAATCCGTATCTTTGTCTGTTGGGTTCTTTTTTAATGTTTAAACCTTTTCAGTAATGTCAACTGTTTACAAACACAGTATGTGAAAAGAATCACCTTTGTCGTAGATATTTCTGCTGCAGGAAAAATGTCTCCCAGGTGTCCAAAACCGTATAAAATAGCCCCCCCTTCAGGATTCCAAATCTGTCATTTCCTACAGCACAGTGGGATTTTATCGGAAACTGGTAAAATCATTAAGTTGTCAGTCCTGAGCTATTGCAGAGTGACGGGATAGAAAGTTTCATAATGCAGCAAGGTAACTGTAGAGTAATGCTTAAGTAACAAGCAGGAACATTTGACTAACATTAGAAAATAAATTGTATGAACTCTGGTCCAAGGAAAATATATTCTCAAATATCCTGCCCTTCAGCTGGGGTTGGAGCTTGGCTTGCACAGCGCATAGCGATGTAAGTTAGGGAGATTACGCTGATTGAGCTAAGAACAAAAAACTCATTTCAGTTTTTGTTGTTGATGTTCTGAAGGAAAATATGTATGCATGTGATGGCATACAGAGCAGCCAGCTTATTATTCTTTCCGTGAATTGTTTCATTTATACAGGGCTATAATCTGCTTTGGAATTGCAGACTGACATTTCTTGGGAGAAGCAGTTTGCTCGTTATGTATGGAAAGAAATTCAAGATAAGCTTTCATTAAAAATAGCAAATTGAACAATTTAGGCGTCCTGTAGGGCATGATTTAGGGCTAAGAGCTATGAATTTAGTTGGTCAATACAGTGTGTCAGCCTGCAGTGTGTATTTGGAAATAGCATGGACAATCTGTGGGGATTTCAACAGGCTGTTGTTAATGAACTTCGTTGCAGGCAGTAGAAAAAACCTCTGCAGAGTAATGACATACTGATAGCTATTGCTGCTTGCTCAGCTCCTATAGAGTAATCTAAAGCAAAATACAAACCCAGGCATTTTTAAAGGTGGCGTTTGATTTAAATTTGCTGTAAAACGGTACCACACATCTAGTTGAAACATGAGGAGCTGATAAGTACAATTTGGAGATTATGTTTATTTTTCTACAAATTTGTTTTAAGGAATAACTAACCTTCAGGGTTGGTTTTTGTTCTTTTTTCAGAGCATCTGTTATTAATAAATCACTGTGGAGACAATTCTTTGCTAAATAAGGAATAAAATAAAAACTTCTTTTTAAATCAACAGGAGTTATTTCATGATTTTAGTGACAGCTTTAGTTAGACTTATAGAGATTACAAATAGATGTACCATGAGTAGCTTTATTGTAAATGATTTAGATAGGTAATCATAGAATCATAGAATCATAGAATGGTTTGGCTTGGAAGAAACCTTAAAGATCATCTCATTCCAACTCCTGCCATGGGAAGGGACACCTTCCCCTAGGAACAGATTGAGGCGACTTCATTGTTTGGGACTTGATGGCTTGGAGATGATAATAATAATAGTAATATAGAGTAAGACTGCTCTAAGCACTGATGATGCCTGGTACTTCTCTAAACATCAACTTGGTCCCACTGTGGGTGTCCAAATGCTTCTCCATTATCAAAGTGGAGATCCCTCGTCCCTCATGACCTGTCAGCCTAAGGGTTACCTTACCCCGGTCCACTTTGTGTTAGTTTTTGAGTTCTCTTGAGTGGTAGGTTATTATTTTTAACGAGTAACCTCAGTGTTTGTACTCCCAGCTTTTGGAACATGCTTCTTATCAAGTTCAAGCAATATGTTTAATGTCACGGTCAGACCCCTGAAGGAACGCCCTTTGTGTTTGGAGGGAGCAGCTTTCTGTTCAGATTATCTTAACCATATCAAGAGTAGGATATGGTTCGAGCCAAAATAACTGCAGTTTCAAGGAGTAAAGCAAACAAATACCAAAGAAACTCTACCCAAATCTGAAAACTTGGTTTTTGGTTGACTGTCTGTATGAAGCAGACATTGGCACCCTCTCTGTTAGTAATCCACACCTCGGTGTTTGCTGTGCTGGTACAAGTGCTCCGTTCTAGCCAAGTCCCTGATATAACATCTTTAAGCATAAATATTTATTGTGGTTGGGGACTACAACTGTATAATATTCAGCATATTTGTGTGTGTGCCTTTTGCAGGCAGCATCCCTGACTGTGGATTCCTGCTCTGAGGATCAGGAACCAGGCTACTGCACTGTTAGCAATGTTGCTGTTTCAACTGACTGGTAAATAATTCTTCATTTTGTGGGGTTAGTTTGGTTTTTGGATTTTTTTTTAGTAAAATTAAAAGTAAAATTAAAAAGAAATCTCCCTGTAAAGCCAGAGAAATTTGGAGTAATGATAAGGCTCCCAAGTGTCATTTTCTTCCATCTTTGCAGAAGCAAATTAAATTTTCTTTGTGTGCTGCTGCTTGCTGGTTCAGGCTACATTTCTGCATGGAGTTTGATCATAACAAAGGGTTTGCTCAGAAATCCTCAGTTCTTGACTCCATCTCTGTCCCCAGGCTGTGGTGGCACTCAAGAAATGTGTGGGCATGGGTAGTCTGCACTGTGGTGTAAAAGGGAGTAAGATCTATTGCCTAATGATTTGGGGTCATGTATTTATTTCTTTTTTTAAACTTCACCTCTCATTTCTTATAGAGTTGTAAGAAACAATATCACATGATTACTGCTGTCTTTAAAAAAATACTGGGAGTAGTTACTTTGTCATTGTTTTCAGTAATTTCCAGGTGTTGTCTTTTACAGTTTTCAGTTTGCAAACACTTGTCAGTAAAAAACCAAACTTTTTTTCTGGTGTTTATTGTAACTAATTACATAGCCTTTCTGTTGCATCTTTGGTGATAACAATAACTTCTATCCCAATCACTTTGGCTAATTTCTTACAATAATCACAATCATATTTTCTGTCACACACGTTTTCCCTGCTAGCAGAGGTGCTATATCTTTGTAAAACAATGAGTCTTTCTTCCAGCTATTTCAATATCATCTACAATCTAAATGATAATTGGGTAAAAAGCTTTATTCATTATGATCTCAAGCACACTGTTATTATGTACTTGAAATAGAAATTTTGACTTGCAATAACTGAATGTGAATTTGGAGTCATATCTATTTCAACTGTTAGTTCAAGTGCTTTTGATCTCTCTGTGTCCACTTCTAAGTGTAAAATAGAAATTTTGGAAGAGGAACTTTATTCTCAGACTGTAGCTGATGGTTGCAGTTTATGGGTTGTCATCGCTGTCTTAATGTCTGATACTGATTAGTTATTTTTCCAACTCTTTTATAGGACTCTGGATGTACAACCAAATCGAGTTACTGTTGGTGGCATCAGGTCCATAGAGCCCATCCTTCAAAGGAGAGGACAGGTGGAAAGCCATGATTTTGTGGGCTGTATAATGGAGTTTGCAGTCAACGGACGTCCCCTGGAGCCCAGCCAGGCTCTGGCAGCTCAAGGAATCTTAGATCAGTACGTCTGCTATATGTGGTATCAAATGGACCATGTTTACAATAAAGGAAGCTGTCATGAAAGTCAGATGCTATCCCATTCAGCCACTGTCAGAGATTCTTGTAAAAAAAATTACTGTAGAATATATTGTGAAGTGGGAAAAATATAGGAAGAAAGGGAATTTGGATGAAAGGTTCACAAAAGATTACAGAGGCTTCAAAAAAGCAACATCATTACATTTCTATTGCCAGTGATTATTAAAGTTGCTTTGCAGGCTGAAATTGAGTAACCCTGTTCTTGGGTTTCTTTATAAATTCCACCTGGTTTTGACTGTACTCATACTGTTTGCTAACTTTCTAGTCCCCTTTATTTCCTTTTAATCCACAATGTCTGTTCTACCACTTTGCCTCTCAAGTATCACTGAATTTCTCTCATATCCTCAGAGTAGTTTTTCATAAATGATGAACTATCTGATTCTATTGTTTTTTCCAGTGCAGTGTTTGAAGTCACAGTCGTAGCAATAATGTCAGTCCTCCGTCCAAATTTCCTAGCTCACCCTTCCTCTTTCAACACCCAGGTTTGTGCTGCTCATTGTGAAACAGAGTCTCTGGCAGTCTGCAGCATAAAAAGCACCTAAAAGAGGTTCTGCTCTCTGGCATAACAGAAACAGGAGTTTGGCTGTCAATGAATTCTTTTCTCTTTTGTAAGACTGTTACAACTTGAAACTGAAAATTGGGATCTGCTTTGAAACAGGAACTGTCTGTGGAGATTCTTGGAATCACAGAATGGTGTGGGTTGGAAGGAACCTTAAAGATCATCTCATTCCAACTCCACTGTCATAGGCAGGGACACCTTCCACTAGACCAGATTGCTCACAGTCCCATCCAACATGACCTTGAACACTTCCAGGGATGGGGGAAAGAGCGATTTTTGCATCTCTGGGGGGAAGAAAAGGAGTACCATTCAAATGCAGGATGCTTCCCAGCATGTTTTCTCTGCTAGTTTATGCACATATTCTTCAACATCTACTTCTCTGATTTCTTTCAGGTGTCCCAGACTGGAAGGTGCTTGCACAACCAGTCCCTGCCAACATGGTGGTACCTGTGTCGATCATTGGTCGTGGCAGCAGTGTCACTGCAAGGATGGACTGACAGGAAAGCACTGTGAAAAATGTACGGAGGAGGCTTTACTGTCTTCCTCTTAAATGTACACCTAACTATGACTTAACCAAATGCCGTTAGGAGTTTCTTTTCAGGGCCATGGGATAATGAATTTTATAAAAGAATGGAAACAAGCAGCATGCTAGCCTCTTAAATAATTTTGAAGGAAAAGTCCACAATGGACTATTGTCCTTTCACGAACTAAAAATAGCAGCAATTTAAATGCATATTTTTTTCTGGTCTGTATATCACATTTCAAGGTAACTTGCACTCATTTAAAACTACTGGTTCCCAATAATGTATAATTCGTAACTAAAATAAAGGTATCCCATAGGAGGGATTTGTCTGCTAGGGGGAGGTAAGAGGGTAAGTGAAAACCCCTTCATGTAAATGTTGTGTTCATATGCTTATGGCCTCTCCAAACTAAAGTCCTTTTAATCAAATCGACCATAGATTATATGCAAGAAAATATTGTAAATGTAAATGAAAACAAGGCATTTACACTCTAGGGTTATTAACTCTCGTAGGAATAGCTCTGTAAATCAGTATGAGATCGTCTAGGAGAGCAAAGAGATTTATTTCCGTGTAGTTGTAGTATAATGACTGGGCTTTGTTTTCTTACATGTCCCATTGTTGTTTAGCTGATTTATATGTTTTTATTATGCCGTTTTACAAAAGAATTCAGCCATAATTTTAGCAGCATTTGGTAGTCAATGCTCTGCCATTTTTTATTCACTTTTTTATGCCATAACAAATAGAAAGTTATTATCTCTGCCCTGAAGAGCTTAGAGTTCAATATATCATGAAACTCTACTTGCAGTAATGGAAACAGTAACATCCCTGGGAAGGAATTGCAGTTCCGAGAGCCAGATTTTTTTCCCTACTCCCTCACTTGTTCCCTAGCGAGTTTTAATTTACTATTGACTGATAGCAGCAGTAAATTACTCGCACACTCCCACTCTCAAATACACATTCTGGTTGAAGCCAAAGAACAGAGGGGCTGCAATTGCCATTCAGTCCTGCTCTCCCACCTGACCTGCTCTGAACTTGATCTGTGCTCTGAGACAAAATGGTCATTACGAGGCAGGATGGCTAGAGCTGTAATGAGCTGCATACTCAGTACGTCCCTGTCCTTATCCCAGATATCACTGCTGACACTGCCTTATCACTGGAAGGCAAAGGACGACTCGACTACCACATGAGCCCAAATAAGAAGCGAGACTACGTGATGAGACTGGGAGCTCGAGGCACCGGTGTGGGACCCCCGAATGTGGAACACTTGGAAGTGAAGTTCAGGACAAGAAGTGAGAACGGTGTTTTACTTCACGTCCAAGAAAGCAGCAACTTCACTACCCTGAAGGTAAGATTACGGCTAATGCTGAGTTTGGTTTAATTGGCCTGCCTCATGCAGAGGGATCAAAATCGTGTTTTTCCATTTCTCTTGCTGTTTCTTTTAAAAAATATTGGGCCTTTAACTGAGTCTCGGCACTGCTCCAGTATCATTCATCTTCTCAACAATTCCCTTGCTATTTGCCAAGGTATCAGAAGATCTTGATGGTTTTGTGTCTAATCAGTTTTGTCTAGACTCCAAATAGTGACCATTTTAAGGCAGCAAGAATGTTACTCATTGCCATGGTTATTATCATCATTACACTTTACAGAACAAATCATTTCACTATTGGCCTTTTATCATCTGACTTTTTGAGCCTTGAACCCAGGCCCTCCTTAAGCTAGCAAACAATTGCCAAAAAGTTTTCATTAATTCCTACTAACATGGCTCATGCTTATCAAATTAGGAAGTGAAGGATAACTTGAATTCATGAGGTTACTCATAGACCAGTGTCAATATCAAATTATTTTGAGATACATAGCTGAATTAATGCTTCAAATGCCACACTGTTTTGGTTTGCTTTTTTTTTTTTTCTATCAAAGAGCTTATTGCTGCACGAGTTACCTTTCTCAAGAGAAAGCGATGGTTCAGTTCCTGGCTATGACTCAGTCCATTTACTCATAACTCTAAATGAGTACAGCAGTGATGTTGGCAAGCCCCTTTATTGGGTTGGTGTAAGCTCCAAGTTTCCTTGACTGCTCTAAGGCTTTCCAAGTTTTTTTTTCCCGGACTTCTAAAGAAATTCATACAGAAATTCACACTTTCTAAGCTGCAGCCCCATGGATATTCTCTACCTGCCTGATCAGAGGTACGGAGCTTTCCTCACACATCGGCTCTGTTTAAGAAGCAAGTCTGCACTACTTCTCTGGCATACGCTTTTACCACATCATTTCATAAGAATTTTCTGCCTCGGTCATATTAGCAGATAAGATCTCATTATTCTGAGTTTTGGAGACAAAAAACCTTTTTCTCCCAGTAGCATTTGCTAGGTGAGCTCTATAAGCATTATTAAAAAAAAAAGAGAGTTACCTTTCCTGTCTGAAAGCACTAGTGCTGTGTTTATGCAAACACTCTGATCATTGTTAATATTGGTGAAGTTATACAAGCAAACAGAGGGTGTCAAGTCCCAGACCCAGCTGTGCAAGGGCAAAGAGCAGAAGTTTGCCTCGTAACAGATGCAGAAGTTTGAGGAAGGAGAGGTAACATCAGCGTGCTGGTTATTGCCAAAAAAATCCTAGATGATGCTAGTTAGTAAAACTGTAGTAATTTAACTGTAGTTAGTACAGTGTGGCTTCTGCACTGCTGTTTGTACCCCGAGTAGGTATCACAACAAGTACTTTGCTCAGTGGTGGCCGAAGACACCAGTGAAGCCACCCCACATGAAGATCTCCATGACATCTCAGTCCACCTCTGGCACAAAAGTTGACCTTTAGAGGCTTCTGTTTACAGCTCTTGTCAGTCTTCAAAACAGATAATTTTATCACTTGGGTTTTGGGTCTTTTAATACGCTTATTATCCACAGTATGAGCACTCAGAGAAGACCTACCATGTGGTTTTGATATTAAATTGTGCTAGGGAAAAGCTACAAGTTCTGTAGCTGCTTCCATGCCTCCACATTTTTCCTCTTGTAGTTAATTAGTTTTGGTGTAGCTGGGATTGGGGTAAAATCAGAGAAGTGATAATAAATGAGACCCACTGAGACTGTGAGCACTTGAGTCACTAAATGATGGATATAAACTCCTCACAAAGAACCCAACAGAGGGCCTTATGATATAAAAGGATCCTTAATGCAAGACAGATACAAACCTTTGCAGGTTACATTAATAATGGTCAAATGCAGGTGGAAAATGCTTCCTCCAAAACCCTCAGCAAGGAAGAATGTGGGGGTTTCCTTATTACTAAAGCTCCTTGTCACGTCTTATTTTCCTACAAATACACATTGTAGGTAATTCAATTAGAAATAATGGGATAAATACAGCAGGTTAAAGGTGAAATTGCCTGTCTTACTTTATCTGGAAATCTCATCTGAAATCAGATTAAATTAGCATAAATGGAGTTCTAAAATCTATGAATTGTAAGGGTAGAGAATGTGGATTACAGATTACAGCTAACATACTCATATGTGAGAGTGGTGAGACACTGGCACAGATTGTCCCAAGAAATTGTGGATGCCCCATTGCTGGAGGTATTCAAGTCCAGGTTGGATGGAGCTCTGAGCAACCTGGTCTAGTGGAAGGTGTCCCTGCTTATGGCAGAGGAGATGGAACTGGATGATCTTTAAGGTCCCTTCCAACCTAAGCCATTCTGTGGTTCTATGCACATATCAAGTTGCAGGAATTAATGAGAACATAACCCTTTTAAGTGATATCTCATTCAGTGAGCTATAGATCTGTAAGGGATAGTGCTCAGTTTTAAGACAAATGAAAAACAATTTGTTCAGTAAATGGGACTTGGAATATTAGTACAGCCGAATCATCCTTGTAGTTAGGAATATGTTTGCTTTAGTGGTTCGTTCTTTTCATTATATTTTACTTTTCAGTTGCTCAGCCATTTAAATAAAACCCAGAAATGGGTGTTTCTCAATACTATCAGCATTTGTTTCAAATTTAGAAATATGTTCTGCTTCAAGGAACCAAGAAGAACATTCCTTATTTTTTCCTGCTCGAAGAATTTATGGACCAGTCCTGTCTCTGGAAATTTTCTTTTCCAAATGCCCCTCGTATGTTATTTGTGAGTCTGTTAGCCTTAGTCACATGCAATTTTAAAGAAACAGAAATCAAGAGTCATAAATCAGTATGGAAAATATCAGTTGTTGACAGGTAAATAATTCTACAGTTCTTTTCTAAAGTGGAATTAAAAGTTGCCATGCTGTGCTCAGTCTTCCCTTAAACTTGGAGGGTGTTGTCTGATATGGTGTATTTCTTTCTGTTTACATAAAGACCAAAATACAAGGAGGTATTTTTATGGAGCATAAAAGACAAGATAAGACTAACGATCCAGTTACAGGCTGCAGACATAAATATGTGTATATATTCGACTCAGTTAATCTTTTTATAAATGATTATGGAAAACAGTGTTTAATATTTTACAATAATCTTTGTTGCTGCATTTCGAAATGTAGGATTTCCTTTGGGATGTGTGATAGTTTAACATATGCCACTTGTGTTTGCCAGTAACAAAAGCATCGTCTCTGAGGGCAGCTTTGTCAAAGAGGCCCTCAAAGAATCCATTTTCAAATAATCCAAATTATTGTGTTCATAAATGAATACGTGCTAGATGCATTCATTCAGGCTGCTGCCAAGACATGAGCGTGGTCTTACAGCTGTATTAAAGCTGGTGTATGAACAAAGTGCTCAGAAGTGTATGAACAAAGTGCTCAGCTTGCATCACTAAAGAAGTGAATCCAGAACATTTAACAGTTTCTGGAAAAGAGAGCAGCATTCTTGGAGCCGGTGTGTCACCTCACAGTTCTTCCCAGGTGAACATTATTTTTCCTGGAACAAAGGATGCAAGGCTTTGAGAGCTTTCAGCAAACCTGGGGCTTTGCTGGACTGTGTGTGTGCACGTTCTGCACACTCGTGTTACAGGTCACACACTGACAGAGCTGCAGTGAGGAACACAGGGTGGAAAGCAGTTGTTTTATTTAACATGCAGAACATGGAAGGAAACTTGCAACAGGAGCCACCGTGTATGAGCTTGCACAAGTCTGTACACCCTTAGGACATCAGCTGACATACCCAAATTTATGCAATATTTGAGAAACTGGCAGGCTTGGATTTTAGGGATTCTTTTTAAGCTCCTATATCTTAAATGCAGAATTTGCACTGATCTCATTTTGGGATTATAATAAGAGGTTTGAAATCCTGCATCTCATGATTCAGTAGAATTGCGAGGCGTCATTCCTAGATGAAAAGCCAAAATGTTCTTTTTTTTTCCTAACAGCTCACAAGTTTTAAAGCCATTTGCTCAAGTAAGCACCATTTGAAAATTTGCCCAAAATAAGGCACTTTGCAGCTTTTCAGGAAGTTTTCTGAAATACAAGTGGTTTTCTGCAAAATACAAATTAGCAGTAAAAACAGATATTAATTGGGATTCTTACTCAAGCCCTGCCATGCCTTATACATTCCTATTGTGTCATAATGAAAACTAGATGCAAGATTTTTGGGCAAGGACAATCTGCTCACTCTGCAAAGCATTTTCCACACTTGCCTTGAAGGAGGAGGAAGAATTATTAGTTTATTGGTTAAAATGTTTTGTCATGTGCATGTCCTATAGCTGGCTTCTCAATAGGTTTTTCTCTTATGATATTAGGCAGGGAATGAGTGTAAGATATAGCTGGAATATTTCTGCAGAGGTTTCTACATGTGATGTATTTAATTCTGGCCAAATATACTAAATGATTAATGCATTTTTAGTACAAAACAATTCTTTGGAGGAAAATACACCCCAGCTTTCTATTACACCAAAGCCACATGCAGCTGTATTGATGGTGATGTGTGTATAGGAGTTGTTATGTGATATGATGTTAAAATTATCCATTATGTGTTCTTCTGCTCAGATAAAAGGTGGGAAGGTGCATTACATATCGGATGCTGGAGTTGCTGGGAAGGTGGAACGGAACATCCCCGAGGTGTACACTGCAGATGGTCAGTGGCACTCGGTCCTCCTTGAGAAGAACGGGTCTGCCACCATCCTGTCAGTCGACAAGACCCACAGCCGAGACATTCTCCATGCCACTCAGGACTTTGGGGGCCTAAATGTCCTTACCATTTCTTTGGGAGGAATTCCATCAAGCCAACCTTTCAAGAGCACAGTTGCAGGTAATTTTTGTTCCACCTGATTTTTTAATATAGTGCACATAAGCACATTTGAACAAAGAGTCTCTGTTTGCTTTAAGGTTACCCAAAGTACTATAATTCTTCATCAGTAATTAGTATACATCCATCCTTTGCCAGAAAAACTGCAAATTGAATGAGTAAGGGTTACAGACTGCAGGCTTGTTGTTTCCAAAAGCAGGCACTCCATCTGCAGGGCTTTTTGGAAATGGGGAGGTGGCTTTGGTTGCTTGTCTGTACATCAGTTGCTATAATTTTACTATCCTAATGGAGAAGAAAAAGAATCTATTCTTTACCTGGGTCAGAATCTGGAAAACCAAGGCAAAGCTTTCATTTAGGCAAAAATGCTAAATGGAAATTTTGTCTCCATAGGGGTTTGGTAAGTACAGTAGGATTTAGCCTGTTATTATTATGACTGAAATATTTTCTGAAACTCCACCTTCCTCCTGCTTTATCCTGTTGTCAAGTGAAGAATAGGATTTATTTCTGAGCAACAGAAAACAAGGACAATAAGGAATCACCCTCTGACCAACATCTAGCTGTTAAGAAGTAAATCAGTCTCCCTTAAGAGTTAAAGCAACTGTCTTAAACCCTGGCAAAAGAAGTCAATAACACATATTTGATATCATTCCCCCAGTGCTAAGTAAAGATGGAAGTGATTTTTAGCTGCAAAACATGAGATAGTCCAGACAATGTAGATGTAGATTTCACAGAGTTTTTATATCAAAAAATGTTCCTGGCTTCATGATTTGTGACCAGATAAAGTATTTTTGAGTGGAGCAAATTCACACTTTACACTTGTGTATTGTGAATTTGTCTGAAATGTGTTATGAAATCATATGGATGCTGAGATGACCTTTATCCTTTTTACATGTATGTTTTATGAGCAACATGTGCATGGAAAAATCAGAGGCTTGTAGGAAAGCTGGAACAAAGAAAATTGAGGACACTAACTTCTCACCACTGCCCAACGCTGTGGCAGACAAATTAGGAATGTCTGGCTTCCATTAAGAACACACAATCCAAAATGTCATATTCATATGATTTGATTTTATTTTAATATTGGATTACATTGTGTACGACATACCAAGGATTTACAAGGGGTGGTATAAAACTCTGCATGAACTCAGAGTCAAAAATATCTGCAGTACCGTTAAAGGCAGACAAAAACATACGTGGGTTACAGTTCCAGGGCTGTGAAGCTGTGTGTCCAATAACATTTTCAAACCTGGGTAGACCTGCTGAATTCCTCATTGCTGTTTATCAAATCACTGCTGCAAGGGATCACCAACTGTGCAGCAGGGTGATCATCATTTTTGCTTTGGCTCCCGCATGAACCTAAATCTTCAATTCTGAAGATTATAAACCTTTAATATCATCTCATATGACTCTAGTGTGCTATTTCATGACAGAGTAAACCCGTGGAACCCGTCTCTGTGTACCATTTTGCCACAGGTCCAAGCAGAGATCAGCATAAGGTATCACTGCCTTAAAACCCTTGAAGAAAGAATTAAGTCTGGAGAACACAGAGAATTATGGGATTGGCAAAAGGCTGGATTTTCCTGAGACCTCACATGCAACCACCCCGGAGAGCCTGGGGATAATTCCATCTCCCTGAGGTCTCACAGCACTAAAATTCGTTGTAGAGTAGCACAACAACCGGGGTATGGGAAGTTTGGGAAAAGGTCACTTGAGATTCAGAGACACAAAAGTATCGTCATGAATGTAGGAGACAGTAAGGCAGGAGGTTTAGCTGAAGCATCCAGATAATGTTGGGTACTAGCACAGCCGAGCCAGCTGCACACAGATTTCTCTGTGGAGATGATAGGAAGTTTTAGAAATATGGGAAAATTAGGAAACAAAGGCATTTCAGTATATTGAATGAAGTCACTAGAAGGCATATTTGTTCAAATTCAATTTCAAGACATTAAGTACTATTAGACTAGATGTTTTTCTCTGGTAACCATTTGAATTCTTGGCTTGTTTGGTGAACAGTGGAGCCTGTACTGCACTGTTGACAGTGCACATTCAGTCTTCAGGTCCTGACATGACTGTTACTTTTTCTCCTAGGCTTTGATGGCTGCATTTCCTACATCAAGTATGGCGGGGAGAGCCTTCCCTTCGCTGGCAAGCACAGCCTCGCCACCCTCTCCAAAACAGACCCCTCGGTCAAGATCGGCTGCCGCGGCCCCAATATCTGTGCCAGCAGTCCCTGCTGGGGTGACCTGATGTGCATCAACCGCTGGTACGCCTACCAGTGCGTCCCACCGGGAGCTTGTGCCTCCAGCCCCTGCCATAACGGAGGCAGCTGTGAGCCTGCAGCACACGCCAGCTTCACCTGCAGCTGCCCCGAGGCATACGCAGGACGGACGTGCGAGACGGTGGTGGCCTGCCTGGGGGTCTCGTGTGCCCCTGGCCACGAGTGCAGAGCAGGGATCAATGGTGGCCACATCTGCCTCCCGTCCCCACACCCCACTGAGCTGTCCCTTCCTCTCTGGGCCGTGCCGGCCATCGTGGGCAGCTGCGCGACGGTCCTGGCACTGCTGGTCCTCAGCCTCATCCTCTGCAACCAGTGCCGAGGAAAGAAGTCAAAAGGGCCTAAAGAGGAGAAGAAAACAAAGCAGAAGAAGAAAAAAGGGAGTGAGAACGTGGCTTTTGATGACCCTGACAACATCCCACCCTACGGTGATGATATGACTGTCAGGAAACAGCCTGAAGGGAACCCGAAACCCGATATCATCGAAAGAGAAAACCCATATCTCATCTATGATGAAACCGACATCCCACACGCCACGGAGACGATCCCCAGCGCCCCGCTGGCATCCCCCGAGCCCGAGATCGAGCACTACGACATTGACAATGCCAGCAGCATCGCCCCCTCGGACGCCGACATCATCCAGCACTACAAGCAGTTTCGGAGCCACACGCCCAAGTTCTCCATCCAGAGGCACAGCCCACTGGGCTTTGCACGGCAGTCCCCCATGCCCCTGGGAGCCAGCAGCTTGACCTACCAGCCCGCCTACGGGCAGGGCTTGAGGACAACATCTTTAAGCCACTCAGCATGCCCTACTCCCAACCCCCTGTCACGGCACAGCCCCGCACCCTTCTCCAAATCATCAACGTTCTACAGGCACAGCCCAGCGAGGGAACTGCACCTCGCCATAAGGGAAGGGAGCCCACTGGAGATGCACAACGATGTCTGCCAGCCTGGCATTTTTAACTATGCCACTCGACTGGGAAGGAGAAGTAAGAGTCCACAGACCATGGCGAGCCACAGCTCCCGACCAGGAAGTCGCCTGAAGCAGCCCATTGGGCAGATCCCTCTGGAGACTGTTCCTCCGGTGGGGCTGTCCATTGAAGAGGTGGAGAGACTTAACACGCCTCGCCCCAGAAACCCCAGCATCTGCAGTGCAGACCACGGCCGGTCCTCTTCAGAGGAGGACTGCAGAAGGCCTCTGTCCCGGACGAGGAACCCGGCCGATGGAATTCCCGCACCCGAGTCCTCCTCCGACAGCGACTCCCATGAGTCCTTCACCTGCTCGGAGATGGAGTACGACAGGGATAAGCCTGTGACGTACACCTCCAGAATGCCCAAGTTATCCCAGGTCAATGAGTCTGATGCAGATGACGAGGACAACTACGGCTCCAGGCTGAAACCCCGGCGCTACCCCGGCCGCCGCGGTGAGGGGGGGCCTGTGGGGGCACAGGCAGCCGGGGCCGGGGAGAGCTCCCTGCCCGTGAAGCTGGGGCAGCAAGCAGGAAACTTCAACTGGGACAACCTCTTGAACTGGGGCCCAGGCTTTGGGCATTACGTGGATGTTTTCAAAGATTTGGCATCGCTTCCTGAAAAAGCAGCAGCAGCAGCGAGTGAAGACGGCAAAGGTGGTACAATAAAGCCTGTTTCCAAGGAGGGGGAAGCAGAACAATATGTATAGGCTTTATCTCCTGGTATTGCCACAGTGCAAAGCCACAGGGGCTGGTCAAACCATTATATGGTTGTAGAAAAGCCAAGGTCAGCATCTGAACCCCAGGCCAGTTTGGATGGAGGAGACTTTAAAAATAATAACCATTATGCTGCTGAAAGAGACTTAAAAACATTTTTAATTTAATTATGCTTGGATGAATTTATTTCTCCTGCATGCATTGTATTTGCAAACCAGATATTCGGCATGCAGCCTTTGGAAGGGGTTTCCTGTTTCCCATTGTTTGGTTCGTGATTCTTAAATTAATAATGCTTTGTTCTGAAAATGAACTAATTTTTTTTGTTTTAATTGTGAAGGATGTGCATATTGTCTCCAAATACTAACATGTTTTACGATGCAAGAGTATTGAGGATTTAATTTTCCTTAAGAAGTGTGTGGAAGAAAGATGGTGAATGAAGGAATAACAGTAGTAAGGTGTCTCAGAAAATGTAGTTACCATATCCTGCAGTTGCTCACATGTGACTTTATGGATGAAAGCAGCTTGAATAATTGCTGGCAACAGTGCTGTAAGTCTTATTCCATACAAGAGGTGCTAGAAGCAGCTCAAGCCAGTCAGCACTTTAGGAGTTTTTTTCCTTTTCAGTTCGTCTATTTGTTTGTTTGTTTCTTTTTCTTTTTTCTTTTTCCTTTTTTTTTTGTTTGTTTTGGTTTTTTGACAAAGTTGTGTGAGAGCTTCTGAATCTCTATGAATTTTTGGGGATGCTTACTTAACCCTGGTCCCTTCCTGCCCCCCTCAGTGCTTCCCATGGGAGGGGAGTGATGGGCATTTGTCAGCCCAGCCCAGCACCCTGGCTCGCAGCAGCAAGAGCAAGGGAAAAACCTCTCAATTCCCACATTTCTTGGCCTCTCATCTCGACTGTGCTGCTGCTGCAGTCCGTGCTTCTCCCCTGATTCTGGTTTCCCATCTGTACTATGGAAAGGTAGGAACAACACTTACTCCCCTACCTCACAGGGGTGGTGTGAGGACTAATTAGTTTAACTCATCTGAAGTGCTTCGACATTATAAAGCACTATAATAAGTATTATCATAATTATTATTAAAGCACTGCCTTGCCTTTGTGACCTTGGAGTGGCATTTTCTACATTCTATGATTTTCTGTGATGGAAACTTTGAAGAATTATTTATTGTATAGAAAATTACTGCACTCTAGCATTTTGGAGCAGATATGAGGGAAAACTACTTGTAGATTCATTAATGTAGCTTACCAGTTGCCCCCAGTTCCCTAAAGTTTTAGGTAAAATAGAACCCCACAAAGTCTTTACATCTTCATGCAGATCTGATGAACCTATTGTACTGTGTAAAAACTTCAATTTTTTTTTTTACCTAAGCTGTGTTTTTATATCAATATTTTCCTATGCTGAATAGTTTTCTTACTTTCAGGGAAGGTAAGAAAAATACTTTTTTTACATTTGTTACTTATGTAACATCCATATTTTTCACATTTTGATAAAATTGTAACATACTGTATGCTTTCTACCTGTAAATGCCAATAATAGAATTAAAATATTTATTTAAAATCCTTAGTGTGTGTTATTGGTAACCTTTTGTCTTTTCTCTCTCTCTCTACTCTTCACTCCTTCATCTTCACTTTTGGGGTTTAAGTTAAAAGCTTTTTAAGATATATAATCTTTTTATCCAGAAAATAGGCTTTGAGAATCAAGGTGATGATGTAAAATTACACATTTGGGGTTCATTCACAGTGAAGGCAGCACTAGTATCACTGTGGAAATTAAATTACTCTCCCTGCAGAGGGGCAGCATGAACCCAGTGCACTTCAGGAAGTCCCACTGAGTCCAGTGCGGTTGTTCCTTGCAAAGGGATGGATTTGACCAAGGGTGAGAGGAGCTTTTGGCCCATCCCTCTTCTGTTTCATGGCTGATCTCACTATGATTTGGCTTCACCTATCTCAGGAAGATGGAGAACAGTTGGTAACGAGAGGTTGTTAAGCCTAAGATAATGTCAAAAAGTACCAAATCCACTTTGATATTCCTGATAACATTATAAAAACTGTATTTCAGTGCATAAGGGTTTATTAGGAGCAACTGATTTTACATTTTTTAACCAAGATTTCCACCTCTGCTCCAAGCTGAAGCTTTCCCATACATAGATAGTGAGGAGTGTGAGAACAAGAGCTTTCTATAATAAAGCAGCAGTTGAACAATAAATAACTGCATTCTTGTATATTTATAAGAGAGTAAATCATACTTGGACAACTTGTTGGAGTATGCAGAGAGTGAAAAAGTTAAGGCTGCAGGCAAGAGGTGAGTTCTGAGGTTATACTTTGAATTGGTGATATTTTGTGTAAAGAACTTAGAAAAAGTATAAAAATTTGAGGGCGTTTTATCTGTTACCCACTTGGTTTAGAGTTTATTTTGGTCAGCTTGTCTCAAAACTGGCAATAAGGAACCAGCTCTTTTTGGCTAAAAGTGCTGCTGACTTCATCATGCCCCAAAAAAGTGAGAAGATACTGGGCCAAAGTAGCCACATTGGTATGTAAGTAGTTTCATCTGAAATAACATGAGATCCACAAGTGATTTCAGAGTTTGAGAAGCTGCTGTAATTAAACATCTGTTAAAAAGCTGTATGTTTAGCTTGAATATTATCCTTTAATACAAACTGTACCACATCTAAGCAGTGATTTTAATAACACATGAAAACTTTAACAAATGAAAACTTTCAAATGTAATGCCAAACACACTGAGAGCTGCGTTATGCCAGTAAAGCACTCTGAAATTATCAAAAACTTTTGCTAAAGGAAAATAATATGCAATGTTGACTTACACAAAATTTATTTCATAACTTCAACGGAGTTTACAGTTTATCGAGTTGTAGTGCATTTGTCTAAATTTTGACACTTTATGGTAGACAAATGTGTCTTTTACTGGTTTCCTTGTTTCTCTGTTTCTGAAAGCGTAGAAATGTTTTTGACACTTAAACATATGATCCATTTCTGCCTTTTTTTTTTTATAATTCTTTCATGATGAGGATCAGCAAAGAGTTCCAAGTGAATCATGCGAAGCAAACATCCAAAATTACTAGTTGTGAGGGAGGGAGCTGCATTATTTCCCTGGTTCATCAGCAGAACTACACGGTCCTGCTTCAAGATCTAGGACATATTATAAGTCATAAATATGTGGAAAGAAAAATAGTCTGCACTGCTCACTGTCGTGCACAGGAGCCTCCAACCACATCTCATGTCAGCAATTTGTCTGTGACCTGTCTTTCAGCTGGTAGATTGCTGAACTGTTGTTGCCATCTCAGATGGAGATGTTTTCTCCTCATGATGTCACTAATAAGATGAAAACAGACAGGGAAATGGCAGGTTTACTTGGCATTCTCTTGTTTACCTATGAAAAGGAAAATAGAGGAATACTGTGATTTGTAGTAGAGGAATAAAGTAATAAAAGAAGTGAAATCTAAATTTATCTAAGTCAAGACCTTCCAGTATTTTTCCTAAAAGGTGTATAACTTCAAAACCATAAAATTAATAGAAAGGCATGCTGCATTGAAAAGTAACATAAAGTCCCACATTTTGATGAAAACCCTCCATCAAGAGTCAGACTATGAGTCTGTGCTGCAGACCACAACCTATGTCAGGGAGTATCAGTTAGCAGTGCAAAATCCAGCTGGGGCCACATTACTGCAGTCTGGAAATGAGAAGGCTTGGAGTGGGAAGGGGGTGCAGATCTCGCTGATGTCCTCAAAAACAGAAGATGGAGCCAGACACTCCTCACACAGCAAAAGGACTAGAACCGCCAGTGTTCGTAAGGTAAATTGCCATTGGATGTGAGGGAAGCTGTCCTGGCAATAGGAGTGGGTAGGTGCTGGAAGACACTGCCCTGAGGTGGTACAGCATTCCTGTCCCTGGAAATACTAAAAACTTGCTTGGACAACATACTGTTTAACCTTATCTAACTTCTTAGGTGGCTGTGCCACATGTCCTCAGGCAGTCTCTTCCAATTGAACAATCCTGTCATTCCAGGGGTGTCCAGAATCCTCCATTTGCCCTTTCCATTGTTACAGAAAGAAGTGAGTGAGATGTGCTGGCCTGGGAAGATCTTTCCATCCAAGTGAGGAGTGCAGAGAACACATGAGGTGATGCCAGCAAAGCAGTCTATTCACTGCAGCAATTTACTGAATTTCATTTATTCCTTCTGTGTAACGTGAATCCTATTGAATTTTTGCCAACCAGCTCAAGATAATCAGAGGTGACCTTGAGCTGATATATTTTGTGCTTTTACTGATCACCTCCTGTGCCACTTTTTGAGTACTGTGTGTTTTATTGTATCGTAGATTGTATTTCTGAAGTATAAAATTCAAATAATATCCTTCAGTGTACAGATGTGTAAAGGGCACTTCCTTAACTGAAATCTGTAAGAGACTCCTAATTATGAATCTTTTGAAATTGGGAAGGGGAATGAGGAGAAAAAGATGATTAAGAGAAAAGCTTGCTATTTTTTTGAAGGAGTACTGAGGGAAGAAGAAAAGGAAAACATTGATCTCTCTGCTTTCTCATCCTAGTGTTTTACTGTTCACCATTTTATCCTTTTCCCTGTCCATCTATGTATTTATTCCACCATCTTTCCCTCTGCTTGGTGAAGTCAGTGCTTTGTTCATCCCAATGTGCTCACTTGAAGTGTATCAGTTAATGGGATGACTGACAGCATGTGTTTAGGTTGCCAGGGAGTATCACAGCCTTTTTTAAAAAATTAGATATTTGCACTATTGGCCTTTCCTGTATTTTGCATGAACCTCACCTTCTGACACCTTACAAGAGCTTTTTCCAGCAATCAAATACCATTGTATTCTTAGCAGTTTTCACAGCCTTTTTCCAGTGGCTTCCGAGTTTCATCATTCTTCTGTACTGAGATGATCAGCAGTGGATAGGGTCTTTCTAAGTTGAATTTTGAGCTTAACAGTACCTTTATCTCTGGCCTTCACCAAGTAAATCCTCAAGAGAATTGCTCTTCAATATTAGGGCCACATATTAATGAGCATGTACAAAAAAACCCAAATAAAAAATAGTGATAGCAGCAGGCAATTTCTCAACAACTTCTAAACATAAGGGGAAGAGTCTATAAAAACAGTGCCAGAAAGTTTGGCATCCTGCTGAAACAAAACCACAGGGCATTATTGATTGCACTCTCCACTGGGAGAGTGTCTGCCACTAATGATGACAAGAACTTGATGTTTAACTAGCTAATGATGAGATGTCCTCAGTAGAGACTGTGTAGAAGCCATCTTGTGCTTGGAGTTGTTCAAGAGCCTGAGCTGAGGGCAAGTTCAAAAATAATCGTATCTTTCACCTCAGACCAAACTGAAGGACTGGTTTCCAGGGGCTGCTTTGGATAATTCCCCGCATGAATAACCAATGTCTGTTCTTCCAATTTGCTATTTACTGTTGGGGAAGAAAAGACTCTCAATCTGTGGTTCCAAGGAAATATGTTCAGAAATTTTCTACGATTTTCCAAAGTTTCCACCAAGCCCTTTTTCAGCTGAGAGCCCCCAAATGGCTGGTTAGAGGAAGACCCTGCATGATGCATTGTGGCAGTCGAATGGCAGCATGCTCTGCCTGTTCTTTGGCATTGATACGGATTACACTGTGGCTGGATGGAGCTCAACTTCATCCCTGTATTACACAGTCTTTCCACTCCTCTGCTTTCAGTGTAGGACAAAACAAGGATCCCACAAGGTGTTGGTTCCCCACCACCACCTTAAAACTGGAGAGCACACTTGAAAGTAGATGGAAAATGAGTAGAAATGGCTCCTCCTAACCACTGGGAAACATGAATGCTAAAGTAAATTCATTTAACTTCAGATCCTTTTAGAGGGAGCATTTTCAGGGAGTCATCAAACAGTGTCAACTAGAAGAAAATGAAGACAGAAACCCCACATTAGAGAATTGTCGGTCAGGACAAATCAACAGCAAAGGGATTAAAAACATTTCAGTCTTTCCAGACTGAGTCCCAAGGATGACGCGTGATATTTCAGATAACTCACATGTTGTGTCATCTACTGTATTAAAATTGTCAAGAGAAAAAAGTGGAACAGGCATTAGGACAGGCTGCCCAGGGAAGTGGTGGAATCATCATCCCTGGAAGCGTTCAAAAAATTGTGTAGATGTGGCAGTTGGGGAGATGGTTTAGTGGTAGACTTGGCAGTGCTGGGTTAATGATTGGACTCGATGATCTTAGAGGGCTTTTCCAACCTAAATGAGTCTATGATGTGTACACATAGCAACAGCATTCTTAGACATTCATGAACGTGCTTTCCATATGGCAATTAATACCTTTCAAATTCCCTGTCAAGACTCCATGTTTGGAAAACAGATTAGCAACCTCCCTTCCCCCAGTAATAAAAGCCCGAGCCACTGTTCCATGTGATTCTGTACGTTCCCTTACAACACTGGGACTCTTTGTGCAGCACGTCAGACAAGGAGCAGGGAAAATAAACAGGTCCCTGTCTTCCCATTTGTTGGTTTATTTCCCCAGAACCTTTTAAAAGCCAGAGTCTGATTTAGTAATTAGTGTTTCTTCTTGCATATCTTGTGCAATTAGGTAAAACAGCAAATTAGGGAATAAGAAATAAACATTATATATAGAAAACAAACATTAATATAGAAGAACACATATGGGATGAGAAATGGATATTGTTGAGTCATTCAAAAAGCACACTGGTGCAATGATCTAGAATCTTTACAAATATGCATTATAATTTCCTTTAAAACATAACTCCCTCTTAATAATTCAAGTCTTTATTAAAACAGTTTGTAAAGCCTTGGCGAAGACACTATGTGACAGCATTGTTTTATAAGAATTCCTTGTAGTTTGTAGAAAGCTAAGTGAGAACTGGAATGGCTTGTCTCATAAAACAACTGATGGTAAGCATATTAAAAAGGAAAATTAATAATGTTTTGATATTTTTTTACTCCTGTAGAATTCATTGCAACCATCAAAACAGGCTGGACTTTGTAGAGCCACATAACACCATGTGTCAGGGAATGTCATTTCTGCGATGATAACACCTTCTTGCTTTGCCGAAGGGGGTTATAATCAATATGTTATAAATAAAGTTACTATATCCTCATGCACATAATACTTCGGGAGGGCAGAAAAAAAAGCATATTTTCTAATGATGGACTGCAGAAGCACTGACAACCAACAGCAAATATTCATTTTCTTTAGGAAACTCAACTCAAATATCTTCGGAAGGAAGTAAAGGAGGCTATGGAAGCAGACAGAGGTGGTTCTAGGTTGCTGTATGCTTCTGTGCCAGGACTTCACATCTTCAGAAGATGTTCCACATGAAACCATAGAAAGCTTTGAGTTGGAAGGGACCTTAAAAATCACCCAGTTCCAACCCCCCTGCCAAGGGCATGGATACCTTCCACTAGACAAGGTTGCTCAAAGCCCTGTTTAACTTGGCCTTGAACACTTCCAGGGATGGGCTATCCACAATGTCATCTCTGTACAGTTTCATCTGACTGCTGTTCTGGTTTTGAGTTAGAGACCATATAGGTAACACAGACTGGAAACTACTTTTGTTTGAGATTTAATCAAGGCTGAAAGCACTTAAACATAACAGCATGTAAGAATGCAATCCTTTAAAAGCCAAAAATGAATGTATCTAATCTACAGGAGCACCCCAACATTTCAGCAACTGTTTTATAAAATTGCATAAAATTCTGGCTTCCCAGAAATGACGAAAAAATCCAAATAACCAGATTATTTTATTCCTATCAAATATACTTCTATTAAAATTATCCACAGAATCTCTAGTGCCCTGGCTACACTTACAGCACCACCCAATCACTCGGAGAACAGCAAGTAGAAAAGAGATCCTGGTGAAACAAACAGGTCCCAGAGGATGAGAATTGTTCTCTACTTCTCCTGAAGGAGATCATTCCTGGTAAGTGCCAGTGATGCACTAATGATGATTAGGAAATTACTTTCCAGCTAGGGTAAATCATGCACTATGTGTGGGTGTCACTTGGGGCTTTTCTAATCCCCTTATATTTAGGGGTTTGGTCCATTTTTTTTCCCAAAGTAGTTTGCAGCTGGAGCCATGTGAAAAAGGTAAGAAATACTCTCATTACTTTAACAGAACTGATTTTTGCAGCTTTTAATTGCAGTAAAGTGGAGTTTATTACGAGGGAGATGATATTAAATTCCGTTCACTTTGAGTCTTTTCCTAGTGTTAGCAGAGTTTCTGTTGGTATTTTGCTGTTCTGTACCCCATTTGGTTTTTGCAGTATTGCTTTTGTTCACCTGTTCTTAGCATGAAAACCTAGGGCAGCTTTTTATTAAGCTATTGCTGCAAATAGCATCTCCTGTGAAACTTTTCAATGCTGTTTGTGGCAAAGGGGGCCCTTCTTTTTCATTGATTTGAGTGCAGTCACTGAATAATTGCATCTGACAAGGTTCTGAAGCTTTGTCAAAGTTTCCTCTGCCTTCTGATTTTGGTTGCTTCTGTTTTGACTTTAAGATGTCCCTGGATGTTTGTCACGGGAAATGAGCCTGGCTGTTTGGTTTGGTTTAAGTGACATTCAATACTCTGAAGAAAGAAGTGGAGTATGACAAGTCTGTAATTGGGTCAATTTTTCTTTTTCCATCCATGAAATAGCCAGGCATGCACATATCTAACTGTTCTGCTCATGCAGTACACTTTGTCCTGGATTTTTAATAGGGTTTCCCTGTAGCTAGTTTAGAACTGGGATTTTTTTACACTTATAAATTACTCTTGTAGACCACTGAGAGTTTTTAATCTGGCAAATGTCAGTGACAAGAGAAAAGCTGTGGTATGACAACTAAGAGAACCTTTTCCAATTTGTCTCATCAGCACTTCTCTGCCCTTTGGCAGGAGACACTGTCACTTGGTGAAAAACAAAGCTGCAGAGTCTGTAGTGCCTGGAAAAAAAAGGCAGTGAGAGAAACTGTAGGGTTCCTGCACAACAAGCAACAGGTTGTGGAGCTAAAATCTGCCTTTAATAAATGGTTTCAGTAAGATTAAATAGTGCAGATTCCTGGGTTTAACTGCTTCATAATGCCTTTTTTGCTCTGAAGGGTTATTAGTCCTGGGGCAAAACTATCCTATTTTTGCTGGAAACAATGGCACTTGGCTGATTTAGAGCAGCTGAAGAGCTGATTCTCTGTGGTTAGTTAAGAGCAGCAGTACAGGTCCCCAGACATCTGTGAGTAGAGGCAGCAGAGTAGGGGAAATCTGCATTAGTAGAAAAAATTCTTCCCTGTGAGGTTGGAGGTACTGGCACAGGTTGTCCAGAGCACCTGTGGATGCCCCATCCCTGGAAATGTTCAAGGCCAGGTTTGATGAGGCTTTGAGCAACCTGGTCTAGTGTCATTTTCCCTGCCCATGGCAGGGGGTTTGGGAGAAGATGATCTTCATGGTCCCTTCCAAGCCAAACTATTCTGTGATTCTATGATTCTACCTTAAAAAAGATTTTGCTTCTCTAAAAATAATTAGACTTCTACATCTTTGACTTAAAAATATGATATGCAGGACAATGGGTGATACAAACTGTGTCTTAAGCAAACAGAGCTTCAGCTCTGGGTCCGATATCCGGCTTGTGTGATATTAACTGATAACACTTCCAAAGCACCACTGAATTGCCTCCTTAGTTGCCTGAGTACAAGGAAGAGATTAATCCTCCCCTCCCACCCCCGGCCCTGCTTTGTATTTTATACACCTACAGCTGTAGGACATCTGCTTTGACAGAAGATTCTACATAAATAAGATGTTAATGTAAAAAATGTTATTTACATTACCTAAAATGAGAATTGTTAGGGAGACGTCCAAGAGGCTGTGTATCTTTCCTGTGATGGCTGGATGGAGATTCCTAAACAAAAAGCAGCAGGCAACCTAATGTTTTCAAGGGGTCCTTTACATTTTTGTAAACTCTAAGAGTTCTGTGGAACAAAACTTTTAAGGTTCTTTTTAAATGGCCCTTTATGGTCTTAATTGCTTTATTGTGCTTTACTTCATCCTAGTGGGTTCTTTCCCCTGCTTATCCAGGACTAAAAAGTGATTGAGAGGATCACACATGACTTCCAGATGACCTTCCATACCAGACAAAACCCACATGGAGGAGAGAAATCCTTGTCCACCTTTGAAAGGCACCAGGATGCAGCTTCCAGTGTGAGCCTTTTCTTTTGCTTTTCTTTGTTCTAGACCAAATTTGATGCAGTCAACTGTCACACAGACTTTTTTGTTTAATCTTTTTACTTAATCTCATGGTCCCTTTTTCTTCGTTATACTGATGTCACATTTAGACATGGGTGACACACAAGGAATTGCTATTAATTATAATCACTTTTGTTACACAAAAAGGAGCCTCGAAATTTGCCAGCCTTCAGCGCTGATATGGCAAGCGCAGTCAGCAGGGAAAAATATGCCGTGTCAGCAGGATAATATGAACAAATAAAACCAACAAATTATTTGTGGTTGGATGTTTGTTTCATGACTCTTTTGTCACTCAGCCGCCCTTCTCTTCATGATGATTTTTTGCTTTCCTGCTAAACTGCTTTGACATATTTTCCACTCCGTACGTCACTGAGGATTGCTGCCCTGGGAGCTGCTGTGGTAGGACAAATTCCTTCCTCTTTACCCCTGATTTCTGGCATTTATAGCAGGGAAATGGCCCTTTGGAGTACAACTGGGTGCTCCTGGAACTCAGGGATCACCTTGCAGCTCTTCTGCTGGCAGTATAAACTCCATACCTGCTTGCTCATCACAGAATTAAAGGTAATAATAATAAAAGGAATGATAACAAAATTAATATTAGTAATAATAAAGTTAATAATAATAAAACAATAAGCACAAGCCAAGCTGTGAGGTCCCCTGCTGGTGAAGTAAGATGTGAGGGTCTAGTGAAGCCATGCTATGTTGTGAGGATGTTCTGTGGTTCTGATAATTTCCAAACTATGTGCATCCCAAACGTTTAGGTCTTTGAGCTTCTGTGAGCCAGTCAGGTGATTTAGGTTATCCCTGATAGTTTGCGTCCAACCACCAATTATCCAGAACCTCTGTGATGCTTTGGAACCAACACAGGACTTTTTATGCTCACAACCCACTTGGAGCCATCTCTGTTTCCCAGCTGGCTTCCCAGAAGCTAATCAAGCAGAAGAGAACCAAACCTGGCTTCTTGTATGCCCCTGGGTGTTCAGTGGAGCTCACAGACTAGATCTAGCAGGACTCCTCGTTCCCAGGCCGGGACTTCCCAGAGTCGTATGTGATCTCAGAGCAGTGCAAGGGGCACCAGCTTGGTGGAAGGAGGGGGGCTGTATTAGTGTGAGAGCCACAGCACAGCAGGGACATTGCTGCTGGATGTACCCAGAGCAAAACAAGAAGAGAAATAAAGGAGAGGTGAGGCCGCTGCACAATAAGGCAGTAAAACTACCTGATGGGCACAGACTCCACGGGCATCTCGTTCGGTGCCAGATCCTGACACAATGTTCTTGCAGTTCAGAGTTATCTGCTATCCCAAAATCTAAGCACACAGCATTACACCGTGTCTGTGGAAAGACCTCCAGCATTGGGACTGACAGCAAACAAACTGCTTGTCTTCAGATGCTTTAAAGGAACTCATGTTTATGGTAGTTGCTGATCCCAGTTTTAATGTTTCCACCAGGCCTGTGCTGAAACACACACCATGTTTAGCAAATGTCTCTTTTGGACTCTCAATCTTGCAGAACGAGCTAATGGGTGTCTTTGTGTGCTGGTTTTCATTTGGTGCTATTTCTCCATAAGCAGCTGCTATAAAGAGAGCTCTGTCAAACGCTGTGCTCCAGGTTTGTGTGCATAAGATAACATGCACGTGCAAAACACACAGAGAAGAACTTTTGGGTTTTTTTGTTTTTTTTTTAAAAAACAACCAACCAACCAACCAACCAACCAAACAAAAAAAAACAAAACAGATGCTATTGCTTTTTACCTTAATGAAAATTCTGATTTTTCCACAAACCTGCTCTATCGAGATCTGCCTCTCTGGGATGTGTTGAGTTAGCTTTTACCTGGTCCAGTGAGATTTGGGGTCAAGAATCATGAACAAAGAGAAATACATACTTAAACTATGTTTTACATCATAATGATCTGGTCACCCACTAACCAAAAATGCTGAAGTAGCTGAGTAAATGAGTTTGTCTGATTCAGAACCACATGAAAGAACATCATAAGGAGTTCCCCACTGCAAATTTGCCACTATCTGTTTTTTTTCCCTAAGGACACCAGCTGTGTTTTTTCCTCTCCTCCCGTCCTTTCCCTACTTAAAAAGTGCTACATTCTTGCTGAAAACTCCATTACCAAACCAAAGAGAATTATTAGTTCCTGACACTTAAAAAACTACCAAATCTACCTCATTTTAACCTCATGTCAGTAATATATCAGGAGGATGTAGCACTGTTTGCCAGAGCAAATCTCACCTAGAGGAACTCAGGCTATACAGCCCTTTCAAGACACCTTTCTGGTTCCTCCTCAAATTAAAGAATTATCTTCCAAATCCTAGATATAAGCAATGGTATATGGGCAGCATTTATGCCCATTTCCTAGTTCCACAGTCTGCAAAAAACTGGGCTGATTGATCTACATTTTGTTGTTCTGACTTTCCCGGTCTTGGATGACTTTCCTCCCTTGTTTATACCACACTTCTTTTAGCAGTTTTTGTGATCTTTATATGGCTGATCAATTATAGCTAGAAGCTCTAAATCTAGGAAAAACTTCAGAGAACATGTAGCACTTATCAAAGGGCTGATGGAGGGACAGCCAAACAGAAATTTAACCCTCTCAAAGCAGCCTCACCTTAACTCTACACTCTGTTCACATGGGCCCTTCAGAGAATCACAGAACAGTTTGGGTTGGAAGGGGCATTAAAGACCATCAAGTTCTTACCCCCTGCACTTCCACTACACCAGGTTACTCAAAGCCCCATCCAACCTGGCCTTGAACAATTCCAGGGATAGGGCACCCATAGCTTCTTCTTACATTAAGCAGGACACTTCCATATCTTATCAGTTATATAGTTCCTGGCTAAACTTTTCTATAAAATCAAAAAACTAAGCATCCAGTGATTCCAAAATATGGAGTTATCAAGGCTTAATTGCTTTTAGTAATTACTTTATTTTGCTTTCATAATAACAGGAAGCATAGCAGAGCATTGTCAAAGTGGTCTATTTCCATAAATGCTGTTGGAAGAGTCTCCTGGCATTTATGTGGTGAATGAGTTCATTGGAATAGACTTATTATGGATTAGCTGGAAACAAACATTCGACCTTAAAGCAGCAAAAAATAGCAATATTATTCTTGCTATCTGCACATTGTCTTTACAAGAACACTCCTCTTTGTGTTGCTGGGTGGTTCTTTTTTTTTGGAGGGGAAGGGTTGTTTTTAATACTCCATGATAAGAAGACCCTGAAAAAATAAATAAGCTTACTGGGATTAGGTGGGAGGGGGACTACCCTCAGTAAACCATTGTGTTTCCAAAGCTTTCCTCTTTCAAAGCCTGGCTCTGGAGTCATGACTCTGGATGTTTATTATTGTATTAGCATTGTATATATTGACAGTCTGACCAGTAAAACTCCACTAGAATCATTCCAGAAAATGCTGGTGAGAGAAAACAGTACTGAACCATCCAAAGTAGTATTTGCTGAAGCTGGTTTTGTCTGTCGAGGAACTAGCAAACTGCAGTCAGTTTGTTCATATGGTCCCTTTCTTTCCCATTTTCCCTTTATTTTTTGTGACTTTCTCCTCTCCTATTTCCTTTTTTCCTTTTAACTTATGTGGCATCTATTGTTATCACATCAGGCCACAGAACACTTGGTTACATTTTTCAGGAGGGAGATAATCAAGCTAAAACCTCATTCCAAAGTGCTTTACGTTTCTATAGTCTTGAAACACAAAAAAAATGGAGAAATCCTTTTCAGAGGGACAAACTGAGAGCAGCACTGAGTGAAGGGAACAATTTACCCAGACCTCAGTGCTTTGGAAAAAGTGTATGCGGGTTTTTTTCTTAGGCCGAATTATCTGAATGGTGTGAGGTGATATTGATTTCTAGATGTTCTCCAGCTGATACCATTAATTTCCAGGAGTTCCCTAGTCAATACCACCTTGGTGTGGTGAGCAGGAATGATGGGGCTGGGGCTGCAGAGCCACACTACTGCTCTCAGTGACAGACAAAACACAGCAGTGCTGGTTTATGAAATCCACCTCAAACTTGTATCCTCATAAGGTAGAATATGCCCCAATAGAAGGCAGTAATTGGCAGAAAATAAGGGAGAGGGAGAATTCAGCTCGAGTCTCCATTCTCATTATTTTTACATTAGTGGAACTCCATTGCCTTCATGGGAGTTATTTCCAATTGACACTGAGATAACTGAGCTCAGAATCAGATGCAAAATGTATCGAAACCTTTTGTGCGTACAGTGGTGTGACATCCTGTGAAAATAGCTCAGAAAATGCTGTATTTTGCTGGGCTGCCAATAAGCCAGTGCTTGGCAGCACTATCTGGGACCCAGGTACCCTGCCTGCAAAAGAGGAGCAAAGCACTGACACGTTTTGCATCATTCGACACTCCGCTGGTGTGCTGGGTATCACCATCAAGCATATAATGCCTTTTTTGCAGAGGTAGGGAAAATCCATCAGCAGAATTAGTCTCTGCTTTGAGAGGTGGCCTATCCACAAGAAAAACTGCTCATTCAGTTAAATGCAGTTTGCTGATAAATAGTTTGTGATGGTGCTGAAGGCTGGCATTGCCGTGGTTATTTATGCTGTGTTTTAGTCTATCAGACAAACTGCAAACTGTTTTTATCTACAGACAAACTGCACTGCCAGTCCTTCAAGCCCTATTTCTCCAAATGACATGTTCGCTCAGCAGCCAAGCTCGTTTTCATAATTAATAACGAAAAGTTATTAATTTAAAAGTGACAGAGGCTCAGTTTCTCCCTACGTTTCTTTCAATACTATTTGCGCTGCAGAGATTCGTTGACTTCTCTCAGTCAGTACCAGTTAAATATGACCCAACACTACTGAGGTTTTGCCATCCCTCAATTTTTTTCCCCTAAATACTTCAGTTACACTGATTGCATTTTAATCGGAGAGAAAATCAGCAGAGTCTGGAGGGGGCAGAAGAACTGTAACCCGAGAGAGTCAGTGTGTCACAGCAAGCCAGGCACTCTCAGTGTGCTCCATGGCAGCTCCAAAATCTATCTGCTGACAGCCAAATTTTCCCCGTGTGGGCTTTGCTGGGGTTCAAACCTGACTTCTGTAGTTCTGAGTGTCTTGGGCTGCGCTATCTCAGACATGCTCAGTGGTAACCAGGAGCAGAATCTGATTAACAGTGAAACAAAAATAACAATTCAGTAACGGAATCATGAAAGTGAGTCAAAAGCCTTTAGTTATCCTACAAGTAAAATTTGAGCTGTTTTGGTTCTGTGTTCATTGAATAACATCAGAAGAAAACAGCTAATTTGAAGGAAATAAAAAGTGTTTAAAACCAGAACACCAAATGTTATTCTTTCATTTTGAAAATCTACTTTTGCTAAGTAGGTGAACATATTTTAAAGACAAATAACTGTACATTTATCTATATGTATATACATTCCACATAGGCATGGGCTTGCTTCTTGATCATTTACAGTGATTTAAGGTTCTGGCAAGACATCATTACTTGGAATTATTGAAAATACTTGAAATAAAGTGAGAAAAGGTGTGTCTCAGCATGGCCCAAAGCTGTTGAGCCTTTCCAAACAGAATAGATTGTAAAATCCCAGAAACCCATCATGAAAATGTAGTCCCAAACTTACCTTTTAAGGAAGTTTATGATGATTCAGATAAGACTGGAAAGAATTTGCAAACTTTCAAGTATTTACCCCTTTCTATAAACAAATGTAACACTTAAAGTTTTGATAAATCACTCAGAGGTTTACCCACTGCATGTGCAATATCTCTGGATGCAGTGCTGAGGTATTCTCCAGTGGGGGGGAACTGGATGTGCTGCAGTGATTTCATGACCATAGCTATTCATTTTGGTGTATTCCCTTGTATTTCCACCACAGGCTCTAACCACACAGCTGTGATTCAGCTGGGAATAGAGAGAGTTTGTTTGCAGTGACATTTTGGGCAGCCTCAGAGCTGTCTTTCCCCAGCCACAGCTGCATGAGCTCACTCACAGCCTAGTCATGTTCACGATCCAGCTGTTCCCTGTATGTGTCCTGACCCCTGAGCGGTTTCCCTGTTTCACTTAGCTCTGCTTCTTTTTTTGGGCTTGTCTTTGTCCATCAAATTAGAGACAAGAAACATAATCTAATGATGTTATAGCCTAATAAGAATGAAAAAAAAGCAGGAAATCAAAGCTGGGTTTGGTCTGGTTGTTGCTGGCAGAGGGGCTCTGGTGCTGGAGGGTTACAGATGGACTCAAACACTAACTCCTAATGTCTCCAATATTACTTTAATCCTGTGGAAAGTTCCTACTTTGGAGTACCTACTCTGCAATAGGATCAAAGATATTGTGTAATGTGGTGTTTGGTGGCCATTTCACAAATACTGTAGTGGGTTTGCTAGAAAAGTGTTTTCCTAGGAAAACAGATGGAATTTCTGCTAATAGTGTCAAATACACTTTCAGCTGGGCACTCTTCTCAGGGAAAAAAAGAGGTAAAGATTTCAGGGATTTTTTAAGGTATGGCCTAACCCATTAACATCAACTCAGTTGTTGGCGCTTTGATCTTCTGCAGAAGGAGCTTTAAAGCAAGAGGAAAAAGAGCAAGAAAGGAGAAGAGGCAAAAGGTGTCAACAGCTCAAATGCTCCTAACTCTCATGTTCTTCCTTCCAAGCCAGCTCATCTTCTTCAATTGAGGCTCTCCACAGAGCAGTGTAAAACAATTTTCTGTGAATCCCCAGTCTAACAAAAGTAATCCTTCATTGTTTAGCACTTATTGCTGGTCACCACTTCAATTCTAAACAGAATGAAAATGACTGTAACCTGTAGGGGAAAAGAAAAGCACACCCTACATCAAATGTAGCAGGAATCCCTGCAGTAGACAGGTAAATCTGGGAACATATTTTTCTGGTGATTGAAAGTCACTTTGGCAATCATTGGATGAAAGTCTCTGTGCTTGTTGACTTCAAAATGGGCTGAGATCAGACTGAGGCAGTACAAACAAAAAGAAAGCTGTTTCCCTCATGGGAGATATTGAATAAGTAATTATTTCACAATATAAAAATATATTAATAAAATTTTGATAATCAATGCCTGAATCCAGAAACTGAGTTGCTGTTGGATGGTTTAACACCTGGCAGCTAGAAAAAGTATGTGGCTTTTTTTTTTTTTCCTGCTGTGACTCTAGCAAGCCCATTGGTTTCAGCAAAACCAGCCTGGCTTATGCTATGTGTATATATATCTATATGAGACATCCTCAAGCCATGGAATGGGTTATCATAAGGTTGATATACTGATACTGTTTCTTGAGCTTGTCTAGTTCCATTTTAAACAAAGCAGTTTGGAGGGTTTTTTTACCACTGTTTCTTCTTTAGAGTAAGGAAATTTAATGTGAAAATTGCTGGAAGTTATTAAGGATGGACCTACACGCTACCACTGAGACAGGCACTTATTACAGCCAAACTCTGATGTTGTTTAAATGTTACCTGTTCTTTTTTGTACTCTGATCTAATTCTGGTTTCCCCCTGATAGTCAAATAACATGGCTCTAATTAAAATCAGGCGAATATTTTGTGTCGTGTGTAATAGGTAATATAATGTACATATGTAATGATTTAACTGAACATCTGAGCTTTGGATAAAGAAAAGCTTTCATCTGGCATTAACTTCCCAGTAGACAGAGAGCAGTGACTGTTGCCAGTCCCATCGGAGCTCTCTGATCAATGCTCAGGGGTAACATTGGCTTTTCTATAGAAATTATTCAAGCACAGCAAATTCAAGTGGGGTTTTTTGGTCGTCTTAATTTGTATGAGAAAATGATCCTCAATGATAACAGAAGAAGATAAAACACAAGCAAATTTTTGTGATACTTCTGAGAGGGTGTCTCAATCTAATCTCTGTTTGGTTATGGGAGTTGGATTAATATTAAACATTAGCAAATTGGGTCTCTGGCCTCACAAACCCAAACACAAATATTTAACCTGGCAAAGGATTTTTCAGTAACAATCCCCCAAAAGCATAAGAAAAAGTAGGCCTTAAAATACTTTTAAGCTGATAAAATACTCAAGTCCCAGGCTTCAACCACTGTTCAAGAATAGCAGGAAGGAATTGTCTCTAACAAGGGAGAAACTGTCTGCATTCAGAAATAGAGATGTTGTTGTGGTCCCACATGGGTGTTGAGAAGGAACCTGCCGAAGTTCCTGCTTTTCAGAATTTGACAGGTGAAAAGTAAATGCGGGTAATTTTCTATGGCTTTGGCTGTGTCCAGTGTACCCAAGTTTTAAAACAGTGCAATGAGAGGAGGTGGCCAATCAGTCACCAGAGGAACAGGTAAAGGGAGGGATATTTTTCTGCTGAAAGAGTGGCATTAATATTTATATTAATAATATATTAATAATATTAATATTTATATTCCTTACAAGGTGCATGACTCTGTAAGTTGCAGCAGAAAACTATAAATCCTTTCCCCTTGTTTTTCAAATTTATGTATCAATGATGTTTTTTTTCTATTCTGTCCTTAAATAGCTGGTTTCTGCTATTTCTGTTTTTCTTGGCTTATTTAACAGAATCCCACAAAACACAATGACAGCACTTAAAAAACTTAGAAAATATGCACACATGAACACACTCATATGTATTGGCAGGTTGTAACAAGTATGTGAAAGATGTTCTCAGAAGTCATTCCCGATAAAAAGGATCTCACAGGAATTGAGAAATTAAGGCATTTTTGTAAATTCCCAGCTGTGTTATGCAGGATTAAAAAGTAGTGTGGGACTGAAAAGAGAAAAAGAATAAGAAATCTTCTTGCTTTGTTTGATGGCTATTAATTCACAGTGTTTTGCCCAGGGACATTTTTTTCCACTTTTATTTTGTTTTTGAGACCTCTCCCACTGGCTATCATCTGAGAGAAAGGACAAAGCAGATCACAACTTTAAATCAGTATGGAAATTTCTATGCTTATATACAAGAGATTTCTCCCACTCTCCACTCTTCTGACTTGGACAAGAGTGGGAGAACCTACATCAGGACTCTGCTCTAGCAAAAGTTCCCAAAGTCCAGTCCCCTTCACTGCAATTCCAATATATTGGGTTTTATATTAAGATCTAGTGCCACAGCCTGAGCAGATCCCTCAAGGCAATACTGATTTTCCTGAATGAGTCTCCTCCTCTAGTTGCCCTGGAGCACTTGTACCAGCACAGCAAAGCTGCCAACAAGTGGCAGGGACTTTGCTGAAAGCTTCATGATCCCCCCAATTGCTTCAGCACACATGCGAAAGCTGCAGAGAAATAGTCACCAAGAGCCCAGTTCTGTAAAAGCAAACATCTTTTTTATTAAAAACTGGATTTTTAATCCACCTCGAACAGAGTTTTGAAAATTTCATTTGGCTTACAGACACTGTAAATTACATGGGTTTGTATTTAGCCAGGACTCCATGCCTAAATTACTAAATATACCTGAAATGATGCTCACAAGCGTGACCTGTTACTCTGGTCCTAATAAGACATATTGATTTTTTCTAACATCCAGTCAGGAGCTGCTGCTGCAGCATACCTCACCCTATGAATTTTGAATACTAAAAACATAAAAATAAACACTGGAGTTAGGGATTGAAACCTAGATCTACCCTTCAGGCACCTGCTTTATAGAGCTGCACTCCATCCTCTGGTTGTGTAATTATTTCCATGTAAAGTGGAAGGGCCTTGTTCTGTCCCAATTTCCAGTGGCTCAGTGTGAAAGCAACAGATAAGCTGTTGGTGGTAAGCTATGGGAAGAATATTGGGATGCATGTACATGTTCAGCTGACTCCTGAAAATCTGTCATCGATTGCACCATTGCTCCTGGCTGTGACCAGATTTAAAGGGCTGCATATTATCAAAAAGGCTGTTACCAAAATCAGGAGGTCTAGGAAAGCAGAAGCATAAATTTGCCTAGGTGTTTCATAAGCTGGATGGGAGCTTCTTATTAATGGAGAAAAGGGAAAATGGGCACAGCTGCCTTATTTTTCTAAATGAAAAATAGCTTGGCTTAATTCACCCCTCTAAGAGCCAGCACAAGCCTCTAAATTATAACAGGATTCGGAGTCCTGGACGGATGTCAGGATGCTCAAGTGCTGGTATGTGGCATGGCCAAATTTAAAACCAGTCTATGAGCTGGCTGACACCTCCAGCCAGCTGGACCCCTCACAGTCCCTGCTCAGCAGTGTAGCCCTGTGTCAGTGCCTGAGCTGGTCAGTGTCAGAGAGGGGACATGAACTGCATCTACATCTGTTGGTTACATGGAGCCAGTTTTGAGCTCAGGCAGAGCAAGATTTGGCTTTGAAGGCAGCATCTCTTGGCTTCAGTGCTCTCCCTGTACCCTGTGTGGGCATAGCTCAGGCCAGGGGCTCCTCATGGTCCCAAGAGAGTAAACCAGGTTGCTCAAAGTCCCATCCCACCTGACCTTGAACACTTCCAGGGCATCCACAGCTTCTCTGGACAACCTGTGCCAGTGTCTCACCACACTCGCAGTAATATATTGGTTCCTAATATCTAATGTAAACCCATCCCCTTTCAGTTTAAAGCCATTTTTTGGTCATTTTTTTGTCAATTGCTGGCCTTGCTGCTAAGGAGAGTGGCATAAACACTGAAAGGTGCTTGATTGCAGTTTCTGTGTGCCCTTTAAGTGCTCTCCAGGTGTGTATGACTTATCTAAGGAAGTGGTGGGTCAAATTCCTTTGCAGAAGGATCTGGCAGGGTTAAAAAATGAGCTCTTCCCAGGGAAATTCCCTTTGCAACAACTGCCTGTTGCAGAGGTCTGAGCCACCTGCAGCCCATCAGCATGGGAGGGAGATGGTGATGAAGGTCAGTGGCTCTTCTGAGAAGTGTCAAAAAGCTTCAACTCCACAGAGATTGTGAAGTTGAGCCAGGAGGACCTTGAAAGGGGGATGCTCATGTAAAGGTTTTGTAAGGAATGAGGTATTATTATTGATAATATCATTATTATTTTATTATTTCTTCTTCTCATAAATGTATCTTTTGCTTACTTCCACTTTAAGGATTTTCTTAAACTTCAGCATTTTTTCCTCTTTGTTTCTTTCCTCTCTTTCAGAATGCCTTTTGGGATTTTTGTAACAAGTTAAAAAAAAAGAATTTTTACCTCTGTAATTTGGCCAAGGGAATATTTGAACAGGAGCATAACTGTAATCTTACATGGTATCTGACTTAAGCTAAGCTTGTGTTTAATCTAAGTTACTAAGGTTATTGTGTCTTTGTCAATTCAAACAAAGGTGCTGGTAAGACACTGCACTTAAATGGTTAGGGTAGGAGTTTACAAGCACATATCTTGCTCTGTGTTTCCTGCTGACAGCTGTAAATAACAGATAACCTACTTTTTCTAACTCAGCTAAGCTTTTAGAAATCATGCAGATTTTACGTGTAATTCTGCTTATCACAGTTTATCACCTTTTATATCTTTACACTAAATCTAATGACTGACATGAATCAGAATGAAACATGTAAATTCTTTAGGAATCTAACTCTCATTCAGAGATGTAGATGCAGTCATACCTGTTGAACTCTCCTGTAGCAACATTTTTAGCAGCTGAACTATTCCTGTTTGATCCCAGCCCCATTTCTGCCTGCAGAGATGAAGGTGGGAGGGGAAAGGGCTGTGTATATGTGACCCATAGGCTGTCTCTCTTGTGTCTCTGCCCATCTCCTGGAGTGAGTAAAACACATCAGACACTTGCTTCAAAGTCAGCACCTTGAAGCACGTCTGAGGGATGTGCACAGCTTGCTTTGGCTGCTGCTGTAGCAGTAGCTCTGGCTGTATCTAATCTGCAGCTCAGGGCTGTGGCAGTTACCAGAGCTGCTATTCCTGAACTGGGAGAGAGCAAACCATCCGGATGCTGTTTCAGTAGACAAAATAGTAAAAAAACTAAACCCAAGAAAATGTTTGGCTGCCTTTCCTACTGGAAGTAGCATTGCTAGTCTAAGATAGAGGGCTTCTCTAAAGGGAGGAAATGAAGTGTTTACTGATTCTGATTAATTTCTGAAAAGATTTGAGAAATCTGTTTACATGTGGGCTCGAGGTGATATCATTTTTTCTGATGTCTGGGAAGAATGAAGACTTCTTTAATTTGCTTATTTGGATGTTAAGCTCTGAGAGGTGAACAGAGAAGGCACTACATGGCTGCATCCCATCACAGAAAACTCACAAAGAAAGCATAAGGCCATGTAGTCTGGATTCAGCAAGAACAGCTGACTTTGAAAGAGAGAAAAACCTTGATTGTGGCTTTCTTTTAGGCAGAAGCCTTTGAGCAAGCTTCTGTAACATGCCTGCTGAGCAGAGCAAGAGAGCAGAAAGCTGTGCTGTGCCATGCCTGATGTGCTGCTGTCTGCCCTCCTGCCTCCCGTGCCTAATCCCCACGCTGCTGGGCAAGGGTTTGTAAAAACAGTCCTTTAACGCAGGACAGCAGGCTGGGAGAGTCTTAAGATTCACATTTGAAAGAATGTCCAGAAAAGCTGGGGATGCCCCATCCTCGAAAGTGTTCGAGATCAGGCTGGAAGGGGCTCTGAGCAACCTGGTCTAGTGGAAGGTGTCCCTGCCCATGGCAGGGGGGGTTGGAATTGGATGAGCTTTAAGGTCCCTTCCTACCCAAACCATTCTATGATTCTGTGATACCTATAAAGAGTATAATCTGAAGAACATGTTTTACCTAGGAGAATGAAGGCAGACGCAAGAAGAGTTGCAGGAGGTCAGACTTAGTTTTTGATAAGTTTGGTACCCTGGGATCACTTCCCTCCTGAGCTGAGCACCAGACATGTCAGTCAATACTACAGGGCACAGGGACATGCTGAAAGTGGTGAGAGGTGATGGTCACAGTGTGGGTAGGAGAACACCTAGGAGATCCAGGGAGGAATGGGAATTCATGGGTATGGTATATGGTACAAGGGGGTCTGATGGTGAAATTTTAAAATTGACTTCCTAGAGTAACTTAGTATTTAAAGATGCTGGAGACACTTTGATGGCTTTGCTTTGCTCAGAAAGTACAGTTAATGTTTCAACACTCGAAGTCTCAGAAAAATGTGAAATCCTAGCCAGTATTGATGCAATAAATCAATGATCAGTAGAAGCCAGATAACTTCAAGTGTTTAAGAGCACCAAGTACAATTGTTTTTAATGTAAATAGATGCAGCTAGGTTGGGATTAAAATTGAAGATTCTTCTACAGATCTAATCCCAAAGAATATGGTTTCTGATGTAGTGTACAAGGGGAAACATTTTCCCTCTACTACCGGAATCACAAGCTGATTGTTATTCTGTAAAGCAGAGTCTACTTGATTTTCTAAGTCTTACTTCAGATTATTTGTTTTCTGTTGGTGTTTATATAGGTTATCTTTCCCCACTATAGTGTGAAAGCTGCAAAAGAAATTCAAATTAGTGTTCTGGGGACACCTAATGATATAAAAACACACTCTCCCTCCAATGCCTGTGTGTTATATCTCCTTCATTACATGATCACGTAATTCTCTTTCATGTAGCATCCTCTTAGCAGCTCTTCTTTATGAATTTCAGGTAAGCAACAGTGTGAAGAGAGTGTAATGACCTATTGGATATGGAAAATGCAGTGTCAGCATTTGTGAAATTTGAGACATAAGGATTAGATTTGGAGGGGGAAAGGTGATCGAAGGAAGCCTAGAGCCTGAAGGCTTTTAAAATGCTGGCTTGATGTCTACTGTACTCCTAATTAAATCCTGATCCCTCCTAGCCTTGTGCAGATGGTAAAGTGTCACTGGAGCCAAAGGGTTTTAAGAAGCCTCTGTTCAGCACATGACTTCTAACGTTGCTCAAAATCACTGCCCAAGTTGCTTAAGTTACATGTTACTAGTAAGGATCTAAAGAATTACATGTTTCAATGGTTTCATTGTTTTATAGGGTTCTCTGGTGTCATGATGAAATTTATATCCTGTAGTGAGAAAAACACCTAATCCAAATTGACACTTTCCATCTTCACTGGAATGTAGATATGGGAGGGAGGGAGTTAAGAATGAGAAGAAAGTTTCTCTAGTTTGTTGTTGCCATTGCAGAATCAAGACTGTACTGAGCATTTAAAGCAAAAGTCCAACACAGTCAACAAATGGAAATTAGTGATACCACATCACTGATATTTTAAAAGCTTGCATTAATAATCATGAGATTGATATGACTTTGAAACTAATAAGTTATTTATGGGTAGTAATGACCTTTGTAATTACTGTAGAGTTTAGTTTAGCCTTTTTGTTGCTTCTCTCTTTCTTTTGCTCCTCTTGCGCCCATTATTTACGCTGTTTGTTGGAATTTATTTTTGTGTTTTTAAGTCATATATATGTGTTTTAACATATTGGGAAGATAAAACACTATCTCTTCCCAATCCACTCAGAGTCTGTGGCCAAATCACAATGCTGCAGAACAAAAATGAGTCCCCTGTTGTTCTGGGTATATAGAATCATTTAATTCTTATTGCTTTATGTCCAGGTTTGAATTAGTAGAAGGACAACCTCCTCCTCCTGAGGGAAGGCATGACTGCTGGTATTTTTCATCTTCTGGGGCCTTAGCTACGCTTGAGGGAATGCAGAGAAAGAAAGATTCAGGGATTAAACAAAAAAGTGGCCATTGTATGAATGAAGAAGCCTTCTGCTCTTCTTGAGCACAGACAGCACTCTGAAGACAGCACTCTTTTTTCTGAATTGTATTCAATATTTTACTGAGCATGTTTACATGCTGTGTGCTTCTACTCAAACAAGTTGCAAATATTTAAGCTGTGTGTGCACTAAGTGCACAACGAATTCATGGCTAATTTGAAGGAATCATGCTTGACTGATTTGAAGTGCAATAACATCCTTTAGTGGTTACCATGCAAGCAAGATTTCTGGTTTTTTTAACTTTTATTCTGCGTGTGTTTTTGCTTTGTGTGTGTTTGCTCGTTTGGATCAAACACTCCTATGCGTCAACATGAAAAACACTAAAGGCTCAGCATCAACAGTATGCAGGACAATTACCCTGTTCTGGGATTTGGATGTTGTCTGTTCTCCTTGGCAAGTTAGGCAGGTGGGGACAATTCCCATCACTTTGTCCAGCTTCCTTCAACGCCCATTTTTTTCTGTCTTGGATTGTATTTATTCAGACCATGGCTATTTTTCCTGTCAGTATGAGCTGGTCAATACTTCCAAGGTCTCTGTAATATAAATAATATTCATTACTGTCCCAAAGCCTTGTGGCCTTCACTGGATACCTATACAATTGCAAAGGTTATTACTCTAATAAGGAGCTAGTGTTTCCTTACCTCATGAAAGTACATGTTCACCCTGATCTTTAAATTTAAAATATTTTACCAGACAAGTCTTTCAAGACTGATTTTTAGGTTTTATTTTTTTTAAATGGTGTATTGGGAAAACAATGTTTTATAACCCTAGTGCATAATTTCCAAAACAGTATATTCATAGGACAAATGCCAATAAGCTAGAATGTTACACAAACAGTAATGCTATAAATTGTGTGTGGACTATTTACATAAAAACTTCAGCTTGAGAAGTTACACAATAATTCATTTTGAAGTATTTTACAACATATTCAGTAGGAAAGAAGAAGGTAACAGAGTTAAACCATTTCTTTTGTAACTCAAAAGTCTAAAAAGGAAGATTTATCGGATGGTCAGGCATACTTTGCATAGTCATGAACAATAAAACCTAAAGTTACTACAGCTGTAGTTATTTGACAGAAAAGGCTGTTAGAAAAGTTCTGTTAATGCTTAAGATGTTGCTTTACAGAAACTACATTAATATATATTACAGCTGAAATATAAAACCACCTGTGTGTACAAAATTGAGATGCTATTTGTTTATCCTCTGTTGTTTTCTCTCCCCTGACATAGCATTTTATAATAAAAAAAGATTTGTGATGTACTTAAACCTGCTAAGGCAGGGGAGAGAAAAGAACAGTTTCTTATTTCAATACACACCTTTATGATGAAAACTTCAAAACTTGTGATGATCTGACAAATTACAAAAGTAATTTTTCTTCAACTGAGTGGCCACTACAACAAAACAAAATGTGAGTCAAAATGCTTCAGTCATATATACTGCTCAAATATTTTCAACTGGGGGGAAATGTTTTCTTTCCCTCTCTTAAAATAGTTTTTTTTCTGTTCTTTCTATTTAACTTGGAAGAAAAACCCAAACCAAAAAAAAAAAAAATCAGAGACTTAATATTCTACCCTTTCTTACCACTCATGGTGTCAAGTGGTCTGAAAAGCTGCCTCGATGTCAATACATATAAAGGCTGATTTCAGCACCTGGCATTTCTAGAGGAGTGGTTTATTCTTGGACACTGCTCCTGTTCAACACTATCTTCACCAATTCAACAAGAAATGTAGAAATATGGTGTTAAAAGAACTCTTTATATTGTGACTAAATCTAGCTTATATTCTAACAAATACTTTTCTGGAATCTCCTTTCTTATATGGAAATGGGTGGTTGATGAATTTCCCAACTGAATTCCCAATTTCTAGCCTGATTTTGGGTTTCTATTGTCTTCATGGTGACCAGCTTACACATTCAATTGCATTCAATAACTTCTGGTTTTGTAACTTGAAAAAAAATGTGCTTCAGGGCAACATCTAAATTCTGTTTGTTTCTTTGGAAACAACATTGTGATGCTTGTGAAGAGCATTTCAAACAAGTAGGGTTAAATTAATTCTAGTATTCAGAAGTGTTTCTTTCATTTGGCTCTTTCACAGGAGAATACTCTTTTCTTTTGTTTCTTCTGTCATCTTTGTCCGAATCAAATGCAGAAATGTAGTTGTATCAATGACTCTGCAGCTGTATAATTTAGCATTTTGGTAAACAGGATAGGGAGGTTTTTGTATCTATGTATATAAGAAAGTGAAATTAACAAATTGTTTTGAACATATGACATGTGAATTGTGGGATTTGTATGTTTACACACACAAATTTATGTGTCTCAAGCTGACTGGAAAACTCATGAGAACTGGGAGTCAAGTCCTGCTAGAAGCACGTGTAGGAAGGAAAGGCCAGTCAAAAATAGACATTCTGTAATGTTAGATGGAACTGATGGACTAGTGATCCCTCATCACATTTTTCTTCTGAAATGAGTCCTGATTTTGGCTGCTGTTTTGTAGTATGCCACCTTGATTTAGTGTGCAAAGTGCTTGAGCTGCTGGATATGCCCGTAATGCATGGAACTTAGTTTCAGGTTTAAAATTTTGTCACTAATAAGCACCTACATTTCATTACAAGTGAATGGGAGTGTCTGAATATAAATCACTGCAACATATTTTCCTTCCTTAGCAGATGAGTAAATTTCAGTTTCTTCCACATGGCTCAAGTGCAGTGATAGGATGAGAGAGAAAACAGTTTACTCGAGTCTTGGGTATAAATACAAAGTCATCCTCTTCAGGATAAACTTTAGTCAGGGTTAATCCAAATTTAGATTTAAGTCTGCCTTTGGCCAGAACTTCAGTGTGCTTTTAAGTACAGCAGTCATAAATAAAATTCCAGGAGAACAAATCACATTGAGTGACATCTCTTAGCCTGTTCCCTGGAGCTCATTATCCTGGCTCTGATGTATAACCTCTTCTAACAGACATATCAATGTGTTTCTTTTAAAATGATAAGCATGCCCAGGTACAGCTGTATTTAGTTAGATCCCTGCTGTCACACCGTTCTGTGCAATGTCTGAACCCCAGCAGGGGTGAAACCTTACGGTACTGGAAGCCCCAGTGGAGCTCTGTCTGAAGAAGTCCTCTATGAGGCATGAGGACATCTATGTTTGATTTACCATATTTTTGGATTTTCTTTTTCTTCTGAGCTATGTGTTCTTTGTCCAAGATTTGTCAGTGTTTTACAGCTGTGTCAGTCAGTCTAATAAAAAGATATTGCATCTTACTAATGATTCCTCTCCTATGCCCTTAGACCACTACAGCTGCAACAATATCGCTGCTACTAAAATATTTGCATCAATCTCTTTTGTTGTTGTTACTAGTTTTTCTTGAAAGGAATTAGAGTTTACTCTGGTAAATATCCTTTTGTTTAGGAAAGTGTAATTTTGTGGATATGAAATAACTTAATTGTTATTGTATGCAATTTAACACTTTAATTTTTTCATTTTTTTTAGGAAAGCTAACGAATTTCATGCTAATTTATGCAGCAAAAGTAAGTGGTCTTTTAGAAATTTTAATGAAACCCTTCAAAAATATTAAAAGATAAATGCTAAATTATAAATATTAAACTCTATATAAAGTTAGAGCTTTAATAAAAAAAATAATTACAAAATTAAACAAGGGCAACAGGTATTTTCTCTGCTCCAGATACCATAAAACTCATCCTAAAATGATCCCAATCAGCAACTTTGCCATTGAAAGGTTTTCAAAGTATGTTGGGCACAGGGGTCACTAGCAGAGCTTCAAATGTTGCTGTGATTTGAGGTAAGAGGGAGCAGTTTACCCTCTTCATCAGTAGATCTGCTCCCTCCCTCCTTTGGGTGGCTACACTCTGAGGTTTGTTTGCTCTGACCTCATGAAATCATTCGGCATGCTGGAATGATTTTCTAACTCTAAAATGGCATGGAAAAAATTGGATGAATCCAAGCACAAGAGCTGATACCACTATGACAAACAAACCTTGTGTAACCCAAAGTTACCTTGTGATACAACCTCGTGTAACTTGTAAATATATCTGGGATTTGCCTGAATTCTCCTATGTCACACAGAAAATATCATAAACAGACTTTCTGTTTGGCTGTGGCTTCAGAGTATTCAGATTTACACTCTGATGTATTAATTGTTAAAAACTATAGCTCTCCTGCTAGAAAGATGTCTCTTACACTCCTGGGTTGCCAGCAGAGAGCAGGTTGATGGCAGGCTTTTTTTCTTGTACAAAAAGAGAAACAGCAAGAAACTGCAAGATGGTCCTTTCTTATCACAGTTTGCAGTGAGGAAAGAATAGATCAGTGTGTCAGGCTATTGCTTAGCTGTGGTGTGACTGAGGATTGAGGGCTGCTGCTTCTTGTAAGGCTGTGAAGGTTTTCATGTCTGCACAAATAAGACAGCAGAAAACTTAGTCAGTTGGCTGGAGTGATGGCTACTAAAAGAATCTGAATTATTAGCTTGTTTAATAGCAGAAATGTTAAAGACAATTATTATTTTTCCTTTAGGTTTTCAAGACCACACTAATGGAGTCTAGCAGCCACTGACATCTTACAAACAGCAGTCATGGAGTAATTGTACACAGAAGTGGTCTTTAGTCAACCAAATTGAACTATAATTCAACTGAGAGGCAAGCTTTGAGCTTTTGGTATTCCATATGAACCTCTTATAGTGCATGTTTTTTAGTGGCTTGCACCTATTTTATTTCAAGTTTTCTCATTTTAGTTTCCTCCCTCTGCCTTCCTGGTCTCCTCATCAAAACCTGTCATTTAGGCACTGTATTTTTCTCTGAATTATTTGGACCTCTGAAAAAATAAAACAAAACAGCTTGGGTCTCATCTATTAAAATGCACTATGAATTCAACATAACATCTTATTTCCTTTTCATACTTGATCAATTTTTAGTTATACTTTAGACACCTAGTTTATTCATACCTTAATGATGTAACTCCATTTTGGTGAGAAACACCGCGTGACACTGCAGTCTTGTCCTCTGCTCAATCTGGCCACCGTTTGTGATCCTGTCCAATATGTTCTTTGTTTGTTGGAGGGGACACCTTGCCTTCCTACCCACCCACCATGACCAATGGCAGCAATCAGATGTGTTTTGAGCACGAGAGACACAGCCACAGGAACCCAGACACTTCATTGCTGTTTCAGTTCACAGCCTGTGGTTACAGACACTTGCTGTAATTCCCTGTGCTGACAAACAAGGTTATCTTTGCTGACAGTGTTACACAAAATAGCATTTTCCTTCCTATTGCTCCTGCCAGCTCAAAGAAGGGAAGAGAAGCCAGAGAAGAAGCATTGAAGGATGCCTGTGGAGACAGGCAGAGGAAAGTTTTGCATAAGAACCACGTTTCCACTCTTACTTGCTGGTCCTTGACTAGTCTTCAATAGTACCTCTTGTGAGGGTTCTGCTTGCTCACGGAACTAAGGCTATGTCTACTCTACTACTAAGACTGTGCCTATTTCCTCAGACATCCCAACAAGGAATGTCTGTGGTCCAGCTTGAACTTCATGTGGGGTTGGTTTACTGCAAAGGAATGCATTGGATCTGTTTGGACACGGTCCTGTGTTTTCTGGCACTGAGCCATGCAGCCTCAGAGACAGCTTCATTCCAGCAGATCCTGAGATGCTCTGGGTTTTGTCCTTGCCCTTCAGCAAGATAAAGTGCTGGATTAGATTCCCATGTTGCTCATGCAACATAGAATCATAGAATGTTTTGGGTTGGAAGCAGCCTTAAAAATTGTCTAGTTCCAAACCCCATACCATGGGCAGGGACATCTCCCACTCTTTCACACGTGGGATGCTTTATTTGTTCCTTGTGGATGCTGAATGTAATGGCCCCTGTTCGTGAAGAAGTAGTAACCCTATCACTTAGACTATTAATTCTAGCATGACTAAGTGGGCAACACTTGCCTGATCATGTTATTGAACAGGTCTCCAGCCATCCAAAACTGTCCTCAGGTGTAATTAATTTTTTGAAAAGAAAATACATCATTTTATGATTTGAAGTGCCTGAGCAAGCTTCTAAACATAGTATCACTGCAAATGCATATGTCTTGCAAGACTAAAAGTATTCAGCTTTATAACTCTGTTTCATTAGCCTCATTGGAAAAAAATGCTATAAAATCACTGTGGAGAGGTTCATCTCTACATATGTTATCACAAGTATTTTCCTTTTAACAATGAAAATATTATTAAGCTCAGACTGTTATGAACAATCTAATTTGTCTGGGCATGTGATATCCATGAGGAACAGATAAAAGAAAAGATTTAATAGTTTCAGTCCTTGGCAGTATATTTTGTTCCAGTAACCACACAGAATTTAAGCTTTTTGTGTTAAACTTGAACAAAGCTAAACAGAAGAAAAGAGAGATCATGCTGATTTTCACAGCCAGGCAGAAGAATCTTTCTGGAAACTTACAAAAGAGTGAAATATTCCCTTCCCCAGAAAACTGTCTTTAGGGTGAGTAAGGTTGTGGGGTTCCTCTGAGGTTGTTCAGAATGAGAGTGTATCTTTCTTCTTGATCAGATGAGTGGGTGCCAGGTACTGAATGTCAGATAATCTAAAGCAAAAATCTGGTAACTCCTGCAATCTGATTTTCCTACAAATTACTTTATAAACATTTTTTACCTCATTTTGTGTGCGTATTAAAGGTATTCCCAAGGTCAGTCTTTCTGGTGCATCAGTCATTTTACAACCTTTTGCCAAGTTTTTAGTCAGACTAAGCACAGGTTATCGGCCAGTGAAGCAGAGAGAATAATAATTTATGAAGGTTTTGGCACCACTAAACTGCAACCTAGAGGGTGAACTAGGGCTTATGGACATACCAGAGAATAGAGGAAGAAAGTGTGAGAGCAGTAATCTAGACAATCAGAAGAAATTTAATAACTGAGCTGTAAGTTCATGCTGTCTTGAAACCCCTTTACTTTGATAGCTGATGGTGGCCAACCACCTGTGTCTCACTTGCTTTGTCTGATTTCCTTGACCCTGCTATACGTGTAACAAAAATCACTTTTTGTGCAGAAAAGAGCAGAGGAGAGGTTTTGCAGTACTTCTATGATCAACCTAGCATGTAAATGGCGAATAAAGAGCCGACTCACTCCCCATCTTTCCTATGCTTCCTACTGGCAACCTACCTTGTCAGAGCTGAAAAACCCATGAACTATGGCAGAGATCCAGGTGAAGGTTTTCCAGCAAAGAATAGAAATTGGAGGACAAATATAATATTCATTCAAGTGTTGGTAAAGAAATATTTTGAGAGTTTGTTCAGCTTCTCCTCAGCTCCCATGCATTATTAAAGTCACTTGGAATTAATAACTTTCCAGTACTGGCTGGCAGCTGAAGAGCTTCCATAAAGATGAATTAACTAAGAAACGAGGGAAAAGCTCGCATCAGAACATAATGGCATTATAATTTGCACAAGAACATTTGTCAGAGAGGAAATTATTACTAAATGTTACAAAAGAGCCCTATAACAAAGGAATCTTATGGGAGGAAATGTTCAGGGGTTTTTATGGTCTGTTCTCTATTTCAGTGCCTGATGTAACAACTAGCTCTAATGTGCACAGTCAAGGTCATTCAATGGAACTGGAGCCAGCAACCATTTGTTCCAGCAGTCCCTCTATTTCTTCTCAAATCTTACTGAATTCCTGGAAGATTTTTATCCCCATTGTTTAACGGAGGCTGTGTGAGGTCTAAGAGTCGTCTCCTATTCTTTTCGTTTTATTGCCTTCTTTATAATTTCTCATTCTCTGTTTTCACTACCTCTACACAGTTCATTTTCTCCCACAGATGCTATATGAGAATTGTCCCAAGAGGATAAAATCTGTAGACATAGGTACAAAAAGTTTTGTCTATACTTTTATAGTTTCATGCATCTTCAAGATGTATGGTTCCTGTTTGAATTTCTCTAGTGTGCTCCAGAATCAGAGTAACTTTCTCTAGCTGGGAAATTTTCTCAAGCCAAGAAAGCTGGCTAGAAGTCGTGATGTATTTTGCCTCCTGCTTATGTGTCTGCACACTTGTGAGGTCCTGCAGTGTTTTGCAAGTTGTAATACTTGGAGCGTAGTTTGGGACTTTTCGGCGTTATTGCCCTGGTTATAAAGACTGAATCTTCAGACTGTGCTGCCTCATGTAAAACATGACTCCTTGAGCTTTATGTACATGTGTTTTATAAAAATTCCTCTTAGACATGTCGCTGCCGCTCATTAGAGGCATCTGAACACACCAATATGTCATCTTGGAAACCTGCCACAGATCCTAAAAACAGACCATCAGTTGTAAATTCAGTACAGAGTTGGGCTCATCCTTTGGCAGGATGAAGGGAGCAAGAAGCCAGTCCTACCCCAGGAAACACGGGAATGCAGCTCTTGACTATGCCGCCAATGAGGCGACAGCAATGAGCACTTCCTATCCATGGCCATCAGGATCTGCAAGGGTCTGCCTTTCTAAGTGTACGCTAATTTAAAGGAGCAATATTTTTAAGTGATTAAAAATATTTGAATCAAATAAATCAATCCTGGTTCTTTCCTAGACTGGATTGTGCTAGAGTAACTCTGTTCAGCGAAATACCTTTTTTTTTGTTTTCTAGTTGCTATGATTTTATATTGACAGGGTTTTCCTGGTTCTTTCTGCATTAAAATATAGCTCTGTTTGAGCCAAATGAAAGTGTCATATTTTCAATGTGGAGTTTGGAGTGTTAGCTAGAAAAATGATGAAAACTTTTCAGATTTGTTCAGATCAGCCTGATCCTTAATCCAGAATTTAAAAACAGATAATCCTCTGTTTCATTTTCACTTTCCCTCAGAAGTGGACGTATGACTAAGGGATCTTTCAAACTCTCAATGTTGCAAGCAACTGCACATGGACAATAGGTAGTTTATAAAAAGTCCCTCTTCCGCCTCCAAAAATTAACTACACCGGCTCTTATTCAGGAAAGTAAGTGCCATTAAATCATGAAATTGCTTATGATAGAACCAAAGAAAGTGTGAGTGAAAATGTAAACACAATGAAGACTTGGTGGTGCCAAAATTAAAGCTTATATTACACCAGCTGATAACTAGCTGGAAGTCAGAAATATGATACATTAAAATAAACAGTTTGAGATTAATCTTCAGCTATCTGGCAGAGCATGAATTAAAGCACATTTCAAATAATGTCAACATCAGTTTAATTCTCCTTCCCCTGCACTCTCTTCCATTACCCAGCCTTATACACATGTTTTCAGTTGAATCCTGTGGTTGGGGATGGACTTTTAGCTGGTGGACCCACTTCACATGCCCAGATGTCTAGGAGTACAGTAATTCAACAGGAAATTCCCTAGGTCATCTGGGAAAAGAGTGAGACACTGTCACTTGCCAGCCCTGTTGCTTTTGGAATAAATCACCTAGAGAACCTGGAGTTGTTTTGGGTTTATTATTTATCTCAATTTCTAGGAAAAAGCCATCTGATGTTTGAAAGTCAAATTTGTCTTAAGGGTCTTATTACTGTCTATCACCTACAAGAAAACTTGGGTCTCGTTGCAAAGAGCTGCATGCCAAGCAAAATTGAGTTGTGTTTGAATTTAATATTGGAGCAAGGGCAGATCATACAGAAAATAAAAAACACTCCCCTGTTGAGCAAGATATACTTATATGGCTCTGTTCACTTGGAAATCTGTTCTCGTTGATCTTAGTCTGACTCTCTGCAGGGTTTCCTTGGTCAAGGAGGCTAAAATTGATTCAAGGCCCAAAGCTCTTCAGCTCAGTGTTGACAAAACCTAGAATCCAACGTCCTTGTGTCAACATGCTCTGACTTTCTTGGATCTTCAAACCACATTTTGCTATATGACCAAAAATGGAAGGTGGACCACAATGAGAAACATATGGCTGGGAATGGAATTTCAGACTAGAGGAAAAGAAAGGAGGAGGAGGAGGACGGAGGTTGAGAGGAAAAGAACAGACTAAAGTAGAAAATGAAAAGAGAGATTAAATTTAGGCTCCTCTATTAGGAAGAAGAAAAACAACCCTCTCAACTCCTCTGGTGCCCTTACATGGGAACCTCCTAGAGCTTTGTTTTTATGACTTCTCCTTCTTGCATTTATTTCCTTTCTCTGTTATTTCTATAAGATGCTAAACATTAGATTCAGGATAAGCTTGAGAGCTACAAATTTTCAATTATTTACCTGCTTTCCAGGGCATTCCAAATGGATGTGCAATATGTTTGAGTATAGAATCAGGAGCAGCTTTTCAAATGAAGATGTTTGGCTATGACTCTGTAGTTCAAGGCTGTTTGCAGCAATGTCTGAGGCAAAAACTCATTCAATTAGTTCATAATTAGAGCTGACTGAAGGGCAACAACAACTCTGCTGTGTGGCAACTTGTGAGGTCCAGAAATTTGGGTTTGCTCAAACACGGCTTTATCTACTGGGAATTTAAAAATGTCCACTTTTCATTCTGACATGGAACAAATTTGGGGGCTTTTTTGTTTGCTTTTGCAAAATACCGATATATTTTTACAGGGAAGGGAAATGGACTTTCAGCGAGCTGTGCTTCATTAGGCTGAGTTACAGGACAGGACAGTGCATGGGCTTGCCTGTACATGCATCGTGCCCCTGGCTGTCCCTGATGACAGTGTTGGTCCTTGCTGGTGGCTGTAGAGGGTCCTTCAGGTGGGTCCCAAACCCCCTGCCCTTGGTGAAGTGTCGCTGTGTGACCAAGTTGTCCTGCAAAATGGAGATGCTGGACACAGCCAAGCCTAAATCAGATTGGGGAAGGAGAAGCTGTGTGGGCCGCAAGCCACCCACGCCGTGGGTCTGCTGGTCTCCCTTGGGAGCTGGGAAATGAGTAGGCAATGGACTGACTGTGGCTGAGGGTGGAGGTAGGATAGCTGCAGGGAACCAAGTGATGACTTGGTGGTCACCCTGGTGAATTCCCATAGGGTCCTGACAGATACTGGACTGACTGGTCCCTGCTCCAGGCTGAGAGCAGTTAAGGGGACTTGTCTCCAGGACAGGAGGAGCTGTCAGGCTTCCAAAGATACAGGTTTCAGCTGGGACTGACACTGCTCTTTGAGGTATCTCTTCAACAGGGCCAATGGTTTAAAACATTGGTCTCTGCTTTTGGTCAGACTGCAGTAAAGCCATGTCTTACAGCATCTAAAAGAGTGCTGTGTTTAGACAAATAAATTTATCCTGTGCTATCCATTGTATTTACAGTCATAGCTGCTGGCTATTCACGGCTGAGAAAGACCTGCTTGTATCAAATGTAGCTGCTCTTATCATGTGTTAAGCAGTCTTCTTATTTTATAAGGACTAGAGAAAACAGGACTTTCCTGGCTGGATTGAAGCATGTGTCTTGCTGCAGCTTTCCAAACTGCATCATGCTAAGAAATAGGGAAAAACAATACCAAATAAGAGATGCACATGATTCATACCAAACTCCCTGTTTCTAAAAATGATGATGCAGTGGAGATGCTATGATTACACTGATTCAGAACTAATAGCACTTGATAACCAAAATGATAGCATTCCCTGTGGATATCATGGGAGCAATGGCTCAGAGGTAACATTTTAAATGTAGTGTCTGCTGCTGAATCCTGGTTCTAAATTCACTGTAAGTCAACCTTCCTCTCAACTAAGTCCTTAACAGTATTCCCACTGATTGTAACAAGTGCAATATATATATAATTATATTATATATTTTTTATAAATATTAAAGTGAAGCTGATTAAAAGTGATTCTTGATGTAAGAGCTGAGATTTTAGGGGTGGAACAGAAAATCAGGTTACTACTGACAGATAATTCTTTATGTGATCTTGGCAGCATAAGGAGATTTTCATACGGATAAAAAGTGTGGTTAAACGCTGATGTAAGTGTCAATCTATGCTGAGATTTCTAATAGAGAACTAGATTATATCTTTAATGAGTAGCTATATTAGATATAATAAACACACTTCAGATTTTGGTTTATAAAATTAACTTGATATGATATTGGTTAAGCTTTATGTGAATGTTAACTAATTAATACAAATGGATATCTTGGAGCATTCTAACTTTGTTTGCTTTTGAAACAACAAGAAAAAAAAACTGGTTTTGGACAACCTATTAAATATTACACAGTGCAGACTGCTTTAAAAATAGCATAAGCTAAACATTGATGGTTTTTAATAAACCAGACTTAAACACTGAGTAAGTTTAATAAAGCGGATACTTAAGACAAGCATAATGAAAGGTGAAGGTCTGTTTTCTTTTTATTTCATTTCTTAACCTCTACTCTTCAATCCTATGTTTGGTTTGGGGTTTAAAATAAATCATTCTCTTAAATGAAGTAATAAGAGAACGAGAGTGAAGAGCCGACCTGTGTAAAGAAATTTATTGCGGAGAAACTAGCAGGGGGAGAGAAAAAAGTTCCTATATTAACTACAAAACAGTAAGTGCTAAGACTTTAATAACTTCATTGCAATGAAAATGTTTTTCATAGAGTCAAAACAAATTAGTTGTAAGAAAAAATATTTAGTTCTTCTGTTTGAAGCCAAATGCTGAAAATTTCAGTTAATCTAAATAAATTTATGGCTTTCATCATAGTCTGTTCCCTCTGATGATCTGGCACCTTTTTTACTGTAACTAAACACCTTGAGACTGTGCTTTGACTAGAGTGAAAAGTGATAATGCTTCCCTTTCATAGCCTCATGTCTCTCATCCCTCTCTGGTTTCTTACCAGCTCAGGTCAGTGTGACTGTGATGCCCTCACAACTTCTCAGAGCTGGTTTGGAGGAGGTGCAGGTAAATCACTGCCTCACCTCAACTTCTACAATTTGAAGAGGTATTTGACTTCATTGTTTTAATATGTATTGCCTCCTTCTGCATTAGTAATTTTTGCAGCTGCTCCTTATTTCTTTTGCCAGCCCTACCAGGCTTCAGTAAATGTAGAGAATTTTCCCCAAAGCTTCTGTCTGTATTGAAAACAGCCTTGTGCTTTGAGTGTTTCAAGCAGAATTGTTTCTAGAAACAAAAAAACCCCAAACAAACAAACAGACAAACAAAAGAGGAAAAAAAAGTCAGTTTCAACATAAAGTGGAGGGGAATAATTTTCAGTTTTCATTTCAAAGAGACACATAAATGTATGAAGTATAGTTTAAATTTATTTATATGTGTAAAGTGGCAAAAAGAGTTTATTAGTCATATAGCAATATGAAGGTACTGTGTATAGAAGCTTTCCTTTGGAAAAAAGGTATTGAAAAGGCATGAAGGATGTAAGAATTTTAAATTTGGCAAACAAAGGAAAAGGACAAGGTTGTTTGATTTGTGTACTTGTTTACAGATGGGCACTCAGTTATGTTTATTAATGAGCTCTAACAATTTTGTTCGGAGGGACCTCTGTGTATCACAGGTTTACAAGTTATAATTTGCAACTATTAGATGATAGCACTGTAGTAACATATTGTTTAAACTATATACTTCTTGTATATTGTTATATTTTATTTGTTTCTACAATTTGCATTATATCTAAGGATAATACTAAAGCTTTACTAATGACAATATTCAAACCAGGGCCACTGGTATTAATGGAAAGACTTGGTTAGAATGGACTCAAGTGACAGTGAGCTGGTGACTGGAAAAGATGTTTAAGACATAAGTGGTATTTGCCTTATTGAAGAGAAATTTTAGAATTAGAATTTCTTTTCCAAGTTTAAGAGTGTTATGTTGCTAAAGCAGAGGGTTGTCAGTGTAGGTAAGAAGGAAAACAGCTCTGCTGAAAAAGGTGTTAGTGAGGTTAATTAACAAAGTTACCCAACAAGATTTTCTAAGCAACACAGTATTTAGAGATTCTCTTGAGCTTTCTCCTGCTTAGTCTGTTTTTCAGGTAAAACATTCTTGATGAAACAAAATCAGCAAATTCTGTAAGCTTTAGATGACATTCCCTAAATAGGATATTCTTTAATTGAGTTTAGAAGTTACAGATATACATTGAAAAAAATTATTTGTACATCCTTGTTAATAAGGCATTCCATATGCCATGAGATTTCCACTCGTTTTTGTTTTCCTGCAAGTGGGTGCCTAACTCCCCTCTTAGATATCCTACAAAAGGTTAGGATTCAATGGATGATGATCTGAGAATAAAGCTTAATCAAGCTTTTGAAAAGATATGGGTAACAAAGCATTAGCTTTTAGTTATGGTGGTGTCAGTATTATATTTAACTGAAAGTTGCATTCTTTTTTTTCCTGAGTGAGTGGAAAACTATTTTCCTATGCTCCTACTTTTACCAGTGTCCTCCAACTCTCTCAATATTTTAACTAGTAACATGTGTCATCAGAGAGGCTGTATTGTCTTTCCTGAGACAGTTTACCTGTTCACTTTGTTGTTCTGAATTCATAAAAATATTTTACAGAAACTGAAAGAGAACTTTATTTTAAGAAGGATAAACATGCTTGTCAGGCAGATGCAGATGGGAGAAAGGATGGCTGTCCACTAAAACAGGTGAGGTGGGACCATTCCCAGCTTTCTTTCTCTTTAGCACCATACGGAGAAGTAAAAACTTTCCTGTTTTTCCATCCCTGGTATTGATAGGTAACTCTGGGAAATTCTGGTTACAAGGCAGCAGCAATTTGGGGAGTTTTGTTTAGGTTTTTATTAATTTACTGTGACAACAATCTTAGTGCCTTTGGGAGTTGTCCTTGTGGAAGAGGAGGATTTTTGGAACTGTGAAAATGTGCAAGTCCTGTGTAACATCACTGCAGTGGTTCAGCTTCTGACAAGAGTAACTGTGATAACAGAGATTAATCTCAAGTGACTGTTTATACAAGATAATCTCATCACAGAACATCATAAGACTGTTAACCCTACCCCAGTCATGTGCACTTTCCCGGGCTCGTCCCAGCAGGAGCTCATGAATAATTTCATGCAAGCCTCGCTTTCTGCTGGGTGGATTGGTTATTTCAGCCACCTCAGCTTCAACTCCCGAATTTGTCGTGTGGCACATTAAAGAACTCCACTCCTGACCCCAAAGTGGTTAACTGTGGAGGAGATTCAGTGCAGAACTGTAGTTACTCTGAAAAACCAAATACTATCCATTTAATTGGGTTCCAAACTTCCCTGCAAGGTGGGAATCAGTCTCTTCTTTCAAGTAACAAGTGACAGGACAAAAGTTGCACCTGGAATGTTTATATTGGATATTAGGAAAAATCTCATCACTGCAATGGTTGCCAAGCATTGGAAACAGGCTGCCCAGGGAAGGCACTGATTCACGAACCCTGGACGTGTTTAAAAGATATGTGGATGTGGCACTTGGGGACATGGTTTAGTGATGGACTTGGTAGCTGGATTAATGGTTGGACTCAATGATCCTGGAGATCTTTCCCAACTAAACGATCCTATGATCTATGACTTTTCCAAGTAAGAACAACGACTGTACACACTGGGCATCTTCAGGAAGAAGACCTGATCGTGGCACAGGCCCTCTGAGCCCTGTGCCTGGGTTAGGGACTGTCTGGCTTTTCGTGGTATTCCTGTCAGCAAGGATATTGTGAGCTGGCTTGGAGGGGATGCAACTTGTGCAACAAAGAATTTGAGGATATGAGGACATTTGAATATTCCCCCTCCATGCTCCAATGGCAGCTTGGGGCAGGTGAAGTATAACTGAAGCCATTCATCTGGATTTTCTGGGTTATTTTTATTTATATAACTTTTATTTAATTTTATTCTACCTGGAAATGATACAGAAATATTGTCACACTGATTCTTCTGAGGTGGTGCATTAAACAACACGCATATCGTGCCACATAAATTGTGTATCAGTTGCATGAGGGATCCTGATCCTTCAGCTGCTGGAGAAGACACAGTTGAGTTGATCTAATTTAGGTATTTTCAATCTTCCTCTTAAGATGTTTTTACACTACCAAGACTGGGAAGCTGAGTTATTTTCTTCCTAGTAGTAAGAGAAAAATTTGGACTGTTCATACCACTTACACCTTTTGAAGGACTGCTCTGAGCTGCTCTAAGAGGTCCTTTGGAAAGAAACACAATGGCTGTTCAGTGCAGCCACACATTTCCTTGATGTGATGCTGGGACACTATTCACACAGCTGGGCTGGAGGGAGGTGGGGGAGCACACAGCTGTGCTGACTCAATACCGGTGCTGCAGCCCAGCTGTGACAGTCACACTTGGTTTGTAGTTTCCTCACTGCTGTCAGGGGGATATTGTCACCTGGTAGAGCAGTGTGGGTGCCTTTCCCTCCCCACGGCATCTGGAAACCTCCAGAAAGTTCCAGGATCTTCCACTCAGTCACATGGGTTTGTGGCAGTATCTTGTAACAACATGGACAGTCTCCTGAGTGTTTTATCTGCCCCACATAATGATGCTCAGTGAGGTGAGAGGCAGTTCCAAAAAAGGTTGTGTGCAGATGCTGAGTTGGGGCCCCAAATTAGTAATGTCATTCAGGTACCATGTAGGGTTTAGGCTGGGAAACTTGCAAATAAGAACAGTTGTATCATTTCTAACTCCCACCTTTGGCTCTGTGGAAGTACACTGCACACAGTATGTGGAATTTTTGTTGGCTCCATGTTTTATACACCAGCATTGGTAAACTTGGCTCCCTGGTTGTTTAGTTTTCTTCTCTGTCAACCTCATTCCTTCAATCCGATGGGGGATTTTTTTTTTCCTAGGCAAGGTTTGTAGTGGGCAAAATGGAATGAGTTAAAAGGTGCCAAATTAAATTAGTTCACAAATTTGGAAGAAAGCCAGTCAGGAAATAGCAACTGCTTTTATAAGAAAGCATGAGAGAGGGAGGGAGACAGGGAGGATCTGTCTGCCTGTGTACATGTGCAAATGGAAACCCTGTGCCCAAAACCAAAATCAAATGATTATAAATGTTTTGGATCGATGCAGCACATTTGTGAGGGATTTCCAATACTTCTTCCTGGAAAAATTCCCCTGTTGGTTCATAGAAACAGCCATATGTGTGGCATTGGTTGGGAACTTCTGTACTGGTATTTTGGATGTTTCAAGTTTATGTTGCTACACCGATCAGTGAATGAGCTCCCATCTATACCTTATTAACTTGATGTAAGAGTGCACAGTAGAAAATAAGGGTGATGTGTTCAGCCCACTAACTGCATAGTAATGGTCTACATCACTTTAGCTCTCCTCTGAGCTTACTAATGCAGGAGCCATGAGGAAATCTTTCCAGCCACAGCTTGCCTTGACTTTACAAGTTGATCTCATTTCATCTGCTCATGTGACTTCCAGCAAAGTTAAATCTGTGGAGGCTTCCTCTCACTTCATTTCATCCTGAACTTAAAATAGTCACAAACCTTTTATATGACTTGCAGCAGAAAACAGCCGTGGTGGCTTTCAACCAATTACATCATGATTATGCTGTAATCTGTGTTTTCTCTGTGTTCAGAAATGTATTTTTTGCCACAAGTGCCTATTATAGTAGATTTATGGAAGAAAATGGGGCACACTTTCTGCTTTGTAAACTGAATATTTTATTATATTAGGGGCTTGCCAAAGTTCTCATAATGTATTTCGTGTCAGACTGTTGTGGGAAACAGTACAAAATGGAATACATTTCTTACTTTCTCATGAATACTAATCTCTGAAGAGAAGTACCGACTATATTCCACTAGTTTATTCTTGGTGCAATGCTAGACATCTATAGATTATAACTCCTGAGAAAATTTACTGCACTCCTTTAATTCTCTGTTATCAATGGCACACAATGTATTGAAATACATTGATGAAACACTAAAATTGTGGTTGGTAAATATGTCTTGGATCCTTTGCATGTACGTACCTCTACTGAAGGTCTTTAGAGTTCTTTACACTGGCTACCTTGCCTGTTTATTTATTCTATATTTATAAAATATATAATGCATTCTGCATAATATATATTAGGTATATTATACATCTTACATTAGTGTAAGGTTAGAAGTCAGGAGAAACTAAATGACTTGCGAAAGCCAGAAAACAACCATGTGGCAACATTAATGATGCAATATTAACAATAAAAATCAGAAGCTGTGACTCTCAGACCTTTATTCTAATCATTAAGCAGTAGTTTTCAATTCTACATGGGTATTTTATAAAGACTTGTTATTTTGGAGAGGAAATACATAATCAAACTGCATTGAGTCTTCTTCAGATTCCTAAATCAGGTATTTTGGTTGGAAGAACCATATAACAGAGAGTTGATAACATGATAAAGGCAAGTAAATGAACAGGTGGGAAATCCTTTATGTATTCAGAATGGGAATAAAGAGTAGTCAGAACAGTAGTTACTTTGCTGCTCTCTCCTTCCCATGCTCTTTTCCAGCTTTCATAATCTTAATGTCTTTGGTTAGTGACTGTTAGAAAAGGAGAAGGTTGCTTTCTTTATGTGAAACTGTAAATACCTGCTGAGGCTGAGACGAGGTAAAAAGGAAAATTGACTGGTCATACTTTGCTCATCTTTGCTCACTGTGTAACAGATGAAGTGATAGATTTCAGGTGTATTTGCAGTTAATCTCATAACTGAAAATAGGGATGGGTGAAGGTCACTCAGTTTCAGAAACTGACTTCTACACTGGCTGAGCAGTGAAGTGCAGATTGCTGAAAAGTCTCTTTGCTCTGAAAATAAAGAAGGTCCTAAAAAATTATCAGCATTTGACTGGACAGAGGAGAACTTGTCACACTCGGAGGAGAGGTCAGGGCATCTCTAACAAGAGAAGTACTTCTGGAGTTCAGTATGAGACCTGACACCGTTGGGTTCACTTTAGATCTTGGCTTTCTGCTAATGTTTCCTCTCATCTTCCTCCTCAGGCACTTTTATTTTCATATGCGAGGATCATTAATAGAACTAAATGCTTTATAATTTTTCATCTCTAATTAAGCCTCTGGTCTGTCACTTTTTTTACAATGATTGCAGATAAAATCCTCTCAGGAGTTATTCCAGAGCTAAGAGCTCCCATGCTTAAACAGGAAAGAGCCATAAGAGAGATATCAAACAAGACACCTTGCGTGTGTTTTTGAACTGAGACTTTTTATCTACTTGGCTTTAAAACATCATTTACCAGTTCCACATAGCTGAATGACCAAGTTCTGAGCTCTTTGAGATGCTTTTCTGGTAACAGCACCTTCCCTCACTGAGATCAAAATGATAAGATAATAAATCTCTCCTACATGGCATCAATAAGAGGTTCGTTTAGTTCACAGTAAATTAAGGTTTTGTTAACAGCATCCTTTTAGCTACAGTGCCATTGTGACTCTTCAGTTGCACTCATCCAGAGGTTCTGGCTGTTTTCAGTCTTTCACCAATCTCAAAAGTGCTTCTAAAACAACCAGGAGATGTATCAGAGCACCTTGCTTCCAGAGATTCCTTGAAGGCATCCTAGTGATGAATAAAAATATGATATATCATCCATGGTGAGTTAAAATGGGCCCCTTAGTTTTTGAGGCTGGTAGATAGTTTGCATTTCATTTAAATTAATGTTTAGCCTTGTCACTTAAGTAGACAACCTTGGAAAAGCCTCCTATTATGAGCTTTATTTCAAGCTTAAGTTAATTATTCATATGATTATTTTTCTATCCTAGGTACCACCTTGCTCCATTCCATAGTCTGACAATAAATAATATACCTTTCATGCTTGTACTTTTGGACCAAGGAAAACACACTCAATAGTGAATGCATTTTGTGTATGGCAATCAAAGTTCAATAAATATAAAGAATTAATCTGGTTTTCATTTGTATAAGCACAAAAATGTATTTAAGAAAACTTAGTTTCCTTCAGAGTTTACACTCTTTAAAGTCCAACTTGGCTTTAGTGACTTTTTTTCCAACTTAAAATCTTGTTTGCCAAGATTCAAACTGAGTGAATTTTTATTGCATGGTTATAAACCATTGGGGGGGGAGAATTGTATAATGGAAAAAAGTTGAAATAGCCTTTACTCTAGAAGTGCAAATAGCATACAGCACCCATTAGAGAGAAAAAAAAAGGTCATAGCTAATATTTTCATTGACATACTCCTATAATGCTTTAAAATGCACCCAGGCTGCATTTCACAGATGGAATCACTGGACATAGTTAAGGAGTAACGATCAATGGGGAGGGCATTTACTGACAGCTCATAGATGATGAGCTGGGGTAAAAGTTATGGTGAAACCACCAGCCCTGAGCTTCACAGATCTTTAACAGCCAGGAAATGCCAAACTCAAAGGTCATCAGCACAAACACAACTGTGAAAATCCATTAAATTCACTGATATTTTTATATCAATATTTTTAAATGTAGCTCTTACACTATTAATTGCATCTGATATGTGCTTCTGTTTATGGGACAGACATTATCCTTGCTGGATGCAGATGGCTCAGCCATGGGAGCCAAGGGAAAGGTAGGTGTGATGTTAACTGCCGTCTCCCATGGAGTTCACAGCATGGGGAAAGCAGGATGGGTGAGCTTGAGACTTCAAGAATGAAGATATGCATCAGCTGAAGACATTAAGCATGGGAAAATAAGTGTGCTACATTAACAATTAGGCTCAGCATTAATTATTATATTATTCATATTAAGTGCAGCAGGAAGATCATGCTAAAATATCTAGTCTAAAGGTCAATTTAGTTTCTCAGATTTAAGCTCAGGGCTTATTCATCTGCACCCCGTTTGTGCTTTCCTGCAAATAAAAATATTCTACTGATTCTACATCTGACACTCCTTTCATCAAACTCACCAGATGAAGGTGGTAGGTGTGAACAGAACGAAGACATTTGGGAGAAAGAGGAATATTCTTATCCTGATGATGTTCAGGGTGTGGTGCTTTGACTCTGGTGGCCAGGTGAGCATCCTGCTGCTCCGAGCTGTACAAGAGGAGCAAGAGGGGACAGAAATACCCGGGGAGATATCAGCTTTATAATAACCACCCAGAAACAGCTGGAAATGTTCAGATTCTGTTAAAAACAGTTTGGATATGCTTCCAAACTTTTTTCTTTTTGAGACTGGCAGCTGCCAAGACCTTCACTGGTTGTTACTCTGCGTACTGGGATGCAGGTCTCAGTGCTTATTTATCCCAGCGAACCACAGCCTCCAGTTATTTTTCAGCATGACCTGTATGGTCAAATCTTTGGCTAGTTCAGTGATTTAAATTGAAACATCATCTGGTAGCCATAAAAAGCCCAGTCCAGTGAAAAGTGAAATGGAAGATTAGGAAAGGATTGGTAAAAAGACATGACTGGGAAAAATAATTAAAAAGTTGTTTTCACCAATAGTACCATGATTAGTCCGAGAAATTCTATGGTATGTCTTCTTGTTTCCCTCATGGTTAAGCTTTGTGAGGCTTCTCTTCGTGAGGGAAAACACATAGTTTTGAGGAAAAGAACCAGGGTTCTCCTATGGTGGGAAACTATTTTCCTTTGGTGGAATATGACTATTGCCATCTACAAATGCATAATAATGAAGGGGAACAAATAGCACTCATTATAATGCTCTTGAACCAACAATCGGAGTCTGTTTAAAAGTCAAGTGTCTAGCAGTACATGAATTAACTTGACAGAATTAGGAAAATAGTATGGAAACTGGAAAATGTACTACATAAAGCTGACTCTGTTTTGCCAATTCATACTCCAGTGCATTTGTATAATTTTTATACATAAATGAAGCATTGTGTAATCTGTGTAAATCATTTTTTAAGTACTGGGAGCTGCAGTATCTAGAGCATGAAGTGTATGGAGCCAGAGAAAAAGCTCTGAAGGAACAGTAACGTTAATGTGATGACTGAGTAGTAACTGCATAGCTTAACTGTCTGTAAAACAGAAAATTGTTAACTGCTACATGAGAAGCATAATTATTATAGTACAGCTTTTCCATAGCTTTTGAGGACACCCTCTCTCTCTATATATATACATATGTCTTCAAGATTTCATGTAAATTTGTGTATGTTTTGTTTGAGAGCAAACAAAAATTTTTACTTGCTTATTTTAACATTTCTTTTCCTATTATTATTTTTCTATTATGTCACTATGAATGGGAGAGCAAAATGTTCTCAATCCATTAGTTTCATGTGACTTTTATTAACATTTGGTCTTTAATTTAGTGAAATTCCATTTGTAATATGTCTTTCCCAGAATATTATTTAAATTAATTTCTTCAGGTTTACCAGACATCATGCTTTAAATAGAAGTGTCTTAATGCTTGCCCTGAAAGACAGTGATCAGGACAACAGGAACCTTAGGTTTTATTCTTTATTTAAAGAAATTCCTTAGAGGCCTCAGCTGCTGAGTATGGTCAGAAAGCAAATATCTAAAGGCTCCATACTCAGCACCTGAGGGAAAAAAAATCATGTCAAACTCTCTCAAGACACAATGCACAAAACCTTCTGCTTATTCAAGGGAAGTCTCCTAATTTAAAATAGTGGAGTCTTTACCTGCCATTGTCCAGCAATTCCGAGTAACTCTAATTTGTTACAAGTCTAATTTTTTTGCTCGGACATTCAAATACTATGAAAGTAAAAAATATAGATATAGGTGCAACAATATCACATAACAGGATGGATCCTCCGTACGTTTTTGTGTGAATATATCCAGAATACATTCCACATGAGAACATTGAGAAGCATAAAAATAAGTCAATATTCAGTAAATCAAACCAGTTTTGTATGTTGCAGAAAGAATGAGACCTAAAGAGTTCGAAAAAAGGATGAAATGGCTTTAAAAAGAAATGCGAGGGGATCAAAAGAAGAAATAAGTAGAGATTATTAGAACTGATAAAATTTCTATGAAAGACTACCGAGAATGGAGAGGGAATAATCAGTTTATAAGGTTTACTAACCAATTATGCTGTTCAAGGGCTTTCAGATGGTCCCATATGATACCACATTTCTTTCTTTTTCCTTGGATAACTGCAGTCCACTTTTAGACTGCAATTCCTTGTGTCTGATATGAGCAGTGGTCCAGATCTCCAGTATGAAACAACAGAACAACAGTTCTTAACATGGGTAAGTAAATAGGGACACCTGAGATGAAGTTCCTTTAAATGATCTGACTTGTGAATTTTGTTCTGGCAACGTTATGGTGTTTTAGTCTCTAGTATGGGTCACCACAAGATTCCCTGTTGGGTTTCAATAACAAACTCCTTCAAAAACTTTGTCTTCCTGGAGGTCTTCACAGCACATGCAAAGAGCAACTGCTTTCCCCCAGCTTTTGGCAAACTATGAAGTACCACTATGCATTTCCAGGCCAGGGATATTTGAAACTTAGTTGTTAACAGCCTAATAAAAAGATTCTTCTTGAAAATTATAAAATATATTTCCAAATTGTAATCCATATTCCTCCATTAATCATGACTCCAAGATCATCGTTTCAGCACTCTGTCATGACCATAGAAAGCTGCCACCCTGTGATGAAGCTCTTGCTATATTTTTCCAGGGTAGATATGAACCTGGCTTTCTCACTTGCTCCTTTTTAAGATCTTCAGGAACCAGGAAACTAATGTCACCAACTGATTTAGAGCTGTTTTTCACAGCAGACAGCTGCTGAAAAAGCAACAATCCATTTGCTGACACAGGTATCGGATTAATCAAAGAGTTGTCGTGGTTTTTTATCCCCTGACACAAGGCTACACAATCTCTGTCTCCAAAAATTAGTTGTGTCAAAGAACCTTTTTCTGGTTAAGCTTTTTGGTTGGAACTGGGACACAGTGGTCCTCCAGCAAGTAGGCAAGGACTTCAAAGGCAAACTTCTCGTTAGAGGTTTGGCAAGTAAAGTACTTGAAGCTTCAGCCAAGCATCCCATGTCCAGCAGTGCCCAGCATCCTACACGGAATAAAGCTGAGTGAAACTTTTGATACCTTAATGAGCTAAAGAGGCTGTAAAAAAAAAAGTAGTTCTTATAACATATACGTGGTGCCAGAGACCAAAAATAATCCACTTGTTTTCTCCCTGTTTGAAGGATAAAGAGGCAATTCATGGCAGAGGAATAAAAAAAAACCCTCAGGCTTACAAGATTTTTTTGTTTTGTTTTAAACTTTTTTATCTGCCTAATCAATTAATTACCATAAAGTAATGTTTATCTTTGTTGCACTTCAGTGGCAGCTCTGGCTCCTTATGATTTCTTTCCAAAGTAAATGTTTGAGCTTTTTCAGCTGAAATGACAGAATATACCATTTCCATTAAAAAACAAAGTCATAAAAGTCATGTAAACAGCTTTTACAGGCCCTGTAATCACCTATCTATGTTTCTATAAGCAGACCAGGAAAAAAAATTAGCTGGTGATTTCGACTGCCTCTGACACTGCAGCCTGTTGTGCGTGGGCAGGTTCCTGTGCCGCTGCCTCTGCCATCAGCAGAGTGTCAGAGGCCTGGCAGATTATGTCCCAGCTCACCCCTCTGCTCCCAAAGCCACTGCAGGGTCCCTAGCACCCGGTTGCAGCATCCTCACCTGAAGTGCTGCCCATGCAATAAGTCTGTGTCTGCTTCCATCCTAATCCAAAATTGATGGGAATGGTTTTTGTGAATTTAGCAGTGCAGTGAGATACTTGATATGAAAATTTGCATTAACATGCTGAAATGTCCACTGAGAGAACATGTTATAGAATAATAGAATGATTCTATAATGAATGAATAATATAGATTGTTATTATGAAGCCCATATATTGTTATTAGAATATATGATAATATTGATAATTATTAGAAAACCTATATAATATAGATTATATTAGAAAACCCATTGAGAAAACATATTATATAATCATATAGAAACATTCATTACATAATCAGTGAATGAATATGGAATATTTTCCCTTTGCTCTGAGATATCCTGTGCTCTGTGAAATAAATATTCATTTCTTTTCAACAGTATTTTAAATACATTTATATATTTGATTTTATTTTATACATATTTGTATATTTGATTTGCCTTGATGGAAGTGTGCCTTGAAACATGTTGTATAAGCCATGCTTCAGTGAGAAATACAAACATATACTTTCTTAAAATGCATTGATGTTATTTTGAAGTAGAGACGTTAAAAGGACTTGTCAACTGTGTCACCTCTCCTTCCCCTTCTCTTCAGGTCTGAAAACCTGAGCTTGGCACCTCCTTCAGAAGAATTAATTGTTCCTCTGCAAGGGAAGTTGGAAAAACAAATAATAATATAAATCATAATCTTTTGTTGCTCTTTTTGTGCATTTTGTATTATTTAAATTGCAAAACTGGTTTCATGTTGCTTGAATAGAAGCTCTTTCTCTGCTGAAATAATGTCTATTCTGACTTTAGCAGCTTAGTTCAGTTGATTGCTGCAGGCCTTTCCCTTATTTTCCTCTTCCATTCATAGCTAATGCCCAACTAATAGCTGTAGGAAAAAAGCTCCATTACTTTTTTTCTGTCCTTTCAGTTAAAAACATCTACTGGAATGAGTGCCACTGCTAACATTGAATATCACTTGCTAAATATTCCTGACACAAAGGGCTTTGCTCTGAGGAGTTCCCAGTGCCATTTAGGCAACTCGGGCATGTAAATCCTAAGAGGACAAAACTCTGGTGGTCTGAGTCTGTTTAAAGCCTTAGGTCAGAGTTTCCATCTATAAACATTTTCTTGTATGTTTATGTTTTTATACAGATTGATTTATTGGAGGTGAAAACCACTGTATACTAACTAACTGTATACTAACTTTTTTTAAGCTAACTGATTAATTGTTGTTGATTGTAGAATATGCTCATCAGCAATAACTCAGATGATCAGCTCATAGCCCCACACTCTTAAGTTCATCTGCCTGATGACCTCTTTGATTAAGTGACAGAAAAGTAGCTGTGGATTTTCCCACCTTTAAAAAATAATAAATCATAACAAATGATGAAATGTGTCCATTACATTTCTGTCTGAGTGACATCACAGACCTCTGGTATGCTCAATACATGTTTGTTTGCAGATTTTCAGGGTGAGAAGAACTTTATATTGGGAGCTGAGAGTATTTAGACACACATTAATATACATACATAATACACACATAATATACATTATTTTTTTATCTTATATCTAAGGTTTTTTGCTTTATTTATTATCATATTATCATTATAGCGAAAATATTCTTATATATTTAACACATATTATTAATAATATATCACAAGATAGTTTTCATACACGTACACTTAAAGAGAACCATTGTGTCCAAGGCAGTTCAGAGATATGTTTCCACAAGAACTGTGGAGTGAACTGTATGATTTGGTACCAGCTGAGTGCTTTATTCCCAAAACAAAGGGGTTTGCACAGCTGCTGGTCAGGCACAGAAGGAAGCTGTGCATCTGCCTTATGCTCATTGCAACCCTCACATCCTTCAGTTTCTCCTGCCTCACTTGTTCTTGTGGCACAGAAATCCAGTGGGATCTTCTTGAAAGGCTGGATTTTTCAGTAGCAGCACTTTAGGAAAAGCAGTACATCTTCCACTAAAAGCACAATTTTCTTTTTCTTTTGTAAAACAAAGTTTAACAATTTTTTGTGTGTTCTTGCCTTATCATTGCTCACTACTAATGCAGCACAAGCAAGACCTTTCACCTTTCTGAGAAATCTCTCTTTCCATATCTATGACATGAACTGCTCATATTTTGCAAATTATTCAAGGTGTACCAAAATAACTAACTTTTAGTCCAACTTTCCTTTTTTTCTCATAAGCCAGATTCACTCCCTTCAAATGTCCTAACTTTACAGCTATTTGGAGTAGAGAGTACCATTATTGCTGTTCAATCCTGCACATTCAAGCTAAGCTCCAAGTACATAAATGTAATGAAGTGATAATACAGGAATGAAATAGATTTCTTTGGGTGTATCTAGCAACTCAGTGTTTGCTAGTAAAAATAAAACCAGCACAAAATATTGCTTTGAAATCTAACCTAAGTCAGTAAATGGTTTTTAATTATTATCTTATTTTTTAAAAAAAATTAACCATGTTGTTCCTCTTTTTTCTTTTTCTGATCCATCTGTAAGCAGACGTGTGTGTTGGCTATTTTACGATGTATGATTTGATTACAGGCACAAACAGTTTATGGCACTGCAGTCATACCTAGGAATCATCCAACACCAAAAAGCAAACAACCTCTCTGGCTTTTACTGTTACATTGTTCAGGAGAACTTTAGTTCCTGGACCTGAAGTAGCAAGCAGGCATGAAATGTGATACCGTTTAATGGTGAATTTGAAACCTTTCACAGGGGAATCCAAGAGAAAAATGACCTCGGAACAGCCAGAAATCACTGGCTGCCAACTGCTGACATCTGTACTTCTGGTGATGCTCTGAGATTCCTGACATATGAGGTTGAGTAAGCAGAGTAAATTAATAAACCAAACATCATAACTCTGGATTTCAGCTCAGTTTCCTCATATTAAAAATAGTGAACAGAAAGCTTCAGTGTGGCAACTGATTTTGAAGAGGACACATTTAGCTTTGATATTATTGCAACCCCAGTAGAGCTCTGTTGTTGAGTTGGTTAATACCTCCAGATTCAACCTTTCGTGCCATAGTGAGGAAGTGTTCCCTTGCTGACCTGATCTCACATTCTTTCACTCTGAGATTTTCACAGTCTTGAGACATCCCTTACTAACAACCCAGAATTTTGGGGGCCAAATCAAAACTTTCAGTGCAGTCAGTCCAGATCCAAATGTTACAGCTCTTTTTCTTTTTGTTCATGATTTTCATACCAGTACTCAAACAGCTATGGGGAAATCCAGTATATAACCATTATTTTCCACTTTCTGCTACAAAGTTTTTATCTTTCTACATTTGTTTTTATGGTAGGATAGTTTCTGGTTTGAATTTTGTCTAGCATAAAAACTGCCTAAAGGAGGAGACCTCAATACTAGTCTATTATTCCTTTCAGATTTTGGCTGAAACTGAAACATGGAGGAAAACCAATTGTCCTCCTTTTTCCTGTTCTGAAAGATAAGTGTGACATGAAGCACATGCCTCTCTTAAATGCTCTCGAATGTGCCTAGAATTTTAGGTCAATAAACCCAGGTCTGGAACATGGCTGAGGCAACCACTTAAGGGTTTGCCATAAGGGTCAGATTCCAGACAGAGGTTTCTTTGTTCCCCCAGAAGGGTTTATTCATACACACTACTCCTTGTTTTATGTCTCTGCTTTGATGTGCTTAGCCACCAGATCCAAAGGGGATGTAGCCGCGCTTCCCCACAGCCCTCATGTCTTCCCCATGCTCCTCATTCCTTGCAACGCAAATGTTCAAAGGATGTAGAAATGGATGTCCATGTCAAGGCTCCCTTGGCAGACCAGAGGACATCATTGCTTCTGTGTTTCCAGGACTCTCAGTAACCCAGAACTTGAAGCTTCTTTGTTGTCTTTTGCACATACATGGACCTCAACAGGCACCTGAGCTTTTAGACAATTTAGAGTTGTAGCACCTGAAGACCCACACAAAGTAGCCCATGAATTCATCCAGCTAAAGCAAACTAACTTAATATCAGGCGGACAAGCTTCTTATATGGCTGTTTGGAGAGTAAATAACCCTGGGTGAACCAGCCCTAGAGGGATTGAAAGGAAGAAACATCCTCACACAAGGACAATTTAATAAAGGACTCCGAAATAAAATGTCTAGCATAAGACTAAATGCCAGCTTAACACCAAGACACTGAAGTAATTTTTCCAGGTGCAGAGAAGATGTACATCCAGATAAAACCGTGACCAGTGTGCTGACCTCATGGTCCTAGGACATGCAGCCCAACAGGAGAAAGGCCTTCATCCAGTAGGTATACGCCATCAATGTTGGGTGCTGACAATGGGAGGGGGGTTATATCTAATGGGATCAAAGACGGAATTTAAGTTGGGAAATTACCTAAGTCTTCACATTTACAATAAGTCACAAAAACTCTTTCGGGGCAAAATTCCACAATTGCTATAAAAACTTCTGTTATGGGCATCATCGGTGCTGACCCAGAGATGAAACTCAGTATCTATTTATTGCTCCAATCTGACTCCTAATTGAGCGTTTTGAGCAGCATTTTTTTTCTCCACTGCACTGCTCTGCTGTGAGCAGGGTAGGACTCAATACCATGCTCAGTGGAAGAGAGCAAATGTGCCTAATAGCTCCTCTCCATGTACTTACTGTTTGGTGAGTGGGTAAAACATTTGTGGAGGTGGGGGAAGTCATAGTAACAGGAAAGCAGTAAATACCACGAGCAAGCGTTCTCCTCACCTGCCTTATTCCAATAATCAGTCATGTCGCTAAAGGTGGGGGGAAAAAACAAGAAATACTTAAGAACTCAGATCAGAAAATTTATCTCCTGGCCTCAGGCTCTACAAAACTGAAGATCTAGCTCCACGAAAGGCAGGAGGTATCTCCAGCAGGTCTTTGTAGGGCTTAGTAGCCAAACCTGAAATTTTAGCCTGCCAAATGCGGACTTGATCGCTTAACAGTCCTCTAAACCTCTGCAAGCCAGATATGCTTTGATTTTAGAAACTCATGTTCTGATTTCATCTTGCAAGTATTTGATACCTGTGTTCCTTAAATTATCCTGCCTGAGTGTGCAAATACGTACCCACATATATGGGTACATCTACCATGCTAGCCTACGTGTGAAATTCAGCAAGACTCACTGCTTTCTTTCAAAACATATTTCCCAAAGAGGTGGCAGCTGTACCCTACTAGTACTTTTTACCCTGTGGTGGAAGGTTCCCTGCTTCTACACCACAGCCATGAGGTTCGGCATAGGAAATTGTACTTTAAGAAGTACAATTATTAGTAGTGAGCAGCTATGAGAGGTTCACATTAGGGCATGCACAGCAGGTGGAATTCAGACACCCAAGGTAGCATTTCTCCTCTGTAATTTTTGAATGCTACTCAGGACCAGAAGTAAATGACACAAGAAATACAGTTTGATATGGAATAGTGAGGCAGTGGAAAGCCTCATCAGAGCAGAGGGAGATGAGCTGAAAGAATTCAGCTGTGCTTCACTTAATACTGCAATTACAGCTACCAAAAGAATGAAAACAACTTCCTATCAGCAGCATCTTCTGGAACACCTGGATTAGGCATAGGCATTTCCTGTTCCTGCTGCAGAGTTAGTGGATAAAAGGAGCAAACAGAGCTTAAAAATAGGGATTAAAGCTGAATTTCTCTATCCCAGGTACTGTCTTAATATCTAAGTAAAACTCCTATTTCTTCTTACTGATTCACCTTTTTAATAAAAGGGAGATTATTCTTTTACCTTCAGGACCAAAGATCATCTTTCAATATGTCTACTATATGAAGTAGAAGGAAACATGGCTCTGCAACTTCTGCTCTCTCTACTTAGCTTGAAACTTCCTCCTCCATGAGGAGAACGTGATGAATTGTATGGCTTCAGATGTAAAAAGACATTAAAGACTAGGAGTCCTTTTTTTGCCTTTAAAAAAGTATTATTTGGTCCCAAGTTTTCTTATATGTTTGCTTTGGCCCTGTTGTAAAGAAGGCAAATGAAATTAATTTCTGAGAGGAAATAATGTTAATTCTCCTTAGAAGAAAGGAAGTTACATACACTCCAAGAAGCTTTTTGGAAGCTAATTATCTCAGCAATAATAACAACACTCTTAATGGCCAGGTCTCACTTCTGGTCATTTAGGAGAAACCTTTAATAACACTGTTCTTTGAAGAATTTTCTGTATAATTTTATCATCACAGTTTGGATTGCCTACTGGTTATTTTCAGCTGTCCTTTGAAGAGCTCCTATCTCTCCCGTGCCATTTCCTAGAGCTGTGGAATTGCCTCATGGGGCGAACATATGAGTTTTGACGCTAGTTTAATAAATGATTACAGATAGTCAGGTACTTTTACCAGCTGTTCTTTAAAGGTATATACAGACAAAACAAAATAAACCAACCAACCAATCAAACAAAACAAAACAAAGCAGGGCTGTTCCTGATTTTCCTTGTACCAAACATCTATTGGCATAAGTCCATCAAAATCAATCAATTCATTTCACTGACAGAGTCCAGAATAAAGACAGTAATTTCTTTCTTGCTTTTAACATTTTTCATATGAAAAGAATGCTTTTGAAAGAAATATAAAGTGACTGATTATTGGAGTTACTGACCAAAATGTCTCTGTGTGTTCATTCTTATAACTAACTTGCAAATTTAATGTTCAAAATTAATAAATTTCATTTAACCGAAGTAATACCTCTAGAATTTCTCTTTGAGTAAAGGCAGCAGCGAGGGAGCAAATATGGTATTTAATAGTCAAATAGAAAATTCCTAGAAAGTTCTCGTCCTATTCTTGGTAACGTCTGGTTTGCCCCAAGGTGTTGGCTCTTTTGGTCATTAGCATCTCAGGTCTGATTTCTGGAGGTGGGCATGCAGGAATAGGGTGTTCTATATATAGAAAACCATATATAAACTTATAACCCCTTGATTTGTATCAGTTACCCTCTGAAATGGCAGTAATGGAAAATGCACAGAGGTAACTGTGTGTACTCCTCTAAAACCATACCAGCACACTGAAGAAGGAAAAATTGTATTTATTCCAGGTTTTCTTGTACCTGCCCAGAACTGACTGAGTGAGCAGAAGAACCAAGTGGCATCATACTTCCCATGTAAGTCAACCTTGGGAGTAAAATCTGGGAATAAGGCATGTTGGTTTGCTCTTTGTCAGTTCACTGAGCTTCAGATAAACATGGAGGAATAAATCCCGTATAAATCATTGGAAAATATCTAAATATTAAGATTTCAACTCCCTCAGTTCTTGTACTGCTTTTTTTTCCTTTTTTTTTTATTCTCCTCCTATATTTTGAAATGTATACTGAAACCGTAGACTTTTCTAATTAATCTGGGTCAATGATAGCAAACTTCTGGCTGGCAGGTCAACATTGTCACACAGCACTGTGGTACAGCAGAGGACACCATCCCCTCTGGTCCCCACCATGGTTCCTGCACCTCATTCTGGCCCTGCAGCTGGGGAGGATGAGCTCATGGGAGCAACAGCATTCATTTTATTTTAGAAGGACTTCCAAGATCAGTCTCCTTCTCAAGTGAATAATTCTATAGCTGATGCAGCCTTGTCATGGTATTTTCTGTTTATCTACAGCTGAAAAGAGGGTGTATTAAATTACTTGGTAGCAGCTAGGATAGACAGTTCCACTTTGTCTTTATTAAATCACATATCGCTGAAAGTTTAAACTATTTGAGCAAAACAGTGAATCAAAGTTCAGAGCTGTTGCTCTGGTTTCAGCTGAGTTATATCACTTTCACTGGGACTGAATTATTTGTGAAAGCAAACCCTTCAAGGCTATTATTGTGGTAAAAGGAATGGAATCCTACATTATTTTATATATGATATCTGGTTTTTTCCACTTCAAGTTCTGTTCTTTACAAAGGTCTTCAGTTTAATTGGCTTCAAAGAAGAATTTGCCTGCATTTAAGTTATCAAAACTTTATGCAGAGCAGATAGGAGTAAAACCAATTATTTATACTTTGTTTTTAATGGACCAAAATGATGAGAATATAAAAGCAAAAAGATTAGCCCAAACTCTCTAACATTTTAAGGTCTCAAAAAACCCAAGATTAGGACTTTGAAAAGCATCCAAGTAATAAATCCACAGAACAAAACCACACAGTTTTAATAAGTTTATTACAAAGAAACACAGGAGCTGATGGGCACAGATGCTAAGCTAAGTTGAAAAAACTTCAACAGCCTTTTGTGTTTGTGGACTTTTAAAAATCAAGTGGTCAGATGTAACAAGCTGATGTTGCAGTCTGATTCTCTGATGCCAAAACCCATGGAGGTGCTGGGGGAAGGGTAAAAGAAGGATGGGAAGAAAAATGCTCCCATCCTTCTGCCTGGTGTCTGCAAACAATAGACAAAGCCAATCATTTTCTCCTCTTCGGATAAAGCTAACACTGAAACTATGGAGACATAAAAATCCATCTGACTTAAGTGTTGGGAGTGAAGTTGCAGAGGACTCAGGCTTGATGGGCTACCAGGCAAGACCATGATGATCTTCCCTGAACTCAGAGAGAGGTCAAGATCTGGGTCCATGCTGCTGGAGCAGATCTTCATATGTGGGAGACCCAATGTCCATGGGGCAGAGGATGGAGAGTGCGCCTCACTGAGATGTCACTACCATTTTCAGGCACAAATCTAGATATAAATGTAAACATTCTGATCTTTACTAAGATCTTTGTCAGCAGATCTGTTCCTGGGTTTTGTTCAAAATCATAATTGCTGGTTTTAGGGGGGAGGAGTGTGACTTTTATTCCCCTATAGCCTTTCAGATTTTGCTGAAAAGCAGAAAAGGAGATGATTCTAATTCTTCTAAATACCAATAAAGCCATTTACAGATGTTGAATAAGCTATTCTTTTGCAAATCCACTTGAGAATTAATTTTGACTGATGACCTCACTAGGAAAAATAAACTCAACTTTACTCTGAAATTTCTGGATGCATCTCAGGACTGACAGAAAGTACTGTTCCAGGAATCAGCAATTTTGACATGGTAATAAATGGCAGCTAGGAATGGTTTTGAGTGTAGTGCTTACTCATAAGGCTCAACATTTGCACTCACTTCAGAATAACATTTTATGTATTTGTAATAGGCTTGGATATGGTGGATCTTTTTTTGTTTTCCCTTAAACCACAGATCTCTACAATCATTTCATGTTATGAAACAAAGGGAATAAAACTCTTTTCCATCTCTTTCTTGCATCTGTTTCTTAGTGCCTGGCAGAAGAATCTGGCCATGAGACTCATAGGTAGATAAAGGAGCTATGTTCTTTTTTTTCTGTGGTTGAAACCAACAAATGACAAAGGATTTCTTTTTATCTTTCCTCCTACTTCTCCTTCCATTTATTCCTTTCTCATGTTCACACTTATTTTCAGCAGTAACTAGATGGAAGAGCCCAGAAATGAGGGACCTATTCAGACCCAAGTGAAGCATCACTCAACGTGGCATCACACTTTCCTACAAATTTATATTTAGCCTCTGTACTTGAACATCCAGCTAAAGTTACGTGGGTAGCACAAACTGACAAAGGTGTTAAATGATTGATTGGCGCAGCGGAGAAACTTCTGTTTCATTCGTGGCCTCCACCAGCTCTACATTTTCCAGGCAGCTGGGCTGCCAATTCTCACACCTAACGGGTCAGTCCTATTTTGTCTTTCTTGAGCAAAATTCCATTGGCGTTTCCAAACTGATGCTTGCACCCAGGCATTTCCTAGCTCACTGAGCAAGGTGCTGGATGGTGAGGGATATCCACTGTGGTATAGTCTCACCAATTATTCTTGGAGGTGCTTCTCACTGCCTTTCCAGGAAATCCTGGTGCTCCCTGACTGTCACAGCCTTTTGACTGCTCGGTTTCATTTCTGTTTAATTCCTACTTTTCTTATAGCAACAGTGATGGCACAAATACATAGATTCCTTCTTCTGACATGTCACCATCTTTATGGGGATCTCCTGCATGGGTTATTTCCAGGCACTGCTGCCAGCAGAGTGTTTTGGATAACGTTTTGAAAACCAAAAGTATTTAGTTCAAATGATGGAGCAAATAAGTGCTGCATCTTATTTCTGACAGATGGAAATATAAATCCAGTACTGTGGTGAAGATGAGGAAAATAACGGCTCCAAACTAAGAGGAGGATTTTCTGTCTGCTCTGGTCCATTTAAGTTTGGAGTAGGCATGGTTCTCCACCCATGGTCCATGGGCATAGCATATGGTTGCAGATTATTAAGTTAGAATCTTTTCAGGTTGATGTTTGTGAAATTAATTTTCCATCCCTGCAGCTCAGCCATTTTGGGGTTGTGCCTGTGTATCCCATCACAGCTCTATGCTGCAGCAGCAGGGAAAGCAAGCTTCAGGATTGCTGTCTAGGCATCCACTTGACTTTGGCTCATTGATTTGGGAAGAAGAATTAGGGCTGCTCAGTCAGAGGAAGGATGCAATGGACCAGAGTGCTTGTAATTTTGTCTGTTCCAGTTCAGACTGGGAAATCTGAGATACAGAACTGTAGGGTGTGAAGACTTTAAAAAGTTTGGCAAAGTCTGGAAAAGACACAGAGGTCAACACACGACTGTGCTAGGCTGCAACCTTAAGTGGTTTTCAAGTATTGATGGAATTAAGAGGGGGGAAACCTGCTTCCAGACTTTTTTTTATAAGGTTTGAGATCCACAGGATTCTGCTTCTCTTATCCCCAATTTCTCTTTTGTCCTGTGTATAGAGAGACAACCTTTACCTCAGATTACCAGTCCTGCACATGGTCTTTTTCATGCATAAACTCCTAGAGAGACTGTAACATCATACAGTTCATACATGCAAAAATCATTTCTAAAATGGATTTTCCAGGTGCAAACTCAATCATCTGTTCAGCCAGGTGTGAGAATCTATCAGCTGTGCACGCAGGTGTCAATGCCTGAAAAATGACCTAGTTTACTCCTCTATAAAGAGTTTGCACATGGGTCTATGTCACTTTAAGTCTGTTTTGGGCTGTGTTTTGAGGATTTAAGTGGAATTTGGATGGTGATCTCTGTGCTGAAGGCTCTCTGCACAGGGCAAACACTTCACAAAGCATATGCACAGATGGGCAAACTTGGCAGCCCCAGAGTGAAACCAGGCTGGGGGCCCAAATCGATAATCTTGCCCCAGATGTGTCTCCTCCTAAAGTGTCTAGCTCTTGTCAGGCTCGTTAGAGAGGTTTTGGCCGGTTTGCCTTTTTTTTTTTGAATGAAAACATAGCATTTCTCAGTGTATCAATGTTCTCAAACTCAAATATTTAATAAGCTCTGCTATCTAATACCTGTCTTGGCTTTGCATGAGAAACAATTGCTTGCAAAGTGTTTATCTATTCACTGAAAATGATTAAAAGAAAATACACAGTCCTTCATATACTATTTTTGGGCAACAAAATGAACTTGCTGCTATTTTAAATATTTCAGTATAATTTATATTAGCTATAATACCATCAATAAGGCTGCTTGAAAATTAAGTGTCATTCTTGGCTTGAGCCACTGGGTGTGTTGTGGGACCAAATGCCATGTGCCAGAAAAAAAATTAAAACCAAAACCACCGTCAAGTAGCTAAATTTATGGAGAGAGCAAGTAATATGGGCCTGAACAACACAGCTATTTTGGACAAACATGTCTCCAACTGGGGAAACCTTAAAGTTCCCTTCACCTTAATAGTAGCTAAGGCATGGAGGGGAGAACAGCAGCAAGTTGTAGCTGGTGGTGATGCTGTTAATTCTCCAGACAGGCAAAGCAGGGGATGGTCGTAAGCTCTGAGGAGTAAGTGGATGGGAATTTACTGACATTTATGTCCCCAAGTGTCAAAATAGTGATCATTTCTCCTTTATGGGGAGATTAAAATACCCAGCTCTGTCTTCCACTGATTTCTTCAGTGTCAGTCTCTCCCTCACCCAGGTAGTTCTTGTCTCCACATCTTCCTGAGCAAGTCAGTTTTCCTCCAACGCGAAGGACACTGAGTACACTGTGCCAGACAAGGCCTCTCTAAGGCATTAATGCTTCCTTTTCTCCACTGGAAATTCCTCCCCTGCTCCATCCCAGGAGAACATTTTGCCTCTTTCACAGCTGCATCACACTGATGGTTTCACGATCCTCCTGCGCTCTGCCAAGATGATGTGAATATTGTGGGATAAGATGATGTGAATATTGCAGGATTTGGCAGTGCTTCCTGGCTTCTGGGTCCAAGTGCAGGTCCTGGACACATCCCAGATCTGGGATGGGATGGAATCTGGATGTGCACTTGAGGCCTTTTCCTCCTACCTGTCCGTACCATAGTTTCCATGGAACTAAGTGCAGAAATGTTGGCCAAAAAGGAGCCTCAGTACACTACATTTTGGCCAGGTCTCCTGTCTAGATAAGCAGTGAACAGAATCCTGGAAAACTCTGCCACTTATATCAGTTGTTCAGACACAGACATATATATCGTATTTTTTTAGATATATTTTCCTGTGGTGTTTAGAACAGACACTACTCTTCCCAGCCGATTCCATTTGACATCTGCTTTTTTTGTTCATCCCACCTGCATGACATAAGAATATTTTGTCACTGCTTTTTCTACAGAGCAGCAAAATCCATATTTTCTTTCCATTTAATCTATTTATCTCCTGGGCATGTCCTACTGTGATATTTGTGATCTTCTCTTTTCTGAGCCCTCCTGAACAACCATCTGTTAAAATTATTTTTCCTACTTTTGTGTAGCCAGTTTGCTTTGCATTTTCAATAAATCTACCAGCTCTTTCTTCACACACTATCAAATTTCAGCTACCTCTGTTGTCTAGTATGCAATCTAGGCTGCCATTGTATAGTTGACTGCCTTCCTTGTACAGTAACCTCTTCATAATCCTCTGCAGGTGACAGTCTGCTTGAAATAATTTCTGAAATCAAGTAATTCACTGATTCCCCTCTCTTTTTAGGGCATTGACAGAAAAACTTACTGATTTTGTAGTATCTCCAAAAACGGAGGCAATGAGGGCACTAGAAAGCACAGCTAAAATATTCACGTTCTCTATGGGAAAAGTGATCTGCTCTTTGAGTTGATCCACGTACACACTAAAAGTGTCTAGTCTAAAATTAAGATATAAGTCCTTTGAGAGAAAGAGAGATGTATTGCATCGTATTTGGAAGTGCAATATATTTGGTTTCCAAAGGATCATTCTAACAATCATACCTAATCACTTATAAATATCTACTGCTAATGCAGTTGTTTTCTTGCAGATTTATCCCATCAAGCCATAATTCTGGGCTTTTATTTTCTTTCCAAAATCTCAGAAACAATCTGGTTTTGTAGCTTTACAGTTATGCATGTTTTTGCTGAGTTGGTGAATCTCTTTAACTTTTTAGTATGCACAAAAGACCCATGACACCGAGATTTATGACACAAACCAATAAAAAAATACCTCTGGTGGAATGCTAAATATTCAGAGAGGTTAGGAAAATAATAGCCTCTGTCTATATGTGGCAAACCAGTATTAATAAGCTAAGATTCCCTCAAAGATAGCTATAATTTAAAAAGTAGTATTGTATTTTACCATCAGAAACAGCTTGAGAAAATTTTTTTCTCTTCTATTCACATATTTGCTATCATAAAGGCTTTCAGAATACTGCAGGGGCATTTTCAGGACTCTTCAGACGTGGAAATAAGACAGCATGTAAAATCTCATACCAGAGCTCTGGACTCTTGGCTTCACCAACCCACTCAGACACTCAAGAGTAACGTAAGATCTGAGCTGTGCTGTCATGATGTCACAGAGTTTTTCCACTAGCTCAAACCCCTCAAGACATTTTACTTCTCTAAAACTTTCTCTTTATTCTCTTGGTAATCTGAACGTACAGATTACCAATACCCTGCAAATAGGTTTTGTATCGAAACTCCTATTAAAGTCAGTGGGAGCCCTGTGACTAACCTGTCCATATAACACACTAAGTCTGGGGCTGGATGGCTGACTGCTTTATATTATATGTGGAGATCTTTTAAGAGCACTTTTTAAAACAAAGCAACAATATTTTGCTGGGAACATAAGGACTTCAACAGAATAGGCTTTTTCTCTCTTTTTCAATGGCCTCGCCTGGATCAAGCAGGCAACACTAGAGGGGTCTCAAGCTGCTCGCACTGCTTGAAGGACTTAATTGCCCTAAGGGACAGAAAATGGGATCCAGCTACAAAGTTTTGGGCTCCATCCCAGATACTTAGTCTATTAAGTGAGTCAGGAGGTTACGACTGAAAAGAAATAAGCCCCACAGCAGAAGTATATTTTGCAATCTGCTGTCTTTGGAAAGGTACTGGTACAGGGGCAGGCTGCTGGTGAGGGGAGATGCACTGATAGCTATTGAACCAGATGGGATGGGGGGGAGAGGAGGAAGGAAAACAAGCATTTGCCCTCATCACAGCTTGTTGATGAGGGCAAAAGTCATGTTTTTCTACACCTTTAGATACTGACTTCCCCCTCCAGACACAGTTTTGGCAAGACGTGACTTGAGGCAGTAACACTTTCCTAATGGCATAGGCTGTTGAATTTCTGTGTGACGTGGCTGAGGAGCATGGGAGGTCTAGTAGCTGAGAGCAGAGGTCTAGGAGCCACTCAGTCACTTTGTCACTTAGGGCAAGTTACTTGACCTTTCTGCATGGGCTTGAGCCATGTCAGATAAAGAAAATGGCTTGAGACTAGCATTTCATGCAATATCCGAAACCTAACCTGAAAAAAACTTCCTTCAGTTCACTGAAGAGGTCATCTGTATCGTCTTGAAATGCCACCCACATCAGCTGGGTGAAACAGTGAAAAAAACATCAGTTCTCCTTCCAAATTCCATCCTGTCTCTACACTCACGTGGAAAACTAAGTGTTTATAAAACACAAGCAGTGTTAGTGGGCATAGAGTAGGTAACTGAATTGTGACTCTGCATTTGTAATTGCTGCAATTCTTGATTAAAATCTGTTAATCTACACCCATGTAAACCTAAAACTGGATGTTGTTTCTGAAAGCACAGATCTGTGTAGATTTTTCATTTTAAATCAAATAGTTTTTTAAGCTGAAACAAGGTATATGATTAAGAAGCTTTCTTCTTTCAGTTCACTGTCATTATTAGACTACCTTAGCAAGAACCCAACTTAGTCTAAAGCAGAGTATTGGAGCATTTGAATAATTCATAGGCATAAAAATATTTCAGTTCTTGTTTCTCTTTGAGAAAATCATACAATCCTCAAATATAATTTCTACTTGCACTGCTTTCCCTCTACTCTGACTGAAAGGGTGGATATTTACACACTGGAGCTTGTAGCTGAAACTGTTTACAGGAATCAAACAGAAACCACTTGAGGCCATTGAGTAGGTAGAAATAACTCTTGTAATTTTATGGATATCTTTGTGAAAAAGGAAAGGATATTAGAAGTTTTCACATTAAATTACCAAGTGCTAATTTAGGGGGGAAAAAAAGACAAGTAAAAAGGATTAAAGAATTTCCAAAGAGAAAAGGCAAATTCATTACATCTTAAGACTGGGGAAATAGACTTCATTTCCTGAGGTCTATACTAGATACACTGCTCACTTTAAAAGTAATTTTCTCTTATTATTTATAGAGAAAGCACATTTGGTGTTCACTGCAAGGACCACAATCAAGTGATTGAGTTGATTAATGTACTTGCTGCACCCAAATCCCTTAAAATCAAAACCCCTTATACTCAAATAAGTATAAAGAGCATCCTATTTCAGTGTTTGAAACAGATTCCATATGAATATGCTTATATGCCAGCCTTACAGATTTGAGACTGTTTTTAAACATGCAGTGCTTCTCCATTGGGGTTGCAACTGGAGCAGAAAAGATCATGCTAAAACATCCAGCTTGCTATAGTGCAAATAAAGGTACTACATGTATGTCTTTTAAAAACATGAGATGTTCATGGAACTTGGCTTTAAACATTTTCCATGAGCTTGAACAGTCAGCAATTACTGTGCAATTGAAGAACAGAGGTACTGTATACCTTGCAGTTACATAAAGCACTGCCTGTTTTATTTTTTAGTAATGATCTCCATGCCTCTTTTTTGGGTTCAAACTCTTTGTAAAGATTGGAAAAATTGTGTAGGTGATGTTTTCAAATTGCTTGAAGGCTCATAAAGAATAAGTGCCTGGGGTATTTCTGCTCACAGCATGTAGGTCACTAGAGGAGGTACATGTTGGGGAGTCAATGGTTTTCATATCTAAATATTTGTTCCTTAGGCCAAGAACAGATCAAAAGATCACCTTGCACAGACTTGTAAAACACACCATTGTGCATCTGTCAAGTATTCTGTGTCAAGACCAAAGACTTTATTTATAAGACTTCAGTCTGTGCGTTAGTGTCCAGAGTACAAAACGTGACTCCACAGCAAAAGACCCCACTGGGAAGATAAGTGGAGAGCTAGAGTGATTGCCTGGAGGGTTTCCTTCCACCTTCATGCTGCAGAGAAAGCTGAAAGCCAGAAGTGTTTCCCTACCTCTGTCTGGTGGGAAAATTTCCTCAGTCCCCAGATAGGTGGGATCCAAGAAAGAGGTACTAAATGTTCAGTAGACCGAGGGGATTTCTCTCTGCTGACCAAGAACCCTGTCCTATATGCTCAGCACCTTGTCTCCTACTGCTGGCAGTTGCTGATGCTGGGGAGAGAAGAACAAAGCAGGTTTATTCTTCAAGCAAAAATAATTCTGCTCAGACTCAATAGAGAGCCTTCCTAAACAGGATTCAATCACAGTTGCTGTACAAATGTGTAGCTGTTAAATGTGATAGTACATTGCAATCAAAGATATTTTTCAGAGCGAAAAGGAATGAAGGTGATAAATGGAAGGGTCTTGTCTCAGTCATAACACATATAGAGACTGAAGAAATTATCCTGAAAACTGATCAAAGCATATTTTGATGTGTTGTCTGATCTTATGTCAAAGCTCACCCACCTGCTCCATTAGGGATTCTAATGTTTAACTTTCACAGCTTTGAAGGTGTCTATGTCAAGGCTGTGTTAGTCTATCGTTAGCTGTCAGCCACTGTAGGGCTTTAATAGAGAAGTCTTAACAATCTTCAACACCAAAACTCTTGTACACACGTATTGTGCTGTTAAGGCATTTCTTGCCTTCCTTTCTTGCCTTCCTTTCATTGTGTAGAATAAGCTGGACTCCCTTGGCCACTTGTGGCTGCTCCATGCCTGGAAGTGTTCAAGGTCAGGTTAGATGGGGCTTTGAGCAACCTTGTCTAGTGGTAGATCTCCCTGCCCATGGCAGGGGGGTTGGAATCAAGGTCTCTTCCAAACCAAAAAATTCCATGATTCTCTGTTCTTCATATTCATGCGCTTTTGTCTATTCCAAAGCTGAATGAAAGGTAGGAGAAATGGGTAAGAGCATTAAGAGCATTAGTTATTTTGTCTTTTCTATGTGTACAGAGAGGAATCATCCTTTAGATCTTTGGTTTACCACCACCTTAGGCATACCTGTTTGGGAATGGCTGTATATGCATGCTTCTCCACCTCTTAAAGTGGACTTTCAGGATAATTTAATTTTTGGCCTTGAGTTCTCAATCAAAGAACTGTCAATTATACAAAATTGTTTTAAACATAGCAAAAAAACCTTGTTTATCATTTCCCATAGTCAAAGTTTGGAGTTCTGCTTTACAGGTATTTTTTAAGCTCTTTTTGTCTTAAAAACCTGTGATGAGTTTGCTTTCTCAGCAAAAAAAAAGAATGAGAGGAATTTAACATTATTGTAATTCTTTTCCTTACTCATGTAATGGAATGCAAAGTATGAAAACAAAAAAAAAAATCTGCTTCCCAGAACACTGAATAAGATTTTTAGAAATAGATTAAACAGTAGAGTTAAATATTTTGTAGCCTTTAACTGAATCAGTTGCAATTGGGTCACTGTGATAACATGCACCAAGATCTGAGTATCCACAGAGGTCAAGGCCAAAACATCACGTATGGCTTCTTTGCTCACCTTCTCTCATCATTGTGGCCCAGTGAAAGTTAAAATGACTTTTATAACAATTGGTGAGGGAGCAGCTGGGGCAGAAGTCCCATGCCATTTAGAAAAGCAGTAGTGTAGGGCATCCATCATCTAAGATGGTCAGCTTCCCATCAGCTCCTACCCTGGGGCCCCAGCACCGCCCACCACACCAACAGAAATCCCAGCCCAGGATTAGCAGCATGGCAGGAGCCTGGAGGGTGCATTGGGACAGCAAGGGAAAGCAGGAATAGTGTTTCTACTTTCAGCATTAAATTCAATACTTGGAAGATTCAGTACTGTCAGCTGACAGAAAATAATAGATGCTGGAAAATACTTCTGCAGCCAGATGAAGTGTCTAAATGCATGTTTGTCTCCAAACTGGTGATGAATGTAGTTTAAACGAGGCAAACTTTGGGGACTGTAACCTTTTTTAGCTTGCTGTAGCTGTCCAGTTTACTGGGCTTTCTAATGACTTTAATACATTTTGACTATTAAAGTTGTGGCTTGCATGAAGAGTATAAGGTTTTTTCTGGTCTTGTGGACATACTTTTGGTTCCATGGACATCATAAATAACAATTTTTAAAAAAAGACTGATTTTCTTCAGCACTCATTAGAAAGGGAAGTAGAATTTAATAACAACTTTAAATCATCAGGAAAAACATGACTAGGTTTTTGTTTCATGTGTTTTCTGGAAACCATGTAAATATCACACATTGGTTGAAATTAGCTCCTTAAAAACACAACGTATGCAGCAACATTCCTTGGACCCAATAGCTTAATAGTGAAGAGACATGAAGGAAAAGCCCATTGAAAGTACTTTGGTGTCTGAGCAGCAGTGATGGCACACAGCTGTCACGTGAAGGATTGGCGAAGGATTCATTTTCTGCCTTAGTTATCTTGCTCCAAAAACTCCTTCCCAGGTTCAAGCACTTTCCAGAGATCCAAAGAAGGAGTCACAGAGGGGCAAATCATGAGGAAATAATAGGAAAAGGGCAAAAATAGCACAGTCAAGCCAGACATTGTACAAAAGGCTTCCAGCCCAGTGCCTCAGTGAGTTGGTGAAGCTGCCTCCCGGCCCACAATTTCTAGAAAGAGTTTGCTTTAATTTCTGTCAGTGAGGTAGTTACTGAAGCTGCAATAACAAAAGGATTACATGGATATGTGATTGGATATTGGAAAAAGGTCTTTGTAACCAAGCAGAGGAGGAGGTACTTAATCTGTTTAAAAACAAAAGCTCCTATTTTAAGGGAATCTACATCACAATCTGTGTGAAGCCCTAATTCCCCAAATCCATCTGTGCTTCCATCAGGATAGGGAATTACTGACCCTAGCAATGTCCAGATGGCAGATAAGGATGCAGAAAAGGATTGCTTATTTTATGAACTCTAGATACCTAGGGGAAGGGGTAAGCCCACCATTTCAGACTAGGGACACAGGAAATACTCTAGGACAATTAAATGCAATTAAATATCCTTCACAAGAAATCATGACAGAATGAAGCTTCTGATACCTTTTTCTCTAATGTGGCAAAAGCATGTCTGTAAAGCTGAAGGAGGGAGTCCTACCTCACAAAGGGAAAAAGATGAATTAACAGATTATGCTGCTGGGGTTGGAGGGAGAGAAATCTCTCCTTTGTGATATTTATCTGGGAGCTGAGGATTTCTATGAAGTCTAATTCTCAGAGTCTAATTTAAATGCTTAGTCTTTCTGTATAGTTACTGTAGACACAAAAGCTTCTGCATATCACAGAATCATAGATTTCTATGATTCTATATGGGCTGAGGAGGACTTTTAGAGTGTACTGGGAACATCAGTTCCCAGTAATGGTTCTCATGAGATATGAAAAGCTTGAAAGTGAATATCCTGCAAGGTCTTTCAAGGTCCTCCATTCCATTTTTAGGAAAAAGAGCTGAAAGTCATGTACACCTGAGTCTATGGGTCTCATTTACTACAACAACACAAAGATTATATCACCTGCCAGCATTTATACGGAATAGCATATCTGCAACTGTGTGTCATGAAACACTTTGGTACATCTAGAAATTAATCTTTTCACATATGAACCTGCTTTCCTATTCTTTTAACCATTTTATTTTCCAATAATTGGAAGACTGTATGAATCACTGATGTGAATTTTGCAGTTTTGCCATTGACAAGACAGATCCAAAGCTGTTTCATCAGGCTAAAAATGATTTACTGTTCGCTGACACTGTGTTTGGAAAATAATGTTAAACAAATGTTTTCTTTTATTTTTTTGTAATTGTTTCAATGATAGAAAAGAAAAGAAATTATGCCAGTCATAATTTGTGATCTTCATGAAAGTGACTTTTGAGTAAGAGGAAGATGCAGACACACCAGGTCTTCTAAAATCAGTAAAGGCACACAAAGGCTAGAAATTAAAATAAAATTTAAAAAGCCGGGGGAAAGGTAGAGTGTAAAACAAAATGTATTGTAAAGCTGTACTTTCCATTTGGTAGCCTCTGAAATGAACCCACGGTATTCTCCCAGTACAGTTTAAAATGAACCAGGCCACATTAAGTTTACAACATACATCAACACATAAAAAGGCTCTTATAAAAATATCAGGGAGTGAATAGGGGAGTACTTGTTTACCCACCAGAGAAAACCAACGCACCACAGAAATGTTAGCAGTAAAGTAATTGAAATATCTGTCATTTTATGAGGGGGAATATCAGTGATGGGATGAAGAATCCAAATGAGACAATCTCATTGCTGTGGTGATTTTACTTTTTAAATAGCATATCCGATCTTCACTTACTGTGATTTTTCCTAACATATCTGCCCTAGAACCATTACTTTAGGGATGAGTGACACTTGGTAGAAACCAGCACCCTGTATTAAGACTGGTTTTGACCAGTCAAAACAAGGCAGATTGGACCATGTAAATCTCTTCGGTGATTACAAGTTCTACTGCTACAGGATGGATGCCAAATGTTTGTTAGGACTGTGCTCTGTGAATACTTTAGGGTAGCATTTGCCTGATGGATTCCACAAAAAAAAGTCATGTGAAGCAAACAAAACTGATGCACTTTGGTCTCCATTTACTTTCACGGATAATGGTTAGTTTTGCTGGAAAGGTTTTATCTAAGTTTACTCTTTTAGCAGAAAACAGATTTTTTTTTTTTAGCTGAAGCTTTGCTTGCTTATTGAAAACAACTGTGCTGAATTTAAGCAGAAAGTCAGAGTTTAACTCCCTTGTGCTGTTTCCTACTTATTTTTCTGCAGTCACAGCTATGTGTTCAACAGCACTTCAGCTGGGATTGACAGCTCCCACAGGAGCAGACACGGGGGAAATCACAGAAGATCTTTTGAGACTCCTGTTGAGAGGAAACTATTTGGAAAGTTAGGGAACCACACGTGTTTTGTGTGCATTTTTGTATGCATTGTTTGCATATATGGAGCATGGAGCAGAAGGAATCTGTAAGGTTTCCACAGGTTTCCACAAGTGAGGAGATATCATATGTACAGGCATCACAGCGGAGCTTTTAGTAGGACCCCTTGAGTGTGGGAAATGCATCCAGAGTGATGTGCAAACAGAAATATCCCTGGGAGAGATTCACTGTTTCAAGGGAAAAATATTTCAAATGAAAAAACAAGTACGTTTTACGCAGCTAAAAGGTGTTTAAACCTTGCATTATTATTTAAATCATACTTGCATAATGCAGTGCCATCTCTCACGTTGGTGATAATGGGAAATGTTTTAAGACCAAAGTTGTAAATGCCATATGCCAGGAGAACATGACATATAGCCATTTGACAGAAGTGTTACTGGGAATAGCAGGACAAATAGGGAATAGGATTTGTGCGCTAACAGGAAGACAAAGTAATAAATCTATTTTGTTAAGTGAGCTATGAATAATTTGCTGCAGAATATAGTGGAAATTTTACCCCTTGAGTCACTAGAGCTATAAAAAGCTCTCAAATGTGTCTGAAGGGAAACAACATCACACTGGGACCAAGAGGCACCAGTAACTTTCTGGTGGTTGTCTTTCCTCAGGTCAGAGAGAGTAGTTTGGCTTGAAACTTGGAAACATTGTTTCTTTTTTTGTTTATTTTTTCCCTTGCTTATTTAGCTCCGTAGTCTCTGCTGGTAGTCTCTGAAGTAGCTGCTGGTGTGCAGTGTGCTGCTTTGGGGAGAGCCCTGTGTAACTTGTGGTCTTTGAGAGACAGCTCTCAGGTTTGGCTGGATCTATGAGATCCATCACCTCGCTTGCTGAAATGATGGGACTCCAGTTCCCCCACGAGAAAACCATGCCATGTCTGGTCTAGAGAACATTCTTTGTACTGTCTCTGGGTTTACCGGAAGATATGTTTAAAAAGGGATTTCCTTCTTTTGCTGAGCAGGTCCTTCGGGGGGAGAGAAGGAGAGTGAGAGCACTCCTGTGAGTATGGCCAGCAGGGACTGGGGCAGGTCAGTGGATGCTCTTGTGTAATGGCAGTGCTTCCAGCTGTGCCCAGAAACCCCATTCCTGGACCATTGTACTTCTGATTCAAACAGTCTTAAACCCGACTTGGCCATGACAGAGTCAAACAACACCAACAGGGTAATAGGATGCTGGCTGGTTAAAAGCAGCATGAGTTTTGACCCCAAAATACTCAGTAAGACAACTTTGGGATTGCAGTCAAAAACTTTGTAAGAAAACATTAACTGTGTAGGACATAAAGGGGCAAGTCTCTTATTGGGCAAATAAAATAGGAAGCAAACAAGCAACAGTGGGTCATGGGCAACAGTGTTTAAACAAGTTGAAGAATTTGGAGCAATCAATTCTGAGAGACATCAAATACAAAGCAAAGGTAGAATTACAAGTATGTGACTTGTAAACAATCCTTGAAGGAGAAGAACACACAGGGAAAATATTTGCCTGTATGAGCATATTTGATGATTTGATATTTCATCTCCTGACCACCACTGAACACTGAGCTGTCAACACTGACTGTTAAACCTTGTTCCTGGGTGCTAATGAGCAGATCAGAGCCAAACATTTTATACATCACTTTAGAAATGTGTTTTCCCACATGAATTATTTTATGTTTGTGTAAAAGGATTCATTTCATTAAATAAAAGTAACACAGTTTCTTTCAAAATCCCCAGGAGAGTGCAGAACAAGGCATAATATAGATCATCAAAAGTTTCTGAAATCAGATATCTTCCTTTGCCATGGGTACAAGAAACCTTGGAACAAACACTTAGGAAATCATAAACCAGGATAATCAATGTATTATTAAGCAGTTAATGGTTCTATTTCTCCCCCAAACAGGAGGACATATAGCTCTTTCTAGTTGTTGTTTTCTTATTGTTTTTGTTACCATTGGCCTTAGGTAAAACAATGTGTATCATGTACACTAATGTCTAATCCAGATGAGTAAGATAAATATGTTCATCTTATCATTCTGAATTCATGAGTTCTCTATTTTATTGTGCATTGTTGAAGGATAACTCAGGAAAGTTTCCACTACAGGAAAACGTCTTAGCAAGCAATTTATTTTCAGTGGTATTTAGTTACTACTGAAATCACTCATTAGAAGTTATTCAGGAATCTGTCTCATTTTAGGAGGAAAGGAAGTGATAAGATGGTCTGTGTCTCACTGAATCCACCCTGTTCTTCTGCAGTGTATGCAGGGAGATTGCAGGGAGAAAGGATTGTGTGGGGTATGAGGAATGTGGGAACATTACAAATGGTACTACCGTTACTCCCCAAAAGTTAAACAAAAGAGTCATCTTGCTGAAACTTGCGGTCACCTCCAGAGGAACAAAGACACAGGCTGTAATTGCACAACTGGCCTATGCTGATAAAGCTACCTTTCAAACACAGGCCTGGCTATTTTTTTTCTCTACCACTGAAACCTCTGGAAAGCCCTAAATAATTGACTGTTCAGGAGCCAGCAACTGAAATAGAAGTTGGAAGTGCTGTTTGCACAGGTGGCTGGCCTACCCGGAGACTAAATGCTTACCCTCTTGCCCATATCAATTATTCTGAGACTCTGTCTGTTTAATGTCTGCCAGTTTTGATAACAACAAAATCCTTTTAGAAAACTGCTGATGCAACATTTATTGTGTTATCTTTATAGGATTTATTTTTTCTTTTTTTTTTCCTTTTTTCCCCTCTTTTCCTTTTTGCAAGGCTATAGTGAGAAAAGGTACTGGAGGAACTGCCAGGAGACTAAAGTAACAAGCCAATTAAACTACCACCCCAAATTTCCAGGAGTCTGAAAGTAAACAAGCTGAGAGACCCTGTGGGGACCTAGGCTGGTTTACTTTAAAAGTATGTGTATGGGCTTCTGTACAAACAATGAAATTCAACCATTCCTCCTTGCAGTTACCAAGGGATTTACCTGTCTCTTGGAAAAGCCTGACTCAGATGAAACTTTGCCATCTGGTCCAGACACAGCAGCAACTCTCATACCACACACTAAGATCTGCTTAAAATGAAAGCTGTAACTTTTATTATTTTGTCCCTGTGCAAGGCAATGACCAGGATAAATCCTGTGAGATTCCCCAAATAAATGGATGCTGAGATCAGAGCATTCCTTAAAAGAAAGCAATATCTCATCTTTCCACAGAGATCCATCCAAGCTGCAAGTGGAAAATCCCCTTTGGAGCAGATGGAGATTTTTGGTGGCATCACCACTGGGTGTTGTCTTCAAGCCTTGACTTACAAAGACAAATATTTGTGAGATAAGCAGATCTACTTAAGAAACAAAACCAAAAAGCAACAATAAATTGCTAGATCTCCTATCTAAGGAGGAAAGCCATAAAAAACCACCCCCAAACTCTGGCTTGTGACCTCAGTGCCAAAACTGCACAGATTTTTGGTTCTGATTCCTGATTGTAAAACCCTTGGGTTGCCAATCCTGTGCAATTTGGAATCAAGCAAATGCCACCCACCAAGTGTTTGGGCTCAGCAGCAGCTCTGCTCCTTCCTCTTGTTACCTCAGTTAACCTAGACCTATTCCCTACCTAAACTGTTTGTTTAACCTAAAGAATAATAAGGATCCAGTGCTGCCAATTTGTCATGTGGGAAATGTTATTCAGTCCCTTTAAAAGAGCTCTTGGGCCAAAGCATAGGAGAAAGTGTGAAAGCCGGCAGTGAGAAACAGGAAAGCTCCAGTAAAGAAGAAATGGTGGCTGAAAACTGCTATAAAATCTATGAACATCTCAAAGGAGAAACCCAGTTGCCATTTTAAGGTGTGTAAGTCTCAGCAGTTGTCTTAACCCTGCTCGATGAAGATCTCCTGCCTTTGGATGCACCTCTGGCACAGGGCCATGGGTGAGTGACCTCAGAACCAGGGGTGCCACAGGAGACAGAAATGCTTATCAGGGCTCCTTTATGCTGAAGCCTGCACTGCTGTCATTGCAGTGGGTTGGATTCTCTTGTGCATTACTCTGGCCCCAAATACCTGTTTACTTGGCTATGCAGGGTTGGAACTACTCTGTTATGGGATGGGGAAAGTGTATGAGCAAAGGAAATAGCTGGAAAACACAGATGAGGAATAGAGAAGCCCTGTGTAATGGAAAAAAAAGCACTTAAAATAGTTCGAGGGCGGTTGCTTTCCTCATACAATGAAGCTGAAGCAGTGATACTGGAGGTATCTGAAGCTGTTGATGTGAACCCAGCATAAAGAGATGACAAGAAATCCAGAGAGTAACTATTTTTATTAACCTAAAGTGATATTACTCAAATACAGTCAGAGTGAAAAAATCTGGGGACTGTTGTAATCCAATTAATGTATTGACAGATTTTCTTCTCCATTAACAGGAAAGTTGGAAGAGACAAAGTAGACACTCTAGAAATACATAGCACTTAGGAATTCCCAATAATTTCACGGACAGTTATTCTTTCCTAATTTTTCAGATTCAATGTTAATGAGAACCCTATGAGCTATAGAATAATAACATAGTAAAATTTGCAGTTACATACTAATGGTTAAACAGGGGAATGTTGCCTCTGCCGGTGCTAATTCTGCATCCTACTTGAGTATGTGGTCTTTGCTTTTAGATAGAAAGTATGAAGGAGCTCAAATGGTAATGTTTTCACTGTAATATTTTGTTTTCCAGCCAAGTCCCTTTTCACAAGGACCTGTCCTTGAAAGGCTGTCATCAGGCTCATGCAAGGTAGGACTGAGAGCCCACCTACCAGTGACTAATCTTTTCCTTTTTAGACAGGGCTGAGTGTGTGGTTTCCAGGTCAGACAAAGTGTATCCCCCAAGGAGAAAGATTCAGCTTATGGATTTCCTGTACTTTCCTATTGTCTAGCAGTGTCTAGGAGCTAATGTCAGTACTGTGCCTAGTTATCATCAATCCACAAATTACATTTCTGTAAAGGCCAAAAAGTCCTCTCAGAGAGCACTGCTTGGTTCAAATTTCTGAAGCAAACATTCTCACTCATTCATGATCATCTGGGTAGTGATGACTTTTCTCTATGTAGATCACATTTTAAAGTTTCCAATGTTTCTTTGGGTTAGTGGGTTTTATCTGACTCAGTGGCATCTGGTAATTTCTTATCGTTGTTGTCCAACTGCTTGTAAAAGGAAAGCACATTCAGCAAGTAGGCAAAATGACCAAGAGCTAAAAGAGGAGCACCCACTTTCCTTTCAAAGTTCCCTGTCTTGGGATGTTATGGGGTAAGCTGGCATTATCAATGCATCTGGGTCATGGTAACCCCTGGTATCAATCCAGGCTAGGGATGACCAGATTGAGAGCAGCCTTGCCAAGAAGGACTTAGGGGTGCAGGTGGATGAGAGGCTGGACGTGAGCCAGCCATGTGTGCTGGCAGCACAGAAAGCCAACTGTATCCTGGGCTGCATCAAAGCAGTGTGGGCAGCAGGTCGAGGGAGGTGATTCTGCCCCTCTGCTCTGCTCTGGTGAGACCCCACCTGCAGTGCTGCATCCAGCAATGGGGTCCCCAGCACTGGAAGGACATGGACCTGTTGGAGCAAGTCCAGAGGAGGCCACCAAGTTGATTAGGGGGATGAATCACCACTCCTGTGAGGAAAGGCTGAAATACCTTCTTTTGTTCAGCCTGGAGAAGAGAAGGTTTTGGGGTGGCCTAATTGCAGCCTTCCAGGACCTGAAGGGAGCCTACAAGAAACAAGCCTACTATTTACAAGGGCACGTAGTGACAGGGCAAGGGGAGATGGTTTTAAACTGAACAAAGTAGGTTTAGATTAGGTATTAGGAAAAAAATCTTTACTGTGAGAGTGGTGAGGAACTAGAACAGGTTGCCCAGAGAAGCTGTGGCTGCCCCATCCCTAGAAGTGTTTAAGGCCAGGTTGGGTGGGGCTCTGAGCAACCTGGTCTCATGGAAGCTGTCCCTGCCTGCAATATCAGGTTTGGAACTAGATGATCTCTAATGTCCCTTCCAACCCAGACCATTCTGTGATTTTATGATCAATACATCTGAGATGTTTTCTGGAGAAAATTAACTCCATGGTCTTGGAGACCTGAGACAAAGAGACAAAAGAAGAATATTATGTCCAGTTATGTTTGTGGACACAGATGCTTAGATACAAACTGGAAGACACATGCATTGCCACAGTCAATCTAAGATAATACTGTAAAGTAACAATTAATTTCTTGATGTTCAAACTGGATATATACACAAACATTGCCAGTGCCTGTTGTGTGCTTGATGGGAGTGATCCTGGAGAGTGAAAGAGAAAAAGAGCAGAGTCCTTTGTGTGTGTCTGTCTGTAAGTTAATAAACATGCATATGCAGTACAAAACAGTTGGGAAAATGTTTGCTACATATATATATGTTATATAGCGTATGTTTGAAACAGATGTTGTGGGATAATGATGTCAGCATGACAAATTGCAGGGTCACTTGATAAACTGAGCCCTCCCCTGTTAAGGGGCACCCCCTTTTGACCTCTTAACCTACAAAATATTTTTGTGCCAGGACACTTCCTGGGGCATTCAGAGTCTCTGTCTAACAACATCTGCCTTGGAAAAGTAACCAAAACATATGTATTGCCCACTCTCACACAAGGTATTTATTTAAAATAAATGTATTGCTCCAGATTGGAGTCTGCTGCAATAGTTGGCACTGGGTTTATTATAGGTTTTGGATCCAGCAAGCCATTGTTTTCAGTGCTAGGAATGTGTTGCATCCTGATCTGGTTCTCAGCTGCGTAGTTTGGGTCTCTCCGTGATTGTCCTTGCAATCTTAATCATTGTTCTAATGACAGTGCAATGGTGCTCCTAATTACTAAGTCCTGTTTGGAGAGGAGGAGGGTTCATGTCAGCTGTGTGTGTTTCTCTGAAGTCTGTTCTTACGGGTTTGTGGTGCAGGACTTCATGAAAGAGGGATGGAGAAGAAGAGCTTATAAAACGTATTTTGAGTTCTCTATGGAACACCCAAAATATGGCTTCTGTAAAATAAGTAACATATACAGAAGGTAGAGTGATCTCATTTGCTTTCAGTTTTACTGGCACTTAAGTCAGTTTGTACAAATTCCTCGTGGATGTCTACTCTTCAGAGTAACTTCATGATTTCTTCTAGTAAGTCTTTTTAGGTTGTTCTAACATTCTACGGTGTGTAAAGTACCCATTTTGAAGTTATTTTGTGACAACATAAACTCTCACCAGAAAGCTTTTTGACAGTGATGCCTAATGGTGCTAAGGAAAAAAAAACTCTGACGCAGTTAATTGAGAATGAGATAAGGAAAGGGTTTAATTTGTGCCTAGGCATAGATGTTACAAGATGCGCACAGGCCCTGCCTGAGATGTTACATTTTATAATACTGACCAATCAATCCAAGTTTTGTCCATCCCATAGCTTTTGCCCTGGTCCACCCCCTGGTCCACCCCCTGGGACTTGGGTCTGGGAGCTTTTGGGACCATTTCTTCATCATCTTCAGAGTACAGAGGGTACACGGCCACCCAGTTCTTGACTGTGTTCTATTGTTCAGGCCAAGATATGAGTATTCTCTAAACAGCATAGGCCTTGCCTTGACAAAAGACTAAACATTTTCTACTGAATTCAGGGGTAGAATTGATATGAGGAGCATGGAATGGGGTAAGAGGGTTGAGGAATGTGTAAACTACTTGTACTAAAGGGTGAGGAATAAGGGCTGCTGCTTCTAAAATCTATTTCTACTTCTTATAAAACTTATAAAGCTTACAAAATTAGAAAAATAAGAAACTAAAAAGGTCTTAAGGCATCAGTCCCCCCTTTAGAGATTAAACAAGATTCAAAGGGTCTTAAGGCATCAACAGTCTGGCTATTGAAAACTATGGGGTTCAGGTGATGATCGCAGTAAAGCCTCTAATTTACCCCTGAGTTGCACAGAACCACAAAATTCACTGCAAGGAAAACAAAACATTGAGCTGTTTTATCTTTTCATCCCTCATAGCCTTATACTCTCCCACATTACTTCCTATTGTCAGAGTTATGCAGCTCTAGTGCTGTAATAGTTAACAGTTCTAATGGCAAGGAGGGAGGGAGAGAGGGAGGGAGGGATGGATGGATGGATGGATGGACAGAAGAAGGTGTGTTTTTCTTCCCAAAACTGTCTGGTGGTCAATCCTAATTGCTTCTTAATTAGATTTGATGAGTTTTAGAAGTTGAATTTTCACCTCTGAAAGAACTATCTGGAAACTGTCTGCACTGTTAGACTTCCAAAAATAAGCACCTATCATGTATTTTTTCTCTCTCCTTTTTTTTTTTTTTAATACTGTCCATATCTGACTATTCCTTCCTTATATTTCTTCCAGTTTTGGGTTGTGTGTTAAACATGCTCTAAATCTTGTATAACTTGGACCTGAACTCCTATGGATTAAAGTATAACACATTTACCTTCAGCTGTTCAATCTTGATATCAAAGACAGTTCTTACTTGCAATATGCTTTAATGTAAGAGGTGTCAGATTGGAATGGATAACCAATGATCCATCCACCTTTCCACATTTTTCAGTGGCAAGAAGCGAGCTCCTTTCATTTCTTCTCACATAGCCTGGTGTCAGCTCTTTGCAAGCCTGTCACAAAGGAGAAGGTTTGATTTTTGTAATTCACAGAAATACCTTTTTTTAAAATGAATTTGCACAATGTGCCCTGCACAGAAGCAGCAGTTAGGAAATGTAAGTAAGGAAATGTAAGTAAAATTCATTATACTTGTGAGTAAAATCCAAAGCCAGTCATACTACTTCTGAAAATAAATATTATGTGACATTTTATAATGCCCTCTATAATTTTGGCATTTGTCTCACACAGGATCTGGTAGATGAAACTACCTGGGGCATGTAGGCGGACCCAAAAAGCCTTTCTGACAACCTGATCACCTCTCCTCCACTACTAAACTAGTTGGAGAGGCATGTTATTGGTATGCATAACTAGCATAGCTGAGATCCTTCCTGCTGTTCCCCAATCCCTGCAAAGGCTTTATGAGTTAAGCATTGGAGCAACACTTCTTTGAAATCTCTTCTTGTATAGCATGTTGACTCTACCTAAGTGAGGCTGCTTGTAGCATCAGGAAGGTAATTAAGGACTGATTTTCAAGATGAGATATGTCATGGCAGTTGTGAAAAGTTATCTTTCATCCTGACAGAAATACATAAACAGTGACTGTCATTTTCCTTCAGCATCCATTATGTGCTTGGTTAACCTTGTTTTCACAGACACGGGGAAAATAATTCAGCTGCCTACTCCTTTATGCATCCCCTAATTGCACACGCAGCTGAAGAAGCTGTCACCCAAATTGCCAAAGCTGGGTTCCCGGAGCATTTCAAAAAGCCTTTCTAATGAGCAGTTCTGATGCTGATCACATAACTAGCATGAAGACAGAAGTGTGACCATGACACTTGTGCAAACACATTTGGCTCGGCTGCTTTTTAATTAGCGCCTGGAAGCTCAGCTTGCCAAATTCTGGGGGCTGCCTGTGAAGAGGCAGTTTTATTAAGGTCAGCATCCAGTCGTGTGTGCTGCTGAGCACTCCCTGCTTCTTGATTCCCTTCTGAAAGCTTGTAAGTCTGCAAGTTTTCTCTGTCTACATCTAGCTGAACAAAAGTGCCTTGTCAGGCAGCTGAGGAAAGTGAAAGCAGTGTGAGCAAAGCAAGAAGTTTCTCATCTCTGCCGTCCTTCCATGAAAATGGTACCTTTTAACTTGCTGGGAGTCACAGCCAATTCTTCCCTGATGTTATGTCAGCTAAAGCACTTTTGATATTTCAGCAAATAAAAATGATTTAGTGCTATTTCCTCCTCCATTATCAAAACTAAGAATATCAACCATACACTGAATATAACTTGCTTTCTAATGTACGCAAAACACAGAAACTAACTGAAATTACATATAAAATTAAGCCTAAGGGTAAACTCTTTTCTATATGCGCATGTGCTATTTATAACTCCTAAATTTATTTTCTGGTAGAAAGTTTAAGGAAAGCATATGCAACATCCCCAAATTACTTACACTACAGTGCTGTTTTTAGGAAAGTTTGGTGAAGAAAAAAGGTCTGCTCTTCAATTTTTATTCTTTAAGGATGTCATAGCCAGTTGAAGAATAAGGAGTGAAACGAAAATACATTGAATCAGATGTTTTCTGAAGCCTTACTTTTTACAGTTCTTTTGACATGTCTTCTTGAGAGACTTTGAAGGACTTCAGACTTGTCACGGTGATTTGTGGATGCCAAAAAAAAGTAAGAAAACCTTAGGAATAAAATCTTGGAACAAATGTTTTTATTTCTCCACTGTGGTATGGTCAATGCGGAATAATTGATGTTTGTGAGATTCCTGAAGAACAAGGTATACATTATGGGCGATACTCACAGAGAAGGTTTCTTTTACTCTGTTTCACAGAGAATTCTATGAATAACTCACCAAGTTGAAATGATAGAGCAAACTAGACTGCTGGGAAACACAGTATAGCCAGGCTGTTGATAAAAGCAGTTAGTGAAGAAAATTATGTAAAATAATTTTTTTCTCTAAACTGAAGTAAATTGTACAAGAATTTGAGTCTGGAAACATCTGAATATGTCTTCATGTATTGTTTTACTAGCAGGCCTAGGGGTATAAATACCAAGCATAATGGGAAAAGCTCTGAAGTTTCTGTAACTAAAAGCGTTCAAAAAGTGCACTGGAACTCAAACTAAATGCAATAGCTTCAGAGAAACAAGAGTTGGCAGCATCTAAGAGACCAAATATCTCTTGGAAGATATTTTGCAAGAGTCTGGAATAGTTGGTCAGATAAAGAAGTTCACAGGAATAGAAATGCACCCCCAAAGAGAACTTGCATAAGTATGAAAAATTTGAGCACTGGCCTGTTAGGTAGAAACTGTTGAGGGCTAAATTGCTAGAGATAGATGATGGGTGACGTTTAGTCTGCAAAACTAAAATTCAGTAAGCAAGTGGGAATGGGGTGGAAAAAAAGGAAGAAGTGTTAGGTCAGTGTGCACAAACCACTAGGACCAGAACTCGCTGCATGGCACGTTCCAGCTCTAATTTTCAGCTTGTTGGCCCTTTCTTTATGCAGTGTTTCTATTATTGTGATTTGTAAGTGGAAACCAGCCAGACCCAAGGTGTTCTAAACAAAGGTTTCATAATCTTGGCACTTGGTATGTTACTTTTATAGAAGGGACTAATAGAAGAGACTCTTTTAGAAAGTGAGATGTATTTTGATTTCTATTTTCTAACCTGTCTTCCTTCCCTGTTTGGCAAAGGAAGAGTCCTTTCTTGATCAAGTAATGTTTCACAAAAAGAGTTATAAAAGAGCTGAGAGAGCTGCTTTCATGAGTCTTTATCCAGCTCTGCATCTCCTCACAGCATTGCTGGCATGGGATGCATAAAGTTCTGGCACCTCATGGAGAACAGTGGTGCAGGAAGTGGCAAACAAAGGGGAAATGGAGCTTTGAAAGCTTTGCAAGTTTGGCATCATTTTGAAAGCCTCGGTGTTGAGCAGCTACATCATCTGTAGGATCTTGCCTTCTTAAGTTTACTGGGAATTCATGATAGAAAAAGAAACAAACTACTATAGGAGGCACTTTGTCAGAAAGACTTCATCCTTCTATGACAAACTTTTTTGTATGAGTATAATCTATTAAACTGCACATAATCTGACCACTGTGATCTTAAATTAAAACATTTTCCCTTTTCTCCCCTTATAAATACATTTTTGGCCTTTTTTTGCCTCCCTTTAAGGAATGAATGAGTTCATGAACTTTATTGATAAACAACACTGCCCCTATCTGGACTTTTGTTTTCCTTTCAAGAGTTTTGCTGAGACATCTGTAGTTGAATCTTCATGATTTTTGGACATATACTATTCAAACTATTCCTTTTTTCCTAGCTCCTAATATGGCAAAGCCGTTCCTACTCAGTCATGCTCATAAACATTTGCATAAAATGAATTGTGTACTTAAATAGGGGCCTCCGACATATCCTGTTTGATATAGCAGACCTCATAAAAACAAAGACAAGACAAATACAATGTGTGCCTATCTCGGAGTGAAGCGCTTCTCTCCTTCACTCACACAAGCATCACAGTCTGGCAGAGAGCAGAACATTTGAGTGCTGCCTGCTTTTGAACCAGTCATGACAGAGGAGGAATTCTTTTATAATGCAATTAAGTAGTAAGTGTGAGAAAGCCATATTGGTAAAATATAAATGGTTTCTGAACAGTCCAAAGCATTTTTGGCTCTGGTTCTAGCTCTGAAAGGCTATATGCAGATTCTGAAAGTTCTCTGCCTGTAGTGCAAACTCCATCAAAGTCAAAAGTGTGAAGAGTCACTGAGAAGGTTTAAATTTTTTTTTATTAACAAGCAAGCAGGAAATGTCTGGAAAATGGAAGGGACCTACAACATTGCCTTTTTTTTTCCTAGCACATGGGTGCAGAAGCACTTAGGCCAGGTCAATGTACTTTCCATTAAACTCTTAGTTAAAGTGTAAACACGTCTTAGGGTAAAAACTACAATTCATGTCTCTGGTCTCTCTAGTGAGTGTGCTGTGAGGCCATATTAAGTCTTATTCTCTTTTCTGACTCTGAAAAGCTGTCTTTCTTATGATGAAAAATTGCTCAATAGAAAGGTTAAGAAACCCCAGCAGCCAATTTATTTGTATCAGCAATAGCATCTGGAGGTCTGATATAAGCTTGGACAGCATCAGCCAGAGGATCTTCAACATGCTGCAGCCTTTGCATTGAAAGGTACCCACATTCATCCAAATCTATCTTCTCATCCATTGCTGAAGTGGCTGCAGGTCAAATAGGCTGGGAATCTTGGATAGAAATTGATTTATTACATTGAATACCTCCCTGCAGTCCGATCCAGTCCAGATACCAGTATTAGGGGAAGCTGCTCAGATGTGTTCTTGCTCCTTTTTGGCCAGCTGTCACAGCTGGTTCCTGTACATGTCCTGTGAAGTACCACACTCTCCATCTTCTCAGTGATGAGTTGCCAGGGCCAAACTTCAGGTTAACCCTTTTCAGGGAATATGGACCTACGCACACAGGAAAGGCAAACTCTGCATGGCTTAGCTAAGGGTGAATTGCGTAAAGTCTGTGTTGGTGGAAAGAATTGAGCCTGGATTTCTGGCAATCAGCTTATATTGCTGGACCATCCTGCATGTATACACACAGACATAAAGGATGATCTTAGGAAAATTTATGGTTTATAGCAAAGAAAAAAATATGTCAAATTGTATTTCTTGTATAACGTGCAACAGTGAACACAAAGCAAATACTGAATTCCCTTCATTAAAGATTAACTATGTAAATATGATCTATCACAAAGATTCAGTGAAGACAGTAGTACTTTAAGGGAGAACTGAACCATTTAGGTCAGGGGATTTTTCTACCATTATTTTTTAAAGGAGAAAAACAATAGCAAGGTGGCCAGCCAGAAAGCCTAGGGGAATCATTCACGTTCAAGGTGTTAGTACTAAAAGGCACAATAGGAAGCAGATGTGCAGAAAAACAAAATAAAACTGCAGGCAGGGAGGAGTACCTCAGGCTATGACTGTTCCTACTGTTTCTGGTTAATGAGAACTCCACAAGGAATTACTGATTAAATTACAGCTCACAGGCAACATGTTAGCTTATCTTTTCTAAATTATGCATTAGAAGTGTATGTAGCAAATGTAGGTTTTTGTGTGGTTCAACAGCTAACAAGGAGGAGGAGACTTTTAATATTAAAAATATTCAGTCTGCAGATGGCATGTCCAGAAAAGAGCAAAATGCAGTGTGGCAACATATTTCATGACATGAGCTGGTAGTTCAATATAGCTCAGGGTCTTTCCCTGTGCTTGTAAGGTCAACTGCTAGGGCTGAATTAGGGTTACCCTAACTAATTTCTCTGTCTATGTCTAAACATTATAGCAAATATGGCAGGTTCTAGATCAAGATACACTGAAATTGTCATCAGACCTGAAAAAAATACTTTGGGTGAGATTTCAGGTCATTCCCAAGCTTATATGAAACAGCGATTGTTGCAGAAATAAGGCTAAATCCTTGACTTTTAGACTGAAGAATGAAGGTTAAACCCAGGTTTGTAAGCTATTTTAGAGGCCATTTCTATATTCAGATAACAAAAAAATTTAGATTGCAAGGATATTATAGGAAATGTAACCCAGAGATTTTCCATAATTTCTGCTCCTCTCACTGGCGTGATCCAAAAAAAGGAGAATGTAGAAGAGTCAAAGAAAATAAGTCTGGTGATATTAAATGGTCTCCTGAATGCAAAAGATGCCGTTAGGAACATTAAAGTAAATTTATGTACAGCTCCTGTGTGTCAGGGCTCAAATTTTTCCAAAAACTTTATTGTTCGACCGGATGTGTCAGAAACTAAACTGAGTGCAATTCAATGCCAAGAAACTGATGGTAAAGAGCATCTAGCACTATATATCACTGAGAAATCATTCCAGAGGGGATAAAGATATGCAATGATTGGAAACAAAAAAGTAAGTTTCCCTATAAAATGGGCTTAAGAAGCACTTTTCTGTTATTTCTTAGAAAAATTCATCTTAGTAAAAGATTATGGGCTCTCAGTATGAATGAATATAAAGAAGAAAAAGGGGCATATTACATAGCTTTTTATACCAAGAAACATGTCACAGCAGTAGCATAGTTTTGGGCACAGACCTGGGCAGGCAATCCTGGCAGATAAGAGTATTTATCTCCAGGTTTTTGTCAATTAGTGAAGTCCCATACTGATGCATGTATCAGAATTTTTTATTTTTTTTTCCCATGTGAGGACAGATTTTAGAGCATGTTTAAGAGATTTCCATGTCAGGATTATTCTGACATTTGTTCCACATGAGATGGAAAAGGGCCAAGATGGAAAAGCTGGAGGGAAGAAACATCCTTCCAGGAGGGAAGCATTTGAGGCGTTACAGAGGCTTCCCTCCCAGTGTTTTGCTTTGTTCCCTCAACATAAGAAGGATAGGGGGCACTCATCCTGTTTGTCACTCTAATTAAATATTTGTTGCCTGGGTACTGTGCCACTCAAATAGTCCTTTGGGTGTTTTTTCATATGTGCACTGGGCTGGGGGGGCAGCTGGCTACTCTCATCCCCTCCTACACATTCCACAACCTCTAGGCATGTAAGTGGTTTATATAATTCTGTATGTGCAATATAGAATCAGCTTTGGCACGAGCAAATAGACTTTAGTTTGTCTGCAGCATCATACAGATATATGTATATGTGTGTGTAAATTTGGAAATATAAATTTATATTGACAGTTTATGAAGCTGTCTAAGGTGATTGCAAAGTCCTCATTAGTTCTCACTGATCACAGAATCACAGAATGGTTTGGGTTGGAAGAGACCATTAAAGGTCATCTAGTCCAACCTCACTGAAATGAGCAGGGACATCTTTGACTAGACCAGATTGCTCAGGACTTCTTGATTCTTACATAGGTCCTTTCATGCTGAACAAGCTGCAAATATTTTCTCAGGATCACTGAATACATGTCTGCTGTGGAGAAAGGTTGTGGAGAGCTGTAACTGAACAATCTAATTCAGAGACCACAATGTCACACTGGAGATAATTATCATTTCTAATATATTAGTAATGTATTACAGCAGGACAAGGTTGATTACAATATGAAAAAAAGCTTTTCTGGTGTTTTTTTTTTGTGGTGGTTTGAATTATGTTTATTTAGAAGAGAAAGGATCCTAAGTGACTTTTCCATTGCCAAAAGTTAGACATTATAGTCCACAAATAAATGTCTAGACAGCCAAATTTTTGTAAAGTTTTCAAAACTCAGACAATAAAGTGCTTCCTCTCCATAGGTGACTTATGAGGAACTGAATCGGGATTGTGATGTTGCTTGTAGTTTAGTTTTAAAGATCTCTCCTGAAAACCAAAGTGAACTCCAAAGGACAAAGTTCCCAAGCCAGCTCTTGCTCCCTGTGGATGTTGTTCTATACAGTTCAGTTGGTTGTACTGAGTGGGGTGATATTTATTTCTCCCTTTGCTTCAACTGACTAAATGAATTAGGGTTTAAATTGTATATTTGCTCTAGAATTTCATCTAATTCCACTCTCATTGCAGCACAACATAAAATAAAATAAAATAGTAAACTCAATATTTCCAAGTCCGTAGCTTGTTGACATTGAACCTCACACAGTCCTTACATCGTCTGCTTGGGACGACATGGCGCTATTAGATCAACAATACCAGCTGTTTTTTTAATTCTCTTGGGAGCCAAAATTTAAATAAAGCTAAATATTAGGTCTGTGCTTAGATCTGTTCTATAAATATTGTCATTAATTTAGAAGACGTTTGTTTTGAGGTTTTTTTACGTTTAATTTTTATCGTTGATCTTTACAATCTTGCATTTGTCATTGTTTTTAAGGTACTCACAATAAGTGTTTTGTTTAGCATACTTTTGTAGTGCAATTTTTCTGCCATGATTAGATGTTTTTAGTATGCTTTGGGGTTTGTTTGCTTTGTCTCTGTAGTAATTTTAATTACAGGCCCACATACTATATGTCACTGTGTATGTCAGAAAGAATAGGGGGCTGAGACTCTGAAGGATTTGGAATCACTTTCCTTTTTGTGGGTGTCTTGGTGATGGTTTTTGACCCCCAAAACAGTCACTTATATCTGTGATCTGAAGTGTTACAAGCTCTCAAATGGGTAGCAAGAATAATGAAATTGTTTGGGTTGCAAAGGACCTAAAAGATCATTTAGTTACAATCCCCCTGCCGTAGGTGGAGATATCTGCCAATAGACCAAACTGGCAAAGTCCAACCTGTCCTTAAACACTTCCAGGGGTGGGGCATCCACAGCTTCTCTGGGCAAACTGCCAGTGTTTCACCACCCTCACAGTAAAGAATTTCTTCCTAATATCTATTTAAACCTACTCTGTTTCATTTTAGAACCATTACCCCTGTCCTGTCACTACATGCCCTTGCAAAAAGTCCATCTACAACTCTCCTGTAGCCCCTTCAGGTACTGGAAGGTGCTCTAAAGTCTCCCTGGAACCTTCTCTTCTCCAGGCTGGATAACCCCAACTCTCTCAGCCATGGTATGTTTTCTCTCAGTAGTAAGGCATAGTAGTTCAGTATGACAACCTGTGAGGGAAGAAAAAAGGTATGATGCATAAGTATAATGGTTATTTGCTAAAGGTAAATGCGTTTTATGTATGAAGATGCCAAGGGTTAAATAGCATTTACTACCGGCAGACAAGACATTCTCATAGCGCAGCTGCTAACGTATCCCGCGTTATTTGTCCTTTAACACGGAGCTCACGTATCCTACATGGATTGGCCCCGCACACTCACTGTATTTCTATCACAGAACGATATCAGGCCTCCCAGGTCCCACAGAAACCATAGCAGAGCCTTCCTGCCATTGTGCACCAGGAAGGGCCGGCCGAGCGCCTGCAATTTCCCTCCTTCGGTTCTGGGATGCAGTATTTTTAAACAGCCGCAGTAACAGGAATAGATAGTTGCTCGTCTGTAGCACAGGAACAACTGCAGAGCGATGGGGACAGTGGATCCCCAGCGGAGCATCCCCAAGCCTGGGGTCCCAGAGGGCTGGTACCAACACTTGCTTCACTCGTGTTACAATCCAACTTTCTTATTTCACTAAAAGTGGAAAATTAGGCCCACCTTTATGACAGAGAGCTCTTCCAGAGTGAACACCTGAGGCCAAATGCATTAACACCCTTCTGTGTGAAAATCAGAACCAAAATTAATTATTTGGCCCTTGCATCCCTTCACATGTCCTTTGGTCCAGGACATGTGAAGGGATGAAGCTTTGGCTTCACATGCCACAGTGAGCTACTATTCCCCAAAGCTCAAATACTGTCTGTCTGTGCTGTTTCCTGGAAGATTAAGTTATCATTTTAGGCTAGAAGGTTGTAATTTGCAGGACTTCACCAGAGATAACTGGGTTTTGTTTGTTTTTGAATCAAATGGGAACATGAGTAAGATTTAACCGCAGAAAAAGTATTAGGGAAGGATGAAAGGCAGTAGCTTGAGAAGAGCTGGTGATATTCTAAGCTCAATATTCCTGTCATTTATACCACTGTAAATCCCCAGAAATTGTACTCATATTTTCTATCAAATGCAGAGAGACACACCAAAATAATATGAAACTGTGAGGGAAAATACTGTCAGGGACAGCACACCAAAAATAGATATAAAGGGCTTTATACAGAAGAAAAAAGTTTAGAAATAAAACCTGTGTATTGGATGATCTGAAATATAAAGTGCCTCAGTTTATACCCATTTATCAAAAGAAGGACACTCAGTATAACCCTAATACCTGTGAGACTCATTTGGAAATAGCGATATGTTTCACTATATAAAGCAAATATGGAAGAACTTGATTTCAGACTTTGCAGCAAATTAGAAAAATCAAGGATTTTCTGCTAGTGATTTAACTGGCTGCCAAATAATTCTTGAATATGTGCAGCATTTCACAATCCAATTAGCAAAATGAGCTTATCAAGTTTATTTTTGCTTGTTTTATTAAAAATAGAATTGAGAATAAATGGGGGGTTTATTGCATTTTGTTATATAAAATCATGAAAATCATGAATAAAATAACTGGAGGAGATTTTGAACACATCCTATTACAGAAAAATGTAATTGTCCACTGATGCTCAGTGTCAGGCAACATTTCTTCATGTACATATGATTTGGTGCCACTTTTCATGAGTGTTTGAAGTATAAAAAGGAATAAAATAATGACTAAACAGTTTTGACCAGACTGCTCTGCAGAGGTATGTGTTAGAGGGAAACTTTACCATCCCTCTCCATGCAGAGGGTGGTGAAAGCCTTTCTGCCCAGGTAGGTCTCTGGGCAGGAGCTGCACGTTCCTGTCTCGCCACCTACAGCAGTGTGGGCATTATAGAACATAAATATCTAATACTTGTTACTCGGTCAGGCTACTTGGGGTAAAAGCATTTCACGTCCTGAACCTTTTGTTTCTCAAGCTCTTTCAGTCACAGCCTATTGTTTGTCGCATTTGTAGAAAGAGGTTCCAAAGGGCTTTGGCAAAGATTCCTAGAAACACTATTTTCAGGTTTTAACAATCTCCTCTAGGAACACCATTGTCTCCCTGATCTGCCTAGAGCGGGTTTTTGAGGCTCCAGCTTTACAGTCTTGTTTATGTGATGCTTAAGTTTTGGAAAAAGAAGCAGAAAATATCTGTCTAATAAACATCATCCAAGATTTAAAGACAACTCAGATTAGACATTGCAATTAAATCCTTAGCCTGAAAAATCCATGCTAAGCCTCTGAGCAGTATCAGCAACAACAGGAAAAAGCTTTTCCTCTGTACTTCCCACACGTTAACTTGGGAAAGGCTTTTACTGGTGAAGCTGAAGTGGGATTTAACACTGCAGGCTAGAGCAAAAAGGGTACTGTGAAGGTAGGCTGATAAATCAGTTTATCTCAGCTGAGGATTTGGTTCCTGATACATTGTTAGTTTAAGAGAGACATATTAAAATAATAAAAGTCAGTGAATTAACAGTCTTCACAGCAAACTAAGTAGTTTTGGTTACAGAAAGTTCAATCCTCATAAGAAATTCTCTTTCTCCAAACATTTGGACATCGTCTCTGTCTGCTGTGTCTTTTTGAGTTTCCTCTTTCTAATTCTGAGCAAATTGCTGCATGGAGCTACTTCCATGTGTCAGAGCCAGTGCTGAGCAGCAGCTGTAGTCAGGATACACAAGCTGATACAACCAGGGAAGAAGCAAGCTAATGTCAAAAGGATGCTCTTTCCTGGCTGTTTGTACAAAAAATGCTTCCCTCCCTCTCACCTACCCCAAAATAGTAAAATTTAACCAAATAAGTGTCTTTTCTTATAGAAATAACCTCCTTTCTGTGACATGAGTAGTCTGCAAGTTAGTGCGGGGAAAGCAAGGTGGTCTATTAGACAGTCAACACTGGAAGCATTAGCAGGGAGCAGCCCTGGGTATTGCAGTGTTCTGTTGTGGCTGTCTGAAAGCTGCCTTCAAATCGATGGTTGTATCCTCTCCTGAGCAAGATTTGTCCAAGGAGGAAAAAAAGGCATCTCCAATTCCTTTTAATTGTCGTTAACACAGATATGTAGGTCTTGGGATAAAAAGTTTTTCATCAGTGTTTGGAAGTAACAGAAATTGACTACAGATATACTGGGAAAGTAAGGGGATATGCTCATAATCAGAATTCTTCTCCCATTATTTCTACCTTTTTACACTTATACATAATGGTTGGGTTCTGCTTTTGAAATGGAAATAAAGATCTGTGGGTGAAATTAATGATATTTTTGTAAAAAAAAAAAGTAGCTAATTTTAGAACAAAAATCATTGGTGTCCCATTTCACTCTATTATTTTCAGCAGCTCATCAGTTTTAATGAAAACATCCTTGATGGATAGGAGAAACTTTCTGGCAGCTAAAACTGGAGGAAGCTGACAGTGAATATATTAGTTGGAAAGAATCATATGTTCTGTAGCTAGCGACCACATATTTTAAATTTGTGTTATATCAGAGCTGGTAAAATTGTCGAGCTGTTCTACTGAGTGTATTGAAGTCGATTCTTGAAAGCTGTTGACCAGACAGATACATTATGTTTATTGTTACTCTAACTTAAATCCATCTGTCCTGACCCACAGAAAGGAAACTTAAATGTGGCCTGTATTTAAAACAGGAAAACTATGTGTATGTATGTATTTATATGTATATATTATGCAGAAAAAATGTAGGGGATTATGACTGCTAAATTCAGGTATTACAGTGGCTTATGGAGCTACAGTATTGCAGACATTTAAGAGAGCCTGTGTGAGAATTATTTTTATGCATATTTCTGAAGTCCACTAAAATAATAGTCATAACTATTTTTTAGTGGGTTTTCTCAGAAAACCCGACTTGTCATACCCCTTACATGTTTTTTTACTGAATGACACATGAACCTTGTGTAGAGTATCTCCTGCTCACATCTAATTTTTTTTCCACAAAAAGTAATTTATTCAGAATTAATGTAAGCTTTGAGTTTTAGTTATGGCTAATGAATGGAGGGGGAAGAAACCAAGTTGCTTTTCCATGATTTCTTTGTACATTTAAATTTTTACAGAAAATCAAAACATTGTCTTGTCAGATACAGTTAAAGTCAGTATCAGTTTCTCCTGGAAACAGAAAGATTTGTTACAGATTTCCTTGCAGTTTGCTACTTTGCAGTGGTTTTCATACGTAAACAGAGGACATATGATACTCAGACTTAACTGTGACTCATGAAAGCAGAAGTACCATCCCTTTGTCTTCCATAAACGAAACTGTTTGTGTAGCACGATGAGCCAGTTGACTGAGTTCTCATTATTGGCAGAGGACTACTACTGGAAGAGCTGGTTAGAAAAAATCTGTGCCATGTAATGATAGATGTTATTTTTCAACTAATGAAAAAGCTAGTAAAAGCTGAAGATCACTATTTTTCCAACCCAGCCTTAAACCCTACGCCAGTGGCAATAGAGAAACCAGCCATCCCCACAGAATCCCTTGGCCCATGTTATTAATCAGGGCCATAATATCTAAATAAACCTGCATTTGAATACCTGCCAGCTACACCGAGACCATCTCTATGGTAGTATCAGTCCAACACCAGGATTGCAAGTGCCAGACGGGAATGTAGCAGACAGGGAGCAGTCAGGGAGGTGTGATGGCTGCCCCGGCTCTCTGGAGGACACTGAGTGCATTCAGTATGCTACAGAGCCAAGGGATTAATCTTGAGATTTATTGTTTTTGCAGTGACGAGTGAATGCAGTAGGGAAATGATGAGCAGAAAAAAACCCAGAGCAATTAAAGTCATAGGACTGTATGTTCATGAAATACGACCACAACTGTCCAGCCTACACCTTCCCCCAAATAAATAAAACTGACTTCCAAGTAAGAGATGGGAGCCAAGAAGTTGTGGAGGGGGTAAAAAAAAAAAGCAAACATCTCTTCCATCTGGGCATGGGATTTATATCCATAATCTCTGAGGAAACCAAATAAGAGAAGGATGCGTTTTTCATCCTGCTCCCGCCCTGAGAGCTGTAATTGTGGCAGAGGTTCCTACCCACTTTCACGTGGGAACAGAGACGAGTTCCACCAAAGAGTGAGGAGCCTTTTCTTCTGTATTCCATGGAGACTAGAAAAGATGGAACTAGTAAATCCCCATGAGGTTTCTTTATTTCTGTTGGAATGTGAGAAATGGAGCTTTTAGGTATTGTGAAATCTCAGCTTCTTCTACCCAATGAACTTAGGAGAATTTATTGCAAGAAGAGATGATATTGAGGTTCAGGTTTATTTGTATTCAAAGATCTGGTTTTGAACTTGGCAGAACAAATTTTTGCAGGGTTTGGCTGTTCTTGCAGAACCTAATCCAAAGCCCATTGAAGTCAGGACAAATCTCTCCCTAGACTCCAGTGAATTCTAGGTCAGACCCCTACAGTAACATTGATTCCGATGGTTGCAGAGGTTGAGATTTTATTACTGTAATCAACATAAAATATGCCTGGCTTTCATTTTAGATACTTCCCTCTTTCTTTTGCATAGCATTCAAGAAATAATAATATTTACTTTTCATAGAGAAAATACTTATTTATCACTATACAAAATTATGAAGTATAATTATTGTTATATGAAGTTATGGGGAATTCCATGAAAAACTGTACTCAAAGTTCTGTCCATATTTCTTTTTTTAATTTCCTCGCATCTTCTGATGTTTATTCCATTTTTACAAGACATGCAGCTTTTAATTCCTTTTCCAGATGAATAGTTTCTCCCAGAAAGGAAAATAACATGAGCAGAGACTACAACGGATTTCATCCAGGTTGGAGTCCTAATTCTGCACGTAATTCTGGCTGTAGTTATTAATATTACTGATATTACATTAATATCGATGAATATTACACTCAATGCATGGCTATCTTGATAACATTGAATATAAATTAGAATCCACTAAGTCATTTTGAGGCCATTTTAGAGTTTACACCATGGCAAAAACCATAAGCAGATGGTCCTTCCTTTATAGAATAGTCCCCTTCTGTAACACCAACAGGTTTTTTTCTGCCCCATAGTAGTTACTGTTTACAGACACATTTGTTTTTAAGGAGCTTTGTGAAGCTCTAAGAACTTACAGTTTAACTTTCAAAAATTTTTATTTAACCCGATGTCAAAAAAAGCCAAAACCTTTTTTGTCTGATTAGTCTTTTTTTTCTTCTTCTTTTGCACCTTTATTACTTTAAATTCCTGTATTTGACAGTCAATTATCAATCTAGAATTCCACTATGAGATCATTCTTTTTTTTTAATTGGAATACAAAATCAAACATTTTCTGCATTTGGGGTTAAAATCTGCTAGGCCACATTCAAATCCCTGCAGTTTCTACTCAGGTGACTCCAGTAAGCAGGGCCTTAACATTTTGAGGTTTGCAATTTCAAAACCGAAATCATTAAACAGGGTATTTTGGGTGGAGAGAGAGGTTGTGGAAATTGCATATGTTCTTTGCTGTTATAGTCCCAAAATCTTTACAACACAAATAATAGGTAGAAATATTCTGTATCTGGAATGACAAATTTGTGTAGGTGAAATTGCCATGTTACTAATATTTTTGGTAAGAAAATTGACGTGATTTTATACACAGTAGATTACTTTCAAATGGAAGAGAGACAGAGGATTAAGTGTTCAAGGGGTTCAAGGAGTGAGGGATGGTGCTGTTATAAATTCAAATCACCGAGCTCTTGATTTATTCAGGAATTTTCAAGAGTATGGCAATATATATTTCTAATTTCCACTGAGGATAAATTTGGTGAAAGGAAAGAGAAATTATTTGCTAAAATATAAGCTGGAATGAGGCAGTGGATGCCAATGTTAACACTCTTAAAGAAGAGTTGTTTCCTGAATTAGACTATGGAGCAAGGAGGATTTTCAGCAGTGAATTGCCAGGGCTGCTGACAGACAGCCCCCTTACAGGAGGGCTGGTGGGTTTGATTAAAACCTGGTGATGAGAACTTTCACTGCCAGCCCTACCAGAGCCCCTGCCCACCCTCCCGAGTAGCCTCCTGACTGAGGAGACAGCAACTTCCACAAAAAGCTGTGGCTTCTCCTCTCTCCCTTCTGGATCTTCATAGGATTAGGGAAAAGAAATTATGAATTACAGCTGCATCAACATGAAAAATGGCAGTTGCTTTGATGGTAGGTGTTCAGTTAGCTCAGAGCTTTACATTTCAAGCAAAAAAAAAGGCACCTGAGTTATAGACAGGCCATATAGCTGAATTATCAACATTATCCTCAGCTCCAAATATAATAATCTGATTATGAATAGCACTTTTTAGCAGAGAAGCTGAAGTGGTTTGAAGATATTAGCAAATTCCCTCCTTCACTTATAGAGACAGGAAGCATTATTATTGCATTTGGGATTTGGGGGAGTGTGAGATACCAAGGAGTTAGTTTGTTCAAGATGGCAGGGGGAATCGCTGGCAGGGCGAAATAAAGCCACGAGGACTGTGCGTGTGCTGTTGAACCCCTGCTGCTTATTCTTTCCTAGTCTTTCACAGCATGTCTTTGATTAAAAATAAATAGTTTCTCACACATCAGACTGCAATAAGGGTCATGTGAGGTATGGGGTGACCCTTGCTGACCAGAAAATGAGTGCTATGTATGACCCGGACTGTGCAATATATTCAATTTACAACTTTGTAAAGTGAGTACAAAATGAGCACAAGGCACCGTGACCACAGTATTTTCTCTTATTACTCAGTGAGGTGGAAGACAAGGTCAATCTCTTTTAGAATTGCAGTTGGTTTTTAGAAATTGTTTTATTTTTATTGCTGCTGTGAGGTATACCAATAAAGCCAACCTAAGCACATAGGAATTTCAATTCTGTATCTACATTAAAATCTTTACATTTAAAGTCTCACTCATAAGGAACAGAAAGCCTACACTGTGGTGAACTTTCTAGAATGTTGCAGGATACTACTAGGCTTCTCTCGGACCTGGTCACATAAATGCTCTGTGATTGATGTATGTAAAGTAAAGAAAATAGCTGGTGCCAGGGCTGGGTTCAACCTGCCTTAGTTTTGGGAGAAAGACTAGGAAAACAGAAATCCAGGGTGGGAACAGCCCGTTGCTGTCAGCGTTTAAGCTACAGAGGTGATGGCCATCCCCTGTGCCAAAGCCTCATGTCCACAACTTGACATTTCTTTTAAAAATTTCTAAACACACAAGGACATTGGTCTAAATATCTTGCTCACCTATAGTTTCTTATGGCATCCATCAGTGAGCGGAGGGTCTGAAGCAGAAGTCTGGTGAGGATTGACTGAAGGAGCTGGGGGTACTCTGCCTGGAGAAAAGAAGGCTCAGGGGAGACCTCGTCACTCTCTGCATCTACCTGAAAGGAGGTTGTAGCCAGGTGGGGATTGGTCTCTTCTCCCGGGTAAGAAGTGGTAGGACGAGAAGAAATGGCCTCAGGTTGTACTGGGGAGGTTTAGATTGGATATTAGGAAGAATTTCTTCACTGGAGGTGCGGTCAGGCATTGGAACAGGGAAGTGGTGGAGTGGCCATCCCTGGAAGTGTTCACCATGCTAGGGACGTGGTTTAGTGGTGGGCTGGGCAGTGCTGGGCTAGTGGTTGGACTCTGATCTTCGGGGTCTTTTCAAACCTCTCCAATTCTGTTCTATGAGCCTATGAACAAACGTTAATTACCACATGGATATGTGTATATGTGTGTGTGTGTGTATATTTAAGTGCAGATATATATGTATGTGTGTATATATATATATGTGTATAGGAGCTGGAGGTGTTTACCTGAGGAAGTGAAGGCTCAGGCGAGATATTGTCACTCTCTACAACTCCCTGAAAGGAGGTTGCAGGCAGGTGAGGATTGGTCTCTTTTCCCTGGTAACAAGTGACAGGAAGAGAGGACATAGTCTCAAGCTGTGCCAGGCAGGGTTTAGGTTGGATATTAGCAGGAAATTCTTCTTGGAAGGGGTGATTGGACTGGAATGGACCATCCAGTTGGAATGGACTGCCCAGGGAGGGGGTGGAGTCACCATCCCTGGAGGTGTTTAAGGAAAGACTGGACATGGCACTTAGTACCACGGTCTAGTTGACATGGTGGTGTTTTGTCATAGGTTGTACTCAATGATCTCAGAGGTCTTTTCCAACTAATTAATTCTGTGATTCTGTGATTTTGTGAAATATGTGTATGCACACAGACGTGTATAAAGATTTTCTACAGCCTTCCAAGACCAAACTTAGGGTCTGTTGGCTTTACCTGCATCAAAATTTAACAAACAAAAGGTCTGGGCTTTGCAAGAATGTTGCCTTCATAAAAGTTGTGTGTTAAATGAAATTTAGCTAGTTAATTTTATTTCCATTTACAAGGCAGAGAAGGGTGGTGGCAAGTAGTGTTTTATTGATGGAAAAATTAAAACAGTTTGGGAAAATACGAATTTCCAGACTTTGAGAATCTGTTTACAGACTATGGGGAATATAAAATAACATGCATTTATTGAAAAGGTCTTGATGAAGTCTTCTTGAAAGCCTCTGCATTTAAGAATCAGAGTCTTTTGTGATTTGACCTCCCAACATCAACTTATTTTTGCAGAGGGAAAGAAATGTTAAATGCTATGACTGCTAGGCTGGGAACTTAGTTCAGCTAACATCAGGTTTATGACCCAGGATGGAGGTAAATGGCCAAACCTGATCAACACCCCATTAATCCAAGGATGATCAAGTAACATTGCATTTGGCAAAGCCACAAATAACCATGTAATAACATTGTAATTCTATGGTAATTTCTTACACATGGTTATTGATGCCCTGTAAAATAATGTGTTACCAATAATCCCATATTACCTCTCTGCTCTTAAATATAAGGTCACTGACAGACCATGACTGTTTAATGTACTTTCAGTCTCAAACAGAAATCTTATACAATGGTTATAAAAATGAACCTCAGTGCGTGACCCTCTTTGCTCTTCTTTAATTATTTTTTCCTCAGAACATGTCACATATGCATCACTGGGGTATTAGATTTAATTTATATTTAGCATTTTCTTTCCACTTTTCACCTACCTACTTAAAATTAGGGCTTTTGACAAGGATCTAGATTTTGTAGGTTGTTCATGCTTTCAAGGATAGAGACCAAGGACCTTGTTATGAGGCAAATGGCTCCTGTACTGGAATTCAAACCTCTCCAAGACCAATCAAATACCACGACACTGTGCCATGCACCTACAGCTTACTTTGAGCGCCAGTTACTGGTGAATTGTTAAGAAAAACTGGATGCTCCCATTCAAACCTCCTACTGTGAAGATACTTAGAAACCCACTGAGTGCCAGAAAGACTTGTCAGAACAGGGAAAGCAGTCATAGAGATTCGCCTGTGAAATAAACTAATGTTGTGCTAGGTTTGTGTCTCTCAACCCTGGATCTTATTGGACTTAACTGTAATTTTTAATATAAATTTTTATCTTTTACCTGTGTGCAGAGAAACTTGCATTCCTCCGTAAGTTACTGTTTTTCCATGAAAGGAATGGGTCTTTGTAGTAGATCTCAATCATACTCTACACTTTTTTATCATAGAATCATGGAATTGTTTGGGTTGGAAGGAACCTTAAAGATCATCTCTTTCCATCCCCTCTGCCATGTGCAGGCACACCTTCTGCTAGACCAGGTTTTTGGTGTAGTGGAAGGTGTTTGCCACATTTTTTCCCCATTACTCTTGTTAGAAAAAACAAAAAAAAAATATTAATTCTAACTTGAATCTTTGGTCTTAAATAGTCTTAAAATTACAAAACATTTTTATCTAAATTGACTCTGTATTTCAGGACTAACCCTCTTGTCTTGGTAAACCAGACATTGGAAAATATTTATCTGGAGTCAAATTTGCATTTGGCAGTTTATATGTAGCTCTAATTAGGACTATCAAATGAATTAGCAATATGGCCACAGAAAGCTCGATCTTGTGCTTTTAAAATGGGTGGGGAGTTTTGCCATTGACTGCAAGGAAATCAGGATCAGGCACCCAGGCAAGAAACATGCTTTGTTCCCACAGCTGTAGCAGGTCTGACAACATGCTGGGCACCTTAGAGCATCTCTTGCTGCTCAGCATGGCCTGGGCTTCCACCTTTCACAACCTGAGGCAAAAAAATTTTTGCACACTTTAAAATCCCATTTTCTCCTTTTGCTTATGTATGGTTCTGAGATTGTGAGGCTTAGTTTTAAGTCTGTAGTTCCTCAGGGTTGGTATGTTTTGTACAGTGGGGTAGCAAAATTTAATGGCAGTTATCACTCCTAGGCAGAGGAGATGTGTAACTGGGGTTTTATAACAGTCCCCAAGAACCTCTTGATGACAAGACTGGGTCAGCCTTTATAGAAAAACAAATAACAAAAAAAATTCTACAAGCTGGAAGAGGAATCCCAAAAATAGTAACTGTCCTCTACGCAGAAAAGAAAGCAGAGAACCCAGCAGTGAAGCAACTTCACCAACTTCATATTCCCTTTGCCTGACTGGAATTAGCATCTGACTAGGTTTCCTTTCACCAACTGTGATTGTCAGGTAAACAGAGCAAGGGCCTAGAAATAGCAGAGTTCCTCTGGCCCATAAACCCACTGGAAGCCACATTTACTGGGCTGTGCTGGGTGCTAATGAATGAGAGCAGTGTCTCTGTCTCTGTCTCTGTCTTGACACAAAGTTCTTCAAATTACACTCCTGACTTTAATTAGTTTTTAGGAAACTATTTATGTATCCTGTATACAGCTGTGGAGCACAAGGAATTGTGCGGTTTCTGTGACCTTTTGTTGCTCCTTGCAGTGTTTTCTCTGATACTGCTTTTCAGCCATTCCTCTCACCCCATCATGTTATCACAAGCATTATTCACATTCCTTAAAGACACAGCTTGGGATGCAAACATTATTTATATGTTTTTCAAGATCTTCTGTATCTTCTGCTCCCATACGAAAATAATAAAACTACTTTCCAGTGTTGCTGACTGGGACGTAGATGGAGTTGTCCATGGCAGGGAAACTCCTACTAATCTTCAGAGGTGTGAGCAGCATTCATTCCTCCCACAGACCCTTACCAGGCAGCTTTTGACTTGGGCATTGGTAGACCAGAGGATATTCACACATCCTGTATGCTCTGCTTCTAAAATGTGCTACTGCAGTCACTGGATGAGGTCGTTCTAGTAACCACAGCTACAGTAGAAATTAAGGGTGAACCTCAAAGTTCTAATCTGTATTTGATCTGCAATGTACACCAACAAGGAACACAACAAAGCAGGTGCAAATTCTGGTCTCTTGCAAGCAGATTCTCCCCCTCTGTATAAAAGTATTGTATAAAAACAATATTCTTGTGAAGTTAAATCATGAAGATGTGATTCCTCTAACTTTCAAAAAATTGTTCTTTATTTACTGAGTCAAGAAGAATATTTTAAACTTAGTGTAATTTGTGTTTTCTTTCAAGGGATTGGATAAAGAGAGATTCTGTATGGCTCAAGATTGCATGTCAAGCTTTTGAACATGCAATGAAGATGCAAAGTTAAAAATCTACTTTTCGTGCTAATTGTCAGGCTTATAGAATCATTTGGATTTGCTAAGTCCATTTGCATGTCTGATAGTCAGTAGGATCATTTACTGGCAAGATTACTACTGGCAGCAGCACTTGCTGTGTTTTCTGCAGCTTCCATCCCTTTTCCCTAATAATCCATGCTCCTGTCACTGAAAAGTAGCCTTTTCCCAGATAGAATTATAGCTGCTCTTCTCTCATAAAATGCATAGTACGTATTCTGTTTGATGATTATCTGAAAATTGCAAAATATGCTTTTTTAAGATTGTGTTTAATGAGGAGAGAAAATGACCATAAATCATTTTTATGTTTATGTTCATAAGCCACCTTGCACTCTGAAGGGTATACCTGGGCATAAGGATGTAGAAAAGGTTCTTAGCCCCATATGATTTAGCATTAACTTCCAGACACTTGCAGGCAGTGAAGTGCTAATTTCAAGCCTTTTGATTTGGCACAATTCACTTCAAGAAGCAGAGGCGTGCGTAGAAAGAAAAAGCACCAGCCCCCTTGGAAGGGACGGCATTCCAGCACCAACAAAGCTTCATTGTTCTCCTGCCCAGAGAGGCTGGAAGCAGTGGTGACCCCAAAGCAGTCCCTTTGGAAAGAGAAAACTGCTTTGCAATAATAATTATTCCTGGAGTTCAAAAGACTAAGCCTTCCCCTGAAAGAAATCAAATGATTAAAAACTCGCACAACAGCTGGCTGGAGTTGAATGAAGACGTCAGTTAAACAGATAAGGAAGAAAGAAATGGTGCCTTCAAATGCTTCAAAGGAACAGCTATGTATAAATGTGTCTGTGGTTTGTAAAAATAGATCAACAGTGCTATGATCGGCACAATTAATATTTCTCTTTTGTGTGCCATTCCTGCCTTAAATGCCTTCAATTACTTGAAAAACTACGGATTTCTCTGAATGAATAAATCCTTCTGTTACCTTTTCAAAGTGTCTGAAAGCTTGATCTGAAACATTACTTGATCCTCTCTGCCCTTCTCAGCCAAGTCAGCTATTATTCACAGATAGATCAGTGCGTTGTGCTTACTTTAAGAACACCAAGAACAGGCTCATCCACTGTCTTCCCTCAGGAGAAGAGACAACTTATTTACTCAGTTATATAACAGACCTTCCCTCCTGCAGTTATAGGGATGTTTCACACTCCATTTTGTGGGTACAAAACTTGGCGAAAAAACTCAGGATACAGCTGAAACTTAAAATAAAGGATAGTTTTCTAAACACAATTAGAAACAAACAAACAAACCAAACAACAAAACAACAGCAAAAGGCTGGTTTTTATATTCTTTTTCCTTAAAACACTACCCTGAATGTGTGAAGAATGTATTTCCAGTAATAATTAAAATTGATCTTGTACTTCTTACCACCCCTTGGACCTCTGAGTGTGGCAGTTACTACACAGAATCCATTGAGTCATCAATACTTATACACTCGGGACAAAGCTCTGCATGAGAAGAGGAAAAAGGAACTTTTGAGACTACTCAGACAAAGTGTTCCACATATTAACACCTTTTCCCTTATCTGTGTGGGTTTTGCCTGTGTCACAGAATGGGGTTAACAGCAACCTCCCCACCCCCAAGACTGTACAAGTCACTCAAGGGTGAGTGATTTCTGTATTAGAGCATTTCCAAGTGTAAAGCTCAGGGAAACATGAATGGTATATGATATCCAAAAGAAACTGGGTCCTCAGTTCAAGGAAGGTTCACCTCAAGGGAGATGTATTTTTGGAAAGGCTTTGAGTAGTCTCACATTTGCAGTTCAAGTAAAAGGAAGGGCTTTGCATTAAATAAATATATGGACTCGTTGTAAGATTCTCTGCAGCCCTGACGTCTCAAATAAGAAACCAACCTGCAAATCATACACCCAGTTACCAGCTGGCACATGGGAAATGATCCTGTCATCTAATTCAATCCAGTTGAGATTCTGCATCTTAATTTAATTTTTTTCTTAGCGCATTTTCACAGACGAATTATCTTGAAGATGTAGTCCCCTAAAAAAACTCTAAAAAATTATAGGTTAAAGCTCAGGACCTTTGGGAGTCATGATCTCTCCAAGTCTCACCAACACAACTGTTATCACTGTCCTTGGTCATCCTGAATTGCTCATGGGGTTTTTTTGGTGTTACCATAGCATCGCTAATGAGCAGGTTTCTCTTAAAAGATCACTTAAAAGGCAAAGATGTGGGTTGGAGCAGCAGAGCCAAGTCCCTTTCCTGAGTTCAATCCTGCAGTGCATAATATATCTGTGAAGCACTGAGTTTGTGAGGTTGATAGCAAACAGGTATCCTTAAAAAGGTCATGTCTTCACAGAACTAAAGTCTGAATTTCTTTTTCTTTATTTTTTTTCCAAATGTACTATGAGTACCACATGATTTTCTGGGCTGGCACCTGTATTCAGGGCTTTAACTCTCACTGTCATTGTCATCACTTAACACACAATATCTTTCTTGGATTATGTTCTTCTGCTCCCTGCTGGGAAAATGACTTTTTGAATTTCATTCATGTTGTCATTGATCTTGGGAAGTATCTGTTCCTGAAAGGAAATGTGGGCTGAAGAAAATGTGATGGAGATTCAAATTTCATAGCCATTAAATAATAAATTAGGTAAAATAGGTGGTCTTTTCTCATTTTTCACCTTCTTCTTTTGTACACTTTTTTAAAGGATGCTAAATACCAGAAGTACTTTGTGCTCTCGAGCCTTACTAGCACAGCATGACTTAGCTAGGAGATTCCTAAAACAGTGCTGCAATGTTGTCTGTACTGATACTCAAGCAAATTCTGCATGTGGATGGTCTTCAACTGATGTGGAAAATAAAGTCCATGTGAATGGCAAAGGTGGATGTATGGAAAATAAATTTGTCTGGGAAATGAAGGGAATAGAGTTCAGTTTCGTATCTGTTATCAACTGGAAATACTATTGGAATATCTGACTATTAAGTGCTGCTGTCTTAAGAAAACTAATACACTGGCTTAGAGTAAATGGGGGTGATGGAATAGTAATTCTTGATTGGGCTCATGCTACTATATGTGTATGCAGGATAGCATTTATATTTTTGTGTGCATGGCACATTCCTAAACTGTAGTTGCTAGACTTTCCAAGTTTCTCTAGCTGCCAAATCCCTCACTGTGACTCTAGCAGTGTTTTGCATTAGCTGTACTGAACAGTAAATATTATAAAGAAAATAAGAGCAGTGAGTATTCTGCTAATGCATTTAAACCACTAACCCCCTGAAGTTACTTCTGACCAGTTTATATGGCCTCACATTTCAAGACCATTTATGAAATAACCCAATCCATCTTTTATTGTTGTAGTCATTACTCTTAGTCCACCAGACACTGCAAACTGTGATAGCCTTTTTATCTTCCTGTACTGTACTTGCAGTATTTAAAATGTTAACATCTACCCTTTGTTATTTGTTTAGCGCATTGAATATTGAAGCTGTAGTTGCAACACTGAAACCTCCAAAACATAATACAAAAGAGAAAAAAAATGTTTCCTGTTCTGTTGAATAAAATAAGAACAACAGAAATCTGTTGATATAGTCACCACTGAAAGAATACACTGCATAAAAGGAAACTGAGCAAAATGAATGGGCACCAATGCTTGGCAACATCCCAGGCTTTAAAATGCAACAGTAACGTAATTTTCTTTAGAGAGGATGGAGAGACAAAACTGAAGTTATTCTTCCTGTAATTAAGAACACTGCACTTGCATGCTCTTAAAGACTTCTGAGGTCCCGTAAGAATGAATATTTCTTGTAACACCTTTTATTTCTTTGAGAAGACAGTATGTACAGTAATAGTTTATTGGAATGTTTCTATTTTTATTTTATTTAGGGATGAGTTTTTAATCCTCAAATTAGTTATAGTGGCATGAATCATTGTCCAGAACTTGGAATAATGCTACCTCAGGTGCAAATAAGGCAAATCAAGAGGTACTGAAAGGAAAACTGCTGTCTAAAAAATATACGGAATGTAAGATTTCTTCAGAATTCCTAATAACACTAAGAAAAGGTCAAAAGACTATGATACCAAACACCAAATGCCTCCTTATGATCATGTATGACAAAAGTCATGGTGAGTATCGGGGATTGTTAAACTCAACTATATGTGTGTGAGTCATGGAAGAGCTACTGGTTAAGATCAGGCAACAAATTTATTAGGTTTTGAATTAAGGACTAAATTTGCTCACTAAAAATGACTCTTTTCTGTGCTCTTTAAATCAGCTCTTTACAGAGATCAGGAAGTATTCTGTGGATATACAAAATGAGCTTGGAAAAACTATTTTGGATTAGGAAGATTGATTTGGTAACGACTGGGCTTGCTGAGGATCAGAGAAGTGGCTTTAGTAATGAAGAGGGGCTTGGAGATTGGAGAAGGAATACAGAGCAGTAAAGGTATACTCAAAGGAGGAAGAAAAATGAGAAAAATTAGACCTACACAATGGGAAGAGAGTTCCCTCTATGGTCCTGTGTGAAATGCCTGTCTGAGCATGCACAGAATTTTCCTTTCAATTATGTGGACTCCACCTTACCAGAGAGCTGCAGAGAACATGCTGTGAGAGCTCACAGCTCAGGAGGGGTCTGCAGTTCTCATGCTTGAAACAGAAAGTCAGATTGGAAGAGACAATTTGCCAAGAACAAGAAAGAACATTGTTCTTACTCACCTCCTAGGCACCTCACGGAAGTTCTAATTCATCTTTTGGAGCGTTTTGTAACAGAAAGAGACTGTAACAGAGTTTACTATTTCTCTGTTTCTAAAACACTCTTTCTGGAATGTAATTGTTGTCCCACAAAAGAAAAACACAAACAAAACAACCTACAACTTTTCCCAGTTGACTGCGATACAGAAACATGTGGAAGCCAAATCTTCCAGTGTTCAGGAGGCAGAAAGCAAGAGTTCTTTATTTGTTGTACTGTATTGGGAACTACAAATCTTAGCAAATATATAGAAAGGCAGAGTGTCCATGAGGCTGCACACTTATTTTCCTCTACTGTGAATTTGTTGCTCTTGTCTGAAATTACATTTCTTTCCTGCTGGGTTGAAACAGCAAGGAATGGAACTGAACTTCATCAGCTGAAGTGAGAAATGGTTTGCAGTTCAGCTGGGAATTGGCAATCCTCAGTTTAATACTCTCTTTCAAGGTATTCTAAGTTTAGGAGAGCTGCTTACTTCATATTTATGTAACGCTCTGCTAGCACTATACTGTTTCACCAAATCAAGCCAGTTAAGTGTTCTGTTTGTACGCTGAGGATGTCAGGTTCTACAAAAGAATATATAAATAATTTTCATCATCCAGGCATGGAGAACTGCAGTGGTGGGTCTCTTCCTTGCTTACTTTTTTTTTTTTTTTTTTAATGTGAGCTCTGTGTTGAACAAGTGTATCATTTACTTTAAATTAAATGCTGTGCTGCCCCACTCAAGGTATGTGCCAAGTAACTGTAGGCAAAGTGTATGGTCAAATTGCTGCACTTTGTCAGCTCAAACTCTCTCTCTATTAAAACAATGTTACATCTTTAATTTATTACCATATTTCTGTGCTCTGGGAAAGCTCCCGTGAAAGCTGGTGTCGATTTCCAGGCTCAATTCCTGCGGTCCCTGGATGCTGCAAAGGAGTTTGCTTTATAAGGTGAACTAAAGCAATGCTGTGAACATCTCAAGGTTTTCTTTAATCTGCTTGAGTGTTAAGAAAGGGTTGCTATAAGCTTTTCCCTGCCATTTATGTCCCAGATTCCCTCGTGTAATGTGATGCACTTCTTCCTGGGGAGATTCTCTTCTGAAACTGATGTCCACTTGTGCCAGGTACAGCACCACTGTTTTCTGCCACCTGCATAGGATTTAGACTGGATTAATCAGACTGTCAATTCTTTATCTGGAATGAATACCAGGATGGCAGTGAGACCTTACATGCCAATATCTGCTGATAAAGGTATAACATTTGAAAAGTAAAAGGCAAGGTTAAAGACTGTAGCAGAGCCTGACTAAAAAATAAAGCTTCTGAAACACATTACAAATATTTGTGGTTTGCAGAGTAGCAAGAAAAAGACAGAACTGCCATTTAAGAAAACATTTATAATGCAACTGGATGACTCTGTGACACATTAAACATATTCAAAACATCATTACCTGGCCAGAATTAAGTAAAGATGAGGAAATCTTATGCATATACTCAAGTGTTATGCTTTCTGGGAAGTTCAAGTGTTAACTCAGATATTATTTAAGGTGACTCTGATATGCAAATGTCATGTGGCAAGTGACAGAGTAGATTTTTAAATTATGAAGTTAAAACTAGATGAAACTTTCTAAACTGACACACCAGCTTTATTTCATGTCCTTTTCAGTTATTTTTGCAATACCCACAGCTACACTAGATAATACTTTTGTTTGGGGGGGGGGGCAAAGCTGGTTTGCTTTTTTTTGTAGATTTTTCATATTTTGATTTCTTGGCTCAAGTGCTGAAGTTCACTTGACTTCATAAATTTCTTTCTGGTGTAGTTAGTGGTCATGAGTTTTTTACAGCTTGGAGCACTACATCAAAATGAATGCAGCTAAATTATCTTATGGCATTGACCAGCCAAGTCTGCCTTTTGCCATTATGCTCAGAGGGGCAGCAGTGCATGTGTGTGCAAACGCTGGCGATGTCAGAGTGTGTAACTGAGGGGAGCTGTGGTGATCTATTTTTGCAGAGGGCAAAGTCAGAGGTATCATTCCAGAGTGCTGGAATATGATCCTGCAGCTTCATGTTCTGGCTTGTGATACAAAATGGCAATCACCAATAAGTTTAGGTCCTTTTTTCTGCCTAATTTTCTTGTGAAACATTACACGAAGTGGATGGGTTAATGCTTCCATTCATATGCATAGGGCAGGATTTAAATATGAAGTTGGGAGAGCTTGGCTGCAGATGTTCTTTCCACATACCGGACACAACTCCCTTTTCCCCTCTATGCAAAATCAAGGTCCTTTATGCTCTGTTCCATTTCTTTACATGTTCATCTTTCACCAAAAGTCAGATAGTTTCAGGTTTGAGCACAGTCCTCAAATCAAAGCTACATTTAGTCTCTGGGAAGCAGAAAGATATTCCCGCAGTTTCACAGCCTAGCAGAAAATTCACAGACAGCAGGACTTTTCCACTGGTGAGGAGAGTCAATAAACTTTAATGTACCTATTAAATTATGTCATCAATAAAAGGTTAGGAGAAATCTTAATAAGGTTCGGTGTTGCTCGGAAATTTTCTGTTTGGCTCATTGGAGATGAGCCAAAGACGTATATATCTCCCCTGTAGCCAACTGTGAAAAACTACTAAAGAAAAACCCTGACTTCTCTATTTCATGTTTATTCCATAAGAAAATCCTAAAGAGACTCTATGGGGGGGTCTAGGAATCTGTATAGACCTTCTCTCAAAATGAAAATGAAAGGTGGGAAGATTATACAAGAACATACCACACCTGGGTAAGCACTTGAGGGACATTTTGAGAGTCTGAAATGGACATACAAAATACACAAAAACATTTTCCTCACCTACAGCAAATTTCTAGAAATGGTTCGTGAAATCTAAAATGAATTGTGAAACTCATAAAGCAGGGACCAAGCCCACACATGATATGAAGAAGCTCTTTCCAGCATCCTCACTATACATGAGGGTTTACTCTGTTCTAAATCATACGCAAATTACTGACAAGAGTCCTAATAATTTCAAGAAGAGCCTAAAATATTTTGAGACTACAAACAGAGGCTGAAATTCAGGGGTTGGTTATTAAACAAATAGGTTAGTTGGGAGATCCGAAAGGGAAGATGTAAAAAATTCACATTCTTAGTGAAACTGGAAGCCATTCCATAATGTTTGGGGGTTTTTTCACGGCTAATTTGAACTCATTGGAATACCACCCAGCAAAAAAAAAGTTCCCTAAATGGGTTTGGTATGTCTTAGACATGCAACAGTTTTGAGTGCTGAAGGTATGTGATACAAGACTCATCACTCTGTGTATATCTTTGTGTTCCAGCTCCTCAGTGTATGACAGGAATGTTTCCAGTAGTATTGAATTTGCTTTTCCCCAGCATGGCCTATAAAGATTTGCAAATATAACAAATGGTTGCTTTTATAACAAATATTTTGGCTTGTACCCTGTGTAATCTGTGAAACACCACAGCACAGTGATTTCCCTCAAGTCCACACAGCACAACAATAAATCAGTTAAAATCTAATGCACTCTCTGCAAAGAAGGAATGTGCCATATTAGTCTTGAGACTTAAACTGAATATAGAGTAAAACTCACAAAAGTCTTCAGATATCTTAAGCTGTATTTCTATTGCTTTCATTGAGCTTTGTTTTCCAGACTCTGGTAGCTCTAAAGCAGTGATGATGGTATAGAAGAGAAGGAAACCCCTGCTGTATCATTTTGCTGTAAGCTGTATTTGAAGGGTTTGTTAAATCTGAGTTCTTTTAGAAGAACCTGTCCTTTTGTTACTTTTCCTTTTGAAGAGCATGGGATAACTGGATGCCTTGTCTATGATAGTAAGATTTTTCAATTAAATACTGTTATTTCAGCAGTTCAACATTATTTCCTACTTAACAGAGAAGACAAAGACCTCTGCATTGAGTGTTTGACTGACTTGAATTTCTAGTTCTAACTTTTCTCTGATTCAAGAAGTGCTGCAGTTACCAGTCTCTCTAGTCCAAAAATTTTTAAAGTCAGTTTACTGCTAGGTTTGAATAGTCATACGGAAGTGCCAGCTCAGTCAGAGTTATGATTTTGCTAAGAAGAAATACTGGCTAATCCCATTTATTTCAGCATGACTTTTTCTCTCTCACATACTAAATCTTGCTATTAGTATCCCCAGACAGGATCAGGATTTCACAGAAACACAGAAAGTTTAAGGCTGGAAAAGACCTCTGAGATCATCAAGTCCAATTGATAACACAACACTACCACATTCACCGCTAAACTCCATCCTCAAGTGCCACATCGACATGTTTTTTGAACAATATACGTGTTTAGAGTGTTTGTGAATGCTCCCATAGCACTAGAAGAGGTACATGTCCCACTGCAGAAGGCTGCACTTGATCCTACATGTCATAGTCTGCTTTCTACACTCTTCCCTTGCTCAAATGCTTCCTCTAGGTAGGGGAAGGGTATATTTTTAGAGGTGACCTTCTTCTTTCAAAGGGAACGGCCTTCTGAGACCACATAGGATTGCTGTTGAGATGCCTAATTGGAAGTGATTTGGTCTTGCTAATTACTTGCTTGGGTGTTTTGTTTTCAGCTGTCTGTCCCCAGTGTTTAACAGCCGCCTTCATCAGGGCATTGTTTTTGCAACTCCCTCAAATTCCCTTTTAAGTGATGTCTAAACTTCAAACTGTTTTCCTTGCAGGAAGGTCTACAGAGATTTACTGGAATCATGGGAACCACAACTAGTCAGCAGGCGAGAGGAAAAGGCCCCATTATTGGCTCTGTCAGGAAAACTCTGCTCATAATTAAACCCTGCTTAAGATTTATGAATCCAGTGCAGTGGGCTTGATTGAGCTGCTTATCAGTTTAGGGGAACCTCATTATTTCAATTTTGAAGTAAAATCTGTTTCAGAACAGAGACAACTCAGCAGGACCTCTTATTGAAATATTTGGTCTGCTTAATAACGGGTGGCTACTTGTTAATTATTGGGGTGGGGAAGCAGGGCTCATTATTGGGATGAGTAGTCACGTCATCCCAATATTTTTCACATCAGTTCTTTGAAAAAGTCAAGTAAGACGTGAGTAATAACAGAAAAGTTCATGTAAGCTCTGAACTTTCAAGTGTAATAAGGATTTTTTTCACTTCAGAGTAAGAACAATTTTTAATTTTTTTTAAAAGAACTAAAAGTTCTGTTTCCTTTTAAATCATAGAAGGGCATTAACACTCCTACCAGCTATACCAACAACAACAAAAAAGTAGCAATTGGTTTACATTTGGAATCAATCTATAGACCCCTAAAAAATTTCTCTGGTCACTTCTTAAAGCAAATACAAGCAAAAGATTTAGCCAATTTGAAAACACTGTCAGATTTAGTTAAAAAAAAAAAAAAAAGAGGAAAAGTGAACATCATTGGAGCAAATCCCTGGTGTTCCTTGAGAGCCTCGTTAAGGTTTTGCAGCCAAATTGAAAGGAGTATTGGGATGATTTCCTAACACTACTGGAACTGTGGCATCCCCTAGATACTTGTTAAATAGAGTGATTTCCTTTCATCCTCTTGTAACTATATTATCTAGTGACCAGCCCTTGTACACAGTCAAAAGTGGAATTTTTTCTATTTAAAAATACAGAGTGGTCCAGTATATTTTATTGTTTCTTAGTTGTATGTTACTCCACTCCACTGGAATGAACGAAATTGCTCAGTACAGTAAGGTGGCGATCACTGCATTTCATGAAGAATCTCTTCCCCTTCACTCAGCTAATTGTTGTTCTTGCCATATTTGAGAATACCAGTTTTGTTCCTTTTCAAACTTTTTAAAAGGATGCCTTTCCCCAGGTTTCCATTTTTTCACAGAAAGGTAACTCCATATCTTTGCTGTTATTAACACCAGTATCACAAGTCGAACACCACTTTATAAGTGCTTCAGCTGTTTTTTTTTGCCCCTCCCCCCTCTTTTTTTTAACAGGAATGAATTGAAGTATAAACATTTCCTGAAAAAGTACATATAATAGAGGTTAGCTTGCCAAGTGGTTTCATTTTCCTCTTTGGCTGTGACCCTCAGAAAATTTTTAAAGAGTAATGTAAAAATAAATGAATAGATTTTCTTCATTACTATTTTCCTTCTCTGCAAGAATATGTGCCTGAGGGACACAGGGGTATAGAACAGATTAATAGGGAAATTTTAGTGAGAGCCCCTTGTTAAATATTGGCAGTACATCACTGTACTGAAGAAAAATGAAAGTTGGTGCCCATGGAGCTCTGCCTGATAAGTGATTGCAAGACGCCTTAAAGGCTGCAATTTATCTTCAAGAAATGCAATAATTAGATCTGTGTAAGCTTGGGCTGTCTCTCTTCAGTAAAGAGGCAGATATGATTTCATTATTCTATTCCTGTGAGGTCATTAGTGAACCTGGAAATCTATTCAGCCCGCCTGTGTTAACTTGGCTTCCAAGAAAGAGAAAGAAGGATAAATCTATTCCTAACAGTGTCAGAGAATAACTGAAGCCCTACTGTTTATTTGAACACAACTTAGAAAGAAAAAAGAAAGTTCCTTGGTAGTGCCGTGTTGTCATGAATCTCAGCAAAGTATTGTGCTGCCCACACATTCACACTGGGTCTCTCTGCCTTCCCAAGTCTGAATTCCTCTTCTACTCGCAAAAATAACTTACAGCAACTTCAGTGATATTAACACATGCATGCCTCTTAACTCCTGGGCACCATCAACACCTACACTGGCCAGGTATTTCTAAAGCATAAATGAATAGTTACCCAATATTTTCCAAATATCTTTTTTTTTAATTTTTCCCAATAAGAAAAGCTTTTACTGAGAGAAAACTCTTCCCATGGGGGAAGTGGTATAAAAACACACCGATTTGGGGGAAGGGGGAGTTAAGTATACATTTAAATGTAAAAGGTTATCGTCTATCACCATCTCAAAGTGTTAGCTCCTGTTTCAGTGAAACAAGGTGTTACATGAGGCTTAAATCATTCCACCAGCCACAAAGAGGAAAATCAGTAGGTGTATTTGTGATCTATCCAAACTACTTCTCATTTATTGCACATGGGTAGCACAGCCACAGAGCAGCCAAGGAATGATCCTTGTGGATCCCTTCCAAATCAGGTTATTCTATGATTCCCAGGAACACAGACAGGGAGACACAGAGCTGAAGCTCCAGGGTACAGCTCCTATCCATATATTACAAGTATTGCCCAGAGAAACTGTGGATGCCCCATCCCTGAAAGTATTCAAGGTCAACTGGATGGGGCTTGGAGCAACCTGGTCTAGTGGAAGGTGTCCCTGTCCACAGCAGGGGGCTTGGAACCAGATGATCTTTAAGGTCCCTTCAAACCCAAACCATTCTGTGATTCTATGGTTCAATGAATTCTGCATACATGACTCAACAAGTTGTCTTTTTTGTATTATACTATTACCAAGCATTGAAGGAGTCTTTTGCAATACCCAGAAATACCTGCTAGCAGATAACAGGAGGCAGGAGCGTAATTGAGGACTGAAACATCTCAGGTGAAATTCATTATGTACTTACAGGAGCACCTGTATTTCAGGGTCACCAAATCCAGCTCTTCTGATTTCAAACTGAAACTGGCAGCAGAGAAAAGAGTGTGTTTCCATTGAAGGTACCAGGAGGGGAAATAAGAGGAAGAACTGCAGAGTGGGGCCCAAACCAAGAACATCAGAGCAATAGTAATGAAAAAAGCACTTAAAAAATATAAAAGGAAGAGCAGGAGGACAGCAGAAGAATCACATTGGGATTATCATAGCTAAATCTGGAGTTCTGTCCCTTCTGTGTTTTTCCTGGAGGCTGTACAGACAGTGAATAGGTAAGCAGAGCATTAATTCAGCCTAAAAAATCCATTTGTCAACTGTGAGCTGCAGATATCCTTTCTATTGTTTTTTCAGCTTGAATTCTCAAACGTGTTGAAAGTTACTTTTAAAGTACATCTCAGATTTCTCCTTTCCCTGCTCTCTACCTATATGCTTCGAAGTATTTGCTAAATATATATTTATTTGCATGTATATACAAACAGAAATTATAGCTCTGAATACAATTAAGTAGTAATTACATTGCTAAGGGGAAATGTTTCCTTTCATCATCCCTTTCTCCATGCAAGTGCTGCACGGGCTTTGCTTGACAGCTGCATCACAAGTGGAAACAGCCAGAGTAACCATTTAGGTATCATCATGAGGTTGTGAAATAAGTCTGCCAAGTGCCTTGTTCTTTAAAAAAGTCACTGTGATGGCACTGCTTAGGGCAGCATTGCTGGGTAAGTGGGTTTGGGCATGCCATTAGAATTGGCTCAGAAATGAGCAGAGGACAGTATGCAGAGCAGTGTTTGCTGAGATTCCCTGTTTCCTGGTTTTGATTAGGCAGCACAGGCTGAAACCCAGCAACACTGCCTGTTTTCTGCCTAGGAGCTTGCTCTTGTGTGGATGTCGATGCCAGTTTTCCAGCCTCCTTTCTGGAATCTTATTTAAATCAGATGTCTGTACTGTAGGTCCTACAGCTTGCTTCTACGGGGGGAGGGATAAACAAACAGCACAGAGTGAATGTACACTATCAGCTTTGGAAGGGTTGAAATTGGGAAGGAAGTGGGAGACAGCCAGAGCAAGGATTTTTGGGGAGGGCCTGGATGTGAAATCCCACTGCAGCAGCTGAAGGGGCTTATGCCCCAAAGAGGTTGCCCCCTATCCCTACATGGGGTTTGTCAGGACCATCCCCAGGGGCAGGGATGTGCTCAGGGCCTGGATGATAACAGACCAGAGTGGCCTATGCAAACTTTGTTGATAAACTCTTGTGTTTCCTTTAAGCACATAAGATCTTTCTATGGAGATAAACATGCAATGCTGCTGGCAGCAGTGAGAATAGCGTTAATGAAGGTGTAGAACAGCGCTGTTGGTCCGTGTCAAAGAGCTCACTGCGTCAACCCCGATGCTGGAGCAGATAGGCTGAAACGCTGTGTTTTTGCACTAACCAGCAGATTTTGTGTTATGACTGGCCACTGAACAACAAAGTGATCCAACTGTACATTTCCTTTAATCATCACAAGTGCTTACTTTGTATTAAACTGAAATGACTGTAGGACTAGATCACAGCAGAGAAATGATAAGTCTTGTCACAAACCCTGTTCGCCCTGGCAGGACGCAGGTTCTGTGGTTTGGACTATAGCACATCTGTGCCCTTCGCTACACTACAGGCATCACAGATGCCCATTTCTGATTCGAGTTTGGCTCTCTCCCACCTGCCTTGGAACCTGTTTAGTTTTCTCTTTAGAGACCAAAAAGTGTGCCCTGCTAAATTTTTCCAGGGGCAAAGTGGGGGCTAAAGGAGATACCATGGCAAGATGGTCTAATCCTCTGTTTCTCTGTTTTTGCCAACTGCAAATCTCTTTGAGAGGCTGGTGTCTGTCTCAGAGCACATGGTGGTACATGTCCCTTGCTGTCCTCAGGTCCTGCCAGTTGCTGGAGGTCCAGCCTCAGCTCTGCAGATCCCTCCTATGTGCCTTGGTTTTCTTCATGGGAAAAGAAAGGCATAGGCAAAGAAGAAATATTTGTGCACATATCTCATCCTGATCTAGATTCAGAGCCCAGCTGGGCTTAGTGGAACTGCTTCCAGCCAGTATGTTTTTGACATGGCCTGTGTATGAAGCCACCAAAGACAATTTTTTAAGTGACAAAATTGTTTCTGGGAAAATAAACTGTGTGGTATTCTTGATATTTTCTAGTTTTTTATCTCTTTTAACAAAAAGCTTTCAGGAGGCTTATGACTTCTTGATATTTTTATCAGGGGATTTAGTACTGTCCTTCGAGTTATTTTGGTTTACAGGGTAGAGAACAATGGGAGAATGATAATATCGATTGCTTCCTCATATTGTTTTTATTTATTTTTTTCCTCCTGTGTTTTGGGAAATAGTTGGGTTTTACATGAGGCAGCACACTGAATAGTCATCTGTTTTCCTGGGTCAGTTAATGCCAGACAAATTACTCTGGGAAACAATTATCTTCTGATCTTCATTTTTATGGATACTTGTATTAGTCGCTCATGTGGATTATGTGGAGTCGTATCATAAACATATTTTCACCCTGTGCTTTTCACCACATATTTTGTGAAGTGCAGTAAAAGGACAGCATATTTTTGTATAGTTCTTTGTTTACATGATAAACTGGTAATACAAAGTTAGATTAAGGCTTGATGTGAATTTACCACAGATTGCAATATAGGCTCTATTGAATTTATCATAGAATCATAGAATCAGTCGGGTTGGAAAGGACCTCTGAGGTCATCGAGTTCAACCTTTGATCCGACAATGCTGTGGTAACCAGACAATTGCAATAAGTGCCACCTCCAGTCTCATCGGAAAAACCTCCAGGGAGGGAGAATCCACCACTTGCCTGGTCAGCCCATTCCAATGCCTCATTACTCTCTCTGTAAATAATTTCTTCCTAGTATCTAACCTAAACCTCCCCTGACAGAGCTTAAGACCATGCCCTCTTGTCTTACTGAGAGCTGCCTGGGAGAAGAGACCAACCCCCACCTGGCTACAACCTCCTTTAGGCAGTTGTAGAGAGTGAGGAGGTCTCCCCTGAGCCTCCTCTTCTCCAGGCTAAACAATCCCAGCTCCCTCAGCCTCTCCTCATAGCACTTGTGCTCCAGTCCCTTCACCAGCCTTGTCGCTCTTCTCTGGACATGCTCCAGCACCTCCACATCCTTCCTGAGCTGATGGGCCCAGAACTGGACACACTACTCCAGCTGTGACCTCACCAGCACTGAGTCCAGGGGAAGAATCACTTCCCTGCACCTGTTGGCTGCACTGTTCCTGATACAGGCCAGGATGCCATTGGCCCTCTTGGCCACCTGGGCACACTGCTGGCTCATGTTCAGCTTCCTGTCAATCCAAACTGCCAGGTCCCTTTCTGCCTGGCTGCTCTCCAGCCACTCTGTCCCCAGCCTGTAGCGCTGCAGGGGGTTGTTGTGGCCAAAGTGCAGGACCCGGCACTTGGCCTTGTTGAACCTCATCCCGTTGGAATCAGCCCAACTCTCCAGTCTGTCCACGTCCCTCTGCAGAGCTCTCCTGCCTTCCAGTACATCAACGCTCCCCACCTACAATTTAGTGTCATCTGCAAATTTGCTGATGTTGGACTCAATCCCCTCATCTAAATCACTGATAAAGGTATTAACAGAACTGGGCCCAACACTGATCCCTGGGGGACAACCACTAGTGACCGACCACCAACTGGATGCAGCATTATATAATCTCTCCCAGATTTTATTTTGTTGTTCACAGTATTTAACTGAAACTAATCAGTAAATAGGAATGATAATTCCACAGCATTTCATAAAATTAGTGGCATTTCATTTATTGGTAAGAGATGCTAGCCACCAAATTCCAGTTGTCAAACTTTATAAGAATAAAGAGAGTTCCAAAATCATCCCTCCAGTACTGTATTTTTTTTTCCAGAGGAATAGCTATTCACTCCTCTTGGAAAACTTGAGAAGGTATACTTCAAAAAGTCTGAAAGACTTATGAATATCCCCTTGTACCAGCTTCTCATTCCTTTTGGTTTTTTTTTTTTGTTTGTTTCCCCCAGCTTTTACGTAAGATGACAAAAAATTCCTTCTGTGCTTTTGAAAGTTTATAAAACAATTGCACAAACAGTGTTTATTCATCCAGCTCAACCACGTTTCAGTGGGTCTTTTCTGGTCTTAGGCAAACAACATCAGCAGATGTTTTTCATCACTGCTACAGTATGTGACCAGGAAAGAAAGTAGTGTGGCCAGAAAATTCCTACTCTTTGGTCACCCTGGGTGCTGCAGTGGCCCAGGGAATACATAGAGAGTTCCCTGGTAATATACAAAGGACTATATGATGGCACTAGAATTAGAGAGGAATTTAAGTGCCCTATCCTAGCTTTGCACACCCTCCCTTGCACTGGTCTGGGAGCATAAAAACCAGAACAAACAATCTGAGCCATTGTGTTGGGAAACTAAATCTCTTAGTAGGGATGTCCCTGGTTAGTCATTTTGTGGTTTGATAACAATTTTCTCCACTAATCCATCTTCCCTAAATAAACTGAACTGCTTTGTTGTTTGGATTGGGATAGCCCAGACTTGCTGTAATTTATTTTTTCAATTAAGACATCTTTATGATTTTCTACATTTGTTGACTGGGATATGAAAGCAACTTCCCCTAGAGCCTTTGAGTTCATGAGGAGGGAGAGACAGAGATCGTTTCCTCCAGCATGCTGGTTTTGTTGTGATAAGTTTTTTGATTTTGGGTTCTGTCCTTTTGAGTGTTTTGTTTGTTTGTTGGATTGTCTATAAGGTGTGTTACAGAGATTCTCTTAGGTATCATACGTCCTTTTCTTCTTTCTAGCAGCAATCAGACAACTGGTATATAGTATCTTTGGTGTGCAGCTCTAATGGAATCACATGGTATAGGACATGCCTCTTCCAAAATTCTGCTGAAATTCTGCTTCTTTGTGCTCTGGACTGTCACAGCTACTGCTGGTGCTATCCAACCAGCCATATTTGTTACTGCTCCTTACCTCAAAACTAATGCAAGATTATGTTCCGTATGTAAATGTTTTAAAGCCAAATCAGGTAGAATTAGCTTAAGTAACAGACAAAAGGACAGGAACCAGGATGGGCATGTGTTTAAAGTATCAGTCTGAGGCTTGGTATATCTGGTTCCAGTTTCTAAAACTGTCAAGGAATATTTGTATTATATCCAACAAGCTGCTAAATCTTTTGGGCATCAGTTCTCCAGCTATAAAGTGGGGGGATGATATCATCTTCCCTTGAAGAATAATTGTGGGGATGAAGTTGTCTGCTAGGGCTCCAAGGTAAGATGGCAAGGGCTGATCTCATAGAAATGATCTCATTGCTTAGTGGTTTAGGTTCCAAATCTGCCAAGTGGGAACAATAACTTTGCTACATCTTCAGGTCTGTTATGAAACTTACTTCAGGAATATTTGAAAAAAACACTTTCCTTTACATCCTACCTTTTCTCAAGGGACCAACTCCGCAGTAAACCAGCAGCTTCCTCACACTCACCAGAGTTTTATGCTAAAGGCGCTTGGCTCAAATATCTAAGCCAGCTAAGGCTTTCCAATGTAAACCCTCAAAGAAGGGATCATTTAATGATTACCATGTTCATTTAGATTCCTCTTAGTCTTTTGCCTTGTACATTGTAACTCTGGCTTGCAAGTTCCCCAAGCAATTTTCTCATGTTAAATTTGTTATTCCAAGTGAAGGAGAACTGTATTCATTAGTTAAACTCCTGTATAGCAGGAAGAATGATGCCAACAACAACCGATTGTCAGTGCTTTTCTCTTCAAGACTGTACTTAGTCTTTGCTGTCATTTGAGCACTAAATCACTTACAAAAGGAACAGAAAAGTGGTTCCCAATTAGAGAAGTAAAAAATAAAAAAGATTATGATATCTCTCCCATTCTTTTCAAGCTAGAAGCTTGAAAATTAAGATGGTCTAGTAAATTTGAGAGATGCAAACAGATGTCTGATTGTTCCTCTCAATATAAATTACACATGCATGTGTTTATGCACCCTCCCTCTTTCTTGTCAAGCCTCGTTTTGTTGCATCTTTTGGATGTCCAGCAGTTCTTCCCAAAACCAATAGTAACTGGAGTGAGATCTGCATTCTGAAGCAAGATAGGAATCCTCACTTTAGAGTTTCCTGAAATTCTGAGGCCATTGATGGCAATATGCAAATGCAGCTTTGATGAAAAACTACCCCTGTACAAGGAAGATGTCATTTTTTACAAAAAGATCTATGGGTTTGCTTTTGTAACCAGAGTATGTTCCCTGAATACTAGATAAAGACAAGTTTGTTGTTCTATGACTACCCAAAATTTTATGAGCTGTTCTGGTAGCAACAAACACATGCATGTTATGTTTTTGTTAATCACTGTTTAGAAATTACCTGTGCTATGTTCAGCTAGAAAAATGCTGTGTCCCAAGCCCTCACATCCCTGTGCAGTGCCCAGCTGTGTTGTATTGACCGTTTCTTTCTCAGCAAAATTCCTACAGGGGGAAATGTTGTTATTCTAGAATGAGGGTTAACAGAACACACATTTCTTTCAATTAATTTTTTCATATTTTCTAAGCTTTCTTATATTGGTACCTCTTTTCCTCTGTTTTTCAGTTTCTCCAATAAATAAATAAAGATCTGTCCATTGCTCTGGTCCATTAATCTGGTTCATGTGAGGGGTCTCCTAAACATGCAATTACTCTGCAGGGGAAGAGAGAACAAATGTCTTAAAGATTTTTGGAATGTGAGGATGTCAGCCAAATCTCTGAGAACTTTCTGGGGGTTAACAGCAGCCCTGTGTTTTCTGATATGATTTGTTTTAGAGGGATTTCCCTTCTAGAGACTTAAAGAGTTGCTCATTGATCAGGCCCTTCTTCACAGCACATCAGGAAAACAGAAGGAATTAACACTCCTCAGTCCCATCATAAGACTAAATAAATTTGCACAAACGTACAAAGGGAGTCCAGTGTGATGAACAAATGCCAGTGGTACACATGCTTGCAATGCTTCAAGACTGAAAGATTAATGCAGAAGAAATATCAGTCCCAAAAGCAAGTTGTGAAAATCTTTTAAGTCTTCAAGAGAAATAAAAGCAAAAAGATAACAAGACGGAAATCTGATTTGGTTTAACATGAGCCAAGTAAGATAGAGATGCTTTTTTGCCCAACCATTTTTGAAAGGAGAAGATAATGGAATCCCTGTCCCCTCCCCCCCCAACTACCATTTTGTATTAAATTTGGTTGAACTACACGTTTTTCAGAGGTAGATTTCTCTAGGAAATCGGCACTTTAAATGTTAGGAACTGTCTAGGATTCTCACCTTTTTAAACAAAAATATTTACCTCAGCTTGTAAGTTAAATTCAAGTACAGAAAATAGCCAGACTTGCAAGTCAGCAGAGATGTGAAAGTTGCTGAAAAAAAATATTTTTAAATATGAAAACAGATATGGAGCAGTCTCAGGTTTCTAAAAAATACTGACCAACTAAATTTTTTTTCTGCTACAGAGGAATCATGTATTTGTCAGTCCATGTGAAAAAAGACACAAAATGTAATGTGATTTCTGTCAGAGATGCATATGGTTTTGGCAGACAAACGGTCATGTACTATACAAATCTCTCTGGCAAATAATGAGAAGACAAAAAGTCCTCACATTGCATCCGCATTAAATTATTTCAGTTCTGGTTAATATGCCAAAAGTTTACACTGAATTTAGATATTGCTTCTGGCTCCTCAGCGTGACGAGGTCAGAAGTACACAGAGAAGAAGATAACTTCCCTTTCCAGCATATAGCAATAATTCAGCATGGAGTAGAAGGAGCTGTTTTAAGTGGCTGGTCTTCATTATGCCTTATCCAAAGCTGACCTCACCAAGGCTCGTTTGTTTGAGGGATCTTAGCTATTCCTGCAATTATTAATTTATACTCCAGAGGTGTTAACGCCCAAGTTTGCTTAGACTTGTAGTCCATGTTGAGAGGAATTGGTGAGTCCCCAGCGCAGCTGCTCCCTACAAGCCCTTACTCCCTCCAGGCTGTCATCCCTTGTCATTCTGTGCTTGCAACCTTGTCCCACCACAGTTAGGAGCCAGAAAAATGTCTGGTGGATACTCAGGAGCTGAGAAATATCCTGGGTCCTACAGCACTGTCGCTGTCCCCAGAGGCTCCAGCAACAGGATCATGCTGCAACAAAAACCCAGTGCCCTTGCTTGAAACCTCACTCTAAGACTGAAAACCAAACCCAGCCATTTGTATGAATGTTTGGTTTTCTCCTCAGAAAATACTGTATTGCAATCCTTTCCAACCCTGCTACTATGACAGAATGACAGAATTTTGGCCTAGTTTTAGTCTTACTAGTGTTAATCAAAGGGGTGTCTCTCCCTCTCTTTTCTTCTTAAAATAAATTTTCCTTGTAAGAACCAACACTCAACTTTATCCTAAATAACTCCTGTTGAAAATAATGCAGTATGAAGTATTTCAATATATCTTTTGAAGTAGTCAATTTAACCATAATGCCTCAGTCTTTGGTACGTAAATAAGATATCAGTAATATGGAAGCAGATATTTAAATAGCTTTCTGAAGAATTTTTTATTAACCAACCCTTCTCAAGGCTAGTATTGCAACTTGCAAGAAGAATATTGTCCTTACTTTTAAATAATTTCCACAAGACAAATGGCAAATTCTTTTTGTGCGGTTGTCACTTTTATGAATGCAGCCTTCTTCCTCAATTTCTTGTGTATTCCCCAGAGAAATCGACTTTTACCTCCCTTATTTTGGAAGCCCTGCTAGTACTGAGTGCCTAGTTTAGTCATACTCTGATCATACTAGTTGCTTGTTACTGTATTGGAAAGCTGGCAAGCAACAATTTAATGGATTACACAAGTGTTGCACTGTATGTTTTCCTTTCCTTATTTATACACATGTATTTATATTTCTTATGTATTCTTTGGAGTACTAAAAGCAACAATTTATTTTGGCATTGAAGTTGCCTGGGGCTGTGTTTGCTCCAGTCATCAAGGCCTGCAGACGACTCCCTATCTTAGTGTCTCACTTCTTTCTTTGATGTGCTTTAATATACATGACTTCATGGAGTATATGTAAGGATAAGATTTAAGTAGGCTCTCCTATTTAAGCAATAGGTTAAGGAATTAAATGAACAATTTCTGTGATTATGACTGACACTGTGTTGAATTGCAATTCAGCTCCTCAGATGGAGGTTCCCATACCTCAGTGGTTTGTTGCCACTTCCTTGAGGTTGCCTTTACGATATATCAGTTATCTACAACATAATATTAATACAAAAGTCAAACCAACATAACTTCCAAAGTGTTCTCCCTATTCCCACTGGGGAGGCAACCTAAATAAGGGGGTTTGTGACTTTAGGTGGATTTAGAAAAGTTAAACTAGGAAGTGGATCAAATCCCCTTATGTCTCCTCCAAATTCCACTGAAGTCAACTAGGATAAAAAATTACCATGTGACTCCTGGGGGACAGCAGTTGTCAGCATTCAGAAGCAGTACTAACTAGACATTAGATTTAATGTCATGCCTGCTGGGTTTTAACCATTACTCCAAATGCCCTGTGAAAATCTTGGCCGCTTTTCTCAGCAAAGCCCTACTTGCCCTTCACCATTCCCTTTGAATTCCAATCCTGCATTCATACAGATGCCAGGGCAAAATCCTTTCCCCTTCAAATTACTACGATTACAGACTGAAATCTCTAGCTCCTCATTTATCTCCACAGATTATCTACGCTACATAATGCGTAAGTAAAATACTCTAATGATCATCTTTAGAAAAAGTCAGATTCATTTTTAGAAAAAAAAGATACAGCAATTATGAGGTGAAAGGGGGCACATTCAACAGATCTTTCAGCATTAAGGGTTTATTCACAATGCAAAGCCTGGGGACTTGCAAGGGCATGTTCTCACATGTGTGCTCAGCATTTCTTAAAATGAAAATGAGTTTGGACATAAAAAAATGGAACACATGGTCAGCAGCTGGAATTTATGAAGATCTCTATTTAATAAAACAGTAGTAACCGCCTTGTGCTGCTGCTGCATTCTTTTTTTGGTGACAAAATGGTGGCACACCATTTTAAAGCTGTGGTCTCCAGTAAAAAAAGCATTTCCCAGAGGTTAAGGAGGTGGAGAGAACAATGTTGTAGCAAACATCTAATTTCCTGAAAATGCTCTGTAAGTTGTTGGATGAGTTTGTTTTCTTTTAAATTTGCTCTGGTTTTTTAAACTCTTGTGGATGATAGCTGCTGTCCCCACCGGTGGCTGTTCAGACTCACCTTCATCTGAGGTTTACAAAGCTTGCTTGGACAAAGACACATCTGACTCAGTTTAGGGTTGGTTTTAGTCCTGTTTAGGACAGGAGGTTGGAGTAGAGGATGCTCAGCAGTCCCTTCCAACCAATATTCCTATCATTTATTAATATAGTGCTAGGTTTTGTAAATTTGTATCAAGTAATAAACAGTTTCTCAATACAAAAATTTCAATCAGACCTTCTACCACAGAAGAAAAAAAGAAAACAAACCCCAAAAAATCTACGTATTCTCTGTTTCATGTAAAACTAGCTAACCAGTGTGCTCTTTCCCAGATGTTGGGACTGCCATCACAAACACTGTCTTTACAGCTCATTTCTTTGTGGAAAACCATTTGTTTCAAATTCTACTCCAGCTTGCACTCAGTACCAACCAAAAATATCCATTTGGAGCTCAGGAGTCAGGAATGCCATTGTGTGCAACAGGCATCCATAAACAGTTTGAAGGACATTTGTCATTCTTTCAGTATCGGCCTCATACTAAAGACCAATATACTTTAAAATAATGCAGTTATGTTGGCTGTGTTGTTCAGTAAGGCATTTCCTGACTGTGGCAGCAAAGAGGCAAAGGAGGTCTCTTCTCAAGCCTCACACAAATATTCATGTTTGAAGACTTTCAATAATTCATGTTTGAAATAACACAGATTTATATTGGAACCCAAGAGAGAAGGCAATATTGAAAAATCCCCAATTACCTAATCCCAATATTATTTTCAGCATACCACATTTGCTCTGTCTTCATGATAATGTACAACAGAACAAACATTGTATAAGTTTATAAACAGTAAAAGGAAAATGTAATGCCAGGTTCTCAAGATATAAACATGAACAACAGTGGAAGGAAACCAGTAAGAAAAATAACAAAAATTACTGGAGAGGGAAGTAATAATGTAGAGGCAACAGTAGTCAATCTGAAAACACCTTTGGAAATTAAAGATATAAAGGTAGGCTTTAAAAGTTAGAAGTGAATAAGTAAAATCAGTTTTTAGGGGGATTGTAGTGCCCCCCACAGTTAAAAATACTGTCACCTGCCAATTTCAGAAGTGATAGCAGATTCTTGAAAGAGCAGGTATTGTGTTACTACATGTCTAAAATTCAGCCGGGCCCAACACCTTCAAGGCTTTCAAAACTAACAATCCCAACTCAAAGCTAACCAGCCACGTTATAGCCAGTTGATGGAAAGAACATACGGGGAGCATAATGTGGTTACAATAGCTCGGAGCAGTACTTGTACAAACTGATTGCACTGTGGGCAAGGCCCAATCCCTCTCATACCTCCATCAAAGATTTGGAAAGAGGAAAAATTCTCTCAAACAGTACATTCACAATAAAAAAGCCAATAGAAACAGTAGGATTCAACAAACTTTCCTCAGTATGTTTCTTAAAATTTCCCTGTGTGGTGGCTACTGCTGACGTGTATTTTATCCCTCTTGCTTTGCGTGGGATGTTCTGATTTGTTGCTGCTTTTAGCTAAGAAGTTACAAATTTGCCTACCAGTGATGCAGCCTGTGCCAGCTGTTTGGTTGCTGTTAGTGAGAACTGACTGCTTTAACAACATTAAGTGGTATTTCTAATCTGTACCAACCAGGACTTCTGCTGGGAACAGCTTTCACTGGAAAAACCTTAATTGTGATTCAAATACATAGGGCAATTTACAGATAGGTTGGTTGACTAGAATTGTGTAAATACTGAACAAAAAATGTAATATTTATTTAGCATTTTACTTATGCTTGTTTTCCTTTACACGATTGTTTTCCATTAATACACTAAAGGAAGAATTTAGAGACAGAAATGATCACAGAAACAATTTTGCCAAATACTGTTGAATTCATATAAGACATAAGTTGCACATTTGTGAATCTGTCGTTTGAAGAGTATACCCACACTGCAATGGCAGAACTGACTTCCAGTAATGCAGATAGCAAGATAGATTACAACTAGCTAGTTTTGGAGCACGCTGATTTACCTGTTTCTTGGCTATCTAGTAGGGTTAAACTACACATCCCTGGAAGTGTTCAGTGACAGGCTGGATGGAGCTTTGAGCAACCTTCCACTTAGTCTAGTGGAAAGTGTTCCTGCCCATGGCAGGGGGACTAGATGTGTTTAAGGTCCCTTCCAACCCAAACCATTCTATGTTGTACCAGACAGTGACCAGACCTGCTCTATATCCTAACATATATTTCTATAAAAATAGATATGTATTTATGCAGAGTGTAAGTTGCATATATGCCTATAAATCTATGGATAATCTGTAAGGAAATGCAACCATGTCACAAGATGAAAGCCAGCAGAAGCAGGACTGCCTGTGATAGTTATGTTTGCCAGGCCCATGAACTGTTTGACATTTCTCCAATGAAAAATGGCAACCACAGACACCACACCACCAGGGCACAGCATTAAAGGCCACCACCAAGTCAATTGTCCAATATGCATTGCTTCTTTTCAGTAATATGTCACAGCCTGTGCATTCTGTTTAAGATTTAACTGGTGAGTTAAATGGAAATGGTATTAATTATATGCTAGAACTATGTCAAGCTTCAAAACAGCTTTAGGCTTTTAGTCCAAGAGTAAAAAACCATAAAAGCATTCTAAGCTTTTTTCTAAAGGGATGGGGTTAAGATATGACCACAAGACCTTTCATTATCTCATGAGGAAAGCTTCCAATGAGTCCATCTTCATCCCTTTCTTCACCTCCCGTGAGTCTCAGTTTCTCTCCCTCCAGAAGACAAAACTGCTCAGGCGCAGAAAGAAAAGGGAACGCAGGGAGTGAGTCTGGGTCCACATCCTTTCCCCTGCCTGCCCTTTGATTTATTTTCATAGAAAAACTAGTAAAAACTGCCAAACTTCTTACTCTTTTCTTTATTCTGTCTGTTTGCTGCTATATGAGCTTCATCTGCTGGTAGACTTGGCTGTAGCACGGGTGCGTACCCTGACTAAAAAGAGGTCTGTATGGTCAGTGTTTAGGTTTTGTGTTCACTCTGGGGTTATCCTTACGATATAATGAGGCTTTTGAGGCCACTGGCACTGGCAGAACCCTGTTTTTCTAATAATCTTTCAGTAGGGAAGGAAAGTGTTGACAGCCAGGGACACAACCACAAAGACACTGCATTTGAGGAATGGAAAGGGCTTTTTTCTCCTCTTTCCTTCTATTTTTTTATTTTGCTGGTGGGCTGCTTTTCCAAGTCAAGGCACATATTTTGATGATGACTGCGTGATAATGAAAAACTCGTAACTATTATACAGGCAACTGCTTTGCTTCAGAACGACACACTTGGTTTCTTGTCTGGTATTTTACTTTTTGAAGTCAGTGATATTGGGTCCAACATTCAGATATCACCCAGAGTTTAGCTCTGTCCTAACACTGTTTTGAGGAGACTCCTGTTAGCACTTGTCTTTTTATTAAGTTCACAGGCTTATCTGTTGTCACTGAGACATCATTAAAAGAGGAGTTATGCACTCACTGTGAGATGTAGGGATGTGAATGAGCTACCAACCCATTGAAGGTGGCAAACACAAACCCAGTGCAAGATCTAAGTCATCATCTAATCACATTTGACAGGTTCAATTGAGGGGCCTCTGCAGTAATAACCATGCATGTAATTCCTTACATTCCTCTCCCAGTCACTACTCGTGTTTCTTGTTCTGCTTTCTACCCGCATTCTCTACTTGTCTGAGTAGCTCGAAATGTGCAACTCTGTGTGTGCGTGGCACCTCTGACGTGGCACAAAGATGCTTTTGTGAATGTTCACTCCAACTAAATGTAAACAGCATGGTCAATCACACAGGCAACATCTGCTACAGATAATACATGGAAGTTTAGAGATTTATTTCCTGAAATATGAATCTATATTTTATATTTTACAGTAAGCAGGCATGGCTTGGTTCAGTCATCTATAAAGATACAGTGGTTTAAATTTTTAAAAATGCTGGAGTATTTTAGCCTAATTTCTTTATAAAAGTTTTATAAAATCCACAAATCTTGGTCACATGCTTGTTAACCCTTTTTGTGTGATATTTCTTCAAAATAATATTACTGTGTTTCCTACTGTTGGAGGATTTTAGTACTCTCCCAGATTTATGCATTTCACTTTTTATCATTTCATGACAAAAACCTGCATCAGCTTTACTGCATCTATGATTAAGCTTCTCAGATTTTCCACCAAAAATAATTCAAAGATCACTTCTGTTGCTTCTGTTACTAGAATTTTATAGTAATCTCTCAATTGACTCAAGCTTATTCAGAAGATGCTAAAATTCAGGAGGCCCTAGCTTCTATTTGGCATAAATTGTGGGAGGAAAAAAGTAATTTCCCTTTTATTTCCTTTATCTTGTAAATTTAACTTGTAATAAACAGGGAGATATACTAAAATTAATGTGTAATTAGGACTTGTTTTTGAGAAGGGGGGGGAAGCCTTTTTAGAGAGAGTTTTTACCCCAGAAAAATTAATTTGCCCGTGGAATCAACCTGGAGTGTTGAATCTCAATGCTATGTCTTAAAGGAAAATTCAAAATCAATCACACCTTTCCACAAAACATCACCTATCATAAAATCATAGAATAGCCAAAGTTGGAAAGGACCTCAAAAGATCATCCACTCCAATCTTTTGTGGGAAAGGGAGCCTTTCTGGATGAGATTATCCAGCACCCTACCCAAAGGTGTCTTGAAAACCTCCAGTGATGGAGACTCAGGTCATGTTCCCTGATGTGTTCTTCCACTGAATGGTTGTTCTTATGGCAAAAAAAAAATCTGTCTTATGTTAAGATAAAATCTCTCCAAAAACTTGTACCTGTTGTCCCTTTTCTTTTACATGTGGCAACTTGTGAAGAGAAAAGTTCTGTCCTCTTTGTAGCCACAGACCTATATTAGTGATGTCTACCTTCTCGTGAAAAGCCTTTATGGAGTTTTCTAGCCATTCCTATGGCTGGAATGAAACTGCACTTAGGAAAGAAAGTTTTTAACCACAAAAAATGTACATATGAAAAATGTGAGTAACTTATATCTGCAAAGCAACATTGAAATGTCCTCTCTTCTGTGATAGCAAGTTGGTATGGAATTTTAGGGAAGTAAATTCAAGTGTTGTCCTTTCTCTCTCACTGCATAGAAATGATTTACTAGAATGAACTGCTAAAGACACATTTAAAATCAATGGTATCTGACTAGGATCTTGCCTAGTTCTTCATTTTCAGAGATATTTCAAACATTTTTCCTGTACCCTCTCTGAAATCCTTATACTGATAAGGACTTGATTTGGGTCTCATAGCCAGCTCAAAGTAACCACCTAATCCATACAGTTACATATTATGTAATAGATATAAAATGATTACTCCATTTTTCTCGCACATCTCAAGAATTATCAGCATCTGCAGATAAACACAGGTAGCAGGCCTTGTATTCCCATGTATTCAAAGTTAAAATCACTTCTAAGTAAACCACAATGACTTACTACTCTCTGTGCATTTAAAAACTTAAATTATTATGCAGATTTAAAGCCAGAAATCCTGGAAAGTATGTGTATGTATTTCCCTCTTACTTCTCTGATCTGCTCTTTCTCATTGAAAAACTCCCAGGGGTGATGATTTCTATTCTCTTACTGTAATTCGTAGATATAGTTTGAAGTTGACAGATATGTAGCTTTTGATCATGGTTTGGAGATAAAACAAAAAGAGAGCATAAAATGAAAGAGCAGTTTTCTCCATGGAGAATAAAATGTCATTTGAGGCTTTAACTGATGGTAATTATAACATGACTTAGTTATGATATCAAATAATAGTTTTTTAATGCCCTCAGCATAGCATGAGTTATTTCTTTTTCTTTTCCCCAAGTTAATTATGTCCTTTTCCAAAGCTTCCCAAGCTTTCTTATTTTTTTATGCTTTTGAACCATGAACTGATGACTGTGTACCACTCTTACAGAAGTTTACAGAATACAAAAGCTTTGACAAAGAGCCATATTTGATGAATTGTTAAGATTCTTCAGTGCCTGGGTTTTTTCCCCTATTCTCTATTTTTTTCTTTATTCCTTCTTCTATTCTAAAGAAGCAGAGATTATCTTGTGAAGCTGATCTGGAGAGATTAAAAAAGAAGAATTTAAATCTGATGAGATACACTTCAGTAGATTACAGTGATACAAATGGCCTCTGTCTTTGAGACTTTATATTTGTACCAAGGCAATTTATATTTCTTTCTTTTCCTTTGAATGTACTGCCTTAAAAAACAACTGAACCAATCCAAACAGGGTCAAGAATTCCAGAACATGCAGTCTCAAAAAAAGGGGGTATCTGGTACTTTGTTATGTTTGGGCTTGTTGTTTGGGGATTTTTTTCACTACTCAGTAGAGATGAGCAAAAACCATAAGCTGTTTATCCTGTCTCCAGCTCTTGAAACTTGTGTTCAAATGAAACAAAACTCAGATTGAATTGCTCCTTGATCTGGATTCAAAACTTAAATCCAGCCAAAAAATGCTATATACTCTAGATTACTTCATTCCTATTGGGCTGCTGCTTTCCAAATACATATTGTACAGTCAACCTTTTTTTACATATGTGTCAGGCGTTAAGCAAACTGATTTGAGCCAGCAGTGTGCCTTTATGGCCAAAAAGACTAGTGGTATCCTGGGGTGCATTGGGAAGAGCTCAGCCACCAGGTTGAGGGAGCTGACCCTCTACTCAGCTCTAGTGAGGTACATCTGGAGTGCTGTGTCCAGTTCTGGGCTCCTCAGTGCAAGAGAGACATGGAGCTCCTGGAGCAGTTCCAGAGGAGGGTGACAAAGATGATGAAGGGACTCGAGCATCTCCCTTACGAGGACAGGCTGAGGGAGCTGGGACTCTCCAGCCTTGACAAGAGATGACTGATAGGGGATCTCATCAGTGTCTGTCAGTAGCTGAAGGGGAGGTGTATGTATAAGGGGCAATGAGCAGAAACTGATGCACAAGAAGTTCCACCCTTATGTGAAGAACTTCTTTACTGTGCAGGTACCTGTGTACTGGAACACAGTACAGTAGATTGCCCAGAGAAGTTGTGGAGTTTCCCTCACTAGAAATATTAAAGAGCCATCTGGGCACAATCCTGTGCTATGTGCTCTAGGATGACCCTGTTTGAGCAGGGAGGTTGGACCAGATGACCCACTGTGGCCCCTTTCAGCCTGACTCATTCTGTGATTTTGTGGTTAAGGCCAGAATCCAAATTTTGTGTGCTTTATTGACAGACTGATTATCAGCAGCTCTCAGATTAGTGACTGTCTAAGAGTCACAACAGTAAAATTGGAAAATTCAGTTTAAAATTGGGAAAAATGAATGCTTTTCATCTGTCCATATCTCTTCAGCTGTATCTAGATAGAGGAACTAATGAAATTACTTGGGAATATCCTGTCTTAAGTAATTCCTGATATGGATGGAACCAGAAAGTTCTGTAGTGCTGTAGCTGAAACCCTTTTGTTTTATTGGTAAAGTAGATGGGAACTGAATTTTTCTTTATAACTTCTTAAAATGGAACTACCCTACAAATTAGGAAGAAAATCTGTAAGCCATATGCCATTTACCTGAGTGTCCAGACAACTGAAGAACTATTTTAACCAAGGTATACAATTTCTATATCTGGTCAATGTAGCACAAATAGTTGGCAAAAGTGTATGCCCATTGTAATCAGCAAATACAAGAGGGAGAGAAGGAGCTGTAGAAGTTACATTCTCTCCGTTGTGCAAAACTATGTTCATCTGCTCTGGAGGAAGGGCAAAAAAATTCTTATAATTTCATGCTTCAAACTATTTTGATCTCAGTGACTTTGATATCTGCTAGAAAGTTGTTTTGGAGTGCAACTACCAACAGCTGTTATATTTCATCATTTGTTCCATTTCTACACACATCAGATAGAAAAGGGAGGAAAGGGCAGAATGATTCAGCTGCCTGTGGCTCCATTTGATTCCCTTTATTTTGTGATGCTTGAGCAAGTAGGAATCGGGATATATGTACTTGGAGTGAAATTGTGGGGGAAAAACTGAGCTTTGATAGATATGGTATCAAATACTAACTGAAAGATCTCTCCCTTCAAGCAAAATAGTTTTAATTTTGGTAAGGTGATGTTCAGAAATTAAAACATACACCTGTGAACTGTGAGTTGCAGTAAAAGAATTTTACTCAGAATTAAAAAAAAAAAATAAAAGAAGCAAAAAACATAGATCTAGATTCTGCTTGGATGTCACATCTATGAAAGTGAAATGAAAAGAGCAAAAGCTGATTTTCTAAAACTTCTCAGACACTTCTATGCATCATTTTTGCTTTTTCATTTTGTGAAAGGAAAACATGGAGAAATAATTATTTTTTTATTGATCAAAAGAAAAAAAAAAACCACATAAAAAAAGTTTCCGAAATAATTTAAGCCTTGAAACTCAGGATCTGGGATCCTATGACAAAAATGTTCTAGTAAAGCTAAGAAGGCATAAGAAATATGACCAAAGACCAAAAATATCTTCCATAAAAGAAAGTCTTATAGGGAAAATAGATTCTAATCAAAATAAATGGAATTCAGAAGAAACAGATGAAATGGAATTCAACTGAGAAAGAAGAAACAAAGTAGAGGTTTTTGATAGATGTCTATACATTAATGAATGCTATTAAGATGCTGAGTTTCTGGATATTAGCTGTTTTTCATAATCAAGTACGAAATCCTCTTGCTTTTGGAAAAGACTGAGAAGTAGTGTCTAGTCTTGAATGCTATATGAAGTTTTTTTTCCATTACCTGCTTTTCCATACCTGAACTGATCATCATCTGGTGAAGCAGAAGAAAGAATCCCTTCAGTGAAAAATGGTTGTATCTCTGCTAAGCTCTTCTCACTTGCAAGGGTTCTTTGCATATCTCACACACTTGGGAGGGAATTTGTTGTTTTCCATGAAAACTTCCTAATTTTTGCTGTGGTGATTCCCCAAAGTCACCATTAGTATAAAGGGAGTGTGGAAGGAGTGGCACTTTTCTTCAGCTTCATTTTGAAAATTAGGCACAATGGGAATTAATTTCTTTTTAATTTAACTAGAATATCAAATGCTAGAGGAGAAGAAAAATACATATTACATGTGGTATACCAAAACAACATTAGAAGAAAAAATAAAATGGAATAAGCTACCTCAGTTAAATCAGCCAAAATTCCTGCATATCATTAAAGCATGGTTAAAAGAGTGACTACAGTGGCTGCCCTGTGATGCCCAGACACAGCTCAGCAGGAGAACTGGAACCTCTGTATTTCTTCAATTTACATTCCAAGCAATTATTAGTTAGCTATTCAGCCTTTCTGAGCAACTGTTAAAATCATCTTTTTTTGCCACGGCCCGCGGGGAAAGGAATGGGACCAGGTACTGCAAATCAGGGCCTAGACACCGTAGAGCTCTGTGGAGCAATGCCAACTTTATCGGGGGAGCACGAGACTTAAATAGGGTAGGATAAAGGGGTGGAACCAGGAGAGGGGAGGAGTCTGGGATTGGCAGCTCAGGGACACTTATGATAGGACGACTGGGTAAGGAAGGGAGGAGTTTTGAGTGTAACCGGGGAAATGGGCCAATGGCAGCTCTCCCTGCACTGCAGCACTTATCGGCCAATCAGGTGCAGGGGAGCGGGAAAACAGGGTTTTGGAGGGAAAACTGTGAGGGGAAGAAGGAGACAATATGGAGGATAGGATTTTAAAACAACAACTGGGGGTATAAACAACCGTATAACAATACAACAATAAACTGGGGAAAACTGGGGACAAAAAGGGAAACTGTCCAGTCCAGTGTGAAGTCATATCTGGTAGATAAATGTCCATTTCTGTGTAATTGTGTCTCATTCAGGATTGTATATTTGTCTCCAGGTTTGAAACTGCTTCCATTCATCTGCATGTTCCCCAACATTTTTTGTATCAAAAATGAAAGGCCATTAATATTTTTTGAGCATAATTTCACCTAATTATGTCAACAGTATGATGACTAAAAATCATACTGTTAGATTCCCTGAATGATTGGAACATTAAAAGACATGAGACAAAATACAATGAAATAAGATGCTATACCAAGAAATACATTTTAATCTGGTTTGGGTTGTTTTTGTTTGTTTTCTGAGTTTGTGATATGAGAAAATGAAGTTCTTGATTCTAAAGAAACACCCGAAAAGAAAAAAAAAAAAAAACACCACAGAAATAGAGAAATTTACCTGTGTCTCTTGGGAAAAAACTTTTATTTTCCATTACTTTTGTGTCCACAGCAGCATCATCTACCAATGAAGATGACAAGACTTATATTAACAGTAGCCAGAGGCATTGACACAAATACTAGTTGCACACTTATGGATTTGTTAAGGCCCTCTAAAATCAATTCAAATCAGTGTGTTTTTGCCAAGCACATCAGTGGATTTTGGATTAATTCCATAATTGATAATATATCTGAGCTAATGGCCTACAGAGAACATAAAATCATGTCTGGAAAATGGGCAAAATGGTTAAAAATAATGACAAGAAATATGCCAAAGCCTGATGAGATATATTCCATATTGCTCTTTCTGTTTAGTCTGCAGCCTTAATGTTTGTTAGCTTCCACTAAAAATGAACACATATGTAGGAGGATCTCCTCATTTCAGCCTTGTTTCATGGGGAAATGAAGCTCATTGGAGCATCCTGTGTGTCTGCCTTGTCACTATCGCTTAATTTTAACCAAATGTGGTTAAATGTGATGGATGGTGCCCTCAAGGTATTTTCTTTCTGTGAATTTCAGTCACAGGCAGCTGAACAGAGGAGATGGATGCTTTGTTGAGAAAGTCTCCTCAAAAAGTAAGAATCCATGTGGACAGCCACGTATTTGGTACCAGTGAACACACAGGGAGCTCACCCCCAAATACAAATCTCAAGCAGACTAAGTTCTCAGAGTGGTATGTTTCTGAGGGGCAAAATACGTGATTTAGGTTTTCAGCACATCATCAAGCACATTGTTCACACTTTTGATCAACTTTAAACAGTATACATGATTTTATTTACAGTTTTATATGCTGAGATACTACTGGAACAGGCCTAAAATATCTAATATTTTCATACAGAAATAAAAGTTTTGGGGACAAGATAATTTCTACCCACAGTGAAGAAATGCAGAAAACAAAACATAGAGGAAGAAAAATATAATTTTTAAGGGTATTAGACTTGTTAAAGATTCCATACCTTGTGCTGTGTGTGCTCAGTAGGCATCAGCTGCCACAGGAACCCATAAAGTCAAGCCTGAGTCCTTTTATTGTGAAAAGCAAATCTCCCTAGTGTTCTCCATGTAAAAAATAGGTCAAAGGCTTACGTACCAAATTCTTGGGTGGATACTCAAAAGTGTTTGAAAGTCTGCTGAAGTAAATGCATAGATTCTTTGAGTGTGATCTGAAATCCACACTTGCTTCATGGTCAGAGTGTTTGGATTACAGTTTTTAGATATAATCTAGGTTATGCCAGAGGAGAAAGTGTTGTTGTGCTGGCCCTCAGCGTGGTCCTTTGCATGTTTATTCCCTGTGGTGCCAGAAGCCAAAGAAATCAGTTCTTCACTCTGTCTCTCATTGCCATGAGGTGATGTCATTTGACCAACCTTCAGCAGACAAGTCAGCAAGATGCCTTCTCACCCTTCTATCCCAAGGCAGGAAAGCACAGGGGACCTGCTGCAGTAAACGTGTTCCACAGCCACCTTTGTGCACGATACGCTGTGCTTCAGTTTGCTTCCACAGACAAAACCTCTGCTGTGTCTCTCTGCACACAGATTGATACAAGGTGCCCCACTGAAACCCAGTTGGAGATCAGATGCTGGGTTTTGTGGTCATGGGCTGTAAACTGCAATATGATCTCTATCAGAGCCCTTTCTCTTCAAGTAATTTCTGCTGGCACTGCAGAGAAAGTAACCAGCAAACATCACCATGTGCTGTAACAGTGCCATTACCAATCAGGCAATGAGATTAAAAAGATGCTTTAAAGAGCATTTTTGGTCAATTTAAAAGAAAAATACATATATATCAAGAAAAAACATATCTATCAATATATATTAACTACAAATAGACATTAACATTGTTTTAAACAGTTCTCTGAGACATTTAACCTAGATGGAACAGAGCAGCAGTGGTATGAATGGCAATTACGCTTCTGATTGTAGTACTTATTCATTGTTATCACAATTAATACCACATTTATTTAGATGGGCAACTGCAATTCTCACTGTACATTTCTATGAAAAGTGAAAACTGTCTCTGATTGTTTCACTTTCACACAATTTTTCAGGTTCCCTGTTGTTGCTCTTGCCTCTCAAGGCTCTTCAATTCTTCTATCCTTTAGTAATTATCTCATTTTTCATTTGTTACTTTGTGTGAGTACACTTTCGTCTCCTCTCCAACCTCTTTTTTCTCTTATTTCTTCTGTTATGCTTTAGAATCTCCTTCCTGCACTAAGTACTAGAGCTCTTTCCACTGCTTTTTCAAAATTTAACTCTTCAGTTAATCCAATCTCATAGAGCTATTCAGGACACTGGTATAGTATTTGCCAATTACATGCATATTCATCCCTTTATCAGGGAACTTATCATTCAGGGAACTTGTATGGCTTATACCATCCTTTACTGTAGGATAAACACATCAGCCTTGGAAAAAGCTGCTAGTGCATGGTGACGGCATTTTAACTCAATAAAATGCTGCTAATCTTGAAGTAAGTGAACTTTTTATAAGAGGATATATTCACGAAAACTCCGCACAGCTGTAATAACCATGAAAAATAGGGGGTTGGGGGCTGTTCCCTCTTCTTGCTTGGGATAAAATAAGGATAGCCAACATTTGGGAAAAAAAATAGACAAAGACCCAAATTACTAAGTATATTGGACAATTTCTTTTATCACTACCTTTTCAAACCATTTCATAGAAATTTATGGTAGACATTTAGCAAGAGAATTGTTATGAAAAATATAGGGTAATTTTTTCTAATATTATTTCCAGTGGGCTTTCAAAGTTCATATGAAGGGGTGATGAATTTAATTGTCTCAGAAGACTATCTTCTCTTATCCACATCATCTGGGTTGCTAAACTTGATTTGCTTAAAGTTTTAGCAGGTTAAAAGTACCATTTTGAAACTTCGAAGAGACTTTTCACTTACTATTCACCTGCAATACACTTGAAATGTAAGATTTTGTTTATGGATCAAAAGGAAGCAAAACTGTAGGGTTTATGACAAAGAAAATTCCTACAGGAGTTCACACAGAAAAAAATAATTAGTGAGATGATTGAATTAATAATGAACTATATAATATGAGTTTAATGCATGTGCAAGAAAAATGTGCTAAGTTCTAAAATGAACATGTTCTGTGGTCTTCAGGAATTTTGCTAAATTTCTGTACTTCCATGTATGTCCTATTCCTTTTCCCAAGAGAGTTTCTGTCAACATTTCTGTTGATGTCAGCAGGAAGTAATCAAAACAAATTTGCAAAGCTGATGATTTGTGTCTCCTTTAATTGGCAGCTTTTAAAATCTATGGGCTTGTAATATCGCCAGCTTCCTGTTTTTCTCCTCAAAATTATATTTCACATGTAATTTAATGAATACAAGTAACATAAAAACAGGGCTTATATTTCAATGATCATCTTTTCTGTAATTTTCATTCTGAAGTCTTTAAAGCTTTTTCTTTATTTCACTACTGTGATTTACATTTTAAAAGGATTCAGCCTTGCCCTTTATTTTTCCATGGAAAGTTTCTCTCAAATTCCAACTGCAGTGAAGACTATTCAGGGAAATGCTCATTCCAAGGAGTTATTTTGGCTGTTTTGCCAGCGCTATTGTAGAACAGCAGAGAGCAAACACTACAAATATACAGGTAAAATTGGAACGCTCTGCTGCTGCTTCAAGAACAAGTGTGTGATTCTTTCTGTTGCTAGATGGGTACATCTTTTCAAGTTCTAATAAACACATTTTAATCTCCAAAATATTTCTGGTTCTGATGACGGGAATTTAATTTTTCTCCATATGTATCTTTTCCTTGTACTTCATTCAAGTGTTGTGCATTTTCTCCTCTATTTCCCAAAATAAGCATAAGATATCTGTCAGCTTTTGGTTATGTGAGTAACTCCACTATGAAATGAAACAATACTTTTAAAATATAAAATGAAAATGGCTTAAGTTAAAACATATTTTTCTTTGAACAGCTTGGAAATAGTCCAAGGTTCAGAGGGGCTATTTTGAGTGGCACCAGGCACATAAGGCTGGTTATCACATTGACACTTTTACCCGTGATTAGTAACTCATGTGTGAGTGCATACTCCAACAAATATAGAGAGTGTATTATATACTCCACTGATTTCATTCCTAGAAAAATAAACCTAGACCTTTGTTTTCATTTGCATGTTTTTTCCCTAGCTCTTTTTTTGTCTTACATGATCTCCAAAAAGTCCATGCAGATGGGAGGTGCATGCTCCTGCTGCTTTACAGCAAGGCTTCCCACCGGCATAGACAGCAGTAATTAGCCAGAGAAACAATGGTCACATTATAACACAGACATTTTTGCAAGCAGGGATTTTTTTTTGGTATAAAAGCTCAGCTAGAGCTGTTTGTTACATACACTACTTTATCAGTCTATTCAGTTTCTGCAATCCATTTTCATTTTAAACAGTTATTTAGAGCACTTGGGAAATTCTGTATGTTTGATAAATAGTATTGTTTTATGCATTATTATTATATGAGTAATGGTCTCCAACCCTTAAAAAACCCCTTGAAATAGAAAGAATTTGTGACATTAATAACCCAATTCAGTCTCATGTTTTACCATGGGTTGAGCTCACCCTTCAAATAATGAGCAAATTAACCTATGCAAGCCATAAAACTTCTCCAAACTTAACATTACCCGTCAAAATTCTTCCAGTTCAGACATTCATGACTTGTACTTTAATGGATTTCAAAGTCTGTTTAATGTTAGGCTTCTTTTCTCCTTTTGTCTCTCTTTTGTTCTTTTTGTCCCCTCTCCTCTCTTCCCTCCTCTTTCTATTGTCAATGCAAATACTTCTTAATTTTTGTTGACCTAATTTATGTTTATTAGTATGTAGAAGAGCTTAGCAAAGATTTAAATTTTTAAATTTCTGCTTTCCTTAAATTAGTCAAAATGCTCATAAAGCCATAGGTGCCTAAAATTTACTTCCTTTCCCTCAAACTTTGAGTAAAACAGATTAAATTGATTATGATGATGACAAACTACTGACTTTTATTAAACTCTCTTTCTGAGTGGATGTATATATCAGAGCTGTTTCAAGTTTTGGCAGTTTCATTTTGCTGAGGTTTGTGCCAATATTTCCTTCAGTTTTAGTCCAGATGGGTTCATACCCCTAAATTTAACTCTGACTTTCAGAATTGAGCAAACTCAGAGTCTCAACTGAAATTTAAGGAAAATGACCTGCACTTGAGAGACATATGAAACCACTTAAATCCAAAGCTTGAGCTGCCTCAGATTTGTTTGAAATGTAGGCCAAAGTTACGTATTAAAGCCACAAAGATTACCTGTCTTTTGTCAGATTGACCCAAGTTTCAACTAAAATCTTGATCCATTTTCTTTGCAAGTACTGAAAATGGCGCCTGTAGTAACATCGCAGCTTATACCCATTTTTTAGCACCATGATGGAGAAATTCAAATCCCTTGTTTGCTCCATAGTCAAAGGAATAATGCTGGGGGCAGGTTGCTTTCAGCTTTCTGTTGCAAATTATGAAATGAAAACCCAACCCAAATCAGAAATATTTAACTGAAACAATAAGCTTAAGCCATGCTGAACAAAAAATCATGAGATATTTTTTACCAGCTTGTTGCTTTAATTCTGAACGGTCAGCTGACTCCTTTGGAATAAAATATGGATTAGGAAAATATATATTGAATTTACAATCTCAATGAGAACGAATCTCATTATTAAGCACTTACCCTGTGGTATCTCTTGCCTTTCCCAAGTTTGGCTATAGGCAGACTTATACACACGCTTTCTCCACTTTAGTTGAGTAGAAGGACTGATCGGTACATCTGGCATTGTGACACTGTGAGTTTCGTTCTGTAATAGGTATTCCTTCCCAGAAGAGTCATATGTTATCTTGAGTAAGTGTTGGACAAACCCTTTGGAACCTATTATGAGATTTGGGTTAATACCTTTTTTTTCAGCAGTGGATTCAGTAGTAGCGTGTGTACACCTTAAGAAAGATGAGTTTGTCTTGAGATGCTCTGACACAAAATGTCTCCAGGTAGGGATTAGCTAACTTCTCCACATTTATCTTGCAGAAATCCCCAGAAGTGAACTGTGAGGCACTTTGGAAAGTTGCTTTGTGAGAGGTATGAACTTGCCTGCTTTCCTCAAGGTACGGGTCTTGACTTAGAAAACTAGATGAATTAAAAGAATAAATTATAGTTAAGAATTGCTCTCTTCCTTTCAACAAATAATTCTCATTTCTTTCTTTCACTACGGGTACTTGGGAGCCCTGCAGATCAAGTTTGTGTTTCCTTAACTCCACGCTCAATTCCTAACATTATTTCCTTTGTCTATGCTTCCATTCTTAACTACCAGCTCAGAAAAATAAAGCTTCCCAAAAGTGCACACTGAGCAGACAGAAATATAGTGAATTCATGTTCCTCTGGAGAACAGAGCCCTACAGATACACATAAATCTTGGAGTACACCCACTCACTAAAGGAGAAAGTCGAACCATTGGGAGAAATAAGAAACTTCTCACTGCTGTGCTCACTGATCCCATCACATGCACAAGAGAGGAGAGAGTGGGTTTCCCTGTCTCTAATTATCTCACATATCCCCCTCCCACTGCACATGCTGCAGCCTATGTGTCACATCCTCTATGTGTCCAAGAATATCCTGGAAATTTGTATTCTGTCAATCAAATGAAATCAAGGCTAGGTGTCTGTAAAAATAGGATTTTCTAGTGGATGCTTGGATAATACTCAGAGAATCAGTGCATAAATCAAGCATGAGACTGTGTAGGACTGACAGATTAGGTACACTTAAATTTTCTTCTGCAGATGCTTTTGCATGGCTGTTTTGCCATGTGTCTGATTGCCCTGTTGACTGAAGTTTCCTAAGAAGGCAGAGGGGCACGGGGAACTGGGGGGTGAGTAGAGTTAGTTTTTTTTTTTTATTAAGTGCTGTTTAAGAGCTGCTCCCAGACTGACTACCATGAGCGTCCAAGCAGTTTGATATATTTACGCTCATGCTGGAGAACTGAAGTAACAAATAGATCACAAGTTTCCACAGATATCAAGGGACACCTGTGTTGTGGAACAATTTGCTCTAAAATTCTAAGCTGATGAATGAAGTATGCCAGTCAGTGTTAAAGTAGGGAACTCCACAGAGTTAACTGAAAATACTTTGAAAATCTGAAGTGCCAAGGAGGAAATAAGGGTTGTGTTCTCCTTTTTATTTACTTATCTGTTCATATCTAAGGGTTGGACTTGATGATCTCAGAGGTCTTTTCCAACCTGGTTGGTTCTATGATTCTGTGATTTATATATTATTTATAAGAGGGAAGGAAAAGAATTGTGAATTATGATTTGATACCTTTAGAGTAAAAGAAGGAAAACCAAAAGAGTGCCCTTCTTTAGAGAAGGTATGAGGTATAGAGAAGTATGAGATGTCCCTGCCCATGGCAGGGGGTTGGAACTAGATGATCTTTAAAGTCCCTTCCAACCCAAACCATTCTATGATTCTATGAAAGAGAAACTGTGGCATCCCTCACTCATTCTCCTTTTGAGCTGCATCTGTGCAGATGCATCATTATTATGAATGTTCTCTTCACAACAATAAAAAGATGAGAAATATGGCTCATCCTCTACCTGGTAAAAAAATGGATTTTTATGCCCATTACCAGATCAGTTATTGATGTGACAGCTATTTGTAGCTACTTTTTGATGGAGTTTCAGGCTGTTTCAGTGTGTCTAAAGGGGCAGTTACTTCAAAAGAGCTATTCATGCTAAAGCTAGGGAATGTTTACTGTACCATCTGGCCCCAGAGAACACACTGGGAAGTGCTGTTTCTAGAAAATGTTTTCAAGATCTGGGGTGAGACAAAGCAATGGCAAATTTCCCAGTGCATCTTTGGGGCCAGGCCTCCAGAACATTCAGACCTGCTCGTGTCAGATGTGAACAGTGCTTAAACTGAAATAAGATCTGCCTGTAGCAGCTTCATGCATATAATGTCATAGTAACTTGCTGCTTAATTCTGGTTGTTGCGTAAATGTTGTGGACAGACAATCTTCAGCCTCTAAATTCAGTGTTCCTTTTTGGTTTGGTACACACTGGGACTTGTTTAGTGAGTGGAATTGGTTGTGCTGGGACAGAGAAATCCTGACTTGTACCTGCATGTGCTGTGTGCTAATTAGATAGAGATGTAATTAGCAGAATTCATGTGCATACCTTCCTGGTAATTCCTTTAACTGTTGAAAAAATTGACTTTGTGTCACCAGAAAGCCGCAGAAGAGTTCTGAAAACTGTTATCTCATGAGAGGCTGAATGGGTTTTAGGCCACTTTAAAGATGAGTTGGCTTCAAGCCCTTGAACAACTACAGTAATTCTTTGAAGCTCTTCACTGTTTTTTTGCTTTCTTAGAAAGCCTGAAAACAGATTTAGCCCAAAAGTACATTCTCAGCTCTAGATGCACATCAGTTATGTTTATATGGGCAAACTGTGCTGTTCCTGAACTCCTCTTTGTTTTTCAAATGGCTTTCATGTACATATCACTGTGTATGAAGTACAGGAGATTTTCAAGTGCTGACAGTAATTTTGTGCCCTAGTTGACACACACACTATAACGCTGCTGCTTCCTTTGAGAACGCACACAGGATCACTCTCGAGGAGAAAAGACAACACAGAAAGAACCGTGTCTTGCAGAATAAACCACCTAAGGAGTCTTTCTGTTGTGCCTTTTGCAATCGGACATGTCTATCTTGTATTGGCCTCATTAGCCACCAGCGTACTTGTAACAAATGTGGATTGAGCCTTTCCCAAATCCTTGTTCGCAAAGCCCAGCCATGATGATGATGATGACATGCACACGAGTCCTTTACAATGTGTCCATCAAGAAGTTAGTTTTGAGGATTTGTTTGTTTGTTTGCTTGTAGTTGATATAAAGTGAACTTTAAATCTTTTTTTTCCTCTTTTTTTTTTTTTTTTACCATTTTAAGGTTAGTTCTTGTAGCAGAGTTCATTATAAGAAACAGGTAGAATTTCTGCCAGCAACTGGAAGATTTTTTCCCTAACCTTTTTAGCTGTCTAACAAAATCGAATGGTAAATTTTTATTCTTGATTGAAGACCTTATACTTTTGTACAGGGGAAATAAAGGTTTAGTAGCTGGTAACTTATATAAAGTGAGGGCACAGCCTCTGCACTCAGTTTCCTAGTGACTCTTTCCATTTGGTGTAAGGTTGTTAAAGGCACTTTTTCAAGTTTGAAAGTAAGCCATCAAAGCTCTAGTTAGTGATACACAGAGAGCAGTGACAGCTCCAGTGGCTAAAAGAGCTAACAGAGGCAATAAACTAAAAATTGGTTTTCAAGAGCATTGGAGTACAAGAAGGGCCTTCTGATATTAGCTTCAGAAATAAATGTTATCAACATTATTTGATAGGATTACCCAAATATGTCTATTTTACCTGTATGCCCCCAGTTGCTGCAGTCTCACAATCTCAGTTTGTTTATCTATGACACACACATGAGAAAGGAGAAAGAGGCTCAGAAACAAAACAGCTTATGGGAGCTCAGAGCTGAGTACTTGGTTGTTTTAACCCACTTATATGAGGCCAAATTTACCGGTGCTGAAGAACTTAGCTAAATGTTCCGACCTATTTTATCTGTTGACCTTCTTAGGGTAGCAAGTCATCAAAGAGCAAGACAAATCAGATTTGGGTTCAATTCCTTGCTCTGCTAACAAGCCCTACCCTTGGGATAAGTCTTCACTGTGTAACTCATAGATATGAAAAGGTCATTTTCCAGTCCTGAAGACACATCACATATGTCTTATGGCAGAGACTCTTGTGTCCTGAGGCAGCATGACCACTTGTTCTCTGTGAAGTTTGATTTCCAAGTGGTGTGATGCTAATTTCTTTCAGCTTTGTAATCCAGAACGTTAGTGAACTCTAAAACCATGCTCATCATCATGCTCAGTGTTCGTTAACATATTCTTCCGACAGCAGTTTTCTCCAAAAGCCTCCACAGGTGGTCTGTACAGCGGCGGTCAATGGCAAATAAAAATCCAAATGCTGTAAGCACACATTTATTCCTGCTGAGTGGTTTGAGTACCTGTAGGCTTAGTTGGGGGCCAGTTCCTAATGGCTTCAAGGTTTATCTAAAATTTTTGGAACTGCACTTATGACAGTTTAAAAAAATGTTCAGTGTTTTTGCAAAGTGCGTTGGTCATTCATCACCCCAATCCTCCAGCTCATCCAATGAGCAAAAGTACTACATTGTAAGATTTTCTGCATTATTTATTCCCCAAAGATTAGAAAGTTTATTGAGTGCAAAAAAGTTTGGGAAGGGCTATTTTATATAATAGCTGTGTAGTCAAATTCTTATTGATGCAGAAGACACTTTCCCTCTATGTCATCCAAGAGGAACAAAATAATTTTACAGCCGTATGAGAGAAGAAATATGATTTGAAAGACTTTTCTGAGTATTGCAAGAACTTCTGGAGAAGTTAGAAAAAGACCTAGAGAAATGTGTCTTAAGGGTCCTTCACATAAATATTTTCCCTTAAATTTCAGTTCCAAGATTAATTGTCTCCAGTCTCCAGCCTTACTTCCAGTGCATGAGAGAACAGTCCAGAAGCAAGCTCAGCATTTTTTTCACTTCTTAGTGGAGCATTAATCTGTAATTTTTGTGATTTAATAACATACTTAAAGAAGTTTTCTTGGATAAAATCTGATACATAGTGCTGGTGACCTCTAATGCCCTTCCTTTCTCTGAACCAAAGGCTTTAATTGTTCATCCTCTAATACGTACAGAGAGGCCACTCAAAAGGATGAAATCCAATATAAATAAATGACATTTGCTGATGAGGTCAACTTTCAATTTGAGATTTATTTTACCCAGATGCCTAAAATGAGTGGCTAGACTATGTTCAAGGTTCAGGGAAAACTGAATAGGTGTTTATGGGTGAATTGAAGGAGTGACATGTGGCAAGCATCTGTGCTACATTACATTTTAGGGAGACTACTCTATCTTCAGCCTCTTCAGGCCTTATGATGCCATCTTTCATGGTGAGAGTGTCAAGTCTGAGAAAACGGAGAGTTGGTAACCAAAGAGAAAAATTGTTTATGAGAAACAGGATCCAAGCTGTATATTTGGATTTTTCAAGATGCTGGGGCTACCAGGTCTCTTGTCTGCTCCTACTAATGTCAAAGGGATATATGCTGACAGTTTTGTGGGAATGGACTCAGGTTCCCACTAAACCTACCCTTAAGTGAACTCATTTAACATGAAGATCACATTCACTCCAAAATGGCTTCAAATCCTCCTCCCTCCCACTCGTACACAGCATTCAACTAAATAACATTCAGATGTCCTGAAGATCTAAGTCCAAATGTAAAACGAACTGACCATCCAGCTGTGTGAGAGCTAAATGCCAGTCAAACTGTATTTGTATAGCAACTGCAGGTTTTGGTCTTCATTTTGTCATTAGTTTTCCTTGTATTTCTGGTAAACATAAAAAAAATTCTTTCTTGTTCATAAACTATATCAGTAATCCTATTATAATCTAATTTACTTCATGCTACTTATGACATGTTTATTTTCTGTAATTCACTTGGCTTTAGTACTCAGTAAAGTACTTTAATAAAGTTCATTTTGTTTCATTTTCAGATCTTGCTGTAGATCTTTCATTCCAAAACTTCAGTGAAATGTTTATAGAAAATTTTAAAAACCCCACAACTTTGTATTTAAATGTTAAATGTATCACATTATATGTGAAATACCATAGGGGCAATACCCCTTTACAAATCCATCTTTTCTTTCTGGTCCTATGTTAGAACCTGAGAGCATCCTTTTCAGGTGTCTGGGATGCTACATATTCACAAATGGTGTATTTAAACGTTGGAACACCCTCAGGACGCTGTGCTTACACAGAACTGTCCTTCCCCATTAGCATTCTAGCTGACCTCTCTGACCTCTCCCAAGGCAAATGGAACGTTTTTGTTGCCATCTCCATATCCCAGTTTGCTTGAGGAGGAACTGCCAATGCTCAGATATCTATCACATATCCAGCCAATGCCATGTTTTGTATTTATCAAGCAGAACATCTTGATGAATGAATGGGTAAGTGAAACACATTTTAATTGTTAGAGAGGCACTCTAAAGAGCCAGAACATTTCCACAAGAGGAAAAAATGAGTCATAAGAATTACTGAGAACCTTGAGGTTTCTTTCTGTAATACTAGTGCTTCATTCTTCCTAAAGAACTACTGTCTCTATAACGACATATTTACAAGGTGTCTGATACTATAGATCAGTTTGCACAAAACTTACATTTCAACCACTTCACTCAGAGGACAGATTGTAATATTAATTAAGAATAGCACAGAAGCTACTGAACTCTATCATACTCTGACAAACTGGCTTCTAGTATAATATTAATTATTTCAGCTGAGCTCAGATATATTGCACATAATGTACACTATCAGGGACCCTATTCACGTCTGAAGTCACTGAACCTTTTAAGTGAGAGTTATTTTTTTTGCCATATGGTGTTGAACTCTAATAACTATGGTCTTGGTATTTTGGAATAGGTATTTCAGAGCCTACACCCTAAATTATCCCCCGTGATGTTCCTACTTCTAAACGTCCAACGCTGAGAGCAAATTGAGAATAATGGGTCTTGTGAGAATAAATACACTGAAAAAATTACTAGTGCCATGATATAAATTCTGAGGAAACAAATAGTTCTCTTAACTGTGTTTAAATAGCATTAGGGATGGGAGGGACATATTAAAGTCCACACAGTGAAATACTGAACAACTCGCTATTCTATCAGAGTTGCTGTGATTCACTAGGGTCTGAGGGAAAACAAAAAAGTCTCAGTAACCAACAGGTCTGATTACCAAAGCACACAAGGGGCTGAAATTAGGTTGTATGGAGAATCTGCCTTCTGGCATTTCCCATATTCCGAGTACTAGACTTAGACTGCTATTGTTCTTCTAACTTTGTTTAAAAAAGTAGTGTATCCACACATCCTGTGTATAAAATATTACTGCTCATGGAGGGCTGGTTTAGTCGGGCTTTCTCATGAGAACAACTCCTCTTATTGCTGTATGGAGATCTAGATGAGAAATCCCAAGGCTCTTAAAGTCATTTCAGGTTTGCTACTGATTTCCACAGTGGATCAGAATTTCACCTTTAATATTGCTCAGGGTCAAAACACAACTAAAGGAAAAGAAAGCAAACGGTAGTAAAACATCAGCAGTAAAGCTGTCTCACAAATTTCTTGTGGTTTTACAAGGATGTAGTTAATACATTAAGTTGTTGTTACCTAATTAGGTGACTTTTATTGTGCCATCAAATGGAAAGCTGATACTAAATGGCATGTGTGCATGAATAAATGAGAGAATGGAGACTGTTATCAGAGCAGAAAATAGTCTTCATCTGAAGCGTGGGAGCAGAGCCTTTCTGAAGGAGACAACATATTTATATTTATATAATACATATTTATATATTATATAGAAGTAATAATTAGTGAATGCTAGTTATTAAGAAGTTATTGGGCTTTTGACTTTATAGAAATGGATGAAACTGATCACAAACCCATACTTGCAACACTAAGTAATACCTCCATCAGTACCACAGCTGATGTCTCCTCTTTCTCCTAGAGTCACATCATAACACCCTTTGAGACTTCTGTGTCCCTTACTCATTTTCATAGAGCATAAATCAGCTGACTGTGTTGGGGTGGGGGGAAATGTCCTCACATTGTCCTTGTTCCCTTTCCCATTAGAGTCACCAGGACTTTAGCTGAAAAAGGATTTGACACAGCAGTAAAGAAAAATATTAATCAGTTTAGTGAAGACAGCAGAACTGGGAGGCAAACACTAAGCAGACTTTTAATGCAGCAAGCGCTACTTTTAATACTCTCTGCTTCATTATTAAAAGTTCTTACTTTCATTGAAAAATGTACCTCTATAAAACCAGACACACACAAATATAGAATCATAGAATTATTAAGGTCGGAAAAACCACTAAGATCATCTACTCCAACTGTTTACCCACGCGGTTCTGTTCACCTCTGTCCCTGTCCTGAAGTGCCACACCCACAGGATCTTTGAACACTTCCAGGGATGGTAATTCTACCACTTCCCTGGGCGGCTTATTCCAATGCCTGACTTAGTCTTTGACAGTGCAGGGACACATTAGACCCACTGATGAATGTCTGCAACAGGCAGCAGGAACTCAATTGGACAACAGACGCAAGGAGAGGCTCAGGAAAGCCAGGCCTCAATACCCACTTCTCTGCCTCTCTGCCTGCTCCCAGGAGCCTGGTCTCAGGAAAGCAGAGTTGCATTTCCAGGCATGGCTGCAGCAACTGCAGCCTCAAGGAGACTCAGGCTGATGTGGCACCTGAAACAGCTGCTGATCTAACTTTTAGGTACCTAAACTCTTCCTTGTGCCCAGTTTCTCAGCTGAACACCATTCTCCTCCCACAGTAGCCCTGCTTCTGTCCGAGCTGTCCCTTTCAGCGCCATGAAACCTGAGACTGGCTGTGAGCTGCCAGACATCCCTGTGTGGCCAGAGAGCCTCTTTATACTGATGAGCTGTCACAGGAGAAGGCTCAGCTTTGTGCCTCAGCACATTAACTCAACTCATAGGTGGCTACAACAAATCACGGAAGGGGATTTTAATGTCATAACAACCCTGGAAGTAGCTGCTATTTTCTGCTGGTGGCATGGCTGCATGGATGAGATGGGATGGGATGGGGAAGTACAGTTGTGGCAGGAGAGCATCCTGAACCAGTATTTTCAAGCCTTGCTGATGGTTTTAGCAAAACCCTCTTTAAGGTGAATATTTTTTTCCCCAATATTGCTTAACATTGTTATTCACAAACGACCTAGAAATGCTATGAAGGGGGTGTTGCTCAAGTGGTTTATTTACACAGAAAATTTTTACAAGACCTTTGTTATTTTCTTTCGAAGCTAAGCATTTCCCACAGTGGAGAAAAAGCTTGGTAGTTACCTTCTGTTGACTTTCTACTGTAACAGCAGAAAAGACAAAAAAAAAAATGGTCAATTGCTTTTTCAGCAAAAATCAGTGGAAAACATCAAAGGAAGATTTCCATACAGAGGTTACTTAAAAGTTGACTCACAAGTCTTCATTCTGCGTTGTAGGTTATAAGAATCAGATATAAACTACTTATTCTACGGTGATCTTCCTAGGAGACATTTACAAGGAGGAATAAAACCAAACTCTCAAATAAAAAAAATGTACTTACAGCAATTTATTAATCTTTAATAACTATCCTGCTATTTAGTATCATGTTTGAGGAGACTTACTGTGGTTTTATGGAAAAACATTTGTTAAATACAGTCTGCTTCTTCTTTCAAACAATCAGGTTTCAAATACAGCCAGAGTGTGTCATTTGCAAAGAAGCATTTCCATTTGTTTGTACAATGATTCACTTCTCTATCCTATTTCTGTATATTTTTAAATAAAACACTTTTTTCCTTTTCTTTTCTTTCCTTTTTCCTAGTTATGGGAATAACATTATGGAGAATAGAACAGTGTTAACAATTTATCTCTGACTGTGGTACTGCACATGCTTCACCCTCTCATTTCTTAATTTCTAATGATGGACCCCAAGCATTATGTCATACATGTAAGTAATATGGCCAGAATAGTCAATTGAAAGTTTGGGTGAGACATTTTTTAAAGAATTAGTGCTAGTTATGGGCTCTTGTTTTAAATAACAATAATTTAAAAATACTTGTATAAAGAAAATAGCAGTAGCATATTTTAATCATATTGTTCAGAGAAGTGCAAAAGAACTTAGATGGGGAAAGCGAGTAGCTGTTGTTAGATGAATTAAAATACATTTGAAAAAAGCGACAAGCAGTTGGTTGGATGAGTCTGATATTGGTCTTGACATACAGAAATATATTATCAATTTTATTTAAAAAATTTTAACATAATCTTGAACTAGATCATGAAGAAAGACCCTTTACTCCTCAATTAAGATGTAGATGTAGTGTTGAATATACTCATTAATAGGAAGGAGTGAACAGTGAACATGAAGAAAGCTGCTGTTGAAAAAGGGACTAAGTCTTGTGGTACATGTTTATTTCTGAATTTCCTTGAGCACAGCTGAAACTCTTTCTCAAAGCAAAATAATCCGTAATTCCTATTGGACATGGGATTTCTGTTAGGGGCTACATAAAGGGCAAGTGCATTAGTTTGTAAATGTCACACTGCCGCAGACTTGGAAAAAGAGAATTAAACTCTGAGAACAAAGCTTTCCTAATGCCACATGACACAAAGCTCAACAAAGAATATCTTGACAGGTAGGGGGTGGAGGAGGAAAAAATCCCATAGCCTGTCTGTCTCAGCAGGAGCACGTAAGTGATGTGGAGTGAGGCTTACAGGGAAAAGTCTGAAAGTCTGAAAAATGTGCACCACACAAACTACACCACTTTTACACATTGTTTGTGTAAATTCCTCGGTTCCTTCAGTACAGTATCTTGCATAAATGATACCCTGAGAAATATTTCCTAGTTTACAGCAGTATCTGACATGCAGAAGTGTGAGACTGCACAAAGATAATTCAATCTGTCAGCAAATACTTTTGTCTCTCAGTAAATTCAAGCAATAATTCTTCATTCATCTAATGTCAATCTGTAGCAAAAGGCACAAATTAAGGATTACAGGAGTGGAACTTAGTCTGTGAGAAGAGAGAGAAGGAACTTTGATTAGCAAAGACATCCTCCAGAGTTGTGTTTGGGGAAAAAAATATGCATTAGCTGCTCCTTCGTATCAGTTTTGAAATACAATTTTTGTGTGTTTCAAGTAATGCTAATGTAGACTTAGCAACAACGCTTGCTTTACAGAGTGTTTTCTTTCTGTCATCTCAGACTGCATAAAGCTGCAGTGATACAACCAAAGATTATATATGCTCTGTGTTATCTATTCCAACTGCTCAGACATTTCATGCCTTGTTATATCCGAATAATCAGTTTTAAAATTGTACAAGAGAAGCCACATAGCACAGACTGATCGAATCTATTGAATTTCAACTACTCTAAGTACTAACATAAAGAAACTTAAAAGTTATGATTTTTGGATTAGTTCAAATGGTAAAGAATTTGTCTACTTTTTTCTTCATCTGTCAGTATCTTTCTATCACTGCAGAATTAGGCATCTTTTTGTTGTGATTATAAAATACCACTGGCATGGTTAGAACATCTTTAAAAAAAAAAAAAATATTTATCAGTACTTTACTTTGTGTGCATGAGTAAAACTTTTAATGCCAAAAACTCCCAGGCATGAATGTTTTCTTTCCTTCCCCTGTATTCCTGGCTGTGCTCCATAAACATAACCTGGAGCTTTAGTCTCTTTGCTACAAACAAAGAATGGCTGTCAAACTGGCTAGTGTAAATGTGCAGAGAAAGTTTGGGAAAGTGAGGGAGTTGCTATGCAGTTTATCATGAGCTTCAGTGACTAGGAGCTGGAAGAACCACAGCACTTCAGATGTTTTTCACACTTATTGAGAGAAACCACTGGAAAACGTGATAATGAACAGATAATCAGCTGCAGCTTCACAAAACTTTCCTCTTTTTCGAATATTCCCTATTTCTCTTCCTTGTAGAAGTAGTCTAACTTCACAGTCTATAAAAATATTTCTGTTTGTTTGAGCAACCTCTATTAGTCTGTGCAGCAGGCAGGGTGATAGAAGACTTGGGTTATTACAAAGGTGTTTTTGAGTCTCAGGGGAGCAGTTCACAGCTTTCCAAGCTTTCTCTGCTCCTACTGTCACACTGCAGTGACTGACGGCCAAGACAGCTCCACGGGTGGGATCTACCTCCCACTAGACAGTCTGTTTTACTACAATTCATCCCTCGTGTGAAGCCCAAGGCAGTAGATAGCCCAAGGGCAGAGACCAGGCAATACTCTTCTGGAAGTACCACAGGGAAAGCAACCAACAGGATGTACACATACTGAGGGGCAGTGCATGGCCACATGGATTAGAGGAGGTTGACATAATGAGGCCTTTTTCAGTTTTTAATGTCTAATAAGAATATTGTTAGGAAACTTATAACTTCGTCCACAACAAGAAAACATCAGTTTTTCAACACAAATTTCATTCGATCTGAGGATTTAGAGATCATCAAATTTTCCTTCTGAAAATGTGAAAATAAAGACATTTCAATCCTCTGTTGCTCTCTAACCCTCAGTTTCTTCCACTAGTGTGGCAACAACTATTATAATTATTTACAGAAAGCTATTGTTTGATTTATGAATGATATGGAATAGCATCACCCTTTCATGTTCATGAAAGCAATTCCGGTTGCCAGTGTGTTACACTGCTCCAATTAAATGGTTCTCTGTGCTTTGTAGTCAATAATTTAGGAATAGAATATAAGCAGTAAGAAAGAAGATTAAATTTAGCATGGTTCTCCTGCAAATATACACTGACAACTTGTCTATCACACTTTATTTACTTGGAATTGCCACTATGGGATATGACAATCTGTTGCTCTACAATCCCATTGGAAACTTTGTATTCTCCACATGTGTAGCATTCACTCTCACCATCTTTTCTCCCCGAAGCCTGGATTTGGTACATTTAGAAAAGAATACTGTATAGAATAAACAAAGGAATATATTCTACAGGTTTAGCATTTTCTAATTGTCTCTGGGCAACTTCCAGAGCACAACTCCTTCAAAACACAGGAGTGACAGGTAGGATTTAACTGAGAGGTTTTAACAAGTGAGCGTACTTTGAACTAAAGTGGATGTTCATGGTCTTGACACTTATAAACCAGGGGAAACATTATCTGCTTTTAAACTGTTTATGGTGAAATATTGCCCATCTTTGTGTGTGTTCATGTGTGCATGCACACACCAAATTAATCTGCTGTGTTTGGATTAGTGGATAACCCCAATTATCTGGTATCCAGGTAGTGACCGGCGTTGTGCCCACGTGTTATCAAAAGTCAGGGTTGCAGTTATCTTAAGCAGACATATTTCCTGACAAAGCACTTCCCTTCAGTGGAGTTCCTCATGGCTGAAGGACTTTTCCAAATGAGTCAGGCACTGTAAAATAAGGTCTATTTAATGAGAATCATTTTGACCTCCATACTTTCTGGTTATGTTTTGCCAACTTAGTTTATTCTGGTTCATACTCTACTCTTGAATTAGTCAATTTTGTGCCAGCTTTTTTTTTTTCTTTTATTTCAGCATAAAGAGAATGGCAGAGTCAAACCCTAGAAATAAACAAGAATATGATTGTTTTAAACTAATTTTCTGAACCTTACCATTCAATTGTAAGAGGGACTTCAGGAAGTGAACTAGATGGGCAGTTTTACTGGAGTTTTTTGAATATTCCATAACACCAGGTAAGGAAAGGAGTAACTTGTAGATCTTCACAATATCATATGGTGTAATCAGGGAAATAAATACACCTGAATCCAGTGCTATGAACAGCACCACTCTGATTAATCCTAGACGGATTTGTCACATCAAAGCAATAGAAACTAACTTATTAAAAATGTAAGTAGAGTTTTTAAGAGCTCTGTTGAAAGTAATTAAGGAAAATCATGTTTTTCAAATATGAAAAAAAATAGAAACCTTACACTGTTGTTTTGGCATAAAATATATTTCTAGGTAGTAGTTTGTGAGTTTTTTTTCATTTCTTTCAAAGATTTTATTGAAAAACAAAGTGATCCATTGATTAGCAGGGGAGGTTCTTCTCTCATGCTCATACAATATCTGCCTAAATTGAGCTCCTACATCCTTATTGGTGTTGTCAGTGGCACTGATTTGTTCTAACTCATCCCATCAGTTTATCACTTCTGTTGTATTTAAAAAGCTCTTGTTTGTTATTGCAATCTACACATTCTCAGAACCCATAAAAAAGAGGAACATTTGGTGATGTTGGGTTTATTCAGAAAACAGATATGATCTAAAAAAGCATGACTGGTTTTAGGAGAAAAACAACCCAAGAGTGAACAAAAGCAAATTGTTCATAAACGAATGGGTAACTGAGAAGACCATTTGATGACCTTGAGCTTACTTACGAAATAGAGTGTTACAGTCTGTTTTGAACTCAATATCCAAATGGCTACTACCTTTATACAAAAGCAGAGTTATTAGATATTGACAGCAAACTATTGCTATTTATTTACGTTTGTTGCTTTTCACCTTGCTTTTAAGGTGTTCTTAGATTCAGAAGGCTGACTGAAGGTAGCAAAGGCTTCAAAATAATAACTACTGAATGTATTAAGTATCTAGCTGAGGTCATCTAAGTAACTTCAAAGTGACAGCCAAAAAATAATTATTCAAATCACATTAGTTTTACACAAAATCTTACTTAATAGCAAGCACTGTGTGTTTCTGAGAATATAAGTATTTTCCATTAATTAAGAGTTCTCCAAAAGTGTATAATGAAATACAAAACACAGGCCACTAATATTCACTTGGGGCTAAAGAACAACTCTGATAATATCTGTGCTCATTAAACTTTTCATTCCAAGTACTGTTTATCATACAGATCTCTTGCATCATGAGATTGCTTGTTTCAGATGAGTATATAGAAAATTCCTTCTCCAAGGACAAACTCTCCAACTATTACCCTTTTTTTCATGCAGCAGAGAGATAAAATGGAGAAACAAGATTCCCCAGGCTTGAAAAAAGTTTCTAACGTGTCAGGATGCCAGAAGAAAATGCACCTTTTTGAGGAAATAATATGAAGTGCAAATGTCTACAGAGGACAATATGTGAAGAACAGCTATTTCATCTTGTAGCTCATCTCTAAGAGTAATAGGTTCTACACTCAACTAATCTTTTACATTGTATGCTACTATTAAAGCTTTAAACAAAGGAATACTGCTCATACGATAAATGAAAATCAATATTTTTTACAATAAACCTTTCCTGTACTACCTCTGTTTTCTCCTAGAAGTCAGTTGCAATGAACAGATGGTGAGTCCACAATAAGGCTTTCATGACTATTGCTTGTGTATTTTCTCTAATCTCCTAAAACAAACAAGTTCCAGTACAAATCCTCAAGGTAATGCATACAAACACACATAAACATATTTATAAACAAACACATATAAATACATGCATAAATATATATATAAAGCATATATCCATTATTAAAGAAGTTTTTATAGAATGTAATGGGAACAAAGTCTGCAAAATTAGATAGAAACCTTATAAACTGTGCAAATAGTAGTAATGGTGAATAATTTTTTTGTGGTTATTTTAATCATTCTTTAGACTCTTACTATAGATATTCAGCAGCTTATTACATTCCATGTGAGGGTCAACAAAAGAAGAGGAAAAAAAGTAATTTATTTATAATTTATTTGTAATATATTCTATATTTGTAATTTATTCTTCATATGGTTCATTTTTAAAATATTTTTTACAATTATTTTTAAATTTTAAAATACTTTTAAGAAACATGTAGGACTTTCTTATATATATTTGCTTTTTAATTCTCCTCTGCTATGACATAATGATATTTTTTGCTAGCATACACAGAATTGGTATTAAAATGGATATTTAAATATAGCCTGTAGCACTATTAAAGTCATAAATTTTGAGCAACATGAGAGGCTGGAACTGTCATGACTATAGTTGAGCAAATAATTGGATATATTAGTCACGAATTATTGTTTCAATAGATCCTTGAGTGAGCCATTATGACAGCCATACTTGTAATCACCCACGCTAATTCAATTTGTTTGCATGAACTCTGGAAAGTGACTATTTTTCAGACAAATCATTCATGTACATGGATCATTTCAGCTCCAACTAAACTCATACTTCATTTCAGGTATTTTTGTAATTCCTTTTGGAACTGCTGGTCCTCTGCTTTTAAGGTTTTAGATACCACAATTGCGTTATTGCTAGCTATTAATTAAATTAATGTTAAGAGAAGAGCTATATGAATTTCTGCATTCATAAGCCAACTGTGACTTCAGATTTCAACATCACTTCCCTGATGCCAAGACTTAAAACAGGTTTCTCCTTAAAACAGGTTTTAAAACGCCTGATATAAATTCCATCACTGTGAAACTTATCTACTTTTTAAAGGATTCAGAATGGTTTGGGTTGGGAGGGACTTAAAGACGATCCAGTTCCAGCCCCCCTGCCTTGGGCAGGGACACCTTCCACTAGACCAGGTTGCTCCAAGCCTTGTCCAACCTGGACTTGAACACTTCCAGGGATGAGGCATCTTTTGTTTTGCTCTGTTTCTGTTTCAAAAAATTACAAAGGATATTATTCAGGGTGCAGTTTTATGAAACAAAAGTGTTGCATTAAATATAGAAAAAGATACAAGTTTCAAACAATCTAATCTTCAAAACCATTCCACCATCTTTTGTGTTAAACTCATCACATAAAGGGTTTGAGTAAACATGTTCTGCTTGAAAAGTGGTATTGTTTTTAACCTAAAAATATTTTATGGCTACTTTTCTAAGAGCAATTATTAATAGTTCTGCTTCCTATCCCCTTAAACAGGAATGAAAGGAGAAAGCAGGAGTCAAAAGCTGTGGAAAAACAACATTGTCTGAGCATGAAAAATGTAGAGGCTCCCTGTTTTATTGACTGATCTGTATTACAACTATGTACATATTGATATGTTAAACCTGTTCACAGGCATTGCAGAAGTAGTTATTATTTATAGAGTTTTACTCCTTTATTAAAGATGATCTAGTTCAAAATTGTCTTATAAAACTCTATATTATGGACTCATAAAATAGCAGTAAAAATATTCTTCTCAATATAACTTGTTGACTGTAAAAAGTTTTATAGTGAGGTAATTTTTAAGGTTTGGGATGGCTGTCTTACTGAAATAAACCCACAGAAAAATTTTATGTATAGGACTATGCTAGAACATTCTATGATATTTCCAAGATATAAATATATTCCAGGAAGTCTTACCCAAAGACTAAGCAACACTGAAGATGTACTGTTGTTAATAATTCAAAGAAGACAAGTCAAGACATAATAACATAATTTAATATTCTCAAAGACATTCTTAATCTCTTTTTTTCCTAGCTTATTACTCATTAGCATGTCACAAAATAAATTATACTCTATCTTTGCCCCGATTTGGGGTTGTTGTTTGACAGTATAATTCCACGACTCTCTCTTTTTTTTTCTTTAAAAGAAAAAAGACATTTCCTGCCAAAGGATTTTCCTAATTCCTCCCTTTTCCACATAAATCCTGTTCTTACCGATGTAGGAATTATTATCGGTACATACTCACATCTGAATAGAGACACTGATTATAGAAGTAATAGCAAGAATTACGAGACTAATGAGAGAAAGAATCACTACTGAGAGAATATTTTACAGTTCGGAAATATTGTTCAGATATTAAACTAGTTTCACCTCTGGAATAACTTTTCCTTTTTCACTGTTATTACATCAGGAAGCTTTATCCCCGATGCAATATTTTTACGTCTTAGTTAATAAAGCTTCATGACTTTCCTGCTAGGTATCTGTAGTAACTTTTCCTTCCCACAGACATAAATCATCTCCCGCTTTATCTCCCCTTTTGTTTACATCACCAGGAACACTTGTTTTGCAAATTTGCAGTGTCACTTTAAATATTGTATTGTGGCTTTAAATGAGCAAGTAGCAATGAAACCCTCAAATTCTGCATCTTAGATGCGAAGTTGTTCATACAAAGAACTTGCATTTTTTATCTTGACTCTCCCCTACTGCTGGTTTCTTGGGAACAGTGGAGAAGCAACAAGCAGACACATAAGGGGGTGTTTTGGAGTTTTAGGTGTAACTTAAGACCACAATGCTGGAGCAACCACAGTTTCTGAAAGGACCCCAGATTTTGACAGACCTATATCACCTTCACTGGGATGTTGAGCCTTCCCTTCTGCTCAGTCCTAGAGAGACACATCAGGAGTGCTGGGTCCACTGCTGGGCTCCCCAGGAGAAAGAAGGACACACGGAAGCAAATCCTGCACAGGGCCAAAGAGTTGATGAAGGGACTGGAGCATTTTCCCCATGAGAGATCGGGAGAGCTGGAACTGATGAATTCTGGAGGAGAGAAGGCACAGGGGATTTTATCAATACCTAATGGAGACAGATGCAGACTCTTCTCACTGGTGACCAGTGACCAGCCAAGAGGCAAAGGGCACAAACTGAAACACAGAAGGTTCCCTCTGACATAAGAAAAAAATGTTCTACCTCGAGGGTCACCGAACAGTGACTCAGGTTTTCCAGCGTGTTGGTAGGGTCTCCATCCTTAGAGGTATTCAAACCCCAACTGGACATGGTCCCCAGCAATCAGCTTTAGCTGATCCTGCTTAAGTAAAAGGTTGGACTAGACAATCTCCAGCGGTATCCACCAACCTCAGTTACTCTGTGATTATGCTATTCTGTGAAAGAAAACACTGCCCAAGCCACAAACATTTTGCGGAGCTGCCCCACAGACCTTTTGGCTTCATCAGTTCTTCTCAGTGCTGATGGGATGGGAGCAGGGGGTGGAAGTCTCTTTTCTTCCCTGATCACAGTGTCTTGGCTATTTCCCCTCAGAGATAAGTAACTGAATCTTCATCCTGCCAGTTCTTATGCCTGCAACAGACTATTAGAGGATATATTTCATTAAAGCCAGCAATGCTATTGATGTGGTTAGAACTCAAACATATACAAACATGTCTGGAACATAAGGTCTCTAAATAGGTTTTTCTTTGAGTTGTGTTGGTGTTTTTGATGGTAGAAACTTTCCACCACTGGAATGCAGAAATTACCATCTCATTTCACTGTTCAGCAGCCATCAGATGATAACACTCACTCCAGTGAATCCAGCACCATTTCAAGCTTCTGTAACTTCAGCTGTTTGGAAGCTTTGAGTTTCAGGTCATCTGTAAATCTCCAGTCAAACAATCATCATCAGGTGTTGAAGAAACAGGAGAAGGTTTCAAAGGCCCTCTGGAGCAAGGGCATCCGGCATACTGAAAGGAAAGGAGAACATAGAAAAGCCCTGGACTTCCTGCCATTATTTAAAAAAGCCCTTCAAATGTCAAGTATGAAAGAAGTAAGCTATTGTAAAAGCCAGCACTCTCACCTCCCAGGGGAAGAAATACTTCAGAGTTTCATTACATCTCCAGATATACCATTAGCTGAGCCCACACTAAAATACCTGCCATTCTTCATTTAGTCCCTCGAAGCAATCAAAACTGAAAATGATGCCAATGTTCCTTTAAAAAAAAAACAGGAAAAAAATCTTAGTCCCTTCTTCATCTATAAAATCATTGATTGCTTCTTTCTGGTTATTAAATAGAGAGTAATATAAAATATTGTATGATAAATATTTTTGGGTATTCATTATAAATGAACTTTCATGAGAGAACCAGATAACTTCATGACCACCGGATGCCTAAGCAGAGGCTGGAAGCAGTTAAACCATCCTACCTATTGCAGTATTTCAGTACTTTCATGTGCTTCAAATAGGAAGTGGATCTGATATTTCATATACCTTACATATTCATATCTCAGTTACTGAGCTATATGGTAAAGGAAACCTAAGGAAATTCTTTATAATGTCAGTTTGGGAACAAGGAAGACTTCTCCAACCACAGTCATTTGAATGGTAGTAGCTTCGCTTAGATATTGCTCATAGGTTTAGTTTCCTTTTTAGTGGCAGGGAAAGCTATATTGCAGCCTTTTCCAATACACCATAAAAACTGCATATTAAAAAATAGGATTTGGGTGCTTGCCAAGATCAGACATTAAATTATGGGCAAAACTAAATATAGTGCCCAAATACAACCCATTTTTGTTACTGGTTCACAAAGAAAGGCTGGATGGAGGCATGCAGAATTCCCCTTATTAGATCACTGAATAATTCTTGGTCTTTTGTGCCATTTCTGGGCAAGATTTATGTAGATAACAGGAAGTGAAGTCAATATTTAACCCGTTTAGCCTTTTATGTAGCTGGATATAATTATCTCATTATTATGTCACTTCTCTTATTTCCACTGTTGTCATATCTGGTCACTTCACAACAGTGGAAGCTAAACTTAAAGGGTGAAAGTATTTTAATTAGCTTTTTCCAACCTAAAGATTTATTCTTTACAGAAAACTAATAACGTGTAAAAAGGGTCATGCCAATTATCAACACAAAAATGTCTTACAGAAGATTTATTTTTCCTATGCAGTTGCAAACTCTAGCTGAATTTCTTGCACTATGAAATGTGTCAATTTAAGTTCCAGAGCAAGAAAAAAATTACTGATTTGGTCCATATCCTTCAGAGATCATTGATCTCCTGCTGTAAGAGATCTTCGGAAACAAAAACAAACTTGAGGCTGCAAATAAGGCAGTAAAGGTACCTGAATGGAAGCTGTTATTTGAGAATTTAAAGGATGCACCAGCTAAATTGTTTTATTTGCAGTTGTTCAGCTTTCCTTCAGCCACTTGCTGCTAGTAATCCTGTAAACATTTGGCATATGTTTGCAATGTTTTGTCAGTTCTTTTTCCTAAGGAACTCCTCCACTGAAATTTTGCTGTTTAATGGTTCATGGATTATTCATGTGTTACATTGTGACACCTATATTTAACTGCAAATCCTGAATTAACTAGAAAAATTCCACAACAGTGTTTGATATTCTGCTGTGCAGCTTAGCAGTGACGCTAAGCTAACTCAAGAGCTCCTTTAAAATGGTCGTGGTATGTTTCCAATTAAAAAAAAGGGAGTCAAAGAAAAGCAGTATGATATTAAGAGTTAAGCCACTGTTAAACAGACTCACAATCATGGAATCCATATCTACAAGCAATCACACACATGTTTGACTTTAAACGTACCAGTAGTTGTATTGACTTCAGTGAGTCTCCTCACATCACTTAGAGGTACTGAAATATTGTATAAAGGCTTGAGAGAAATTCTTACTGAGCCTTTTCCTTAAGAACACATCCAGCTGTTTCTGCTGATTTCCATGGATCAAAATCTGGGCCATTAATGATGGGAGGCATTGCTAAAAATCCTTGCTTCCAGCTGAAAGCAAGGAACAGCCATTTTGAAACTCCAACAGAAATTCTGCTATAGTAGATAGGAGCATCTGCTTTCAAAACAAGCTTTCCTGCCCAGAAGGCTACAGAGCTGAGCAAGGAATATCCCAGTCTTCTCGTTCCGCATACGCTTTCTATTATTTATGATCCTAATTTGTTGTGATGTTTCATGTTAATGAAGTGTATTACTTTTGCCATAAATAGGATCATAAATATTTGTATATAAATTTATAGATATTAAACATCTTGTAGGTAGAGACTTACATTTTCCTATGTTAAAAGGGCACACACATGTCCTCCTCTATTTTTTTTCAAGGTAACATGAAAATATTGGGCAATTTAAGAGACTGAAACAATTTCAGGCATGTCTGATTGAATAGCTGCCCACCTCCTCATGTGGAAATAAAAGGTTTTGTTAAAGTACAAATTAATTACTTCACTCAACCCCCTGGAAAAAAAAAATAAAATTTTGGTTGTGCATTTGTTCATTATATCCAGATGTACATTATTAGCTGTCCATAGCTGGTTTTACTAATAAATCAGGCCTGAAGGATTTTCTTGTGCAAGATGGCGAGAGAAGAGTGCTCTTGTTTGTTTTGTTGTTGCTTTTTTTTATCATAGTTGATTTATTTGTTATGTTTTGTTTTGTTTTCTACTTAGGACCTCCTGGCAGCAATTGTACAATCTTCAAATGGCTTTCAGAACAGAAGTGTATGCTGTACCAAGAGTCACGGCTCAAACGTCAACATCTTACAGAACAGAATGTGCAGACCTTGTGGATGGGAAATTAAAAAGAGAAAAAAACCAATTCCATACACTGTTCAGCTGTTTTGTTAACACCTACCTAGTAACCCAGAGAAAAATGTACATATGTATTTTTTTAATGGACATGCAAAAGCATTTGTTTTCCAGCCAGCCTGCAACTGCATTTGGTAGAAAACCCAAATGTCATCTCCTTCTTCCTCTTATCTCCTATGTAACATGAGGCAGAGGGAGCCCTTCCATAATTTTACAGTTTTTCAAGGTTTCCTTTAGTGGGAACTCATCTATCCTGCTGTCCCACATAAATCCCAAACATCATTAGCTATGTTGTCAGAGCCATTTGTCCATGGAAATACACACTTATTTCTCTTTCTAAAAATGTTCAGGATGCAAGGAACACTTATCTCTGAACAATTTGCAGGGAAATTTGCAATCCTAATGACAGCAAGAGAGAAAGCTCTGTGACATCTTGCAGAACTGGACTTTATGTCGTTCTACTGTAACCTATCTTGTCTTTTCAATGATAAACTTTCTCAGAGGATGGAGTGGATTTCTCACAGAGGATACTATACACAAATCCCCTTATGTTTACAACATTTTATTCATGTATAGTAACATTCCACATACATTATGTGGTTATACAGTGCATTTATTACCCTAGCTTATTAAATAAAACCTGCCATTTGAGACACTTAGAAGATATTGGACAGAATTATTCCTATTTTGCAACAGACAACACTGATTTTTTCCTAATATACACAGTTTTTATGACAACCACTTGTGCTCTAACTGAATTACTTTCCAGAGCTAAAGTCATAATTTTAATGAAACTTTCTTCTCCCCTGAAAACACTTTTTTGAACCTTTTGTGACATATTTACAGCTTTGGAGGTGTTTATTTTCCTCCTCTTTGATGCCTTTTCAGACAGACTTAATTTTTCGCTCTCTTGACTGTGTTACACTGGCATCAACAATTAACAGACCACTTAATGAACTCCATATATATGGAAGAAAATGACCATGACAACTGTTTTTACTGCCCTCCATTTCTCAGCTCCCAAGATCCTTCCTGTACACAAGCTGCCTAGACCCTGTTAGTATAGAAGTAGAATCTGAGCAAAGGTGCTTAGTTTCCCATTTTCCTTTTTGAAGGACCTTATATTTTGACACAACTAATTCCATAGCATCAAAGTGGTCCTTACCAGCAGAGTTTGGCTGCATTGCTGTCATGACATAATGTGAAGCCCTGCTCCTGGAGATGAAATTTGTCATCATAGTCACATGTAAAATCTAAGCAGCATCAGCAATGCTGAAGATCGATGATGTCCTCACTTGAATCAGCTAGCTTAACACTTCCTCCATGCTTACACTGTAAAAAGACAAAAACTGCTGTCACACACAGTGTTTGATGGATAGAACAGTTGAGGGTAGCATGTTGGTGAGAAAGATGAGTTTTCAGTAACAGTGGTTCCTCCTTTTTAATGAGAAACGTTAAAGAGAACCTAAGAGGATAGAACTGCTTTAGATGCAATTTAAAAGCTTTGATATGGCATAAATTATGGCAAATTCAAGTAGTCCAAAGAGTAAAGCTTTAATCCAGAATTGCCAAAGGACCATATGCTCCAGCCTTACTCCTCTCCGTGCCTTTCCTGACAATAGGATGATACATATCCTAAGGAGAAAGGGATCTTCTGAAAACAGCCTTACAAAAGTAAAATCTCCTTCCCAGAGGGTCCTCTCATGACATCTACACTGTCACTTTTACAAAACCCATCATGCTGGGGATTAACGGTAAGCAAAGTCTTTGCACGCAAGCAGCTCTGAGAGAAAGGGAGCTGAGCAGGTTAAGCTACAAGTACAACTTGCAGAAAGTGGGCAGGATGAACCTAGCCTGCCTTTTTATTAAAGAAAAAGGCAAAACCCCATAAAACTTAAAAAACATTATTGTATACTGGTCTATGGGAAATTAAAAATATTACAAAAAGGAAAACAGTCTGCTTTGCATAAGTTGGCTAAGGGTGGAGATAATTTCTGATAGAAAATTCTTCAGTTTTATCTTTTCCTGAACACTTTGATTGCAACAGCTAAAAGAAATGAATGTATGTCAGCTCACTGAGATAATCGGAAAACAACTATTTTTCCTGAGAACTGTAACATACTCTTAGTAAGAATTTATAGTCTATATTTTAGTACTGTTTCACTGTCTTTTGTAAAAATAACAGGTGGTGATTACTCCTGCAGTCTGTGTGAAATACTCAGATAGGTATAAGCCGTTAACAGTTTCCCAGGTTGTTCAGGGATCATGGTTGATATGTCAAACAAGAATTATTGGTTTCACTCTTCAGAAGTAAAAAACATTAGGCAGGGCAAATAAAAGTGAGACATGCTAGAGATCATGTTTGACCCCAACCTTGATTTTCAGAGCTTTTGACAGGTCATTGTTTATCACCCTACTTTAAGCAGCAAGGAAACATATTTACAGCCTCCCGACCTTTTGCATCATGTCTCTAAGCATAACATATAAATTTACACGCATTCCAGGAATCCCTATGCATCTAGTGAAATCCACATGTGACTTTCCGTGCCCATATTCCATCGTATTTTTACATGAACACATGGCTTTTAGAACAGATCCTGCTCATAATTTGGGGCCCAACTTTTTCTGTGATCCAGCCAAGGGATGGATTTTTCATTAATAGGGCCCTAAGACTTTACACTTGACTTTGGAAAAACAGCAGGCACTGGTGCCAAGTTTTGAACTCTGCACTCATTACAATGCAGTCTGTTGTGTTACACACAATCAAAAAGTAATTCTGGGAGAAACCAGAGTCCAGATCCAAAAATGGGCCTCAGTGTGCAGCAGGTTTTACTGAATATGTGGCAGCACCAGTCCTGGGCATGTTGCTGTGCATAAATGATGGCTCAGGGCTGATCTGTCAGTGTGCTGGAAGTAGATCTGGGGGATTTCTTCACCCAAATAAGTAGTGGACTATGATACATGCATGCCTTGGCAAAGTGCCTTAGTTTCAACCATTTAGCACAAAAAAACCCTTCTTTTTTGTCTAAGTTTTCATTCATCTGTCTTCTAGGTCCCTTTATGGTAACAGATTCCTGCCCTAGTAGAAGGGCACATCTCTTATCAGAAGTGTCCATATTTTTAATTTTAAATAGACCTGCATTTGCTGTAATTCAAAGACACCAGGAAAATGGGGAATACTGACAAGTGACAATCACTAATACCTCAAACTATCATTACACCTTCCGTCACAGGACGTTTGGACCACAGGAGAAACATCAACAAAGTCTATGATCAAGCGCATCACGTGTTCACGAAGCACTTGTGTTCATCTTCAACATTAAGTAGGTACTGGTACACCTCTGTGGAAACCCTGTCATCTCTAGTTTCAGAGTAAGTAACAGACAAATTTTCTTACAGAAGAAACTTGAAATATGGAGAGTTAAGAGACAGGAAATCCTTTGGCACAGCCACGATAATTTCAACCCTACAGTTGCCTTGCATTTCTGTTGTTTAAAACTAAAGTCTTTTATGTAACTGAATAGAGTTGAATTCAATAGAGTTAAATAGCTTTCTCCAGGGAAGATGCACCACTTAACGTAGAGGTTGGTCTGTGCAGTGCCTGAGATGTGGAACATCATGAGTTAAATAAACACACTGATGATAAATTAGGAGGATGGCCTTTATCTCCTTTTAGGTATCTAAGAACGTGAGCTACCTATAGAGCTGTGCCTGGATTTTGTGCTGGAACTGGCCATCCATCTGCAATTATTTTGTGAGAAAACCATTCAAAAAACACTTCTCTACGTTTTGGAAAAAGGGTTGAATTGACACCCACCAAAGCTGAAACACTCAAATAATAAAAAGTTTGGGCATTACACATTAAGAATTGTACCAACCTGTCAGTGCTTTGAATGCTGCCCAGAAGGATCATTCCCAGAACTGAGGAAGTCAACATCTCGAATCTCCTTGGAGATGGCAGAGACCCAACCAATGCTAATTGTACACTCCAGAACTGCCAGGCAGCAGAAAGGCCAAAACCATTGACTTGTTTAATTCAACCTTTATTATCCATTTATCATTACATGCATTTACAAGTTATGCATCATTGCAGCATCTGGACACACTTTGCAATTACATGGACCAGAACTGCATCCACTGGCACTGTTAATATTGCAAGCATTTCTTATATTCCCACATTGTTGTCTTGTACACAGCTGTCTTGTACATAGTCTGAAATTGCTGGAAAGACATACTTTGTCACAGAGATCTTGAAGTATGGACATTCGAATTTTTCTGAGGAGTACAACAAAGTATTACGGAGTTTGGTCCTGCCTATTTTTTTCTGACTTTTAGCATCAATAAAAGCACAATTCAAACTAATTAATTTACTCTGTGAAGACGAAGGCAAAAAAAAAATAAGACTGCCTTTGCAAAGAATGGAACAATATTTTTCATATTTACAAAGCACTGATTCACCCAAAGAAAACCATATCAGGAGTATCTGTAATATATGTTCTTTTAGAGAAGACAAATTTTGATGTACGCAACTAATGGATATTTCACTTCACCTCCAGGAATTGCAGTTTATGTTTCTGAGTAACTCCCAAGTTACACATATTCTGAGAACTATGAAATTATGCTGCCTGTAGTCATGGGTGTTATGGAGCTCTGAAATCAAATGTGCACTGTTCCTAGCTCACTAGGATCTAATTTCATTATTTTATTGAAAACTTGCATCAGGACTTGCATGGATTTCTAGTATTTCCCAGTGAATATGGGGGACACTTTACATGAAGCATTTCACATTGTTGGTATGGCTGATGCAGGGCTGGGAAGGCAAAGCCAAGATGTTCTGTGTGGTAGAAAGAGGAGTAAAAGAGAAGTGACTGACTGTCAGATTTAAGATTTCAAGGCTGAAGTCAGGCAGCAGAGATGAGAAAAGGTCTTTCTGAACATATTTTAAAACTGCTGTTGAAGTGAACAAGCCTTATTAGATTTCATTGTTTCATGGTGTGTGATGTCACTAGAAATTTCGGATGTGAGAATAAACAGATTCCTTTAAATTTCTAGAATAACCTTTTCCTTATGCATTAGCCATTTTTGACTGGATTTCATCTTGGATTACATGCATTTGGACATGTAACTAATTTTACACCCCTACTCTTACATCCCAGTAAAGCACTCTTACATTGCAATTTTAGAGCCTCCCATACAGCAGGATTTCACTGCTAAGGTTCACTTGCTGTTCTCAGAAAGCACTTAAATGTGTTCTCTTTAAGTGTATTGGTATTTCTCACAATTCCCTTTAAGCCAAAACAAATAGTATCTTTAGATTAAAAAGGAAAACAAAATTCAAACCTGCTGAGGTTTTCCTTAACTTAAAAGAATCTAAAATAAGGATAGTGGAATTAAGCCAATCCATAAGATCTGCTTTTGTCCTGTGAATTTTCCAGCTAAAATAATGAATGGAAAAAGGGGAAGCTGATATTTGAGGCATCCTGAAAGAGACAACTAGCAATAAATTGGAAAAGTCAAGAATATCTGCGCAAATACTGTGTCCAGATTTCCAGGACTGTGAGTCTGTGGATGTTCAGCGAGGCTGGTGTGTCCACCACAGGTTAACTGTGCCTGTGGGTACAAGGAGTGCGAGTCAGAGACCCAGCACCCAGACATCTCCCACTGCCAGGAAAGGCTCTGGTGGCAACTTGGATCATGACAAAAAGCAGGTCCCACCACTGACCTTTCAAGCTCTGAAGCTGCATTTTTCCCAAGTCTAAATTACTAGCTTGGATACAAGAGATGCACAGAAGTGAATCTGGCAGTCATTGAGCCCCAAGTTTCCTCTATCCCTTACACTGGGCTGCGTTGTGAAAGTAGTGTAGCAAGTCAAAAAATCAGAGGTTTGGGGCTTCTTCTTCTGTTAGGTGCAGAAGAAGCTCCCATTTATCTCCTATTGAAATCAATTTTCTAAACATGTGTGGAAGTGTTGGAGACACATGGATTATCTCACCTGTTGTAGAACTTATTCACTGCAGGGCTTGGGTTCTTGACTTACTTTTAAAAATGGTAACAAATAGCTGTGTTTTTCCTTATTTTCATTGTCACTTTAATCAGAGAAAATAATTTGTAAAGAAGGTGAGAAGATTGTTCCTTTCTGTACAGCTCTTTCTCATGCCAAAAACATGTGGCTGAACTTCTTCAAACTCTGCTTAAAAAAAAGATGTATATCAGTTACATAAAACTGATGTCCATGATAGAAGACCTTATATATGCTTAGGATAAATATATATGTTAGCAATAATGTCTACCAGAGAATAACAGGAAGAAAAGTGAAATGGATGTGCAAGTCCAAGTACTTTATATCATATAATATCAATATCACGCAGGTACACATACACACACATATCCACAAACATTTATGACCACATAAGACTTTCAAAGTCTCAGTTAAACAAGCATAATTCTGCATAACCTAAGCAAAATTTCTGGATGCATTCTGCTTTCCAGAAATCCAGCTGAGTCTGGTATTTTGTTAGTGGGAAGTGACTGCAAGTAGGGGATTTGAATAAATATTTATTTATGTATAATTATGTCATCTGCTGGAGGCTTTATTATTTTTTTGGTAAAAGGACTGATTAAATGGAAAGAGTAAAACACATGAATGAATGTATGACCTGTCACTATTTTGTTTTTCTTATGGTGAAACAAGAAGGCCGCGACATAGAAACTGTCACCCACATCATGTGTGTCCCACAGTGGTCTTACCATTGCCAGTATATCTCCAAAGTTAACATTTTCCTCAAAAATTGATTAAGCTGAACTAGCTCATTTACATAAATATATGATTTTTTTTTTGTAATTACAATCTTTTCATATTAAACGTACTCTAAGAACTGGAGAAAATGTGTTGCATTAAAGCCATGTTTTACTAATAGCATTTTGCAAGAGTTCAGATTACATAGTTCACTTTACTTCTTTTTAAGGAGGTGTAATTTTGGGAAACAACATAGGCCCCATTTGAAGCCTGGGTTGCTATGGCAAACTCACATTTTGATTCAATCATATTATAAATAACAACATGAAATTTTATGCAAATGGCTAGAATGAAGGTTAAATAAGCCTCTCAAATACCCTTAACTTTGGGGAAGATGCTTTTTTTTCTGTCAAGCCTGACAATTCCTGAGACCTCTTCCTGTACAGCACTCATTTGTATCCCTTTTAACTGCATTTTCATACTCTTGGTTGTTTTGAACTTCTTGGCTCATGGAAAGTTTTTTTATAAATTACAAAGGAAGATTCTTTGGCCTTGATAAAGATGAGTTTTACAAAGAGGCAGACTCCAGACACCATCCAAATCAGCTGAATACAACACAGTCAGCCTGACCCACCTCTTCATGGATTTACAACTCAGGATAGGTACCTGGCTCTTGGTCCTGCCCTAAGTCTAATGTAACACTGGAGGGATCTTTGTCTTCCACAACTGAGAGAAGACTTGTGGTGTTTAAAAAACAATTAGGAATAATAAAAGAAATCTCCCAGGACATTCCTTTATTTACTCGTCTTGTACCAGAGGTCAGCTTGTTTCAACACGCATTTTTGTTTGTTTCTTTGACAATATTTAGCACATATCAGAGAGAACAACGATGGTTTGCTGATAGTGTCATAGTAATAGAATAGTGAAAAGATGTGTGTTATTGCAGAGCAAATACAAATGTACTCTAAAGAGGAAAGAGATCATACTAATCACTATTACCCTGCCCACAAGGTGACAGATGAGAGAGCAGAAATTTGACGGAAAAAATTTGGCTCTGGGTCTCCAGTGTATTCACCCCTGTGGGATTTTGTGCTCCTTCCATAAATGGTAGGGATTTTTATACTAACAGCTCAAAAGTAGAAAAGGAGGAAATATTTTTTTCTAAAACATAAAGGAATTAAGTTATCGGCAGATTACAGGACTAAAAACAGCAACTCAAACATAAGCAAAAATTATTCTAAATTGGAAGAAAAATTAATTAGTTTATCTAATTTATCGATTTCCAAAGCTGAGATCATCTCATACCCTTCTGTGAAGAAGAATATTGAGACTGAAAGGCTTTTTGCAGGAGGCAGTGCCAGTAACCACTAGGTTACATTCCTTGCTCTGACTGCTTCTCTTTCTCTCTATCGCACTTTGTCTTTTGGGTTCCTATTCCCAACAGGGACCCAGAGCTGCAGGAACTTTTTCATCAGCTGCCAGGCAGAAGAGCAACCCCCCAGGGAAAGCCAGGAGGGAGGAGCCGAGGGCAAGGCTCGACCTCACATCTCCTTTCATCTGGCCCCATCTGAGTTACCCTGTGATCCTGCTCCTTCACAGAGGTTTCCCAGGATAAATAAATAATGTAGATATTGGTCACAGAGCTGCAGAGGTGGTGGTAGCCCAGAATTTCTGTCTTTTGGGAATGATGATATTTTTAGACCTGTGTTTAAGGTGTGCTGGAATTAAACATTTATTTAACTTCCATACATCTTGAATCATGCTCTGAAATGTGCATTTCTAGAATTAAATGTTAAATCAAAATTAAGCTATCATTATATTATCTTCCCAGAGTTTCCATTTTCTCTTGTATTTTACTCTGCCATTGCTTGTATTATCAAGAATAAAAAGATACAATTATTCAAATAATTGTAATTATTTGAATAGTTTCAATTCATTCAAATAATTTTAGATACCATGTGGCACGTGATTTAAAATAACATACCTTATAATTCTCTATCTGTTTTTTTTAATCAAATTACAGTTAGAACACTACTTAATGCAGACTGAAATATGAGTTGTTTCCAGCCCTTGTTGTAATAGTTCAAATATGAAGAAAATAAACAGCAATGAGAAAAACAAGTTATAATAATGTAGCGGATCTTCACAGTACAGATTGCTCTTCATTCTCCTTTTCCTCCTGATTTTTTCACAGAAACTTCAGTAGTTTTTTTTGAGTTTATTTTTTTGCTGTCCTTCCCAATTACCAAACAATCCAGCATCAGTTATACTGGGGGTGTTTCCCCATCAAAAATTACAGACTACTACTTTCCCTATCCTTCCTGCCCCGTACTTTTGACAACACCAATGTACGTAACGGAGAAAAACTGTGTCTGATCTGAGCATCGCCTCGAGAAAAGAGAATAAAATGTTGGGTCTTTGCCAGTTCTACTGTTTTGGAACAACCTTCACTATTATTGCTACAAAAAATTCCCTTCTTAATATTGTCAAGACCTTTTCTCAAATCTTACCGATTTCAGGCCAACTGTCTTTTCTTTAGCAACAAAGGGTTTTAAATCTCTGCAGGTTTGACCACCTGCAGAAGCCGCTAGCTGTTGAAGCTTGGAAAAATAACAACAAGTAGACTATTTCCCATGATTTAATTCCCAAAATCTTGCACATGTGCTTAATTTAAAGTATGTGTGTATTCTCAATGGAATCAGTGGGAATACGCAGATGACTAAAGGTAAGCAGATGTGTAAGTTGTAGGATCTGGGTCTGAAATTAAGACAAGCTTCAAGAAGTGAAAGCTGCCACAGAAGGGGAAATCAAAGATGACAGAAGCAATAAACAGTAATAATATTGTGGAGTCAACCTAAGACACATGTATATCATGACCATCATCACACTGTACGTGAAATTTAAAAAAGAAAAAATTAATTCCCAATCACAAATCATTTTCTCTTCTAGAACAAGATACCTAGAGGCACAGGAGCTAAGTCAGAAGGATGGAGTCAAATGAGGAAAAAGCAGGTTTTTCAGAAGGACTGTTGACAAACAACATTTCAAATAGCATGTTCACTATACCATAAAAAAAACCAACAAACCCAAAATGTTAAGAGAAATGCAGTTCTCCAGCAAAGATGTTATGAAAGCAAAGAGCTCTTGTTTGGGAGATAAACAAAAAAAAAATCAAGAAAAGGTGAATTCAAATTTGTCTTTTGAAACTGAGGACAAACAGCAAGCTCCTCTAGGGCTGCAAATGAAAAGTCAGTGGGAGGATTCAGTGGAGAGGTGACCTTAACCATAGTGGTGTGGAAGGAAGATCATCTATGGCAGCTCTGTCTGAATGAGCATTAAATAAGGTAGAGAAGAGAAGGTGACCATTGTCAAAGCCAGAGACGATAAGGGCATTGGTGAAAGTATTCAGCTTTCTGAGCAGGGAAGCATCAGACTCAAGAATACTTTAAAAAAAAATAAGTAGTATATGACTGAGGATAAATATAATAGGAAAACACCAAACCCTTTTCTTTCACTGACTGATTTGAAAATTCTTCCTTGCCACTCATCTACTCAGCAGTTTCAATCAACATATAATATATAATCTGAACAGATGAAACAAAAAAAAAGGAAAGAAAACAAGAAGAACTGAAAATGATATTACAACATCCCCTGATTCACAGCTTCATTTTGGATTATGATACTGGCTTCAGTGTTTTACATAAGCATCCCTGGTACCATGCTGGTATTTCAGAGCTTATGCTGTACCCCCTGTTGATTTCTTTACAGCAAGAATTCCTCCCCTCAAATGTCCAATCTCCATATCTCTGTGGAGTCATTCCTTTGTTGTCACATGCATATTCAAGATCCAGGCATTTAGTAGGAAGTAAACACTTAGGTGTTTATACTAATATTCATTCTAATAATAATCTAATTATATGAACTGCATCTTTGACATTAAGTACCTGTTTAAAGTGATTTTTCTGGCTTAGCACCTATGCTCTTAGAATTAAGATAGTGAGAATGACAGATGACCTCTAAAGACCATGGGGCCTGTGGGTGGTATCTGTGGGTGGTCTTGAAGGGGAAGGAGATAGGAGCTTAGCAAGATTTTCAAAGGAAAAACACTTAAAAGAGAAATTCTCAGCTCAAATTTATGATGTACATTACCTGTGTCTTGGAAATTTTATGCTAACAGAATCAGGGTCATTTCTTATATCTGGCACTCAGTGGGAGCTCACAGTACAACTCAGAAAGGGGCTTTTGTCTTTAATATTAATTTTGACATTCACTCCAACACAGAGATGGAGCTGACTCACAGCTTTTGGAGTCGCAGCCACATCAGAAAATCCCTACAGTTTGAGGGCACTTGAACTGATAGTTTTGGCTCAAATCATCTCTGATCTACTTGTAAACAACCTGGCATCCTTCCTATTTGTACATACTCAATGAATGATGTGAACTAGGAAAGAAAACAAGTATGCTAAAATAATCCTTTCCCCCCTGTTGTGCATGTGAATGAATCTGAGTCTGTCAGAAAGGTGGATATCTGCCAGTATCAGCAGGGAGGGTATTATCTTTGCATATGTTTTTTCCTCAGAAAATCCCATTAAAGGATCATTGCGGAGATACGTAGAGTTGTGTAAGGATGCATTTGCACTATACCCATTGGCATCCATCTCACTTTTTAATTTCCTGGGTGTCTAAACCCCTCCTACATGAACAGCGTGACACCCCTAAAGAGATTACCTTGAACTGCACTCTGCTTCATCAGTATGGGACAGTATTCCTGCAAGAAACAACACTGCCAAGCACTTCCCAGCTTAATACACCCATGAGCAGGACCTATGTGAAATGGTTGCTGCTGATAGTGAAGGTAACCAAAGCTGGAGGACTCAGGAAGGTCCTTTCCATCTGCCTTTTTTAGGTCCCCGTGTTGCATCTGCCTTCCCTTTCCACAAACCTCCAACTATAAAAAAGGTAAAAAACTCAAAGAGGAGTGTTTTCTAAACTGCCTTATGTCTTAAATTTATCAGAGGTTAGCAACTGGTCAACAGGTGAGAAAAAGGGAGGGAGAGAGATGACATCATGTATTTGTGTCTGTGCCTGTTTGGTTGCATCTGTTCCCAAACTCTTGCTTTTGACTTCATATGAGCACAAACCACAAGCAACTGCTGAAGGCTAGAGGAGGAGCAGCACGAAATTAGGGCACGTGAAATCAAGAACAGTCCTTAATATGGGACAGAGCAGAAGGATTCCCTAAATCACAAGAAACAGCTTGCAAAGGAGTAAGAAAAAGTCAATAACTACTTTTTTTTTTTTTTTTTTTTTTTTAGAAAAAACAGGATCCCAGAATAAAAAACACACCATTGGTGGTCACTAGTGCTGTGCTTAAGCTGTCATCTGTTGAATCTGGCAGTCTGCACGTCATTCAACAGATAAATGCCTTTACCAGACCCCTCTGGACATCGAGAATGTACAGCACACACATTTAAACCAGACTGCTAGGGCTGAGGGAAACTCTGTTGGTGGTCACAGACACTGAAGAATCAGGTATAGGAAACTCTGAATAAAGCAGATGGATGCTCAGAGGAAAAAATAATGAGAAGCAAACCGTTTTTTCCCCTTTCTTATCCCACATTTCAGTAATCCAGACTAATTGCAAGGTAATGCAGCCACTCATAAATCTAAGAATACACACGGATTACGTCTGTGTGGGTAAACTGGAAGTGGTCTTTCCTTTCAGGTGGCCACAGAGCCATACAATATGCTTTGGGAAAGCAGGACATATTTTATCTTCTCTCATCCCAGTTGCTCTAAGGAACCACATACTGCCTACTCTGCAACCTATTAAACATGCCACAGCAAAGTGTTTTCAACTGTGTGCCATGTGGTGAGCCTCAGCAAAGCAAAAAATGGTGGGATCTTTTTGCAGATTATTACATGGACTCAGAAATCCTGAGCCTGTGCAAACATTAAAAAATACTCAAAATATTTGAACTGGAATACATGCTCATTTGCTGTAATGCCTATGGATTTCTTAGAAAAATAGAGGATCTTCTTTCTCAGTCATCCCCTCAAATATGAAGTGGGATAATGAAGAATTCTAAACAATTTTATTGTAGCATGTTTTCATAGGCTGTTTACAGCCATTCCAGTTTATTCATTTATGTACATTTTGTCTCAGTTTTCAAACAAAACCAAAGCTTTCCTGGGGGTAGCTTCATCCAAGTTTTGTCTTCTGCTCCATTGTTCTTCAGTGTACTCCATGGAAACAGGCATATTGCTGGAATCTCCTCCATTCACATCAGCATTGGCATGAAGTTTCAAGGGCCAGCAATTATGCCTGGGGCTTTTAAAGGGTATTTCTGGGGCACTGCAGCCCCTGACACTCTAGGAAGAATGCTAAGTTTTGGAACAAACCCACCAAGTGTGCTATTTTCTGAAGACATTTCTGCGTGACGCAGTGCAGCTTGAGCACTCTGTCTCCTGTGCATTTGCTGCCATCGCTGTGCCAGTGTATATTTGAGTATATTATTCAGATTTATAACTTAAGTCTCACTCTTTTTCCTTCCCTCTCATCAGGGATTAGTATTTTCTATGTTATCTGTTGCGTACACATGTAAGGGGACAAGGGAATGAACCTTTTTATAGTCAAGGGCAGAGAATCCTCTGCACACTATTCACTTTTCACAAGATATTTTCCATCATGTAATGCGGAAGCAAAGTAATTAAAATGTTACTTCTACAGAATTTTCCAGTTCCTTTTGTTTATTCCTAATCTACAGTATCCGGGCCTCCTGCCCTTTTGGGCGAGTAGTTGGTTTGTAGTCCGACATATGAATTATCTTCACATGCCAAAGAAAGCTTAGGAATTGCCCAGTATATTTCAAAACCTTGAAAAAGTAGGAGGTTGTATCTGGCAGCAGCAATAAGCATTAAACATTCTCAAAGAAAGCTTTGTTATTAAAGAGAGGTAACCCGTTTGGATCAAGCAGGAACAACATAAATCTTTATTCAGGGCTTTAAGCATACCAAGAGCTATACCGAAACTAAATAAGTCTTTTTCTTTCTTCTTTTTCTTCCCCCCAAAAATGTTTTGTTTGAGGGTTTTTTTCTGTATTTCCTAGGTCTCTACATTTCTAAATTTTAACCTCTTAGGAAACAAAAGACCCCTCTGATTATCGTTTGGATTGTATGTTTTGAATAAAGCATAATCAAAGGAAAACCCATTTTAGTTATGCATGATATTGTTCCTAAAAACACCACACGAGGGTTACTTTGGGCTGACTTGTGAAGCAGACAACCTCTACACCCCTGCAGGCAAAGGTAGCAGCACAATTTCTGTTCTCATAGAATATCCTGAGTCAGAAGGGACCTTGTGGGTCCCTTCAAGTCCAACTCCTGACCCTACACAGGACACCCCAAGAATCACGCCATGTGCCTGAGAGCATTGTCCAAACACTTCTTGAACTCTGTCAGGCTTGGGGCCATGACCATTTCCCCGGAGTGCCTGTTCCAGTGCCCAACCACCCTCTCTCTGGGCAAAGAAACTCCCGTAATATCCAACCTAACCACCCCTGACACAGCTTCATGCAGTTTCCTTGGGTCCTATCACTACACTAATCTATAGAACTTGAGGCCATTAGCATCTCTCAAACTGCCTGTATACAGAACTGAGCCCTCAGCCACCTTCCCTCTGCCAAATGTCATGCGCATGACTACAAACCATAGCAGTGAGTCAGACCAGACCTGACCAGACCTTCTTTGAGACATGAAATGAGATTGTGCAATCGTTCTCCTCATTGTTTCTCCACCTCTGTTTACATCCATTCCTTTCTCTCCTTGCTGTGCTGGAGGTTTGGATGCTGCACTGGAAAGCTCAGCCCTACTAGGTATTGTCAAAAACTCTCTGGCCAGCTGTGCAAGAAGCTGCCCATCACGAAGTCTTCCTCCCAGAGAGAAGAGATACAATGGTTTCACAGAAAGCTCTTGTTCCCAGAGGAGAAAACATAAACAATCCAGATGAACATGTCAAAGAGCTGCCAATTCTTCTGACCCAACCTGGAGCCTCCCAGAATTTTGGTGGTGGTGTTATGGTCTGACTCTCAGAATCCTATCTGGCATAGAAAACTCAGTTTTCATTTATTTATAAATAATTCACTTGTAACTCTTGGGGTCACAGAGAAAAAAAAAATAAACAAGGACTAGAATAGCACAGTAAAGGGGCAAGCAAATTCTGTCCCCCTCCAAATTCTATACCGGTCACATGATTTTTAAACGGTGTAACTTATTAAGGAGTTTCTGGCTCAAGATCTTTAACTGCACAGTACTGGCAGTGTTCATGGTACAGCGATTTCCCCAGATAAAGCGAGTGTCCTACGTGCCCTCAGCCAGGCTTGGGAAGAGCAAGACCACCTTCCACAGCCCCATGCTGGGAAGGGAACCACAGCTGGCTGATGTTGCTTAGCCACATGGCTGACTAACCTATACCCTTGAAGATCATGCATTAAGAGAGGAAGTTCTGCTTAGGGGGGGGTCTGGAGGGGTTTTAATTTTATTTTAATTTTTTTGTACTTAATTTTAATTTTATATTGTAATTTATTTTTACTACAAGTTAATTTTTTATTTTATTTTTGTTTACTTTATTTTATTTTGGGGCAGAATCTGAATAGCAGCAGTGCCATATTAAAAAAAAAAAAATCCATTATCTTGTCTTCCATCTGTATCAGTTTGGCCCAATAAATGCCAATACTCCCCCGAGACGGTAACAGCACAACCACAGGGAAAGACCATAGACAGTGAATAATGAACTCTCCTTCCCAAAGGGTCGATCCTGAAAATATTTTGGGTAGCAATCTGCTGCTTTGTTGGCTGCATGGACAGGAACAGTAAGGTAAGGAAGTGTGGTTTTGGAGATGGTGCCTCACATCAGCCTAAGAATCTGAAATCTATGGAATATTTGGAACCTCTGCGGTTGCAAGGCTCTGGAACATGGTTAAAATAATATGCAAATTAAAAAATAAAAATCCTGCTGAAACGTTTGAGTGAATGTACCTTCACTGAGCTGAGGCCAGCTGGGAATTTGCTTAAGCCCCAGAATGAAGTAAGGTTTCTGATGCAGATAGCCCACAGTGGAGCAACAACGTTCCATGGATTTTATGAGTTTCAATAACTCTGCTTTAATCAGAAAATTAGAAGTAACCAAGAAACCCCCCTAAGGCCTGATTTGCAACTCTATTAAACCAGTATAGCACCAGAGTAATAGCAAGGTTTCCAATGGAGTTACACTGGCATAAAATTGATGTCAGAGGCGGGTGAATCAAGCCCCAAGACAGCTGTGAATTATTTTCTTTCTATCTGACATTTTAATGTTTAAGTGAAAAAACATGGTGGAGTTGGGAATGAATCCCAAACGCTCTCAACCTGAAAGCTTGATAAAGAAAGATGTGATTTTAGTGCTAGTTAATTCACTCAAATACACAGAATATAAGTTTTCTCAACAGAAAGCACCCTTTACACAACCAGGCTGCCACAGTTCTTAATAAATTAACAACTCACATTTATACACTGACATTAGTAAAACTTTGTAAGGTATTGCAATGGACAAATCCAAATATTTGTATAAGATTTACTAATTATTATTTCATTTTTCTGAAAACAAAGTTAAAATATTTACCCTATGGTATTAGGAATAATCTTGTAAACTGTAGTGTAAGGAAAGAATTTAGCAGTGCTTTTTCTGTGTCATTTATCTGCAGTAAAATACATAATTGCATTAAATTGAAGAACATTATGCTAATTAAAAACAACAAGAAAGAATAGACTTTATAGTGCAGTAAGATTTTAACTTAAGTGAGCCAGTTAAGTTTTGCACCACTTGAAAAATCCCAGCATTGCAATGTTTACTAAATGTTTGCAAAATTACACATAATCACTTAAAAATTGAAATCTGCTAAATAAGCAAAAAGAAAACATCTGTAAGCAATCTAACATCTGAACACAAAATATTAACCAGGAGACAAATGTTGCCAAACATACACATAATTATTTTAGTTCATTAGACCCAAGTCTGATGAATCTCAGGGAAATTATTATTATATTATTATATTATTATAAATATTGCAAATATATTTGAGATTCAATCCATTCTCACACCACTTTTACATCAATGGAATCCTATTAACTGGAATTCAGTGGAGACCTTCTGGTGGTGTATGAAAAAAGGGAATTCAGGCCCTTGGCTTATAGTTTTCCAGGAGAGACAAAACCACTTATGATTTCAGTTTCTTAAGTAGAATGAATACAAAAAAACCCAAAAGTGCAAATTTCACCGCCAGGAATTGTACAACTGAAGCGTGCAAAATGAAGCAATATGGTATTTTAGTGCCAAAGTAAGTTCACTGAAAATTTCTGAAAAACTACAGTTTGCTAACTCAATGTCTGCTGCATACAACCAGGCAGTAATGAAGGACAAACACAGGAAGGTAAATGGCCAGCTTCCTGTACAAATACTTGACTTCATCTAAAATATTCAGCCGAAATCCCCTTACAACCCTAGTTCAAAACTGAATCTATCGCTTTTATGCCCTATGCTTATGCGGGGTTTTAGCATTTGTGCAACAGTTGGCATCACAGAAGGAGCCAAAGTTAGAACTGATCCTCAGTGAGCACCAGCATGCCTTAAGCAAGCCCAAAATGGTGGGCCTTCTGTCCTTTTTCTGCTCCATACCACTGTCAGAACAGCTCAAGCTCTTCTGCCTAATTTAGGTTTAGAGTTACTTATTTAGAGCTACATTCATCTGCCAGTGCACACTTCACACATTTTTCCTAGAGTAGTCCAAAAGGACCACCTGAGGTCCCAATTCTGTTCCATATTACATTTACTGTACCGTACAGGTCAGTATACTACCAACAAATTTTGGTGGTTTGTTCCCAGCTCAGTCTCGCACATTCAGGAGCTAAGACTAAACTGCAATCTTTTCAAAATTCTGAAAGTAGTTACTTAAAGAGAAAGCAGAAAGCTTCAAGCATCAGTCACCTTATATCTACACTCCTAAACTCTGTCTTTAGAGGTAGGCAACGAACTTCTGTGAAGAAGTGAAGCAATGCGGGATGAGAAACTGCAGGAACAGAATTCCACTGAACAGATCATGCACTAGAACCTTTGCAAGAAATAGTTCAAATAACTGGGGAGGGCAGCATTTGAAAGAAAGAGAAGTAGCATAAAAATTCTACATTACTTAATAATGACAATAAACACTAGATTCATGTTAAAATACATCTGGCAACATTTCATTTATAATACTACAGCCATGTAGAAAAGATACTATTACATCAATAGAAGAGATGCTAAAATTTTTATTAATTGTTTCAGAAACCAGCATGGCTGCCTTCTTAAAATAGCCATTTAGACTGGCTACTTAAATATAAGTTTGGAGTTTCCTTGTAGTTCTTTGTTAAAAATAGTCTTGCGCGATTAAGATCTTTTCACTGGAAAAAAGATAATAAACTGTAAATTGCTTTATTTTACTTTGATCAGCATAGATTAAGAATGAATGTTTCATTGTTAAAAGCAAAGTTTATAATCAACTGTGCCATCTCCCTGAGTACAATCCTGGTATCTTACAGAATAAGGTTTTCACAACAATTTTCAGTGTCATAGGAAACGATGTCTCATTCTTAATCTGGTTGCTACTGAGCAGATAATTTTTAAAATGTCCACGTCCACTTCTTTGATTTAGTCATTGAGCCTTCTGGGCCAACTTCTCCAGTTAAACCTTGGGTGCATAATTATAAAAGAAAGTTATACTTGTCTTTTTTAGAGCATCCTTTATGTCCTTTGTTCAGATGACATTTTCAAAGAAAACAGGGGGATCAAAGGTATTTGAGCTTTCTTTTCCTTAATCACCTGCAAAATTCTACAGCTTTCCTGACCTGTGTAGATAAAACGATGTTACTAAGCTTTGCTATACCCTGTTCACCATCACTATTACTTGAACACAGGAAGCTCTTGGCTGGTGAGAGGAAACCACCCTTTGCCTGCCCTTTGTGTTCAAGTGTCCAAAAAGGAAAGATATGTTCCTTTTACAGCCTTATGAGCCACTAAACACATAAGTCTTGATTAATAAGACATAAACTCAGTGGTTCATATTTTGGGATTGGATTGAGAAGGCCAAGTGATCCTGTTAGGCCAGATACCTAAATTGGAAAGAAAATATCTTTTAACAATTTCAATCCACAGGTCTTTCATTACAAAAACATTTTTCAAGTTGTCCAGAAAATTCATGTTCAGTTCTCTGGAAACCATTTCCCATGCTTCAGTCTTGTTTATAGTAAATAAATCATGTGCTGGATTAACAGAAAACCCTAGTCAGGCTTTAGTTTGAGTCTTTAAGCTTGAGAGTTTACAGAGAGATTCAGCTAATTTTTTTTCTTTTTCTTCATTGCTGCCCAAGACCGAGAGAAATCCAGCAAAGACATGATGGATAATTTGATTTTGTCACATGATGAATATTCCCCAAAAGATGATTTAATCGATTATACTACAGACATGAGACCTCTATTTTTCTTACTTCAGCTCTAATTCAGCAAGAGATATTTCTTATCCCCCTAATTTCAATTATCCTTGAATACGATTTTCAGCATAGTCATAGTATTACTACAAAAATATACTGACAGAAACTCTTTTTTCACAGCACCATATCATACATACATAGGATGCTGAAAGAAATATTTTTCTCAGTAACAACAACCCTTCCTCCCCAAGAGCTTTAACACCTTGTCTAATAACAATATGAAGACTTCTCATGAAGAATAGTCTCATGAGTTCCCTGGGTCTAGAGTTTGTTGAGCATGTTTTAGCCGACCTGGTAGTAAGTATTCATGAAAACAATATCTTTATAGCACATGTAATTGTGATAACAATTACCCCCCATTTCCAGTTTCTTCCAATTTAGTAGGATCAGTTTTGTTTGAAATCTGGCAGCTCCTCATATTGCCGAGTTTTCCAGTTATTGAAGTAGCACACGTTTACCATAGATTCATCACCAGATCCATTAGAAAATACACTGAAGATAGTATATAATATGCGCTAATTAAAAAAAATCTAAGTACATACTAACTTTATCAGGATCTATTTTGACTTTCAATTTTCAGCTATTAAAAAAAATTCAAATGTCAAGGTATTGAAATTCTTAACATTAGCTAGGGTAACTAAATTAAACTTCCATTCCACACAATAAAATTGAAGCAACACTTTTAAAATTTCAAAATAAAGTCTAATATATATGTTACCATTTCTCATTCTATTTCCTCAAATAAAATTACTTTTTTTTTTTAAATAGAGAAAGAGCCAGATGTATTCATCCAAGTGAAACTACAGGACTATAACTGCCTAGCAAAAAATAAAGGCTTTCCCACAATGCAATGTGCACATAGCACAAAGTTTTAGGAAAGACAGAGCTCCCCTACAATCTCCTTTGTGTTCCCAAGAGTCACAACAGGTGATCTGGCTCAAGGGTCTCACTCTTGAGTGCATAACCAACTCTGTTTATTATGTTTGAAAGCTACGGTACCTAACACAGAATTGCCACTTTCAGCAGAGTACCTAAAATTTTAGCACTGTGATATAATTCTGATGGCCAAAGACATGAATTTAGGATCAATGACTTGCTATTATTGTGTCCAAATCAGTAAACAGATGGGAATATCTAAAATGAAGCCTGACTTCACTAAATAGTCACAATAACAGCAAGTTATGGTACATGTTTTCTTTTCCTTGCTGTAGAAACTTCAGTCTTGCCCTGACATCCAGAGCAATACCAAAGAGGTCAGCACAAACCCTTGCCCCTTCTGAGCTGCTGAGTGCATCCCTACTTGTGTCTGGGCATCCATACAAATCGTTTTCCCATATTTTGTGCACATTTAGACTGGAGAGTATATTTATTGCAGTAGAGGGCAGTAGTATTCATTCAGAAGCCAGACAGAGCTGTGTACAGTACATATAAACACAAGAGAAGTTGTCAGACAATTTAGGCAAACAGAGTGTGTTGAAGGAAAAACAGTTCTTCCTTGGAAGGGAATTGTATTTTTAATACCTTGATCAGAGACCATAATGAACTCACATCACACTTTTTACGGATAAAGACAGGTAATCAGATTGTGTAATCCCAATATTAAAATCATGCTACACATGTTAAAATTAGTAACCTCTTAGGAAATCAGTCCAAATTTATGAGTGAACACAGTCTGCAACCACTTGTGCTTCACACAACAATATGTGTAATTTAAAAATCTGCAATATTGAACTTGGAGCCATCCCTACCCCGTTAAAAAGAAAAGACTCCTCCAAGCCAGTGGAAACTGGCAATCTTCACCGAGAAGCAACAGCTTACAGAAATATATCTCCATTTGTAATCATTTGAGCATATGGATGATGACATTTGGAAACATCTGGATCTGATGATGTCCACAGGAGATTCCAAAATGGTAGTGTCTAAATGTGATGATACAATAAATACAAGATGTTTTATTTTAGATTGAAATAGCAGAATAAAGACAAGGGCAGATTTAGATAAAGTATTCAAGCCTGGGACTTCAGGTGGCAGCGTGCATGCCTCCTAACTCTGGAGAACACCTCCAGCTACAGCCACCTCCTGAGAGCTCAGAGCAGCCCTGCAGCTGCTCTCCAGCCAAAATTCTTAACAGCTCTGTGCTCACCAAACTATGTGGCTGTAATTCAAACCATTCACTGCTCGACATAATTAAGAACCAATCTCTGAGTCCAGAACAATAGTCTGCTCAAGCACTAGCACATGGGAGCAAAATGAGACTTTATGTCTTGGCTCATGTTTGCTTTCGTCATTTTTTTTTCTCCTCCAAACCTTAGCTTCCCCTCTCCTCCCTGCAGCACATCCGTGGGCAGCTTTCAGATCACCGTAGACTCCTTCAGGCTTTCTTTGACACCGAAACAGAGGCACAGAATGACCCCAAACATATTGTCACACGGGAGCGCTAAAGCAGTAAATTCTGGATCTCTGCAAACCGATCGGGCACCCTTACTTCTGGTCCACTCCAGCTACTTTCGATGTGGAACAGAGGGGAAAAGGTGGGCTTTACACAATCTTTGCTGTTTCTCAAACCCTGGATGACTCAAGAACTACTTTATGCCTCAGCCTGACCAAGGGCAGCCACAGGGAGATCTCTGACAGCCAAGAATAGCTCGTATGGAGCAGCCCTAGGCAATTTCTGGTTTCCCACTACATTCCCTGCTCCACACAAAGGCTGAGACGGACGAGAGAAATAAAATCTGTTTTATGACGCAGTTTTCCTCTGTCAGGAAAATTTTTTTCTAGACTGGGAGGGCACTGACGGCTCTGCAGTCAGGAGGTTTCCAGTGGCCAGAAGAAGGCGTGGAGGTGGGTCTTCCTCATCCCTGAGGTGTTTGACACCACTAACCACACCTGCACAAAGTTTTTGTCATGGGTTATGTGCGGTCACTGCTAACAAGATGCAACTTCAACACAGGTTAAAGGTTTAAACAAAGAAATAGAAAAATGAAGAAAAACAATTAACACTGACAAACGTGTAAGACTTTCTGGGCCACAAGCCGAGTGAAGAGCTACCCTGTCATGGAAAATAATCAGAAATGAGCTCCTCTTCCTACATGCACTGGGCTTTATGAAAAGATCTTTCCCTACTTCAAGCTACTGACAAGACATAAACTCAGGAAATATTTTCTGTTTTGCATAACAAAGTCCTGCAAAGGAGGCCAGGGAAGGAAGAAAAAATATATTTTGAAAATCTGAAATCAAAACCATGTGGAGACTCATGGAAACACACAGAAGACAGGGGTTAACAAAGAGTAAATCTAAGTAAGGTTCATGTCAAACTTTTTCACTATTTATTCCTTACAACTGAACCAATGTCTTTCCCCATGGAAAGGCCACAACTAGTCTCCGTAGGCCTGGAATTTGCACAGATTAGAGGGATCAGCTGAAAAATCCAAAGAGGGTCCCTACACTGCTAATGTTGGTTCTAGTTTTCAAAGAAATATAAGGGGTAAGCAGCTCAGGTGGAATCCCTGTCTACTTAAAGGTGACTTTCCATGGGGCTGGAATGCCTGAGGTTTTAGGGGTGGGAGGGGAAGAGGGCTGGCTGAATTGGTCTCTGGTATACTTCCACTGGTAAAGACCATGGACCCATAAAAGCCCTCCAAACTCAGTGAAAGAAGGATATTGCTGCCAACTTCTTTAATCTGGTGCATTTTGTGAGTGGGAAGGGAAGAACCACCAGAAGGGCTGCTCAGCATGCTCCAGCTGGACATGCTATGGGAACCACCATTTGGAGGAGCCAAAAAAAACTGTATTTGCAGATCAAAATCCTCTACCCTCACCATGGGGCATTGCTCATTGTACTATCTCTCTATCTCCAGCTGACTAAATTAGCGTTACTGAAACACAGAATAATAGGTTGATTAAGTTGAAGCAGGGCCTTTCTATCCCTAATTAACCTTTGCTATCATTAAATTAGAAGTTTCTGAGATTGTCTTAAGAAATACCCACCGAAGTTGAGAAGTAACTGTGTTTACTTACCTAATCAAAAATGAGGTATGGCACAGTTTATGTCATCTTTCCATGAAAACATGGAAGGATTGGAAGCCAGAAGGAGTTGGAGTCATCTACTTGCCATCCATTAGCTCATTTCCATTTAAGAAGTAAGGATTTGTTGCCAGGAGTGTATTTACGTGCTTAGATACTATTGTCATTTCATTAAAATTGTTCTTAGACTTCCCAAATGCTCTGTGGATGGGATGTGCACCGCTGCTCACCTCTGCACATAGCGTATTCAGGCTTCTGAATACAGCTCTACATATGAAGAGGAGAAAATCACCAGTGTCAACGTGAGTCCTGTTTGCTAATGGCACCATAACTACTCTTTTTAAAGTTAACATTTGGTATTAGAACTAGTTCTCCTTAAAGTTAGCATTTGTCTGCTGAAGGTATCTATACTACTTTTTTACTAGAATAAAGAACAGCATTTCAAAGCCCAGAACCATCAAGGCAGTCTTTTTTTCACACCTTGAAATCAATTGCCTGATGCTTCTGCATATTTGAGCCAGAGGAACTACTTCAAAAACTTCTTAGGTCTTAGAACACAGAGCTCTTTGTTCACGTCCCCTCCTGTCTTCAGAATACTTGTTACATAAATTTATCATTCTCCCCCCTTCTTTACTTCAGAATCCTAAAAATCACTTGTTTGCTCCTAGTTCCACACGATTATGTATGTTTTTGCACACACGGTCTGAGTGACAAAGCTGGAGTATCACATCAGTTTATCCTACAGCAATTCATCTTTCTGTATGAGCCATGTGATAAACTATGGAAGAAAGAGAGGCCTTCTTTCCAGTCCTCTTATCTATGGACTGTTGTAAATATTATCAGAAAAATGGTGACCCATTTCCTTCAGTTTCCCACGATAACTTTACTGGATTTGTTTAAACAAACTTGTGTCCCAGTCCTCTGAAACACTAACATGTTTGTTGTAGAATCACTGCAGTTGTTGATAAATCACATATTTTACAAGACTACTATCAAATTTTTTAGATCAGATTTGGCTCTGTGTCCCTGTCAGATTGAACAATGATCACACTGCTATGTTAATGAAGGAGGGCAAAATTCGGAGTAGGGAACAAAGCTCTTTGCAATAGAAGGGAAAAGAGGGAGAGAAATTACAACAGGATTTTCACTAAAACACACCTGAGTTTAGTCACAATGGGGTTATGTTGTTTTTATCAACATACAAAGAAGTAATCCCTTTTCTATTATCTTAACTTATATATACAGCCATGGCTCTTTTATTATAGGTATATTGCTTTATGCTCCCGCATTTTGAAATTAAGCAGTTTAAAATAGTATATATAATACTGCTCAAGTGCTTCAGGTCAACACATTGGCTTAAAGCTATTTCAGATGTTCACTCTTTCAGTTGTTTTCCACGATAGATCTCAAAACTTTAAAGAGTTGTGTATCTAAATGGTATGTCTCATGCTCTTTAACCAAAAATCCCCTACTGCAGTAAGTACCCCCCCTGTTTGATAAAACTCTTCACTCCAAACCAGCGTTCGGGCTTTGAAACCATGCTCTTTAATTCTCAGTCATCTAAAACCAGGAGGAGTATGCTGTGAGGAGTATGGAAAAACTTTTAGAACATTCTCATCTAACGAAAAAAGCCTCGCAGCACCCTGCTGGGACAGAATCCATACACATAACATCAGGAATGACAAATCAGCCAGGGGTGCTGCTGCAGGGCTTTGAGAAGGACAAGAGCAGCTTTATGTGCCAGGAACAGGGTGTACCAACAGCCTCTATCCAGCATGGAAAGAGAGACACTACCCCTGACTGACCCCACTGATAAGCCTAGGAAAAGGGATTTTTGCTTTTCTCCTTTCCTGGTCCAATGCAACCTCAACACACTGTTTTTTGAAGGTGAAAGCCACCAATACTGCCCCTCCTCTCCCTTTTCCTCTCCAGACTCTGGAGGTTGTTTTTCCCTTGCTGGTCTTATCAGTTCTCTGGCCCCACCCTGCTGAGATGGAGGGACACTTTTCTTAAGAGAGCCTTTTCAACATGAACATTTCCTTGCAGCTTCCCGTGACTCACAGACTGTGCCTCCTTGGTGCTGAGGCCTGACATCTCCATGAAGGCTGATGGAAATATTCTTTTACACAACACAGCTCCTTTTAGAACTTCACTTATGTTACTTGTGTGACATTTCCTGGGAGAAAGAAGCCATACTTTTTTCTCATGTGATTTGCTAAGAAGTATGAACTATGTTAAAAACTAAAACCCTGCAAATACCTGAAAAGCCTTTGTTTGGGCATTCTTGACCTAAATTATTTCATTGGAAGTGGATCATGTTAATGAAGCAATAAATGGAAACTTAAAGAAAACAAGAAATTTGGAAAAAGCAAAACTGAATATGAATTAGCTGGCAGTCAAGTAAATGTTGTAAGTTTCTTTTCTACTCACAGGCAATTTTGATCCCAATTTTGTGCACTTAGTCAAACACTAAATCTAGATACCCTGTCAATCTAGTTTTTAAAATTCTGGCTAATTTACATTTTCTTACCGAACATTTTATAAATAATATACGCTGATTTGTTTTTATAAAGCTGTTGAAAGCTAATGTCTGCCTCTATTTTGGTATTCAGTGTGGAAACTGAGAGGAGGGAGGAGCAGTGAAATGAGTACAGAAAATAAAAAATAACCAACGTAACGCCCTTCCTCTCACGACAACAAACTGGAATTGGAGAGCCCTTTTCACTATCTTAACTCTGGAGCTAGGAAATACTCAGATAGCTGTAACCTTTTGCAGAAATTGTTCTCAGACCTTTCCCAGGGTGAATCGAGCTGGATTTACAGCCTCAGCCTCTTACGAAACGCCAGGGCTGTATCTGCTTCTTGTGCAGAGATTTATTTCTCTGTGGGCCTTGGCTTGATGGTGTTGGAGATGAGCCTGTTGGGTTGACTCCCACTGCCCTTTTAACCTGTGACACGATGCAGCACCTCCCTCCACAGGTAATTGGAGAAGAGACAATCTTTGCTCATCAGCTAAAACTGGCCACTTCTTCCAATGCAAGAGAAGGTGACATCTTGCCTGATACTGGTTTAAAATATACACTCCCTGCCAACACTGAAGCTATGAAAAATGGACAATGCCTGAAACCTGGGAGGCTTTGATTTTTATTTTATTGATTGTGTCTGCTGTACACCTGTGACATAATGTAACTTTCTACTGGAAATGAAATACATGCGTATGAATTCCCACAAACAGAGTAGCATATAACAAAATTAAGACTCTCCTGGGCTTTTGCCAAAATAATTGGAGATCTCAATTTTTAAGAGTTTTAAAACCCAGTACCAGCTGGCAGCTACTGTTTGTAGGCGATTCATTTTGATTATGGTAACAAATAACTACTTTTTTTTAAGGTAATAACAAACTCTAGTTTCAAGTTGAAATCCAATATAGTGAAACAACCTTGCTCCAAAATACCTGTTACTATAGTATCCTGGGAAGAAAGATAACTATTCCTATACAGTTGTTCCTAAGCTGACACCATGGAAGGGACTAGCATGCCTGGAGTTTGCAACTTTTCCACCTAACTGTCGTTAAGTGAAATTATCTTTTAAACACAGCAGAGCCTTAGGTGTGCTCTGTCAGAGCTTTGTATTTAAAATGAAACTTTAATCCTTGTCCATCGATGCCCGTGGCAGAGATTAATATTCTGTACAGAAGGAGATTTGCATAAAGGAAATATTGTCCCAAGATCACTGGATATGCCAGAAATAAAAGAGTGTGAAAGCATGGAATAAAGAACTAAGACTATGGGATCTAACATAAAATGCCACATCAGCATTTTTCAGAGAAAGCCCCTTATCCTTTGCCTGATTGAAATCTCCTCTCTGCTGTTTGATTCATTTGGTCCTTACTCTCCCCCTCACCCTGCCCCCATCTAAGAATATATGTGAGGAACTGTGGTATGAAGAGAAACCACTGTCAGGTTGGCCAGCATAAAACCCTCAGCAGACTTATGTCACCAGGAAACCTTCTTGAGTCACTAGGAAATTTTTCCTTGTGGGTTTGCATCACTTGCAAAGAATAACCTGGGAGAGATCTGAAATAGTACCTTGTTTTCTCCAGAGTCAGCAATTCTGAGAACAAGTAAACTGTATGAATCACTGTACGAAAGCATTTCACTCCTCTCTGAACATCAGGTCAACTAATGAGTCCGACTGATGAACGAACAGAGAAGTATTTCAAAGTGAACAAGAGGCAGGCATGCTCAGCAGTCCCAGCAGAAAAACCATTTTACTCAGATGGTGAAGTAAGCATCCAGCTTTAAATGCTTTTACCAATTTCTCCTAGGCTTGCTTCTTCATATTTCCATCTTTCACACACAACCATTTTCTTACTTGTATGTAGAAAGCATGGAAGCACTTAGGAATGAAAGCAGTAAATGTAAAGATTAGTTTGGTGAAGGGGCTATGGATAGAACAGGAAGAAGACTTTGGATACATTCAGGAAATACAATGGGTGTAAATACAAGGAAAATAGCGAGTTCCAGGTTCCAGTTGGATTGGGACAATAAGGATTCATACATGTCCAGAATAAGCAATCCTGTGGCTATTCAGTTGTAACCATTTCAATCAAACTACTTTCTGTTTTCTCAATAGGACAATATTTCAAAATTTGCCAGATAATTACAGTAACTACAGTCTGAAAGAAAACCTGGTATTATCTGTTTCAATGATTTTGATGTAGAATAGCTAACACTTGGTTTTTCAAAGTTTTCATATTCTCCTGACATACCAACCAATACAGATTTATAGGCTTACAGAAAGAGCTGGAAAATAATGACTTGTTCTCAGCTTCCTCTTATTCCTGAGAAGTTTGGAGGTAGAGGGATTCAGGAGGCCCAATAAGGTAAAATACTGGAATGCAGATCACCTGCCTTTTGTTATGAGGGCTGGATGTGAGCTTGATGAGAAAACGAGGAGATAAGCTCCAACATCCTTTGAATGGATGGCTGCAAAAGATGTCATTCCTAGAAACTGGGGGGACTGAATACACATGACATGAATTACGTTAGCTGGAAGAGTATGGAGGAATAGCAATAAAGTACCTGTGCTTCGAATTTTGACTAAGAGATGGGAAGGGGAAGAGGAGAAGGACACAGAAGGCACAGCTGCCACAGTGCCAACTACTGGTCAGGGAAGTAGGGAACTGTGAAGCTCTTCTGTGAGGACCATCAATCCAGGAGCACGGGAACAAGTGGTGGGAGCTCCTGGAGTGCAGCAGTTCAACTGGGTCTCTGCCTCCTGGATGGATGCACTAACCATTTGGTAGATCATCCAGCACAGTGTCACTCAGTTCAAGTTCTTAAGAAGGAAGAATCTATATGCTACTGAGGTTTTGTAAAGAGGAGTTTAAGATCAAAAACCAGTTTTGGGATGCAGTATAGGGAACCTAAGTTCCAGAATGGAATCATATTAAAAAGTTATCACCCTCATTGGCTTAATATCCTCTGCATCATGTAGGCAATCTCTTGCTGGCCATGAAGGGCTTTTTGTGATCCCAGTTTAAATTAACTGCTATGGTAGCTTTTATACACTAATTTAGGGCCATAATTAATCATTTTCTTGGACTAAATTCTTGATGTTTCACTAAAAATATGCCATGGAACTTGGAAACAATATCACTAATAACTTTGGGCAACCCACGGTTTAAAAGTCTGTAAGCAAGGGACCTCACAACCACCAAAGAAACTCTTTACTTCACCTCTTTGTGAAGGAGTAGATATTTTTCACATGAGAAAGGATCATGAGCCACCATAATGCATAGGAAATCTGGGAAACAGGTTGCAGGGAAAACTTTCCTGGGCTTGCACAGAGGCGACTGAATGTTCAGCTGAGTGTTGTCTCCCTGAGATTCCGCAATCACAACATCAAACCTTTCAACTTTTGTTGCAGTAAATGGGCTACACCTGCCAGGCAAAATGAATTCTGACAAGGAGAAGAGGTGATTTGGGGAAAAGCATATTTCATTGTCATTGATGTTTTAATAAAACCAGTTTTGTCCACTTTACAAACACCGTGTGTTGAAATAGAGACAATACATCATGATAAGACCCCGAAGCTATTGTTTATTATCTCTCCATACTAAAACAAAGTTTTCAGTGCTCCTCAAGCTGTTTCTGTCTTTTCCTTGTTTGGTTTTGGTTTTTTGAGTGCCTTGTCTGAGAGTTTCCTTTTAAGTTTCCTGAGGAAAATAAATCTTGTAGAGTAGAGCTTTCAAAAATTCTTGCAACTGTGAACTTGAAATCTTTAACCAAGCTTCTACATGAAATTTTAAACTGAAAGCATGGGAAGAAGCTAACACTCCTGCAACATTTTATGAATCATAGGAATCCTACAATCACTAAAAACGTGCCTGGCACCAAGGACACCAAGCAAACCTGAAAGAATTAACAGGTCTCTGGTGGTGGGTTAATACTGGGCAGAGCTGTATGCCCGGGAGGAGACAAAGAAACAGAACAATGAAAGAGGAATGAGCCTCTCTGACTGAAGCACAGTGAAGATCCTTGGCTCTTTTTCTTTTTCTCTGTATTTCATTTACATCAGTCTCATGCTATCATGGACATATAATCACATGTTTTTAAAAGCAAAAGACTGGTCTGTGACCTCCATCCTGGCAGTAAATGCTCTTTACTTGATGATTTGAAGACTCTTCACAAGAAGAAGCAGCACACACATCAGCATTGTTGGGATAACTTACTTGTGGGCAGCACTCAGAGTCACTTCTCATGGGGTCCTGGTACTGGTAAATGTACATGAGTGTGGGGCAGAGATTTCAGCCAAGTCTTTGTCTCAGATTTGAAGAACAAAACAGATTTTTGGTATCCCAGGGATGTGACCAAAAAAATTATTGTTTTTCCTTTTATTTCTGTATTATTGTTTTAATTAGGAAACCACAAAAGTTATTGTAATGAACTGAACATCTAAAAGAGAAAGGTAAAATTAAATCTGAATGTCCTTGATAGGAGCGCTTTGATGTAATGTTTAGTTTAGCTGAGAGATAGAAGTGTAGAAAAGAGGGGTAGGATGGCTTATATCTGTCAAGTCTCCTACCAGAGCTGAAAAGAATGATCTGAACAGTCTGTTGTTAAAATGTCTGAGGCAGATGTTACTTTTACCACCACAGTCAAAGCAAGGGTCTTCAGTGTTTGACTTTCGAAATCCCCTCTAAGTTCCTTACAGAGACATAAAATGGTTTGTTTATTAAATCTGTAATTTTACAGAACTTGTGAGGTCCAGAATGAAATGCCTGGTTCTCTGCAATCTCTGGAGTGACAGAGATTTCCTTAATCTCTTTAAGAACATACCTCCTTCACTTCACACCAAGTGCCATATTTATAACCTAAGAAGACCCTGTTCTTTTCATTATCATTTCAGCTATATTCAGCTTTAATACTTACCAATTTAGTAATTTTACTCTTGTGAATATATAGCAAAACTCCACGTCATGTCTCCTTTCAAATGCCTGAATATACTCATAGTTACTCGCTGCTTTTTGTCTCAAAAGATTTCAAAACCTCATATACAAAAGATTCAATTTACCAGACACAAAAGATGGATCATTACTCAGCAGCAGAATGCAGTAATACTAAACAATGAGGAAGAGTTCATGTCAAGAAATACAAGTAGAATCTGTCCTGAAATACATGTTCAATTAGTATATTTTTGTTTCCACAACAATCTGATCAGGTAGTTGCATCTTTAAGTACCAGAAATCAAAAATGGAATAACAGCCCAGCGGTAACACTGGGAAACAATGCAGCTAAATGCATCTATTGTCTGTATTTAGACTTATCAGTAGTTAGATAATACTGATTAATCCACATCAAAATCTGAATGACAGAATAGAGCCAGACCAAGCAGGGAAAGGAAGTAGCACTCCAAAAGCATGTAGGATGTATCTCCTAATGTGAAGCAGCATTTAAGCCATGGAGGAGACCCTAAACTCACTGAAGCTAGATAGACATTTAGCTTTTCTTTTCTGGTTGCATTACATTCACTCACTGTTCCATGTCAAATGACCAACAGGAGTTTAAAGGCACGCACAGCAGCCCCACAAGACCCCAGCATTTACCCAGGAGCTGCTCCCATCTCTGATACCACAGTAATCATCAGCCAGCTCCAAATGTTTAGAATTGCTGCGACTAATTGAGATGAGGACCTAAGCTCTGCAACGGGGTCTGAAAGGACCAACAGATGAGAAACACATTACCACAGCCTTAGCCAGTCACCATCAATCCACAGACACCACCGGAATGTCACATGCTGATTGCCCAAATCTGACACTGGGCTGACATAAACCAAACTGCCCATGGGACGAAAGTGTGGCAGCCTGTTCTGTGATGGAGAGTGAGCTGGTGAGCTAGGAAGGGCAGGGAAGGGAAATGGGGGGCATAAATAAGGGATGAAGAATTATCTCGCCTAGTCAGGATCTTGCCTAGGTCTGGTATTCTCCCCAAAAAGGGAAACAGAAAGCACAAGTAAAATAAAGCAAAGGTCATAAGATGCAGAAAAGAGAGAAAAATCTGATTGAGTAAACATCAAAATTCTGTCACTCAGGTCTACATGACCCTGAGACGCTGATTACAACTTAAAGAAAGACTTGGAGTTTTCTCTGCTGTTACTGCTGCAAAAAGGAAACAGTAACAGACCTCTCCAGGATGGGAATTTTCTTTCTTTCCAAGTACTCTACACATTTTTATATGTCTTGGTACAATTTGTACACAAGTGTGCAAAGAAATCAGAAACAGATGCATCAGCTCTTTAATATGTTTATACAGCAACAATCAGGTTCAGACATAGAAAGAGTGGCTCTCCAGTATCTAGGCTTCCCCAGAAATATTCTTTCCCTGATTATTTGCTACAATATATAAGTATAAATGTATATATATATGTAAAAATATATAAATAGGAATACCTGTCATGCAGTACACTGTACATCCATCTACTTCTTAGAACCAATACAGAAGGAAAGCTTCTCTACTAATTTTAGGAATAAAAAAAAAAAATTGTTAAAAACGCTTTAAACAAGAACAGAAATTCTGTTCTAAGTAAAAACTAAATTTAAAGATCTGTAATTCTTTGCATACATACTGTGTGACTAAATGACGAAAAGTGTAAGAAAATGTACATCCCTCATTCAGTGCACCAGTTGGAACAAGCACAACCTCAGGTGGCATAAACTATTCCTGAACACCTTTAAGGAGTGAATTCAATCCTTTAATGTGTCCCCTGAAATCAGTGAAATGAGCTCTGTTACCTTCAGTCACACTTTGTGGACTTTGTGAATGGAACAGAAAGCTGTGTTACAGCAAAGCCAGAGAATCAAATGCACACTCAAAATAAAGTGAAATGTCTCTTTGATAAATACTATTATTTTTTACTCAAGGAACCCTGAGGTCTTATAATACTGTATGATACTTTATTTTGACTTGAGCATATTTTTCCAGAATTCTTTCCAGATTATTTTTTCAATTTTTATTACATTTCAAAATTGAGACATAATTTCTAGATTTTTCAGGGTTTGTTTTCTTTTAATTCTGTATTATTATCAGAGAAAAATGCCTCATGTCTGCTGTCTATTTTATTTGGAATCAAACAGTCAGAAATAGTTTGGGGCTGGGGTAACCAGTCAGAGCCATTTAATTATAACTAACTCACAAGACTAGCAGAGATAAGAGGGAAGTTTTGTAAACAACAATAGTTTCCAAAACAGCCATCCTGCAATTCCATCACCCACACAAGAAGCTGGGTCCTGGTGTACAGTGAGTTTATCAGGAGCAGCCTGCAGCAGAAAGCGGAGCTGAAGTCAAAGACGAGTTTTAAAGCAAGGCAGCTCAGGCCTTCTGCCACATCATCCATCCCTGGGGTGATTGGAAAGAAAGGAAATAAAGAAAGGAAAGAAAGGAAAGGGAAGGGAAAGTAAAAGGGAAAATGGAAAAGGGAAATGCTTTTTTTGAACCAGTTCTTATAGCCTCTAGTCAAATTAAAAGTGTTAAATTTTCAAAAGCCCACTAGGTGAATTCAACTGTGGTTTTAGCAGGGTATCATGAAGTCCTTCGGAAGGCTCATCCTGTGCAAGTGCCAGCAGAAGCACAGAGAAGTTTTGCTGCTGGTACCTCTTTGAATTTTATCCAATGCTCCTTCTAGCTCCCCTTGATTCTGCTTTCTGCTGGTCTCCCAGTGCTGCTGCTGGAGACCTTCTCCAGGAAGCTGATGTGGTGGGAGCAAGGATGGCAACACTAAGGTCCTCGCTTTGTCTGTTGTGGGGAACCATCCTGAGGGCTCTGATGAGTCATTAACGCTATGTTACTTGGCAAAACAAAGCACATTCCCAAAAATCTGGTCTTTGGAGTTACTAGTACCTTATCTGTTTCTGTCACTATCTCTGAAGAATATCAGTGCTTGAAAGCACTTGCCAATGTGTTGTTCTCTCTGTACAGTTCTTATTAACATCTGGTCACAAAATATACTTCCACTGGTTGATATTAATTCACTCTTCATAAAATGTATTTGTTCAGGGTTGTATGAAAAGTGCAACTACTCCCTGGTAATGCCCAATACCAAATGATTAAGAAAGAGTATCTGGACAAGCCAAGTGTGCAGTGGCAGTTCCTCAGAAAGCCCACTTTGTTTCCTGTCCTCTAGTTCTTTATCTGTTGTATTCTGCAGGGAGCAATGTCACTGTCTTGATGGTGAGCTCCAAACAGTCATAGGGACAAAGAGATAACACCAGTAAAGGTAATTCTTTGAAACACAGCTTTAGGGCTCAATGTTAAGATGTGCTCTGACACACTACAGTGTTTGCTCTCTCCCACTGGCAGAATTTCAGCAGAAGCCTAACAGATTATCCCATTAAGCAACAAGAACCCTCAAAACTCTGTATTTCTGTGTACCTCTGAAAAGCATTTGAAACCTGAAAGGAGACCTGGGGCTTTGAAAAAGAACATAACTTTACAATAGTTGTGATCTCTTTCAGTTGACTATAAGCAAAACATATTTTAAAAATCTTTACATTGAGGTCTAACCACAACAACTTTTGGTCCCGTTTCAAATTAATTCTACTTTTCTAGATGTAAAAAACTTTATTTCTACTAGTTTCAGCAAACAGAGGAGTTCAGAAAACATCACAGAGGAACCTACTGTTGACGGAATCACAGTAATTTTTATGGCTGAGCTTACATTTACAAGCAGAAGTGTCACTGGGGTCACAGCCCTGCTTCATGTCATGTGACAACTGAACAAAGTTGAACACACACAGTCAGACATTTAGGTGGCCAGCTGGCACAGGAGGTAAGCACTGCAGTATCACTTTGCCCACCCACATAGACAGTGTTTTAAAACCAGTAAATAGAACTACAACAGTAGTTTTATAGAAAGGCCACACCATAAATAATTAATCCATTGAATAAATATGCTTACATCAGACAGAAAGGCAGAGATCACCAGCCAAACTTTACCTTGTATAAAATTTTCTGGAGCACGTATTGTTGCCAAATGTCATTAATAGAAGAAATACAGCTCTGAAATTATCCAAACTTTTTGTTGCTTCATGCAACCACCTACACTAGTAAAAGCCTTTCTCAGGGGACTTGCTATATTTGCATCATGGAAACAGCTCTGATATCTGTCATATAGACAGTTTCTCTCAGAACTCAACTCATTCTGCAGTTATCATTAATGTGATGAGAAATGTATTAGTAAATATGAAAGCTTCCTGTGTTATAAGGTCAACTCTGGTAACTGTATTTAAGTATTTAAGGGAATTTAGAGTACAATACAGGTAGGTATTAGGAAATGTGCTCTTCTCTCTTTTATTCTCGAGAATTTATCTCTGTAATTGTATCAGTTGGAGAAAGCCATACAATTCTTCCTTATTAAAAGAAAAATAACTTTAATTTTATCCTTTAAAAGTAATATACATTTACCATTTGCATTAACCTAACTGTGAGCTAGGCAAGCACCCTTAGGACTATCAGAGCTCTAAGTTTAAAAAAAAAAGTTAAAAAAAATTATATTGAAAGTGGGTTTTGCCACTTCATTATAAAAATAATGTTGCAGTTTAATATTATTGAGGACAATTCTGTGAGGTTTAGTTCTTAAAAATATAGGAAAGCTACTCAATATCACATTCATTTTTTTGAAAGAGAAAACATAATTTCAATAATTCAAAATTTATTGTATGTACAAGGGACAACTCCCTTTCCTACCTAACTGCTGTTTTCACTACACTGGTGGTAAATGTAAAGAAGAGGCTAAGAAGAGCTGATCTTCCTCTTATACTGATCTACTCTGAGTTGAAACACCAAAAAGTAGAACTAAATTGTTCCCCATAAACTGGAGTCAGGTAATGAAACCTCTGGTCTTTTAATCCCGGCCCAGGGAAGCTACATGGTTCACAAATCGTGTTCTGGGCTACCAGGAGCCCCAGGAGGAGATAAAAAAAGAAATACTAGAATTAGAGTTTCAAATATCAACACCTACCAATAAATCGGGGGGAGAGGGGGGTGTTTCTGTGTTTTGAGATTGATACATTAAAAATATGGTTCATGGTATAAAATTTCCTAAGCAATTCCCCTATGTGCTCCCATAACGTTTTTCTTACCTATTTTCCTACAGATTGTAAAAGAGCAAAATCAACCAAAAACCCAATAACTTTTTTTTTAAATCAAGTTATTTTGAAAATAGAACTTTATTAGCCTGCCATTATTATGTAGTTTTACAGACAAAAGTAAACACTTACCAATGCAGCGCAGAACTAGCCTTTCTTTGCAGCAAGATAGCATCAAAGCTAAGAATTTATTAGCATTCCAGAAAAGGCTGGACAGTTGTAAGATATCAAGAAGAGTCACCATCACATTGAATGAGAAAACCATATTTTGCTAGACTTATAAAAGAAGCTATAAGTCTCAGAACATGATCCAACCTGTACTGTGTCAGGGAATTAGGGAAATCTTAGTCTCATGTGAGAACTACTATTGAGTTTTACGGAACATTGTTTTTCCCACTGACACAAAGCAATGGGCAGGGTTTGGTCCTGGCCAGATCGATGCTCCAAGTACCCACACAACTTATCCAAGTATAAAATGAGGTCTACATTTTGTGTGTGTGAGGATACTAGGCTCACCAAGCCTGCAGTGTGGTTTTCCGCAGCTGCTCCATGAATCCTGCTCATCAGATTTTCCTTACCCAGAGCCTTATGGGATTTTAAAATAACTCTGCAACAAGAATCAAAGTTTAACCCTCCCCATTCCCAGGTTGAATCAGGAAGACTAACACTTACTTGTAAGTTTGATTAGAAAATAACAGAGCTAATAAGAGGGGGGGGTAAGAGGACTGCTCCACATACCTCTTTTTGAGAGAGAGAACAAATATATTTTCAGGTTCTGTTTGAGGTTTAGGCAAAATTTCACATTAATTCTAGCTTCATCTTTGCTTTGTTTTCACCTGGTTTTACTAGAATTCCTAAAGTTTGACTTCAGACATTTGCTCAGTTACACTTTATCTCTTTCAGATCGCAGGTAGGGTTTCACTCCTGGCACGCTCCACGCAGCTACTAGAGCATGTTAGCAATTAGAGAAGCTCACTGTTTGGCTGAAAGAAGTAGGAGTTGCAGATCTCAGATGAAAACAGATCACTGTTGTTGCTAACACTTGGTTCTCCAGTACCATTTTCCCAATGGGTGTTTTGTCATGCCACATTGCTACAGAAGAAAATCTTCTACAGAACACAAGACTGTCATTGATCTCAGCCATCAGTCCATGAAAAATCACCAGTAGCTTCAAAAAGGGCTTTGAAGTAAAAGGACACATATACCAATAATAATCAGATAACAGTTTTCACTTTCCCTTCCTGAGCTCTCTCCTGGGCCTTTTCCCTTACCTTTTTTCTCTATCTGTCACTCCATTCCTCATCGAAGCCTCAGATTTATGGTTGGACTCGATCTTAGAGGTCTTTTCCAACCTTAATGATTCTGTGCTTCTCTGGTTTTCATCACTGCACCCTATCCTCTCTATTTTGTGCCACACACGTAAAAAACCTACCGCTCCACCTGCTTTACCATTTAGAATATGTGTTTCTTTCTCATTAGTACATATTAGATATAATTACAGTTTTCAACAGAACAGGAAAATAATGTGAGTGGGATCCATATGTTCAAAGTAAAGCTCAGTGTTTTATTTACCTATTTAAATAATTAAGGCATCCTTTTTTTCCTTACCTGCTAGCAGGCTATCTTGATAATCATCATGCACGATAACTACTATTTTTTGTTTTATTTTATTGAATTATCACATGTGCAATCAAGTTGGTGGTTTTATCTGCAAGAGATAAACACAGGAAAAGAATATGTAATAAAAGTCTCTTTCCTTTTTCATGGTGGCAATAACAGTATCTGACTATAATTCTATCTGTAATGCTAATGAATTGAAAATGAAAAATGAAAAAACTGAATCATCTACCAGTGATATGGTTTCCAATACTCCTCTCTTCAAAGAAACATGTTAGGTTGAGTAACACAAGAAGACCATTAGGAATAAAAAATCTTGAGAGAAGATGTTCAAAGAGGGATTTTTACAATTCATATTTCAACATGAGTTAAAACTTCACCAAATAACATTCATTACTATACCAGAGTATCCATTTTTTTTCTTCAAATCTGTAAGTTTGATGTTTAAAATAAATCCCTGTTTATTACCTACTTAATGAAATATCTGAAGAGTCAAAAAGACTATTAGATCATACAATTAAATTAGTGAGGAAAACTATCTTGTTTTATGTCTATAGAATTCTTCATTAAAATAAATTTTGCCAGTTTTTTGCCCTGATAGTGAAATACATTTTGAATTAGGCATCTGATATCAAGTAAGGGCTAATACAACACAACTAGTTGAAAATGTTTTTTGGTGAAAACTTGTTTTAGTAGTTAAAAAACCCCTTTATATCTGGGTTGCCTTGTACTTTATGTCATACAAAATTATTTCAAGTTCAACGTCTTCATTGTTTGCAGTAATCCTTTTAATATTTGGCATGGAGAGAGTCAACAAGTCACAAAAGTGACTTTCCCTTCTACTGTGAAATTTGATTTGGACTGAAAAAAAAAAAGGCCCAAGCTCTTGGGGCTGTGACCTCTGTCAGGAAGTCCACAATTTCTAGTGTTCATCAGCAGGAGGGAAACAAACTACTCCATCTCACAACCAACCTCAAAAACAGCCACATCCCTTGAGACCGAGCTTTAGAAAGGGCAGCTTTGCAGCTCAGATGGTTGACAACTATGTAAAAATTCTTCATGGTCAAATCCCTCAGAGTATTGTACAGTGAAATTGCTACATTTGCAGAGAATGGCATTTTGTTCAGAGTGAGTTGCTTTTTTTCTACTAAAAACAGCTACCTCCAAACAAAAACTGTTTCATCCCAAGGAATGAAGATCAATCCTGAATTTAGGATACTCTGCCCTCTAAGCCTCTTTTTTTCTTCTTTTCTTTTTAAATTAGGTTAAATCTACCTTGATATCATTAAACCCCTCTTTCCCTCTCTTATAGTTCTCTCTCTATAAGATGGAAATAGCAGCCCTGTGTGTCAAAAGGAGATAAACGCCTTAATATTCTCCAGGTACTTTGCTGGTACATTGATGAATGTCCTAAATAAGGCCAAAATTAAATGTATAATTCCACATTTAATTCAAGCATTAAAGACAGAAAGGACTCTGCAGTGAATAATGAAAAGAAAGAAGAAATAGTAGGAAACTGCCTAGAGTACGTGTGAACATGCAATTGAAGACTGTACCTTAATGCAAAAGGCAGATGAATTAGAACTGCAAATCCACTTAGTGTGTTAGCACTCTTTGCTTCACAGAACTTCATAGATTAATGTTCTTTTAATGCATTTATGAGTAAGGTTGTGCAAACCTACATATATTTAAGCACTGAATGAGCAATGGCTCAAGTCTGATTCAGGAGAGATTAACTGTGTAACAACTAAAGGAAATAAAATCTGGATAAGAAATGTCATTTATTCTGAAAATTAATTTCAAAAGCTCTAATAAAAAGGATAGATTTTGTTTTCCAAGTTAAAATTAGCACAGTCATTATAAAAAAACCAAAACCACACCATTACCTTAAACCTGTTTTAACCAACTCAGTCAAAAACTCCATTTATTACAAACTGTAACTTTGCTGTCATACTCCTATCATTATTTCCCTACCATTGTGATGTTTTATGCTGCTGCCACCCCTCACATCTGGGTTCATCTTCCCTGCCCTCTTGGTGATCTCCTGATGGCACAGTTCAGATCTGATCTATTCATTAACCATCCTGCAGACGCAGTGGTGTCCATTTGAGTCCTGCCTTCATGCTTGGTGCAGAAAGGGTTTAGGACAGGCTGGAAAACAAAAGGGGAGGGGAAAGACCCTTGATTTCTGTATTTTTATGTAGTGTGGATATGACTACACCATCCCTGCTGATAACTTATTTGATGGTTCATTTACCTTCCTCAAATGTCTGGTGCCCTTGTGCAGCCCTCTCTACCCACACCAGCAAAGCCTCCTTTACTGGGGTGACTTGTATAGGGGAAAAAAAGAAAAGGAGAAAAAAACAGACCAAACATGAGAGTAGGCGTAATTATAGCCTACATAGATGGTGATTCCTCTCTCAAAGGCCTCCTCAGAAGCTTCCCACTCTGCCCCTTCTTACTCTGTACAGATACATAACAGGATGCACATTAGAACTGCTCTTCAGCTGATGTTAATTCAGCTCGCTTAACTCAAAGCTCCAACAACAGGAGGGAACAAAGGGTAAAATAAATAAAAATAATGAAGCAATTGCTCAGTGAGTGTAATTGCACAGGCTTCAATAGAACTACGCTAATTTCCAGCAGCTGGAGTTCTGCCTCTATATTTTTATTTATTTTACCTCCTGTTCTTAATTTCCTACCCTCCCATTTGTTTGTTATTTTCATGTCCTATGGTAGCTTCATTTGGAGTGTAAATTTCTCGAGGAACCATGGGGGGGTTTTTTGTTGTTGTTTTTTTTTTTTTTTTTTAAACAACCACCCAAGTCTGACATAAAGTAAATGCATTCCATCATAGGATAGGTAGGAGAGATGTGATAGGTATAGAGACAGTATAAAACTGGAACAAAAAATTATATCCATATCCAGCTCCACAAATATTTTTTACTTGGGACAAGATCTTATTTCATACACAATATTCATTGTTCCATTTTACAATTCATAACTTAGGAATAATTTTTTCTTGGTCAGATTTTGTATGAAACAGCCTCCATATATTTCTGGGCAGACTTGTGTTGGTTTCTTGAAAATATGGTAACTTAACAGACACATTTCTTAATGACCATCTTTTAAATTGACTGTACAATCCACTTCCACACCAACTGTTTGAGTAAGATTGGGGTGAATGACATGCAAAGGGTTGTTTGGAAAGTATCACAGGACTCTCTTTGCCTAAGCTACTGCTGGTGGGCGGTCATACTTAAAAGCACAACAATTTGACATATATTTCACTTTCTGAGTTGTTTTCTACTTCTCAAAAGAAGGACCTTTGAGAGAATTGATAGCTATTTTTCAGCTGGGGTATTTTTTTATGATCTTTTCTTCTTGCATTTGTATACCTAGCAAGGCAACCAATGGTCCAAATCAGCCAAGTTGTTTGATTTGCTGAGAACTTTTTACAAAGAACACCCTAATTTGAGCTCTCAAAAGTTTAAATCTGTTGAACCACAAACCAATCAAAATACAGTGAGATTAATAACACAAACATATACAGAGATGAACTAAAATACAGCATAGTACCCTCACTTCTGTAATAGATCCCTGGAGGCCTTGTTACTTGTTGACAACCGAAAAATTTATTGCTGACAATTATTATGACCAACCTGTGACAAAGGTCCTCCAAATTCTTAAGTTAATAAATTGAACTCTGGTTGCAAGTTCCTTCTGAATAGCCAAGATAGGTTGGTGATATATTTTATTTGTGTTCTCATTTTTATCTTAGTAATTGTAATGCCATGGACATATGAGACTTAGTTATCATTAAGTATTGTATAACTATCACTGCAAATTACCAGTTAACTTAATACTTATTTAATATTTAATAAATTATGTGGAATCAGTTTTATCAGTTTGTGGGGGGAAAAAATCCATAAAGCAGTAACAATTCCTAGTCAAACAGTTCTCTCAGTACCCGTTGCACAAAATGCTTAGGACTAGGACTGAAAGGACGTAAAACATACAATCTTGTAATGAAAATGTGATTAGACCTTGACTGTTCCCAAGGGGAGGAAGGGCTTTTCTAATACAAAGCATGCCTGTAGACATGCAGCAGGGGGCTGGGAGTCAGCATGTGCCATTACTGCACAGATGTATAAAGTTTAATTTTTTTTCCTCTAAACCACTCCAAATTATATTTACACAGATAGAGACATAGGTTACAAAACCAGTTCTTGCTTATTACTCTCATTCCTTCTGGCAATTTTTCAATTATATTCCTCAGATCTACCTATCAGCAGCTAATACTGACATATGTTAATGTATAACATAAACCAGTGTTTTACTTACCCCTTGTTCCACTCTCTCTGTACAGTGCTTCCACAGGTAAAGCAGAAACTTCAGGTCACAGTCTGTGAAGATATTTTTGAGATGTAAGTTTTAACCTTGGAGTTGTACTATGTAGCCAACTTAATGATAAAATGCCATTTAGATATTTATGGGTAGGGATGATGTCTTGAACAACAATTCAGGTCAAAATAATCTTGTTTCATGGTTTCTGTAGCAAAAGTTACAACAATCTTCTACAAAGATGGTTGTAGTCCATCATCAGATTTATGTTATTTAGTATTAACAATGAAATTTTAAATTCTAAAATAACAAAGCATTTCTACATTTTAGTCCTAAAGTTAGATTAGTTAGGCAAACTGGCTCATAATTTTCACATAACTTTCAAAATAATGTATTTTCAGTTAAATGAAAATATCAATGCATCCATTTACCAAAAAAAAAATCATTTAAATTGAGTCTAAATCATTCTGTCACCCACATTCAAAGTTTTTCCTTATTTTTGCAGACCACTTTCATATAAATATGCCATAAATATTTTCCCACTAGGTTTCCATTCCCTTATGTACAAATGCCATTCTGAGATAAAATTTACAAAATATCATCATGATAATTTATACTGGTGTGGTAGGATAGGTGGAGGCAAGTGTGAAAGAAATTGGTTTGTGGGACAAAGACTGATTGCCAAGGAATCATGAACTACAGTGTTTTAATAAGAGAATTCTTCTGTCAGAAATCAGATTATTTAAATGGTAAGAATGAATTAGATTTGCAACAGAGGAGCACTACTGTTATTTTCCCAGGAGTGTCTTGTTTCTAAGGTTTTGCATGTAAGACTCATAAAATAATGCAAAACTCACCCCATCTTCCCCAGATCAAAGGCCCCAGTATTCCCTCTGAAATTAAGCTGGCACTCATGTAAGGATTTAACAAGGACAGCGGGTCACAGACTGAGCTGAAGAACGGAAGTCAAAATGGAAGTTGTAAAATTTGGTCTAAGGACTATTGCAGAGCCAGTAGTTAATGAGTTTAGTCCAGCAGTAAATCAGGAAAGGTCTAACAGCAAAGGGACTAAAAAGCTCAATGGTGTCTATAGTGTTTTTCTTATATTTCAAGAGATTTCACTCTCAGTCATTACAGTAGATGAATTTGTTCAATTAAAGCCTCAAGGGATTTGCTCCTTTAGTAACAGACAGGAAGAGACTAATTTCTTTAGTACAGACTTTATCCAGTTTATGATTCCTCCAAAATGTCTTTGCATACACATATTTATATCTGTTTACTGTGAGAACCCTTTCCACAAAAAAAATATAAACAGCTTTTACCAATAATTCATTGCAATTTACAACAGCCTCATACTGTAAATATCTGTATCAAATGGTTCTTAAAAATAGCTGAGTTTATACTGGCATAAAAATCACTATCAGTTTTTGAAATTTATTTCTCTTATCTCAGTTATTTCGTGTTGTCTGCATAAACTTCTAATGCCAGCACTCGTTATCATCTTAGTCTTAAAATCCCTTGCGAGACAGACTTTTTTCCTGGGATGAAGCCCACCTAAATGAGAACAGAGAGATCTGTCGAAGCAGGAGACAGGGAACCTAGAAGTTAAGGGGTTTGTTAGGTTTGTTGTGCTCATCTTCTGCTTTTGTGTTAAACCTTTCAAAAAATTGCATCCTACTGATCATCAGAAAAAGCTCTTTTATAAGTTCATCTTGGTACATCCTACACAAGACCTCTAAATGATGTTTATTGTATGGAAAATACAAGCTTTAACATATTTAATAACTATTCTTAACTTTCCATCAGACAAAATACAAATCACAAAGAAACCTGAAAAGCCTATTAAATACCAAAATGTGTAATTTTTTTTTTCTTTTCAAATTAAGAGCTTGGCTTTTACATCGATAACAAACTGAACTGTATTGAGCAATATTTATAGATTACTCCTCAGATTAAGTACAGGTTACATAGTGTTTATTCCATTTTTAGTTTAAAATACATACATATTAATATTCCATTATAGTTAAATTCAAAACCAGTCCAATTTAACTAGAGGATAAAGAGTTTATTCATAAGTTATTAATCCCATTGTCAGCAGCATTTATCCTATACTGCACTTATTTTACTGTTCCTGACTGCACTTATTTTTACTGTTCCTGAAATCTGTGAAGTAAAAAGAGAATAAATTTTTTAAAAAAAATCCCTAGGTAATTTATCATGCTATAAATTTGTATCACATGTATAAACCCCTGGAAGTATCATTTAAAATGTGTATTTCCCAATTATTGATTGTTGCTGTCATCATGAATTATTTGGTACTGTCAGGTAAGAACTCAAGTTATCAATTAAAGTCAAATGAGAAATCCCATTTGATTCAATCTGGTCACATAATTAGCACTCATTTATAGACTCTCTCATTCATAGTGTCACTCCATTTACAAACTACCATAGTCAGGAGAAATAAATGTCCCAAATTGGTTTAGGCTGATATAAAGAGAAAATTGCAATTCCAGGTGTAGCAATAATGCCATTTATAGCACAATTCTGTGGAAAATAAAAATCTTGTAAGTATGCCATATATTTTTATAACCTTTCTACTGCTATCTAATGAGATATCGATAAGCCCATGAATCTTTAACAGTCAAGGCAGGAGTCTTCAGATATTGAAGGTTTTCCAATTTTGGGAAATAATTATTTTCCTGTAATGATAAAATCAGGGGAACCCAGAGTGCACCTTTAGAACCAGTCAAATATGTTCTAAGTGCCACAAAATATAGACTGTAAAGTAAATGTTATGTTGCTGTAGCCCATACCATTTTCCTTGTCCTGCTAAAAGTTGAAAATAGATCCCTCACAAGTAGAGGGTTTTTTATGTGTAAATTCTTACTGCTCAGTGACACCAAAAGACATAAATGCTAAAATTTTTAGGTCTCTTTTTTGCCTTTCCCAAAAGTAAAGCCCTTTTCCGTGACACATATAACTTTCTCACTCAGCATTGCATGAATTTTGGTCCATTGTAGAGGCTGAGGATGGTATAAATGTATATAACTAACATTTTGCCTTTGATGTTTTTGGCCCAGACTGCATTATTTGTAGTAAAAAGCAGTACCTGCAAGTCGCCACTGTGCAACAACTACAGACACTTAAATTCCTTTTAGTTTTCTCAGAGAGTAAAAAAGGGATAGATCGCTGAACTTCAAGGGGTACATCTTGTCATATGTTAGCATTCCAAGAAATTAATTAAAATACATTCTACTAAAAGACTCATCTGAAGAAATACTTAGAACTACAGGATTTTGAAACTCAAGCCCACAGTCCTTATGTTTATAGATTACATGGAACATTCTGTAACAAACGTGGATAGTGCCCTCCTAAGTCTTCGTTCGCGAAGCCTAGCCGTGATGATGACATGTACAACAACAACATTGGTTGCATTAAATAAATTTACATTTGAACAGGGATAAATGAAGTAAATGAAAAAGAAAGGAAGGGAAAAATATATCAATTTTATTTTTTTTTAAAGTTCAGAGTTTTAACTGTGAGACTATTATACAATTTTTAAAAACAAACAGTGAAACATGAAAATACTCATTTTTCTTCTCCTTCAGATGGTACGGGAAAACCCTTCAACAAATATGTATGTGCATTTGTTCAACAGTTTCAAATTACAAACTGCATTCTCTAGCTATTACAGAAAACCATTGTTTTTGGTGGCAGTATTAAATTATTTTTTTATTGGCCTAGGATATGTACTAGTTAAGCAGAACTATTTAGTCAACCACACATACAGGACTGTTTACCCACAACTAATGCAGCACAAATTAATCACGTGTGAGCAGTATGTGTAGACAGATAATGGGGCTGACTGCAAGCCCCAAGTTTACCTCCATGATCTGTAAATTGTGTCCAGTCAACCACTCAAACATTTTCTCTAAGCACAAAGAGGTGGAAGGACAAATCAACTCTGAATACTAAACAAGTGGTTTTTGAAAGAAGCTCCACAGATTTTAAGCTACTGGAAATAGTACCAGTTACATTTCATTCTAAATCAATAGACCTTCAAAATTATTATTGAAAGCATATGAAAAACCACAAAATGGGAAATATCTGGGAAACTGGAAAAAAAGGTGGGCAGAAGCATTACAAACCCAAATACCCTTTTTCTTCTCCTGTCATCATATGCCACAGAGTCAGGAGCTGGATGGAAGTGAGTCTACAGCGCTAGAGAAAGAAACCCTCTGCTAACTGAAGTAACTGCTGCAAAGTGGACAGGGACAAGATATGCATGAGCCTGGGAACACATCTCCACCCTGTTTTGCAGGCACTGTTGTTTTCTTGCTGCTATTGTTCTCCATGGAAAAAGAATGCAAAGGCTTTCAATGTCCAACATGCCCTTATACGAAATTTATAAATATGTAAATGCTTGTGCTTGGGTTCTTTCAGACAGTAATTCTTAATTTAAGGGTCATGTTCAGAGATAAAATACTATAAATAGCAGCAGTGACAAGAGTTTGCATTACCACAGTCCTTGCTGGTTTTAAGATAAAACAGAATCTGTGACACAAGATACTCTAAATCCTGAAATTGGTGTAGTCATAAAATAATGCAAACCAAGGGAAATACTGGATCTGCTGTGTTATCTGACAGCAAATTAAAGAATGTGTGAATGTATCCTATAAGGCTACCTCCCATAAGGCTGCCTGGAGCACTTTCAGTGTGTTAATCCTACATGAAATCCTAGTTTGCATTTCTGACATGAATATTCACGACATCTTAGAAAACCTTTTTTTTTCTGTTTGGAAACTTTGCTCTAGTGGCAGATTGTAAGGGACAAGCAAATTTTTCTAAGCACCATGAATGCTAAATTCTAGATGTGGTACTTTGAAATAGCTCTATAAAAGCCATTTTATTCCAAATTCAAGATTCAAAAGCGTTATGCTTTCATTTCTGCAATGTCTGGGAAACTCTCCAAATAAAACCCAGGGTTGTACTATCCAAATTTTGCAAACATTTCCCAATGTTCTATGCTTTTTTCCACAAGTATGGCAGCCAAATAATTTCTATCAGAATTAGCAACAGCCAATCAACCAGAAAACAAACAAACAAACAAACAAACAAACAAATTAAAATAAAATAAAATTAAAAAAATAAAATAAAAAAAAATTTTGACATGTCAAAGGCTTGGAGAAGAGGGTAAGGAAAAGGGAAAGCTCTCTGTCAAACGCAGACTCGTCTTATGGATGATGCAGACACACTGATTCCATCAGCTCACAGTTGAAGCTCCACTGCCACTGTGATAATAATACACTGTGCTTTTGTGCACCTTTAAGTAGGTGAGACAATAAATAGAGAATTATACACCTTCCTTGTAAGTCATGTGAAACTGTTCGACTATAAAACATGAGCAGTCCCTCTTTTGCCCTAAACATAATGGTTTCTCTGTAGTGTGATGGTTGGATAATTCCTGATTTTTTTTTATGCCAGTTCCTTGTCCTCTAAGGTACCACCCAGGCAGGGTTTTGGGCAACGCTGTGTGTGTTTGAGTCACAGAAAAAGAAAATTAGACCCTCTACTTTTCATCTTATTGAGAGTTTGGGAGTGCAGTCCATGCTGTTAATATTGACATTCCAGGACATACAACTATTTTTCTCCTTTGAATTTTTCTTATTTCTAGCCAAGACAACTGGTATTTGGACTTCTCCATGGACTTTAGAAAGAGAATAATCCCAGGCTCATTCCCATTCTTGTTTAAACTAATGAAACATTTGCCATTACTTCAGTAGAGTGCCAGGCCTTCAAGGAGGACTTTCACAATATTCATCTTCAGCTTTTGAGCTTCCACATGGTTCAACTCAAAAGTCGAGTCATTTGGGAAGAGCAATTTTTTGACTTCTTCTTTGCACACCAAATGTCACATTCCAAAAATAGTAGAGGCCAGTTTAAAATAGAAATAATTTCACCAAACATGCCTCACTTTTCCCTCCACTTTTCCATAGTACCTGCTGTTTAATGTCACCTTGGCAAGTCCACGTGTGACTTGCTGTTATTACAAGAGGACACAGTCTTTGTAAGAGCAAGCCAGTAACAATGTCTTCTGTGACACTGAGTAGTAGTTAATTTGTACAGATTTAGCTACAGATTTAGCTATAAAAAATACAGGAGTTGAGAGCCTTACTAAAAAGCCGCACTATACTCTGCCTACAAATATTATCTGAAAGTGGGCTCCTTCCAGAACAAAATACTCACATTTGACTGGACCACCTTCTGTGTGCATCACCTCCCCACAAGCTGTATCCTGCTAGTGGAAAGCTCTTCTATTTAACCACCAAAACATACTGTCACTACATCTTTGCTCTAGAATGATCATGTGCATCACCTTCTTGTGACCCACACCTCCAACTCACAAGGAACAGACTAATATCATGCATTTAAAGAAGCAGGGACGGGGATTTATGCTGTCTGAAGAAGTCACTTTCAGACGAAAGTCGGTTGTGCAACCATTTCCACTTCAGTGCAGGAACAGGATGATGTTCTCCCATCCAAGGAAAATAGTATGGTTGCTGCAGCAAGGGTGAAACAGCTTTAATGGGGGAAGCTGACATACTATTTTTTTCGCAAAAATCTTCAGAACTTTCTGAAAAGGGACTCAGTATTTGGTGAAGCATTAAGGACTGTTTGGAAAATGTGCTTTGATTCGTAACAAGTTACTTAGAATGTGATTCAAAATGTGTTTTTCTAACTAAAGAGAAACGTGTGGTGCAAAAGAAAAAATGTAGAAACTCTTGAAAGATATCTTTGTTAAATGTCAGTGATATGTGCCTGTTATTTTTCTGTCTTGCAAGCTAATAAACTTAAGACCAGTTGCTTTACAGACAGGGTAGTTATTAGCTCTCGGTAGAAAATAATATACCACAGGGAATTTATAGTATAAGAAAAATGCTCTTAAATATTTGGGACCATCTGAGCCACCCAGGTTAAGTGTTTTCTGGCAGTAGAGGTGTTATTGTTGTCATAGCCCTGCCACATGATGTTATTCTCCTAAGTAAAATGTAGTTTTTCCTCTTAAAGAGCTCTGCTTAGGTCCAGTGGCAAGTAGCCATGATTTCCTTCTCATACCTGGGATGGAAGAGAGGTTTTTGAGGGTTGTGCAAAAAACCAGAAAGAACAAAATTGCAATCGATATTTTAAATAAAGTAGGTGGGCTCCAAAAGAAATGCATTTCATTTTTGACAGTGGTCTTAGAAAATAGAACAGTTGAAGGACCATATTATTGCGTACAGTAACTGTGAACTTGTTGTTTCTCTCTTTCATGAAGAACAAAAGACACCTAATCCCAAAAATAAGACACTACAAAAACAGCTCTATGAGGACATATGTAATCCTAATGGTTTTGTTTTCATGGAACCTTCTTTTTGCTATTAGACATTTTCTGTTTTTTCTTAATTGTAACTTGAATCTAGTAATTGAAGCTCTAGATCAGCCATAATAACAGCTACTGTTGCAAGCCCAACAGCTGACTGATTGGCGGGATTATCAACTACGTTCCAGACAGAAAAATAAACATGAAATTGTGTTTTCAAACCCCTCAAACAATGTCTGTCTATACACATTCTTGGCCTTATACTCCGCTTTTAATAATGTAAATATAAAATCATTCTTCATTAAAACTTGACAAAATTGCTTCATCCCTTATTCCAAGGCACCCATAGTGAAGTTGAGGTTTTATGAGTATAAGTAGATTAGACCTGCAATGTTATTTTTAGTCATGTAGTTATTCATGAGCGAAGGGCTTTTTAGATACAAACCAGGTGCAGACCAGCTGCTTTGTGTATCTGTGAAAGTGGCCCCAAACTGAACAAAAACATTGCAGATACCTATCTTTGAATAATAGCATTTCTGTGTCATACAATTCCTTCATGTTATTCTTGTGCAACATTTTTCCATAACTAAATAATTGGTGGGCTCCTCAGCTGAGGTCAAAGCCATGCGATGTGATCTGCCTGAGCATGTTTGACAGTCTCCAAAGGGCACCCTCATGGCCACACCAAGACGGCAGTGGGTGCAGACTGCTCCTTCCCAGGTCCATAGAGCATTCTGGGGTCAAGTGAGCTGCCCTCCCAGCCCCTGCTACACTCACACACAGTCGGTACATGCTGAAAGAGCCACACAATAGCAGCACAGATAGAAAAACAGCACATTGTGCCAAACAAAACAGGCTGTTTGAGACAAGGACTGTAAATCCCAGTGGAGGTCAGCATCTCCTTGACCATAAACAAATGATAATGATTAATATTAGCACATAAATTTGTATGGGGAAAGGAAGAGATGCCTTAAGGAAAGCTACAATACTTAGTAATAACCTAAACTTCGTTTCATATATCTCACAGTGATTTGCACTCAGCTTCTGAATAAAGGCCGGAAGCAACATTTGATTGGAAAAATATTATGCAGCCAGAAAGCAAGAGCTGAGAAAGGGGAGCCTACAGCACTTGAGACTAGGGGCTGAAAGTTTCATCTGATAGAAAAATGAATGCCTGTTGATCTGGAGAAAACATAATGGGAAACATGTTTGCTGAGTGAGAAAAATGTTGGTTGGGCAATATCAAAAGCAGCTGTGGTGTGACAGTCAAAAACCAATTAACTAAATGTGACATGGCAGCAAAATAGTCTGTGTGGATTAGGGTCTGTGACGTTACCAGAGGGGACAGTGATGTAGAAGTCACTCACTAAGCTGTAACTGTGATGACAGCATAGGGGACCTGCTAAGGGTGAGGGGCACTGTGTGTATTACTCAATGTTTCTATATATCTTACTTTCATAATTATTATAATTATTCATTACATCTTCCAGTTTTCCAGTTGATCAGACACATCCCATGCTATGGTGAAGGTAAGTCACCAACACATGTAGCCATGCTCACCTGACATTTACCTGAGAGTTTCCATTGCCTGGATTTCTCTTTGTTCTTCTTTATACCAATCTTGAAAAAACAAACAAACAATCAAACCACATAACCAAAAAAAAACAAAAAATCCTGATATGCAATTTATTCTTCAAAAAAAAGAAAAGTGTTAGACTCACTGTGCTGTGACTTTCAACTCTGTAAGAGTATAATAAAATATCTATACATTTTTAGCATTCAGATCAGATCTTCTGTAAGCTACCAATCTTCTCCTTCGAAGGAATATGCAGTGTCTGTAAAAGGATGGGGTTCGTTGCTCTTTGAGGTATTACTACTAGAAAAAAATCACTGTTTTGTCTCTAAAGACCAGATATTGATCACAGGCTGGATTGGTGAAATCCACTATCTATCAATGTTTTGTAAAGTGGCATGGGATAAGAAACTTCTTTTTGAACTTGAAAATACTAGAAAGTCAAAATTCATACACAGAGAAGAAGGTTTATGTCCTTTTCATCTTTTTTTTTTTTGTGGGTTTCTTCATGAACAAAGAAACCAGTATTTGATTTTTCTGTTTATTTGAATCACTTAAAATATTTTGCCAGTGAGTCACTGTCAAGAGACTAGATGAAAAGACTTTATCATCAACAGATAATGTGACAAAACAATGCAAGTTCATGTTCCAGACTATTATGTAGTCATTTCAGCTTAATGCTAGACTTCTTATTTTCAACGTATACTTGCAACAGTTCAGTCAAACATGGGCTAACACCCAAAAGGTGTTAGCAGTTCTGGTTCCTGAAGCTTTCTACACTCCCGTAGAATGGGAGCAACTTTCTTTCAAGCTTCCCCAACAGACTCCCACCTTTTCCTTAAGGGACTACTTCAGGATGAATGGATGGTTTAATGTCCATGACCCACGCACTTGCTGGTGCCACTGTGACTGCCAAGAAGTGACTGACATTAGATTCAACTGCCAGGCGAAGACCGGGAGTAGTTAGACAGACACCAGCAATTCATCCTTTACATATGCATATTTCTGCTACTGTTAATCTGCCTAAATCAGTGACCTACAGCTAATGGATTCAATAGGTTTTTTGCTTAAGTCTGATCAAGCCATTACTAACACAGTTGGGAAAAAAACCCAAACAAAAAATACTTTGAATATGAATATGATCTTTTAATTACATTCCCTATTCCTAACTCCTTCAGCCCACTTGTTTCCAGGTCAGACTAATGTCTAAAGCAATCATCCCAAGAAGCAATGGGTTATCTTTTGTGCCTACAAACCATTCCACTTGGTGAGCTTTCCTTTTTTTTTTAACAGCAGCTGGGAAAGTAATTGCTTGTGGAAACACATGGACACAGTGAGCTTCAGCATCGCCAGGACTGCACTAGACCATGTGGTTAACTTGAACTGCATGAGTTTGGATTCCCTGTCTTAATTCTGAACCCACAACATAAGGGGAGCATATTTCCCTGCTCCCACATCATTAATTGCAATCACAGTTACCCAAATAATCTGGTTCATAGATAAAAATTGGAGAGAGACAATACATCAGTTAACAATAGACTGGCTAATCATTTAGGAAAACTAATAAAAATATAATTACATATTAATAAACCGTTCTGACTCCTGGCTCGTCAAGTTGTTGGTCTATGAAGTACAACAAATCCAAAATCCATCTGCTAAATTCTACTGACACTGACATCTATAGGAACTCTGATTCTTGTGTAGTGTGATGGGTCAGTTCAGTGAGTTCAGCCAAGCACTAAGGCCTGAATTTGGCTTCAGAAGTTCTGACATGCCTCCACCTCTGAGTGATAGCAAAGGCTTACCAAGTGCTGTAAATAGCCTAGGCACAAGGCTCCGAGCGAGCAAACAACCCAAGAAGCAGCTGCCTTAGGTTTTAGCAATAAAAATGTTGTTACCTTCTGCCTTACACAGATTTCCTACGTGACAAACATCAGAATTAAACAGTTGCAATATTCAGCACATTTTTATCCAGATAAATATTGAAAACATATTTAATGCAATATTGAAGGGATTACAGAATTCTGAAAAGGAAAGTCTGACTAATGCTGCAGCTGTGCAGCATTCCAGTGAATCCAAGCCATTGCCAGCATTTATTAGCCACTCAGCCTTTGACAATAAACAATCTTCAGCTCATGATCATATATCCAGACAGATAGATGTACAGAATTGCCTGTACAGACGCATTAACACTGTCCTGACTATGCATCATGAATACCCCAATATTAGCTTTAGTTCACTGAGCCTGTTTCAAAAGGTGCAGCTCAGTGATGATTTTATTTTCTTTAATAATAAAAGTGTAGATAATTACACTATATCTTATTTTTTTTTATTTACTTTTGTTTTCTGGGAGAATTACTGTGGCCTGAAGTACGTGTAGACTGCTTACTGCTGACAATAAAATGAAGACTTCAGCCATTTCACAAAATCGAATTTTAGATTGGAAAGGATGTTTTTCCTGATAACATTTGGAATCAAACTACTTGAAGTTATGGTAGTAACTGCAATATAGAGCAGATTTTCATCCATGGGAGTAAGTGTGCTTTGAAAAAGAAAACACCAGTGGAAATGTCTAGGCTTGCACTTCTCCAGAGAAATGTACAGGATTAGAATAATCAAAGAAATCATTATGATCCTATGCCATTAGATCAGACAAATAAAAAACTCTAGGATTGTTTTAAACCATTTTGTGGAACAAGTAACACAAGTTTTGTTAAATCTCTTCCATTTCAGCATGCACTCCACACTGCATCCAGATCACCAGGCACACGCGGGATGGACTCAAAGCCTCAAAGCTGCCTCTCTTATCTTTGACCACCACCACATTATAAATTTCAGTTAAGAGTTTTATTTATACTTGGTGTCTACTGAAGGTTCAGAAAAGGAAGCAAAGGGAGAATTGTCATTAACTAGAAAGAACTTTGCAGCATGAAAGTGCTTTGGTGTCTTGAAATACCTGGTTTCACAAGGTTTATATCATGCAAGTCGAGACACTTGCCTTGACATACAGCATTAAAACTGGCCTAATACCAGCTAAGATGAATCTCCAATCAGCCATTCAAGAATGGCCTAAACAAGAAAACAAGAATGCCTTGTAAAGAAAAGTCAGGGGAGCGATTCAGTACTTCTGACAATACAAAGCAGAAAGTCAAACATGAGAGGTTCTCGTGTAAAAATATGTATTTTTTCAATACACACAATAAAATAATTACTTGGCCCCCTTTCTCTTCTGTTTCTTTTTCTAAATGAAGAACGAAATGTCACAAGTATTATCCAAATACAGTGTTGTCAAAGTTCAACATATCAGAGAAAAATCTCTAATAATAGTGAGAAAGAGATTGTTGTCAGCTGGAAAGTGTTTTATTATGGTACCTTGCTATAAGAGTTTTATAAATAAAATCCAAGAACAAGTGGAAAAAGGAACAGAATCCTTGTAATATATGGAAGGATTAGAGTAAGAATAATATATCTATTTTCATTTTCACTCCAGTGTTGAATGTTCCAATATGAAATACAATGGGAAAGTATTTTAAAAGCATATTTTTCATTACTATAAAATTTTCCCTTCAGTGCAACCATTTCTGGGGCATCCAGACTTCTTAAAATGATGATTCTCAAGGTAGCCTTGGGTGGTGAGGCTGCAAACGAGCAGTAGTGGGATCAAGCACCCAAATGGGGGTCCAACTAACATCAACTCATTCCTGACCCCATCACACTGGTATCTAAGCTGCCAGACATGCAGATTCCTGAATAGCTGCAGTTCGTAGTGCATTTTAAGTTGAATATTTGGAGGCAAAAAAAACTGGATTCCAACTTGTGGTTGGAACAGACAAGCAGCTCAAACAGGTATTAATGCATGATGGGCAAGTCTAGCTAATACTTTCATCAGTCATCCCAAATTGCCTGTACTTGTTAGTCACTACATTTCAAAACATCTCTCAAAGAGGCATTTTTGGGAAAAAAATAGACCCATATATATGCCCATATGCAGGATTTACAAAGAACTGCAGCTGAATGGACTTTGATCCTTTGACCACTCAGCCAGCAGAGCAGGGATGTCAGCAAACAGCCCCAGGGAGGCGAGAGACAACTCTGATCACATCGAGCCATTGCTGAGCCCCACTTGAAGTTCAGCTATGGAGCACGAGTTCTGAGATCGGAACTGGATACAACTGGCATGGGACAATTAAACACTGTAGCTGCTGCACTGTTCTCAGATATTTTTAGTAAAACAAGCATTGCTAAGATAGCACTTCAGCCCAAAACTGCTCAGTGGCACAGAGTTCTCAGGCAGTAATCAAAAATATTCAATGTTATAGAGTCATAACAAATTGGACCATTGATAGCATTTGCATCCTCTGTCAATAATGACTGAAGAATGCAGGAAAATTACTGAACATTAGTTCTGAAAGTCCCAACATAGTTAATAATTCACATTTACTGGAATTTCACTATTTCAAATAGAATTCCACCTCGAAGAAGAAGGATATCACCCCTGAGTTCACATCAAGTTCAACTTGAAAAGCACCACAGTACAGTATGTGCTGCTGGATATAACAAAATAAAGAGAATGACTACAGCTAAACTGAGATTATTGAACCTGAGAGACTTACTGGAATCAATGATCTCCAACTGAAAGCCTACCTCGGTGGTCTGATCCAGAGAACATTTTTTACTGTATAAGGAGCCCAAGGGACCAGAAAAAACTCAATAAATACATTTTTCATTTATGAGTGCAGTGATAACCTGGACAGTCAACTAAGATCCTTTAACAAAAAAAAAAAAATCATTCATTTCTTTGGCCTTTTGTTAAATCTTTTTGATGCTTCACAGAGGTTTAGTAGAAGTTGTGGTCAGGGATCAGGAGCTCAGATGCAACTGCCTGCAGGTGATAGTTATATAAAAGATAAAAGGGCCATAATACCATACGGCACCCAAGCAATCAGAAAGAACATTGGCAAAGAAGTAGGGAAAGAAAAGCCTGAAGTACACAACTCAAGTTGTATGCTTCCTTTAAAAAGAGATACAGACTAAATACAACTTCTTTTCCATTATAAATTACTCTTCCTTTTAAATAACATGTTAAGTTATGCTAATCAAGGTGACATCTATATGTCAAAGTAAAACACCACCAGCTTCCAGAAAAAAAAAATATTTGCAACTAAGACTTTCAGTAGTATCTGCCTATAAAAGTTGTGTTCTAAACAAATGCTATTATTTTTCAATCATGCAACACTACTGCGTTATTTCCACTCTTGAAATCAAGCCAAATATTTAAGCACATCGTACGGTTTTATTAGCCATTCTAAAAATCTAATTCTTTCTATTAGGCCTGTGTTAATGAAAGACTGCTGAGATTCTCAGCTTGATCTTCTAATTATTTGGTTATGAGCAGAGTTCATTGTGGTTTTGAAGATCAATTTTAGTTTAAATTAAAATGCCATCATATTTTTAGGATAATCCTTAATTACTGAATGAAGGAACTAAAGATAAGGATGAACATGACTTGTAAGGAGACGATATTTCGTCATATAGTACTCAGTGATTATTTCAACTCTTTTTTGCATCTACAGAATATCACACTTTGGTAACGCCATGATGATAAATTATTTGAAGACTCATGCTGCATTTCTATATAATATCAGGCAAAGTTTGCACAGGTTTTATCTCTCATTCTTCCCACCTCACTTTAGGCACCCACATTGGAAGATGTGCTATTGCAAGCACCCTCTTATGGTGAATCAGACAACTTGTATTTCAAAGCCTTTTAGAGACTCCTACATTTTTCCACTTCATAGACTCCCAAGTGTTAGATCCCATTTGGAGCCTAAAAAATGGATGTCAAATTGAAGTAATCTGTAATTTTCCTGATTTATCCATTAATTTCCTTATTAAGTAAACGCTGAGGAGGCCTCACACTTCTATAAACATTCCATTAGAAAAAACTTTCTGGAATTCCATTTTGATTGTAATGATGCAGATTCTTGAAGTGACTCTACCTGTTCTTTGTCAGCTACCACAGCTGACATCTTTCCTTCACGTTTACCTCTGATTGGCATTTCCATGGCATTCATACATAATAATCTGCTTGGGAAAGCAGTATTAAGAATTATTTAAAGTTGTTCATTTAATATACCTTTATATGACTTAAAAACTGGCAATTAGAAGGAAAAATAGCATTATAGATAACCAGCTGGCTTTCCATGATCCACTAACAGACCATCTGTGAGGGTGACCACAGTATTTTGACCCTTTATCCACTAGCACTCTAACCCCAGTCAGTACCCCTGGGAAGTCTGGCTTGAGAATATGTGTTGGCTGTGAGCAGAAATATCCCAAATGCCTTGGAGCAAGAGCTACATTCACAAGTCTGAAGACATAATCACCTCTTAAATCCAGAAATACTGCCCCTCTGTATTCTGCTGCTCTGGAGAATTTCTCCATAGGTTAAGTGGCTGAGTACCCAGCAAGCTGTTGTCTCAACATAGTGTGGGAATCTCTGAACTAAATCATGTCTGAGATATTAATTCTTTAGGAAAAAATAACTACTCTACAAAGTAAAGTGCTGAACCATGCTGAAGGGTTGCATCAAATACAAGTGATTTCTGTCAAGTTGAACACTGCTGGAGACATTTCCAAAGCCTCATAAGGACCACTGATAACCCCTTCCCGTTAATGGGCTATGAGGCATCCAGGCCCCACATTAGCTTTGAAAATTTTAGAGCTGATGAGGGATATTTGTTCAAATTCCTATTTCATGTTTGGAGGGTCTATTCTGCTACAGTTGAGTAAAACCAGGTTTCATGTTCACTTCAGTAGGATTAGTCTCCTTCATGAGAGGGGACTAACCAGGATTCATGTCTTCCTATTGTTCTCTGTTCGAACTTAATCAAAAAGTGTAACCCCAGAGTGCCAACACCTGATGTATTCAAAACAGGGAGATGTACTGTGCTCCTCTGACCTCGTCACATCCCGCTGAGAACCACCAGGTTAATCCAGGCTAAGTGAGACTCTGATGTTTAGAGCAGGTCTGGTTTACAGCAGAATATTCAACTCTAAAAGGAGATGGGAAGAAGTGTTCAGAAGCATTATTTATAAATGAAGATAAGTGCTGGCTAACTTTCCTGCCTTATGCTTATATCATCTAATTACTTTGGCACAGTGTTTCACTCTTTCATGTTCCAAGTCTGGTTTGTGCTCTAGCAATTCACATCATTCTCCTTCCTATCTCTTAAATTTTCTTTCCCCTCCCTTTAGACACACCATTACCAGTCCTAAGTAAACTGATCTTCAGGGGTTTATATATGCTCAGTGTAACATAATTTCTGCTCCCAGTTTCCAACCAACACTAATTATTTTTTTGGCTGCAAGACATTACACTATGATGGGCACACTTTCAGTGGGATCTCCCAGACCCACATGTCAATCTCGAAGCACCCCAAACCCAGCAAGGGCTATAAATCTCAACAGCTATGTTCTATATTTTGGGGAGAGGGAAGTCTAGAACTATGAAATTCTTTAAACAACAATGAAAACTAAGTGAGGCGAATAAGGTCTAAGATACAAAACCTACCTAGCATGTCTGAGTGTTCTCTTTTTACAGCACATTAAGTTAAATGTTCAAACTGCAACATGGTTTATGGTTTGCATGTGCCATTAAAAAGGTTTGTATGTGACACAACTCTTTCGGTCTCAACATCTTTGAATCCCTGAAGCCAAACAGGATTTTTAAATTTTTCATCTCTTTGATCTTCCTAACACTAACAAACAATCCTTTTAATCTCACTACCTATATCCCCTTCTTTTTGGGTTAGCTCTGAGTTTTAAGAGCCTGTTAAAGTTTCATAAATGTATCTTATGTAAAGGACATTTCTTAATCCCAAATTGAGATAATGAGATATAATTCCTCACTCAAATTGTCTAATTATAGAGTGTTAGGAAATGACAAATCACTCTCTTCAAGAATAAAAAAAAATTGGCAGGTAGCTGGTAGAATAGATTATGTTTAATTATAAATATTTGCATTCCACTTTTAATACATGATTTAGGAAAAAGATTAAAAATGTAATGTAAATCTTTTTTTGCATCCATTTTTTAACAAATCTTTTGTTCTTCTATACACAGTTGTGTATCTGGCTCTAGCATTAATTTGTAGAAACTAGTTCAGTATCAGGGGAATCTTTGATCTGCACAATTATCAATTACATAATTAAAATAAGAAGAGTGAAGATGCTTTGAAGATTTATTAGTAACTTAATTTATTCTCAGTTATTAATTTTCATTGCCTAAAATTGAAAAACATGAAACAACAAAGTGTGCATGCTGGCTCAGTAGTGGTCTTTGAATTAACAAGTCTCCTATGAGTTCTAGGAAGGATATTTTGGGTTATCTAATAATAATGTATTCGTAAGAAAATATAGGCAGAGTCTATGAGGAGTAGATTTGTAATGAGTATTGTAGCAAATACTTATATTTATGGTTTTATGAAAAAATAGGTTAGTTTTGAAGATTTTAACTACATTTTGTCTTTCATTTAAATTTACTCTAAAAATGCTTTCTCCCTGAAGAAAGAACAGGGTGGATGTTATCATTCCAGTCCAATCTCTTTTCTTCACTACTATCTAATGCATTGAGGGGAATTAAACATAAAACATCAGGCAAATCAGATCATCTTATGACTTCACACAATAGCCTGCTGCTTAAAATGAAATCATGGCACCTCAACCCTTCTTGCATGGATTAAAGGATTTTGAACTTACGCACTCTATTTATACTTACCAAAGATGTTACACAGTGACATTGTACTCTCATGAGCAAAGGTAAATCATGCCACGCAATTTTCTTCCAGTTAGGTGAAGTGATTACTCTAGAATTACTCTTTCTGTGAAGCTGAGTAATATTAACTATCCAACTGGTTACTTGGAAGCTTAAAGATATAAAGAAATCTCTGGACTAGTTGACACAGTGGAATTGGTAAAAAAATATATTGTTTATGGAACACTTGAAACAGCTACAAGCCAAAACAAAAAAAGGCTTAGCCTACTTTATACACTCAGATACATGAAAGACACATTGGGTATGAATACTACCAAAAAAACCACGGGGTTTTGAGGGTAACAAGTTTTTTAAAAACATAAGTGTACAAGTCAAAGCAATGGAAATGGATGCTGCATCTGCAGACTATAAAAGTTAGGAGGAAGTAAAACGTTTTCAGTTCAGAAGTAATGTTTTGGATTTTAGAAGAAACCAACTTATTTGAGGGAGTTTGAGGAAAAAAAACGAAGGAAGCACGTCCGAGCATTTCAGCAGCAAGCCCCCAGCCTGATACCATCAGACTGATTTTTATTATTTAAATATCATGGAAAAGTACCAGAAACAAAGCTGTGGCATTGTAACAGTCACATAAATCTACCTCCTTAAGAAACAATTAAGAGAGTTCTGTCATTCAAGATCTGTTTGCGAACCTGAGTTTGAAGGTTCATGTCAAGTATTCTACTCGTTCACATCATGTACTCAAACAGGGATATGTTTTTGTAACTATTATTTACAAAGAAAACAAGAAAAAAGTAATGAAGTTCAGAGAACAGGCCTTCTGTATGCCAGCCCATAGTCTTCATGTAGTTTTTCTACAGGTGTATAATATTTCTCTGTGTATAAAGGGTGAGTAACTGAAGATGAAATCCCAAAAGTTACTCTATTCAGTCATATACATCTATGGTGATTTGTTCTAGGAATCAGGCTTTCCAACGCCACCTCATACATGTGCTAGTTTTATTATTTCCTGCTTTCAATTAGGAGAGAAATCACAAAAACATACCTTTTAAAATGTATTTTCCCTTGTCTTTCTATTGCCATTGTACCTTAGAACTAAACCAGCAGAGAAACAGAGCACAGCAGGATAATGAGCATATGGACCATAAACAAGGATGAGTTACTTCTTCCATTCCAATGAGTATTTATGCAAATGTTACTTTAATCAGACATGATCAACACGGGGTTTTTTAAGCTAAATGCAAAAACCCAGTCCAGTGAACTGTTATTGCAAATGTGAAATAGCATCAGCTCTCTCAGAATCTCTTTTTAAAGTCATGGAGCTGAGTAAAAACAGAGCTACAATTTCTACTTAAAGCTAGAAAATAGAATGGCACAATCTGTGGCAATCACGAGACAAAAACAACGCACATTATGATACATTAATTAAATGTTTTTTACCACAATATGGTTCACTTATTGTTCAGAGGGGTCAGACGTGCCAAGCAAGCAGCATCATAAGCTATCCCTCTCCACCCTAATTTGTTCCAACAAAGCCTACAGCATCCACCTTTCTATTTCGTAATTAACATTTTGAAAGCATGCGTGTACCACTGTGTCTTTCCTTGGAATGGAGCTGCAGAAGACCCTGGCAGTTCTTATTCCATGGTTGGCAACTGGCTTGGCCCCCACTGCAGACTGGGCAAAAAGCAGAGCTTTGTCTCATGTTCACATCCTACACAGTGTATATCTCACATTGCTTCTGGGCAGTAATAGAGCCAGAAAGTTCTCAACAAAGGAATTTTTATAATAAATGAAATTTCACTGCTTTAAACCTAGGTAAAATAGTTTTAATTTCATCAAGTGTTTGCTTGAGACCTCATTGTTTCTCTGTAACATATCTTTCTCATTCAGAACATAGTCTGATAATTTTAAAAAAATGCTGGAAATGTACCTCAAATTTGAACATACTCGGAATTGCTTTCCAAAGATTCAGAATACAAAGCAACATTTCCAGTGATTTGTGCCATGGTGATAACCTGGAATTGTCAGGAAGAGAGTTCATGGCTGCTTTGCATTCCCAAAGTGACACAAAATGAATGGGTTTACTAGAGAATTCATCCTTTCTTAAGTACACTTCTCCCTTCTTTTTCCAATGTTATATCAAATAACTAATCCATCAAAAGAAAAAAAAAAATCCCAACTTTTACTGAAGAAATAAGACAGTCATACATAAGAGTTGCAATATTGCTTCACTGAAATTTTTCATCTTCATTTTTCCTTTCTTCAGAAACTCTCTCTGATAATCCATAACAAATCCATTTAGCCATGAATGACATGCTTGATGCTCTGTAATGCACACTGCATGAAAACTATGGAGCATCTTTTCCAGGTACACACCCTGTACAGACATACACACACATGCAGGGGTTGAGCAGTCAGATAGTAGGTATAAAACAGGTAGTAAGCATATGACCCACCAGTGAGTTGGCAGGACACTCCCTTTTGGTGCAAAAACCAAGCAAGAAGAAAGGAGGCTGTAGTTTGTTCCACACACTGTCCACAACAGGCAGAGGAAAACAACATGTTTCAGCCAAAACCAACACACATGTTGCTCCTCTCCTCTGCCTCCCAGGTCCTCTGGGGCAGAGAGGTTCAGAAGAGCATCCCATAAGTCAGAGCTGTCAAAACCACTGTGAAGCTGCACACGAGTCCTATGCTAGCCATAAACACATGGTAAGGATCTGTGTATAGTGCATTTTTCTTCACATGTCTGAGTTCTTGCAGGACCAGGGAGAAAATCCACTTACACAGAAGCTCAGCAGAGAGGGAAGAGCTCTGAGTAGTAGGAGAAAATGGGAGTACCAGTTTCCTGAGGACCACTAAGGCAACACATTATTAAATGTACCGTCTAACATTGTTCTATTCTTCCTCTTTTGCAGCTACCACATGTGATGGACAAAATCCAAGTTAAACACTCTCACCAGAGCATGCTCCAAGATAGACGACTGGGTCTTGCCAAAACAATGCAGTTCTATTCTCTATTTATTTTTGTAGTTCAAAGACCTGGCAGTAGCCCATTTGATGCCTGCCATAAGGACCAGTGCACCCTTGATTACTGCCATGAGATTTCCAAACCCACAGACGGCATGTATTCCAGCCTATGCCAGTCACCAAGCAGTACAAACAGCAGTAGGATTCTCTGAAAGAAAGAAAAAAGCCAGCTCCCATTTCCACTTTGAACCCACCCATGATAGGCTGCCAACTTGAGGACCTTGCTTTAATCACAGCAACCACATGAAAGAGTTTATTATGTTTATCTTGGTTCATTTAGGAAACCAGTGATAAGTCTGCCATGAAAAAAATTCCATCTTCTGGAAGCTGGCATACTTGTGCCAAGATACAGGCTTTGATTTCATTTTAAGTGTGGTTATTTACAGTCACATCACAGAATGCACAAGTTTTCTCATTCTACCGGATGACTTCTCTTCCCCAATAAGCAATCTTGTGAATGTTTCAAAATCCCTCTCAAATACAATGGTATCTCAGAGTGGAAGTGATGGGAGAAGGGTAGCAGATCGTCCTAAAGCCTCTAGTGTGCAGGCTGCATCCTTGATGTGTGCAGCCAGCCAGGAGGCAAGGGGTGCTGGAAGAAGGGCTGTGGCCCACACATGGGAGGGAGTGAGACATGCAATGAGACCAACCTTTCTTTCTTGCACTGGACTTTCTTAAGCAAATAGGACAAATGCAGCTTCAAATAAAGATATGAGACTGAAGATGGAGTATTACCTTGCCATGGAATAGCAATAACAGGAAAAAACAACAGACATGCAGACTAATTGCAGACAAAGTCAAATAGGCCTCTCTGCCTCTCATGAGGTAGATGTGTGTTTCTTGGCTGTGGAGTATTCAGGATAATCACACAGGTCCTCCATAAAACAGAAGTGTATATAGTCCAACATTAACATCTACAGAGTGCTGGCTGTCCCCAGCACTGTTGGTGCTGTAGCCAGATGCTGTTGCATTAGATTTCTGTGCACACCCAGTACCTCACAGGGTTTAAGGGTCAATGAACATGATTCTCTGTTAATGAGAAGGATTAGAAGGTGTAGAATAACCAACAGGTTCTTTTGAACCCAATTATGGAAGGCAAGTGGCTGTGGGGATAGGAGTACACCCCGGAGACTATCTAGGCACAGGTTGCTATAGGACTCCAGCGCAGATGGTAGCAGCCTGCTGCTGTAACCAACTGAAAGACATTTATGGACATATTGTATTCCTGGAAGCTACATGAAGCCTCAACTTCTGGCAAAGACATAAATCGGAATGTACAGGAAAACTCTTCTCATATTTGCAGAAAGGTGCATAATTTTCACATTCTGAAGGATCATTATCTTCAGCACAACCATTTTTCCTCTTGAAATGTAGGTTATATTCCTACATTTACTTCTGACTTCTCAGCCCTTGGCACCCATAATTCAATTTTCCCATTTAAAAAAATTGCTGAGGTCTCTCTGCTGATATCTCAGCAAACACAATATTTCATTTCTAACTGTAGCCTGTTTAGTCTGGATTCGTTCATGTTCACAAGCAGTAGATTTGAAATACAGCCTTGCAGAATAATCAGTAATAAACACACAACGGTGACAGGCAATAATTTCATAGTTTTCATGGGAGATAACATATGATATTTTGCAAAACTTTGCTGTATTGTGTGATTGTGCCAATTTACCTCTCACAGTAAGACAGAGTTATTCCTATTGCAATATACTAGGAGATGCTACCATAAATCTTACAGTATCTTGCAAAAGTGCAATTACTCTTCACAAGTGCCCAGATGGGGATTATATCTCATTATATCAAATGCTATGCAAAAAACAAATGTCTGGCTGTAATTGATGGGGTTGGAAACTTCAAGAAGATTTGATGATGAAAAAAACCAAAAACGTTCAGAGTTTCGGCTTGAATAACAACTCAAGTGACTGGATGTTTATGTTAACCTTGTCCAAAGTACGTAATCATCCTGAGAATGCAAAACTGGATCGAATCACAGGAGTGACCTTCCCTGTAAGCTTTCCACTAAGTCCTTTATCTGTGCGTCTATGTGTTAGAAGTTTGTCCAAAAATTTTCCTTTCTGATGCTACAGTAGCATTTAGATTTCTGATTATTTTTTTTTTTTTAGAAGCAGAAATAACAGATCCCTGAATGAAAACAAAACAAAACAGCTTTATACAGCATTAAAGTTAGAAAAAGGTCAATTTTGGTGAAAGCTGATTCACTCAAACACCTAGACCTGTGGTTTGCTCACAGAAGTGTAACACAGTGTTGCCAAATTCCCAATTATAATCCCTAACCAAATTTTCCAGCACAAAACATTCCCATTCCCCCTGCCTGGAACCTCAAAACGTGTCACTGAATATTCAGTTCCCTTCATGTAACATCTGCGAACAGAAATCATCCCTGGATTGTCCTGCTCAAGAACTGCTTGTGGCCAATCCTCACACTTTGCAGGATTTCAGTTTCATTTATCCCCCCAATAACAGATTTCCCCAAAGAAACATCTTTGGATGATCTCATGTGCAAGTCAGAGACAGTCAGTTATACTGGGTCAGCCTTGGGATTTTCCCTGAAGTTTTCTGTAACATTATTAGCTGACCTGGCTCCACTGAGTATGTATTCAGATATGCTTCTAGTAAATTTGACTTTTAATATTAGTCATGAGTAGATCTTCATATTTTGCACATTTTTTCCCTTAGTGCCAACATACTTAAAGAAAATTGCATCTGAATAAAGTTATTCTTGTTGTCTAATTAACATTTTGATTAAACACACCAAGTATGGCTCCATCTCTAAAATATTTTTAAATGCTTTGAAATGTGAATTTTCAGTTTTCTCTAAAAATAGCATATTACATCTATTCCAAAGGAAGTATGGGACAAGTCAGATTAGATTTTTAAGGTGTAAAGTGAAAACAGCTGAAATTTTTCATTCAAGAAAAATAACTTTTCTGAAAAGAAGGCTTCAAATTTACAGTTCTAAGAAACAAAACTGAAAGCAATTCCTTTTCCTTGCTATTGTGAAAGGAGTCAAAATGCAGAGATGGGTGAGTTTCACTTACCTGCCTTTAATTTCACCCCAGTAGTGTCATTTGTCAGTCGGAACCAATGAGAGGTTGGCATACTTATCAAATGAGCTCCTTTTACTGAGTCCTTGCAACTCTTACTACTGTGCAAGCCATGAAGCATGAAAGTCCACATTCATTTTCAGTCCAGTTTGCAGAACAAGTAATCAGGAAAAACAATGCTTCTCTTTCCCTTTAGCTCCCAAAACCTGCCTTGACAATGTTTAATGACCCTAACCCTGCAAAACCACAGTGCAAATGGATGCCACTTCTTAACAGCATCCTTAAACAGACTGTCATAAACCATGATGAACAAGGGGAGCTGTAATGGCTGTTTTCAGACGGATGGCACCAGTTTCAGAGAAACTCATTTTTTAAGAAAGGTTTTTGGCTCACCCTTTCTTATATGCAGCTACATCAATTTACCTCAGCTTCCTCTACAACAAAAAAAAAAGGAGTAAGTGATGTCCAGTATCGTGCCTGGGCTTTCTGTTAGATGGAGAGGAAACGTTCTGCCCGTTCCATGGACCAGCAGCTCTCACTTAGCAAGGACTTGGCTGACTGTGGTAAACTCCAACCCACACGTTTATTCTCCTGGTCTATTAGTTTACTCTTCTGACTTCTCCTTGCAGTTTCTTCCACCCAGTCTGTGCATAATCAGCTTTTTTCTCAGTACTTAGAATGTGAACTTCAGGTTTTCTTCTTGCTAGAATTCCTGCTTATTTAATCCCACTCACTGTAATTTTGTACTTGTTGTATCTGTCTGACACTATGTTCTTGCTAGAGAACCAGTGTGTTTGCAATAATTGGTTCTAATGGTTGCCCTTGAAGAACCACTGCTGGTTTATGTTCGGGAATACCTACCCTGACAAGATATGTCAACACTTAATTTGTACTTGAACCATTTAGTAGGTGAATTGACTTTGATCACGGTAACACTTAAATGAAGCCAAAAAACCAACCTAACAAAAATCATATACAATGTGAATAAAGATGCTGAAATATCTCCGCATTCTTGAACTCTCTGTCTCTTCTTCTGATCTGTGCAACTCCGAACAGGATAAGAGGTATTTTGTGCTACTTATATGCAGCTTGTTCAGGAGAATCTCCCTGCAGCTGGAAGAATATGACAGTGTGTTCCTACGACAAAATACACAACACTGAAACACTGCTCTGAATTTTTTATGGCCGGGGAGTTAATGATACAGAGCTCTGCCTACAGATTAACTAAGAAAGTAGTACCTGGATGTAATGATATGCTCTTGCTTTCACTAAAATAAGATAATGCAAACCAGAATAAAACTCTGGCTGTATATCCACAAAATATAATTTTTTCCACCAGAAACTAGAATGCTTTAATGTGTTGATTTTTACATCCTGCTACTGTCCTTTAATAAAATCATCCTGGAGTTTGGAGTGTTCAGGTATTGTATTTAAAATGCATTATTGTCCTGATTGCAAAGTTGACCATTTCTCCCTCTCTCCTGCCCTTAACAATATTCCAAAAGAAAGGAAAGAACTAAACTGCGCTTGTGACATACTTAATTTTCATCCTAATAAATTCATGAGTTTATATGTTCTACTAACTTTTCTAACAAAGTCAGAAGAATATATTTCTAGGAGTTAACTGAGGCTTCTAATCCAGAAAATACCAAAGAGCAGAACTGGTTAGAAACAGTAATTATAGAATCATAGACTGGTTTGGTTGGAAGGGACCTTCAAAGATCATCTAATCCAAACCTCCTGCCATGAACAGGGACATCGTCAGCTAGATCAGGTTACTCAGAGCCCCGTCCAACTTGACCTCAAGTGTTTCCAGGGATGGGGTATCTACTCCCTGCCTGAAAAAAAAACCCAAAACCCACCAACACCCAAGAGAACATGTTTCCACCTAGCTAAAAAAAAATTAATTAAGAAATTAATCCCAAATCTGTATTCCCAGAAACCCCTAAAAATATTTATTTTTTCATAAAAATTAGAAACAAACAGAAAGTTCTGGCCTCCTGAATGTGTGCCAGGAAAGCTCCTGTCATCTGCCAGAAAGTGAACTTACAGCAGGGAAAAAGGTGGCTTCAATAAGCCCAAGAAAGGAGCAATAAAAGCAACAAAATTATTATAAACAGCTTGGTAGGTAGTAATTGCAGCCATAAAACCATTGCTATTTACTCCCTTGTTCTTTTACAGTTATCATGGCAAAAAAATAGGAAAATGTTGATGAGATGGTTTCGAGAAGTTTTAACAGTTGGAGAAGCTCATCGCATTCAAGAGCTGTTAAGAGTTAAAGCACAAAAAGGTTCACCAGGAAATTTGATTAATGTGATTTTTGAGCAAATCTGATAAAAACAACTTTATGTGCTATTTGAGGGGGAGGAAAAGTCAGTGTAATGTTTTCAGGGTAATGAATTTAGAGATACTTCTTGAATGAATAAAACCATCAGTAACTATGGGAGAGTTACATAACTGAACTCAATATTTGCATTAACACTTCAGACATAACATTGTTAATTCCTGATAATCACTTTGCTATAAGTAGTTTTTATGCAGAGGTGCTGGGAAAAAGAAGTATTAACATTTTACAAAGGAAGCTAAAGTAATATGCGGAAATCATAAGCATTTGTAATGCATGCGGTTGAAAAAGTAATTGAAGTTTCAAGGTTTAAAAAAAAAATTAAAGCAAAATTCATTCCTATCTGATTTGGTACAAATAATCCATACATTCTTCTTGTTGTAATGTCACTTCAGAGTTCAATGCCACAAAAGAGAATTAGTAAGAGCCGTATCCACAGCCAGGAGCTTTCCACACCATAGAAGGAGATTGGGTTGTCCTTGAATTCCTTGCCAGTGGGAGTAAAGATGAAGAGGAGATCAAGGAATATGGTGCCTTCGAAGTCTATGGTGAAGACTTCTTTTACTATTTTTCCTATATTTTTGCTCATCACCAGCTAGATATTGACAAGAGAAACTATTCCTAATCAGTTTAACTATGAATTAGCCTAGAAACCAAAGTCAGCCTAGTTTAGCAGTGACATTAATATCGAATAACTAGGTCACATTACCCATAATTACTATAGAGACTATGGAGCTCCTCATGGAAAACAGCTTCCTATAGTATCACAGGACATGAATAAAATCCAAGATACATCTATTTCAGTAATGAATTCAGTCAAGCAGAAAATTAACCAATGCACAGTCCAACCATTAATCCTGTAACTCTAAAATTCCTGCAGGATTTCAGGTATCTGTTTCAATCAAACCAGTGGGGAGAAAAAATCCAGAGTTGTCTCATAGAATGATTGAAGAGAATTTCATTCAGAAGTTAAAGACTAGATGATTTCACCTGCTGAGCAGTGCTCAGTGCAGCAGGCAGGCAAGAAGGATATCAGGGACACTCAGTTCTAATGATCCTTCAGGTAAGAGTGGATTTGCTATGTGTGCCTCATGCCCATTTGTTGGGCATGTCCTCCAACATAGTTCCTCAACCTGGTATGGGAAGTCTTGGCAATTAGCAGAGGAGCTCTCACTGGCAATGAATTCTACATGTGGGCTAAGCAAACTTTAAAAAATCCAGATCAAGGAATGCCTTATTATTTCAAATGTCTTCCAGCTGTTTTCTGTCAATCACAGGACTTTTCTATGCCATGAAAGTACCATCTTGCTGAGAATGTCTGATGATGCAAAATCTTGGCAGATCATGAACAGCAAGAACCTATCAGAAGGGAAAATTGGTGAAAAATCTATGCCTAATCTGTCTAATCTGCACATAAAGGGTATTAAGATCCCGATCTTACAAATTTCCAACATACTTCAAGCCTACACTGCCACCTTGACAACTGTTCTGCTTTGTGTGGAGGCAATATATGAGAAGTATGAAGAAAGCTTACATTGGTTTGTTCCCCAGTTGTAGTCATAAGGGGATAAGATGATGTTATAAGAAAGAACATGGGGCTTTAATTTGAAAGGGGTTTAGATTGGATATTAGAAAGAAATTCTTTACCGTGAAAGCATTGAGATGTTGGAACAGGTTTCATGGAGAAAATGGGGATGCTCCAACCCTGGAACTGTTCAGGGTCAGGTCAGATGGGGCTTTGGGCAACCTGTTCTAGTGGAAGGTGCCTCTGCCCACGGCTGCGGGGTTGGAACAAGATCATCTTTAAGATTCCTTCCAACACTAACTGTTTTATGATTCTATGGTAGGTACCAGACTCCCACAGTTTAGACGTAGCTAAGGATGACTTACCTGTAATGAAAGTATGCAGACATAGGTTAATCTAAGAAGTTGACACAGGCATCTCATAAGCACATCAGGTACCCTATCCTTAAGTTTCAGCTAAGTATATAATAATTAACAGCAAAAGAGAGATTTTTTTTTTCAGTTTATCAATATTGTATCATTTTTTCTCACATGAAGAGAAACAAACAAAATAACAAAAATACCCAAAGCCAGCCGTCAATAAGACAGCAGAGCACTCTTAACTTTCACTGATTTGCACAGTAGATAAGGCATCAACTTTTCTTTCAGTGTGAATTATTTGCTTTTTTACATTAAATTAAGATGCTATTCAGCTTTGGGAAATCTCTTTCTCTTTTTAAGTACGTTACCTCAATCTTTAAAAAGAATTGTAACAAACAAAACACAGAAAAAAGGCATAATTGAAATTTTTCACCTTTAATTCTTTTCAAGGCCTCGACTAGGCATGTTAAAATGCCTTATTATATGTGATCAGACATTGGTATGCCTGTTCAGTACTTCTGGGAGATTATGTGGTTATGCACTAGACAAATGTCAAGGTCCTTAAATTTTAACTGAGGTACATTCCCTGTGGTTTCATTGCAGAGGTCAAGATTTTAATTCCCAGGGGCAATTATATTTTTAAGCTGAGATTATGTATTTACAAGGTTTTCCATTGTGGGTTATTTTTCCTTGTAAGAATTGTTAAAAACTCGAGTAATGCATAATTTATTAAAAATAATTTTTGTCTTCACTCATCTTTGAAAATGTATTCTGTTTTGTAACTATACCTTGTCTTCAGAAAGTGACTGTGAGTCAGAATGCATCAAAAGCCTTTAAGAATAAAAATAAAGCTATTTTCAAAACTGCTTCCCTCATACTAAAACACAGTTTGAGAGAAGTGTAGTGTTCAATTTGCATGGTAAAAATGCAGGAACCAAATGGAAGGCAGTTGCTGCCAGGAACATTTGGTGTCAATTACAGCAGGGCTGGAGAAAAAAAATAATAAAAAAAATATAGATACATATATAATTTTTTTAGAGAAATGTTTTTCTTGGGGTTTTCAGAAGTGAGGATTTCCTGCATTTTCTGTTCTCTCAAAAGGCAGTTTGTCCCAGCGAAATGTCAAGATGTCTTTATCTAAGTAATTGCCCCACTTGCATTCTCAGTAGACCAGAAAGTTGTACTATTTTCATGAGTAATAATGAGAATACTAGAATGTGATTATTAAATGCAGACATCTGAGGGACAGAAATTGTAAAAATGGTGGACAATTTTCCACTTATTTAAATGGCTACCACTATTATTCCTGGAACTTTCCCATGACTGTTGCTATTGGTGGCCACGTACCTCAGAGACCAGGTCTGTCTTTATGCCTTGAGTAACTTACCCCATGAGTTTCCCACTCATTTCCCACTGATTTCATTCCCTACCCTTTCCATATATCTATGGGGCAGAATCAGCCCCTTATGACATAACAAAAAAGCTCTCACAGTGGATATGTAGAGTGCTGCACTTTTCTTAAAAGCCTTTTTTAAGAAAATAATAAAATATCCATGGACCCTAGTTTTCAGTTTATAAAGAAAACTAGTGCTTTCTGGGTTGAAAAAATGACCTCCAATGAATAATAATGTCCTTACTTGTGGCTTCAGAAATTCACCCCCATAAGTTTTCACCATTTAAATCCCATAGTGCGATTCCTTTCTCCATAAACTAAAGCTCCAGCCCACATCAGTTTTATTACATACCTTTAAAATGTCATTTTAGGCTACAAATGTGCTAAATGAATTTTAGGTATGTTCTACCAATCATAAAAGAAAACTACGTATAGACCTCCATAGACAAAGTAGAGTACAGAAATTGTGTCATGTTGGAAAAGGAAACCAGTTCACAGACTGCTGGTGAAGCAGGGCAAGACAATTGAGCTATTTTTGGTTTCTCCAAAGAAAATCTGGATTTTCCCTTTCATTCTTTGTGTCCCTAGCACATGGATGCTCTATTGCTGTGTGTGCAGCCAAAATGACCTCTGAGCATCCTGGGTCACCTGTTGCACACCTGGAAAGGCACATTCTGGAGTGAACTGGAGGATGATAAGGTATCACTGTGAGTTATTAGGTCTGCACAGATTTCCCTGCAAATGATGAAGGCCTATGGCCTGGCATGAGCAAACTCTATGTGGACAACTTCTTGTTGGGGAAAAAAACATCACAGAAAAAAGCAGCTTTCTTGAGCTGTCTCTTGAGCAAGTTTTGCAATTTTGTATCTCAGCAGAGTATAAAAGGAGGCCCAGTACGTGATCTCATTTCCACATCTGGAATGATTCCACTGGAGTCACTAAAATCCCTCTCGTTCTGCCAGAAGAAAAGGCTGCAATTACTTCAAAAACTGTTAGCCATCAGGAAGGGTGGTAGGAATTCCCCTGTTCCAGGGCCACATTTGGCTACAACATGCAAAACCAAGTCCCACACCTTAGACTTCTATGTACTTGAGCAGGGCACCAGCTCTTGGAGTTGCTACAGATCCCTATTTCACTCCACTGAAACTCAGACAATTTAATTTTCAGATGCCTCATCGGCACATTGCAAGGTGTAAAGTCACTGAAGTTTTTAGCTCTTGCTCCTAGTCATAAAGTGCTCAATATTGATGCAAAACTTTATTGCACATGAAAAGCTACTGAAAGTAACTTACATGTTTTCCCTCCCTCTCAGACAATACATTTGGGTCCCATAGCAATGAGAGTAACTTGCATTTATAAGTGCAGTGCGACAAATATTACTGCAAAGTATATATTTTTTTTTAAAAGTCCCTAAAATTTTCCTTGGAAGAAAACAGTACTTTCTGTAATTCTGTGTTAGCCCCAACTATGAGACTTTCCACTACTTTCAAAAGTGATTGCTGCATTTATTTGGGAGGATCTGATGGGATACAATCTCTCACAGTGAAATTAGCATTAAAATTAAAGCAGAACTCCAGTTTTATATCCTACTAGCACAAATCAAGCATAACCAGTACAACTCATCATACAGTCATCTCAAACTAAAGGCCACCATTTATTCACACTTCTTTATTTTGTGAGTTTCGAGAAAAACTTCACATATTTCTCTGCACCAGACACATTTCTTGGTCTAATTAACACCCCTTTAATTTTTTTTTTTATTTTCTAGTCAATATTTTATCAGAAAATGTGTGGCAAAAACATATTCTTGACTTTAACGTCTTAATTAAATGAAAGGTGTTAATTCCATTTATAGAGAAAAATATTCAAATTTAAGGAAACAGATATGGCTATTTCTCTGGTAACCCACTGCCAAGACTGATTCTAATTTTACCTTAGTGGAACCTGGGAAACATGTTGCTAGCACTTCTCTGCATCCTTCTCCCAGCATTATCAGGGAAGAATTGGCATAATCTCATTTTATTTATTTCATTCAAAGACCTTCTCACCTTCCTTTGGCTTATTTTTTTTCCTTCTTTCTCCTCCCACCCACTCCCACTCATAAAGCTTTCTGCAAATTATGGTAAGCTTCATGGCTCTGTGGGTTTAAAAAAAACCCTCATAAAATAAAGACTTTTATTTTTATTTTTAAAGTAGAACACATGCAGGGTGCTTAAGAGCAATGTGAAAATGCTCTCATTTGACTACCCTCATTTGAGGGCAATTTTTGGCAACAGATGAAATTCATAAAGAACACAAGGAATAAATTAGCAGGTCATCAACTTCCTTGCAGCCATAGAACATAAGGAGAAATATAATGGAAAATAGATAGGTTAGGTGAATCAATGGAAAAGTATACATATAAAAAAAAAGACAAGAGGGACAGTATTTGTTTGATCCTCCTGAAACTATTAAGTCAATTTGTTTTTCTTTTAATTTTTCTTTTTTCTTCATCTCCCAACTTCAGTGCCTCATTGCTGAATGCTTTCCTTGGATCTCCCAACCTGATCTCAGAGCTGAGTATTTACAGTTGCAAATAAAGTGCTAAAGCCCAGTTTCACAGTCAGGTCTGATACGCTGCAAACAGTCACCCAATGCAGATGACCCACATATGAGTGGAAATATTGGCAAATAACAGTCCAAGTACAGCACACTGTGTGAAAGAGAAAATAATATGAATTTTTTACCTTGTAACAATTCTATGTCTAAACTAAGTATTTTTCAAGCATTGTTATATCAGATTACTTAGAAATGTGAGGGATTTGTCCTTCATTTGAGTAGAAAGTAATTTTTCCTACTTTCAACCATTTTACTGTTACCAGATCTATTTCTGCTGCTGCAGAAACAAAGCGAATGCATCAGCAAATCAACAAGGAAATGTTTATTTTTCTTAATAGTTAAATGAATAGAAAATGACCTATCTACACTGTTCTCATGCCACTGGTAGTTAAAAACAATTAAATAGTAGGAATATAGCACCTTGCTGATACAATTCAAGCATTCAGAAATTCACCATATGCTTCACATATGCTAAAGGTCACAGGCAGCAAATGGCAAAACATAAGAGAGTTTCTAAATGTTACAAATTATCATCTTGCAGCTAAAAAGGCATTGAACCCAACACATCATAGATTTTAACACTGGAACAATCTGAACTATGATTATCTTCTAGTCTGATCTGCTGCATTAAGTATTTGGACTGGTTTAACTGATAAAAGATGAATTACCCAGTTTTCCATATATCATCCACCCTCAGATAAACCACCATCCCCTGGAAGAATAGCATGGACATAACCCTCAGATAATGTACGAGTTAATGCAGAAAGCATCTGGCTCCAGGCAGTAGGCAAGAGCTATGGCAGATTCCCTCCCTCTTAGCCCTTTTCACGGGACCCTCTACTCCACGCACCATCCCGTCTCCCATGCACACTTCCCTTCACTCTTCACTCCTACCACTTACAGGTTGATAAATCAGCTCTGTACACAGAGTTGGGGTGGCTGCTGGAGGCAGGAGGAAGCCAGGAGGGGAGTCTGGGACAACACAAGCAAAGGCAGCGCCAAACACCAACTGGGACAGCAGGACATGGAAAAGACTTGTCCGTATAGGGTAACACATGACATGTAGGAAAATCATACTAACCTTTATTTTTATGGCTTGACAGCTCACTCTCCTTGCTGGGGTCATGTTGGCATACGGAAGGGAGCTCTGGAATTAAAAAAATTCTTTGTTATTGTGCAGCACAGTAATTCCTAAGTATGTTAAATACGTAGGTATGTGCGACCAAGTTTATTTATATAAGTAAATGTCTATAAATATTGGAATTTCATGTAAAATGTCAAAAGTTCACATTTCCATAATAAAGTAAATCCAAAATGAACCCTGATTTACTGTGCATTTGTGTGTGCCCCACTCTCAGTTCATTTTTTCCACAGCATTTTTAGGTTTTTCCCCCATTCTCTAATTTTATCCTTTCCATGCACATAGATTGTTCTCTTTATTAATTAAAAACTGAACAAGAGTTAATTTATACTAGTTGTATGGCTAATATGGCATTTAGACTGATCAGACTATGAATCAAGTCAGACAGGACAGCTGCTGAGCTCCACTTTTAGGAAAGAGGTAGAGGAAAAGGCACAGGACGCCAACTTGAAGCTTCTTCTTTACCAATATCCACCAATTTTACCTATTTGTAAGAGAATATTTTGTAATGAGAATTTCTTCCATTTTAAAGTGTTCCTGAGATTGCCAAACTGGTCATAGACAGATGAAGACAGAAAGCCCAATATCACGGTAACATAAACTTTTGTTTCCCTGAGCTCTCACTTTATGTCCAATGCAAACAATACTGTCTTTCTGTTTTCTCTATTTTTTTTTTAACTTTACAACTCATATCAGCCTTTCAGTCAGGAAAAAAACTCCACACATTTTGGCATGTGCTTTGTTCTTTATTTTGATTTAGCTCATCCTTATTTGATGCAGCACCAAAGTCTATTTCTGAAGTTATACTACAGCTGTAGGATATGACTACATGTATGATTGAAGTTTAAAACTCATGAAATGAGACTAATTGCATTAGAATATTTTCCTAATATTTTTTTCTGCAGGATATACTGTGCTTTACAGAAGGAAGATATGTGAATAGATAAGAAAAAATTAAGTCTGACTTCGGCAACTGAATCAATCAACTAAATTTAGGAAGAAACTTGTAAACAGTATAGCTACTGAAGATTAACTTAGCACTGTATGAGGAGAGAAATCTGGCTAGTCTTTGACATGAAAGTCAATTAATTGTGTTAGTTCTAGATCTTTAATATACTGCAGGTAATTCTATTCAGTTTATCTATTAACAGATTATTGATCAATTACTACAGACCTGACTCTGGGCTGATAGAACAAGGTATATTATAGCCTTTCCTGCAATAGGGTTTTATTGCATAAGCTAATGCTTAGGTGGCAATGGTTACCAAAAAAAAAGATGTTTTCCTCTTTCGGCCTTTGGCAGTTCCAGCCAAAATGTTGTTGGATAGAGCAGTGCACACAAAGTTTTGTACTGCTTAGACAAAGAAAAGACCTGACCATTTAAAATCCTTAGAGTTCCAAGGCTTCCTTAGGATGCAAGTACTTATCTCTTGCTTTAGGATGTAGCCTCTCTTAACAAAATAATTAAGTGATAGATGGATCTGTCACTTTGTTTTGGGACAAGAGCACTTCATTACATTAAACAGGAGAGTTAAAGAAGAACTTTCAAGTCAGATTTGGTTTGGTTTTTTTTTTTCAAGAAAAAAAATGGCTATTTACCAAATTGGAAAATCCTACAGGCATTTAATTTTTAAGCTATTTTAGTAATTTTGAAAGGGAATCTTCTGAGCTTAAAGGGAATGCATTTATTTTCCCATATCTTACTTTTCAGTAATGGGATACAAGGAAGAAAAAAAAAAAAAGAAAAGAAAAAACGTAAACACTCAATTTTTTCCCAAAACTTGTAAACAATTTTAAGAATTTTGGATAACTGTATCTTTGTATTATTTCCAGTACATTTCTTAAACAATATTTTTATCTTTGCATCCAAAATGCAAGTGAACTAATATGTAAAATAAACTTCTACAACTCTAAAAGAAGGATTTTCAAAAGACATTACTCATCTGCAGTTCAATTGTCTTCAATTATAGCCCAGAGTAAGAGATAACAGTGAAGGATGCAAAGGGGTATCTCTAAGTACTCCCGCTGATGATTCACCCTGTTATGGTAAATCACTGAGAAAAGGACAGCTTACAGCTGGGATGGGGAATACCTAGTATCAACTCATAGCCTATTTTTATAACCTGTCTAAAACCAGCTGGATACTAAACTCAGAAACAGGCTTCAGAACAAGAGGAACATAACCTTCCCATCCCTTAGGGGCTGCTGGAAGCATGAAGATGCAGAGCTATGATCTCCATTGAATGCACTTGCTCAAATAAAAACAAGGGGACCAACAAGGAGTCCACACTTTAAAAATTAAATCAATGCACAAACCCACATTTGACAGAATTTGAACTTTTGACAGAGTTTTGGGTGCCTGAACCTTTAGGGAAAGACTCAGGGTCTGTATAAGTGAACTGAAATAGTGACACCCTTCACACAAACACCTCCTTACAGAGCTCCAGACTCCTTTGTGACAGCCAGCTTTTAATTAACACACGGGGGGCACTCAGCCAGTTGCTTTGGCTGGTGAATGTCTGAAGTGGGCTTATAAATCCCCAGCTATCTTTGCTTTCTCTTCAGCTGCTAACTCTGTCATTCATCTGGGAAAGAAATAAATAAGGTACTCTCTGCTATCCAGTAAGATCCAAGCTACTTTTCAGAACAGAAAACCTTTCTTTCAAAGAAACCACGTTAGAGATCCCTAGAATGTGTCAGAACTGAATTTCATATCATAAGCAAAATGTTTCTTATTACTCTACCACTAGCTCTTTTACCCAGTGCTGCCTATGAAGACCAACTCTCTTACACATCCCTTTGGATAAATCATTACAGGTGGATGTCTGATATTTTTCATGAGGATTATGTTTTAGTGATTGAATTTTTTTCTACTTGATGTTGTTGCATTAATTTAACCTAATTACGATTTTAACATAACAAGCAGCAGCTATCCAGACTTTTTAGCTGATTCTTTATCTATTTACTTTTAAAGATCGGTCTTATATGTTTTCTATTCTAAGCAACCTCCCTGCTTTTGATTTTACTTCTCAAAAGTAAGTTAAAAGAAAGTAATTCAACATTTCCTGGTATATTTCCAGAAAAAATGGGCATCTTTTCATCACCGAAAATAAAAAGGCAAAAAATAGCTTGATATTTTAATTGTGGCTTGAGTATCTTCCACCCACCCCCTTTCTGATTTTTAGGTGGAGTTTTTACTGCTCCTCTTTTCTACAAATTAAAGTGCTTTAACCCCACAATCAACTTCATGTATTATGGAGAGTGGCCTGGAATACTGCTAATTTGATCCTTCATTACAAAAGCAAAAAGACTTGTACAAATACTTACTCTTCAGGAAATCTGCAAATTAAACTCATAACAACCTTTTAATACTAAATTCTATTTATTTTTCAAGGTAGGTTGTTTAAGTTGAATACAAGCTGCATCTTGCACTATCTTTCTGTTTTGTTTCATTTCATCACATATATAACAAGTATTCAATCAAAACTATGAAATGGTCAAAGACAGATTACTGAAGCTTTTAAACAGTGGTTTTTTAATACTGAGACAAATCAAACTTCCTTGTAAAACATACTACATTCAGTGAAGAATTGCATGGGAGATACTCAATGAAATTAAAAACTACAATGAAATTAAAATGTACTGGAAATCTACTGCATTACTCCTGTTTTGATCTCATTTTTGTAATCTCTATATCACATCCAGTTCTATGTATACACTAACATGGATTAGATAGGACTCTGTCTGCTCCTCACATAGAGGAATAATTAGACATCATTCAGATTAGAAATGTGGTTATATGCTTTTTTTTTTTCATCTGTGTACCTTCTTTTTTTTCTTATGATAAAAAACAGTACAAGGCGAGATCAAATTTGCAATCCTGTTCTCTAAAGACAACATGCTATTGCCTTAACTTCGCCCACCAAGGCAGCCTGCTGTCCCACAAAGATCTTACTAATTGACTCCCTTTTAGGCTTCCAATTACAGCATGGCTATTTCCTGAAGATAATTAATCGGGGCACAAAATCTTCATTAAGCACTATAAGAGTTCTTCAAATTTGCATGGGAAAAGTCTGCCAGCTGCAAGGCTCAGGTAATTGCACTATTATCTCCTCAAAGTAGACAAAACAGAGCTTTATTTTTCAGTTAAATCCATACTGGCCTTTTAAAGAAAAAGGCTGTATTCAGAGTCACACACTTGCAGCACCCTCTCTGTAGTGCTCTCACAGCAGTTCACCAAAATACCAAAATTGGAGTAGAGACTTACACTAGAAATAATACTGTTCAAGTCCTTTTGTGAAAGCAAGCATTTATATAAAATCTCAGATTATCTTTCCCACTAGCTAACACTCATTATGTTGCAAACTATTTCCATCTTCACCATTATCAAGAGTAGTTTCTCGCAAAAACGCAGAATTACATGTATTGCAGGCAGACCACTCAGTATATTAGGTTTGCTTGTTTTTCAAAAAGGAAGATATTTTTTTTCTCCATCTTGCATGCACTGTAAATATCACTGCATGTTCAAAGATATTACTTCAAACTCCTACTTTGTTGCCACTGGTCTAAATCACGATTTGTATCTGTTTTTGAAAGCTGCTTACAAGTTTTTAATCCTCAGAAATCTTCTTGACCACAAAGATGTGATGGAGGCGACTGTGAAGGATCTGTTTTCACAAAGCAATTAGTTAGTCAACTTGGAGAAGGATTTTCTTATTCTGTTTAAGAAGAAAGAAAATAGAAACCGTAAGTAATCAGTATACCATAGCCCACTGGACTAGTGTTGTTTACATAGCTGAATAAAATTCAAATCCATAATGTATCAGTATTTCTTTTTTCTTTTATCCTGAGGTAACTCAGTTCCACTGAGGTTGGCGGAATCATCCTTGATGTGCAGAACTGTCACAACGGTGCTGCTCTACCCCTGCATTATGCACAATATTTATTAGCAAGACAGTTTTCCTCTCATTCTCTTCAAACACTTCACAATCGTTAATTCTCTTTTCTAATCAAATAATGCTCTTCAAGGAAGCCTGAAAGTGCCAGGGGTCAGATTTTCAGCCGGTATGAATGCAAGCAGATCTGCTGAAGCATCAGGGAGCCATGTCTACTCACACAACTGAAGCTGTGCCTTCTTCATGGTTCCTCTCTTCCCGACACGCTCTCCATCACTTGAATTGTGAAAGCAGTTCAAGTCGTTCTTTTACTTGGCACATTCAAATTATACTCCAGATTTAGCTCAATTATTACTTTGCCTTAAGACAACCTTGCCAGAGGGACATTTTGACAGGTATTGCAAAAGGCATTAGTTATCAGAAACGTGTGGTTCTGTTTCCTAAACAAGATATTTATTATCTGTGAGCAGTTGATTCTCATCATTAATTCATGCCTTCACAGTTTCTTGCATTTGTTACTGTTGTCTCTCTCAACTATTATTCCAATTCTGTATTTTTATTTGGGAAGATTACTAAACTAGTAATCTAATCTAGGTTTATTTTATTTCCATTCCATATATGCTTTTTTCTACTATTTAAATACAGAGGCATTCTTAGCAAAAAAAATGTTGTAGGGGTTTTATCTCAGTGATTCCTAGCTTTTCAAAGTCAGTGCTGGTTGATAGCCAGTTCTTCAAACAATTAGTTCCCCTTTGCCCCATCACAATTATCAGAAAAAAAAAATTACCACTTTATAAATTCATCTAAAGCTCATTTTACTGCTGAACAGCTGGTTTAGAATGTAACTCTTTTACAAAGTGAATGGTGATTTATGTTGTTTAGCATTAAATAATGGGCTTATGTTACATCGAATGCATGCATTAAAAACCTGAGTACAAAGAACTCATTTGATGTGCAAGAAATCTTGGAAATCATACATAAGGTCAAGTGTGCTTGTTTCTAGATGTAAAGGCTTCCAATACAAAGTGATATTCGACTTTTACAAAGCTCTTCTCTTAGTATCTCATACTTACAATAAGCATCATACTGTATTTTCAAAGAATGTAAACTTTAAACTGAAGCCACAAATATTTACTATGGATTAGATACATAGGGAGAATGACACTGGAGTACAAATTCCTCCATTCAAATAGCCAGTAATAACACAGGACATGAGCATATTCCCACAAGTAATGTCAAAGTTGCTGTCACTGCTTCTTCACTACTGTAACACAGTGGTTTCTTATTGATTTCAGATATTTCTATATAATACAGAAGAACAACTCTCAGCTTGGCTACACTGGTACATTGAGTGACTTGCTGAAGCAGAGAAGTAGGATGCCCAGAACAGTGTGAGATCTGTGCCTGTGGAACAGAAACACAAACGGTAATATGGACCATGAATATATAAGGAGAGAGCAGGGAGACACATGTTCCACCAGCTGACAGACCTGGTGGGGCAGTGCTCTGTCATATTAAGCACAACATCCACCACCTCATTTCCTGAATTCCCGGGGTAGGATAACGCACTGGAAATAAACACACTGTGTTCAGCTGACCCATGTGCCCTGGCATCTTGGATCAATGATCACTTGGGTCAGGGATGTTGTGCAAAGTCATCACAGCTCCCTTCTCCACAGTGATTCAGACAGTTGTGAAAGGCCATGAAAGGTTGGGGATGATCCTATCCTTCACCTGCAGCCTTGGTCTCTGCTGGGCTTGTCACTAATGAAGGAAGGCCACCTGTGTGTCATGAGTTAAACATAATCTCATTGGAAAAATACACCAAGATGTTACTTCAAAAGGTCCTGCTGGCCCTACTGGTGACATACCCAAATATCCCTGTTTGTGGAACACAGAAGGAATTATTGAGAGCTCATTTACCCTGACTTTTAGACTTCCCACCTCTCCTGGCACCCTTTCCGTTCCATTGATAAGCTTCAGCTGTAGTGAAATAAAAGCTTTGAGGAAAATTATACTCTTCTTGCAAGTTCTATTGTCCAAATATGAAATGTCGTAAAACAGAAAAGGGGAAGACAGGAGCAGGAAAATTTACGAAGTACTTTAGAAATTCTGTTATTAATAGGATTCCACATGTCAAATGACAGCTTCTTACTCCACCACCAGCCCCTTTCCAAAAGATGTTTACAGCCATTTCCAAAGCTAATTTAATGCATTTTTTTATCATGTCTACAATTACAAGGCTCTCCCTAGATGGAAAGTTTGATTTTGAACTTCTCCTGCTTTCATTTAGTGGAATATCTCATTTGTATAATCCAACTGCTTCTGTTCCATGGAAAGTATCCTGTTGTTTTTTTACTTTAGTATCTCCAGGTTTCCCCAGAACTTAGCTGGGGCAAAAACTTGCAGCTGCATTTGAAAGAAACTAAAAATAAAAAAACCAATATCTGTGGGAATAATTGTGGTACAGAGGTGTTTGATCTTGTTCTGTGATTCTGTTCAAGATATTGACACACAGATTGCTGTACCATGACACACACCTGCTCAGAGAAATCTTCACCACTAGCAGCCAAAAATAACAAACAATGGACTACTCCACAGCTTTCATTATGTCTGGTCTTGCACCCTGACAATTCAAATCAGACCAAAAATTAGGCCCATGCGCCACCAGAGATTCTTGGGCCTATATAAAAGGTTCCAAAAATATTTATCCAGGAACACATCATGCAAACAGACGAGTGAGGGTTTTTTATTTTGCTCCATTCACTCTTGTACACAGGAGAAAGTACAGAAATAAGTCTCACTGCCTCTGTATTTAAGGATGGGTTTATCTTTCTGACTACTTCTAGGTGTAGACTTTTTTGGGCAAGGTTGAGGAGAAGGCAAGATGGGAAGAGGAACCTCCAATAGCTGTTCATCCCTTTTTAAAATTGTTTCTCAGTGAAGACAATTTAGTCTTTAAAAGGTGCCTGTCTCTTGCCTTTGAATAAAGAGCAAGCTTTAAAATATACTTTAAATGAAATAGCCCCATTTAGATGGGTAAAAACATGTGAAATGCACCACAAACTAAAGCAATACTTTGGCTCTCTACACGTAGGATAAGATTCACCCTTATGAAGCAAATATAGCTCTTAAAACCCATTTACAAGTGAACATTTCAGGATTTCCTGGGTGATTTTCTTCTTGTGCTATAACAACACACTACAACATTTCTTATACTGTGGTATACAAATAACTGTTTGACAGTTCCAGTAGAACTTACACAACAGAGAGATACTTTGACACAAAGTGTACCAGCAGAACCATGATCATTCAGGAAATTATTTCAGACCAATTGCAGGGCAATAGTTCTACTCCACATCTGATCCAGTGAGACATACTTCTTTAAAAACCCCAGCAAAGCTTTTTATCTTGTATTCTAAAAATACACTGATTGCTTTCATAGACCAGAAAACAAAAGTACTCCCATCAAATTCCAACCACAGTTTAGAAGGGTGCAAAAGAGCAAAATGGAGTCCTCTTTAAAACAAAACACGTATCTTTGAAGTCTGTGAAGAATTTCCTTCCTTTTAGTGATTTCAAACACAGTGCCAGCAGTTATTTCTTGCACAGCTACTTCTCTGAAGTAGTTCCAGTTCTAGTAGACGTAACTTCCTTCATATATCTCTGCCTCAAAAGTCTGACTAGGCTGTCGCCAGAAAACCTCAACAGCCAAGGGTCCAGATCCTCATAGATGGATAAAAGGGAGTAAGACATCTTAATAGGAATTGGGTGCTTTTACAGATCTGTGTCTAAATTTTTTATCATTTACAGCAACCACTTCTTCTGAAAATGTCAAAGAAATTTTCAGTGATTTAAAAACTCTCTATTTGTCCAGAGAAAGACAAGTGTCCCATCCCTGAAAGTGATCAAAGCCAGGTTGGATGGGTCCCTCAGTAGCCTGATCTAGTGAGTGGCATCCCTGCCCTTGGAAGGGGGCTTGGAACTAGATGACCTTTAAGATCCCTTCACACCCTAATAATTATATAACTCTGATTATATTTTGAGTCACTTTTCATTTCACTCAATGCTCATGTTACACAAAAACCCTTGTGAAGCACAACTAAAAGAGTCTATTAAACCAGGTTTTGTGATTTGCAATGCTTTTAGCACAGATACATCAATCAAATAAAGTTTTCAGGTTTAAGTTCTTATATATGAGTGGAAGGCTAAATTTCTCAACTTTGTTATCTGGTCATGGCACTAAGCAGGTAGAAGACAGGGGGCATTAATTAATCTCAGGAGTTAATATTTCCTATACATAAATATGCCTACAGAGGAGAGAGGAACTCTATTGCAGTTGTACAAGAGAAAAATTCTGCCTCTGCCTTATGTCTACCTTATATATACACTGCATCATTTCCTATGGATGAGGTCCCATATCTAACTCACCATCATTTGACAGTGGAAGAACATGCTGGTTTTAAATCACCCCTGAAGTTTTGAATTGAATTTTGGCACCTCCAGCAACAATAGCAGTATGGAAAATACTACTACAACATCTCCTACCATCTCAAAGGAACAAGCTTCTCCAGGAGCAGCTGCAACAGATCAAACAAGTAGCAGAAGCCTCTAACTCCCATCCTTTTGGAAGACCTAAAAAGACAAATCTTGTCTCCCACTCTAGTAATTTACAAATCAATTTCAGCAGAAAAAAAGGATTCTGAAGGGCCTTCTCCTCTGCCTTGTATAATTTCATTTTCCCTTGAGATGTAAAGGACCTATGGCAAAACTCCACACTTGTTTACAGCAGTTCAGCCCCATGTTTACTCACTTAGAACTAAATCAAAGTTTTCAGCCAGAGAATTCTGTTTACTTGACTCACTTGGCTCCCCTCACAGTGCCTTTAGTGACATATCCAAACATTTTGTGGTTGGTAGCTGTTGTCTCCTAATCTTTAGTGACAGCTCAGCTCAATCTCTGGTGTTTTCCAGGCCTGGATAGAAGAAAGAAAATAAAATAACTTTTTCCTTATTCTCATTGACAGTTTTCCTCTTTTTTTTTTTTTTTTTTTTTCACCAAAGGTTCTCTTCAACAGAGTTTTTCTCTGTTTTTCTCTTTTCACTTTTAGTGACTGAACTTTCAAATTCTGGATTTTAATTGATCTTCTCTGTGGCCTGAATGTTTCTCAGTATTTACACAATGCTTAGGAAAAGAGGTTTCTAGAGATAAAGACTTCAAAAAAATTATTCATTTATTTGATGTCTGATGCAGTAAAATTGCTGTATAAAGAAACAAGTAACTTTTCCCTGCTTGTTTTACCCCACCTCCTTTACTTTCCATTTTAGGAGGGAAAGACAGCTAGAAACAAGGTGGTAACATTGAAAGAAAACCACGCTGAAGATCTCTCCCAGAGGATGGTCTGCAAGGCAGACTCCCAGTAGTTTTGAACACCTCTGGTCACTTGTAGTCATACAAGCAAGAAGAAAGGAAGAATTTATCAAGCCAACACAAGCCTCCCTGCTCCGAGTGCACAGACCGATCATTTTCTGTCTCTTGGCTAGTCTTTGTAATAAATATAGGCTTGGTGTGTAATGAAAACCAGCTGAGCGTTTCTCAAGGTACAGATGCTTTCTTTTCTTCTGATTCCAGCTAAGATTGTTCTTACTCTTCATAATCTCTCACAGCTGCCAAAAATCCATCTTATCGTTGCATGAGGTGAAGTTTCCATTAACAGCTATTATGGTAGCAGAGGTCAGGCATCCAGTGTCAAATGAGCTGCTAAAGAGAAACACTGTGCTAGAAAATCCTGTACTAGGGAAGAAAACCTCAACTGAGGTGTGTTTTAGTATTAATTTGAATAGTTGTTATGTGCAAATGTGGCTGGGCTGTGCTGCTTGACAGACTGGCTTCTGATGTCCAGGAAAAAGAGAGGGAAATTTGGGGTGTGGAGGAAGTGGGAATACACATCCACTTGGCTGATTGAAGAAGAATTTTAATAGTTTTGATGATATTCAGTTTTCAGTCTGTCAGCCAACCAGACTGGTGGCTCCTTAGGCTGGAGGGCTCTAATGAAGGAAGCTTTGACCACAAATATCATTTGCCTTTTCAGCACTCACATTGTTGCAGGTAAGGTTCCTCCCAGTCACCACAGGAGAATAAAATAAAAGCAATAATAATAATAGCCCTTGACTCCCAATCACTTAATGGAAAAGGAAAAGTTCCCCTCTAAAAGAAACAACTCCATCTCAAACATTCTCAATTTCAAAAGACCTTCCTCTGGCAAAAGCATCTGGATTGAACACATTCTTTGTTGATAGTGATGGCATAATGTTGATAGTATGATGCCATAATTTTCTCTTGGAATTACCTACCTGAAAACACATTTAACATTTTGAACAGTAATGCTGTGTATGTGTCTTTGTATCTATCTACATGATAAGTTTACCAAAGCTATAATCATACAGGCGGATGCACTGTGCAGGTGCCAAATGTTAATTGTCAGTGTGCTACATGGCAAACAAAGACAGAAGTAAGCAAAACAAAAGATAAGTTTCAATAAATTTAGGAATTGCTTTGCAACCCTCCTCAATTTTAAAATAATGAAATGCACAATTATTTGGGAAAGCATTACAAAAATATTGAGTATCACAATGTATTTTACTTTTGATATTTGAAAACAAAAAGAATTAAATATTTGCAGAAAATACTGGCTATTTTTCAAAGTATCACTACATTATTCTTTCTACAATACCTCAGTACTGCAGGTTCTAAATTCTAAATACAGACTCTGCCAAACAATGCCAAAACTATCAGGCATCAACACTATTGCGATATTTCAGCAACATCCTGCTGAAACAAAGGCACCCTTCCTCTACCAAAAAGCCATCTTGTAAGTTTTTGGGTCAGGTTATGTGGAGAATGAGACTTTTTTTGTCAACTATGAGCATTTTTATGTGACACGGAAAACCATTTCCCACACAGAGATGCACTGATTTTAGTCCCATGTTGTACCTCTTAAAAAAATCCCTACTATAGTAAAACCGTTACAAAGCACAGGAAACCACACTCAAACCCCACCTTTGCTGACCTGTTAAAGCAAGTCCAGAAGAAGCCACAAGGTGATTAGAGGGAGGGAGCACCTCTCCTGTGAGGAAAGGCTGAGAGAATTGGGATTGTTCAGACTGGAGAAGAGAAGTCTTTGGGGTCACCTAATTGCAGCATTCCAGTATCTGAAAGGAGCTGACAAGAAACACAGAGAGAGACTTTTTGCAAAAGCATGTAGTGACAGGACAAGGGGGAATGGCTTCAAACTGAGGGTAGGTTTAGATTAGATATTAGGAAAATATTCTTTACTGTGAGGGTGGTGAGGCACTGGCATAGATTGTCCAAAGAAACTGGATGCCTCACCTCTGGAAGTGTTCAGGGCCAGGTTGGATGAGCTCTGAGCAACCTGGTCTAGTGAAAAGTGTCCCTGCCCATGGCAGGAGGGTATGATTCTATGATCTGCACCTCTAGCAGTCAGCTGGAGCAAATACAGTGCCCAATGCCCAAAACTATTCGCAGAACTTGGGGAGCAGTTTACGCTCAGGAGGAAATACAGACACCTAGACTGCAGGGTCCCACAGGCCCTGGCACAGAGGGTACAGGCTCTGTACTGGAGAGTAACTGGGAAGTAGAGATGATATCTGTAACATCTTCACAGAGCCCCAGAAACATGACTCTTATTCTGTACCTTCTAAAATGAAGAAATCCTGCAGGAGCATAAGATCCAGTATTAAGTAGTTTTTTCTACCCTCCTCACTCACTGTAAGCAGAGGTGGACATTTCAGAGATGAAGTCAAACCCTCTGAAATAGTCTGCAGTCACTCCTTCGCACAAAGACATACTGTCTCCCTAAGTGCTAAAATTTCAAGAAAGGCATTAAGTCATAGATCTAATTCAAAAGAATGCTGATTTAAAAAGCCACTGTCTTTTAAATGGATTAATGAAATTGTTTTTCACTTGCCTCAGCTACACAAAACCTTTTTTTTATGGAAGACATGGCTGACCCATAGACACCAAAGTGGTTTGGGTTTTTTTCCTTTTTTTTCCTAACTGGGAGAAGATTAACATATGTGTCAGGATTTCTGGTGGAAATCTGGTCTGTTTCAAAGGATACTGATAATAGGAATATCAGATTAATGGGCATTTCAGTTGAATTAATGGAAACAAGGTATAGAAGTGAAAACATACATTACTGAACACAAGTAAAGAAAATATACTCTGCTATTTAGAATTGCACTTTGAGTAACTGTGAGTGACCAATAGATCACAAAGAACATTTCTCAAGATGTTTTTTACATTAAAACAAATCTTTTGTTACCTACGTTCTGCTCCTTAGTGCTGGGGTCTTCCTTAAATGTAAGACTAAGATTACACAAGAATAAAATGGTTAAACCTATAACAGTTGGACTTGATATTCTTAAAGATCTTTTCCAACCTAAACGATTCTATGATTCTACAACATCAGCATTTCTATTGTCCTCTCAAAATTACAAGCAAAAAAGCAGTATGTATGCATGAATCTCTGACAAAATGATTTTCAAGGCTCCTGTAGTTTAGCACATTTCTGTCTTCCAAGTAAAATGAGAAGCTGAACCCAGCCTGAAGGCAGAACAAGGTGGGTTGGCTGAGAAAGACTGACACAGCGTTTGCCAGCCAGTCACAGCTTGCTTTAGGGCTGGCAATCCTGTAAACTGCCCTTTACATGCCAAAAGGACAAAGTCCAAGCTGTACTCTCTTTTCAACCTCCCATTCTCGCACTTTTCTTCATGAAGAAAGGAAGGAATTTACCACCCTACTTGCAAATAGATGCAGAGAAAGATTTAGCAAGTGGCATCCAAGGTGGACAGGGCTCCTGAGAAATTGTCATACAAATCAGTGATGGATGAGGTCAGCTACAATTCAAGTATGATAAATTTGAGACAGTAACTGAAATTAAAAAATTAGGAGAAAAAAATTAAGAACTATTTCTACCACCAGGATGTAATTGTACACATTAGTGCCACGGGAAGCTGTGGAAATAAAACCTGAAAATAAAAAGCTATGCAGGATACATGAACATAAAAAAAATATGGAGTTGAAAGTAATACTAAAAATGTTTGGCTTTTATCAGCAGCACACTCAATGTAGTTCATGATTCTTTCACTTACTTAGTATTACACACTTCTTTGTAGACTACCACCACCAGAAGCAGCTGCAATGACAGAGTTTGGTGCTGATTTAGTGTGGCAGCTCCCATATTCTCTCTAGTTTCTCTCTTCCTCACAGTAGGAATCCATCACATTCATATGCACTGGAGCAGAAATAACAGTATTTCCAGTTAAAACTGTTACACAAATTAAGCTCTGGTTTGTTGGTTGCTATTAAGTCAGGAAATTTTTTTTTTTCCTGAGAATTTTTTTATAAAAGCAAGATGTTTTCATTTATGTTTCTTAGCCAAAATTTTGATTTAGTTAAAAATTGACTGCATTAAAAATTAAAAAGCATGAGGTTTGTTTAAAAAACATCAAATTGAGAAAATATTACCACGATTATGGTACAAATGCCTTATTGCTGTATTATCCTTTCTTCATTAGGATCCTTGATCAAGCAACCTATTTTTTGATGCCTTACAATCCCTTTTCTTGTTGAACCACCTGGTGTTTCATGAGAGATGGCTGGGCCCTGACCCACAGAGCAACAGGGTTGCATGAAACATCCAGTCATCATATCCATACTTCCAGACAGATTTTTCATTGGGGCACCTTTGGATTTCTTTCCAACGATAATTGAATTTCCAAGTAAAACATTAAAAACCAGCTTTGATATATAATTTTTAACCTGTCCTACTCATTATTATACACTTAGTATTTCCATGTGTGCTGAGGAGATGATATTATGCCTAGGTTAATCATATATGCACTGAAATACATAACTGCATCTTCAGCATCTGCAAGATAGTTCTGACAGGTCTGGTAAATAGCCTGGGAGCTGCACCAAGCCTTGTTTCCTACTTTATCAACTGGAAAATAAAAGCATCTGAGGCATCAGGGTAGTAGAACAAAACAGTATGTACTGGTAGGGGCTGAGCTAGTTTTTTTATTCTTTCTGTAAGTAGAATATTGCATGGCTTATTTTTCTGCCAGTGAGCCAGAAGTTCATAGGCAGTGGTGCTAAGTCGATCCAGAGGTTACTGGAAGGGAATTACACTCCAGCATGTCCTCTCAACACAGTGCTGGCTCCCCCTAACATTTACTTTCTTCTCCTCTCCACCTTCTCTACCCTTTTCATTATTACTGCTACACTCAATAAGGTAGCAACATATGTGGGTTTTTTCCCAGTCCAGCAACAGTAAGTGTTAAGTAGATGATAGTTCCAAAATGCAACGTATATATCATATTTTGTGACTAACACAATCTCCCAATCAGGACATTTTGATCTTCCAGTTGTAGCTAGGGACTTTTTCAGGAAATGATCTTTTTACATGCTCTCATAAACTCTCAGAATGTCTGGTTTTGTTTCACTCTCTCTGCTAAAGAACACCAATAGTTTCTCTTTGTTTTCCCAGTGTATGTTTACCAAGCTGATAAAGACTGCAAGATGCATTGAAAGAAACATTTGGTTTACTTCATTTTATTTTGGCAAAGATAAGAGTGTGGAATCCATTTTAAAACCAGGAGAAAAATAATTGGCATGTCCCTCTTATATTGTATTTTATACATGTGCATACATGAATGCATGCACACATAGATTTTAGGTTTTTTATGGGTACCTTATTGACTTGCAGCCAAGCCACGTGAATGCAAGCCAGCTCATGTATTTAATTGTATCAGCATATAATGGCAGACAGATTTTCTTCCTTTCTGTGCTGTGGTTTGAGAAGAAGTTTTCCTAGGAAATGGGAGAGTGCATGGCAAGGGGAGTAAAACCCTGACTTCCATCCTACAACAGAGATTAAAGCACAGACACATCCAGATGATAAACTGAAACAGAGTATTGTGCCCTCCGTGTAATTTATGGAATACATGCCCGAACTAATAAACACCTTAGGGAATAGTTAGTGGCGAGTGGAAGCCTTGCTTAAGTGCATTAAAATCAGGCTAGAGTAGCTAATGTTCTGCTTTAAGTGCAGGCAAGAAAACAGAAACTGAAGTCCAAAACTCAGAAAATCTGCTGAACTTTCAGCTCTCTGTGTCTCTGTCTCCCTTTTCACACATGCAGAATCTTCTTTCTCAATAAACTCCAAAGAGGAAATAACAAAAATTGTTTAAAAAACACAGATATTACTGTGTTGTTATTATGGTCAACATTCAACAGACTATGCAAAAAAATGCGCTTTCTGCCTGTTAGGCTTAAAACTTACATTAAAGAGCAAAAAAGACTGCAAATTCTTTATCCAGTATGTTGAGTTGAAGGTAAGGTCATTGCTTGCCAGCAGGCTATGACTGACTCTAATTAAACATTTTTATACCACTCATCTGCTGCTGGGAACATGTCATTAAAACACAGGAAACAATAATCTACAGATTAATGCTATAAAAAGAAAACTTTTACACAATCTTTACTTCCAATTAAAAGAAGCTTACAAAACATTAACCCTTAGAGTACTACAATATTATACTATAATACTATACACCTAATAAGAGCTCCAGGTCAATGTTACTCTGCTAATTACCTGTTTCTTCATCTAGTCAACCCAATTTTGCACCAGTGTAAGTGTGCTTACCTCAGTTACATTCACTCATGGCATATATACTCATCTAATCTTTTGCCTCCATAATCACAGACCTTATACTAGGATTGGTTATGTCTATTTACTACATTTTGATTATTTGGAACAAACTTCAAACACTTTTCAGAAAAATAGTGGGTGATCTCTCTATAAATCCCCATGTCTTAGGCTAGTCAAAAGCACAGCATATTCTATTATTTATTCATTATTTATTTTTATCAACCACTGTGGTCCATCTTGAAGCAATTGCATTGCTGTTTGAAAGCTTCTCTATGTTCCATCTGCTTATAAGACCAAGTAATGTTTTGGACTGGGTTTTGGGGTAGGGGGGTAGAGGCAAAGGGGGATTTATGGACAGACACAGATTTCTGCGCTCTTGTCTATTTACCAGAAGTATGCAATTTGCTTTTGGTTGTGAGGTGATATTCAGTCTCTTCAACCTCTAGTTCTTGCACTGAATCCTCCCATTTGTTCTCTTTCCCTTCTGCAAGGAGTCATGTTTAAGTTCAAACCCTTTAAAAAGGGGTTTATAGAGATTAGCAATACTAGTTTGAGATGGTGTAACTATTAACATTCATTTTGTCTTAGATTTTACAAATCTATATAGATAATCACATTCGATATTTTTGTTGGTATGCAACTAAATTTGAGGACATTTGATTTCTATTGGTATCTATATATATAAATATGTATAGTTGAAGAAACAGAATATTTATATTTAATGTTGCCTCAATCTACACATTTAGAAACTTAGCACACAGTTTCAACAGTAGCATATTATCACTGCTTTTACTTTTCAGGTTTTTTCTTAATAAAAAGTCTGTCATGAAGTCCTCACTGTTACACAAGCATTTAGTTAAACTAGTTAAACAAGATTGGATTGTTGCTGGAACCATGGTGGAAATATTTACAGTAAAACTCACCTGGCTTTACGTATTGTTCCAAAGTTGAAATTCAGCCCAGTCTTGAAAGTTCACAAAGGTTCATTAGCTTATTTGAGCAAAACCCAGGCTCGTTTTCAAGTAAACTTTGGCTGATATTTACTTCTAGATAAAGGGCACAGTATGACAGTGATATGATTGAAATGGTTTGAATGAAAGCCCTCTGTTCGCTCTCGCGAAGTGGAAAAGAAACATTATTGTTTCGGTTACTCATTCAACACTCATAAAATCAGCCACTCACTTTTGGAGGGAGGTTCACTGCTTATGCTCACAAATACTCACCACGCAGCCGAAGGATTTACACAGCCAGCTAAGAAGAAAATGTATCAAGTGAGCAAGGGTAAGCATCACTGGTTATTTAGGGAGTTAAAATGTCTCCTAAATTGGAATGAGCAAAGTATATTCTACCTTAACAAGAGATAAAAAGGGAAGACAGCATCCTCTAAATCCTTAGGGACTTAAAACTATTCCACATCATTATCATCACTTGATGGATTTATAAATTAATTGTTTCTTATTGTCCATTAACCCAATGACCCAGATTCTACTGCAGCTCAGATCCAAACAAAAATCTTTCTAATCAGATGGGAATGGAAGATCCTTAATGAAGTTTAAGGATGCACTGAAACCCAGGCTGTCCTACCATGCCATATTGCATGTTACTAATCTGAAGAGAGTTACAGCTAGTTTTTCCAGGTTAAACAAGGGGGGAATTATTACCTCTGAGGCTTCAAATCAATTTTCTGTCTGTTGAGATGACCTTGGCCACCTTCAAGTTTCCCTGGAGAAAAGAAGGAAAGGAAATTAATAAATAGGGATTCATAAAAATGGCTGCAGCTCTAAACAGCATCCACTGCTCTCCCTTTTCATCCCTTAGTATGAAGAAACACTGCTTCAACCATATGAAAATATAATAAAATGCATATGTTTCTTTTATATATGGAAAAGGTATGTAATTAGTTTTAGCTTAAAATAAGAAAAAATGGAGACTGGACAATTGTATGCTCACTATAAAACAGAAAACAGCAGATGGACTAATTTCGCTTAAGCTAAAAATAATACACAAGTGAAGAAAGCCAAACTTGAGTCTCCTTTTGTAGGGAGTGTCAGCTAAAGATTTATCCACATTTTCCTTGGCAGCTTGGGGCAGGAATCAAACACATACCTTTACTGCTTAACAAATCGTTATCTTTACCTTTACTGCTTAGGAAAAGAGGACTAGAAATCTCAATTGAGTATATTGAACCTTCTGATTACCACATAATTTTCATTTCATTCTCTGACTCCACTTTGGAGTCTCCCAGCAAGCTCTCTTCAAGACAAACATGGAAGAGAGGATTTTAATCTTAAAGTAATGTGGATGCGAGGAGTGACTGCTCTATGGATCTAGAAGCTCTTCCTTGGTTTGTGCTTAATGATATAAATACAACTGAATGGATTTGTCCAAGGCATGATAATGTTTTCAGGAGGCAAGAAAAGCTTTTAGGAGACAGTCTTACTCTGCAACCTTCTGGGATATTAGAAAACCTGATGGAAGTTTAATTTTTATATATTCAGATGTGGTCCAAACCCAGTACTACTCCTCTGTACTGCCTCTCTCTTTCACAGGTGTGTGATGACATCAAGGAAATTTCACAAAATACCAGGTTTGATTGTGGATACTGTTTGATATAGTGTAAAAATTACAGACAAAAATAATCTTTAAAGCACAAATCTGCTCTATCAAAAAAAGTAGAATCCACCAGGTTTTTTGTGTTTCTCCCAATCGGCTACATGCAATTTTTTACTTAAGCAAGGTAATTTTCTCTGTCTCATCTTAGTCTAAAAGCTATCTTTCCTTGCAGAGTAACCGTAACATTTTTCGAGCCTAAATAAAAGGCAACTGAAGAATACATAACTTGCATTCCTCTTATGTCACTTTTCAGACATAGTTGCAGCATATCAAAAAAAAAAAAAAAGTCTTGGCACTTACACAGGATCAGAAGAAAAACTACTCTGAATCACCCTTGAAAAATACCCAAACAAAACCAAAACTACAACTGCAGCCAGATAGAGGAGTGGGAATACATGAGTGGAACAGCTCTGCAGACACCAAGGTCAGTGGAGAAGGAGGAGGAGGAGATGCTCCAGGTGCCAGAGCAGAGATTCCCCTGCAGCCCGTGGTGCAGACCATGGTGAGGCAGCTGTGCCCCTGCAGTCCATGGAGGTCCATGGGCAAGCAGAGATCCACCTGCAGCCTGGGAAGGATTCCAAGCTGGAACAGCTGGATGCCCAAATGACACTCTGAGCCTGTGAGAAGCCCACACTGGAGCAGGGTCCTGGCAGGACCTGTGGAGAGAGGAACTCAGGCTGGAGCAGAAACCTGGCAGGACTTGGGACCCCATGGAGGACCCGTTGGAGCAGCTTGCTCCTGAAGGACTGCACTCCATGGGAGTAATCCACACTGGAGCTGATGGCGAGGGCTGTTTTCATGGGAAGGACTCATCTCATGCTGGAAGAATTCGTGGAGAGCTGTCTCTTGTGGGAGGGACCCTGCTTTGGCTGGCAATAAATTAAACTAATTTCCCCAAGTTGAGTCTGTTTTGCCCATGACATTAATTGGTGAGTGATCTCTCCCTGCCCTTATTCCAACCCATGAGCCTTTCCTTACATTTTCTCTCCCCTGCCCAACTAAGGAGGGTAATGACAGAGTGGCTTTGGTGGGCACCTGGTGTTCAGGCCAGGACCAATCCACTATATCAACAAAGCAAATAAAATTACAGGGTAAAGCACAAGGAGAAAGAGCAAGGGGAAGGGAGGAGCGGAAAAGGAGACAGACCTTTTTGAGAGGTGGTAAAAAAATTCTTTTAAACAACCCTTTTACTCATAAAAGATAAAACAAAATTAAAACAAGCTCAAAAATATAGATCTTCTATATTTATACCAGGTTACCCTTTGGAATACAATGACATTTTAAATCATGACTATACAGAGTAAATAGGTAGTCTAATTTGCATTTATGACTTAAAATATTTCTGAAGTGACCAATCACTGAGTGAAGAAGAAATGTAAACTCAGAATATGTGTTCAGTAACATTTTCTTAGTGAAAAAGATCTTTAGAGTCGCTACTGTTGTTCAATATTAAATCTGAGTAGCTGCGTCTGAATGATTTATGTGTTAAGTTATTAAAAGTAAATCAAATAAAACACATGGGAACACTAGTCATTCCATTTGCTCTCGCTAAATCCCCCTCAGGTTATTTCTTACATATCATCAATGTGGCCAAGCAGAGTGCAGGACTGTTCAAGTGTCATGATAATATTTTGGCATCTCCAATAAGCAGTGACAAAGAGGAAGCCTTTCTTTGACACTCTCAGAAAATATTTTGGAAGTGTTTATCCATATAATTATGACAAGCTGTATTAATTAATACCAAAGGACTTTTCTCATGTGAAGTTCCTAAAATACACTAATCTTAGTGTCTTGAACATTTTCAGGATACATTCAAGATACTGTGAAATATTCCTATGTACATGAAACTTAAAATACATTTTCAGAGTTGCAATCCTGCTGTCTTACTATATTTTCTGCTTCCAAGTTTCACAGTGATTAAGTTTCAAAATCAGTTTTCCTAATGAGTCATAATATCTGAAAATTAGAATAATTCTATAACCATAGAATGGTTTGGGTTGGAAGGGACCTTTAAGATCATCTAGTTCCAGGCTCCCCGCCATAGGCACAAATACCTTCCACTGGATCAGGTTTGTTCAAGTAGAATGTCCCTGACCATGGCAGAGACAAATTAAAGTTGAACTAACCAAGTTAAACAAATTTAAAATGTATCTTCAATCAAAAACACTTACAGGCATTGTCTCAGGCTCGTTCCCAATAAGACTCCTTTGTACAGAATATTGCAAACCATACATAAATTACATGCATTTTTATAAGGATATCTTTCAAATTATGTTCTCTGTTGTGGAAACTTTCCCATACACAAAGAACTTCCATTATATTTTACTTTATCCTAATCCCAGTTATGCTTGTCACAATCCATGAAAACTCAGCGCTTTCATTCAAACTGTGAAGGAATAGACTTTAGAGGACTATGCCTTTTTGGACTGCACTTCTTTCAGGTTCATCTATGATGAAATAAATAGTTTGAGCCCACATTGTTTCTCAAGGAGGATTACAAAGAAATTGTCCATATATAGGATCTCAGCCAGTGAAATAATTTCCCTTTCATATCCTATCTGACCAGAATGCCAGTATGGAAAATTCATCATATTTGCTGAAGGTTTACAGGAAGAAAACATTGTTTTCATATGAGCACATCCCCCAATTAACCAATTAACCAGTTCCCATGTCTGCCATAGACAGATATAAATATATTACTGGTTTAAATCACTAGATATGTGTTATGACCTGTAAAATTACCACCATTTAGAAATTGGGATGTATCTGTGAAACTGCCTTTGAAGAAGTCTACCCATTGCTTCTGAAGACACATCTAGTGCTTTTCAGTGTGACCCATTATCATGTAGGATTTGAAAAAATGGAGAATTAAAAGGATTTGTTTGGACATTATATTCCCACTCTTGTCACTGCTTCCCTCTAAATTCACAGCTAATCTGCATACTCCAAAACAGGTTATAAAGTTGCATGGAGTTACTTCTGAGGACTAACATTGCCAAGCATTTATATTTCCTATTATTTATTAATAAAAACAGGAGTTTCACAAAAAAGAATAATAGTACTCAGTATCTTCTTTCCACATAAAATATTGGCTTTCTTAAAAAACAACAAAACCCATTAATATCCCAACACCATTTTCTTTCCAGAGAACCTCTCCTAGAGTCCTATATAAACTGAGTTGGTCGATTTGTATTCTCAAGGACTGGGTTCTTACCTAGACTCCAAATACAAGTTACTGGGAGCCTTAATGAAGGATCACCATTCTACTCTGAAGACCAAAAAATGGCAGATTAAAATGGCAGTACATGTAGCATGGACAATTCTCTCAAGAAATTCTCACATAAACTGCAGCCAAAAAAGAGATTTCAGTCAAAATTTTTCAGTATTTGGATTGCCTCTAAAGCAACAGACAATACAGAGGAAACTCTGGAAAAAATACCTATTTTTAAATAGCTTCCATTTTCCTATGAAACAGAATAGCACTACCATAAAATAAAATACTCATATTAAGCCTTCTGTACTGACCAGCAGAGCAATCAAATATGAGATTATTCTTATTGATTCTTATTTCAGTACATCTAAGGAATATTTTGCAGATATCATCTACAGGTTAATCTTGCAATTAAATTGACACAAACTGCAGCCCAAGACCACCTCTGAGTTTAAAATTTAGTCCTATCAGTTCCAATTTGCCCAAGAAATTTTCAAATTTACAAGAAGAAATTTTAAAACACTCAAAAAATTACAATATTATGATGGTGAACAACAAATAACTATTTGCTAGTGCTACATCTCATTTCAAATGCCAGCATTCTGAAAAAAAACTGACTTGCATTAAAAAAAAAAAGGAATTCTTACAAAAAATCAAAGTTATCATTGGGCATCACAAGTGGTATATAGAAATTTCCACAAGTCTTTGAAAATTTTAAAGAAAAATATAATGGTTTTATCTCTGTAGCATAAAGTACATGCTGTTTTTTCCCCTCCCCCTAATAAGGAAAGGTTGAACTATGCTCTGAGTTACTTACTTTTGGGTCAGCAAAGTAAAGGCACTGCTAAAATATAAGGTTTCATCTTGCAACAGGAAATGTCTGCCTGGAGTAAGATTCACAGCAACTACGAATTTATGGTAGCAATCCCTTACACTGCAGGGAAAGTGAAGTAGAGCAAAAGTACCAAGTATTGTACACAAAACTGTCAGAAAAGTTGAATAACCTTTTGAAACAGGCTGTTTCCATTCTGAAGGGAAAGTGGTAGGTGCCTGATTTATTTACAGAGATGTATAAGGTGCTCTCTTCTTCAGCACAAGTAACACCAAATAACAAGAGACAGGTTTCTGCTCACTTTTCCAAACCTCTGTTAGCCAAAATGCTCTCCCACCAGCTGTAACCTCAGGGACACATTCTCCACATCAGACTAAGCTGTGTCTCCCATCCCTTTACCAGCTCCTACATCAGATTCTTTCATCTTTTCCTCATCTCTCCTGCAGACACACAAACAATCAAAAAACAGCAGCTGGGAGAAGTGTTCTTGCTTCCAGTTGCCTTCACTGAGCCTTTCCTGTGTCTTGAGAGGAGCCCCTGTATATCACCCTTTTGGGTGGTAGTAACAGTTTTACAATTGTTTCATATCCCTTACTGCCCTAAAATTACATTGGTCCACTAAGTCCCTCAGGTTTTAGGAAACCTACTTTCAGCTATAGATTTTATCTTTTTTTAATTTTCTTTTTTACATTCAAATAATCTTTATTATATTTATTTTAATAATGCATTTTAAATGCACTGATGATCAATAAGAAGAGGGTATTCCACAGAAAACTGGACTATATGAAGTAAGCATAGTACCTAGAAAGCAACCTTAGATGAACATGTATAATTTGTTAGCAAGAAGAAAAACAATCAACTAGAAGGGAATGCTATCATCTGAAAAATTCAGATGATTAGCCAGGAAGAGCCAAGAAGAACCTTTTTTAAGTAACTAAGATGAATTGTAAATTTCTGAAAATCTACCATTTTGTTCATGCTAACAAACCTCAGAGCATGAAAGATAAGGTTCTCATTTCATCATTGACCTCCAAGGCACAAGTACAACTGGTGTCTGTGCGGGCATATAAGAAAGTAAAACTACACTATGAGTGACTCTCACGAGGCAGTGGTAACTTCATTTTTTTTTGAGCCCTGAAAGCAACCAGTAGTCTCACCTTTATATGCATATCTCTATGTTACAGCAGCAATATCATTAGGTAATTCTGACACAAAAAGCTGAGGTGGAGTTACCTCTGCTTTCAGGATGGAGGTCCTGTATAAACCCAGTTGGACTAGCAGCTCATTTCAAGCTTGCTGCTGAATTTATATTGAGTGTTAATGATCTCCAGCTAATTCTAGATTGGAGTTAAGAGCTTACCACAGAAACTGACCTTTGCTGTCCCAGAGGAAAAGTGGGAGTAAAATGATTATCTAAGGCTATTTGCTAGGTCTGAAAAACCTACTTAATGCATCAATAAATCAAACAGTGAACAAAGCTGGTTTAGAAACCAGGTGTGTGGATTCTAGTACTAAATAGGTGTTTCACGTGAGAGAATAGCGTGGGTTATGTTAGACTGGATGAAATCAGCTGAACTGTATCCTCTAAATCCTTAAATCAAGATGGCATTTGTTCTAATTTTATTAACACTATCCCTTCTTGTAAGAATTCAGTAAAACACTCTTGGATGTGTACCTTGTGCAAAATGTGTCAACATAAAATGCAAGTAATATTTGATTAGTTTTAATGCAGTTTAGTTTTATTACATTAGTAATAGATAAATCTGAGTGTTTATATAGGTAGAATAGTCAAGGACTGTCAGGAAACATCAGAGACTGCTTAGTATTCACATGTAGGATATTTTCTCATTTAAGATAGAAAAATATATCATTAAACTGCCATAGAAGAAAAATGATGGACAGAACAAAAGACAAGCTTGCTTTGAAAAATTAAGAGAAAGTGGAGGCCTAAACTGATTCAGTAAAATCATACTTTTTCAAACTCTCACCTCATTACCTGCTACAGTGGAATAAGGCCAGAGCCTTATTCTATTCCATGTTAAATAAATAAACACAGAAGTAGGTAGCATACAAACTTAGTTTTCACATCACAGACCTCTTAAGAAGAGTATATATGTATGTTCCATTGCTGCAAGAAAACTTTTTAACAGAAGACTGGAATGTGATTCTTGAGGTAAAGCCAATTCTTACAACTTAGCCACCCATATTATCAGAACCTTCGTCCATACAAATTTGTCCCAGACAGTACATTTCTGAGCTGAATCCCAATAATTATCCTGAAATAGTATTTTCCAAATATTTTCCAGTCCAGTTTCTAGTAATGCGTTTAGTATAACCTCAGTGGAAGGAAACTTGTACTTCCAGTAAATCTTTCTAAGCATTCAGATAATATTAAATTGGGAGGAACTGTTAGGACATGGTAAAAATTCAGAATGAACCTGGACAATTACAGAAGTTGCTTAGGATCAAATAAAGTCAGGTCCAAAATGCTTAGCTTAGATCAGGAAAATTGTATGCACAAAGCCAGAATGAAGAATGATTAAGCAGCAGCTGTTAAGGAGAGGTTTTAAGGAGTACCATGGATCACAAGCTGAACATAAATCAAAGTTGTGTTCTGGGGAAAGAGGCAGGCATCACATCAGGATGTATTTTACAATATTGCCTGTGAAAGACTGGAGACGGAGCCCTTCCTGTGACTGTGCCAGGAGGCTTCTGGATGCTTGCCCTGGAAACACCAAACTGGGAAAGAAGTCTAAAAAGGAGTGATGAGAATGAGAACAGGTGATAAAACAAGGGGAAGGGGATAAGGAGACAGAGGAGGGGGGAAAAGGAGAAAGGAAAGGCTGAAACTGAAGCTTCTTAATTAAGAGAAAACGGGACGACTGTGACAGTGGTGTTCAAATCAACAGAAGAAACCAAAAAGAGAACAGCTATTAAACTATTTAGAGTTTCAACAGTAAACAGACATAAAGTTATGGGCTTAAACTTCAACAGCAAAGATAAGTTATGCACTGGGGGAAGGCTAATAAAGCTATCTGGCTGGCCCAGGGAAAGTGTGGGCCCTCCATCACTGCAAGCCCTAAAGACAAATGTGTTAAGAGACACAGGTGTGCTTGATTCTCCCGCTGGGGCAGGAGAGACCTCAGAAGGCACTTTCCAGCCTTAAATTCAATTATCCTGTGATTCTACAAAACTATTACCATCATATTATTCATCTGTTTAGAAACTATACAGCCACTACAGAAATAAAATAGAGAGAGAACAGTGGTGATGAGTTTTTTTAATAAGTTTCTTGTGATTGATGTGAAAGAAAGTCCCTGCTAGGCTCCTGGGTACCTATTAAAGAAAGCTCCAGAGGGATACGAGTCTAATATTTCCCATTTTGTCTTCTTTTTCACCCTCACTACGATTCTTTAGATTCCATTTTGTTTATACTAATCTTAGTGCATCACATCCTCCAGTGCAATTTTCAAATACATCCCCTCAGAATAGTCCAAGAGATCCCCTGAGTGATAAAGAAGCGCCAGGAATTTTTTCTTCTTTTTTTTTTTTTTAATGAACATGTTTTTGAGTTAATAATATGCTGAGGGAGCAGCTGCTCTCAGCAAAACTCCAGCTATAAAATCCTGAAAAGCCTGTGTTACTTTCACATCGTACTGCAGCCAAGCCAGCTGAGCCTACATCTGCCTCAAATCACTGGCAGGTAAAGATTGTGTCTCTCTACAGGGATGTAGTCCCACTGGGTTATTTTATTTATTTGAAGCAGAGCAAACTGAAACATTTGGTTTAGCTTGAATTTGTGTTTCTCCCCAAAGTTCACATGAATTTCAACAGGGCTTTTTTTTTTGCACTGTTTTGTTTTAATGTATCTGTTTTTGCTGTATCTGTTGCATACTTGCAGACACAAACAAAAGCCATAAAACTAATAGAGGATTGTGATGGCCATTTGTGCTGCCTGTGCTTCAAGGATCATGCCAAAGGAACACATAGCATTTGTATTTGTAAATTCTACACAGAAACTCAAGATGGGCAGCACCAGGGCAAATTTCAGTCAACAAACTATAAAACTGGTGGGATATATATGCATATAACAGCAATCCAAGTATCTTACTTCTCTTTATCTAGTCCTCAACCCTGTTAGCTTCTATTAGTTTTGACCTTTCTGTTGCTGTGTCCACACTCGCTTAAATCATTTCTGTTCCCATAAATCCCTTCTATATTGACTGCACTGCACTGAGTTTGTCTTTACAGATTGTCTTTCAAAACATATGCTGTGAAAAATTTTTTTCCAATCTCTTAAGTTATGCATGCACATATCAGGCAATCGATTTGGGAAGCACTGCGTTACCAAATCATAATATTCAAGGCTAATAATGCCAGTTAAAGAAAACACTGCCCATATCTTATAAGATCTGTATTTCCCCTACAATCCTTCCCACTCATCCTTGCTGACCTTCTGGCTTTCACCTCTCCCATTCACCTGCTCCTCCTCATGACTCAGGACCTTCAGTCACATGACTTAAATAAGTTCTTTCCAGTGAGCCCTTCAGCACCTCTGCCTCCTAGTATGCCTTCTCTGGCATCAGTGACTCTTTCTCCTACCTCAAGAGACCTCAGATAAAACTCTTTACAGATTATTTTGATGTTCTTATCTATAGTTTTGAAATTATACCTTGTGCTTAGCTTTCTACACGACAGTTCTATATTCTGAAGTCATTGAGTCAATGTATTTAGCCAGAATAAATCATATAACATAGGAACTTCCACAATTATGCTAGAGGAAATAAACATCAATGTGTTTGAAGAGATCAATCAAAAAAACACCAGAAGACATTGAGGGTAAATATTTGGTTGCTTTTTAACTGTTTTGAGATAACAAAAAGGGAATTATTTGGGAAAAAGTATGAAATTAATAAATTGATTTTACTCTATGAATGTAACCAATAAAGTAGGGCCCAAGCCCAGTGGAAAGACACAAATAAAACATTTGCACATGGAAAGAGAGCTAATTTTGCTGGCATTTCTAAATAAGGCATGTAAACAGTCGGTTTTGAACTTTGAACCTCAGTGAAAATGTGAATCAGAAAGTGTGAAATAATGTCACCAGATGTAGCCACTGACCCACTTAAATTAAAAAGACAACTTGATACATTATCAAGAAAAACAGACTACAAATGAAAGCAACAGAGAGTGAATTTTCTACTCATTTTAAAGTGTTCGTATGATCTCAGTTTTCAAAGCAGACCTCCTGCAGCTTTTATTTTACTTCCATGGCACAGCAATTTATGACACAGGGATGAACTACAGTGGTTACCTATAGGCCAATGTACCTGTAACCATGCAGTCAAAATGTCATAGTGATCACAGCTCAATCTGAATTTGCTGTAGATGTTAGTAGGAAAAATAAACAACACAGGCACATGAACTGAGTGTATAACTTGGCAAACATAAGCATAAAAGTGCCAAATGATCTTTCATTGTCATGGACTCATACAATCATTTCCTCAGCTCAAAAATAACATGAGGTGTATCTTGCTCATCTTTCACACAACTGATCCTCTGAAAAGTCTCCAGTGGGTAAAATCCTATAGTCCCTCATTATGGCTTGCTCAACAGCTTAATTATATGCATAGTTGTCCACAGAAATCCAGGTGGGAGACACATTGCATCATATTATTAACATCTATAGCATGTGGAAACTCCTCTATTCCCAGAGGGTTCCAGAAGGTTACCACTAATACCCTAGAGAGCACTGTAAGCATTCATGGGTGATTTTCAATTTTCTCAAGAAGTGCACCTGAATTACTTTTTTTCCAACCTGACATTTTGGCTCTTGCCCTCCTTAATATTACTGTATTAACCATAGGGACACAATAATCTTTGTTGATAAAGTCAAGGAAAAATCTTATCACTCTGTATCCCATATTATCTTCTTCAATAAGTATCTGCAAGAAATATTAGACCTGATATTTTTTCTTTTTCTTACTTCAACTACCTTCTTATATATCTATAGAACCATTGCCTTATGCTTTTTATGTATTTTTCCTGATTAATTGACTTCTTCTGTTAGGGCATCTGATTTTATTCTGTTAGGGCATCTGATTTTATTCTTACAAGCTTGTGCTTATACTTTTTCGTGATTCCTTTTGGATCATCAGGACCGTAATTTATTACAGCCACTTGCTCTTCTTGTCATTTTTGTGATTAAGGTTTGCTTGCCAGAACGTTTGCATTTTCTCCTGATTTCCTTTTTTCCTTATTTTCCTTTCATGGATCTGGACCTTGAAACTCCGATTTTGCTGAAATAGGCTTCCTTGAATCCCTGAACTGTCTGGTTCTGATGATTTACATTTTTTTATGATGGGGATAAATACTTATTAAGGATGAGGGTGGATATTCATTTTACAAATAAAACAATTCCAATATGACATCCCTGTCCTCTTTAGTGCAAAATGGTGACATGTATCTCACTGCCTGGTCCCTTGAGTTTGTAAAATTTCCTTTTTTCCTGTTGTAACTCACATGTGCTGACATATAAGATTCCAAATGTAAACCAAACAAGCGAAGGCTGAGAATGTGTAAGAGGCAATTCTTAGAGATATAAAAGGAGAAAGGGCAAGGTAAATATTGCCTGACAAATCCTTCCCCAGCTTCCACCAGTGCACTCACGGTGTGAATTATAGAGCACTTGCTGTAGTTTGCTTCTTAACTTTCAAAAAAACTTCTTTTGAGACCTCCAAATTGACTGTACAAAAGCTTCATGGTATTTATTTGCCTTCATACACTGAAAATGTACAACAATCGCACAGATGGGCAGTTTCATGTGTTTTTCATTACCTTTTTTTTCTTTTTAAACACACCTTCTTTGCTCAAGCTAGTTTCTGCCGGTTTTGTTTTACAACATGATGGTTTATAAAATTTCTATCAAACTGTGTTACTGTTTGATCATTATAAGAACAATCAGGGTGAGTATTGCCAGTTACAGTTTTTCATCCCAGCCAAGTCACAGTGTACATGTGGAACGAGATATAAAGAAACACAAAGACTGATTAGCGTGCAAAGTGCAGCACAGCAGTCTTTACTATTCATCATTAATGTCATAGTGGATTTTAAGAAGCAAGAGACTTTTCCCATAGCCATAGCAGTTTTGCACATAACCACAGGAAAGAAAAGCCAACCAGAAATTATGTAACATATGTGAGCATGGTCTTCAGCCATAAGGTCCTTTTCAGAAAGAGGAAGATTGTTCCTATCACATTTTCTTGCTAACTCCTCCTAAAGGTTCAGGAAACATATGTCAGAACAGCTTTCCATAAGGTAGAGTAATGAACTTTTCCATGCATTTCCTGGAAAAGCTTCACTTCCTGAAAATGTTGCAGGCTCTGCCCCTGAACACCTGAAGCCCTATCTGAAGTTTGCCACAAAAAAGGCAAAGAAGATCACTGTCATCTTTGGACTTTATGCTATACATGAATGTGGATTTTAGGGGAAAAAAACAAGGTTAGCAACCCAACCTCCTGAAAATCCTAGACATCCCAGTTCTCTTTTGTCTTCTGTGTTTTATAACCAAATTTCCAGCGATTCTTTCTGATTATGCTTTGCCTTTTTCTTTTCTTTTAAGTGCGCAAACATTAAATTCACATTGATCTCTATGTATTAAAGACTAATTTCATTTGACACCCACCTAGGAAATTCTTTGTGTACTTTACCTATTCTACATGTGCAGACATTAATGGAGCACACATGCTCAACAGCCTAAAAGGCATGTCTTCAGCAGGAACTTTGAGAAGTTGAATCCTCATGAAATTGCTCATAGAATGATGATTTTTAAAAACTTTTCTTGCTAGGAAAAGATCTCATTTCAAGCAACCAATACATTTGTATGCTTGACAAGAATGAGCAACAATTTACAGCATCTTGTCTGCTTCATTGGTTAATATAAAAAACTAACATTTAGAGATGCCAGAATTCATACAGAGCCATGTCACCAGAGGAATCATTTGTGTAGCACTGCAGCAGATACAATTCCATCACAATCTTTTAAAAGTGTGCATATATACCCTGCCTGTATTCAGTCTGGCTCTCTGAAATCATTTAGGATGCTCTCAAGAACACTTATGACTTTGAGGAGGAAGTGGAAGACAGAAAGTTCATAGGCAACAGATCAATAAAGAAAGGTCTCACATAATTTCTCTGTCAGATGATGCTCTTCAAATGACTGATGAATCGTAATCAAATATATGTGATTAACAGAAGGTGACTCCAAATATATGGAGACCAAATGAATACAGTGGCTTGTAGCCACATCATTTTGTGTTATGATCCAGTCAGACCTCCCAAGATAAGCAGTACTGAGCCAAGTCTAAATTTAAACATGAGATCCTCCAAGGAAAACTGAGTGCATGCGCTGAAGGAAATAACACTGGTAGCCCTTGTCTGTCTGAGTTACTACTGAACTAAGGCACTTGCATGATGCCAACAACACAGGGCTGAGACTGTAGAAGAAACTCAAATCTTTGAATCCTAGCTCCTAGAGATCATTAAAAGTCCTTTAACAGTTTTTGGAAAATTAATGATGTCCATGTAGCCAAATTTCATACTAGAGATCATTATAATTCAACAAATACCCTGGTAGTTTGAAGCAGATATGATGTTTTCTTTCACTTCTTCCCCATTAACTTTCACAAAGTGTTACTGTAAGGAGTTGCAAAGTTCTACTCAAGAGGTGATTTCTCTTCAGGTTCTAGTGTTAAATAAAAAGATTATAGCATATTGTGCTGGAATCACACTAATTATTGTTTTAAGCCCCATGTTACTTCTTTTCTTTGACTTGTTTCTTACTCACAAAGAGCATACTGAGCTAATCTGTTTGGAGACCTTTGCAGTGCATGAAGCTGAGTAACTCATGATGCCTAGATTCAGAGTAATTTAGTCTGAAAGGGTCATCAGGAATTCACGTTGCCTACTCATCTATTAAAAACAGAGACAATGTCAAAGTTAGATTTGGGTGTCTAGGGCCTCATTGCAATTTACAGGTACAAATCATACTCTCAGAATTTGATATGTCATGTGAAAAAAAACCTCAATACCTAGGGAGAAGTTTTTGGTGTTTACTTGTTTTGGAAAAATCCTCTGTTATAGCATTCCACAAATCCCTATTTAAACCTTGTCTCATTTTGTTCACACTTGAAAGTTTTTGTGTATTCACAGCCTAATTCAGTGTGATAATACTTATTGTTAATGCTAATAGCTCAGAACGTTCACTGACACAAGTCTGTGAAATATATAGATAAATTAAGGAGAGAGAGAGAGAAAGAGAGAAATGAAGAAAATGTAGAAAACTATAAAAAGTTCAAGGCATGGTCATAATGTCAAGAATAGCAAATGAGCTTTGTGACACTCTTCCCAAAACTACAGGTAATTGACTTCCATGACACGGGTGTTAAATAAATACATTCATGTTTCTGATGTCAAATGTAATGCCAATTACTAGTAGATTTTACTAGATTAGGAGAGGTTCCCGCATAGAAGATGCAAGCAGCAGTACCTCAGGCAAAAAAAAGACATACATGAAGAGAAAAAGGTGGGAGAGAATTCAAATTTGTATACCAAATACTACTGAGACGACTTATATTCAGTGTGATTATTCATTTGCTCATCCTTTATTAGTCCTAAAAGTGTGCTCCTCGCTGCAAAAGCAGAGACAGGCTGGGCTGTAAGTTCTATCAGCCAGACTCGGAGGAGCCAGAACGCACCAGGAATCTGTAGGATGGGATCACTCAGCCTGGTTTTGTGCACGGTTCCATGCATTTGCTGTTTAATAGTAATTCAGATTGCTGTTACCGTGGGACAAAAGGAACTTCTCAGGAGCACTTTGAGTAAGAAAAGGATGATTCCTTTGTCTAATATCTAGGCAGAACCATTTCCTGAGTTTATACTAGGGGAAAACATAGGTTCCATCACCTTCCTGACCTTCCTGTCCTGGCTGCCACAGAAACAAAAGACAGAAATGAAGGGCAGAAGGACTGCAGATGATGGAGACAAGGACAGCATGGCATACTACAAACAGCACCAGCCCACAGACAGAGTTTGTGAGGACTGGGATACTGATAACCATTCTGACCAAGTGGCCTAACAAGGAAAATGATTGGAAATGAGTAAAATTAAATCACAACCAGCACATGGCAGAGACCAGCCCAGACACACAAGTAGTCAGGCTCTTCCCACTAACATAGAATATTCAGCAGTGACAGAAATGTGCTTTCATCCAAATTTACTAAAGTAAAAATATCTGATTCTATCTCCAGTTGATCAAATCTACGCAATTAGACCTCTACTTCAACTCACAGAGTCCTTGAAGTGTTATTTGAATGAGCTCAGTAAATCTTTGAGGCACACCTTCCTGACAGCAGCTGACTACCATGCCTGCCAAGTGATGACTGCCAATGCTTACTACTTCTTACCTTTTGTGCCATTTGGATCTGGTTCTGTTCTTCACTTCTGATCTCCAGCTTAAAGAGGTAACTTGTAATTCATCAGCTTTGGGAAAAATATGTGTGATCTCATGAATCCTGGATGTTGTTAAGTATTGTTTTGTTGGTGAGGAGACAGAGGTCTGTACACCATTAAACTAGTAAAACTTGCAATTTTTCAAGGGTTTGCCAAGCAAGTCTTGAATGCCTCAAATCTTCCACAACCTGTTTGATATATCAGGAGGGAGATGCAGTAAACTGTCCATGAGGGTAGCTAGCACAGATCATAGCATCAAATACACGACATTTATACACTATAAACTTACTTTAAATACCCTGCTACAACAAGTATTGTAACATTAGAGAGGGCAAAGTTGGAGACTACTGATTGTGACCATGTGTAGAAAAAGGATAATTTCCTTTTAGATTGTATTTCTGTTCTAATGCAATTCTACCCCCCAACACACATACATATGGATTTCTAAAACATTATCTAATATTTTAAAAAGCTGCCATAAGCAAGAGCCAGAAAATGAGTAGGTGTATGTTTGTTTTACATCATGTTAGTGGCATAAAATGTATTGGGGGTGTGGAAAACTTATATTCCCTTCATGGATTCCTGGACCACGTTTTACTCTCCACCCTAAGCTGCAATTCCACAATTTAGTCCAGAATAATGGGCCATCAATACCACTGTTTCAATATTCCAGCAGTCTTCAGAGAGAAACAATGAAGTCATTGGCAGTACCATTAGAGAGAGGGCTTCTACTCTTCTATTCTGCTATGGCACTGAGTATGTTGTAGAAAACAAAGTTACAAGAGGAAGGCAATAAGAAGGGAAAAAGACAACTCTGCCTTTACATCTGAGTTTAGTGATGGTCATGTATTAGTTTATAGTTCTTCACTGATACAAATGTTTTATGCAAGTGTTGTGTACTACACTTGCAAAATATTTGAAAAGCAAAAGTGTGACATTTACCTTTAAATTCCTGCATTTGGTATTTGCTTGCATTTTTGCAAATTCCACTAAGAGGAGGGACCTAATGGGAAAGGAAAACCCACGGTCATCTTCTGCTCAAAACTTTATGATGGAGACTTGTAGTCCTTCTCATCCATCATCTACAGCTCCAAATAAAATCCCTGTCAAGACAAGTATAATACACTTTAATCCAAACTGACTGTGTCTTGCTCTGCTTCTTAAATCTATATGCAATTAGATTTTCTTTTCAACTTACTGAGACCTAGGAGACCTTGTTATTTGGAGAAATTCAGCATATCTTTGAGGCACACATTCTTGACAGTAGCCACAGCTGAATCCTACACCTATGAGAAAATGATGATTGACAACCTATATAATGTCTGAAACATAACTCTACTGGTTGCACTTTCTCTGTCTGATCCCCTAAATAGTGATTCAAATAAAAAAAAGGAGTCCGAAGAGAAAAGCTGAGCACAACTCATATTGCATACTACAAACCTGGCTCCAAATGCGCCATTTTATACTCATCACTTGGGCTAGTGATTATGCTAAAACTGTTACTTTTGCACTTCCTGTGAAAAACTGAAAAGATCTCCATGACATTCGCAGAAGGAAAAAAAAATCTTCTGCGTGAGTTCCATCTTTTTTTGTCATTTGTTTTTATTCCCGTAGCGGTTTAACCCCAGCCAGCAACTAGGTACCATGCTGTTGCTTGCTCACTCCCACCGCTCCTCTGGTGGGGTGTGGAGGAGTATCAGAAAAAAGGTAAAATTTGTAGGCTGAGAAAAGTGAAGTTTAATAATTGTAACAAAGTTAATAATAATCATAATCATCATAATAGTAATGAAAAGGGAGAGAACAAAAAGAAAGAGAAGAATAAAACCCGAGACCGACAAGCAATGCACGGTACAATCCCTCATCACTTGCTGCTTGATGCCCAGCTCATCCCCAAGCAGCAATCAGCAACTCCCAACCAACTTCCCCAGTTTATATACTGAGCATGATGACCTATGGTGTAGAATAGCCCTTTGAGCAGCTCAGGTCACCTGTCCTGGCTCTACTCCCTCCCAAGTTCTTGTGTACCTGCTGGCTGGCAGAGCACTGGAAACTCAAAGCCCTTGACTTAGCAACAGCCAAAATACCAATGTGCTATCAACACTATTCCCATGCTAAAACCAAAACACAGCACTTAGGGATAAAATTAACTCTATCCCAGCCTAAACCAGTACAATTCTCTACCCTAAATTTTTGTTGTCAGGCCAGCCCTGTGCAATATTGGCTCCAGACATCTTGAAAATCTACACAAAGAGGACTGTTAAAAAGGTAGGAGGAGAGAGGGTTTTGGCCAGCAGCATCCTCATCAAAATGCTGAACTTCTACCCTAAGAAAATGCCATGGGATCTTTAAGCATGAGGCAGATGTTTGCACATTTCCTTATTCAGTATCTTTACCTTCTGAACAAGGAAGGGCAGAGTCAGTTTTGCCAGAAACTGACCTTTAGGTCCAGATATTGTATCTATTCTAAACTTGATGACTAGGTCTCTGAATTATTCCCTCTGGGTTTAGATTTTAAAAGGCCATTGTGGTTTCTGCAGTAATGTCAGAAGAAAACAATATTGCTGTTAGTGTTTAGCAGGTAATATCACTTACTTCGCGGAGTGGATTCTGTTCCAGATTGGGATTGAAATTGATTTGTGTTAATGATTTAACTTGTTGACAAATAAACATTTGACGGGAAAATATATAATATAATCCTGGCAAACCAAACCATGTCTTTAGCTTTGCCTTAAATTTAAAGTCAGCTATTTATTACATTACCCTTTGCCAGAACTGGACAGAAACTACTTTCATATTCGGAAGAATGTTTTCATTTAAAATTTACATTTAAAATTGCAATAAGATGCTGGAGCTCATTCTTTTTGAGGAAACTGTATTGCATTACATTAGATGCATTGCTTGAGAAATGCATTCTGTTTCCTGTATCAGTTTCAGTTAGCTGGGTGCATTACTCACCATTTTTATCATGGAATGTTAAAGTTAAAATTAGTGTAATTCCAAGTTTCACAAACCACAGCTACAAAAAGGATTGGCTAGCTGTTAAATATTTAAATACTGTATCCTGTGCATAATGAATTTCTTACCTACAGTCATGATATATTATTGACAGTTTGGAAGACTAACTCTATTGCTATCTAGCATCATTCTGAAATATAATTTATAGTGGTTATTTGGAAAACTCTATCAAGTACATTAAAGCCATATGGTACTGCGGTTTCATCCCCAAGAGATGCCTCATCAGCTAAGAGAAGCATTATGATCAATATGTATATTACTCATTTTTAATAGAGTGTACTAAGCTATAGAAGATTATTGTTCCTGCCAGTTACTTGAAAATATGAGGTGTAACAATTTTTTTAAGATTGTTGGAGAGTTACAGTATTCTCAAGATATAGAAAATATGTCTTTGTTTTGTTATGTTTAGAACCTGAAACATTCTCTAGCAGCTGAAATCCCCCTGAAAACAGTCTTCCTAACTAGACAAGCTAAAACCTATAAAATGTAAAAACTTTTTCTGAGTTGTTGCGCAAACAATTTGCTATATACGGCTTCTCAGAAGGAAAAAAAAAGTAAGAAAAAGATAAGAACATTATTTGTCATTTCTCTTGGCAAAAGGACATAGCATTCACCACAACTATGCCAATTTCACTGTTAAAAATAAGAAGTGGCAAGCACTACCATGATTGTTGCAGCCTTAGCAATCAGAGAATATTGACTTTTTACGATTCATGTTACATACACTCATTCCTCCATACACTGAGAAAACCACCACATAAATACCAAGTTTTTAATTAACCTCTGACCTGGTGGAAACCTTTGCCACTGGAGATACAAAGTAAAACTACACTCCCAGCTAAGGGTGAGCAGCCACAGGTAAGAAAGATGAAAATAAATTTAAAAATTCCAAAAAGCCAAATTTCAGTTATTCAATCAGATGAAGCAAGTGAGGGGGGATAACTCAGAAAGAGCAAACTGCAAATACTACAAAATTGGGTGTGAGGAAGATGAGACAAGGCCACATTCATTGACAATTCAGGTCCTGCTCTTTGAATATTGTCTGGAACTTTCACCCCTTTCTGCTTTAAAATCTGCTTTAAAACTCAGTGAAAGACCTGAGTTACTTTACCTTGAAATGCAGAGGACTCAAGGCAGCTCAGCAGTCCATCAATTATGCTTAATCAACTTCAAATATCCTTTCTAAAAGAAGTTCCTTATGATTAGATGTGACTGCATGTTCACGGACTGATTTTTATTTTGTTCCAAGCAATTTTCAATGCTTTTTGAATGCTTGCTTCAGTGTTTTCTAAAAACTAACTACTTGGGAAAAAAACTTACCTTCATTCTGAAAAATTGTCATAGAAGTATAGTATAAGGATACTGAAAAAAACCACTATGGTAAAAATCTTTATGTCCTTTTCATCCTGTTAAATGCCTCAGCTAGACTTCAGCTCTCATGATGGCCCACTGGGTTTTTGCATTTAGGTGTTCCTCACCAGGAACTTCAGTAGTCAGTGATCTGCTATTTACAAGTCACTCATCTGCACAACTCCCTGGGCAGATCAGCAGCCACAAAGGACAGAACTGTCAGATCAGAAATACCACGGCACTTCTGAGGATGGTCGTAGTTTTTCTGAGATACCTCTTTTATAGAGAAAAGCGTCCTCCAAACCATTGCATTTAAATGTCCCAGAAACCCATTAAAAAACTGTAAAACCACTCTTACAGACAGTGGGAATTAAAGTTAAGCAGAGTTTCTAAGCATACGTGCATTTTTTCCAACTAATTTATGTGTTCTTCCATAATCCTCAGATTTATTTATTTCCAAACCTTCTCTCCCATCTGTTCCCTTCTGCATGATCTATATATTATCTTATACTATTTATCCCTGGCAGACTTTTGCTTCTTCTTGCTTATATTAATGATGCCAATACTCTCAGCATATTCCTAGTCCCCTTCTTTTCTTCGTCATGCATCTTGTATTCACACAGACCTTCAAACACTTATCAATCCCTTTGACCCTTCCACAGTAATCCAACTTTTTATTCCTATTTCACAAATGTGCTCCTTTAAAAATTTTTCCTTCCTTTCTTCCTTCTTTAGACCCAGACTGCCAGTTGTAGTGCTGAATCCAGTTCTTCTGATCCTGTCGAACTCTGTCTATCCCTTCCTTCCTTTTGCCCTTTCTGGTTTTTGTTTGCCTTTGTTTTTATTCTCCAACCTTTATTTCTGTATGTTAGCCAGAGGTTCTTTATCAAGATCTACCTCCTGAGACAGTTTAATACATTAATGCTTCTTTTCTTTTCTTGCAACGCTGTGTGCCCTGTGAACTGTTCACTGAACATACTTAAATAACTGTTGCATTAACTGTTTCTGCACAGCATTTTGAAATACATTCAGGTTTTAATCTACCTCATGTCCATGGTACCAAATTTCACCTGTAGCACTAGAAGCATTCCTGCAAAAACTACTTCTGCTATCCTTTCTCAACATTAATTTAGGAGTACTGATATGCTTTAGATTGAATAAGTCCAGTACTGTTATTTTTAATGATGGAGAACACTTTCTTCCTCTGGGAGACAAAACAGTCAAATTATGATAAGCTGGTTTGCCTTGTTGCTTCAGGTTGCCTCTGGTCCAAAACATGAAATCATAATAAAGCAAATACCTCACCTGACTAAATCATCAGGTACATCACTACTTAGAGAGAGGAGTAGAAAGCTGCAGGGTTGAAGAATCAGAAAACTTGCAAAAATCAGCCTGTGTATATATAGCAATAAGTCTATCTGAAGTTTCCATCTCTGTTTAAAAGAGACACAAGTCAGTATCTATTTGGAGACAATTATGTGGAAAAACAAAATTGTCATGAATAGAAAAGCAAAACTCTGGGCTTTCACCATTTCAGGGACACCAAACAACCTCTTTTCTCTTTTCCCAGATCTTTCAGTGGAGGTAGCAGTTGACTCCGTAAAGACAGATAACACAGGAAATACAGCTGATAAAACTAAAGAAAAGCCTTTTTATTGTTACACAGGAGAAAAAGGATGAAATGGGAAAGACACAGTTGCTAGGCAGTGCTAACAGCACAGTTCAATTGCAGTTTTGCTAACTGAGTATGAAATATTTGGTGAGTACTCAGAGTCCAAATAAATTGTTGAAACACACAATTATAGCACAAAATTAAGAAACTGATTTACACAGAATTTAAGACTGGAAGGGCATATCCCAAACACCATCTACACTTACTGTGATACAGTCAAATTTCAAACTATAATTGAAATATTCATTGCTACAAAATGCAACAAGAAACATCACTACAATTGAACAGATGGCATGGATGTATCCCCTAGCATTCCTAGTCCAGCAACTGTGAATGTTGATGGGAGAGGAATAGTCTGCAAAGAGGTGTCAGGCTCGCATGACCCTCCTAAACAAAATCTCTTTCTCTACTGATCTGATCCAAGAGGCCCTTTTTATGTTTTTGTATGTTATAAGAGAATTAAAATCAAATGAGTATCTGTAGAGATGAAATTGAATACATGAATAGTAGCTTCCACCCCTACAGTGACAAGGCTGTGCTCAAAAAATTCCTCTTTATCAGCTGGTCTGAATTAGCAAGTCAAAAGAATTACAGCATATGAACAGGACACAGGAGAACTGCTAAACCTGACAAAGGCAAAAATAGACTTTGTAGGCAAAAAGTAATATCACAAGCCTGATATTAACATCTGAAGTTCCCAAAGGTCTAAGACTGTGTCTTAAATACAGGACCTGGAATCACTCACCATCTCCCAGACCCAGATATATCCCAACCCGACTCTGTCCAGGCTCCATGTCAGGGTGAGATTTGAGCACATGCCATCTACCTGTCAACATGATTTCCAGGAGAAAAATAATTAACAAACCTTGCCTCAAGGCGTAGTACAGATCACATTTACCTCTCCACCTTGACAGAGCCTTTAAGCTCTTCAGTTCAGTAAATACCACCTTCCAGTGAGCAACAAGGCAGCAAGTACACATATGCAACAGTCAAGATTTTGTTAGAAGGCAAAAATTTTCACAAGATGTAGTTTGAATGAGACACTGAGAAATCAAACTCGATTACTAGACACAGGCACAGCATTGAAATAGCTCTCTTGGTAAAGAGCAAGTTAATTAAATAAGCACAGAGCCCTTTCCTTGCTGTTAACCAGCAAAGACTGCAAGCATGGTCTCATTTTCCAACATGAGTCAACCTATGTCTTGGTTCCTGGTTGCAGTGAAAATAAGAAAGATTCTGACAGTTTATAATTAATTATTTTATCTCAGTTACACTTGTGTGAATCTGGAGTAAATTCAGAGGAGAAAATGGAAATATTTCTGATTCCAAGCCATATAATACCAATGACAATCTGACCACCCAATATGCCTGTAGAGAAACTTTTATGCCCACTTGAGTTGCATGCATTTAGGCAGCCAACTTGCACCTGGCTGGTCTACAATTTCTACCACTTCGTTTTTTCCCCTGTCAAATCTTTCTCCCCTCAATAAATGCAACTCATGTTGTTTTGATGGATGGCAAAGAGTAGGTTAAGTTCTTGTCCCAGTTTTGTATGTAGAGTTATTAAGCATCAGAAAGGAGAGTAGCCCAAAAAGCACTGTATATCATTCTGCAGATCATTAACTGGTAATGTAATCTGCCCCTTTCTAGGTGTCACATCCAAGAAAAGACCACAAAATTAGAAGCACAGTGTTCTGAGTAGGGAAGTACTCGGCATTCCTCTCCTTGCCCTGTGTGCAAGCATTGCAGGGAACAGCCAAGCACGAATCAGCATTTCACACAAAATGCCTCAGAACTTGATAGCAGATCCAAACAGCTATTCAGCATCACGCACTCCAAAGTGCTCATGTAATTTATGTATTATGATAATCTGGTTTTCATCTAACCTAATAATTCAACCGTTGTTTCTTTTAAATAATTGGCTATCTGACTCCCCACCCATGCTGAGGAACATGCACACTACTCTACTGCAGGGACACCATTAACCTAAGCAAAATGTCATGACAAAAGAAGATGAATTTCCAAGGAAAAGAAACAGCACTCACTTTCACAAGAGCCCATCTCTCACTATATATTTTAAAATAGTTAAATTTCTGAACATTTAGAAGGAGAAATTATTTCTAACACTGTTTGAAAGGACCACTTTCAACACTTTATTTTTAGGAAGCAAAGGGTTTGGGTTTTGTTTTCTGGATTTTGTTTGTTTGGATTTTTAAATATATCTACAGTAACAAGTCTCTTTCCTAAAAGTCTTACAGATCACTCTCATGAGATCCCACCTGGAATATTGTGTACAGGTCTGGTGCCCCCAGCGTAAAGAAGGACCTGGAGCTGTTAGAGCAAGTCCAGAGGAGGGCTATGAAGTTGATAAGGGGACTAGAGCACCTCCCCTATGCAAACAGGCTGAGAGAGTTGGGGTTGTTCAACCCGGAGAAGGGAAGATTGTATAACTGCATCACCATTTGGTATCTGCAGGGGCCCACAGGAAAGCCAGAGAGGGACTCTTCATCAGGAACTGTAGTGACAGAACAAGGAGGAATGTCTTCAAACTGAAAGAGGGGAAATCTAGGTTAGACATACAGAAGAAATTTTTTACTGTGAGGGTGCTGAGGCACTGAAACAGGTTGCCCAGAGAAATTGTGGGTGTTCCATCCCTGGCAGTGTTCAAGGTCAGATTGAACAGAGCTCTGAGGAACCTGGTCTTGTGGAAGGTATCCCTGCCCATGGCAGGGGGGTTGGAATTACATGATCTTTAAGGTCTCGTCCAACCCTAAACGTTCTATGATTCTGTGATAATCAGTCTAGCAACGACTACTGAACATCTAGCAAGGGACTTTCAAATCAGTAAAGGTCACAATAAAGACAGCAAGAATCACAAGGCCACATAACATTAGTAGAGACATTTCTTCTGTCAAATATTCCTTGACTTGGCTCTGTAAGGCTGTGTCCAGTCCAAGAAAGTATCTTTAAAATAATATAAATAATTGCAATTATATACAACTTTCACAAGTTGCACAAGCAGCATTCAGCATTTACTCATTTTATCCACAATGCGCCTGTCTCCCGTAAGGTTGGGGAAAGGTTCCTGTGCACCCAAATGTTCCCAGCTCCAGGTCACCTCATGATACAAGCGATGTTACCAGACTCAAATAGCCAGTCAGCAAGTGTAAGATGGTGAATCTCATCCACAAAATGCTAATAAGCATCCTTACCCTAATTACGAGGTTTGTGGTTTTTTTTCAGTTTTCCACTTCAGTTTGGAGTAGTCAGTCATCTCACAAAATTACAAATACCATAAAGAAGTCCCTGTCCCTTTCAATACATGAATGAGAGGGTATCAATTGCAATTAGAAGGCTTAATCAAACCATCCTCCACTTCTCTTGCTCTGCACCAGTGCACAGTTATTCTATGTTGGTTTTCACCAGGGGAGCAGTGCTGTGAAACAAAGCAAGAAAAGGTAGTAATGACAATTTACTCACTCAGATGTTCATTTAAGAATGCAAAAAATGCACGTGTTGCAGGAAATAATTCACTCAGTTTAATAGGCAAAGGTATTGAATATGCATTTTGCACCTCTTCTTTATGCATTAATTAATTAACCGTTTTTTAAAAATTGGAAGAAGAATGGAAAGAAAAGAGAAATAAATTGGGTCTTATTCTGACAAAAAAAAAAAACCAGCCTGGATTTCCTAAGTGTTTATTTAGCACAGTGCTATTTTCACAGCTCATTTGAAATTTTACAAATGGTCTTTTATAATTACAAATTTTCAGGCCAATTCTGTTAAATACAATAACTGAAAAGTTTCCATAGAGTCACCAATTTTAAGAAATTTTTCTTTTCCTCATCAAAATTTTCTCTTTTGCCTTTGTTTCCTTTCCATCCCATAATTTAAACCAATAGGGGCAAGCTCTACTTCTAAATAAATCTTTTTCCCTATTGCTTCTATTATCTTATGTGTTTTCTATACAGTTGAGCTACTCATGTTTTAGATAGGTTTGTGAAGTTTGTCTTTAAGTTAGATGTTACTTTCTTCAGCCTTCCCATCATTTTAGGCTTCTTCATATGTCTTAGATCTAAACACACTTATGAGCCAGTTTGAATCTCCATAACTCTCCAAGTCTCAGATACAAATGGTGAAGTACATTTGACTGAGCCAGAGAAGACTGAAAACGGGATAGCACAAGCAGCTGAACTTGGTTACTCGTTTTAGCAGGGCTTCAGCTAAACTTGGAACTTATTTGAGGAGAGCCTAAAACTCAAGGGCAGTAGCCATACACAAACTGCACTGGGGTGGAAAGTAGTTCCTTTCTTGACAAAGAAAGTAGAAAATCACCTTCAGTACAGGAGTTAGGTACACTGAAAGCATTTTGCTCCTAAAGTACCCAAGCTGTGTTTGGGCATAGAAGGAAATTCTTTATCATGCTCCTTTGTAAATGCCCATGTGTGGAATATGGATGTAAAGAGAGTAGATTAGGCAACGGGGGTAACTGTGTGGACCTGTCTGTGCTGACAGTGCCAGGTGCCAAAAATCAGACACAAGCCAAAGATCCTTCCTTGAGGAATTTTCTGGTACGAAAATTGCTAGAACTTAGGGGCACATGGACTGAGACTGAGCTGAGGTTGCCATGGAAAGCATTATGAAATTCAAGTGCAAAACCTGTAGGAAGACCACAGGTTTTGATATCTCCCAGGTATAGTCCCTGAGGGTGGCACTTAGTGGCTTGTTTTTGCTGATAGTCCCCAACTGTTCCATAGCTTTTCCATGGGAACTTCAACTTCCAATGCCCTCATGGTTTATGTTTCACTGATTTCAAGCCCTCAAAATCTACCAGATGTGGCTGCTGACAAAGAAACACATTAATCTCGGGAAGACAAACAAAAAGCAAATAAGAAAATAATACTGCATACTGGCTAAAGGTTCCCTCTGACATCTCTCTTTGGAAATAAAAAAATGCAAGACAAATTCTTCTTTCTTATGATCTAAGCTATTTTTTCTCAGTCACATTGAAAGGAATTGAATAGACTTAATAACACTGTCAACTCTTTGCTTTCTACTACAGCAGTCAGGATGAGAAACTAGTTTATTGTTATCACAGACATCTTCCTATAGCTCTTTGTTTGCTTTACCTTCTGCAACGTAACAGCTTGTTGCTAGGGTACTATGTCAAATAAGCACATATTGTTCCTTAGTTCCTTGATTCCAAGTGCTCTATATCCTCTGGCTGGGCTTGGTCCTGAACCACTACTGATGATTTCTGTAGAATACACAATCAGCTGCTGCAAAGGTACTCATCTTATTTACTCAAGTTCTGCTCTCCTATTTCCTGAGCGAAAAGTTGGTGCCCAACAGTTTTAATTGCTGATCTCTGTTCACCTGCAAGATACCAAGAGAAAAAGCATAAACAGTACTTGTTCTACTTGTTCTATATACTGGAAAATACATACTGCCACTATATCATTAATAGGATTTGTTAAAGTTGGAGAGAATAAATAAAACAGCCTATAATTTCCTTGACAGCTCCAGCTGAAGGGCAAATTTCTTCTGCCTGTTCTGCCCTGTGGAGCTTTAATTGTATATTCTATTCCCAGAGGGGCAAATTATAGTCTCAGTTACAGCCATGATATAATTAAAGTTAATGGAGTTGCTCAGGTCTAATTGAGGGCACAGTTTACTGCAGCAAATGTTACATTACAATTAATCATTGGGAAGGATTCCAAGCTTTATATATCACTCAGTTTCCAGAAATCTGAGTTAAAAATCTTTAAATAAAGCTCCACTCTTGTTGATAATGGTTGTCCTCACCAAAAATCAGACTATACAGTAAACAGATGAACATGGAGTAGTACATTCACCGCTTCTATCAGCTTCAATCACTATCCTATTTCTCTGGTGGTTTGTTTGGGTTTTGGATGTGATTTGTTGAGGTTTTGGGGGATATTTTTTGATCCATTTAAAATTGTTATAATGCAAGGAATCCTATTTACAAACTGATATCTAATAAAGAAACAGTGCCATAAACATGCATGCTGTTAATTCCTGTCTCTGTGTGCATGCATAGTAGAGAGAAAGGCCTTCCCCTCATATCAAACATTTAGCTACACTGCAAGAAAAGGCATCATTCCTCCTGTGGATGGAACCAACATAGCTGAGTCTTAACCCAACTAGCTTGGGTGCCAGTAACAGTAAAACCAGGACAAATTTACTCATTTAAAAACCATTCTGTGGTGAAGCGTGACTTTAGATTCCAATACTGGCTGCACCAGCTTCTCTAGTATTCCCACAGTGCCCATAGCAAAACCACGCTTTATATCTCTTTTCTGCAATTACACCTTTCATAGTAGAGTGTATGAGATCTAGAAAATGCAAAGTGAAAAGTCTTCAATGTTAAGTTGTCACATCAATTTAGCCTGCATGAACCTGATTGGAAATCTATATCACTTTGTCCTTACAGAAAATCCCTTATTACTATCACAGTTCTACAGATCTGCCACTGCTACCCCTTCAATTTATCAGAGGTCCATCAACCTAAAGAACCATTAAAACAAAAAGTCTGTACTTCAAACACTGATAGACAATATTGAGATTCGGTGGCTTAAATGTGGTGGTAGTTGTGTTGTTATTAACTTAGTTTTAAAAGTATCTGCTTGCATTCTGGTAATTAGAAAAGATTTGGAAGAGATAACAGATTATTCTTACTGTCCAGATTATATAGTCAATGCTATAAAGAAAATCTTCTTTCATTTCATTTTACCTCACATTTCCTTTTTGCTTTACTCTGTGCTTTAACACCTTTAGAGACAGTATTTTATTCCCAAGTCTGAAATAGCTGGAAACACTTTTTTTGTGTGTGTGCAGCTGTATGATGTCTTTATTATATTTATCTTAAATTCTCTTTATGTGGTTTTAGTCTGCACAAGATGTTTCAGGAATTGCTGTTGTCAAAATTCACTCTCTCCCCTGGGCTTGGAGGGAGTCTTATGAGTCCACAGGGAGTTTTATGAGCAGAAACCCTGTCCCCAGCTATTAAATAAGTCTTCTTTCTTTAGTTCACGATTTTTATTCTGTTAGCATTGCTTTACCTCACTGGAGTTTTTACAATACAGGTCTGAATGGATGGATTATTATTTTTTCCCGTTTTTTTGGGGGAGGGAGCAACACACAATATTGGCTTTTACAAGTCAAACTGAGGATTATCTCCTGTGACTTGGAGTGATAATTGTGCCATTAAGAGTCGTTTATCCCATGCTTATCCAGTGCCTAAAGGTCTCCAAATTTCCAGTTCCAGCTCACTTGTACTTTTCTGTTTTAGTGCCTGAAGGAAGGAAAAAGGCAGATCAGGATGCAGATGAGACTGTTACAAGCTCAATTTGGACTCACTTGAGTGAAGACACAGACCCCAGTACCTCCCTTCCTGAAACGAGTAGGCGGGCAAAATATCTAAGGACCCTTTCACTAGGGATCTGTCTTCAGGTAGACTGTTGGCCAGCTAGTTGGAAAACATATCATGTCTACTCACCCACTTACATTTTTCTCTTGATATTTTGTACTGCCTCACATCACCATATCTTTTGAAGATTTCCTATTTCAAGTAGAGCCAGCACTTGGAGACTGCCTGTCTGGTTCTACCACCACTGAACAAGTTTTCAGTCCTTGAAGGTATTTTAGATTTCTGTGTGTGTGTGTCTGTGTACAGGGAGAGAAATATATAGATACATAAAAATGTTTATAAGCAAAGAAACTGAGACCACTTACTTTAAAGTTATGCTTTTACACTGTTTATGGTCAGAGTTGATTTTTTTAACTTCAATTCCTTCCTTCTTACCAAGTCTAAACTACCATGGATTTATGTACCATTCGCCTTCAAGTACTTCACATGCTGGGGTTTGTTCAGCTTTGCACACATCAGAGTTGGCTTCCCAGGGCTTTCTGCCAGCTTCCGTCAGTCTTAAGAAAAGTAATTTGTGCAACTCTGGTTATGTTCCTGTAGGTCACAACCAAAAGCCCAATTAGTTTATTTAAAGGGAAAGGAATAGACTTGTTTTTTCTCACAGGCTGAAGTACATGACCATTCTGTTGGCTCAGTTCCTTTCTCTCTGGGTTCCTAACAGGTTCATCAGTAGTAGCCTACACCCTGCTTGAACTGCCAGCACACCAAGCACAGCCCTGCACAAATGGTTAATCACAGGCCCAAGTCAATAGCTGAATTGCAGGGCCAGTCAGAAGACTGTGCTGACAAAAAATGATGAGGAATTTAAATGTCTGGCCATGGAAGGAAATGAGCCAGGAGCAGCTGCTAACGCCAAAATCAATGGGCTGCTCAGGGATCCAGCAGCACGGCTGGCATGAGCTAGACCTTCTCCACAGTAAATTAATGAGCCCTCTGGGAGCTTTGTCAGCTACTGTCTATGAATCACTCCAGGACCTCCCAATCCCCTCCACAGACAGTCCGCATCCTCTGTGGCTTTTGATCACATGAAGATTTTGGTATGTGACTCAGGAAAAAGGAGAATTAGGCTAACCCAACACTAACATCCAAACACCATGCAAGTCTCACAGCATTTGTATCCATCTTTCACGGTAGATGGAACAAGTGAAATCAGACACTTCTGGGTTTAGATTATTTCAAGCAAAAGCATTACTATTCTCTTGGGAAGATTCAGCCCACTTTCTAATATCAAGCATGCAGTGATTGTGACAGCAATCTTTATCTGAATACTTTTAGCAGCTGTTTCCACGAGACAGTTTGGGAAAGGGAAAAACATCTTTTAAATTGATGGCTTATTTCAGCAACTTTTTTGAGGGACCATCTTCATTGCAAGTCAGTGCTTCAGTGAACTTTACTGAAGACTGGCATGAGGCGCAACATATATGGAAATATTGCTATTGGTCATTAAATTAAATTAAGTTGTTACGGTTTAAACTTAATTGGCACTGTGAGGTTTTGGACATAACCACACAAGAGGGTGAAAAATTAAAAAGTATAGGAGAGCACCAACTACAGCTGCTTACTCTGTATCTGTACATGCCATTATATGGTACTTTTTAGGAGGAACACATAACATACTGTTTACTGCCCAACAATTTGATTGATATTTTCTGGAGAATTATTAAGAAATAATAATACATATAAATGGATTATACAGGGCTTGCAAGATCATACATGGCATTAGCAGTGTTTCAAAATACTGCCACTCCTACAGACAGGAAAAGATTATCTGCTTGATTTATTTTTTTTAGTAATAACCTATTTATCCAGGATTGTATCAGACTGTTGCTGTAATGTCTAGCCATTTTCCAGGGACATTACATGTGAGCTTGCCATTTTTTTCAGCCTCTTAACATTTTTGAGCTTTTCATGGTCTTATAACCAAAAGAGCATTTAGTCTAAGGATGCTTGAAAAGACTATCAAGGGAAAGTTAAGTTGAATAATTAGGTTCTTGCACTGAATGTTTAGTGTGGCACATGTGCTGGTCATTCTTATTTTGTCTGGCAACAAGTTCCATAGTCTTAGTCCAGCTTCTGTGAACGTTTTGTTTCCTGTGGTTACGAGTCTTTTCCGATGTTGTTGACAGCTTCATTTTTCCAGAGGAGCAAAGCTGTAGCATGAGGTCATCTTGGTTCATCTGCTATCCCACAAAAAAGAAAGGAATAGGAAGAGTTAGTGTATTACAGAAAGTATTGGTGTAGGTTAGAGCATACTTAGACACGTAATGTATATATTATAATATATAAAAAACATATTTACTCATTTCCCAGAAGAAAAATTATAATACACTGACTTACAACTACAGAATGAATATCCACCAAATTATGTGATTATTCTTTCCAGTTTTATACAACATAACAATCAATGAATAGAATGTATATACTAAAATGCATTTTTCATCTTTATTCTAAGGCACCGTGTCACATATCTTAAATCAGCATTCCAGGGAAATTATTTATCTTTTTCTAAGATTCTTTATTTTTTAATTTCATTTGTACAAGACCAGTCTCATACAAAACACAGTATCATCCATGCTTCCAGCTTAAGCTCTTGGTCACCACTGTGACTGGAGAAATTATCATTACCTCTGCCACCGTTATTATCATTGTTACTTGCAGTGTAGGAGAGTTTCCCACAAGCAGATGCTCCTTCCTTTCATTCCCTGTGCTCATGAGCCTTTCTACCTTGACTCAAATACAAATATGGAGCAAGAAAAAGGTGCAAGGCACAGGAAAGTATTGAGAAATGGTTAGACTGAGACAAACTCCTAAACTCATGGAATCCATGAGAACTTTCTCTGCAGCGGGTCAGAATTTCACCCTGCCACTTTCCATACCACCTACAAGGCCTGTTAGAATACAGCTCATGCCAACTTCCAACTCAACATCTCCACTTTAACAGAGCATTTCAAAGCACCATTATCTGTGCAGCCATGTGTTAGGAGTCAAGGGAAGGGCTGAGCCCATTCCCACAAATAGATTCACTGGACTCTCTTTTCCATGATCAGAGAATTGTAGAATATCCTGAATTGGAATGGACTTATAAGGATCATCGAGTCCAACTCCAGGGTCTGCAAAGGCTGGATGTTGTATAGGGAGAGCTGCTGGATGTTGTATAGGGAGAGGGACATACACATTCCGTGGCATTGAGTTGCTTCTGGAGGCCCAGCTGAGCTTCCCGAGTTCAAGTTGAGCAGCCAAAATGACTGTGGGTGAGATGAAACTGTACTATTCATAGTGAACTACCAGGCTGCATGGTGCCCTCTCAGCTATCATTTCAATCAAAACAAACACTTATAAAATGAATAACTGCCTTGAGTATTTAAACTGTTAAGCTTTTTCTAACATTGCTGTTTATAATTAGATTTCACAGAAAGCCAGACTGGTGGGGTTCTCTCAGCCTGACATTTTTATCATGTGAAATATGTTGGATCAGGTAATCAAAAGGCCTTAAGGTCAGGTAACATGACTGAATTGCTGTTAGTAATTAAATGTGCGATAAATAACAGTATCTGCTGTAGCTAGAAAAGACCATGTAGGTAGCTTCGTGTTCTGTTTTATAAATCATATTAAAAAAAGTGTATGGGTTGTTTTATATTAAACATGGTGGTTATATGTGCCAAAGATTTATTAGTCCAGTCTGTCTTATGGTGAGTGGCTGCAATCCAGATTCATGTGGTAGAATAATAAAAATTTTTAAATGGCTGTAGAAGTTGATGGACCAAAATGGAGTTAGTTACTGCATTGGCTGCCCGTGATGTCATAGCCATGGCTGCAGCCCCATATATGTTTATGAGAGGTTTATTCCCCTTAATTTCTACCTATATCATAATAACAATCAGACATCCAAAAGCAGACTGTTCCTAAGAAATCACTGAACTTCCCTGGTGACTGGAGTCTCTCAACCCCATCTACTTCATCCTGAACCTGGGGTCTGCAACTGCGTCCCTGAATTTTTCCCTCCCTCAAGGCTGATCAGCCCTTGCCTACACACTTTGCTGGAAAGCAATGGCTGTATTTAGGGTTTGGGCAGGCTATGGAAGAACTTTCTGTTCCAAGTACTTAGAATGAGATCCTACAAACACTTAAACACATATATAATTTCCCTTTTTCAAGTAGTCTCACTCATTTCAATGTCACCATTATGTGAACAAAGTTATAACTCTGCTTAAAATTTTTCAGGAGACTTGCTACATATATTTTCTGAGGCCAAGAATGCTGACGGTTCTTAAAGAAAATAAAATGAAACAGAGACACGCATGATTTGGACTATGTTCAGAATTTTCTCTAATTGCTTTAATCAAATTCCCACTAGGCATTAAAATTAGATTGTCTATGTAGCTGAATTCCACTGGTCATTACTGGCTGGCAGTGGTTGATGTATCAGATTTACTATTCCTTGTTTTTCTTATGCTTGGGTGTATTACATATAGGTGTTACTGGTGTTTCTGGCAGTCTCCCAGAGAAGCTGCCTTAACTTCATGACAGAATTTTTTTAAAATACACTATTTGATGTTTCAAAATGGCTGCAAATTCCAATTTGAATCTGCCTTTTTAAGTCTTTATATCATGCAACCTGTTGCATGATTTTTGAATGGTACCTTGTAATTCTATCTGCCTACCATGAGTAGGCAGATAGATTTACTCCATAGAGTACATCATTTTGAGGGATTACCTTATAAATTCAAAATTAGAGAAGCTGGTCTGCACTAAGCAAAATATTATACTGAAGGACACACCTTCAGTGTTTATAGTGCTAAAAATCCTAACTGCCAAAAAAAAATTAGTATTTTGATTATTATTTAAATAAATAAATAAATTCACAAGGGCAAGAGTTGCTCACATTCATGTTTTTCTTTTTTCTTTTTAAAACTCCTTTATTTGTTAGATATGCCAGGTATTCGTATATAACAAGTATTTGCATTACTTGTTATAAGCAATACTTTGCACATTCTTTTTAACAATCTATTTCTTAAAAACGTCTGAAATGATTCTGTGGGGTTGTCCTTCCAGTACAAACTGTCTCCAACCAGAGTAACTGCAAAACAAATTGATCCCCGTGCCCAAATAGTAAAGAGCTCTTGTGTCAATACCACGTCTCAGCATCCCTGAGGAGCAGATGCCTTGTCTAAACTGAATTATAAATAATACTCTGATGAAGGAAGTAATAGTCTAGTAGCACTTTACCCTTAATGTCAGAGTTGTGTTTATTAGTTTTGGCTGTTTGATAAATAGAGAGAGGTTTTAATTTAACATAATAGTTTTTCACATAGATACAGAGCCATTACTGGTCCAGCCAAGTAATATCCCTTCCCACGGGAGACCCTGTCAAAAAGGAAATAATATCAATTTAATTATTTTGCTTTCTGAACATGCTGCAGCCTTGGGTATTGACTTCATATTTTTCTTCAATAAATGTAGCACGTATTATGGTATCAGGTTTAATGAACCTTTACTCTTTTTTTTTTTAAATTGAGAACTGAAGGGTTCTTTATTAAACAGACACATAGAGAACTGTATTAGCTTTCTTCTATGCAGCTATGATTCTTCTTCCAGCTCTGTAATTTCATTGTAATTTTAGAGCCATACTGCAGCAAAACTCCAGGGATTTCACATACAGGGGTGTTTAATGCTCCAAATGTCTTTAGTTGTGCATTACTAATCACAAAGGATTTGGGTTAAAAACCATTCTTTTAAGCAGTAAAATATTTTCAGAAATTACAAAATTAACAAAAAAGGAAACTGGACAAAAAAAAATACACTCTCCAAAATATATTTGAGAGTCCTAATTATCATGCATGAGCTCCTATTAGATGGCTAGTCATAGCAGTAGAAAATTACTCTTGGAATATTGCTTCCTGTGCAAGGCAGTGTTATTCAAAGAATAATAGAGACAAATCCAGTGCTCAGCGAGTGCTGAAATGTTTGTGACTGGAGAGGGCCAGGCATTGGATGCTGACCCAACAGTCATTTAAAAGCCTCCATGAGACCAAGTGGTGGCTGTTCTCAGTGTGTTTTCTGACAGTGCTGAAGACATACACTGCAGAGCTGGTATGCCAAGTATCTACAAGATTAATCTGTATTTACGTTCACAGGGATTTCACATTGCATTGATAAGAGGACAAATGACAGCCTGTGATGATATGGTAATCTCTGTGATATAAGCACTTACAGTTTGAAAACATTTGTGTTTTAAGTGGTAGCTGTATCTACAGTCATAGCTGCCAAAGAATTCTTTTTATCTGTGTATTCTACTGCTCATGAGTTTTTTCAAAATGGATATTTTAGCCTGATATGTTCCATATCTATTTCACTTAGACTCAGACGTTCAGGATAGACTAATGAAATTCTTGAGACATATCTTGTCCAGAGCTATCCTTACTCTCTATCCTAACTCCTTTTTGAAAAGCTGTAGTACCATTATGTTGTGAAGAAGAAATTGAATTTGTAGACCAAAATGGATAGTGCACTCTTTAAGTTTTTGCCTGAAAATACACCTGGATTTGAATACATCAGTTCAGGCTTAAGACACATTCAATAGAGCTTCTTGGGGAATAGCTACGAGTAATTTTTCACAGACAATTTGCTAAGAGCAAGCTGCACCTGCCAATAGTAACCAGCATGCTAAAACAAACAGGAATGGACCTGGGCTGCACCGGCTAGCCCACGTAAGATGTATGAACAACAATTTACTACTAAGAAAAACAGCAGAAGGTGCTACTACTTACTCTCAGAACTGGGAGTGCATCAAACTGGGAGTAGGAGATCACCTTGAGCTGTAATCCAGCCCTTTCTAGTAATTATACTTTCAGTACTATGAAAGAAGCTCTCATGAAAAGATCTAACCAGCATTTTTATTATTACTATCACTTGCCTACAGTTCTGCAAGCCCAGAAAATTATGACTTTCCAGTTAGAAACCCAAGGGAAAGAGTGTGGGATGAGGCACTGAGCAAAAGCAAAAAATCAAACATTTTCACAGAAGGTAGACTTTCAGTGGAAATTTCATTTGGTCAAGAAAATCAATTTTCTCTTACACAGCCACTATAAAGGAAGCAATTTCAATCAACTCTACTTACTCCCCTTTGCTAGAAATAGATAAGTAGCAACTGCTCAATTTTACTAAAGAAGCTGAAAAGTCGCACCGGAGGAAATAGCAGGACTTTAGGCTGAACCCATGTTTCTAATATGGTCAGTGACTGCCACACTTCATTTCAGCATGTGTTCTCCTGGTAAGCTTGATATACCACCATCTCTACATCCTTCTCCCAGGAAACTAGCAACAGGACAAGAGGACATGGCTTCAACCTGCACCAAGGGAGGTTTAGGTTGGACATCATGAAGAATTTCTTCATGGAAAGGGTTGTTAAGCATTGGAACAGGCTGCTCAGGGAGGTGGTGGATTCACCATCCCTAGAGGTGTTCAGGAAATGACTAGGTATGGCACATTAGTTGACAAGGTGGTGTTCAGTCAAAGGTTGGTCTAGATGACCTTGAAGGTATTTTCCAGCCTTGATGATTCTATGATTCACTGAGTTTCTCTAATCCCAGAATGCAAACCAGAATTTCCAGTTCCCAATAGTTATTTCCTGCACAAAATAGTCCACATTTTTGGACTACAAGCTCTTCTCTGCACTAGTTTATAAAAAAAATCATGTTTACTATGGGGACTAAAAACTAAAAACCTACAAAACAGAAGGGAATTTAAGTAATTTTCAGAGAGCTGGTGGTTTTTTTGCTTATTAAATGAAAGCTGCTAATTATTATTATTTGGCTATTCCTAAAAGCTAGGAAGTTCAGTTCTAAAAAATCTTCATCAAAAGAAGTGTTTCACTTGCAAAATCCAAACTTCAAAGCTTAAAAAAAAATCTCCTATTAACCTTTCAATGCATCCACTAGGGAAGATTTTGCAAAAATAAAATCTACCTCAGCAAATTTTAGATGATCAAAAAGTAGGCATAAAGTCATCTAAGCTTATAACTTCATTCAGGAGATAAAGATAATTAAGTACATAGGCAGTGGAGAAGAATTGCTCTCCAGTGGAGTATCTTTTTCTTACTGACTATCTTAGGCTGGCTATTCTTAGAGGTACAATGGATCCCACCAGACCTGTCACCAGGAAAACTAATTGAAAACATCAATCCAGATACACAGTACAAGCCATCATGTATTTTACAAAATCTACTCAAGTTGCATTCAGACTATTCTAAACCTTTCTACCGCATTCAGGTACTTTGGAAAGAAGTCTGTAAAACACTGGGTAAATGGCAGACTGACAGATATGATCACCTATGTGCATCAATCAATCTGGTGACTGCGTGTGTTGAGCTATTAGCCAAAACCTGCACCAGACCCTAGAGACAACTGCTTTAAAACATTATCACAAAGGACAAGGAAACACCAGCTCCATTGTTTTTAAGTAAAATCAGTCATTTGGGAATCTATAATGGAAAAAAATAGTCCCAGATGGTTTTGAAATGTCAACACATTGTTCAGTTTAAATATTATGAAGGGGATAATACCAGTCTGGTAATCCTTTCTGCCTACAAACAAATAACCTTCTTTTGAAACTACCTATGAGCTTTGCTTACACTGAAATGTTTAGAAAGATTACAGAAAAATCTATTGACCCATTCTCCATGCGCATGACCAACAGGGTGGGCTCCTCCAATAATATCATCAGTTTCCTCTCCAATTAATTCAGCTCCTTTAAAGACCAGATAATGAAGAGCATTCATTGCTCTTGTTTTACTGGAAAGGTTATTGGGATAAGACCTGGCTCTCAAAGTACCTTCTTGTTTCATAAAGAGGCCCTTCTCCTGTAGCTGGTTTCTCATCTTACTGATTACCTGCTACATGAGAAATTTCAGTCTGGTTTCAGGGCTGGACCCAGCCCCGAGGTTTCTGTCAACAGAGTTTGTTGTAATTTATTTATTGTAATTCAGAATCCAACTAAACCAAGTCTCTATCTGGCTTCCTGCATTGGCAGCATTTGGTACTGTTGGTCAGTGAATGCTGGACCACCTTCAACACCTTATGAAACTTTCAGCTTGGAAATTAATATGAGGCAGGACACGCTTCTCAAAGATGTGAGTATATGCTTAAGTCCTAATGCAATGAATGGGACTTAATACCTGCTAAAAGTTAAGCGTGTGCTTATGTATTTTTGTATATAGGGTAGAATTCCCCCACGCCTACAGAAATGGAAGTGCTCAAATGTTTTGGAGCCTTGAAGCTTTATTTCTGAAAGAAAAGAGGTTCTGTGACTTTTTCAAAAAAGTTTTTCACACCTTTTCTGAGAGAAAATATATTTTCATGAAAGAATTTTCACTGTGGTGTGTCAAGCTGAGGAGTCTTTCAAGGCTTCAGAATTATTTTTTTTTTTAAATAGAACTGTAAAAAGTAGAAGTCAAACTGGATTTTTTTCTAGGCTTGCTTTCAGGGACTAAAACCAAATTGCTTTTGAGCATTTCCTAAAGATCTTGTTCATCTCTGTTATACTGAAAAAGGTCACTAGGTTTATCCAGAATTCACTTGCATTTTCCACTAGTCCATAATTTGGGAGCCCAATCCCATAATTTGGGATTTATTCCATAATTTATCCTGATCAATGTAGTTCAAAGACGAGAGCTGTGGAAGAATTATTCTGTTACTCCTCTGCTGCTTTTCCTGTCTCAACGCATATAGTTCAAATATGAACAAAGAAAAATGCATCCAATCTTTTTTCAGGAAAGTAATGGTTGGAAATTATGAACAACAATTTGGGATATAAATGCTGGAAAGAAACTGGTAAAAACCAAAAGCTCATCTCATCATTGTTAGTTCTAGTGACAATATATATTACTTCACATAACTTTCACATTCCTCCTATGAAATGGAAAATCAAGGGATGTAATTAATGCTATTTAAAACTTGTCTTCCAGATGTTGTCTCTTTCCATAGAAGAAAGAACCAACACATATCTTTTGCCAGTTCAGACTTCATCTGTAGAACAAGAGAGCTGTCTTTCCTTTAGACAACATATACAACATATATCCCCAGAGCAGTGGGGAGAAACAAAACTGGAATATTACATTGCAGTAATAAAACCAGCTAAGAGATTAGAGGTAGAGCTTTATAAAATACAAGAGCCAAAAAACAGTTTCCTGAGTCTCCTAAAGGAAATATCAATACGTTGGCTAGTCTACTTTTCATTATCACTTCATGGTTTAGAAGTTGTTGTGTTCACCCCATGACCCTTCTCCGTTCCCCTTTTATGTTAAGTCTTTGGGTCCAAAATCTGTTAATGCATTTATCATACGCTTTAGGGAGATATTTAAATAGCAACAACTTGTATGAGTGCTTTAAATTATCCTGACTAATGCAAGCACAATTTAAGATGCTTCTGGCCTAAACTATTAATGAGGTTACACACCATTAATGGTGGAATTTACCTGCACAATTTCCTCCAAAAAAGCATGGAATACACATAAAAAATGGATGTGATGCAGTTTTGCTTTCCAGAGAAATGTCTGTAAGGCTGCAATAAGCTCACCACTTCTACAGCTTTAACAAAGAGAGCACACAGCTGAAAGAGAAGTGGTAGCAGCCAACACCAAAGTGAGTGAATACACAATCTTTGCCACACGGTTTCTTTCAGGTACATAACTCAGGCATGCTTCTGATTAGACACACAGAGACAAAACTCAGTGACACTGCAGGAATTAAGCTGCATTCAAACATAACAATTTTTTAGCTTTTTAATTCCCCTCCTGACTCCTTACACCTGGTGCTTGTTAATTTATGCATTATAAATTTTGCAATGTCACAGCTAGAAGATTTAACCCAAAAAACTTGTCAGTAATCACCTACCTCAACTACAGTAATATATCTGCAAAAACATTCACCATTTTCACAAAGACAACAAGCTCACATTAGAAGATAATACTGACAACCTGGACCTGTTGAGTGTACTGCCAGCACTTAATAAATAAATTAAACAATATGAATAAAGAATTAGTAGCATCAAATAAAGTACTACTTCTGCAACATATACTATTACATATACATACTATTACAGCAAACAAATATAGAATAGAAAGAACTGATTAAATGGTGATTGCTGCATGTAAAATTATTCACATAAGGTAAAAAGTAATTTATTTTCAAATATACAGAAACAGTGTTGACACAGACAGTATCCTTTCAGACCACCTTGCACCCCAGGTACGACTATGCTGCAGGAACCAGAATTTTTAGTGCTGCCATGCCAGAGTGATGGCTACAGACTGCAAGCACTAAAACATTTCAGGACGGGCAACAAACATCCTTCAAGTCCTTTAAAGACATTCCTCCCCATCTATCATGCACAGTGCTCTGGACTGTCAACATATCATCTCCCATGTTGCAGCAAGAAGAGGAGCACAGAGCAGTTTTCACTTACTGTGATTTTCAGCTGTCACCCACAAAGAGCAGGAATGTGGTAAGACTTGGGCAAACTGCACACGCCAAGATTCTCAGCTTTGAGGCTATCTCCAGAATTATCACAAATGGAGGAGACAACAAGAGAATGTCTAGGAAAAGAATAAATAGTAGCAAAATTACACATCCAGATAGCATTACTTTGAAAGTTCTTCAGATACTTGCAATGTGAAATTACTGAACTGTAGAATGCAACCTTAAATTGGTCTCATGAGTAACTTTCATAGCAAACGATCCATCTATAAACAAATAACAGAAGATTTGCTTGTAGGCTACCTGTCATCTGGCAGTTATAGATCACTCCTCCTATATTACCCTGTCCTTTCATTTGTATAACTGTCAAAAACTGGGAAACAACAATCATACAACTTCTAGATATTCACAGTAACTGAGAAAAGTTTTATTGTTTGTAGTTAAAATGCTCTTTGTAAAAACAAACACTGATTTGCCTCTGGTAAAACTCAACTGTGCCATTCTTGATTGTACTTTTCATTAAGTAAATTGCCAATCAGTTCTTTGTTTTCCTTTTTCTTTTCCAGACCTTACTGAAGAACATTCCATTATTAAAGCTCTAAATAGATTTGCCTGTGTAAAGACTGAGGAGAGGTCTAGGGGATTTGGACTGTAACATGATAATGTTAGAAAGTTGTCAAGCTGTCAAAATGTAAAGTACTCCAAATACTGAAGTGTGAGGGTTTAGGTATTTGTTTCCACTGATATTAGAAAGAGTTACATGGCCTAATTTCTGTTACTTCCTCTCGTAAGTGCTCATCTCACTGCTCACAGAAACTGGAGATGACTCAGGGAGAGATTTTGAACCCCAGCTCAAACCAGCAATTTCACTGACTGCAACAAAAGCATTTGTGCATGAAAGTGCTCATTAGTGGGAACTTCTAGTTCAATGTGATCCTGAAAACACTTTGGTCAGAGAAATACAAAAGCATTACTGTTCTCATTTTACAGTGCAAGAGAAGAGCAGAGAAGATGACTTTTCTCAAGACAAAAGGGACTATATAGCAAAAGTGCTATTGTACATTAACAGTTTTAGACTACCCTGTTCACCAGTTCCTTTGGTATATCTCAATTGCATGAATTAGAAAACAAACAAATGCAAATGAGAAAACAAACCAGAGCCCTTAGGTTAAATCTTCCAAATTTGACCCTAAGTGGGTTATTAACTTAGGAAAAATACAGAAGAGTGTGGAAAAATCTATTCTTGTGACAAAAATTTCTCAAGAATATAAATTGGCAGAGTATTAAGACACTGGTGATATGACTGCTATAATGATGGAAACAATATGTGGAGAGACCATTGTCATACCAATGTGAGGAATGTAAGAAAGATTGGTATCTTGTGATCCTTTTGGATGCCATCTCAGAGCTCAACACAACACAGATGCTTCAGTTGTTAAAACACTTAACATCTCATAATATGCACAATGCCAAGGCGTATTTTACTGAAGGCAGGGAGAGTTTGTCACTTACTTCAGTAGAAAGTTTGGGCCCTAAGTGAAAGTGCAATTGAATTAAAGGATAGATGGGGCCTCACCCCAAAGAAGTAAATGAAAGCAAGTTTTAATTATTTCAGTGGGACTTGGACCAAGACTTTCAATCACAGAACTGGGAGAATAGCCAGAAAACATCTACACAAACTGCAATTCACATATTATATTAACTGTACGCATTCTCCCTCATATCCACTGCTGCGAACACTCACACACACAAAGTAGAAACGCTGTTCCAGGGACAATAAGTATATGATGCACATGGTCCCTGCACATTCAGCACAACTGCTTCTTCAGCAACTGTACTCTGCTTTTATGTTTTCAAACACAATGACAAAGAATTTACACATATGCTCAGGCTACTCTTCATGTACATATATGGCTTCTCGCCTTTCATCTGCTCTTACATTTTATGCTAATTGATGAACAGTCCAGAGGATCATAAATGGAAGTAACACTGTTTAAAACCAGTAAAAACACAAATAAAAGCTTGATAAAAAAGTATGGTTTTTCCTTAGTGTGTAACTCATATAGCAATAATAGGTTAACAACAATACTGAGAATATCTTTCAATGTATGCAAAGTGATATCCAAAATGGTAACAAAAATTAATTTAATTTATTAAATTATTTATTCATTTACTAAAAATAAAACCCAGTATTTATTTTTGACTGGCCAGATCTTCAGCTGCTGCTAAGTGCTTCGATTCAACAGCATTCTGCTATTGGAAGTCTGGTCCTAACTTTACAAAATTGTAGGAAGAAGTGTTAAAGACAAGCTTGGCTCTATCACAACGCTGCCATTAAACTACTTGTAAAAGGCTTTGGTAGCAAAAAAAAAATAAACTTTTTTTCAATTAAATAAAATTAATGTGTGGCAGTCAAAGATCTTCAAATTCAATTCCAATAGAAACATCAGTAAGTACTGTAATGTACATGTCTGCATCTTGGAAAAAGTGTAGTGGCTTTGAAAATATCTGGGCAGACTAGACTCAATATGCAATCAAAACCCTATAGTTCTCATTGACAAAGTTCAGAACAGCAGTGAGTTCCACAACCATTGGCTCAATTTAAATAGCACTATAGTGAAAACTGCATGGTCTGTGATGTTCTATCCTTTGTTTCCTACAGTCCTGGGAGGAAAACCGTTTGTGAGCAAATTCTTTTTCCCTAGACAGCCTAAAATGATTGTTCCTCACGAGTGATTTAGCTGAAGATTTAATTTCTATCTGTGTTATTAGGACTGCGTAAGAGTCATTTGAAAGAAACAAATATCATGGACTCATAGAATCACAGAATAGTCTGGGCTGGAAGGGGCCTTAAAGATCACCTTATTCCAACCCTCTTGGCATGGGCAGGGACAGGACACCTTTCACTTAAATGGGCTCAGAGTTCCATCCAACATGGCCTTGAACACTTTCAGGGATGGGACATCCACAACTTCTCAGGGCAAGCTGTCCTAGTGCCTCACCACCCTCACAGGGAAGAATTTCTCCTTAATATCTAAACCGCACACATCGGTCTCATACTGTGTTATAGACTGAGTGTAGCATGGATAAGCATACACTGTAAATTGTTCCATAATGACTCATGAAATAAGTGGGGACTGCTTTAAACAGAACATTCCTGGAGGGTAAAGTAAGGCCTTTAACTGAAGCTTACCTGGAAAAGAAAGAAAAAGGACCATTTAGCTGCTTACCTGGCTTGCACTGGGGTATTTCTAACCTCCTCATCATCATCGTGTAACACTGCATAATTATTTCAGCATAGTTCTGTATGTCAATTGAACAGAAAATTCGCCTACAATAAGTCCTTCAGGAGTAGTGACTGATGATCAGTAAAACCTGAATAACATGATCATCTCTCTTTGTCTTTTCAAGGCACTTTGAGAAGTTAAGTGTTTGTTAGACAGTCACAGGAGTACAGGCAAGAAGCTTTTTATATGCTGACTCCTAAAGGTAATAAATAAGGAAAAATCAAAAGGAAAAGATACTTTAAATTTTATAAAAATTACAGGTACCACCTCGGATTTACAAGCAATATCTTCAATTTTCTATGTGAGGAGGATCAGACCTGTAGGAAAAAAGGACACAGAATTTCTTTTTCTTACACAATTCTCAGGTAGTATCCTTTGAAAACACACTTTTATGCAAGAAAAAATGTATTTTTCATCTCATCTTCCAAGGTTCAATAGAATAAGGTAATAATTGAAATTGACTCTTCAAGGGAAAAATATTAAGTAAAAAATCAGCAAACCATCATCTTGCTTTGCAGCTTTGCTAATTCCTCATCCTCAATGCGTGGGTGAAGATCACAGGCTTGTGGCTACCTTTCTCTGTCACTGATATGAAAAAGCTTTAAAAATGCACAATTCTGAAATGGTTTGTAGAAAGCAAGAAGAGTTATGAAAGGTTACAAACTTTTGGCTACTGCTGAAGACATTTTTATTGCCTTAACCAAGAAAGCAAATGGAACATCTCTGAATATTTCAGGCCAGATAAATGGGGTCTTAATAGTATGATGCCCAACACTTGAGAAAGAAATCCAGCACAGGAAACTATCTCCTGGGTTAAATCCAGTTCCTCACCATACCAGCCACTACATCACATAACGATTTCCAAGCTGCACTAATTCCTTTCAATAAACTGAAGCACAGATATTTTGTCATCAAAACATACTGTTTGAAAATACACTAACCCTTTTCCTTATTCATAGGAGTGTAATGTCTGAACTTTCCAGTTGCAGCTCAGTAGACGCCTTGATGACAAATATGAAACAAACAGTGCTTCATATACCAAACAGAGTGCTTTGCATTAATTTAGTTTCAAGGTGGCAAGGGAATGAATCATAATGGTTAAGTCTGCATTAAAAAAAAATGTTGAAAACTCTTAGCCAGATGGAAATGCTCAAGAGCAGTATTCTAAAAGAATAGCTGGGGACCAACTAGCATCAAAGAAAGAGATCTGTGGAAATCCATTCAGTGGCTTAGATGCACATTTTCAGCGTATTTGTTGATGCTATCCAATACTTTGCTGAGATTAAGGTGCAAGTTCACCTTCTTTTTGACTTACCTGTAGGAATATCAATTACCTATTCTGCCTAGTTCAGGAAAAAAAAAAACACAACAGAAGTGCAATGAAGCAGCAATACTATGGAAGATTTCTTCAAGAAGGGGTTATACACACTTCCAGTAAGAAGTGGACCATACATATTTTCCAAAAACTTTTGGCACTGCAGTGGGATCCATTTCAGATTTCCAGCAGCAGTCTACTTCTTAAAAAACCTTTAATCATCTTCACTGCTGGCAAGACATCTGTTGGAAGCTTTGGAAAACTGAGAATGAAAAAGCTTATTACTCTACAGAAATCACTAATAGAAAGTGAGAAATAAAACCTGCATAGTATTACTTGAAACTTCAAAATGCACTAATAATAAATGGAATCTGGCTAGAAACAGTTTGGGGCTGAAGTCCTGCAGTAAGCATCTCCAGATCTAGGTACATTAGTTCTTACAAGAATTTAGGAATCTACCTATGCTGCAACCTCTCTCTGAACCAAAAAAAAAAGGTCAAAAGTTACTTTTATTCATGTAGAGAACCTAATTCCCTTCTCTCAAACATATTCCTATATCTTCTCTCCTCTTGCCACAGTTCCTTATTCTACATCTTCTCCAGTTGTCATAGAACCTGTTACTATGTCACCCTGGTGCACTTCCTGTCAAATGAAGTTCAATGTTCCCAGAAAATGCTATTCAAGATGGTTAGTTTACAAAAGCAAAATCCCCAAATATGAGAATTTCAAGGTCAGTAATCAGAACATCACAGAAGTTCTTGTGCTCCTGCATCAGAAAATATGAGGCATGTATGGCCCTGGGAGATGAAGAAGTGCTGAGAGCATCTGAAAAGAAAAAAATCAGACTGGGGCTTGCTGAGAAAAGACTGTCTCTGTTCTTGCACATTTGAGAAAACTGATATTAAAATTCAGGTTATAATCTTCCTCCAAATTGATCATATTTAAAGACCTTTGTGAGCAATTCTACCCCATTGGGAGTTTTCACACTGTAAGACTATCTTCAATCCTCTCACCACCACTGGTCTTATGTTCTGTAACTATGAAAAACAACCAGTTTTGAAATTTTACCCAAGTTATGTTTGCAACTAACATCTTACATTATTAAACAATTGTGAGTTAACAGAACCATAATTCCTATTTTCTAATAAAAAAGAGCTTAAAATCCCTGTAGATGTTGACAAATTCCAATGCTACAGCTGAATCAAAGAACAAGCCTCTTGAGTTTTGGGAACTGAATCAAAATGAAAGCACAGTACCTCCTATGTGGATAGCTGTCAAAAGAAGCAGTGGTCATGTCTTACTCTGCTCAGAAAAATGAGAAACAGTGTCCCATCCCTCTGGCAAAAATATGGATAGCATAAAGGAGAATATTCTTACAACTAAAGACAGAAAATTCAAAGAGAAACCTGTTGTGTCCTTATATTATGTAAATCTAAAACTAAAAATGTAAATTTTTATTTTAACAAAACACAGTGGGAAAAAAAATGGGTGGATCAAAGCAGCTTCCGATCAGATTTAAAATGGAATTTAAAGATGTATATATTTATTTGCTTAAAAAGTACCAAAAAAGAAATTGAAACTGAAATCAAAACACAAATTTGTCTTTAGAATTTACATATTGTAAAATACCCACGGGTATTTATTATTAGATAAACACACATTCTACAGATATAGTAGACTGAAGTATTTTCCATGCAGATGATAACCAGACTTATCTTTATATGATGTGATTTATAGCAGAGGAGTAAGAGCAGCAAATCTGAAAACATTTAGTTATATGCACCAACATATGCAGAAACAGATAATGTTCACTCATCATTATGCCTGTGATGATTCAGAAATGAAAATGCAGGTTCAGCATTGTGACCTATCTAGATAAAGCTGGACAAGAAGTAATTTGCCTGCCCCATGAAGCTTTTAAAACTTTGAAGGAAGTTATATTGTACCAGGTTAAACACAAGCTACATAGCTACCAATAAATTAGCAGAAGAGTAATAGGAGCAGGAAACCTTTCCATTATTGCTCTGTTCCTCTGACCTTTGGACACTAACACTCTGCGGAGGCTGCAGAGTTAGCCTTTTCCAACCCCAGGAATGATGTATATAACAGATTCAAATTGGAGCCTTTCTCCACTCCTTTTCACCTAGAATCATCTGCAAGTCCAAGTCCTTGGATGAGAGTCTACCAAGACCTAAGTCTTTGATTCCTAAACTGAACTATGTTCAGAGCTCCAAGTGCCCGTTCCAATGGAAAGAGTCAGAGAGCATTTGGTCATCAGTAAACAATTGGTCATACTTTCCCCCTCTGAGAAATGTGAAGCTAACAATTATAGCCTTCCTCATTTCTGCCCTGCAATGCCGCTCTGGATAACTCCTCCTAAGACAGTTCCTCACTGGTACCTACAGGTGGCACAGCAGAAGGAAAGAAAGGTAACCATTTTGGTTTGACCCTTCCTGACTCCTGTAGCGAAAATTAATCGCTTCAGATGTGAAAAAGATGGGCAATACAGTTATCACAAGTATGAACAGGCAAATAAATAACTAGGGCTTTACTCACTCTCCTTTGTGTGTGAAGCCAGTTATGAAAGATACAGGTTGTAGCCACTGACAGGTCTGGTCTCCCCTGGGTAGCCACCTGGTCTCCCCTGGGTCCAGAAAAGATGTCCTTGTTTCAACTGATGACTGATTAAAACACCATGACCAAACACCTAGTAGGATCCCACTGTAAGCAGAGTCTCCAAATTCACTCTTGTGTGCCCCTCAACAGGTAAATCAACCTTCAGTTGCATAAGCCATGAAGCATCAGAGTAATGTGTGCAATTGCTATTAAAGAGCCCTTTACAATCTCAAAGGAGACATTGCCAATCCTCTGCTAAATTTCACAGGATAATTTAAAACATATGTAAATAGATGAAGGGCTCAAAAATTCCTTTGGATTCTGTTATAAAGACAGCATACCATCAATTGCAGTAACTGCTTTAACATGTAGAAAATGACAATAGATATGATCCCTGAAGTATAGCAGTGATTAATCATTTGCGGAGGGGGGAAGTATTTTGTTTAAACTTGCTTCCCTCCTTGAATTTGTACACCCTCAGCCACTAGTGTTACAAGTGGTGATCACAAAGGAAAGACACATAGTAAGTTGATAGAAAATACTAAGAAAGGGAAGGGTTATCACAGTGTCTTGACTCCTAAGGCAAATCAATTATAAAACTGACTTTACCTATAAAGTCTGTCAGTTATGCTGAACATTTCTGAGATACTGAACTGCATCTACTATTCACTCATTTGATGCAGTAATCTCACATCAAAAAACATTTTATAAGAAGTAATATTCCAAGAGCTTGTTACTTTTATGAATCTGAAGAGTAAATAAATAAAACTGACATATGTAAACCCCAAGTGTACAACTTTATATTACATATTCCTCATTTCTTAATTGAGACTCAATTTATGAACAAAAATTACAAATGTAATGGAGTAAAATAAAATTTCATCTACAATAGAGCTCCACAGGTGCTACCTGGAGTAATGCAGTAGTAGAGTGATTGAGTATTTGAAAATTGCATCATTCAACAAACACCTGCAATGTGTCTACACTTCAGCTTTATCCCTTCTACTACAGCTAATGTAGCCATCTCAGAATGAAACAGCTTTACCATATTGACATTGTAAAGCAGGTTAAAATGTTGGCAAAAGAAAAAAAAATCAAAATACAAAGTTAATGCATCGTGTAATAAAGTATGTGACCCAAACACCAGAGCTTTTATGCATTCATCTGAGAGCCATTGATCTAAAACAAACCCAGTTAGACAAAAACTGTTTGAGAGTATGGGTAAGGATTTCCCTCTACTAGCTCTCTACATTAAAGAGCACAATAATGCATCTTTGAAGGTAAAAACCCATTCCAAGCTCCAGAGGGACCCTTAGTTAAAAAGTAGGTGGAGATCTCTCTTTCCATATTGCATAAAGAAAAGTAGTTTTTTACATCAACAAGTCTCTTAGCACATTGCATTAGATGAAACAAATGCACTCTTTTTCTACTCTGAAAACAACAGACAGAAATGTTCCTGCCACCAGAGAAGAAACAAAGAAAGTACATGTTTTTTTCTGAATCAAAGCAATGTCCTCTCAAGACCATGTCTTTAAGAATAGCAGTATCCCAGATTCAAGACAACCCTAACCTGAGCAGGTTCTTGTTGAACTAATATGACTCCTAAAGGCAACAGCTCACAAGGGTGCAATGTCTCTCCTTCATCCCTTGCTGTCCTCAGACCACAAGAAGGATTTGGGACAATACAGTGGCAGAGCAACCCCTATTTCAGCATTCAGGTCTCACAGGAAGACTTTAAACAAAAATAAAGACCCTGTGGGCAAATAATGTGAAAATAAATATCTTCATATTCAGTTTTATAGATGGAGATGGTGCCTTTGGTTTCATTGAGGTCAAGACATCAGAGTAAATAAGTATTGAATGCAATTATTTTAAAACAAACCTTGGGCTAGTACATCCAAAAGAAGAAGAATTTTCCTGTTGCAATTAAAAATATTAGAGGTCCATGGCTGGTGTTTCATAAGTAAATGTTATGTTCAACATGCGAACATTCATTTTAGTCCAATTTTCACAATGTTTTCACCAGCACTTCTAGCACAGGCATTTGTCTTGGTTTATTTTTATAAAGAATAAATGGAGGAAGAAATTACTGAAAGGCAGTCTCCCCAGTAGATAGGATTGATTTTATGAGTGCTTTTATACTGGTGGTTAAAAAAAGTTATTTTTGATTGCAGTAACTTAGCAAAAAGACTTGCCTTTTGTCTTGTGACAAGATGCTCAGTACACATACCTGGCTTTGTTTCTACACACACAAGATTGCAATATTCTCACACTCAGTACATATGCATTATCCTGATGTAGGTATGTGCTTGGCCAGAAACAGTAAAACAGTCAGTTTTGTGACTAGTTGGAATCAGGAAACACTTTTGAGGCTTGGCCATACCTGCAAAAACAATTTTTTCAGACAAAGGGCTGCAATTAGAAAAGAGAGAGTCTGATGGGATTTCGAAAGAGCATTAATCTAGGTCAGCATTAATCCAGTCTCAAACGGGATTCAGCTTTTTTTCTGCGTCTTTCCAGTCAAATGCTCATTTTAACAAAGCTTTGAGAAACCCATAAGGGGGCATAAATAACCTTTCCAATTTACAGAATGAGATTTAGAAAGAGTTGCTGTCAATATGCTGCAATCCATGTTACCTTTCCTTTTTAATTCTGTACTTCACATAGACACATGGAAACACTGAAAGACACAGAAGAGGAGAATACAGTGCAAATATCTGTGAGTAAAAAACAATATTGAAGCTTTTGTCAGAACACTTTTCTGAGTATGGAGTCCTGCTTTTCAAAGATAGCTGGAAAGTAAAACATATAAATATCAAAAATCAGCAAAAGGGGCAGTGACATTTATGTACTTCCCCTGCTTACACCTGGAAGAGGTAACATGCCAGCATATCTATGCGCTTGATATCTAAGCCTGTGTTGAAAGTATTCCCCAAAGCAATAACTTCGTGCTTTGCATATTTAGAAAAAGAAAGACAAAACACAGAGACTATTTTATGCAATTGATTTTTAGAAAGGACAAATCTTATCCAATTTATACTTTACTCACATTTCCCCTTATCTACAAGTAGGGCAATCAGGCTTTCTCAGTGGCTTGCAAAGAATTTCAGTTCTTCTCATCCCCAAAAAGGCAAACTGGATTTCCATATGGAAGAATTTAATTCTTCAGCACTATCAGGGGGTATCAATGCTTCAGGGGGTATCAAAAGTATCTCTCACTAACAAAGCTGATTATTTTTCTTTTTCTAGAAAATCATCCTTTGTATGTTTTAAATATCTGCATATTAAGTGTTTTCATTGAGGCAGCTTTTAAGACATTAATTTAATTTCAGTATCTGTTATGACATGGATTTTTTTTAAGAATTAAGCAGAAATATCTTTGTCTGTCACGCTGTTTAGATTGTAAAAGTCTGTTCTCCTTGGAAGTATCAGTGCCAGTTAAATCTAGCCTTTGTTTTTGGCCCCCCAAAACTCTGACTTTGTTCTAGAAAATTTTAAAAGAAATTTCTAGAACAGGCTCACACGTTCTGGAAAGTTGCCCTATTCAAGCAGGAGCAGCTGAAAGGTCATGATGCTTAACATATAAGTGTATCATAAAATCAAATTTGAAGGGATTTTGGAAAAAGAAATATAGAATGCAATTTATGAGGCTCGTCTCCACTCAAAACTGCTGTGATCCAGACCATGACAAGTTGCCAATTTGCCAGCATAAATAGAAAAATGGTTATAATTATGTTTCCCTGTGCTGCTGTTCTGGAAAGTCTTGACCATTGAGGATGTTCCAGAGCCAGTGGTTGTCCAAGAAGCACAAGACGAAGGCCACAGTGGGAAGGAATTGTGCATCACTAAGCTTGAGGGTTCCAATCCAAACGTGGAGTACCAGCAAATGCACCAAGATGTTTGTGAAGGGAAAAGGAATGGCTGAGAGGCCTCAAAAAGGCAGAATTTCCGGGGTTTCCATGAGAGCCACATCCAGTGGGACAATGCAGAAATGTGACTCAACTACATGAGGCTTTCCAGAGATGGAGTCAGGATGATTATATTAGTGAACTGTCTCATACTTTTACCACAGAATGCACAGAAAAAGCTAGTAGGGTTTTGTTGTTGACTTCTGTAGATGATTACAGTATGAGCAAGATTCTTACGATTCTTTTTTCTTTTTGAGTAGGGGTATTAAAACATCTTTTATGTAGATACAGATAAGGAAAAAAGAGAAAGTACAGACCCAAGCATCTAGCTTTCTGCATAGCACAGGTTTATTAAAAGAGGTGAGTTAGAGTGGAAATGTAATCTATTTCCTTAGAATTAAAGGATAATAGTGTCTCTTTATGAGCCATGCCACCTTCAAGTTTCACCCACATTAAACAAAAAAGCAAGAGAAAATAAAAGAAAGGCCTGATTACATGGTTTTCTCCTGAAATTTGTGCTGAAAAGTGTATTCATTTGATGAACACCATCTTTGTATTAGGTGGTAAATATAAAACAGATTTTATCCATTTACATATTTCTGGTTCATAAAATATTTAACTGAGAATGGATACAACAACCATGAATAACTGAGGCAAACCAAAACCATATCTGCACATTTAAAATCATAATTAAATACATTTCCATTGAAACTTACTTTGTTTTCTTACAGTGAGCAACTTTACAGGAAAAAGCCAAAAGTGTACCAGAGTGATTTAAGTTACTCATTTGATCATTTTTGCAGGAAAACTGCTCTGCTTAAGAAATATTAGAGACAAATTCTATGGGTCATTTAGGGATCGAAGGAAATGGACAGAGAAGGCTAGCAACATTCATTTTGGTCTCAAATGAGCAGCAATAGCAAAGAAATTGCCAAGGCTTCTTTCCTATGCCAGAAACACAAGCCAGATCCTATTCATGGAATAGGAAAAGTTAAGTCAGTGCAGCAAACCTGGCCAACTAGCTTACCTAGGGCAAAAGTGGTTTGGGCAGAAGTTCTAGACTGTAGTTTTAATTCATTTGGGTTGGTATAGAATACTTCACCTATCCCATGCACCTGTATGGAAAACCAGTTCTTCCTAAGGATGTCATGGGCTCCAGATGTCATTTGATGTCATGGGCTCCAGATGATCAAGTGTGATGTCAAATATTTTGCAGCAAAAACTGGGTTTAGACAAGCAATTTATGCTCCACATCATCAAAACAGGTTGCTGCAAATAATATTTAAATCAAAATAGTAAATCACCTATTGAAAATTCTATAGGTCGTACTCCATACATTTAGCATTATCCAGTGGAGGAAGGGACCAAAGAAGCCTCAGTCATCACCTACTGACATATTTTTTTTAACTGAAAGGCAAAAAAATGAATGGTTTCAATGTTAGGAGTTTACATTAAAGGATTTAGGGATTTGCAGAAATGTAAAGAGTTGGGCCAAGAAAGAAGACAAAACAATCCGATCTGAGGCCTCAGGAGTTATCCTGAGGAGTTACTCCAAACTGAGACAGAACGGTTGGACTTGATGATCTTATATGTCTTTTCCAACCTAAATGATTCTATGATTCAGTACCCACAAAGCCAACAATACGACAATCTGGAGTTCAGTCTCAAAGCATGTGTTGAAACTGCCATTTCATGTAACTGAGGAGCTGGCAGTACATTTCACATCTCTCAGAAGTGAGGCGGGCAGCAGTGTGAAAATTTTCCTCTGGCCCAGGAGTCCTCCAAGAGGGAAAACACAGAGCAGACTGAGACAGAGGCACACACAGATCATGCATCACCAGAAGGAACAAGTGTCCTGCTCCTGCCAATAGCCCTGCTAGCTGCCAGCAGAGATCACAGGGAGACTGGGACTCAGTAGGAAACAGCTTAGAGATCACTGAGGCCACATTCAGAAATGGAGAGATCTCTCTTCTGTAGCACAAAGACAACTAGAAGCAGATATCAAACACAGCAGCTGCATGTGGAGCACCTTGCCCAGCTTGTCCCTGTCTCCTTGGCTGTGGGGAAATGCAGGCTGGCTGGCTTGAGGCTGTCAGCAGCATAAAGATCTGTGTGGACCAATCCAGCCAATAAGGACTCCAACCCCTACTGGATTTGGAGAGAGGAATAAGCAGTCATGGGAATCCACATAATCCTAAACACTATTGCTCACTGCATATATAACTGATGATGCAGGAGCATTGTCATTTCTCTCCATACGTGTGCTTCTGAAATCACACCCTCACTTGCATGTGGGTCAGCATAAAGGAAAAGGGTTAACACCAAGCTCCATTATTCTTACGTTCTTCAGCAAGATACAAAACTAATCTTACCAGATCCAGGGTTTGGGGGATACATTTTTCCTCTCTACAGTAATAGGTATTTTCCAGAAATGCACTTTAAGATCTTTTTTTTTGTTCTGCTTTTCTATAAATTGTTGTCTGACTTTTTTCTTCCCTAAATCACTGACTTCACTTATCTTTGGCATAAATATTTCTCTGAATCCATTTCAAATAAAAATTATTTCAATTTACTGACCCATGAAAAAATCATTTCGTAATTCAATCAGGGATAATAATTGTTCTTGAAGCTGTTAAATGCCTCAACTGCAATTTTCCATGTAATGAACAATAAACTTTTATATTCAATAATAATTAAGTGTACATTCACTGCAGCATACATTTCTAACCACATAGTTTTGAGAGGAATGACATTTTTAAAAGCAGTTACACTCCACACTAATTAATTTTGAGAACATAAACACTCTCCAAAGTTGCAAAATTAGGCAATTATACAATAATACATAATAATCATAACAATTTTTCAGTTCTAAAGATTTTTTTTTTTACTTATTTTCTCACCACTACTAGGCAGTTGGAGCATGTGGATGAATACTACAAAGCTAATCAGCAATACAAAATGTATGCTTTGCATTTTAGCTTAGACTTCTGGTGTTTGCAGAACAGTGTGTGTCTAACTGCTGTTCCCACAGCTGTAAAGCTTTAAGACTTAAGAACGCATTGAACCAGAGTCTGTCTTCACATAATTGGAGTGGCGCAAAGTTTTGTTTGGGGGTGTTCATTCAAAACACAAAGCTCCATCTGACAAACCCCAGGTTATTCCCCACATGATAGAAGTGTGGGATTATTCATTACCCTGTGACATATAATTAATATGATGATTGGCTCTATACACCTTATAAACAATGAGCACTTTTCTTTTTTCCTTTTAAGTACACCATTTAAAATCACTAGGAGAGAAAAAAAAATACCACCACTGAGGGAATTTCCAAATTAAGAGGTCCTTGAGAGTCCAAAACAAACTCGAAAAACATAACAGACACTCTTCTCTTCATAAAACACTCACAATAGCAGAGGCCCAGCTTACAGCTTTTAACTGCTGCAGCACTCACACTTCAAGGCAGATGCTGAGGCCGCACAAAGGGATCCCACAGCTACTGCGCATCACAGGCTAATGAATCTTTTCCCATGACAGGTACAGACCTCGGGACTGGGGTGGAAGCCAGACCGTCAGAGGGAAAGTTCAGTGAATCTGCGGAGGCAAAGGCTCAGCGTGCAAGATCCTGCAACAGTCTGGAAGCTTTACCTTTATGCATCTATATTACACCAACTGTTTTGTAAATACCAGTGCATGCTTACCTGTCACCACATTTCAGTCAAACCTGTGTGCTGCCAAAAGCTTACACAAACCAAGATGCTGTTCATCTTTAGGTCACTTCCTGAAGACAAATATACCTATTGGAGCTGAGCAAATTTTCCTTTTGTTTTATCAAAACCTTCCTTAGTCTCTTGGGTAGTTCAACCCCCTAAGGCATTTGAGGGGAATGTGGAAAAAAAACCTCTCTCCAACTCTTTTGATAGTTACTGTTTATTAAGTCTAATGTAATAATTCTGGCCAATTTTTAGTAATTACCAAATAATTCCACTAATTCTATTTGAAATATGGCCTAGGACCCTGAATACTTTTTCCAGTTATGCACAATGTAGCTTTCACTCTTATTACTGAGAACCAGGTTGCCAAACTGGTTGCTGGAGTTAATGCAAGAGATGCAAGTCCACCAGAGCAGCTCATATTTTTTCAATCTCCACTTACTCACAGAACACAGGGATTTCTCACATCCTTTCCACCAGACACCACTGGCTTTTCCCGGGTGTGGAGTCAATCTAAACTTCTACCTTTCCTTCAATGACTTTGCTTGTTTCTGAAACTGAGAAAGCCTCAAAAAGATTCAAAAGCAGGATTCTTCTCACCTCACATCAAAGGACATTGTATACATGTCTGTTATGATCCAGTCACCAGAACTGCCCTGTTAGCCAACAGAGGGAATAAACACTTCCAGATCACAGATCTGACCTATTTTAATTTAAGCAGAGACTAGGTGTATGCTAGATGCTCCTTTTTTTCTGTGTTCACCATGAAGACAATCTAAATGATAGATAAATCCCTCCATGGCTAATCTACAGTTTAAAAGAATAGAATCTCTACAGACATCTTTTAAAGAGCTGCTGTGAGGGTCTCTCCATTAAGTCTTCCTTTCACTCTCATTGAGAAGAGATCAGAGTGAAACTTTTTTAGCCAAACTTGGCCTTAAGGAAATCACAGACTCTGGTTAAGAAATAAACAATTAATCACAAAACAATTATGGTTTCTCTTAATTCTTTTGGTCAGAAAAATAAAATCTTTTTCTGCTATTCTCCAAAGAGGACATTTCCATTTAGATGGTTTTCTAAATAAACCTTTTGTATTCAAAGCCACACTTTATTTTGAAATTTGTCTGCATTTTAATCACAGAACAAATGCTATTGGAGTGAGCCAACCAAAAATCAACAGCTCTAGTCATGAGCTCATGTTCCACATTTAGGGTGTTGTCCTGCTGCAGAACAGAATCTCTTTTGGAATTGTACCCTACTCTCTTTCAGCTTCTTACCTTGTGTCTCAGGGTAGTAGTCCTTTCAAAGGTGGAAGTTTTTGGCGTTGTAATTTACCTTCCCCTTCAGCTTTTGCCTCATCCCTGAGGTATATGTGATGGGCACTAATCCACCCTAATTAGCCCACCGGGAAAACAAGAGATAGCTAGCAAGACTTGAAAGGCTTGTTCAGGAAAGTCGACATCTCTGGCAAAGAGCTTAATGTGTCTGCAATCAAGACAAAAGGAGAGATTGGATCACCATAATGAACTCTAATTTTGTATTGCTCTAGAAGGATAAAATGAGGGTGAATTGAGGCTCTGCAATCTTTTAGCACAAGAGCAAATGAAAGCTTTAAATTATGCATTTTTTTCTGTCAACTGAATAAGCACGACTTTATAAGCATGATTTAATCCAAAAAACAGATGCACTCTTCCCTTAAGACAGAAATCTAAGCCAACTGGCTTGCATAAGCATTTTCTGTGCGTGATTATTGGACGTGGCAGGTTGAAAGAACCAAGAAGCAGGATTTTGAGCCATGGCAGGAGATGCAAAGAACAGAGGTCCAAATCTTCACAGGAAATAAAAGCAGGCAAGAGAGAGCGAATCGTGGGGGAAGACATTCAGCAGTGTTTAATCACAGAGTTCAGGAATCAGGCTATGAATGCAGTGATGACATGTCTAAGTGGCGGTCGGTCCTCTTTGTGCGGTTCTGCTGCACGAGCAGCATTGCAAGTTGTCGTGCATCACCCATAGCCATGGTTACAATTTTTACCTAGTAATGAGTCCATTGTAATTAATGGATGTTCCCACTGCATAAGGCAGAATACTGATGAGGAATGCAAAGGGTAGACAATAGTTTAACTATCTGTGATTAAAGTCTCACTTTGCGTTTAGCAAGCTGCATTCATCATGTTGCCCCTCTCTTAGTTTTCCATTCTTCCTGATTATCGATAAACTGAACTAACAGATTTCCACTCCAGTAGATTTTTCTTTATTCTGTTTTGTGCACTATCTCTCATGACTTTTCAAAGCAGACCACAGCCAGAAGTAGGAGCCCATTACACTTTGAGTTAACTTTGTTTTTGTATCAGAATGGATGTGATTTCGGGTGTTTTGCTCCAACCATGTCTCCAGCTTATTAACAACTAATTACAGAATTGAAAAACAATAAACTAGACTTAATGCTAACATACTGCTGTATGCAAAATTTAATTATGATTGAAGCTTTCAATCTATAAACATCCTAAATATTTGCACTTGTGAAGGCACACAATTGATAGCATCATAAAGCACAGAGGACAAATTCTGGCCTACATTCCGACTACACAACTTTCACTGATTCAGTGGAAAGAGCAACAGCTCTCCCTTCAGATTTCTATTAATTAGTGTCATTTTTCAGTTTTGGTATTTCCATGTCACTTAATTTTGTCCTGATGTTTCCAACTGCTCTTGAGAACTTCATGAAGTTTATGATTTTGCTGCTTGGTTAAAAAACTAAACACATGTTGGTGCTTTTCCTCTACTTACTCCCATGTCCCTTGTTCCCAGTGGAAAGGGGAGAAGTCTGAGGAGCAACAGATGAAGCAGGACCACAAAAAATAGGAAAGTGAAAGCTGGCTGCTGCCAGCTCCCCACCAACACTCACTGCATGAGAACTAGTGCCTGTAATCCCTTAGACATGCACATGCATATGGATGACTGCAGCGCCACTGATGAATAGAAATGTTTGTCTCGCTCATGTGAAAAGACATCAGCTGCTTTTGGCTTCGAAGTCAAGATGTCTGTTTTTAGCCTTTTTTCTGTCAGAGACACCTGATGGATCTGGACTGAATCCCACACTGATAGATCAATAGCATTTAGATAACTTTTCTGTATATTCTGTAGAGTTAAGAAAAAATGTCTAAAGTCAGTATCAATGGTTTTAAAAGTTTTGTTAAAGTCTCTCTTATTCCTTTCCTTGGGAAGGTACCGATATGCTGAGAGCTTTTAAGAGGGAATGTAAAAGCTCAAGTCCAAGTTGTCAAACAGAGGAGATGTTGTGCACAGAATAAGGACACCTCTTTAATCCTGACTGAGTATTTCCAGGCAATCAGAGACAGGTTAACATAAATATCAACAACTTTAAAAGGAAAATCATTAATTTGGTGGGGTTTTATTCATTCCAAAACAGAACTTTGAGTAATTGTCAGCTTTTCTGAATTGGCAAAGAAATTTATCTCCAAAGAGCTTCCAGTTATGATGTGACAGTCAGTGATATCAAAGTGATAGACTACAATTTAGTCTTGTCTTCTGCTGTTTTCTTATTGTATGACTCAAAAGCTGTAACAAGTGCTTTTAAAGGCAGATATTTGTTTTTCAGAACCAACTAAACAATGTTTTTCACTAGTGACAAGTCTAAAACCAGAAACTCTGTTGAACAGAATCAATTTTAGAACAATTTTATTTACCATTTTCTTCTTGTTCTTAAAGACTAAAAAAATCCTCTACAACCACAATCAGTTCCTTGATTTGTTTTAAAATAAAGAATGTAAACATTACCAAATCATTAACTTGGAACATGGTGAACAGAAAAGGAAAGTCTAATTTCATAATATTGCTTGTTAGTCTTAAGCAAGCCATTTCATACATTATTGAAGAGATCCAAAAGAAAGTACAGAAACTTGACCATTTGAACCATTTAAGTAAAACATGAGAAATACACTATATGGAAAAAGTGTGCAGAGGTCATAGCAAAAGAACCAGATGTCTTTGTATGGCTTTTCAGTCTTTTAAGTTCAGCATCAGTACGATAAAGAGCAACATAAAAACCGGTTACTGCTACAGCCAAGCAAGCATACATACACACACCTTCAGCACAGCCAAGATATGACATTTTTAGGAACATGGAGTGCATCCATTTTGTTCTCGTGTTTGTACATTTCTGAAAGCATAGCCAGGTTTTTGCAAGGCAGAACACGAAGAGAAAGACCAGGAGGTTGGATATGCTGAGAATAGTCTAACAGGATATACCGGACTATTAGTTTCCCTCCAGATGCTTTTCAATGGAACCAGTGTTTCAATGGCCAAGTTTCACTAAGCTCCATGATGTCAAACATAAGGTTCCCTACTACATGACTAAAGAAATTAAGGATAAAAGCACTGACTTAAGTATGACTGTGAATCTGGACAAATTCCCAGCAATAAATTCCTGTTGCAGAATGCATATATTGACAAAAGACACTCAGGAGATGTTTAATGAAGATAAGTGAAATATTAAAAAAGAAAAAATTCATGAATGTATATTTAAAAAAAAAAACTAACAAAAATTGAAAGTATCCACAGGCACTTAAAACTTCCACTTACATCAATGGATCAGTTTAGGTATGCAGTTCTGGTGGAAAACCTTATTAATTACTTTCACGGACAAATTCGGGAGCTTAAATTTTTGCATTATTTTTTGATATTATGATCTATACGATTGTCCTGATGTAAGGACCAAAGACTACCAAAACATGTAAAAATCTTGCAACATTCTCCTTCCCTCTTTTAAATTGAAAAAAAGGATTCTTACATTATCAGATTTCACCCAGAACTTGTCCTCAGAGAGAAACTAAAAGATTGAAAAGTTGAAAGACACACAGAATTTTCCTCTGCAACACACTGAAAGGCAGAGGATGGAAGGAAAGAAACAACTCCTGTCTTATTGCTGCTCTTATTACTATTTATGTATCACTTAGTGAAGAATCTGTCATACTTGACATAAGTTGTGGCGGCATCAGTGATAGTAACTGAAATACCAGTTGTTGATTCATGAGTCAGCCATGTATTATTATCTCTATTGGTTACAGAGGAAGTATAAAAAAAAAAATCACAAAATCCCACTAAGCAAAACAAACACACAGGGATTTTATGACAAATTAACTTCCCAGAACAAAACTGTAAAAATAGTTTCCATTAGCAAATCCCCCTCCTTGGATTCTCCACACCTCAAAAGATATTTATTAAAAAAAAAAAAAAAAAGGAATGACTAGTGTACCCATGAAACCATGAAAAAGTTTGACTTTCCTCTCTGTGGTACGTTCACCCTGCCTGGACACCAAGTGCCCCTCCAAGCCATTTGATCACTGCCCTCCTCAGCAGGACAGGGGAGAGAAAATGTAAGGAAAGGCTCATGGGTCGGGATAAAGACAGAGAGAGATCACTCACCAGTTACTGTCACGGTTTAATCAGCCCATCACATGTTGTCTCTGCCACTCCTTGTTCCTCAGGGGAAGGACTCCTCACACTCTTCACCTGCTCCAGTGTGGTGGCCCTCCCATGGAAGACAGTTCTCCATGAACTTCTCCAGTGTGAGTCCTTTCCACAGGGCGCAGTTCTTCCCAAACTGTTCCAGCGTGGGTCCCTCCGACAGGGTGCAGTCCTTCAGGAACAGGTTGCTCCAGCATGGGTCCCCCACAGAGTCACAAGTCCTGACAGCAAACCTGCTGTAGCAAACCTTCTCCTCTCTCCATGGGGCCATAGGTGCTGTCAGGAGCCTGCTCCAGTGCAGGCTTCCCACAGGGTCACAGTCTCCTTCTGAGCATCCATCTGGCCGGCATGGGGACCTCCATGGGCTGCAGGTGGATCTCTGCTCCCCCATGGACCCCCATGGGCTGCAGGGGCACAGCTGCCTCACCATGGTCTGCACCATGGGCTGCAGAGGAATCTCTGCTCTGGTGTCTGAAGCACCTCCTCCTCCTCCTCCTTCTCCACTGACCTTGGTGTCTGCAGACTGTTCCACTCATGTATTCCCACTCCTCTCCCTGACTGAAGTTTCTGCTGCACGGTTTATTCCCTCTTCTTAAATCTGTTATCCCAGAGGCGCTACCACCATTGCTGATGGACTTAGCCTTGGCCAGCAGTGAGTCTGTCTTGGAGCGGACTGACATTGGCTCCATCAGACAGGGGGAAAGCCTCCAGTAGCTCCCACAGAAGCCACTCCATAATCTCGTACTACCAAAACCTTGCTCTGTAAACCTAATACATTCTCCTGTTGAAAACAGACACATTCTCAAAGCCATTGTCAAACGTGCCTGTGTCAAGGCTATCTGTTCCCTTCTATCACAGAACAGAGATAAACCGTAAGAATTGACAGAGTATACCTTTTTTTCCAAGAAATTTCTTATCAGTTTTACAAATGCAAAGATTCAAGAAAATAGCTTTGTATCAGTTCTCCAGAAAAAAAAAAGAATATTTCTGTAGAATTCCTGATAAGCTCCCACCACTCTTGCATCACACCCAGGCAACCTCAACTAAAGGCCTTGCCACTGCTCCATCTATAATTCTAAACCACAGTATTATATGATTTCACAACTGGCTCTCATTATCTTCTACCACATAAAATCCTTGGGATGAATGTGCCATACTTAGTTAATTCAGTATTTTTTTTCCAGTTATGGAGAAATAAAGAACAACTACATACCAGGTTAAGATTCCTTGGAATGTTTGAGAAGAAAGAGGATGCACGTCTATAAATCATTTGAAAATGGATGTGCACAGATGGTTTTAATTGACATAAGGACATGATTCATAACAGAGTATAAGAAAAAATCTAGCAACTTTATTTTGGTCTACTGATTAACCCTCCTGCACAATCTCTGCATGCAACCAGTGTTGGGACATAGAGTTTTAAGCACCCTGCTGACAAACTGTCCAGAATTCTAACTGACTGCCACCTTCATGTTATTAATATTTTCAAGGCAGACCTTACAAAAAAAAAAACCCAACAGTTTTTTTGAGAATTAGTTTAATAGAGCTCTATCTAATTTCAAAGTTACACCCAGAATTTTAGTAATGCTCTAGGCAGTACATTGCGCTGGGTAATACACTGCTACTGAGACTTGAAGCTCTAATGAATGTTGAAGAAGCTCTGTACTTCCTACAACAGTGTTTCTCACATGACTGCCAAATGTGACTTTTAGGCTGATGATTCCCAAAGAAAAGGATCTGCTTCGAAAGACTTACTCTGGAAGATTCAGCCAAAACATTTACCTGTTTCTAAGGAACAGACAGGGGAAAACACAGGATTTTTGCTCCTACTAAAAAAAAGAATGTAATAATAAGTTTCCTTAATAATTTGGTTGTGAAACAAAGCCTGGTATTAGGCAAGAAAGTTGTCTATGTCAAGGATAGTCTTTCAACTACACCTATAAAAATCTGCCTATACTTGGCCCACCCTGACTTCTATCAAGAAAAAAAAAAAAAGACTGTTTAAGGAAGTCCAGCATGATCTGGAAGTTGGAATTGAACTGCTAATTTCCCTGAAGACTCCTCAGCTCACTGTAACATGCAGCTGAGCAAAACATTTCCCGCAATTAAAGAAAAGAACTTGTAATGATACTTTTTATCCTCCGTGACACTCTGGTTTAAATCTGAAGGAAGGAAGATGTGACTGGATGCAGAGACTAGAAGTGTGAGAACGAAGACCTGCTAAAGACTGAGAAGTGAAGACATTTTATAAGAGGAATCAGGAGTGCAACTGGGTCTGCTTATCCAAATACCAGCGATAAAAACAGATATAGCAGTCATGAGAAATTGCCCAATGGAAACATGTGGGAGCAGAGAAGGGAAGGCAACAAAATGTTGATATGTCCCTTCAGCAGCAACAAACAATATAAGCAGGTTGTCTAGGACCTTGCAGACGACAGGAATTAGGCATAGTAAATTAGAGCCTACTGGCAAAGTTGGGCTTAAGCTACTTGGATATTTTAAAATTCAGCAACAGAGGTAGAGAGAGAAGTAAATTTCTCTGGACAATGCATAAACTGGGAAAGACTAATATTCTCTTCGAACCCAACATCTTGTCTCCTCCTGTAGCCATGAGCAGATATCTAGGGAAGCATGAAGCAATATTTCCCCCAATGCACTCTCACAATCTCCACTGAGATGGGAAACAGGATCTTCCTGACCAAAATCCAATCAGTGCAGAGTCTTTCTTTTGTTTCAATGAGTTTACTTGATTACTTTTCAAAGCCACACCAATTTTAAGCCTCCACAGAGTCCCAGGCCGGAGTACTCCTTTATGTGAAGCTACTCCCTTTGGATGGTTTTGAGCCTGCTGCTGGTCAGTTGCATTTAAAGCCCTAGTTCTTATATCAGAAGAGACAACAAGTAATCTTTGCCTCTTTTTCTCCCTTCTCTATCACATTTATCTGCTTATAAACCTTTATCCTTTTTTTCCTCAATCATCTGCAAAGCTGTATACATCTTTCTTCATACAAGAAAATGACTCTCCTTGTTGTTTTTCCTTCTTCCTCTTCCAGTCCTACATCCTCTTTAACAGACACAAGATCAGAAGATCCATCAGTACTAAAAATAAATTATATAAATGCAGATACAGTGCACAAATATGACATAAAGATTTGTACTTTTCTGAATAACTCAGTAAGTAACAAAAATTTGGCTGCTGGTGTCTATGTCCCATATTCAGTATTTTCATACAGGTATTAGAGATGAGCTTTCAAAAAAATATTTCTAAGGGGAGGGAAGGTAAGTATCCTTTTGGAGAGCTCTGGCAAGAGAAGATGCTGAATGCACAGCCCAGGTTTACATAGTGAGGGATCAAAGGAAGATGGCTGCTTTGAAAAAGAGAAACAAACAAACAGAAGGTCCAAAGAGAGAATAAGAAATCTTAATTTGGTGCCAGAAAGCTCATTGAGAATATTAGTGAGGAGGGAAGGACAATTACTCAAAGATTAACAACTGTGTTTATTCTGAAGAGGTGAAAGGGAGTCAGGGATAGCAGAGGAGCTAACAGGAATAATAAATAAAGAGTGGATTGTACAAAAGCTTTGGTGTGTCTGAAGACACAAGAACTAATGTTAAAAAATAGAACATAAGGCTCCAAAAACTGAAAATATTTGTGTGTTTCCTTTTCTTTTTCCAAACATATTAACCTACAACGAAGACAGGGGGCAGAACACATTGGGGGGAACTTGACAATAGTAAACCATTCAGCAAACAGCAACAAAAAATAGGGGAGTTTTTGACATATTCAGAAAGAAGCGTGAAGAAAGAGGGAGGTATTAGACATGTTGAATCAAAACCCACTCAAACTGTTCCGCATTCCTGAACATTAGTCCTCACAGGCCTTGAGATCATGCAGGACCATCATCTTAACAAGCAAAATCTGGAAAGAGTAGTGCTGAAAGCATTTGAATGGGCTCTGGGGAGTCAGTATAACAAATCTAAGAGAAAACAGATCAAGCAAAACAACAAGATTATTACAGATTCCCCAAACAAAAATTAAATGCTAGCAGAATACCTCACAACCCTGAAAAAATTATGATCTCCAAAACAGGCAGTTTTTCACCAAAGGGTCAGTTTAGATCTTCATCTGTTTTCAAGAGAGTGAGTTACATTTTCCATCACTGACAATGAGATGAGTCTTGGGTTCCAGGTGTAGGTCCAGAAGCCTTTACACCAAATGACAAAAGCTGTCACACAAAAATTACATTGGAATGCATGTCCTAAGGGCCAAATTTAACATCTTATTTGAGGGCCAAAGTATTCTGGAATATGTTTCCAAATTACCAGAAGAAAAATACATTTCTGAAAGGATAGAAAACGAACACTGAATACATCTTTTCTGGTATAAATATTTGGGGAAAAAAAATCAAAAAGTTCATGAAGTTCAGTTTCAGGAAATTTCAGTACACTTAAGCTGCTGATCTAAAATTTAAAAAACAACTTATTTTAAATGTTTTAAAGAGGTTTAGAGAAAGCGGATGTAGCATTCCAGCTGATATTCTATTGCAAAGGCCAGTGTTTGGGGGATGATTTACAGAAGTGCAAAGCAGCACTCTGTTGCTGTTAGGGCTTCAGCATGAGTTGACTACCTAGTTCCATCATGTGCTTCTAAAAAGTTCCCCACAGAGCAGCTCAAAGGCTAGAGCACTTCAATGTAAGTGTTGTCAAGAGGGGAAATAACTGACTACTGCAGGGTAAACTGCTGTGCCAGTACCATCCTCTGCCAGAGGGAGCAGGGCATACAAGCCAAGGGCAGAGTTCTTCCTTCACAAAAGCAAGTCAAATATTAATATGGAGGAGAACTGTGGGAACACAGTGAAGAGAAAAATTAACAATCCTTGGCACCTGACAGTAGCAGTACAAACTCTATTAATACAGAAACATCAGGGTGTTACTTGCATTGCCACAAAATTTTAAAGTGCATAATGTCCCTTTAAATCAGACTATACAATTTTATATAAACCTCCGCATAGAAATTAAATCTGCTACAGATCAAGTTACATAAACTGTGTGACAGATGCTTTATATTTATTTTTTTATTCTTGTTTAAGGTTTTATTCATTCTTAATCAAATGTTTATAAGACTAAAATTTGGGTTAACTTGAAATTATGTGTTTTATTTGAATTTTTGAAAGCATGCAATGCCCGTAGTTGTCCTGGCAGTATTTAAAAAACTGAAGTCATTAAAATATTTTCCAGTCCAATAGGGAAGACAGTGAAGCTGTATGTGCCATATAGCAACATTTTTCTATTGGATATACTGTTGTATCTGGCAATCAAAATTCACTGTCTTTTCATGCCACATAGGAAAAAAATATTGATTCTTCAAGTGGGATCATAAAATACAAATAAATATACACCAATAAGAATCATAAGAAAACAAAACCACTAAGACTATATCATGAAATATATCATGTATCCGTATTTCTTTTCTGCAAGAAAAGAAATTAAGTACAATGAAATTAAATACATTTGATAGTTTTAAAAAATTAAAGCAAAGAAGTTTGCTAGCATGAGGATTCCTAATCAGAATTTAAAGAAAATGTATTGAATGATTATGGCATAGATTGCAAAAAGAACTTTTTCCTAAATTGCCCTGTCTTGAAGCTTTAGGGGTCAGTTTACTTTGATAAATTCAAAACTGACAAAATAAGGTTTCCCAGAAGTTTTTAATGACCATTGGTACATGATCATGTAACATCAAGAAATTTTTCTGAGGTGTCAATTTTCACTTCAGAAACTCACCTAAAATGCTTATCGGTAAGTTAATCAAGCAAACAGTGGCTAAGTGTCACTTAAATGACAAGAGGACACCAAGGAAATAGAAGATATCACGTAGTTGTGACATTCTATCTCCTACCATGAGGTCTAAAGCTCATTGTGAGGCTCTGGTACCCACAGCAAAAGGGTCTACTGAAGAGATGTTATTTAAACCATGTAACTAAACATCTACCATATACTTGGCTTTCAATTTTAGGGACCTGGACTTGTTGGCCCAGCTGTTTTCTTGAGATGAAGGGAAGTCAAGCAATGATTTATTCTTAATATAAATATGACAAATTCCAGAGGAGGGAGTCCCAAAATGAGGGAGAAGAATCTGTGCATGTGTCTGTCAGGATGGCTGTTCTTCCACTTTCCAATTGTTTGTAATCACCATGCTTCAAGTCTCTAAACAGTCCTACTACACTTACAACTACCTGGACCACATCACTAAGCTCTTCTAGGTGATGTTCTCACCATGTCTGAAACAAAGTTAGTTTAGTTGTAAACATAAACTTCCAAGAAACTATTATTTTTAGAGATAGTTCCCTCTCCAAGTATAAATGAAGTTAGTAAAAGTAAGAAAGAAGACGATGTTGTAATGATATAAAATCATCAGTGAGTTATATCTGTCCTTTACTCTTTCCAAGGATGGTATGGATGTTTTGGAAATAAACCGGTAAGTGTATTGCATCATTTCAGCAGACAGGAAATCTTATCCCTAGCCAAACTCAGTAACTATGTGGCATTTATACATCAGTACACATGGTATATGCCTACAAACCCATGAGTGTAGCAAAGAAAAAAAAAACAAAACACAAAAAACAGAAGCTCTGAAGCTGTGAAGTTCAAATCCAGACTTCGCCGAAATTTAAAGATAACTGAAGCCAGATATTGTTTCAACACAATAGAAGGTTTGGAGCCAGCTGCAAATTTTGGCTATATAAATTACTGTTTCTGCAATTCAAGCATTTTCATGAGTTAGGCTTTGGTTTAAGCCATGAGCAAGATACAAAAGTAGCCACAAAAGTTCAGAAATTAATTTAGGCCCAAAGTCTGTGTCAAAGTTTACTTGATCCAAAGTGTGCAAAAACTAACACTAATTTTATTCTGTGGTGCAGTTGATGCAAAGAACAAAAAATACACTTTGGATGAATATGAACATTTTGGGTTGTGATGTAAAAAATTGGCAGTGTGGCAGACACTGCAACAACTCTTAGACAATTGCTCCAACGGTAACTAAAAATGTGCATTTTCTTACTAATATAAATTTATCTCAACCTGCAGCCACTGGATCTTTTGACAACTTTCTCTGCTAGACTGGTGACCCCAATTTTTACGTTCAGCTTAGAAGTATGCATCAGCAAAGACTGAAGTAGGCATTAAGCTTCTCATAGTCAGGCAAAACAATATAAATACATACATTTTTCCTAACTCCTCCTTGATCCTGACATTTGCTTTCTGATCAGCTTTTGGCCATCCCACCTGAATTCTTGATATTTGGGCACACTAAAGCCCGACAGCCACTGCATCAAGACCTTGAGATTCCTTTGCTTATTTGTGTATGGATCGTATCAGCTCTTTTGGCCACAGCAGTAGTCCAGAAGGTAGCAATCAGGTATTATCCATTTCAATTCCCAATTCTTTATTCGCTCTTTCCAAGTTGGAGACCCCTCTCCTGTAATTAGAGCTGTCCCCTTGGCTAGTGGATATAAGAAGTATTTGGCCATATTCAGACATACTGTTTGCTGCATCCAGATGACCATATGATCTAGATTTTCCTTTCTCATTAATCACTCCCCAGACTTCATGCCACTATTACACCATCAGTAAAGCTTTTACGTTTCATTCCAGCAGGTTAATATGGATAAATTTCAAGTACAGTGCTAATGCCAATTAACCAGGACTAATACCTTTTACAGATAAGATCCTTTTTATGGTTGTGGAGGAAGACAGTATTTTCACCAGAATGAGGATAACAACATGATATTAAAAACATCTTAAAAACTCCAGAATCCTCAAGCAATATAGTCTGCCAAGTTCTAAGGTCAGAGTCTCTCACTGAGCAGAAGATATGGAACGAGACAGGCACTGAGAATTTTGAAAAGTTCTCAGGTTACTTTGTCATTCTTCCAATTCTCCTTTTCCAACCTTCCATCCAGCATTATGGGATGAAACCATCTCAAGGAATGAGTTGGAAAAGTCTGAAGGATAACTTGAAACTCTCCTTGCCCTCTGGAAAATTCTGAAATCCCTCCTACTTAATTACAACACAGTTTGTATAACACTTTGGCTGCATTTCTTCCTCTGCTTTGTTTTGTTTGCGTTACTAAGAATATTTGCATGAAAACAGGATATTTGTTTATTAAGAGCTCATCATCTCCTGCTGTGTATTCTCCAGCTTAAGTCATATTCCTTAACATTTATTAGCAAAAGGAGACCATAAATCCTGTTTCCTGTAAATGTACCTAATAATAAAATGAGCAAAGAAACTAAAGTGGAGAGATTCAGGGAGAAAGAAAGAGCAAGTGAGAAGGAGAGACAAGATGATACATGGTATAACTTGTGTTTTCCAGAGGCAATGGCCTAAAATGTTCTCCATGACATGCAAACTTTTCTTCAGCATTTCTTATCCATGCTTCCATTCCCAAGCATTCATTTCTCAAACTGGGCAGACACACGTGGAAGTTCTACCTTGTCATCAGAAGGCAAATTAGTAACTCCACCTCGTCCCTCTTAGTTCTACTGATTTTCTCTACAAAGAATGGCAACCTATAGGAAGAACATGCTACATGGGAAAGAAGGATTCATATTGCCCACACAGCTGGCACCACAGATATGGAACAACAGAAAAAAAGATCTAAGTGCTTGCCAAGAAAGGACTAAGCAAGCCTCAAGTGCAGTCTTAGGTTTAGCTTCATAATGTTTTCTCATTTATCATTTTCCTTCAAAATATGGTTTTCATTTCCAAGATGTACTAGATTGATAGATTCTCACATGACTGAACATGTTTACAGTTTTGCAGGCTTTTTTTAGCTCTAAAATCTGCAAAGATCTACAAGTAGTTGGCTAGAGAAAATAAGTGAGGAACTATTCTGAAGTGCTAAGCAATAGTCCAAAGCATTAACATGCATAACACACATCCAAAGGATTTCTACTTACCCTTTGCAGGATAAAAATGGAGACTACATGCAGTCAGGGCTATACATTTATAAATGCGGGGACATTTTTCTTCCAAATAAGAATCTAGGCACAAGAAAAAGATGTAAGGAAAGGATTGGGAATGATTCCCCAACTCTGGCATACAGCACAACAAGTATTACATAATCATATCTTCAGAGATGTTAAGCAAACAAAAGCTATCTTAAAATAGGATAAATATTGCCCTTTCAAAATCGGGTGATAAGTTTCATAGGGTGTTAAAGAGAATCTAATGTAGGCTGGTCCCAGTCAAGGACCCACTTACTAAAATGTAATAGAAGTATTTTAAATGCTATCTAAGAATTAATTATTTTTACTGTTTTCATAAGAAACTGGCATGTCCATTGTGTCCTTTCTCTTCCCTTTGACTTTCTTGAAAAATTACTTTGTTTTGCCTAAAGTTAGATTCAAGCTGATCTGACATTCTAGACCCAAAACGCATATTTTCACTGATGTAGAGATGAATTCTGCAGCTACATGAAATTTCTCCTCAATATGTGTAGCATTCACATACAAAAAGGTCCTAAAATTCTGCCTTTTAAAACTCTCGCTGGTACAGGGAACTTAACACGAGAAAACAAGAAACTCAGCAGTTACCTATCAACCCAAATGTATCCGTAACATTCATGGCACCTGTTTTCATGAGATATTTGTCGAGCTTCTCAGGTCAATCCAAAGTGTTATAATGGACAAATCTGAAGTTAAGGTTTTCAGCATGCCGTTTCTCATGATATCCAGTACTAAATGCAAACAAGCCCATTTTAGACAAATATGAATAAAGTCACCCCCTAGAAAAGTCAATTGGTAGAAATAGGCTCAAGCTCTGAAATTATGAGGTCTTTGTCTTTTTGTCCCCCTACAAAAAAAAAATGTACCACAATTTCCAGAAAACGAACATGTTTTTATCCTAATAACATGAGTTTCATTCTTTTGGTTTCTTATGTGTGAAATCAACAGTTTCATAAGCAATCCTAGGTGATGGGATCAGTACAGGAAACTAAATTCCTTACTTTTCTGAAAATACAAATATTATGAAGTAATAGAACCAAGAACAGGCTAAGTGCATATAATACACCTGAAATATATATATACTGCTACAGCTGTATATCCATAAATATATACTAAAAGACATGCATATATAACATACAACTACAATCCAGGATTCAGATATTTGGTTCTGTAGTGCCCAGTATTCAGCATCACACTTTTCTTTTGTCATGTTCAGTTAATCAAATGTTCTTGTTGTGACACAAATCTTAAATTTCACGCCTGGGAGAGCTAATCTCCCACACAGGGAGGCAGGACTTGGGATGAACTCTCTTTGAGAAGAAAGTCAGATAAATGAACACGGAAGGTGTGGTAGTGAATTCTAGCAGCTACCCCAGTACAAACAGCTGGGTCAAGACTGTGCTCTTGTTTTACAGCTTGAAAAGAACAACCTTCCCCAGATGTGAATTGTGGGATGCCTTCTCTTATTCCATCTGCTTCCTTCAGAAGGGCTGAGGACAAGACATCTACTGACAGTTGTGACTTGTAGTGGTCCTTCCATGCTCACTGAAACATAGAGGTATAGGCTAAAAGAACAAGAATTGCTCAAATTTTAATCAGAAAATTGACTACCTGCCAAACCATTTCAGAATTGGCAAGGAATCAAAAGGTCTTAAATCATGTTTTAGACACAGGTTTTAAATCATTTGAACTTTACATTTATAATAAACTACATGCTTTATATTTTTTATATAAAACTCCATCAGTAACAACTCAAGCCAAACACTCACTAAAACCAAATTATTCCCATGACTAGAAGTGCATTTGTTAACCGTATTAGAACAGAATCTGAACAAAAGTTATAACAATATTCCAAATTTGTAGCTGGCAAATTTTAGAGAAAAAAAAATTGTCAGTCTGAGATACCTGCTGTGAGATCCCTAATTCCATATTTATACTGCTAAAATACAGTGTACTTACTTTCAGAAGCAATGAGACTCTACGAGTTCCTCTGCAGACAGAGATCCAAAGAACTTGCATAATCATTATTTAGGATAATCTCAGCTTTAGAACTCTTGCTATTTTCCATTGTAAGGATATAAAGTGCTAACTATTACATCTGATGCATTTTGTTGGGAATTTGGGACCTGTATGACTTATATTAAATAATATTTGTATATTTCATATTTTTGTTGGACTTCCCTACACATTTGCCTTGGTGCCAGAATGAGGAGAAATTAAAAAAATACTTTAAGAGATCTCAGTTCTCAAGCCATTTAAGTTACATCCTCAATATTCTCTCATTACTTGACTCCAGCAAATGAAGGCCTATGTGGTTCATGGAGGCATGGAAATAGGTGCCATGTTTTATTTCAGAAAGATTAACAACCATTTTAAACAGAGAAAAGAGATTCCTTTGTATGAGTGGAAGAAATTACGTGTATGACATAGGTCGATGTGTAAGGACACACATTTTGCCTGGATGCTCACCTACAACTTCTGCATCAGCATCAAGTCTTCAGTATTTTAAGACCAGACCTTACAGTAGGATCTGCCTGTTGCAGATTCCGGCTCCTGTGTGGCATCTCAGTAAATTCAATGGGACCGTGCATCAGATAACAGTTCAGTGCAAGATGAGACCTTGACTGTAAGATCTTTGAGGCAACAAGGTTGTCTAATTCTATGCTTTACAAAGTGCTGTGCACATCTAAAAAGCCATCTGTCTCAGTTTGAGACAATTTGGAGGGGTGGAAACCTTGGATGGAAGTCTCTTTCCTCTGATTCAATACCCCTGGTTCTCTCCAACACAGAGAGAGAGACCAAATACGTCCAGATGTAAGTGAAAAAAATAACTCTTTACCAAGAAGAATGCTAAACAACATTACTGATAAAACTGTGTTAAGCTAACCACTGAGGAGAAAATTCCCAAGCTCCCACCCACTGAACCAAAACAAGATGGTATCCAGCCTCCCCTCACCCAGTAAAACCTGTCAGGAGTGGTTTGGAGGGTCAGTGCTGGTGTGAGGCTGCAGAGCCAGCACAGGCAGTTGGAGCAGGGCTGCAGACCCCTCCGGCAACTGGAAGGACCCACAAGACACCTTCTGGGTCCAGCGATGAGACCTGATTGCTGCAACTCAGATAGTGGCTGTAGTCCTGATCTGCTGAGGAGGTGGTGGTGGTGGCCCAAGTGGTAGAAGTCCCATGGAGTGAGGGAGACCCTCAACCTGCTCAGTGGAGTGTGGCCTTTCACTGGGCTCAGGGTAGGTGGGAATGCCTCCAGTACCTCCCCTGGGGTGGGGAGTTCTTCCCTGGATGATTAACACTGGATCATGGGACATTTCAAGAGTCTTTAACACCTTTTAAGATGTTATTACTGCCTGTTATGTCAGTACAGGAGGATAAATTACGACCATCAGCAGAGATCAATATCTTCAAGCCATGTGTGTGAATGGTCCTGATTACTCCCCCAAGGGGAGTCATTTGTGTAAGGACAAAGAAACAACATCCAGCTCATAGCCTGAGGTGGCAGGTATCCATACCCTCAACACCTGGATTGTCTGAGTCATCATTCCAGTCTTTTTAACACTTGTGGATACATTCTTCCTTTAGGGTACCACCCTTATCTTAACTCCCTCCCTGTAGTCTAAATTAGTAGGCATATTTGGGGAAAAGAGAAATGAAAAAGTGGATACCAAAGTCTTTGTGTAACCCAGGACACCATCTAAAAGCATAATAAATAAAGTGAAAACAGAAGCAATAAAACACATATAAGGCTAGTAGGAAAACAGTAGAGTTGAATGTACCAACCGACTATCACATATACGTAGCTACTGGAATCAAATCACATCAGGCAGCAGCAGCAAAGTGCCTCCTCCATACAGTGTTCTTATCCTAACATTTTTCCAGGTTTGTGTTACTTTCCTATGCCATTATGCATTGACTAGTCCTTGTGCACAAGGCATCTCAGCTTCATGCATATCAGCCTTTTTTTCCACATTAAAGTTAACTATTTAGGATTTCTTCTATGTACAATTCTCAAAGTGGCTGACAATGTTTGACTGTAGAGGAGAAAGTCAAAGAAACAGGAATGTTACTCATCGAATACTTGTTAAATCCAGGAAAATAGCTTCTCAAATAGTTTCTTCTTGGTGGCTTTACTACCAATGTATTTTCTCACAATGGAAGACGTAGTAAGCAGAATTAATCTGTTTATGATGATCAAGTAGAGAGAGTCTAAAATTCCTCTACAAAGATCGAGTGACGACCTTCAGCATTTTTGTGAATACCCCCCACTTATTCCGCTAATTCAGATCCATTTCCCCAATGCTTTTCACAAATGCATAAAGAGTCAACATCAGAAGTTTAGAAGAACCCAAATGATCTCTACATACAAGTGATGAATGTCTATATGTCTCTTCACCTGAAACAGTATTTCAGCAAAGAACTCTCAGAAGCTGGCAGAGCTCCTTTAGTAACCAGATGAAGAAACCTTAACTGACCCATGTAAGAAAGGAATGTCTGTTCTGTTTAGAGTAGGTATAAGACCAAGGTATAAGTAAGATACTTAGATTCTTACTTAGAATTTCCCAATATTTTTGAAAATGCTATTCCAGTGTCTAGAGTTTTTCTTTCTGAACTATATCTCCTCAAGGTGTACATATATACCTCAAATCAGAATCTACTAAAAATATCACTTAAATATTTAATAGAGAACAAAATAAATTTGATTTTATATTTTTCTGCAAGTTTCTTTCTTGCACCTTGCAAACTAGTAGCAAAACAGAGATAGATAAACTTGAAGGATTTTCCTTAAGATTGATCTTCTTCTTTAAGACAACTGCAAGTTTCTTAATCATTCAAAATCATATTAGAAAAAATGGCAATACAGATCCCAATCTCTGGGTACAAATATGTAATCTCAAAGTTGAAACTAGAACTCTCTAAAAACAATCTTTACTAAGGATGAGCGCATACAACTATACTACTGTACTCTACAGATGAACAGAAAGGCTTTTCAAGGGTAAAAATTTGCTGCTGAGCACACAAAGTCCACACACTAAGCACTTAAGGGGTAAGACTACGGGTCTTGCTGATTTTTGTTTGGCTGGTTATTTGTTAAACTTTGGACCAGTCAGGTTCCATGGCCTGGAAGCCCTATAGCAGCTGGAGTGTATTAGCTGCAATGCTGGAGTGTATCTTCCAGCATAGTTTCATCTGAAAGGAATCCAGCTCATCTGCTCCAAGATCACTTGCCAATGCATATCAAAGCAAGGTAAGTGTGGACAACTGGTAGATTATCTTCAGAAGAGCACTCCTGAGCTGAACTAAAACATGCAGGTACATGCTCCCCGGGCGTATGCTTTGGAAAACACATTGCAATATGGAGATTAGCAGAGATCACTGACCCACGGAACCTTTTCTAATGTTTTGAAGGGACAATGTCATTGTTGGTATGGCCTTCCTATTTAAAAGAAAACTAATAAATCATATGAATGGAAAATTAAGATAACATTATTCCTTCCCTATAATATATTTTTCCCACCTATCAATTTCTTTGTCTTTGCCAAGTCTGCTGTATCAATGTATAATGAAAACTAGAGATAGTCCAAGCAACTATGAAACAAATAAACTGAACAGTTACATAATTCTTCTGTTCAGTTATAATCAGAATGATTACATTATGGAAAACTCTGAGGAATCCTACTCTAAGTGTTTCCTCCACCATTTCCTTTCAAACTTCCTTGCAGACAACACACGTTGGCTCCAGTGTCATTGCAGGAGACAATACACTTACCTTGATTTACTCAGCCTAATCAGAATATAAAAAAAATTAAAGAAATCTTTATATTCAAGCAATCTGACATAATGAAGTAGATTGTCTCCCTGTAGGTGTTAGTGTGTAAAACCAAAGGTAAGAATGACTTTTTTTAAAATTAAAGGAAAACTGAAAATTTCTCCATATGGCCTTTTCTGTAAAATCTAAACATCTGCTTAAGATCCTGCTGCAGTAACACAATATGTCTGCAGCTTTCACAGTTATGAATAAATGCATCTTAAAATACAATACTTCAAAATCCATTCCATCTCCATTTGCCTGCCAAATTCAGAGTTTAAAAATCTCTGACCCGGGTCCTCTAATCAGTTTCTGGCCCTCCTGCCTCCCTCAGGGGCTGCAAAGGTGGAGGGAGCTGGCCACAGCCAGCACTGCTCCCTCCTCCTGCAGGACTGTCCTCACTGGCACATGTGTGCCAGATTCAAAAACATGTTGTGCTTCCCCTGACAAAGGAAAAGGTACATGGGAGACACGGTAGGGCTGTGGCCAAGGGCGCAGAGCTCAGGCAGAGGGATCCATTTGGAGGACTGAGATGTATCTGTACAGCTCAAACTTCCTGTGAATTTTGTTTGGTAAGCAAGAATCACAGGCAGTAATGGTGTCTGGAGTCAAAATCACCTTATCAAAAGAACACCTTTGATTTACCATGGTATGGGCAAAGATATCCCTTAAAATACAACATCAAGGGCTTAACAGGTATGAAAACCTGAACATTATTTGTAGCATACTGCATTATATTAAAAAGAACAGTCACAGTGAAGAGAGTAAACCTGAAATGGAAAATAAACTATTGGATTTTACTTTTTTGTGAGCCAGTCCCAGATGAAAAATCAATTTAACTCACTGTTCTTAAAATGAGACAAGGACCATGGTTCTTGTTGCCTGGGGCTGTGGTGCAAGTTTGTGGAACTCTTTTGAAACTCTACTTTAGTTATATCATGATTGCTTAATTTAGAATTGGCTTAGTCAGTGACATTTCTGTACATTATTTCATGGATCACTGCTATGTACCAAGCTAAAAGAATAGAAAGATACTTTATTTGATGTTTAATATCAACACACCTTGTGACTATCACAGTATTCAAGCAGCTGCTCTAACAAGAAACACCTTTAAGTTTGGAAGGCTTTTTAACTGAGTCTATTTTGTTTATTCCTGATAAATTATTTCTGATTAGTTACTTAGTATGAGTTATATAGTTATCAGCTCTTCTGAAAAGGCTAACGCCTCGAACCTGCTATTTTTCAAGATGGTGAGGGTATTTCTTTATCGTGCTCCACTTCTTTCTCTTTTGTTTCATTTTCTCCTGGTCATAGACTCTGCCAAATATTTCAAAGCCCTTCTTGGCAAATAATAAAATAATTTGGACAGAGTACACTGCAATTAGAATTTTTTGGCAAGTTTCATATTTTGGATGCTGATGAGAAGAGTACCAGTTTTAGCATGCTTGACCACTTCATTATTTCAGATAATTTCCTGCCACAGAGTACCACTGCTACAGATTGTGTTTTCTTGAAAAAACAGCAAGGAGACACATCCCAATTTCTGTTTTTTCAAGTGCATAACATTAAATAAATCAGTTTTTCTCCCTCATCTGTCATTCACTATAACTTAGTTGAGAAAATCTTATTTCTCTCCCTAACCTTCTTTATCAGAAAACTGTTTCTTACACTCCAGAATATAATATCATGACACTTATACAAGAAAAGGTTGTAAACCACACAGAAGAACACATTTGCATTGCTGTCATTAGAGGCCAAATTCAATCATTCTCTCTTTTGTTTGGCTTTGGTACCACAAAAATCCATATACATCCCACTAAGACAATTTTATTTTTTTTTTTTTGTGTTGGGGGAACTGCAGATGAAGGTTGTGACCTTATGCACATTTCTGCACTCCAGAAGTCATACAGTGTTTTTATTGGATCCTGTTCTAAATTTGTGTCAGCACTTCCTTTATAAATCCTTATTTTGATATGGATTATAAACTGTTCATAAAAAATCCATCCCAGACTAAAAGTCTATTTTGTTGGGGTGAGGGATGCGAAGTACCAGATTTGGTGATTTGGTAATTCTAAACCCTAAGATTACAAACAAAACACACCTTGTGAGAGTTCAGAAACACTTTTTACCAGTCAGAGACTTGTTCTCTTTATGCTTTACAGTTAAAGTATCAGGCAAGCTGTTTGTTGGCATTTTTATTTCCCCTATATAGCTTTTCCAATAAAAACTTCCAATGAAACCATCAGTAACAGAACACAATGCAAAATATGCACATTTCTCCCCCTGCTAGGAAAAGTCCTAGTGGTTTGTGTTATTTCTTCCTCACAGAGTTATAATTTCTAAGAAAAAAATCTCACAAAACTAAATCAGGGTGAAAGAGCACTGAGGAGAAAAGGGGTGGAGATCCATGTCCTCATGACCAGGGAGAGTTGTTTTTCCTTAACTTTCTATCTATATTGTAGTACTCCACAATAAAATAAAATTACATTTTGTTTACCTGTCACTATAGATGACATTGCTCAAGAATCATCTCCTGGCTTGCCAGCAGCATCAGTTCCTCAGTTCCATCTCTAGCACAGGCCATGATTCTTTCTACAAGTGGAATTGAATAAACCTTCATAACAAGGTTAGGAAAAAGTTCTAAAAGTGTCACTTTTCCCTCCTTCTTTGTTCTCCTATCCTCAGAAAAGATGCGTTTGGCTTGGGAAGGCAAAACTTGGTCTGTTAATCACCATAACCAGGGATTTCTTCAAAATTACTTCATTGCCAATGATCTCACATTGCAGAGCAACCTAAGAAAGCAAGTTGGACTTTCACAGTGCACTTCTCCTCAGTCACAGAGTCACTTTCTGTCCTCCACCTTTTAAGCACATTTAAGGAAAATGCACACAGCCCTCACTGTGAGCTCCCTATCCACCAAACTGTGTCTGGCAGACAACACAGCAATACACAGAAGTTGTGCAACACCTGCTGGGACAACTGGCTGTCTCTGTGAGGCCTCAAAGAGAAGACAACAAACACATCTTAGCAATATGATAAGTTCAAAGCTAATAATAACTTTAAGGTCAGAAGTTCGTTATGGAAAATGCTATGGAGAGCTAATGTTGATCAAGACACCGTTTTATAAGAAACAAGAAGAAAAACCCACAAGAATTCATAAGGTTGTTCACAGACTTGCACTGAGCTCAGCTTTGTGGAGTCCCGTGTTGCAGGGAGAGCCATTCGTGTGGTCCCTGCTCGTGGTGTTTTCACAATTCTCGTAATTAATTTGATATGAGCGTTCCTGGCAATGCTGTTCGTTGAGTACTGCAGAAGCTGGATAACGCTTCACTGATGATTTGCAGAAACCCCTGTATGTTTATATCTTCAGCAGACCATCAAATCCACAAAATACTCTGGTCAGTTTAGTAATTATCCTGGAAAGCAAAGTAGTGCTGCCATTATCAAGATTCTGGCTTCTGCCTAATAACTTCAACCAGCTTTCATTCTTTGGGGTCACGGATGTGCTTGAACATTACACAGAATACATTACTTCCATAATGGGATTGTGACTTGTTCTTGATCTGCATTGCTTTCATCATCACATCCACATCAGCTATTTATGTCAATCTCAATAACTAGTCACACATACGTATATCTGCAGTGGCTACATGAAGACTTTCAAAAAAACTTGTGAATCTTGCTCACTGTATTCTGCATTTTCTGTTTCATTAACTCCATTTGACATAATTTGCTTCTTAAAGTAAAGATTTTAAATGGCTTTTTTTTTTCTGTTATTGAATATTAACACCTTCATTAAAACACGTATTTTATTTGTTGACCTTCTGTAAGGGAGTGGTTTCCATTAACAGCATTCAGATCTTAGTGAGCTGGTAGAATCCTAGATTTCAAATTAGCACTATCACACACAATCAATACAGAAAAAAATCCACAAATGTACAGTAGATACATTCAAAAGGGATAGGCACTTAAAGTTTAAAAATGCATGGACATACTAGCAACATTTTCCATTGAAAATACCAGCCATAGTTAGACCTCACAGAATGCAGAGAAGGAGGGGAAAAAAAACAATACAAAAGAATGTCCAATGAATTGCATAACTTTCATCTGTGTCTTCAGCTTTATTGCTTAATGAGTATAAGCCAAGCACTTAATAAAATCCATGAGATTTACTGGTCACATACCTGCAAAGACCTGGGCCTCTATTCTTTGTATAGTTTCAGCTCCTGATGTTTCACTTTTTCCTGCTTGCAATATGTTGACAGAGTAATAGATAGAGCTGAAACTGCAGCATTCTTCAAAGTTTTTGCTTTTTCTTCAGTTTTCCTTAAATCCAAGGTCAAATATGCAATTAAAATAAAACAACTATACAAACCCCTCTCTACATTTACTAAAGAAAAGGCAACCCTCATACGTATATCCAGTCACTAATGAAAATTGAAAATGTAAAATCACAAACACTGGTACCTTCTCTAGAAGGCTGAAGATGGAGTCAAAACTACAGCTTCCTCTCCTAAATGAAGGAAAAACTTGCTTTTCCCTTGTTTTATTTCATAAGCACGTAAGTGACAGGTCATTTCTGGTGCTCACTTCATGCTTCAAGGAAGAGAATTTTCCTCTGCACAGGGTACTGCACAGTTAGCACACTGAATCTAAGAAATGCAGAGAACAAGAAAAACTCTCATGATCTTAATAAAGACAATTAGAAAAAGAAATTAAATGGAGATAAATTTCAGAGACCACTGCACAGCTAGGCGCACAAAACATCCACTCACTGCTGCAAAATAAACAGAGCACATGAAGGCAAGGTATGCCTGAAAGCAAATTACCTATTTATGTACTTTAAAATTTACAAATTAGAATGGACATACAGTAGGTGAGGTCTATAGCTGGTATAAATATGCAACCAGGTTCACATGCTCTAAGGATTTGTCCCTTAGAGATAACTGTGTCTAAGTATTCATATTCCTTATTTCTATGCCTATTTTAGGTATTTTGCTCTTAGATTACAGAGGGCTAAGAGAGAGAATATCAAATCTATCATGGCCTGATAAACCAAATACATTAGATAGTATATATTTTAGTATCTTTCAGACAACTGTACCATGACATTGCTGTTAAATTATACTGAAGTTACACTATGATATGTGCAAAAAAATGAGCTAAATGCTGGTTCCCCGAACTCCATGACATCAGGAAAATCTAGCATCAAACCTAAACTGGTTCAAAAGCAAACTTTCAAATTGAAAATGGAAGACAAATGATTAGTCATCCTCTGTAATTAGAATGATGATGCAGTTTACTGTAGATGACCTTCACTTAGTCACTGCAGTCATGAAACGTTGTGTCTTTAGCTAAAAAAGAACATAATTCTGAACATAAAACTATATGTCACAAGAATAAGTTTTATTTCTCCCTCAGATGAATATTTTGGGATGGAATCTGTTTCAATTTTCAAGTCTAGAAGGAGTTAGTTCAACCTGGTCCTTATTCTATCCACTGGATAACACCATTTTGCATTTTTTAGGGTCAAATTAAGACACTTGAGTGAAGGCATACCACAACACCATACCACTTTTCCTCCTGCCTCCAGGAGGAAATCTGCCTGTCTTGCACTTTAAAGCAACAAGATCCTATCTTACACCTTCCAGAATTATTGTAGATTAAATTTCCCTCCACTGGCCCCATTTCACTATAATTTTCTAGCTAGTTTGTCCCTCATGGTCTCTTTCTGCACCCACCAGAATGTGGGCATGCTGTTTCAGTGCAGGCCCTCTCCCTCATACTCAATCCAGGGGAAAAAGCATGCTGCTCAGGTACCTACAGTGTGCTGAGATTTGCAATCTCCTTTGTTCCTGAGGGAGTCTAGCCCAAGGCCAGACTTGCATGCAAGTAATTTTTTATGCATTTTATAAAGCAGCAGTACCAGACTTCTGTGGCAAAGGGCCAAACATAGCTGGGTCTCATTCCAGACTCCATATAGACTATGGTATCAAACCCATTGACACTGTTTAAGAGGGTACATGTTAAAAGGCCCAAAGAGAAATGTAAAGTAAAACGTGTGGCCTCCATATGCAACTCTGTTCCCCAACAGGTAAGGATGTAAATCTCTGGTTTCTCAGCAGTTGAAAAGAATGGTCCAGGATCAGGAACCTGAAGTCCACTCTGTCCCAATGCCTGCTATTTTCTACTGGCTGGCTGTAAGTCTTCAAAAAACACCTCACCCTTGACAGGGATTAATTGGAGATTAGTCTTTCTGACCTCAGTCAGAACTTCAGAGAAATACCGACTAATACCACCTGTAGCTGCAACAGACTAACATGAAACTGCAGACCTTGGAAAAAAAAATACTAGACTGAGAAGAAAAACTACAGAATGCTCTTCAGTAGATCCTGTGTACCACAGGGTTTACTAGGCTCTTCAGCAAATATACTTGATTCAGTAACCACAGTCGGTCCCAGGAGTTGCCATCCCACCGCTGAAGACAGTAAAATTTAAGTACACTGAAGACTCCCTCACAGTAAAAGGAGGTACCCTGCCCACTGTTTCAAGCTACCTATAAGATCCTCTTTTCAAAACACTGGACGTACCAACTTCTGATAAACACGGAATAAGGAAATATTTTTCTCTGCTCACATGTGGAAAAGAGGCCGAAGCAGTTTGGGTATTTCACAGGCAGGATTCTAGGTGGAAGAAAAAGAAAAAAGGAAACCAACATCTTTATGCTTCTCTGTGTCCTCAGTCTATTCTACCTACTGCCAGAGAACTTTTCTGTGCCACATGCAGAGACATGCTTGGGCCAGTTAGCAACTCCTGGAGTTACCCCATTTTCAAGGTGTTTATGGATTCTGGATGCCAGGTTGGTATCAGCTACAGCTAGTTGAAATAAACTGAGCTAAGAATTTCCTTTAGAAGAATGAAAAATGAGTAATCTCATGGCACTGAATTCTAGGGCCCAAAGCACTCTTCCATAGTGTCTCTGCTCCATTTTGGCCCTGCCCTGACCAGAATTTGTGTTTAACTGCTGAGTTGAAAACTCTCAATGGTAAGCCTAAGCAACAGATGAGTTTATTTGACTTACACCATATGATGAAAAGACATTGAGCCAGATTAGATAGCTTAGTTTACAAACAATAAATGAGGTAACTTGACCCCAAATCTTTGCTTAAAAATTTGTCTAAGTAAAACATATGGAATACACACATAATCATATAAAACGTTAAAAAAAATGCTTTCTTATTGTTCTCAAAGGCATTTCATAAACATGCAGTATTTTCACACAAATGCCATATTCATCTGAGCTTGCATAAATCAAATTGGCAATATTGTTTGAAAGGTACCTGTAGGTATCTGTGAGGCTCTTTTGTAATTTCCACAGGTGTATTTTAAGCAAACTGTTTGCAAGTCTGTTTAGTCTGGATGTATTTCTATTCAATCAGAAAAATTCTGAGCAGTGCAGACTATAGAAGCTCTTTCCACACTTGGAGGAAATTATGAGGGCTTCTGCCTTATAAGAAAACAGTCCATCTGAAGTTTCTTTCAGGTGTTTGTATTTCCCAGCAAAAAATATTCCCTATCTTACAATGCTCCTTGCTAAGGGAACATCCAGAACTAGAGAACAGCTGTGTATTATGTTTATGAATTATCTGAGAGCACACTGCAAATTATTACAATTTTTACTATCTGAAATGATTTAATGGTTACCCACAAATTGTGCAACTGGTTACCTAATACACATCACGTGACTTTCTCTTCCTTGATTAGATTAAGTAAATCTGAGCCAGGGGCTCAAAATGTGCTTTTCCATAGTGTTCTTATGAACAAAAAGGTACTTTCACTAATATTCACAGAAGGAAAATAAAAGCCCCAGGTCAGGAAATCACTAAAGCATGTGTTTAATTCCTCCCCTCCTTAAGAAAGGACTTATGCACACACTTAAGTTGCATTGCTTAACTGCTGTCTGAATGCTTTTCTGAACCAGAACCAACAAAGAGGCAGCCACAGTTCAGTCCTCTTTATACCCTAAAAATGGTTTAAAGAGAATGAAGACTTCTGATTTATTGCAACAATCATGCTCTTTTAAAAGTAACTAATTTTGCTTTTTTCTGACCTCTAATAGTTTGTATTCAGTTAATACTGGCTTTCAGCCCTCTGTCCTTAAATTCTCGTGCCCTCGTGTTCAAAATACACTTAATAGTATAGCCTCCATATGTCCCATTAGACAAAATTTGTGTTTTAAAGCTAGATCCAAGAGTAATTGAAGTTAATGGAAAGATTTAATTGTTTTCAATGAGAATTGGATGAAGAACTGATAGTTTAACTCTGGACACTCTCTTTTGAACATTCTCACTAAGGTGCTGATCCAACTCCCAGTGAAGTCAATAGAAGGATTTGTGTTGGGATTTGGATCATACCTCTGTTCTTCTTGGAGTCAAATCCCCTTTGTCAATATGCACATGGACAAATACACAGATCTAAATGAAAACAAATGTTTGGCAACTTGTGACAGAAAGTCCAAATCTGTCTCTGTGTATTTGGGCCAAACCAAAATTGTTACGCTTGACAAAAACATCATTATGCTGATCTGGTTTTGGTTTTTGCTTACTAGCAATTGTTTGGTGAATATAAATCTAACTTCTCATATTTTATTTTTTTTTCATAAATGTATTCTACTGTCACCGTGGAAAGTAAAATGAGAGGGATTTCTATACAAAACTGTCTGTTCAGACTTGTCATAACTTTGACAAACATAATCCTCTCAGACTAGAACTTTCTATGCTTGGTCTCCATCAAGAACAATTCTATTTTTGCCAAGTATGAAGAAGTTTTCTTCAGCTCACTTTTAGTTTCCAAAATACAAAAGGCTTCTCATTTAGGATTGATCCTACACTCAAAACAAAAGGGATGTGGGCTGGATTCCCAGAGGTGAGGCACTCTTGCAGTTCCCATTGGCTTTAGTGTTTCTAAAATCAGCTTCTGTGTTTTTAAAACAAGAATTCCAAAGGTATGAGGGAATACTGACTTGGACACAATGAGACAAACGGAGCCTTGGCTAGCACAGTTACAGGGAGTAGAGATGTTGCTGATTGCTTCATCTGCTGAAAGTGTGCGTTACGTGCCATATGTATGTTACGCTATGTGCTAACAGAGCAGTTTTCATGGTAGCATATAAGGACAAGGTAGAAATTTGGGGGAAGATGAGATGATAAATCTTAAAAACCTTTGCAGGCCTGTGTGTTTAAAATAACTGAAGAAGCCTTTTTTTGATAGTTGGATAAACAATTTCACAATTTATGCTGATAACAACACAGGTCATTCCATACCCCTAAACAGACTGATTTTTAAGACCCAGTCACAAAATAATTGGTTCAGTCCCTTGCATCTTTTCTAGAATGGTGCTAAGATGATCTTTTCTGTGTTGTGCCAGCCCTCCAAGTACCAGCTCAGGCTACTCATTAGGCCATTCTGCAGTTACTTACCTTATGTTTTCCAAGCTACTGTGCTGCTATAATTTTTACTGCATGAAGCAAATACCATCACATTATTTATCTCACTGTGTTCTCAAGATATCAGGCAGTCACCTTTAAAGTACATTCATGTCCCCTTATGCTGATAAGGACACAAGAAATACACACATACTGAAAAGTAATACCTAAACTCTAAAAATCAGTGAACAAGCACAAAAAAAATACAGTGAGACTGGCCTAGTAATAACCCTATGGTTTGAAAATCATTTGTTTTAATTAACTCATCAGCAAGGTAACACAAAATCTTCTGGTTATCCATTCTCTGGCTGACATAGTCATAAGATACTTCCCTCAGCTGGTCTATTTGTTGGAGCAGAAGGACTTCGGTTATTTTCTGTGTGTTTTACCTGTGTTTGACTGTTTTTAAACAAAGCCAAAAGACTGCAGAGTCTGGAAAATCTTTAAAATAATAATTACCAAACTATAAAGTTGCAATGAGAATTTCGAATTATATTAAAAGGTAACAGAGTGACCAGGAAGCTATTTGGTAAAGAGATACTTCTTTAAATATAGGAAAATATCTTCTAAAATATCTGCATTATCTAATAAAGAAAAACAACACTAAGAGAGCAGCAAAGTAGAAGCAGGTTTGGTGAGTTGGTAGCACCAGTGAAGAGGCCAATAGATAAGACTGGCAGAATTATAATTCCATACACATTCTCATCTGACACGCATGATCAAACAAATTCCAATTTATTTTGTCTGCTTAGTTATTGATCGTTGACTCCTTCCCTGTTTTTCCCTTTTCCACAGTAGGGCTTTATCCCAATGAGGGTTTCAAAATATTATTATAGTAATGTCATTACAATGATGATAGAAAGACTAAAGTGACTGACAATCAAACCCATAACTTGAGAGTAGAAAAGTCAGAGTCAAGAGAAGGAATGCCACCTCCAGAGACAGAATAGAACAGTTCAGTCAGAAGGAACCTCCAATGATTCTGTATACATGATAGGTCCAACTGCAAAGGTCATAGTGATTTGAAAGGCATCTATCTCTAGAGGAAGAAAATAATATAGATCATACCAAAACCCTGTAGTTTGAATAGCTACATATAATTTACAGAAGAAAACTGGATTCCTAAAACAGTTTACCAGCCTGCTGAGGTGTTTATCTAAGTTTTGCTTGTTTTATAGACCTTTACACTGCTTTTAAGGACATAAAGAAAACAAATTAAAATAAATGAAAAGAGAATACAAAACGTCTCCTTGCAATAAATAGGCTGTGAATTACAGAACAGCAGTAGCTACTTTTGAAGACTAGAATGGTAAATGCACATATGCTGTAACAGTCTCAGAGGATGACAGATGCCAAAATTTCTGGATGGTCTGTTCATTCATTTTCAGGCAGGTACTGACAACAGCTCCTCTCTAAAGGGAAGGCTGTGTGTTCTGCTGACATCCATGCCAGATGACTGAAATCCCACGAGGATGTCAGTGCCACAATTTTTAGCCTGATGATCAGAGGATAATTTTAAGGCATTTCTCCAATGCCTGATTTACAAAAGGTAGCAAAATCTTGGAAGAAATAAGGAATGCCCTTTCAAATACATCTCTAAATTTGCTTATCAAGTTGTGCTAGGCTCTGTAGTTTTTCCAGACTGATCATTTATCTCAAAAAGCCAAAATATATCGTTGAAGGAAAGCAATAAGAAAGGCTTTTTCCAGAAACATTTGTTCTGGAAAGGGTACATTAGCACTGTAAAGAGAATTTACACTTTATGTTTTTCAAATCTTTATTAGCTTGATAACCTGCCACTATGTATATGTACTGAATCAGGTATGTAACTTTAGCCTGTTTCCTAATTTAAGTCTGAAAACTGTTTTCTCTACCCACTGTGCATTTCAAGCAAATTCAAAAGCAGATATTAGAACTCAATACATTTCTTGAAGAACCAGCAGTGTTCTTTGTATTTAACCCTGTGACCTGTGCCTCTGTATGGGTTAAATCACACCAACCTCTGTGGGAGGAATATTTAAGTCCCCAGCCACACTCTCACAGCACTGGAGGGACCTGTCTTTAAAAGAGTGAAATTAAGCACACATAATGTTTGAGAAAGTTCAGATTGGTAAAACTTGGCAGGACAAAAGGACAAGTCTTCAAACTGCTTTACTTAGCAAGATTTGGGAGAAATGCGCCGACTGTACGTTCTCTACCCTCATTATATTCTTGGAGTTTTGACTTCCTCTGTTGCTCCCTAGCCACAGATAGGTATCTAAACACAGGGAAGGCAGACTGTTTTCACAGCTGCTAGAACCGTGTTATACCTATGTACTGTGGGCCACACAGGGGGAGCACAGTCACTTGACTATTAAAATAATAAGATGTTGCTTAAATCAATAGGTTTTAATTGTGCAGCTTAACATTTGGTTCTGTACCCAGAAAAAAAATAGTTGCTAGTAAAAGGAGAGTAGGTAGGTTTCTTGGAGGGAATCAGAACAGAAAAGAATGCAACTATATGAAACTATCAACACTTTGCAGCTCATTGTCTATACTTGACAGTGTATACATGGTTTTGCATTTCAGAATGTATCAGTGCCTCCCAAAATCTAAACACCTGGTAGGGCAAAATGGCACCTCAGGAATGATTTTTTTTTTTTCCCTTCTGAAGTATCACTAAGAAGATAAAGAAAAAATAGGAGCCTGAAATCTGAGATTTCAATTTTTTTCAAATGGGAGAATCACCCCCTTCTCAACTGCATACTGCATTTAAAACACCTGTATTTCACTTGAGGAACAAACTACTTGTATTTGATATAGGCCTCAGTGTATTTCCTCTTACTTCACTATCTTGTACTGGCTCATACTGGCAAAGGTCATTTGTTCACTGGCCTAAAAATGCATTTATTACCCTATATTTTTGGAGGGGCAGGTTAGCATCACAAAAATGATCTTGGAATTGGTACTGTTGGCAGTGCCAGATGAGAAGTCAAGGATTCTGAAACACTTCAGAATCTGTCCAAATCTGCAACTTCTGAAAATTCATGTAGGTTGGCCATTACAATGAATGGAGTTTTGCCAATAGGCCAACTGATGACCTGCCTGTTAAAACAAAAGAAATCCAACCTTGATCATTCTTTTATTCTTCTGATTTTTTTGCAGATTTAGAAAGTGTAGTACAACTGCTTAAAATAACCCCACAATTTATTATTCCAGGAGCAATGTTTTCTTAATAATACAGTCAAAGTGTGTCTGGAATTTAGAAACACAATTTATTTTCCCACAACATGCCAAGCAATCAAAAAAGTTACATTCCATGTCCAGAACAAAAAATCATAGCTGTTACAAAACAAGAAAATGTAAATCATAAAAAAAAATACTGCTAAGGTTAAAAATCTATAAAGTAACACTGACCTTTTTATATACCTCATAAACAGCACAGAGAAATTCCTGCTTCTGCCAAACGCTCCAGTTTGCTATGGTGTTCCAAATTTTCATTAGCACAGGAACCATGCTGACTGAAAGCCAGTGGCTCAACCTGTATACTCATTTTTGCTTCTGAAAAGAAAAAAAAAAAGAAAAAAAAAGCCCTCACACAAGTTTATATCACTGTGACACCTCTAGATAGTGAAACAAGTAAACAAGTGACACAAGTCTCTGGATTTGAGGGTTTATTTTTCCCTCCAAGGCTTATGCTACTTAAACAGTTATACAGATGAACAGCACTGAATATCTGTGAGACATAACAGTTTAGGCCCTGACTCAGGAAAGTATTAAACATATTAACTTTAAACCTCATTTAAAGTGCCTCAGACCTGGTACCTATAGTTAGGATAGCACGTGCATGGGTTGGCAAGCAGGGACAGTATATTTAAGATCATTTTGAGAATGATTTGAAGAATAAATGTGTGTTTGTACCTGATTTTTCTCAGAAGACTGCAGTGCAACATTTGAAAATTAGACTCCGTTAATCATGCTTTTTTTTACATATATCCAGTTCAAACACATTTAAAAATTTCTCAATTTGTCTACTATGACATGAAAACAAAATGCCATAGAAAGGTTCTAAGTTACTTAGTAATATACTATAAGGAGGGATTTATGGGGCAGCATAAGCAACAGATAAAAGATGTAAGATAAAAGGTGTAAGATTCAAACTTGGATTCTGATTTTACCAAACCCAAAATTCAAGATAATTTGATCTAGAATTTTCAATTAATAAGCATATATCCTTTCCAAATACCTACACATTCAGTTTTGGAAGTTACGGTAATTACCTTGTTATCTCATGAGACATTTTGACATGTAAGACATTGCAGAGCAGGAAAAGTAGTTGGTAGCTACCACTGATGCTGCTCACATTGGAACACAAAAGACTGTGCTAGAATGGTCATTACTAAAACAAAATAGGAGCAAGACATGATTCGCTTATTCTTTCTCTAACATGAAAATGAAAACCAAACCAAACAAAAACTCCAAAAAACGATCCAAAACGTGGGAGAGAGGGACAGAGAGGAAGAGAAGAAGAGGAAGAGGAAAAGAAAAACCCATTATTACAATGCTTTTTCAATTCTCTTCCCTGTAATATATAGATGGAAAACAAAACTGATTAGGAAGGCTTTGGGTTGGTGTATGATACTGAAGTGTCACAAAAAAAGTCTATTAAATCCTCACCAAATATTGTTTCAGCTGCTTTGGAGCACACTCTGCAGTCACACAATGTTAAAGGTACCTGATTCCTCCTCAGAAATGTTCAACACCTCCTGGGTCTGGGTCCTGTTACAAGAGAAACAGTTTAAAGGAACTGAAAGTGAAAATAATCTTTGTAGCAGATGATGTGGACAACATAAGCTCATTGTCAGAAAATAGTGGAAATTAACAAAAGGGAACTAAAACTGCTCCTTTGTATAAAGTGTGCTAACAATTATGTCAGAAGACAAAGAATGCCAAATAGTGGAAAAAAGGAATAATCAAATTTAATTGAAAGGGAGAAATTTCATCTCTAAGACTAGTAAGAAAAAAAGCATGAAATCCATAATACCATATAAAATTTATTCTAGTCAGCAACCTATTTTAACAATGCCATATGACTCAGTAGTGGAATAATTCCTAAGATGTGGTAAAATAGGCAAAATTTTATTATTTTAGTATTAAATACAATTATGATTACTTGCTTTCTCAGTTCTTTCTTTCACAAGGGCAGTCATAATCCATCAAGTCACAAATCTGGCATGTGTCCGTGTATGACTTTATTATTTAGTTCCACACTCACAAAATTCACAAAGAATAAACCTGATGGAGTACACGTGCATCTTAATAAGTGAAAGGGACAAATGAATTCATTGTCTACTGAAGCAGTTTTATAATATCAAAACATATGCTGAATGAAGCTGCAAGCTATTAAAACAAATCATACAGGCTTTAATTGCAATTTAAATCTGCATTATTAAGGTAATAAAATGACCTTAATATAAATATTATGGAAGCCATGTTGTCCCTGCAAATGAACACAGCATGAGAGAGTGATACAATAAAACACCCTAACATTAACATGCTGTATGTACTACTGTGATTTCTCACAGAGCTAAAACAACAAGAAGTATCTCTTCTCCTCCATAGCTCTGGGTAAAATTTTCCTCTCCCTTTAATTTGCCTTTGTTGGCCATGCTCACCAGATTTGCAGAATTCCCACTAACAGGAACCACTTGGATGCAGCCGGGTTCATCACCACCATGCACAGAGTAGAACAGTAACACAAGAACATGGGGACAGCACAATCTGTTCAGATTTTCTGTACACATTTACCATCCTGTCTGCACACTCTCCAAGCAAAAAATATTTAGGTCAAACTCAGGGTGACAAACACTCATGCCCTGCTTGGTGCCCTAGGGCTTTCCAAATCCTGACGCCCCTCAGCATGCTACAGTGCCTAATGTAATGTTGATATCAGCTTTCCATGCCCACCCATGCCAAGGTGATGGAGCTTGTGTGGGGCAACATGACCATGCTGGGCCCAGCCTCCTCACCAGGGTGCCTGGAGATCTCCAGTTTTGGGGGAATGTCAAGGCAGAGACATCAGGAGCCATACAGTGACTAACTCAGCTTCACCGCAAAAATAGTCCCAGTTTAAACAATAAATTTTGGCATTACTGTGTGGCATCAAATTACAATGGAGGAATAATTCTAGATATTATCCATGCGAAGAACATTATTCATATGACATTTACATATGAGAATTTGGAGGGTCAGCCATAATCGTGGGGTTTTTTTTCTTCTGGGCAAGCAGCGATCTCCAAATACATGATCTGATATTATTTCTTAAAATAATCTTCTATTTTAAAATACTTGATACGTGATCATGACATTTATGATCTGTTGCAGAGCCTGTACTGAAGTCTAGAAACATTTTAACCACAGTATTCACTGCCATTTCCTAAATCATCACATCCCACATTGATTCTGACAATAGAAGAAAGAATGACAAGGGCTCTGAAATAGTTGAATTTGAACAGAAGGCCACAGTTTTTACTTAACCATCTATTTTCCACAGACTATAAGGTAACACAAATAAATGTCTCCTTTCCCCTCCTCTCTAACCCAGACTGGGAAATATCCAGATCCTTCAGTCCAATTTAAGCACACAAGGACAACTCCTCAGGAGTGTCCCTTTACAAATAAATACTTGCAGGTCTCTGTACTTTCCATCAAATCCCACAGGCCACCAGGTCCTTTCTGGCCTCCTCCTGTGGGCTGGGGGAGCACAAAGTCTAACAGATTGCTACCCACTCTTCTTTGACCATCACCAAGCACCAAGATAACTCTACTACCTTTCCAGTCTGACCCACCAAACACAATCTTGAACATTACTCACTTTCTGAGCCAGTGTTTTCCGTGTAGGACAGTCACCATCATGTCTGCAGCGTTCCCAGTGCTTACTGGAATATGCCACTGGGGTTAGTAACATCAGTTACCATGCCTGCTACCACTCCCTATTTCATCTCCTATGGAGCTATCTCCCCCTTTTGCCAATGTCCCCAGCTCAATTGTCAGAGAAAAGCACAATCTATCATCAAGCAAAGTGCATGCTGAGCTACAAATACAAAATCATCAAAGCTGGAAGACACCTTCAAGGTCATCTAGTCCAACCATCAACTCAGTACCACCATAATTACCCCTAAATCATAACTCCAAGTGCCACATCCAGATGTGTCCTGAACACTTCCAGAGACAATGACACCACCAGCTCCCTGGGCAACTTATGCCAATGGCCAACCACTCTTTCAGTGAATTTTTTTTTTTCTAATATCTAATCTGAACCTATCCTGGTGCAATTTAAGGCCAATTCTCTCATCCTTTCACTTAATATATGGCAAACAACACTGACCCCTCCCTCACTACCTCCTCCTTTTAGGTATTTGTAGAGAGCAATGAGGTCCCTCCAAGGTTTCTTTTCTCCAGACTAAATGACCCCAGGTCCTCAGCCACTCTTCACAAGACATGTTTTCTAGACCAGCTTCCTTGCTTTTCTTGGCACCTCAATGTCCTCTTTGAAGTGAGGGGCCCAAAACTGAACACAGGACTCAAGGTGTGGCCCCACCAGTACCCACAATATCAAAATTCCAAGAAAGAGATTTCTGACTTCTCCATGGTTACCCACCCCTACAAGGGCAAACACATGAAAAACAGATGAGAAGATGACCATATATCCTCTCTATCACAAAATATGAGATTTAAACAGACATTAGACCTCTTATCCTTGTTGAACACATAGCTGAGGGTCACCAAGGATTCCTGCCATATCATAGTGTGTGAGCCTGAAGTGTTCAGACCCAAGTAAAACAGGAAGCTGACAATAGTTTCTGCAGCCTTAACTGCTGATACTTTGAACTATGTTGAGCTCCCACTGAGATGAGCAGGACACTACGGACACTGTGCATCCCCTGTAGACCGCTCCTTTAAATATATGCATTTATAAGAAAATATATGAATGTATGAGAAAGAAAGAGAAGGAAGGCAAGAGACTGTGAAACTGTGACTGGCTGAATAACAGGTGAGCAAACTACCTGAGCAAAATTAAAAACTACCACATGGTAATGGTCCCAAAACTGCACACAATGATACAATTATATTCTATATCTTCATTGTAACTTCAAGATACTGATTATATCTGAGAGTGTGTGTGGATAACAGCACTGTAAAAAAAACATGGTACATTGCAACCTACCTGTTCTAAAAGATGCCAAAATTCTTAGCAGCTTCACTGAAAGCACAATGATTAGACTTAAGGGAATAATTCAAACATTTTAATTTCTCACAGTAGCATATAACTCTTTAAAGTCAAAATGTATTAGAAGGCTGAACGCTTAACAGAAAGGTCTTATACTTACATTCATAAATAAATTAATGACTTGCAAAATTACTGGGCTCTAGATTTTGCCCAACATAATCAGATTTTTTTGTATTGGAATTACCATTTTGGTTATATCATGTAGATTTTTCCATTGTCACTCAGGGAAAATAAAATCATTTCTCAAGATTCAAATAATATATTTCAATATGCTCAAATGATCTTACTTGACTTTGTAGTGAAAGTAGGTAGAAATGTTCACACAGTTCACCATCTCCACTGTACAGTACTGGCTTTTGAAAATGTCTCTCAGCAAACTCTTAGTCTTTTTCTGTGGAAAGTCAAAACGGTTTGCTTAAACCAGAGGTGACCACTCCAAACAAAAAGGCAGCTTTACAAGCTATTACCTCTCTTCCTCTTAATTACCAGCTTCCACACCCATGTTTCTGCATGTGTAAAACTTTTTCATGTGTAAAACCTCCTACTGTCTAACCTGAAGGCAGAGGAATAACAAGTTCACCCATGTCACCTGGCTTTCCTTTAGCTCCAGGGGCAATGTAAGGGGATGCAGAGTTTATTATGTTGGCCAGTAAACAACAGTTCAAAATCAGATGTTCCAAAGGTTCTGTATAACAGGAGTGTGCAGTGCAAGCACCTCTGTGAAAGGTACCTTACTGAAATTAAAATGTGTAAATTAATTCTCATGTGGGGAGCTGGCAGGGAGTGGCAACGGTACTGCAAATTCACACTTCTGTTCACTGAACATTCATTTTTTTAGGTAGAAGACTCTAATTGAGTGCAATTCTAGAACACACATACTGTATGGTTATAGCACCCTCCTAAAAGGGGAGATATCAGATTTCAGCTAGGAACTGTAACATGGGTCTCCTTCTGCCATGTGACTGTTCCAAAATGCCAAAATATAAACAGTCTTTGTGTAAAATTTAGTCATGCTCTGTGCGTGCCTGCCAGATGAAACCCTGAAGGTGAGGTGTGTGAAGTACCAAAGCTGTACACAGAGAGTCCCGTATGACTTAGGCAGGAATTAGAGGCAGCTGCCTTTAACTTAGGTGGCTGAGTGAATGTCTAGGAACAGAAGCAGAGATACTACTGGGACTTTCCTAGAAAGCTTTGGCACCTAAAAGCATTACACACCTCCGAGGGCAGGCAAAATTGAATTTTTGCAGATACAAGTACATGTAACTGTTGAACCTATGACCCTACTTAATTTGCTTTAACGATGGTTCATCTATTAAGGCATATATAAAACATTTGAAAACTCATTTTATAGCTGATGCCTTTCTCACTAGCGTTAGGTTACAAAATCCTGTTCATGTCAGCCCCGCAAATACACAGGAGTAGGACAGAATAGATGGTAATTTCTAATTAATGTGTGTTACCTAACCTTTTATGGACACGAAAGTATGCAGAATTCATCCTTCTTTATATTTTAAATTGTTAAAGAGTAATCAATCATATAAAAAATAAGTATGTTTGTCTTACCTTAGAGACCATTTTAAATTATGTCTCTGATTAACTTAAGGTACTTGTTACCTTTTTATTTTTCAAAGTATTTACACAGCTTAGACATTTAGAATATTTTTTCATTTTAACATCTAAGAAATATTTTGCAACACTCTAATTTCACAAAAGCTTTCTGATTCTCTTTCCATTCATTTCACCTAGGATCTTGGCAAAAATTAATTCTTCTTAACTGCAATGTATCTATACATCCCAGTACTTTATTCTTTGGAGAAATTACTTCAGAAAGGTCTTAGCAGCTATAAAACATTTTCTTTTATCATATAACTTCTCTGATTCTTGTTCAAACTGGGATTAATCACTCTTAACCAGCTATTTTATGGGCATGATATGAGAATGTCTAAGGTTTATTCAGAGTATTACATTTTTCCAGGATAAAGCAAAGCAGACCATGCCAGCCACAGAAAAATATTACTCACTTCCTTCTCGTCACTCTTAATTGGTATCAAGTGGCTTTAGGTCAATCACTTTGGTCAAGAAAATTTATGAAAAATACAGGTCTAATTATACATGATAGAAGTAATTAATGCTTTTTACAGACAGTCATTATAAAACCCTTTCATTCCTCATCCCTCACCGCATCACTGTGAGAAATTCTATGGTGGAAATGAATGGATGGACTGTAATATTGATTTCCCTGGGTTCTCTGGCATATGCTCAGGGTAACACAGAAGTCAGTATCACTAACTTATTAGTCATCAAACACACACATACAACAAAAATCTTGTTTCAGTTTCTAAATTTGTGCAATTTGACCAGATGGTAAACTCAACCTGACAGGTGTGTCCTGAAAACTAATTTAAATGTTTGTAAATAGGGGCACCATTCCTGCATTAGGTGATTAATAACTGCTGATCCTGTCACTCTTTTCTTAACATTGTTTCTGTCTTAATAAATGTTGAACTTAATAATTCAAAGGAAACCTTAATAAATTCCTTTTCAATCTTACTCACTTGTCTTCATTATTTATCCAGCAACTTCTTTCCCACAGCAGCAAACAGCATATTTAGGTTGTGAAAATTCTAACTCTTATTTACAGAACTAAATAAATTCAGGTTTTGCTTATCAGTTTAGCAAACATAAGTCTTTGGGCTGAAGTTTTTGGATATCTATCTTCCTCTAGGTGATATGTCAGACACAGTTCATTAATTTTTAAAAAAAATTGTATATCTATTACCCTGGAAAAAGTTATGCTTTTTCCGTATCTCTCCATTTTAGACTTCTTATTTAAGTTCCTGTATGAGAAGACTAGTCATGCTAAGCTTCATATAGAGTGAACAACGAAAGAAGAGAAGGGCAAGAAAGGAAGGGTAAGAAGGGAAGGGCAAGTCCTGCAAAACAGAATGACTCTGGGAACACCAGGCAGGAAAGTAGAACCAGGTTTTAAGGACAGAATGGAAGAAATGGAAGGAAAGAATAGCTGAAAGGACACACAAGAGGACAATTTGTGGGAAGGAGCAAGAGAGGAATGGAAGAGACTCTGGGACAGAAGTGGAAATCAAAGTTGGGGAGAACACATGGACTGGAAAGAGAAGGAAGAGATAGAACTGTAAGAGAACCAGCTCTTCCAAGATCCAAGACTGCAATCAGGACATCTCTCTTCTGGGGCAAAACATGTGCTTCCATTCCCCTCTAGTGGCAGGTACACTTTAAAAAAAACCCCAAAACCAAACACCCATCAGTTATAGCATTTTATTGCTCAAGGTAATATAGTAACCTAAAGTTTAAAATTTGCCAGCGATCTGTGTAGGGTGTTCATAATGTTTGCTTTACTCCCTCATTCTTCTCTATTTTGTAACAGTTAAAAAAACTTTGAAATTACGATGAAAAGCATTATATAGATGTTAAATATGCAAAATCAAGGAAGAGAAATTAGGAAATTAAGCCCCCTTTTTAATACCTATCAAAGGGCATAGCTAGGATAACACACTTTGCACTAATACAACTCACATTTTCCGAAGAACTACCAATCTATGTAGTTCCAGACTGGTTGGTTCTCATGAACAAACAGATAATTATTACTGCTATCCCATAACATATACTGGGAAACTGCCACTTGGCATTCGAGCGTTGTCCCTTCTGTTCAATGATGTCTTTAATTTGCATGTTAATAAATGTCAAAGTATGCCTCCTGCTCTGATATGGTTTCCATTTTTTTGTAATTAAAATATTTTTTGGTACACATACTTCCTGCATGACACCAAATTATTCATCTGGTAAAGTCATAAAAAACTAAATTCATTTTACTTAATTTGGGTTTTTAGAGGAATATGGATTCCACTATAACAGGGATTTTCATTATGATAAAAATTAAACACTGGTCACAAAACATACAAGACTGTTATACATACTGTACGTTCCAGGCAACCACACCTCTTCAACATGTCCTCTTGTTTTCTTCTGATTTAAGATTCTATTTTCAGAAATATGATTACTTAAGTGGAAACTGAAGTAAAAGAGGAACTATGCTGCTTAATGTATGTTTATTTTTCTATGCATTATGTTGACAACTTTATTAACCTTGGATGGAGCACTTCAAAGTGAGCTAATTTTTGCTGTAGAGTTCTGTGAAAAATTAAAGTGAAAGTAATTATTTGTCATCACTAAAAATTAGTAACTGTTGGCATTCTACAAATGACCTGATTTGAAATTTAAACCAGAGCAGTCATGATTTGTAGGGTTTGTCAAGTGACCTAAAATACAAGCTCAGCCTAATAGTTTCATTAGGAACCCTCACTTTTTTTTATATATTGTTTATAGAAAACCACCAGAGGGATATATTCTAAAAGTTAACAAACCTTAATAATCCCATTCCGTTCATGTTTAATTATTCTTATCCTGAATTGTAGACTTCTTATCCATTGTAGACTTCTAGAAACCTTGCCTTCACATATATGAGTAAGTAATGTTCGCCTGGGTCTAATCCCAGAAACCTTTTATAAGCAGTATGTTATACTTCAGGACACTAAGTTTTCTATTTAAAACACGTACTTTCATGAAGCACACAAAACCAGTGACAAGGGTTGCACCTGAAGCTGCAGCACAGTTAGAAGGTCTAGCTAAGCTGTCTGATTTATTAAGTTCATGCTGCTAAATCAACCAGAAGAGAGAGTTTCAAAGACAAACGTGGTAAATGGTTTGGAAAGCCTGAAACCACCAAATGTAATTTATTTTTTTAAGAAAAGCAAATATAAAGGAAGCTCATTTTTGCTGAGGCTACTATGGCTTATTTTCATTTTCAATGCAGTGAAAATGTTCTCTGCTTTTTAATTGCATGCTCGTAAAGTTTTAATTACCAAAGTTTAAAAAACACGGCAATCATGCTGCTGAAAATCAGCCACAGTTTTGATTTACAAGTCTGCAAAGGATTACTTGGTAGCAATCAGGATGGATTGCAGTACTTAAGCCCAGAAAGCTCTAATATGTTATAAACACAAGCCAATGATGGAGTAATTGCCCTTGATTGCACCACTTAGAACTTAGAGGCAACCCAAAGAGAAATGGACAGTACCTATGTGCTATGACAAATAGTATGTGAGAACATGGAAACCATGCAGGAAATTCTGAAGCACTGTTTCCTTTTTCCTAAAAGCAGGTGATATTTAGGAGACTTGAGAAAACCACCTCTGGGACAGAACATCGTTGGGTCTGAGAAAACCACCTCTGGGACAGAACATCGTCTGGTCTGAGGACATGCAAACCTGTCACCATGCAAAAGGGGCTGTGGAAGGGAGTGTGGGTTACCACAGGGACTAACAAAATTAGCAGAACCATTAATGCAGATACTACAGTCACAGAGGTGTGGTTTTCTTCCCGATTTGGTTTGTCTAATGGGAGCGAGCTTTCCTTTTGTTATATACGTGAACCATGTCAGTAGCTAAACAAGAGAAAGGGGATGGAGATGAAAATTGGGGGGGAGTTGTAAAACCTGTTATGTTATACATTGCAAGGCAACTTTAGTAAAAGTAGTAAATAAAATAGTTCACATTCCCATTATTTATCAATCTGAAAAAATTCAGAGTTCTCATGATCAATGTACAACTCTTCCTTTCACCTCTAGAGATACCCACTTACTAAACATGAAGGACTTATGTAGTGTGGCTGATTTCAAACTTACAAACATAAACTCCCATAAGCTTACACTGTACGAAGGTGATTACTAATTTAGCTCTGTGTTATGACCTTTATAATTTATTTCCTCATCGAATTTCTAAGAGTAAAAATTTCCTGAAAACTGGGGCTGGAGGAAACTCTGCTCAGGAACCTGAGGCAACTTCTCCTCCTCCTCCTCCCCTCCTTCGCGGGTCTCAGAGTTCCCTCAGCTGTTTCTTACTCTTTTTTCCCCTCTCCTCAGCTTGTCTAGCATTTTTGTTCTTTCTTAAACATGCTTGAGGCACCATCAGCTCAGCTGAGGGGCTGAGGGTTGTCCTGTGGTGGGAACCTGCTCTGCCTGGCACAGGGCAGCCCCGGCCATCCTTCACAGAGCCCACCCTGCCATCCCCCTACTCTGGCACCTGGGCACCTGCACCCAATACAGCAACATAGATAAATCTCATTACAAAATATCAGACTGATTAAAATCTCAGGAGGATTTGGCAGAGGCTGACCTATGTTTGCTGTAATTAAAGGGGTTTGCAGTTAAAAAATAGTGGATTTTTCCCAAAATGGACCCCTAGGTGCTGACTAACTATGGAGCCTCAAGGAAATGGGACAGCATATATTGGTGTTGTGCTTAAATTGAATAATCTCTGTCCTTTTCCATCAGACTGTATAGGTTACTAACCACACATGTAACTGCCCTGGATGTATGCATGTACATATATTAAATGCTGCCATACTGACTGAGAGCTCACAGCTACTTACTGTATTAAAGCAACAGCAAAAATACCTGTTTCCATAAAACTCTCCTTCCATTAATGTACCTGTGATTGTAACAACCTCTCCTGGTTATGAGAGAGGCACAAAAGCCAGGGTGAAATTACAACCACACAGGATCACAGTGTTGACCTGACTGTGCACACAGCAAGGCTCTGGTGTTGTTACTTCTGCTGAAAACAGTTCAAGTCTTCTGGATTCAGGAAGAAGTGTATTCCTAAATTGACAATTTATGTTATCCTTCAAATAGCTTTAGATTACCAGCCCATAGGTGGATTATTCTACTACACAAGTTCACAAATGTTAAAAAAAAAAAAAAATAGAAACAGCATAGCAAAATAAGGAAATTCTGTTTTTGAGATTATATATTAATAATTTTCCCAATATAATACCAGGTATATACTAAACCAAGTATCCAGAGGTTTAGTGAAACATTTGGGGTGTAAGGCACCCCAGCTACACTCAGCCTCCCTCTAATCTCCATGGTCTTCCACCAAATCCTGCTCACCTTGCAACCAGACACCTGCAGCTGCAACACACAAACTCTTTGCCCAAAATCTGGTTGCAGTTATCATCATTAGGTATTCCTCCCTCATAAAGGCATCACAGACAGGCTGGTAATCCCTCTTGAATAACAGCAAAAGTGACAGTAAGGACAGGTAGGAATAGCCACAAATTCAGAGAAAGCACTGCAGTTCTAAAAGTACTGCAGGAGGTCTAATAGCCACTCGTTAAATTTAGCAATTAATTGAACACATATTCTAAATCCCTTGAACTGCTGGTATTTCAAATGGTTATGTCTGCAAATCATCATCATCGTGGCGAGGCTTCATGAATGAAGATTTGGGAAGGGTTCTACCCGCATTTGTTACAAGTGCATTGGTGGCTAAAAAGGGCAATATGGGATAGGCATGGCCGGTTGCAAAAGGCACAGCAGAAGGACTCCTTAGGTGGTACATTCTGCAGGGCATGATTCTTTCTGTGTTGTCTTTTCTCCTCGAGAGTGATCCTGCGTGCTTTCTCAAAGGCATCAGCAGCATTATAGATGGTGTGTCTCCAGACCTCCCGATTGGAGGCCAGAGTAGACCAGTTATGTTGATCAATATGGCTGAGGCTGAGATGTTGTTTCAGGGAGTCCTTGTATCTTTTCTTTGGGGCTCCTCTCTTGCGGCAGCCAGTGGCAAGTTCACCATAAAGCAAGATCTTAGGGAGGCGGTGGTCCTTCATCCTGGAGACATGCCCTGCCCAGTGCAGCTGTGTTCTCAGCAACATGACCACAATAGTTGTGACTGCTGCTTGTTCTGGAACAGATGTGCTGGTCACATAATCTGACCAGTGGATGTTTAGGATTGTACAGAGGCAGCGTTGATGGAAGTGTTCTAGGAGTCACAGGTGGTGGCGGTAGATGACCCATGATTCAGATCTGTATAAGAGAGTAGACAGCACTATGGCTCTGTAAACACTGATCTTGGTACTTTTCTTCAAGTGTTTATTACGCCAAACTCTTTTATGAAGCTTTCCAAAGGCACTATATTCTTTGCTAACTTGTTGTCTATCTCTCCGTCAATCTTACCTTCTGAGGAGATGAGGCTGCCTAGGGAATTAAACTGCTGGACTGATTTGAGCTCTGATTCACCAATGGTGATGTGGGGATGATGGGGGGCTTCCTGAGGTGCAGGTTGATAGAGAACTTCTGTCTTCCTTAAACTGACTTCCAGCCCCAAGAGCTCAGCAGCATCTGCAAAGCAGGATGTTAAACGTTGCAGAGCTGCTTCTGTGTGTGCAACAAGGGCGGCGTCATCAGCATAAAGCAGCTCTTGGACAAGATGGTTTAAGGTCTTAGTGTGGGCCTTCAGTTGCCTTAGGTTGAAAAGGCTTCCATCAGTACGGTATCGGATGTAGATACCATCCTGATCATTGAGGTCTGCCGTGGCCCTTTGGAGCATCATACTGAAAAAGATTGTGAATAGGGTTGGTGCGAGAACGCAGCCTTGTTTCACACCATTAGTTATTAGAAAGGGCTCAGAAAGTGCATTGCCATATCTGACTTGGCTGTGCTGATCCTCATGGAGTGAGATGATCATTTTAAGGAACTTGGGGGGACAACCTAAACATTCCAAAATCTGCCACAGACCTTTTCTGCTCACAGTATCAAAAGCCTTGGTGAGGTCGACAAAGGTTACATAGAGACCTCTGTTCTGTTCCCTACACTTCTCTTGCAGTTGTCTGAGAACAAATACCATGTCCGTGGTGCTCCTGTTGGCTCTGAAACCAGGTTGACTTTCAGGTAGAATTCCTTCTGCTATAGTGGGTATTAGTCTGTTCAAGAGTATTCTTGCCAGGATTTTGCCAGCAATGGAGAGCAGAGTAATACCACGGTAATTTGAGCAGTACACACACAACAGAGAATAGTTACTGTCAATAACAACTTCAGTGGCAACACTACTGTTTAACTTGGTATTACCACATTACACCTTTGGATATAAAACTGAAAGCTGATAACAAAATTTAGTCTGATGAAATTCCTAATGATGTGGTATTAAATTCTGATTATTGCAAAAAAATTTACTTTGGAAGAACCACATGCTACCACAGTCAGATAAAATTACTGTTCAATTTTACAATACTATTGCTTGAACTGAAATTAGAATCATTAACATTTCTAAAGAATTATCTGAAGTCAAGAAAGAGCTATACCCCAGCAAATTCCCAGACAGAAGAGCTCCCTGTAGTACTGCTACAAGAATTTCAAAATCTCATTAGAAAGCATTTCCATGGCTCTTTGAGCTCTAATCCCAAATGGAAAGAGACAGATAAAAGGAACGTGGATTTAATAACTTTTGTGTCATCCATACTCGTTTTTCATAGATAGTTTACAATCACCCAAAAAAGATTAAGGTAACCAGCGAGCTCCTCAATTCTACAATAGCAGTATTTGCCTGCTGGCTTATGTGTTAGCTCTTCGCTGTGAGCTAAAATCTACAGATTTATTTTTTTTTACGGACAAAGCACAAAGAAAGAGTCAATTATATATTTCAATGTTCAAGGTTCTGTTCAAAGGTAATATGCATATCTTTAAAAGAAATGCAAAAGTAAATTTTCAAAAAAAAAGGCATTACTTTTTAAAGAAGGGCAATTATCTTGCTTCAGTTAGTATCTGCAACAAAGATCAAACATGCTTCAAGGATATTTACAAGTCCTGAGCATCTTGTTTTAGACAAGTGTTCAACTAAATATTTAAGAAATGTACTGCCTTTACTGTCTCCTGATTTTATTTTTCCTTCTTTTGGTCACCAACAATAAGTTACCATTTCGAGATCACAAATGTAGCAATCCAGCTCCCATTTGATTCATGTGTGTACATAAAGCAGGCCATTCCTGAGTAGCTTTATTTAAGGTTAACTGGATATGGTCCCAGAAGGAAATGAATTAATCAAATGATAACTGAAGTCTTGTGATCTTGTTTATGATGACTGTTGTCTTGGACAAGCAGCCTGGTGGTGATGAACAAAAATGTCATAAATGGGCATATTTAAGTATTCACTTCAGTATTTTTCTATAAATGCCATAATCTTTTTTTTTTAATGTAGCCATTTTTATCCTTAAATCCTGTTTAATCTATGTTACTGTACACACACAAAGGGAAAAAACAGAGAGAGAAGTTTTATGTCATATGTAAGAGCACTATATTCCACTTAAGGAAGTTTAAAAAAGACTAAGTATTGCCTCACAAAATTTAAGAAACCCTGTCTTTGAATTAAATGGATGTGTTTATTTGCTCTTAAACACATAAATTTGTTTTTGTCAGATCTATATAAAGAGCTATTCTCATTTGATTTAAAATACAACTAAGATATGTTCTCAGTCTGAGGGAGTTCAAAGGAGCCACCTCAGACATGGACAAAAGGTGTTCTTTGGACAGATTTCTACATTTTGAGGCCAGAAATACCATTTTGATTATCTAGTCTGATTTTCTGCATAACAGTTAACACATAACTTCCTGTACAGACTTTCACCAAGTGATTTCTTCATCAAGCCTTCATTTTCTGATTTAACTAGACCATATGGTTTATAGAAGAACCAACTTTAATTCATTTGATGTTGACCTGCTTTTAATGTTAGTTCATGCAGAAAAGGGACCAATTGACTTCAGTGAGTACAAAAACAGAAATGAGATGGTCAGCAAAAGGGACCAGCAATTACACCTTAGACCTTTACATTTTCCTGTTTCTGAAACTGCCAGTTCATAGGCAGTTTACCTTCTTCTTCTAAATCTTTAAAATCTTATTAGACCTTAGTCCTTTGATATTGATGACAAGTCTCAGAACCTTCTCAGAATATTAACACCAGAGGCACAATCCTCATTCAAAAAGCCTGAAGAAGACTTGATTAAATGATTTTCATTAACAAGTGGAACAGACAATATTTTTCTTGTCACTTCAAAATGCATGTCACTCCAGGGACTTAAAACTGCTTTTCCATTCATTTGCTCACCTAGAATCAGCATCATTAGAAACAGCACTTAAACTGACTCTCTTCTCTTTCAGCTCACAAGATCAGGGTGTTCCAACAAGGCAGAGGACATTTTGCCTCTGAAACCAGTGCAAGAGATGACAAAATCATGCCTGAATTTACTCAGCTCAAAGTCTGCAAGTGCTGCTGGTGGCAATGCCACAGACTCCAATTTACCTTTTTCTCCATTTCAAAGGCACCCGAGCAACTCTAGAATTCAAGGTGAACACCTGTGCTGATGCACAGTTTCTCTGAAGGAAAAATGCAACAAACAGTACAACTGACGGATTTCCCTTGTCTGCAAAATTAAAAACATTTTATTTAATTTCCCAGTGCCTGGGACTTCAGCAGAGCTGATTTATTATACTGCTACAGAAAACCAGACCGATACACCAAGCCCCACAACTGACCTCTGGTTCAGAAACATCTGGTCTAATGACACGAAAAAGTTCACTACATCTGTACATAGTAAATCAATTAGTCATAATGGAACTTGGCAGCCAATAATATAGAAGTATGGCACACCGAGTAAGTAATAATGGCTTTTACTGAGTTTAAAGGTACTTTAGGACAGACATGGTTCAAGGGTCTTCTTTCCTAGGGTGTCACCATCTGTGTAACATTAATGATGAAGACATATCCCAGGTCTCGCTTACACAAACAAAATATATTTTATTTTTTCTTCTTTTTCTTTAGGAATCAGGTCCTTACGCTTTGATTATATCATCTTCTGTTGGCTCTCCAACAGCAGCAATAGAAAATCCTTCTACAACTACAGGCAACTCTCATGTTAACAGTTGGTAGTTTATAAACTAAGGTTTATAAAGTCAATCTCTTCTTTAATCCCTTGGACGACTCTCTTATTTATTTTTTTTTCTATCTGTCTCTACAGAGCAGTTTTATCAGGATAAGCTGAATTTGCTTAAAGCGCATCTATTAATTTGACCTCATTTTACCTTATGGCTTGTATCCTCTGACTTGCTGAAGAACAAAAAATATATAAAATACAGCTGCCCATTTACACTTCACCTGAAATGACTGCAGCCTGTGCTCCACAGGTATCACAAGTGACCAGAACAACACTCCAAACACTTGCACACCTGGCACCTAAACCCTTTTTCCATCCCTGGTCAAGAAAACAGGCAGGTACCACACACAATAGGAACAAGGTCATATATTGTACTGACAAAGTCTCAGCCTGGAACTCAGCAGGAAATTATCTATAAGGGCCTGACAGCAGTTCTGAGGGTGGTCCTTCTACCCAGAGCCCCAGTGTGAAGTCTCTCTTCAAAGTGCAAGTCCACTTTACTCTTAAGACTAAAGAATCTTGACCCTCATTTACCAAGCAACCCAGTGATCAGATGTGTGTAGGAAATGGTAAACTGGGATTAGTTTTCCTCCACATCTGTACATTTCTCACTTCCCAGGAGAGTCCCTTACTTCATGGCTTAATGGAAAGGGAGTTCACTCCTTTAATTCTTCTATCTTGAAATGGAGAATTTAAGACTCAGACGTGAAACCTGAACAGAACCTTCTGCAATTGAGTTTTCTAGAGAAAAAGACCTGGGGTATTTTTAAACATATTTAGTGATCAGAGCCTTTCAGAGATCTGACCTGTAGGAAAACCCTGTTTGGGGGCTCAGAGTTACACACACAAAGTAGGCACTGGGACATCCACCACAGTTAAGTTCAGGCATGAAATGAGGTGTAACTAATAAGGTGTAGGCTTTTGGGAGCTTTGCCTTAGAGTCTGTTTTGCAATCTGCTGGTTTTGTGATTGCGCTCTGGGAAGGCTGAGTTTGCTCATTAGACATGAAGGAATCCAGAATGGATTCTCTGTTGTCTAACAGGCCATAACTTACACAAAGACTTTTTTTCTGTGGATAGCCTCTCATTCTGTGATGTCTAGATGAATGATTCCTGCTTTTTTCCCCTCAATGGGGGCATTAATACAATATCTTTGCTGTATTTGGTCCCTGCTATCTTTCGTTTTGGATAATAAAATCTCTAGATCCCTAATTCTCTGCCAAATGTGGATAATTGGTTTACAAGTCTAGAAGGGATAGCATTTTTATATTTTTGTTCTCATGGGAAACCTACCAACAGACATTCAGTAAGTAACCAACAAAACCCACCATAAACCAAAAGAAAACACACCAAAAAAACCACCAAAAAAACCCCAAACAAACAAAAAAAACCCAGCCAAACCCCAAAAAGCCCAAAGTGACCAAAGTTTTATCTTCTTCGGAAATTAGGCTAAAAATGAAATTACTAAAATTAAAATACTAATTTATTAAATAAATTATTAAAATTAAAACAAGTATCTCCTGAATCAGGTGCTAGGCAAGCAGGTGACAGTTTGGATCTCAGTTCCTGCCTCCCACTGAAGAGTCACACACATGCAGTGCTAACAAACACATCCATTTACTAGGATTAGTCCTGTCCATAAGCAAACCTTCAAATACAGCTGGGTTACACCACTGTTTGTAACCAAGCCTTGTATTACCAAACTGCATTTCCTCTACCCTGACACCTCTTCTGTCCTTTAGTGACTGTAACTGATTTTCCTTATTTTTGTCTTCCATTGCTTCTCTCCTATTTTTCAATCAACAGACTGTTTTTGTTTCTCATTCTCTTCTCATTTGGAGACAATTCTTCCTCTATCTCTCTCCGTTATCCCTTTTACCCAAGCAGTTTTGTTAAATGCTTGTTTAGGAACAGCAGGGCCTCTAGTGTTGCTCCAGTTAATATTTTAAGAGCTTGTTCAGTGCCCTCCTGCATGAGCCCACCAGCAATAAATAGCACTATCTAACCACACTAAGCTCTCTGTTGCATTTACTATTACTGTTGGAGCCTAGAATTGAAAATAGGAGTTTCAAGAGTTTCTCCTTGATGAATAACTGATGTATGTTTAGTTGAGTTAGTGTAGTGTTCTTTTTTTATGGTTCAGTTGTGTTTTAATAAGATTAGAGGAAGGATCTAATTAATGCACCAAATATCAGTTCCAACTGCAATATGCTTTTTTGCTATGACTTAGCACTTTCTGGTGCTGTGGTGTATTTATAGTTGGAAAAAATAAATTACTATTTTAAATAACTATTAGCTCTAAAGCATAAAGAAACATAAGAAAAAAAGCCCACCACATTTAGTAGGTTGATCAGAAAAAAAAAAAAAGAAAAAAAAAAGAGGCTAGGGAACATCAAGCTGGAAAGAGGAATATTAGCTCTGCAGCATGACAACTGGTAGATTTTTGAGAATGGAATTCAAAACAGTGATCTACAGTAAGATTCCCCAATCGCTAAGGAAAATACACAGCTCCAATGTAAGCAGTACTTTCCTCACTTGTACTTAATTTTGAACTATACAAATTGAAAAACTGCTCCAGCTGACCCAAGCATACAGCTACTATATCTGTGGAGTTTCCTGCTGTTTGCATTAGGAGGTGAAGCTGGTGATGGCATCAGACTGTGCTTTGATGTGATCCCACTTCAGTTACAATAAATGTGCACAAAATCCTGTCTCCCCTCAACTCTGCACAGATCCATCAGGAAGAGATGAGAGTGTTTGCTTATTCTTCCAAGAGTCTTTCCATCAGTTGTTCTACCCCAAATGCTACCCTGCATGCTCACTGTCTCTGACCATCTCTCTCACATGTACTAGTTCTTCTCTGAAGGAAGAAACAAGTCTAAGCATTTCTTTGGCTTGCTTTCAGCTGCAACATGGGCCTCTATATGCACTGCCCTGCAGTTCTATTTTTGTACTCAAGTTCTGACTCTCTCTCCTCCACTAAAAATATTCCCAGAATCCAGCATTCATGCGGCCTGGTGCTCTGGGCATTTGCAGACTAGATAGAGGCTGCCTAAGTAATAACAAAGTGCTTCTGACATTTTGCTAACTGACCTCTTATGCTTACCAGTTCCAATGAGATCTCCTTGAACTCCCAATATCATAACAGGCAGATTCAGTTAGAATTAAAAGTAATACACAAAAATCTTAATTTTGGAATTTTTAATCTATATTATCTCTATCCCATTTCAAAGCTTATGCAATTACAAAAAAAAGTTGATAAAAGCATTGTGGTTAAATAATACTGAAGAAGTATACTTTGATACTACAATAAGGCAAAAACAAATACATAAATGAAATAAATATCTCCATCAATAAGTTAAACAATGGTCTTGAGGTAGATTTTCTAGTTTCTCATTGTGAAAAAGTGATATCTTTCCTTGAATGTTACAATTCCATCACTGGATTACAAGGGGAAAGATGATCCTTTGGGTAGAATATGGTCTTCACCAGAGAACACTGACAACACCCACATTGTCAGAGCAAAGGCAATAGTTGGGATTTGATTCAGAGATCTTCCTGGCAGGCAGTGGGAGCATCACTGTTCTGCTACCTAGTAGAAACTGAGAGAAATGTGATGGTGAATGTCAAAGTGAATCTGAAGGTAAAAACTTTCTGAAGTGAATTTAGCAGAGTTTCAGATATCTTTGTACTTTTCTATTTTTTTGACAGTACCTTTTTCTCTTTACTTGGAGCTGATGGACCAGCTGCAGTTGCATAGATGACACTGTATCTCACTTGTGTCTTAGAAGACAGCCAGAGCTCAACGAGGTGTGTGACAACTACTTCTTTCACTGCACTATACTATTCCTGAAATTTCAGATCTCCCAGCACTCTCCAAGTTGTCCCAGCTCCTTCACCACCCAAAGACATTTTACCCGAAAAAACATAGAACATCCAGAGCTGGCAGGGACCTACAAGGATCACAGAGTCCAGGTGTTGGCTCTGCACCACACAGGATAACCACAACAACCAGTTTGGAGTGTCTGCTAATGCCCTGACTTTTCACTGGGGACTCAGTCTCTTTCACGCCAGTTGTGACTTAACCTGACCAAATTCACTTGCACTTATTCAGAACTCTTTAGTAAACATTTTCATTCCTACCATCTGTACCTAGACTGGTGTTAAAGTAGATCAGTTGATTTTAAATTACTTTCTTCTCTCTGTTCCTCTTCTGTCTCCTCAGTAATTTAGAAGCCTTGCCTTGCTAGACCCTCTTATTAGTTCCAGGCCTTGACTATCAACCTATATTAGCATCAACAACAGTCTCTTCCACAGCTTTTAATGGATTTTTGTTCGGTTATGCTTTAACATTAACTGTTTCCTTCAAATGTAAATGTATCTTTGAGTTACACTTTGCCGGTGCTTCTATTTCTTTAACAGTGTTAAAGGCTCTTGTTCTGATTAGCAACCTAAATAAAATTTCAGCTTCATGTTGCTGTTGTTCATTTCTTGGCAATTTTTCTCACACTTTCACACTTAAAAAAACACATATGGTGAGCAAGAAAATATTCCAGAGGCTAGACATTTGAGAGGTCAGCTGGCCAGTAGACCAGAAAATCAAAGACGAGAAGCATTAGAATTCGGTGTCAGTAAGGCCTCAATGTCAATTTAATGACTTTCAATATTCAAAGAACCCACCCCAAATCTCAAAAATCTTACTTCTTTTCTTTGATACTTCACCTTAAACAGATTTGTTTTAAAAAAATGAGAACCAGAAAAATGCAATTCTTGCAGAATATACTACACTTTAAAATCACCTCTGAAAAAGTAACCTATATTTTTAAGGCATGATCTTTACTTGATGTTTATTATTCTTTCTACATTGCAAGTTCACCTTTGACAAGCACTAACTGCCCACTTACTACCACTATCCCCACTTCTACCTCTGTTATTAGAGAAGCAAAAACTGAAAATACAGTGTACGGAGGAGTTGGAGCAAAGGACAGAAAAGACGGCATTTGGGGGCCACACTAAGCTCTGTGTGTGTCTCTCTCCTGCCTAGGATAGGCTAGAAAAATCAATGTTCTTTAGCTAATGTTCTTTAGCTTGCACCCAGTCCCATGTTTCTCAAGGACAGGCACTTAGCTGGGATTGACCTACCTGCCTTTCCCTACAACAGGCACAAATCTTGCCAGTCAGGAAAACAGAGAAGCAGCAGTAAAGGGGTCTTCTCCCCAGATCCACAACCTTGGAGGATTTCATGGGACTGGGGACTCACCTGGGAGGACAAGCACTTTCCATCACCTACAACTCTGAGGCAGGGAACTCTGGCAGAGCTTTATATCAAAGAGTCTAGGGAACTGCACTGGGAGCAATCACACCCAAAATTAGAATACTTGTGTGCTATTTCAAGAATACTACTGGTATGGCACCTGCTTACCTTAGCTTAGTCTATTTTTAACTTAATTCAGCTAGATAGCAAACTTTGATGCACACAGATCTGTTTCCAGAAAAACTAACATACCGTTTACAAAACCAAGGTAATTTGAAATACCTCTCTGTTTGGTTATTTGCTGACTTAGAATAATTTCCAAAGAGACATTCTGAAAGCTGTCGAATAGCTTCTGGCATTTAGGAGGGAGGCCATGCTCACTTTATATGGGTCAGCTTTGCCCTCAGATTATTTCAGTGAGATTCCTATGCTGTATACCATCACCCAAGAACAAAATTAATTAAGCCCTTTGTGCCCAATTATTGGTTCTATTAATATGTGCTGAATTACCTATCTGCTTCCCAAAAACGTGTTATATCTGTACAGAAAATTAGGACTAAATTCACTTCCAGCTACTTCTCTGGGGAAAACAAAACCAAAACCCACAAAAAACCTCCTCCCTTCAAGCCTGTTATATTCCAGTGTAAATGAAAACTAAACCTGACCCTTACTGTTTGTGCACAGTTGAGCTTTTTATGATGAGAATAGCAGTCCTGTGATTGCCACTCTTGAGTCTTATTTTGAATAATTTTATTGGTGTTCTGGTTGTTGTCTATGAAGATGAGGCCACATCTGGTCAAGTGTGCAGTCAGTTGGTTCAAGGCTTCTATTCCCACATGAGCATTGCAATATTCAGACACTTTACTGACCATTTTCTTTTTTTATAGACCCTGGATGTAGAGAATTAAATAGTATTTACCTCCCAGAAGCTGCTCCCTTCTTAGACCATCTGGATAATGAGAGTGTCATTTACACCACATAAAACTGTGACATCTGGAAAGGAAAAGGCCGATCTGATAAGATCACACATACAAGCAGAACAAACCAGCTTTTAATCAGCCTTTCTGAGTTTGTGGGGTAGCTTTTTTTGCCTTTTTTTTTTATTTTAAATAGTGGAGTTGAAGCAAATATGTATTTGTTTTTTTAAAAAAGAGTCGAAAAGTAGGCAAATAAAGGATTTACAAAAAAGAAAAGCATCTTTAATTCACACCGCAAACATCTTAAACAAAAATATGAGTATGATGAACAACCACAGTCAGGATTTCTTTAAAAAACAAGTATGAACAAGTAGTGCAAGACTAAACTTCATAAGCATAGAGGAAAGCATATCTGTATTTCAGTATTAGCAGAAGATGACTTGTCATGTCATTACCATTGTTCAGGTTCCAATTCCATTTTACTAACAGGATTAAATTATTAAAAACCCCAAACAAACACACAGTAAATACACTACATTCACATGCACATTCAGTTACTTACATTTATCATTCCAAGAGCAGGAATTTTCTGCAAGACATATTTCTCCTCTTTATATTTTTTGATTCATTTAAGGCACAAAAAACTGTCTCATTGTGCCCATGTCCAGCATCATCTTTTCACAGTCAGACCAACTAGACAGTAACATGGAAAACAACCTAATACATGTGTCTCCTGGGCAGCTGCATTAAAGGGACCAAGATCAAGGGTGCAAGCATCACCAAAGGTTCCCATGACAGAAAGAAGCACACCTGCATTTAGTAGATCTGCACCCCCATTATGATCCAGCCAAATTCCTAATTCTGTAGTTTTTCCTCCCATGCAATCAAGGTGCTTTCTCCAAGACTAGTGTTCCGAGGAAGGCTGGATGGAGAGCAGCTGTCCCTAGGTGTTGCGTGAGATGAAGTTCCTTCCCTGGCGCAGATTAATCATAGCACATAATTACTTAGTCTTTTTTTTTCCCCAATAAAAAACTTTCCTATCTTTCCAATAAAATGAACAAAAAGTTAGGAGCATCTTTAAGCCTAATTTTTACACATATAAGAGTCAGGACTCAAACCCAAAACCTACTATGCTGGGATTCCATTGCGTCCCGTACATCTGTGTTGCCGAAGGACATCTGAAATGTCTGCACAGGAGACCCATATTCTCCTGGAACTGCAGTTGGAGCCTCTACAGAACACTCCAGAGTATCTCAATGGGTAATATAGTATAGACAAATGAGTTTAATTTCCAATGTGTTTGTTGCTGGAGGAAATTATTACATTTTCACCTCTCCAAACTACCTCTTTTCAGCCGTATGCACTTGGATGGCTGAAACCATGAATTTAACCAGGTTAAGTACTACATAACTTTGTAAAATCAATACAGTTCTTGTACTTCCCAGATACAACTCTCTGCTATATTGTCTCTTTGGATGCAATACTGGGTAGACTCTTTATATAAGCTATCATCTCTTTTTTCCTCCTGCATATTTTTCTGGAATTGTCTTTCAAATCTTAAAAATGTCTACCTAGCTATGTTAAACTTTTGTTCCTCCTTATCTGATGACAAGTACCATACCAGAAACCTTACAAGAAATGTCACCACCTCTATAATTTTGTTTCTACTTCTCTTCAGTATCTGATTTATATAAACACAATGTAATGAAAATCATAATCTTTAATTAACTAGATTTATCTCAGATACATTTTACTGTGATGTTATTGATATATCTCACTGAGGACTCCCAGGGACATCAGTGAGACACACGAATACAGCCTAAAACAAGACAGACAAGAACGTAAATGGATAAAGGGATATCCAAAAAACATATATAATCCTTGAAGTGCCCATATTCCTACCAATAAAGTCATCTTTCAGTAAAAGTCAGCAGTAAGCTACATATGACTCTCCAGCCAGCTGCTCAGACGTACCCAAGCTTCCCACCAAAGGCGGCTACACACTCACAGTCAATGACTCCAAACTGAAAAGGCAACATGAGATTCATGGCAGACCTCAGCAGGGGCAGCAACAGGCCCACTGTGAGACAGGCTGCATGTTTCTTGAAGGGACTCAACTTTCTCGATGTGTTTAGGTTGTGTATCTGTTCTGATAAACACGGAAGTTTAACGCCAACTCCCATTTGCACATCGATGGGTACATTTGATCCACAATAATTTCTTAAACATCCAGTGCAAGAGATCAGGTTTTATTAACAATGAAAACTCATTTCACTGACAGATCAAATATGATCGTGGCTTCCTTGCAGCAGTTTAAAATGTTTAAAAAAAGGAATAGTTCTTCTAGTCAGGAAAAGCAAGACCAAGCTGTACCTAGGTTTTCAAATATTTTCTTTAAATAAAAGCACAAATAAATTTTTCCTCAGAGAGTCTAGAATAACTGTTTCAGAGAGTGAACCAATCATACATTCACTGTGAAAAGACCTGGTTCATGGTCATGCTTAGCACTGCCCGCTCACAAAGAAGCAGCATTTTCATCTAACTTGGTTGGTTGAATGCAAGCTGTGAGTGAAAGCGAATAATTCAACATGACTTGCATGTAAATTCTCTCCCTGCTCATGAGACTTATCTACAGTAACATTTCACATCTAAAGACAAACCGTATGAGTACTTCAGGATGTAGTCTTTTGTCTCTGCCCTTGGATGGATGGTACTGAAAAGCTGCATGGACAAAAAATGCTCAGCTCCATAAGGTAGCTGTGTACCTCACACCCTCACAGCTGTCTGGGGAAGGGAATCAGCACATCAGGAGGCAGAGGGTGACACTGTGTTCATGTCATTATTCACAGGAATAGTCTGAGTAAGAAACTGTGTTTTGCATCAATAAAAAAATCTAATACTAAGGAAACAATATTCAACATATACTTGAATATTTGATAGCCCAGCAGTGACCTGGCTGAACAGAAGTACAGGACATAACACTGATTTGTGCTCTTTGGTTATATACCTTGCAAAATTATACCAGAAGAAATAGTGGGAATAGCTAGAACATGGCAGCCCCAATATCACTGGATCCAGGAGTATCCTTGGCTTCAGATGCACATCCTGGCAATGCCCTAACTTTCTAACATGGAGCCAGACATGCACCATTCGCCCTTTCCACTTCTTCCACACCCTTCCACTCCTTCCACTAGGTGTGGAAGTTTCACATCAGTGAAACTCAGGCACACAGATTGGGTTTAGGAGGTTTCTAATGTGAATAATTTTTGCTTTGAGGGAAAAGTAGCAGAGTCAGAAAATTAGTAAATATGTATCAGTTCTTTAACTCATTCAGAAAAATGCTGACCAGCTGCAAAGGTCTTTAAAAAGGTTAGCTAGTGACAACATATGCTGCAGGTAACTGTACGTATTATACAGAAAAATTATTGTACTTTTAAACTAAAAATGTATTATATTGAATCTGCACAGACACAGATATTTTCACCTAAACAAGAAAATCTAGAGAAATGTAGCTACAAGAGGTCTCACACTTTAAGTCACTCAACTAAGATACTTTAGCTTAATACCTTTATTGAAAACTGTATTTCCTCATATGTAGCTACTAGAAGAATACAGGCAGTAAGCTGCTGTGCTCCAGGGGACTGGGAAAAAGGAGCAGGATCTTGGGGAAGCCAAGGTGGTAGCCAACTGCCCAAGGCACAGCAGCTTGGGACTATACCTTTCTGGCACTACAGGGTGAACAGCCTCCTTCCCTTCCTCCTTACTGACAGCTTCTGCCCACGACTGCTGTGGCCCGAGCAACTTTAGCACCTAAGCAGCTCTGCCCTAGGAAAACAGAAATAGTTTTTCCAACCTAAATGCTTCTCTTCAAATACTGAACTATGTAACTAAGAATTTTTGCAGGTACATTACTGCCCTTTTTGTGTTTGCTGTTTCACATCTCTTGATTTCAACGTGCTGCTGATTTAGCTTCACCTTTTTTAGGCAGGATATTTGGCCCTGTACTGACCAAAATCTTTGGCAGTGTGGCTCCTTGGAAAATTGAAACCACACTGCTAAAATAATTGCCTAGGATAAGGATAGATTCAGACTCTGGAAAAGACATAATACTTTCAAATTGTCAGTTTTCACCTGTCAATACACTGTGCACTTTGGCTAAATATGGTCTAAGTGTGACTCCATAAAACAGAAAAACTCAAGACCAAAGCTCTGACTGGGAAGGCAAATAAGAGTCCTGGGCCATTTGAGAATGGAGGCCTGGAGTATAAAGTATATGCTAAGTATACTCAAATGTGCAAGTAGAAGAGAAAAAAGGGTATACTCATTAAGTGTTAAGATCAATATTTTAATAATTCCTTCAGATTTTATTGACTAATTTAAGATAGCTTGGGTTTGCTTTTTTGAGGTTCTGTGCAGTTTCCCTTTGACTTCAATGGGATTAACAGGTGTCTCTGATTCCTATAATAAGGTCTTTCTGTGGCTCAAATTATCTTTTTTTTTCCACTATATGGCAATTTATACCTAAAGTGTTAGAATTCTGTAGAAAGTAGAACTTGGGGTTTGCTTTAGTATCGTCTTCCTTCAGAAAATCTTTTATTCACAGAATGTAAGGAAAAAGGATCCATTAAGTTATCCACTGTCATCTCCTGTAAAAGTGTTCCTGAATTAATGTCAATAATTTGCCTTATTCATAAATTCTATTTGAAGCAGTTAAAAGGGACTGTTCAGATCCTCAAAAGTGGTTGAATTTGAGGTCCTGGTTCAAGAAACCTTTTCCTTAGTCCTCCACTAAAGAGGCTGTGCTCAAGAGAGTTTTTCTTCTTCCTCACCTCTCACTGGGTCAGGTGTAGTTCCTATCTCCAGTTACACTTACTTTTCACAATTGTGTTTAAAGATGCTTTAGAACCTTATGACATATATGAACTGCGTCTACCATCCCAGAAAGCTGGAGTTCTCAAGCCACTTGCCTGCTTCATTGCTACCTGATTGTCAACTCTGAACTGGATGGAAGCCCCATCTGGAAATTAATCTCTCCATTTCTTTAATTATTAAGCTGCTTTAGTCATTAAATTACTAAACAGGAAAATTGCTAGAACACCGAAGTTCCTGGAAAAGATGACCCTTCTCAGCATAGGCAATATTCTAAAATGAAGTCTCACATGTAACATACCTTGGAGAAAAAAAAAATCAAATTTAATTTTCAAAAAAGGTTAAATCTATTACTCTAGCTTGCTTTCACTTAGTAACTGTTCAGCTCGAGCCCAGACAATGCAGACACTGTTCTACCTTCAGCTGACAGCAGAAATATGTGGGATGTGCAATAACATATGGACTGATCTGATGAGAGATCAGCCAACCAGCTGAATATATAGGCACAAAACCTTCTCCAAAAGCAACCTCTGTGAGCCTGATCCTGCAAGGTGCCGGGAGCCTTGTCTCCTGCCGACTGCAATGGGGATTGAAAGCAGATGAAAAGTTGTAGGAGATGATCAATATCTCCAAGACATGGGCCCTGTAGGGGCCCATGATTAGATTTCAATTGCCTGGTTCTTACTGCAGATGTGCAACAGAAATAAAACTTGCTACGGCTCTGAGGAGCTGTTACATTGAAATAGAAAACATGGCCAAATCTTAATGCTTACAGGGATATTAGATCTTCCTAAAACATAGGAGCCAGCAAGACAGATGAGCAAGTTTTAAAACCAGGTTGAAAGTGAAGCCCATAAATGTACTAGCCAAGAGTGATAGTTAATTTGCCTGTGGTTCAAATTACAAAATCATGTCTCTACAAAAGAGCCATGGGGAAAAAACAACTGTACAACCCACCAAATGGCAGATATAAAACAAACTGAGCTCTCAGACAATTATTAAAACAAGGCTGGCATTGTTGCTCAAGATGTATATCCATGATGTGAGCGGCACAGGCAGCTGACACAGTGTAAAGATACTGTGCCTTTGACTAACAGGGACTCCATCTAATTGTGGGACTCAGGGATATTCCCATCTCTCAAGACCACGATGACATGAGAGTCAGGTGCTGTTCATATGCCCCTCTCCTTCCCTCAGGGCAAACGTCGGAATCAGGAGTTTCTTTTCCAGAAGAATGCCCTATGGCTTATTTAATTTTTGTTCCCTTTTTGGACCTTCTTCAGATTCTTGCACTACTTCTTGTTCTGTGCAGCATTACTTCAAGGAAAAGAGTAATGCCTTACCCCTTTCAGTCCATTTACCACCCTTTGATTACTATATTTTAGTCTAGTGTTTGAAGCACTGTTCTCCAAAACATAGCTTGAAGACCAGAGAACAGAGATGAACCCTGAATCTACTTCTTTATTTTTTTTATTTTATTTTTTTCCCAACAAAGTGGTCTATCCAACAGGCTGTTATACAAAAGATTTGCACTATAATTATTTTTAATTAAAATTACTATGGTTGCCATGCTGTTAAATAAACTCTGGATTTCTACCTTCAGTCAGCTTTTGATCTGGCAGCTTTTTTTTATTTTCTTTAGTATTTGCACTGTTAAGTTTGTATCTAGTCACAATTGTTGGTCATTTATAAAAGATTTTATATTTTTGATTTATTTATTGGTTTTGAAGAGTTACAGCAAACAACTCTTAAATAATAGAGAAGATTTACTATTAAAAATCTACATAAATAAGCAATGCCTCATATATGTTATTTGATGGCAGACCAAGGATCCGCTTTACAAATTCATGACCCGATATATGTAAGTGAAAATAGGTAGCTAAGCAAGGTATATGAAAGAAGAAAAATGACATATGAAACCAAATAAAAAAGATCCTTTCAACAAAAAGCACTAAATATGTATGACTATTCCAGATGTTTCCTGAGATGAAACAAAACATGCAGCAATTGTTAACAGATTGATGACAGAAGATTAAAATGGATGGAAAAAAATTCCAAGGCACTGAATGTATGTGACACCTGAAGGCTTCAAGGTTAGGCCGGGAGCCCAAGAGAATAGAGGTTCCAGGACACTGATCATCCATCAGGTATATGAACAAGACTAAAGGAAACCCACTAGTGGGGAAAACATTAAGGAACATTCGTGAACAGGAGGGGAATGAGCATGTCCAAACATATGGAAGAATTACCGCATTTTCTATGCAGATTTATTTTTACCTCCAAGAAGATAAAGAACAAGATCCCAGAGCATTTAAGTGCATGGTGGCTCAGGCTCCAAGGTTTTGGATTTGATTACAAGGCCCACAAAGAGTGCATTTTTCACCTCTGCAGTAATAAGAACCTAAAGTTACATGCAGCTGAACTGATTCTGTAACAGACAAAACCCAGCATATGGTATTTTGATGTCTTTGTTTTAATCCCGTAGTTCCCATTTGTAACATTAAAATACGTAAAACCCTCTAATAGTTTTCCATCTTTGTTCCTTGCTCTTGGAAGTGTTTAGCTAAACAAGAAAAAATGCACGCTTTATACAAGTCACCAGCCCATGTTTCAACATAATCTAATAGGCTTCCATGTGTCTCCTAACAAAATATAGTGTAAATACCCAGCCAAATGTGTGGAACCACACCTTGGGTCCAGGTCACTGCCTTTTATGCATTACAACATGTACAGGAGATGTCGAAAGAGATGGAATGATGTCTGTGTCGTCTCTCTTAAAAATGGACTAGAGTTTTGATTATGTCCACACTGGTAACAGCATCTAAAGTAAGTCAGATAAATTGTCACTCATGCTATGACAGTTCATACCACCTAACAGACCTGTGTGATTGAGAAATAACCCATTTCCCTTTCTTGTTTCCCAAAAAGTAGTCATGTCTGACAGAAACCTCCGAGATTTTTTCTGCAGTGGGGACTCCATGCATCCTTAGTGGTGCTGCTCATCCCCAGTTCACAAGGCAGCCCAAGGAACAGAGACCTGACACTCCAGCTTTCAGTGTGCTGCAATTCCTGAACTGTACCCAACTCTCCTCCTGCCTCCATGTCTCTAGCGCTTAACTTCCCGTGGTGCTCTGCCTTTCCAGCGTGGGCATTAAACAAATTTAGAATCTGTGGATTATTTTCTTCTGCTTTCATCCCCTCATGAGTATTTATTTTGAATCCTGGCACTTTAATACTGGGGGAATACCAGATCCCAGTAAAATCAAACAGAGGTGTTAGATTCAGCAAGACCACTGTTTTCCATATCCTCTTTCTCTTTGGTAAGTTGCAGCTGACTGAATGTGTGGCATGGAGCAATTTCCTCAGGAGAAGGGTACATTCCTTGCACATAGAGAGGTTGAGTTTAGAAAGAAGGGCAAATCTTTGCCTGTGGATCATCTAGGTCTAGAGGAGATTAAATGCAGAAATATAAAAGTAACTAAAATCACAAAAAAAACGCCTGAGAAGGTAAGTCCAGCAACCTGAAAAGAGGAATGCTTAAGACTGGTGAGGAAACTAAAATATCGATTTGAGTGCAGGTATTTCTTACTTTTCCTACTCCCTTTCATTCACTCGCTGAGCATTTCACCAAGAATATCACAAAGACACAAAAATGACACAAATGCAATCATTCCAAGTATATTTGTCCGAAAGTCCTGTAAGAAGTGAATTGAAACAGTGTTAGAAACAGGTCACATGTCAGTGCTTCCTTTCTTCAACCTGAGAAGAGGAACAGAACAGAAAGAGAAGTTTGATGCAGAGAACCAACAAATGCAGCATGAGGCAGAGGATGTGCGAGCAAATTAATAGGTACAGCAGTACCCAAATTGCTCTGATCAAAGATTTTGAGCCAACAGCAGATGGATCTCACATGGAGATCCAACTCTAGCAGTCTGGGTCCAACCCAGAATCCCTTTCTCCTGTTCCAAAAACTAAATAAAAAATTAAAACCATATATGACAGTTCAAAATCCAGCAGCTATACTGAAGACAAACTCAGATTCCTCTTCCAGAACAAATAGGTCTCTCTGTTCCCAAATGTATTTTTAGCTTATTATGGGAAATTATATGATACAGGACTTCTACCCAAGATAATAAAGATAAGCTCCAACTATGTAGGGCCAACTCATGAGCATAAATGAGTGGGGAATAAGATGATTAAATAATGTTAATATGGATAAATGTAGAATATAGCACAATACACAGAGAAAATCTATCTTAACTTTGTTCACAAAAAAATGGACTCTGAAATAGTGATTACCAGTCAGGAACAGAAAACTTGGAGCCATCATATACAGTGTCATGAAAATATCAGCTCAGTAGCTTAAAAAAAACCCCAAAACAAAACAAATAAAATTCCAATGACCAGCATCACCAAGCCAGTGTGGTACTTGACATTCTAAGAAAAAAATGCAATCTCTTTCATATCAAAATTGTTTCAGAGACATGCCTGGAAAAAAATGAAAATCTTTCTAGATTGACTAGTGAGGACAGAGCTGTTTCTTCTTTTCCTTACACAGAAGCTTGACTTTAACCCACAGGGAAACATTAGTCATCCTTTATATAATTGGCAATGTTCAGGCTCTACTCTTATTTTTTCCTATAAACATCTACTTCTGGCCTCAAAGACAGGATAGTGGCTAAGTGATCTGATCTGGTTAAACTGCTCTTAGATGCGCCTCTCCCCTCAAAAGGGAAATGAATAGAAAGCTTTCACAGGGATGTCAAGACTGCTTTCATTTGCCTGCGTTTTCTCCTGCCAAGCAAAAGCACCCCATGGTAAAGAGGGGCATAGACTTGTCCAGTTTCAGAAAGTAACGGAAAAGAAATATTGGCTGTTCTTACAAACCTTTCCAGAATAAAAGTGAAAATTTTAATATAGTTTTTCACTGTGAATAGTGGTGATATTTATGCTTCACTCACTGGAGATACCTCAAAAGCACCTGTCCTATTTTCAACTAGCACTGAAATACCTCCACTCTGTAGAGTTTTTCCAAGAGTCTTACCTGATTCTCCCAAGTGAAAGTAGATTCAAAATGAAACTTTTTTGTTTTACTCATTACAAAACTATATATAATCATTAACTATTTCACTCACTTCACCATGGTATCTGAGCACTTAAACAAGATGAGAATTGGATTTCTCATTTTCTACGATTATGAACTCTGGTCATTTATTACCAGTTTTCAGGTAGTGTTTCAAACACACTTGAAATTAGAACTGCAAGAAAACTAATTTATTAGCATGATACAATACATTAGATGAGACTGCTCAAAAGTACAGCAAAAAGAATTATTCCCAGCATCAAGAGAAGGAAAAGAGATGGCCTTGGGGAATGAGAAAAATGGAAGTGGATGTATGGAATTCTTTATCTACTTTACTCTTGTATAGGTTCCCGCCTCTGCCCCAGGTAGCGGAATAAGATTTCTTGACATTTCTGGCATAAATGCTTCCACTGACTGAGGAGAAGAATTGAAACCTACTAACTAAAAACATCAAACACTGACACAGATTCATTTTACAAAAAAATGAGTTAGAATCCCAAAGAGGTTTGCAATAGCCATGCTTAAAACCTTGATGTTGCTTTGTTCCTTATCAGATGGTGTCATTCTTGTCCTTTCTTGCTCTGCTGAAGCCATTATCAGTGCACCTCATTCGGGGCTCCGCTGGCTCTCCCAACTCCCACAGATGATTTGGTATTTACTGGCTGAGAGTAATTCAGTAGTGCTGTACTTCCATAGAGGAAAAAGAAAAAAAAAAGCCCAGAGAATCCAAAGCAGAGAGAAACTGAACAGAGTCAGTCTAAGAAGGATTTTCTAGGGATAATTTTTAGTTTCATTGCTAAAAAGATTTTACTTTCAGAAGGTACAATTATGATAATTTAGTCTGACTAAACTTTACTGTCTCTATCCAGCACCTCCAGTTCAATTTGTAACCCACTGAGTAACCTTGTCACTTCCCCTCTCGACAGCCTCTGCAGGGACAAGAATACCATTTATCTCCTGTGATCTGAGATCTCTTGATCTCCAAAAGCTGGATGCCATCCCTTAGGAAAATTTGGGTACTTGCCAAACAGTATTAAAAAACAGCCCCCCTGCTGACACTTCACATGAGAAACAGCTGAGTGAACCAAGTGTCATTTTGCGGTAAATCTAAAAAAAGGTTTTCATTTGGGTTTTTTTGTTTGGTTTGTTTTTTTGTTTGTATTTTTTTAATTATTTAAATTAGAATTATCTCCTTTTTCCTGTCAGGCCTAAGTAAAAGCTAGTACATTTTGGTCTCTAAGCTTCAGAGGAAAAAAACTGCCATTATATTGCAGTGACAACATAATTTTTCAGGGCATTTAGTGAGACAGAAAATATTTACAAAATAATAATAATAATAAAATTATCATGGGTGTAGCCCATGTATTTAAGTCATAACCAAGATGATAAATGTTCTAAAAATTTCCTAGGGGGCCTGTAAAAAATAAAATCGACATTATATACCTTGCAATCCTTGAACTTTAACTCTTAGACATTTTGTTATGGTCTCTGTATCTAAAAAAACCCCAAACACTCCTTCTTGTCTTAGTTACACTTTCTACTCTCTACCCTTAACTCTGCTCTTAACTGCCTTCCTCACCCATACTCTTCTTGCTAAATCAAAGTATAACACACACACACCTTGGGCAGCCTGTGAAGAAAATGTATTTTGCTGTTAATTCTGTAACCTTACAAACTCCCGGGATGAGGAGGTGGACCTTAGTTGAACAAACTTGCTGAAAAGCAGAAAACACACCTGCTGCTCTATATTCAGAGGTTCTTGATCTACGAGTTTGAGACGTGTGTCTAGAATATTTGTGTAGCATGTCAGACAAGTTTATATCTTTTAGACACTATTTTGCAGTATCTGAAGAATAAATTTTCCCCAAAGAATTCATCTTGATTTTACAGCAACACCAGTACAAGTGGGACCAGAGTTACATATATTTATATATATATATATTAAAAAAATTAAAGTATAGTTTATACAGTATGGTAGCCCCACAGAGAAATTTTGTCAATCCTATTTAACAAAATAAGATTTTTTTACAGGGATTAGAAGAGCTCCCAACAATCTTTCAGTATAAGCATGGCTTATACAACAATCTTTCAGTGTAAGCATGGATTCATCCCTCTGATATGACACTTATTTTTAGTACCTTTAGTATTTTAGTATCTGCCATTATCATAAATTTAGGCTGGGACACTGAAAAATCTGCCCTTACAGATGTGCTGAAAACACTATTCAGTTAAAGAGCGCCTGCCTGACATTCTTACCATGTAGTATCTTGTCCTGCTTTCTTTTTCCCCCTTCTCTGCTGCAATGCAGCTAAAGCTCCATTAATAGCTCTAAAGAAAACTTTCCAAAGCAGCACCTTCCCCTTGCCCACCTACGATCCTTCCTGGTAAACTTCAGCAGCTCATCTGTCTTTCTAAGCATAACTCTGTGGGTTTTTTTCAAAGCCCAGAGTCTAAGTTTGCTCACATTTTGCCTGTTCAGAAACAACAGGCCTGAACTGATGAATTTTTGTGAGCACTTTAAGGTTACCCTAAAACTACTTTTTATAAAATATTTGCCATGAAAATCAAAGTCCCTGATTCCCTCCAAAATTTAGATAGCTACATTGCAGAAAACTGAACTGCTATTTTTTGAAAAATAGCTTGTCTTAGAAAAGAACCACCTTATAAAGTGTTTGTTTTCATAAAGTACTTTTTTTTGCAGCTATTAACACTAAAAGCTTTCTTTGTGTTGCAAATCATTAATGTAAAGCGATGCAACTAAGAATTAAAGGCAGTTTAATGCTGATTTAAAAATACAAGTTTTAAAAGCAGGAAAAAAAACTAGAAAAAAATAGTAGGTTTCTTAAACCTTTCATTAAACTCATTAATATCAGAAGTCTCTTTATAAACACACTGTAGCATGGAAGAAATCTATCACTAGGTATTTGGTAACTTTTTATTGTACTAAATTATTTTAGAGTCTGGGGGGACATAAGGCCATTATAATTACAAGTTGTATGTTTACATATTTATTTATGTTGTCATAGAATGCAAGTTTGTTAAAGGTAGCTTATGATGTATCAGCCTCACTTATAGTTGCTACATCAAGTACAAATTCAGATTAAATTCTGAGTAAAGTTTCATACCTTCTGGGTCCGGTCTCACAGGGCAGGGAGCCCTTGTCAGACCTCCTACTGCCTCTCTCTTGGCTGACCTCAGGAAACTGTTTTGCTCCTTGTGCCTCAGCCCCTACCCCATCTCCCTCTTGCAAAATATTTACAATAGGATCCTATTCACTTATTACTTCATGAGGACATCGTGTATTTATTTTTGCCAGCAGAAATCCCAAAGTATGTCTTTATTTCCTAAGAACAATCTTTTCAACAGCAATAAAGAGGAAGGAATACTAGATCAGCAGTAATGAGAAGTGCTGTCAGAATATACCAATGCAAATATTTAAGGTACTCCTTTGCTTCTAAAATATACACTTCCACTTTTAAGTAGCTGTTCTAGCTTAAAAAAAAAAATCTCTTTATCTCTTTGACATTTATGTTTTCTTAATAATTTGACAGAAATTTCAGTGTCATGGTAGTGCATTACAGGCTTGCACTGTAATGATATCCTCAGCTGCACAGTCTGGAAGAGGCTGTGGTCTGCTGGTATCAAGCTGGCTCTCCAGCTGAGAACACTTCTCTTCAGTGCAGTATCTCTTTTCTCCTTGCAGCCATATCATTTTCCTCCTTTTGCAGGGGCCAATAGCCCCCAACTGTTCAGTCAGCTATTATTAAAATACCAGATTATGAAACTTGACTAATGCTTCACTCTGCATATCCTCTCCAAAAGAAGGAGGACATAGTCAGATAAAAGAAAATAAATGCTAGAAGCAGTGACTACTACAATCAGTCACTTTAACTCAGCAATAAGACCTGTTTACAAGCTTTCATTCCCGGCTCAATAGCCTAAAGACTCTTTTATTCTTTTCAATTTTTTTTATTTTAGATTATTTTTAGATTATTCTCAGTCTCACTAGCTGATTAATTGGCACCTCTTACCACAATGCATGAAAGCCTCACAATTTTCAAAGCACTTTTTCTTCCCATTTCAATGAATTTGAATCCTTTATTGGTCACCGGGCATTGGGAAGATCTGCATTCCAGATCTACTGCCTATGCACCCTCTATTAAGCAGTCACTGGAGAACTTTTACAAGGCACTCTTAAAGCAGAGATCAAAACTTAAACTTTCTCCAGTCCAGGTGAGCAAGTCCCTCTGGTCCAACAACTCTCATATGATTATGTTCAAGCTTCTATAGAAAGGGGGAAAATCCCTCTTGCCTAACGGTGTGTCCCTGTAAAAGGAGAAAGCACGGGAGAAGACCCCTCCCCATTAAGAGGTCACATATGCTGGCAAATACAGTATAAGGAGGGTAGTACTACACACACTCTTCCCTGAAGGGCTGGTGCCCTGGTGTGTTTTGCCCAAGGCTCAGCAGCACCTCACACCAACTGAGTTCCAAGCACCACACCCGAGGGAGCAGGGCAGCGGAGCGTGGATCATTCAGCTGACTCCACGGGTGCTGAACACTGAGTTGCTCACAAAAAACCACACATTCAAGGACACGTGCAAGGGCAAAGTTTGGATGACCAAGGAAATTTTAGCTAAGGAAAGGTTTTGAAGATCGTTCTTTCACCTCTAGAAACCTGCCTCACTTGGGGCCCTTCTGTGAGTGAATTCAGGCCCACCAGGACTGCTGTCTGCTTATTGTGATCTTACTCAAACCTCACAGCCCATCTGAAATCTGTAGCCATTTGCAACCCATCCAGCTCTGTTCATATCTCTTAAGTCCCAACACTTTCTACAAAGGAGTGAGCAATAAGCCCCAAATTGTCTACTTCTCAATTGCTCAAACAGAGCCAGTGAGATGATGAAAACAACAGATTGAACACCCAAGGGCACTATTCCATAATTCTGAGATATGATTAAAAACTTACAATTGATACCTAACCCCTGCTGCAAACCAGATTGACGGACATCTCCTCTTTCCAAAGGACCCAGGCTTTATCTGGCATACTAGAAATTCTAATACGCCAAGTGTAACACTTGCAAAGGGTGTTAGAGCTCAAACACTGCGCACTTAAAATAGGTTACACACAGATATGTATGGAGAGAGAGCCAGAGGGAAAGAGACATGGCTCATAAACCAGGCTCAAAGTTCTTGATTTTGCTGCCTTAGATGATTCTTTTAATATAGCATATTTCTCCTCCAAGAAAGAGGCTTGAAGAACTCCTTACAAAGAGGACTCGGTTTACCCTGTATATTTATTACTTTCCCAGTATAACCTCACAGAGCAGTGGTACTTGGCTGTGCCAATCCCTCCAAGGATGCCCCCTTCCTCATATGTGCTAGTCCTTTCCAGGTCTGTTTGCAGGCAGAGTGATTCCCCTGTGATTCCCTAGCTGGAAAGCTTTCCCAGCTTCTCTGCCAGAAAACAAAATTGCCAGGACAGTCAGGGTGGCAAATTGGTTTTCTTGCTCCCAACTAGTTTCGCAGCCCACGGCTTCTGCCATTAAAAAATAAGGAAAAAAAAAAGAATTTTTGGAGTTATACCAAGCTTCCCTTCTCCTCTTCCATTTCTTTACCCCAATACACTGGAAAAAGTTCCTTGTCACTGGCAGCTAAAAATAGTTTAAGCTAAGATTCTTCGCCCTCGGCCCCCATATTAGTTCATGGGATTTAAATGACTACGATAAGACAAATGACATATTAGGACATAGTCAGTTTTTGGAAGGTTACCTAACAAGATTTTTCAGCACAATTTATGTTCTGTCAGATCTTATGCATGATAGCTATGGAGTATTTCTGTAATAATATTTATTCATTAAGACCTTTGCTTCATCTTTCAAATTTCTTTCTGTTTTACCTAAAAAGTAGCCCTACAAGTTAAATGAAATAAGATGAGCAGATGTCTGTCAGCTCCTCTGAAAGTACCTGAGTGATGGTACTAAGCAGCAGTGGTCTTCTTGGAAACCCTGCTGAAACTGAATTACGACTCTAACCCTTGAATCCGATTAATTAGAGGCTTTGCAAACATTTCTAATAAAAGTGGGCCCCTTGCAACTTTTTTTCCCCCTTTTGGTTTAATTTTAAATTAGTTACCATTATCTATACTTCTCATTTAAAAACAAAAGAAATAAAAATTTGAGAAATCTTACTCTAAGACTAATCTTACAGAAAATAGCTTGTTTTCTCTCATACCTCACACTCTTCACCTGAGCCTTTCTGGCTGTATGTAGTTCCACCCCAGTACAATCCCAGCATTCTGTTTCATTAAATAACCTAATTTACAGTTTTTCAATTGCCAATGCCAAACACAGTTTAAATAATAAAACATATTTTGTCTTTGCCTGGTATTTTAGCCACCTTTAGCAGGGGTGTGTATCCTGACCTCCAGATCAGCTTAGGAACAGGAGAAAAAGAGAAAGAGAATAACATCACCAGATTCTCCACCTGAAAGAGATAACAAAGCAAATAGCACCATGAGAAACACCTGTGCTCAAGCAGCGTCTATTGGGGTTCTGATGGATAATTATTGTACAGGTGTGTCACACACCTCTCAGGATCTACTTTAGAAATAATGAAATTCCACAGAACACCTGGCAATGACTGCCTGTTATCTCTCTCTGTGCTTACAAACATAACATTGCCATGTGCTGTACATACATAAAACAAAGACATGGCCCTGGACTCAGAATTAGTGACAAGGACAGAGTTTAACAGCAGCTCTGCAGTGTGCTCAGAGATTCCAAAGGGATTCTTCAAACAAAGTGTGTCATACAAATCTTTGAAAGTAAGTTAGACCTCGTTAAATACTTAATAAGAACAGCAACCAAAAAATCACACAGTATAAACCACTAATTATAGTCCTGTAGCAATGAAGAGCCTTTATGGGAAGGGAGGCAGACATCACACTCTCTCTTTGCCTGCTGCTGGAGCTTCTCAGCTGGGATGATGTATCCGACAGAAGCAGACACTGAAAATAAATATCAGCTTCCCAGAATTTTTCTGTAAGATATACTGCTTATGCATAACTTAGAGTTGTCATTTTCCAAAACCTGAAGTAGGAAGACATAAAAGAAAACCTAGACATCTTCTGATAAATGAAAATCACTGCACAGAACAACTGTCCATCCCTAACTGTTTCCTTTCATGGCTGTTTGTGAACACAGACCACTGGTTCTCATCAGTACTCATGAATTACTTTTAAAGGATTTGTGAAAGACAAACCAAAAATGAAAGCAGTTACTACATGGCTTAAATTCTATATAAAGGTTCCCATACCAGCAATAGCCAATGTTTCCATCTGCATGCTCTTATGTAATTTCTAAGCTTCCTTACCTCTGTGGTCAGGTACAAATTCATTTCCAATTCATTCTCTGTTAATTCTACTATTTCCTCGTTCCCCCTACGAGCAAATAAATCCTCTCCACTATGGAGGTGATGTTGGTGGGGCCAAGGCATACTGACTATTCTAACATTCTGCAAAGGAATTCTCTGAGCCAGGTACTTTTTAGAGCAACTGCAAGGGAATGTGACAGGCAGACTCAGTCTGGGTGATGTTTAATATGTACCCGGTCACCTCTCTTCCAGTAGTGCACAGGAAAGTCTTTCACATGGATTTAGCTGCCCAAGAGAAAAAACAATAATCCTGGTGAGGATAGCAGTGGACATACTGACTTCTTGCTTCTGCAACCACCTCCTTGAAGCAAAGAGAGTTTTGCTGGCATGACACGGTGTAATTTATGAACCACTTCAGCCACAGTTTGTCCAAATGTCTTTTGAAAACCTGGTCTGGCAAATATAAGAGCTACATTAGCAGTATGCTGCTGAAATTGCCTCGAGGGTTATCAAACTATCCATCTATCTTTCATGGAAACTGGGGGTGGAAAAGAGCTTGGAGGTGCTTAACTCATATCTCTGCCAACACAAGACTGCTCCATGCTGTGTTCCGAGAGGTTTGTCCAGTTTTTAATGACTCGAGTAAAGGAGCTCCCACCATTTTCCTCCAGAGACTATTCTCTATCATGAAAGATTTCACTGTAAAGAAACAATCCCTGACACTCAGCCTAAAATATTCCCTTGCTGACTTTTCTATTCATCTCTATTATATGTATATATACACTAAACAGCAAAAGCCAAACTGCTCCCACTTACATCATGCAGTCCCTGAAAAGTTAGTCACATTGCCTTGGTCTAATGCCAAAAAGAATTTGTCCTCACACTTTGTTTTTTAGAAAATCTTGATGGAGATAGCAGCTTTATTTTCATGACACACATATAAAGAATAAAGGGTATAAACTGTCAGGAACCTCACGTCAAATGAAAATCTGCAATTCTACGCTAACCAGGCCCTTTTTGAAAGTTGCAAGAGAAATAAAGGGCCACAGTCCCTTGGGACTTTATAAAGCAAAAGGTGCTGAGGAGTCTGTAGATACCAGAATGATGTCATTTACCAGTAAACAGATGCAGCCTCTGTGCAAATTTTCTTCATAGCGAAAAGTTCATTCCTTTGTAGAGCTGCCGTGTCTTGTTTCTTTGAGAGCATTATCCATAAACAAAACCAGCAACAATAACTCATTGTTAATGTGCAGAGCCCTTGGCTCCTACCAACAGTATTTAGTTATGGAGTTTTCTGTATTTACACATTCTTAAGTTATGAGCAGCCATCTTTAAGAATAAGGAACTGCTGCAACTCCATGGCACATGTGGCCTGGGGATTCATAAATCCATAATCAATCATCACCAGTTGCACAGTCGTTTTTCTAATCTTTTTTTTCCTAGATATCCCCTAAAAATAAACTCTTTTAAGAAAAAACGGTTCCTTTCAAAAGCCTAACATTCCTTTCAAAATAGTACCTAGCAAGAAAATTTGTCTTTAATCTTGATCACTTTGATTATTGATCAGATTGTTTAATGCAATTTTCTAAAAAATTGTGCCATAAGTAGTTCTAGAAAGAGGTGTCTATACTTCAGAGTTAACATCTTTATATGTGAAATAAAAGTTGAATTTGAACCCTGGTAGATATTAAAAACAGATGAAATTTTTCTGATTTTCACTGACAAGTCCTTCGATTAGTTTGCTCTTTAGTTCTGTCAAAATTACATGTGACATTTTATTCATTGGCACAAAAACTGCAGGTCATTTTCAATAAACCATGGCTAGCCCCATACAAAGAGATTAAACAAATTCCCTTTTTTCTCATGAGAAACGTTAAGGTCACTGTAAAGGCTGTTGAGAAATGGAAGGGTTAAAATTCCACCCCCAGAGCTGCTCCAGTAATTACAAATGGAAAGCAAAAGAAATCAGTGTTAATCACACCAGTCCCTCAGGAAGGGGGGAAAATATTGCATAATGAAGAAATATCTTTCTCTCTCCTTTTTAAACTGGAAGACAGAAGTACTTTATTAACTTCTTTTATTCACAGCTCCTGTGAGGAAGGAACGCTGTAGAGACATCAAACCCAAAACATCTCGTATGAGCAACCCGCAGCTTTGGTCATCCTTACCCCCTGGCACATCTCTGATCTTTGAGAAAAATGCTACTAAGGCTGAATATGTAGAAATAATGAGAGAAGCCCACAAAAGTCTCACTGACCTTGCTCTCTTGATCTCTCACTAATCACCGTTAGGGCTGTGACCAAGACCCAGGCTGAGCCCATTTCTCATTAATTTGGGTGTCACTAATTAGGGATTTGGAATTCACACTGGATAAGTAACTTGGGCAATTTCTACTGAGGGACAGTACCTGGTACTGCAGGGCAACTCCCAACCCATCCCAATTCCACCCTTCAGATTTGAGGGTCCATCCCTTTACACTCCACTTGACACCAATGCAGTATAAACCACATCAGCAGCAGAGCTGCAAGGAAGAATGGAAAGCTTTAGATATGAGGAATTCCTTTTACACAGCTCCTTATGTCTCCAGATCCCTAAAGAAAAGCAGGCCGGCAGTCTGACAAAAAACATGCTGCCTGAGCTACTACATTTTGTGTTTGTGGTGCCATAGAGATTACGCATGCCCAAATCAGCACAATTTTTCTTCTTGTTTTTTAAACCTAAAACGCTTTCCCTTATGGACCTGGTTTGTCCTTCTGACCTGCAGGGTATGGCGGTTCTGCAAAAACAGCCCTTCAGCAGTGGTTTTGTGCAAGTCTAAGTATGGCTTATTGAATTGAGCCAGCAGTTCCTCTGTTTATTTATTTAACTTTGCTAATGCAAACTAGCCCCCTCAGAGCTTACCTGCAAATGGAGACTGGGATTTTTGTTGTTCCTGGTTGTGTTGGACTTATATTTTTCTTTTCTAGGTTGAAAAAAAAAAAAGGCCTCAGGTAAAATTAATCCCTCAAGTCATACCGCTGCAATTCAATGTACAGTTGATATTCAGATGCCATTGGAACCAGAAACTATGATTACATGGTAACTCATTCAACCTAATTTCTCTGAGAGTAGAATCTAAAAATCTGAGTAATGAAATCCTAGAGAAAGGTCTCTGTTATTCTTGCAAAACTGAACTGCTTTGCTTGTAGATAAGAGACAAGGTAGAAACACCAAGATACCTAAAACAGAAACATGGGATAAAATTACTTTTTTATTAACTTCACAAAGCTTCAGCATGCCTGTTGGAGAAAAAACATTTTAAAGATAAATATCTGAGATTAGGCAGACAACTAAAGGCATTATCTGGGGCAAACTGTTCAGAAGGTCACGTGTATTTTGAGATTATTAAAGTAAACCCAAAATGTAACTGTGAAATAGCATTATGCACTTCTGCCACTGTTGTTGCATGTGAAAAAAAAAACCCATAACAATGGTAGAACAATTCTCCCAAGTACCATTACAGGTATATTTGAGAGTTAGACTTTTACCAGTAAATCCAGAAGTCATCTGTATTCCTCCCATATCAGCTGCATCTGTGAAAATAGATATTGTAGAAGAAAATGGATTTTTGAAACATTATATAAAATCCATCTCACAGTGTTCAAGTGTGTGGTGGAAGAGGTTTGGTTTGTTATGATTTCTTTTCTCATGCTTTGTAAGAAAACCACTGGGGGCATGTTTTGCAATGCAAACTTTTGGGGTTTTTTGCAGTAACTAACTTTTGGAGACAAATTGCATCTATAAAGGAGGAGGGTCCATAGACAAAATATGAGTCTATTCCCAGGCAACTGAAATTTCCCTTCATATTGAAAGCTTTTAGCAAGAAATGTCAACATTTTGCTGCAAAGTAAAAGAGCTCTTACTCCAGATTATGAAGGAAAAGCAAACGGCTGATGATTTACCAGCTCGCAGGAGCGCTTGCCGAGGATGTGAATAACCAGCACCTGCACACTTGCTCAAGCCTCATACACCTCAGAGTTGCAGACCCTTGGCAAGACCTTGTACTGTAAGGCTTTTCAGATTCAGCTCTGGCTGCTGATAGAGCTGATAATTGCCCTCATCTTCTAGGAGTATCATATTATTGTGGATTTCCCATCCCCAGAAGTGTTCAAAGTCAGGATGGATGGGGCATTAAGTAGCCTGGTCTAGGGGAAGGGGAATTGGAATGAGATGATCTTTAAGGTCCCTTCCAACTGAAACCACTCTGTGATTCTATGATATGAAATATGATGAAGGGCCATTGTGGATCATTTAAGGGAGCAAGACACTTTAAGTTGACAGTTTCAATTGGTGACCACCCCAGTACCACAAAACTGCCATAAAATGTGAAAAACTCCATTGGTGTGACAAAGTGCAGGATATGGAGCAATTGTGATTGCAAGTCTGCAATTCTCATACAGAGGCAACGACATCACTGATAGTGATTAAAAAATGCATTTCAAAGCCATATGATTTTAAACTTTATTTGTAATGGTAAGTATGGGAATCTTTTGTTATCACTGAATGTCATTGGTTCATATTGTTCTGATTCAGTTCCTACTGGGACAAGTGTTATCATCTGGCACCAATGCTGTAACTCCATGGCCACTTTGAAAGCCTAGAGAAATCTCTAGTTCATCACAAACATATGAGAAAGTATTTTGGAAAATGGCAAACTGGCTAGTTTTCTCATTTTTACAGGTCTTCCTCATGGTCTTCTTTTATTATTATTTTATCTTATGATTAAAAAAGTTTGGTTTGCTTTTCAGATTTTGCAGCCTTAACATTTCAGGAAGCATGAGCAAAAAGATGTTGATTTTTCACACTGGACAACTTCAGAAGACCTCCAGATTTAGAATTATATGCTGGCAAATGCCCTACCACGTTCAAATACTATTTTTTTTATTAGATACCCAGAATAAGTACTTTCTCAGATTATTCCCTCCCGAGTTGCATCATTTAATCATGACATATGTCTTTAGTTTGGATTCTAAATTTGAATACCATTTCACTTTCTAAGTCCTTAGAATAATAAACAGTATGAATTATTCGCTGTACCTGTGTTTTTCTCTCAAATTGCACAGGGCTGGTGTTCAAATCAACATTTCTAATCACAGTTGTTGTGATCCCAGTAGTACTCTGAAGAAACTACAGTAGCAGTATTAGGGACTGAAGATGGCTGAATCCACCTTCTCTCAGATCTCTGACCTTGGATAAATAACTTGACTGAACAAATGAAACCTGTTCAGCCGAAAGCCTGTGGGTGGCAATTCCCTTACACAGCCTGTGAAAAAATGTTCATACATTTGACACTAAATTTGAGGAGGACTTCCCCAGCACCTCTACCACTCTGCACTTCAGGAGGGGCCTTGCACACTCAAGGGCTTCAAGTGAGAAGAGATCACCCAGCCAGCACAGTTAAACAGTGCTCAGGCTGTACCAGAGCATTCTTAGACACTGCCTCATATGTGCCAGGAAGAAGTGGAATGATAACAGAAACTGAGGGCAAAAAGTGATAGAAAGAAAATAATTTTACAGAAATACAGCCCTGACAGTAGTGCAAGCAAAGCCATCATCTCCTTCAGGTTCCAATACATTTGAATGCTGAAACCATATTTGTCTTTGGCATCTGGCAATGTCATTTAATACGTTCTTATGGCCGTGCATGCAGTTAAGCATGCACTGTATATTATTTTATGATGTTTGAATTGGAATCATACTTTCTGGGTACAAGTATTCATGTTTTTGCAGATTCTTGTGTAAAGCTGGGAGAACCTGTTTCCAATTTCATGACCGTTTATCGCTAATCCAAAATGACTGCAGCATTACCTACAGACAGGAAGCTGGATGAGGTCTTGTGTGTTTTGGATGCATCATGCTCTTCCCAGGAAACTCTGTTAAACTAGTTTTATTCTTACATGAGAGGAAGACAGAAATTACTAATGGACATGACTGTGCCTAATCTATATATAGTTTAGCAAAACAGAGGTAAAACTGAGATGGGTCTTATAGCAGCTCTTTATCCCAATAATGCTCGAATAATCATTTCAGCATTCCATTCAGGTTTCTGCTTTTGCTTTCTCAAAACTCAAACTGCATAAAAGCATCCTACACTCTCTCCAGCCAACCTTCAGGAATTTTACAGGTTGTAGTCTCTAGGCCTAACAGTTAACTTTCCCTGAAATAATCAAACTCTTACTGCAAAACAATTCTTCTGTATAATTCACACTATTATCTTGCAAGAGGTTACACTGAACTGCAGTTATATTGCATGTCAAAGGAAACATATCGTAGAATATTCCCTTGGGGAGCAAAAAACCATGTTGACGAGAGGATAGATTAAGCTGTCCTCCAAAACAACCAGAAAGAGCCTAAGAAATATGTACTTATTATTTTATGAACTTCTAAAAGTTTAGAGGTTCATTTTGGCCAGCAGCTGATTTAGAATTGTTCTAATAACTCTTGTGAGAAAAGGTTTCCTCCTGAGATTTACAGCACTCCAGGATTTTGATGGATAGAAATACCCATCATTTTACTCTCTTATAATTCTGGACTTTTATGTTTAATCATAATCATACAGTAAAGGTGCACATATTTTTCTCCTCTGAGAAAGTTAACCATTTCATTGAAACTTTGCTGAAAAGTATTAGAATCCTATTTGCTTAAAACAAAATTTGAACTGATTGAATTGTTTATTATTCTGTTCAAATGCTTTGTTCATTATGTTACTCAAGCAACTCAGGCAATGTTTTCAAGAAATATATATTATTGGCCAGTTAGAAAAATTACTCCAAGTTTAATTTCCAACTAATTGAACCTGTAGTTAGTAAATGGTAAGCTTAAACAATAGTAAGCAAACTTCTTTCCTTAAGTTACATCTTCATTTGATACCACTTAATGTTAAGGAACATCTACATGACCTATTCAGCTTTGCAGGGAGAAAAATGAAAATATATATTTAAAACCCACTTGTTCATAACAGCAAGAAAACAAGAAAAGAGATTACTAAAAATCTGAATAAAAATTCCATTTTCAGAAACTATTTAAAACTATCTGAACCAGTAGTATCATACATTGTTTAGGTCTTTTGTTGTCTTTTACAAGCTTTACTTAAGACCAAGCAATTTCGGTCAACTGAGTCCAAATGCCTGTGTCAAAACCCTTCTCTCCAAATAATTCTGTACCTAGATTTTTATTCCCTGAGAAAAAGCCATACCTACACTTGCTCCTTGCTCTTGGAAGAGAGTTAGAGGAGGAAACCTTGTTCACGAAGGATACTGCTTCCAGTGTTTCTGCACGTGATGGAGATCTCTGGAGATAGTGTTTTCTGATACTTGCTTAGTCTATAGGTTATAATATGGGGGGGTTTTTTCTATTAAAAAAATTCATGGTTATTTGACTAACATAATTATGAATTACACCATTCTTTGGTGTTTCTTTGAATGATTTACATTTTTCTATATTATTTTATAAATGTCTTCAGGGTTTTTCCCCTGTAATTTTATTGTTGGATTTTTATGTATTTAGTTACAGTAGATTATGATTTCCATGGCTAACTTTTTAACTGTCAAACCATTTAATAGAATGGAAATTTAAAAATCAGCAAAGAATATACGTCAAAGTATGTTCACAATCAATTTCCAATCCCCTAAAAATAATTAAATTTGTAGGGAGCTAAGAACAAAGCCATGTTTGTCTCTTGCCACTAGAGCTCTACAGTGTGAAGCCCACCAGAATTCAACAGCTGTGAAACCACAGCCACTATTCAGTATCCTGAATCCTAATATTTCCCTGAGGGGAAAATAACCTGTCAGAGTCAGCTCTAACATCTCCTGATATCAACTCAATACAACCTCCCCTCTCCTCAGAAATAGTCTGTCACTTGGTCCCAGTGTTTTTCAGGCAGAGTTTGGGTGATTCTGTCTAGGAAAACATCTGAGAACCATGTCTGCCTGACCAGAAGGTACCTACAGGGCTTAAACATCTCGAGAGGGAAAAGCACCTGTCCATCATCTTACCTAAAGGAAAAAGCACTTTACCATAAAAGGGAAGTGGGAAACAAGAATTTCCAGGATGAGAAAGGGGGCACAGGACTACAAGAATGAATTACCTTGATAAGCAAGGGAGGCACTTGAGGATCCAGAAATCACATGAATAGCTGTGCTCAATATGTACCAAGTCAAAAATGCTCCACCCCTTCTGCCTTTCCATCTTGCACAATAGGGGACTTTATTAATGATCACAACTGCCATCACACACAAAGGTATGCAAAGGTATTACATCCAGGAGCAAAGGAAGAGAGAAAATGCTCAGCTTATGCAAAAATATCACAGTTCAAAATACCTACAGGACTATCAAGGACCAGGAAAGAGTTCATGGCTGAAATGCAGGATGAACCACCAAAAGGTGCCTGTTCCATTTACAGCTGTCAGGACTTCTTGGTGAGACTTTAAAGAAGCTCCTCAGCTTTCCTGTGCCACAATATAATCAAGATGTTTTCCCACCCCAAATTATTCTTCAGGTTGTTGATAAATAGGCTCAGTCCCTTCTGTTAAGTGTTTCACATGGAGTAAATGAATAGCAAGCAGAGAAAAGAGAGAGTGTGAAATCATCAAGCACCTTTCCAGCACAAATGCACGCTGAGCTACAGTTCTGCTAGTGTACATTCCAAAATCCTAGATGAAGCACTAATATATGCAGGTTCTCTGTACTCTTTGGAGCTCTGCACACTTTAAATGGCACCCATGAACTGGGCAGAGAGCAGCATCTGCATTCTCCACATCGTAGTGGCAAGGCATCTTCACAGAAGTGTGTCTTTGATTTGATTTAGACAGAGGAAAAATAATGTGAATCAGCATTCTGGATACAAGACAAAGTGCTGAGGAACTGGGTATGAAGATGGCAGCTGCCACAGCAGCACAGCCTCTGCTCAGAGATCCAGTGCTATTTATTAGGTGAGCTCGGGGCATGCAGATATATTTGCATACCACAGGCAACTCAGGGAGGAGAATGCTTGGAGTGCAGTGTTGGATACAGTGCCTGTCCATGTGCACACAGGCTTTTAATGCTGCCATGGGCAAGGTGTTTCTGGGCACAACAAGCCAGAACACTTTTGGCACCCAAGGAACTTTGGATCAGCAAACCAAGGCTGCTGGAAATGCCAGTGCTGGACAGGACCTGAATGTGACTTCTGAGGAGTGGAATTTCAGTGTTGGATGCTTAGAACATAAATTACAGGACTTAGGTTCTGGTGTACCAAAGCAGCTTTGGCCCAAAATGGCCGCATAACTTCAGATTTTTTAATTTCTATTTTTTTCTTCTTTAAGTGTATCTCTTCAAATAGAGCAGATTTGTCGAAACCAACCCTTTTGTAAGAATGTATCACTTTAAATTTAAAGAGCTCCATGTCCAAAACACACATTGCGTTTCAACCTCAAGATTTCTTACCATTACCCCTCTCTCCTGTATCTAAAAGCTGAGAGACTCATCTTAGGAATACAGATTTAAGACCAGTTTTGACTGAGAGATAAGAGGTCTTGAACCTCAGTCTCATGCAAAGCAGAAGTAAACTATAAACTTAATCTAGGGATAGAAGGGTCTTGTTCAATTTTTTTTTTTTTTTCTTAATTGCTGTTTTCATCCAGACAGAAAGTAGGCAAAGTTCCACACTCCCAATTCAACCCCCCCCCCCCAAGGGCTGGGAAGTCTATTTCCTGTTCAGCTTTAGGCACAACTTACTCACCCCCGCACCATTTGGCTATCGTAGGACTTTCTGTACCTTCAGTTATTCTCTCTATTTTTGTTAAGCTACCATCAGGGAATTAGTGTTCCAGGTTCATTTTTGAGTGACCTCCAGGGATAAAATGAGCCTGTCAAAGTAAGTACATTGCTCCTAGTTAGTTATATCCTATCTCTGAAGGCAGAGCTTGGCCCAAGAACTGCACATCAAGGAGCTGTTAGTTCTGAACCATGTTGGCTTCTCATTTCAGGATACAAACCAGCCTTTCCCACAGTATTCTGGAGTAGTGTTACACACAGCAACCTGCTGTATGCTTACCAAAAAAACCAACCACATGGGTTTCTGAGTGCACTGAAAAGATATAAGACCAGATTCACCAATAAGTTCCAGCTGCTTTGCACTCCTTTGGCAACATAAAACAACTGTAAAACTGTTTTATCTGGGTTTAGCCAAACCTATGGATAGTTTGCATCATCAGAGTATGGAAAAGTCAGGACTTTGTACTAAATCTAGTCAACAGAAAGTATTATACTGCTACTACACAAAGCACAAGGAGATAAAGAAACATACCTTCAGCCTACTATATAGTATTATTCTGGACTAAATCTTGTCACAGGATGCACAGATGGGGAGGGGGAATCTCCACTTTGTGCTTCTCAATTATATGTCTGAAAAATGCTCTGCACACATGCTTCTTTAAAGATACTCAAGACAACACACAACTATATTTTAAATGTTCCAAAAGTATCAGTTTTTAATGATACTTTGAATGCATTTTGGGTACCACATATTTGAAATATTATGAAAATCGGCAAAGCTGTCCCATTTTTAAACAGACAGTATTTTATAAAGGGGATACATATTTTAATATACATGCAATAAATTTTAAGCAAATGCATTACAAGTATATAGAAAACCTATATTTTTTTCCATATGTGAAGCAGTGATCCCTGTTACAGCCATTTTATTGTTCACTGCAGACAGTTATGTGAAGCAGACTGCATTAATTTTATTTTTCTCCTAAAAATCTGGAAATTTTTTTCAGATCCCTTACATACCATTAGCACGATGCTGAACCCTATTACAGACATGGTGTAAGTGCAATGTAAAAGCTATCTCTTGAGCTCTATTGACAGAGCTGTGTGTTTTAACATAAGCTCTTAAAAACTGGAAAGCAAATCAGTTCTACTTGGGTTCACGTCCTTGATCCTCAGAGATCCATGTCTTTATATCCTTAACTTAATCACACTGCGTCTAAAAGGTTCTACTCACAGTTTCCTTTCAGTATCAGAAATATCTACATCAGCTGCAGAGGGCCATCATTACAATAATTTGGTGACTAAAAAAAGGGTTACTTGAAAAATCCTCCTACTGTTGGTAATTTCATTTCACAACCAATTTGTTGGTGTTTCCAAATTTTCAAGTGTTTCAAGCACTCAAAGAACTGTCACTTGTAGCTTAGCACTTGGGATTATAGATTTTGCTCAGCTGTAAAACAGCTTGTTTGTTAAAAATAAATTTTCAGCTGAAAGTAAATTTACTCATATAGTAAAACCAAAACAACTAATCTTCTCAGGATGCAGAGTTCCTGGCCTTTTTATGGCACTTCATGCAGTCAGAGAACAAGAAATTAAGAATCAGAAGGACAGATCTGTTCTCCAATTGTGTAAAGCTTTGATCCTACTTGTAAAGAAAATTATTGTCCAGGGAAAAATCTATTTCTAGAACTTTAAAAGGTTTTTGACCTTCATCTCATACCATTATTGCTATTTTATTTCAGTGGTTGGCTATTTTAATATTCCTTTTTCCATATCATTGCAGACTTGATCTGTCTTCTTTTGACAGATCCTAAATACCGGGGTGTGCAGAACATGCAGTCATTTTACAGGTTTTTCAGGTAATAAATTTTACTCTCCACACAAGAAATTGTTTAAATCACATCCAGACACAAGCTCACTTAGGAAGCTTCTGGTCTGAGCCATTAAATAGTATCTTCCCCACTGCTGTGGAAAGAACAATATTCAACTTCCCCAATTCAACCTCATCTCGACCACAGCCAGCAGATGACACCCCAAACTTACCGAGAAACCTTCTCTGAGATTTCAGGCTCTTTCTAGCCATTTCTAGACCCTGTGTATGTGCATCAGCTGAAAATGAAGAAGCCTGGCACCCGAATAGACATAAAAAATGTGTGACTCCATTAACAGTCACAAAGACACAAACATGGTTTTGGAATCACCAATTCAAAAGGTGACAGGACCTTTAGTTACTTACGTGGCAAAATACTTCATTACTTCAATGAATTATAGTACAATCAGCAGCTCTGAGCCTCAGTACTTTCCCTCTAGCTCTCAAAAAAGAGAGCCTTTTAAGAGAAATGTTGAAAGACGGTATTTTCTCTTTCTTCCTTTTACTTCAGTGGCATGGAAAGGGATTTCTGAAAGTCCTACAGTGACTTTAGATGTAATCAAAGAGGATAAAAAAAGAAATTTAAATGATGAGTACAGCACACATGATGGTAAACACTCAAACTAATCCAGGTAAAAGCAGCAAGTGAATACACAACATTATGGTCTGTGATTCCAGCACATAACTACAGCTGGGGAAGAGTTTGCACTCTGGTTTTGATAAATATAAAAACTCATGCCATCTCGGTTCCACTGTTATTTTATCATGCTAAGCAGAATGAGTTAAGACAGGGATGCAAGCACATGCCAAATCTGTTTTTATACATGGATTTACTCTAATAATTGCAAGTCACACTGACTGCGGTGCTGGAAGCCAATGCCTCCCAGTGGGTATGAGAACCCTTGGAAACACATCCCAAAATGGGAAAGTTCTGTGAAGTTCATATGTCTGTATATTTAAATGACAGGCATAATATACAAAACCCCATGCATGTTTATATATATTTACAGAGAGTGTGCATATTTGCAATTGCATAGATATACATGATCAGTCATTATATAAATTTCAGACATATATGTTACTCATATGATTGGGTGCCATCATCATTAACGAGTAAATCATTTTACAAAACTTACATTAATCTGTATCAGCATTGCACAAACTCTCATAGATCAGAGTTAAGATAATGTGTGGATTTTTACTTTTTATTTGAAAGTCAACTATTGTTAGGAGAAATTTATTTTTTTTTGAGGGACAAATGGCTTTGCCCATCATCTTGAGCACCTTTACTTAACCGAATATGTTTCCTAAATTTCCCTGAGTATAATGACACTGATTTCCACACTTTCTCAACTGCCTCCAAAAAATGAGTCAGTTGTGGCCGTATTTCTGCAGATACTTCAGGACAACTCTTGTGGAATTAACTAACTTCTTATGAACAAAAAATATACTGAGGCCAAAAATTAATATGTATCTCTCCTTGCACCTACCATCTCCTGGATTACCCAGAGGCTGCCTCAGAGACCAAGTTCACAATGAAATGCCAAGAAAGCCATATGATGGTATTTCCATCCAACATCAAAAGAATATCTACCTCTCACACATTGCCACTGATTCTGAAGAAAACAAACAACCAAAAATTCATATATTTTTCTAAATGATCTAGCTAACTCTGATAGATAACGTTTTTATCACCGCCTGTAGTGAACGCTCTCACAAACATCAGGGAGCATAATCCAAGCAATATTAAGCACTTTGGAAATTCCCCCCTGTATTATTAAGCAAGCGCATTTCGCGGAATATTTGCGCAAAGTATTTTTGCGTACATAAATGTTTGGGAGGGAGCATGTTTTCCTCTGAATGCAGCACCTGAATAAATACTTTTGCATGTAAATCTGTAGATATCTAGATTAACATGGATCATCAGTGGAACTGCTGCTTTGACCACCCCTTCTGTAAAGCAATGTCTTCAAGAAATGTGACCAGAAAGAAATTAAATGTAACGCTTGTAGGTCAGCCAAAAAATCTGGCTTGTGTCTTTCTTTCTTCCTCAGACAGGAAGGAGCCCAGCTATTTTTAAGTCTGGTGTCCAGGTACATAGCCAAAAACAAATACTACTTCTGCTGGAGAAGAAGACAGGAAAAGGTTTTATATATTCTAAAGATTCCCCAAGGCTTGCTAGCCTCTTCTCTCATTGTCCTTGCTGTGTCACACACTCTCATCCTAGGATAATTTACTTGCCATTTTTCAGGTGCTGCTTTATCCAGTTAGCAAACAGAAATGACACTGTGTTATTTAGAGTACAGGCTTAAAAAACTAAATAAAAAACAAAACCCCAAACAAACAAACAAAACAAAAAAGAAATAATAAAACAAAAAAAAAAAAAACAGAAAACTGCTTAATTCTGTATTTGCATAAGTCAGAGTAATAAAGTAACATTTGCTTCAGAACATTTACAAACAATCCCATAATCCAAGTCTATTCAAATTATTTACTGCAGTAATTTCTAAGAATAGGCATTGTCATTACTATTACAGTAAAAAAGGGAAAGAAAGGGTAATGAAGATTTTATTTCCATGGTCTGTTCAGGACTTTTTTCATTCCTTATGTTATAAAATTGTTCAGAAAAATAACTTGATTTCACCTTATAACTACGTAAGGAAGCTTTACATACATAATGTATCATTAGAAAGTCTTCTGGACATTCACAAAACCAATTAATTTCAAACTTTTAGATTTGTTGAATTATCTTCCATAATTACTTATCTTTCTTGATAATCAGTTAAAACACATTATAACTAGTGTTTAAAGCAACATCAAACGATCTTCATCACTTCTCTGTTTTTACTTCTCTCCCTTTTCTCTTGGGTTTTTGTGGGGGTTTTTTCCAACCCTTGAGGCTTGACCAGAGCTTTTGGAGATTACATTAACAGCTATCTTTCCTAAAATGTATACATGATTTATTCAACACTCTATTTCTATAGTAATTCCATGCTATAAATTGAGATCTAGTTGCAGCTATTCTTCTGAGAGTTTCAGATGGCAGACAGCTCCAAACATGGGCAGGTAGCATCCCAAGTTGAGTGTGAGTTGCTTACAACAGAAATATCTCACATCCAGTCAGGAACTAATCCAGATCCAACGGATGCAACTCTTGAACATCTTCCCACACAGTCAATTTGCCAATTCAATAAATTAATAAGAAGTTATAGTTGCCAAAGGACGTTTTGAGACATGAAACAATGTAATTCTCTTTTAATCATGCAGAAAAAGGGTATGTGTACTCCAATGTTTTTCTGATGGATACAGCTGTATCAATACTAAAACAGAGAAAAGTATCATGAGTGCATCTTTTAGGACTAGGGGAGCACAATTAAGTGACACACTGTTGTGTGCACAACTGTGTGGATTCCCTGGGCAACAAACCAAAATAATAATCTACTCCAGATCCTTTCCTTTGAAATTACCTGGTGTTAACTGGCTATGAGACTTCATACTTTTTATTAATCTATAGCCAACACAACTGAGCTTATCATTTCTCTTTGCTCCATAAGTGGGGTAAAAAAAAGACCCTTCCAAAACTTCTCTTCATGTAGTTCATTGATGTTTGTAATAGTGGAACTTTCTACTGCTATTTGATCTGGACAACAAGAGATAAGTGAGCTCTACTGAAATACTCCAGCTAGCTGGAAATGAGCCTGATTTTGCCAGAATTAACAGAACCAACTTCGTGTTCACAGTTATTGACTAATTATTACTCTCATTCATCTTTAGTTTGAGTTGCCTGATTTTCTTTACATTGAATTTTTCAGTTGCAATTGCCAATACCTAGATTTTTTTATTACAGACTGAGAGCCTGATCTACAATTAGAAAATAGAAAGTGTGCCAAGCAGCAACAATAAGAGCATGGTGAAATATCTGTCCTATGTTTATCTATTCTGACTAAAACAATATCTTGTTTGTTATACAGTGTTATTAAAAGTTACATATATTTTCATCTGGTAAACCTACCAGAAAAAATCTGAATTTCATCTTCTCTCACAGAATCTTCTGATTCAGGAGTACCACAAGAGGGATGAAGTTGCAAGGTACTCTTCATTCTCCTTTCTCACTGCTACTCAAAGGTGTTTTTAAAAAAAAGAAAACTTCCTTTTTAAAAAAAAGTCTGAGAGTCCTTCCATGGGAGCTGTATGAATAAAATTAAATCTTGATTCTCTAGAAGGCTTAGAATAAGGCATTGAGGAAAAAAGTGGCAAGACCTACAATGAAATGCTTCCTCTTGTTTTCAGACTTTTAAATACACTAAAAAGAAGGAGATTCTTGTGTTTTCCATTTGTGAAATTTAAACGGAAAAAAAAGGGGGGGGACACAAAATAGTGCAGTCACAGACAGTTTTACACTTGTAAAAATTAACTCAGTTGTGTTAGTGCAGTCTGTCTTGGCTAAAATTACTTGCCCCTGAGACATTGCACCCCACTGACTATGAGGTGAGCTTAGGCTGACTAACTTAGACTTAGCCATCTAATTTAGGGCAGGTAAATCTCGTCTTGTCTAAGATGATCTGTGCTTTTAAAAGCCCATCTGTTTCCTGCACGCACATACCACATCACAATTCTGGAGGCCAGAATTCAAAATATTATGCTATGACTACTTTAGACACAGCCTTTAAATAATCATTTTCTACATAGACCTGACACACTAGATCTTTTGATGTCCACAATCTTTCACAGCCCTCTCTCAAAGGTAACGTGCAAGTTATACCACATAACTTGGGATACTGTATTCCTGTCTCATATTTAATTTAACCAAGGTATTTCTACAGCATCATTATATTTCCTTATTATTTCCAGGACTTAGTGTACTGGATTTATGCAGAACTGCAGCAAAGAACTATTTAACAACATCCCAATCAAAACAGACATTGTTTAGGCCAGATTTGACTCTACTTCCTGGATGAGCTGCTCATGAAAACTCCTTTGAAATGCACTATAGGAGTTAAACATTCACTGTATTTCTTCATTTTTTTTGTTTTTCTTACAGTAAGAAGTATTCAAGCAAGCCCTGAAGCTCTGCATACCATTTCCACCACTGATTTACATTCTTTATCATAGGTGGAATGTTGTGGTTTCTCCACTTTTTGATTAACCCATTTTCTTCTGCACTCTAGGGGCAAGTCACTCGCCTGTTGTTTCATGTTTTGGGTCTTTATTCCATGTTTTCCATTTGCTTGTATGCCTTTTGACTACCTGAGAAAACCTACTTTTTAAGCAACTAGTTTTATTTGGACTATTTGTGGGGGAATTTATTTTGTTTTGTTTTGCCTCCAGTCAAGTATTCAATCAGCTCCTTCAAAAAGATTCCAAGCAGATAGGTAAGCCCTCTCACTATGAACTCTGTTCATTCTACTTGGTCCAGACACAGTGTGGTATAAATTCATATAATTTTACTGTAACATCACCAAACATTTTAAAAGGATCTATGCTGAATTACACCAGGTTAAAGCCCATTCTCCTGAGATTTTCTTAAGCATTTCAGTCCTCCCAGCTTATCTCGGAGCTACATTTCCCATAATATTGTGCTATACCTGTCTCATCACTCCACAAACATGCAGAACTACAGTAAGGACTGTTCTTTAACCATGTTTGACTTAAAAAAAGACATGGTTTGTCTGGACCAAAAATCTTCTTTCCTAAGGGTATGTTTACGTTAGTCATTGCAAGCTACAGATTTACTGCCTTATTTGATGAAAATACTTTGACTCAAAAAGATTTTGTAGCTGGCTTCAATGGCTTTCTGAAAACATCCATCTCTTTTCCTGCAGATTCCTTCTAAATTGCACTAGCCTGGAATTTCGAGGAAAATACAGAAGAGATCTGTCTTTTACCGTCCACCATAGCAACATTTTTTTCCCCCAAATCTTCCCTATTTCCTAACACACATCCACACACACTTTTTCTTGCAGACATGTTTAAACTTTGAGTTACAGGACTAAAAGTCAAGAGCTTCTTTCATTCGTATAGCTGAAAGGAACCAATTTGTCTTCCCAATATGACCTTCTCCAAAAGACAGACTACTGAACATGACTCCAAGTTCTTGCTCAAGGTTATAGATTTCATCTGAGTTATTACATGTTCTTCAGAAAGCCCTCCACTCCTGGTTCAAAAGTTTTAATTCTGAAGAAAACTCTACAGCTTCATGAAAATTCCACTCCATGTAATTTTTAATGCATCACTAATGTCTGTTTAATGACCATGCCCATAAAGTGATTACAGATTCCCTCGAGCACAAATAGTATTAAAAGCCCAACTAGTAGTAGAAAAGGTTTTACAGCATGCAGTTAAATGATACCTTTACTAATAATTTGAGGTTCTTATCACGTAAGCCACATACTTGTAGATGCTAATATGATCTCATTCAAAAAACTTCCACTATCTGCTATTCACTACCTATATATATGTCTAAATATATTTTATTTTTTCAAAATATATATATAGATGCATTTCATTTTTAGCTTTAAGTCCCTGATATTCACTGAGATTTGAAATATCTTCTATTTTCTTTTGACTCTTGTCTATCTCTGAAAGTTCAGAACACAGATATTAAAACCATATCAATTAAGAGTCTAAGGCAGAATGATATATTTTCTCATCAAACTTTACATTCACACATCGTAATTTTCTAGCAACTCTCACTGTTCGCACACTCCACACGTGGCTGAACCATGTGTACCAGCTCACTGCCTTCTGGAATTGTGCTCTTACACCACTTAGTTTTCTTAATAAACAGTTTCATAAATTCAGCATTAAAAGGACATGTAAGTGTCCAAGGACAAAACACTTCCTGGAGAAATAGGATTTATTTCCTGAAACTCCCTATGAGACAAGTGTTTTAAAGACTGTATTTCTCAGCTTACTCATCTGTCAGACAGCACACATCACATCCACAGCATAATCCACATGATTATTTATTAAGTATTTTAAAATGTCACCCTCTGCCAAGTTGGCATTTAGGATACCAGTTCTTTTAGGGTGAATTTAAATAAGTCCTGCCTTCTTTGTGCCTCAGTCTTTCAGCTTTAAAATGGAAATTATTCTCTTTATCCTTTTCTAGCTAGCAAGATATACAGTGATAGGATGATATCTCAGAAGATACACAGAACTTTATATCCTTAAATAGTAATAAAGCTTTGAGTCCTCATTAGTCTATTCATTACTCTCGTAATTTTATTAAAACAAGTATTACAATGAAATACACAATTTGAAATAACAAATCAAGTGAATATTTAATGGTCACCTCAGTGTTTGAGGCAGGTGGAATTTCTGTGTTCCCAAAGGACCTACTGAAGGCACTGTGACCATTTAGTACCAGCAGCTCTCCTTCCAATTCTTTATGGATCACAAATTTCAACCAGTATCCCACTCTTCCAGTCTCTTTTTGCAATTATCTTCATACCAATTGTTGTATTTGACCCCAGCAGAAGAAATATGGAAAGGTAGTAATCTCTGAGTTCAACCTCAGACATTTATGGCTGTGTTCACACAATGTATTTGTTCTCAGAAGTAAAGCATAATCAGCAGCTCTCCCCTGGCTCTCCCCATAGGCTCAACCTAGTGCCACTGTTCTCTGAATGCTTTCAATCACTGCACTTATTTAATTAATTCGAACTGTAAGTAAGAAGCTTAAGGTGAGACAGGCTCTCTGCTTCCACTCCCAAAGAGTGCAACGAACCTCCGGCCCTGTAAATGAAGTTTCTCATAAAGGTTTGTAAATTAGAGATCTGGAGCCATAGGCATTTAGTATATTACAGGCTGTTACATTTTAAACACATAGATTTAAGGCAGTAGCTTCATGCTGTGAGAATGGGAGTCCTCCGGCTGAGGGATTTCAAGCTACTGGGAAACTGAATCAGCTCTGGCAAGTTCAGGCTCAGAAAAAAAAAGTTACTCAAGGCTCTTTAACTCTCTATTTTGAGCAGACCTAGGCCTTAATAACCATTTTCTTGTAGTGGTGTTTGAGCACTGTTGTTGTTGTTATGGGAACTTGTAGATATTTATTGCTAGCTTTGAGATATTTGCAGTTTCTCAGTTAAAGGAGGGCTCGTTGCAGCTGCATATGGAAGAGTTTGTGAATTCTCAGTTACTAACAGCTCAAATTAAAAGAACCCCCACCTGACATAATTTTCTAGTTCTTCCTAAAGGAAACATGTTTCTGTTGATGGCCTAAGTGAAAGGTGTGAACACTGAAAACCAGTTTTAAAGCTTTATGCGTTGAAGTCTGATCAGTGCACAAAGACTCCGTGCTGTATCACAGGAGCACAGCTGCTACCTCCCACTAATACAGCAGCCCCTGGAGATCCCACCAACTGATGGGAATTTAGGGAGACTGTCAGTCATCTTGGAATTCTCCTGGCCACCTTCCCTAATTCCTCCAACCCTTCCTAGGTTGGAACCCTCTCCTAGGGTCTCTCTTTTTTCCTTGAGTAATCAAGGGTTTACCACAACATTTGTTTCTTTAACTTTGAACTTCATCTGTAGACAGCCAAATTCTTCTCCCATTTACACTCCCTGAAGTCAAAGCCATCCTGGACTTGAAACGGAGAGCACATCTGCTGAATGTCTCCATTAGGGTTTCAGTGATGAGAGTACAAAAAAGAGAGAGATCATATAAGAATATTTAGGAATTAATCAAAAGCATGAGATATCTTCCTCACAGTTATTCAAAGACCTGAGGCCATTCTTGAGCAATTTATCTGCAATCATTTGGGTGATTACATTTTTTGGCCCTCTGTGTTGTCATTTCTCTCTCACGTTAGTGACGAAAGAACATATTCCTCCTTGGTGAGCTTATCTTCATGAAATAGAAAGTTTTTCTAGAGATACCAGCAACCATAAGAAAATTCTGATGGTTTTGGTTTATTCCCTTGGGCATGACAAATACTGAAAATGTTCATTTCCACTGTATTTGTAAAGAACGCAAAAGGAATTTTGACTGTGACTCTGGGAACAAAGCAACAAGTCATATGCTCTTGAACACATAAAGTGAGAACATTCTTGATGAATAACAAAATGCAATAATGTTCATACAGCAATAGCCCCAGTCAGAGTTACAATCCTGAAAGTCCTGTGGCAGAAAAAACCCAGGTATTTGAGATTCCAGAAGAGCTCTTGAAAACTGTAATGATTTTTTTTTTCTGGCATTTTGAAGGTGGGAATATGCCTTTTGACTGGAATTCATTTTTCAGACAAAGGTCATCTTCATGAATATTTGTCCAGCACTACTGTAAGGTAGCTTACAAAGGACAAGTTCTCATGTACAAACTGTTCAAGTAAAATCCAGATAGAGGGGGAGTCACTTCAGCCTCACAAAGAGGCAGCTGTATGCCTTACCTGCAGCAAGAGACTTCAGGATTCACAGGATCTTAAAAAGCTGTTTTACTTTCTTTTTACAAGCATAACTATGTGAGAGATGATGTTGCTGAAGAATCGTGGTTAATTCCTCTTTTCATTAAGTCCTGTCTAACTGAGGCAAGACCAGCTGTTTCAGGGCAAACCAGGAGCAAACATAAGCTGTTCTGAGTGAAGGTTTGGATGACACTTTATCTACCCTTTCACAGCAATCCAACCAGTATGACATTTTAACAAGCTTCACGGAAAGAGACAGCTTCAAGTTTTCTTCCTTAACCTGCCTACAAGGTATGGAAAACCTAGACATCTGTCTGAAGGGGGATGCCCAACGTGCCCCATACTTATCACTTCAGTTTCAGAGAGGCAGTACTGTCACTTATCTCCTCCAGAGTCTTCGAAGAGTTTGGCTGGTGGCCTACCCAAGGCCATCCATAGGCCTACCCTATGGACCCATCATCTATGTCCTTGCATAGCTCTCCAATCCTTTTTAGCTCCATGCAGCATCCTCTCACCTTCCTCCTACAAACTATGCAAAAGGAAGCTTCCACACAACACCAAGCTGGTAAAACTATCATGGTAAGGTTCACTTTTCCTCTTGTAAGGGAATTCTCTGCAAGTAAAGAATGCTCTTCACATATTCTTCACTGCTCTTCACAGTTTCTAGAGATATAACAGTTTACATAATTGGATACCTCTTTTATTTTTATAGACAATGACAGAAAGAGTCTTCCCTTTACAGTAATATATACAGAACTGAGCAGTTCTGGATTCAGCTGTAGAAAAATGGATGGGGGCTAACACCAATTTTTCATGGTTTTCACACATTTCAAAATGTGTCTGTGGCCCAATAGGATTGACTGAACAAACATGATACTCAGCATTTGGGGTAGACCAGGACAAATCACATGAAGCCTCTTTCCATTTCACTGCAATTAAAACTTGATGGAACTAGAATCAGTGCTGCATTAATGAATCCAAATCTTTACTGTTGTGGTATTGGAACAGACAACTTCCAGAAGAGAAAATGGGAAGACAGCCATCGACCTCAAGATGACAAGGGAAGAAATAAGTTTTCTGGAGAATCCTAATGAGGACATGAAACAGCTCTCTGTCACAAGAAGATCTGCCAATAGAAAAAAAAATAAGTGAGGGCAAGAGAAAGGAGTAGTTTCAGAAGCCTTTCTACCAGATTCCAAACATCTTTTATTTTCTTAAACTAAGTGCAAGTGATAATTCTTTGTAAAAGAAAATTAATTTTTTCCTCCCCCACAAATATATAATATGAATCCCTGTTTAGTGACACTTCTTACTAATGCTTTTTTATGGATACTTTGTAAAGAGATTGTGAGAAAGGAACAATGAACATTGTACACATGAATGGTACATGTGTTACAAATAGCTAAAAATCTAAAAATTGGAAGGTGGAATAGCTATAAACAACCTAACTGATGAATTATGTAACTATTTAAAGCCATTCATAAACCAATTATTGATAATTTATTAAACCCTAAAGTATGTTTACATTGCAAAGTTTCATTAATAGCACTGTGTAGGTCCTATGCCTACAGTAGTAACAAAAATTATTCTTGTTAAAATTAGTGGATTGAGAAGAAGAGATAGAGAATCGCTTCACAAAGTACCAAAAATGCACGATGTTAGCAAATAACCACTTTGAGAAAGATACTGCCACACAAATATTATCTAGAAAACAACACATGCCAAAAGAGAGGAAAAGGGGTAACAGTTAATCCATACAATATGTTGGAAATTTATAAGACCTGTGTGTTGGCAGGCTGTCAGGGGGAGAGAAGGGAGGAAGAGGAAGGGGCAAATTCCTGAAATGAGAAGCTTTCTAATAGGAAAACCTCACAACCTGCCATGGAAACCTTTACCTCAGGAACAAACAACCAGTTATATCTCCTACATCTTAGTATGGGGTGAGAGGCTGTGTCTTAGATAACAGGTCCCAGACATGCTAGGATTTAGAGATAATCACCAACAGCTTGAGTTGCACCTGGATGAGAATGGGAACAGAAACATGAGCACGAGCATTATCCTCTCTCAGAAGCTCACCTCGCAGATGGGAGTGCTCTGTAATAGCTGTAAATTCCTCAAAGATTGGCTTTAATTAGAGCCTAACCTTGCCATGAGAGGGATGGAGAGCCATTACACACTCGGTAGGAGTGATCCCAATCTCCTGCCTCACTGTAGATGATGAAAGGCACTGTTGCTTACTGCTGCTACTCCAGATTGCAAGGGCAGTGACAGACTTTAAAGAAAGCCAAGACTGCAAAACTTCATCATGGTGTGAAAATGATTACGACATAAGAAGGATGAGAATTCCTACAATCAGCAAGAGCTGGGCTACCCTAATTCCTTTCTGGCAAAGCACCACAGGCATTTAAACTCTTTCCTCATTCATGGTCGCAGGATTTTATCATGCAATATAAAGACTACAGTAATGCAAGAGCCTCATCTTATGGACACTTGTGTTATATCTATACTAAAAAAAAACCCTCAGCAGTACTTTGTTTCCAGTTCTGCATCCTAATCACATCCCAGATACATCAGGGCAGGTTCAACCATGCACCAGTCCTGTCTTCCATGTCCTGGCACAGGAATCTCAGGTGCAAAGACCATATAGGAGACAATGCCCACCAGCAGCGACCCTCTCTGAATGACAGCCATGGGAGCACCAGAAAGCATGCCCTGGCTTGCCTCAGCCTGTCAGTACGGACTCAGCTGGTTCCATCAGTACTTCTAGCACTTCTAGTTCTAGCACTTCTCCACAGCCAAAAGTTGTTTTGTTGCTATAGGATATACAACATGATTTCCCACTCTGCATTTTTGAAGCCCATAGAACACTACAGTAGGAGATTTAGGCATAAACCCAACACTAAACACCAAACACAGAAACTACCTACTCTTCAACTCAGGACATGCTAACCTGCATCCAGTCCTGTGCCCTCCACGATGCTAAGTCAGCTTCCATTGCCAGTAGGGGTGAATCTCCCCCCAGTTCTACATGTTCTTTCAAATGTCTCTCCAAACAAAGAAGCATCAGTGCTGCTTTATCCCTGTTGAATCAAAGACAGTTCACTCTCAGCCAGATCCTTATCTGATCACAAAGTAAAGGTCAAATTCAGGTCCTGATGGCACATAAACTTGATTTAGTATAACTATGCGATCATAATTTTATTCAGGAGAAACAGTAAGAGTGAAGCATTTCTGTTATGAAAAGAAGATAAAAATCAAAATGTTAGTTTAATGACATAGCAGTTTAAAATCTTCCTCAGAGGTTCCTAGAAAGTCAACATGAAAAAAAAAAACCAAAACAAACAGAAGAGAAGCCCAAACCCCAAAGAAAGCAAAAAGAAAAAAAAAATGGAAGAGAAGCTTAATGAAAATCTGGAAAGGAGAATCTCTAGAAAAGCTGAGTCACTGCTCAACTATAACATGTATTTGAACAAGTGAGACTCTTTGCCTACTTCTTGTGTAAGCAAAAAGAGAGCTCTAGGCACCTTATGGACATAAACAGGGAGCCTTGGGTAAAAGAACAATAAAATGAGAAGAGTTGTTAATGGTCCACTGTGGGTCTGATCCAGAACTGAATCACTAACATGGAAACTGCCTTCAAGTTACTATTAGTAGGACCAGAACTGTATCTTCCTTTGACTAGCTATTCCCATTAAGATGGTGCAGCTGAGCCCTAGACATGGGTTTATCTCTGCTCCAGGGAGGGTTGTCTCCAGAAGAAGGATGAAGCAGACAGCTGTGGGGATAAGTTCTTAAACTTCTGCAGCCAGATTAGTCTGCACTTTCAACCTGAATTACTCCAATCTATTTAGAAGACAAGTCCACTTCGGTTTCTCTCAGAAACTTACCATTTCAGCTTTCTTCTTACTTTTTCAAGGGCAAAGCAACCTATTTTACATTAAGGATGTATAAAGTTGCTCCATGAGCAAGGGAAATGCATTGGAACCCACAAGTTTCAGAGGAATGCAGGAGGAGGAAGAAAATCTTTCCAATTGGTCTATCACAATGTAAATAATCTAAAGAAAATGTGCACATCCAAAATCAAGTGAAAGCTCAAATACACTGCAAACAAAATGGAGAAACAGGCAGAAGTCAGCATGCTCAGAGAGGGATGGTTCAAGCACTTTGCTGAGACTTTACCACAGCATTTGTCTGACAGTTACTCTGAAAATCCAAATTTACCAAGCATTTACACTCCCTTTTTCTACCATGTAATTGCATCCTAGGGATCACAAGACCCATGGTTGCATCAGCAGCAAACATTTGAACTAACTAGGGAGCATGCTGGAAAAAAGGAAAGGGTTTTTTTGCATTATTTCCAAACATTTCCAAACACAAACCTTTCACAAAGGTAACAAGTGACTGCTCTCAATGTGTTCTCCAGTAAGAATGTGTCCTCACTCTGCAGTCAAAGCTATTAAGGAAAAATTAATAAAATAGTTTGAATTTAAAATGTATGATTAAAAATGCACGTACAGATCCAATTTTAGTTTTCTGTTCTTTCAAACTATTGCAAGTTTTCCGAGGCACACCAAGGAGCAAAGAACTGAAGGTTGCTTTGCTGTGTATCGCTGCCATCTAGTGACCTAGCTCTGAGAATGGGACTCCAATATCACCATAACTGTATCAGCGATGCTCTGGTTATACTCTTTATTTCAATTTTAGCAGAATGTAAAAGATTATTTCAGTTCACAGCTCTTATTGCAAATTAAAGAATAAATTTCAGTTAATGTGGTGGTATATGTGTGATCATACCACAGTAATGAGAGATTTATTCACTTTGCATAACTGCTATACCTACAAATTACCCATAGGAGAATGTTCCTTTCTTTTTTTTTTTTTTTTTTTTTGAGAGAGAGAGAGGATTTTTTTTTCTGTGAAGGTGAAGTTACATGCACCAGAAAATCAGTGATATTATTAAAACATAATTTAAATCCACAGACTTCGTTACTTGCCTGTGACATTGCATTAAATGAGCTTCAATGGCGTGCACAAGAGCAGACATTATAATCACCCCTGTTTCTTTCAGTTGCTTATGATAAGCCTTCCATGAGGACTTGATTATTAAAAGCTTCTGACAATAGCAGTGATTTAGGAAATGTAAGGGGAAGTTGTGCCACAATATATTTAAGAGTGGAAATGTCTGGGCTGCAGAGGAGAGGTCCCATTCACTCCATGAAACACCAGTGACACCACTAGCCTCCTCTGAGCAGCCAGGCTGACTCAGCTAAGTCAGACCTCTCTATCCCAAAATTGACAGAGTGGGTCTGAATAAACAAGGATTTGAGAGACCCCAATATTTCGGAGGCAGCTAAGCAAGTAAAAAGTAGATTTGGGAGAAGGGGTAGAATCTGAAAAGTGTGCTGATATCACATAAGAGTAATAAATGTAATAGCCATAGCCTAATACCACAGCCCAGACTCTATCTTCATTTCTTGCATACTATAGACTTCTGGGGGGTATCACACAGTCCAGTATGTGGCTGAAAGTAATTTACAAGTCCATGGCAAGGGCCAAAATCAAGTAGACCTATATCAGACAGTGTTCCTAACAGGGAAACTCATAAAGGTATATTGGAAAAAAAAAAAGGCAATTCAGCATATTACACAGCCCATTCTCTAAGGAGGTCATTGAAGTCAAATAAATTTCATAAGTCTTTCCTATGCAATAATTTAGGTGCAGTTAATATGCCCCAGAATACCAATAACAGCTAGATGCAGAGGTCATTTATTCACATTTTATCAATAGGATCTTTATGAGATGCAGGCTCCTTCTTCAAGATCCACCCCGTGCCAACAACTCAGAACATCAATACTGTCCAGAAACCCACCTCAGTGCATTTCAAACACCTGATTGAGCAATATGAAGTTAGCAAATGTCTTTGGGAGATACTCAACCCTCTGCCTCCATCTCAAGCCAAAACTAACTTCAGACTTGCTGGGAGAAGGAAAAGGCTGCCTTCCCCCAACCACGAGAGGTTTTCACATAAAGTATGATAGCATTGTGTTTCTTCTGAATAGTAACTCCGTTCAGCTTAATGCTCATTTCTCACTTGCCTGGGGTTCATCATTTCAGTAACACAATGATGGTTTTTGTTCTACATACACTGGACCTGATAGAGCTTTCTGAAACTTCACTTCGCAAGATGCAAGCAGATCAAAAATTAGTTTAACAAAACACATAATTGGTTAATTGACTACATCCCCTGTCCATAGCACAGATTTTACTATTATTTCAACTGAGGTGGCTTTTCAATGATAATATTATTTATCAGCTGATGAGTGCCTCATTGTTCCAGGCTTAGAAGGATCCAGAAGGTTTCCTTTAAGGTCTATCTACACAACAAATATTCAGAGCATTCATATTGGTAAGTGCTCCCACCGCTTCAATAACCAGAAATCACACTGATCATAATAGAGAATTCAGGTTAAAAAGCCGGTAATCTGATTGATCCAGCTGAACAGAAAGCTTGAGAAAACCAAATAAGATTTGGCCTGAAGATCTAAAAGGACACTATTTCACACTAAACATTTAGGATTTCTCAGTTTGCGCTTTTAAGCACTAAAACAATTTCCTCTGAGCATTCGGAAATTCTGCTTATAAATACATTAGGTTTTAAGGAATACTTTTCAGTTAAATGCATCACTCTGTTTATAAAAACATCCTCTCCACCCTGTCCCCCCAATGATTTCCAGCGAGCTGCTATGGCTTGTTTCCTCTAAACTACCATCATCCTCCACCCCCACCTACCACCCATTAGGAGCCTGATACAGATATCAAAAGTGGGGCATAATGGGCATTAAATGAAGACCTCCCAGCTGTCTCCTGACAGTTTCATTGCATAATGGTGACCTCTGCATGTCTTATTCACAACATAAAAAAGACAAAACTATACAACTCCAGATTGCAGATTAAAAAAAAAAAAGTCCTATGATATACTTGGGGGGCAGGTTGGGGTCTTCACTTACTTGCATATATAGATGGTCTTATTAGGTTTGCTTTGGTGCTTCCTAAAGGTGTAATATTTTATTTCTTAATAGTCATTCTTGCCTTCTTTCTTGCTGAAAAGTGATAGTTCACTTTGAAAGCAGAGATTTATACTGCAGACTCTTCATTTAAACCTTATGTAAAGAAATAAAATCTTTATGTCCACACATATTTGAGCTCTTACCTGCATACATTTATAGCGTGTTACATTTCCCAGCTTTCTCATATTTAATGTTTTACAGCCTGTTCTTCAGATTCAGGTACTAAAAGCTTGAAGGCCAGAAAGTAGGCAGCAGCTCATTATTTTAATTAGAAATGAACCAATATAGAGATCTCCAAACTGTGCAGTTGTACAGGAGTACTAGCACAACCTCTTGTTAGAATAAGAACAATCTGGCCTATGACTTCCACCAAAGTATTTTCACTTAGAGAGTTTAAAATCCTTTAAATGAATCCTTGTTGGGCCATATGTTGTCTCATCAGTATTTAGAAATAACACCATAGAAAAAAAAGAACAAGAAAGGAAAGGAATGATGCGCTAAATAGAAAAAGGTCAGGATAAGGAGAAATAACTATTCCTGTATTTCGAGAAGGCTTCACTCCCACTCCATTCAGCTCTGCATCTCTCAGCCAAGATGTGTGACATTTTCCACGGGAGGCAGCACAGTTGTATTGGTATTTAGCTCACATCTGACAAGCATGTGCCCATGCATTTGGAAAAATCACGGAATATGCCAAGTTGGAAAGGATCCAAAAGGATCACTGAGTCCAACTTTTAACCCTGCACAGGACACCCTAAGAGTCACACCATATGCCTGAGAACATTGTCCGAACGCTTCTTGAACTCTGTCAGGCTTGGTGCTGTGATCCCTTCCGTGGGGAGCCTGTTCCAGCGCCCAACCACCCTCTGGTATGAAGATACCCTCTGGATATCTTTTCCTGATATCCAACTTAAACCTCCCCTGACTCAGCTTCATGCCATTCCCTCGGGTCCTGTCACTGGTCACGAGAGTGCAGAGATCAGTACCTGCTCCTCCTCATCCCCTCGAAAGGAAGTTGCAAACTGTGATGAGACCTCCCTTTAGTCTCCTCTAGGCTGAACAGACCAAATGCCCTAAGCTGCTCCTCCAGCTGGTTTCCAGGTAATTTCCTCTCCAGACCCTTCACCATCCTTGTTACTCTCCTTTGGACACTCTCTAACATCTTAATGTCTTTTTTATATTGTGGTGCCCAAAACCGCACACAGCATTCAAGGTGGGGCTGCACCAGTGCAGAATTTGTTCATAAGAGGGAGTTGTCAAAAAGAACTTATAACAATTCACAGCTTGTGGAGTCTGACCACCCCTTTATATCCTTTCCACTTTCAGTCTCCATGTGCTCCACTCTTTTTTTTCCCCATTTCACACTAAATGTCCTAAAATGCGAAACAGAATATAGGAAAATATTATCAGTTGGGGACCTTAGGACAATTATACCTTTCCATTTCTCCAAAGCAGGATTAAAGATCACTCTGCAATCCATGTCAAGTGTCATCTGTCCTAAAACAAGCTCCAAGGTCTATCACACTTGAGAGCAAACCATGCTGCTACTTTCCCCACTTTATTGGATATATGGCAGGAACACCCTCCAACACGTACATTCCTGGCTCACCAAAGGACTGCCTTGCAGGTTCCCCAACACCCCACAGAGCACACATTGAAGAAAACTTGGGAAAGTGAGCATCACAGCCTGGGTCTTGTCCATGAGTTAATGGCTCAGAAAGAGGGTAGGCAGGAGCTGACAGAAGCTGTATGAATTTTTCTGGCATGCTTTGTTTGGCCCACAGCCTGCAGGCTACTCCTTAAAATACTTTGCTAAACTTTTCCTTTAGTTGTTCCATGTAGATCATGCTTTCCAAACCCCTTATACCTGTTGTTATTCTCTCATTTATCTCTTTTCCTTTTTTTTTTTTCAAATTACGTGATTAAAGCATGGATGCAGCACTACAATTGGTGCCAGTTGACCATGGCAATTACTGTTCAAAAGTTATTCTTTCAAATACTTCTGAGAGCAAGGTTCCTCCTCTGCAACAGTATGGCAATACTGACCACGGCTCAGCCTCCAATCCACTGATTCCTAGATCTTCCTCTGTGCTCTGCTCACCAGAACATTACGCATGATTATGTGTCAGGTTTATCCATTAAACTACATTTCTTATGTGAATTCCTCAAAATCCTGCAGAAATCCAAATGTAAGGCTGGGATGAAATCTCAAATACTCAAGATTCCAGGTGGGACTTGTAGCAGTAGCTGTCTCTAAGCAGCAGCTCTGCTGTTCTTCACAGAGCACACCACTGCCCGGAGCTCTTGCTATCTCAGGCTGCAAGAATGGCATACCTCACTCCCTAACCTTTCATCCAAGGCTCCTTTGTATAAGGGAAAGCAGGGGATATAGACCACTGGGAAAAAAGACCTGTTGTTCTCCAGGAAATGAGGTGCTCCGTGGGCCCCCATTTTAGACGTTACCAGCCAGGCTACCCATTAATGCTATCACAGGATAATATGAAGGTTAAAATGTAAAATACCAAGAACCACCCACAGCTGAATATCTTGAGGTGTGACTAAAACCTTAGTACCTCTTGGCCACAACACCATTCCATGCTCTCAAAGCCTAGCCTCTGATAGAGAGAATTTAATCTTATTTCCAAACATTTATTTTAGGATAGAGGGATTTATCCTGGATGGACTTACTCTGACAAAAATCCTTGCCTCTGATTTGAATAAAAAGTCTTTGTGATGATTTTTGACCAAGCAAACTTCTGTCAGAAGTCCTTCAGAATTACAAGCCTCCTTTCCCACATCCTGGTTTGACAAGATGGAATGGAGGGAAGCAGAATTTATTTTGGTGCAGGTAAACTGGCTTTGTGTACTCCACATATTTTAGTTTTGGATTTCTTCGCAAAATTCATAAAAAGTTAAGTTTTCATGTAAATGCTTATAGGTTTTGGAGGCAACAAGTTAGGGTGGCTTGAGGCAGGTCAGCCATGGATTTGAGCAGACTGACAGAGCATGTAAGAGGGGCTACAAGTAAAATGTTTCCTCTAATTGAAACTCACACTGACTCCTGTATCATGAAGTATTACAGAGACAAGGGGCTACTGAATACACTGGAGTGCCCCTTTCACTAAAAGCAGTGAGCAAGTTGCACTTCTTCCTCTGAAGAGCGAAATGTAACGTCCCTGGCTGGCAAAGGGAAACCCTTCTTTTTGAAAGTGCAGATGGTCCAGGGAGTCGGACGGAAAATCTCTCCACCAAACCAATCCCTGTGAATTTCCAAGGAGTCCCAAACCTCACTGGTCTGTCAGAAATGATGCCTAGATGTTGCTAAATTTTTCTAGAAGGATGCAGAAAGCCAGCTGTATGTCTTTGGCAACAATCAGTGAACCACCACAAAAAGTTGCCTTTTTTTCTCATATAAATGGAGCATTTATATGAATATTGTCACTGCTGCTCTCTTCCAAAAGCTCAATTTGCAACAGTGTCTCAATCTCAGCCTAAAAAAAAAAGGAAAAAAGAACACGTAAGTCTGTATCATGTGACTAACTAACCCATCACATGAAACCTCTCTCCACATGATAACATACTGCTATATATACACAGTAAAAACTGCAGGAAACTGGGATCCAGAGAAGTGTTTATTTAGTTTACAAAGTTGGAAACTTTGTCTTTATTCAGCTGAGGTTTTATACAGACTAATGTACCCTCAACTCAACACACAGACTTACACATATTCCCCTGTATAAATTTCTACAACCTCCAATTGCCATATGTAACTACATGTGTTGGAATAACCAGAAGAAATTTTTTGCAGAGCACTGCTACTGTGTGCTGAATGAAACTAGATTCTTATAATCAAGAAATGCCAGACCTGCAAAGCCAGAAAGGAAAATCATCTTCACAAGCTATTAGTTCACAAACTTAGGTAAAAAGAATAGAAAATATATAAAAATCTGTATAAATGTATAAAAATCAGGATGTTGTTCAGCATACTGGAAGCCATGTGTAAGTACATGGCTGTTAGATCAAATATAACAATAAACTACAACGACCAGCAGCAGCACAAATTGCCAGGAAATTTTAATTAAAAGTGAATTTTGACCTCAAAAAAGCAGATAAAAATATATTACTTTCTAAGAGAAAACAAGCTTTCTATTCTCTTGTACCATTTACCAGCAAGCATTGCATTTAGCAATAAACATGTGTGTTCAGACCCCAAACTATTAATAACACTACCAAAACATTTATAGTCCTGATATCATATGACTGCCCTAAAACCTCATGCTTATCCCATTCTACATTACAGGAATACACAAAGTTACAACATAAATGGTCCAAAACACAGTCACTGATTTGTGAATTTCCTTGTAGCAGCTTCGCTGACAAAACCAAACACAGCATTGCCTCACAATTCAAAAGAAAAGCAGGCTTTCCAACCAGAGACCTTAAATTCATATGGAAAAACCTTTTAGAATTTCATAAGAGAGAATAAAGCAGAAGTCTTTTAAATTTTGATATGATGTATTCCTTAACAACCTACAATTTATTAGAATTCTAAAATAATTATTGTAAAAATCCATGGAATTAAAAACTGAGCATCTGTTCTACATAAATTTTAATTGTCCTACAGAATTGTGGAAGCAACATATCTCTTCCTGTTCATTTTTATAGGTTGGTCCATAATTCCTGTAGAAAGGTTATCATTTTCTATTAAATGCCACAGCACTTTTCATACAGGAGTCTTATTCTTTTCTCTCCACCCATGTCTTATTTGAGCCCAGTTCTACAGCCAAGTCTCCATTATTTGCTTTGGACAGTCAGTTTTGCAGCTGAGTCCATAAGGTTTCTCTATATAATTGCAAAGTATGTCTGACTATTTCAGTGGTGGGTGGACAATTATATATGTCAAAACCTTCCTTCCAGATAATAACAAAACTGCATGGATAGCAAACCTGTTATATGAACCTCCAAATTAAATACCCAACATCATATCAATTCCTCATCTGAAACACCCTGCTGGGCAGCACACATGGAAATTACCTTATTTGAAAGAAAGAGCTATTCAGCAGGGCAAATATTAACACTATCTGGCATGAAAATCTTACTTTGGCATAGTTCAAGAAAGAATAAACAATGACAGCAGAAAACCTCCCAGTTGAATACGTTAATGTTAGTTAAAGACCGTAAAAGGTGAAAACTCCTTCCAGGACCTTTTGTTCTTTAGATAGCTTGTGAATTACCTGAACCAGATTCAGTTTCAGCCATTAATTCAAAAGTATTATCTCAAGTATCATTAAAAATCATCAGTCTCACTCAAAGTATAATTTTTACCTCAATCACCTCACATTAGCCTTGAACCCTGTTTCCTACTTTCTGTGGTTTTATTACAATACTACATACATTTACTTTCTGTCCAGTTTCTCACAGTGACATTAGTTCCCTCTGCTGCATTTAGAGTAAAACTGATGATCACTGTAAAAAAGTATATTTCAAATATGCACCTACCAAACTAAATACTCCCAACAAATCAAAACGTTCATGAGGTCAGATGTCTGATGTCCTCCCCAGCAACTTCCAGTCAGCTCTTCCAAAATGTCATCTTTCTATTAAAGCTATAATAGTTCTGTAAACAAAAAGTATTTTATGATTGTTTCTGTATGTATCAAGATGTGTTTGGCACTGTAGTCTGCAAAAGAGAATTTCCTGTTTACAAGCTCATATTCTGTCCTGAATTTGAATGTGTACTTGAACAAAACCCTTCCACACGACTCCTCATCTTATTTCAAATGAGACTGTATTTTGATGAGCATTTTTGCTTTAAGTTAACCATAATTATTGCAACAGTTTGACCCCTTCTTTTCTTAAAGAAATAAGAAACAAAAGAAAAAACATTGACAAATTAATAACAAAATATGAATATTACAACATAATATATGAATATAAACAACTTTATAGATCTGAGAAGTCCTGTTTAATTCAATGAGGAAAGTCTACCATCTAGTTGGTCGTGGGTAAACGCAGCAAACCCAAACTCTTTGTTTGTTAGGTTTTTCTCAACAGCTGTTAAGCATCATTCTCATAAGTCTGACTTTTTGTTATATTTATAATAATCCATACATTATTTTAGACAAATGACTCATGGAATTATGCAAAGACATTAATTTAATTTATTTTCCTATTTCAACATATCCAAAAAATGAACAGTCTTTTTTTCCTACTTTTGATTTCCCATATGGTCGTGGAAGAACATGACTTAGTTATGGTCTCACTACACAATCTTATAAGTTCAAAGTTAAAATGAACCCAAGTATTTATTTCTGTGAAGGAGAGGTGCCAAAGTGACAAAGATAGAAACAAAAACGAAATAAAGAAATACACGATGAAGAGTACGATTGGTCCACGTACAGCTTAAAACATTGACCTGGAGCTGCTCTTGAGAGCCATGGGAGAACTCAGTCCCCCCATCATTGATTTCCAGGCTCCTGGCTTAAGGTTGCCCAAATTCCTAGTTTGTTTGCCTGAAAAAGTCTAACTTTGCTGTCTTCAACTTAATTATTTCTGACTTATAACAAAATAGAGGATTTATTATCAAGTTTACAAGAACACTTGGATGTAATCCAGCTGCAGGGCAATCACATACCCCTGGCCCTGGTAACTCCTGTTAGCATCATGCTAAAATCCAAAAGTGCTGCATACATTACTCAGCCCCAAAGTCAGCATATTCAGAGAAATGTTATATTTCTGTATATCAACATTATATCATGCAAAAGAGCCACCAGGTGCAGAGCCTGTTATTTGGCCAGTTACGAATTTGTAGTTTTAGAAACCTGTTTCATAAAACTGTTAAAAATTACAGTGACATTTGCTAAATGATGGTAACCTTTATTTAATATTCATATCTTTAAAAATATAACAGCCTCAGATGTGTTCCAGAAAACAGCCTCTGAGCTAAAGGCTCAGCTGAGTCATTTTCTGTAATAAAGAAGGGGTGGACATACTTTCAATAGTGCTTCGTATAATGGTCCTTTACTCAGAAAAACAAATAATTTTTGTATTTGCAAATTCATCACTTGAATGACTAAGTATTCCTATACAAAATCTATCCAGTTGTGTGGGTGCTATGAGGGAAGATACGGTGCCTTCATTCCAGATGCTTGTAAGTGGAATGAACAAAAAGGATGCTCTCTGCGAATGTTCATTTTCACTTGACAAGTGTTCATTCTGCAAGGGGCTGGAGCGATTAAAGAAGCCATTCCTAACAAATGTTTGCCATTATCCATCAAGTTGTTCTTTTTCCAAGAGGCAGTAGCTGAATTCCATGAGCACTCCCAGCCCATTTCACTGAAGGGTACCACAGACTGCCGTAAACTCACATCATCTGAGTTGTGGAAAATCTTTTACACAGCTACAAACTGTCAACATCTGACAACAGCCATGGTCTTAACAAGGTCAAGCAGGTCAAAACCTAGCTTATATGAAATCAATCAGGATTTAGAAAATAGAAATGAAACTGTCACTCCTCAAAGGGTTGATCTAATAGATATACTTAATTTGTAAATATATAAAGTCATGTATCTATTCAAGAGGATAAAGCTCCTTGCAAAACATTGCTGTAACAACTGCTTTGCTTTAGACTGCTAAGTTGTGCTTTCATGCAAGAATGCAATTGTCAGAGCACTTACTATGTGGGAGACCCAAGTTGTTTTCTTTTACATCTGTCACCACCCATGAGAATGATCAAACTGCCAGGCTCCTGGAAGGGCATTCTTCAGCCTTTTATTTGAATCACTGCTGTATTTTCCCATAAAATATGAGTCCGACTCATCCAGGAAAAAAAGCATACAAGAGACCATGTTTCTACAGTCTAATAGTTATGTCACTTAGTAAGAAAGGGACAGCCTTGGTTCTAGTTCCAAGACTTTAGCCTGTATTTCACATAATCGCATAAAATATATAAACACTACCTAATACCTTCCACCACTTTGACTTTAAAAGAAAATAATGATTTCTGTTCAGGTCTTTGAGAGAAACACTGACCGGATATGCATCCACACAAGTCACAGCTTCCTCCTGAACCAGGTGCCTAAATCTCAAAGGGTGATTAGAACTGTATACAGTCTTCTGTGTTTTTATGTTCTGCATCTTCCTATTAACTATCTTCAAGTATCTCCTCACTCAACACATTCCCCTTCTGACACACCTTCTCTGCATATGTCCCCCAGGACACCAAGGCACTCAGCATTTGAATTCTAGATTCCCCTTTGCAACCAGATGCTCGAGGGTTACAATCCTCACCTCTATGGCAGATCTCTGACCTTAAATAAACCTTCTGCACTCTCTAGAAAATAAAACAAACATGCACTTTTTTTTTAGCAGTCAGGCTCTGGAAGACTACTTTCCACTACATTTGCATCTTCTGTCTTTTCCTCCTGCCTCTTGTTCCCTACAGCTTCCCTCTTCTTCCATCAGTCCTCCCAGCTATTTTATCAGATGGGCAAGCAGGAGTTGTCATCATGTTAGCTATGCTGATGAGCCAGGAGGTCAGATTTACTGGCTTCATTAGGAGTCCACAATCCTTACCAGATACTGTTCTTCACCATGCACCCAGCAACTTAAAATTTCTAGACCATTAATTATCACCAAATTTAGCTGAATATACCAGCAGATTTCAAAGATTTTGAGACTTAACACATAAATCTACTTATGAACAAAGAATTTACCTTCCAGAGAATCAGACTTAATATTTAACAAGGAGATTAGGTTGGGTTGGAGGAAGAGAGGAATATGAATTAAGCAAATAGCTGGACATTTCCAAAGACAAGATTCACACACCACTTACACTGTAATTCTTTTAAGAACATGCTCAAAAAACTACCAACTCAATAGCCAGGTCTCTGCAGAGACAAAGACTATGTGAGCAAATAAGGCCAGGCAGTGAGTCCAAGGCCTGACATGTCATCCAGGCTGCTAAAATCTCAGCAGTGACACCACTTTGGGCTGAGCACTGCAAGACAATGCTGTAAGGACAGGTATGAGCCTGAACAAGGAACACTTTCCCAGGGGTATTTTGGATGCAATTACTCTCTGCTGTGAGAGTTCCTTAGCTGTACTGATACAAACCAGGCTGGGCCAGTTGGCTTCAGGACCAGAAAACAAATCCTGAAGCTTTGTATTTACTATGTAGAAGTAGCCAGAGAAACTGAGACAACATCATGTGTTAATGTTGGCCCAGCTTATTCACAGACGGTGGATGGATAAGTAGGGAGAGCACAGCTCTGTCCACCACTGGAGCCCTTTGGCTCTTCCCAAGCAAGCGGCTCTGAGCCTGCATTGCCGTGTAGACAGACAGAGTTCACGGTTCCAGGAACTCAGTGTTCCCAAATCCTGAATTGATGTACTCACAGTAAAGCATGCATTCCAAATATCCCTCTTAGACAGTGGTCTAATGTTTTTCCATAATATGGGGACTGCTAAATCCCTTTTTTTTTTCTTTTTCAATCCTTCTGTGAAAAACTGAGACTCAAAAACTTGAAGACAACATTAACAGGAACCTGTAAACAGCAATTTCTGTTGCTCATAGGAGTTAAATCAGTGCTCTGTGACTTCAGTCATGAACTGGAGGACAGGAGTAGTAACAAAAGTTAGTCAGAAATACTTAGTCCTGGACTTGAACCTTTTTCTCCCCACATTTAGAGGCTGCAGAACGTTGGCAAAATATAGATACAGAAACACACATGCAGCCAAATATTTCCATATATATCAATACAAATATATAGGCATCTATTAATATGTTTAACACAATAGGTGTACTTGTATCTACCCGATTTCTTAAACATATGCTGATTATAAATATCTAAATGCATATGTGAGTATTTCTTTAGGTTTGTTTAGACATATGATCATATGCACATACACAATACAGATAAAATACATCAAATATTGGTTGGGGAGCTGTTCATGACGTACATCTTGAAATATTTTGACAAAGGTACTCTCGAAGATGAAACTGGAATAGTGACTTGCTAGAACGTACCCACAAGCGTTGACCTGACCTTATGTTTCCCTGCTGTGCTAGCCTATACTACACACACAGAAATTCCCACAAAACCACTATGAGCTTTGGGTAAACTTTGATACAGAAGTACTCCTTTATGAGAATTTCAGCAAAAATAGAGCATGCTTTGGGTCATTTTCACGAGTGAAGAATAACCACTCTAGCTAGCATCATGAATCTTATGCAAATTCTTCCTGGATTTTTATAAATAAAAACTTTCACAGACTGAACAAAACAAGAACACAGGGTCAGGTAATCACCTTCTTCAGTCCTCAATCACACATTCAGAAACTAAAAGAATGCACCTTATTTCAAGATTTTCCAACTTTCCTTGACAGCATCCATTTTACAAGCTGACCTTTTCTTTAGGCTTCAAGTTTCTATTCCCAATATACTTCATATTTTATACAGATGAATTCAGGAGTATATTGCTCTTCTGGAAGTTTCTATCTCTTAATACTATCTTGCCTGATACCAGGTTAGAATTGGAAATACTTCCCTGTTCTTTGATTGCACACAGTTTTGTACCCTGTAGCACACTTGCTATAAGGACAGTGCAACCAATTCCCTTCCCTTCAGGTGAATGTCTAGCTTTAAAATTTGGGTCCACTCATTCACTCTTGCTGAAACGTCTGTTATCTCTTCATAGACCCTGGACTTCAATTGTTATACTCACAGGAGCGTTAGTGGTAAAAGTTTTAACATTAACATCAGTGATAGCATTAACCATTTATCTTAAGGTTAATACCTCTGGCTTCATTCTTACTGAGCCTACTATGCTACTAATTTTATTAGCATGATTTTTGACTCTCAGTTATATACAGTTCCACTGACTATTAGCCTAAAAGGGAATACCTTTCTGAATGTCCTCTTATTTAATTATCATAGACTGATAACAGCAGAGAACTATTTCCACAACTGCTTTCCCACAAAACACATCCCAGACAACAAACTCTTCAGTCAGTGGTGACAATTTCTGTAAGACAGATAAAACCTCCTATTTTCTATAACTCTGTGTTTACTAACTTTTGAAATATGCCCCAACTGCTCCTTTCCAGTCCCTACAATAAAGCAATAAGATAAATAGCAAAGTTCCTTAAAATTGAAAAGTATGGCGCTGTAACCATGCATATGCAACATATTGAAAAAAATGGGGCTATATTTCTCTTTAAAAATAAATACTTAAAGGACATTAAACCTCACAACCATTTTGAAATAAAACTGGTGATAGCTGAATCTAGGGAATTTTGTTTCCTGACAAGCCGAGTATTTTTATTTGAGACTTTTAATCAGAAAATTGTAAAGTTGGAGGAGAAGCAGCTGGGCATTTTAGAGAGGGAAGGAGAAGGCTCATAAATTAACCAGTTGGCACAGTCCTAACTATAGTATCACGAACAGTGCTGTTATAATATTATTGCTGTAGGTTAATGTGATCCTTTATACAGCCTTTTTTCCTTCCACAGTAGCCCATTTTCAAGAAGTAAAATGGTTTCATTTGAATTGCAAATCCCAACACATATATAGTTTGATTCTTTTGGAGCAGGATGAGTGACAGCGGTATATTAGAGTTAACAAACCTTGCCCACTTTTAAATACATTTCTGGTATTGAAAGCTAACAGAGCTGAAATCTGAATGGGTAAAGGCTCTGCTCTGGCATTCATTCCTTTATTGGAGCCTTGAAAGGATCGTATGGAGGGAACCTGATAGAAATTTCATGTCGCTGCTAAATAGAACTCAGTCCAAGATAGAAAAATAAAAGGTTATGTCTGTCGTCTTTTATAACATTTCATTCCTGGGGGCCACTGCTTTCAAAACTGAAACTAGGGGCTGTGCAGCCTTTTTTTGATTCAACTAGTCCCTCAGTTTAATGGACTACAGGCCTTGCAAAATTGCTGAATCCAATCTTTTGAAAGATTCTGTGCTTCCTGTACTGAAATCCATTAGCACGGGTGGCAGCAACACAAGATTTAAAAGAGGGAAGCTTCAGAAAATGTGCAGTGGGAAGTAGATAATAGTATCCTTCCAACAGTTCTGCACTTGTGAAGCTGTTTTTAGGTCTAAATTGGAAGCTTAATCCACATATTGCCATTAGCAATAACTAGTTTTGTTAGCATCTTTATATTTTCCTATTTCTCTGTTACCTATATCAAAACCATGTTTATAAAATAGACAGAATTACCTGTTTATAGACAGAATTTGAGGCACACTGGGAGTACAAGAAGCAGCAGAGTTGCATGCTAGCCAGAAGAATCTCACTATTTTTTCCCTATAAAAGGTTTGGGTAGGATGCAGTGACCCAGTAGTTGTAGTAGTCAGTTAGGTATTACACAGACAATAAACTTGAGGCTACCTTAGACATGCAGGGATAGAACAGCCAAACTACACAAAAGTGACAGAACGACATCAGACTGAATCAATTTGCTCATCTTAACTTGTTTTTAAAGAAGATGCTAGATCCCAAGAGGATATAGAAGTACGTTTTTATAGGAGGAAGAAATCAAATGTGTGGGATGTTTAGAGGAAAAACAGGACCCAGCCAAAGCTGTGCGCAGGTGCTCTGTATGAGGAAAATCCAACACTTGTCCAAGCAGGAATTAAAGGCAGAATTTTTGAGTATCACTCTCAGTGTGCTTCCAAAATTTAAGGAAAAAATTAACAGTAGGACAACTGTACAAACAGTAAAAGTATTCTTCTAATAATCAAGCTGCCCATCTGCTGAAAGTACCAAGTACCGAACTCCATGCCATGGGCACAGACGCTAACACAATGTGTCCCAACAAAGATGTTTCATGTTTTCAAAGTTACTCTTCCATTCAGCCATTGTACTTTGATGTGCTCTGAAAGCAGAAGAAAGTTACTGATCCGCCCTTCAGGCTGCAGCAGCTGTGACACCGAGGAGAGGGACAAAGGGACTGCTCTGTGGCCATGGGATGGCAGAGACCTGCCTCTATTGGAGCCTGGTAACTCATCTGCCATTTGAGCTCCAGTGTTCAACAACAGTGGTTTTACACTCAAAAATAGAAGTCATTCAAGTGAGAGACCAATAAAAAGAATGAGTCATATAGGGGAGCAGACACTAATTTAAATGCACCTCTACATCAGCTTAATTGGAGTGTGTCTCATCCCATGACGTTCTGATACTCATTTCAATAGGTTTCAGGTCTTGATCATAAACACAGAAATTCTTCCTATTAATTCCTGTTTCTGTAAGACTAACACCTGTAAAATCACCATCTATGTGATTTTAAATGCTGGCTACAAACCTAGAAACTAGCATTTTCAATGCTCTCATCCCCTGTCAAAATAGGTCAGAAGACATCCATACTGCATTTAATAACATAAATATGTTATTATCTCAGCCATCCTGAATTTATTCCACCAGTTACTGAAATAATCACTGTCTTAGGAGCATATCTGCCAAAGTGAAAATCAAGAGGGCATCCATTTTAGATTCTTCAGCAATGTATTTCCAACAAAAGGTGAAGGAATATACTCAGCCATGCTTTCTTTACTAGAGGTTCTCTAGCCTGAAGTAGAGCAGTGGGTTTGTTTACTTTATCAGCATTAGAACCAGACAGAAAGCCAAGAAAAATATTCCTAAGATTACTACTGCAAATGCTGCATGAACGATAGGTTTTTCATACATCACTTCTTTTAAGCATTGTCTCCATTTCTGTATTTCATGGGTTTCCAAGAGATGAATGACAGATGTGGCAAGTAGTTTTAGCTGCCAAAACAAATGTTGGTCACTTCACTCATTGTTCAAAGCCTTTGACTAAACAGACTGAGGATGTGAAGGATGCAAGGAGAGATTCCTCTCTATATAATGTATTGTGAGTTTTGCAATATCTGAAAAAAAGACAGCCTGAATGTGAAAGTCACTTCTAAACCTGATTTTCAAGGTCTCTTTGGCAGCACAGATCGTAGAAGCTAGAGACAGAAAAGACCTTTCAAGAAATCCACATTTTTGCTAACGAAGATCATTCCTTCCAACACAGTTACCCCTAATATATTGTTGTTTCCAATCTATGTTTATGGAACAATTTGGACGATCTTCATGGAAAGAGCTGTAACCAGTATATTGGATAAGACTTTTCTTCAGTCTCCCTGACCTTTCTCATTTTCATTATTCAACTCTTCTCATAAATATCCTAAACACAAATACTTTCAATTTTACTAGTTACTATTTAAGATTGAACACAGATTGGCCTGGTTAAGCAAACAAGGATTATGGGACCACCTGTACAAAGCTGGTATTTTTTAACTTACACATTTTTTTAAAAAATATTCATTTTGCATAAGATATGATTGTGTAACAGTCAAATTTGAGGACTGGGAAAAAGGGGGAAAGTGGCTAACAAAACAAAAAAAAAATAATTTTCATATAACCATTAAATTATCTACTAGAGACATACTTAAAGAAGAAAATATCACCAATTCATCTGAATACTTTCCACTCAAAGTACTATTTGCCTCTTTTTTGTCTCCTAAACAGGCAAAAGCTCTTTGTCACATAACCCTGAGAAAAGGAGCTATTTTTCACTGTATATCAGACATGTTTTATACAAACTTATTACAATTCAGGCTGTCTCATTAGGATTGAAGAATACAGATAGTGGTACGATAGGAACAAAACCAGATAACATAATGGAAGGATTGTCACTGGGATTTTCATTCAGGAAAAGTTTTTAAACAACAAGAAAAAAACTCACCTCATTACTCATATTCATCTTATTACATGCCAACAAAATTGCAGTGAAATGTGAAAAAAATCAGGTTTTGAAGGCATGCTGTAAACATTGCTTCCACCATGCAAACCAGAACCCTGGGAACTCTTTGTGTGATGTTTCATAAAATAAAAGTAACTTTAAAAAAAATATTGAGGGGAATTTTTAACAAGAGATTTTTACAGAAATTTTTAACAAGACTGCCTCAAAGCACTGAACAACAGGCTCTCGTTTTGGCTCCTCTCTAATTCCTAGGCTGACAAGTGAATCTGGTGAATTAATGTTGGAGATGTGAACAATAAACACTCTGGGCCTTTTCTAACCCTTCAGTGATGCAAAGCCTAATTAGATGGTTAACTAGGCATATGGCTACTTTGCATCATTGTAGAAGCAGAAAACATCTGATATGCACACTGCTCCTAGAAATTTAAAAGCAATATAACTGTTGGAAGTTAATCTTCCTAGATGCCAATAGCAAAAGGCTGGGGTTATAGAAATGTGGAGAACATTGCAGGTTTTTCTTTATTTCTTGTAAATATCAACAGTATAAGCAGAAAACTGAATATATATAGTGAGTATTTTTTTATTGCAGACACATAAATAAGTCAGACTAGAACAATAGAAATATACTGAGTGAAAACCAACTATTTTAATTCAGTACTTGGCTTAGATAATAACTAAGTAGTTACCATTTTTTTGAAAACAAATTCCAACTTTAAAAACTGATGTTTAACCATTGTAAATAATGCTGCAATCTTATCAAACGAACAAAGCCTGAAAGTCTGGGAACAAAATGTTTAAAGGTTGAACACTGCTCATCTGCATATTGAAAAACAATATTTGGTTTTCAGTGTTGAAATTTTCAGAAACTAATCACCAAGAGATTAACAAACCAGAGCAATTCTTTAAGACAGTATGGCTGATTCTTTTTATCCCTTGAAGCTGTAACCTAAAGGATCATTATCTTCTCTGATGTATTCATTATTTAAATTTATTCATCAAATAGGTTTTATAAAAGTTACTTGGTCTACTGGCAATTTACAGTCAAATCTTGGCGAGTATTACTATTCAGAACTCAAGCTCTTTTGAACACTGAGTTTGTATACTTTGCTTCTGGGTTTTTTTTCTGAAGTAAGATAATACTTAAAATTATATTTCTTATTCTGATTCCCTTGCCTACAAATTTGAAATCTACATTTATTGCTCATTTGGTGCAGTCTTTTTTCAATCAGCCTTATCAGTGAATGATTCAGCATTTATGTTTGTTTGCTAAGAAAGTCACGGGAATCAAAAAAAGGAGTGCTCAGAAAAAGGAGAATATGGAAAAGGAGGTTCAAATTTGAATGCATAGGTATCAAAATTTGTACCATCACAAGAAGTATTTTTAACATTTTGGAAACCACCATCTATCCAGTGAGCTGGAAAAACACATTAACACATCTAGCTGTTGGTTCTTGAGGAAGGACCTGGATTCCACATTTTTAACATGGACTATAAAATTCCATCCAAGTTATGACCCTTTCTTATTAACTTTTACTATTTTTAATAAGAAAAATCAGACTGGTGTCATTTAGCTCCCTATATGAGTGCTTCCAGTGGAACTTTCTATATGCACAAGAATATAATAAGTCACACAGGCTTTGTACCACACCACGCTCGTTTCTGTCGAGTTAGCGTGACTACACAACGTCAACTACCCATAATCTCAAACTCATTAGGCAAGGAAGAGGCTGGCTGTGGAGTCCCACACAGTATTCTAGCGTCATAGCTGAGTTTATTGTGTGATTCGCTATATTCAATTTATGTTGGCACAAGTCACTTTTCAGAACTGATGTGTATTCCAAAGCAGAGCAGAAGAGCCAAATACATACATTTACCCAAGTTTTCTTATTCCCAATGGATTTCACTCATCTCAGTATACATTTTTCCTAAATCTGTGTTAATTTTATAATGCATGGAATACCTTTTTTCTCCCCTGTCAATAATGTCATTTGAAAACTAAAATTTTCTGCATCCTCTTCCTTCACCAAGCCTTCTAAAAGTAGGACGTCCTTCAAGTACTGCTGTTAAGAGTATATCCAGCTCAACTGTTTGGGCTGCTGGTTTCTTATTTTCTTAATCAAATTACTGAGCCCCTTTACTTCCCTTAACTAATGTGCAGTAGTTCCCTGTACTAATGAGCCCACTGAAAAAGACAAACCAGATTATTACCTCAGCCAACAACTTTCTGCATTCTGTAGCTGTCATTCTTACAGTATTGTAGGTTTTACAGAAATATTTTTGATTTGGGGAGGGCTGGGCTAACTATTCTAAGGCAAAAAAAAGTGCTTAAAGTAAAATAAAGGAAGTTGAAAATTATTTCTTTTAAACCTTTGAAATTACATCAGTCAATATCAAGAGATTAATGGTGGTAAACAAAATTATGTCAATAGGCTCTGGTTTATCAGACAACTGTTAATTCCAGGGAATTCAACTCTCTAACACAAGGTTATTAGCAAGTAATGCAGTCCAATAGGGGAAGATTCCTAGAATAAATAGTGGGTGCTAAAATCTCATATATCAAAAAAGAATCCATAAGATCTTTTGGTCAAGGATCACAGACAGGATGTCTTACAGATTTCAGTGTGTTTTCTGTACCTATTTGCTTTCTGTGAAATTAGAATAAGAAAGTAAAGAAATTATACAAGCAGCATCCCTCTACAGACACTACAACTGCAACTCCTTTCAATGTCATTGCACAATTGTACCACTAATGTAAAAACATTCTTCTTCCTTTCAAAATTACACAATGAATAATTGGCTTTAGCCAACTCTTGTCTTCATTACAAAGTGGTTGCTGCCACTTCCTCTCAGTAGGAAGTGATCCATGTGAGATGAAGGTTGCAATTCACATTTTTGAATAACATCTCTCCCCTTTAATGTGAAGTGATCCTCAATCATTTCATATACATGAAAGATGAAGTTGAAACCTATCCCAGCTTTTTATTCACTTTTCTATAATTAAATTTACCTATCCCAGCTTACGTGTCTTACATGTAAAATTCAGAAGAGTCTGACATGAATGCACAAACCTACCTTGTAAGAGGGCTGTATGTAATGGATAGGAGAAATGGTGCTAGCTTCCTCCCTGGAAAAGCAGAATCTGCAATACAGAGCAAGGAAAATTTTATTTCAGTGGAAATGAAAAGAAATAAATCTTATGTGGGAAAAGAGACGATTTGTTCCTAAACTTAAAGAGTGAAGTATGAAGAGCAGAAGGCCACCCTGCACCAAAAAATAATAAAAATACCCACTTTTAAATATCTTAGAAAGAAAAGCGCCAGCCTGAAGCAGGATTTGGATTCAGGAAAAGGGCATTCTAAGCATCAGTGCAGTAACGCACCCAGACAGAGAAGCAGAAATTCACCACTGCAGCAGGAAAGAGCAGGAAAAGATTAAGATGAAAACAAAACCAAGAGCCATAGAAGCAATTCACCAAAGAACAACATGACCAAACATCCACAGAAGCCAGAAGAAGTAATTCACACTATGTCACAGAGAGCATAGCCTGTTCTGTTCTTTGTGCATTCTCACTCTCAAGATAGAGAGGCTGTCGCCACCCACACAGGACTCGTCCATTTTCACTCAAGTCCCATCACCATCAGTAATCCAGCTGGGATGAGTGACCATTGGGATGATGTACAAGCCATGGGCTCACTCAGGTTGGGCAAGTAATGACAGACTCAGCCATATCTGTGGTGCCTCAGCAACGCTTGTCTGGGACTTAGGGACAGCTCCAGATTCCCAGAGGCAGAAAAACATTATCATGTGCTTGATGCTGGAGCAAAGGAAGGCTCCTTTGCAAAGGACTGACAATGTCAGAAGTCGGTTTTCTTGGTGGAGCCGTCCTTCCAGGAAGTATAAAATAACCAGACTTCACTGCCCAGTTGCCCTCAGTCTCAGGCATAGCAGTGAGTCCCCACTGTTGGGAATGGAGAACACAGCAGGGTGGAGGACACAACTGACAATCCTGTGAGGGTGTTCTGTGCCCCAACATTGCTGCCCTAGGCACTTCTCCCTCCCCTGCCCTCCTGGGAAGCTTTTAACTTAGCTGTCTGAATTAGAACCAAGTGGTGTGGGTGCATTGTAAGACTGAACAGCCATCTGCCAAAAATACTCCAACTGGAGTCAAGGGTAACGGTTCACAAATGTGAGCTGAACCAAGACAATGTCCTCAGAGCTGGAAAGTACGAATTAAAAAACTCAAACTCTTTCATTTCCTCATTTCCAAAATGAAATATTAATTTATATCCAATACTTCTTTCAAAAATGTAGCCAAGAACACATTTTTCAAACCAAAACTATCATCTTAAAACAGCTATTTAATTCTATTTCAAACCAAGTATCTTTTTTTCTCTTTCACAGGAAAAAGAATTATGAAATTATTTTCCCTGTTTTTTTCATTTAGTCATAAAATTGGGGGGGAAAAGGCAAAAAAATAAGCCTTACTTCATTAACAGCCTCCTAATGAAAGGCATACACTGTCTCCTTCCAGCCCTTTGAATTTCCAACTGGACCACTTGGTCCTAGAAATACTTATTGCAATAATGGACACAACATATTTCAAACCTGAAGCAACGGAAGTGAAAAATTGGAAGTGGGCAATATGCTCAGCAGTGGGATCCGGATTGGCTCCCACATCAATTGAAGTGCAGCCTCACCTTTCTCCATTGTAGCTAATCCAGGAATTGAAACCAGAGGGACCTACAGAGAACTAACTTTTGACAGGTGACTGCAGGAGGCAAAAATCTATGTTTAGGACACTGGAAAAATTGCCAAAACATTTTCTCACTTTTAAAAAACCTATAACCACAGGATATTGCCATGTGCCAAAAAGGGTAATACAAAGCTTTAAGCAAGTAGAGCATGAAAAAATGCTTTCTGTTTGCCAATGCTATCTCACTTTATCCCTCATTTAACATGCTATAGCACATGAAAAATAAAAGCTGTTTTAAGTCATGAATGACTCTTACAGGTACAAATACACCTAATACATGCACACACATCCACAATGACCAGAATTCCATATCCTTCCTCTGAAAACATTCTTCATATTTTTCCCATTTTTAAGAAATTTAAGTTTTCCTGTATTTATGCACATGACACTATCATGCTCTCCTCAGATTCTTGAGTGGACAAAAGTGCTCAAAAACCTCCTAGAAAAATATTTGCAAGGATTGAAAAATAACCTCAGGAAGTTAGACTGACACTCTTGGAATGTAAAGATCAAGGGTTTCTTTGCATTATTTTTATTATAAACAAAGAACCCACTACAATTGCAGTGGTATCACTGGGGGAGACAGAGGGAGGAGATGAAGAACAGTTGGAAAGCTGGAAAAAATACAGATAACTGTTTGAAAGCCCTAAGTATATTCCTCCTGTACTCCTCACATCATTATGGCAATGAATATATCCCAGGCCTTTTCACCAAGATTTTCATTTCTATCTGAATTAAGTAATAACATTACAAATTTAGGAGGTTGTTTAAAACATCTCTATGAGAAGTCAGATGTGAATCACTAAACATTTCCCTGTTAAAACAAACAAACAAACAAAACAAATACCAAAATACAAAGCAAAAACAAAACTAAGAGGAGGAAATAAAATGAGCTCTGTTTTCTGACCATGCAAACCATCAGGAATTGTTTCATCTTAAACATTAAATGCCCCAGCCATTGCTACATGTAGAGATAAGACATTTACACCTCCACATGACAGCTCATACAAACTGTTTCTTGTTTATATCCCTATTAGAAGTTCACAGCAGCCACTGAGATTATTTCACTTGATTTGATTCCTTCCCTGCTCTCTATGGTTCATTTACCAAGCCCTATACAAGGCTACTCATATCCCTTGAGAAGATCCAAAGTCAGCATTTGTGTTCACAAAAGCTGCAGCCAGATAACACAACATAGAGCCCTTGCCACCACAAAGCCAGTTCTTTCCCCAGTTCTCTCATCGAGGTCATCTTTTAAGGAAAAAGGGTTAAAACAATTTTCCATGCTGCTTCCCTATTACAGCTTTTCCCACCTCTCTCAATCTATCGAAGACAAAACAGGACAGCATTTGTTGAATCCCAGTTTTTCTGATACAGCCTTTCCTTTGCAAATACTAATAAAAGTGAAAGTGTCTGAAGAAAGAAGGTACATCTGGATAAAACCAAAATAAATTCCCAGCAATCAGTTGAAACCTATCTCTTCTCGTAGAGGAGCATGTAAAAAGCATGCATGACTGATGGTGATTAGCCACTGCTTTTGCTGTTATGGCTGTATTCTCTTATTGCTCAATCAAGAGATAAAGAGGATCTCATTGTATTCCATAGGAACTGTATAAAAGCAGTTTCCTCCACAATATAACAGTAAAAAAACGGCTCAGCTCCAGATAATATTCTCTGCTAGTTGAGAAATCAAAGTTTCACATTAGTTTCTGTAATAGACTTTAGTAAGTTATTGCCAACCTACTGTCAAACCATACACTTACTGTGGCATTGTACAGGGTAAAACGTAATTGATACATGAAGGAGCTACCTCTTTCTGCTTCAAAATCTGGTGTAGCAGCAGACAACTAAAACAAAGCAAAAAAAAAAGTTTGTCGCAGTTCCTGTGATAATGCTTTTGTTCATTGTGGAGAACACCACCAACACTGCTGAAGAATGACAGCAGGATTAATTCTGGACATGCCCACAGGTTGCAAAACTAAGCAAGCACTAGGGAGAGTTAGGAAAAGGATATAGTCTGATAACATTTTGTTTTTAAAAACAAAAAAAAGCACGCAACAAGGTTTTCCTGCACCTGCTTCTGGTTAAGAGCCACCCTGTCTGGACAAACCGCTGTAAAATTTGTAGAGATCAGCAGTAATTTTTATTATCCTGGTTTTGGGGAAAAAAATGTTATTTATTCTACTGATAAAGGGAGGGCTTCTGCAAGAAGTCAACAGCTAGTTGATAGGAATTTACTATGATGTTAAGCTAAACAGATATGCTGTAGCAACCAAATCAAAACACTTCAGCCAGCAGTACTTGAAAATTCACAAATACTTTACTTGCTACAAAACCTGTCACTTACTGTACGCAAAACACAATGGAAATGCTGTTTATTCCATGCAACTTTTTATTGGAGTCACAGAACAGAATAATTTTTCCAGTTAAATATTACAAGAAGGAAAATATTATATCAGGCACAGATTATTTTTTTTTTAGTATTCCCTACATCATAGTAACACTGCTTCTTTTCATTCTACCTTTAATACTGGAACTCATAACTGTTCTAACTGAGATACTGCCCTCCTAAGTGAGTGTTAAAACAGCTCAGTATTGCCATCTTAACTTCATCTGTAAAATATGAAACAAATTGGAATTGTAATACTGAACACTAAGCAACCTTCCAGAAAATTCCAGCCTTTAATTTAACCTTTGTGCCAACCAGATCTCTGCACTCACATCACATACCGAAATAGATAATATATGCCATACTTACAAAAAAATTGAAGGACCTGCAACTACAATTAATAAAATTCACTTTCACAATTTTTGGACGCAACTAAAGAACAGAGGCTTCTAGAACATCATCCAACAATAAATGATAGAAATAGCTATCTGAACTTGGTGTGATTCATTTGCACATGTGATCTGGGAATGAAACCAAATAAGTATTCTGGAAGGAAATCAAAGACAGAGTCAGTCTGAAAAAACTTTAAATAAGAGCCGGAAACAATAAATGATACTTAATCTAGAGTAAGGCAAGTAAATACAGTAGTAGAGAACCCAGAAATATTTTCTCAAGGGCAAATGTGCAGATAGATTCAGTAGTATTTAAAATGGACTGTAGCTAATGCAATGGAGATCTCTATACATGTACAGGATGTTAGTACGAGCAGCTCTGGCCAGGTCCCAGGTGGTCACTGGTGATATCTGTGACTGCTGCCCTGAAAAATCACTGAAGGAGGAAGTTCTGGATGTTGGGGTTATTTTGCTAAGCCCTTCATAGTTCTTATTTGTTCCTGGATGCTTTAGTAGTGAAAGGAAAAATCAACATTATTATAGAGAATCAACCAAAACAATTGACTCGATCAAGAGGCTGGTGTACAAAGACCAACCTACAAATGCAGAACTGCAAACACATCAGAAGGAAGAAACTCTGAAACATTTGGTCCACCCTTTGACTGTTGTTGGAAAACAGTTGAATGGGTGCTCTCATCTCATCCAAATTCAAAGGAAAAGTGATTATTGGGTAATTTCCAAAACTATAGGACATCTCTCAGTCAAGAATCCAAACACAGTTTTTGAGAATATGGTGCTGGGTAGAGACAAATGGTGAGAACAGGATCTCATAGTTGGAGCCTAGGAAGGAAACTAGAGAAGAGTCTGAAGTAGACTTTGTGAGATTAAACATTGTTACACATTGTTTCTCTTGTTTATATTTCAATGCCTTGGTCAGCAGAATTTAGCACAGAACTCTATTTGTTCTTCCCTCCCCTTTTCCCAGCCTTCAATATTTTGGACTGCTGCAGACATTTCTTACAACCACATAATAACATTGTTTCATTTTATATTTGATATTTTTTTCCATCCTTAGATGTCATGATATATTCTTAAAGAAAAAAAGAGTAAACTGCTATAAATAATGGCAATGACTGACAATATGGTGCTTGCCTGGGAACTGCAGTTTTTTAAATTTAGGCTGCAACACTGTAAGTTTTCTTGAAAATAGGTCTCTTGGGGATGAACAATAATGGGAGAGAATTCTACGATTTTCTCTCTAATCAAATTTTTTTGTTACTCATGAAATGAAAATTAGCTCTGTATTTCACTTTTAAGAAGGAAGAAAATTATACAAATAAAGAACTTAAATAAAGCAAGGGGGATAGAAAACATTAAATATTCAAGGAAAGAATGAAAGGATGATAAAAATTAACGAAAATAAAGATAGAGGGTGTCAAATCAACGACACAAGTTGTTCTACTGCTTTCATTTCCGAAAAAAAGCAGTCTGGAGTATTCAGTTAAACTACTGATATTCAGAGTATTTTGTGAGGTTGCAACCTAGTGTGAAACTCCACCTGTTCTAAAAGGTCAACCTCTGCCTCTCTATATAACCCAGCTGTGCTATTTTGTAGATCACATCATTATGGAGTACTCTGAGTATTCTCCAATAGATCACACTGATTTTTGATCCTCCCTTTCCCATTCAGTGCCTCTGTAAAAACAGAAAGCTCACTTTCATCTTGTCTACTCCTCTCAGATGAGACTTCTACAAGAAACATGGAAAAACCTCTGTTCAGTCATGGCTCTGCAACTCTTCCAAGTGTAGGACCTTATGCTGAATGATTTTGGCTCTAATTGCAGAAAATGTGTTATCACAGTCAGCACACGGTACTAGAAGGTCCAAACTCTCTTTTTACTTTTGAAATTAGGTTGTAATAACTTTTCAGGAAAAAGTGAGGGCCAATTTTTTAAAATATTATCTCTAATACTGGACCTATATATAGATGCATGAAGCCAGACTTTTTGGAGCATCCAGAACACATTTAAACACTGAAATAAAGGTCAGATTTCCAGAGATCATCTGCAGCTGGAAGCCCTCAGCACCTTCAACACAGCAAGCCCTTGGCAACCTAGTAATATATATAGACACCTAAACAAGAGCTGGGTTCTTCTAAAAATCTGCTCCCAGTTGTGAATACTAACATCTCCTGAATATCTACTCACTGGAGACTGGATTCTGAAAATTTGACTACCTGTGGCTCCCACTACTGTGAATCCCTATTCTTCTCCGAAAACCAAAGCGTCAGCTGCCTGATAGGAGATTGCTGTGGTTCCAAACCTGAAAATTAATATTTTTCACTTTTTAATTTGAAAATATTCATCATTGTTGCAGCAGCACATGATTTAATTTCTTAAGGTTTTTCAAGGGCCCATGCTCAAAGGTAGAAATTACAGAGATGTACTAAAAGTTACTAATAATGCTGCCTAAAAATGAGCCATACTTTCAGGGCTTGAGAAGTGTCGATTTAAGTTAAACCAGTTTTGTTACTGGAAATTCCACTATATTCTAGGAAAATGAGGGAAGACAGAGCCTTCTGCTGGAAACATTCAGCTGGGTATGATTATGAGTCCCTTTATACATACCATAAGTAGTTAACGACTTGGAAACCATCTATTTTTTCAATTAAGATGTCAATTAAAAAAAAAAGGCAATGGATCACACAGGGTTGATCTTAAAACGTCAACGTCAACCTCAGTTCTGTGTTGACATTTTATAGCTTATTTTACAAATATTTTATTTCCCTCATAGAATTAACATTTTCTTCAATTGTCACTGTACCCTAATGATGATTGTACAAAACAAGGATTTTTTCATCACTCATCTAACATAAGGTTGTCCTTAATTTAGCCTGTGCGAAAATAACCCCAAAACTGAAAAGGATGTTTCCCATCCATGCTCCTACTTCCATACTCTAGCCCTGCAATGACTACTGTGTTAATTTTGTACACTGGATGTTGAAAGCATAGTAATGATACAGTTTTAAAAATAAAATTTTCATTTTTAAATATAATAACAAGTAAGAGTCTTACAGTTTCACATCAGAATGCACCACTTCAATCTCCTCACAGTTTTGCAATCAAAATCATGTTAATTTTTTTCCCTTAGGAGAGGAAAAAGAATAGATCTTAAAATGCAACAATAAAAAGCTAACATACTAATGAATCTTAGTCTATAATTTTTTCACTAAAGGAACTGAAAGCACTGAACAATAGCTGACAAAATTGCCTCTAAAACAACCTCTTTGCAAGATAAGTATTACATCAGCTGAAAACTGGACTGCATCTCTTCAAATGTGGTAGGATATCTGGATTAGGAGAAGGACATTAGAATATTTTCCCACAATACCTTTGATGAAGAAAGAAAAAAAAAAACTAACAAGAAAGTTTAAGCCAGCCTCCTATAACAGTCAATATTACAAACTAAAAATAACGTCCCCTACAATTAATTTTAATTTGCACATCAAAAAAAAGATGAGATTTTAAAGACCAAGTCTCTTTATACTTCTGAATATATTCACTATCTGGACTATACATGCCAAAACTCCCAAAACAGACCCATTTTATGTACTTGAGGAATTTTTTATTTGCATATAGCTTTTATATTGTAGCCTAGGAAATCTGCTGGGGTAGCTATTCATCCAGCATACCCAGATTTTTCCCTTCCTGATGGCAAGCAGTTTTTCTTGGGGGCAGTGTAGGAGTTTTGGGGTTTCTTTGGAGGAGGAGGGATTGCTGATTTCAGGAATACTAAAAGAAGAGTGTGTTTGCATCAAGATATCAACATTTTATATCCCTGTTACACCAAACCGATGAGCAGATGTATTTCAGCACAGTAAAGCAAGGCAACTGTATTCGGTATAGGTGCAATTTTAAGCAGCACAGCTGACATGAAGACATAAACTCAATGGGTTTTAAAACACCAAAGGACCACACTGCTTAATATTTTGGAAGCAGCAGAGAAGACACAACCTGAAGAGAAGGGTGCCTCTCTGTGGCAAATGAATACAGAAGAGACCAGGCAAACTACTGAACCCTCGTTCCAATTTCTTTTTCCATAAGCCACAACACTGTTTTATGGGCAAAGGGATTATCAAACGTGAATACAAAGTAAGGCTCTCTGTTTCCAGTACTGTTTGAGAACATCATTTAATATTTCTATTACCATCATATGGACTCAAACAGCTGTAGTACCAAGTGTTCCTCTGAACATGCTCTCCTCTTCATGATGTGGCAGAAAACTTCCAGAACGAAACCACACACGAATAGATAAATAAATAAACCTACAAGAAAATCCACACAACAAAAAAGCCTCAAATTTTTTCTAACTCTGGGACTTTAAAGTTTAAAGCTTACATTCTATTTTGATTCTTATTTGTTTTAACTGAGACAAATTGGATTTCACCACACTTCTCTCTTGGCATCATCCTAACATAGATACAGACATATTTTTATAAGTTAGAAAATAAAACTACTTTGTGCTGAACTACAATTAACATCTAATCTTTCTTGATGCTCCCTTTCCATTCTCTTCTTCTAGTTCTTCCTAATCAGTTCCTTCTTTCCTGCCAACTCCTGTTCTTGTAAGGACTCCATAGTGCCTTTATTACATAGTGCCTTTTCCTTGTTTTTCCACCTCTCCTGAAGCACATTGCTTTTAAAGTAACTCTGAAGTTACCAGGCAGCAATACCTGCCCTTCTGTCACTATTTTGTTCAAACCTAATCTAGCCAGTCTATGACAGAATGAATTATGACGTCAAGCTACATCAGTCATATCTCTAGAAATAACAATATTGATTTTGTCTGAATAAAACTGCATCAGCAACAGTCAATTACATTACTCAGATAGCATTCTCCCATACATGCTGTTCAATTTTTTTCAGATGTTTCTTCTTATTTCAGGAAAAAAATATTCTTAAAAGAGACAATTTATTTTAAATTTTTTCTTTTTCTCTTTAGTTTTTTCTTCCAATCCCTTCATTTCTTCACTGGTATAGCAGAAAAATGAAAGAAGATAAAGAAATAGAGGGAAAAATCAATCAGAATCCAGCTAAAACAAACAGTTTCTGACAATTATATTTTTTAACAAATCTCAGACTCTATCTGAAATATTTAGCTACCACTTTTTCTACATGTTGAAAAACAGAAGAATCAAAGATGAGAAACTGATTGTTCAACTGCGGACATATAAATAAACCAAGAGTAAATTTTTCATTTCTAGATTTGTTTTTCCAATCTCCAGCTCTGTCTACCATTATTAAACATCAGGGCATGCTCCAAACAACCTCTTCATTACTGTTTTTTTGACCCAAGTTCTAGATAAAATCCCTATTTATATGAAATAGTATTAAAATACTAAATAAAATTTAAGAAATAAATAATTTCTTCACTCTATCAAATCTAGAGGTCAACAACAGATAAGGCTTTTCAAAATTTTACCCATGTTTACTCTTTTGAAGTTCTCATATTCATGAATCCCTCATTTGGAAGAAAGCTGAGATTAAAATGCCTTAGCAAACCAGAATGAGAACAACCAAAGTTAGAGAAAGATTTGCATTGAGTCATACAGTCTGCCCCTGCAGATATAGGATTGTTCCCTACAGAGCACTTTTAGTTAAAATGGAAAACTGCAACTTTCCAATTGAGTCCAAAAGGGAAATGTTCAAGGGCTCTTTCAGACGAGCTTGAGTCACATCAGTTTCCAATGGACATGACTCCGTGTTCCAGGGAGGGTTATAAATAAAAACAAGCTGCATTTCAAACGCTGGAGAAAAAAAAACAAAGGCCTATCAGGTGACACAGCTGCATTTGGGCAAGAAGGAGAGAGGAATGTTGAACCAGCAGACTCGATTTTATGCTGCTGATGGCTAAACACGTAGCCCTCCACTGAAACTCCTAGTGCTACCTGTGTCATGGAAGGGAGGATGGGAATTAGATCCAGCTGGTCCAACCCAAGGCACCACACCTGTACTGCCAGGACAAGCAAAACAAGAGCAAGGGCAGACAGATGAGCTGAACACACACGGAGCATGAGCATGGTCTCAGACACTCCCATTGCAAATCCTCCAAAACACACAGGGATGTGGCTATTCTGAAAACTACTTGTCTCAGGCATTTCCTTCCTTTTCCTTTGTGGGGAAAGTCTGCTGGGATGCAACCATAATGTTTACAGAAAGAGAGCGATACAGACATAGCCTTAGATGTTAAATCAATTGTGCTACAGTGCTGTGTTACCTCTAAGCTTCATTAACTCCTGTTATTCTCAAGGCTTTAATTAGCCTCGAAGGAAGAAACAGCCAGTTCCTGAAAGATTCCTTCCCTCTGTGGGCTGCACACAACGACAGAATAAATCAAATCATGATGGTTCAATAAGATACAGATATTGTAAAAGAATAATATAATATATAGAGTAAAATTAAAAATAAAAATAGCATTTTATCAATATAAGGGGCTTTATTATTCTTTCTCTCTGTGGTGCCCAATGTTCTTAATGAGAATTGGAGCTCTGCTCTATCAGGTGCTTTACAAACACAAAGAAGGATCTGAACCCAACTGTAAAATTTTACAGTTCAATGAAAAACATTCTCAAAGCCCAGTAAACCTATGTCATGGTTGAAATTTGTGTACTGTGTAAAACTTCCACATCAGAAAAGAATATATTCTTTTTCTTAAATAAGAATGAAAAATATCAGAATTTTAATTTGCTTAAGGGACAATAAATTGCTGTGTACCCAAATGACAGCTGAACACATAGGAAAAAATCCTAAGCAGTGTTGTTTCTTGAGCCACCTAAAACTATACTTCACATACTTAGAAGAGTCATTTAGTAATTTAAAAGCATTTCAAATATTTCTGACATGATAGTGAAAAATTATTTCAGTGCTGACATTCTACATATGTTAGGTAGCAGCTTCAGGAATCAATTATCTGAGACTGCTTAGCAAAGATATATGTGTGTGTGTACCAACATGAAATGAACCCATTAATTCCTTATCTTCTATTTGTGGAAAAGCCATTTTAAAGTTACTTACCCATCTCATTCAGGCTTCTTGCAAACTTCGTGTAAGTCTATTCTCCCGCCACGTCAATCTCTTGCTATCATTCTCTGATGCTTATCCTATACATTCCCTCAATTCTCTCAGGTACCAATAAAGATTTTGTACATGATTTTAAAATGTACTTGATACATAAAATCAAGTACCATTGAAGTTTAAATATAGCGCAGAAACAGTTTATACTTATAAATTCAGCATATATATATAAAACACCTCCCTAAGGACTTGTGCCCATGTCATGGGATCAGTTCTTTTCTTTGGGTAAAAAGAGCATCTAAAACATCAAGGTAAAAGAAAAAACAGCCATAGCTTAGGAAGGATAGTTTTGCAACCTAAGTGTAAAATTTGGATTTAAGAGATGTAAGATCACTGCCTATTTGCAGGGAACTGTAGTGGGTTTTCTTGCATATTACCTTAACAGGAAATAAGATTGTACGTTAAACAAATTATTCACTACAATAGTAAAATAAACTTTCAATATTTAATGAAAGCAATAAATAATAGATTGTAGCTGTTAACCTAAAACCTCACCAATTTGAAAGGCAGAATAATACTTTTCCAAACACACTCAGCTGAATTCACAGGCTAAGTCAGGTTTTTTTTGCTTTTAAAATACACCAAAAAAATCTTTAGATATTTTTTCCTCTATTCTAGAGCCCACTGTAGGCAGATGAAACCTATCACAGTTATCATTACATTCTGAACTAGTCTAATTTGAAAATAATTTTGAAGTCAAGGTCTTATGATACTTTATGACCTCCTTTACTCTTTCTCTGAAATATTCTTGGATTGACTTAAAAGAGAGCTGCACATATGGTCTACCAGATTAAATGAGGAGGTAGGAAGGCCAGATTATTACCAGAATAATTTATATTTCCTTTTGCATTGCCTGTATGTTACATGAGCTGTAAGCAAATGAGACTCATTGAAATTTACAGTCAGTTACATTTTGGATTGAAAAACAGACTGGGAAAAGAGATTTTACATTAACTAGAGAATAGAAATTATGACCAAAAACTGGAGATGAGGGGATGGTAACTAGAAAGTTTCTACCATGCACATTGAATGCAGTTCTTCCTACAGCATATACTTTATCTACTGTACTTATTATTTAAGGATTTCAAACACCGTAAATTTGATATTTGTAATCACTTTGTCAGGAAAAAGGGATCTTTCTCTTCAGCCTCTCTCTTAAAGTAGACAGCACTGAAGACAACTGCTCAGTGGCCTGTATTCCTGTATCTGAAGGAAACACTGCATTACAAAGAAGCAGCACTATTCATTTGATGACACGCTGATACCTCTTTAAGAAGCTTCATGCTAAAATTTACTGGCAAGATCCTGCTACCTAGAACAGCCTATGATATATCCAAGAAACAGAAGCACTTTAAAAGATGTGTGTTCTGCAATAATCTTAGTAAGAATGATCTTTGAGAAACAACCTTTGGAAAATAAGGACATCTTTACACAGGTTTTTTTTAAAGATACAAAAAAAAGAGAAAAAAAAGGAGGGACTTTCTACTCTTCTGCATTCTTCAGTCATCTCTGAGAAATTAGAATTAAGAACTAGTTACTTACAGGCAGGTTATTCTAGAATCACCTATTCTTGCCCTTTCACCTTGCAATACCTAGTTTTGTCTGGCTCTAGACAAGGGGCCAGTTTGATGCAATATTTCAACTTTTGTGTTTCAAGGGATATTTAAAAGCTCATCCTAAGTAATCACCCTGATAAATGCAAAGAAAAGCAACTGAAATTGTTTCAGGGAAGAGGTTTCTTTCCTTAGCAGAAGGAAAACTTCAGGAAGTGCTTTTGTCAATCCCAGTAAGACTTCGACAGTAACGTGTAACCTTCATCCTTGACCCAGCAAGTCTCAGCTAAATTTAATTGGTCTGTCTGCAAAGCTATGAAAAATTTCTCTTTGTGTACTGTAAAATACAATGTATATATTTCATACAGCTGGGAAACAATATCTACTATTCAGAGCTGTTGGCAGCACAACAGAGCACTTTCCTTGTTAAACTCTCTGAAACCATCCCCTTTTTTCCAGCCCTGCTTTTAGGTGCACTGAAGAAGCCAAAAATATAAAAGTCAACAAGAGGAAAGCATAATCACTGGAAAACTCAAAAGATATAAATCATTCTTAGTAGGAAGACAACATTTAGTGAAAATCCCAAGAACCTTACAGATTTGTTGAGTTGGTTTGTGGGGAAGGACCTACCAGAAAAAAACACCAACGAGCCTCACTGAAATGAAATCCTCATCTATGCCCAGTCAGGTTTTTTGTGCGTTGTTTTTTTTTTATTTTACTTACTGGTCTTCCTCAGTATCAAACTACTCCCCATAAATCCACAACTAAAAGCATGTGGACTTTTATGAGATAAATCTCAGTATTACTGAGTACCAGTTTATTTTTAAAAAACTAAGCTTTTCAATATATGATCAAATAAGCATTCAAAGATGAGGAATTTAAAGAGGAAAAGACAGAAGCTTTCTAATCTGTAATTCTCATGTCTGCCAGTGTGAGTTCTCATGACAGTTTTAACATGCACTGAAATTGCAGCCATTTTTATTGCTGGAAATAGAACAGTTAAGGAGTATCAACATTACAGAATAAGTCAGCCAACAAATCCATGCCAGGAGACTCCCTTGTTGAGAGGCAATATGCTGGAGTAGCTACACCAGTCACATAAAGACAGAAACAAAGGTAAAAACAGGATATATTTCACTGCTGAGATGTAGCTACCCTAGACATTTTGCTGGCAACAAGATCTTAGTATTGGGGAAGGGAGGACATGGTCTTCCCAGCTTCCAGTTAATATACCTAAAACTAGGAAAATTTATTGCACAGACTGAACCTGAGCTGTATAAAAACATAGTCACTGAACATTTGGAAAACATTGGTTAAAAGGAGAAAAATGGTTATTTAAAGGATGTCAATATTGATAAGAAAAGTAGACTTTTCATTGATCCCGTATTGATCCAACAATAAAATGCCTTGTGTTATAAACATTACCACCTTATAGGAATGAAAACAGTAACACAACTTCAACTTCTTCTAGGTCTTCATCTGAAATCAAATGATTTTGAAACAGGTAGATTAGGTGTGTTCTGTATAGAAAACAAACCCAGAAGTGATGTACATCACATGTAAATTAAATCTATTTTTATTCTTCCAAATGCCTTTACATGCAGCAATAACTGGAGCTTTGTTGTTTTATCTTTCTTTTTCTGCTCTCCCTATAAATTCTTCAAGATGGGATCCCCCACTATGTACCTGATAAAATTCACTCACATTTGGGGAGTTGGTCTTGCAGTGCTCTTGTAATGCAGAAAAGTACAGTTATATTAATAATAATAATATTAATGTTTAAATGCATCATGAGAACACTTCACCCATACAACAGTGATATAAATATTTTACTAAATGCACCAAGAGCTTGCCTTTGGCTTGCAGAACATATTCTGAAAATGTCATGAAGGAAGGTAAGTGGTTAGTCACAAAGACAGGTCCAGAGAGTATTCCTGCGTGCCAGTGCTGCCAAGACGTAAGATCATTTTGAATCTTTAAGATGGCTCACAATTTTAAAGACATTGGCAGTAGCAAGGCAGAAAAAACAAAAAAGTATGAGCATCTTACTGCTAAATGACCTCAACAACATTCTGACACAAGTTACCTTGTTGTCTTTAATTTAAATACATAGAAATAAAATTGTAACAGGAAAAATAAAACAGCTAGGCTCATTTTTCTTTAATCATGAGAAGAAAGAGAGCATTCCCTTAAGTATTGTTTGGGTGGGCACTGAACAAGTCTTCAAATCACACGCTCCTGTTCCTTCCCGGGTGCTGCTCAGTGCTGTCCAGAGTTAAATGGTAAATCACGAGCATTTATACTGTTTTATACCTTCGAGTATTGCTGTGAATTGAAGCCTTTTCTTTCAGCCTTCTGTAGGTGTATGATACTTACACAATGCAGGAATACATGCTTCTGAACACTAATTAAAAACAAACCCTTAAAGTACATATTCCATTTGCTTTAGAGCATCAATTACAAAACCAGATGTTAGAGCCAGATGTCAAAGAATTATTTTTCACAAGCCATAGCTTATAGCCATGTAGCCTCCATTTATCATCTCAGATGAGAACATTTAATTTGACAGCATACATTTTGGTTAATAGCCAGTTTCAACATTAGCACTTGTTTTTGCAATTTTATGTAAAGGGATGCGATAAAACTGTCTATAATGAAAATTCTGTTAGTTCAGTTCAGTACCTCAGCATTTACAAATCATGTCTATCTATGCACAAGCTAAAAATGTTTTATACACTTGTGAATGTCTGCAGCATTTCTCACGGAGGCCTTCATCTCTCTACGTGCAAGCTTATTTAATATATATCTATACATATATAGACATGGCTGCCTAGAAGTAGTCCTCATCTTTCAAGACACTTATCTTAAGAGAACAGAAAATAAAAGGTCTTTGGTCCCATGTTTCTTGAATATTACAAAATTTCCTTGATTTCAGTGAATAGTTTTGGTTAAAAAAATTTCATTCTGTTACTTTTGGTACACAGCCTCAACAGAAATTTGGACCTAGAACTCTCAGGGCAGACTATATTTAGCAACACAAATCCTGTCTTCATGTATACTTCTTGCATTTCTAGGTAAAATCTATGCCAGGTCTTCAGCTGCTGTCAGGCTGGCACAGATCCATTGACTTCAACACTGTATTTGAGTTTCTTTTACATTTGACAGAAAAAAAATCTATCTGTTCTAGACCCAGAAATAGTAAGGAAGGGATACCTGGCATACCTTACAAATCTCCTAATAGGTATCAATCTGCACTGAATTTAGCCCTGAAGGAGAACAGTCCCACTGCAAGACTTCTGCTGAGAAGAACTGGATAATCATATCAAATTACGTGACAAAATTGTGAAAAAAGCAAATTCATCTTCATTCTGACTAAAGCCAATATTTGATTCTCCATATAGTGAGAAGAGACAAATAAACTATTTCAACTATGACATTTCAGGTCTGAATTATTTTATCCAGACAGCAAAACAGATTTTTTGGCTGCTGATCACACATTTTCAAATCCAGACATTAATTTTAGAATAAAATCCTCAAGAAGAAAGATCAAGACATTAATGCAGCCCTATCACAAACACGTAGTATATGTGCTGTCCCTACTTGTGAAAAATTAGGGAATGGGCATTTTGGTTGTTCCTATTCACAAACTGGAGAATGTAATGAATTAATATAGAAAGGGACTAAAGAGGAATGTAGAGTATCAACTATCAAGTACTCCTACAAATGGGAAATGGAGACAAATCATAACACACCTGTAATTCTTCAACCAGAGGCATGGCCAGATCACAGACTGTAGCTGTTAATAAGAAAAACGGAGCAGATTAACATAGGAATCATGGCCAACATCCTTCCTTTCATGCTGACATAGAAGAAACCATACATGCCTGCTTTACTTTGCTGCTAAATAGGGGTTTAGAACATTCCTAAAAGAAAAAAAGCAAATCTGAATAGACTGATTTTTCCTCAGCCTTGCCTTACTAGCCTCAGCCTTACTTTTTATATATATGTAAATTAAATTAATTAATTAAATATTAAAAAGTGGGAAAATATGAGTAGCTTGCCTGGTTTCCTGCTAGTTTCCTTAGTAAGTCAGAAATATGAAATTCCTAACCTTCCTTCTGGTTCACATCTCTAATTTAGCACCACCGCTCAGAAGACCCAGCAATCAAAGAGCTCCAGACTCCTGGGGTCCTTAGCCTAGGACAGCTTTGACATATAGGCTGCATTGAGGGTGGTGGTATCAAATCATAAAAAGTCACAGATCACGAGTGTCTGAAGGCCACAAGCATCCTGGCAGGGGAGCTGAGCACGTGTGTTAAGTCTTAAAAGTTCAGAGACAGAAACGCAGAAGCCCTGGATGTAACCATGCTCAAAGAGCCTTCCAGATTCTGAGATGATGAGGATGGGAGCATTAAGACTTCTTCTGGAAAATAAAGGTTTTCATTGTTTTTATGGTGGTTTCAGACTTCTTTTCCATGATTTTTTTTTCCTATCTCAGAGACTGGAAATTCCACCTTTTCGAATTGGTGGAGCGTCAGTCTTTTGCCTGCTGGGAAGTTTGCAAGCAAAACGAAAATGAACGTATTATTTGAGAAAATTAGTAGATCAGAAGTTACTCTTGACTTTTCTTTCCAGTTCTGGAATAAAGCCAATATTGAAACATCAGAGTTATTCACACCCTGAAAATTCTGGTTTTTCAATACCCTGAGGCAGTAAAGTCAGCTCAAAACTTTTGGGCAAGTCTCAGTTCCTTTCATGATTTTGGATGCTCGTATCCAAATACAATGTAAAGAGACTGAATTCAGTACTGAACTTTTGATACACGTAAAATAAAGTTCTGACACAGGAAAACGCCTGTTTACAGTAATTGTAACTTTTGGCTTCAGTTGCTATGGTCTGGCAAAAGGCTTTCAGTGCTCTTATATCTGCTAATGTTATAGGAGCAGGGCATTGCAACTTAATTACTATGTTAACAAATGTATATCAAATGTAGAGGCAGTGAGAAACTAATATTCTACCTTTTTGCATATATTGTGAATGTTGAACAGCTCTAAAATTCAGACCATTAGCCACAAAAAAGTTATTTTTCAAGTCACCTACATACATGTTTTTATTTCAGCAGCCATAACACTCCTAATGTCTAAATGGCTTTGTTTTCCCAGAGTGTCTGGGAAATGATTTTGCTAATCTCAGTTCACAGACTCATTACCAAACTGAATTCCAGCATCTTTTCTAGTGTCTAGCCAGAGTATCAAGTTTCAGGCACCTTTCACTACTCCTTATTTATGTAATTCTTTATTAAACCTGCATTTTACAGCCATTTTTTACAACTTTGACCTATTAAGTCATGAGGTTCTGGATAATTAGAAAAAATTCAGCAACAGCTCCAGAGGTACCACAGATTGAAGATGGAAGTATAACATATTTTACAGAACAGTGATATACCCAATGCTGGCAGCAGAACAATCTGATGTTGATGCAACTCACGTGGCTGCTGCCGTGTGCTTTCCATTTTACACAGGGACGTATGTTACATTCTTTCCTATCTCGTGTAAGTCTAGGAATTTATTTCTGAAGAATAGCTGTTTCAAGAGTAATATCAAATTACCACAGCAAGATGACTGGCACAGCAGTTCAATAATCTGTATTTATGAAGCACTGCAGACATTTGAAACACTGTGCAGACATGAACTCACTAAATCTCCAGCATCCTTTCCAATGCAGGCAGGCAGAAGGAAATACAGTACAACTACAGTCATGGTGTGGCAGCCAAAGGAGCACACCAGGTACAGGGAAACAGGGACAGGTCCATTTCACAGGACAAGAAAGGATAAGAGCACCAGATGCAAGAGGCAATTAGAAAATTACTATTAGGTATCAGAGAGAAAAAACACCTCTTACAGAAAGGGTGGTCACACAGTGGAACAAGCTGCTCTGCTATGGAATCTCCATCCTTGGAGCTATTGAAGAACTGCTTGGTAAGGTTCCAGCAACCTCAACTGACTCCTAAGTTTCATTTAGCTACGAAGTCAGCTCCGCTCTGACTGAGCTTGGACCAGAAAACTTCCCATGGTTCCTTCCAGCCTAAATTTTTCCCATAATTCGATCTCGCTTCCCACCTAACATTCAGGATTCCACAATTTGGAAACAGAAAAGGGAAATCTCCCCTATGAAAAGGGGAGACACCTTTTCGGTCACAGGCCACAGAAGTTGGGCATCAGGCTCCGTGAGGCAGAAGTAGCTTCAGCAGTACACACAAAATTCTTTCTCCTTTTTAGTGCTTGCTCTATCCTTTACCCCCTTAAAGAGAGAGCAGGCACTAAAATCATGAATATTATCATTCTAATTTCATCTCCTCAAACAATATTTTTCTGGAAAATCCTACAAGATGCTCAGTTTTCAATGGAATTTTGAAGGGCAACTGCCTCCCGGCAAATTGAAGAGTGTCTACCTCTGTACAGCTGTAGGTATGTTGGATCCAGGAAGCCTATCATATTCCATACTAAGTTCATCACAGTGGATATAGTAAAGTTGCCAACTCTTGAAAATAGATGTGTCAATTAAATGTCTGTCCTGTGCAACAGCTATAAGTTGAGACGTTCTGCATTTTCTTTTTACTCCTTCAAAATCTCAGTTTGATATAATTTTTTTTAATTTCAAATTATCTACTGAAACACTAAAAAAGTGCAAGTGTCCTAAAAAATACAATCTATAATAATGCAATTAATTTCAGTTTTACTGATGCAGTAAAATTATCAATTCCAATCAAGCATTTTCCCTACAGTTCACAAGCAAGTTAGAATTGCATTTAAAGTGTAAAAAAAGTTTTCATCTTATCAACTAATCATAATAAACTGAGTAGTCAAGGTTTCTATCACACCAATGTCTATTTAAGTTTCACAAAGAAGGAGAATTCCTTATTATTTAAAAATTGAAATAAATGTATGACTTTGCTTTCTTCCTTCCCAGCTTCTAGAAGAAACTGCACAATTAATTTCAAGATATTTCAGGATGTTTCATTTAAGTTCTAACAGTGTTTCATGAGTTGCCTAAGTGTTTGTTCATGAGTAACTTAGAGAAATAAAATTAAATCAAATACAGTAATGCACACTGATTAGCTATAGAATGAAAAAAAATCCATAAATTCTCACACACAGAGATGGTATTCAGAAAGTTATTACCACTTCTAATTATCACAAGCAAACAGCTGGCATATAAAATTGTTAGTGAATGACCAAAATTATACATAGATCTGTTATTTAAATTTATTTCAGCCTGGAAATGGGCTCTTGGAATGAAGCAAACCTATAACTAATTGATTTATACATTCTAATTTTTTTATTTCAGTTTGAACATACACATTTCATGTACTCTTGAGAAACTTTGCAAGGAAATTAACTGAGAAATGCCTGACTTTTCTTGCTTGAGTATTTTTTCATTGTTCATTTTATTACTACTATTTTTCTTTTAGATAAATTAAATGTGCAGAAGTTCCTGTTATTGTAATAATGATATATAAACAGAGGAATGTGGCTTTTCTGTGACTACACTGCAAAGAAAAAACAAACAGAATTTCACCTATTGTCAGAGTTACACATGGTTGTATTTTTTCAAAACTAACATTTTGAGCTGAATTACAAAAACTTTACCAATTTAGGTTTCTTAACACTAAGAGGGCTCATTATGCACTAATACCACTCTCTTTAATTACATTTTCCTTCATTTTACTTCATTTTTTTTTCAGTTTGCTAGTACTTGGAAGAACATCCCCACATTTTGAAGCTTATAAAACAAAAGGTGAAGATATACCAAGATCATTCACAAAGTAACCCTGCTTCAAGGCCCGTCTTACTGTTTATCTAAAGGTTAGAGAGCAAACAAACATTTTAAACTGCAATGCAACTGTAAATATAAGTCTTTCTTGGTACAGACTGACAGAATAAATTGTGCCCTGCACGTGTGTAGGCATGAACATACAAAAAACCCAGGAGGAAAAGCACTAGAAACAGCCCGGGGAAGATTCAACAAGCATATAGAGAATCAAATAAAACTTTCTTTATTGTCTTCAAGCCCAGAAGTCATACAAAATTAGAAATTATCATGTTCCATTTTTGTATAATCCTTATTTCATACTAGAAGTACAGATCAGAGCTTAATCATTAATGTGGATCTCTCAAGAAACAGTAAGTTACTAAGACTAAACACAGAAACAAAACCATGCCAAGGGAACAGCATGAATTTGTGTTAGGGAAGGTTTAGGTTGGATACTAAGAAAAGGTTCTTCACCTTCTTCACCTTCCAGTGGTTGGGCACTGGAAGAGGGTCCCCAAGTCACAGAACCAAGCCAGACAAGAGTTCAAGAAGCATCTAGACAATGCTCTTGGGCACATGATGTCAGTCTTGAGGTGTCCTGCACAGCACCTGGAGTTGGACTTGATGACCCTTGTGGGTCCCTTCCAACTCAGCATATTTTATGCATCTATGCAGACCCTGGGATGCTTCAGCACGTTCCCATACCTCTTGGTGGAACAGTGTGACTGAACACAAAATGCACCGTGCATTGCACTTCTACCACAGGCCAGATGGGACAATCCAACAACCCAGTGCAGCCTCCTTATACCACAGAACCTGACTTTCACCCAGATACACAAACACTGAATTTTGCATCTTCTTACTAATAATAGGTAAGTTGGTGGTGTTATGTGCGATACTGGATACTGTCAGCAACAGAAGGAAGTTGACGATCTAAATAGGGAATGAAAAATCAGTATCTTTCAGGAAGAGTACAATCCCGAATAAATACTTCAAATTCATTCAGAAGCTTCATTTGAGACTGTAGGTAATATTCTGATTTTCCTTTAAGGAGACCAAGCCAAGCAATATGACTGATGTATCATGGAACAACTCTTAATTATTTTTAAAGAATAAAATTATCAATCAACTGGATTCTTAGAACTGGCTAAAGAATGTATTAGGACCAGTTAGTATGAGTTAATGTTCAATGATTTTAATAAAACATATTAGAACTGTGCTTAAACTTTTCGATCTACAGGAGTTTGATTTTCTCGAAGTAGAGAAAAATTCTGGTTTTTTTAAAAATGCATATTTTTTATGCAGAACATAATGAAAGCAAACACCCTGATCCAATCTTGAGTGCCCCCAGCTTTAGGAGTTCAAAGGTATATCCTGAACCCTTCTGGTCCCATGACATTCCCAATTCAGATATCCCCAAGGAGCAAAGCGAGGCACTCAGAAGTGCCAGTGACCAGTTCTCTCCCAGCCTCTAACAATACCTTTTGCAAATCGCAGCTTCACATTAGAATGGTTCTGAGCAGACACGTCATTAACCATGACCTCTTCCAAAATTTCAGAGCACCCATAGAAAACTAAACTAATTTTTCCTTCAGCATCAGGGTCTCATCACCTACCTGTGACCCATTCCTGACTTCCACACAGTTTGTTTCTCTCTCCCTGTATGTTAAGAGACCCGCATGCTTTCTGTTGTGGTTGCATTTCAAATGCTTGCATGAACAGCATATTAGGAGCTGCTGACTGAGAGGAGCTTGGAAGCAAACATGGAGAGAGCTAGAGGAAGGGAGTTGGGCTCACGCACGACTTTTTCACACACTTTTGTAAAAATTTTAGGCTAGCCCAGACAGATGGGAACTCCCAAATGACAGACAATCCCTTTTTATTACCCTCACATTTCCATTGTGAATATAATTCATATTGGACTTGTTGCAAAAAAGGACCATACTCAAAGCCAAACAAGATGAAGACCATTTCAGAACACACTTTTTCACAGCTTTATTGTTATTCTAGTAGGAATTAATGTAAAAAGTAGCCAGGATGACATCTGCATTAATATATACATGCAGCACCTATGGATTTACTCATTAATTAAAGCAAGAACCTTTATGTCATTTGTAAAGAGTGAGGTAAAGGACATTTTTCCTGTCTGTATAAGCTTTGGTACACCAGTTTCCTCCCTAAAGAGCACATAATAGCTACATTTAAGTAAATCAGGTCAACATGTCCTCCTTTATTTTATGTTAAGGTAAACTAGCCTTCCTGTCCCACTGCAGCCTAATTTTTCTTTATAGCTATTTAAAACCTATTATAGGTTAACATTAACATTCAGACTGCTTCCTGCACTGTCTGATTTTGCTAGATGATAAACTTAATAGCACTTAGTGACAGACAGCAACCAAGAAGTTGGGGGAAGGGGGAATTTCATCTCCAACAGCAGCCTACAACATTTATAGCAGTTTAATAACAACATCAATAAAAATGCAGATCTACTGTAAAATGTCTGTGTTGGCAATTACTCTCATTTGTTTACTTTGGCTACAGCCACCAGAGAACAGGATCTATTCTGCTTACCAAGCACCACCTCTTCTTTTCCAGTCCGTCATATCCCACATCTGGACAGGGAGAAGCTTAACTCAGGCTGGGGATCAGGAAAGTTTAGAGGACAGATACCATACTGCACCTGGCACAGACCATGGCTCTTTAGCACACAGACATTCATTTCACTGTTGTGGCAGGATGCATTAGCATTCAATGGTCTGCACACAAACTATAAGCTTGGAAAAGACATTACCTCACAAGAAAAAAATCTTGCACTGTATTCATTTTTCAAGATTGAATTAAGACTGTTTTAGTTAAATGTGAATATCAGTAGTTTGAAACCCAAATCTGATGTATATGTCACTCTATACTGCCTCAGAGGTTCAATCAGGGGTTGTTTAAAAGCTTTCTGCTGGTAGCAGGCAGCAAAAGTGACTCAAGAGACACACAATGATCTGCAAGAGGTTTCCAATTAATAAAGCTGGTATTCAGGAGTAGTTTTGTTCTCAGGACCAGTGTGTCTCCTAGAGACAGCAACTCTGCAGTTGTGCTCTGGGGCTGTTTTGGAAATATCTTCATTACCCAAAAGCAATATTTTTAGTATGAAAGACCACGTAAGCTACCTTTGTAACACTCAATTTCTAAATACACTCACACTTAGCTGACTCTTATGTTTCAGGAGAAAAAAATAAATAAGACATGGAAAGGAAAACCTTTGTGTTAACCATTACAACTGGAAAACTGGCTGTTATCTTAGACCAATATAAATGATGCTAAGATGATTCTAAGCTGGCTATGGGCCTTCCTGTCATCAGGTCTACTTGGTATAGACTAAAAAACATAGAACAAAGAGAAGAAGTTTCAACACCATAAGAAATTATGGACTCTGGGATTTGCTCTGGCTGACAGTTTTGATATGGTCATGGAAAATCAGGAGAAATTAAAAAAAAATCTGTGCAGATTTAGCTATTTTGTTTGTGCCCACAGGGAGATGTCACAGAAGACATTGCTATCTCCTCGCCAAAGAAACCAGACAGGTATCAATCTATGCTCTTTAATGAGCAGCACAAAGCAACTCAGTTCTTTCATATTTAATCATCTTCCTCCTAGAGTTGGACTCGATTACTCTGGTGGGTCCCTTCCAACTCAGGATATTCTATTGCATGATAACTCAAATGGCTCACAAACAGATACGACTATAAGCTTTCCTCCATATGAAAAAAAAAGTCTTGCAATTTCTTAAAGTTTCCAAAAATACCTCTAGTAAAATAAATGTCCATTATTATTCCAGATATTTGTTTATCTTTGCAACATATTATGAATATTTTTTCCATCCCAAAGTAGGAGACCTCAAGATGGGCCCATGAGGTGTGATGGATGTTGGGTAGCCCTGTAAAGAGGGATATGCTGGGCTGCACATCTGGCATAGCTCCTTGGAGCACACAGCCAGCGTACAGCTCATCTGACAACAGCATATCTAGTTCACCTATGACCCATGACATGAGAAAAAAATAAAATGCACACATTATAGCAGGAAAGGAGGCAGAAGTCAACTGTGTGAGCTTCATTCTCGATATGCAAGACTCAAAAGATCAGAATAAAGGGTTTATAAAGGGCATCAGGGAATACCAACAGCCTAAGGGCCAAAAAAATTTATATAGTCAGCACAGACACATACTATATGTGTCCCTCCTACTTTCCACCCTCAATGCACACATCAGTTCCAGAATACAGTGGTATTTCAGAAGACCGCAAAGGCTCAGGAGTGCAGTGGTCTCTTACCTCTCTGATAACCCCTACTATAAACTAGAGAAAACCTAAGAATCTAGTCTAAATCAGGATTTAAATAAGTCCCCAGCCAGCCTAAAAATATGGAGAGGCACAAACGTGCTGTAAAAGCACCTTTCCACTTCACCTCCCTTGAGGTTAGCAAGAACCTAAGTCTCAAACCTCTCAGCTGGAGGCAAATACGGTTGGTTGGAAAAGAAAGACTAAAGTCATACTGCAAGCCAGCTCTCAAATGCTGAGCCACAGCTGAGGCAATACCTGAGGCGCACGTGCAGGTAGAGAAATTCTATCCAATGGCCACCAGGGCAGCAGGACAGAGTTGAGTGAGTGTTGGCTGAACGAAGCCACAGATGGTTTTACTGACTGCAACAGGCAGCCAACCCCAGCCAAGAGGAAACCTGGATGGAGGACAAGGCGAAAAGGGGGCAAATTTTCTACTCCTTCTCAAAATGAGTTGCTGTTTTCATTTCAAAGTTTCAGAGTCTTTGGATCCACTTAAATTTGAAGAAGGAAATGAGGAGTAAGCAAAATTCTTGGACAACGGGCTTGTTTTTTCAGTTCTGTTGGGACTGCAAGCAATGCATGAAAGGCAGTGTCAGGTGCTAAAGAAAACCGGTGTGTCCTTTAATAGTAACAAGTGTGAACAAGAGAGAGGATATACCTATTTTAGGAATGTAATTGTTATATAGGAAAACACCAACCCCAGTATTTTTCTAATCTTGTTTTTTAATACTCAGCAGTTGTAAATTCCTCCAGTCAGGGAAATCAAAGATTTCACCTGATAGTATAAATATTTGTTCCACACCATTTTTTTGAGTTCTAAATATCTGTATAAATATCACTTACTCAACACTAGACCTGTGAAGAATTAGGGAGAGCTGCCCTGAACTACCCCGTGCAAGTCATGTACAACAAATCTCATGGCAGACCAAAGGATCTTCTAGAAGTTTACCACCACATACAAAACTTGGCAGTAACCTTCCAGAGACTCACCATGTAGATACCAAATGACGGTTACTGGTCTATAAATTGAGAGACCAATCCATCCACAGAGTAAAAGAGAGCTGTATGAACTCCTACCAAGTCTGCTGACAATACAGCACAATAAATAACACAGATTTCTAACAGATACCTCTTAAAGCACAGCCTAAAAAATGTGAAAGTCTGTAACAAAGAATTCTCTGCTGAGTGGTCAAGCAGGAAATTCTTATGCCCTCTCCTACACCACACATGAACTAGGTGGAACCAGTTCTGAAGTTGAGGTATTCAATGCTAGAGTGTGGACAGAGAAAAGGACACACACAAATTAAAAGAGTGTATGCCTGTGGTAAACAGCTCAAAAATACATAATGATTAGCTGTGCCTTGATTATATATATATAAACTGATCACAATTCCAAGGAACAGAACAGGATTACTCAAGGGAAAAAAATAGATATATCTTTAAAAGAGATTTTAGAAAGCAACCATTTTGTTTATTCACAAAACCAGCCATTATATTTACTTCCTAATAGCTCTAAAGTAAACCTAATGTGGTATTTGACAGTATAAGAATAGCTATATAAGATCAGATGCAAGTTCCCTCTCTAAACTCTCTGACAGCAGTCAACAGCAAACACAGGGAGAAGAGAATGAGATGGAAGCAGAGTGGCACCTGATTGATACCCTTCCCAGGCTCAGAAATTCTCAGATTTTCTGAACTTCATGTAACTCCTCTGAGTGAGATTTTCTTTTATTGTTGCATTATTGAAGTCATGTAAACTTCTGGCAACCATAACATCATCTAACCACGAGCTGCAGAGTTTAAACTCGTCACTGTGTGGAGAAATACCCAATTCAGTTTGTTTCAAATCTGCTGCCTGCTAATTTCATTTGTTCTTGTCAAAGCCTGTCTGGGGGCAACATCAACAATGGAATTTTTGTGGAACCTATATATGAATCTGAGGAGGTAACTACACAGTTTTGATGTTAGAGGGGCTTCTGCAAATAAAATGCAAATACCTCAGGTTATTTAACTGGTTCAGAACTTTGCTTCAGCTGACAAAAATTTAAGATTTTTATTTTCTAAAGTCATTTACTGGCCCATATGAAAAAAAAAACAAACTTCCATCCTTTTTCAAGTTTAAATTGTTAATCTACAGAAGAAACAAAAATTACCAACCGTCACTTTCATTGACCATCTCAATAGAAAACTCTACAGTTATGTGGATCTTAAAATTCTTTAAAATTCTTCAATTAGAATCAATACACTTTGGAAAGTCACTGACAGTGACTTCAACAGTTCTCTGATAATAGAAGGGAAAATGTAACATCATTTAACTCAAAGGTTAAATGATTCAAACAGCTCTTCTTTCTCCTCAGCTCCATTTTAAGATAAAGAAAGCGACATTCAACACGAGCATTCAGAATGAGCCCTGAAATGAGCCTAGCTGTAGTATGTTAATTCTATCTAACAACTCTTTCTATTCAGCTGGTATTTTTGCTAGCTTTCTGTATCTCTAGCTGTTTATATATTATCTCCGTTACTGTGGTCACTTCCAAATCTTAATAAAAGTTAGGTATTTCTCCATGTTCACTTCTTGGGAAATCGTGGGGGCAAAAAATAAAAATTTAGTTTAGTTCAATTTCAACCAGAAATACAGAAATTCAGAAATAAATTCTGAACGTTGGCCAGCTCTAATTTTTATTTCACATATTCCTGTAGCCTCCTCCCCTTTTCTGGTGTGACATTAGAGTGGACTGGAATCAGATGGTCCTTCATGCACACAATGACTTACTCAGGGATACACCAGGAGATGTGAATATGCTCCCCCAAGTGCCACAACAATCCACTTACTATAGGACCATTTTCTGTGTCTGCTCCAAGTCATTTAGGATATTGCAGTTTGATATAATATTACACTTAAAGAAGAAGAGAGTAGATTTCCAGAGATGTAACATTTTCCTAGAAGAAGCAGACTTTTAAGAACCATCCACATTAAAGGTGTGAAGTTTAATGAAGTGCCTTGCAATGGTGAAAGGTCTCATCAGATTTTACCTCTTCTATATTCACTCCTTTATTACTTGGACTTCATTCTCTGCTAGATTCTGGGTATTTGAAGAACAGAAGGAAGCTTTCTTTTCTTTCAAGGTTTCTTCAACCCCTCAAAAAGGTTGAGATACAGCAATATTCTGCTATAAATACCTAAGGTTTTTCTAGTTCTTCTTACATACCACCTTTCAAACATGATCATGTTTTATTTTACACATATTGTACTGTTGTCCTGCATATCCATCTGTTACAAATCACCTGAAAATGAAGAGAAATTTAAATGTGAAGTATGTCTACTTTTGGTGAAAACAAATTGGATTTGTATGTGGTATGAGAGACATAGGTAAAAGTTAACACCAGTGCATTACAGTATTTAGTAGTTGATTCGTATTTTAATAATTTCTTTAAAAATTGCGGCAACTTTTGCTACATTTCATCTCAAGCAATTGTCTTAGGGCATGAATGGTAACAGATAGTAATTTGAAGGTAACAAAAAGCAATATGCAACATCACATATAACAGGGACATCTCGTGACCACTGTTAAAGATGTGAACTTCCTCATTTTCTAACTAAAAAAGTTCAAAAATTCTTCCCACACCAGTTTTAGCTTCCTCAGCCCCAGTTGCCTAAGCAGTTTCATTTTTCTGAAGCTGCAAATTTGTCTAGAAGGAACCCATCAGCAAAGCAGGAAAAGAGAAACTATGGCAATGGCTGGGTCAGCAACTACAGGAATGATTTCTTTTCCCAGATTTTCCATTGGAAAGTAATGATTTCTCTTTTCCAGTTAAAAAATGACACTCAAATGGTTCCAAGCAAAGCAGTACTAAACTCAGCTACAGTACTCAGGCTTTGCTTTGAGCATCTATTAAGAAAGCAATGAAACATCAACCCAGTTATAATTTGCTTTTGCCAAGAGATACTACAAAAAACATGTAGAGTACACTTTAAAGTGCTTTTTAGATAAAAAACTACCCCTTTTTGGAGCACGGTTTATATACTGTGATGAAGAATTTCATACCATATCATTTACAAGTCAAAACAAGAATTCATTATCTAGATTCCTGCACAATTACCTTAGTTTACAAAATTCAAGATATTTTATGCTTCCATACACCATCACTGACAACAGCCAGATAATAAAAGCTATGTTCCAACTCCCCAGTGACTGTTTTTTTCATGTGAACCATAAATAGAGAATATTAAATGGAAAGAAAACAACTGAAGATGATATAAACTTGGAGAAACCTGCAGGGTAATGAGGGCAATATCTATTGTTTTGACTACAAAATCCACTAAATTACACATTGTGTACAAACATGGAAAGAGACGATTAATTTTAAAAAAAGTTTGGTGTTGGTTTTCTTTTTCCAAAGAAAGTTTCACTTCCTGAGAGCTGTGAGAAAAGTGTGATTTCTGACCCATTCATAGGGCTAGCTTTTCGGTTTTATATTAATGAGACAGTTTCTTTGCTTTCTGTAACTTTTCCATAATTTTCTCCCCCAAAAATAGCTCCCTGAAACAATGACTTCAAACAAGTTTGCAAGCCCGCAACACACTCCACACAAAGTATAGACATGGTTGGTCTTCCACTACTACACAGTTCAGGCCCAGATCAGAAAAAACATACACTGAAGTCTGTCAAAGTTTACTCTGAGTTGAAACACAACTGCAATAGTCAGCAATTATGTGACTGAAGTTACATACAGTACACAGTTATTTAAAAAAATCTTAAAGTAATTATTATGTGGAAGACTTCTGATATATTCATTTGATCTTAAGTTAATCAAAATTTCAAAGCGTAGATAGCACACTATAAAGTTTATAATTGAAAGTATTTCTAAAAAACCTCTAAAACGTGGGAATTTTACCTAATTTTAAAATGGTTTCACCAAAAGGTACACTACATCCAGTCTGAACTCCTTAGCTAACCACAACAGGCAAAAAATATAAAGCAAGAGAGAACTTTATTAGTATCTATGGGCCCAAGAAACAGAAGTGCAAAACAACATCTGGATCACTCTGGACACTCTCTGAACCTGGGGTTTGGATAAACTCCTTATTACAAGTGAAGGCAGATGAAAACCTGGATCTAAAACCAGTTCAAACTGTGAACTTTTCCAAAATTGTGACATTGAGAGCTGCATTCCAGCCACATTAACACTTTTAAGTTCAATAATCTTCAGTAAAAATCTGATTTTACACTAGGAAAACCTACTCTTCATGACAAAACCACGAGTGTTTCATTCCTTAAGTCACAAACATGTATCACCACATTCCTTGGCTGTGGTTGCCAGCCCTTGCCCTCTACTAATGTTTGTCCCAAGCACCTTCCACAAGTTCCCGTCCCATCATCACCCCCCCTACACACACACACACGCACATACAGACAACCCACAACCCACTTGCCTCCTGGTAAACATATACGTATACATATTTAAACAACACGAGGACAGAGGCCAGTCCACATGGACTGCTTCAGCACTACTGGGGCTCTTGTTTCCTGTTTGCTCCGTTCCACGTGAACTTTATTATGATGATGGTTTCCATTTTGAGAGAGCAATTTGCTAAACTACTATGCAGATCTGAATCATCTGTAAATAAAGATGTCTTTAGCTTGGCATCAACTATTTTCTCTGCAGCACTAGACTTTGTTCTTGCCCTAATAACTTCTCAGTCATAATTTTCCCCAGATTTTGATAATACTAAATTTAGATCACAACAGATATTTTTTATTATATTCTCTGGCATCTTTGTAATAAAACCATTGCCTTACATTAGCGGCACAGAGTGCCATTCCTTTATTCATATAGCCGCTTTTCCAAGAGTGCTCTAACATCTAATTATATGAACTAATACACAGGAAAAAATACTTTTTTTTCTCATACAATTATATGCATATAGTCATATTGTTAAAAATATTTTACCTCCTTTCATTTACAGACTTTTTTTTTTTTAAATTTAACTGAAATGTGGTCTTTTCATCTTATTTTCCATTCAGGGTTACGAACTTAAATACAACATATCTCTATTTCAGATGTGAAAATCAGGGGAAAAAAACCAATAAAATTATTTACAAGACTTTAAGCCAAAAACCTAGACAATTCTTAGGAATTTAAATAATGCAGGATCTTTAAAAATAAATCTAAACATACCAAGAAACCTAGAACTCACCCAATATTCTCTCTTCACAGTGAGAAAATAAAAGTAATTTATCAGAAGTACATAGTTTCAGGAGATGAGCAGACAACCCAAGCCTTTTACCCAAAAGAGGTGAGAAATTGATTTAAAAGGTCCTTTTAAACAAAGGGGAGACTGGGGAACATTTGTGTGCTAGCCAAGATAGGAACTTACCATAAAGCTGGTTAGATGCTTCAAAGTTAGGTAAACCTGAAACATTTAAATTATTAGGAAAACAAAATTAAACATTTAGATTTTCCTCCAGCTGTTGTACTACAAGTTGTTCTACTACTATACTCCTCAAGAGGCACAAAGAAGACACCAGATCATCCCCCAGGGGCTGGCAAAAGTTTGTGTTCCCTCTCCTGCCTCATACCCTGGTTGGGTTTCTTTCACATAGAACAGGCTCTACTCACAGCAAGAACCGGTCCTGTCCCAAATTACATGGACAAGAACCAACGTTCCTGCACACACTACAGAAAGCACCTGCCTCACACATTAGACAAAGTTGAAATTGTAGCCGCAGCATCTGGCCCTCTTTGCTTTTTAATGAGTTATATGTGTAATATTTTTGCAATGTTACTGCTAGATTTTCCACATGCTCTTTTATTAACAACATCAAAGCTCATTTCCTATATGTTTCCTATAAATGATTTGCACAGTTCATGTTCTTTGTTTTTTTCTTTTTGTTTGTCTTGTGCTGTTCTCCTGATTATAAGGCAAAGCAAAAATTATTTAAAGAGAGCAATATAAACCTCTGGGATTTTTTTTAAAATGTGAGCATCTTGAAAATAACATAGAAATACAAAAACATCAGAAACCAGAAATACTCCATATGTAAATACACATTGAGTGACACTCAGAAGTTTTTTGCCATGTATTAAATTGTTAACAAGCTATAAAGAGCTTGACCAAAACATGATTTCCATCCTATAGAATTAAGTCAGATGCAAAGAGCATCCAAGTCAGTTTCTTTTCAACATAATTCAAAAGGCTCTGAATTAGGCTACAGGTAACATTCTGCTTTGACTTGTTTTAGTTTGATGTTGTTTTGTACATTCAGACTATTCAACAGTAAAAATTCTTTGATGACAGTTGTCCTTTTCCTCTTTTAGGAACGACCAATTTTTAGGCTTTCCTTCTCAGTTTCTTTGCATTATGCCCCTAACCAGCCCACTTGTCTTGTCTCCTTACTGTCAATAATTTCACCGATTTCACCAGTTACTGTGACCCCTAACGCAGGTTTATTTTATGATCTGCAAACCAATTTACTTTAGAAAACAGATTAAATATTATCTTCAGATTATTCACAAATCAATAATCCTATTTGCTACAAGTTGATCCTTCGCTTCTTAAAATCTCTCCTTTTTATTATGACTACCATCCCATTACAGATGGCTCTTTTAAAACGGTCAGCTGAAAGACAATTAACTTAGCTGAACTCCCAAACCACTCATGAACATTTAAACAACCTAGCTCTGTCAAAAGTCTCAGAAAACTGGTTTTAGTAACAGTCTTTTTTAGTTCTCAAATAGGAAGAGTAGCACAAGGTAACACAACAAACAATCTGTCTGAGTGGGAGGAGTAGACAAAAAACCAGAGCCCTCTCAAATTTTGCAATGATTACACTTTGTGTATCTGCCCAAGATCTTGACATCTAGATTGAACCAGCTGTGTGGGCAGCTGCTGCAGAGAGCACTGAAAGAATGGTACTTCAGATAGTAATTCATTCCAACTTTGTACATATCTATGATGGTCTTGAAAAGTTATATCCAAGTAAGATGCATCCTCCTCCTTGTTTTCTTCGTGTAGCTGAGAGTCAACAACATCATGTCTGGTCCTGTAGAGTTATTCTTTGAAATCCAGTCTACAGTGGTAAAAGAAATTCAGGGTATATCCCAGTCCAATAATCCAGCCTTGCCTGAAAAATATGTCCTTTTCTCTACAAACATGCCATAATCAGCATAATGGCTGCATGTTTTCTCCATTTCTAAGTAAATGTTTTCTTCTAGTAATGTTCAGCCCATGGAAACACAAGTGTTTCAGAATACAACTCAATGGTTTATGGACAAAAAATCTTCCTCTGTCATTTCTTTTGCCCACGTTCTCATCAGTGTGGTTTTGATCAGACCTAACTCACAGCACTTTTATGATTTTTCCCTGAACTGGTTTATTTCCACTGTAATTAGGCTTTTTTTCCTCTTTGAGGTTCTAAGACTCCCAGTATTTTGATGGTCTCCATGCTTCTTGACATTGATATTGATCTCATTTATTTTCCAGATCTTTTTAGCAAATTGCTACCTATTTGAACTACCTTTTAAATCCAACCAAATATTTTCTGTAAAGGGACCCACTTCAACCAGAAGCCTTGGCAGGTACTTCAGAATTTCTATTTTGGTCTGTAATCTGTGTTGCATTAGTCAAAAAAATTAAATAATTACTTCCTTATAGAAGCAGACTTGGGATGTATACCAGGCAAAAATATAGAAATATTTTCTTTAGCGTTTACATTTCTTGTCAACCAGTGTGTTTTACACTCTAGGTCTAACTTATATAAGATTTCAAGATTCTCAGAAAGTTGCAGAAGGAGGTTATCGTTGTCCAAACATGTCCAAACAACATCCTCAAGATTTGTACATAAAAAACATGATAAAATATAATAATCTTGGCCCCTCCTCAAGGCCTATGCACCCATGCAGGGGGTAGAGTCATGGACAAGCACAGAGAAGGAATATTTTAGGATGTAGCACTAAATCTGATGAGAAACTTGTTTAAACATGTCCTAAAATGGCTTTTGGTGGTCTCTTTGTAAACATGTGTTTCTTCTTCCCAACACCCCCCACAACAACTGTTATCTCCCATGCAGGAATGTCCTGGGAAAGGTGTCCTGAGGTGTTTCCCATTGGTCCTTGTTAACCCCTTCCGGTGATTGGGTGTTCCTGTAAGCCCCTTGAGACTTCTAATTGGTTAACCTGTGATTCTCCCTCACCCTATAAATGTAACTTCCCCAACAATAAACCCTCTCTTGCCTCCTTTCCACGCCGGTCTGCTGTCTCTGTACCAGCCATGGGACCACGTGCATGGGGGGAGGGGAGGGCACCTCTCCCCTCCAGGCTTGGGGCCTGAGAAACCCCTAGTGCTGGAGTTCCCTTTCCCCATCCCTCAAGACGTCGGAATGGTTCTTCAGATGGAGATGGAACTAGAACTGGACTCCCCCACGTTGTGGGTGGGGAAAGGGATCCAGATTAGGATATGGTGATTTCCCTAAGTCTCATTCCATAAATTTGTACTGCAAAAGAAGATGATAGCCTCTAGAGAGACTGATAACTTTTAAAGGATAAATCGGCTGGGTCTGTGGTATAGATGTAGTACAAAGGCAACCTCACAGAAGCAAAAAGTGTGTGTCTTTCCCTCCTGATGTGTTCTGCTATCCCTCTCACACCCCAAGAGCAATATTTACACCAAACACAGTTGTCTTCAGACAACATCTTCAATAAACAGTTTACCCTAAGTAACATGAATACATATCTTCCACCACTCTAGGTTTTTGAAAGACCTGGTAGAGAACTCAATCTCAAATTCTCTGGAAGAAAAACCTGGTAGACAAATAACATGTTGTACAGCATTACTATGTGATTTGCATGACTTCAGATGTCAGAGGATATTTTGTAATGTGTTCAGCAACTAAAGTTCTCAACTGGTGGCATTACAGCTAGAAAAACAATACTGCACAGTACTATCACTCCAGATAACTGATCAAAATTTCATTTACTGCTGTACCTTTGGGTTCTGATGTTTCAAAAGTGCTGCGATCATCAGTAATCAGTTTCTGAAATCAGGCAGTAATCAGTTATCAGCAGCTCAGCATTGCTCATTCTGCACCTGTATCACTTCCTATACATACTGAAGTAAAAGGAACTGTCTTTCAGTTTGGTCTAACTGGAAAATTTATCTAAGATTCAGACTTCAGAAAATTATGTAACACTGAACCAACATCAAATTCTCTTAACATAGGGAGCTGAAGAATAAGCAAAGACTTCAGACTCAACAAGTTCTCCTGGGTCTTATGAGCGAACGATCATTACTGCTGACCTTAAGACCTAAGCCTACTCTACACATCAACCTTTCATTTTACTGCTCTCCATGGGACTAAAATCTACTTGTAGGCCCAGTGAAGCAATTGGCCCATAAGAGTTGTTTAAACTTAGCTTTGACTACCGAAAAGCGAAGGATTACAACTCATCATCTGCAATGGAGACATTTTCCAGTGCAGCATAAAGCCCTGAGACCAAGTTCTGCTGCAGAGCCAATCTCTTCTCAAATTCCTGCCATAGCTGCCCATCCCAATCTTGAATTTTTCACTGTCTCAGAGACTACACATGACTGCTATCCTGCCAAAATCCTACTATGTTCCCATATCCCTTTGCTTTTCATGCTTTCAGTCATTTTTTCTTCCTTCAACACCTTTTACCACACTGTTTTGGCCTTTAGGGAACCCTTCAGTCAGAACAGAATTTACTGGTTTTTTGACTCTTAACCAAGGAAAAATTTCTCCTGGAATATTTGCACACAAAAGGACCTGTTCTATAGTATTACAGTTTAAGAGCTTTCTTCTGACTCCCATTAACAGTTCAAAGCAAGATGCACAATCTTATTTGCTATCAAGCATCTTTCTGGAATCCAGTATCTCAACCATGAACAAACAAGGGAAAAGCCTAAACTCCAGTGTTATCCCAATTACTTGCAATTATTAATCACAGATCAGCTTTTTAGCTTCAGCCTTGCCAAGAGCTACAGACAAGCCTTCATCTGACCCTGACTGAGCAGCAGAGAGTACAGGCAGCTGGAAGGGCTGCTGCCTTGCTCATCTCTCAGCCTGAGAAAGTGGCACAGTCCTCTGATGCTTTCTGGCAAGTGTCATGTCAGACAGCCCAAAAACTCTAATTAAAATTTTAGTTGTACTTTTACTACCTTAAAACTGGCACAACCTTTTATTAACCTGGTGTTATGTTTACAAGACTGTTCTGCAGATTAGTTAACAGTGTGGAGGTATGTTACAGCGGTATTTTCCCAAGTATATCTTATTTTATAACTTAGGCTATAATTCTAGTTTTATTTTTAAGTGCTATTCCCCTTCAAAATAAAATTTATCAAAATATGTATATTGATGTTTAAGCTGTTTTAACACTTAAACCACAGAGTTGAAATGAAAGACAAATGTGATGATAATAAAGCTCTGCACACAACAAAACACAACTATGGGATAACATGAGTTAAAAGCAACTTAATGCATGGGAAGAGAAGAGGAAATTTAAATGAAGACTACCTATAATTTTCTGCATCTTTTAAATAGTGTGAACCAGAAGCTGTTACCTTATCTGAACCATCTTCGGAAACTAAACAGTTTTCTAGTCAACCAACCAAGCTCTTTCAGTGGTTACACAAAAGCAGGACTCTTTACTCAAACCAGAGCCCACAGGATATGGGTCCTGAGAGGACAGGCAGAGGGCTCAGACCCACCACACTCAATCCCTCAGTCTCTCAGATTATGAGAGTTCCCTAAATATGGACCCTATGGACTTTTACAGCAGTTTCTTCTCCAGCTGCACTTCCACTTGTACCTACCTCAGTAAACAACCAGGATGTAATTTTGCATCTTCCAAATCCTGAAACTGGATTGCACTGTCAGATTCTGAATTTGACTAGGAACTGTACCTGAAGCCAAAAAACTTTTCCAGCTGTAAATTTTGTTGAAACTGGTACACTTCCATCTAAACTTTAAGGTTTGACAAATTGGCAGGTTTTGATATTAAAGTGACTTTCTCAAAAAAATTCCCAATAAAACTAAAGCTGTAATCCTGAACAATATATAGCTAAGCTTTCCAAAAGATCATGAGGATTATTCTGCTTATCAACTGCTAATTGCCACTTAAAAGGAACAATACATGCTTGGAATCAAGAACTTGATGAAAATATTGGAACAATGTAGATGGTGCTGACATGCCTCAAAATTATGAGATCTTGACAATGTTCTCAGCACAGGGATAAGAAAGACTACATTAAATCCCTAGAGACTACACTGGGACAGGAAAAAAATTCAAAATATAAACATTTTCAATGGTATGGACATCTGAATATTTTGTTGGTATGCTAATTCTGTGTCCACAAAAAATAAACTCATGAATGCATAATTATTGGTTTTAACTGTTTTCGGATTTCAAGAGGAGAAGAAATGGTAATGTAACAAAGCTGCAAAGTAAAATAAGAAGTTTTCACAGCCTAGAGAGCCATGAAAGAAGGACATATACTAGATGATCTGGTTAACTGAATTTTGTTATCTTTTTATTTTGTTGGTCATAAATCCCTGATCTCTACTAAACTGTAAAGGGTAACATATAAAATCTCTGTTCTGTACCATACACATCTAATGGTAGATTCTTAAGGCACCCCAATGGGTAGCCCTAAGGACTAACTTTTTATGGGTACTGCTCACCTTGCATAAGTTGCCCTGTGAGGTGTAGGCTCCCCATTATGGTAAACCCCTGTTCACCATTTTACCTGCTGCATTTCCCAGGATCCAAACCTCATCTTTGTAGACCTCCATAGTTCCTCCCCACCATGTCATCAAGAATGTGTTGTATTTTCCTCTAAAACACCTCAGGTGCCAAATACAACCTAAATGGCAGTTTGAGGAAACTGTCTTGGAGAGGATGTTGAATGTGCACAAACATATACTCTGTTTTTGTAAGAGCACCAACCAGGTCCTTGCTGATGCATCAAGTGCAGGAAAGTATTTGGCACCAGCCCCTAAGACCCAGAATTTATCCCCTTGTAGGTAGTGGAAAAACATTCCATTTTTAGTTATTCAATTATATTGGGTCTGTACATAAATTAAGCTTTCTGTCTGTCTTCTTGTGCAAAGACAGTAACTGTCCACTTGGCTCATGCTTCTAGGAATAGCAAGGCCCAGGGGACTAAACCTTTCCCAATTAAATTTTAGCCCCTATTTCCACTGAGAGGTATTTGCTGATGAGGACGACTCAGGACAGGTGGGGCTGTCTGCCTTCCAAGGGCAGGTGCTGATGGCTACTGAGCAGATCTGGGACTATGACTGGATCCAGCCACACCTAGACTCCACCAGGAGTTTAGAAAGCACAGGGGTCCTCTCAGAACCTCATGACTCAAAGGAGGAGTCTGTCATACCCTTTATATCCCTGGTCTCCATGCACATCATTCTAAATTGACTCCAATCCAATTTTCATCTTTATGTTTCATTTATGCAGTAAGTGGGTAACCCTTACCAAACTCTGTTAACAAAGTCTTGCTTTCAAAAATTTGTATTAACCCCTGGTTTTGCTAATACCTTTGACAGCGATTCTTTAAGTGGCCAAACCACTCAGTTGCAACAGGCTCCCACAATGCAAACCAAAATGAAGTGGGGAAAGGACGGTGAATGCCTGAATTTTGTCTTGATATAGAAGCAGCATAAAATCATGGGAGTTCGGAAGCACAGCAAGTTCACTAACATAAAAGACAAGTAGGAAGTAGTCTGTTCTAATTGATTGGTGGGGAGGGGCAGGCCCCCCAGAAATGTGCAAAACTGAAAGATACAGGAAATAGAAAAAAAATAAAACCAGGAACAAAGACAGCAAAGAGCACCATGAGGGAAGTAATGAAGACCTCAAGGCAGAAGAAGAAAGAAAAAGTACAGCCTGAAAGCCTGCACTAAAGCTTCCTACAAAAGAGAGAGGCAAGAGCACAGTTCACCCAAAGCTAACAGGAAAGACTAACAGTGCTGAGACAGGATTAAGAGCCAGGGAGGTTAAAGGAAGAAATGTGCTATGGCCAGACTTCACCACTCGGTTCCAGCTTTAACACTTTCACTGGTATCTTTGGCAGCATTGTCAATTATATTTTAGTCATGCCTCAAGGCCCCAACCTTCTGTACTCATCTAATACATTTTAGAAAAATGTTTATACCTATATTTGTACTTAAAAACTTGAATCTAATTAGACTAAACATTAACTCATTTCCAGTAAAAAATGAAATATATGTGCGTTAATACACTGGGGTTTTTCCTAAGTGTTGAGAATCTTCTAGTGTTCAGACATCTCTACAATGAACTTTAATGAAACATTAAAAAGCTACTTTGTAAATGCTCAGAACAAATATAAGCAGAAGTGAGACGATTTCCTTTTTCTTTTAAACAATGCAGCAAAGCATGAGCCCTTCCAAATAATAAAAAGAATGTTTATGGCCTCCCTTCTTCTTCCCATAACAATCTCAATGTTAAGTAAGAAAAACTTTAGCTTGTCACAGGCATGTTTCTCTTCAGTATCTCATGCAGAACAGCCAAAAAAGTTCTGACTTGATAGGGGTCTTCTGACAGAAAGGTTGGAAAAGCTGTTGTATTGGATAACACAGAGAATCAAGATTTAAGATATTTGGAAATATACTGTGATGTATTTAACAAAGTACATAAGAATTAGGAAAACAAAAATTTGACCCTGCTCAGCTCCCTCCATGTCACACTGAAGTTTTCATTTGCACAGCATGAGCTTCAGCAGAAAACTCCAAGTAGACTTTCATTGAAAACCGTGGTTTAATAGAAGACGGGAAAAAATGGAGTGTGGAAGCATCTCCCCTCTTTCCAGACATCATCTAGATTTATAGTGCACAGAGTGGCCATCACAGGTTCTTAGCATCAGTATAGCAGAAAACTTCTGATTTAAGAGGAAAACTCTAAGAGGTACCTTTCCTTCACCTACCCACTACAGAACAAAGATGACTACACACTCAAAGTCCACCTTTTCCCCCTCTCCATGACATAATGCAGGTCAGCTGTAGCATTCAAACTAAAACCAATTAATTATAAAAAAATAGGCAAGGTGAAAATAGAAAAAAAACAGGAGCTACATATTTATCTCCAATCATCAATCTTAAATCTTCCTAAAACTTGAGACACATTAATGAGTAGATCATTATTTTGGCAAAAATATTCTCAATTACCATCCCATGCTTACAAATAATAATTCTGGACACACCTGAACTAAAGATAATGATTTAAGCATTCATCTAGTGCCTTTCCCCCTTAAATTAAATTGCATCCAATGAAGTTTTAAAAAATCAGTTGCCAAGCTACCCCTTTTCTCACTTTCATCTCTGTGTGTAAGGTCTTATATCCGTGTTTAAATTATATTATTTGGTACCAGCCTGAGGAATAAATCGTGGTAGTGTTTTCCCCTCTTTTCAGCTAGTGTAGTTAGTAGTTTTATTAAGCAGATTATAAAGTATTTTATAGATTAAAAAAGATGAAAGGTACAACTGACATCAAGGAATGAAAGTATAATTTGAATAAGGTTTGGTCTTTGTTATATTTCAGATTTAAAAATCACTTGCATATATCATTTCAATGTAACTAGTACTCTTGAGGTTGGAAACAAGTTTCCCCAGGAATGGCCAATGGGAGAGGGGGAAAATGAACCCTAGCCAATAAAAAATTGTCTTAAGAACTATTAATAAGAAATCTGAAGACAAGGGCATTTGTCTGCCCAACTGGGTATATATGAAGTATTTCCACCATTAATTTTTTTTCATATAGTAAATCACTAAAACATAGAGTAGTATCACAAAAAAAATACTCTGGAACCAACAAATCTCTGGTCCAAAGTTATTTGGTAAAAATAACTTAATAATTATACCTCTTAGAAATAGGGTTATGTTCTAATTCAGAAGAACTTTTTAGGTGCTCCAGAAAGGCAAGACGCCACAGAAACATCTTGTTGCATGATGTGCCAACTGAAACAAGCACATAATAATGTTGTGAAATTACATTATCTGACACATTTCAAAAGCTTATTCCGGTGCTTATTTAAGCCATAAAACCTGTAGGGAAATAAAGGCAACATGAAATTTCAGTCAGCTCACCATAACATTTTTCTAGTGAAATTGTGTAGCAATTTATTAAATTGCTGAAAAAAATGTTAGCAGAAAAAAAAAATACCAACAAGCTATACAGATATGTGGAAAAAAAAGGCAGCTACTAATAAGATACCATCAGCACATTACAAAGGCATGACAGTCTTAAAAGCAGTTTAGAGCATCAAATATATGCAGCCAAAATATCATAAAGCCTCTCAACTGCATTCTAAAATGAGAAAACAAGGTAGTTTATACCACATGCTGTGTGAAATCTGCATTTCCAGTTGCTCTGCCAACACACACAATTTGGAGGAAACCACCATACTTTTCATTATTCTATGAACAAGCAGACAACAAGAATCTTCATCAGTGTCAGAGCTTTTCATAGATGATATAAATACTTCTCAACACAGTTTACTCATCAGTTCACACACTGCAATGAGACACACCATTCTGTCCAGCATGATTTCTGGTCTGAAAAACAAGCCTGAAAGAGACAAACAGTTGCTAAAAAAAGGTCCTGCTTGTACCTAACAAATTCTTTCAGTGACTGAAATGTGATGACAAAGTATCCCTTTCCCCATGACCCAATTCATCTGCAAGTCAATTTAGATCAAACTACACTTGGAAAGTGCTTAAGGTGAGATCAAATAGGTGATCAGAGAGAGAAGCCTGTATGAATATATGTGAATTTAAATGAAATGAGATGTTACAAATCTTAATACCACAAATGAAATAGAAAAGACAACACCATTCAAGATGTGTGAAGTACCAAATCATAAACTTTTAGTCATCTGTTTTCCGTAGCTTAGTAACAGTCATCGTTATATTCTTTTCACTCCCAAAAATGCCACTGAAGTTGCACCAAAAGGATTCTCAGATCAAGATCTAGATGCTAAGTGATTCACATTTGGAAAAATGTAAGTAGAATAAGCACTTAACCATCTGAAATTTTATTCTTCCAAGCTCTCTCAAACACTTTTCCAAATCTACTTCCCAACCCATTCTTTACCCATTATACTATTTCCCAGGAGAAGGCTCTGTTGCCTTGACTAAGAAAAAAAAACCAACCACAAAGAAATCAGTGAGAGATGAAAGTTAACCATCTTTGATAGTTACATCTCTGGACACATACAAATAGCAACATGATCTCCTTGATGCAGTTGTGCTCTCCAGGGTTTTTATAGTCACCTTGAGTTCATTTTTAGATCTCACTTGTATTGTTTTTCACAATGTCTGCTCCTTAAACTCAACACAAATGGATTAGCACCACTTAGGGTGAACTCACAGCAGTACTGACACTTTAGGTTGCAAGCTCTCTAGGTCTGAAGAAAACACTTTGCCTAACAAACTCAGCCCACTTCTGAATATACAATTATGTTTTCATCTAAACCATTCCTTCAAGAGAGGCAAGTGATACAACCATGCTAGTGAAAAGCATTTTCACATATTTTAACAAACATCTATTTGTTCTTAAGAGTTTTAAATATTTTCCATTTAGAGGAAAAGAGGACTTGTTAACAACTAAGGAAACCCAGCATGAGCAGAACACCATTCACCAACAAACTAAAACATCTAAGGCTTGGAGGCCCACAGGTCAGTTTGAATCCTACCTAGATATAAACCTGGCCCCATGGAAGGCAGTGGGCAACAGACTGAACTAAGACAGTCTTCAGATCAAAAGATCCAAGTCTGTGAGTCCTCAACCAATACCATTATCTTGTCTTGGCCATGATACAGCAGAGATTACTTGAGATAGGAATGAGAACAAAGAGGATATCTGAACTAAGAATAACAGGGGGGAAAATAACTTCCTGCTCTAGAGGATATAGAGAAGGATTTGCCTTTGGATATTAATGGTGATGATCAAACAGGTAATTGTGGTAGTTATATTCTTAAACAAACCACAGATGCCCCATACAGATAGCAGAGCTAAGCCTCAAATATTCTGCCTATAATATTTCTAAGGACCTAAGGATCTTAATTACAATACACCTGAAATGATATGCAACCTCTAGAGAAAAAGTCACACATCTTCATGGAAAAAAAACGTTCACTTTCTGCCAGCATTCATGACATCAATGATAAAGTCAATAAGTACCAGCCTGTGCCCCCTCTCCTTGGCTGCCATTTGTGTTCTCAAACTTCCTCAGATAGAAGTGATGACACGAAGACTAAATATGAGTTATATGGCAATTCAGCAAGAATACCAGGTTCTTTTAAAAAAAGCATGTAATGTGGCAAGTAGATCTGGATTTTTTTCAAGCCCCTATCTCAAGCTCACTGGCTTTGGTTAATTTGGTTTAATTCCAATAAATAAAAACCCTGAAAATGGAGAAATTTAATAAAAGCTGCAAAGGATTCCCATTTAATATTCTTTTCCTAAAGCAGACATTCAACATGTCTTCAAAAGGAAAACAGAGAATTTAAATGCTATACAAAAATCATACTTTGTGAAAATATTTAATGCTCAGTAGAGATCCCTTAGTCTAGTACCTTTCAAAAGATATCAATAATGAATGAATGTCATGATTTCTTATCTCAAAATATGGTCTGATTACTAACAAATCTCTAAACAGCCATGACCATTCCCTATTCAAGGGAATTTTAGCAAACAGACTGTGAGTTCTATAAAAAATTAAATAAAATATTAATTGTAAATTTAGGAAGATCTTTAGTTAAAGAAGAACAGATGTACAGCTAAATGGAATTACAGATCTAATACTGCCAAAAATTCCTTAACTCTCACTCACTTCTCTACCCGCATGAAAATGTATCATATTTGCAGAGGCAAAACAATCACAAATATTATCAGATCTCTTTTTATTTTAAATTTGGAAGAAGGCATTCAAGCCTGCATCTGTACTATTGTTTAGGCTTGCAACAGTATCATGGTTTGCAAGTGAATCCCCTCATCATCTACGCTCGCATGCATTGGTTCATTTTTTAGAGCACTTTAATGTAGATATGGCTGGACTCACCCATATCTGCGCAAAGCCATCTAGGGTATGAAGTTTCCTAACTTCTGGTGGTAGGTCCCACAAACAGCAAAAGAGTTGTCAGATCTGCTGTCAATTTATCCGAGCTTTTAATGGAGGATGAGAAGGAGCTAGTAAAGGAACAAAATGGAAAAAACACAACCAAAAGAACATACAATCATAAAATGATTGTACCATTTGAACTGAATGCATGATTAGATATTGTAAAATAATGTTCTACCTCTTTTTTGGGAAAGTGTCCAGTTAGGACACAAGAAGCATAAGAAAAAGACTTCTATAAACGTACTGTTTCACACAGCTTCTTTGGGAAACGATTTAGCATAGTTTAGAGATTGGCTAAATCCCCACCGGAGTAGTAAGGCTGTTTCAAGGTGCAAAGAACATTTCTTTCCTAGCAAAGTGAAAATAAAATATGTACATATGTATTTAACTTTCACGTACTTTGGCTGTTGTGAGGCTTCATGACAGTTGCACACCACATGAACCACATCAAGTATTGGTTCTTTGCAGAATATATTACACTGAAAGTGGAAACTTATTTTCTTTTCTTGCAATCATGTAGCCAACATTTGTCTTCTTACAAAAGTAAACATTTTAGTTGCTAAATGCCATTTTCAAGAGTCATTTCAGTATTTGAGAGTTCACGTGATAGCACTAATGACTTAGTTAGAAGTTCCCATGAGTGACTCAAACAAAATTTATCCTTAGGAAACAAAAGTGGGGAAACAATACCTAAATGTCAAGCAACAAAAATAAATATTTGCTGAAGGGAAGGAAAAACAATTCCATGGCAACAAAATTTATTACCTAAAAAGTCAACAAAATACACTTGCTTGAAAAAAAAATTCTCCTAAAATAAAGCCACCAGATTAAGGAGAATTCTCTCAAAGTAATTCATTGTTCAAACTACATTGGGATCAAAATCTAATAAAAGTAACACAGATGTTTACATTAATTCTTGGTCTCACACTGGTGACACACAAAGCAGACAGCTAGTCACCTTCCTTTTCCTCAGAAAAATCCCTTTTTTTAGCTCTAATCTTTCCCCAGAATGATCCCAATAAAATATCTGAATCAATAATCAGAGAATCATGAACAGCTCCACCCCCCTGCCATGGGCAGAGACACCATTCACTAGATCAGGTTGCTCAGAGCCCCATCCAACCGGGCCTTGATGAGGCCAGAGTTTGGGCATCCACAGCTTCTCCGGGCAACTTGTTCCAGTGCCTCACCACCCTCACCCTCTAGTCAAGGTTACTAGATTGTAGCTACAAGCTGGAAATACAAAACTCATAGAAATAAATCTCCAAGCTTTTCTAAGAACACATACCCAATATTTTAATTATAAGAAACAATAAAAGACAAAAACTGACATCTCCACTACCTTCTTAATCCCATAGATTTGTCAAAATATCCAAGGAAAACATGCCTATGTAAAGCTTTAAGCAATGGTAAAACTCTTAGTAGAATTCCCATTATTTTCTAGAGCATGTGAGTATCCCATTTACAAACTAAATTTTCTCATTTAACAAATTCATTTCCCTTCTACAGATATCTAGACTATCTAAAATGAGCTTAGTTATAAGCATTCCAGTGGCATACATATTAAAACCTTCAAAACTTCAGCCAAAAGCCAACTGGCAGGAAAACTTTAAATGAAAACATTTACCTCACATCATAATCTGAAGCACAGTCTTTGAAGTATTATTTTTAGATCAAGTCTATGGTAAACTAGGATTTAAGGAGATTTGTTCATAGCACACTTATGTATAATGTCCTAATCTTATTTATTCCAAAACTTGGAACTTCCAGTAAAATTCCCCTTTTTCCCAGGAAAGTTTTCTTCTGAAGATTCTTGCTGCTGCATATCTGTTTGCTATTACCTTTCAGACATGAACACTTTTATCATGATTTAAGGACGATTCCCCCTCAAGCACATTTATCATGATTTAAGGGTGATTCCCCATCTTTTTTTTTCCAGTTAAAATTTCAGGTTTAAAATTTGGCTGTTTTACCCTCTTGCCACTGAGTACACATTTACTGGCACCCAGATGCTTTACAGACAACTGGATCATCTGTGCACTGGCATAAAAACTTACAAAAACAAGGCCAGCCTTCATGATCTTTGAGCTGTATATTCTAAAAAGCCAGTGTTTTTAACAACAGAATTTATCACAAAAAAAAAAAAAAAAAAAAAAGAGACCTTAAAAAATATCACAGACCTTTAAATTCCAATGTTGCTATGTAGAGGAAATTTTCAGTGTTTTCTTATTATATTTCCAGTTGTAGAAAACCTAAATCTTAATTCCAAGCTAAGAACCCAAAACAAACTCAGACTAGTAATAAGCCTTTTTCTCTTAGCCAACAATATCTCAACCAAACTTTCCATTTCCTTTGTTTACAAGGTTCCTTCTAACTCCCATGTTACATTCAGCACACATTCTGAGAGCACCATTCATCTAGGAAATTGCTGCTAAATGGGGTAGAAAAATGTTATCATGTGCGACAGCACAGTCACATCCTACAGGTCCCCATGCTTTCTTCTGTATTGCCTGTACACAAGTGAGAGAACTGAGTTTTGAAGATATATGGGTTGCAAACCCACTTCACTTTGACCTTTTCTTTGTTTCTTTTTCTCGGCAAATACCTAAATTTTCTCTTCCTTCAGGCATGCTAAAAATAATCTTCAAAAAAAATAATGGAAAAGCACAATTGCAAAAAGTGCAAGAATGGTGAAAATGCCAAAACACAAGAGTTTTTCCCCCAGAGAAGGTTCTGCAGTAAAGCATCAACTGCCAATAAATCTCAGTCCTTATCTGAAGGAGCTGCCTTGGAGGCACAAGAGGATAGTTTTCTCCTTGCTTGTTCATTCCTTGTTAAAACTGCCAATTTTGCCTTTTTATACAAAGGACCACAAATCCAGTATTTACTTTTTCTTTTTAAATTCAGCTACGCAAAGCAGCAGAAAGAGTCAATACACATTGCAAATTAAGAGCACAAAACCAAATCTGAAATCAAAACCTGTTTCTTTTTATGGAGTACAGGATATGTATGGCGTATTTTTATTTTTTCCACTCCAAACAACACACACTGCAAGGTATCTACTGCTGATCACTGCTGCTTCTGGGGAAGTTCCTGCTCTCTCCCAGCCTGTAGGACTGCAGGGAACACCATAACCATTATTAAAGTCATCCTTTTCAAGTCTTAGGACAAGCATAGAAGTAAATCATGTAGGCTGGATCTGCTAGCACAGCTTTCACACAAATGTCAAATCTGCCTATTTGTAAAGGGCATAAAACATTAAGTGAAACAAATGCCACATAATGATTTGGCTTCTTGTGCACTGTAAAAGACATGACAGATTTCAAGTACAAAACTTGCTCTTTGGAAGACTTTTTTAATTGCCAAAATGCTGCCACTTGTTTTTCTGGGTTTACTGAGAAATGCGGGAAGGGCACTGCAGCCAGTGTTTGAGAAATCAGTAGTAAACAACACGTAATGGCTTTAAACTGACAGAAGGTGGGTTTACATTAAATATTAGGAGGAAATTCTTCACTATGAAGTGGGAAGACACTGGAACAGATTGCCCAGAGAAGCTGTGGATGCCCCATCCCTGGAAGTATTGAAGGCCAGATTACCCTAAGGAACCCAATCTAGTGAGTGGTATCCTTGCCCAGAGTAAGGGTGCTGGAACAAGATGATCTTTAAGGTCCCATGCAATCCAAACCATTCTGTGGTTCTATGAAAATTTTAATTGTACATCTGAGACACTTTCCCACTTGCCCTGCTCTGTATTTTCAGATTGTTGGTGTCATGTCCATGGATGACATTCCTTGTGAAACTTTCTCTCAAGTTTCCTCTCAGTGCAAGGAAGCACCACTTTTCACATGGTCTACAGGGCTTTTTGCAGGTTTGATACCTGCTACAAGAAATTTTGGGTTTGTTAGAAATTATTAGAAATTGAAAGCTGAAAATAAAAAAAATTGTCCCACATCCTTGGCCTGGTCACACAGCCAGGAGTCCCAAAAACTTTAAAGAAAATCAAGGTCATGACAGTGATCCCTTTAGGAGAGGCTAGCAGCAAATCCAGCCCAAACTTAAAACACTCCAGCCAGCCCTACAGAACACAGAACCAAAGTGAATCAACTTCATGCAAAAGAGAAAAAGCCTTGGAGGGAGGCAATGCCTCTTCAAGCTCAGAAACACTTCTTTGACACAATATGACCCACTGTACCCTATTTTGGAGCTATGGCACAAGGTACACTCTACCCCTGAGTGGAAGAAGGATAAATTTGGTTATAAAAATCAGACAGGAAGAGACCTAAGTGAGGAGACAGTTGAATAAAACTGAATTCTTGCACTCTGAATAGTCAAGGCTAGTAGTTGTCAAAAATGAGATACCAAACTCAATGGAATTAGCCTGTCATCATGGCAGTTCTAACTTTCTTATATTTCTAAAAGGAAAGGCATGCTGTATTTCTTTCTATAAACCCTAGACATGCTTCAAATATTAGACTGTAGATAAGAGAGTAAGTGTTAAAAAGTGTAGCTGTCTCTAAACAAAAAGCTAAAAATTGAAGGAAATATCTTTGCCAAAATATAATAGCAACCTCTGAACTCTTTCTTTAATTTCGTATCTGGCTTCTGTTTAATCAAAGCAATCTCTTCCCCCATTAAAAGCCACTTTGGCTTAGATCTCTGGAAAACCCAAAGTGCAAGGTCGGAGCTGAAGCTGTTACTTGAAAGAAGTGCCATTTCATGAACTTAGGGGCTACACTGTCACCACAGTATGGCATTCATCATATTAAATTTCATTAATTTGTGAGGTAATAAAACTCTGCATGCTGCCTTTTGCTTGGGAATTAAGAGTCCTCATGCCAAATCATACAGCTTTTTCCATCGTTGAAATAGTAGTGACCCAGCAGCACAATTGTCTGTTTGCTACAAGCAACAAACTAATGCGGCTCTAACTGAAGCCTATTTCCAAAGTTTTTTTACAGAGGCACAGATTACAATAGAGGTATTGGTTAGTGATGCTTTAGAGCAAGATTAACAAGTAATCCCTCAGTAATCAAAAGCAAGATGTAAAGTGTTGTTTTAATTCCTTCCACACAGGTAACACATCCTGAAACATTACACATTAGTTAGCACTGCTTGGTGTTCCTACAGTTTCAGGGCTTCACACCTAAACTAAAGAGGGAAACATGGAATTTTCTGATTAGAACCTAGAAAAAACAAAATACATTACTATAATACGTAATTTTCCTTCAGGGAAATGCCAGATTTTCACACTTTTGTTTAGGTTTAGGGTGAACAAACATTTCTGACTCTGAAGATCATCCTTTTAAAGGACATCATTCAGAAGCACATCCTGGAATCTGTACTGTGAAAGCAAAAAGCTTTGATTAAGCTTCACTAAAATTCAGACTTTTAGTTAAGCTCCCTGAAACAACTGAAGTCTAGCCATGCTTTGTACACTGAAGGACTGATAAATTACACTTGAAAAACCCTAACTTTTTATGGGTGCACTCACTCTAGAATGTCAAAATACATCTTTTTTAAGAAATCTTCAAGAGTAGAGCACTGAGCTGAGTTACACTGTGGCTTAGGGCTACAATAATCTTTTGCCTTGATAGGATCAGTAACCAAAACTAAGTGTTAAACACTTGCATGAAAAATAAGTGTTCATTTCAGTAGTAATTTTTACAGACTGAGGCAATATTTCAACATATTTGTATTCTGTTCTAGAATTTCCTGTTCTGTATCAGTTTTGTTTTCTTTTGTTTCGTTCATGGAGCAAAATTCCGCGTGAATGTACTCTGTTCTTTCTTGAGGGAAGGAAATATATTTTTAATTAATCTAACAAATTGGGCACATTGCTGAGGCATAAATAACCTCTGTACTAATACCAAGTTCAGTAGCCCTTTCGCAGCAGCTGTTAACACCTCTTCTCACTGCCAGAAACTTCCGGATGGTGACTTGGAACAGAATCTTTCCATTTCACAGCAAGATAAACCATTCTAATTGTTTCTCTGTTGGAGCAGGACAACAGTATTTTAGTACTTTAGTATTTGGGGGGAGGGGGAAGAAATTAAAAAGAAAGAAAGAAAAACACACAGATCAAAATTATGAAGTGAAAAACTCTTCACTGAAAACCAATACATTCCTTTTGTAAAACCAAGAAAGAAAATTAAATTGAAAGAGAGCCCACAGAGTAAAAGGAAACAGACAAAACCATGGGAGAAAATCAGGGTGGAGAAGAAGAAAGAGTGTGAGTGAGCACCAGGAGCTGAGGGAATCAATAAGAAGGTTATGATCCGGGGGAGAGATACAAATCTACACAAATCATATGCCATAATTCAACTCTAGCTCCAGATGGGCAGAAATGAAAGACAGGAAAATATCAAAATGGAAAGAGAAGGGGGAGAGAGAGAAACAGAGAACCACAGAGATTTTACTTTAAACATCATATGGTTTATTAGAAAAACTCAGTGATAGTCTGCAGCTAAAGAATTATCAGCTGCAAACTTCATCTGCCATGGCTCAGCTTTGCCCTTGTGTATTTTAGCAATTTTAATTAAAATCTCACATATTTCTAAGTAAATTTTGCTAATATGCTTCTGCTCCAATTTCAGGCAATGAAACAGGGTCTTATTCTACAATCAGTAAGTTCCATAAAGTGTGTACTGTCAAAAGGCCAAAACCATAAAACTCACGATTCTTGTATACAATGTGAACAGAGCATTAGAAAACGCCCTGTAGGAAATAATCCTGTGCTGGCAATGAGATAGACAGGATGGTTTAATGGGCCTTTTCTGTCAATTTCTATGATATTATCAGTGCAGTACTTGACCTTTTCTCATTAATCACGTCCTCTGTCACATGGGTAGTTTAAAGAACTTGCAATATCTTTAAATATCCGAGGAGGTAAAAGCTGGATGATCATTAGACCATCTGACCTTATACCTTGCTGCAAGACAAAAAGAATCTCCCTTCCATTCATTCCATGCTTATGAAACTAAAATTAAAAAGTAATTAATGGACCTTCTACATCTCCATGCTCAAGCATGACTCCCCCCCACAAAGAGCAGGAAGAAACTGGGGCAAAATCATTCCTCTATCCCAGTCCGCACTGCTTTCTTGAGCTGAGGAGTCACAGCAAACCAAACTAGTTGTTCTCACGCAAAGGAAAACAGAACACATTGGTAGAACACGGTACAGAAAAGAGTTAGAGGATGACTCTTTTCTTCAGGCCATTTGAATTATTTCTCACCTTTACTCAAGCCAGAAGGATGCTTTCTCAGGGCTATCAGTCCTGTACACTTCTAACATCTGCAAGCAATTTCTCATGTGTAGTATTTGCTACCTATTTACTTCTCTGTGGATGTGTAACCTCTGCAGGAAGTGAAGGATGAACAGTCATACAGACACTCATGGGACAGCTCTCATCCAAAGGGCTCAAGCAGCTCCCTTGACTTCTCCTTTGCTTCTGTCACACTAATCAGCGGAAAATGTAACTGCCAGTGGGCATGAGGTGCAGACCAGAAACAGCAGAGTGAACAGCTGAAGTGATTTATTCCTGATGGCATTTTCTCAGGTGGAAACATTTCGCTGTTGAGATTATGTTCACCTGTCCATAGCACACAGCTGGACTAAATTCATCAGAATGAAACACACATCTCTCATCACTGGAATCATACAAATAGAGCAAAGAAGAAAATTTGTCAAATTATCATCTTTGATAGCTCACCTAGAGCCATAACCACTCACTTCTCCATTCCAATTGGAACTGTCTCCTTTCATTAAGATAAATTTTCCCTAATAGCCTCTCTCATGGAATTATTTTGCCCTCACATTCCATGATTCAACTCCTCCACATCCTGAAAGGAACACAGCTGTCTACGCCCAAACTGCTTTACTGATCCAGCAAAACTACTGTAAGCAAGTCCGAAATTCTTGTTGTTGTTTTATTTGGAGGCCTAGGGAAGATTACGGAGTAAACCATCCTCAACTTGAGCCTCCTGGGGCACAATATTGATTCCTTCTAACCACAGTGAGTTACAAAACATCTGACTTGTGCAGTTCTTGGTGGATGAGCTGCCTTGCCAAGTAAGCAAGAAGATTAAATTAAATAATAAAACTCAAAATATGAAATATCCTCCATCGTTCCAGAATGTTTTCCTCACTGGTTGCAAATGAAGGTAGAAAGATGATCCCGCCACAGACTGTGCTTTGAGGGCTGGGTATGCAGCTGGCAGGTACTCAAGCCTATGTTTAAAAGCATAGTGGGGATGAGGGAGAACTGGGATGAAGGGAGAAGGGAGGGTTGCTGAGAAGGGTGGGCTATTTTGGGCTACAAAATAACTTTGTAATCAAATCGGGGTTTTTTTCCTGGAGAAATGGGAGGTGGGGGAAGAGAGGGAGGAAGGGAAAAGTTCTACAGTTCCTTCAAAATAATTTAAAAATATAAAAAAAAAAAACTAAATGTAAAATATGTGAAATCTAAATACAGAACTTCATTTTTGAAAAGTGTTCTTGATAATCTCTCCCTCAGCAGTGCACGTAGAAGCTCTGACACTGCAAAGGTAAACACTAGGTGTACAGAAAGAACACTAGGTGTACAGAGTAAAATGTTTTTCCCCCTTGGAAACTGCATCTGCTCAATATGCATTTTGAGCACATCTACCACAGATTTACTGAGGGTCTACACGAAGTCTGACAGGTAACTGCTTAGAACAAAAATTATTCTACATAAAAGAGCAGTCCATCAGACTTCTAAGACCTGATAACTCCCTAGCAAATACGTTAACTAAAAAGAACCAGGCCAATCGAAAATGAGAATGGTATTTCACTTTTCAATATATTACTAGGGTAGAAATTTTTTTCTTTGTAACTAAAGTTCACTGTAGATGCCTTCTCGTTTATGAGATATATTAAAAAATACACTTTATTTCCTGACTAGCAGAACATACTGCCTTTATTAAAGATTATTCCTCTGACAATACCTTTTTTTCTATTGTTTAACCTCCTTTTTGGAAATGTACTTAAAGTGCATAAAGATTACTTAAAATATGGTTCCACAGATATCGCTCTTATAACAGTTACTGTACTACTGCCCCAAGAGACAGATGAGGGGAATGTTAACATACTATATACTGTATGGCAAAATGAACAGCAAAATAATTTAAAAAGCCTTTACATTTTAAAGAAATCCTAAAATGGTCTCAAAAGGACAGAAAGAATGCCAGAAAACCTTCTAGTGAACAAGGTTGTCTTTAATAAAAGGTTGACTAAAATTTGCTAAATTAGTCATAAGCCCATCCTGCTTCTTTTAAACTGAATAAGAATTAAAAACTAGGAAAGAAATATTACATTTAGGAGCAAACAATGAGAATAGCTTTTGAACACGAGAAATACATCAGTTACCTAAGTGCCAGGCAGCAGTGCATATATCAATGGCCTCTATTCCCAACTGTACTGTCTTTCTGACCCACTTGCTTCACTTTCCTTCCTTTGATTTCTCATCCATAAATAACATCATTGAATTATTTTACCTCCTCAACAGGGTGTGCTAGAAAATACTGGAAAGTATTAGAAAAATAAAAAGCATTATAGAAGCACCAGCTGACATCTGAGACTTACAGAAAGGCAAGAGACCCTTACTGTCATCAAAGCAATAGTCAAAACAGTAATACTGTAAAAAACAACACGTTGGAATTCCAAGGAAAAGAATGATCAAGAACAGGAGGGAGACCCTGCAAAGGATCGGTTCTTAGTACAGAGACTCTGGACATTGACTTGCGTTCTCATTAGAGCTATAAGAACCAGAAGTTCTGCCAGATACATAATGTAATATAGAAAGTATTTTAAAATAGAAGCCTTCCTTCCCACAAAATGCATTTTCCAAATTTCTTATTGTGCTCTTCTCACTTACTCATCACAGCTCTCTGTCCTGCTTGCTTATAAAAATGTATTCTCACTGGGTTTCTTTTTACCTTTCTTCTCAATCCATCCATCACAATTCATCCTTGTCTATCTCTTGTAATACTATATCCTGTATCAAGATTAAATCCAGATGAGATTTCCTAATACGACAAAAATAAATTCCTTCATGAATTGGATCCATCCGCCCAGAGACGTAATGGGATTGAAAACAATATTCCTATAATATCATTGTTGCTCTAGAAAATACACTTAGGAATTTTTTTGGTCTTCAAACTGGAGTCCAAAGAATGGGAATTTCACACTTTGCCTTTATTCGCCAAAACCACAACCTTTGAAGTGGAGATAATCTCAAAAATAAAGACTGGGGGGCAGTTTCCTGTCCCAGTAAGTGGGAGGACTATAGGGTTAGGGTTAGGGTTAGTGCAGGACTATAACACCACCATAGTAGTGCTGATGCTCCAGGAGCTCTGTCTTTCAGTGATCTGATGGTAGATGTACCAGTACAATCATAGAGCATTGCAAATTTTGTAAGATCACAGTCAGTCTTGAAGCTTTTGGTGTTTTCCTGAATTCTCCAAACTGCGGCTAAGTCATTGATTTTCATTTCAGACAGTGAAATTTCTCACTCATGCCAATAACGTGAATGCTTTTGAAATGTGAATTCCATCCAACTAAAAAGAGTAAAGAAAATAAGTTTATTATCTTTAATGCAGTGTTTTTCATAGGTTTATGGTATACTCAGATACAGATACATATACAGACATGCACAGACTTGCACACAAACTAATCACTCAGGCAAAGGAGACTTTTTCTTTCTTTCTTTCTTTCTTTCCCCAAGTACATCAGAATGAAAAAAGAGAACAGTCAAGAATCACCATTATCTGCTTTTTCATTGCAACCTCAGTCTAATATAATGAAATACAGAAATGTTGAATATTCTCAGATTGCACATCCTTTTAGTAATTAGTAGGCAGAAAGATGCATTTCATGACACTGAAGAAAAGAAGAGCTAGAAATCAATCCCATAAAAATCAGCCAGTGTATTTGGATGTTTTGTCACCTCATCAAGACAGGTTGTGGGTGTTTTATGTAAAGAAATGAAAAAGCAGTAGGAAAATTCTGGGTAACTTGTCCTAGAAATATTCTAAACAAGCATATTGGTTTGTTTTGTCTTTTTACTAATGCCATAAGGAGAAAATAACTGGACTTCATGGCTATATACTCAGATTTCCAACAGCAAATAGGCACTGGTAAATGAAAAGCATCTTTTGCACAACTTGACTGTCTAAACCTTTCAAGAGATATCCTTTGATTTTTCCCACTAGTGTAAGAGTATCAGCAAAAATAAAGTGAGTGCTCCTCTATGCAAATATATATATATATATATTATTTTTTTCTCAGGCATACTTTAAATCCACTTAAAATGTACAGTATTTTTGTATACTGGTGATTTTTAAACAAAATTTGGTGCATTGCTAAATTCTAAACTTTATCAACATCTAAATATATTATAATAATAGGATACTTTTGCCAGCAAAATGTACAATCTGACCAAAATTGGAGTTCTTGAAAAAGATTTAGTTTCCTTGAGCTCGTTGGCATCAGCATATTTCAGAACATAACTGTTCTCATTCAGAAAAGATGAGCAATTCCAACTCCAAAGCAAACCAGTAGTGCTCACTAGGAGTCTCTTCAGCACAAGCTTTAAAGCAAATCGATATACTGATAGTACAGCACAAAACAACATACTTTGGGGAAAATGTGTGCTTGTTTTTACAGGGAGTTGTACTAAACACAACTATAGGGATGTTCTGTTGTTTTCCCACCAGTATACCTATGGTAGAAGCAAAGAAAGACCTGTGCTCTTCAAGGAGAAGGCAACAAATGTGACCAAGCGACAGCCTGCCAGCATTAGCTCCAGAGACAAAATTAACCTAGAGGAGAAAAATCTGGAATTCATAAAAGGCATTAGCTACCAAATATGTGACCACAGAAATTGCCAACACCAACTATGTGACCACAGAATCCAGGATATTTTAATCACAGCCTTTCCCAGTTTAAAGCCAGAAATATTAATGTAATATATCTAAAATAGTCCAATACATCACATGGCAAATCCCAGCAAGGAAAGGACCGCTTTACTTGCCTTCCCCCACCTGTGAGTGAGAGGTGTGGGTAAGGCACTGGCAGCCAGCATGTTCCTGAGGACTGGCAGCACGGGATGTCTCGCTGAGGTTGAGCTCTGGCCAGCTGGCAGGAATCACAGCCCACTTTCTGCTTCCCTCTCTCTGTTGAGTTCCTTCAGCTTTTTAGGAAATTATTCGGCAGTTCTTCAGTCTGTCCAGATTAGTCTTTGGCAGTCAGGAAAATAAATACAGCAAAAGGAATATAAAAAGACTGCTTTTATGACATGGCATTTTTAGACACTTATAGTAAGAGATTAAGAAATTTGCTTTCACAATCAATCATCAAATGTCAATATGTATTGCATCTTAGACAACGATTGAGGCAATGGGACAAACCTATTTCCTTTCAAATTCCACAGAGCAACATATTTTGGCCACTTATTGTTCTTAAACATATATGTATTTTTTAAATAAAACAGAAAAGAACAACCTACATTGTGCCAACCACCTTCAAACTACAGGCAGCCACATAAGGGTCCAGAGAAGGCTGATCACCACCTCACTTCCCACCTCCTCCTCTGGCTTCCTCCCCTCACACACTAAGGCCAGAGATAGAAGCACACAACATGCCTAAAATCAAGTGTCAGGAGAGCATAAAAAATTGAGGAACCTCAGAGCACTCTGGGGTGGGCTAGTCCGGGTGCAAAATTCAGCTGTGTCTGGCTTTCAAAGGGCGCCTGCTAGAGTTGCTGAACCCTCTTATTCATCAGGGAATAACCCAAGCCAAGGAATTGCCACCAGCCTGACAGGGTAGTTCCAGCACCTCTCTTCTCCCAAGGCCTTCATGCTACCAATTGGGGCATAGCACTCCCAAACTTTTTTCTGATCTCCATCATTAATATGAATTGGTTCAAGAAGACAAAACACACAGTGAGTACTGTCAATATTGCCCAACCTTTATCCCAGGTTAAAATTAATTAATTCTGGTATATGAATCTTTATACTTCAGTACAGAAAAAACAGATTTCTTTTTTTTTTTAAGTAAAGCAAGTCTTCCTACACAGAAGCTGTTGACAAATTATTCCAGTTGAGAAAGTCCAAGAGGTGAGGCAAGCTTTATCGATCACAGTTCAAGAATACCTATGAATAATGCCAGCCTTGTCTCCACCACCTTGTGACAACTCAATTTCCCAAAAATATCTATCTGCCCATACAGTTTAACTGCACATGTAAGAATATCTGCAAAAGTAGCACTCGCTGACTCCCACTGCATTTGACGTTCTGCTATTTTCCAGCTATGCAATGAATTAGTTGCTTTCACATTCCTGTCTTGGTGGCCAAAACAGATTTCTTTTTAAGATGTGTTAGTTCAATCTAGTAATATAAAATACCTGAAAAATGCCATTAGGATGCTAACACATGAGAATGTCCCTTTACTGGCTGTCACCATTAAAATGAAGGAACAAGTAACTGTTTTTTAATGCAGTCCTGTTGAAAACTAAACAGATAGAATCACTTTTTGTGGTTTTTTTTAATATTAACTGCAGGGATGAGATGCATACTAATTCTTAAGCCCCATATCTGTAGTGAATAGTAGTTTATTCATGTAACAGACATTATTTTTTTTTCTCTTCAACAGCCTCTTGTCAGTGGCCTCGTCTGAAAAGAGCATCACAGGAGTCTGTCAGAAGGTGCTTGACAGTAGCATATGTTGAAGCACTTGAGATTTGGAGCAGGTTTTAGTTCATTTGGGCAGAGGAAGCTGGCTATGAAATAGCAACACAGGAATCCAAAGAGAAATACATTTCACACAAAGAAAATTAAATGCAAAAAGATATACACTTTCCAGAGTCCAGTAAGAAGGCAATAACACAGAACTGTGTGCTGAGAGTGTAAGCCTGAAGAGACAAGCACGGAAAAACTGAGTCTGGTGACAGACCAGGCATCACAACTGGGATCAAAACATTCCAGTAGACACTATTAAATGACCCAGAGCTAGCCCTTGACAAGGCACATGGAATTTACCATGCAAAATGAGCTGGTTTTTGAAAGAGAGATAGTCTTCTGCCATTACAGACATTATTAAAAATAAAAAATGCTTTATGGAAATCAAATGAGGTAAAAAGAGCTACAGTTTTCAAAGTCAGAATTACAAAATTATACACTGTAGTCGGTATCAACAACTTTGAAAGCGCTCAGAATTTGAGGAAAAAGATGCAAGAACTATGAAGAGTTTCACTCCTTGGCTACAAGGTTAATGAGGGCCAGCTTAACACACATGGTGTTTAGAAGAGAGTACCTCAGAGAAGAGAGTATCTCAGAGAAAGATGAATGAACCTTCAGCTGAAAAACAATACAGGCCATTTTTCTTCTTTATACTGGAAACAAGTGTAGAAGCTACCATGATAGCACCAAAAAAATGCTCTTACATCTCTAAGAATATTCACAATCAGTAAAAGATAAATGGGTAAAGACTAAGGAATCCCATTAAGAGTATGTGTATCAATCAAAAAGAAATTGAAAAGATGCAATGTGTAGCCATCTCAAATACAGAACTGCTGCACTGAAATGGGTGCTACCTCAACACAAAAAACTCACTGGAAAAGGACAGAATAGCAATCCAGGAAAAAGTAAGCTACATTTGCAAGCACTAAGGAATCCTTAGCATTCAAAATACAAATCAGAAAATTTTCCCTGTTCACATCAGAGTAATCCCAATCTTAAGAAAAAGTTAAGTGTATTATTCTGAACATCCCATACTGAGCAGAGGTGTTAACAAAATGGCTAACATATTTGCAGGTCACTGTTACAGAAAAATAGGCATTTTGTTTCTGAAACGACACAGGAAGGAAAAACAAAAATGTACAGGGATTTATATTTTCTAATATAAAAGCACCTAATATAGAAGATAAGGCTGATGAAGAATTATTTTATAAAATTAACACATATGCATCTATTGCAGAAATCAAACTCATCACCCATGTCCTTAGGAGACCCCCTTTCCCAGACTGCCACCTGAGATCTGCACAGCTTCCACATCTCTTCACGAGGAAATACAGCAGTTGCAAAAGGAAACAACTACTACACAGAACACATTTATGATCTGAGAGAAAGGATGCAAGAGTACAAGTCAAAGTTGTATGAAAACTCTTGAGACCCTGCTTCTTCCAGCATCACCCTCCTTTGAGCTCCCCTACTAATTCCTTACCACTGCAACACAGTGGTGAGGAACCTTTACAGTATACAAACCAGTTTGCACTAAAGTGAAAAATCCCCACCACCAGGATTACTCAAAAGTGAGTAATGAAGCAAAGGGATACAAGCTGGCAACAGCAAACCTGAGGAGATGCTTAGTGTACCTGCTCCAGACGGTCAAGGAAAACATACAGATGTTCCTTAAAGCATCAAACTGCATAGGGACTTCTTTTCTTTCCTAATCTAGACCCAAATCTAGCAAGAGTATGAGATTTACAGCAGGAGGAAAGGCTGGGTTCTGGTAGACTGTACTAGCACTAGTCACACAGTAAAATTTTCTCCAGTGCAAATAAGGGTATCACAGTTTGTCTTTAAATTCTGCTCTCTGTTAAGTATTGCAGCCAGAGCTGAGCCATTATAGCAGAGGAGTTGGAGGAGGTGAAAGCCTCTGTTACCTCTGAAACATATCAGTTGTTCCAACAAAGGTTAATAAAACCAAAAGGCTTTTAAACAGAAAAGCTTTAAATTTATTGTCTCCATGCTGTGTGCCAGCTAACTTTATAATACAGTCATGTAACTATAAAATAATGATTTGCAGTTGCACCTTCTCAGATGATGAGGCAAAGGACAATGGCAAAGAACACAGGCAACTTTTGCTGAAAACAGAGACTCTAATTGGAATGGAATGAGCAAAACCTTTATAATGGAGTCATCTAAACAAAAACTCTCAGCCTTTAAAACAATATGACAATGCAAGTCTTTCACAGCATTCCTATAAAATAAATAAATAAATGAATAAATAAAAAACCACTTTGGTTACTAAATAATAATTGATCCCAGGACCCCAAGCCATGAGAGCGCCAAAACTGCTTGAATTTTTCCCATCCAAAGTCATTTGCAGAATAAGCAGTGCTGAAGTCCAGTTGTCCAGGATTTTATCATTTTTAGAACATACTGTAAGTATTGCTTAGTTCTTCTACTTTTTGAATAGCTGGCTCAGGCAATGGAAATCCCTTATCATGTTTATCTATTCCTGGATCTCTGTTATTAGTCCTTGTAAATGCAAACCAGCATTATCACATTTTAAACACCTAAGCAAACTATCTGTGTCCCAGGAAAACAATGCATATACTACAGTCTACTGAGAAAAAAATGATCATAATAGAAAACGCATGAGTCTCTGGGTTTTCATTATTTATTTTTCTTCAGATATTCACTTTTAACAAAGAATCCTATGGAAAAGCCATTTTTAAATACCAATTAGGAAATAAAAAAGTAACATTGCTGAGTTGACATTTGGGTTCTACACAGCTGGAGACAAGAAAACATCCACCTGTGCACAATCAAAAAATAAGGAGCATATGTGTTTCGGTATTTTTATGTTTAGAAGGGGAATTCAAGGAGAGGGGGGTCTTAGAAAGAGTATATCTAAAGAATGAAAGCAAAGAAGAGCAGTGAGTTTGGAACAGGAAAATTTCCTTTTTCTTAGACAAAAAGAGACAACTCCCCATGACTGCATATTGCACGTATTCAGACTAAGAAGCGTCCTCTGCAGGGTGTTAAGTGCTCTGGCCTGGTTCCAGTAAAGCACTTAATCACGTACTTAACTACATCAACAGTCCTGTAGGACATCAATTAAGCTGATCTTAAAAAGACTACTTGAAAATATTTGAAGTTACATGCTTCTAAATTCTGTTGGATTGGCATGAATTACAGCCCTTAAAGCCTCCTCATACAGGTAAAGGCAAAAGCTGCTACAGCTAGAGCTGAGGAAAATTTAATTTGAAAATGGTCTGCCTTCAAAACCAGTTTTAATGCAAGTTTTGTATTTCTCATTAAGATTAAAAATTCCAAAAAGTTTGTCCTCCCTGTTCTGTTAATAAGCACATCAGGAAGAAACAATAACTCCCACTTTCTCCTCCCCCTCTCCTGATTCCCCAATTCTCCATTTTCTTTTTTTTAATTCTATAATTTCGGGGTTTATTCCTCAGTTTTGAGGAATTACAAGGTAATTTTCCCAGAAGGAAAAAGAGAAAATGAGCAAGGTATTAAAATGTCTACACTTTTTATTTAAAGGCCTGAAATGCTAAAAAAGCATAGCTTGACTAAAAGAAATATTTTTGCTTTAGGTGTGAGCATGTGTAGGACTGTAACTCTCTGATTTTTGAATTAGAAAGTTTTAAAGTCTTTGTAATCAAAGTTGGCACTAGTTTACAATAAAATAGCACTCTGAAAGACTGAAAGTCCAGAATAAACATCAGTAGCACAAGAACTGCAAATGTAAAGTGCAACAAGGGAGCCAAGTTTATCTGACTCTCAGCCCAGAGAATCCTGCTTCCTGCTAACCATCGCCCCTTTCTACTAAAGCTGTGCTTTATATTTCTGCAAGGCAGCAGGCACGGAAACCAATCCCTAAAAGTCCACACGCTGACCTATCGGCTCTCGTTGCTACATCTCAATGAAGCAGGGAGGGTTTGCATAGCTACGATCCCGCCTCACTATCAGTGCACACAAACCATGCCAGCCAATGCTCCAAGGGAAGCTGAGCTCTCAGAGTCTCCTAAATATATTTGTCATACCGCAAAAAAAGTGTGCTGAAACTATGGGTGAATTTTGAACTGTGGGTTATTAATAACAAAAAGACAAAGAATGAGTAGAGCTGGAGGTCAACCAGAACGCAATCATTTAAGGGCTTTCACTAGAGGAGGTAGAACAAGAGAAAAATAATTTCTTTTACTCCGTTCTATTTCTCAGTTTCCACTTCCAGGTATTTCTTCTCTTCATGAGTTGTGTACATGATTAACCTAGGCTAAAATAATTTGATCACAGTGCTAAATAGTGTAGCTTTCTGAACTGGGGATAATTGAACATTTTTCACCTGGACTTGGCTTCCTGGCATATACAAACAAACATTGTGTAAACTTCCCTGAAGAAACAGAAAAACAGTTGTTCTTTCCTAAGCCATTTCCCTAAGCCACCTATTTCCAGAAGAAATTCTGTGTCAGATGCAAAAGAAACAAGTTTCAGGTTCCCATGTAAAGCAAAAGCATTTCACGTCCATCATCAGTGTATTGCCTGCAAAAGTTCTCCAGTTGGCACATTCTACTAAGGGACATTTTGAGTAGACAGACCAAGCCATATAATATTACAGAAAATGTTTGAGAATTTCAGATATCTAAATTAATTATATTTACTTTCCATTATTTTGAAACCTATTCATAATTAGAACCCCACTGTTTCCTCATACAGGTACCAAGTTTCAAGATGACAACCTCAAATTACTATAAATCTTTGCTTCATTTTTTTCCCCCTTATCTTTTTAATATCAATCCCTGATGTCAAATTCTCTATTTACTATTAAAAAAAGTAATTGAAAATCCAACCATCTTAATGGCAGATGAAACCTTAAAAATATAACATGATTGACAACTAGAACTGTCAAATCATCCTAGAGAAGACAAAGGAAACAAATTAGTAAGAAAAATAAACTAATTTTAAGCCAGTCCTCTGATTTCTGGGACAACACTTTTTCTTTTATTTATTGATTAAATATTTTATAGGATTGACAACTCTGAGCTACATCAATAGAGAAATTACAAAAGGATCTGGTATAAAATTCTATCATTACATTTACTGTCTTGACAGGTCTTTTTAAATTGGTGACTAAATAAACTCATTTATATTGCTAAAAGCCATCTAACTTAGTGTATTTTAAGTCTATTCTGATTTCTGATGTTCTATCAGCCAGCTATGGAGTTTGTTTCCTCAAGTCCTATGCAAGTTGTTCTTTGTATTGCTTTATTTTTCTAAAATCTTCTCTGTATTAATTTCAACACTGGCATTTGATAAAAAGCAAAGTTCCAGGGACAAGAAAAAGGAGAGTAATAACTAGCCTTGGCTATTTTCTACAACTCCATTTGTACCTAAATGCCTCTATCTGCACTGTACCACCTTATCTTCTGTTTGAAACAGTTATCAAATTGTGTGAAATTCTAAATAGCCGGATTTTATCTAACAGATGGGTACAGAGAAGCTTAAGGACAGCACACTGTATATTCAGTATTTGTCTCTATCACTTGCAGATCTACACAGCCATGATGCACATTCATGTTTTCCAGCACAGAAGTACAGAAGACTTTCAGGAGTACCTTTCATCCATCCATCCATAAAGCCCCACACATTATCATCTAAAGGACAAACCTTTCTGATTCCAGTGGGTCAATAGTTGTACCTTATTTATGACTATATAAACCTCCATTATTCCATAGTAGACCAGTTAAATATTAGTGCAAAGGCCTAGATCATCACACTGCTTTTGTTTCAACACCCATTCAGAAATGTCATCCCTTCTCTCACTGCTTGGTTGGTAACCAATGTTAAGAAATGCAAGGGCAAGACTAGAAGAGAAAAGCATGGCTAGAATATCTTCTGGAGTATTGCCCTTTCTTCAAATTAGGTTACATCATTTGCAGGCTGAAAGCAAGCTCTCAAGCTACTAATATGCTACAGCCCTGTAATGCTATCTGCTCATTAGCTCACCAAAACCAAAATCCTCAACCTGGGGACATTCTGAACAACAGGCCAGGGAGGAACAAGCCCTCCCATTCCCCAGCCTGGAGGCTGATCACAACGCAGCACTGCACCAAACAGTGTCACAGTCCCGCTGCTTCTCACTGAGTTGTGGGGCAGCCAGAAAACACACATGGTCAGGAGCTGCTGGCACAGGCCTGGCTCCTCCCTCGCTGACACCTTCTCTGGCCCCCCAGCTGTCTTAAACAATCTAATAGAGGTAAACCCTGCAGAGAGAGATATTGGTACATGCAGAGCAATACTGAACCCACACACAGATCAGCGAGCAGCTCCTCCATAACACACAGGCAGTAGTTGAAGTCATTCAAGCTGAAGTACATTTATACCAACCCACACACGACAAAAGTTTAATGGATGTGTCCAGCACCAAAACAGAAGCAATTACTGAACTTTCCCCTATGCCTACCTATTCATCTATGTTATAGACATGTGCTGAACTATTCACCAAATTCCTTCAAAGGCTTTATGTCTCCATAAGAAAAGCAAAGCTCATACTCTTCCACAAAACTCCTGCATTGTCTTTCTTGAATGGTTATGACAACCCTACCATTTCTATGACTTACTCCTTGTATTCACTGTCAGATAATTTTACCAGCTGACTCCTTGACTTGGTTAAGTGACCCATGCATATTTAGGATTCAAAGGCTGATCACCAATTAAAACAGCTGCCAAGGTTATTTCTGATACCATCAGTTCTTCATCAAAACCTAAAAATGGCCCTATTTAATTTCTTCCAGTATGACAGAATCACAGCTTTGATAATGATGTGTTGAGAAGTCAAATCCCCAGCACCTACACTTGCACAGGGAATTCAGGCACAACATTTCCAAAAAGCTCATTATCTAGGCTCAGAAGGTAAAGGTCAGCTCCAAATCCCAGATAACATGCTAATAAAACATGACCTATACTGCAGCAGTTTTCCAAGGGCTCTTACATCCACCCTCCTGCCCATAGGAGTCTGAGAATGGCTACTGCACAGGACAAATAAAAAACAGCCAGCCCTGGAATTCCTGCTCACTGCATGGCTGGCATATTTTCTGTGTTGCTTGCAAAGCAGCAGGCATCTCCCTTTGTTACCAATGCAGATTGTTTCCAATCTCTCAGCCTTTCTTTCTCAGCCACTTGCTCCTGAAACTTAAAAGGAAAACAGTGCACACTTAATTTGAAAAATGCTTTGCAGATTCCGAAGCAGAAGGGGTTGAGTAGGTTGGGGGGGGGGGGGAAGAAACTGTTTCACAGTGTTATTGAGGCCATGTGTCCTAGGCTAAACAAAACCTCCAGAGAGTTCTGTCACAAGTTATTTTAACTTCTTACAATTTGCACAACCAAGTGGGTGGCCATCCCTTCTCCTTGTTTTTCGACAAATGAAATGAGGAGTATTTTAATTTTTTGTGCAGTTTAGTTCATAGCAGTTCTCCCTTTATTGTTTTCAGATGGACTATGTGCAACTGAACAAGTTTCCTCATTAAACTTAAACACAAAAGCAGATGATGATTTTGCTGATGAGGCTCCTTGTACTAGTGGATAACTTGTACATATCAGGCTATATTTATCATTCATTCCACTAAGGAAAAGGTCATGCACTGTCTTACACACATCATGGAACCAGAGTGTAAGTGCAGAGCCAAAACACTAGATTTTGTCCAAGATATTCAAGGAAAAATAAACAGAATCTGAAAAACACTGACAGTAAAATAATAAGCAAGGCTCATTCCTCTTTCCTTTTCACACTCAAGCAAAAGTCAGGATTAAGATAAACATAAATAGGGTTTCTTTCCCCCCCAGACTTGAAGCCTTCTAAAGGACAAGGCTAGGGCTGCCTTCAGAGTCTATGCAGACAAAAGAGAAAGGTTACCCAATAAAAGTCTTAGTCTTGATGGCATATGCAGTGATGGGACTGTACTCCAAATAGGAGATTCAGGGAAAAGAGCCTCAAGGAAATCTAAAAGAATTTCACATCTCCAGGCTGTCTCATCTGTTAAAATGGTTTTTTCCTTCTGCCTACTGATTATAATCTTTTTTCTTTTCTGAGCACAGAAAGGTGCAGAAGCATATATTTAACTCACCAATCGAGCTCTCCCTGAGAAGCAGGACTGGCCCTTTATGATATTGTGATTTCATTGCTTTACTCATGCTCCATGATTTAAGCTACTCAGCATTTCTGAGTGAGGAGTGGACACTCCTTTTTCCTCATTTCAAAGCAGCTACCCTACACAGAAAAGCAGTTGTTTGGGAATAAAGCAATAAATTCATATACATTTTTAATATCTGCTATAACAAATTTCCAACAATGGAAAGTGAAAAGATAGTTCTTTCAAACTGTTCAGTACATCTATAAGATATTAAATTGGAGTTCTGGTAAAACAATCTCTTACCCTATTCCCCATTTCACTAAAAGCTAGTCAATCTGTACTCTGGGATAAGGACTGAGGATACCAGTCTTCAAAAAGGGGTCAATTCATGCACCACAGTTCAGTCCCAGCATATTAGAAAGGTTTTGGATCGTAGTATGTAGTGTTGCTCCCAGGGAGATTGCTTTCTGGAAATTTATATTCCTGTATGGCAATTGTCTTACCTCAAGAAGTGCAAAGTCTTTAGTGAATGAGCAATAAATATCTTTATATATCTCAGCTTCCCTTTTTTTATTCATAGGTGATATATATTGAAAAATGTTACTGAATAGGTATGAACACTCCACGCTACCAAACTCCTTCTCCTAAGTCTAACACACACATTATAAACAATTAAATATAAGGTAGTAAAGTATTAGATAGTGCAGCAAAGGAAATTCATTAGGTTATATATTTCCTCTGGAGAATTTGGCTTAAAAGTAACTTGGGAAACAACAAATAGTTCGACAGGAATTTCATCAGTGATGTGAAGGAATTTTTCATTGCCCCATTTACACCATCTGAAGCAAGAAATAAACACCCAACATTTTAAGTGGTGTTCAATGCAGCACAGAAATTTAAACAATTTACAATGGGCAGCAATTCATCTGGCCAGTTCACACTTCAGATAGCTATCTGTAAAATCCAGACCAACACAATACTCCAAGGGGCAATAAGATAGCCAAAAGCTTCTAAGCTAAAGAAAGTTAGGAAAGGACACTACATTCCTCAGCTTGGCTAACCTAGATAACATTTCCCAGAGACTGAATTTCTTCCAGTGTACAGATATTGCCCTGGTGAAATGTGACAGATGACCTCATCATCATGGCTGGGCTTCATGAACGAAGATTTGGGAAAGGCTCGATCCACATTTGTTACAAGCACGCTGGTGGTTAATAAGGCAAATATGAGATAGACATGTCCGATTGCAAAAGGCACAGCAGAAAGACTCCTTAGGTGGTAAATTCTGCAAGACATGATTCTTTCTGCATTGTCTTTTCTCCTCAAGAGTGATCCTGCGGGCGTTCTCAAAGGCATCAGCGGCGTTATAGATGGTGTGTCTCCAGACCTCCCGATTGGAGGCCAGAGTAGACCAGTTATGGTGATCAATATGGTCGAGGCTGAGATGTTGTTTCAGGGAGTCCTTGTATCCGCTCTTTGGGGCTCCTCTCTTGTGGCAGCCAGTGGCAAGTTCACCATAAAGCAGAATCTTGGGGAGGTGGTGGTCCTTCATCCTGGAGACGTTCCCTGCCCAGCGCAGTTGTGTTCTCAGCAACATGACCTCAATACTTGTGATTGCTGCTTGTTCTAGAACAGATGTATTGGTCACATAATCTGACCAGTGGATGTTTAGGATTGTACGGAGGCAGCGTTGATGGAAGCGTTCTAGGAGACACAGGTGGTGGCGGTAGATGACCCATAATTCAGATCCGTATAAGAGAGTAGACAGCACTATGGCTCTGTAAACACTGATCTTTGTACTTTTCTTCAGGTGTTTATTACATCATACTCTTTTACGGAGTTTTCCAAAAGCACTATATGCCTTTGCTAACCTGTTGTCTATCTCTCCATCAATCTTACCATCTGAGATGAGGCTACCTAGGTAATTAAACTGCTAAACTGATTTGAGCTCTGATTCGCCAATGGTGATATGGGGATGATGGAAGACTTCCTGAGGTGCCGGTTGATGGAGAACTTCTATCTTCTTTAAGCTGACTTCCAGCCCAAAGAGCTCAGCAGCATCTGCAAAGCAGGATGTTAAACGCTGCAGAGCTGCTTCTGTGTGTGCAACAAGGGTGGCGTCATCAGCATAAAGCAGCTCCCAGACAGGATGGTTTAAGGTCTTGGTGTGGGCCTTCAGTCGCCTTAGGTTGAAAAGGCTTCCATCAGTACGGTATCGAATGTAGATACCATTCTGATCATCGAGGTCTGCCATGGCCCTTTGGAGCATCATACTGAAAAAGATTGTGAATAGGGTTGGTGTGAGAACGCAGCCTTGTTTCACACCATTAGTTATTAGAAAGGGCTCAGAAAGTGCATTGCCATATCTGACTTGGCCGTGCTGATCCTCATGGAGTGAGATGATCATTTTAAGGAACTTGGGGGGACAACCTAAATGTTCCAAAATCTGCCACAGACCTTTTCTGCTCACAGTGTCGAAAGCCTTGGTGAGGTTGACAAAGGTTACATAGAGACCTTTGTTCTGTTCCCTACACTTCTCTTGCAGTTGTCTGAGAACAAATACCATGTCCGTGGTGCTCCTGTTGGCTCTGAAACCACACTGACTTTCAGGTAGAATTCCTTCTGCTATAGTGGGTGTTAGTCTGTTCAAGAGTATTCCTGCCAGGATTTTGCCAGCAATGGAGAGCAGAGTAATAACACAGTAATTTGAGCAGTCTGATTTAATTCCTTTCTTCTTATACAAAGTGATGATGACTGCATCACGAAGGTCTGATGGTGGTTCACCCAGTTCCCAACAGCGCTCCACAAACTCGTGAAATTTAACATGGAGTGCAAGGCCCCCATGTTTCCAGACTTCAGGTGGAATTCCATCAACCCCAGCTGCCTTGCCAATTTTCACCTGCTGTATGGCCTTAAGAGTTTCACCCAAAGTGGGGGCAGTATCCAATTCATCCTTCACTGGTTGTTGTGAGATGGACTGAATTGCTGAATCTTGAACTACATGGCTAGTACTGAAGAGGGTGTGAAATTGTTCAGATCAACGATTCAGAATGGAGGTTTTATCTGTTAGAAGTGTTTGACCATCTGCACTGAGTAGAGGGCTTTGGACCTGGTATGTAGGCCCGTATGCTGTTTTCAGGGCCTCATAGAATCCTCTGTGATCACCCATATCTGCGCATAATTGAATTTTTTCAGCTAGATCGGTCCACCACTTGTTCTGGATGTCACGGAGTTTCTGTTGGAGCTTGCTGCATACAAGACAAAAGGCTGCTTTTCTTACATGACAAGAAGGCAGTGCAAGGTGTGCTTGATGAGTAGTTCTCTTCTTCCTCAACAATTCCTGGATCTCTTGATTGTTTTCATCAAACCAGTCCTTGTTCGTCTTGAAGGAGAACCCTAAGGATTCTTCAGAGGACTGCTCAATGCTGTTTTTTAATATGGTGCCAAAGTGTTTCAGGAGAGGGATCTATAGAATCTATAGAATGATTTTCAAGCCTAGTTTGAAGATTTGCTTGGAATCTGTCTCTCCCTGTGGCTGATTGGAGATTGTTAACTTGGAGTCTCCTCCTTGGGATACTGCCCCTTTTAGGTTTGAACTTAAGATTGAAGTTAAGTTTGCAGCGCACGAGTCGATGGTCTGTTTGGCATTCTGCACTGGGCATCACGCGGGTATGGTGGACATCGCGGACATCTCTCCATCACACCAAGACATAATCGATAAAGTGCCAATGCTTAGATCTGGGGTGCATCCATGTTGTCTTCAGACTATTTTTCTGCTGAAAGATAGTATTAGTGATGGTGAGCTGTTTCTCTGCACAGAATTCTGGCGGAAGGCGACCTTTATCATTGCAGTTTCCAACACCATGCTTGCCTAATACTCCTTTCCAGGTTTCAAAGTTCTTAGTTCTTTCCTACTCTGGCATTGAAATCACCAAGGATAATGATCTTATCATCTGCAGGCACCTTTTGAGTAAGGCGGTGCAGGTCAGTGTAAAATTTATCTTTTTCAGCAGGGTCAGCTTGGAGAGATGGGGTATATATACTAAAGAGGGCAACATCTTGCTTGTTGTGTAGTGGAAGGCATAGGGAGATAATTGTGGCAGATGAAAAAACAGAATGGGAAAGATATGTTGCCTGGAGAAGCGTATACGGAAACTAAATGGAATTGCCACCTACTGGATAATTCATCTACCGGACTGACAGTTTTCCCCAGTTTTCCCCAGTTTATTGTTGTGTGTTTATGAAGTTTTATGTACCCGTTTATTGTTAAAATTTTTATGAAGTTTGTTATATCCCCCATATTGTTCCCCTTTCTCCCTCAGATTTTCCCGCCCAAAGTTGTTTGTCACCCTGTCCTCCCCTGCTTTCCCGCTCCTCTGCCACTGATTGGCTACAGTTTGCTGCAGTGCAGAGAGAGTTCCCATTGGCCCTTTCCCCTGGAGACACAAGAGCTCCACCCACCTTTCCCCTACCTCCCAATCACAGCCTCCCCTGAGTTGTCAGTCCCATGCTCCTCCCCAGTTCTGAATCTTCCCCTCGGACCTACCTTATTTAAACCCCTGTTCTCCCTGAATAAAGTGGCATTGCTGCACGAACCCTCAACTGTGCCAAGAACCCTTATTGCAGTGCTCGGTCCCATTTCCCATCCCCCCGGACTGTGGCAGATAGTGCTGTCAGAATGACCTGTCAGCAAATTTTCGAGTTTAGGAACAATAGAATTTTTGATCATGAAACCAACTCCTGAAAGATGCCTTTCGGTTCTGGGTTTACCTGACCCAGTGTGTAACCGGCATCGTGTTCTTTGAGGCTGCCTTCCTCGTGGAGACAGACTTCACTGAGAGCAGCAATGTCGATGTTAAGACATAGTTCGTGGGCCATTAGGGCAGAGCGATGCTCAGGGCATCCACTATTCGCAGAATCAAGCATGGCTCTGATGTTCCAGCATGGTAGAGTCAGTTTGGTTACACCTTTGGAGGCAGGTGTATGCCTTTGTCTCTTGATCTTTGTGTGACTGCATTAGTAGAAGATGCCCGTTGGCCTGCGGTTAACCAACTGGGTGAAGGTGGAGATGAGGTTTGTTTAGGCCACCTTTTCTAGGCCCCTCTCCAAGTGGAGCAAGCAGTGCTGTCCTTGAAAAGGCTGCTTGGTCGTTCAGGGTGCTGCCCCAAGAGATTGTCATCTCCGGTCAGTCTCAAATGACCAATATCCTGAACCGCCTGCATGCAGGGTTGGGTCTGTGGCTTCCAGTGCACCTCTCACCTGCCATTTCGACCCTCGCCCATCGCTACAGGGCTTTGTGAATGTGGGTAAAGCCTTTGAGCCTGCGCAGTGGATTTTTTAGGTGAGACGCAGTGTGTGCAGAACTGGGCCCGCTCTTTAATCCTAAGGTACATCTGCCAGGGCCGAGCGAGCTTGGACGGTGGCAGTGAGGTCCTCAGGATGTAGGTTTGTTTAGAGCGACCTTACAGGGCTAAACGAGCTCCATCTGCTCCGGTTTGGGATTAGAGTTGTCCTTCTCCTAGGATGACTGCCAGAAGGCTAGCGGGCTTATCCTGCCCTTGGATGTATTGTGTCTGACCCTGCGGTTTTGACCTGTCTGGCATGGGAGACCCTGCCAAGGCATGTACCATCACCAGCATAGCTTGCAACCGCGAAGGGGTACACAGGCTTCTTTCCACTAAAGTGGACTGGGGCAAGACATTCACCCCTCTACTTTTCTGCCACCCATCTAAGCACAATCTCAGGGAAATACCCAGGAACATCCCTTTGTCCTGACCATCCATTCAGGACACAGTAAATATGTCCAAAACATACCGAACCTGGGCAGTAGCTGCAGGTGAGCCAAAAACAAACCGTTCCAGTCCCAGCACCCACCCGGGGCTTGGGTACTTCCCAAGGCCCCGGCCCGACCGAGACCCCCCAACCCCCCAGACGAACCCACTATCCACTCTAACCTTCTCCTCCCCCCACCGTGTTACCACAGATCTACCCATGCACTGCTCACCCACGACACACCATACACTCCATACGGGACTGCCCCGCCTGGCCTCCCACCAGCCCGAGGGCCCCCATGGCCCACCCGACATCCCACCCCTCCCCCAAACCGGACCGCTGAACCTCTGTGTGCTCCGAGGTTCTCCCTCTTCCCTCCCACGAGGGAACAGTCCTCGCCGGCGAAGCTCCACCTCTCTCCTTTCTCCCTCTCGGGGGCCACCCCGCAGACGCCCAGGGCCCACCCCGGGAGCCACGCGCCTGGCCGCGGCATGCAGAGGAAGGGGGGTGAGAGAGAGAGGGGCGCAGGGACAGGTGACCTACGATATAAAAAAAGCACTTAACTGTAAAAACTAGAAAGTGAAGCTAAAAATGAGAAAAATAAAAACTGCTCTTGGATATGTGGTAAAAGATACACTGATATAATGAGTGGGAGAGAAGGAACACAAAAGCATCCACCCATGCAAAAGCTGCACCATTAAGGTACAAAGAAATCAACATTTTTTAAAAGAATAAAAAAAACCCATAACTAACATGAATGAGCTCAATAACACTCAAAACAATATTATTTATTAGAAAAATCATCTGCTCCAGCGCCTGAAGTAAAAGGATTGCAGCTTATTCCATCAATCCTTCAAATCCAGGGCTTAGTGAGAACTTTTCAAAAAATTTCGTCCTTGCCTTACAGTCCTTCAGCTTCGCCAGGGCCAGAGCTTGCTGCCACAGTCACTACATGAATCCCTGTGGTGTTACCATCCACTCTGCATAAAAAGAGAACTTGATATGGTGAACAAAGAGTTGTGGCAGTTGTGGTCTGATGTCTGAGAAGGATGTTCTCAACCGAGTGGCATAAAATCTGCCTTTGTTCAAAGAGAAGTGAAGAGGAAACATAGCAGAAATTAACTTTAATAATAGGGGTGACAAGAAGAAATGTTAGGCTGTGGACACAGTCAATCCAAACATCAGCTATAGGTGTGGTTTAAAATTCACATTTATTCTTTAATAAAGGCAATGCACTGTATTTATAACTCTCAGTGAATGAATTCTGTATCCAATAGGGACACATTAGATGATTAAAAACAAGTTGGATTTTTTTCCTTCTCCTGTAGCAGTGCCAGTAGGAGAGGTAACAAAGGCAGTTCCTTAGCCTTCAGACATTGTACAGAAGTGGAATACACAGATAGGCCCTGAATTAAATAACTGCAGGAGTATGTAAGATATGAAGCTGGACTGCTTTTAATAAATCATGGAGAGGGATGAGCTCTTCTCAATAGTATTCAACTCCTCCCTCTTTCTGCTGAGATAGTCTGGACAACATGGATATCCTCCTCCTAATACAGATTTAGGACTTGAGTATAACAGTCGCACCAAAAGTCATAGTACCAACTACCCTTTCTTTTTTGCATCATGCCAGCACGAATAAAAAGAAGTAAACCTTGTTTCGTTTATAGGTGAAAACCCCTCTAAGTACACAGGAAGAGCTGTTGTATTTTGCAGCACCGTTCTCCATCTAGAAGTAAAGCAGAGGCTAGTGTAAGGCAACAAATGAAACAGAGAAAATGCAGAGACAGAGAAGAAACTGAGGAATTTGAAGCCCACTTTTCAACCATTCCACACCATCATACCACTCAGTGACATTTTACAGTTTAGCAATCACTGGAATGTGATTTCATTCATGGTTAGGCTTCATGATCAAAGATTTAGGAAGGCTCTGTCCACGTATGTTACAAGCACACTGGTGGCTTATTAGGTCAATACGAGATAGACATATCCGCTGTGCAATATGTAACTGCCCAGCAAAATAACTGTTAGCAAAAAGCTCTTAGCCTAAAATATGTTACAACTCCAACTGAATGGCACTGTAAACCAGAAGAGCACTGTCCTTTTCGGTTTTGGCAAATTTACAGTTCTCAGACATAAGAACTTATGCAGCTCTTATTATTATTATTTTTGCTATTTTCACTACTACCCATAAATCGTATTGTAGTAGCCATCCAAGAACCCAGGATCACTACCACATAATAATACAGAATATGGCTCTCAGAGCGCATCAGTAAGGTACCAACAGAAAGCTGAAGATGATGGTCTTCCTCACAGAAAAGGCAAAGACAAAAAAAAAGTGTGAAAATACTTTTTTTTAATGTCTGAAATAAAGTAAAGTCTTAAAATTAAGTAAATGTCTGAAATTAAGTTTACCTATTGCAAACTATTCAGAATGCATATACAATACAGTATACTAGAGTAAGGACTGATCTAGCTTTACTACAAGCTCTTTACCCTTATGCATCTAACTACTTAAATTGGAAAGAGAAGAAATTAAAAAGTTGTAGTGTGTTTCTGTGGCTGGGTTTTGGTAGCAGGGGGTGCTACAGGGGGTGGCTTCTGTTAGAAGCTGCTAGAAGCTTCCCCTATCTGGTAGAGTCAATGCCAGCCGGCTCCAGGACAGGTTTCCTGCTGCTGGCCAAGGACAAGCCAATCAGGAGTGATAGCAACAACTCTGTGATAACATATTTAAGAACAGAAGGTTGTTACATAGGTGAAAATTCCAGCCAGGGAAGAGCAGAGTGAGAACATGGGAATAACAACGTAGACATCAAGGCCAGTGCAGAAGGAGGGGCAGGAGGTGCCCCAGGCACCAGAGCTGAGGCCCTGCAGCCCCTGGTGCAGACCATGGTGGAGCAGCTGTGCCCCTGCAGGCCATGGAGGACCATTGGGGTGCAGAGACCCACCTGCAGCCCATGGAGGAGGTGATGCTGGAGCAGATGGATATCCGAAGGAGGCTGTGACTCCGTGGGAAGCCCAAGATGGAACAGGGTCCTGCCAGGGACCTCCAGCATGTGGAGAGGGTAGCCCACACTGGAGCAGGCTTTTCCCAGGTAGGACTTGTGGCCCCTGTGAGGGACCCACATTGGTACAGCTCATCCGTGAAGGACTGCACCCCATGGAGGAGTGACCCACGGGACAGCAGTTTCATGAAGAACTCCTGCCCGAGGGATGGACTCACGCCAGAGAAGTCCATCGAGGACTGTCTCCCATGGGAGGGACCCCACAGGAGCAGGAGAAGGACTCCTCTCTCTGAGCAGCAGCAGAACAACAACTGACCACAACCCCCATTCCCTGTCCCCCTACCCCCCTGGGGGGGAGGAGGGAGAACATGTAAGGAAGGAGGGGTGGGAAAAAGTGTTTTTAAGATTATTTTACTTCTCATTCTTTTGTTCTGATTCTGTTAGTAATAAATTTGAGGACTATCCCCACTCTGAGTGTTTTGCCCGTGAAGGTAATCAGTAACTGACCTCTTCCAGCTGTTGTCTCAACTCATGAATCCTTTGTTGCTTTTTTTTCTCTCTTCTGTCCAGTTGCAAGGGGGTGTGAGAAAGCAGCTTTAGTGGGTACCTGGCATCCAGCCAGTGTCAACTCACTACAACTCACTACAAAAAATAGGAATAAAGAAATAGTAATAGAACAGAGAAAGAAAACAGAGAACGAACAACATCTGAAAAGAAAAGGCAATGACAGAGGACAAAGTTTTTTTTCCAAACTGGATATATTTTTACTGCTCCACTAATAGCCTTCTGAAACAGTCATACCACTTTTCAAACAGAAGTCTGTCCACATTATCATTCTGCTTACAAAATCCAAAATTAAAAACCTTATGTAGAGTACCTCTCATTCTTTGGCTAAGGAGACTTCGTAACAAAAAACCAGTTGTGAAGTCCACACCAAAACTTATGAAGACAGCAATAATGAGTTCTAAGATAAATTTGCCATTAGAAACTTACCGAGTAGTGAAAAAATGAGGGAGAAGATGTATTTATTTGGAAAAATTAATTCAGTGTAGATCTCTATGTTACTAATATCTTAAATTAAATTCTTCTACCCTGATACAACCTCATGAGAAAATAAAAAATAAAATTAAAATCATACAGGTAAAACTAGTGTTGGATGCAATCTGTTTACTCAGACATGCTACAAATGTCCATTTATTCTCTTGATTTCTCATTTTAAGAAGAATAGATTTATTATTCTTCCACTCAGAAGTCTATGGCATTAATCCTGTTAAGTTGAATGAGAGAAAATTCAAGCTTTCCACGAGTTCCAACTCCATTTACTTTTCTTGTAGCATTCTGTTTCAGGGACAAGTAAAAAGAAAAGTGTCAGACATACAAGGTCCTCCATGTGTTTTTCATTTGGCACCAAAATGATGTATTTCACCAAGAGAAAATTTCACTTCTACCTGTATGAATTTAATATTCTTTCTTCATTGCACTGAAATCAAAGTCAATGATTCCAACCACTGTTAAATGTGCTGGAATAAAGATAGAGGGACTCTTGTGGAGTGAAGTAATCACATGAAATGTTCACTGATCTTCACTTCTAGAGATATAATCCCTAAAGGAATCCTAAAGCAGCCCAAATCCTGAGGTTTATTTATTTGAAGAAGAGGCTGTTCTGAATCACCTTTTAATTTGTATTAAATTGTCTCTAAGGTTTTACAGATGCTCAAAACACAGAAACTGTACAATACATGATAAATACTTGGGTTTTGTTGTAAAGAAATGCAGAAGAAAGACAACCCAGACAGTCTTCTGTCTGGAGACTTGAAGCTATAGATACTACTCACATGCTTTAGAACCCAGATAGGAACTCCTACCTTTTTGTCTTATCAGAAGACTATTTTCCTGACTGTGAGCAAAAGGAATTAACATCAGTGGCACAGCTGGTCACAGTGAGTACACTGTAGCTTTGTCAAGGGTCACTCTCAAGATCAGAGAGTGCCCATGTTACATCTACACAAACTGATGGTTTGGCAATTCTTATGTATCTGAGCTACAGAAGTCTCTTCCAGATCTGGGATGATGGGATTTCATTAGTCCTGACCTCACAAGCAAGTCCACACACACCCCACCCATCCCATGGTTCTTAAACACAAAGAAATGGAAGATGATAAGACCAATTTTATTGTTTTTTAAAGGAGAATTCCTTTTCTCCATTGCCTATTATCAATACAAAGCGGATTTTTAACTCCTTCAATGAGCATTCAGTATTCCATAATATTAAAAGCTTTTGGGCAGACTGAACTAGATTTGAAAATGTATAGTTCTAAGAGCTTACCTCAATATATTTTGGGAGAAAAAATTAATGTTGAGTGGGGAGCATTGCTATAGATGAAGAAGCAATTTACAAATAGAACACTTAAAACCCAGGATAAGCATCTACGTAGCTTCATCTATCCTTTCTGAAAATCAACAGTGACCTACACTTGGGAAAAGTATCCTGCACGCAGCTGTCAGTGGCTGCAGGACTGATATATACAAAGTGCTCCTACATGGATCTTTTGCAGAAGGAGCACTCTGGAGAACAGCTGGGGAAGACATATAAAGATAATATGAAAGTATATTTCATTTACTTTATTTTTTCCAGATGACCCAGTAGCAGAACCTCAGCATGTACCAGTCTGAGAATTTTGGAATGGTTTAGACCATAACAGATCAGTTATGGTCTAACTGATATCACTGACAGTAAATGTTGATGGGGTGCACTGCTTTGGTGCTATGTCTGGAAGAGGGAGGGCTTCACACTGTAATAAAAGAAGAATGCGAAACTTAAATAATCAAAGGTACAGAAGAGGCTGACTTGGCTGTATGTTTCATGGCAGCCCATTTCTGAACTGTTTGAGCAGGCAGATCTAAGGTTATTTTACTGCCATTCTTCAGAGTTTATTATGCCACTCAAACAGCTGCTATCTCTTAGCACAACTCCATTAACCTTAGTTTGATGATAGTGAGTTTAACGTTACGGTTAGGTCAATGAAGGCTTGGGAGTTCCTTCTGCTTTACCATACAGTTATCTTGGTTTGTTGTTCTGTGTCTCCAAGCTTCAGTTTGCACATTTCTCAATCCTAATCTGTGTCCACTTTATCCATATGAAACCATTTACTCACGGTAGAGTCATAGTGTCAATCTAACCTCACACTGTGTTACTTAGCTGCACAGACATCAAGGCTGTGAAGTAATTTACCAAGTTATCCCTAATTTACACAAATAAAAGGGGAAATGGTATGGGGACAAAGACAACAGTAAATTCTTATATTGAACAAAAACTGGAAAAGTTGAATAAAAACATCAAATTAAAAAGTTGCATCACTTAGAATCAAAGTAAAACTCTTACGGATATAAACACTTCTAGACAAATGGGAGAAACATCTACCTTTACTATATCTAGATTAATCCCAGAATGCTTGCAAATACACTGGTGATCAGTATTACAGCAGCACAGTATCCGCTCTATTCGTGCTCCTCCTTGCAGAGAGGTCAAAATAATATCAATTTAAGAATAAACTTTTTTGTTAAAAATGTTAAAATTTCAGTTGGTAAGTTCCAAAAAAGATGATAATAAAGTATATATGAAAATTTAGCACTGCACTTTAAATTTTGAATGCTTGAGGGAAGACATATAAAAAGATATCTGATAGTTAGAGGCATTAGTATCACTCTGAGTTGCTTTAAATGAAGAATTTGGGTCCCAATTTTGCACACTAAGATACTAAAAATTTTGTACCTATACTTACCATACTTATGTCACTGACAACAGATATAAAAGGAACTCAGAAATATTCTGGAGCTAGAGCAAGGAAAATCTGGAGAAGCTCAGCATTTCCTGAGGTCAAGATCATTCATTCTCCTGGAATTGCCCTAAATGTCAATGACCGGCTAATTTATTAATAAGGATTGCCACCAAAAACCTCCCTGCATGTCAGCAGCCTATGGGTTCTGCAGAAAGAAAGACTGGAGAACCTATTCATTTCTTTCCCACCTGAGCATATTTTCCTAAAAGGATCAACAAAATGTACACATTAAACATTACTCAAAAATAAGGGTCCTTGGAGATTCCATGCACCTTACTCACACACAGACAAAAATGCATTGCTTTAAACTAGAGCTGTGAAAGCACAAATACTTCTTTAGCTTTAGCTTTGCTTCAATTTTTTTCTGGTTTTAGCCCAATCAGATCAAGAACATGGGCAAGTGCGTGCTGAAGGCCCTAGCTTTACAAATTCTTTACTTTCAGCTCCTCGTCACCACCCTCAGCTGCACACTCTCATTCTCCTCCCTGGGATGGGAATACACCCTCTGGGTTCCAGTGAAAAAGGCAGAATGGTTTAAACTGACAGGTGATAAAGCTGATGAATTAACCCATTTTACTCTGCACTGAAGCAAATGAAGAATGTTTACACATGCAATTCCAAAATCTCTAGTGAGAAGATTATAAATCCCAGATAAGGGCCAATAACAAACAGCTGGATAGTATTTTAAAGATAGATTGTTCTCATTCCACACCTTTACAGTATTTACAGAAAAGTTTATATTTGATAAACAAAATCATGTTAAACTTCAATATAAGTTACGTCAGTGGGTTTAGGATTTGGGACAGAGGTTTTTTCCTTACATAACCTATCTTAAACATCATGGCTGAATGCAATATTCACCTTGTCTTGTGTGGAGGAAAGACCAATAAAAAGGGGGGGGGATGTTAATATTTGAATAGATTTTTCACAGGGATAGTCTCCTGAAAGGCTTTCTCTTATGGATTTTTAAAGGTACTCTCTGACATCTAACAAAAATTTTGAAATCAATAAAGAGACAAGAATATTCATCCAAAACTTAATGACAAAATACTTTCTGCAGAAAGAGAAAACTAATTCTCTACAGAGAAATTACTCACTTCAAAGGCAAAAGGTGATCCCAATTTTTCTGTGCAACTAGGGGGAAAGGGGCTTTCAGAAGTCCCCTGCAGCACACCACATAAAAATAATGGTGGGAGCCACCGCCTCTAAGACATCCCAAGAGCAAAAATCAATCATCTGCAAAGCACACGCTTAGATGTTCTCTGGGATTATTACTCTGACTTTGGCTGGAAGCTTGATAAAGATTCTGGAAACTGCAAACTCAAATCTATTTTTTATTAAAAGTTTTGGCAGGAGGATGGGTGCGTGCTTTGCAATAAAGTGAAGGGTGGGGGGAACAGAGTGCTGAAAAACCTCCAGTCACAGCACAGAGTTCCAGCACATCTGCCGGAGCAGCGAGCACTGCGATTTTTGAGGGGCTTGTGGTTAACCTCATGGCACAGAATGAATTATTCCTCAATTCCATCCTTCATTAAACCACCCATTCTCTGAAATGTGTCAACGAAGCCGACACATGGCCAGCTACTAATCAGCAAGATGATGGTCCATCTCCAAGACGCTTTCATTTTGGCCAGAATGGAACAGAGCTGTTCACCCCATATAATTTTGAGCTGTTTACATTGTGTCCTGCCTAGAGGTATGAACAACTATCATGATTTAATTTAAACAAGCTGAATATACACACATTAATACTGGAAGTCATGCAACATGCCTTGTAAGTGCGAACAGTTTTCAGACTCTCAGAACTTCAATTACAAATATAAATCAGATACAAAGACTAAAGATATATTGTTTAAAATGTCCTCAATTTTGAAGGCTAAGGATAGCTTACAATAAAATTTGCAAAACAAAATAGCCTTAATGTACCACCTAGGCACCTCTCAAAGAAATTTCTGCCAGAAAGTTTTAGGATAGAAACAATGAGAAGGCTGAAATATTTAGATATAAAGGCTTTTATGCCTCCTGTATGGTTCATCCTTTCTGTGAGGTTCACTCACAACATGACCAATCATTAAGTAATTGCTATTTTATGACACTTTAAATGGTAGAAAAACAAAGCAAGAGAAGATAAATATAATTGAAATTTTGTTAAACTATATTTAACAAATAAAAATGCTATGTGATGTTAGGCTACCATTTAAATTACAGTTTTCCCAGATGAGCTTGCTTTTAAAGTCTGAGAGGTCTGATTTGCTGGAGCACTGCATTATTAACTGCAACAGGTATGAAAAGGAGATGGACTCTGAACAAACAAAGGAGGTGCTATAAACCACTAAATCCTGTGAGAAATCACACTATAGGCAACTAACCAGACACCTTCAGTCGGACACTTTGGGCACTCTCTTCACATCTCCTTTCTCCAGAAGAGATCACATCATCACATTATCTCACATGGAGAATAGAACAGGAATAGAAACACCATCGTAGTGAGGGAGCTGGAAAACCTCTCAAGGAAACTGCTAAAACTATACTCAGAGAATGACTTGAATGGTATAATATAACTAAGGCATGTGAATTACGAGAAATAAAAATAAAGCATAAGCTTGGTTAGCAGTACATTCAGCAAGCACAGACTCTCCTTGTAGTGTATTTGGAAACTGAGTCAACACTTTAAAATCAAATCAGGCAACCCTATCACCAGTAAGCTTGCTGGAGAATCCAGGCAATTACCAGATCCAGAACCATTTCCATTATGGTTTAACAAATTTTGTGAATTCTAAGTACTCTTTCTCTTCTCATGCAACATAATTTTATTCTTGATTCTCAAAAAGTAGTGCTATGTTGTTGCTGATTTGAGGAAAAAAATTACTATTTTCTGAATGTGGGGGAACCTTCTCTGAGCATCACAAAAACAACAGAAAATTGGCAATGGAGAAAGAATTTTAAAAGAAAAAAGTGCAAAGATAAAATAACTATCTCTGGCAGCAGTTTTTCAATTCAACAAAGAGAGGAAGATTTTGCCAAATGCATTAAGACACTTAGTCAATACCTTTATACAAGAGGTTGCTTCCCTCATATTGATGGCAAGGGGGCACTGAACACATTTGCAGAACTTGCAGATTTATGCTTTATACAATAAGTGGGTGAGATGAAATACAAAAGGTGTAATTGTTTAAAACAAATTATGTGCCTACTTCACGTTTTTGAAAAAGACCAACAGAAGTTTCAGTCATCTCAGAAGCCAACTAAGAAGTATCTGAAGTTTTGGCAAGACCACTAGTCTTGCTGAATTTGGAGTGTAGGGAAGTGGTGGGTTTTTTTAGCAATATTCTCATTTTTTCCCTTTTTTCTTCCCTCCACCCTTAAATAAAACACCCAAAGGTTAAGAGAAAAGGCCTTCAATGTTGTATGCTAAGAATGTGTGGCACTAGAGGGAGCTACTACAAGCCGATAAAATTTAAATCTGAAATCAATTTATTACAAAAGGAAGTACCAAGTAATCTTAAGTTCCATATATGCAACTTCAGGCTATCTATCATAAGGAAGAGGGTGTTACTCCTAGAGTGCAGATTGGCCAAGCTCTCATGCAAGCATTCCTCCAGCCTCCTCCTTCATGCGTTCTTCCCACTTTTTTACTAACATGAGCTTAAATTACTGTAATATAACTAATGGGCTCGATTTCCTCACTTTTTCCAGTGTTAAACCTAATGCATTATAAATGGGGTGAGAAGGTGTTTCAAAGGGACTAAATTTAACACCATTCTGAAACTTAGGCCTCTTCATCTTTTTTTTAATTTTATACAAAAAAACCTCCAAACCTAAACAAACATATGTGTATATCTCTTCATATATATACACACACACATATATACAGGACTGCTCACATTTAAAATCTTCTCCTGCATGCACTATATCACCACTGCCTATTGTCATGCCCCTTGGTATCACTCCTCCTGTCAGCCAACTAATGCAATATATTTCACAGCCTCTGACAGTCCTGCATTGCCTCCCAGCTCTGTCTCAAATTCCAAGTTGCCAAAAAGAAGCTGTTTCTTCCACCAGCTTCACAGATGCTAATCCTCAGTAATCACATCTCCTCTTCACTGGCTTTACATTTATTATACAAGTCACTGGGGTAAAGGAAAGGCTGGTCAGGAAAAAATGGGGTGGTGTTACATTTAAATAAAGCAGTAATAAACTCAAGAAGTGCACCCAAATGAACCTGAACATCATTATTATTGTAACCCTGACCCTTCCTTTCCCTGCTCTTTCCTGCCCCCACACATGTGCACATACGCTTTTTCTCTCATTCCTTGACTTCTGTCTAAAATAAGATCTTTTGCTCCTAAGTACGGGGTCATTTCTTTTACATAGTCTGTAAAATCCTCAGTGCAAGTGCCATACAAGAACAAGTCTGACAGTCACCCAGATACCTGCATAAAATTCCACCAATTCCCCAGAGGCAGGTATGCTCCTTAACTAATTCTTCCATGGATATGGCCAAAAGGCTTTTGTTACCTTATATTTTGAGATAATCTTTCAAAAAGAGACAGAGGTAAACAGCTTGATGAATTGCAAATAAAACTGTAATACTGGTTCTGCTCGTTACATATCCACCTTATAATGTAGATAAAATACATCATAAATTAAAATTAATTATCTACAATATGTTAAAGTTGTCGGCTTTCATAAGCACTATACAGCACATGAAGCAAAACTCTTATTTGACTGCTCTAAGACATGTCAAAATCATCCACTCATTTTTAAGAAAAAAAATAAAAAATATTAATAAATAAACATATTAATGTTGGTAGTTGTTTCACAAAAATAAAAAAAAAGATGGTTCTTCCAATCCAACTGGCTCAAGATAGTTACAAACTCAGTGAATTAGCAAGTCCATTAAGTAAAAAAATCAAACCCAAAAGTCACACACTAAAATTTGTTTTGTATACTCTGAAATACATCTTCTTATGCTCATGTTATTACTCAGAACACAATGCAGATCCATGCAGGGATGACTTTGTTAGCAACAAATAAGCTACTGAACTAAAACAGACACTAAGTCATAGTCCCTCTAGAAAAAACAGACATACTTTAGCATACAGTTTTTCAGTGGGTATTATTTAGTTTGAGCAGAGCTCTGTGTTGATGTACCTGGATCTGGCCCTCTGAGAACTAGTCCTGGTTTCCCTGAAACCACTGCCCTTCACCCAGTAAACTAACTTACTGTCCTTCCATTTCCTCTAAAATTAATTTTTCAGGAGTTACTTCTTTTTTTCCATTAGCTGCATCAAAAGGAAGACTTGAGCTTCAGAGTTTCTTTGGTAAAATCTTCTCAAACATTTTCAAAACTAAAGTATCCTCACACATTTTGTTTTCTAACAGAATTACCTCAAAAGCTGAAGCTTTTCTGTGTTAGGGTGGTATCACTGAGTTTCCTTCAGTGGGATTAAACTGACTGGGCTGAGAGGAGGAAAGAGTGCAGACACAGAGCATTGGCCACAAAGGAATGATCTGGAATTGTCATCTTTGTATTTTTGCATTGCATTCAGTAGCTGTAAGAGAGACTCCACTCAGCTAGAAACAGTGCTAAGAGGGAAAGAGAAGAATAAGTGTGAAGAGGAATATATTGCATTACTTTCCATTGCACACAGAAATAGATCCTTTAGGCACAAACTATTTCTCTACTGTAGTGAGTTTCTTTAGGGAGATGTTACAGCCACCAAAGTCTGAAAAAACAACCTACTCCTTTCTGCAGTCTCCATCACTCACATCACTGATGAGGCATCTGCCAAACTGTGATGAAGGGTGCATCCAAACTGTTTGTGTATTATTTGGCATTATTTATTCTGTTTGTGTATTATTTGGCATTATTTGTTCTCTGTGTTAAATAGATATATCAGGGGAAAAGATTACCTGTGACAGGCTGGAACTCCCTCAGAAGCAGGAGAGCATCTTCAGAAGAAAGATGCTTCCAGAGGGCAATATGAGGCAATATCCTAGAGCACACAGGTGATGACCGAGGCACTTGTGCAAAGAGCAGGGAGCAAAATCCAGGCCCACGGAAAGAGAGAAATTCAAGCTTTCTTTCCTAATATCTTAGAGGATTAGACTGATTAGGAACTGATTAGACTCTACTATAACTCAGCTAGCCATGAAAAATTGGTGGACATAGAGCCAAGTGAAAAATCCTCCTGCAAGAATACAGTGGGCAGGGAGGATATCTGCTCTCGGCCCTTTTTGTCTTTGTTTTGCTCTACCCTGTAGCCCCAAAGTTTTCAATTACTGAAGTTTGTTGTTCTAGCCATCTAGAACTAAAGGATTTGAAGTCCATCTTGTAGGTATGTCTCTAGGAAAATGCAGAAGGTCCTTCACACACCCTTCTTCTACCTGCAGGCAACCTGCAGGAGTCAGGACAGTGCATAGATATTAAGTTCAACCCCACTAGATATTTTAAGGCAAAGAGTGTTGGGCAATTGCCACTGTCAACGAATTCAGTAACCATAAATGATCCCAAAGAGTTACCATTTTTTGGTATCTAAACTACAGTAATTAAATCAATCCCTGGTAATGACTGACTCATATTATGACCTATAACAGACATCCAGACAAATAATTGCATAATATTGCTTTGATGAAAAAATAAGAAATATTTTACAATACAGGGGATGGCTCTTTGTCATTTTAAAATTGAACTAGAGACTAGCCTCACCTTTAGTTCTGACTGTCAGTTACATCTTTTATCATAAGGATCCATAAACTTTTCCAAATAATTTGGCATTATTTAAAACATCTAACAGTACTTTAGGAGACCTCATAAATAGGATTGGACTAAGTTATGTCTGACCAAAGCACATATTGTCCATTTCATAAGCAAAAAATATTTATCACTTACACATCCATTAAAATGTTCACAACGTGTCTTTCAAGATAATAAATAGCTTTTTTTCAGTCCTGACATGAAATGTTCATGTTTGTGGAAAGCCAAGATTCACATCATGAGCAGAGCTGTGCTGCAAGAGCATAATGAGCATTAAGTACAAATACAGGTGGCTGCAACCAATGGTCTGTACATTCATGGTCTGTAGCTCACTCATGTAGCAACATTGGACAGTACATCACAAAAGCTGATATCATCACATCACAACACAGAGTCAAGATATGGTTAATCTTCCAACTCAGAAGATTTCAGGGATCCAGTATCCTGGCATAGACCTTTAGAGTAGACAGAACCTGGAGAAACTCCAATCTGAGAAGAGCTATTTCAGTTTTTTTCTATTTAAAGCACAGTGTGCTAAGAAGCTTTACTAAACCCTAGAAATGAATGGTAACCAAATATCCTGTATTTCCAATTACTTATATTCAGTCAGTCCAAACACACTCCACAGCCTTAAATTCCACCCAACAGTGTGGTTCATCATACTTCATTCCCTGGAATACTAGCTTCAGAAGAGGAAAATTCTAGGTAAAACGGTAGAAGCCAAAGCCCTTAAAACAAAATACTAACAAAAAAGATTGGTGAAAGGAGGTTGGGGTTTATTTAATTTAATAATTTTCTCAAGTAAACACCTTCTAATCTGTCTTTAATACTTAAATCTGGCAACATATCCTTCTAACTGACGGTCTCTTCTGCAGTGTTACTGACCTCTCCTAACTACACCCTCACATTTATATACTTCTCTCAAAACTGTCAGTTTGGGAGTCCTTCAGGTTCTTAAAAGTTTGCAAAGCATTGTAACAGGTAAGACGTTGCTACAAAATAAAACAATAAGGGTTAATAGATTTATCAACAATAAGTGCTAATTTCTTCACTAAGATGTAATGATCGTGAATAGGATTGTAAGAATCTTCTACAGATGTAGCTTAAGTGGATGGAGAAAAACAAAAAGTACAAGAAAACATCCAGTTCAAACAGGAGTTCCCAAACATGGTGGAGGTACCACAGATTCTGTCTAAAGTGACTTTAAAGACTTGAGTGTTTTGTATTAAAAGAAGGCAAGTAGGACAAACCAAAGCAATCTGCAGTCACTTGATAAATAACTAGCATTCTGCTACAGCAATTCTGCATTTCTATGTCCAATATAATAACTAATCAGTCCCAGAGCACAGCTGTATCTTCAGGTAAACTGAGGATTATTATACATTCAAGTATTCCCAGCCCAGCCATTCACAGCTCTTTCTCTTTACAAAACTTTCTCTTCTTACCCACTCTGACACTTTTTTGCCTTTATAGTTGTAGTAGTAGAACAATTGTCAGTGAGATTGCTTCAACTGCACCAAAGTACAAGGAAAATAAAACAATTATAAGAGTATTTTTACACTGTAGTAGTGCTTTTATCCAGTTTACAAAACAGTTCTGCAGTTTTACTTCCAGATGAGGAAACTGGGTGCTGCAAAGCAAAGGTAGCGTAAAAATGCACTGAGCTTGTCACTGAGTTTTATACACAAATCCATGGCCCATTGCAAAGATCAGTGAAACAGGAACACCAATAGGCAGTTAGGAAACTATGGAATTTACTAGACAGGGTGGGGAGCAGACAGCAAGTTTGGGATTACAGTGCCTTTCATAAGATTATTTTTCTAATGATTTTTGACAACTCCCTGGTTAGTGCTGTCAGATGTTTCAACAAGGAGCAAAGAATTAAATTTTATCACTCCCAACATATCCATGGGTGGGCTAATTTTCAACTGATAGCAATAAATATTTCCATTGTACAGAGTCTTTGTGGGTTCCTTTTCACTGCTGGAGTAGTCATTTGAAAATTAGGAAGTGGAATTGCATACTGATAGGATAAAGAGCCTTGTGGCAGTAGCAGGAAGTCAGAAGAAATTCAGAAGATGGGTGACAAAACAAAGTACTTAAATTAAGCAGTTTTTTGCTACCTTGCTCATATGCATTTATACTACAGCTGAACTCAAGGTAGGATTCATAAAACTTCCCCTAAAACAGGCTGGGCAGGGACACACAGGTTGTCAGGCTACAATTGAGTTCAGCTGTTCTTAGAGGTTTGCTGCTCGTCCGTCTTTGTTCTCACATAGTTAATATTATTCTCAAGAAATGACAGGAACTGCCTTATAAAGTCAGTACAACAAGTCAGATGCTACATTAAGAATCTGTTTGCAGCTCCAGAATCTATTTTCACCAGATTCCAGTTTTAAAAAACTTCATTCTACTGTGAATAGGTTCCACTCCATGTTACAAGAGGCTACAAGGAAATGACACTGGCCAAGTGCTTTGTTTAGTAGAAGCCTCCCTCCTAAAAGGAGAAGCTGAAATAAACATGCAACAGCTTCTGAATGAATTGCTAGGTTACAAATGCTGCAGACTTGTCTCCTCTATGGTGTTAATTGCTCTATGTTTGGGGAAAAAAGAGCACCAAAAAACCAGCCTCCAGAAGGGCACCAAAATATGAGAAGTGCATTTCTCTCCCACACATTTGACATACTTATCTGCAAGAAAGATGAAGAATTAATTGCTTGTGGAAGTTACTGAAACCTACCTACATATTCAGTATCCAAAAACATGGGCAGATCTCACATCCACTTTGAGGAGAATAAACTGGAGTGAAAGGTCTTTTTGTAAAGCAAACTTGAGTTTACTTCTTGGTTGGCTTGCAATTCACCAAAGCAACTACATCTAACTATTGCTATTATATGTCAGGACAATATCACTACTTCTAGCTAAAGATGACCCAAAAATTAAACTGAAACTCATACTTCCCCTAGAGGTCACATCTATATTCCATCTACTGCCTCTATTTCAGCTCTGCAACAAAATATAACCAAAAATAGAAGATATCTACCAGTAACAGGGATATATTTCAATAAGGAAAAGAGATAAATGCAGAAGGGTTATCCCATTGGAAACAAACTATATTTCATGTTTATATTGAATCCCTCTGTCTTTTACATGATGTCAGGACCAGTAAAACGGAGCAGATATTTATACAAGAATATCAAGAGGTACTGCCTCAGGCCAGGCTAGCTTGAATTCTTGATTTTTTCTTTTCCCCCTTGGTGTTTTAGTTTTAATATTATCTATGCACATTCTCAGGGCAGGGTTGGGGGAAAGGGAAGGATAAAAGAGAAATATTTGTCCCTTTGTCTGTGTGGAGGAAAAGATGAATTTTGTTTTTTGTTTTAATCCAACTCCTCATGCACTGTAAAGTCTTCCCTCTCTCACAAATACAGCTCCTGCTGAGCTATTAAATCAAGGTGTATCAAAGGTCACAATATATCCTTACTATAATTTCTTTCCGAATTAAGATGTGTGCTGAAGGATATCAGTAAAAGCAACAGAACAAATTACATACTAGAAACCATAAATCAGAAATTGAAGTCAAGAAGAGGAAAAAATTAATTAGTTAATTCAACTTATTTGAATTAATTCAAATTTTATTTAATTCAAAATTAGACAGTTCTTTTTGGCCCAAACTCAAACTGAACCTGTATCAAAAGTCTTTAGAAAGAATCTATAATATCTGACAAAATATTCACCACTGTTCATAGCAATCTACTGTACTTATACCTACTTATGTTAGATGGACAAGAAAGCTCAGAGATTTTAAAAAAACACTGATAATCAGAATTGACTTCATACTACAATGTATTTTTTTCCTCTTACTTGGCTATTGAGATTTCTTTCCAATGATGAGTGACTGGAACAATACTTCACATTAGTTTTCTGTGCAAGCAGAATCCTTAGCAAACATAAATGAACACTGAAAAGAATTCAAGGAAAGCCCAAGGCTGGCATAAAATCAAAATGCAATGTGCCATCTCATAAATAGTTTTTTATTTTCTTTACTTCTGCTACAAAAGATGAGTGAGTGTGTAGGAATTTGTTGGGCTTTTTCCATCTTTGGTTTATATTTTGGTAGGATTTGCCTTTTCCCCCCCAGATATGTGTAACCAAAGAATGCCTTTAGTTTTAGTGGATGACTGTGTTGCTTCTTTACCTCTTCCAGATTCCCCAGTTGTTTTTGTCATTTATTTTGTGGTGTGGATGTGACAGGATTACATATTTTTCATGGAAGGTATCTGACCCAGCTCTGTAACTCTTCTCTTTCACTGAGGACCCCTTGCTGTTCTCTACATCCCTTCATCCTTTGGAAGCACAAGATAGCCAGAGCAATGTAACGCTTGTAATGGTCATCATCAGCCACATAACAATCTTTGTTATGAAAAGATAGAAAAATAATGCTTGGCAAGTGTCAGCATTAATTTGTATTTGTCATGATATTATCCTATAGGATAATTCATAATAGGCTATGAATATGTGCTTTGTTCAACCATTTTTGGGACAACTTTCTCAGTTGAAATTTTGCCTCACCTATAACTAATGAGCAGAAGCAAGCAGGAGTTTTCCCCACTCGTGTCTATTCTAAGTCATTCTCTTGATGGTTGTTTTACTTGCAGATGATCAAGACTCAACTTTTCACATCATTTTTTTGTGTATGAAAATTCCTAGGGAAAAACGAAAAGTTTCTCCTTAATAGGTTACTAGAGGCCAGCTATGAGTTTGTATCATTTTTTCCCAATATTTCTAAAACACAACATAAATAATAAAGAGGTATCCTCTTGTATATTATGACTTCTGGCACAAGCAGTAGTATTTTACCTTAGTGCCCAGAAAAAAGTAATTCATAGATATTAAAGCTCCAAAGAGACAATTTTGAAAAATAAAAATATTGATCTCTGTCATTCTGTCCTAAAGGGGAATACCATTCTAATTCCTTCACTAGTTTCAATTCCACATCAATTACACTCCCAGTGTTAAATTATTGCACATACAGATACAGTAACCGATTTTCAGTCAACAAAGATCCACAGCACTTCCATAGACAAAGCAATCCTTCTATTTACACTATTTGCATAGTGTTTTGCCAGAAAAGCATGCACTTGTGTGCATATATTTGTTTTATATACATAATGAAAGACAAATATGAATATTTTTAGAAGGACCACTGTAGTATCATGTATGCAAGCTCCATTAAGTCTCTCCATGCATTGTCAAAGCCACATGTTGCACACTGTTTCCATTCTCTTCCCTTCAGTGCTCTTGGAATCAATTGAAGTCAAAACATCCTGGAAGAAAAGCTCAGGTTTTGCACCCCTGGTTTCAATTATTTTTAAATCTGACGCGCAAACACAACTTTTAAGATATGTGAGCAGAGTGCCAAATAAGGATCTTTTGATTTTTTTGAAATACATGTGGTTGAAATCTGAGACCTGCCTTCTGCCAAGCCACAGTATTTGGAATCGAGTACTGGCACAAGAAAATAATCCATTGTTCTGAGTATAATTTTAAGAGGAACTATCCTGCAAAAAGGAAAACGTAAATTCCCATAGCTTAGCTCATGGTTATAGGACAATCCCGTAATCCTTTGTTAAACAGTTGAAAGTTGAAATATAGGTTCTAGCAATGTTTATCCAAGCTCTCAGAAGAAATCTTTTGATACAAACTACACCAGAGACATTAAATTTTTCAACATTATAAAAAGAATCAAACCCATGAGATGGAATAGTCTGTCTTATCAATGACTTTCTAATGCTGTGCTGTATGTGCTACCATTGTCTGGTTTAATATACAGCTTCTTCTACACTTTTGACTGTCATCATGGTTGGGTTTCGCAAATGAAGATTTGGGAAGGGCTCTACCCACATTTGCTACAGGCACGCTGGTGGCTAATGAGGCCAATACGAGACAGACATGTCCAGTTGCAAAAGGCACAGCAGAAAGACTCCTTAGATGGTGTATTCTGCAAGACACGGTTCTTTCTGCATTGTCTTTTCTCCTCAAGAATGATCCTGCGTGCTTTCTCAAAGGAAGCAGCAGCGTTATAGATGGTGTGTCTCCAGACCTCCCGACTGGAGGCCAGAGTAGACCAGTTATGGTGATCAATATGGCCAAGGCTGAGATGTTGTTTTAGGGAGTTTTTGTATCATTTCTTCGGGGCTCCTCTCTTGCGGCAGCCGGTGGCAAGTTCACCATAAAGCAGAATCTTGGGGAGGTGGTGGTCCTTCATCCTGGAGACGTGTCCTGCCCAACGCAGCTGTGTTCTCAGCAACATGGCCTCATTACTTGTAAACTTTTGACTGTAGCAGCCAAAGTAATAACAGGTTCCTACTGAGACAAAAGTACCTTGAGGGTAATACTGTACCATTAGGTAAGGCTGAGCAACTTCACATCCCTAATTTCAGATGCCAAAAGAGCACATTTGTTAGATGTATAAACACTTACTTCCAGGCACTGTGAGGAAGCCGTCTGGCCTTCAGCCACTGCCACTGCTTTCACAAAGTAAGAAAATTTAAAAGAAAAAGAGTGTTCTATGTTAATGAGGGCTCAGAAATTAATTACAAGTAGCTCCTCCTAGAATCATGGATGAGCATGAGAAGCATGGACAAATAAAGTATATAGGGAGAAATCTGGTATTTAGCTTTTGTGAGGGCTAAGGTTAAACAGAAAGCACACAGTACTATGGGTATTCACATAGAAAATGAATGAAGTTGGAAGATTAAACTAAGAAGAGAAGGCTGACCTCCTAAATATAAAACTGAATTGATTCAAATCTCAGGTAGTGAAACTAGGGAAAAATGTAAAATAAAAAAAAAAGAAAGGAAATAAATCATCTTTCAGTTCATTAAACAGAAAAATGTACAATAGGAGATTTGCTGACAAATGGTTTCTTCTAAAAGAACTAATACAGAAAATGACAAAAAGCATGAACAGAGAATCGAGTAATATCCAGGAGTCTGGGATTTTAACAACAAATATGCTCCTGAGCTTGATGTCAAAGTGACAGACCAAATCACAAAGTTCAAATTGAGTCTAGAAAAAAAAAACTATTAATCTTACTCTCATACTCAGTTTTCTGTTTTCCTGCTCAGTCCTTTGTGAACACAAATGCCAGCTCAGTCTTTCCCCTCAGTCAGCCACCCAGGTTTCACTACAAAGTCAGAGCCTAGTTAGACCCAGATCTACCTTTGACTAGAAGCATCATTTTTAGAAATTCTTTTCATTTTATTTTTATTAGAGAAGACTATTGACATCGCTGATTTTTAAAGTGCGTACACTAAGAGACCATGTCTGCTCAAATCAAAGAAATAAAGAAACTTTCAAGTTGCCTCCTGGAAGATTCTCACAGTTTGGGCGCCTAGTCTAGAAACTTTAGGAAATTGGTCACTTAACAAGCCATGAGGATGTCTCACTCTGGCAGCTGTTACTGACCAAGGAGACAACCTGGTGTCTTGACTCCAGGTGAAAAAAAGAGCATCACATTAAGAATTACTGAGTTGCCCTGCCAAATCCGTGGCTGAGTATTCGAAAAAAAACAGACCAGAACTGCAGTTTCAGCCTTTAGATTAAGGTTACCACCAAAGAAATCTCCATTTCCTTGCACATCCTCTGGATGTTCTGTGGCAACAGTAAGAATCTTGTTGCATTCACACTGAGCAGTGTTATCTTAGCTAAAAGAACTCAATATAACTCTCTTGTGAGTTAGAGAGGGAGATGTGAACCAAAAGGCCTTCTAAATACTAGGTGGATAAAAGTAACATCATTTCCTTGGGAAAACAAAAAAAAAAAGCCTGAAACAAACAAACCAAAAAAAACCCCAGCAACAACCAGTCTTAATAAAATAAGTACAAACTGCACCTTCAATATACAAAATAAAGTTTCCTTTTGTGCATCAGAAAGCAGAGTATGGTCAGAAACAATTTGCTCCAGTGAAGGGTCAATCATGGGAGACATCACACTGGAATTAGGACATACTATGCAAAGAGTCTGTGTGTCAGCCTGCATGGGCAAAGCAGCCCCTCTGCACAGAGCTCAGGCTGGTTTGTAAGACATCTGCAAGTACAGAAAAAATACTAACTCAATATCAAAGTACTTGTATACCTGAACCCTTGACTTTTCAGTCCCAGTTTGCTGTCTGCATTAAAGACCCAACTTTAACCAAGTCTGGGGGAAAGATAAAAGAGGGTTATAAGAGAAAATATATTTTGAGTTTGCCTTACAGTCAGAATGCTGGTTCACAAACACCAACATACTCCTCCCTGGCCACAGCATAGATTGATTTTACTTCTCTTCACAACCTGTCTTAAGGCATTCACATAAATGGAAACTGCTCCAATGTTTACATGGTCCTCCAGAGGTTTTCCTGAGATTGCTTTGTTTCATAAATAATTTACTCTTCCTTTTTCTGCTCATCTTTTGTCTGGATTAGCACTCAGTATGCAATATGTCAGGTTCACAGTGAAGTAGTGTCAGATGTACTGACATAGTATGGACCAAGCCCACCCCAGATCATCATCAGCAAAATGGAAGTGGAGGTTTTGCCCCTGCATGCTTATGTATCTCTGTTTGCACAGAAAAGAAACAGAGTTAAACTTAGGGTAATGCCTGTCATCTGGCTTAGAGTCTTTGTTATGTCAATACTCTGAAATAAGCTCAACCAAAATATTTTCTTTTGATGGAACAGAAGCATTAATGCATGATAGATACATTTGGAAATTATTTATCACTCGTTAAACATTCTCTAAATAGAAATTATACAAAACAGACTACATGAAAGGTCTACAAATTGACTTCCTCTGAGGTACTGAAAAATCTCACGACATTCTCAGAGCAAGCAACACTCAAGAAGCAGTCAATAAAAAGATACAAATATTATGCTATGTTCAAACAGAATCTCCAGACGTATTTGTTCAGATTTACCTTCATCCGGGCACTCCCCTTCCCTTCACTCATTGTGCCTGCTTGGTCTTTTAACTAGATTTTCTTTCAACATGTGGTACATGGAGCAACCAAATAAAATACATCTGGGAAAGCTAATGGGGACACTCCCATGAGCCACCAGGCAGCTGGGCCAGTAGAGCTTGTGAACTAATAGAAAGGTGCCTGTGGTGAGGGGAAACAGTTTTCCCCCTGAAGTTATAAAATGGTAAAACCCCAGGGGGTGGTGACCCTTGAAGTTTTGAGGTTTTGCCCAATGAGCGCTTCTACAAAATATAAACATATCACAAGCAGAATGGAAGAGAAGGTAGTTGTAGTTGTTGTTGGAGAAGTAGCCATGTTGTAGAGCCACGAGGAAAGAGGGTAGGAGCCCCCCTGGGGGGCTCTGCCCCCCCACCCCAGCCCCGGCTGGAGGCTACAGGGACTTGGAACAGTGTTAAACTGGGCCAGGTTCTGTAGCTGAGAGCTGAAGGAGTTTCTCTACTGTAAGAGGCAGCAGGAGCAGCGGCAGGAGCAGCATACGGAGGGTAGAGAGCCAAGAGATAAGAGAGAACAAGCAGCAAACAAGCATGAAGCGATGCAGAGAGAACTTCTGCAAGGAGAGAGAGAGAGAGAGAGAGAGAGCGAGAGAGAGAGAGCCATCAGCAGAGAGACAGAGTTTGGGTAAGAACTGAAACCAAAGACCCCCAAACTCCTTGGAGACCCCTCCTAGAAAGGAGGAGGATGATGAACTCTTACTTGAAAGAGTCTTAAAGTGCTACAGCACTGCAGAAAGGAGCTGAAAAGCTCCGAGAAGGAATGTGGAGGGGGTGACCTTGGCCCCCTGCTGCTTGAGACAGAGCACAGAGCTCTGCAAAGGGATCTTGAATCCCCTGAAGATACGGACCGTCACAAAGACCCCTGAGCTTCGTGATATGACCATGGTGAGATGACCTTGTCCGGGTGAACGCAGCCCACGGAAGATAAAACCCTCGCTTGGAGACGAGTGGCTGAGAGGGCTTGGATATCCCCTCGTGTGTACTGGCAGAGATCCAGCTACAGCTGCTGCATGGAAGAGAGAGACAGAGATGCCTGCTGCCTTAGAGACCTGCTGCTCTAAGAGCGGAAAGGATCTTTTCCTTCTTCCCTCCTGGACTTTTATTTGGAGGGGAGAAAGGGATTCGATCCATTGTAAATACTTTTATGTCATGGTAGAGATAGCTAAGATTGTATATAATGTAGTATTTATTTGTATAGTCATTGTAATATATCATCCCTTTCCCCCATTTTGAAACTCATGTGGTGTCTGGAAAACCCATCTCACATTGGGTTGAGATGTGGGAGGGGGTTTGGACTAGGGAATTAGATTTTGGGGCTCTCAAACCATGACAGTACCAACAAAAACAGCTGATGTTTCCACCATTCTTCAAGCACAATACTAAGAAAGGGATAGTGAGTCTGCATCATCTGGAGGCCTTCAATTAAACTCTTTTAATTAGCATCCTTATTACATTTTCTTAAATGTGTAACATAGCATTTCAGGGCAGTCAATATGCAAATGGTGTGAAACAGCTAAGCAGGCATCTGATGCTGCTCACAATGAAAAGTGATCTCTTCAACAGGTGCACAGTTTCTGTACATGTGGCTTTTGTTTATTTACTCCATTTGTTATTAGAAACATGCAGAGTTAGGTTAATTTGGGTTGTCCTCTTCAATTACAGAAAATGTCAATCATACTGCAGAAGAAGCAGGTGGATCTGTGCTTAATTTGCCCACACAGAGTTCATCTTCATACAACATTTCTACTGCCTGGAAGTAAATATCCCACTTCTCAATGTATTGTTAATGAAAAAGATTTAAATTCTTTTTGAACTCTTAAATAAAATTTCTTTCTCATAACAGTTGAGTTCAACTGTGTAAACTCCAAGGAGATTCACAGGAAAAATCTGGAAATCTGTTTCCATTTCAGGTATCATCATAGTGTTGCTCACAAACTGGACTTCTGAAGTAAAGTTTATTATCATCAGTATGATGAAACATGAAACTCAACAAGATTCTGCCTATGAATTCTATGACCACTGACCAAATATAATAATATTTTGAGATCTTAAAAGTAAAAAATTGAATTAAAAAAAAATTACCTGGCAAAAAAATCCATCATTCAAGATATAGTAGTATGTAAGCAAAAAAAGGTATCCTTATGGTACAGTTTTCTTCACTGAAACTGCTGTACTTTTTTAGCTACAATTAAACCATCACCAACAAATTCATGGGATGTGGTACAACCAAACTGAGACCTGACGTTCCCAATTGTTCCAGTTTGCACTGTTAATAAATGCATTTACAAAATAATGCTTTCCATTTCTCCACTGAAATGTTTTCTACGTGGTGAGAATGTTCAGGTCTGACTCTGAACTCACATGCTGTAACACAAGGCAAATTTCAAAGGATTAAGGCCATTCTGTGGATTAAAAAGTCAAGGATGACCTGTCAGTTCTGCTGACAAAGGGTTTGTGGTTTCCTACAAAATACATATGCATTCACTTGATAGGCAGCTAGATCCCAGTGATACATACCTCTCCCAGTACTTAATCTACTATTTTCCTTTACCAAAGGCCATCTATATTGATATAGTTTTGTTAGATTTAATCATTACTAGTAGAATCAGATCAAATATATGTCAACTCAATAAGGGCTGGCTATGTAGCAGCATCTAGTAACACTTCATACTTCTTAGTAGCACATAGGGAATATTATCATATTATTATTAACATTATGGACTGGGAAACAGTGACATGAATCCTACATGAAACATCTAACATCACAAAGCATGTTGACGACAAAGCTGGAAAGAGAACTTGACTCTTAAGCATTTAAGCTAGTAAATGAGGGAAATACTTTGCTAGCCTCCCACACATAATGGAGGTTTGCTGTTGATCTAATCAGTTATTTGGCACTGAAAATACTTGAAAATTTACAGCTACAGCCATAACTTCGTTAACCAAAACATTTCACAAGTACAACAATTTCTTTATAAGGAAACCTACTCTCCCAGTAACCCAACCCATTGTCCTGACACCAGTGATGTAATTCAGGGCAGAGGCTCCGAGTAGCATCTGGTAAAAGGTGATGATTCGGTGGAATTCGTTAAAACAAGAGCTGGAAGGGCCAAATATGTCTTTGAAGGAATTCCACTGAAACTTGAAAAGGAGGAAATCCAGCACAATGATGCCAACAGATTACATCAGGGATTAATCTGGCCTGAAATCGACTTCACCTTCCCCTCTAACTCCTCCACTTAGGTCCATAAATTGGCTACAGAGCACCATTCCTCTCAAATTAGAGAAGCCTCCCTGACTTTGAGGTTTCACTCACCTCTGCTCCTGACAACTCCATGTCAATTCTCATGACTCTCTGGCTCAAGCATTTTACTGGCTCCCCTTCCCCTTGATTCTATTTCCTCTGTCTCCTACAGCTACAATTTCATAGTCCCAGGCCAGGAGCCACCTGCACAAACCTAAAGAGATAATTGCTCTCTTGGTGCTCAGCTTTCTCTTCCCACACACAGGCTGCACTAAGGAGCTTGGTGGTAACCCATCTCATCTCCTTGGTCCTCCTCAGATAAGCCTCTACAAGGAATTTTACAAGATTCCTCCCAGTGACCTCTGCTCAAATCTCTTCTGGACTTTACTGTAGAGAGAAATACTGAGGTTAACTGAAATTCTTTCCACTGAAACTTCTCAACAGTTACATTTATTGAGCATTTTCACAGTCAGTCTTTGCATTTCTTAGTCAAAAAATGCTCAAAGTTTTGGGTTTCATTGTTGGGGCACATTGTTGGGGGGAGGTTTGGGGTTGTTTTTTTAGTTCCTAAAAAAATCATGCTTATGCCAAAATAATTAGGTTTCTTTGAGGTTTTGTTATGGGGGTTTTGAGTGTTTTGGTTTGGGTGTTTTTTTAAAGAAAAACAAAAACTTTACTGGAATTAACAAGAAGATTCCAACCTTGTTCTAACACAAGACACTGGTTCCTTCCTCATCCTCAGCCTCCAGCCCTCCCCTACCAGCACTGGGCAGATCACTTGCTTGGAAGTCAGAAAAAAATCAAAAAAGCCATAAAAACAGTGAGCTAAAATCTTCCTAATAAAGCCTCCTGATAAAGAGTACAGAAGTCATTCAATGAAATAGTTTAAATCTAGAATAACTGGTGCCCCATGTGCTTGACAAAGCATGAGATATGATGACCTTCTTTTTGTTGCTGTTTCTTGTGCTTAACATCATTTTTATTTCTTCACTGCATGATCCAAAAGAGACTGAATGGATATTTGGGAGGGATAATGAGATCAAACAATCATGTTAAATTGGTATTTTGAGCTTTCTGTTCTAAAATATCCTGCACTTATGGTTTTAGAGAAAACCCTCAAAATTCCTTCTATTGAGTCTAGAGACAGCCTGGAGCTACTAATCAAAGAATAGAGTTACCTTTCCTTTTCCCCTATGGGATTTAAAAGAATTAAGTTAAAACAATTATCAGTCTTGGTACAAAAATTGTGCCAATCAAAATTCATGGAACTTTAGTGCTGCTGTACGGAAACCAAATTTTTCCATAACCTGGACTATCTCTTTTTTCAAGATAGTCTCTTCCTGACCTGTCAGCATTTTCCGATCTCATTTCCATGAAGCATAAAGGGCAATTGACGGGAAAAAACATCTCTCATTCCTGGATAGTGTTTCCTAAAACTCTTAATCCAGCAGGACATAAGGAAGTGGATCTTCTCTTGGAGACCCTGTTTCATCACGAATCCCAGTCAGTCACAGACAGTCACGCATTTGAACACACATATTCCCTAGGACAAGGGGCGATTATAGCAATTCCTGGCTTAGAAAGTAAATGAAGTCTATTTTTAGCTGCAATTTAGCAGCTGCAGAGAGCCAGCAACTTACAAGCAGCCTTCTGGAGACCACAGTTGGGAAATCTTGAGCTACTGGATCCTATCTAGTGCACACACCCTACAGCTGGGCTTCTATTCAAAGACCACAGTCTCAGTGTGGGAGCAGGAAAGACAGCTGGATAAAAATAATACCAACATAGTGGCAAGGAAGAGAAGCTGGGCAGAAAAATACCAAGATGACTGAAGAAACTGTCATGCAAACAGCAGACAGATTTGTAAGCTCTGTGCCTTCTTTACCTCCTCTTTCCCCCTTTCTCATCCCAGTGAGCCCCCTGGAATGCCTCCAGCATCTCCCCTAAGCTCCACCTAGATGATGAGGTAGGAGACAGCATGTGCCTGGCTGCTTTCAAGATGCCTTAACAATCAAGTAAGGATTTGTATCAAGGAACCAGAAAAAGTGCGCAGAGAAAAGATAACTACAAAGTTCCACAGTAACCTATGTGCCAGGACAAAAAGGGAGTTCCCAGATAGACTTTTTCACCTTGCCTAAGCACTGGTTTCTGCAACACCAGTAGGAACTTTTTGTCTTTGACCTCCATCCTTAACTTTATCAAGAGATTTAAAAAATTTATCGTCAGAAAATTACTACCACAAGCAGGCACAGCATAACCACATCAACATCACTTCCTAGGAAAGATGGCTAAGCCCAAGGAAACTTCAGAGGAAGAAGGGGAAGGATAAAACCTCAGAAGAGGCAGATTTAAGACACTATCAAGAAAACCAGAAAATATTTATCTGCAATAAGTGATCTCTCTCAAGAGTCTGACAAAGGAGGTGGCCTATCCTGTACTCTACATTGTCTTTATAAGGAAAACAATTAATTGAAATGCTTTTCCCCAAGAAGTTCATGAACTAGCAAGCTCCACAAGAAGATCAATCACAAAATAAAGTATCTATTTGGAATGCCACATTTCACATAAATTTCAGGTACAAGAGGCACAAGGAGGTATCCAACTAATTTGCTCTTTGGTAGTAGGAAAATGTGCATGCAGAGGGACGGAGGGAGCTGTTACTGGCATTAGTGCTGCATTACTGCTTTTCTCAAAGAGCCACTACAGAGAATAGCAGAAAAAGGCTGTTTGAGAAATAACCTCTGTAGTCAAGTGGAACTAAACTCTCTCCTGGTACAAACTAGGAAACTTCCAGTGAATGAAGCTGCTGGTTTTTATGCTGGCAGGAACATGTACCAGCTGAACTGGCAGAAGCTGAAGCAGCCCATCAGAGTATACAGCAGAAAGGATACTGCAGCAAAGTAAAATAATTTCCTGTAAAAATATATTAAAAGAAAATTCAGTTTTGCACTGGGCTTATGCATGTTTGATATCAAAAAAACTGGCCAAAACTTGCAAGTTTGGCATTAAAAATACAAAACTTTCCCTTCAGTATTTCATTACTGCCAGACACATCAAATTATGCTCACTCAGTATCCTGCACTGAAAAGACGAGATCCGCTGGTGTTTATTGTCATAGCACTACTACCACGTAGCAGGAGGGTCAGAAAGCCTTTTTGCAGTAGAGTGCTGTGCTAGTGACTTGGTCAAATTGCTTTTCTCAGAAAAATTGCAAATTTAGGTGTTATCAGTACAAACTTACTTGCTAACACAGATCAAAGCATTTGCTGTATGAAGCAGTTAATTAGGGACAGACATCACACCTATACCATGTTCTTACCTGTTGATTTTATTCCTGTGAAAACACGATTCCTAAAATTGTAGAAAACACTGACAAATACAGAACTCTTAGGGCACAAGTCAAAAGCATTTGTTGATGTTATACAACAACTTCCATTCCTTTCCTCTCTGTAACTGAGGCCCAAGCTGGCTATCTAGAGCCAAGAAAACAGACATCTGCGAAATGGATTCAAGATCTTGGCTTCTTGGGTTAGAAACAACACCACTGATGCTGCAGGTACCACTGGTACCAACAGGAGTGACTCCTTCAGCACTATTGCTCTTGCAGAGTTCTTACAAGAGCATTACTAGTGTTCAAAAAAACTAGTGGTTTGTCATTCCTCCAAATTGCCTTATTCATTCCTAATTATTTTAAAGTACTTTGCACTTTCTTTAACATGACATTTTCTGAATTAAGAACATTTCAAAACAGATGCTTGAATTAAAAACATCTGATATTAAAAACATAGATATTTTTTTCCTTCAGCACTAGACTGCTCTCTTATGGGAAGCAAATTTATATGTATCATCTGGTTGCAGAATGTTGCTTCAGGGCTGGAGCACTGGAAGCATTTAACAATACTTTTTGGTCTCCGTACTAGGAAACCTCAAGAGAATTCCAGGACTTCAGAACTTGCTGGATGTCAGCAAAAGTTATCAGAAATATGTAAGACACAAAAGTCTATTTTTAAAAATATCCAAGGTATTTGCTCTAATGAAAGCATTTTTATAAAAATCTGTTCTGTAATGCATATTGGTTATTCTGAACTGCCCATAAATGCTGCTGCTTTTAGGACTGACCCTCAGTGGACCTTTTTTATTGCCTTACAGTATCACAAATTGCCTTTTCAGTATTAAATGCAAAATTGCTTTCCCTCTGTAACAGATTTCAATTGTTGGCAGTTACATTATTTAGTTTCTTCACAGAATAAACAAAGAAGTTGTGACTTGTGTTTGTAAATAGTTGCACATGTATTTTTAGAGGTCAGAAGAAAGCTCAGAATCATATCCCTCATATTTCATAAGCAATGAAAGCCACAAAATTAATTCTGGTAATTAGCTATTAAATGTATTTGCATGCTTGAAGAATAGGGAGAGGGAAAAAAGAGATTTCTACACTCCAGAAAATGTAATGTAACTAGAAATGTCTAGATTATTAGGGAACTAATGGAAGTACCAATAAAAATATTCACGGGCCACATATGCTAAACTTTAAAATCCAATGTCAAAAGGTCAATAATTCATATCTTTTTTCCCAGTATTATTGCCTTTAACTTAAAACACATTTTCTCACCCGATTGGAAGTAGGGCCAGAGTCCATTCCTATGAGCTGATTGCTACAAATCCAGTTTGGAACTCATGCAGAGCACCTAGGTCTGCTGTTTGCAAAACGTGTCAGATCACTCCATAAAAAGAAACAGACTGAAGAGTTCTGGTAACTGCCTGACACATTAATTTATAAGATTTATGACTTTTATATAAAGGTAGGATTAGCACAATGTATAAAAACTCCAACTGCTGACAGAACTTTTACAAAAGAAAAAAACCCCAAACTAATGTTTTCAATAAATTGGAAAAAAAACCCTGTAACATTTCCCCTATGCTACGGTGGGGTTTTTTTCCCCCCTCAAAATGCCCCATATCATTCATCACAGCACCTTTACAAGCAAACGTTGCTCTCCAGTCTGTTACATACCTTCACTCTCCTGGGGAGAACTATTCCAGTAGTAGGACTTGTAACTAATGTGGTGCGAGTTCAAATGAGAAACTGAAAATCATCTTCTGAGTTCCCAGCCTTCTGTTTACTTGCTTGTCCTTAGTTAGTCCCCACTTCTCAACTGTTTGCACCAAGTACAAAATATTTTTAAAGAAAAGATTGGTAAGAATTCAACAGGGTCTTGTGACAGATGTCCCTGCCCATGGCAGGGAGTGGGAACTTGATGATCTTTAAGGTCCTTTCCAACCCAAACCATTCTATGATTCTATGAATATGTACTGATTTGGTCTGATATATATGAACATATTACAGATTTTAGTATAAGTAATCACAAATTCCAAATATAGTTTGTCCCTTTCTTCTACTTGCTACTTGTCCCATTGTTTCAAGTGGAAAGAACTAGGTTCACATTCTCAGACGCAGAGCAAGCAAAGCCTCAAGGCTTGAGTCACATGCCTTAAGACAAGAACAAAGTTGCAAGCTTGAGTGAATGCAGATTTCATAATTCTACATTTCCCATTAATAAAAGATCTCCCAAAGCTTGTACCTTCACTCCCACACAAACACTAACAGAAATCCACAGCAAATTCTGGTGGCCCTCCACAGGTCATTCAAAATTCCCATGATGAAATTTATGTTATAAAAGAATAAAATAAATAATATTTAATAACATATATAAATAACATTGGGCAAAGTATACATTGAAAATAGTTGAGTGTGAAACAGATCTTCATTAGAATGGCCATGTTTTCATATTTATTTTCCACAAAGAATGAGACATATTACCTTGTTGCTCTTTCAAATTCACTAAAATTTAATTACATATAGCTTTGACTATCAAATTGCATATGTAACTGAAATGACACTACTCCATTTTGCAGTGCAGATGATCCATCAAGAAATAAAAACAGTCCTGTGACTGCAGTGAACAAAGAACCATTTTCTAGTGCTCCATACTGCTGTAGCTCAAATATAGAGGTGCTACAAGACTGTCAATCTTCACATAGAAAAATCATTGGTGTTTTAAGCACTTTCTCAGATCTTCTCTGATCAGTTAGCTGATATGATGGTGAACAGAGTAGTGAACCTTAAGAGTCTATCAATGCCATGTTATGCTATATTAAAAAAAAAAATTAAAAACCACAGAACATAAAATGGGGTTAACAGAAATGTAAAATGTATGCAAAAATTCTCTAACTGTAGAAGAGTCCATATACACAACTGAGAAATTGCTTGCTGAAGGAATTTCACAGATGAATTCAAAACATGAAGGTATGAGAGAAACTTTGGCTTTTGTACAAAAGCCACAAAATACAGTGAAATTATCTGAGTGGTCATTACAAATTATCTCTGTTCTACTTCACACAGTATAGCCAGCACACTGAATTATGTTAGGAAGAAAACAGATGGCCACAATGCCCTGAAAAGCTCAACTTCCTCATGAACACTTTCTGCAATAGTTCAAATTTTGAATGCCATTTCAAGGTTGCTCCTTACAGACTAGAACTGAAATCAATGAAATCATCAGCACTTGAATTATCGTGGCCTATTCTGAGTAAGCACAGTCTCTTTGCTAACAGCTCAGATGAAGAACAGCTCATAGCAGGTCACGGATGTGGCCTCTCACCACTCTGACCAAATTTCCAAGTTAATTCACTCTATTCCCAACTGTTTTCCGGATACTTTAAAGCATATATGGCTTGTATACTCATGTATGAAAATAAGTCAAGGATTTTGGACAACAGCACTGTCTTTAAGAATAGACAGCTGCCTATGGCTCCAGACTGTTCAGAAAGCCAAACTCTCTTCTACAACAGTTCATCGAAGTTAGTTGGGATCCAAGACTGACAGAATATTTGCCTTCACTAAGGAACCCCACTGGCTACCCACTGCAAGGGCAGCAAGCAGGATCACAAATAAAACTACTTTCAAGCTTTGACTATCACAGTTCTCTCTATAAGTGTCTAGGAAGCAGCCTTAGAAGATCGAAGACCTCCAGTCATTACAATCTCAGAAGTTCCATATCTCAAAAATTTTATACTACAATTGTCTTTTTTTCCCCCACGAAAAGAAAACACTGCCAGGAGAACTCTCATTTATGACTGATGGCATGGCCTTTTTAAGTGAAAGAACTCAGAAGGGATTGCCACACAGAAATTAGTGTTAGTGAATAATAGACTAGTGAATAAAAAGGTTTTGACAGATTTTTAGATACTATAATATCAGAGTCCATCACCTCTGTCCAAAAACAGAACAACTGTCACTCATGAATAAATTTCTCTGTGAAATAGCCAATATAGTGCTGAAAGCAGATGGCATTATATCCTCAGTGAGAAATCTTTACTACCTCACTTAGAAGCAGCATTCTCCATGAGATTACAGGTCACCCATTTCATTCTAAATGTACTCTGCTATGCTAAAAGCTCATTACTGCAAACTCAGGAAAAGAAACAAAGCATTATACAGACTATGTCTGGATGTTCTGATTGAAAACGTCATGTAGCATGACAAAGAGGCCAAGGGAAGGGACAGGGAGAATTCCCTCCTCTTGGCATTATTATTCCTACAGCAAAAATAAAACAGGGAGATAGGGTTTGTTTTTTTTTAATTTACAGCAAATTAAAACATGTATTGAACAGCAATGATATTGAAAGCTATGTACACTAATGAAAGCAGATGAAACGCAAAAAAATTTCATCTGCCATCCAGACAGACAAGATGAGAAAGATCCCTACATTTATTAATCTATGTTCTAAGGTAATGATGTTCATAAACTGTGCAAATGTTAGAATACTTGAGAACAAGACACATTTGAAAAAATCTGGTTGAGCAAGGTATCTGAGGCACTTGTAGAATGTGAAAAAGGCCTTTTTTTTAATTAAGAAATTTTACAGGAAATTAAATAAAAATGTGTTTTTCTAAGTAACTGGAAGTGGATAGTATAAAAAAGGAAAGCAGAATCTGTAATTCAACACTAATATATGCCTGCTGTCCTTATGTCCTACTGGGTCATAAAACTAAGAGCTGTTCTGCTTTCAAAATGTGCTAACCAGTAATCCATAAAACTATAATATCTAGATGAAAAACAAACATAAAACCTCAGTGCCACTCATACCAGCCATTCACTCTATTTTGAGTATTCTGGTAAAGATGATGTTGTTGCTGTCACAGACCTATGGCTCAGTTGCTCCCTCATCACCCAAGAAGCCCAAGATCCCTTTTCCAAATTCCTACTTGAAGCATTGTGATGTATCATGAGATGTCAGGTAGCCAGTCTGAACTGAAGTACAACATCTTGGGGCAGACCATAGACTCCCTGGATAAATATCATAGCTACTCTGGAAATCTCATATCATCACATGAACAGCCCAGCTTAATCTAAACACCTGGCGAGGTACCAAGGATTATGTCACTGATGCAGAAGACATGGTTTGCAGACCTGGAAGAGGAAGGTGATGGACAAGGTGCTGAAGAACAAGAGATTAAATCCCCTGTTACAAAATGCAATGTTCAAGAGAAAAAGGTGTTTGTGGGTAAAATAGTGAGGGACAGAGGAGAATTCTCCTTACGATAAAGATGAATTCCAGTAATTGACAGGATTTCCTAAGGGTTATATGAATGGAGACAACAATCATAAATCTCTACTGTTGCATACATTTCCACACAGTAGCAGCTGTGCACTGGAAGATTGAGAGTTTAGACCAAAGTGGGTATATAGGCAAATAAAGCAATTGGAGGGACCCAGAAAGATGCTTAGTAGACTTCAGTGTGAAAGAGAAGAGCAGACACTTTGGCATCAAAAATGTTTCTTAGATAATGTTCATACAGTAAGATGACAGAAAACAGGACAGCAAATTTAAGTCCAGCTAAATTATGGAATAGTTTCAATTTAGAAACCTCCAATTAGCAGATTTTATATTCCAATTTCAGATTAACTTAATTCTGAACTGTGTTATTATTATTGAAATTTAGCTAGATGACAGATAGAGGCAAGTTCTAGCTAACTCATATGAAATCCCTGTACTTACACTTTGGTAATTGGAATACACAAACAATCCAATATTTAAGTCTTAGAAGGTATTTATCCAGTTATATTATATGGCATTGAAACAATACAGGAGTAGTTACAGTGAGTTGTATTCTAAGTTGGAAGGGACCCACAAGGATCATCAAAGTCCGACTCCCAACCCTGGACAAGACAGCCCCAAGAATCACACCACGTGCCTCAGAGCACTGTCCAAACATTCCTTGAACTCTGGTAAACTTGTTGCTGTGACCACTTCCCTGGGGAGCCTGTTCCAGTGCCTGATCACCCTCTGGATGAAAAACTTTTTCAAATATCTAACCTATTATAACAAACAAATGTAGCCAATATGTTCACTTGCACCTAGTATTCCAATTCCATAAAACTGAAGAATTGTCCTTGCAATAAACTTTCATATTTAGCACAGGGGAACAGTACATCTGAATTAAATACCGATTTGATGAAATCTCATAAGTGGAAGACAAAGTGTTGCAACAAAGTGATGCAACCCATAAGTTACATAACTACAAAGGATTGCATTAAAACCATAAGAAACAACATATTTTTCTTCTATAGTTTCTGTGATAAATGCTTTCCACTGTTCTTAACAACTTCTCCCTCACAAGCATCCAGGTGATAATTCATTTATATTTTGCACAAGCCATTACAACACAGAACGTGATATTTTGCTTTCCACAAAGCTCGGATATGCTCATCTAGTTGGGCCCCCGGGAATTACAAGGCACCCAGGAAGCCAGGCATTTCCAGGAGCCAGGTCCTGCTGGTGTGGTCCCAATCCCTATGGTTGGTACATCCCAGGCATCAGCTGTCCACAGGCTCCAGCACTGTGAACAACATGCTCAGTGCTGGGAAATGTCAGCAGGAAGGAAATACCACAAAAAAGCCTACTCCAAATAAATTCTTCCAATGAATAATGTTGCGTCACCCGTTAAGGATGAATTACGAATTCAAAGATGACATCAGGAGGGAATGGAAAAGACTTGAAAAATACCATTAAACGTGCTTAACTTTCTGCACTTGCATCCAAGAAAAACTAATTTTAGGTCTCACAGCAGAGCTTTGATCAGATGTTGAATTCCCAGGTGTTTTGGTGCTGTGTCCTACCTCCTGCCCTCTCTTTTAATCCAGTTGAGACAAGAAAAAAATCCTTTTCCAAAGCATCAAATATGTGTGCCTGTAAATTACCTTGCAGGTGACATACTAGGCAAAGGTGCCAGAGGGTAGCTCTGTGCAATTAGCAAACCAGGTTCTAAAATACAGATGTTAACCCTGATCTCTTGACTATAGTTCCTCTGTGTGGAGAAGGTATTTGTTGAGTGGCTTGTGATACAGTAGCATGAAACTATACTGCTGAGCAAAGCAGTGATTAATACTTCTGATTAATATTATACAATTGTAACTGAGCTTATTATCTCTTCTCCTGCTATGGGAAACACACTAGATACTAAAGAGTGATTTCAACTCTGGATTTTCTTAATCATCACAGTAAGTGAGTTTGATAGTTTTCTCCTCCTACTTCTGAAATCATTGACTTGCCAAATAATGTCATTGCAGTTTTTTACCATGTTCATTCTGCTTACATCAATATATCAACTCATTAAACAATGAATAGAAATCACAAATTAATATATAAATTTCTTTCAAATACAATTGGCAAGATTAATTGGAGAGATGGCTCTGAGAGTCTAAAAAGCAATCTGATTCTTACAACACAAACTCCTTAAAATAGGCCACATGAAGGGACTTAACAAGCACATTTTGCAGGAAGATGAGAGAAGTCCTTGCTCCACAGATGCTATCATTTAAAAACTTAGTTTGTTAAGCACTCAGAGATAGCTGTAGAATGTGCATAAGACCGTGACTGGGGCCTTAAGGAACATAACCAGAATGACATAAAAATCTACAAACCTACAGAAATAAAGTAATCACATAGCATATCTGGATTACATAGCTGGATTTCAGCAATCACATATCATAATAAAAATGGGATGAGATTCACTGGACAGCTAAAACATGACAAAGTTGCTTTCCTCATGACACTCTTTTGACTGCCGGGGTATGAAAAGGAAGAGGAAAAAGGGATTTCTACACATTGGAACTCTCCCTTCCTGATAACCATTTTCGAACAAATCAATTTAGTCAGTAGCTTAGTTTCTTTGTCATGTTCAAAAATGACAGAATTTATGTTCAGAAAAATACTCTTGTATTATCTACACACAGTTTGAGAGTTAGGAAAGTAAATTCCTCTCATTACTTTCAAATTCATACGTACTTGAGATAAACTACGGCTTATTAGTAATACGTGCTATGCATGTAAAAATAAAAACGCTAAAAGATTACAGAACAGAAAACAAGATGAAAGAAAATGTTATTCTATTTTCCTTTGGAAGTATGTACTTGAAATGAAAATACTTTAACCACTTTACTTCAAAAATTTCATTTCCATGAAAATATTTCACTGTTATGTTAAAGTCTCAAATCCATTATTAGTGTATTCTTTTCAAAAAACTACAGGTTTTGGGCATCATGGACAATGAAAGCACTGCCTAAGACTGTAGGTTTGAGTACAAATGATATCCTGGGAATTACTATTTATTAAACTAACTAGAAAATAGGTTGTTATATTTTTCAACCTCTGAATAAGAACAATATAAATATTGCCCAATATTGCTAACAAGGATTTCAAGAGGCTTTCAAGCAACAACGTTCAAAAGAAGTCCAAGAAGTCAGTGTAATTTAGTCAAAACTAATGAGTCACATGCAATTTTGCATTAAACTACACAGAACTATGCTGATTAACTGAAAACATTATACTGTCCCAAGTTTTTGTCTAAAGGAAGCCAGCACAGACAAATATAGTTTTGTTGTTTGTTTTAAATCTATGCTATTATCTTCCTTTTGTGTTTAAAGATGATCTGAATTCCATGAGCTGGGTCATATCTGAATATAGCAGTGTCAAGATATGATTGTGATGAGGGGGGAAAAAAACAAATAAACAAAATCTCTCTTGAAGCATTTTCAGCCCTTGTCACAGCCTTGCCTTTTCCTCTTTCTAAGCTGTTGGACCCACACAAATTGATGAAAACTTCATGCTGACCTGGCTGCCCAATAGCCCTCTGAGGCTGCTGTTCCTGCAGCAGGGGCCTGTCCCTGCCTTCACCTGCAAGTGGACTCATCTCTATCTTTAGGTATTGCCCACACCTTACTATTCTTCCTGGGCATTCTCTGCACTCACAGCTGTGAAAAATTTTTAATTGCCCTAGTAAGGTGACCTGACGGCTTTGCATTGGCAAAGAGCTGGGGTGAAGCAAGAGAAATGCAGTTACCTACAGAACACCAACCTATACGTGTGTTGAAAACAAAGAGTTCGCAGAACCACAGAATATGCTGAGTTACAAGGGATTCATGAGAATCATTGAGTCCAACTCTTGGCTCTGCACAAGACTTTTATATCAGAAGAGTCTGAAAAAATTATAAAAATATTCTTCCCTACCTTCTCTCCAGAGATTTGTCACAAGCACTTTTGTGGAGCAGAAGTACCACTAATTAAGAAGCATGAGACTGGCGGTAATTGGCTATTCTCAAGAGCCTCTCAGAAAGGGTTAAAAACATTTCACATGTGTTTGCATTATATTTGTTTATTCAGGCAAATGAAATAGTCATTAGTTTTGTTCTTCTGTACTGTCATAAAGAAAAATCCATAGCTTTCCTTGCTATAGGTTATAACACATTATGAACTTCCACCAAGAAACCCCACAGTTGGAACAATTTTCCAATAAGAAACAAGAAAGTTTACAGACCACCACCAGAAGTTTCTCAAACAGCTTTTTTTTTTTTTTCAAAAAAATACAAATAATTACACTGTGACATAACATTTTTTTTAAACAGATCGTTGCCATTTTTAAAGACCTTGTGCTTGTTACACTTCGAACATATAAGCATGCAAGGTTATATATGCTTTCCCTAAAATTCTTCTATGACTTAAACACCAAAAAAGAATGAAAAAGGAGATACCAAGTGAAACAGAAGTGTAGGCTATAAAATTGTAACAGTAGGTTGGATGTATATATCCATCAATCTATACTAAATGGTGAAACTGTCAGAGGAGAAGAGTTTATATCAAAGGTCATGCTTTATTTCTGTTCTTAGCTTTTTTCCCTCATGCTTTCAATAAACTGCTTTGCTTTAGCAAAAAAAAAAAAAAGGGCTGTTAATGTAACAGCCATATGTTATGCTGTTAAAGAGGTTAGCCCAGCTTTTGCAGATGCTTGAGTTCAGCTACAGCTTGCTTGCATCTGGTCTTTGTCTAGATTTATTAATAGCATGGCAAGAAATCTAAATATGCAGCAGTGTCACAGAGATCATGCAGTATACATTCACTCCAAGCTAAAGCACAATATTCAGTTTAAACACTTTAATGGGCTTCTTTAAAACAAAACTGGACAACAGACCAAAAAATATGTTGGAGAACAATCCTGCTTTGAAAGACTGATGAATTAGATGATCTAACCAGTATTTTCTAGTTATATTTTCCATGGTCCATTTCATTCTCTGCTATCTCATTGTTCCAGTTTAGCGTCCAGGCTCTACTCACAGACTGAGATACTCAACAACCCAGACATTGGATGTGCTGTTCCCAGTGGTTCAAAAAGCCAGTGGGGGAACATCTAGCATCCCTGTCTCTGCCCTTCCAACCCTGCACCTGCAAGGCTCAGGCAATGCTGAGCTGCAGGGTGTGCAAAAGCAACACAAACAGGTGCTGCTGAAACAGGAAGCTTTCCAAGCCCTTTTTCCTTTTCCCTCCAGAGCTTATGAGGATGGGAAGTGACATTTAATTTCCCACCCCTTAGGACATTTTCTGCAGTGACAGATGAATGAGGGTTGGCAATGCAGCCCAATGGCTACAGGGATGTCTCAGCCCCAGTTCCTTGATGGTGCTCACACTCCTTCCTTACACTGACTCCTACCCGAGGAGACACTCTCTCCTTGTTCCTCCAAAGATCAGCTGTCCCACAGTTAAAAACATTCTTTGTGGACCACAACAAACACTCTGTGAGGCCAGCAGGCTGCACTTTGAGATCCCATGTCATGTTCAAAGCTCTGTTCCACACACAGAATAGCTACTTAATAGCTACACTCCCATAGCCTGATGAAAAGCAGCCCATTTCCAAGCTTGAAAAAAACAGAGGTGACATATGCAAAGGCTCATATTTTTCTTTTCATCATGTTTGGTGCTTCAGCCAAGATGCCTGGAAAGTACTTAAACCACAAGTAAAAGGAAAGAGGTGAGAGTTTTCAGGATCAGGAACAGAAATACTACCAGGCAAGTACCGCTCCAGCAGGGAACTGGATTGCATGGTAGAGAGATCCAGTGGCCACCAGGTAATCCTTCCAGATCTAGTACTGTTATTACCAAGATCATATATGGGAATCTGTGCTGCAGCACCCAACCCCTGACATCTTTTCTGTGGCTGGATGAGAACTTTATTAAAAATGTTGCCCCAGCAATTTCCACAACTACATGTACAAACTCTTCATGAGAATTAAGAAATAAAGTAGAATATTTTAAGGTCTCCTAGGTCATTTGTTACAATGCCATCATGGAAAAGACATGAAAAAGCAACTCAACTCAGACAGTGCCAGATATCACATTACTGGTTTTCTCCATGTGCATAATACATAGTTCTTTTATATAGGTAAAAATAAAGATTAAATGGTCTGGATTTCAAATTACCTGAATTCAAGATGAGAGAAAAGGTCATTATTTTCCTAAGTTCTATGGGGCATTGGGGGGGATTCTTTTATGAGAGAAGGAAGTAGCACAGCCTTCCTTCCAGTTGCAGGGCAGGACTGGAGTGGAGTGTGGAGTGGAGGAGCAATGGTGCAGGGTCAAATAGCAGAGGAAATGAAGTACCAAAAAACCAGGTGAGTTGGCATGCAATCTAGTTTTCTTCTGTGAAGCACCTAGAACAGTTTCACACCAATATCCTGTGTTCATCCTGATATATTTACTCTACATGTTGTTTTCAAAGGAGTTTCAGTTGGAAAATACCACAGAAATCATCAAAAGTCAGCCAAATGCTCCTCTCTGCTTTTCCCCTCTAGTTCCCCGTGTTAACAGTTACCCTATTTTCATTCTTGATCATTGCCTCAGAATTGATAGAACCATAATAGGTACAAATATAATAAATTGACACTGTCAGTCAAGAGTATCAGTCTGGAATTAGGATCACAGAACACTGAAACCAAATGGGAGTTGTTCTTAGGTTCAGATGAACACAATGACATAACAAGTGACAAGCCAAACTGATGGAAAGGAGAACGGTTTGTCTGACATTAAAGATTTGCCGTGGTTCTAGAAGAATTTAATCCTCTCTGTTTACAGAGGTCTATGTTCTGCCGTTTGATCTTCCAACAATGAAAGCAAACTGTGGCTGCATATTTTCTTTTAAATGCAGAGATCATTAAAGTAAGCAATTTTAGGTAAAACAAATGCAAACTTCAACAAAATATGAAAGAAAGGTGGTTTCCCCCCCAAAAAACTGTATTCTAAAATTTTATTAATGTAAGTTAAGTAAAAATGCAATCCTGGAAATATATATTTAAGTAAAACATGCAAGAAAAATGTTCATGCTTCATCGTCTTGAGAACTTACATAAAAACAAAGATGGCATCTTGATGTGAAGCTCTCACATGCCTTGCTAAGAAAAGAGAAGATGGCAAGCCAAAGACATGTTGAAGGATGGGAATGATGGCAAAGCCATCTCCATAGCTAAAGTCCCTTTCTCTACTCCTTTGTTTTGTAAGTAGGAGACAGATTGGTCCCTACTTCAAGTGCTATAATCCCCTAAAAGAGGAAAAAGTTTGGCATACCAAAAAGCTCAGATAAACCAGACCCAGAATTCTTCCAGTGTAAAGGTTGCAATTCACAGGCAATGGGCAGTATATCTGGAGTCACTACAAGCAGCAAGACAGTAGTGAAAGAAGAGGACACATGCATGCAGCAATTGCCAAAAATATGTTATTGTACATCTGTCTGAGAGGTGAGGTGGTACAGAACCACGGAAATTCTGTAAATTAAACCTGAAGTTATTTTTCAATAATAGTACTCTCTTAAGTTGCCAATAAAAAAATAGCATAGATCTAAATAAAATAAACATATTGTGGTAGTTTGGCCTAGGCCTTCCTTGGTGACCAGTTTGTAACCAAGGAAGGGTCCAGATTGCGGGTCTCTGCGACGCAATTAGTTAGCGCGTTCGGCTGTTAAGCGAAAGGTTGGTGGTTCGAGCCCACCCAGGGACAGTGCCATTTCGTCAGGATCAAACACCTGCTCTGGTGTGAAATCCCAACTAATGGGAGGTGTCACACGCCCTACCAATTTACCAAAGTTGGCCCAGATTCCTTGCCATCCAGAGACTGGTTTTCTCAAGGCTCTTCCCAAAGTTCCAGCAAATCCCTTTGAGTTTCGGCCTTTCCTGCCACAAGGAAAGCAGTACCGCAACACCTTTCCAATGTTAAACACCACTTCCATGGCTTTTAGGAATAGTAGAACCGTTGCCAAACAATTTAGGTAAGGATTGGGGCCAATTTGGATCCTAGGGACCTCAGTCACTAGGCCTCTGATGTCATAATTAAGGAAAGGCAGATATTAGTAGATGCCTTCTGGGTTAGTTCTCACTTACTACCCAGAAACATATATGAAAATGGCCAAAATAACCAAGAAAATGAATAAAAAGGCCATGTTTATATATTTTTCTTCCTTTGTTCCCAAACAAAGCTATGTTTATATAAACAAAAGGTTCTTGGCAGCTCTCAGGGTAGCGTTCCCAAACAATGGGCAGTGTTTGCACCAACTTGGCTCTCTTCCCTGACTTGTTCCTAAACAATCGTGGCAAAACCAAAACAAACCAAAGATAACCGGGCAGAAACACCAGATAAGAGTGATATGGTTTGAAGCTGGCTCCCTGCCAAGTCTCCAAACCTTACCACAAGAAGTGTCCCATCCCGTCCCCCCCCCAAACCTCAGGGAGAAGAGGGAGAAAAACAACTAAGAAAAAAACCCCGAAATGAGAGAGAGACAGCTAAAGTGATATATATAAATATATATAAATATATTTACACTTACATTACAGTTATATACAATTGAAATATATATAATTTCACAAGGGAAAGGAAAGGGGAAGGGAAAAGGAACAAAACCAAAATAAAATATATATATATCCCAATTAGTAGCCCAATATCTAAGAACTAAAAGAGTTAGCAAAGAAATATCTCACTACTCTCCTTGGGACAACCGAGAGTCGCTCTGGAACGATCGCCGGCAACCTCTGTCTCCCAAGGTTGGCAAGACCTCACCAGGCCTCGCTCCCCAACACGGCAGACTCAACAGCAGGGAACCTGCACCTCCAAGCCACTGGAATGAAAAAAGAGCAAAGGCCTATCCTCCTTTCTTCTTATAGTCTGGCTTACGTAAAAATCGTAGGGAATACTGGGTAAATCTGGACCCTTCCTTGGTTGCAAACTGGTCACCAAGGAAGGTCTAGGCCAAACTACCACACATAGGCATAATTAAAACCACCTCCACTGACAGTAAATTCCTGCTTCATATAGCTAATGAAAGCTGCTGTAAGAAAACTATAGCAAAACAAGTGTATTGAAACACATTCCATCAGCTGCCTTTACCTCTAGATCTTTTGTATACAGGTCAACAACAAAAACTGAGGACATCTCTTTGATACACTTGCTTTATCTGTGAGCGCTCATCGATTTTGTTCCTTCGACCAAAAAGCACGTGCTTTGAGTCGGGAAAATCTCCAGCTGCCATACTGAAAGCCCTTCCAAGTAGATGGCATGAACTTACCCATAAATCTGAGTCTTTGACCCAGCATAAATGCCAGGTACTCATCACATTTAGTACAGCCATTTCCAAGGAGTCATCTCTGAAGGGCAAGAAGATTTCCAAGTCTGAAGACGTAGCTGCAGAAGATCAGAAGGAAAACAATCAACTACTTACAAATATTAAATAAACCTAATAAACTTATTAAAAAATAATGGTAACCATGTACAGATTTTCAGGAATTCTCTCACTCAGACATCATATATTTAACTACTGAAATTTAAATTTGGTATTCTGCATTTCAGAACAGGAACAGGCTTAAGCCCCAATTCCTAGAAACCATTAAATCTACAGAATTCAGGAATTCATTTTAAGTTATAATCCCCCGATGAATATTACCGAAAAACAGCCTTGAGCTACCACTAATCCATGCTCCAGCAACAACCAAAAATCAGGAATTAAGAGGAGAACACCACACAGGAGATATTTATTTTCTCACTGACTGATCTTTCGTAGTTCTTTGACTTTTTTTTTTTTTGCCACCCTCTCTGTCTGTTTCCTACAGACCACTATGTCTGTAGTAGAGCTTTCCAGTGCTTCATTTCAGGATGATTTCCCACAGTTATTCCCACATCCCATTTCAATGGCAAACCAATTCACATAGAATAGGGTACTTCTGCGCAGCACATAAATAGCAGTTGTTAGAGAACTTTGTCTGTTCTGGTTCCCTCTGATGTTTAACGACATCCTGTCTTTGCCAAGACTTATATAGGTAAGAAAATAGCAACAATCCTTTTCTATCATGGTAGACACAGTGTGCTTTTGGCATGATAGGTCCTGACCCCTAACCAAACAAAGCTTCGCTACACCTGTTTTAAGGGTCCTAACTGAGAAAGCAAATGAGATGTGCCTTGTTCTGGAATTCAGAAAGCAGTGCCTAAGCCTTCTAGAGAAAACTTAGCTCTAACTTGGCAGGGACTGACATCATACCCTTCTCTGGGACCCTCAGACTATCAGCAGCTGAACAGCTTCCAGCCTTATTTAAAAGAACAGCCCAATTCCACCACTGCTTTGTAACTTAAATAGCTGTGCAGCCAGAAAATGGTTGCCCAGGTCTATCTTCCTTTTGCACAAAGTTGGTGTTTTGCTTTTTATCTTTTAACTACTTGAAATACCTTCTCTGGCAAGCTGTGGCAGTAGAGAAGTGGGCAGTGGGTCTCAGGGTTTAAACCACTGTCTCCCTTAGTCATAGTATAATGCCTTTCCTCTTTTGATATTGCCCTTGACTTGAGTCATTTCCTCCTTGTCCAATTTCATGCCAAAATCTAGTGAGTGTATATGTATAGCATTATATTCACTTAAAAACATTTTTTCCTTGTCTCTTTTCCATATGTATCCAGTGAAAGCTGGCTGTCTGGCAGTGTTTTTCAGAGGCAAGCAGCACCACTGTTACTTCAGTGTCTCAGGGATTCATTCATACTGGAGTCAATTATACTGTAGGCATCCTTCTGATGTCTCCTTTACAGTGAAACAAAACTAGGCAACCAAGGGCAGAGGGGGTAGGAGTTTTAAGAATGAATCAGATGCCAAAACTACCTAAGAATTCAATATATGCTGCTCCTTTCAAGAAGCTACTTCAATAAATTTACACCAAGAACATATAGTGCAAAGATGGGAATTAAACCATAAGCCTGGTTTCCCCTAGTGATACAACATTCTCCTTTGCTTGGACAGTTATATAAATCCATGAAATTTTGTCGAGGAACATCAGAGTGACTGGGAGAGATTTAAAGCCTGGAGAGACTTATACGGAGCCTAAAGAAGTCGACTATTTATGAACTTTCATGTTATTCCCTAGTTTATGTCGTGTTCTATATACCCACATGTTAATCCCCCTGGTTTGTACTGTACAGGGCATGTCTGTACTTGCCCACACGTTTTCCCGCCAAAAGTTGTTTACCACCTTGTTCTCCCCTGCTTTCCCGCTCATCCCACACTGATAAGTGCTGCATTGCGGAGTGAGCTCCCATTGGTCCCCTTCCCCTAGATACCCCCAAGTTCCTCCCACCTTTCCCTCATTTCCCAATCCTGTGTTACCCTGAGATGTCAATCTCATGCTCCGCCCCAGTTATCAGACTTCCCCTCACCCGAACCCTATATAAGTACTTGTTCCCCTCAATAAAGGGGCCATTGCACCCTAACCTTCTACCGTGTCAGAACCCTCTGTGTAGTGTCACGTCCCTACTCCCCCTCCTTTGGGCCGTGGCAAAATATACAAAACCATCAGTCACATTGGAAGACAGTGACTTTCAGAGCACATTTTAACATTCAACTGAAATGTTTTCATCTCAGAGACACTAGAGACTAGCAAGGTCTCTGAACCACCAATTTCCTACACTAGAAAACTTCAGACAACACTCTGTCCTTTAGCTAAAACATACTGCAAAGGTATGATAAAACTACACCAGTCTAACCAAATACAAGTAAATGAACTACCAACAGCTTTAACATACCAAGAGACTATTTCAGAAGATTTCTACTGGGAGCTAACAACTAAACATTGCATTTATCTCCAACTCTTCCCCCTTACTAAATTGATATATTCACGGTGTTTGATAAAGCAAACTGAGGATACCTGAAAACATTTATTCCTAAGCACAAAATTGCATGTATACTCAAGAATCATAACTTTTAGTCTTTTATTTGCCCTGGGTTCCAGTTTACTGTACCTGGATTTGCTTTATAAAGCTACTTAGAAAGGGCAATGTAAGCACAATCACCATTTTCATAAACAAAAGGAATATGAAACACATACACAAAGAAAAACCCAAGCAAAATTAAATAATTACAAGTCTTTACAGAAAAGGCTGAAGACATACAAAAATACAACTTATCAGACCACAGTTAATGGAGACACAGATGATAAAGGAGTCTAGATTTAGATAAGAGTCACACTTGAAGCAGGGCCACAGGAAGTTTTAGTATTATTCTCTTTGCTCAAAACTGGCAAATACCTCAAGCAAATGCCAGCCACAACAATTTTAAGTTCTGTTCTCCCTCTTTTCCCATGGAAAAGTTGATAAAGATTAGTTAAAGTTGGAGCAAATGTTTATGAGTAAAACATTTTTAACATCTGAAAGAATACCTATGCTCTGAAATACCACCCACATTCTTCATGTTTTAAAAATCTGCAGTAGTTTTTTCATGTTAGTAGAGATTACAAGATGTCAGGGCACCCTCATTGTTGAATGTCTGAACCTGGAAGCAGAGTGAGACAGGGTTAAATTAAGCAGGTCTGCCCGAGGCAAAGTAACTCATGCTTATGTTCCTCTTCCCATATTACTGCAGTTCTATAAATCACACTGGTGAAGTACAAGGAGTTCAACAGGCAGCTCAGGAGACATTTTTCAGGTTGATTTTGATCTGTTTAGACAGTTTGTATAAAAGGTTGTTCTTGTTCAATTGTTTTATTTTCTCTGCCTTGAAAGCTTACTTTGAAAGCATTATTCTAGCTCTTCTGTAGCAAGTCTCAGGCTTTTAAATCAGAGAAGACAACATAAATTGTTTGAAATATTCAGAGCTAACAGGTATCATATTTGCTCTCTGTAAACAACCAATTAACCATCTCTCTTCTTTCAAACACCCCAGTGAGATCAGCAGAGTTATTCTCACCTTGCATCAGTACAACTTCATAGATAAAATACGGCAAGTGTCCCCCACTTCAGGTACAAAACCTGAACCATTTTACTGAGATTTCTACTATAAATATTTATAAAAAACCTTTCCATCTCAGTAACCAGCTATACTGGCAGTCTCTTGAATCACAAGTACTAAACAGAAGAAAACTACTAAATTAATAATATTAGACATTTACTTGTGTTAAAATATTTTGCTGGTGGGAATTTCGGAAGCCTGATGTCGATATACCTTGCCTGTTTATACTACTCTTTAATCTCTGGGAGAGTTTATTATTGAGGATAAATGTTTATAGGACAAAACTTTTTCCAAAGTAACAAATTACAGTTCTTCTGGCTGTTTACCCTGGGAGGTCAGGACCAAACCATCTGTTTGGGAAAAGAGACATACTAACCACAACTATGTTCCTGCAGTACCTACATTTTTGTCAGTCCATTCATATCTTGGGAGGTAATCCCTAGCAAACATCACATTCAGTAATCCCTATACCTCCTTCACCCAATACACTGAAAAATACTCTGTTGAACAAAAAAGAAAAACCAAACCCCAGTGAGTCAGTGACAATGCAAATGTAAACACAGCAAAACACAGATATGAATCACAAGAAAGGACAGACATGCCAATAACATCAGCCTAGAGATACATTAAAAAAGTCACCAAACACCAAAGACCTCAACTTGTCCTATGACTTGGATCATCAAGTTCAGTGTAGACAATCTCATGCAACTCAAACTAAGCGCACATGGTCTAGCCTAAAAATGACAGAAAAGTCTCTCTGTAATATTATAAATCTTCCCATTTCTTATTTGAATTTATTTATGGCCAAAAAACTCCTTTTCTTATAGAAAAAAATATTTTAACCTTCAATACCAAGAAATCATGTTTGCTTTCAGCCATTGCTTGCCACAGCAAACAAGTCAAGCTCTCTAGTCATCAAAAACTGACTTTCCATTTCCCTGATACTCCAGCTTGCCTTTCTCTGCATGTCTTTTAATTCAGACACTGGCGTCTAGAACTGTATGCACTACTGCACTATTCACAGTCTTGTGCATCAGGACTTGTATTTGGGTGGTTAAAGTTACTCCATATTTCTACTGGAAATCCTGGATGCTGTTTACTCTTTCCATAAACTCATCACATAAATGAATTAACACTTTCAGAAATAGTCTCTATATCCATGTTATGCAATCTGTATTGCTGGGTCTCCAAAGAGTCTAGCTGTCAAGACCACCCAGGTCTTTCTACTTGGTGTTTTGTGCTTCCTTCATGTTTTAAGTCCCTCCAAGCTCTAAAGAAAAGAAAAGAAAAAAAAAGTATTCCAAAACTGACTGCAGGAAGAGCTCTAACAAAAAGTTCCCTCTAATCTTGCACTTCCTTTCCCAAAGCCCAACATTTGCTGTTTTATTACCTGTCATTCCAAATACAGAAGATCTAGAGTACTGTCTAAAAAAAAGGCTGTTTCATGAAAAACAGATAAAAAATCAGTTTTCCACAGCTATCCAGAAGAAGCCAGAAAGGTTTCCTTTATGCTCAAAATCAACATTTGAAGGGGGGTGGAAGAGTATACCAGCGCTCACTACTGAGAGCAGAGTAATACGTAAGTAATTATTTTGACTTTCTATAGGGCAGATACTGGAGTTGTAACTGATGAGTTACATGAACCCTTTCCATTTGTCCAGCCCTCATGTTTCTGAGCTCCATGTTTTGCCTCCATCTGCATCATGACAGCAACTTTTTAGGAAAGTCTTTGCTAGTCACCATCTTCTCATTAATCTACAGTAAGTTCCTTGATAGGAAGTGAGACAATATTTCCATGTATGTGTTTTTAATCATATTCTGGCCAATCTCTATTCCATCAGCTAATCATAGTTATTCTATTTACCTTCTTGATATTGCTGTGCTTCCCTGGATGAACAATATTTCACTACTGATTCCATTTTCCTTCTTGAGATACGGAACAGTCTAGTTTCTGGTAAATCTTTCCCTTGCAGAAGGGCATAGAATTTTAAGAACTTCCTGGATCTTCTAATACTGCAGACAATAGTTTTATACCATCCCCTGCAACCCAGATTTAGCTGTTTTACATTCATTAATCCCTGTGATAACTTCTTGTAGAGCCTTGAGTTACTGTTTCTAATATCTTTATTGAAATGCTAATCCTAACATTAGTGATCTTCCTCGAAACTACTTGCTATTAATTTTGTGTCCCTAAGTTCAACCAGTTGAGAAGACTTTAGGAAGTCTTTCTCTCACTTAGACTAATTACTCATCTGTTTCATTGAATCCTTACATAGAATTCAAACTGAGTCACATACAAATGACTTAGACCCAAGTTATCTTCCATGATCAGCTCTTCCATGTTGTCCTCTCAAAATAATCAGCTATAACTGTTGCCTCAGTGACTACCTATTGGAGGAATGTCTAAAACTTGGCTTTGAAATAAGTACTGTTACATTTTGCGGAGATGCAGAAACCTGGGAGACAGCAATGTCTCTTGATTAAATGCAAGTATGAAACACACTTTTTTCTCCTCAAAATTCTTTCACTACTGCATAGTAGGCGTCCAGAGGTCAGGCTGGAAATGCTGATGCTTCAAAGCCAACATATTTTTGATTTCATCCATAGAAGAGCAGAAACTGGAAAGCTATATGAAATGTATACTTTTCATGTTTAAATGCTGCAGTATGTTTCTCAAAATATTTAAACAAGAAGGGAAATAAATCTCTGAAGTGGAAAGCTAATAAACATTCACATATGCATTTTGCTCATCTCTGAATGTAGTGGTAGTTTAGTTATTCCGTTATTTATGCAGTGGGACAAAGATCAGGAAAGATCATCAGTGAAAACTATTTGGCTGTCTGTTAACTTTCTTTACTCCTGGTTGTTTAACATTTATTTTTAAAATTATAACAAATGGTTCTTTTCTGTTTGGTAGGAAAGTAGAATGATAGATTATGGGAAGGAAAATGTGAGTTGTATGGAAAGAGCAAGAGGAAGAAAAGGAGAATGACTAATCCAACAAACCTGTTAACAGCAACTGGAGAGCGGAAAATGAAAAATGGCCTCTCCTAGCCCATCCCACCACATCACAGTAGTGATATCCTACATAGAATTTAATCCCAATAAAGTATTACCACAGCAGTGATTCTCCCCATCACAGGAGACAAAGTCAATTTATGACAAATAGTTATAACAATTTCTAACATTCACAGAACATGAATGAAACATCAAAGAAAAGGAGAAAATAAGCTCCCTTTTCTGAATCTAAGTATAAAGATCCTACAGGAATCAAAGCAAGACTTTCAGAATATACCATAGCAGAACAAAAAGTAATCTACCTGGCCCTTTGTCATCAGTAACACTCAAAGAAAGGCCATACAACCCCTGTTGAAAAATAACTACAACAGACCTTATGCATCTCAAAGAACTACCACAATGAAGTAAGAACAAAAATATGGGGTGATCTTTAGGAAAAATTATTTTAACTGTTTCAACCTGTATGTCTCTGATCATCACAATTTCTTTTTTCATTTCTTACCAGGGAAGATTTGAAATGCCAAGGTTATGAAGCAACAATTCCTCTCAGATTCAAAAAAAACAATGCAGCATCTCTTTTTGCCTTTCACCCAATCCCCTAGACTTCCTGCTGTCTTCAACTCCATCAAAAATTGGAGAAATTGGAATCTTTTTAGATCCAGCCTGCCAGTAAAATTACACAGGATCAGTGAAATCACACCTGTAAACAACCCATGGAGTAGTTATAGCTAAAAACAACAGAGAAGGAATAAACCTATAAACACATGAGCCTGGCTTCAATGCAATGCAAGATTTAAATAGAGAAAAAAAAACGAAAATCAAGGGCAGAGCACACTCAAAACAGAATAGTAGTTGAAAAATTTCATCAAATACAACATGGGTCTACTTAAAATATAAGACAGATCTTTCTTTGGCAATCTAATCAAACTTCCAGATAAGGAGAGCACATCACAGCACAAGTTCCCTGAAAAACAGGGAAGATTGCAGAAATACAAAAGTAAATGAAGAAACTGTTAAAATGGAGATGTCACTTAGCTGTACTGTAAATTCTTGAACAAAATTTGAAAATTAAATTTCTCAAGGTGAGAGATATTGATTTCAAATTTATTGTCAGTTATCATCTGTTTTCAAACAAGAACTTGCTAATGACAGAAAACTAGAAAGAATTTTCAGTTAGTGGGTCAGTATTAAAGATAAAAAGTGGGCCAGTCCAAGAATCTGATACTACAATGCTGTAAATGTCTTGAACATAATTGGTACCAAATTAATTTAGCGAAGATATTTAAAAAAACAAATAAATTGAATAGGCTGCAAGTTAGCCATCTGGAGACAGAGGAAAAAGTTACCTGGATGCAGCTAGGATAGGACATAGGCAAGGTAGAAGGATGGTTTGAGAACTCTGTTGAAGTTTGGTTTCCTCAGCAGCAGCTTAGAGTTTCTTATCAACCTTTAAAATTTAATAAAGCCAAACATCAAAGAGCTCGAAGGCCAGGATAGGAAACTGGTCCTACATGATACCCAGCTATTTCTGCAAAGCTACTGAGTTCACCTAATGCAAGGGTGGGTGTCTATGCCACTTCCGTAGCACATCCCCTATCGATCCTAATACGGTGAAGTAAGAATGTGCTTACCAAGTAAACAAACTGCAGTACGGTCTTCCCCTGCAACTAAAATTAAATGGACTTCTAAATGCATTTTTACCCACTTGAAGTTCCTGACTTCTTGCCTGCTTTTACCGCTCAGGACTTAAAAATGACTGGCATGGTTTTTAGATTAGATACCCAGTACCTATCTATGCTAAGCCAAATCCTGTCCTGATTTAAACCCCAGGCACCTCTAAATGAAAAAACTTCCTCCAAGACATACCTTGCTATATAGTTAGTGGCCCTTGCCCCAAAACCCAAGGCAAACTATACCATAACAGTGAAAATATTTGCCTGGCGTGCCCCCAGAATACATGACACCATTTTCTGTTCTGCTCCCATCAGATTACTTCCTTCAGAGAATATTTGCTCCCACCTATTGAACACCACCATCTGATACCATATTTTCTATTTTACTGTTCTGCAACTTTCACTAGATCTGAAAAGAAATTAAGTGAAATGCTTGCTACTAAAAGATTTCACTTTGAGTAAAATCGTATGTTTCCCCTCGTCGCTCATACATGGTGCATTAAAACTGAGTCCTATAAGTTTTTATTATTCAGGCATTTAATCATATGGAAAATGTGGTAATTTAATTAAAACAAGCAACATAGGTTAGATATCCCAAGGGATAAAAACTGAGAAAAATTATCTAATTCATTGAGTTTCCATTTCAAAAATGTATTAATATCAGACCACAAGACCAGAGTAAGGAAAAAAAAAAAAAGAAGAAAGAAAAAATCACGCTGTTCATTTGCAAAGCAGTAATCCAACACTGAGACAATTTCAACTTAGGAAGCCAAAACTTACACTGCTCTGTCTCGTGTCTGCAGAGGGTGTTTGTCAGAACATAACACAAGCAGCAATTACTTGCTGTGCTACAGCAAAGCCTGGATTTTTCACATGAAACAGGGAAGACATAAAGTGTTATTAGGTCAGACATCACTACTAAAGATGGCACTTGTCAGATATTCATGAAAGATTTTCAGTCTTCCTTGCTGTAAAGTGTGGTGTTTAATTCTTCCCAAAACTTATGTCATGTACCTGGCACTCGACTGCAGAATGATTTATCAGCCTGGTATTGGGAGGAGGGAATACGGGGGGAGGCAGATTCATACACACAGATGTTTGCCATTCTCTCTGAAGTCCATGATACACCCACTAACCCAACCCTTTGTTTTTACATATTATTATATAGTTGCTCTTCTCAGACTGAATAGTCTTTTCCTTCCCCTCCCTCTCACAAATCCCTCAAGCCACAACCTTAATTCCAAAACCTTTATTAATAGAATTTGTCCAAAACACCCCGCAGGCAGACTTCCATCAGTTATCAGCATTCTAAAAGGCCTCAGACATGCATATGAAGAGACACTGCCAGGTTAGATTTATTTTATGTAATAAAATCTGTTACTATGTGCGGTGTCAACACAGAGCATCTACGTAGCCATTTGCTCTTCTGTAATTCTGCCTTTTTTATTTAAATGGGCTCGAACCTACATTTTCTTTCTTTCCAAAACTCCAACAAAAATTAGCAAAAGATACAAGTCTGCAATTTTCTATACATGATAGAAAAAACAGGAAAGTATAGGCACACTACTCATCTGGCCTATGTCTGCATAGTTTCAGTGACATTTCCATGGTTTATATGCACTGTTGTAAAGTACATCAACATATTATACACAAAAATACTCAGCTTCCCACACATTTTCTGTAAACATTAAGCAATACTTTACCCTAGTTTTAAATGTCCTTCCAATACTTTGCATCCCTTCCTTTCCAGCATGTTCACATTTTCCAATTTCTTTAGTTCATGAAGGGCATTCAAAGAAAATAACAAGCATTAAAAACAATAAAGGTTTCACAATAAGTTCTTAATTTTTTTAAAAAAGCATTACAGTATTCTTTTGTCCCAGTACTGCTGCTTTTTTATTCTCATAGGTTAAGCATCAATCTGTTAACACAAGATTGCACATCTTAATTTGGTAAGAAAATACATATAATCCAACTCTACTTTTGAGCAAAGAGGGACACTCTGAGTCCCAGGAGCCTGGTCAGAGTCGTGTAACAACCCGCACAGAAGTTCAAAATGTCTGAACAGCCATAGGTTTAAAGAGTTGGTCTTGTTAATCAAAGTCTGCACACCTGAAGCTTGTCAGGTAATTGAGTTCTAAGGGACTCCTTCAGCTTTAATTTAACCAGAATAAGGATGAATGGGAACATTTCTAACATTTGCATTTAATACTTTCCTTTTAACAATCTGCATATCCTTTAGGAGAGTTACTTAGTGCGGTGGGTTTAGGATCCTTCACAACAACAAAATCAAGGAAAAACAGCTAAAAAAAAAAAAAAGGCAACATAAAACATGGATACCTACATACACCTAACACTGAAAAAAAATCTAAAAAGCGTTTTTCCCCCCCTCATTCCTTATGGAGGGAGAGGGGGGAAGCAGCTTGGCAGCTTTTATTATTCGTTGTTCATTGTTGTGTGAAGAGCGAAATCAAAACAGCACTTCAAATTTAATTCTGTTCAAGTGAGGGAGCTTTGTAGAAATATGCCACTTGCAGAAGAATCCCTGGCTCCACCCCTCACACACTGCCCTCTGCGTTCAGCGCCAGGAGAACCCAGCTAAGGCTGTGGGATAACAGACTGCAAGCAGCCTACAATTATACACGTTTATTTTTCAGAGCATTTATCACCAGACGTATAGCATTAGAAAGATGTGTTTTGCCTACGAGTAATCTTTAACATTGTATGAATTATTTTGGCAAGTCAAGACAGCAAACTTCCATCAGCTGGTCACAAGAGTGGAATTCACCTGACCTGGCTATTGTGACTTAGAGGAGCATTGTATGGTACAAATGACCACGTAATACAGGCTAACACTTATTTACACTGAGGGACCTGTGCAGAATTTTGCCAAGTTTAAACCATGTAAGATATCCACCTGCCTATTTTGACTCGTTACTACTGGTTTAGGGATTTCGGGGTATTTATTTTTCCTCTCCATGTCTTCAAAATTTACACAATGGAAAATGCTACCCAATTATATACTCATTATATTGCAAAATTCCCAACCAACTGATCATCACCAGGGAGCTGTTATTCTTCAGTAACACTCGCACAATCAGTTCGGCATGATTTGCTTTAAAAGTATGCTAAGCTTGTTGGGTGCTCATCTGGAATGATTTTTGAGATAAAAAACACTGATAAATTCTCACTTTTTTCGTCAAGAACACAACATGTTTTGCCCAAGGCAAACTGCTACTCAGTAGTCAGCTAGAGGAATGCCACACACTATAAAAGTTTTAAGTTCTGAAAACTGCTTATGCTCAAGTGCATTGAAGATGCAGCAAAAGAGGTAAATAGTACCACAACCACCATCTTGTTGGAAACATATTGCTGAAATATTATCGAACACCATTAAGCTTGTCTCCCAACAGGTTTAAGATGTTATCTGCTAAATTGTAGATATAACAATTACTATATTAAAAAAGCATTTCAGAGTCTGGCCCATCAAAATATTTTAAGTGGGGTAAGTAGTGAAACTTAAAATTTTCCACAAAAAAAAAAAAAAAAAAAAGTGTTTTCCTAGCATTTGAGAAGAATTATCAGCTACTCAGAACTGTAACAGTTAAATTACTAAATAACTAGCAAGCAGATGACACTCTCTTACACCTTTCATGACATCACAGCACTAGGGAGGTAGAAGAGGAATTTTTCCTTCTCAAATGCTGGCAGAATCAAAGCTGTTGGCAGTATGGCCTTTTTTTCCCAGATGGAAAAGAAAAAAAATGAGAGAAAATAAACAAGGAAGAAGGGTCACATATGGTATAACGCAGAGGCCGACACCGATCACAAGGTTATAAAAACAAATAAGAGATGTGATGCAGCAATCAACTATCAAACACTTCAGAAACACAGAATATAGATAAAAGAACTTTGTTTTCATAGGCATACATCAAGCATGCATTAAAAAATATTTTAATTAAAAAAAATTATGATATAAAACAAAAAAAAAAGGAAACAAATAGTCAGAAATTCCATCCTTTCTTCTCTCTGTTCCAGAGAATGACAGAATGAGTTGGAAGGAGTACAAAATGATCATGAGGTCCAACTCCTCACTCTCACACTCTCTTTCTCCTCCTCCTTCCCCCTGTAGCGGGATTACTTTCAAAATTGGGGTACAAAATGTGAAGATCACAGTTTGGGAGAAGAAGAATTTCCCAGAAACAGCAGTGAGAGGAGAGAAGAAAACAGACCAGAACAGTGACAACATTTAGACAAAAGCATACAAAGGGGAGAGTGATTCCTGTGCAAAAATGCTCGCTGCCCACCCAGGGTTTCACTGAACACTACTGGATGTCTTCCTCCGCCTTTTCGACCAGAAGCCACGTCCTTCTTCTCGGAAGTCAGCGAGTCGCTTGCCTCCAGCACCGGCAATGATGCCGGGGGTACCAAATTACGTTAGCCTACAGCCACGTCTCCCCGACCGCACCACTGCAGGGCTAATGGACAAAAAACTAAGCCTTTCACTGCAGGAAGCAGGACGCTTGCGTGCATACAAGAAAGGGATTCAAAGACAAAAAGGGGAGACATAGTCCAGTTTGAAATTTCAGAGGATAGTTTTTCTTTCCTCTGAGCAGACAAAAGCTACTGCAGGTCTAAGACCTCTCTTTCTTCGAGTTTTTCTATCTGGTGAAGCTCTAAGGATGAAGGCCTCTAAGGTTTTTCTAAAGTTTCTCGTCTCTGCTGTGGAAGGCCTGCACCGGCAGCAGGGTGTGGGGTGAGCTGTCGGGGCTTTGTGACGCAGGGCTGCCTTGTGCCCGGAGACCACTGTGACACGGCGGCCAGCCCCCCTGGCCGTGGGGGGATTGCGGGAGCCCTGGGGTGCCCAGTGCCAGGAGAGCAGCTCCCGCAGGAGGCAGCATCTCCCCTGGGTGCTTTGGCATGTCTCTGCCAGAGAATGCCAAAGACAGAGATGGAGAACCTGGCCGAGAATGCAAATTCTCAGCTCCGCGAGGAGAACTCGGGGACAAGGCGCCAAGTGAGGGATGGGGCAGGAGGGAGAGGCTGCCGGTGGGACAGGGCTGGCACAGGGCTTGCTGGCATTGGGGGATGCTGTGCCAAGGCAGCTGCCTCCATGCCATACCACCTCCTGCGTTTCCTTCCCGCAGGCGGGCAACACCCAGCCCCATGCAGCGCCTCCGGAGAGCCTGGGCCGGGCCTCGGCCCTCCATGCTGACGGCCTACCGGCGCGTGACGACCGGCCAGCGCTCCCCGGCCAACAGAGCTTGCAGGCCACCGGCAGCCACCCGGCCACCGTGCCAAGCAAGGCAGAGCCTGCGCAGGGGCTGGGGACCAGTCGCCAGGCCCGCCCCAAACTCAGGACTTCCTGGAGCAAAGCCACCCTGCCATGGCAGCAGCACTGCCTGGAGGAGGAGGAGCTCCCAGAGCAGACGGGCCACGACCATCTGGCCTCCCTGCCACGGCTTGATGGCAGAGCCGGGCAGATAAATGCCAAGGACGGGAGGGAATGGCATCAGATGGGACAGGGGCATGAGCCTCCCTCTCCTGGGGCCAGCTGCTGCACTGCACCACTGCAGCCCCATCACCTCCCACGGCCCTGTCCCAGCAGCTCCTGCTGCCAGCTGCCCGGCACGCATTTGCTGGGGGGGAAACAGGAGACCTTGACAAAGCACCCATTCCCAGAATCCTTAGGCTTGCAAGGGCCCTCTGGAGATCGTCCACTGCAACCTTCCTGCCAAGCCAGGCTCACCTGAGGCAGCTCACACGGCAATGCGTCCGGGGAGCTTTGCAATGCCTCCGCAGACAGAGATTGCAGCACCTTCCTGGGAAGCCTGTGCCAGTGCTCTGCCACCCTCAGCGTCAAGAAGCTCTTCCTCCTCACCTTGAGGGAGATCTCCTCCGCAAATGTCCCTCTCCTTTCTCATCTGCCAGGCAAACCCAGAGCTGACAGGCCTGGAGGGACTGGAGGCCATCTCCAGCCAGCAGAAGGTGCTGGAGTGGCTCGAAGCCTATTTCGACGCCAGCACTACCTACGCTCTGCCCGCTCTGCCCCGGCAAGGGCCCTGGGCGCCGGCGCTGCAGGCAGGAGCTTGCCTCTTGCCCGAACAGCCCCTTGGCCACGCGTCTCCTCCTGCCACGGCTGCTCACAGCCTGGCGCCACGCCAGCCACGCTCCCTGTTGGGCAGGCTGCTCGGGGCTGGGCACAGGCTGTTCCTTGGCAGCCGTGTCCCACCAGAGCGGGAACGGCAGCGCCGGGCTCACAGTGCCAGGCAGGTGCCTGGAGGTGACCCTGCTGAGCCTCAGCGCGGCCGGCCCAGAGCGCGGCACAGGGAGCACCCCGGCCGTGGCTGCAGGGACGGCGCCTCAGCCATTCGCCTGCCCCAGGCACACCCTGCCCGACTGGGCTTACCCGCTCATTCCTGGGACCAGCCTAGGAGGCCCCAAAAGACACCTTAGGGCTTCGGCTGATTCACAGGTCGAGCACAGTTTGCCCACAGTCAGTAGGCTAGAGATAGATTAGATAGGTTACAAGATAGGTACATAGATACAGAGATAGATACATAGATACATAGATATATAGATACATAGATAGATAGATAGGTAGATGGATAGATAGACAGATAGATAGATAGATAGATAGATAGATAGATAGATAGATAGATAGATAGATAGATAGATGATAGATATTAATAGATTATAATTTTTCTTCAATAAAACCTTCAGTTTCATCCAAATTCCTGAGTTGTGTGCATACGAACAAGGGGATTCAAATACAAAACGCTGAGATGAAGTCCAGTTTTAAATTCCAGAGGGCCTTTTCATAGAATCATAGAATCGTAGAATCAGCTGGGTTGGAAGGGACCTCTGAGATCATCATGTCCAGCCCTTGATCCACTACTACCCTGGTTACTAGACCATGGCATTGAGTGCCACATCCAGTCTCATCTGGAAAACCTCCAGGGAGGGAGAATCCACCACTTCCCTGGCCATCCCATTCCAATGCCTCATTACTCTCTCTCTGTAAAGAATTTCTTCCTAATATCTAACCTAAACCTCCCCTGGCAGAGCTTAAGACCATGCCCTCTTGTCTTACTGAGAGCTGCCTGGGAGAAGAGACCAACCCCCACCTGGCTACAACCTCCTTTCAGGCAGTTGTAGAGAGTGAGGTCTCCCCTGAGCCTCCTCTTCTCCAGGCTAAACAATCCCAGCTCCCTCAGCCTCTCCTCATAGCACTTGTGCTCCAGTCCCTTCACCAGCCTTGTCGCTCTTCTCTGGACATGCTCCAGCACCTCCACATCCTTCCTGAGCTGAGGGGCCCAGAACTGGACACACTACTCCAGCTGTGACCTCACCAGCGCTGAGTCCAGGGGAAGAATCACTTCCCTGCACCTGTTGGCTGCACTGTTCCTGATACAGGCCAGGATGCCATTGGCCCTCTTGGCCACCTGGGCACACTGCTGGCTCATGTTCAGCTTCCTGTCAATCTAAACTCCCAGGTCCCTTTCTGCCTGGCTGCTCTCCAGCCACTCTGTGCCCAGCCAGTAGCACTGCAGGAGGTTGTTGTCACCAAGGGCTGGCACAGGATGCACAGGACCATTCCCAAGGGTCACATTAGTTGCACAAGAGCATCGTTCAATTGCTAATTGAACTCTGCCAAGCTCTGTGCTGTGATTACTGTCCTTGGGAGCCTGTTCCAGTGCTCAACCACACTCTGGATGAAGAACCCCTTTCTAATATCCAACCTAAATCTCCCTTGACACAACTTCAGGCCATTCCCTCAGGTCCTGTCACTGGTCACCACAGAGAAGAGTTCAGTGCCTGCCCCTCCTCTTACACACATGTGTGCCCATATGTAATGTCTTTAAAGGTCTGATTCTCTTCCTTTGTGGCAAGACACATTTGTCACTAAGTCCTCTCTCTTCTCCAAGACTAAGGTGGGACCTGCAGTCTTCTGCTATGGAGTCCACAGTGCTTGTACAGAACTGCTCCATCACTAATTTCATCAGCAGCTGACGATCTGGTCCATGCCCTCTCTCTTTCCCATTCCTCACTGTATTCTGGATGTTTTGCCTAGTTCTGCCTCCACACAATACGCATGCCTTGTCCTACAGAAAAAGGAAATCTGCACCGAAAACACAGTGTTTATACTGTTCAATCATTTAAATGGCAACAGCCATCAGGCTCTGCTGAGCTTTCCTTTCATTCTTGAAGATCGATTTTACACTAACATGTAGTGGCCATCTCACATTTAAAGAAATTTTGTTAAATAATCTCATCTATGTCTTCCAGTTCTGAGAGTTTCTTGATTACTGTTATGTAAAGCACTTTTAAATGTCCTTTGTATGGAAATTTACTTACTAGAAGGAGGATAATTTCTGTTTTGTTAGGCATCCAGCTGTTTTACAAGAAAACTCATGGATTTAGAAAGCACTGCAAAGTTACAGGTTGTAGCAGAATTACTGTGTGCATTCATGTAATTGATGTAATCCTGAGATACAATTCAAATTATTCTTAAAATGACATTTCATTTAAAATAACCAAAAACTTTGCCTCAGAACATTAGGCTGAAATGAAAATTTCCATTTTCAAATTGAACCATTTTCAAAACTCTTCATCACTGCAGAATTTTAACTGAAGTCCAGTAGGCTGCTTGAGATGTGATTTAAGTTCAGAGTACTGGTGCCAATTCAGGTATTATGCATCTGCCTTCAGCTGCTTTGCCTTTTTGCCTTCACCTATACTGGCATGAAAAGTAATCAACCTTTTGCAAAATTCATCCTCACTGAAAGCTTTCTTAGAAAAGGGAATCCAGACATGAGTTAAAATTCTGAAATACACAGGCATGATACTTTTCAAAGGAAAGGGAAGAGAGTTACCTTCAGATGCTCTAACAAGAGCATTTCAAAGGTAACTGGTGGAATTAGTAAGGGGTGACTGAGAACCAAACCACAACCTGTAACTTCGAAAAATCAGTCCTAAAGGGATCAGCTTACAATGCTTGATAGGGAACACAAGCACACATGTGTGTGCATGCACTTCACTACTTCTTGTTTATAGTCCACTTACATTTTCCAATAGTTTTAGACTCCCACTGAGGTTTTCCCTTACTGACTTATGTCTAGAGGTGGATCATGTGAACCAACTCAGCTACTACCAAGCTCTAACACAAAATGAAAAGTATTCTCATTATGTAATACAATATATATATATTTTAATATAGAATATTATAACCTCGGTTGTTTACATATAGCTCTAACATAGGGAAAAGAATGTGAAGGTTAAATATAGCACTAAGTGAATTCCCAATGAAATGCACTTTCCTTGCTGGAACTGCAGAAATCAGAGAAATAAAGATAAAATGGCAATGATCTGAAAGGTCCATTCAGAATACCAACAAAATCTCCCTGCCAGTATTGCTTTAGATAAGAAGCCTGCACCGTCTTGTTGGGGACAGGTAGGAATCATTCCCAAAAAAGCAATAACAGTACTTGCTTCTCTCCAAAAAAGTTTAACCCTGCTGTGACATCCTCAGAGTGTTTTTTCTCCGCCCTTCTTGGCAAGCAAAGGAGTTCATGTTCTCCCAAAAGCACACAGCATACCTGGTTCAGAGATGCAACTATTACAAGACTTCCTGGAATAGCTTCTCTGAACAGAGCAGTAGACCATAGTCTGCATAAAGGAGATCTTAAAATGCAATCAGACTCAGCAAAATGAGAAATAATAAAGATAATAACCTACCAGCATAATTCATCATACTGTATTACCTAAGCTTGCTGAGAAAATATGTGGCCCAACTGCACGCAAGAGAAAAATTTTGTCAAGAGTCAGTGCTGACCTACATCTTCAACTGGCCTGTCAGCCACGGGGGATTACGTGGGGTGGGGATCAGCATAAAAACTGGATGTCTCTGCCCACGTGCTTTTTCATGAGTTGGCTTCGTCTCATCTGGAACACTTGGGATACTGCCTGGAAAGCAAAGGCAGCTACATTTCACTTGTCAAAGCAGGAGCCATAAATAGGAATGAATAGTAGTCAAGCACGCAAAAGTCCTAGGTACAAAGTCCCTCATCACCTTTATTTTAGCCCAATCCATTGCACAGCTATATTATCTGGACAAAAGCTGTGAGAAATCACCAGTGCAAACTACATATTTTTTTAATGTTTTTATCATTGCATTATTTCCACGAAAGTTAAGTCTCCCTACAGAACCCAACAAACAGACTTCAGAAAGAACTTGGAGACTGGACATGATACGTCATTTTCCTGCCTGTGAATCTCAAAATGTTATGAAGACATTCTATGGACCGACTGACATATTCAGCTCTTCGTAAGCACCTGGCATTTAATGAATCAAATTAAAACAGACAGGCTCCTCGTTTTCTCTGGGTATTCAGATACAGTACCCAAAATGTGCAAAATTATCACCATGTACCAGCAAGTTTTTTCCAGTAGTATCATAATAATGTCAAATGGTTCAGGTAAATGAAAAAAAAATTACTTTTATAAAATAAATTTCTGTTTCCTGAAAGATTTTGTGGTAACAGTTTGCTTTCCTCCCTGTCTTCCTGAGTACGTCGATGTAAATCCCCGTGTTTCCAACCCCAATATACTGTTTAGCAATAATCATGTGTCTCAGATACCAATTCACCAATGACCACCATGTTTGATAAGTAATTTATAAATATGAAAATTTTGATTTTTCTGAGATTCAAGGAGCTATATTTTCTTTGTTGCCAAAAATATGCTGAATAGGTGGTCTGAAAGTTAAGCAGATAAGGAAAGTAAAACTAGCAACAACCAGAGTCAAGGGGTAGTCTCTTCATTTATCCTTTTTTCCTTGCCTCAAGTACAGTATCATTGTACAAATACCTCATGATCGGCAAAAAATGGGGTTTTTTATTTATTTTTTTTTTTTAAAGAAGCTAATGTTTGCAGACACATAGGTAGACTCTTTCCCAGTAAGGTCTGCTGCAAGTTAAATCTCAGCTGGTAGTTTTGTCACTGATTTCCAGCTTAGACAGATAAGAATGAAAAAAATAATCTTTTATAATAAAGTAGAAGAAAATAATGTAAATGTGTCTATCTTGACTTCATTTCTCTATGATGGTTCACATTCTGTCTGATGTCCTACTCTAATAATGGTTTTTCACCGTAAAGGACATTACTTCTTTTATTACATATGCACAAGATTTTTATTTTATACTTGCTGCAACAACTGCCTCTGCCAGCTCTTATGGAACCATACATCTGATAGCATCAAACTGCCTTCCTGGGTTCTTTGGGCTTTTAGTACCAATTTTCTACTTTCTACTTTTTAGCACCACTTTCTACTCCAAAGCCCATCTATTCAAGCTACTTCTAATATTTCATACCTTAGTATCCTTCACCCCAAATCTGTGAAACAAGGCAAAGAGAAAGTAGGTGAACAATTCTCAAAAGTAATAAAAGAAATATAGACCTTTAGGATGACTCTCTTAAAAACTATCCAAGTGACTTCAAATTTTTGGTGTCCATTATTTGACACACTTTAAAAAACACTCAAATGTGTTCCTGAAGTCCAGGAGAAGGTGAGCATTCTGAAAAACCAGACTGTTAGTGAATGGAGAGGTATCAAGACAGGCTGAGATTTGCCAAAATAGATTTTTTTTTTTAAAAAATATCACTTGTGTGAGTCATTCAAAACAGCAAGGTGAGAGCATTACCTGGAGACACATACTAAATGCTCTATACAATCCATTACTTATAGGACTGAAGACCTAAAAAAAAAAAATTTTTTTGCAGTTAAGGATAAAAAAAGAATAAATGTTTTCATAATGCAACTTCGCATTATCTTTTTTAGAGATGTGTTTATTCAAGTTATTGGCAATGAATTCAGGTTTTTAAATAAAAAAGAAAAGGCAAATTGGATCAGGAAGGTCTGCATACAGCTACTATTTAGAACCTGCACATAAAGTGAGTGTTCTTCCATGAGAACAATTTTCCAGTTAGCCCTCAAATGCTGCATTTCTCCTACTGTTCATTATCTTTCTGTGAGGAGCTATACAACTTTTGTCTCCAGATTTCTGTAAAATAGATTTGTGTGCCTCTGTAGTATGCCTTTCTAGTGTATGGTACAAAGCCCAGAGCACCTTCGTTTTTCAACAGAGGGGGAAAAATGACAATTGCTTGCAAGTAGTTTAACACTTCATTTTATATTGCACATCTGAAACAGATCACACTTTTGTTTCAGAGGCATAAGCAGACTTGTGCTGATGCTCTTCTCTTAGACAAGGCTGCACCTGGCATACGTTTGGTGATCTCCTGTGCTTGGAATACTTCTGTGTTCGTTAACAGAGAATCAAAAAGGGTCAATATTAAATTATAATATGCATATGCACACACCCACATGTATAACCTACACAAAGTATAATTTTAATAATAATTTCTGTAATAAATTCACCATTTATTTGCAATAATGAAGATAGCATGAAATTAAACTTTTAGGGGCTGAAGAAAAGGATTTACGGCCATTGGAATTTTCTTTTGATGCCATAAGGAGTTAAATTTAACACTTCTTTTTTTCTCATTATTCCAAAGGAAACAGAAAGCTGGAGTAACCCATACAGCAAATCAAGCAGGCCTCCTGATATGAGTTACTATTTTATATGTAACACATAGAGAGTTTCACATTTGCTGTGTCTTAAATTTCAGAAAGCAATGAAGGATGAAAAGATTCATCTCTTTCTAAAATAATTTGCACTTTAAAAATCATTGCAGATGTCAAGTTACAAAAAAACAGCAGTAAAAAAAGATATTTGTTTGCCCACATTATTCAAAATCATGCCCTGTAAAAAAGTTTCATTCTACCAAGTCTGTCCAACGCAGACTCTGAAGAAAACAGCTCTAAATAATTCCCTAATACACAGTGCTTACTCTGTTGTGAATGAAGAGTCATTATATCTATTCTGCTCGTAGTGTCAGCAATTGTCCATATTAGGATATTCTAATGAAGCCTGTCATTAGCATGCTGAGCCACTTCAGTAGCTTAGCACTTCTTTTTGTTTTCATTTTGTTATTTGGCATGTAATTTGCATTTCTATGAACTTCCAGGAGCTAAATTTGCTGGGCTAGCAAGCCTCTGCTCCCGGGGCAAACTCAGCAGTACACTGCAGTTCACACTGTCACCTTTCAGATAGTTCAAACGTCATAGTTATTCACGGTTATGAGATGTGATGCAAGAAAAAATTTATCTTTGAATTTTAGTACTTAAGAAAACTGCTTTTCAAGACCAGTTTAGCAATATCTGATGGAATATAATGCTGGCTGAGCAAAGCCCTGCATTCTAAATTCTTACAGAACCTTCAGCTATTTCTTAATCTAGCCCAAATGAACCTCCCCGCAGCAATGTTATATACTGTACAAAACCATTTCAGTGATGACAGACTAGTGCTGTAGAAGGGGAAAAGTTACAAACCCTCTTATCTCACACTAGTTATAATATTCCAAAGGCTGTTATAAGGTGTTTGCTTTGGGGAAACCAAATCATGGCTGGTGATCAGTTTTGTTCCCCATTGGGATTGCCACATATGACATGCGGCACCTTCCAGCCCACGCACATTCCTCCCCTGACACAGTTGTGCCTCTGGACAAACTCACACTGTGGATGTGACCTTCTCATTCAAGCCAAACAAATGCCAACATTGAGATCACTTCTGGCACTCACCTAAAGAAGTTGCACCTACATCTTATGGTCTGTGTGTGGTCAAATTTGTCCTCTCCTGGGTAATTAGAGCATTGTGTTCCAATGACTTTATTTTATGCCTAGACATTATCGTACGTCCCAACTTTAGTACCTCTCTCCAATAAGATAAAAACAACCAAGCTATTTATTTATAAAAGTACTGTCTTCTTACAGAAGACCACAGAATCACAACTCAGATATTTTTGCCATTTTGAAATAAAAGCCTCTCCTTAAAACAGAATTAGACAACTAATCAGTTCAGAACAGATCTAAAAAGGACAGTTTATTGCATGGATTACTGCATAATGCTGCCTAACCTTTTACTTATCTTCTATTCATCGTGGCTATGGAAGGGGAGAAAATTTTAAGGAACATCAAAACCAGACAATGCCATTAATATACAAACGCTTTTCTTCTGAAACCATCAGAATGACAGTTTCGAGTTTTTGTGGATTTACACAATTACAATTGCATCTAAGAGTCAGCCCTGTTAATCTGAATAGAAAGAATGAGCAAACATAGCCTGTGAACTGCCAACTGGGCTTGTTTAACTTGTAATTTTTTTTAAAGATGCTGAACACATTGAAATGACACTCGAAGGACACTATGCCTTTCATTCCGGATTTAAAACCCAAGAAGCACAGTATAAGAATATGTTAAAGCAAATATGTTTATGACCTAGTTGAAAAGACAAGCTAAAGATGTGCCTAAGAGACAGTGTATGAAATCCTGCACATGTTGACTGTTTGAGGATTAGCACAAATGATGGATAGAAGATGGCATACAGGGAAATTAAAGCAATTAAATTTAATTTTAATTTAAATTTAATTTAAAACTGATGTCTAGAAGGTCTCCCCCTATGCCTTTCTTTTTTAAAAAAATTGTATAATGAGAACAACCAACACAACACTCAGGTAAAAGCAATTGAACCATTCAAAACAAACAGTAACAAAAGATGGAAAAGAGTATGAAAAGTGAATGGCTTTTATGGGAGGAATGTCTGTTTTCTGATGCATGGTACATATATAAGCACAAACACCATAACTATATGCATATATCTACACGCAGAAATCTTGTGTGTTATTCTGAAAGCTGTTCAAAACAACCACAAAAAGTATAGTAACATTGCCAGTAGCAAAAGGCTGGCATGCCACAAATAAAAAACAACTTAGAAAGTTCCATCTTCAGCTCTCTCCATATATTCTAAAACTGACTTTGAAATTTTCATATTATTTGGAATGTCAATGTCTCCATGCTAGGGCAAATGACCAGGACAGACTCAGAAAGTGCTCAGTCGTGAGATGCAAATCAGTTCTTGGGCAAAATGCTCTGGTTTTTGTAGATCCTGTAAGAGTAATTAAGACATCTTGCACTCAAATGGTTTACACATTATATCCCTGAAAATTCTATTTATCAAAATTGCTTTTTATTCCTTTGCTGGAAAGGTACTATATTGAAAAGCTAAAGGACACGCACATACCTGTATGTGCAAAAATAAATCATATGCACAAAACCAAATCATATCCACAAAATTCTTTCAAGTTCCCATGGAAAACTGTATAACTAAATTAATTTTATTATGCACCTTTGACCAGCATTTTGTTTGCTCACTAATTCAGCTATTAGGATCACTTTTAACTTTCCAATTTATGAAGTAACACTAAACTGCAGCCATTTGGTTCTTACATCAGATTTTGAAATGATTCTTCCATCTCCCATCACTTCTGGAGTTTTCGTTAGGATAGCACCTGTCTAACATCCAGAGAGGAAAAGTTGTCCTAGCCAACACTTATTCCTTCTCAAGGTTATGCTTTAGGGTTCATTATTATTTGTATGACTGTCTTTCTAGAACCCAGGTAAGTGCCTTGTTCTGCTGGATACTACACCAGTATCTTTTTAAGAAGTTTATAAAGCAGAAGTAGTTACAGGTGAAGGAAAAATTCTGGAGGTATTGCAGGGAGAGCAGCCACCTCCAGCAATGACCTATCCATACCCATGTTAATCATATGAGCCCCATGTTTTGCTGTGAACTGGATGCTCATGGAAAGTATTCAAAGACTGCTTCCAAGGTGGGAACTGCAGACACTGCAACACCACCTGAGCTGTTCTATAATATAGCAGGTATTCATTCAAATAGAGAAAGAACATTTCCCCATAACCACAGCTGAAAGGGAGAAGCAATTTTGTTTTTCTGGATTAGCTGGGGCAGGGATAATCTAGTTCAACTACCTCCAATAAACCGTTTGAGCACTGATTACCAGATATATAAATGATAACATGAGAAGTAAAGAGCCTTGGTGTCTCAGTGGTCCAGAAGAACAAGATGTTGCTGGGTGCTGAAGGTCAGAAGAGACACAGGAGCTGCCCTAGGCAGTTTTCATCCTACCTTACTACTTTCGGTACAAATCAGAGTATTACCATTGTTATAAGGAAAAACAGGGTCACACCATCTAATGAAAATAAAATAATTCTACTTGATGCACAGGGAAAACTTCATACTTTTAAAGCTTTTTGTGAACTCAGGTCTTTATTTTAAGTTAAAAACCCAACCATAGTACAGGCAGCTCTGGATATTCCCAGATGACAACTTTTCAACTGCAAGAATACATTTATGAATGGTTACAACAGTTAGAGCATGCAGTGCAGTCCAAACACCATTTTCTTTATTTTAAAGTAACTTTTCAGCATAGATCTGCTCAGAGACTTAAAAACCCAAAGAGTATCCCCACAATTGCAAGTAATAACCATGTTAAAATTTTAAACATAACCTTTTCTAAGTTACACAATAAAATATAAGGAGGCAAAACCCCACCTCTAATAATCTACTTTAGGATCAGAATACAGACCAGAAGGGCAGCTGAATTGCTGTTTGGCCACATTCAGACAAACAGTGATTAACAAGGAAAAAAAACCAATCACATAGAAAAGTAACCAGAAGCCTAAAACCACTTGACTTTATTCTTCCCAAAACTTCCTAGAACCTGAGAAACATTCAAGTTCGAATCTGTACTAAAATTTCAGAATCCAGCTTGATTCTAATTGATATATATCACATTTACAGCACCCATAATGCTTGTCAAAACCATAGGCAACTATAGAAGCAACGTTACCATCTAAATTAAATACAAGTACAGTTATATTGAAATGAAGTAAGGGCAAGAAAAGGACAGGAAAAGCTGACAGTTAAAGCAGTGTAAGGGAAGTTTCCCATTCCGGAAAAATACAGACAACACAGGCTCACAGCTCTTTTGATCTTTAAACCACTATTTAAAAGGAAATGCTGAATTACAAGTGTAGTAAGTGTGTGAGTCTCTAATTTCACAGAGAAAGAAGTCGTCCATAATAAAAATCAAGATATGAATCAAAGTAGCTCAGAAGTTTTGAGGGAAGAACTACAGACTGAAATGAAACTGTGGATTGTTATCATTTATTGAACTTACACATTAAAAAACTATTTGTTCTAACAGGGGATTGATTTGTACAAGAGCTGCCATACATGCCACATTGTATTCTATACATACATACGTTGTATTCTATATATACAGTAGGCATAGTTTGGGGATTACCAGTGAGAGCAACACACGCAAAAAGACCAGCATCTAGCTTTCCAATTCCATGCTTAGCTTGTAAGACTGACTTGGCAAAACCAAGTTTTTTTGCTCACAAATGAACTAGGTTTTATCGAGTAATTATTAAATGCAAATTATGCAAATTATGCAGTCACTGCTAGCAGTAGAACAAGAAATGCATTTTGAGACAGTGCAGTTATTTTATTGACTTATTTCTGAACTGGCAGAATCTTGACTATTCCATTTAATGCTGGCAAAAGGACAGATCATAGCTTGCCGTAAGTCTGGCCCAAAAAAGCATGAAGTACTGTACATGAGGACTCCCACCTTGTTCCCATCCCTTGAGACAAATCATATACATTGCAGGGAAGAAAGAGTAGAGAGAAGGAAAAAAACAAAGGAGCATCATAGGATTGTTACTCTCTTATTTAGGTAGTCGAAGGTTTGGATGGATCCTGAATTTCACCCATCCCAAACACAGTCAACAGTATGCCACTACATATTAAACCATAGGAGTTCATTCCTTGGGGGACAGAGTCTGAGGTATTTCTGTGACATCTGAAATTGTATCTCCCTCCTGGGAGGCTTGGGAACAATTCAAACTCCATTTGACAAGGCTGCAAACTGACGATTAACTCTACAATAGAGCTGCTGAAAACAGCCGTGAATTAATGGATAAACCTTCCACAAGTTCGCTGCAGCTTGAAGCATTTCGGGCAAACTTATGGTCACTACTGCAGGCTAGAGATTTCCATTCATGTTTAAATAGGTCTTAACACTCAAACCAAGCAGAAGTCTAAGCAATTACATTGAATAGCTCTGGAATAGAGCCAATGTGGCCCAGAAGGTTGCACGGCAAGACATCCCTATTACAATGTCCCATTAACCAAGGCACCATCTGCCTCTCCAAGTAGTCTCTGAGTGCCAAAGGCTGCTTGCAGATCTCACACCTTGTTTACCTGACAACCATCAGATGGAACTGAAATAGCTACAAAAACCTGTAGTAAGCAGTCACTACAGCTATGCAGGCACACAATTTAACCACTTGGCAGGGATCTTCAAAACTAGCAGAAACAGAGGAAATACCAGTGCAAGCTCCAAATCAGAACCTGATTGTCATTCAGTAGTTAGAGGGAGCAGAAAACCTGCACACAGAGACTGTTTGCTCTATTTCTGTAACAGAGACATAAACAAAATGTCAAACAATAAGAGAGGAAACTGGATATTTGTGGCTCAGCTGCCAGAACAAAGCATGAAATCTTAACTTTCAGCTCCATCTCCACAGAGGAAGTTCCCTGAAGGGTAAAAGAACAGCTTAACAAAGTGAGATGTTGAACCCAGCAGACCCACTTTGTCACTCTCATCCTTGCAGTCACAGAGAAGTAGAGATTTCCTTGCCAGCACTTGGCACGGAGACCAGGAACTGAGCGCAAAGGAGTCGGGCAGGCTGAGAGGAGAAGTGGGAGCCTCTAAAGACAGCAGCCAGCTCCACAGAAACAAAGCAGCTAGCAGGAGACAGTGAGACGGAGGAAGTCCATGTTTGTCTGCCGAGCCGAATGACAATAGCCTCATCATAAACTCCAAAAGATAAAGATAGGGATTGTTGTGCACAAAGGCAAAGAAAACACTCCTATTACTGCTTTCAACAGCCCTACTAATTCTCAGAAGTACTCCCGACATCTATTCAATTTTCACTCCATGTGTTCCATCTAATGGGAGCCGTATTATGTTTCTCACTGAAGGTAATTACGTCTTGAAATTTTTGTGTACAAGGGGAGTAAAGGCTTTAATTTTCTGCAGGTGTCTTGGACACATTCTTTACAAATGCTTTGGCCTAATATGAGGCATGCATTCCTCTTTTACAGGACTGCTCTCAAATTAGGATGGTTTATATTTGCAGGCCAAGTTGAAGCCATTTATCCCATCCATTAAACAGAGACATGTATAATACATTCTACCATCACCACAACATAAACAATAACTGCTCCAGTGAAACTGAATTAATACTGAAAACTTTATATTGCTAGTTACCAGAGTGCTGTAAATATTAATGGCTAAGAATTTTACAGCATGAGACCAGGAAGCTGCTACTTCATCGCTTCATACAAAGAATTCTTGCAAAATTTCCTGGAAAAGTATCATCTCATCCTGAAATATGGAAAAGTTGTTGAAAGAACCAAGTATGTGGCATTCTCGTGCATTTCTCATTTTACTAATTACAGATTGAAAAGCCCATTTGTACAAAAAGTATACCTTTATTATGCACTATCAAATGACAAATGTGTATGTGTGCAGATCAGTCAACCCGGAGCTACCTATTTAAAACATATGCAGCAACTAGAACATAGATCAGGCTGGCATCAATTCAGCTAGTAGAAGACACTACAAGCTCCATCAGCCCCTTAATTACTAATTTTTACATTAATCAAGACAGCAAAACATTAATGTTCTTCAGCTTTTATAACTTATATAAAAAATTATCAAAATACTGTTCTTAGTTGCATATTTTGCTAACTTACAGTCTCTATTATCAAACCATAAGTTGCTAATGAAACTTTTAAAGTTTCAGTATGACATCCAGCTGAGTTTCACCAGGCAGAAGAGTCCCATGTACTTTGTATGACAACTATTTTATTTTTTTTTTAAACAAGAACTGCTGCTAAACTATTCAACACACTAACTGTTACATTCATAGTTCTTAAGTTATATCATCCAAAGAACCACAATAAAATTGGAATGAAAACATAGGCTGGAACACAAAGTAAGCTCCCCATCACCAACACTGTTTCTAGATATAAAGTGAAGAAAGAACAGTCCTCACAGCCTAAACGATACTTCTGTACCACTCAGCAAACCAGATTCCAGAAATGTGTATTTCGTTATTACAAGGAATGAACAGACTTTTCCAGTCTTTCCAAGCACATTCATAAGCAGCCCATTACTGGGGTCACTCCTTGAAAAGGCTTCTTATGCAGACCACCACTGCTCTTCCACAAGCAAGCTGATCATCTTCAAGAAATTCACTATGTTAAAAACAAATTCTAGTTGCTTCTGGTGGAGTTTCTCTACTTTTTTTATCAATTGCATATTCTTTAGAAAAAGGATTGGAATTGGATCTTTTATACACTAGAAATCCATGCCCAGAATGAGACAGGAGGGAGCAGAATCTCATCTGTTTTCCTCCATATGCAATTCTTCCTTTGACTGAAACATTTCCAGTTGGACCCTACTTTGACTCAGAAACATTTGAAAAGCTTCAGCTTTGACAATCCTTCATGTTCTGAACAAGAAAAAAAACTACCCTATGTTTATTGCTCCCTGCACCTTTCTTAAGTAACAGATTACTTTGCTGAAGGATGTAACATGAGGAGCTCCTCCTTTACTAAGTCATAGCTTTATTAAAGATTAGGAAAATATCCAGAAAGGCTTGGAGCCTTTCTGTTCACTCTCACTCCACAGGTGCATTTTCCAGGTTTGCCTGGATTTGACTTACAATTTAACCAGAAATAACCCCTCTGAAGCATACTCACACACTTCTTTTAGAGTATAAAGTACTTCCTTGTAAAAGTAGCTTTCCAACCTTAGTTACTCTCAAGGTTGGACTTGGGTTTTCCTTCTCACTGTCATACAAGTGATTGAACTTGTACGTTTTTGCTCAACCCTTCCAAAAAATGTATGTGTAGCCACAGTCCAAGATATAGAACAATTCGTCTGCAAAACTGAATGTTTCACAAGCCAGCTGCACATAGGGCTTTAAAAGGGGAACCATTTTGTTACCTTAGCCATATAGCAAGAGCAACAGCCATAATATAACATTCAGAAGGAAGAATTGCAGCTGTAAAAAATGTTCACAATGAAGCCATAAACTACACAATGTGACCCTTTTGAATTTCTTTACAAATACAAAATTTTTTGTAAAAGGTTAACTAAGATTCACACGTCTTTAGAAAGAATATGGGCCAGTTTATGGAACCCACATAAACCCCTGTGAAATGCTGCTTTTTCTATTTTTCCTCCCCCCACTGAACCTGAAACTCAAAATAAAAATCATGGGGTGCAGACCCACGTGGATTGAAAGCAAAATTGCTGCACATGAAATCCCAAGAACAAAACACACCATGTTTTGCACAGCTCGTTAGGATGACATTATTATAAGAGCTGGGACCACTTAGGAAAGCTCATCCAGAAGCCAAGAACATTCTTAAATGGGGGATGGGAATATATGCTCCAGTTTGCCTGCAAGCCTAAAACAAGCTTAATTAAAAGTTTCAGAAATGTTAAATAATGTTAATTTGCTGCTCTGGCAAACTGCCCGCTACAGCTCTGTAGACTCTATAAATGAAAGTCTGCAGCACCATTCCTGAAACCCCTTCCTGAGCTAGTTAGACTATACAAGCCTTTTGTGGTTGTGGATTTCTGACTTTTAAAAAGCCTGTGAAGTAAAGCTGTAGACAGACAGAGCGTTATCTCAGGTTTGAAAGGAAGAAAGGTCCATGGACTCCTTCCTGACAGTGTTTCTGATAGAAAACTTTGTCAAGAAACAAAGCATCCTGCCTCTCTACAGCAGGATCAAATCCAGATGGCATTTATGAAAAGTACACTAAATTCTACATGATAGGGATGTCTATTCAAAAATTATTTTCAGTTTAATACACGACAGGACAAGGGGGCACATATGAATATTACAAGTAAAAATTTGATTTGAAGCAGATGTCAGGAAGCCCTGTTGCACGCAAAGAAATACATCATGCAAGGGCCAAAGATTTCTTCAGGTACAAACACTGGACCCCTTCACAAACAATTGCATAACATATTGGGGTGGAGTATGGCCAAAGAGTCAAAGACTAACTTATAAGTGCTTTAAATACATTAAATACATTTGATGCAGCAGTACAGTGTGTTTAAGAGAATGCTGCACCAGATGTTACACCTTGGACCAGCTATGGATAAAAGCACTTCTAAAGATTTCCTGTATTAATAACTGTGGATACATTTTTGGTTTGAGGATGATATTCACAGTTTAGAGCACCTTAGACCACTAATTTATGACAATTGATACATATCCCTCTTCTCTCTCTCTTCCAGTTTATCATCTTCTTAACTATACACACAGACACAAGCTGTAAAAGTACATTGGAATAAGCTCAAGAAGCCTAAAAGAAGGTCCTAAAAGAGAAGAAAAAGGAAATAAAAAAATGAGGGGGGGAGAAGTTAAGTTATCACAAATTCAAAATCTGGACAACACAAAAACATAAAGCCTCAGCCCTCTCTAGAGAAAGAATGATTTTTTTAATTAATATTATTATTATTCTAGAGACAAATCGCTTTCATTCAGATCAAATTTATTCTATTTCAGATCAAAGGGATAAGAAAGGATTAGGAAAGTTTAAGAGAACAGTTTAAGCAACAGGGAATACATTGAATTCTTTTCAAATCTAGAGACCCATACATTCAGCAACATTCACAATCACAGTTTGCAACTGTAAGAATTTTTATTTTCCCTGCTCTGGCTCAAATGCATTTTAAATCATATTGGTGGCATACTGCCCCATATGGCACCATTCCTTAGCAAACCTGAACAAGAACTAGGGGCCATATTCCTCATTTAATGGCCTCAGTAAGTTTTCCAGCGGGGACGAATGTGGTCCAAACCATCTCTTCAAAGCAACACTGCAAACGATTGAACTGAGTGGCAACAGTTCTTCGCGGAACTTCCATTTGTAAGGTTAGCATTAAAGCTTCTAGGAAAGATTCTTTTTGCACACAAAGCACAAAATTAACAAGGAAATCTCAAGCCCTCTGTAAAAGTTAATCTTTCATATGTTTATACCTGAAATAATATCCAACAATTAAACTATAACTGAATGTCAACCAGGATAACACATCTTGTTCTAATGAATAATCTGCCATTCACACCAGAAACCACCTTCTGAGTTTTTGGAATCTCAAAGACTTCACAAGTTGGAGATTATGAGTAATGAATTAGGATTTTAGAGCCTGTAAAGATTACCAGTTGAATGCTTAAACCCCCCTACAATTATTATAGCAGATCACGGACATTTAGCCAGGTTCACCTGCGGTAGTTCATTTATTGTTTGAAAGGAAACCAGAATGTTCACTAAATGTTCCTTGTTCACCCCAGAAAAGGGTAAATAATAGGCAGGCCAGAGGCAGACAGGCAGCCAGAAGTGCCTTTTTAAAAGTAAATCAAAATAATCTTGACAATATGTTCAGTTTCTCTGGGAAACAGTATTTGTCACATTACTGATTAGTAAAGGAAGGCTTGTCATTTGCTAGACCCAGATCTCTGCACTTAATGTGCCTGTATATCAAACTGAGACAACAAAGTTCCACAGCATTTTATCTACCAATAATTTACTTATCCTTTGACTGAGGCACCTTCTTCTTTCAGATCTGTCCCATTCTATTCCACTCATCCTAAGGCACAGAATGACTGACTATCTGGGGAGGTCAATCCATCTCACACTCATGCAGCTCCCATACAGGTCTACGGTCTTCACACTTCCTTAGGCAGTGATCTCTCAAGGAATTCCTTCTTAACAAAGACCATAAGGTAAGTCTGGTGCTACATAACTGCTTAACATAAAAGCCCAGCACACCACTTGTGTGCAGCCCACACCAGACCAATGTGTGTCACATCATGAAGCTGAACCATGGCTGTAAAGAGATGAAAGCAAAGCAGTACAAACAGAATTAATGTTTTCCTGAGAACAGTATCAGGCATAAAACCATGTTTTACACTTGGTACTTGGGAAAAGAAAGTCATTTACTTTCATGGTGAATCTTTGTTGTCAGATGTCATTCTAGTGAACACGACTGTCTAGTGAACATACCACCCCAGGTTAAGCATTTCCCGGGGCAGAGCGTGGGGGTCCTGTAGCCGAGGCACTCTGGGGAGGGCATCATTTATAAGGCACTACAACTTCCATTTAGATTTCTTGGCCATGGTTTTCTCCCTCAGATATCAGGGTGGTGGTGAACCAGGAAGACGGGACTTGCCCAAGTAACCTAAATGGATCTACAAACCCTAAAACCACTTCCAGGTTCTCTAATGTAGACATAGGTTCTGACTGTCCAGCTCTAAGAACGTAGGGGGTGGATCTGTTTGCTTGTATTTTTATTTTTTTCTTTCATCAAAAACAACACAACTTCTTAACACCATCTAAACTAACCCAACCCCTGCTTTAATGATCAAGAACAATTTCTTCCACTGGAACACTCTGAAACAAAAATAATCACAAAATCATGTCATCAGTTAATCACTAGCAGGGAGGTTCACAGATTTAGGGACTTTGAAACATGGTACTTGGTTGTTTAAGAATTATTCATGCCACTAATCTAACTTTATCTATTCTTAATAATCTAAATTTTTCTATTCTACCATCAGCCATTATCCAGTATGATTAAAATAAATAACCAAAACAAAATCCATAAAATCTTCTCTGAGAAGAAGAAGGAGATAGAGTATTTTCCTGAGAGACTTTGAGTCTACAGAAGGAACAACAGTTAAGGGTTTTGAAAGTTTGAGTTTCAGTCTTTCCTAACTTTTATAATATAAATGTGGAAGGACCCCTAAAGACTGAGCTTGCAAATCTATCTTTTATATTTTAATAAACGCTCCAAATTATGAGTTCTGGTTCTGAAGAGCCAAAGTACAATATTTTTAAGACTGCACATGAATCTGTAGGACTTATAATGCAAGCATTTTTTTTATTATCTGCTTCCCTAATTAACAGAAACTAAAACAAATATGAAGTTCAGTAAGTACCTTTGAAATGGCAAAAATCAGACTTTGGAAAACATCGTTTATAAGATACCCTGATTTCTCTCCTAGTTAGCCATTTTATATTGTTAATAAAGCACTGGAATCCATGAGTCACTTTTTTAATCAACTATTCACAAATATTTTGTCCGAGTAGCGTGCCCTACTTAAGCATTATTTAGTTTACTATTCAGTCATATGATCTAGTTTTTAGCTAGTACCAGATTTTGTTTCAAGCACATCCATACAGAGGTGAAATAAAAATACCATTACCTGAGATTTCCTCATTTCTTACTCTGCTTTTCCACTACCTGTACTTTCCACTGTGTCTGCAGTTTAAAGTATAACTTAAGTATAACTTTGGTCAAGCAACAAAATTAGATTTTGTGCTATTTTAGGCCACAGTCTTTACATTCTGACTTTTGCTCAGGTTACAAGCTAAATCCTGTGGGTAAGCCAAAGAAGGGCAATCTTGAGTTACAAGTTATGTGGTAAGAATCCTTAACACCATGTTGGACTTATCAGAAATATGCCTGGTCTATTAACCTAATAAAACTGTGCTTGAAACCATCCTTTTGTCTGTCTTCAATTACCTGCACGCCCAGATCAGTGCTCTCTTGTCAGTGACTCACTCTTGTATTTCTCACTCTCTAATACCATGTGGTTTTAGCTTCATCCTATATTTGTCTCCACATACACTTTTCCCTTCTTCTATATGCATCTCTGCTTCTCTCTTACACTCTGGTTTCAGAAGCAAAACCATTTGTCAACAATGCCATGGAGCTGTTGCACAAAGAGTTAGATGTCAGTGTGATGACATGGAGTTCTCTGCATGCCAGAGTTCTTTCAGATAAAACAATGTAAACAAAATAAATACAAAAGTGCATTTTGCATGACAACAAGGAAACTCAGCCAAGATTTGAAGGCAGTAACTAGAGGACATTCAATTCGGGAAAAGGCTAGGCTGAGTTGCTGTGGTATAGAGCATCACTGAATATACTAGAACAGAGAATATTAATAGCTTCAACCAGAGTGAAGTGTCACAGCTAACAAACTTCTGATCTACATTTATAGTATGAAGACCATCTCTACAGAGAGAGGAAAGATAGAGATAGATGTAGATGATTTTAAGAAATGGCAGTAGAGAAACATTGACTAAGTGATTGCATATTCCAGATTTAATGCCCAGGAGACTTACCAGAAGCATCATGCAAAAAGTCACCACAGGATGCAGCTATTGCATTCCCAAATTGACCCCTAATTAAGAATCTTCCCTCTGTAGGAATGTTTCAAATTTTCCATGAACAGCACATCCTGAATTCTGTTCATCTCTTGTGATAGGTTCAAGATCAGTAAAGGTCAACCCAGTGTTATTTAGACACGTTCAAGCTTCTACCAGAGTATCACCTTGACACCACACTGAAAACCACCATGACTGGTTTTGTGGAAGAGGAAGTTTATATGACTTTAGGAGCCCTTGAGACAATATACATCCCTGGCCTCCGGTGCTTTCAGGCCCTGTAAGCCATCCTTACCATGAAGGTTGTAGCCAACCAATTTACAGTCTCCATACAAAATCAGGTTATTTGCAAATTAGATTTTGTTATACAGTGCATATTAAAGGTTATTGCTAGTCACACCTTTCTGGAGAGAGAATTCTGACAAGCCAGATTGCCAAATCCAGTAGAGTTAACAGAGCCATGGACACAAAGTAGCATCCAAGCTAGAACAACGTGGCCAAGCCCAGTTTTACATTTCTAGAATGCAAATAAAATAAAGTTAAGAGTTGTTGGGGGGATTGTGGGTTGGTTTTTGGTTTTTTCAAGTCTTGTCCCGAGACCCTACTATGCCCTTGAACACCTAAAGAGAAGTGTAAAGTAATGATACATCACCTTGTTCCCACATATAAAAATAAGGTAAATGTCACAGTAAGATGTAAACACTCAAAAAAAATTATATCTACACAAACAAGCCTTTCTTTATAAACACAGTAATAGACACACTGGTTCTCTCATATATTTAAAAAAAGAAATTGAATTAATTTCATTACAACTTTGAAAATAACTGGATATTTCCAAATGGCAACCAGAAGTTTAAAACTGCAGCCAATGACACATTAGTTGCCTCTTAATGCAACAGACAATGTGTCTATGGTTTCTGTACAACCGGCAGGGCATCCTGGCATCCTACTGAGATTCCTACGGAAGGAGAGGAGTTGAAGGAACACAGCTGTTGACACAGAGGAAAATGTCACCGATTAAGATTTCAGTGCTTTTTTGTTTTGTGCTGCACTTCGGAATGGAAATCACACACATTTAAAGCAGACCAAAGCACTTACTCCCAAACCACTATCAGTGCCACTTCCAGAAGCCACATGTCTTGGGAAATCCAGAGAGGTAAAATAATACTGGATTGCACCTTTGTTCTAATCAAAAGCATCAAATCTTTCAGAGCCATAGCAGCTTATGAATGAGAGAAGTCTGTATTCTATGCCAAGAGTAGTTATTAGAAATGAAAAAAAAAACTGTTTACTTGAATTTGAAAACAGTGATACATTTTTTTCCTCTCTGCATAGTGTGCTAAAGTTGACTCTTCCCATATATTCCCATCTATTCCTCAAAACTCTTGATGAATGGAAAGAATAAGTAAACTGGAAAATGGATCAAAATTCTTATTCAAATAATACTTATATTTGGAATCCTAATGATCTAAAATATTTGAAGAACAGAGAGAAAAAACACACACAAAAAGGTTAAGTCAGGAAAAATTATTATTATTACTACTGTTCATTTGAAACAGAAAATCCATGTACATTTCCACAGTTCAGTTTCTCGTGCAAAATGGAAATATAATTCCCCTTTAGTCAAAATGAGATCTACTCTTATATTGCATTTATACTTCTGATGGAGTAATCAAACTTTCAAGAGGGAAAGCTGCAAGAGACGCACTAGTAAGGATAGCTCTGTGTGTCACCCTGACAAAAGGTACAGGGAGCATTCGGTCTCACTTCTAGGCAAACTTCACACCACATAAAACAGTCCTTTCAGAGGTGAAGTTCTCCATCTACCTATTCCTTCCACCAAGCAGGATGTATATATTAGTATTTCAAGTACAAGTGGCAGCCATTAATCTTGTTAACAATCAAATCTGTCAGTAATGTTCTTTACCCTCAGCTTCTGCTTTGAAGAGCCAGAACTCAACTTCCCAGAAACAACAATATTCATAACCTTTAAGAGTATATGGTGTGAAAGATATCTGGTACAAAACATTCATAATTTCTAAACAAGAGGCCTCCTAAACTTTCCTGAACAATCACAGAAGTTCTTAGCATGCACAAGTTCCACATAGCCCCTACAGTATTTGCTCAAGGATCTACACATTTCGTGGTTGAAACCAGATCAGAGAGTTTTAACAGAAGACTGATCATGGTACAGTTATTGCTCTGAGCAGTGTAAATCTCTCTGAAAAGGAATTGATGATCATTGAAACACATTATTCAAAAAAAAAAAAAATGTAAGCAATAGTATGAAAAATATGTTTAGAAGTTCATAGTTTCAAGACTGTAAAGAAGCTTTCCAGAAGATACAAATGCTTTACAGAATCGTATTCTCCCTCTTTCACAAAGAGACTCAAGAAAAATTTGCTTTCTTTGTATTTACAAGCTTTTATTTGTTATGGTCAGGAAGGATTTGTCTCCATAGAAAGCATAAACTCACTGCCTCCATCTCTGACAGAACTTCGGAAAGTATGAAGTCTTGACTGAATTTCACAAAGAGAAATCATTACAAACACAAACCATGACATAGAGTTCAATGGGTCATCTAGAGACAGGTTTCACACTTCTGTGTTAAAGAAGAAAAAGATCATGCAGTGGAACACAGAATGTGCCACAAGTAAGAAATAAAATCTTACAGAGCATGCACTGGCTTCATAAAACAATGAAGGTGCTCAAACCAAATTTCAGAGTATTTTCTGAGCTTAGTGAGTCTGGAGCCTCAGGAGGAACACTCAGTCATGATTTTGCAACCAATTACAAAAGCTATTCTACTTCTGTGGAATTTAACCACTGAGACCAAGGCAAAGTTAGTTGTAGCAACTTTCTGGAGTAAAAAGGCTTTCCAAATGAGGTACATGGACTTCTCACACTAACGCCAGACTTTTTCATTTTTACATATTTTGTTTGTTTGTTTGGGGGGTTTTGTTTGGTTTAGGAGTTTCTTTGATATTTTGGGGGGGGGGGGGTTGTGTTTTTATTTTGTTGGTTTGGATAGTTTTTAGATCAACGGTCCTAAAATAAAAGCAATAATAATAAAAGGAGTTGTCAGAACATCACTTCCTAATGCAGCAGTAAGAAATGAGAAAGGCAAAAAACAGGCTGGTTTTCCATTACCTTCTCAAATAAAATGACACCATTTTGTAAAATGTAAGTAAACTAATGAATGAGGGATATACATTCCATTGCTTCCTTAACAGCAGCTACAAAGTGGAATAAGTTAATTTCCATTAAATAAGACTTTCCTTGCCAAAAACATCTCAACAGCTACCCCAGGCTCCACTAATCTCACTGTCACTTTACAAGTAACCTCAGTATGCTTTTGGGACAGAGGCTGTGGCATATATTCTGGAGAAAACTCAAAGTTGATGCAAGAAGGAGGGATGCTAGAAGTAGGATCCTGGAGACTCCACTCTCTGGAATACAGCTTTGCAGCCACTGCCATCTATTCAGCATTGCTTTGAGGAAAGATGAACCTAAGCTATAAAAGTTCTAACTCAATGTCTTTGAAAGAAAGAACCAAACCAAATCTTTACTCTTAAGAAATTACTTTTCTGCCAAACTTTGATGTCAAATCTCAAAGTTCAAGGGTTCAAATGAACAATTTTGAAATCCCATGTAAATCTATGTTGAACCTGGAGATTTTTCCCTAAGAAATTCCAAGGTTTGAAAAGTCACTGAAATTCTGTGTGGTTATGATAAAAAAAAATAAGAAACATACTTAACACTGATTTTCTTCCTTTGTCTTCATCACTATCCATCCTCTTTAGTAAAATGACTTCACAGTGCTTTAAAAGAAGCCTCACAGATTACAGGCTCCCTTTTCTTGAGAGCAAGAGGAGTAAGAGGAATACTCCCTGCGACAGAACAGACAGAGAGGCAGCTTGGCTACAGCAAGTCTGTCACACTTGGGCTAACCCATAACATGATAAGGTCTGATGAATTTCCTACACTTCTCTTCCCAAAGCCAAGATACAAATAGTAAACTCTAATTTCACAACAGAGGCAAAAGAATTACATTAATGTGTGGTAGTTTTGCGTTTTCTTATTGTGCCCAAAACAAGAAAAAATACACGTTCTCAAAATGGTAGAAAGAAAGTACCCCTCAGTCCACGCCAAGGGCTGGGAAGGGAGTGGGGGCTCCCTGGGCACCCTGCTTTTTGTTCCCTGCCATGAGAGGGCCCAGCCTGGCTGCTCGGTCCCAGCTCCCACGTGCCAGTCCCAGCTTCTTTTATCCCAAGGGAGATCTGAAATACAGGGCTGTGGCTCCAACCGTGGTTTAAAGCTTCCCAGCTGCTCATCACAAAGGCCACAGCTAGGGCAGTTAAAATGGCAGAGATGCCATTGGAAGTATTCCCAATCTGCCAGACATCAAGCTCCTAGTGACCACTGAGGGTGACCACTCTGTCACTTCTTATAACAGTCTGTCCTTCCAAGTTCCTTCAATACTGACAGAACTAAAGGGAAAGCTCAATCAAAAAAATAAGCTTTTGCAGGAGAGTGTAAACCAATGTTAATGAAATCTTGTTTTCAGTGTATAGCTCATCCTGAGGAAATCTGGTCATAACATGTGACAAGCCAAAAAAAAGAAAGAAAAGACATTGCATTGCCCAAAATGACCACACTGAATTGCACACCTGAAATAAAAATCAGGGATAAAAATTCACATTTGAGACTTTGGCTGCTGATATAGGATATTACACCAGGTGCTTGCAAGTCAGTACCACAATACAAGGCAAGGGAAAATTATTTCTGAAAAGGCTTGTTAATGTAAACAGCAAATGCTTGCTATATGGGCATCACTGCAAAGGCATGATAAACATTATGTTCAAGGCAGGTCCCTAAAGGAGAGCAGCAAACCAGTTTCTTTGGGAAAGATGTAGAAGTCTGTAGAGCCCTGTTCCAGGGCTCCATTGAAACCCCTCTTTCAACCTGAACTGAACCTGAACAGGATGTGTTACCGGAATCAAATGAAAACTAACTGAAATTTAGTTGCAATTAGATTTGAAACAAAGCCATACCTTGACTATAGATTGTTTCTCTCAGGAGTGAATCAACTCACAACTGCTCACACCTCCACGTTGGTATGAAGTATGAATCTTTTACGTTCTCACAGTACAATTGTGACCAAATCTTGACCCTTAGATTAATTGAAACAACAATATTTCACAAAAATGACAAACATCCATTTAAAAAATAAGTTGTTCTGTTTTCCAAGGGGAAAAAAATTTGAGAAAATACTTTATGAAGAACAGAGAGGTTAATTATAACCATCCTAAAGGCAGTTGTAAGTGCCAAAGGCTTTAGTGAAGTCCACAAAGTCCTCAGCGGCTCACGCTTGACTGCCAGATATATGGTAGCAAGAAAATGGAAGAGATCATAAAAGCAATTCTACCACAGGTTCTAAAACCAAAGCTCTGAAAGCTATTTTCTTTGTAAGAAATTAGGAGGAAAAATGCAAACCTGCTGCTGCAGAAGCAAGAAAACAAAACACAGTATTATCAATACTCGTTTTATAGTTCAACCGGTTGTGGCAGCAAATTAATATGGTTTTCCAAGAGTCATTCACAACTATAATCTCTCTTGGGGGGAAAAAAGCTTTGTATATGCCCAGCTACTACTGCAGTTGAGAACACAAAGATCTGGTTGAAATTAGCATGTTTTCCTTTGTGGCGACAGAGGCCTCTAAACACAGAAGTATTTGAATATTTCCAAACTGTTGCTGCATGTTGAAAAGTCTGTTTAATGTTTTTCAAAATAATGAATTGCATTAGCAGTATTTAAAATATGTATTAGAATCAAGGGGGTTGAGATTTGATAATCTTTCAGTTGTTGTTAATAATGTGTCTACAGACAACGCAAAGCACACTAGACATGTTATTGCTTGATACCAAACAGTATTTAATACATGTTTCAGCCCATCCTGATTATCTGCCAAAACACCTTCTGCATCACAAGATACTTCATGGTGTCATCGTTGACTGCATGGATCCTGCACTGCACAGAATCGCTATCACTGCACCTTGATTGACTCAAGATTCTGCTTCAATTACTAAAAGTTACTCCAATAGATTAGCGAAGTATTAAAAACTGTAAGCTTTAAAAAAATATTTTAAATTGGTGTACTGGAAAGGAACTGAGTATTCCCTGTATTCCTTCCAGTGTGTAAAGAGGTCATAATACAGTCATAAACATTTTTACCTTGTTTCTGATAAAATGTCATCACTGAAGAGAAAGTCACAAAAGAGAAGAAACAAAAATGATACCAAATATAACTTACAAACACAATATGACAAATCAGAAAATACGCAGCTTGCTCTCAGAGTAGGTGTTAGTCCTGAAGAATCTCAGGAATTTTTTTACCTACACTACACATTAACCTGTTTCATTCAATCTTCTCCACCTGACTAATATTTGTCAAAAGACTGCACAAGAAGTGTTTCTGTGAGAAGGGTTTTTTTGTTTTATAACTGAAGGTTCAACAGCATTTGTTCTTCCATGAAAGGAGTTTTGAATTAGAAAATACTATACAGTTCTCTCTTCCAATACAAATTGTCTCAATATTCCTCCTTTTTTTCCTTTTAAGATCCATTTATCCATTTCTCTAAAATGGAGCTGTGGAAATATTTCTTTTGTGAACATATTCTGCATAGATTATAGAGCCTGAAAAGTTTCTGACTGAGTTTCAAATTACAGGCAGTGTCATGAGCATATGTTTGGGTGCATTAAACAATGCACTGAAATGCTACAATAGATTAGTAAATTTTAACTAAGATTAAGTTGGTGTTGATAACAGTTTCATTGCGTATTCTAAGGAAGTTAGAGTGTACAATTGAAAAAAAATACAATATACCACGTAACGTTTCTTTAATTTCCTAAAGAACTGCTGCTTATCTTTACATTTATCCATAAGAGATGAGCAGCTATTTGGAAGAGAGACATGGACAACAGCCTGAATGTTCACATGTGTCATGTTTAACAAGATGCTACAGTGGGAGCAACAGCTACAGAACAGTGTGAACTAAAGGCAACAAAATAGAATGCAACGACAGCAACATAACACCGTGTGCAACCCATAATATGTGCATTGGTGCCAGAGATCAGCATCTAAACAGCTAACACAGCTCTATGACCAAGCACTTGTTTCACAAGTTCTGCCAACTCTGAGTCCAGGGCTCCAAGGCAAGGGCTGAGACCTGACTTAAGTGCCTTAAAACTCCATCATTCTCCAAAAAAAAAGCAGGATACAGACAAGCAGAAACAGGAAAGGAAGAGAATGGTACATGCAACCTTCCGTTTTCCCCCTGTAAAGCTGAGGCATGACCAGCATAACTCCAGGTCCCACAGTGGCTGCCAGGCCAGTAGATACAGCCAAACATGTATATCCAAAAGGAAGTAATGAGAATTTTATTTTCAGTCTAATGCAATTCAGTATTTACCTTTTGTTTTGCACACTTGGTGTCAGAATCCTCCCATTTACCCTTTTATACAACAGCCATCTTCTTAAGGCAGGTGATGGTTACCAGCATTATCCATTCTCCCTGCCAATACTGTCACAGCAAAGACTGAAACCAGTGCCAGAAGCCCCTCTTCATTATGAAACACAGTGAACAAATTCAGCTTATAAGATGCAGGTCACTGCACAGTAGACAGACTTCATGAAGCTGTGTCTGAGCAAACAATCTACAGATGAAGAGAACCACTGTGCTACCAATCCATGGGTGAAAAGCATTTTTCAGTATAAGTGATTTGATGTTCTACATTTCTTTGATAAACGCCTTTTTATAATTAATTTTCAGTACTATTTCAAAGACTAAGTTAGTCACGGGCCCCACCACTTAGGAGTATTTCAAGATTATTGACTGTTGTAACATGGCCATCAGCTTTAGTTCCCAACTGAATGACCTGTCTCATGACTTACCAACATACTGAGGATAAACTCAATGAAATGTAATTATTCTTCTCTACTAACCATGGTCATTAATCCTCATTCATTCCTTGGCACTTCCACAGAGGGGGATGTGTGTGAAAATATAAATCAAGACACAGACAAGAAAATAGTCTACTGCGGCAACCTACAGAATACATTATTGTTATGCTTTCTACAGTAGTTAAAAATTACCTGAAATGAAAGCCTGGAAGTAAGTAGGAAGAGTTACAGCTACCACATGTACACTTCACTTATTACGACTCTATACAAGTTGTATCCTCATGCAGTTTGAACATCACTTATTCGAATCTGCATTAAATCTCAACTTTAAAAAAAGGGCATAGGAAAAGCCTTAGAAAAGCAGGTGTTCAAAATACTGGCTGAAGTTAATCTCAAGAGATTCAGGTTGGGACATCTTTGAGGTTGTCCTTCCGTCCTTCTACGTGCAATGTGCTCACTTTTCCTCCACCTTATTTCTTGTAAGCACCCCTTGCTCCCTCCTGATTTGAACTGGTATTTTGAGGCAGAGGACTGCTGTCCTATTACCTCTTTGTAATCCTAAAGGCTTTGCAGATTGATCCATTCACCCATTGAGCATTTTCAGTAGTGAGAGGCATTCCTAGAATGTTATTGAGAGAAAGGAATGTTATTGAGAGAAAGGAATGAAAGGGTTGAATGTTTGCATGTTTGCAGTGCTCCTTGTCTACTTGCAGAGATGCAAAATTACACAGAAGTGTCCCACAGACCTCAGAAAGCACCACCGAAATGCATACTGTGAGATCCCCTTGGACAGGGAAAATGAAGATGGACAAGACAAAAGAAGGAACTTCCAGAAGGATGGGAGATAATCTGGCTCAGTGCCTTTTGTCCTTAACTCCTAGGGACAGAAAGTTGCATGTGAAGAAGTTAGATGAGAAGTTCAGACACAGCAAATATCCCAGACAGGTAATATTCAATACTCAGAAGTTTGTTCTACTGCAGATGTCTGTTAAATTCTCTATCAAAATTCCCTATTAAAACTGAAATGCACAGACTTGTTCATTCCAAAATATCATTCAAAAAAAAAAATCCCGTGGTGAATCTACACTTGAGAATGAACCTGCCTTGAAAGGTAGATTGCTTCCATAACACAAATAACTGCCTTTTGCAATTTTTATGACTTTGATCTCAAAAATGTCTGGTTTATGTTCAGGTGGGTGGAGTAAAAAACAAGGCTGTGATGTATTGCATCATGTACATATGAGGGCAAACACTATCTGAAGTGGATGAATTGAACTGGTAAGACCTAAATCACAGTCAATTTAAGAAGTCTGTTTCTCCCTCCTAAGCAGTCAGTTTATTTAGAATATTTTCTTTCATCCAAAGACACGGTATGTTTTCTAAGGATGTTTACATCTGAAGGCAACTGAGAAAACACAATGAATCTGCTTGCTATTTGTCCAGTATTTCTGGACAGTGAGAGGAGACAGTTATATTGTCATGGGAAACATATAAAAGTACACAGAAGGGGAACTGTAACATCACTTGAAAAATCCTCATCAGCCTGATCTTCTCCAGTCTGCCCACATGGCTTCTACTTAAGTCAGAGCTACAAAAACACACCAAAGCTACAGAACCTCTGGCTCTCTACAGTAGTAAGACAGCCAAATCACTGACTATTAGATAATTACCTATATCCATATGAAATTTCAGCAGGGCAGGATTAACCTTACTGCAACATCCTTCATTGCTAGAGTCTATCTGCTCAATTTTTTTCCTGTTCATTCTGAAATCTGAACATTTTGGACTCTATCAGAAGGTGTTCCTTCTGATCATCAGCTCTCAAAGAAACATTTGGCCTATCTTAGAGATCACTTTTCCTTTTACTGGCTTTATATTTTATCCAGAACACAATCAGCAATAACTTTGACCATGTGAACAAGCTTCATGCTACAGGATACAGAACTCTACATAGCTAATTAGGAGAAGGGAGTCCTACAGAGATACATACACACACAGCTCAGTGAACAACTGCCTTGAAGACTGGATAATTTCTTTGTTCATCCAACACTACCCTGACCATTCCCATCCTCACATCCATGACTCCACAGTCTGCAGCATATATATCTGTGTGCTAAAGTCATGCAAGTGACTCTAACTAAAGACAACAAAAATAACTACTTTTAGCTGCTTGAGTCTGCTCAAACCACTTTCATCTGCTGGATTTTTTTACTTCTCCTGTGTCTATATTTCTAACCTCTCTTTATATCCCACTAGGTATGTAGTAATAGTTAGAAAGTTAGGAATATTATACTGTGTGACAGCCAGCTCTTCTAGGGCAGACATCATGTTTGTGGGCGTTGTATGTTGGGAAGCCCCTTGTCTCAACTACACAGAGCACAGCAATATTGAAGACGTGTGAGATATACCCACAGTCCCTGGCTCCAAGTAATTTCTTTCTTGCATTTTTATTTGTGCAATGCAGATGTTTAACACTGACCAGAACTCTATTAAAGTGCTCATGGTTAGAAACATAAATGGATGCATTATGAATCAGATGCCCGTAAATGTCTTCATAAGGTCCAGACCAGAATCAGACCCTGAAAGTACACTTCTCATAAGATGTTGAAATGCTGTGCATATATTAGTCAACACAAAGAAAAGCAGGAAGAGTATTGTGGAAGTACTTACAGAGTAGTCACAACAAGAAAAACACACTCTAGTGTACAGTTACTGATGATGAAAGCCCTTGATTACATCAGTGAAACCATTAAGAGTTATTTACCCTACCAAGACATTCTTCCTCAATATCTCTCTCAAATAAGAATTATTCTGATCTAAATGCAGTTTAAGATTGATTTAAACTAAATTAAGAGATCTAGTAAAGGTTAAGCATGTTATAATAGGATCATGCATTAATTCTACCTTAATTGATTGTGGCTGAGCCCTCTGTTCATTTTGCTTCAATAAAAGCAAAGGGATTGAGCAGAACTTTCTAAGAAAGGACACCACAGCAGCTCCCTCGTAATCCAATGCAGCAATACAGCTAAAGCTGCTCAGACTGAGGTCATGGATCCTCCAAGGCTGTCTCAGGGGTTAGTGGTGCAGCTACACTGTATTACATCTGCCAGAGCAATAACAAAAATGTCTGGGTTAGGCTCTGGGGTTTTGAGATGGTATTTTTGTTGTGGTTTTTTTTCCTAAATCTTCATATATCCTCAACAATCTTTAAATAGGGTTAAGTGGGAAATCAAGCAGTGAGTAGAGATAAATCTTATCTTACTTGTATAATACTGGTTTAGGTTAGGGAAAAAAAGCTGCTGGTGAATTTCTGTTCCCTGAGCATCTGTCACAACAGACAAAGGAGCTTGCTAACCAAACTAATTTCAGGCAGAGTTATATTTATTCAATTTTTGCTTTGCTCTTTTGGAACAATATATTTACATAACAAGTATTGAAGAAGGAGTATTCTGTTGCATAAGATCATGAAGTCTGAGCAATAGCAGACGGCCAAAAAGGTAATTTCCCACACAGAGCCCCACCCACGGCAATGCAAACACTCCAAATGTACCTTTTGGGCTACATTTCATTACATTCTGGGTAAATACTGCAACATCTTATAAACAAATAAAAGCTCTCAATCAGAAATGCTGTTTTACTAAAATTCCTTTCTCCTCAGCCTACAACTACATACTTGAGTCACATGTTGACCAATACCTTCAGATAGTTCTATTTCATGCTATTTTAAGACTGACCTTTTATGCAAACTGCTGTTAGTTATATGGAGGCCAATGCAATTAAAACAGTTTAACTGGAATTTCACCAGAATTTCATAGAAGGGAGGTCTCAGGAGTTATTAGAAACATTAATAAAGAAGAAAAAAGCCTCTGTAGTCCAGCTGAGAGGTATAACCTCTGCACCATCTAGTGCTAGCTGCAACAATCACTAATACCATAAAAAGAAGCACCCCCAGTCACAGTAATTCTGTTTAATATATAATGTGGATTGACAGCACAGCCTATCAAAATGTCTCTTTGAACACAGAAGATGAAAACTTATTGTTTTCTAAGGTGACAATTAATAGTGTTTTCCCCTACTTCATTAAAGATTGTCTTCAACAGAAATAAAAATATGACTTTAGTACCTGAACGAAAGGAATGAGGCTCTATTCGTTTATGCTAATTTCCTTAGATCTTCTGATGGAAAGCAAGAAACATTTCTGAAAGCAACTGAAACAGGAGAAGTTACCCTTGATGGGTTTGTGCTGCAACATCAAATTGCAACAGGAACTCAAAGAATGGATTTTCTAATTTAATGAAATATAGTTTGGTGAATTGTTGATTTCCTCAAAAACAAATGAATGTTCAGCCTCTCTGAAAGAAGAATCATGGACCTAGAACCTGATTCCAGGATAAGAATAAAGTTTCTACATTTCCATCTCACGAGAGATCCTCATATGCCAGAACCTTGAGATAAGAGTGGTTTTTTTCTGAAGAAATATATTGAAAAATCTAGAAGAATGTTAAAACCCATAAACCTTAACCATAACTGTAACCCAGCCTTCAGAATTGATTCTTTGTTGGTTTTTTTTTTCCCCAGGGAAACCACATTTTAAAATACAAGATGTTCCCAGCTTTGAATCACTGTATATCATTCACTGTTTCTAGCACCTCTATGGCATTTATATTACTTTGAGATTTCTAATCATCTATTATTCAGATTATTATTCATTAAGAATGTGAGAGCAAAAGCAGCAACTCTGATTCCTCTGTTTCCCCACACAACAGGCTCTGAATGATCAACAGTAATGCTCTACTCAGGTATGTGTTGCCTCGATTTGGAAGAGTCCCCTTTCCTTTCATGGGAACGTTCAGTCCTTCAAAATCTATGTTGAAGCCACAGATATCAACTGGTAAACTTAACACAAAGAAAATGCAAGCAACAAGTATCTATGAATTACTGGAACAAACTATCAAGGGAAATAACAGATGACTCCATGGATGGGGTTCACATCGAGTCTGTATTCCATTTAACTCGATACAAGTCCTTAGGTAAAAAAATATAAATACCAACTGAAGGTTGATTGCCTGTGAAGAACAGGACTCCCAAAACATTAAATTTTTCCTTGAACTTTATTAGTTTGATTTCATGTATCACAGTATCCAGTCTTCAGATGAAAACAATACACTGCTACTATTCTTCTGGGTGGTTCCCAAAGTTGCCACACAAAGGCTCATATATGAGGGTATTCCAATATGTCTCATCTTCTTTCAGTCATTAACTTAGGGAACATGAGCCACGTTAATGGAGTTAAGTTAAAGTATGGATGTAGTGTTTAAATGGATCCAGTGTTTAATTAGAAAAACTGACCTCAAGCTGTAGAAATTTTGCCCCAAATGAGAATGTAAACTTCAGGATTTAGAGCTCCTACTTCATTTCCTGAACTTGAGTCGAGTTCCCTGTCAATTTCTCATGCTTTTTTCCCAGAATAAAAAAGGCACAAAAAATTTGAGGGTTTTGTCAATTTTTAAGTCTAGGTTCTGCAAAACATATCCTAAATGGTAACAGCTATTACATTGCAGGTGTAAATAAAAATGGAAGGAGGGGACAACAGCTAAAGCTGTAATGAATACAGTATGAGCCTCATTCTTCCAACCTGTGAGGAGTAAAAATTTGCAATGCTCAGTAAATACAGGGTTTGCTTTCCTCATAGTCTAGTCTCCTGCCTTCCAAAATGGTTGCTTAGGGAAAAAAAACCCTGTATGTGCCCTTGGGCTCCAAGAAGACAGCAATAAAATATCAGGCTTAAGACCCAATAAACGAACACAACCTACTCCATAAAAATCTAGTGCAAATGTTTAATTGATTTAAAAGTATTACTTACAAAAAAGTATATTACTTAACAAGAAACCCTACAACTCTCAATTTAGTTTGCAACTCAAAACAGAAACATTCTTGTAGCACATAAGGAAAAAACATAAGCAATAGGACTGGACACAAGTATTATTTTATGTATTCAAACACCTTCAGACATAATGTGGAGCAAACAAGATTTTTTTTTTCCTTAGTCAGTCTTTAAGAATAAAGAACACTGGAAAAATATCCTCCTTTTACCTTTATAAGATTTACCTAAATGACTTGTAAATCCAATCCACAATTTATTATTCCAGTACATTCTTCAGAACCCTTTCATTCCTCTTCATTCATTTTATATAATTATAAGAGTAACAAATAAAATGACCTGGTAGCATTTCCAGATGAAAGTCTGGAAAGACAGAGGAATCTTCTCAAATTGCTTTAGAGAAAGGTCATAGTAAAAACAGACACATGATCCTCATAAAAGCATTTTTCCACTGTGCTTAAGGAGAGCACCAACCAGCACAGACCCACATAAAACAATGTAAGCTTAGAGAAGTTTTGCACATCTGCAGTGTCAGGAAAAGATCTCTCTGGTCTTGGATGATAGAACTGATACATCAGAGTAAATCTAGCCACGTTTATCTCATGACGGACCTTGCTAATTAGGATCATATTAAACCACCAGTTGGCCAACACATCAGTTATAAGTCTGCTCAGTTTATTAACACCACACTTTAATACTAAATCAAGTGAACTTTCAGTGAGAGCCAAACATCTGTGTGTACACATCCCTTCTGAGGAGCACTCTCTCCCTCTGTGCTGACAGCAGTTCTTCTAACTTTTTAGACAGATACTTTCTGGAGCATTCTGAGAGCTGTGGGTCTCATCAGCATCAGTCCCAACCCAGCAAAGTACCTGGGGTCACACATGGTATCAACAGCCTTATCTGACAGGACTGCAGACACCCACCTTCCCATTTCAAAGAGGACCTGAGGAGAAGGGACTGCTGTCCCAGATAGCTGCAAACCCTATGTCAGAGCCTGGCTATCAGATAGCAACAAAGCAATTTCTTGAAATTATTCATTTCTTAATACTCTATAAACACAATCTGAGACTTTCTAAATACCAACTCCCTGCTTCATCTCTACACACGTGTTTTTTTAAATCCAAAGCCTGGAAAACATTTCATAGTGGAAGAGGCAAAACCAAAACAATGCAGGAAACTGGAGTATCCAATTCCATTGTACCACTGACTAAATTCTCCTCTGATACTATTTGCATAGACAAGTATGGTATGAGAAACATGCAACACTAAGTCTTTAGTCATACTGAAAGGCCTGCAAAAGAGAAGAGAATAGAGAAAATAAGAGTTGAACAGTTCTAACCCCTGCCTGTGGAGAGGAGCATTTGCAAAGCCAGCAGTGCATTTTCTGTCAGATACCAGACATGGAAAAGCCAGACACTTTTTTTCTAGAGGTGAGGCCATTGGTAGTGACAAACCCTGTGATACATAGGGCAAAGGAACTTTTTGTAGATTCTACATGAGCCCAAGAAGTAGGACAATTTGTCTCTTGAGATATCTTGCTGAAATTGCAAACTGTGGAGTAACATAAAAACTCATCTAAAACTCATCTAAAATTCCAGAGCTAAACTCAAATGCTGCTAAGGCATTTAAACACATTACTCCTATTGAGTTTGGGGTCAAAGGAGGAGTCACCATGCGTACCTAATACCACTGAGAACCTGAATCACAGCTAACACCCAAGCTTTTACAAAGCCTATATAACATGTACACCAGAAGGGAGTACTGTCAATGTTTGTGTACATTTCATCACTCATTTGAGAGAAGGCAGCAGTTTAAGGGTTTTTTCATTGAGGAATACAAGGAAATACCCATAATTCTGATTCACTGTGGCCCAATGCACTGCACTCAACTGTTGCTGGTTTTCACATCTGGGTAATCTTTACTGCTTATTGCAATAGGATGGTTTTAATGAAAATGTTTTCATTGTGTGTCAGGTCAGTGACTGGACTAATCTATATCATTGTCATAGCCTCACAAAACAGGACAAATGGAAATAGAACTTATCGCATCTGATGCCTTTGCTATCCAAACACACAAAACCTACAGAAGTGAATTTCTGTTTATTGGATTCAGTCCAGAAATCCACAGGCAGACTAAATTCCCATTGATTCTACTTATGAAGAGCTGCAGTTTTAGATAGGGCTGCTCCTCTTGATTAGTTAGACAGATTTAAAAGAGTTTAATTACCTTAGATTAATCAAGCACTGAAGTCTGGCTGAAGGCTAATAAATCCTAATTAACAAGGATTATCTCCAAATATCTATTGAAGACTAACCTAAGTTATCTTTTGGCCACAGGAGCTAATTTGTCAGTAAAAGCCGTTTTAGACAATGAGATCAGAAATGATTTGTAGGCAACATTTTTTAAGAAAATCTTCTTAAAAAGATAACTCTTTTACCCTCAATATCAAGACTAATACCATTCACCAGGCATATGATCTAACACCATCTAAACAACACTAGAAGATTCCTAACAAATTACTCAATTCAGAATGTTTCCAAATTCTCAAGCCTGCCACCAGCTTCAATGAGACTACATTAACAATTGTCTGTGTATCTTTTTAAAATCCTAGTCAAAATATTTAAGAATTCAGAGCAGGTGGAAAAACCTCAAGGCATATATTTTTAATATATATTTTATATCTGCATATATAAAAATAAATATATATTACTGGAACATGTATTTTATATATGTATTTAATATATATATATATTTCAGTCATAGTATTAGTGTGAGATATTTAGCTTAGCACAAAAAAACCTATGTGCTTGTTCCCTTACATTTTCCGTGCTACCAATTAAACTATAGAGCTTTCTTCCATCTAGAAAAGGATGAACCTTCTCTCTTAAAAACAGAAACATCTGTTTTCTCAAGACATCTGTTAAAGAAGCGAGAGCAGGATGTAAACTGCTTAGTCAAATAGTTTAAAGATAATGAAGAAATAATTAATTACAAGGAAAAAAACTATAAGATTAAGATCTGCTTGTAATTAGCTGTACTCAAAATGCCAAAACACTATGCTCCGAAAAATATAATTAATGAGTTCTTGAGAGCTCCTGGTGATTCTCACTAATGCAGTGATAAAGGGTGCTGCAATCTGCTCCAAATGTTTACTAGGCAGGACCTGTGGAGCTGGGTTCTCTTCTTACAGCCAGGCATATGCTAGAACAGTATGTTTTCATGCTGTGCCCAGGTCCCATTAGACTTGGCAGAGCCATAACCTGTGGATTATGAGGCTTGCACACAGCCAAAGACAGTTTTACCAGCACAGCTTGACTTGGTCCAAGCACAACAGCATAAGAATATATTATGTTTTGGGGCACTTGTGGAGATTTCATTGATGAAGACTACATTGGATCTGATCCTTCACAAGCTAGTAATTTATTATAAGGGTATGGAAGTCCAAGAAACATGCAATTTACATTTATTTAACAAGAAAGGGGAGAGACTATGTCCAGTTACTGTTCTTCCAGTGCTGAGTGTTTTTAAACACACAAGGACCAAAACTGAAAAATAAAAAGATGAACTCAAAATACAAGCGTGTTTTTCTGACTGATTTAATGGCAATCAAACTATTTATGTTATTTCACTTTGTATTCCTATCCATGATGGATGAAAAAGTTTCTTTTAACCTACTGGTTTTAAAAATTGCCACTTCTTCCCAACTTCATATCTTCCAATCTTAGAAATAAAACCTTTTTGCTGTCTTTGCTGTCTCCTATCAGGAGAGCAAATGAGAGATACGTGCAGCACTCCTAGGGGAAACTACAGGATGGCCCAGTCTTTGATGGTGGAGCCAGATGCCAGTTTCAAGGCCTCTCCATAAGCTAATGGCAGAGAAGAGCAATTTCACAGCCCCACCATACAGGGATAATCAGCACGAGGCAGGACTGAACCAGCAACTTCCACCATCTTTAAACTGCCTGACTAGACACTCCAGAACACGCCTCCTCCATGAGGCCAGATAGCTCCTAAAGGCAGAGCTGTTCACCCTCCACAGCAGCACTAACTTTTTGTGTACATGCTACAGGACAGGAGGGGGAAAAAAGAAATGACAACAGGGACTATTTCCTCATATCACATAAGAAACCTTACCAAGACCAATGCTATACACAGCAGTTGGTGAGCTGGGTGAACAAAAGGGAAGTCAATCACCTCTTTTGGCTCCTCATTTTTTTTCCTACTGCAACTTATTCTTCTACACCAAAGGAGGGTTAGGAAGACACTTCCTCTAGTTGTCTACTTTGGCACATAAAAAGAAATCAGCTTCAGACAGCACTGGGCTTACAGCCTGCCAGTTGGACCATTCAGATACAGACTACTCTGCACATTTAGAGGGCATTGTCAGGTGAGATCATAAAATTCCGCAGTTTCCTTTCTATGTTTCTTTTTCCTTAAGATAGTCAGAAAATTTAGAAAATTTTTTTTTTTATTCTAATAGAGTAATACTGATTTGTAGAAACAAATTTCTACAGCAACTGATACTGTCACAAAACTTTCAATGAAAACCAGATACAGAAGACCAGCCAGCCCACCCACAGGCAAGCTCCTGAGGGGGCAGTCATCTTGGCAGACATTCTGAGCTCAGTTTTGAAAAGAAAAATTAGTCGGTAACATGAAAATTTCCACAGTATGGATGTTCCAGTTCCCACACAGCTTCCATGTTAATTGGCTGGTTAAAAAAAAAAAAAAAGACAACAACAACAAAAAAGTATCTAAAATGTAGGCTCATCCTCTCAGGAAATCAAAACCAACAGTCAATAGCAGTCTTCACCATTTATCAGGACACATTGTACCATCAACTAAATTAAATGCAGAGGAAAGACTACCATCACAATCACAAAGAAGGGGGTAGTAAAGTGCTGATTCTCCAGGAGAAGAGAGGGAAAAGGTTTGTATCCAACTCTTAACAGGGAGTGGAGAAGCTGCTCTTAGTTTATATGTCCTTTCCTTTGAGCTCAAGCCTTGAAGTGGAAAAACATTAACACAACCAGCTTATCCACCTCAACATAAAGAATGAAAATTGTCATTTAATATTGGCATAAACCCTCTAGGCATGAATTATTCTCCCTACAATTTTTATACAGGTACTTTGAACACCATTGATAAAACAATCTCCCTTCAGCTAGCAGTGAAAACAAATATAACCCTGATGAAAAGGTCAAAGATTATTACTATATACAAACAACAGCAGGTCGTAGCCTCCACACTCCCTTTAAATTAAAAGCTGAAATTTTAATATAATCACAACTTCATCAGATAATTCAGAATGTTTTTCACACTGAATAACACAGGATAGGGATGCTTCCAAACTCACAATAATTAAGCAAGTCCACTCCTGCTAACTCATAAAACTAGATTAGAAAATGGAGTTATTTTATACATTTTCCCCTGAAAATCTGTTCCATGAAAGACCAAAACTGAGAACACTGCTCTCTACATTTCACTTTCTGCACTGGCAGCTAACATACGTATCACATCCATATGTACATACACACATTCTGATGTACACATGTGCTTATCTTTCCAGTCAGCTGCAGAACTATTCATCTTAGCTAGGCAAGCCCTCTCTGGGGATATGAGCAGTGTTCTCCTGCCTAAAGAGATGAGATCCAAAAATAAGTCCATGCTGGTTTCAGGTAGAAAGTACTCTGACCAGCCATATTGAATAAACTAATTTCAAGTAGCCGAAGATTAACAGCTGAAAGCCTTCAGTGGGGATTCAGCCAAGAGGAAGGAGAGAAGGTTGTTCCTCCATAGGAAGCCAGGTAGACTGAAAATCAAGCCAGGACAGGATACCTCCGGAACGCAATTCCTTGAGAGGTAACACAATAATGGGACCTGCTAATTTCTGATTCAAAGGTTAGTGACATTTTTTGTTCTAATTGGACTGTTTTGTTTTCCTTCTGTTTATTCAAACTACCCCATAAGATGATAAATCTTAGTTTACCCACTCTAGAAAGTCAAGGCCTGACTGCAGAAGGATTTTAGAATTTTCATCCCTCCTGCAGTTTGGCCACAGACATTACAAAGTGTGCTTCTGAAAAATATCACTATCTTCAGGATCCACGTGGAACCACAGTCCTACTTAGACCGACATCAGATAAGAAAATTAAGTTTTCTTAAATAGCAGCAACAGCAGAGAAGTTAGTACAATTGTTTCATTTCTATGCACTTTCATGTGACCAGAACAAAGTATTCTCATAGCACACGTCATAGTATTCTGTTATTTGAAAATAAGTTTGGACTTGACAGGTTCTAAGCATACACAACTATTTAGAAGTCACCAAATTAAGAAACTCCAGCACTGAGGAAAACAAGAAACAAAAACCTCAGAAGTTTCCTTCTGAGAGATTTAGTTATTGTAACAGTTTGATTTCTCTGTAAAAATCTGGTGACCCAAAAAAGATGCCTTTCACAATACGTTAAAAGATCCAGGACTGCCTTACATATCTCCAGCGACTCTACATTTTCAAGCAGAAAACATGAATGGAAGACAAAGTGATTATCAATCTTTTGTACTCTGTATTGAGCAAATGCCAAAAGTGCTTGTTTCATCACAATAACAGGTCAAGTGATTTTTTTTTTGTTTTGGTTGGTTGAGAAGGATTTGTTTTATAAAAATATAAGCTCTTTCTTCTTTCTTTGACAGTCAGCTCTTGAAAGTCAAGCCTGGCATGTTTAGATCCTTCTACACTTCCACACCCCTTAGTAAATATTTTTAATTGAGCAACTTCTGTTATGTGCTGACAGGTATAAGGCTCCAGAACAGGAACTTAATGAACTCATTACAAAGATGTAATAAAACTTTCTGATTATACGTGAATACAAGGACAGAGACAAAGAGTGAGGATGGCCAAGAAAAAGGCTTGACTATCTGATGGAAGTGTCTTGGCTATAGCCAGTGTAATAAATAGCTGTACTGCAAGTTACACATTACAGAACTTCTTACTCCCCTGTGCCTGAGCTCACCCCTGCCAGAATCATTTTACTCCCCTAGCCTCCAAAAACACTCCAAACCAATGTACTCTGCACATTTGTAGCACCTCTGGCTAATACCCCTAATTGCTGCCTCTGATTTGGCATCCAAAGAATTGAATTTGTCTACATAAACACACTCAGAACTATTTGTTTCAAATGCTGTTCGTGTTACAGAAAGTAAGTTACACAAAGAAAAACGCATTATGTTTGCACTGTCACTTTCCAAAGCCATATGACAGTATGTTGCCATCTTCTTCAAAGTAGGGAAATATTTTTTCCACCATCAAGTGAGTGTTATTTGATGAAAGAAAAGCTTTACTAGCTCACAGATAATGAAGCATTTTTAGCAATGTCTCTCATCTACAGCCAAAGGGAGGACAAGCAAAAGCAAATTGCTTTTTCAACCAAGTAAAAAAAATTTTTTCATTTATTTTTATGTGTTCCACTTCTATTATCATCCATGGTATTTTTCATTCTCGTGATTATGTGAGCAGATACAATATTGTAACTTTCTAGCTTACCTGCCCTTATTCAAAACTCATTCCAGCAAAAAAGTATTACTTTCATTTAAAATTAGTCCAAGAAGTACCTTCATGTTGGGGCTCTCTGACAAAAGAACACATCAGTCCCTCTGTATCACAACACTTTTCAAGTACTAACATAAATGGCTTTGGTGAAATAAGTTGGGAGTTCTAATACTGCTACTTTTGATGAAAGTCAACATAAGTTTGGTACTAAACCCAGAACAGCAAGATTGAGAAAACACAAACCTTTGAAACCATACCCAATTTTACACTACTTCAAAGCTGAACTATATTGACCAGGTGGAGAGTTTCCTTTTCCAAGGCCTGTACCACACAAGCTCAGTCAAGAATTCAAGGACATTTATCTTCGGTAACAGATCAGAGGAACATTATGACTTACAGTCTAGTAAGTCTGACTTCCATACTGTATTTATGGAAACTGTAACAAAGAATAAACAATAATGAAAAAATATGATATATTGTGGAATATTCAAAATAAACTCTTGAGTTTTTTCAAGGAAATATGAACATGTGTGCAAGGATCACACAGTAGATAGAATTTTTAATTTCCAGGAAGGTGCTTGTTTGTTTGTTTGTTTTTACAAACTTTACACCAAAGGCCATGGAACATACTCTCCCAGACTAATTCCTGATAAAACAGTAAGGATAAACAACAGGTATAAATGCTCATATTTCATAACAGCTATAGAGGTAAATTGTAGAACTTCCTTGTGGAAGCAACTGAGATTTTAATCGCTCAATATGGTAACAATTACAGGGAAAACAGTGAGGTTTGCACATTACAGACAAGCATATTAACAAAATAAATAAAATCAATATTTTCTAGAACTAAAGCTAACTGAGAAGAGTACCAGAAAAAAAGTGCACAATCCTAGGTTGCATGCTAGAGAACTGCAAATTAATGCACATGCCCTTAATAATGGGCTCTAAATTAAGCCATTCCTAAACACCTAGTCAAACCTGGAGTCACCTTGGTTACTTCATCTAGTTCAAAAAGCATAGAAAAATGTGGCCTTGTGAATCAGAGATACAAAACAGCTTCACCCACCAGAGCAGAGGCTATAAAAAAGAATGACTCAATAGTATGGAATACAGACAGCTCTTTGCTTGATCACGTCACAAGTCTGTAAAAATGGTGCAGAGAAAGTCATAGGGTGCAATTACTCACTTTCTCCTCAAAATGAGAAGTAGGGGGCATTTCATGTAATTACCCACAGACCTGGGTTAAGACAAAAAGAATAAATCACTTTTCAGACAGCACAAATTGTGGAACTCTGCCACAGGACAGTGGAAAAGTTAATATGCAAATAGACTCAAAGGGGAGACGAACAATTCACAGATAATTGGTCTGTTGGTAGTTACAAAATATAAAGAACCAGACAGGAGCTTTAAGCCAGTAAGTTGGTAAAAAGTCACTAAACAGAAGTTGGGTGAAACTGGGCTGGTGAAGACAGAACTTATTTTGTCTTTCCTTAAGTACACAGAAAGCCAGTCAGGAACAGCACAGTAGATGGGGGAATTCTTGGTCTGACCCAGCATTGTCCATCATGGGACCTTAGAACCACCATCGCTGAATTGCTGAGCCAAGAGAACTGTGGTCTGTTTCCACCACTGTCATAGATAATAGGTACCATCTTACTTTGCGTCACCACATACACATCAGATGAAGTTCTCTATAAGTTTCAACTTTCTTTGAAGTTTGCTGATGAAAAGGGCTGTAGGGACAAAATAGAAAGAGTCAAAACACAACTTTCACTTGCATGCTATTCCCCTTCAGAGCTGATAGTTTGAGTCAATCTAAATTTCCCAGAATCCAGAATTTGACCCTAGGCTATTAATGGTGATGTGGGGGCATTCTCATCTCGTGGCTAGGCTTCGCAAACAAAGATTTGGGAAGGGCTCTACCCACGTTTGTTGCAAGTGTGTTGGTGGCTAAAAAGGCCAATACAAGACAGGCATGTCCGGTTGCAAAAGGCACAGCAGAAAGACTCCTTAGGTGGTATATTCTGCAAGGCACCATTCTTTCTGCATTGTCTTTTCTCTTCCAGGGTGATCCTGCGTGCTTTCTCAAAGGCATCAGCGGCGTTATAGATGGTGTGTCTCCAGACCTCCCGATTGGAGGCCAGAGTAGACCAGTTATGGTGATCAATATGACCAAGGCTGAGATGTTGTTTCAGGGAGTCCTTGTATCTTTTCTTCGGGGCATTACATAAATGGAAATAGACGTAGCATGCAGGAAAGCAGTGGAACAATTGTATGAAATTAGTGTATGAAATTAAGACTGGCTCTCAGGACTCTCTTTTAACAGATTTAGTTCAGGATAACACTACCTGATCAGCATTAAAGCTACTAGACACAAGACAAAAATCAACCTGTAGTGGACTATATATATCCAAAAAGAGGCTACAGTCACAGCACTTCGACTAGGAATGTTTAAATCATTCTGTGTCTTTAACTATGGTACACTTGGGACCATTTTGAATTATTGGACTTGGCCAATTATCTTCCCTTAGTATTGGTGAAATAACACATGAGGAAAATGAAAGAACTTATCAGTGAATCTCATTCAGGAATTTGATTCCCTGTATTTTATCTAATACTCCATCATGACTTAAATAAAAGGCTGAGGGTTATTCTTACCTAGCTCCCTTTTTTTGGCCAGTGTTCAAAAAATAAAAAAAAAAAGGCATAAAAAAAAGTCAGCCAACTGCATAAAGTTCATTCTGAAAGTCTTTTTTTCAAAATATGCTTGGTCACTTGGTGCTATAAGTACAATTGTGTAGAAACCAGTGTTACAGCATACCAATTGTTATTACTACTTTGACATAATCAAAACATCTACCATGTTCCATATTAACTGTTTTTCAACCAAATACAGCAACATGGCCAAGGCTCACAACTCAAAAGCATGAGCCCTACAGAAGCAGGACAACATGTAAGGAAGTAAGGAAACCAGCCCTGTCTTCGCTAACATGGGGTAGGCGACTGCTTCTGCTACCAGACAGACAGATTCCCTCAAACAAGTCAGCACTTTCCATCTGCCACAAAGAGGAATCTCACCCTTGTTTTGCCTGTATTACCATTTAAAATGACATTTGGAAAACAATCTACAATATTAGAATTACTATATAATCTTTAATCAGTTTCCGCTACAACTGATTTGCTCTTATACAGAATTTCAGGACATTCTTTTCCATTATTGTTTACTTTTTTTTTTAATACTGGTGCCCTACCCCATTGCTAATTGTTTACTTTCCCCCTCCTCTCCCATGGAATCTTGTTTGGCCAAGAGCATCTTATTTTTCATGGAAGTACTAGTGGGAGGTAGGATCGCAGAGTCACAGCAATTAATGATAAACAGATGCTATTTACAGATTAGTCTAAGTATTCCACTGACAGAAGAAAACAGAGCCCATTTTAAACCTCTGTAAAGTCTGGACATATCTTTCCCTCTCCTTCATGATTCCTCTGCTAGCATCTGGGGGGGGGAAGAGAGTGTTTTGATTTGTTTGGTATAGAGTTGGGCTTTTCTTAAGTTTCTTTTTGTACACAAGAAATTTGAAATGTTGTGACTGTTTTCTGTATTCCATCACACACATAAAATACATTTTTTGCTGCAAACTTCTGAGAAACTTTAAGCCATTACATAGCAGGGAAGAACTGATATCTGTTTAACTTTAGAAGCACAGTGGAGATGAGAAAGCTTCCTGTGTTCTCAGGTTAACTTGTGCATAGGAAGACAAAAAGCAGAAAGAAATAATGTCCACAAGATATAAATGAGAGAAAGCAAATAGGATCTGACTCTTCTCTATACCCAAGCAACACAGCAAACAGATAGAAAAGGTATTAAATCAGAACAGCAGCATTTTACACTATTTTAAATGACACACAGTGCAAGGCAAGGAGGAGCGAGTCCCACAGAGGAAATGCGGTTTGCCCAAGGTCACACATCAAGTCAGTGGCAGAAGTTAGATGAGTTCCCTGCTTCTGACCCTTCACAAACTGACAGACCATGCTCCCTTGTGGCCTCTCCCTTCCAGGACCTTCCTGAAGCTTTTCCACTGCAAAAATGAAAAGGAAAAAAAAAAAAATTAGAAATCTGCTGTAAGAAACAGATGGGGGTATTTTTGTGATCTCTAGCCCAGTACCTGGAGCCTTGTTTATACCGTAACTTTTCGCTCTTCAATCAAAGGAAATAAAACAAGCATTTGTGTCTTTAGAAAATACCAAATAACTTCCTGGGACATACGTTATACGGCATATGAACTGAGAAACACTTTTGATCATAACCTTGGGAGCTACAAAGCACAAAGTAGTGTAAAGTTTATGCTCCTGAGATTTGTTTCCTGATGTAACAGCTACAAGAATTCAGTATGTATTCACTGGGAAAATCATGAAAGGTGGAAAGTGCATAAACATATGATTCCTTTAACTTTTATTACATGCATATACAGGGTCTAGTTTTCACTTAGCAGACGGTACAATGTAAAGAGAAAACTCATTTTCTAAATATCCCACCGTGAAAAGGTATTATCCTTACAATTCAAAGACTTCAGTTAATCTAGGATAAAAGATCAAGTTAACAAGCATAACAGCCACTCTACATAGGCTAGATACAAACCTTCCTAATTTGGTTATTTGTATTCTTAAACTGTTTAAAGATACAGGCAGAAACTTGGAAGAAGTGGCTGTTCTCGATTCATTCGCACCTCTCCTGTGCCATCTACTGCTTACAAGTTGTTATTGACACTATAATACTTGGTGCAAGATTCTGCTGACCATTGCTTCCCTGCTCGTAGAAAGATAGACAAGAGAAGATAAGCTTTCAAATTCGAACTTCAGTAAGGTAACGACTGAAAACCGAAGATAAATTTTACACATAAATAGATTAAAAATAAAAGAAAATTTTTTTAAAAATTACGCCTCAGTGTGGGAATTCAGCACATAGTTGTGGAAACACCACATTAAAAAAAACCAAACACAACACTGTTTCCCCGTAGTCACGTGCAACTGAAATGCAAGCAGCACATAAATTCCTGTTAAAGCATCTGGGTGGGGAAAAAGACACAGGGGAAGTCAAACCAAATAATCTTTTCATGCATAGCTCTTCCTTTCTGCTCACTCTGTGGTCTGGCCCCTATATTGTATCTTGTCAGAAGAGCCACTAATAGCACAGGTTGCAAAAACCTACCCAGTACTTTTCTCCCCAGCTTAAACCTTTGTCGTGCTGTGGACTCTACTTCTTTTCTGAGCTGAAAGCACGCACCACACAGCCAGATAGCACCGCCCTCCATCAGCCAAAAAGTTGCTTAAGGCTTCATGCTGCAGAAAACCACTGCTGATTTTGTGGTTGAAAGTGTGGAACCCAAAAAATGGACCTACAGCTGTGTCCTACATGCTAGACTTCTTGGCAAATAGAGGTCCTCTTTCTGGAAGGTCCAGTATTGTTCAAGTAGGCCACAAAACCATTTGTCTTTGGGGTGATGAAAGAGGAATAGAAAGTCTTTCAAAAACTATGAAAGTGGGGAGGAAATACTTGGGAAGTTAACTGCCTCCTGATTAAAATCCAGAAACCTTTTAATGTTCATTAAGCTATCAGTGAATTCCGGAAGAGAAAAGGAAAAATTCACCAACTCGCAGCAGAAACACAGATAACATGCCGTCAAATCCTCAGTGTCCCCCTGAAAGTGGCACAGTTTGAATTCTCCCCTGAAGGGAACTCTGTTTTGCCCTGGGTAGGCATATTGCAGTTGAAGGACCCCATGCTTGTATTCTTCTCTGTGGTCCCTAAACTACGAAGAGAAAGATGGTAGAGGCAAGCTCCAAACTACACTCCCTCAAGGCACTGAATTTATGTATTAAATCAGGCAAACCAACATATTTTTAGTGGTTCAAACTCAATATTTCCTTCTAATTCAAGTCTTATTCCAAGAAAAAAAATACTTGTTTTCCAACTAAAAGTTCAGGACAAAAAAAACCCCCAACCTTTTAATGGTAAATTTTTAGCTTTCAGGAATTTTATTTTTTTAACAAAGTAAACTTGTTTAATTCCTATAATTTGATATATGCACAGAAGTCTGCAATCTGAAAAGTTTTAAGGATAAATATGAAAGATAAATCAGGAAAATAAGATGTCATACAGAATCACATAAAAATTTCCAGTATATAGAACAATAAAAAAGAACAGAGCATTTGTAAGAGAAGTAAGAGAGGAGGCGTGATCTTGACAAGATCACTTATGCCTGATGATGAGAGTGCCAATAATTACCCATCATTATTGCTTCAAATTGCCCAACTCTGTCAGACTGTGCTCAGAAACACACAGGAGGTCAAGACAATGGGAAGTAACAGAACTGCTATAAAAAAAATTCACCGGATGATCCATTTTCCACTGTATGTGAAAATAGGTGGTAATACAGAGCACAGAGACTGTACAAGTCTACAACAAAAACACTATAATAGATATTTATGTTACATGACTATATGTCTTCTTTCCAGAGGGAATGAGTTTGATTTGGAGAGGGGGAAGAAGGTATTTCTTTCAAATTAATGTCCTACTGTAGCTATAAGGGACTTCAGACCACTACCTTCTGCTACTATATAGTCAACCCAACCTTACTCTTCTTGGTTGTAAAGGCCCTAAGTGCAATATCATCTCAATAATATAAGAAATTATATAAACCGGTCCTGATGGGAACAGCACATTTTCCAAAGGCCTGCTATCTCTGAGATGAGTTCATGCTGAGCTACAAGGAAATCATAAAATAGCCCACGGGCAGAACTGCTCCAAGAAAGCAAAGTTCCCAAAGTTGTTGTCATCTTCACTAGAGAAACTATCTTTTCACAATGGAAATGTTATGCTTCCAGTTCAGAAGTAATATTTCTAACAAAATCTGGTGTGACAGTATTTCTCCAGCCTCCTAAAACCTAGAGGGTTGTGGTGGGGGTTTTATTTTGGGATACCCGCACCCAGCTCAAGACCTTTTCCCTCAGCCAACACCATACAGAAACACAACAATCTTCCCAAGAGAAAATGAGCTGTCTCACTTGTGTTGATGTACACTAAAATTCTGAGTGATGAAACTGAGAGAACTTTATTTTGAGGAGCGGGTCATGTTCCCTACACACTTTCCCCTCAGCATCTTCCAATCTGTCAGAGAGATCTGAAAAAACACAGGTGACCAGATTCAATGAAGAGCCAGAAGAAACATGGCAGGATGAGCAGGACAGAAACCACAAAATTGTTCTCTAGCCAGGACTCCATAAGAATCTTCTCTTGAGTGAGTAGACCCCTCACTATTCCCTTTCTGCCCAAGGTAATACGAGATAACAGAAATGAACACAGGTGAGGACGAGCTCCACTCTGTAAGGTGTAAGTAAAGTACAGGTAACAAGGTACAAGGGCTCGGATACATTCACTTGAAGCATGGACGTAGATGTCAACAAGCTACAGGAGAAGCAATGCATAAGCCCTCCATGAAGAGTCTTGATCACAGTCGTGTTTTTTATGAAACACTGCTTAACAAACCTCGCAGCACAAACAAAGAAACCATAATTAAAAACTAACCAACCTAGAATAACATGAGTTGGAGGGAACAGGGGGAAGACCAACCAAAAACATACATACATTCTTAAAAAAAAAAAAAAAAAGAAAAGAAAAAGCAAGGAAACAGCCAGGCAAATCAAGAAAAGCAGAAGTTCAAATGTTTTAGCAGCTCTCTGAAACTGTATCAAGGGGATTAAAACGTGCATTCTGGAAAGCTGAAAAAATAATTAAAAAAAGAAAACAAATATAAAACTGCAAGTCTTTCTTGGCAATAATCAGGAAGCTTGGCTTTATCACAAGACATTACATGAGCACCTCAGACGCACCTCGCTGTAAATACCCAAAAGATGCAAATAGCCCATCTAGCCTGAGTGTTATCTCTTTAGTTTCACCCTGTGCAGTTTTTTTATATTAAATTCAAAGGGGAATGAAGCGTAAAGAGATCATCTCCAGGGAGATATGTGCAAAGCAAGGGTTTCTCATATTATATTGATTCAATTAAATAAAAATGTCACTTGCTGAGATCTGTCAATTATCTAGGCAAAGTCTAAGGTTGTCTCTCCTTGGTTTTCCTTAAATTACAACTTTCAAGCCAAAAACAACTAGTAATATGATCCTTAAGTTTACCTTGATTCCACTTCTGATATCCCTTTTGTTTTCCCCAAATGAATAGTATTTCTCCTATAACCTACCTAAGATAGAATTAACCAAGTTATTTTGTAAAAGATAACAAATATTAACAATTATTAACAATATAGCTTCTAAAGTACAAAATTCCCACATGAGGAGTTTTTCTTGATACAAATGTTTCATGAAAGCAACCCTTAACATGACTGCTATCCATACAAGTATATCAAGAGGACTGGACCACTTAAATTACAATTAGGCCTTAAAATGGAGTTTGGCTATTTAGCTATAGACAACGAATCTTGGAATTTGTAATAAAAGTTAACTTCCACCTGAGATCATTAATTTGTATCTCTAGTGCTGATCAAAAGGGTCGTTTCTTTTTAATTCACTGATTGTCTAGGACCATATTCAGAGATTTGGGCAGAAACAGAAAAAGGCTGCATTGCCTCAGGTTCTGTGTGAAAAGCTAAAAGCAGAAAAGACTAATCATTGCTTTGAGGATCTTACAGAAAAGGTTAAAGACAAATGACAACATATTGTAACATGCACTAAGTAGTGCAAGAGAATGAGGTAAGCACAGCCAACGCTATCTGACAAAAGTAAGACAGTGAAACATGAAGTATCTGACACATAGCAGAGTTAGCATGGTTCTGTGATGGCAAAGAGTTGCCAGGGTTTCAGGGAAAGGGAGGGTTTGAGCCTCTTCATCAATTCACTTCCCATGTTCTCCTTTTGTCTTCTCTTTAATTCCTCTTTTCTTTCTACCATTCTGTTAGGATCAGCTGCGCAAAGGAACAAAAACACAATTTCTAGTGATTCCAACACAAGTATTACATCTAAATATTTTCACAGATCTAGCTCTTCAGATCAAAATGTGAGTCTTTCATTTGGGTGATGCAATAGCAATAACACTCCGATGCCATTTGTAATGGTTATACATTTTCAAAAATGTAATTCCAAATGAAGGTTTTCACCCAAACTAGCTGAATAAACAGCACTACTTTTCTATGCAAGTACTCAATCCTCAAGAGGAGAAAAGTCAGTTGGGTAAGAGTAACCCCCAGCACCACGGCTGTAACAACAATGGTAAAAAGCAGGATGGAATCTTTTTTGCAATAATGAATTCTGAGTATTTAAATATATTCTATGTACCAGTATAACAATATATACAGCTTTAAATGTCATATGTTCCATTTATGAGATTATGGCCAATTTTCTTCTGAAATAAAAATTGGTGCAGCTCACATGGCCATTTTACAAACTTTCAAATGATCAAATTTATATAAATTTGAAATTGCAATGATGACGGCAGTTTTCTCTCACCATGAGAGTAGGGGAAAAGTGTTTGCATACCCAATATTGGTAATGTCTGGAGCTATGTGTGTACATGTATTTATATAGACACACAGAGCAGTAACTTTTGAATAGGCGTGCTTATGTCCTTCCATTTCTGATAAAAATGATTCCCTGCCTTGTTCTGGCTTTCTGAATTTCACCCTGCTGATTCAAACCAAGAGAACACTGTAACACTGCTTCCTCAGCAAATCTGTATTTCCGCTTTCTTTTTTAAATAATATATATATTTAATAACTTTAATATCTAAGCAGACACACAGATTTTAAAGAAGTTTGCTGAGGATATGGAGGTTGACATCTAGTTATTTGTACAACATCAGCATAATACCACACATTAGTACTGTTGTTAAAAAACATTTCACTGACAGAAGTGTGTGACATTTTATGACAACATCTGGCATTTTCCTTAAAATAATGGAACTCATTTTCTTATTCCCTAAGCAGACTTGATGAAATGTAGCAGTTCCTGAAGTATCTGTAACACACACATTCATAACCATAGTATCTCCAGTTTCTTCAGTCTCGAGTATTTCTACTGCCAACTTGAAAGTAAGTGATCATACTCTGATGTGGCTCACACTGGAAGCATCTTAACAAAAAAATCAATGGGATTCTACTGAGTGCAAGCAAGGCAGAATTCAGCCCAAAGGTTCTGACAAGGAAAAATTATGTCAGGCTTCCAAGCCTCACAGAAGCTTATTTTTCATGGCTTGCTCCCCTGCCCCTGTGGATGTCTAATGTATTCTTTGGCTGAAAGAAATCTGAAAATCTTGAGTCCTTTTTTGTTCCACTGAAACCACACAAGTTTGGAGAATCTCACATAAACAGACACATGAGAGCCTTTGGTAAAACTGCAGACAACAGTTCTAATTTTTTGTTACATTGGAAAAATAAGCTTAGCTTGTTTTCCTAACTGTTTCCTCTTCTCTTGTAAACTCAGCCACCCAAGGTCTTTACAATAGGGGAAAGGTTAATAGTTTAAAACACAGGAATATATTTTTTCTGTCGGGTTGCTGAAGGGAAGCACACAAACATACACCTGACTATAGAATTGTCATCCCTGGGACAAAATCTCTGAAGTCACTAGCTCCCAATGTATTCCTCAGATTGCTTTTCCACAGAATTTTGTCAAGTTAACCTTTATGGTTAAGCTAATTACTACTTGCCCAGATGACTTAGGAAAGTGCTCTTCTGCATTGCAATTATAAAAGCCTGCATCTTTTATAATGCCTCTACAGAGATATTTGTTACCAGAAGCAGCACTGTCATTTGAATTATCATTGTAGCATGGTTAACATGATGATGTATCCATTCACTGAGCACACAGAAAACCACAACAAGGATTACTGAATTTATGAGGAATGAGAACTGCATGCATTTTAGCATAATAAGGTTAAAGGATTTAGGCTTTAAGCTCAGCAAGTGTTAATCCATTTACTTTCACTCTGGTACATGGCAGTGGTCTCTGATCCTCAGATTACAGTGATGAATGATGCTTTTGCAAACAGAGTGCTTCATCTTATGCTACTCAGAAAAACCTCTTATTAACTCCAGTGGAAATAGAATTTGGCTTAAGGGAAGAAAGATCAAGCCATTAATTTCATTTTAATGAACAGAAAACTTCAGATTCTACTTCAACTCTTTCAAGGGAAAAATGCTTGAGCAAAATAACTACAATAGAAAGTCTGAAAGTCCTGGTCACTGTAACCTCAGTCCAGGATTCTTTTTGAGATGTACAAAATCCAACTTGCAAAAGAGTGATTGAAGAGAACTCCATCCAAAGAGATGCAGACTACACCTGGTAGGATCCTTGTGGGCAGGAACCAGCAGTTCACAGTATCTAAACTGCAGACAATGGAATCAGAAACTATGAGAACAAACAATCAGTAATCTTAACCTCCTGAGAGGCAAAAAAGCCCCAAATCCTCCTGCTCTATCAGAATCCAATAACAGGAAGACCATAGGCAAGGTAGGTAAACCTGTTCCTGTTCTGCTCAGTTTCCCAGTGTCCTTACTTCATTTCTCCCTCTGTGTATTTATTATCTTTTAGCTTCATTCAGTGAGATCAAAAACCAAAACAAATTGTGAGAAGACAGACATCACATATGCAACACAACAAGCCAGGTTATTTTATTTGTTTAAAGGTCTTGGTATGCTTATCTTACACTATGCACGTTTCTGTACTTCGAATTGAAGCATCAACAAAACCAAACAGCCTTAGGACTTCATATTGCATTGAACAGCAAGGAGAGTTACAGGCAGACCTTAAATCCTCTCCTCTCCCTCCACCTTCCCAGTCACCTTCCCACCTTCAGTCAGCCCCATGTCAGAATCCCTCCGGAGTGGACAATAACAACAACCCTACCCAGCATAATGAACACACGATGACTTTCTGAACTAAAACATTCTAAAGAAGATACCATTTCATGGTGCCTCAATAGGGACTATAGTCCCCTGGAATGACCTGCCCTTTTCACTTCCTACCGGAGCTGTGAGAAGTCACCACACTGAACTCTTACAGCTGTGCCTAATAACTGCTGCGATAGCCTAAGCAATGCCTTCCAAAGCACAAGGATGGGGACCGACATTTTACTAGTCAGAGCTGCACCTGAAAGTGCAGTCTGTGATGGGACAAGACTGAAACCTATTAGCAGCATCCACAAGGGGTGATGTTCTGCTGTGTGCTACTACCCAGGATCCACAGGTGTGTCTCTTACAAAACCTTCCTATACTCCAGAGGCATTCACTCTCCCACTGACAGATTGCCTAATACATTCCACTATCCTATGATTTTCTGCTACTAGCCCATAATAAGAGCTCATGTTGGACTTGTGCAACTTCCAAGCAACCACTAAGCCATAAAGCTGTTCCTTCTTCCCACAGCCTCTCTTACTCTGTAATCTCATTTAGCCCAATATTCCCACTCCACACAGGCCAGTGCAATAAGATCTCCTGACCCGCAGACCAGGCACCTGCAGAAGAAAGAACATGAGCTGTTCTCCAGATCTATCTCAGAAATACAGGACAAGTTTCAGTACCTCATTTCACCCTCTGTTTCTCTCCCATTCTTCATTTCAGGTGCAGAGCCCTGAGGGCAGGGACCTTCTTAATAGTTGTTTGTTGCAGAGTTCACAGCTCCTCTGGGGTCCAGTGCTACCAATGGCAGCTTTATTTTCCATCTGTGAAAGGGCAGGGGAGAAGATAGCATTCCCACAGAGTCATCAGTAGGGACCATGTCCTTCTTTCAGTAGGATGCTCTCCAAGAAGGCACACAAATGCCAAGTCCATGCGCCCAGGTACAGATGTCTTGTCTCTTCTTTTAGTGAGAGTTCCAGACTAAGTGGTTCGCAACTCCTTCCTCTTCCCACTTTATATTCCTCAGAGACTGCAATCCTCAACTTCTCCTAACAGTCTCCTAAAATTTCCAAGGACTCTCACACTTTTTTTGGCATTTCTCTCTTCTTTTAGCCCTATTTTAACACATTTTTGGGCTACATGAGCTTCTTCACTATTTCCTGCTGATCTCCTTTTGAACTTGGTTAGCCAAAAAGCACCATGCACAAGGGGAAGCACAGATATGTGCAGCAGAGGGGAGATCTCACTTGTAAGACCACTCAGTTATTTAGGTGGGAGATTCCTGACCTCTGCTATGCAGCTATGCATTTGCCTTCAATGAAGTTATTTGAGGTATAAATCTCAGCAGATAAAGTCTGGTTCCTAAAACTTACACTTTAAAGTTGAATAAATCAAAAAGGAAAAAAAAATAGTGAGTGGTTCTGAGCATTTGACTGTGTCTTCTATCAACATATATCTCAGTTTTTCCATTTTTTCTGCCAAAATGCTGACTATTCATTTTTCTCCTCCATTCCACAAAACTACACTAAAATAATTCTTTATTTATCAAGATTTTTATATTCAAGAAAATACTGTTTGCAAACTGACCCCATAACAGCCTTTAAATCACCTAACTGTCCTTCTTTCCTTTCATCCTTGAAGTATCTGAGCATCTTCCAACAATTCTCTACACAACATTGCAAGCACCTGCTACGTCAAGTTCCCTCCCTTTTATCAAAACAATCCTTTTTGATCCTAACACATTGCCTTGTTTGTCTTAGGGCAAGAACCTAGTCTAAGAGATGGATCAGCTGGAGAACTTCACAGGTCTTGGCCCTGCCCCTGGGAAATAGTCCTCCTTTTCTTATGTTAAAAGCATCTGCCCTTGTACAGTACAATTCCATTAAACTAGAGAAGTAGAGGTGAGACTCGGTTGACAGTACAACAGTAATACAGATCTTGAAATTAAGGGTAGGACTGCCTCCTTCCTCACCCTCTTCCCAAGACTACCCCACCCATCTGCGCCAATAGTATGTGAAACAGAAAATACTTGCAGTATTGTTCATCGTTAATTAATTCTGGATTAAATCACAGACTAGCTCTATCACCATAACGACGCATCCCTCTACTAAGCAAAAAATATTACCAACTTCCATACCACTCACTGGCTATAACTGCCAGTAATAAATGTCACTGTAGCCTTATGCTCAGTAAATGTCACCAATATGCTGTGATGAAAACAAAATTACAGTGTTAGGATTTCATTTTCAAAGTGATGAGTGGAAGACTGGGACATAAATCTGTGGCATTTGCCGCTGGAATTTCACAGCAAATTTTAAGATATACACCCTCTAAGCAAGTGATAAAGATTAAACTATTTAAAGTTCTTTCAGAAATTCTGAAAGTTCAAACCAGACCAATTTTGCTCAACTCCTACAAATGTTCTTCTTTGTTACAGTAGGTTTCAGAGACTATACATTGGCAGGAAGGAAGTTTACACAGAACAGAGCTATCAAAGATGAAAGGACCCAGCAGTGGAAATAACACTCTGCTCTCTGGGACGTGCTGCTGGATCACCCGTGGTCCCCATGCTTGACACCTGAGCTTCCCAAACCAAAAGGTCCATGGGGCACAGAAGCACTTTGGCTCCAAACAGTGTTCTATAAAAGAGTACCACCAGAGAGAACCTGGAACTTTTGAAGGACAGCTTGCTCAAGGGATAAAACATATATCCCACATTTTATTTAATAAAGAGGATTTACCAAAATCTAGTCCGGCACCAGCTCACATCCTTGAAATATTAGCCTGAAATAAGAGCAAAGCATCTTACCACATGCTTCCCTTTTAAGGCAAGGGCTGTTGAAGTACAGTCAGTCACTCCACATGACAAGCTAACCAAACTAGATTTGTTTCAGAGCAGCTTTGTGTATAATAATTATTACATGATGCATTATGCATTGCCAATTTCAAGCTGGCTTCAGTGCATATCTTTCTTTCTTTTCCATTGAAGGAAAGTAACATCTCAGTTTACACAGTTCTTAATTTACCAATCTTGTTAATGGTATGTGTGTCTAACGGGGACTTTGACAGTAAAACAGTCTTGTTAATAGCTCATGATTTATTACATTATTCACCACTTCCTTAAATCTTTTTTATTTCAGAAAAAAAATAGATATTTTAGAGTCAAGTTGTATTTTCCTAGGCTCTTCACCAGAATTGCTAGACTATACCTAACCATCTTCAGTGACAACTGTAAATGATATAAGCAGAGGAAAAATCTGATGAGGCACAAATAAAGCAAAATAACATTTGAGTGATGTAAGACAAAATGTAAATAATAGCAAGAGCAGGATAGAGAAGAAAAATCTAAATTTCTCAGTGAAGATGAAAGCATCTACAGAAGGTGATTCTTAGTACAGCCAATTCCACTTCCAGCATCCCAGTTCCATACCACACATTATAAATTATCATCACTGTTTCTAGGCAGTTAGAATCTAAATTTTGTTACTTGTTCCAGAGAAGCTTATGAATCTTTCAAGGTTTTTTTTTTCTTTTGGCTTGCGTTTTTTTCTTATTTTTCCTTTCTCCACAATCCCTTGTTCCCTTTCCTACCATCCTCTCCATTTCCAAGACCTCTTTCTTCCATCACTCCCAACGTGTCTTCCAAATCTCACCTTTAATTTCCTTTTCATGTTTTCCTTCTTTATTCCTTTATGGATCTTATTACTTACCCCTACTCATACACACCTTGAATCATCAACCAAGATCTTCCCACCTAAAGTCTTCTTATCTTCTTAAATTTAAAGTAATAGGGTCATTGGATCATCTTTTAAAAGTACACTTTTTCACTGTAGCCCAGCTCAGCTTTTATTTACAATTTTTTTTTCTGGTGCGTAAAGAAAATATTTTGAGACAAAAGAGAACTGGAGCAGTTCTATAGCAGAACCACCACTGTGGGCCCAATCCTTCATAGCCTCGAGTGTGGGCAGCCTGCCTGTCTGCGGAGAGCACATTCCAGTTCCCTGCGACTGCTGGGAATTTATAATAGCAAAAGCAGGGCTGGTCTCATATATCACTGTGTCATCTATCCACAAGATACAATGGAGTGCTGAGATTCTGCCCCCTCCTTTCTTTTTTCTATTCCAAAGGAAGTAACTGATTTGTAGAAAATACTTTGGAGCTTTTAATTCCCCGGGACTTCCCATGGCTGAGGCACACTGACTGCTCAGCTACACGTTACCTAATTAGGAACTATGACTTTAAGCTACTACATTTAAGTTTTGAGCCTACCTGTTCCTATGGAACACTAGTAACAGACCTAGAATTAAAAGCCCAGAGACTGACATCTTCCTTTTATCCAAAGACAGCAAATCACTGTTTCAGGTCCCAACTAGTGCAGCAAGTTTGAGAATTTTTCTTCCTTCAAAAGGCGCTGGATAGGCCAGGGCTACAGGAGCCGGTGTTACTTGACAACACCAGAAGTAATTTAATAATATTTAAAATAAACACGTGACTTAAGAACGAGATTTCAATTTCCTCTTTTGCCGGTCTTAATAGCAGAAAGACCTGTGATGACAGGTAACCGGTAATTTCAAAGCTTGAAGTCACCACCTTTTATCTCCTCCCTTTCAACTGGATGCACTAGTAAAATCCTGCCTTTTTCTTCGTCCAAAAGATTGCAAAATGGACATATTACATCAAATTACAAGAGTTCCAAACAGCCAAATAGTCTGCACATCCTTTCCTCTTCAGTTCCTATAAAGTACTCTAGGCACGGTTTAGCTGTAATTGCTCTGTTTAGTACTATTTCATCTGCTCTGAGGGTACCTGGAAGCCCCATGACCAAGGGACTAAGATGCTAAACTTCACTTTGGTGACATTTGCTTTTGTATTCCTAATGTGTTTTCTTTTTTTTTTTTTAAATCACTTTCCACAGTAGTCAAAACAACTGTAACTGTAACCAGTAGTATGTCTCCATCAGGGTTCAAAACGTGTGTGAGCATTTGACTAATTAACCGTTCATTTGGTTTTTCCACATCATGGGTAAAATTCAAAAATTCCTTTTGCGTGCCTCTATACAGCTGTTATTGCCTACTATATGTAGGGAACGGATATCCAAGACCAGAGCCCTCCTACATGGACTTCCTTTTACACTTGCTATTTTTCCAAGTCATTCAGTGCAAGACTGTCATTTTGCAGGAGGAAGAGAGAAAAAAGAAAAATATGCAGTGTAACAAGACAGCAGTGTCAGAGACAAGAGCTTGATTCTTTGATACCAGCAACCTCTGCAATTGGTTATCATGCATTTTCCTGAGTCAAACAAAACAAATAACTAAAGATAAACCCCTAGAAATTAGTAGAAACTAGAAAAAAATTATTCTATAATTGCTTTTATAGTTAACTGGGAAAACATTTTTATATAAGCTTAGCACATATTCCATTATTTCTGGTTTTAAAACATAGTAATTTAAACCTATAAATCTTTCACTGTACTTTCTCAACTGTCCTCATATTTTACAATCAGATGATTTAGACTGAATTGTCAAAAACATATGCAAGAATCACCCTTCCACGGATATAAATAGAAAAGATTGAATATCACATGATTAACTTTCTTATGCAAGTGTCAACTGAGAACAGCAATTTTGCTTGGTGTAAAAGTTTAGTTTCTGCATAGTAAAAAAAATTCCAAAGCATTTTTTGATGATAATTTGAAGAAAAATGCTGCAAACAAGACAGGCAGGCAGTTTTTGCCACTCTTTAACAACCCATTTAAGAAACATGGAAAAAGAAAGAGACTACAGTTTCAGATCAGGATTAGACCAAGACCTCAATAAGAAAGGAAATAACTCTCCTTTGGACTTGTTTTGAAATCTTTTCCCAGAGTTGCACTGGCAGAAAAGCAGTTGGTTGTAGCAGTTTCTGCTATTGGAACTGTTCTGGATGACAGTCAGATGGACTCGTCTGGCCATTCCTTCTTGGTTGCCAAGCAAAGTATTTTTGTGTGGTGAAGAACCACCTTTTGCAGTAGAGCTGCTCAGAATACAGTCGGCATTTCCCCTATTGTAGCAACAACCACATCTAGGAAAAACAAAGTAAATCAACTTTCACTTCTCTATTTTTTTCAATTTATACAAGCTTTGTAGGTGCAAGGGTAAATCACAACTAGCCAAACTTGTGACCAGAGAAGCCTCATGGGGAGGTACAGTACCACTAAACAAGATCTTGGGAGAAAAATATGCCCCCATCACTTAAGTAACCAACTGCTAGACCTTTCCTCAGGAAGTTCTTGGTGCTCACAAGAAATTTCACTATCTCCTACTCTGCATGAATGCCTATATCAGCTGGTTGTCAGGCTTCCATAGATGGAATCAAAGAAGTACAGTTCAAAACATAGAAGAGAAGCCACCTCAGCTAAGAGTCAATATCTTCAGCAACAAAAGCTTGCATCCCTACATCATGTTTCCTTTCTGCAAGGAAGAAAAAAATTCATCTCTCCAATGTCTTTCAAAGCTAAAAGTTAAGCAGCTTAGTATCATAAAAAGCTTGGGGAAGAAAAATGGGAGACAGGCAACCAATTGTCCCTATAACGACAATCAGCTCCAGAGCACAGTAACCCTTAGGGGAAAACTTCTTTCTTCCCCATAGAATCAAATCCCTATTTGCTTCTATCACCATTTTATTAATCCTTCTGCCCCACTAGCATGGATTAAGGGATCCCACCCACGTTGTCTATCTTCCTTTCAGAAGCCAACTCCCAGGTTGACTGCAATTGAGCCCTCCTTCCTTTTCATAATCCAGCCCCTCCTACTCAATGTGGCTTGCTGGTTCCACAGAATAATCTCATCATTGAAACTTGAAACCAAAGGGACTGAAAGTTTGAGTACCCCAAATAATATCACATTTTACAGGCTGTTCCTTGACCCCCCTAATTTTGGTATTTTGCCCAGCGCAGTGATGACATGAGTACCTTGAAAAATGATGCATCAACTGGCTTTGAAGCAGTTAACAGTGAACTAGCCTTGACAAGCTTTAGAAAGGTCTGATCTGAATTGCATTTTCCTGGATATAATTTCTTCTAAACAGAAGTAATATTAAACAACGGCTCTTCTGCTTGGCATGCTCTCAGGATGCTTCCCAGGGCTGTAGTACTATAATCTCCTCTTATTCATGTTGCACACAAAGTTACATGGGAACATGGTGAACAAGGCAGGCAAAGCTGCTCTGTTAACATGAAGACATTTAACTCCATATTTGTATTCATATCTACATATATACACACATATATATTTCATTAGCCTCAGAAAAATATTAACAATTCTGGCCTCATTTACATCCTCTGTAGAAGCACAGCCCAGGAAGCAGAAGTATGAGATGCCCTCTGAGCCTCTCTTTGTATTCACAGTGTCAAGAAAGGACCTTTTCTACTCTGCAACTTCATTGCTTGTGACCTCTCCAGATGCGACTCTCCCATGTTAACTGTGCTATGCAGATTAACACACTGGGTGAGGGTTGAGACAAACACAACTGGTTGCTGTTCCTGGCCATACCACATCACATGGGGCTTTACTAGGTCCACCCAATGTGCTCAGGTATTCTTTTCCAGTGCTTCAGAGTTTATCTAAAACCTGCATCTGATGAAGGCTTAACTGCCAGCTGTTTGGACCTAGATGAGCTCTAGCTGGCACACAAGCAGGACACTATTTCTAGAACAAAGTGCAAGCATAAACAGGGCTCTGTGGTGACATAGCTTGGTAGCTTTTTTCAGTTGAGAGGCTGATTAAGAGGGGTAGGAGCTCAGAATATTCTTGCCCCAGTCAAAAACAAAACTGCATGAGCAATCATGGACTGTTGTAAATGGTATTTTTGCATTTAAACAAAATAGAACAGAGTACAGAAAGCTAGAGGAAACAATAAAACACTGGGAGTTATGACATGAAGCTTACTCTTTTAAGAGGAATTACCCAAACAGCAAATATTTACATGGTGAAGCCACAGCTACTTCTTTTGAAGTCAGCCTCATTAAGTATATGAGGAAATTTTTCCACAGAAGAAAAAACCACCATGAAGACTTATTTGAGCCTTACCATCAAGGAAGCTAAATATTTGTGAGTGATACTGGCAGCTTGTCTCCATAACTCCTGTTGTGCATTTCCCCCTCATTGGATCTTTTCTGTGTACCAAAAACTTTCTATGAATTATCAAAACTTGTATTTCCATAATGCTTCAAATATCTGAAAATCATGGATAGCCAGTATAGTTTTTTCTTCTATTTTTTTTCAGGTTTTTCTTTGGTTGGTTTGGTTTTTTTACACTACTAAATTTTCTTAAATGCTTTCTTCCTCAGTTTAATTGGCAAACATCATTCATACACTTTTTTTCAGTTTTCCTATAGGCAGAGAAGTAGCAACACTTTCTGGTCCTGGTACACATGCCTTCAAAATCACATTAAAGCCTTTCCTAAGAAGTCTTTTTTGTTAGGAGTCCAGCAGATAAATTCAGCGTACATCCTTGTTCTCAGGTTTAGGTAGAGGAATTATATAAAGAGGAATCTGAGTAAGTGATCAGGTTGGATGTAACCTGTCCTTCGGGATAACATTTTCTTCACAGTTATACTATACTGGCTCAGATATTTTTCCATGAACTAAAAGAAGAGTTAACAAAGCAACAAGCTTTACCTTCACTCTCTATAGACACTCTCATACAGTTTCCAAATGTGAGGAAGATAAATTTTCTTTCCTTTAATTCTTAATGCATCAAAAACACCCAACGCACAGGAAGAGGCTTTGGAAGCATGGATAACATGCAAGATTCTTTGTTTTGGGAAACAGTTACTGATAAGCTTTATGTTGTAGCAAGCTCTTTAGAATCACTTATTCCAAGATACAACCTGGTGTTTAGCAGACCCTTTTAATAAACTGCAAGAGTCCAAATTAGTTCATGTTAGTCTAAACAGATTATAGATGAATGGTACAGGATAAAAGGTAACTGCAGCACAGATAGGCTTCAATACTTGGATGATCCAACCACCCGTTTGACAAGTAGGTTATTTGACCGTAACAGATAAGCAAGCAAAATAAAGTGTTTCAAACTTGGCATATGATTTGAAAAACCAAAATAAAATTACAATCTCAAAAGTTTCTAAAAGAGCTAAAAGATGTGAACAATATCATCATTGACAACATTCAGGCTAGAGAGACAAGTAAATGCATATTGAAATGAATGAAACTAAATGAAGATTCGTGACTATGTATTAAAGGGTTTAGGCATTATGGAATTCTTTAGTGAAAACATTTGCCTAGAGCAAAGTAGCTGTCAGAGAAATTAAAATTGACAATTAATACCTAAGTTAGCACAAGGCCATGTATCGTTGCTTTTAGCTTTGACCTACTTAAAAGTTGGGAGGTGACTGAGAGGGGTGCATGTAAATAAATTTGGGAAGATGTAAAAACAGTCTAGAGAAAGACTACTGAATTTATAGAAAGAATACCCTACAATGAGTACTTTGTAAGTTAATTAACCGAAGAAGAAATTGATAATAAAAATAATATTCTATCATATCATTAAAAATGGTAACATAATATAGAAGAGGGCTAGGTTTGTCATTCCAAGTTCTCAGTTAACTTTATGTTGCAATCAAGCCTTGAAGCTATTTCAGTGAGTTTGGGGGAATACTTTTATGATGAATAATAAGAATTATTATTATTACAAGAAATTCTATAGAATAAGAACTCTAAAGAAACATCTACAGCAAAGATGAGGTTATTGCTTATTGTCCCCACAAATATTTCTTCTTCAAAAATTGTTTGCTCTCTGCCTCCATATGTAGCTTGCAGTGGAACTTCAGTTCTATCACAAATTATACTTCATCACTTCACTAAAACTAGGAACTCTTAACTCTCCTACACTGAAAATGAAATCCAACAAGACATTTCATGAAAGGACTCCTATGGCTAATGGAGACTTCCATCCCTAAGACAGTCAAACGCTTAGAAAACTGCTTCCAAAGAACAGTATAAGATCACTTACCATTTTATCAACTTTTCAGTTACTCTCCCCCACTCATGCACTAAAAACTGTGCTTTCCAAGTGTTCAAAGTTCTTTTCCTTAATGAAACCACTGTGTCATCTGAAAATTTCTTTTATGTTTAGAATTAGGAGCATAGAACAGCATTTTTCCAGATATCATGCATTAAGGAAATGGTTCCTAGGCAGCGACTGTGTACACAAAGTATCAGCATGGAACATTGCTAGAAGTTACACAGAAGTCCTTAGTAGTGGAGAAGATGAAAGCAAAGTTTTAGTTTGACTTTGTTACACTCCCTGGAAAAAGCAGGCTAATTTTCATTAGCATGCAAACAGCTTATTTGTGTCTACTTCCCAAAATCAAGTACTTGAGAAGGGAAAAAAAAAAGGAAAAATAGGAAATTGCATAAGGACCTTCCCATCTTAGGTCACAATGATTAATGCAACGGAAATGTTAATGCAGCTCAGAAGTGGTCATATCACATGGAAGTTTAGAAAATAAATATCAAGTTATTTCCAAGAAACTGTACCCATTAATAATCTCAAACCTCAGTTGAAACACAACAGGCATAAGGAAAATATGTTGACCCTTATGGTATTGATTAGACTATGCTATTGAAAGTTTCACACACCAACCACAGTTCATCTAGAAACTGAATTCTAATAAGGATTAAATAATTTTTAAATGGACGCGTAATTTCTGCAAAGGTTCTTGCCAACATTGGTGTACATCAAATGAAATCACAAGTTTCTCAGTCCCTCATGCCATATAAGATTTCTTCAACATCTGTACAACCTTTTTTGTTTGGCATTCTTTGTATCTCAAGATTCCTCAAGTCTTAATAGTACTAATTCTTTTTGCTAGTAATAGCTTTGTTTCTGCCCTACAGTACAATTCCCTTTATTATAGAATGGTGTTTCAAAAGTAGATAAAAATATTTTGTTGATAAAATATGTAATTATCCAAACACATTCAATATATTTTCCAAGGGATAGAAGGGTAAATTAAGATTGCAACAGTAATTATTTCAATGTCTTTCAGGGAAATATAGTACAAAATCTGCTGCTAGTCAAAATTGTCTAACAAACAAATAATCTGGAACATGATAGAACTCAATTCCCCACTGATCTGTACTGGAGATAAAACATTATTATTCACATTTGGTGTAAGCTTTGTGGAAACAAAGATAAATGGCTGCATGAAAGCCAGGAGAAAGACAAAATGGGGATGAAGAAAAAGAGCAAGAGCAACTGCTGAATGTTAGAGCAACTTAATAGGAGTGAGGTTGGGAAATAAGCAGCAGCTTGTACTGCTGTAAGCCTTGCAGTAAAATGCTTCCAAAGCTTCAGGGAAAAGGGAAACCCTGGGGAATGAGTTTTAAGGCTGCGCATAGGAGCCTCTCCCCTTTCAACTACCTGTAGGTCAGTCTCCTAAAACCTAGTAAAGCGCTATGATTAAGAAGAGGAGATATAAAAGCTATGACCCATCATCTTTTTTTCCCCATCTCTTTAGTCTCAGTTACTTAGTTACAAGTATGAACAGAATAAAACACATATTTGATGGATTACTTCACCAGTCTTTCCCATAAAGCCATCTCATTATTGTGCCTTAAGCCTGTCAAGGAAAAGCCTAATACATTGCAAGTGGCACATTCTTTGTTGTCAGGGAGGAAAAGTTTATCTACATGGGTGTTGCACTTTGTTACTTGGCATTGTTGTTGTTGTTAAACACAGTCACAAGAGACAGCTGAAATGCTCTATCAGTAGAAAATTTGGCACTGCCCTATTGGTTTTTAGGCCTCATGGTGGTAAGACATACAGCTCCAGACTTTATAAAACAAAATGCTATACTGTTATTTTAATTGTTAGTTGTCATATTTTATTTTTCAAAGTTATTTGCAAAGCACTGAGCAGCTCTATGGGTATGTATGTCAGGGTTGGAGGGAGGATAGGGGAAGAGTCTACAAGATAGGTAAAGTCAGGTCAGGTCAGGATTCTTATGGGGGCCTCAGACTCCATATGTGCTTCACCAAGCATAATTGCTTTATCGTGCAGTAACTTTTGTAAATCAGTGTAAGGTTGCCTGCAAGACAGTATCTCAGGGAAATCATGTTTACTGTTCTTGTTTTCATTGGCAATTGTAGAATGTTAAAGTGCTTTATGACTTCATTCTGAATTTGCTATCATAAGTTACTTTTGTATGGCTACCTTGGAAGCAAACCTTAGAAGAAAGTATTTTCCTCAGAGTTTACAGAGATTTCATAAAACCACAAAACTTGCTACCTACCTAAAGAGAAGCATGTAAGAACTTACATTAAGTAGTCTTCATATGCTTATGGTGGGCTGTTTTCTTAATTCAACAGACAGCATACAAGCTATCCAGCTACAGGTCACTGCAAATAAGTCAAAAGGAACAGAGACTGTATCTGGGAAGGATAACTATCCTATTTGTTCCTAGGCAACACCAGAAGGATGTTTCATGGAAAAACATATTCAGACAATGTCATTAGTAAGCAACACAGCACCAAGTTAAGCATTACGAGACTGTAGGATACACAGCTCACACACAGGATGATGATAATGCCTTTGCTTAGGGTTGTCATCTCCTTCACATGTCTCGGATGCTCTTATATCTGCCACAGTTTTAAATGAGAATCAGAGCTTTTACATTCAAAATGCAAACCCCACTCTACACAGCTAGAAGCAGCAGTGAGACACTACCACTGATGTGTACATCAATAAACTCTGTACTTTGAATATCAGGAAGAATTTTTTTTTTTTTGAAAACCAAAGTTAAGATGGACATTTTTAGTTTGAAATCTACATTCCTCCTCTTTCTGGCATGCCTGAAATACACTGGACTAATTTAAATCACAATTCTAGGTACATACAGCTCAATCTAGAGAAATGAAAACAAAGCCTTACACTTGTACAGAGCTGATTTTTTAAATATTTGTTCAACAGCAGGTCCAAACTAAGGGAAGATGCTCTGCATTGAGATATACAGAAGTATCTACAAGGTGTGTGGCTGATGAGAAATTCAAAGTCTCAGAGCCAAAACTCATCGCTTGCAGTGCAAAAGCAGTAGCTCTGTCAAATGGCTACAAGGTTATATGTAACAGGTACCTGTATTTAGGTATATTTCCTTTCCTAGCATAATTTAGTCTATTAACCTACATTATCAGGGTAGAGGTAGAAAACACAGTCCATGGTTGTTCAGGCAAAAGAAATAAGACCTAAACTGAAACACAAGCACTATCATTCCATGGTAAAATCTCTCACCCAATAATCTATACTTTTTTGTTGATTAGGGTTGGGTGTTTTTAACATATTCAAGTCAGCAATGTAAAAAAAAAAAAAAAAGAGAGAGCAGTCAATTAGTCTTTTGTCTTTTCCTTGCACAAAACAAGTATACTAATATTCCTCATTCCTGTTCTGATCTCAGTTGAGTTCCAGATTAACTCATTTTTAGTATCGGATTTCAATAAGCACATGGGTGCTTGTGTAAGAAATAAGAAATGCATGAGAACACTAGAAATAACTTCACAAGTAATGAATCAAACTAAGTTTATGCATTTGTCATTGCACTGTGTAGCCTCAGTGGTGGTGTTGCCACAAGAGTCTGAGGAAAAATATAAAGGAAGATTTGCATAAAGAGATAATGTCTTTGATTAGACCAAACTACAGCATTGCAAGAGTAATAAGGATGTGTCATGGTTTGAGATAGCCCCAAAATCCAATTCCCTAGCTCCATTCCCCCTCCCACATCTCAACCTAATGTGAGATGGGTTTTTCCAGACAAAACACACCAGACTCAAAGTGGGGGAAAGGGAATATATTACAATGACTGTACAAATAAATACCATATCACATTATACACACGATCACAACTATCTCTACCATGACATATAGTATTTACAATGGATCAGATCTCTTCTCTCCTCCAAATAAAAGTCCAGGAGGGAAAGAAGGACAGATCCCTTTCAGTCTCTGAACAGCAGGAGTATCTTCTGAGGCAGCAGTCTGTCTTCTTCACATTGATGCAGCAGCTGTGGCTGGCTTTCTGCCAGCACTCACGAGGGAGGTATCCAAGCCTCTCTCTCGGCCCCATCGCCTCCAACCGAGGGGTCTTCTGTGGGCTTCGTAACCCCAGACAAGGTTGTTTCACCACGTCATATCACGAGCATAGGGGGCTTCGTGACAGTCTGGTATCTCCAGGGGACTCAGCCCCTTGCAGGGCCTCCATACCCTGCCTTCAGGCTGCCACTGTGGCAGCAGTGCGAGGGGGGAGTCAAGGTCACCCCCTCTGCATTCCTCTCGGAGCTCTCTAGCTCCTTTCTGCAGTGCATGTCGCACTTCAAGGCTCTTTCAAGTAAGAGTCCATCATCTTCCTCCTTCCAGGAGGTCTCAAAGGAGTTTGGGGGGGTCTGGTGTCAGTCTTACCCCCAGAACTGTCTCTCAGCTGCTGGTTCTCTTTCTCCTGGCTCTCCTTCCAGGAGTCTTTCTCTGGTGCTGCATCTTGTTTCTGCTCTCCTCCGGTTCAGGTGTTATCTGTCCTGGCTCTCTGCCACCATTTCTCTGGTCTGTGCCGGTTGCAGCTCTGCGCCCATGGAGAAAACATCTCCCGGCTTAACTACAGACACTTAGTCCAGTCTAGCACTGTTCCAGGTCTTTGCAGTTCCCCCCCAGCCAGGGGCTGGGGGGCCCCAGAAGGCCCAAGGGGCTCAGAGCCCCTTCCTCGTGGCTCTACAACATGGCCACCTCTCCACAACAACCCAAACTACAACTCATCTCTTCCGGTGAGCTTGTGGGATGTTGACATTTTTGCAGGAGCGCCCATTGGGCAGAACTTCAAAACTTCCAGGGGTTTCCACCCCTTGGGGTCTACCACTTTTCTTAGCCTCTGGGGGAAAACAAGGTCCAAACCACTACAGGATGGCTGACAAGCTTTCTTGTTCTGAGATTTTCTGCAATTGTATCAGTCAATTTAACATTAGATACTACCTTTCCCTTCACGTACCGTTACATACATGTGGCACTTCATACACTACATTATCAGCTCCTCACTATTCCAGTCAGAAACAGCTCATCTCTGGGGACAGTATTACCACACTAGCCAAGGAAAGAAACAGCAGGAACATAAGAAGTTTTGTTTCCTCTCTTTCTGGAGCAGCATGTTCATAAAAATTTTATTTTTCTTTATCTTTAAAGTGTCTCAAAGAGAGAGACAAGCTGAAAGAGCTGGCATTGGTTGAATGAATCACATATGAAGTACAACAGATGTTAAATAAAGCAAGCAAGTTACTGTTTTAGCTGTATAATAGTCTGTAGCCTTACTGGAGCATTATATGAACAAGCCAGGTCCCTTTGGAGTTGTTCTCTGATCATGTAAAACATCAAAAGACACAACATGAGTGTAATAACTCTAATAATTAAGATTCATGGAAAATATAGCCAAATACTGATTGATTTGAGATGCAGCAGACTCCAGATGCATGTGAAATTCTTCATTAGAACAGGCATATATTTATTCTGTAACAACTAAAAAGACATTTGTGCACAGCTTTATTAATAGGGTCTGCTCAAGAAGAAAGTAGGCGCCCAGAACACACACACAAAAACACAGCAATGACCAAGTTTCACACACATGGTAGAGATTTTAGACTTCAACTATGATTCACTGAATCTATGGGCTGAGGTCAGTGATAAGAGGTTCAACACGACCAAGTGCTGGGTCCTGCATCTGGGTCACAACAACCCCCTGCAGCACAACAGGCTGGGGGAAGAGTGGCTGGAAAGCAGCCCAGCAGAAAAGGACCTGAGCGCGCTGGTCAACAGCAGCTGAGGAGCCAGCAGTGCGCCCAGGTGGCCAAGAAAGCCAATAGCACCCTGGCTTGTATAAAAAATATTGTGGCCAGCTGGACTAGAGCAGCAAGTGTCCCCTGTACTTGGCACTGGTGAGGCCACACCTCAAGTGCTGCGTCCAGTTCTGGGCCCCTCAACTGCAAGAAAGACACTGAAGTGCTGGAGCATCTCCAGAGAAGGGCAACAGAGCTGGTGAAGGGTCTGGAGAGACATATGAGGAGCAGCTGAAGGAGCTGGGAGTTTTCAGCCTGTTTGAAAGGAGGCTCAGGGGTGACCTTATCACTCTCTGAATCTACCTGAAAGGAGGTTATAGCTGGATGGGGGTCTGTTTCCTCTCCCAAGTCACAAACAACAGGACAAGAGGAACTAGCCTCAAGTTGCACCGGGGAAGGTTTAGATTGGATAGTAGGAGAAAGGTCTTCACTCAAAAGGGTAGCTGAACATTGGAACTACTACTGCCCAGGGAGGCGATGGAGTCATCAACCCTGAAGGTATTCAAAAATCATGCAGATATGGCACTTAGGGACATGGTTTAGTAACAAACTTGGCAGTGCTGAGTTAATGGCTGGACTCAACAATCTGAAGGGTCTTTTCCAACATCAGTGATTCTATGAGCTCAGAGAGGATACCAGATAGAGAGATCATTCTGAACTATCTAGTAATAAGAACTCATACTTTCTTCTGCTCTACATGCAAAACAGTAATTGAATGAACTATGATTTAGATCAAGTTACTCTCAACTAAAAAAGATCATTTTCATAAGGCAGGAAGACTCTTTTCAAGGCCTTGTCTTCAGGAATACTAAAGTTATAGGTCATTAATTTAAGAATTTTTCAAATTTCAGAACACAAATGGGTCATTTCCTGTTCTTTTAGATTAATGAGGCATCAAACAATCTCCAGAGGAAGTCAAAAAAATTACTGAACCTTTTAAGCCTTTGTATTACACATTTGGTTTTCACATAATGAAATTATGTTGCACATTATTTGTATACTCTCTTTACATTTTTCGAATTACAATGGCTGTTTCTCTAACAAAATCTGACCAAGGTATATGACAGCACGTGGTTCTAAGTTTTACACAGATCTTGCAGTTTATCCAGATCAGCAGAAAGCAAGTAATACATCAAATGACACATTACGCTGTATGATACTGGTACCATAGGACTCAGGAACCCTGCTATTTTATCTCCTTCCTCCACCCAGAAACTTTAATGTCACCAAGAACAGATATGCTATGCAAAAGTAAACAAATACACACTTAAGCTAGTCAGTAAACCAGAATATTCTAGATCAACATTAGAAGTGAAACACAGCAACAGTGTTCACACACCCTACATCCTTACTGTGAATATGAGAATCATGGTTGTCAGATTAAACCTCCTCAGAGGTAACTTAAAGAAATCCCCAGCAATTCTGCTACAGACAGGCAAGATCAGAAGTCTCCAGCTCAGAGGATTGACATCTTCAGTTGTACTACACGGTCCTGCAAATCCAACACAACAACCCCTTAACATTTCTCTCAGGGAAATTAAAAAAAAAAATAAAAAATAAGGTCTTCTGTGCAATGGTTTCTCATTTTTTCACTGATAGGTTTCATGGGAATGCTGATGTTTAATTGGGAAGAAAAAATTCTTTTCCTAAATAAAAGTCTTGGGAGGCAGTATTCTCACGTCACACTGCATTGGTCAATCTGTCAAGATAGCCGGTTTCCTGAAAGTCAGCTCAGCACATACTTTTTTTTTTTTAAATACTGTGGCTCTCAAATCACTAACAGATACCTAATTTGAGTCTCTGCTTTCTTTTCATAATTTGCTTTTCAACCCTGTATGTGCATGTGGTGGATTCACACTGTTTTCCAGCTAATGTAGACCCTTGTTTTTGACAGATCTCCAGAAATCCCGTGTCTTATGTTAATGAGCAGCAGGAGTTTCAGATCAAGGCATCAAAAGGACAATTTTCTCAGAATATTATGCTGTAAGGGGTCTCTAAAGCAGCTTTCCCTCTGGGTTTCAATAACTCTACTAAAGCAACATTCCTGCAGTTCAGCTTGGGACAGGAGAAACATCAGTATTTTGGACGAACCTTTTAGATGAAACAGGCAAGTGAACCTCATATGACTCTAGACAAGGACTTTCCACCAACCAAGAGCTCTTTTCCATCACATCCAATTTCCACAATCCTACCTAGAAAGATTTAGAGGGCATCTGTGGCTTGACTGTGACTTAATCCTCAAGTCTGACTCAGAAACCAAGAATTTCTCTTCTGTTTCCATTTCCTGCTTGATTTTGGCAGTCCGGTGTGGAGTCCCTATAGAAAAAGGCCCACATGTATCATGTGCTTCCATCCAGACCACTTAAAACTTTTCTTTTCCTTCACGGGTTCTACTACCGTCCCTTCAGAGTAAAAATCCATTAAATGGATTTAATGGTTCAGATAGGGAGGGGTTTTTGTCTCCTTTTTAAAAAAATCAAAAAGCAATTCTAGGCAAAGAGTAATTTCATACAGCTAGGATCAGAGTCAGGTAGGAAGGGTTACATAAAATTCTGGTGCTAACAAGAAATGTGGGCTAGTTCTTAGGGGCATAACCACTCAACAGCTTACTGCTTATAGAAAAAAAAATCGTAGTTACTGAATCATTTCAGAATAAAGAAAATCTTCCTGAATTTTATTCCTTTGCTGATCTTCAAAAAAAGAAAAGAAAAATGTGAGTTATTTTAGCGTCAATCTGGAAAGAAAGCCACTAGTATAAGGAAAACAAGCCCTTAAGGAAGAGTTGCAACACCATCTATTACTTGCTGTTACTGAGGTGCCAGCAATGATGCAAAACTGCCATCATTTTATCTACAACTATGCCCAGAGAACAGGTGTAAGACCCTGGGATACTCCTTTTCCTTTATCCCATTTTTTGTATAAACAGATGGGCATGTTCTCAGCTGATGTAAAAGTGTGGTATCTCAAATGTTTGGGATTTTTTCCCATTAGTCAGTTCCTAGCCCTGCATAGAGGGCACCAAGGCTCTCAGTTTAAGGCCAGAAGTACAAATAGCTCTGTTTCTAATAAAACTTATTTTGTTGAGAGTATTTGAATGCTGGGAATTCAAGAGGCTTTAATAACTGTTAAATATTGGGTGTTTTCTAAGTGTACAGGGAGTTTCCTAAAGTTTTTGATCCTGGTTCCTGCAGGAGTTACTGAGACCAGACAAATAACAGGGACTATGAGGAGTCTGGAAACCACAATACAAGCATCTTCCAGTTCAAGAAAATACTGTGAACTAACAAAAATTACTTTTTATAGTTTTGCCACTACTTCATTTGACTTTTCCATTCTTACAGCAAAGCCTGTTGATGGACTCATTTCAAATAGCACTGGATGAGTCCATAAGCATAATAAACATGGCTCAAATCACTGAAAAACATTTCAAGCTTCTTGGGTCCACTGAGCATGTCATCAGTGAAAAGGGTACAGCTAGACATATATACAGAAAGGTTAGAAATACTATTATAAAATCATCAGTAACCTGTAATGAACACTTGTTTGATCCCTCACTCATCTCAGGAGACAAAGCCTCCTTTTTTTGAGCTCACCTTTGACTGTGATGATACAGCTAAAAGTACTTCCAAATCAGAGTCAACATGTGCAGGTCATTATCTTCCACTTGGAAAGATGACAAGCACATTCATTATTTGGTTGTACTTCCAAATTACATTCAGCAGGATACTCAAGATGGTTTCCATGGCTTTCAAAAGAACTTCAAACTGATGCTATGGCTTGGGTTTATGGGCTACCATTAAAGGATATACTGCTGCTTTGAGTTAAATTCTTTTTACGTTCCCCATTTTAAACATCACTTTGAACAACATTTTAAGCACCAGTGCAAGACACAATGTATTCATCTAACTGCCTTACACAGAGCTGAATAGAAAAGGCACTAAAATGTTCAGAGAAGACCTTGCTTTGGTTATATCCAAGAATTTCCAGCAGAGGACAGACAATACTCAGTCCCTTTAATGTTGGAACAAATTCAGAGAAAATATTTGCAACCTCATTTCATAGATTTCTGTAAACTAAGTGGATGCACCAGAGTGCATTGAAAGTGTCCCTATGACTGGGTTATTACTCAATTCCCAGACACTGCATGAGATCATGACTGGTCATATTAACACATTTCCCCTAAGGGGAACATTTTCACTAGATCTAACAAAGGACAAACTTATTCTTCAGTTATCTACATCTGTATCTTTCTTATTTTTCTGCCCTTTCAACGATTAAATCTACATGGGCCACCACATAATTCTCCAAACCTGGGCATTCCCATTCTATCTTGCAACATTCCCAAACATCTGCATCTTCTGCAGGCTCTTTTGCTGAGTATGGGGACTAGAGGACATGATATTTTCTGTATTATGGAAGTAAATGTGATCAGAGAGATAATTAATTTGCTCAAGTTTTTTACTGCAGATCCACAGCAATACTTGGGAATAAAACATCTGATCTGCCCATCTCCCATCCATTGAATTACAAGAAAAATAATCAATTAATAGCAAGCTGAAAACTTAAGCACTATTAATTTCATCTGCTGAGTTAGGGCATGATTGCTCACTAGCAGAAATTGATGGTAAACTCCCACTGAGTTCAGCAAGAGCAAGATTAAATCCCTGGTTTCTTTCCTCCCACAGGTTCCCTAGAGAAGCCGACAAATCACAAAAGCTAAATGAGTATTTTTCACTTAGGAATAACAGTGAAAAGAAATGCACACTACAGTCAATGCACATTTTTTTTCCCATTCCTTGACCAGGCTTCTGATTTTTATTTGGAAAACTTAACAGGATAAACACACACATACACACAAAACCCCTCAAGATACAATAAAAGCCTGACCAACACATAAAGCCGGTCTTTGCAAAGCAGACACTTGTGCCTTTAGGATACTTTTAAAATCATACTAATTGAACTGAGAACTGCTCCCTCCTCCCCTCATTGTCACTTCCATCATGCCCCCTTTTCCAGCCTAATCCATGCATTTACTATGGGGATTGCCAATGTGGAACGTCCCACTGACCTTGGCAATGGGCAGCTGGGATCAATCACTTCATAAAATCCTATGTATCAGCTAGAAACCAGTTGTGTTTTTTAAAATAGTCAATCTGCTAAACAGCTTAAGTCATTAATCCATTCAAAACACTAGAAAAACAAACTCATTTGGATGAAATGTTACTTTATGCCTGATTCTCTTTTTTTCTTTTTAATGGTTAATAACAGAGAGGAAATTCTTCTGTGTCACGAGAAGCTGCTTGCAGGCTCCAGTGTTTGTATACTGGTTTATACAGGGGATCTCTTCACTTACTGATGGAGCTTGCCACAGGTACCCCTAATCATGACACCCACATTAGTAACATGCACAGAGCACATAGTTCCCAACTTTTTTCAGACAATTAATCTGACCTAAATATGAAGTTAGTTATCAAATAAAACAAATGCAAACAACTCTCCATAGAAACTAGTATCAGACAGAACTGTTATTACTAAACAGACGACTAAACAAACGAGACTTTTTAACCGAAGGTTGAACTTTGGCAGAATGAGATCAGCACAGAAAGTCATTCTTTCCATAATTATTTCCTCTTTAAAAGCAACATGTCAATGGACTTCTTTGGCCAACTTGCTCATTACTGAGACTGTATATTCTATTCTCTGCCCACAGGTAGTCCTGTGGGTATAATTTAAGTGATTTGTTAACCGTTTGCATACTTAATCCATTCCACAAAAATAAGAGTTTCTCCATTCAACCCTTTGGATAAATCAGAATCAAATAATCTTAAAATATGCAGATCAAACATAAAACTTAAAGGGAAGAAAATAAAGCGAAGGAGTAAGAAATTAAGAAGGTACACTGAAGAGACAGAGAAAGAAACTAAAGAAAGAAAGAAGCTAACTGAGAACAAGTGAGGATAACAAAGAGATAACTCACTGGAGTCATGAGTCTTGAACGTGTAGAGGAGCCTGCGCAGGTAATCTACAGTAAAATCGGATCACAAAAGACTTTTACTACCTTGAATACATTGTAATACCTTACAGCAGTAGAATAATAAAGCAGAAGCTTGTCTCTTAAGACACCATTCACTCCTACAGCCATCTATAAGAACTAACTTATTTTCCAAGAATGCAACTGTTAAGAAGTACAATAATAAAATATATTTCCATTCACAACCTGAGGGAAAAGGATATGGTATTTTGCATGTTTTTGCTATAAAATGAGAACACTGTGAAAGGTACCTTCTTATGGTACAATGACACATTTCCTTTCTCACACAGACCAATAAAAGCATGTAGTGCAGGCAGGGTATCACATCTCACAGGTCCATGTCAAAGTTACTCTGAGGCAGAATCAAAGACTAGGTTAATTTGTCTTTACTAGATTGTATGTTCTACTAGACTTCTAAATTTTTCATCTGATTAGTGTCTGCTGAGAAGGTTTTTTTGGATTGGACTCAGGCAGGAAAAGGATTTAAATGTCAGACTTATTTCCAACTTCTGTCTGACAGAGAAATTTTGAGTTCTCCTGGTACAAACAGGAGGAGAAGGAATTGGGAGTAGTTAACTACTAGTTTCAACAGCAAGGAAAGGCACATACTTGTTTTCTCAGGGTATTCCTGATGAGGAAGGCAATAGGTCCAGAATTGTTGTGGCTTGGTGGCACTTCATCACTATTATAGTCTTTGAGTACAAGCTCCAAACAAAAACTTGAAATCCATCACCACTTAAACAAAACAGTTCTTCTTTCCCCTCATCACACTTTTTATCGTGTTTATTACTTTAAGTTGGCTTCTTATTACCGATTAGTGAAAACTGCTTCTGGAAAGTGAAAGCAATATGTGTTTAAATGCAACTGGGCTGTAGATTTTTCTGATTGTTCTCATATCTTTCAGTTAGGGTATAGGCGTTTATTTCTGGTTGAACAAGAAAGTTGTGAAAAAACAAAACATCACTCCCTCAGAGCTTAAGCTTTCTCACCTGTACAATAACAGCCAAAACAGCCTTCTCATAACTGGATGCTGGAAGCAGTTTCAAACATCACACTTAAAAGCTGGGGATTGGAGAAAACTGCCTTGCAAAGAACTGCAGCTATTTTCTCCTTGAATGCTGTCCTATCAGCTCAGGGTAGAAGCTCAAAGCTGAACTCATCTCCAGAGTACACAAACGATATACAGATTCACAATCTCATTCTAGTCTCATCTGCCCAACACCCTGAAGTCTGCTTTGGACTTCTAATTTGAATTTACCATCATTTAATCGGCATTCAATTTGTTCAGGCACTTGACTAGGGACAGCGGAATGAGGGGGTGGGTGGGGAAAGGACAAAAAAAACCCCACCCACAAGCCCAGGCTTCAAATTCAGCATCTTGACAGACACTGACTTGAGTTCTAGTAGATAACAGATGAGCAAGTCATCAACTCTAACAGGAGAGTTTCTTGGAGCTTCGGTCATTTACTGCAATGAAAAGTTAGTTCCTACAGAGTAAAAAAAAAAAAAACCTGTAGGCACCTAGAATTAAGAGGTTTTGTCTGTGTGGCAGAAAAACAAGACTTCTTAAATACATGTAAATGAGACCGCTTCCAGATTGCAGGGCAGATATACACTGTCACAGAGCAACGGGCCTGCCAACTACAGTAAAACTCTCTTCAAGCATAACTACCGATTTCATTTCCATGCAAACCAAGGCAAAAAGAAAACTTTCTTTTTTACCTTATTCATATAATAAAACCTATGTATAATCTGAAATAAGAAGTACCTTTATCCATATGTATTTAGGTATTTAGCCATAGTTTTGAATTTATAGTACAGCTTTTCATGAAAAATGTTAAAGTTTATTAAAAAATATCACATTTCAACTTATTTTTCCCAGATTTCAGTGTAATCTTTTTATCTTACTCTGCTTCATTTATCTATATTTCTAACATACTTACAATATCACATCTATTAGAAGTGTCCTAAAATTAGCAAGCGCACCATTCTCCCACATAACACACCCCTATACCTGGTCTCGGAGACTCCTGGAGACAGGATTTTGTATGACTCACTAGAAATGACCACCGGAATAGCTGATTAGGTACTTTGGGCATATAACATACCCACTGACTTTTGCAAAAAGAACTGGGGAACTTAAATTCCAGTTCAAGCTAAGTAATAGCAATGTCTTTGTATTAGTATCACCTGCACCATTTATCAAGTTGTATAACTTTTTTTCTCTGCCTCTAAATCATACCCAATTTCTATTTTATTAGAGCTACAGATTATATCTATCATCATGCAAATACATGAACCACTTAATTGTGCGTTAAGGGCACTGCAGCTGCACCCCAAGCTACTTGCATTAAATTAGTTCCTCAACACTATACTGTTCTAAATCATTCAGCAACAGCCACAGAAGGCAAGTAAAAATGTTTAGTCTGCACTGTCTTCAAAGTTGAAAACTTACTGATAATCATCACCCTGCAGGTGATGTCCCTCCTCTCACTATCACAGATCTTTCTCTATTGTCTTAGAGCTCAGGTCACAGCAGACATACCTCTTCAGGTTGAAGCTAAAGACCACATAAAAATGACCCCTTCCATCACTCCACAACCTCAGCACAGTGCTGTCTTGTGTTTACAATTGAGGTCTTAAAAATAGTAAGAGAATATGCGACCTCTCTCCATACTCTGTGGGGCATGGAAATTACACCAATAGAGAAGCACAGTTCAAGATCAAGGAGTTGTGATGGTCTACGCAAATGAGCAATGCATTTTTTCATTCCAAAACACCATTCATATTGGTTTCAATAAAAAGTAAAGAAAGGAAAATTATATCAAGAAATCCAACATACCTGGCACCGTTGTCCACATTGTCACATTGTTCATTTGAGAAACAACACAATACAGAGGATTTTTCCAAACTATGACTTTGAGATGATTGGAAACAGACAAAAGACTTCTGCTTGGAATTCCTTACCACAAAATCATGCATTCTGAGAAGAAAATAGACCAACATGAAAAGAGCATGACAAAGTCGGAGCAAATTACCATTACCTGACTCAACTTCAGGAAAGGTCACAAGCAGAAAGAGATGTTCCATGGAAAAGGAAAATACACAAAAACTTCGAAAAATTTCCATCATTGGCAAAGAAAATTAATGGGAGCAGTATTTTGCAGGGTTGCTGCTCTCTGCTCATCTCAGATGTGTTTGTTCTCAGACTGCAGAAAAAAGAGGCAACAGTTAGTCTATTAAAAGCTATTTTAGTACTACAGCAACACTTTGAAGCTACTTAGCAGGTGTATGCAACATAATTGATTGTGTACACAATCTTTTCCAAGATTGACAGTTTTCTCTAGGGTGAGAGATATACAAAATGCTTACTCTGCTATGCTACAGCAACACAGAGAAAAGTAAAACCACACATTCAAAGAGATCAACATCCTACTTTGGAATTGTCTACTGAAAGAGAAAAAAAAAGGCAGCAATGTGTCTGCAAATACAACCTGCATGTCTGATTACAGCTATTTGCTCCCTTTTGTGTGCTGAACTGCTCTCAGGAGGTCAGCCTCCAAAGGTGAAATTTCATCCTGAGATTTGGATAAAAGTTGCCTTTCATTTGGCATCTCAGCATCACAATCATGCACCGGATTGCTCAGTACTTTAAACAGGCACGGGGAAATCAGGGAAAAGTCGAAGGTATTACCTGTATTAGTAGATGTTGTGTAGTCCTATTTAGTCAATATGGTCAGAATTTTGGAGGTATTTAATGTGCTTACCTAGTTTACTTTAGTTGGGCAGTAAAAGCCTAAGGCACTGTATTTTCCACAAGTCAAAAGAGCATTCCCATTTCCAATGATACTTAAAGCTGTGAGAAATATCTCCAGTTAAAGTTTTGGAGACAGCCAAATAAAGTGAAACAAAGAACTTTATTAACAGTGCGCTCGGTGCACCAAACTCGTGGCCAGATTTGAGCACACCCCGAAAAAGGAGGACGAGTCCTTTTAAGATCCCTTGATTTACATAACCACTCCCTCGCTCCTCCCATGCCAAGCCCTGCTCCTTTCTTCCTTAAAAGGTGATGCAGTCGTCGTCTTGCAGTCCGTGTGTTGTTTTAACCAACCAATCAAGTTGTTTCCCTGGCCGCACGGTTCCACGGCAGTGAGCCCAGGCTGGTCTCACCACCTTACATTTTTCCTGGCTCGCCTTCGCACTGTGACAGTAAGCAAGCAGAACTGCAAGTAACAATAAGTAGCAGTAAACAGGCAGAACTATAAGCAGCAGTAGGCATCAATGAGCAGCAATAGGTAACCCCAAGTAGAACTGTAAGTAGCAGCAGCAATAAGCAACTTCAAGCAGAACCACAAGGAGTCCACCAGTCCCCCAGCACAAAGTGGCTCCCCAGTCCTTCAAACAAAATGGCCCCCAGGTGTCCGGGCACGAGGTAGCCCCTGCTTGTAATAAAACCATCTTAATTATTTCCCACAAAGCCATTTGATCCTTATCACTCTTCAAAGTTCTATAATCTTAATCAGTTTCAAAATTAAAACAGTAAAGCTATACTTTTGCATAATCCACCACTAATCACTCACATTACTTATTGACACATCACTAAATATTGTATATATAGCACATGTACATACATATATTGTACACAACTACGGATACTAATATTGATTGCATGTGTCCTACTCACTATAAGCAATTACCTTTACTATAAACTGTCTGACAAACAGTTTATTCACCTATAAAAATTATGGTTGTAATTCTAAGATATTTTACTGCTCACTCCATTTCTGCATCTAATCATGACTCTAAAGATTGCTACAAAAATTCATGCAATTTTATGCAACTGAAAGGGGGTGAGACTCTCAGACTTGGATATGGAGACACACAAAAGGTACTATGTAACCTGCTCAGTGAAAACTGATCATGAGCATATTTCGACCCCACAGAAAATCCAGGGTCATTTAAAGGAGCAAACCTTTAAACTAAAACTTATGCAGTTCACAGCCTAGAACAGCTCATGTTGCAGCTAACCAGGCAATAGCTTGCTATTGGAGCTAATCCCTGAATTTGAACAGGTCTCCAGCAGGAAAGATGCCGGGTTACACTACCACAAGCCCAGGCAGTATTTCTCAAGACAAAAACTGCTGAAAGCGCCACAAGAAAATCCAGCAATCCACTTACAAAGACTGTAAGATCATGCACAAGCAAAATACATGCTTTAGAACACACTCCAGGGTGTCTATCTGATATTCTCCTGTGCTGTAATTAACTGCTCACTGAAGTCTGCAATGTGTAGCCTGAGGCCTTCTGGAAGCGAAGTAATGAGACTTCAACAATGCACTGCATCACACACCATCAATATCACATTCTGTTAAATAAAGCTGAGAGAAGAGAACAGCACTAGTGCAAGACCAAACACATTCAGTTACTGGTTACATTTATTACCTAGCTGGCAGAACTCCTTACCACAAACAGAAGCTATCCTATATCCATGTGAAGTTTCACAGAATCATAGAATCTCAAAAGGTAAGGAAAACAAGACAGGAACAAAGTTAGTTTTGGAATTATACATCACCAACATAGGTTAGCAAAAGGAAGCAATTACTTCATCACAGACCAGCAAACACAGGAAATAAACTGTTTAAGAGGTAAATGAAAAAGCCCATATATACATGAAGGAGACAGCTTATAGAAGTATATTACAGATGTGTAAAATCATAAATGCATTTTGTAGGCAAAGCAGTAAGAGCCCTTGAAGCACGCTGTACGAAAAAGCAGTGATACCCTGTAGCAGATTTGCCTAAAGCAATCTTAAGTTGCCCCTGGTGAAAATACCAAGCAATGAGTTTGGCAGCATCCTGTCCTAGCACATGGCAAAGTCTGGAGTTCTACTGCACATTTCATTTTTTTTCTAGTGGCTCTTCTCACTTCATATGACATTTCATAACCAACTTTGAGCTTCTACAGTTCCAAAAAACAGATCATAATATGTACAGCTAGGATCTAGTTGGACCTAGCTGCTTTACTTGAGCCTGAAAACTGTAAAAGCAGAGAGAAAAATATCACCATGCAAAACACACTTCATCCTTCTAGTGCATTTCCTTCTTGGTATGACATTTCTCCACTTTCAGCATAGATTACTTAGACCATGATCAAGGTCTGTTGTCAGTAGTTCTATGTATTTAATAACCCACATAGCACATCAGTGTATTACCCTATTTATATTAGTCCAGAAATCACTTCATGATATTCAGGTAATGGTTTATGCTATCTGTGGATAGGGAAATATACTTGGTCCAGCAAAAGTTTTTTCAAGATAAAAGTTAGCCCTTCAAAGTAGTTGGAAAAGTTAAAATTTCGCTAGACAGATGCATTGTATCCTGGGACTGTGGCTTTTAAAAACAAAACCAAATAAAAAAGAAAACTACACAAAGAGGGCTGCCCTAGAACGATTTACCATCTCATGGAAGTACAGCCTTCCAAACAGACAATTCCAGGATTTCTAACTCAATTTCACTGAATCCAGTGACAAACTCAGGCAAGACTCAGAGAAATCAAACAGGCAAACTTGACTGACAGTCTCTTCACAGTTGTGAAGTTAAAATTTTTAAAAAGTCTTTGTAAGTCCACACAAGTTTAGCATTTAAATCCACACTAAGCTCCACCATGTAAAATGAATTAGAAATTCTAGGGGAAACATACACCTTTGTGTGCATGTGAGATACTTACCTATCTTAGCAAAACACAGGTTTGCTAACACTATATAAAAACAAGAACACTATAGGTCAAGTCCAAGAAAGATTGAAAAGCTGAAAGAAAGTATTATTCATGTCATCTTGTGAGAAGTTCTTTATAAATACCATGGACTGGCAGGAAGGATGACAAAACATGCACTCTTGGCTGTCTAGACTGAGTTTGAGACAAACCAGCCACATATGCTACAAGAACGAAATTTCCCAAAAGCACTGGAATAAATACAGTTAAATTAAACAAACTGATAATAAAAACAAGTTGGCTCATTCCAAACAGATGTGATTTCCAAATTTTGTCTCACTAGATCGCACAAGAACAGAGCAATACTCCAAATCCCCATTATAGCTGGAGATGAGAAAATGGTGGGGGCTAAAGGTCCTCTTCATACGCCCCAGTGTCTTCAAGACTTCTAGATTAGGATATCATAGAATGAGTACCTCAGAATCATCCTGAAGTCCAACTCATAATCTGGGAAATAAAGTGAACTTGCCATTACAGTTCAAGAGAGTTTGAAGCATGAGGGTTTCATTTGCAAAAGACTGGAATCTCTTGTGTTTCAGAAGCTCTTAAGGTTTTAAATTTACATTAGAGCTCTGGCCTCTACAACTTAGTTTTCATGACAAAAAAGAAAAAAAAAATCACGATTTGGTTGTTTCTTTTCATGGGCATCAGCAACAAAAGTCTAAGAACAAATTAAAGTATGAGAAACTATCTAATACTCTCATCTTTTTACACTTTCTTTTCTGTAAACTAGGCAGTTCAGCATTGTAGTTGCTCACTGTAACCTGATAGCTAGAAAACACCCAACTCCATCTTTAATAAATTTAAAATCTAGCTAAGAATATGTTTCCCTCAAGTACTGCTGAAGGGTGGAACTAATGTCCTGCTGCACTGAATGCAAGGAGAATGCCTGCCAGGCCCTGTATAACACTCGTCAGCACCATCAGCCAGAGGCAGAAATCTAGCACTGCAGAGAACGTACGGGGATTTCCCCTGTTTCAGGATCAGGCACCAGAGTTTGGGCCTGGCCTCACCAATGACTGCACCACTAAGCAGCTCCAATTAAAACTCTCAACACAAGCTGCAAAGCATGAGTGCAAGTTGCATATATCATTACTACTCCTCCTCACCGTGTGATAACAAAGGCATCACTGTTCAAAAGTTTTAAAAAAAGGACTCACACTAAGTCCAAGGCTAGGTATGCAACTTTTCCTCAAAATGATCTGAAGGCTACAGAGGGTCAAGGCTGCTCTCAGTCAGAAGATGTCTAATTGAGCTGTTTGTAGAGCCACAGAAACCTTCTCCTTAAAAAAGCCAATAGGCAAGGTAAAAATGGCTGCCAGCCACCAGCACTAAACATTTTTGTTAGCATCAGACAGCACACAGTTGTTTTGTATTTTAGAGGATCAATGAATGCTTTAATAAAATGAGCCTAGGAAATAAGGTCTAATGGTAGAACTGTTTGTGGACTGTGTACAGTGGAGGTCAGACATGTTTACTGCAGGAGAAAAAGAAATATCAAGGTTACAGATTTGTAGTGGAAGGGCATTTCAAGGAAAATCAAATCTTCTTCTTTTCTTTTTAAATCAAATTTGAATGGATGCCTTCTTTTTCCAAACGAGATCCCTCTTTCTCCCAGAAGAAAATTTCCCTGAAGTCTCAGCAGCACACAGAAAATATATTAGTACTTTAAACATGTGCTGAACTGATTGCCTTGATTCCCTTTAGTTACTGAATTCTACATTAAAATCAACTGAATTGTTTAATCTGAGCCCAACAGCAACTTTACAGGCTCACTTGCATTAACCCACAACCCTGTAGAGAAAAAAGCTACCATGAATCTGGCTCCACGAATGCTCACATGCCATAATCATCAATAAAACCCAATCTTTGAACACGTATCTCTACTTAACTTTTCACAGGCTTTTCCTCATTGGAGAACATTATATGATAGTGTGTGGGGTCTTTACTGGCAAGTGTCGGTGTTCATTAGCAATAACAGAAATGCTGTCGGGAATTACCTTTGATGGTTAAATCAGCACTCTGCATCACTGAAATACACTGGCACGATGCTCTGAAAATCCCATCTACAGCTAGAGCTTTATTTTCTGCCATATAAAGCAATTCACTGCACTACCATCACACTTGGCCTTCTGTCCTGCTGCCGCCAAGCCCATTGTAGAGTTTTATTCATAAAGCCAAAAGAACTTCATCAAGAGTTATAGGTTTGAAATTTGTGTATACAAAATGGCAGTCATCTAGCTTATTTTGTTGCTGATTAATTTGCCTAACTCTATATAAAATACGTATTACTCAGACGATTTTTTTCAATTTCTTCTGTATACACATCTACCTTAAATGACCATTTATAGCTCTTTCATGCTATGCACTGAAGTCCTCCTTCCCTGATTTTCTCCCATGTATGAATGAGGTGATCTTTATCTCCATTTTCCTTCTGAAGCAGCTCTCCCCTTTCCCTCTCCCACTTCCAACAGTTACCAGTAAAAGATTTCTCCAAGTATTACCGTCGCTTACGTGGTACATCATGACCAAACTTATGCAGAAAGAGTTAAAAGCCAAGAATGTTAGTTATCTATATTTGCCTATAGAACATGTGTGGTACAGAAAACAATAAGAGTGGCAATTCTTCATACAGAAATAAAAAGCAAATGTTAAATGGCAACCCAAAAGGTAGATACTATATCCTATAAAAAGGTAGCCCAAATGTAGTCAGGTACAAACTTCACTTCAGGGGAATTGTTCCCACACCCACAAAATCATAACTTGGCTCAAGCAGCATCTTCACCATGACAGAAATCATCACCATCATAAAAGATGTCCAATGTAAATTTAGCCTGCTTATTGTGAAGTTGAAATTAGTTCTCATTAGAAACATAGGAATCATGTTCTGTAGGGAGATCATGTTCTGTAGAGACACATGTGTTGTACAAAACCATTCAACAAATTGTGAACCTGGAATGCTTTTGGGTGCAGATGAAAAGTCTCTGACCTCTCATATTTGGTTGCTTTTTCTAGTTCTATGACCCAAACTATTACTTCCATCTGCAAACCTGGCTTCCTGACCTACACATCTAGGTATATTTTACACTGACTTAGACCTTTGTAGATTGATAAACAACCAGAATTATATCATTTTTTTTCAGGTAGCAGCCTACATAGCATATAAAATCATTAGAGCCACAAGTGTTTACACACTAACAAGGTTTTGTTTATAGTGTTAGGCACTAATGAGCTTAGGAAGTGGTTAAAACCAGAAGAACCTGCAGTTTACATGTGTAGCATACCTTATGTGTTTGTCCCTTTATCAATCCCTTTAATAAAACTTGAACCTTACAGTAAATATTTACATATATGCTTCAAGTAACATATATTTTGTAGAAATCATTCTGATCACAGGTAGAAAGCTAAGTATGCTGCAGAATGAGGCCTAAAAGAGTCAGATAAATACACCTAAAACCAACAGCTTAAAACATAACATAAAAAAAAAAATACATCTTAAGAAGTTGGATCCCATAACATCTAGTGAACGAAAACATCCCACATCACTAGTTCACATAGAGCCCATATCACGGGGAAAACTGGGACAGAATTTCTTTTTTTTTTAACAGAACTTATTTATTTTAATATTTATTTATTTTACAGAACTAATTTACTATGTATACATTGTACCAACGAGTTATTTGAACTGTTATAACTATGCTTTTGTTTCAAGTTTCAACTGTTGCAGTTCAGATTCTCATCCTTGGTTCTCCTTTAAATCATCACATATTCTTTATCAGAGATAATGTTGTTAGCTAAGAAATAGAATAGTAATTTGAAAGCTTGATAGCAAAAGCACCATTTCCTGTAATCAAAGACATAGCTTAACCTTTAAAACACAAGTTAAAGTAACTAAATCGTGTGGGCTTTGTGTCATGAAAAGAATAGATTTGCTCTTGGCTCCTTGACCAAGTCCTAAGAACTTTCTTGGCAAATAAGCAGTAATAAATTTGTCATAATTAGTTGTTCAGAAAATGCAGTGACACTAAATATTTTACCTCACTGTCTGTAGGCAGTGACACTTTAAATCTCAAATCAAATGCTACAGCAGACCTAAGAAGCTTATATTCCCTAGAAGAGTACACTTCAAATATCTGCCATTGGATGATATTCACTATCTTACAGCCAAGGTCTGCATGCAGTCCTACCTCCCTTGTTTTCTTCTAGTGCTTACAATGCAGAGAATTTGCTTATAGTTCATGTTTCCCAAAAACAGCCATTAAAATAATACAATCCATTGCAAGACTTGAATTATCCCCATGCTACCTGGAGCCTTGTGCTCAGCAAACTGTGTGTCTTCTTAAGGACTGAGATGCTGAATGACTGTCAAGCAGCATGACCGGTGCCACCCTTGGGTGCTGGGTGCCAGGGTTGCTGTTCCAAGGGGAATTTTAGGAACAGTTACAGACAAAGTTGGTAACCCATTGTAAATATTACTGCAGTATACATGAGCTAGTAGCCTATAAATCCCTTCTCAGTGACACATCCCTACGGGAAAGGCATGCGAGCTTCCATATGGTGGTGATACATCACATGATTTTTTTAAAGGCATACTGTAACTTGGACTTATTTACTGCTCTCTCTTTTCATATCTGTAAACACAGAAAAGCTTAAAAGGTTACATTCCTTCCTACTCCTTGCTATGTTATTTAAACCAAACAGAGTTTAGCTACATAAACATCTGAACTTAATTCTTATTACTTTCTCTTTTTTCTTCTTTAGAAAATAAAATACCCAATGTGTCTGACTACTTAAAAGGGAAGCTGAACCATCTCATTTTTCTGCCAAGGTATCAGAAATAATGACAGCTAAGAGTAAGTGGAGAATTTTAAAAACTAAAACAATTACAAAAAATTAAGCATGTTGAACATCTACCATACCCTAAATAGGCATCCTCTATCTGCCTCCACACGTAACAAAAGACAAAATAAACTAAAATACCACTTACTTTTGGTTTAATTCACACAAGAATTCAAAGGACACCAGTCAATTTGCACAAATCATATTTAGGAAAAGACACATATAAAATGCTGTTTGAACATATGCTAACAAACAAAATTAAAATATTCAAATTTTCTTTTTACTTTCCCCCCACACACACCTCTCTGTTACACTCACACAGATTCAAAGAAAAATGGCAGATTCCATGAATAAGAAAATTAAATAATGGGACAGATTCAAATCCCCCTTCTTGTCACTTCCTTTCTGTCACAGTTCAAGGGGTTTCTGGGGGGTCACTGCCGGCCGCTCTGCCAAGGTTTTCAGGTTGGAATCATCCCCCCGCCACCCGTCCCTCGTGACAGGGACAGGCAGCGGAGGTACTTAAGCCAGGAGACAGAGACCACGCAGTACGCAGGGAATCCAGCAGCGAAAAAGAGCCTTTATTCAAATTTCCTGCAGCTTATAAGGGCTGCTGGGCCAAAGAGGGGATTGGCCAATTGGCTAGCCAATGCAAGGAGACAATATAATAACTATGGCAACACAGAAACCAATGGTAGACAAGTGAATTAACAGCTTTCAAACCCCGACACCTTTCTTCAAAGCAAACAATTTGGTTTTTAATTTATTTTTCTTTCTTAATTTGATATGGTGATGTAACAGTAACAGTCTACTAGAGCAACAGGAGACACAAGAATCATAGGAAAATTCAAGTTGGAAGGTACCTCAGAAGTGCTGTGGTCCAAACTCCTGTTCAAAGCAGGGGCAGCTCTGAAGACAGATCGGGACGATCAAGTCAAGTCCCACGCATACCCAAGGATGAAGACTGCACAGCCTCTCTGAGCAGCCTGTCCTGTGATCTAACTGCCCCAGGAGTAAAAAGTTGTTCCTTACATCCACTTTGAACCTATCACTTCAATTTATGCCACTGTAAAAAGTCTGTCTCCATCAATAATCTTGTCTTCACTAGAAGGCTGCCCCAAAGCTGTGTCTTTCTATGCTGTTGAAGGTAGTTCCCTCAGTCTCTCCTCACAAAACAAGTGCTTCTAGCACCTGGTCACATCAGTGGGTCTCTGCTGGGCTCCCACTTAGTGATGGTTTTCTCCTGTTGCTCAAAAGTGTATATAGTGTTCTAGATGTGGCAGGGACACCTTCCAGTACATAAGGTTACACAGAGCCCCATCTGGTCTGGTGTTGAACAGCTCCAGGGATGGGGAGTCCACAACCTCTGGGCAACCTGTGCCAGTGCCTCACAGAAGGAGAGGGCAGAACTTGTTCCCATGCTCTTTGGACATGTAGGAGCCAACTGTTCATTCTGCTCTCCTTTCAAGTGAATCAGAAACTTCATGTGAGGAAAAAACACAGGTACTTTGTGTGAGCAGCTGACTAGTGACACACAAATCATAGCTGTCTTGGCTCTGTTGACATGGAGTGGATATCCCTGACAACTAAGAGAGTGATGATAAGATGGAATACAATGGTAAGAAAGGAATGTAACAATGGCCCTTATTTAGGTGCAGATCAAGAATTTGCTTGGTTTTATTTTCCATCCCTGGAGGTACAAGGCAATAGATTTAAGCCAATGAATTTATTTTTCCCTTGTTCAGGTAGGGTGGTTTGAGTTGAGACCAGATGTTTTTAGTCAGTGGTCCTGGACCATGAGATTGCGCAAGGAATTATAATTTTGAAGAGGCTGTAGAATTAATTTTTGAAAATAAGAAAGAATGCAAAGACCAAGGACCCTGACTCTCATGCTCTGGCAGTTCACAGAGGAGAGGATGGATGATGCCCAGCTACCTATTCTTTACTCTGCCAGAGGCTACAGTCGCCACCACAGAAGGGGCAAAACAGGTGGCATCTCTACTCCTCATCTGAGGCAGTTTAGGCTGTCATATTAATGGAGTTGCTATCAGCTCCAGTTAACATTACTATGTGAAACAACTAAAGCAGCACAGAGCTCTGATTCATGATCCCTGCTGAAGTTAAGCGCAGTGGCTAAAGACATGGCCTCTCCCACAACTCCTCAGCCAATGCAGCTACATCTCACAGGGATCATGAATCAGAGTCCAGAGGGAGATGGGAATAGATTAAGAAAAAAAGTAAGACAGGAAATAGGGAAGAAGAAAGAGAATAAAGTAGTGAGTGCAGGAAAGAGCATTAGCAGACAGAAAAAGGGTTATTAGTGTGCCAAGAGAAAAAAAAAAGGATAGGAATTTGTTAGGGTATTTCTCAAAAGTCTAAATTTAGGAGGAGTAAGGAGGCAAGGCACCTCACATCTATTAATACCACCAAGTTATTGATTACCTTTGGGCTTGATCTCAAAAAGAGCCAGTAACAAGCTGTTTGAATCAATTACAACTACAGAATTCTATAAAATACGGCCAGCAAACTAAGTGAAAATACTTCCATCTGGGATTTGGATATTCCAAGCTCCAGGATGCAGCAAGGCTACACCCTAAAGAGTTAATAACATCAGTATGGAAAAGATTTTTACCTGACTGGGCAATTAAGTGTCCAAGTGATGCACTAGAGGAATTGGCACCTCCAAAGCATAAGGCAGCGAGAAATGGTTTGTTCAGAAGAAAGGCAAAACTGTTCTCTCTTGAGTTAACAAATGATAAATTAGTAGGTCAAGGGAAAATCTTTCCATTGAAATGATTCAAAAGGTGTACAGGGACCAAACACGGAAAAGGAATCTGCCTGCTTCGGGCTCTGCTCAGTGAGTGTAACCTGAAGACAAAGACTTAGTGAAAACCAGAGACCTCAGTTATAAATGCTGCCAAGCATTTGCCAGCTTGTCAGTTGAGTCATATAGAGTAAAGGAAACCATTAAATCTGAATTAAGTGCTGCTTGGAGAATATGTTGGGGTTTTCTTCTTTCCTTTCTGTTCAACTGTATCTACAAGTTTTTGTATGTACCATCTGTTTAGGATTTGTAAATAAATATTTACTGACTTGTAGCTTAATTTTTGTTAGGAGTTATTCCAAAGAGGGTTGAGCCCTAAGGCATTCCTTTACTTGGGAATGGCCATCCTGAAAATTTGTGCCATAGATAATTGCAAGGTGACCACCAAGCCACACAGGCACATGGTTCTGTGTCTCTGCACGCAACAGGCTCTACTTGAGTCCTCTGGCAAATGGAGTTTACAAGGAAAATGTTTCTTTGGGGTGAGCACGGGGGGCCAGAAGAGCTCTTGGGAATGTGGAAAGGCAATAACTCTGTATTTCAAGGGTTTCATGGAACGTAAAATAGTGCTAAAGATTAAAACAATGTGGTGAGAAAGGGAGAGACTTATACCACGTGCTGCAGGAGAACTCAAAATCTCTCTATGTCCTTGATGGTGCTCGAAGTTGGTCTAAAGCTGAAATAGTCCAAAGAAACAGAATTATCCTTTCAGTACTATAGCAGATGAAAATCAAGGCCAGAAATGAGAAAATGGGAGGCAGCTAAAAATTAAGATAATAAAGAAGTCAAACAACAATCACAAGAAGCAGAGCACAGGAGGTGATTGGGACTGACAGCCGGTCGCCTGAGATGAAAGGACATAAACAGCAGAACAGAAGCAACTTTCCAAGTCACACAGTTTGTAATTCATACTGCAAAGACTGATCCTTCTGACAGTTTGTGCAGCATCCACAAAGCTGTCAGGTATCTGTTTTATTCTTCTAGCTGAAAGGAAGAAACTTCATCTATTTTCAATGGTGTAGACTAGGCAGTGTATCAAATTACACTATATTTTACTAAGAAATTTTTTAATTATTCCAGCAATGAACAGACAGCAATGACAGAGCTTCAAAGAGCAGAATGGTTTAAGTCTCCTATAGAAACATTTGCTACATGTCATACCTGTGCCAAGAAGAGGATTGAGATCTTATGTGGTGGGAAATGAGGCAATTATTGTTCTCATTAAATTACTTTGGGCCAGGGCATCCCAAATCCTCAGGAAACAGTTCATTTAAATGTGGGGATGATGACATGTTCAGCACTAATCCCTCAGGAAGAGAATAAGAGAAACCTCAGCATCAGCAGATGGGCAATGGAGGGAGTAGTGAAATAATTCCCAGATACAGTCCCATCCCTTAAGCTCTCCATAGAAAATATCCATAGTAGTACCTTGGAGTATGACAGCTGAGAGTACAGCAAGAATGTAAAGTCACTGTGTCACATGTTCAGTGAGCAGAGTTAGAGCAAGGCAGGCAATTGGATGCTGTGACCAGAGATGAGATGACAGATGAGATGAGATGTTGTATCAAGGTGTTTGGGAAAAGTCTAAACCCCTGTACTGATTGGAAGAACAGTTCTCCACGTGGGAAGGTAGAGAAGGCCAGAAGGGGCAGGTAAAGAATCAGTGAAATTTCCATTAAAAGAAAAGAGAAAGCCAAACAGAAAGAAGTCAGAGTAACAGCAACAAATGAATGTGGAACTAATACAGACTGGAAAATGGGGTCAGTGTGAACCAGCACAGGATTCCTAGCTTAGCTGGTTTAGTGGAATCAAGGAAAGGTTTTTGAAATATATTCCCATTTTCCCAGTAATGGTAGTGTGCTCTCACAACAGCCACATTGGCTCTACTCAGTTGATTCCAGGTGACCCCTGCAGTCAGATATCACTCTGCTTGAGCTAACCTGCCAGCCCCCGCTTTTATGTCTCTGAGTCTTTTATAAAGATTATCCACAAGCTGAATAAATCACCACCAAGAGCCAGAATAGCAAGATATAGCAAGAACTGAATGCTCACCTACCACCTCATGCATACATCTTCAGAGTATGAATGAATGTTGGTAGGAAGTAGCTATTCCCTTTCTTCTGGTAGTTGCTGAATGGTATAATAGTCTTGTTTTCCTTCCAGAAAGTACTTTTTGTTCTGACAGTGAATTTGTATAGACAAAGTAGTGACACTTTTGTACAGGAGACTCTTAACATTTGGGTAGTTCAGAGGCATGACCGGGAAAATAAAGCATTAGCCCTTTTCCACTTCTTTCCTTCCTAAAATTTATGGTCACTTCTATCACCTTTCATCTGTGCAAGGAAAAAAGTAAAAAAAAAATTAAGGAAAGAGTCTTTTCTTATGTTCTTCACTTAAACAAAACCAGGCTTTCACATTCAAAGAGATTCATACTCTACCACCAAGGTAATAGTTGAGATGCAAGTCCAAAAGTGTCCCTGCTGTGTGCTGAGCGTTCATGGGTGGTCAAAGCTGTAACTGAGCTGCCTCACCATGGTACAGCAAGAATTCAGATTTATTTTATGCAATTGGGATTCTATTTATACTTTTTGGTCCACTGTATCTCAGAGTGTGTTACAGAGTGTTTAATCACAACATACTGTACCTACAGCACTGTTCCACCAGAGTCATTTAGCATATGAAAGGGGATAGAAGGGGGAGAAGATGAGAGAAAAAGGAAAAGAGGTGGCTTGGTTTTGGAAAAATTAATTCTCACCTAATTAAAAAACATTCAGGTGTTCTGATCATTGTCTTCCTCCTATTTCTAACTCGAATCAAAATCTTCTCACTCATTGCACCTCTTCTCAGCATCTCAATTCATATTGTTTGAAAGTCAAGCCTTGCTTTCTAATTCCCAAGTTGTTTACCCATGGCATAAATTCTCCACTAATCTCACTTTCTCTTCTTAACTGCCTTAACGTTTCATAACTGCCCTGTCTTAATTTTAAACTGCTGCAACTAAGCCTGTCTAGCAAGCAAACATACAGTCCAGGTACATAAAGACTTGTTCTCTCTTCATGCAAACCTCATCTCTCCCTTGAAAACACCAAGGGAGAGGATTTTACAAATATCTGTGGTAGCTTCCTATGCAATTTGCCTTTACATTTTGGTCTGTAACCTAAACTGCAGCTCTCCGGAATAGGTAAAGCTTTCCTATCCGTGCCTTGTAGCATGCCAAGTACATTGTCAGTACTTGACAAATAATTGCTGCCTCCACAGATTATTCTTCTTACCAGACAGCAGATCACTGAGAACTGCAGAGCCCCAGGAACTCAGCCCAGCAGCTAATGAGCAAAGTCCGGAAAAAGCAAATAAGCATTTTGATGAAAGCTCATCTCTCTCTCAGCTGCTTCTGGAACCAGAAGCAAACAAAGAAACAGAGGAAAAAAACCCCACATTTAAATAACTGCAGCCAGCCTGAAATCATCCCTTCCACAGCAGATTGGCCTCCTCTCCAGTTAGCTTGGCCTCTCTTCCAACACATGGATGTGGGCTCAGAGGTGAAGAAATATGTCGGCTGCAAACCTGTAGTGGTGGTTTATTTAGTGTATTTCCATCAAGGCACTTCAGCTTTGCTCCTTTTTTTTCCTATAGGAATATATTTTCATTTAATAGTACCAAACATAATGAGAAATGAATGGTTGATCAGACACATAAAAACCTAGAAAAGACAAAATTAGGAGAATAGAAAACCCAAGTATGACTCACATATAAGAGATTTGAGATCATCAAGGAACAAACTCCATTATTGCTAATCACTCAATGCAAGTACACTTTTACATGTGCAGAAACAATTTCATATATATATAAGTTCCTCTTACAGGGGACAGATTTGTCCTTGTAGCACAGAAGAATGATGTGCTGTGTTGTTCATTTTGTGGCCTCTTAACAATATTAAAAAGAAAAGGAACACTTATTCTGAACTTTCAAGATGAAGAAGTTCTCTTCTAAGCTTAGAATTGAGCTTATACAAGAGAAGTGCTCCTGTCCACGTTCTCTGATTGGTACCAGTATTTCCAAGGCAGCTATGTCCTACCCAGAGGTTCACTCAGCATGAACCAAATGCCAAGACTTTTCAACACACTGACACATCAGATTCCCCAGAACCTCATCAGAATTCAGAGCACTCCCCTGGCAAAGCTCCCTTTGCCCTCCCTCTGGATTTGACAGATGAGAAGGAGCACGAGATGCCAGTGCCCAGAGAGCAGGGGAAAAGGGCTGGCACAGCCATAAGAGGGCAAGGAGAGTCAGGGCACACAGAAAGCCTTGTTTACCTATGGGTTGCCAGGTGTCTTTAAACTCTGTACTGTGTGGTACAAAGGCAGGTTGCTTGCTTTCCATCAAAATCACTGTAACATACTTCTATTCACAGCCATGTAAAAACAAAAATATTCTATGGAGCCACAAGCACACAGAAAACTGTCTGTTTGAACAGTTTGTGTGGTTCCCTCTAGAAGACAATACCTCTGGAGGATGTTCACCCTGCCTGCTGTTCAGCCACATCATGGGCAGCTCCAACACATGCAATTAATGACAAGAATATTACTAGCAAAAATGCTTCCTTTTTGCTTTTTTCTGCTTAACTTGCTTGTTACTTAGAGCATGCATCTAAGTATTTAACAGATTTAAGGAGAACCTTCTCACTCAGTCTATTCTCCATCACAATCATGATCACCATTATTGTAATTGCATCACCTCAAAAGGAAAAACCAATTAAAAAGTGTTTTTATGGATAGAACAAGATTATCTTAATTCAGAAGAACACTGATTTCGTTACTATTGCACAATAGTCAATAAAGAGATAACTATAACTTAAAGTCACCAACTGGAAGAATCTCAAGTAAACATAAGTTCACACCAATCCCAAGCCCTTATGGTTTACAGAATAAAGGGCAGTCAGAGCATTAAATCCATCCTTTCATCTTGTTTATCCCAAAGAGAAAATTATATATTTCTATCACAGAATCATACAATCATAGAATATCATAATAAACAGGAACTGATGCACTGGCTGTAAGCTGGGAGGAAGCAGCATGCAGTATTTCAGACATAATGAAGCTTCAAAAGTTTAGTTTGGTGGAGGTTGTTCCATACAAGCGTATGTGGCTGAATTTTCCAAACAGTAACAAACAGCCAGTGAAGTGAGTTTGTATTTGGATACGCTTGGCTCAGCAGGCTGTGGTTTAGCCCCATAGGTAAGCTCAGATTTGACATGGGCTAAAACAAAATAGTCCTTGGCAATCAGTCATGGTAACTGAAATCATACTCTTAGAGGACTGGTTAAGAGGGTTCGGATCCAATTCTTCCACAGTCACTGCAGCTGGAACAGAGCTGGTCTGTCAGTGCCCAGCTCCATCAATCCTATGTGTCTGATCTGTCTGAGTTTCACTAAGAAAACAAAGTAAGGGAGCCCTGAGGCACACAGACATAAATAAAAAAACACATTCATGTTTCCAACTGTCCACACTTTCTCAGGAAAGTTGCACCTATGTTAGATTACTCAGCATGTGGTTTCAATTGTGACAACAATGTGCATTTGTTCAACTGTGCGCTGGCTGCGAACTGCGCTGCGAGCTGTGGTTAAATACAGCGTGGCCTGTGACTGCCTTTCAGGGTCAAGTGTCTGGCTTGTGCCTGCTACGTTCTGCTCAGTATAATCTTATAGATTGCCCAAGCAGCACACCCAGACTCTTTGATGTTCAGGAAGGCATACAGTGCACACACACTGTGTATTTTTCATAAGGTAGAAGGTCCAAGAAAGAGGGTACTAGGGAGCGAGTGAGCAAGCAAGCAAGCAAGAAAAAAAAACCAGTATCTATCTAGGTCTTTCCATTTCCTTTGCATTAGATTTGCTAAACTAAATAATGATTTTACACTATCCTCCTAAAACTGCAGTTAAGTATTTTTCACTCATTTTTACTAACAACTGCTCGCTCATGAAAGTTATCTTGCCCTGCAGAACTGTTTGACTATCACCAAGGAATTTTTTTAAAAATACTTCCTATCACCCAGTTTTCTAATAAAACATTGGTGGTTTCAGATTTTTTTTCTTATCCTCATGGATTCAGGATATTGTCAACATTTTTACTAATAGCTGCGGTATCTTTATAGTGGGGAGACGGCATAGAAGTCAAGATGCCCCATTGAAAGGTATAGCCAATGTATAACTTCAGTGTAGAATTCAGCAAGAGAGAAAGTCTGCATCACTAGCCTGCTAGGAAAAGAGTTTAACCCATGTTTTCCAAGTGTTCTCTACCTCTATCTTACACCTTTCCTAATCTAGGTAATGCTTTCTAATACACTCTATACACTCCCTTATAAACATCCATTTAACTTACTCTTAATTTTTTGCAACTTGTGTTTTGAATGAAATCTTGTTGCAAGGCACTTGGTTTCAGAAATCTCTTGACCTCACATTTTGGAACAGTGACCTGAAATCAAACAGGGAGATGACCAGTATATGTGACAGCATAAATAAAAACAGCACTATAATGCCTGCTCAGCAAAGAATCAAATTAAACCTCTGCCTTCTCTCCCAGCTATGACACTTCCTAACATTTAAATATTCACAATTGTTATAAGGTTATAATTTTATAATGTAAAAATATATACCATAATTTCACAGGGGCAGAGGAGAGATAGTTATTTACACAGTTAAACATCAGGAACCAGTAAATTCAGGAAGCTTTTTTTAACCCTTTAAGTCCCAAAAATAACCTCTGAATGTATCCTTCTCTGATGCATCATGAATGGTCAGAGGGGAAGAAGTTCCTAAAACAATTAAAATTTCAATGAATTAAGCCATTAAGAGTTTCAGAGAAAGAAAGGAAAAAAAAGAAAAAAAATATTTAAACATTTTATGCCTGTCTCTGTTATAAAATATTCCATACTCTTCTTCCTACCCTGTAGGCTTTCAAGCTTCAGGTAGCTGCTTCAATGGAACCACACTTTACCACCACAGCCCTTGCTCTCCTGGTGCCAATTAAGAAGCTGTTCAGAGATGGTTACACAAGTGATGATCAAGGAGTTCTGTTTATATTTAGACTCAGACCAAATATTTCCAATGAAAGTCTCAAAGAAGAATAAGTTTAAAGGTTTGTTCACCTCAGAAGAATGTCCTCTTTGTAACAGAGGGGTTTTTTTACTTCAAGAGCCTTGAATATAGAGGCCAAGTAGAACACAAGCTCTTATTTTGCTAACATTCCTATACTCTTGAGATGCAAGAGAATAAACTTGAATCATGCTGAAATATAAACTGTACCAACATGAGATTTAAAAAAACCCAAAAACCAAAAACACACACCAGGAGAGGGCAGAAAGGGAAAGATCCAAGATGAAGAATCATTATTAATACAAACATATCTGCTGGTTGGGATTACATATTACAGATAAACCCTCCAAGCAATGAACAGTTTGCACATGCAGATGGTGGGTGTTGACTTGACCTCTGATACTGATGGTAACAGGGCACCCAGATTGCTCTTGCACTGGGGGAGGTGGCTGGGCACAGAGTTAGCATCCAGCCAAGGTGAAAGATTAATGTCTAGTGATTGTAGGAATCTAAGTCTTTCTGTTATTCCTATTGCTTTAACAAATGAAAAGAGTAGATATAAATTAACGGGTCTTGGCATATCCAGCAATACTGTCACTCAGCCAAGCAAAGAGTTTTAAATAACCCAGAGCTGTGCCTGTGGTTTCTTTCTTTCTAGGTGTCTTGTTACACACCACAGCCAGGCACTGCTGCATCTGAGTTTAAAAAGGAGCTGTGGCACACTCAGCAATTTCTGAAAGTCAGATTTCAGTACCCAAAAAAGGGATTGAAGAGCTTTAGTTTGAGACAGTGTGTTTTCTGATCCTAACTTGAAAGGAAGAGGTCAGATAAGGGCCTCAGAGATGGTGAGATTCTGGACAGTGGAATAGTTTTTAGCTTGGCATAAAAACTGATCTTGTCTTTAGAGGATTGAACTTCAATTGTCAAAATCAAGGGGGCACGTAATACCAGCAAGACAATAAAATGAGTTAACAGAGGCTCTCTGAAAGATGCTCAGTGAATTTTTAGCGTGGAGTCCCATCCTAATAGAGGAAATCCCATTTATGGGGACATGCCCTAACAAAGAATCATTACTGATGTTTGCCAATCTCAGAGGATCAGAGTGTTCAGGCCATCCAGCCACAAGAGATTTGATAGCACTTTGAAGAGCACTCGTGAGAACTTAGCAAGAGTCACAACCTCTGGAAATGGCATAAATCGTGTCTTCATGTCATGCAATTATCACAGTCCAGCCAACATACAAAGAGACTTAGAAGAGGAAAAGAAAGAAATAAAAGAGATACAGAGGGGAAGGTAATAGAGATTAGTGTTATGTCAGATTAACACAAGCGGGTTTATGTGGGTCTAATGGTTGGCAGGGTTGATTCAAAGCCCGTAAAACTGGAAAATGTTTCCCTGCTGTGAGGGTTTTATAGCCTCTCCTTTAACAAATCAAGCATTTGTGAAAAGCAAATATTGTAATTAGTTTATTTATTTGCTGTGCAAGTCTGTGGGTACTTCTTTTCTTGTGCATATCAGCACCACTAATAAAAAATATTTTTATATCTTCTGTAGCAGAAACTGACAAGAAGCAACAAGGCTGATGTGGTAAAGAGCATTTACAGTGTCTCAAAGAAAGAGGAGATATGCAGGAATATCAAATGAACCTTTCATTTTTTTCCCTGTACAGTTCTATTCCAGAAAATTTGACAGACAGATTTATTCCCTCCGACAGCTTCAACAATAAATAGACACCATAGTTAGCCATGTCCATCCTAATGCAAATCCAAGACAACTTTAAGGAACAAACAAAAGCACTTTACAACACATATTTGTCTCCAAACTATAAAACCTTAATATATCATAAGGTGAAAAAATATAATATCTAAGCAACTCCTGATAGAATTGGTCAATAAAGCTTGAAATGGGGTTTGTTATTCAACACGTTGAATAACAGCTCTACATTTCATTGTCCAAGCAGTTACAGAGGTTTGTGCGGGTTTGGGTTTTGCCTTTTCACTTCCTGAAAAGTAAATTAGGAGTAATCATTCTTGACAGAAAGTGTATGAAAATTAAATCCATCTGCTTCTAATAAAATAAGAAATAAGAATATTTTGTTTGCTAACTACCAGTTATACCAAGCACTGATCCTTTTCAGCAAAACTCTGGTTCAGAACAGTGGCTCAGAGCAAACCAACTGCCTTCCCCATGCCCTGGCTGAACAGCCAGGGAATCTCTTCTCCCTGGGCAGGTACCAGCTGAGCAGTTACAGTTTACAGCATACACTTCCAGTCTGCATGTGAAGAGCCAGGCAACATCAGTTTAGTGATTTGAGTCAAGTTACTTTTCTCCGAACAAAACATTTACTATTACTTAGCTTTCAAACTGTAGCACTGCTGTAGATGCAAATGATCCTGCATCAGCTCATTTACAATCATATGTACATTAACAACTCCCAAATATAGTGTGCATCTCCATCTCTTCCTCTGGATTTTTCTCACATCTATTCACTTGACTAGTAGGAAGTTTTCTGGCTTCACAATACATAAGGTACCTCAGCTGATGGTACAATGAGGGGTCATTTATATTAGTGCAGTGTTTTTCTTTGACAAGACAGACAAATCTTCTCACTTTTAAGGTCTCTGCTATTGAATTACAATTATTTTTTTAAAATGTCGCTGTTAATTTAGAAATTACAAAGCAGGTACATGATCCTTGGCATCTCCATTTCCCTTTAGTAAGTTAAGAATGATACTGGCTCAAAAAAATTTGCAAAATAGCAATTTTATTTTTACTGTAACCCTCATGGCAGTATCCAACAATAGTCTTCCCTACCTTTGGCATGTGAGCCTCTAGTTTAAATCAAGCATTCCTGATAATCTAATCAAGTATTTTATTTACCTCAGCTCTGATTCTGGACAATTACTGTCCCAGTAACTCCTCACTGCTGTGACATCCTGAAGCTTTATTCCATAAAGATAATCTGCATTATCTATGCAGAGAGCTATTAATGGGCCTGCTGAACACACACACACAAAATATTTTTTTTCTTGAAAAATGTCGAGACAACCATTTCCTCTTTTTTTCTGGGGAAAAAAACCCCTAAAACTTCAGAGACTTTTAAGCTTAAATCCTATCAGATGAGATAGTAACTAATTACAGAGTACTTGAGCATTCTTCCTCTGAAAAGAGATTACGACAGTCTGTGAGAGCAAAAGTATTTTCTTTGAATAAAATTTATCACAGGAATAAAACTTCGCTTAAGTCATAATCTGCTATTTCAGAGAGAATGCTCAGTCAGATTAAATACTGAATTAAGCACTGATCTTGAATAAAAGTTGAAACAACTAAGAGCTGAATTCAGCATGAACATCCTATGATATTGCTAATAATACAGTACTCTTCTGTACTAAATATCATGCTATTGTAATATGCACAGATTTCTCTCTCCTGTAATTAGGAATCATTCTTAATTCCATACTTCCTTTTTCACAGGGATCCTTTTACAGTATTTGATTTTTCATCACGTTTATTGTGGTAGAAATGGTAGTTCAATTACTAGAATTGTTTAAAACAGTGGGCTTTTTTCCTTTGTTGAAAACTATAAGGAAATAAGAGCAATTCTTACAGAAGTGCTGTTCTCATAATAATCACGGCTTTATCAACCCACTTTTTAGAACTCATTAACAATTTCTTCACATGTCTAAAGGTTTTCTAATGTTTTGCATGAAGTTCATTAAAAACTTTTTCTCCAAATATATGTTCAGAGATGAACATGTTTGGTTTCAGGCTAACAGTATCAACAAACAATGCAATATTACTGTTTGACATTGAACTGCCATTCTAATAGCCTATTTTCACTGACTGTCCTAGTTAAAGGGGCCAGGACCCGTTTATGACTATGTGGGTATAACCAAAACTCTGTATTCTACATCCGCTATGTCATTTCTGATGGACTGTCAATAATGGATCGTTTTCAGTAGGTGCCCAGAGCACACCTGACACCTCAGGGTACAAGCTGGGCAGGAGAGTGTTTGTTTGTCTTCACTCCAATGACTCAGTTGTGATGACAGCTCTGGGGAGGCATTAGCACCTTCACAAACAGCCTGAGGGGTCGTCTCTGCTAATGGGCAGTAATGGACTGGCAGAAGAGTAGGCAGCAGCAACTGACCCAGACCATGAAAGATTCCAAAAATATCCTATGACTCACAGAGTTAAATCACCCATTGTGAAACTCCCTGCCCTGGGGGAGGTACTGGGCATTCCCACCTGAACCTAAGCATCTTGGGGTTTTGGGACCTCTGGTACCACTCATGGGATCCAGAGGAGGACCAGAACTTCGACAGGACTGTGACCATCATCCAGATCAAAAGCTTTCCTTTCCTTTTACTTTGCACCCAGGGGGGGCACATGGTGCTCAGCACAGGAGTGGACAAACACTGTTCTGTGCTTGTCCCAGGGTGCTGGGTTATACATCTGTGGGTTAAAAACAGTTTTCTCTGTATCGTTGTATTTATTGTAATCTTTCTAGTAAATTGTCACTCTGACTTGTAATCTCTCTTGAGTTTCATTTCTCCCACCAGTTTACTTTTAAACTAGCACACTGACATGTGCTCAGTATGATTTTTTTTAACTACTTTTAAGATTCATAATCTAATTCTCTCATCAGGATCAAACAACTATAGGGGAAAGTGTGACTATATAGCACTGCTCAAGTGCTAACTCTGCATGTCTCCACATCTCTAAAAAGTTAAAAATAGTCATAGAATATTTATTACTGCTCAGCCTTTCAGACAAATAACTATAAGGCTGTACCACCTTATCATCAGTAGGAACAGGAGGTTTTGGAGAATCATACAGTGGCCTGAGTTGGAAGGGACCTTAAAGCTCATCTAGTTTCAACACCCTGCCACGTGTTGCTCAACCTAGACCAGGTTGCTCAGAGCTCCATCCAACCTGGCCTTGAACAATTCCAGGGATGGGACATCCATGGCTTCCCTGGACAGCCGGTGCCTCAACACCTTCAAAGTAAAGTTCTTCCCAGTATCTAATCTAACCATACTCTCTCTCACTTGGAAGCCATTCCCCCTCATCCTGTCACTAAAACTTACATTTATTTATAGTATCCTAGGCACGTCATTGGAGGTTGACATTTACCAGAGCTGCAATTCCTAAATTTTGTGTTTATGACATTTTTAAACACCTGTACATGGAGCTGTCTCATCTGCACAGCTGAAAATCTTCTTATGCTCATGGATACAATTTCTGAAAATAGGCAGGTATCTGTGATATGTAAGTTCAGCAGTGAGCCCCACCTGAAGATTCATTGGTTTTCCTACCATAGAAAACTTCCACCAGTCTTGGGCAAAATATCAGAATATATCACGAACTGCTCAAAAAGAACAGTAGCACCCAGGCAGTCTTTAGTGCATCACAAAATGCCAAGAAAGCGACAAACTGATTGGCCTTTGAAATATGTGGGAAATATAATGCCAACAAAACTGTTACTAGCAAAACCTTTTTCTCCCTTAGTAGAAGTTATGGGTGGTCCTTGCAAAAAGAAAAAGAAATTATTAGGAAAACCTTGGCTGCAGTTCACTTGTTGGCAAATGCAAAACCAAATATCTGGCATCAGGTGTGAAAGTAGTGAGGCACCCCAACCTCACGGTCATTAGACTCTTGCAAGATTTCCAACTCAAGTAAGATTTCCCAGCTCACACCTCCTCCATCAGCCCTCATCACGCTGGCTGAAATTATCTTGGCAGTGGTGATAATTATTCATCAGCTACAGTAAGTGTTACAGATGTATCTGAATCAAACGCAGTGTGCAGCTGGATATTCAGCCTGGAGAACTCCCACTCTGCTTGTTGAAAACTCTCAGGACTGGAGCTGCTCCTGCAGACAGCAAAGGCCTTGCAAAAACCCTCCTCCATGTTTATCTTGAATGAGGATGCCCCACTGTAGCCAAGTGACCAACCATCAACTTAAATTACCTTCCAGATAACTCAGCAAGGTGGCCTCATGCAAATGCTTCATGTAAAATCCTCATTCTCCTAAAAAGTAATCTAAACTGCAGATCCATAAGTAACCCCTCATCAGTCCCCATCCAGAAGCTATAAACTTGGTCTCCGGCTCCAATGTCATTGACAATTTATTTGCTTGTCCAGCCAGGCTTTTTCATTTCTCCTTGTATCAAATGTCACTTCAGCCGCCTAGGTCCCTGTCCTTCATACAGATAGTATATTGTTGGGAAGTGTTTACTTTTCTGTATGCCATCACAATCCTGGGATGAAGTATCAAGTGACAGGCTTTCATCTGGATATAATTTATTCATTATATCACTATTTCATATTAAAGAAAAAGCACTAGTGTGAAAATACGAACAGAAGATACATTTTGGTGATTGAATAACCTGGAAAGTATTAAAGTTAAAAGCTCTTGACTCAGACAGAGCAGCATCATATTATTACAATAATATGCTAATGTTTCAGTCATGCAACCTCTGTGGGTCTTTTGAAACGCCTGTGGAAATAAGTTTTGTGTCATTCCAATGCTGACAAAGACGCTGGGCTGAGTCACTTTAATTGCTCAAATTATCCATATGACTGAATTTTATGAGCTAATAAAACCCATCCTGATGTAAATATAATAAATACTTTATACAAAATACTACAAAGTCAATTTTCAACAACTTCTTCCTATTTTCTTCATTCCTCTTTTCCTGTTCCTCAGGTAGCATTCAGTACTAGCTGATACTCAGAAGACCCCTGATGCTCTGATGCTGCTTGCAGTGGGATGGAAACTCTGAGAACCCATCATCTACCATACAATGCAGAGTCTATCTTTAAAAACAATAGATACTGCAAAATAGATTTAAGACTTTCCAAGGAAACCACATCAATGACTCCAGTTTCCTTTTTCAGCACAGAGGAAGAGGCACCATTTCTTGCTGTCTCCCCTTCCCTTTGTTAGGCCAGATCCATGTTCCCAAATGCCATCACACCTCAGCTTCACCTACTAGCTCTTTGCTTTTACTGCCTTCCCTGAGTGTTTTGTCATTGATAACAGAGTCTGGCAAACCATTTTCCTTACCTAGCATTAACATCCCTGCTTTTATATTCATAATTGTGTCATAAAACTAAAAGACAGTAAAGTTTTATGATGTCTAAGGACAGGCCTGAGTAGCAAAACCTGCATTCTAAGTGAAAATTGTCCCAACTTAGGTAGTGTAGTGTTTCAAACTCTACACATCTTGTTCTCTGTTCTAAATGATTACATGTTCTGCTACTTCTTAAAAGATTTGTGAATATACTAAGGCATTTTCATTTTCAGTTTCTGATCATAATAAAGAAATGTAGCCATTAGAGGTAAGAACATTAAGATGCGATAATTCAAACGTTTGGCTCAGGAGCATAGAAAATGCTGGAAAACAAATAGGTCACTACATTATTGAATTAATTTTTTTTTCATTTTTACTGCAGTCATTTTGAAAGCTTTTGGTCCACATCAGTAAGGGATAACTAATTACAAAGTGGAAGTGTATGAATTAAAATCATGCAGCATTCCTGAAGCTGAAGAATTTATTATCAAATGGGTGACTGAGTAGATCTAAATTATGAAAAGATATAAGCCATTAAAAATAAAATGCAAACACTGGCCTAATTTAATCACAGGCTCAGAAGGGATTTATCATTCTCACAATATACGAAAAAAAAACTTCCTTCACCCTCTGAAAATCAAACAAATAAAAAAAAGATTGAAGTAGAAAAGTAGAGCATATATGCAATTTAAGCATCTCTGGCAAATACTTTTGTTCAGTTTTATCAAAATATAACCACACAGCTTCGTTAGCCTTCTGATTCTGTGTGTTTCAACAGTTCCACATTACTAAAGTCATTCAGAAAGTGCTTGCTCCTTACTGTGAGATATTGAAATAGCCAAACGCACCAGCTGATTATCCTATAAAATTTGGTCCAAAGCAAAAAACACAGCCTCCCAAAAGAAGCTGTCATAAAAAAAATTCTTGCAGTGGAGCAGGACACTAAGAAATCCAACTGTCTAGCACAACCCTCTCTAGACATTACCCCATCCAGAGCAGAAGCGAACCATTCCACACCTACCAGAACTCACAGTCAAAATGAGAGCTTCAAATTACCAGCACAGCTGGTGGCACATCACCTTCCCCTTTGGTCTCACCTGGTATGAGGAGGAGCAGCTGATTTTTCCAACTTCTTTCAGGTGGGAACATTTCAGCAGGAAAATGCAGCAGAGCTGGAGATGGCTCTCATTTAAAGCACTGCAGCCCGATCTATTGGAGATGCCCTATCTGAGCACTTAATCAAAATTAGCAAATTTTAACTGCTAACAATAACACAAAATAAAATAATCACTTGATAAGAAAACAGGTCACCCTCCCAAGTTTTGCATTAGTATAAGATATCAAGAAAAAGTAAGAAAACCAAGAGAAAAAAATACTTTTGATTATATGACAATCATTTACCTATGAAAAGCTGGCAAGCCTGAATTACAGGAAAAACATTTCTGGCTTAATTGCATAATTCGACAGCTTATACATATATATACACCTATAATTTCTTGGTTATGCAGAAAAGCATAGGGCACGTTTCTAAACTACTAAATTTGCAGCTAAGGCAGCAATTACAAGAAAGGGGACATTCTTGTTCGGTCACAAAAAGATCATGGAATTTTGTACAGTAGTTGTCCTATAAATCTGCTTTTCTAAATTCTCATTGGAGAATCTAAAGAGAATCTTAAGAGAATTTACACCTCACTGGGAACGAAGCATCAGCAAATGCCCTCTATGGTAGAATTTTAAAAATTCCTTCACAACTATGGACAATAGCACAATAATTCTAATGAGTCATATTTCATTAATGAAAATTCATTTCCAAGCTTCTCCCCAGAGCTTGGTGGGATTATGCTTAAGCAGCATAAATGGCATTTTACAGCTACTCTGCACTCTTTTGATGAGACTGAAGCAATGACCACTAGCAGTCACATACATGTGACATACATGTGACACATACATACAAGTAAATGACATTTGCATTCACATATAAATACCAAAACTATTCTGAAATTGCACAGTACACATAGAAGGAACTCTGCAGCATCCCCAGAAATTAATCCATGGAAGTTTTGCACTTACAGGCTGAAGATAATGATGCCATAGTCTCGACAGGAATCTATAATCAAAATATTTACAGCAAGGAACTGAAGCTTGAAATAATAACATCCTAAAAAACTGAAACAATGATTCCTAAACAAACAATTTGAACAACCCTGGAAGTTACTAATGCCAATGAGTAGGTGCCCAGAACTTTTGAAGCCAGACAACTTTCACCTCTCTTAATGTGCTTTTACAATAATAAGTCCTTGTGCTTGTGGTGACAATAACCATAGATCTCTGGAGCTCTGAATCATTTTCCATTCCTGTGAAATCATTTTACTCCTTGTGCTTTTTTTACCTGGCAGAAACCAGTAAGGAACTATGAATAACAACCCACTTTAATGAGCATTTATATTATTATAAATAACTGGAACAAGAGAGATGTGTATAGATATAAGGGGTATATATGTATATATACAGATACAAACAGATAGGAAGATACTACCTTTGAGTGCTTTTTTTTGTCTAATGAGGAAACCAGGATGTCCGTGGAGCAGACACAGGAATAATGTTTATTGAAGAATGCTATAAAATGGAAGTCATCCCATTTTGAAAAAACTCACTCCCCCTCACACCACTAGACTGTCTAATTAACAATTACATTCTTATGAGCATCTTAAAACCATAAGGAAATTCAGCCACTTCTGCAAGAGATTTAAATGTAAACACATTATCAATTTAACAGAAATTCCTTGCATCAGGCTTCAGTGTGGTGTTCTTTTTCCTTCCTTTTATACACATGTTAAAATAATCATGTAAAAGGATTCTCATACTGTGTCTTCAAATTTTTCAGAGGATGGTTCACTCTATTCATTTTCACTAGGCACAGTACTGTGTAACTTTAACTGAACATACCTTTTATATATTTAATGTGGATCCAGACCAATCTGCAGAGACTGAATGACTCTTTGCTAATAATGCCAACAGACTGAAACAAAATACACATGTAGGAAAGAAAGCAGGGGTGAGAGGGAAGCACTTGGCAAAAGGAAAGAAGCTTTCGGTGATTGGGTGGTATATGAAAGAAACTGGGCAACTTCCCACTGAATTACATCTTTCCATCTGCCCTGTTCCCACTCATCAGTGTAGTGGACCCATACATCCATCCCTTGTGTAAATCATTTGGAGAGCAGAAGAAAAAATACAGTAGCTCAATCAGTACAATTGAAGGATTAGGGAGCAGAAAATTGGCTTGCAAAACTGACTCCATCTCTAGAGAGGATGCCCATATATATGGAAGAGATCTGCCTCACCCATGAGCAAATCCTCTCTCTTCAGGATTTAAGCAGGACCTGCAGCAAGCTACCCCTAAGTATGCCATGAAGGTCCAAAAAGTCTTTTGTTGAGAGTTAATCATTCCCCAGATAGCTTCAGTCATTGCCAGTCTTGCCTAAGGATTGATTGATTTCCTATCACTTCCTATTTTTAAGAGGCTCACAGGCAACGCAATTTGCCATAGAAATCATAGAACTTTGCATGGCTTTGGTGTTAACATCAGTCATTTTCCTCCTCTGAAGCTGTTTTAAAGCTGTCAGCAGGCCTGTAAAGGAACGGAAGCATAAGGAGACGAAGTGGGTGCAAGGAATAACTGAGCTTTAATTTGAAATGCAGATGTATCAGTACTGGGGGCTACTTCAGCTTATCTAATCTACACTAATTCCATATGATGTGGACACAGCAAATCTGTGCCTCATGTAACTCATCCCACTCCAAGAGACCGCACGCAAGAGCCACATAGCAATTGAAGGAGATGCAGTGACAAGGTTGGTGGAGGTCATGGCTAGGCTTTGCAAACTAAAAGATTTGGGAAGGGCCCTACCCACATTTGCTACAAGTGCACTGGTGGCTAAAGAGGCCAATGCAAGATAGACAAGTCAGGTTGTAAAGGGTACAGCAGAAAGACTCCTTGGCTGGTATCTGTTGGGGGAGGTACAGATGAGTTATTCAGTGCATGAAAAGCACACCAAACTGTCTTTGCCAGCTGCTAACTCCTATTTTTATAGCCCTTTTAAACATATCAGTATCCTGTTCCACAAAAATCATCCAACTGATCATTGATACCACCTCATCCTAGTATCACTAGAGCAGTATCAGGAAGATAATATTATTTCTTTCCACACAAAAACAACTTCGAGGAGACAAAAAAAAAAGGAACAAATAAAAAGCCAGACTAGTAGTGAGTCAGACAACGATGGAACTGCCTCAAATTTCTGGATGACAAACCTCACTCCTCATGCATACACTTATTGTGATCTGTAACCGGCCTAGCCCAGGCTTTGGCCATGCAATTTAAGGAAGAGGGAATTGACAGCAGGTCTTTGCCAGTATGGCTCCATCTGACATTTTGGACTAAGGATCAAATTCAATGTGTTACACAATCCCTTCTAGGAAACCTCACTTCATAACCACAGTTGTCATTAAAAATCTCACATCCAGAGAAACTCAGGGAGAGTAAGAGAGAAGCTTCTCTGCTGGTGAGTAAAATCTTGCCTTTACTTTTTTATTTTCTAACAGTGAGGCTACAGATACTATGAAAGACTACAAAACAAAGAGAAGATGTATTTGCACAGTTATTTCCCAGGTCACACCCTAAGGAATCAAGGACAGACTAGCTTGGATCAGAAAAATCTAAATACTTGCCTTTATTTCTTAGGATGTATAAACAAACTTAAACAAGAAACAGAGAGAAAAGGAAGAGCTTCTGCTAGGTGTGAAGTCTGAGGCATCATGGATGGAAATGTCTGAAATCACTCACTGATTTATTTTCACAGCTCTCCAAAGTTTTTTCACACCTTTATTTGGGATCCAGATATTTATATAACACTCTGGAATTCATCGAAGACCAGTCTGAAATAGTCACATGGCAGCCAAACTGTCTCGAGATGCCTCACTAGAATTCAAACATATACGCTGCATGGGAACTTCTTCTAGCAGTCTTTACAGAAGGGACCGGATAAAGCTGCCAAAGAAAATGGACTTAACAGCCAGAAGTATGTGAAAATAACCCCTAGAATTGTGGCTTTTATCTCTACTGGGGACACATTTTCTTTTCCTTTCCTTCTTAATTCAACTTATAGTTATTTCCATTGTACTTTGGAAAGTTATTTTGCACCAAATCATTATTATTTCTATCAAGTTTTAGATAGACTTATTTTTACTTAATTAAATCATGTAGCAAGAGCACTAACTTTAATTAAGGGACTTTAGCAATTTCTTCTCTTAGTACATGCAGCCAGTGTCTCACCTCTTATAAAACATTCCACCATCTCTTGGTTAGTAGTTTTCTGTCGGTGCTATGATCACAGATGCAGTTTATACCTTGTAGACTATGCAAGTACCAGTGGACTTACAGTATCCTGTACCTGCAAGGACTTGCTTGTACTGTTTTTCAAACAGATTTTCCATGAGGATCCCTAGGAAGAACAGGATTGGATGAATAATTAGGGAAATCCAACGCAGTGGGAATAGGAATGCCACTAAAAACAAAGTGTTCTTTTCTAAGACTTGCAAAGAAAGCATGCAGAAATGTTCCAGTGTTCCCCAGAATCTAATTACCTGTACAGGGTAAGTTTGGAGACAGGTATTTATAGCTGTGGTTACTGTTGGTGCTGCTACTCAACAGTCACATTTAGGAAATCCTCAGTGTTATTCCACCTTTTCTTGTCTTCTCACTAAGCCTACATTGGAAGCACTACTGCCAGTCACAAAGAAGAGAACAATTTTCAGACCCGCTTCCTCTAACCTGTCCATATTATTTTCCCTCCACTGCAGGAGGAATCCACTGTATCTGTCATTTCAACAAAGAACAAGTCTAGTCTTCCTCTTCACCTCCTCAGATTTGCAACAGTCATTCACCGTACACACACTGTTGTACCATAATAGTTCCTGTAGTCCATCCCAGATGACTAATAATTCTGAATAAGACTGTTAAAAGTGCCTAAATATTTACTAGGGTTAATTGTCTTCCTCTGTTGGTATGGAGGCCTCTTACCTGGAGTGGTAAATGTTTTTATGCCTTTGGAGCTTGGGATTCTAAAGTATGCCCCTTTGGCTAGTAACACTTGCAAGTGAGCTAAGCATTAAAGTCCCACTTTATTTCTGTGGGGCTGTAGTACCTGGCTACAGGATTTTATAAAATCCCTCAACACTTCAGACAATCATCTGTGCTTGTCACAAGTTGCCCTTGAAGAGCTTCCAGTGCCCATGAGAGAAGAGTCAGGCACTGGCTTGCCAATGCAAGTACTGGCTTACAACCCCTAATCAGCTCTTAGAGACATAATCAGAATTTACAATGGAAACCACTGCATCAACCAGAGAGCCAAAGATGTCTGTCAGCATTTAAAAAAAGCCCCCCAAATGGCTACCCCAGCTCCTGAAAATTAGCCACAGCTGTTGCTGAAAACTAGTCCAATTCCACAGGAAAACCACAGAACTGGCAACTTTAAAACAGTTACAAACTTCCCCAAGCAACTTTTAATCATGATCCCTCAAGGGGTGCAGAGCCAAAGCGGATGCATCATCCATTCTCCAAGCAAACCTCATCACAGTTCTCTCTACTGGCCTCCTCCACTGTCTCTCCCTCACAGGTCTCTCCAGCATGCAATAGTCAAGAAAGGAGTCATCGAAATTTTCCAATGTGATTTTCAAGAACACATTTCAACGTATTTCAGGTACACAGCCCATGAACAAATGTACAGCAGTCACTGTTTTCCCAGAAACTTGGGGCCAAATTCTGAAGTAATTGGAACCTTATGCGACTGTTGACTCCAGTGAGAGCAAACAGGTGTTATGTCAATTATCACAGATTATCTCAGTGAAATAGCCCCAATTTGGGGTTACACTATGACAACTTGGTAACTGCTTGACATAAAAGGTCTTATAGTCAGCCTAACCAGGCACAAGAGGCTCATTCAGTGTTTTAGGGTGGAGTAGTGTACAATCAAAGGCAAGTAAAAGCGGCAAAAGTTTCCTCCAATCCAGCAAATCCCATTGACTCTTATCTCCAAGGAGTATATAACAGCTTGCACAAGTTAGTGCAGCGTAAGACTGTTCTGATATAGGCCAAGTGAAAGGCTCAGTGAGTGGCTGTGATAAAAATGGTCTAATAAAACCTTTGTTATCCAAGATGTTCTTTTATTTTAGGAGAATTTGCTCATTCTTTGCAAAATTAAACCATTGTTTCATGCCTACAAAAGCAAGTGAAACTACCTGCACTCTACAAAATTAGTGTGTCTTCTTCCTTCCTCACTGAACAGGATTTCTGTCTAAATTCTACTCACCAACTCCTCCATCCCACTCCATTTTCTAAAGGAAAAAAATTACCTGCAACAGCTGTCACCCTGTACTTGGTCTGAAATTAGTGAAAAGAAGCTAGAATTCCAGTTTTTTCAACAAACATGCACAGCTTTTTAACCCTTTAGTGTCAAAAAAAAAAAAAGTTGAATTCACGTTTCCCTCTCCTGACTAAAAAGAAGGATCAAGGAGTTAAGGATTTTCTAAGACTCAAATGAGATTGCCTCTCATAATACTATTTGGACTTTTCAAAATCAGCCTGGGGATCACAACAGATCATATTTAAACTTAAAGAGTTGGTTTGATTAGAGATGATGGAGCATGACAAGTAAACCTGTGGGACAGTAGATGTAACAAATTAAATTTACATCCCTTGTGTGAGTTTAAGGGTGATTTCTACACCCTTTAGCTTTATAACATGAATCTTCTAAGGGCAGAGGCAGTGAGAATTCAGCTTGATAGCCTATTTCCTGACCACATATAAAGATAAGTCTGCAATATTGTTTTGCCTATTTATCAGTTTGCTGAAGACATTTTTAAAGCACTTCACTTACCCATAATTCAGAAAGAAAAGCTCCCCATTTGCAGCTGAAACCACATCAAACTTCTTGAAAATATTGAGGGAAATTTTCACAAGGGCAGAAACAAATTCTGGCATCAACCAGTTATGTGGCCTCCAAAGACCACAGGAGCCCCACAAATGGAAAGGTATCATGGTAGTACCTGCCTTGGCATTTAGCAAATGTGTAGCCAGCCATGTCACACTGACAGGTATGCGGATATTTGGCAAACAATTTAGCACCAGTAGCTGCTCCACATGCTTTTAGTCAGGCTAGCAGAACAGCAGGAATATATGCATATGACATAATCAGTCTGGGACAATATTTAAAACACAATTGTTACTTGTTCTTAAATCCAGATGCTACAATATACAGCTGTATTTGGAGCCTTTGGATGCTGGCACACGTGCTAGATGGACTTCCTGCACACAGACAAGTGCTGGAAATGTTGCCTCATTAAGAGAAACTTTTCCCACATGCTCTGGGACTGTTTGGAATTCCAGTGCTTGAGAGATTACCTCATTGTTAGGCATCACCTAATTTGAAACACAATCATGACAGACAGCTTTCCATTATCACATTAGGAAAGTTTGCCAGCTCTTTCTGGTATTAATAGACAATAAAGAGGGTAATTGCATCATGCCTCCCAAAGCCAAAAATATTAATCCATGAGGAGAAATCTCTGATGTTCCGTTATACAGCACTTGAGATACCTGTGCAAATACTCTTTCATGGATGGACAGATGGACATTGGAGCAAATTGATAATTGGAAGGCTTGCAACATTAGGTTTCTTTGTATTTAAAAACAAAAACTATTTATTTTTATTTTTAAAAAATCTATTTTTTTCACATCTCCCTTATTCTTTAAATGTTTCAACTCAACATCAAAAAGCCTTCTAAAAATAAGATAAAGACCAAAAAACAAGTCAGCTGTAATTACATTAAGCAGCCTGATGAATTAAAATAGTATACAATTTAGCTCATTGAGTAAGGATGGAAAGGAAAAAGTAAACAAATTTAATTAAAGTGCACGTTGGGTAAATGCATTTTAAGAATATGAATCTTCCCTTGAATCTTTAAAAAAACAGGAACAAAATTATTCCTTCAAACAATTCTGATCAATGTAAAGGAGTACTGCTGGGATGGTATTGGTCCTGTATTTTTTACCAGAATCTCTTAACTTTACAATTCATGTTGTTATGCAGTCATGCACAGAAAATGTTCCAAGTGGCTTAAAATAAATTGCACTCAGATGTGACAATGATGTCCATTCTCTTGTGATTAAATTCACAAAATTACAGGCAAGAAATTTATGATGAAAAGAAGGTTCAAGGGAAACAGTTACAGCAAATAAGAACACATATCTGTTACCTTGTGCTTTCTCCTACCACCCTGTAAATGGAATATAAGTGGAACCTAAATTATGAGTCAGAACGATGCTCACCAATATTTTGTCTTACACACTAAATATTTCCACATCACTACCAACTTGACCCAATAAAAATATGAGACTCAGCAGACTTCTGGTTTTTAGCAGCTCAGAATCTGATCCATCACTCACAACTTCTGAAATGTCGATCGACACATTAAAAATATTTCCATGAATACATGTATCAAAGACACAGACATCTACTGAAATGCTGGTTACATAAAACCAGACTTTTTTTGGTGAATTGTAATGCAACAATAAAAATCTCACTTCTGAAAGAGGTTTAGAAACTGATTCAAATTAACAGTTAAACAAAACAAGTCTTTCTATTCCTTTCAGTAGTCTTTGGATCAGCCCCTGATTTATTTATCATCAGCTATTTATGAAGACCCTCAGGGTGTCAACTTACTCATTAAATTAAATCTAGATTAACAAAAAATATCCTTTTGATTCTCATTTCCTACACTTTGAGGAAACAGACTATCTTGAGCGATGTAATTAGTTGATGAGTATAACTATTGATTTCAGAAGAGTAACATCTAGTTTTGAACATTTTTCTGCATCTCCTCCCAAGCTCCATGGAGATATTTTATATGAGCTATTATTCAAAATCTGTAAGTCTGCTAAATTAAACAGAGGGCTCTGGGGTCTTTGAAAATTAAGTGTGGTGAAATCAGAGACTTTTACCTATACAACTTAGTGAAAATAAGCAGCTACAAAGCACATTGCACTTCATTGTTTTGAGTTATTAGCCCATTACTAAATTTAAAGCCAACACTTGGGTTTATAACTTCTTTCCACAGATTTCACATTTCTCATCTTATTTTCAGTGCTGGTTAGAACTGGAGCATTTTTCTGTCCCTTTTTTCAGATGAGGGCTAAGAATAGACTTCCTCCTGTCATGTTATTAATATTCCTGCTTTGGTCCATGATAGTCTCTGGTTTTCTATGTCACTTTGAACTTTGAACTTCTGTTCATTATTTTGTGACACTCGCTTTATTCTTCTGCTTTCATCTCAAAGAAACTCCAGATACTTGAAAAGTTATTTGAGATAATGATATTAGGGGAATCATTTGTTCACCTCACTGTACGTTTTTGGTTTTAATACATGTGGTTGATTTGTTCAGATCATAGTGCAGTGCAGTCCACTCTTCTTACTTCTGGAAATAGTTCAACCAGGCTTTACACTAATTTTATAGCCTATTACGGGAACACATTGCGTAGCAAGTATCTCAGTCACCCCATTCCCAAACAGCTAATATTTTATTCCAATTCTTCTTTGAAGTTTTCTCTAACTAAACTATTATATTTACTAAAAGAGATACTTTACAATAGTTGTAAAAGATGTCAGCAGAGGCCATCTTCATTGTGGCCTTCTTAAACACATGGTATTCTCTGGATATTGATGCCTTAAGCCCCTAATTTTTTTTTTATTTTTCTAATATTGGTAAGCCTTATAAGTTTTATAAGTAGATTTTAAAAGCAACAACCCTCCCTCCTTTGTCCCTTGTCCCTTTCCCTTTCCCTCTAGCACCCTTGTTTACACATTCCTTAACCCTCTTACCCCATTCTATGCTCCCTATATCACTCCTACCCCTGACTACAGCAGAAATGTTTAGTCTTTTGTCAAGGCAAGGCCCAGATTGTTTGGAGAATGCTTGTATCTTGGCCTAAACCACAGAACACGATCAAAAACTGGGTGACTATGTACCCTTTGTGCTCTGATGAAGATGAAGATGGGATGAACAGGGGGTCCTGAAATGCACCCCAGACCCATTTTCAGGGGGTGGACCTGGGGCAGACCAGAGTAAAGGCCACAGGGTGGACACATCTGGGATTGGATGGATGGTATTATAAAATGTAACATCTCAGGCACGGCCTGCGTGTGTCTTGTAACATCTTTGCCTTGGCATAATAAACCCTTTCTTATCTCACCCCTAATTAACTGCTCCAGGAGATTTTTTCAGCACCTAACTCCCAAGGCAACAGTATTTACAATAATTATAATACATTGTTTCTTTTGCTTTCTTTTTTTGCAGGAAAAGATAAAAATTAATTTAAAACAACAACAACAACAACAAAACAAACAAAACAAAAAAAAAAACCCTCCCCTTCACCTCTCTAGCATATTAGTTCAAGTCTGAGGCAGCACTTAAATCCTTAAGACCTCAGATCAGGGTGAATTTCACCCTTGAAGAACTACACAAAGGGAACCAGTTTCTTTTGTCCTGCTTTGAAAAAATCTGTCTACTTCATTGTGTATCTGGACTTTTTCCTCAATTGTGGTCTTCAAATCACAGGAGTCCCCAGATTACCTCTGGTTAAGAAGACATAACTCAACTACATAATGATGCAAAAAAAAAAAACCAATACAGAACAAACAAACAAAAAACCAAACAAATTTAAGATTCACTAACTGAAGGAAAAAGTATTTGTTGGCACTTGGAACATGATTCTGTGACAGATGGGCTGCAAGTTGATCTTTACAGCAGTGTTCTTTATCATATTTATCATACCTTTGTTGTTTATCACAATTGTTGCAAGTATCTATGAGTACTAATAGTCCTGGTCCAGGAAATGCTGTTTGTCTAGCCCGTGTTTCACCAGAGGTATTTTGGTTTTGCTGTATCCGTGTCTTAAAGACAAAAATACGTGTTCTGATATTGCTCTTTCTAGAAACAGGAGTAAGACAAATTTTTCCCTTCTCAGATTTCATAAAGATGAGGAGGAAATTACAAATTCTGTCATATGAACATTCAACCCCCTCTACAATGCTCTTTTCTGAATGATTACTTTTTCCGCTGGACAAAACGAAAACATTATACATTTCCTAGGAAGAGGAGAAATCAAGAAGAAGAAGAGCTTGAGCTTGTCTCTAAAAAGCTAATAAAATTCTTTTATAGTGAAATTTTACAACATAAGGCATGTTCACCTGTCCTCCAGTAATCTCTGGGGATCTTAATGTTACTCTCTGAGTCGTGTCACTGGCATTGAACTGCTCAGTTAAATGAGAGAACTCAGGCTGACGTGATACCCTTTTACTCTTTTCTGGAGGATGATGCCATAAACCTTACTACATAGGCGAGTGTTGTTCTTCAGTTCCTTCTTCATTTTATTCCTACTTCAATTTTCTTCTGAATTTGCATAGAGCAGTTACCTAAATTACTTCTTATATATCAATAGTACAAGAAATTTTTCTAATTAAAAGCTTTTTCTTCTACTACTAATAATAATTCTATTACATCAGATAAAAAACAAAATACTCATGTTGTAATGACAAGAAAATATATAACAGTGAAGCATAAGCTTATCTTAAAGTAAACAGACACTATTCCATTTAGGTGGCTAACACATACTAAGTACCAGAAAAGGAAACAACATTAAGGACTGGAACATCAGTTGTTTAAAAAGTAAGCACTTAGATTAATGAAAAATGTTTCCCTTTATTAGACTGTCTTATAAATACTTATTAGGCAACATTAACAGCAGCAGTAAAAGAACTGTGTGTAATATAACATATGCTGTGTATCATGCATTTGCCTCTGCTTATATTAAGAATTTGTATGTTATTTATGAACAGCAAAGTTGTAAGTTTAAAGACCTGTTTTGGGGAACAAAGTTAGATTAGGTACACTAAGTGTAGGCCACATTGTTTTTCATTGAGTCTCATAACTTAGAATTACAGTACAGTGACTTGTGTCACATGCAGCCACATTTCAGCACTGTTTGATTCACTATGTGGCCTCTCCATGTCAAAGGTGAGCAACTTGGTACAAAATTTACATGGGCTTTCAACCAGCTTTCAGACTCAAATTTCAAAACATATGGGACTAATTTTGAAGCCAAAGTCTACCTTTAAATCAAGCCACAAGAAGAAATTAATCATTTTAAACAATTAATCATTTAATCATCACAATAGGAGAAACCATCAAACAACCCAGGTTCAGTTGCTGGAGTGTGTTTTAGATACATGGCGGCCAATAAAACAGAGAGCAACTTAACTGATGATTAAATATGTCTTGGTTAAATATGTACTTTATTTAGCTTCACTGACTTTTTTCACCTATCCCTCCACACACACAGACTCACCTCACTGAATTATCAGAAATAGTATCTCACAAATATCTAACTCCAACAATCACAAAATTATGAAATGGATTGGAAAGGACCTTAAAGATTATCTAGCTTCAAACCCCTTGCCATGAGCAAGGGACAAATTCCACCAGACCAGGTTGCTCAGGGTGCACTTGATCTCTTTGTCTACATCATTAACAAAGATATTAAAAGCATCCTGCCTTGCTTACAGAATGAAGACTTGTAGGATGCATCTATTCAAAATGCTCAGAGGCATAATACAGTCAAATCAAAAAGCAAGCATCTAAAATCCATTTTTTAAGTATTGAAATGCTCCATCAGAGCAAACCCCCAGGTACTTAGAACTCCTGCTCCAGAGCTATTTAACAGAGACAGAATACATTACCATAGCAGACAAAATACATTAGAAAAGGACACATGAACACAGGATGTGGAAATTTTACTAATGACACACGGCTAACAACAATTCCTATATTTTTAGTTTGAACTATTCGCAAAAAATACTAAAATCAATTCTATTTATCAGCATTTTTAAGAGCATGTGTTCAAAAGACAATAAAAATAGACAAAACATACTGTTGTAATGGCATTTTCCTTACTATCTCCTTTTTTTCTCCTTAAAATATGAAGATTAGGTTAATTTCACCACCTCTTCCCCGCTTCAGCTATGTCAGTTGCTCAAGAGCCAACCGCCTCCATGTGGAAGAGAACAGAAGGATAGTTTAATGGACTGCCATTATCCAGAATAAGCAAGAAAGAAAAATTTCAACAAACAGGTGACTCCAAATATATAGTTAGGAAAATAATTATTTAAAATGTCAGGAAGGAACAGGGCAAAAGAAACAGGAAATCTGTGTATGGTTTGACCATCAGTGCTATAAGCATACACGTATATGGCTCATAACCTGTAGAATTTTTCATTTAAGAATTGTGTTGGTGTTAGTCTGGGTTGAAATCTGCCATCATACATCAGAGTCCAAAGAACATTTTAAACAGATGCACAAAGGAAAAAGCAGAATATTGATTGTACTGAAGGATCATGATAAAATGAATGGACCTACTTCACTCTTTCTAAATTCTGGTCTCTATAAGGCAAAGCTTCTTCCATCATTTTGCACTACTATGTAGAGTTCATCAGGGATCTTTTCTTTTCCAAGCCGTTTTCTGGCAGGGATATACTGCAGAAACAGTATATGAATGAAAGCAGGACTCAGTTTTATCCCAAACACCGTACTGAAACGTCTTAGCAGAAATTAAGTCAAGCTACTTCCAAGTCATCCTTAGAAGAGCCAACCACCAGCCAGTGCCTGCCTTGTGCCTCAAAGCACAATAATATAAACTGCTGCATAAATTTTACCCTCTGTGATATCACTATTGATTGCAAACATGACTTTCATCTTTTTCTGAATTATTAGTTTTCAAATACATAATGATGGTTTTACAGTTCACGTTATTTACTATAGCTGCAGTACTTATTAACCATAATGCTCATTTTTGGCACTAGTAAAATGTATTAATTATGTGTTATATCAAAAATGTCATCATTTTTCACAGAATGGGTCAGGTTGCAAGGGACCACAGGGTCATCCTAGAGCACATGGCACAAGATTATGTCCAGATGGTTCTTGAATATATACAGTAAGGGAGGCTCCACAATTTCTCTGGGCAATCTGTTCCAGTGCGTGGTCACCTGCACAGTAAAGTTCTTCCTCATGTTCAGGTGGAACTTCCTGTGCATCAGGTTCTGCCCATTGCCTCTTGTCCTATTGCTCAGCACCAGCAAGAAGAGCCTGGCTCCATCCCCTGACACCTTCCCTTCAGCTACTTATAGACAAGGATGAGGTTCCCTCTCAGTTGTCTCTTCTCAAGGCTGAATAGGCCCAGCTCCCCCAGCCTGTCCTCGTAAGAGAGATGCTCGCGTCCCTTCATCGTCTTTGTCACCCTCCTCTGGACCTGCTCCAGGAGCTCAATGTCTCTTTTGCACTGAGGAGCCCAGAACTGGACACAGCACTCCAGATGTACCTCACTAGGGCTGAGCAGTGGGACAGGATCACCTCTCTTGACCTGCTGGCAATGCTCTTCCTAATGCACCTCAGGAAAGGAGTAAAAGTTAAAATACAGCTCAATTTTGCCATAAGCAGGTGTACAGCAGGTACGAGGAAAACCAAAAGTCAGAAGATGATATTAAGAAAAATATCTTATAAATCCACTGTTCCTCTAAATTAAAGGATACACTGATGGAATGATGAATTGTAAAAAATACTCCTCTCAATTAATATACACACAGGGCATTCCTGAAGTACCAAGAGGAATATATTAAGTGAGTGGGATTCTGCTTTGTGCAAACAAAGAAAAATAAATCATTATTATGTTTTTTACCCTCCATATTTGTTTTCCCAGATAAATGCACTGTCTATTGCAGAGAAACAGTCAAATGGCTATTTGGAAGTAAATCTACGTGTTACCTATGAACCATTTCAAGTAAATTACAATTATTTTCTTTGGCTGTTTGTGAAATGTGACTGACTGTACATGAGGGTTGTTGTCCTCAGGATTGGTGCTGCTCAAACTACCACTCCCATAAAAAACTCTCTGCCAAGGCAAACAATGGCCTGGAATTTGGTGAATTTTTCTGAGCAGAGGTAATGAAGTGTAGTTGACTCCCATCAAGCTCAACCAGGCAAGTGCAAGTGGGTTATTCCAGAGGCAGTGAGAAGGGCTGGCTGGAAACCAAAACACACTTTATTTGCAAAAGAGGGGGAAAAGCTTGCTAAAGAAAGAGCCTGGAGAGATGTCAGAATACCCATTACAGCTGAGAATAAAGCAGAGAAGTCAGCAGCAACTCATGAATTTATGAATTGTGGTGGTCTTTCAGAAGTCTTCTGAATCCCACTCATCCTCTGCAAGCTCTCAGACCCAACCACTGTTGATGCTGACACTTCTCCTTGAGTTACCTAAGTGCTCATGGAGGAAGTCTGGCACTCCCAGATGATTTGAAAATCAATCTAATTTCAATATCAGCCATCTTTTCCTTTTTTTATTTCTTCCTTCCTTCTCTAACCTCAGAACTTCTCTCTTTGCTTTTGATACCATACTAGATTTCTTATCGGGGAGAGAAGAGGGAGAACCTCGGAGCACACAGAGGTTCGGCGGTCCGGTTTGGGGGAGGGGTGGGATGTCGGGTGGGCCATGGGGGCCCTCGGGCTGGTGGGAGGCCAGGCGAGGCAGTCCCGTATGGAGTGTATGGTGTGTCGTGGGTGAGCAGTGCATGGGTAGATCTGTGGTAACACGGTGGGGGGAGGAGAAGGTTAGAGTGGATAGTGGGTTCATCTGGGGGGTTGGGGGGTCTCGTCTGGGCTGGGGCCTTGGGAAGTACCCAAGCCCTGGCTGGGTGTGGGGACCGGAACAGTTTGTTTTTGGCTCACCTGCAGCTACTGCCCAGGTTTGGTATGTTTTGGACATATTTACTGTGTCCTGAATGGATGGTCAGGACAAAGGGATGTTCCTGGGTATTTCCCTGAGATTGTGCTTAGATGGGTGGCAGAAAAGTAGGGGGGTGAATGGCTTACCCCAGTCCACTTTAGTGGAAAGAAGCCTGTGTACCCCTTCGCGGTTGCAAGCTATGCTGGCGATGGTACATGCCTTGGCAGGGTCTCCCATGCCAGACAGGTCAAAACCGCAGGGTCAGACACAATACATCCAAGGGCAGGATAAGCCCACTAGCCTTCTGGCAGTCATCCTAGGAGAAGGACAACTCTAATCCCAAACCGGAGCAGATGGAGCTTGCTTAGCCCTGTAAGGTCGCTCTAAACAAACCTACATCCTCAGGACCTCACTGCCACCGTCCAAGCTCGCTCGGCCCTGGCAGATGAACCTTAGGATTAAAGAGCGGGCCCAGTTCTGCGCACACTGCGTCTCACCTAAAAAATCCACTGCACAGGCTCAAAGGCTTTACCCACATTCACAAAGCCCTGTAGCGATGGGCGAGGGTCGAAATGGCAGGTGAGAGGTGCACTGGAAGCCACAGACCCAACCCTGCATGCAGGCGGTTCAGGATATTGGTCATTTGAGACTGACCAGAGATGACAATCTCTTGGGGCAGCACCCTGAACGACCAAGCAGCCTTTTCAAGGACAGCACTGCTTGCTCCACTCGGAGAGGGGCCTAGAAAAGGTGGCCTAAACAAAGCTCATCTCCACCTTCACCTGGTTGGTTAACCACAGGCCAACGGGCATCTTCTACTAATGCAGTCACACAAAGACCAAAAGACAAAGGCACGCACCTGCCTCCAAAGGTGTACCTAAATTAACTCTAGCATGTTGGAACATCAGAACCATGCTCGATTCTGCGAACAGCGGACGTCCTGAGCATCATTCTGCCCTAATTGCCCATGAACTGGCTCGTCTCAACATCGACATTGTTGCTCTCAGTGAAGTTCACCTTCACGAGGAAGGCAGCCTCAGAGAACATGGTGCCGGTTACACATTCTTTTGATCAGGTAAGCCCAGAACCGAAAAACATCTCTCAGGAGTAGGCTTCCTGATCAAAAACTCTGTTGTTCCTAAACTTGAAAATCTGACGACAGGTCACTCCGACAGCATTATCTCCCTACACCTTCCACTCCACAACAAGCAAGATGTTGTCCTCTTTTGTATATATGCCCCAACTCTCCAAGCTGACCCTGCTGAAAAAGATAAATTTTACACTGACCTGCGCTGTCTTACCCAAAAGGTGCCTGCTGATGATAAGATCATTATCCTTGGTGATTTCAACACCAGAGTAGGAAAGAACTTTGAAGCCTGGAAAGGAATATTAGGCAAGCATGGTGTTGGAAACTGCAACGATAATGGTTGACTTCTGCTAGAATTCTGTGCAGAGCAACAGCTCACCATCACTAATACTATCTTTCAGCAGAAAAATAGTCTGAAGACAACCTGGATGCACCCCAGATCTAAGCACTGGCACCTCATTGATTATGTCTTGGTGCGACAGAGAGATGTCCGCGATGTCCACTATACCCGTGTGATGCCCAGTGCAGAATGCCAAACAGACCATTGGCTTGTGCGCTGTAAACTCAACTTCAATCTTAAATTCAAACCTAAAAGGGGCAGTATCCCAAGGAGAAGACTCCAAGTTAACAATCTCCAGTCAGCCACAGTAAGAGACAGATTCCAGGCAAACCTTCAAACTAGGCTCAAAAACCATTCCATAGATTCTACAGATTCCTCTCCGGAAATAATTTGGCACCATATTAAAAACGGCATCCTGAAATCCTCCGAAGAATCCTTAGGGTTCTCCTTCAAGAAGAACAAGGACTGGTTTGATGAAAACAATCAAGAAATCCAGGAATTGTTGAGGAAGAAGAGAACTGCCCACCAAGCACACCTTGCACTGCCATCCTGTCACGCAAGAAAAGCAGCCTTTTGTCTTGCATGCAGCAAGCTTCAACAGAAACTCCATGACATCCAGAACAAGTGGTGGATCGATCTAGCTGAAAAAACTCAATTATGTGCAGATACGGGTGATCACAAAGGATTCTATGAGGTCCTGAAAACAGCATACGGGCCTACATACCAGGTCCAAAGCCCTCTGCTCAGCACTGATGGTCAAACGCTTCTAACAGATAAATCCTCCATTCTGAATCGATGGTCTGAACACTTTCAGACTCTTTTCAGTACCAACCATGTAGTCCAAGACTCAGCAATTCAGTCCATCACACAACAACCAATGAAGTACGACTTTACTGCCCATACTTTAGGAGAAACCCTCAAAGCCATACAGCAGGTGAAAATTGGCAAGGCAGCTGGGGTTGATGGAATTCCACCTGAAGTCTGGAAACATGGGGGCCTTGCACTCCATGCTAAATTTCACGAGTTCGTGGAGCGCTGTTGGGAGCTCGGCGAACTACCATCTGACCTTCGTGATGCAGTCATCATCACTTTGTATAAGAAGAAAGGAATTAAATCAGACTGCTCAAATTACCATGGTATTACTCTGCTCTCCATTGCTGGCAAAATCCTGGCAAGAATACTCTTGAACAGACTAATACCCGCTAGAGCAGAAGGAATTCTACCTGAAAGTCAGTGCGGTTTCAGAGCCAACAGGAGCACCACAGACATGGTATTTGTTCTCAGACAACTGCAAGAGATGTGTAGGGAACAGAACAAAGGTCTCTATGTAACCTTTGTCGACCTCACCAAGGCTTTCGACACTGTGAGCAGAAAAGATCTATGGCGGATTTTGGAATGTTTAGGTTGTCCCCCAAGTTCCTTAAAATGATCATGTCACTCCATGAGGATCAGTATGGCCAAGTCAGATATGGCAATGCGCTTTCTGAGCCCTTTCTAATAACTAATGGTGTGAAACAAGGCTGCGTTCTCACACCAACCCTATTCACAATCTTTTTCAGCATGATGCTCCAAAGGGCCACAGCAGACCTTGATGATAAGGACGGTATCTACATTCGATACCGTACTGATGGAAGCCTTTTCAACCTAAGGCGACTGAAGGCCCACACTAAGACCTTAAACCATCTTGTCTGGGAGCTGCTCTATGCTGATGACGCCACCCTTGTTGCACACACAGAAGCAGCTCTGCAGCGTTTAACATCCTGCTTTGCAGACGCTGCTGAGCTCTTTGGGCTGGAAGTCAGCTTAAAGAAGACAGAAGTTCTCCATCAACCAGCACCTCAGGAAGTCTTCCATCATGCCCATATCACCATTGGCAAATCAGAGCTCAAATCAGTTCAGCAGTTCAATTACCTAGGTAGCCTCATCTCAGATGGTAAGATTGACGGAGAGATAGACAACAGGTTAGCAAAGGCATATAGTGCTTTTGGAAAGCTTCATAAAAGAGTTTGGCGAAATAAACACCTGAAGAAAAGTACAAAGATCAGTGTTTACAGAACCATAGTGCTGTCTACTCTCTTATACAGATCTGAATCATGGGTCACCTACCGCCACCACCTGCGTCTCCTAGAACGCTTCCATCAACGCTGCCTCCGTACAATCCTAAACATCCACTGGTCAGATTATGTGACCATCTGTTCTAGAACAAGCAACAATCACAAGTATTGAGGTCATGTTGCTGAGAACACAACTGCGTTGGGTGGGGCACGTCTCAAGGATGAAAGATCATCACCTCCCTAAGATCTTGCTTTATGGTGAACTTGCCACTGGTTGCTGCAAGAGAGTAGCCCTGAAGAGGAGATACAAGGACTCCCTGAAACAACATCTCAGCCTTGGCCATATTGATCAACATAACTGGTCTACTCTGGCCTCCAATGGGGAGGTCTGGAGACACACCATCTATAACGTTGCTGCTTCCTTTGAGAAAGCACGCAGGATCACTCTCGAGGAGAAAAGACAATGCAGAAAGAATCATGTCTTGCAGAATACACCATCTAAGGAGTCTTTCTGCTGTGCCTTTTGCAATCAGACATGTCTATCTCGTATTGGCCTTATTAGCCACCGGCGTGCTTGTAACAAATGTGGATCGAACCTTTCCCAAATCTTCGTTCACAAAGCCTAGCCATGATGATGAGATTTTTTATCCTCTTAGTGAAGACTGAAGCAAAACTTCATTAAATTAATTAACCATTTTATCTTTTCTTCCTCTTTGAGCAGTAGACCAGCTCTGTCCTTGGTCTTCCTCTTAATGTGTTTGAAGAATACCTTCTTGTTACTCATCATATATATTCTTTCTATATATATATTCTCTATATTGCATTCAATGTATTCATACAATCTCCTGTTAAACACTTTCTAATTTCTATTTCCATAATAGTGTTTTGACTGCCATGTCATTTCTGTTCTGTGGATAAAGAACTTTGTCCCATTTGCTGATTCAGGTAATTTCATAAGGAAATTAGATCTGATATTCTGCAAAAAGAAGAGATTCCTTGCTCTTCATTACAAAATTTCCCCCATTCCTATGATTTGCAATATTATATAATACAAGGCTGTTGCTGTACGTAGATTCTTGCCTTTTGTCGTAGGTATTTAACATGTACAAAAATATTTCACATTATGGCCCACAATTTAGGAAAAAAAAAAGTGTAGACTCAGCAACCACCAAGTATATTATATGGACTGGCAATAAAAGTAACTGAACTTTGAGGGCTGTGTTCAGTTCCCTAAAGGAATATGAAATGTATCTTTACACTGATGGTATTTTGTCTGCAGTGTGTCATTTTAAATTAGCAGTAACACATAACCCATCTCTCCTCCTCCATTCGAAGTCCATATTCATTTAGCAAATGTCTTTGCAGACAACTGAATAAGGAACAAGTAAAAAAGATTAATAATTACTAATAAAGAAATAGTAATAATGCAATGTTCATACAACTATATATATTTATAAAAATCCAATTCTAATTCATAATTTTGGCAAAAGATTTTTAGGGCTGAAGCTTTCTTTGTTTGGTCTACGTCTGAAGAGTTCTTTGCCAAGTATGACAAAATAGAATTCTGACATCTTATAAGTTACTAGATCACAACATAGTTTAAGATGCTTTCTTTTTACTCAGAAAAAATTATGTCTAGGATTTTTTAAACCTCAGACTTGGCAGGTGACACCACTTTGAATATAAAATATGAATATAATTCATATTTAAAATCCTTTATTTGCACAATGTTGCCATTGACATTGAGACCTGGTATCAGTAAGAGCAAGGTCAAAATGTCTGCCAAATATTACATTGAAGAAGTCATGATCATTTTGACTTTTACTTCATGTAAGCAACAACAACATTTCTTTTGCTCTTCAATTGCACAATATAATTGCTAAGCACCAGAATTAGCACCGTAACTAAGTATGTGACTAAAAAAAATTACATATTTCCACATATATGGGTGTTTACATCACTCAGAGGTCCTGCTTTCTTTTTTTCTGGGTCAACATATTTGCCTTGGATAACCATTTGGGAACGAAAAAGTACAGTTTACCTTAAGACGCAAAATACAAGCAGATACATCATTTTGCTGTATTCTTCTCTAAATAATTTCTTCCATATTTTTGGCTTCCTTTGGAAGTGGCGTCAAATTGTTTTGACTATTAGCTGATGAAAATGAGGAGACTTTCTTTCCAATACACTGCTATGCACATCTCACCTAATTCAAATTATTTCCTTTCATATCATGACTCACAAGTACTATTTAGCCACTTCATTGAAGAAATATATGTTGTTTCCTTCCTTTATTCTCTAGGTTCTCAGGGTTACAAAGAGCCTCAGAACTTCCAGACACAGTGCTCAGATGTGCATCCAAAATCTTGCAGGCAGAGATGCATGAAATTGTCTCAGGAGTTAGAAACATAAAGCATCAGATACCCCTCCTGCTTCAAACCTTTTTTGAATCTATAGCTAAATCTATATTCTATTCAGGGAAGAACTCTGGTACAAGATCAACCCCTTTTCTCAGAGGCTGAGATGTCCCTTGGTTCATGTTTTGCTTTGGGTTTTGTCTAGGCAGCTGGATCAAAGCTGCAATTCCTGTTAACCTCAAGTAATTCATATTTATTGGATTGCCATTGATCTGTTGGTAAGCAGAGAGTGGACACCAGTTACATAAGACTTGACTTCAAGTACTGGAGCTTCATAGTGGTTGCTGGAAGAAAATAATTAAGACATGATGAGATACAGAAAAGTCATAGGTTTATTTTCCATTTGGCACATCCATGTCCCAGTAAATGACTCTGAAAAGATTTTGTGTATTTGGGTAGATTAGGCACAAAATCTTAAGACTAGAGTGCCTAAGACCAGTTGTGCAACTATATACTCCTAAACTTCTAATTTTTGGAACATAAAACCAGCTGAATGATTCAGAACGTGAATGAAAATCAAAATGGCAAAGATTCAGAAGTATTTTAATCACTGCCTGTACTGGACTGTTAATTATCCAAATTTACAAAACTTTCCAGTGCTTGACACCAGCATATAAGTCCATAAAGCATTCGATTCAGTATTTCTCAGGCTTAAATTTGAGCTGCATATACGGTGGCTTAAGTATAAAAATGTCAGTAGTTAACAATAGACATTTGTTATGCCAGTAGAAAGCAATTTGGGTTTGGCAGAAATTTCACTAGAGTACAGGCAGAACCTGGCTCACAGGTGTAACTTGACACTCAGTTTGGGAGAGCAAACTTGAGAAGGACTGAGTGGAGGAGACTTGTTAAAAAGCCCTTAAGATTCGGAGGGAATCCCTGATTTAGACTCATTCAACTGATAGTTGCCCAACAGGAACTTCTTGAATGATTCCTCCAATGTTTAGATTTCTGTGGATTCTTCTACAACTGAGAAACAAATCCACACATCAAGCTGAGCAGATGTACTCAAAATCCCCACCTCTAACTATTTTGGCCTCCTTCTTTTGTGGTTTTGTAATCCACAAAACACCATAATACCTCATACAAATCATTTCAAAAGACACGTGGTTTAGAAGAGATCTACAGCCAACTCAAGGAGACATTATTTTCATTTCATTATTCATTTTTCCTCCTTACATGTCTGGTAGAGTGGTTCAGATTCTGTCTTCCATTGACGTCAATTCAAGTCACATACATAATACTCAAGAACAGAATTTATGATCCAGCATATTACCTATGATTTTAAAAGGTTACATACACTGCAGTCAGACCATGGTATGAATGAAAGAACAAATGTTTAACCTGCTACTTCCAAAGTATTACATTCTATTGTTATTAAGAATTCTTTCAAGTTTATTCCTTTATCTAAGCATGAAACAGACTACTAAATTTCCAGTATTCTTCAAACTTATCCAAAATTTTCTACATTTAGAAAAAGCCAAATTTGCACTTAGAGTAGAAATTCCAAACTATAAGCCATGAACAAAAAAGATATAATTCTGCTTTTTCTGATCCATGCCAGTCCATAATCTAGTCCCTTGAGTATTTCAGAGTGTGTCAAAATGGATTCATAGTCAACTACCATTCAATAAAGTATAATATAGCCTCCCAATCTAATGATGACAATTCCATTTGCTTTAATATAGTGTTCAAAGCAATAACAGATTCCTTGTCCACTATTTTTGCCTTTAGCAGATCTTCTCTAATCTTCAGATTTTGCAACACTAAACGCCAGCCAGTTCTTAGCTTTTGACAAGAAAGAGAAGCAGACCAGTCATATTTTTCTAACCAAACACAGAAGACAGAGCTGTTGTGTGAAGAATCTAACATAGGATTCTCTCCTATCCTGTTTTTTCTGCAAACAGTCATTCACCCTTCTGCCCAGCTGATTAACAAATGAGATCCATCCACTCCTACAGATACTATGAACAAACAGAGATGGCAGCTATTTAGCAGCAGCAGAATAGTACAACTGGAGCTGATGATTTCTTAGTAACTTCTTAAATTTCTTACCTGGAAAACAGGATATTTCTGTTACCATTCAGCAGACAATGTGGCTAAGGACAACTACTTTAGTTGGAACAGAAATGGTAAGCACAGTTATTTCTGATTGATCTAGCCACAAAAGAGAATGATTTAAGGAGTCTAGAAAAAGTAAAGAAAACATCTAAAAAGGAAGTCCGGAGAGGATTTTTACTTTCATCTTCAATTTTGATAGCTTTTCTTCTCCTGAGTACAAATCTCAGATCAGTTGAATCCCTTTGTATTTCCATAGGTTTCAGTGGTCTGACAGGAGGAATGAGTTTTGCTTTTTCATCTCTATGTAAATGTTTATATAAAAATAGATACACTGCCCCAAATTCTGGGCCATGTTCCAGCAAATTCCCTCTGTAGAAATGAGATAGATGTCTCCAGGGGATAATTAATTCCTTTGTTGGAGTGGAAGCGCAGATGACACAAGCTTAGGGGAATGGCTGTAGTCTTCCCTCAGGTTCCTCTGGGGATGGCGAGGGGAGACTTTGATGAGGGTATGATGAGTTCTGGTTGATTCCACTGACTGTTCAGTTGTCCCTAAGACCACTTCAGTGGTCACTCTCCTAAAAAGTAAGTCCCCCAAATGTTATGAAAATGTTTGAAAAGATGAATAGCACAGAAAAATATTTGACCTATGCCCACTAAAAAGTAGTATTGATTAAATGGCTTGGAAAAGGAAAGGGTTTTGTTTCCATGTTTGATCCCTCTTTTTCAACACCTAAATTCTTTTTCATATCAATGGTTTATCAAGCATCGGAACAGTCTATACAAAGAAGCTGTTTAGTCCCCATCCCTGGAGATAGATAAAAGACACATAGCCATGGCACTTAGGAACATGGTTTACCATTGGACTTGGTAGTCTAGGTTTACAGTTGGACTCAACGATCCTAAGGATCTTTTCCAATCTAAATGATTCTATGAAAGCAAGTGTTCAGGATTTAGGATTTAGAATTCCCCTTTATGCGGTGTCTTCATTGCTTCTACAGAACCTGCTAGCATTAGGTAGTGTTGTTTTTCTTGTATTACTCATTATTTTTGTAAACTCATTATTTTTAATTCCCTTTAATACAGCCATTTACTGCAACAAGCTTTCTTCCAAAACTGGGATTGGCAAGACATGTGAAGAAGAATAGAGCGGAAAATCTATCTTATATGCAGCTGAAGAGTCGAGAATATCACCAGTTCCTGGAAACAGGTTGCTACAAACCCATAACCTATAGAACAGTCTTACTTCACTTCCTATCCTCTCCTCCTTCCCAGCACATTACTCAGAAGAGATCATAAATGAGGACTTCAGGTACAACCATTTCTCATAAAGGGCAAAGTGCTGGGAATTCACAGCAATAGGAAAGGCTGTCTAAGGTGTCACTGACCATTTTAGGAAAACATTACATACTGAAAGTGACAAATTTCAAGAGCTCATTAAATAGATACCAGTTCCAGTAAGACTGAAAAGAGGCCTTGTTGTGGAGTCCTTAAAAATCACCATCAATTCCCTCGCTTTAGCACAGCAACACAGAGTGCCAAGCCACCAGCTGTGGCACTTGCTCTGAGCACCAGAGCATCCCACCAAATACAGAAGTTTGAAGCAACAGACAATTATATGCTAAGAACTCAAAGAACTCCTTTCTAGTCCATTCATGTTTTAGCAGGAAGCCTGGGAGGAATCTGTGGCCTCACAGTTTAACTGTCAGACTTGCAGCCACTATTCATCACAGCCTCTGCATTGTTTACATATTAAGAATGTTTTTAAGACAAATAATGTGTTTCATATTTTCACTTTATTGTGTTTTATAGCTTTTCTTTTGTTTGTATCTAGAGCTGCCTTGAATTCAGAGGAGGTAACTAAATCATGCAGTTTAACCTCCACAAAGAAAGCATTGACCTGGGTTGATTTCGAAGGAAAGGGGAAGAGGGAGGTTATGTTCCATCCAGAGCTCTAAGCCAAGTAGATTCGAAATGGAGAAATGCCCAGACTTCTTGCAGCATGTATTCACTAAATCATACTAACTCATTGTGTACTGCAATTCCATAGAATTTATCAGATGCCTTGAGAATAGTAGTCTCGGATTTTTTTTCCCCGTATTCACAGCCCTGGTCTGCAGAACAGGAGGTCAGTGTTCCCATGTCTGCACAGGTTGGATGAGCTACTCCTGATGATCTAATTTTTAGATGCTTTTGATACGATTGCATCAGAAACACAAACTAAACTCACAGACATACTTGGAGTCATTCCAGAGGTTTCTCACAGGGGGCTCTGCATAAAATAAACTTTAAACTGTTGAAGAAACAGCTCTGTCATGCATTTGTTTGACTGACCAAGGTGCTAAAGTGCCATCAGGCAAATCAGTTGACTTTCTTACCATATGAGCATTTCACCAAGCCTGTCATGTACCTTTTCTATTTCTGATGTGTTTCCTGCACTTCTGATATAGAACCTTTTGTCACTAAGCCTTCAATGTACAGATTCTGTGTACAGAATCTCGGAAAATATTTGGAGAGCAGAATAGGAGAGGAATCACATATTCACATAGTATTATCCCACAGTTATCCCACAATCATACGGTAGATGTTCATATAATAAGCAGGCACCAGGCAAAACATATGCTCTGCACAGATTCGTTCAAAGTAAGTTCTTCATTTCAAAACTCAGTTAATGCTGACACCACACCACAGAAGGTCTCTGATAACTTGTGTAGCTGGACTTCAACATTCACTGTTCTTCATACACTCCAGAATCTTTTGCTCTAAATAATCCTTTAGAGGACCTTTTCCTGCTCTGTAAAACTAGTCATTTTCTTGATCAACATAATCATCTCCTTTACTAGGTCATTTTGAGAATGCAAAGACTGTGCAAAGTATCTCGATTTCATGGATTTATGATACATAGTAGCAATTTAACTACTAATCTAACAATGTGAGTTTAGCTGTTAATCAAACTAAGTAATGCTATCCAAAAGTTCAGTAAGAGGACATTTATAAAGTCTGGTGCAACATCATGAGTAATTTTTATCCAGTTGAGTATTTTATGATAAAATCTAAAAAGAGGAATGCTGGTGTCTTAATCTAAGACCAAATAAATACATATATGTCTCTACTGTAACTCTATGTGACCCCTTTTATCTTTGTATAGTGATTCTCCACCCACATTCAGGTGGATCACCTGATAGTATCTTTCCATTTTGTGGAGACCAAAATTCTTTTGGAAATATCTTCATTCAAAGAATAAAAACATTAAACTTTTTATCGTAAAAAAAAAAATTCTTCAACATGCATTTAAAGGTACACCTTGACTACCTAAAGAAGCAAAAACATTTTTAAATATTAAATTTCCATGCAGCACCTCAAAAATGTAATAACTCTCTTGGGAAGGAAGAAGTCTGACTGTTTCAGGCAAAATTTTGTTTTCTTCTTCCTTAAATATGGATTTTTTGAGAATCAAGTCAAAGTTTTTCTTCTAACTTACCTGGCTTTGTTTCACAAAGCCAGGCATTGTCTCTAGATTTTAGTATATATTTCATCAATATTAGAAGTAAATAATCAAATGATGTGCCCTTTGGCTATTTTCTGTTGTAGTGATGGATTAATCAATAAGGGGCAGGAAGACCACTTGTCTTGGCATTTCCAAACAATATTTGAGAGCTGATCTCATAGTATAAACTGCCATAGAAAATTCCAGGGATACAGAAGAAACTCTTACCAAGAAAGGAAACTGTGATGTAATGGGAGAGAGGGAAAAAAAAAAAACTCGAGGGAGAACATGGATGTTCTGTCACTGTCTATTTTGTAGAGCATTTCAGAGTTTTAATTTAACATTTTATTTCTGTTTTGGAAACAAACACACAAAATCCTAAAAAACATGAAGTCTCTACCTGTAAAATCACTATAAAGATTTTCATCTTAGAATTACAATCTGACATCCAAAAAATTAGGTAGATTTAACTTCAGAATTTCTTGGTACTCTTTGGTTTTGCATGGTACCTAAAACTCTATGTCTGTCCTATTTCTTTACCAGACTTCAAGCTGATCAGTAGCTTAAAAAACACCAAAGTCACTGTATGTTTTGAGGTGTGAAATCATCAGAGTATTCAGGTTTTAGTTATCCAGTACTGTACCAATGTTCCTATGAAACTTGTAATCAAAATTCAGCATTTTGCACATAGTCCTTGCTTCTGGAACTGAGGGTTTACATCAAAATCTTTCGGGATTTTCAAACAAATTTTTCAGACCCTGAAAAGCTTGTTAAGAAAAAAGAACTACAGAAATCAGAAAGTATTTAAATTAACATACAAAATTATTGTTGTTACTTAGCCAATGACTTTGGGACTCTATCAAATTCTTTTTTTTAAAGTTTTTAAGAAGGTATAAATTGCATAATAACCAGTTTCAGCTTTACAGTTGCAAGAGGACAATAAGGAAGGGGAGAAAGAAAGGAGTTGAAGACACTTTCCATATTTCTACACACAGACACACACACACAGAAGAATGTAAAAAATAACTTAAACCACAAAGAAAACAAACTCAAGGTGAAAAACATCAGACCAAAACTATGATTTAGAAAAGCTGTTCATGCTTTTAGGAGTTTTAGCATCCCTATTTTTTTCCCATGGTTTGGGTTCCCCAGAGAGATCACACCTCTCATCACATACTGTAATCTGGGACCCTCAGAATGAATTTATGTTTACCAACATGTATTTCCAATGATGTTAAAGTTGTACAGTAGTTATACAGTTTCTGCCCTGCTAATAACAAAAGTTGTATGAAGCAATAGCTGGAGATGATGCATAATGTTAGAAAAACTGAAAAACAGTTATTTAAACACAACTGTTTATGATACAGATGTCCACGGAAATGGTAGATTATATACCCCAATCCTTTTGAGTGCCTAAACAGCTCCATATCTCCTTGCTCTCCAGTTCATTTCCTTTATTCCATAGATTCCATATACTATTTCGTTTCCGTAGGGTACCACACTGTCATTTCTGCTCTGCACTGCCTTCCAGACAATGCAATTCCAGTCATATCCCACTACACCCTGAGGTTTCCAACAGGAAAATTAATTATCGTAACACTTTCAGGTAACCAACAGAATGATTTAGAACTATAAACGTATCTAATTTCAAACTTGAAAAAATCTGAAGGAATTTGTACTGGGATCTTGTAGAGACAAGACTGTCAGGAAGATACATCACTGGTCAGTACTGGGGCCTCTGTCAAATAGAAGTTCTCAGCAAAGCACGGAGAGAAGAGAGGAAGGAAATAATGGTCAGGACATTTTTTAAGTACTTGTTGAAAGATCCAGCAGAATGGGAAAAGAGTGTCCATGTTAAACTCACCAGTGATTTCCTAAGCTTCACTGTGACAACAGTTAAAACAGAAGTCTCAGAACATCTAATGAGGTTTCATTAAACAGAGTTTAATTCCCATTTCAGGAATGGGAACCTTTCACAGGAGTTGAGGGATAAGAGGGAACTCCAGGAGGTTCCTTCAGGAGCAAGAGTCATTCAGTAGGCTACGATGGCAACGAGACAGTTTGGTCAGTGTTCCTACCCAGACTAACATGACTAGCTGATGGTCTGTGCTAAGCCAACTTCTTTTTCCACTATCACTTCTCTTTTTTCAACAGCAGGTATAAAAGTTATGAAAACTTAATATTTTGTGAAGTCATTTAAAAAAAATCCTAATTTATTAAACAGTGGCCCTTTTTAAGTGTCAAAACTTGCCTTAAAGAAAAATAAGAACCAGCACTGGTGAGAGCCATGGGAGCCTTCCACTTGCTTAAGTGAGTAAAATAAAAAAATGTAGTTCCAACAATTAAAAAGAGGTTTTATTTTTATTAAAATTGATTAATGCTCAGAGAATAACTCAGAGGCTTGAAAAGTAGCCATTATACTGGCTACTGGAAAAATCATTTTTTTATGACTGACCCTCACAACTGTTAAGCAGCTGGGAAACCAACTAACTAGTTTTGTATATTTTATTTCAAATATCATGGAATTTTCTTTAAAAGAACATATGTTTTACTTCTAAAACTAAAAAATGTCTTTGTTGTTTGAGGGGAAAATATAAATGCAAATATATAGAAGTTATTTTAATCTTCTTTCATAAGAAAAGTTCAAAGGCCCCATAATATTCATAAGATGATGCCCAGCATTAGACTCAAGGTGGGAAGCATCCCAGATAATGTCCATTAGATTAAGATTAATATACTGAGGGCGTTCCCCCTCTCCTGCTCATGGCTGAGCATCCCTGTACCCTCAACAGCACCTTCTCTGAAGGCCTGTGGTGGCCTCTGCAGCTCTCCTATGGAGACCACCAGCTACTACAAAGGGATGAATAGCATAAATGCATCCAACTAGATGGTTTTAAAGCCCTGGCAGCTAAATCATATAACTTACAAAAAATTGTTGGTTAAATTTAGATTCAACTTAGAAAATAATGGGGTTCTAAAACAAATTTTAAGGTTTTAAGTCCTGTTTCTGTTTTGCTCTCATAAGACAACAGCTCTTTTAAAAGAAATTCCTTCTCTAACGCCAGAACCAGACAAGCACTGCCTTCAGAAAACCTCTGCTGTTTGTGTAGTACAGGCTTCCATTTAATAAGACATATATGTTTTTTAATTAAATTTCCCATGAGAAACAGTGGTTTAAGTTGAGGTAAACTGTGTCTCACAAAAACTCAGCAATATTACTGAAACCAAGAGCTTATTTGAGAAGACAGGAGTTTTTGTAAAAATCCTAAACGTGCTCATTTCTCTATTTCTGAAGGTAAACAAACCCTTCATTAATTCCTCCTCAGGCTTACCCATTTGGATTTTTGGGGGTGAAGTATCAGGAAGGGTAAACAATACTATGTGGTGCTTCATGGGTGTTTTCTACAGCTGTACTTGGTAGCACTGTGGTAGCCCCACAGAAGTGCAGGGCTGGAATGCCTGACTATGTTCTGTTTGCAGTGCAGCATGTCCTGCAGCACTTCCCATGTTCCTAGTGCCCCATGCCTCCCCCAGCCACTCAGAGAAGAATGTACCTCCTTCCAGTCCTGGGAAGCCAGACAGGAGGTGAGGGAAAGGTGATAAAATTCCCTATCTCACCCTAATCAGGACCTAGAATTTGACCTGACTGAGTACCTTCAGCCAGGAACTGTGGAGCTCTCACAGACTTTGTAGCTGAGACCAAGCTGGTCAAAGCTCAGGAAAAGCCAAATAGAAGAGTAGTGGAGGAAAACACTCCCTGCTCCAAAGAGGGAACCACATTTTACATCATGAACAGGTTGTGCACTTTGGTAATGCCCTGACATGAGTCCTGGGACAAACCCAGGCACCAAATCTCTAAGCATTGGCTTTGGAATTCCAGCTGTTCTCAGCTGTTCAGAGCAAATGTGTCCAGCGAGGTCTCTGCCAGCAGAAGATAACTACATCTACCTCCAGCTGAAAACAATTGCTATGTCTAACTCCTCACATTTCCTTGATATAGCTCCCAAAACAGCTCACACATCTATGCCATATCCCAATATTTACCTGCTTCTCAGCCACAGGAGCACAACCTCACTCATTCACATATAAACAGCAATTCTACTTACTTTACTCCTTTTTAGCAAATAAATGTCTTCTCTTTCTTGTTAGCATGTTCCAAATGTATGCCAAGACTTGATGTAGTGATGTTGGTATCAGTGATAAACAATCAATTTCCAAGTTTCCTGCAGCAAAATTGGTACCTTATATTAGTAGACTACCACTACAATGTCTCAAACTACTTTGCTCAGTTTGTTGCCTCTCAGCTTGGTACTCAATGTCTTTTAATTCTTAAGGAAATATATCACACAAAACACAGTAAGTCAAAAGTATTGGCAGAGGGGATATAGACAGATTGTGCACAGACCAATATGATCGACAAAATGTCCGATTTATTACAAGAAGGATGCTCATTATATACTGCTTCTACATCCTGGCACATGATCACCTCTTCTACAGTATTGGGTACATAAGAAAAACATACTTTGTTGTCCAATGCTAATTGGACTACAACAGGTGTCCATATGATCTTGAGGGTACATGTTTACCCTCTTGAAACTCCACCTTCACCTTGGCATTGATCCTCTGTTCTAACTTCAAGGACTGAAGCCATGTTAGTTACGCAGTTTCTTTTACTGTTTGTGCTTTAGCTATGCCAAGGCAAGGCTCACAGAAATGCACAGGAAATTGTTCACACACAGTCTTTGTTCTCCCAACACAAAAGTCTACAGAACACCAAGATACTCATTAAACTGGATGACTCTGCAGGATCATTTCCCTATATTCTGTTGTAGCAAAGGAGTATGTTAAAGCACAAAGTGGAAAGGGATTGTGCTTCCATCTTCCACCTTCCACACAGTGTGAAAGCTACACAATTCTTTCACAGACCAGGCCCTCCAAGGCTCTGCCTATATGTGGGTCCTCAAGTTATCTTATTCTAACATATATCCTGGAGTCAACACAGGCCATCATATTTCCACAAGCATTTTGAACCATAATAAATTGGACCTGAAATGGAGGGCCACCTTGTCTTCTCCTGCTCTGCTCCGTCCCTCAGGCCGGCACAAGTCTTTGGGCTGCAGCACAATTACCTGCATTAATCGCATATTTGCCTATGATCCAGGTTAAACATGCCCAGCTTTTTGCTATGCTCGGCTTAACCCAGTTCCTAATTACACCAGATAAAAGTTTGCATAAAACTGCAATGGTAAAGCACAAGTCATCTGTTGACATAAAATCCAAATGTCCTTTGGTCTCTCAGTCGTCACCATCTCAAAAGCAGTACAGATATCTTGGCAAGAGAGTGAATAGGTCTTGCAGCCCTATCCACCTTCTCAGGTTACATCTATTAGAGCTCCACGTTAATTAGACTACTATTCTTCTAAACATAGGCATTTTTTCCCCCATTTTTGGAGGTATTAGTTTTGAATGTGGACCTCTGCTCTCTAAGGCAAGTATTTTTAAAGGGCTCAAAAGACAAGCACTAAGTTCAGTGTTAGAGCTTTCAATTCCAAATGAGGAGAAAATCTGTTTGTTTCCAAATTGCTTTCTTTAGTTTACACTGACTTCTTTAAGTTATGGTGTCAACTTCAGAATCCACATTTGAAAGTGTGGGATGAGGAAATTAGGGCTTACTACAGCAGGAAAATTCTTATTGTTTCATTAGTCTCTAGTCCAAGAAACCAACATACAGCAGCAAGGCCAAAACTGACAACTCATGTTCCAGAATAGTGAATGGTAAATCATCGGATATGGGAACGGTGAGGGTGGAAAGAGAAAAAAATGGAATTGTTTACTCCCTTATGTCTTTAATTGAGTAATATTAAAAAAAAAATCTAGTTATAGCAAAAAAAGAAAAAACTCTTGGCTTATGCCTGCAGCAGCCCTAGGTTTTGGACAGAAGCAATGTTATAATGTATAATTATATAACTTGCTTGAACAGTTGCTTTCCATATGGGAAGTAACAGATTTGCCCAGCTGCATTTTGGCAAAGCCTGAATCTACCATTATTCAGGGTATAACAATTTTGCTGAAATTTGGAAGTCTTACAAAGGTATCTACACATTTCACTGATGGTCTTTGACAATACTTCTCTTCCTAAGAATAATACATGGCTTCAACCCCTTTTCCTAAGGTCCTGAGCCATATTTATCTCCCAGGATTGTAAGTATAATTGTGTTCTGACTACGGATGACTAGGACTGCACTCCTTTCTTCCTATCATGAAAGAAAAGATGGAGCTTCAGGAAGCATGAAAGAGGTGCTTTTGAAAGTCTCATTTAAACATTTTATTTTGGATAATCCTCTAAATATACAGATTTAATTCAGACGCTTAGTGGTCTTCATCTAGGGTTATTTTCTGTCTTCTATACCAGTCAGTAACTGAAGTAGGAAACACAGTTCTCAGTAGTCTTAAAGCAGCAGCCTGTATTTGCTGCTTATTTCAGTAACTTAACTATAACCCCAACATGGATTACACTTCTTAAAAGTTTGAAGAATACTAGACTTCCAACATTTACGAACCTGAACTAACAGTGGCCGTGACTGTTTTGTCAAGAGTCCTTATCCAATAGCTAGAATACTACTTGATCTCACCAGGTTCCCTGCTGCCACACTAATGTCAAGAACTGGGAGATTTTCAAAACTACACAGACAAGTAATAGGCGCAGATGTTTGGCATGTATATATAGGATATAAGTTGTTGAGTGTGAGACTCAGCAAAGAAGCTACAAAAATTGTCACAGTTTCAGAAGATGTCAAAGTGACCTGGTTACCAGACTATCTGAGTCCTCAACTGGGAGTCAAATGTGTATTAACTGGACCTTCCCTGACATCCAGCCTTTCAAATATTGTACAAGACATAATTCCTCCAAAAATATTTTACAGGCTTATTTCATCTAGTGTTGGGAAAATACCAAAGGTGTCCAAAAAAGAGACAATGCTGTGTGAATTAAGAGAGCACCAACAAGTGGTTCCACAATGCCACTGTATTCTCGGGGGGAGCACAGCAGCCACATAGCCCATAATATTTTCAGTATCCCAAAGGGAAATTACCTCAGATTTCCTGTGTTCTCATTTGTCTGACACATGTTTTTGTTACATTTTATATCTTTAAGTATTTTACGTTCCATGAAATCACTCCAAAAAGCAATTTACCACATTATATTACTTTCTGCTATCTTTATGCATCATCAGAATTTTAAGAACTGAAACTACTGTGGTTTGGAGAATCCATGAAGGTATCTGGCACAATTAGCAGAGCTGAAGAAGAGACTGCATTTGTTGCCAGATGGTCTTCTGTATTTTGCACAAAACAGTTGTTGAACAAAAGACAGGAACAGGCCCGGGACATGGAAAAGAATGGAGGCACATGGGTGAGAAGTTTGAATCCTCACAGGCAGACAAAGGAACTGAACCAGTCTCCATACATCCAGGCCAGGTGCTTCAGCCACTGACACTTTAGCCCAAGCGTCATCCCCAAAGCCAGCAGTCCCACATGAAGGTGTTGAGCAGATGGAGAAACTTCCTTGAAGCCCAGATTGAACCACATGACAAATATTGAACCACATGTACAAATATAACATTCGCTCCATCTTTATGTTTCCCCCATGCAGTCTGGGCAGCTCTGTACTTAGCATAGGAGCTGATTTGGGTCCTGGTGTCTTCTCAGTGCTTTGAACGCTGTTTTAAACACCAGCTATATGGTTGGCTCATATTTTTAATTTGCAGCTGAGTTTTTAATCCAAGTCTTGACCATGAATACCGGGAAGGGGAGGAAATTTGAGAAGGAAGCATGATTTTTCCCAAATGGTAAATACACTGAATCATCCTGTGAAATAACAACATTCCCCACAGTGTGTATGGCTCAGCCTGACAATAAAGAGAAGCAGCTCAGGACGCAGATTCTTCTATGAGGAAGGAACAGAAAGTGAGGAAATACACCACAGTTCATGTCTTAAGGAGGACCACTAAAGCAACTTAATAGCTGAACATATTGTCTTATTGAGGCACAAAATACTTCCTCTACAGGGGTCCTGCTGTACAATCATTTTTTGAAGTGCAGAATTTTGCTGACTTTACATACCAGTAAGTGATCTGGAGTAGCTTACAAATGTTGCCATATTTATGCAGAGGGAATAACTTCAAACTGCCAGCCCTCCACAGGCCACAAAAATACTCCTTCCCCCAGCCTCACAGTTCATACTCAGTGTTTTGTGAACTTAAGGCACTGACAATATATTTAACCAGTTCTTCAACAACTGCTATTCTAACTTCCTGCAACTGTTAAGAATTGTGATCTTCTGCATTTTCAAAACAATTTAAAGAAAACTTCCTGTATCCATTTGATACAGAGAGGCACATACTCTTAATCAGAAGTTCTGAAAGAAAATAAAGCAAGATGTTGGAATATGCAAACCACCCTCTGGCCAAGGACAGGTTAATGCAGTGCTCTGGGCTCTGCCCTATGCTAGTAATAGGAATCAGGCTTCTAGGGAAGGATTTTTGGTGACTGGCCAGCAGGAGAGCCTGTAATCTGCAAAAGATGAGATCTGGGGCTGAGTCAGAAACTTCCTGAGAGTCTTCTGCCTGTCAGAGCCTTGCTAAGTGCAGCCAAGTCTGCATGCAACAACTGGGGATTTCTCCGAGACCATATTTGTTCGCCATGTATGCAATGCTCTATTGAAAAGGAGGAACAGCCACATAAAATCTATCATATGCTTCAGCCAGGTGACCTTTGGTTATGAAATTGTGGTGGTCTTATTACAATTGCTCCTTAAGTTACAGTGGTCAAAGGCACATGAAACAGGGACATTTCTTTATCATTTAGTTAATTCCAAACAATCGCCTGCCTTCACTGAAATGAACAAGTGACACTGGAACTGCAAAACGCTGGAAGAAAAGAGTCCAGAGTTTTATTATTGGGATATCTGGTAAGGTGTAACTCAGAGAAGCTAGCAGAGTCTTTTCAGAAGGGTCCATGCCAGCCCTAATAACAGATAAAAGAATCTGGCTTAGAGAGATTGAGAAAGGCTATAAAAGGCTCATTATTCCAATAGTCATTCTATTAGAAGAATCTAATTGTGATCACTGTTCAGCAGTTCACTAATTCAGCCAAAAATCATCCCTATTGAAACTTAGAGGTATAAAAAAAAAAGATGAACCTTCTGTGTGTTCATTTCAGATCCCTCAGTTAACACACTACTTCTATAAAAATCATAATGCCCAAATACAGATTGAGGCAAATACTAAACACCACTCTCTATCAACTCAGTTGAACTGCTTTTTGAGTGAAGTAGTCAGGAGAGCTTATTGGTAGACAACTTTAAACAAAAAACAACAACAAATAACCCAAACTGTTGTTTATGCGTATTTTACTTGGTAGAATTATCAGACCTACAGTGTCAAGAAAAGTATCAGATACACTGAAAAAGTAATTTGCTTTCAAATACAAAAAGCAACAGTCAGGAAAAATCCATGGTGCATCTTCCATTTTACAAATGCATTTCAAAACCAGTGATATCATCCTTGTGCATAGTTAACACCAACATTGTGATAAGACAATTGATAAGCTTTATTTCTTCCATAAGAAATAAATCAGTATTTTTCTTCTTAAGGTTTTGTTATCTTTTTTTGCAGTGCTTAGCAGTAAAAGTTTAATGAAGAGCATTCAAAGAGCCAGAGTGCCCTCTCGTGGTCCTACATCATCCCTGTTACTTCATTTTAGGAACCAAAAGAAAAAAAAAAGGCTGGGTTGCTGGGTTCTTTTTTTGTTTGTTTCTTGACTATTCTACACAAAAATCTTATAGCTATCAAGCCAACATTCCTAAATATTCTCTTAACAAGGATAATTTCAAGAGCTAGACAATTAAGTGTGCAGATCCAGACTGCCAAAACTCACCCATGTAAAGCAAAGTGCAGAAAATAAAGCCCATGCTTTATCCCCAGCAATTCCAGACATCACAAAAAACTGAAATGCAAACCACAGCTTAGATAAACTTCTCAGCGGCTAACTTGGTTTGATAACCTAAACACCAACATTGGCAGGACACAGAAGGGAGGAGAGGGAATTAACCCTCTACATTGAACGAAAGGAACCATCTGGGTAAGGAAAGTGAAGAGAGACTTCCCAAATTAGTTCTGCTGTAGCCGACACAGAGCACTAATTCCTTCCAGGAGCTCCTGCTCCCAGAGTGATATCTGCTAGTGGCCAGATATCAGGTGGTTTGGGGCACAGACCTTCGGTCACTGTTACTGATGCTAGGCATGTATCAGCATCCTCTCAGACATACTACAGCTAATACAGAGTGGGATGATTTAACTTCCAGGGGATTTTAACCCTGTGCTGCAAGGAGAAGGAAAGGATTTAGTCCTTCAGTTTTTCCATCTGTCATCTATTTCTTGGTTCCTCATGGGCTGCCTCCAGTTTTCACTCAGGGATTGCAGCTTCCCTTACAGCAGTAAATGGACAATTCAAAACTCTTAAAAATAAGAGACTATTCCCCAGTTCAGATGAAGGACATCATGCAAGCAATCAAAAGTAGATGGATATTTTAATGCCTTGTTCTAGTAAGCTGCCAGTCACGTCACGACTGCCAGTTGTGACTGGACTAACATCTGCTTTGTAACTGATACCACTGCGGGCAGAATAGCAAAATATTCTGAAAAGACATAAGCTGAGCTGCAAACACACCGATATCAGGTCACCACTGGCACACTGGTGGTACAAAACCAAAACCTAAACTTTCAGAATTAATTCAAGGCTAAACAGATAACACCATCAAAGACAACTAATTCAATGTCCACTCTCAAGAACAGTGAAGCAGAAGTACTCACTGCAAATACTTCAGACAACTTTCCAAGGGATTTCAAACATTTTGTACTAAAGGTCCAATAGACATTCAATTTAATTTTTTCAATCATGTCCAAATGTAACAAAAGTAACACTGACTCATTTCTCAAGGAAACCAAGAAACTAACAGCAAAACAAAGTAGACCAGGAATTAAGCATACATATTTTCTAAATAGCAGATCTTTCAGTTCCAATAGAGTTTTAAAACAATTATTTAATACATTATTACCAAAGTTACCCAAAGAGAGTAAACGAGGCTCTTAGCCACATCGAACCAATTTCTTGAGGCAAACTTCATGGTCTGAGTTCCCAGAAATGCACTGGAAAATTAGCAAAAGGGAACATCTTTCACTGCTTTGTTTTAAGCCACAGAAAACAATGTCAGGCCACATCCACAAAGAGTTGATTTGATTCCCTCTGGCTGTAAGAAGTAACACAGCTTCTAGAAATAAAAAAAAAAAAAAAAAAAAAAAAAAAAAAAAAACAGGTAAAAATATCTACTTAGCAGGTATTTGAAACCATAAGATGTGACAGAAAGGCACCAATTCCATCTTCTGTCCTGAAAGCCACATGGTGGTTTTTACATTCTTTGTTGTTGTTGTTGATTATCAGCATCATAATGATGCAAAATTTCCTGTTCCTCAGCTGAAAATCATCATCATAATGGTGATTGATTAGCACAGCTCTGCTAATTCACTCATCCACATTTGCCAATGCCGCTGAACAAAACTATGTCTTACTAATCCACAAGGAAAAGAAAAAAAGTGTGTTTCCTCTCTGAAAAGTGGTTTTGTAAAATAAATAAATAAGAATTATTTCTTGATTAGTACAAACTGCTTTCTGCTGCTGAACTTGGATCTGCTCACACTACCAATATCAACATCTTTACTGCTTTTTTCTCTTTACTAGAACAGATGCTATGATCTGGACATTGGATGGGGTGAGATGCAGACAGAGGTACAATATGTCAGTGCTTGCTAATTTCAAATATTTATTTTGGATTGTTAGGTCAATGTAGTATTAGATATTGTACTCATAATTCTTACATGTTGCCTCAAGGAAAAATTTTTCTGATGGTATCACAAAGCGAAGTTTAGCACACTGCATCTAATTGGCCAAGCTTTGGAAAGGAATATTGAGTATTTAAAGGAATCATCCTTTTCAGTTCTGTAAAAACATTACTTGCTAGGGAAAGGGAACCTCTCTTCAAATCTGAGGAATCATTAGAGAAAATAGCAAGTGCCTCTCCCAGTGGGCTATTCTAACACAAAGATGTGTAAAACACCTTTATCTGTGACATAAAAGTCCTTGAAGCCACCTAAAACTTTCACTGTACAAAATGTGCAGGTTATATACAGAGAAATTTTAGGAGAATAAAAGGAAATGTGTCCTCACTTGGAAAAGTCTTATGTCATGACAGAAAACTACTAGCAGAAAAAGAGTAATTTCTTATTCCATGTAAATGCTAATGCTTACTCAGAGGATCTTATTTTTCAGTAGTTCCCCTTAAATCATTGCTGTTTGTGAGCAGACCAAATGGAAGATTTAAATTATTATAACATGAAAATTATAGTCATTTAAGTTAATTTTCTTACTGGTAAAAAATAGAGGATATCAATGAGATTAATTCAGTTAGGAGAGCTACTTCAGTAAGTGAGGTTTTAAGTCTTCTTTAGCTGGCAATAAAAGATCATCTCCTGAGTAAATAAAGATGTAATTTTGCAGTTTGCTGTCTGTTTTCCGACTACATAGCTCCTTTGTTCCTAAGGGTGAGCATTCTTAAAATTTCAACCTAGAACAAACACATGAAAGCAACTGAGTAAGATATTCTCTAGGACAGAGAAGAATTTAGAAATATATCTGCTCTAGGAGGTATTGTTTAATCTACCAATAAAACCAAAACATACCTGTAAATCAAACCCAAACAATATCATGCTTGTATATATTTATAGCTCATCAGTTAAATCTCAGCCTCTGCAACTATTTTCATCTCTTTAAATTATAAAAAGATATTATCAAGTGGGCTAGTCTTGAACACACAAACTCAGCTCTCTCTTGTAAGGATATTTCTAGGTTTCCTTGTGCTCTATCACTGACATCTTCCTCAGCATTGCAATAAAATACTATTAAGCATACCTATGTCTCTTTTGTCCTCTCTCACTCTATTACATAGCATTTGAAGTACTACAAATACTTATAAACTTTCTTACAACATTATCAAGGTATGTTCAACAACTTAGACCAAGATCAGTAATGTGCACTTCAGAACTGTGAATGTTAAGGATTAGCAGAAAAAGGCACTGACAACAAATTCTAGACCACAACCCCAATATGTTTTCATTTAAATCAGTATTTACTAAACTAGAAAGAAAACATTTGATGGGTGATCCTATTACATGGAGTATTCCTAAACCCTTTTGAATCATCAGTAAACTTTTCCATATGACTTTGCATCAGGTTATTTGACCTACCTATGCCTTGGTAAAACCAGCTGGAAAAATGTGCTATAAACCTGGTAATGTATCCGAGCTGAGTTCAGGGCAAGTGAATTGCAAAAGCAAGGAAAAGACCTGGAGGCAGCTCCATGCCTTGTTATTCCTGGGAGGCCCAAGGTGTGAGACTGCAGCCAGACCCCTGTCTTTGGGGGTTAGGCTAATGGATATTCATTAGCACGTGGCAACATATGAAAACTCAGCTAAGTCTCATTTTCTCGCACCAGTTCTCCACCTAATCACAAAGGTGAAGTTAGTTTGCAAAACGACCATATCAGTCTTTGCCTACTGTAGGCAAGAACTGAGGCAGAAAATACAAACAATTGTCTTTACATTCCAAGGACAGCAAGTTCCCTTCTCATTTCACAGTTTCAGTTCACAATTACTGAACTATTGAGAAAATTATCTGGTCAGCTATGATTTACACAAGTTGCTTTAAAATTACTTCATCTGTGGGATCTTCCAGTGTAGTTTTGATTTGTTTCCTGAATTTTCAAATTTGATGCATTTCTGGGCAATACAGACATTCAGCTTAAATCTACAGAGCTGGACATACTGTTGTGGCTATGTAGCACGTGAAATTCACCCCATTCATTTTTCAGACTTCTAGATACACGGAACAACACCTTAAGAAAAATCAGTTCTTTTGAATGCACTGAAGGAGAACAAGAACACACAGATGTGTACATTGTTGGGAGAGAGGGAATGACGACTCCTACATAAGTGAAGCAGCCTCAAGTAAGGTCCAAATTAGTCTGAGTTCTCTTGTAAAACAAAGTCTAATTCCTTAAAGTTGATTTCTAAGTGCATTTTAAAGTTTATATTTTCACCAAGAGGTGGAGCATCAATTCTGAAGTCATTATCTGTTTGTGATCTAAAACAATCTAAATATTTACTAAACAGTAAAAGAAAGTGTACTTCACATCCTGGCTGATGTGAGAGGAAGAAAAGCTACGCAGAGTAAAAAGGGCCAACTATTGCGCCAAGACAGGAAGAGTAAATAGGGGAGTGTACCAAAAAGAAATATAGTGTTTCAGTATCATGAAAATATAGAGTATTTTTAGTCTAAGCTGTACTAAAAGACATTTTCCTTTTTTAACTGATTTTCTATAGCCAGTAAGAGCAGCTTCTAAAAATGGCTAAAGTAGTACAAAGTTTCATTACAGAAAAAGTAAGCAAGACAGACATGTTTCAGAAGTTTGGACACAGAGATCTGGAAAAAGCATTTGGTTTTTCTCAAGTATAGCACTATAATTTCTGAATTTTTGACAAATTGCTAAATTTTAGGGATTAAATCTACTTCTGGATTAGTGTAACTTCCCTCAACTTCTTAAAATAACCATTCCCCAAAAGTTGAAGAAAATAACATTCCCAAGGAACTTCATAGTCAACAGGCCATTATTTTGGGTCTACTTAATAACAAACTTTCTCTCTGCTGAAGTATCAAATTAAAATTTCTGTACTAGAATGCATGAAGCCTGAGTGATACTTCACATACAAATAATCAGAAAACATGTTGTGGTTTTGGCATCACTTCTGTTTATAAACTGTGTAAAATAACAACACTTTAGGCAACATTTGAGGGAAAAATATGAATAATTACTCCTTACAGTATCGCATAGGTCAAAATACTATCACACCATTTATAGTGCCCATAGGAGCAAAATATTGAAGTTTCTTCCTTGATGCAAACCAAAATGTGTAGACATTGCAGTTCACAGCAAATGAAGCGTTGTTGGGCAGGGAGCAAAAGAAGGGGGTACAAGGAGAAAGAAGCATTTTATCAAGTATAGGAACACAGGCAACAGTTCAAAGGAGAGGGGAAAAAAGGTCACAGCTTCATTTTAATTAAGTCAGTGTAATCTCATTGATACTCAGCTGATGTCAGACTGAGAATTTAGGAGGCAAATTTCAGCCTCACTGATAACTAAATAAAAACTCTAATACATTATTACAATCTCCTGTTCCTATAATTTCTGTAGTAAATTCACAGGACATTTATTCATTCAAATATTTCTTACTCTTACAAACTATCCCTATTTTCTTCGAAGCAAATATATTCATGAGTGAGAACTGAAGGATGAGACCAGAAGCATCAGGGTGCTTTTTCACCCTGAAAATCTGTTTGTTTGTACTTTACATAAATCCACTTGTTCGGGCTATCTGCCCTTTCCTAGTCTAAAAGACTTTTTCATCTGTTTTCTGAATAGAGTCAGATGAATTGACTGAGGTAGTGATACACCTGCACAGAAAAACCAGCACAGACACATATGTGCGTATATATATATATATATATATATATATGTATGTATATATATTTATATATATAAGAGAGTCATAGAATCACACAATGGTTTGGGTTGAAAAGGACCTTAAAGATCATCTGGTTCCAACCCCCCTGCCATGGGCAGGGACACCTTTCACTAGACCAGGTTACTCAGAGCTCCATCCAACCTGGCCTTGAACACTTCCAGGGATGGAGCATCCACAACTTCTCTGGGCAACAAGTTCCAGTGCCTCACCACCCTCACAATGAAAAATTTCCTCCTAATATCCAATCTAAACCCACTCCCTTTCAGTTTAAAGCCATTCCTTCTTGTCCTGTCACTATATGCTCTTATATCTCTTATTATATATATTTTTTTTTAATTATATTTTCAGCAGCTTCGATGTACAACAAAAGACTAGAAAGTCTCCTTTAGCTGGAACAGAATTCAAAGAGTGACAACACTCTTCCTGCAGAGGAGTGCAGTATCTTGTAATGATAGTTTTTTATTATACAAATTAGAGCACTTCTCTACCATGTGAAAACAAAAACCTGAAATATTTTTGCCTGGTATCGTTACATGGGAAGCCATGTGACGGTATAGTCATGACAGTATTGGGTAGATCATAGTGAAAATAAGACTTTGGTTCGTACTCAGGTCACCAAGATAATATCTTTAAAAGCACTTTAGGAATTTAAAAAACACCCAAGAGAGTATAAGGATACAGGCAGGCCACAACTTATCACATCATTTGTGTCCAAAGCAGATTAATGGAATGATTACAAATTAAATTGAACAATAGAAATGTATTACCAAATCTCCTTCCGAAGTAATAAAGCAAAAACCAAACCCTTTGATGATCTTATATGAGACTTAAAGAATGGGGATATTTTAACAGTCCGTTTTCCTCAGTCAAATTCAGTTGTTGAATATGACATCCATGAGAGTTTCTCTTAGGAAAAACTCTTTACTTGGGAGTTAAAAACCCACCCTGAAAAAAATCCAGATACAGCATAAGCATTTTTGCAGTCAGTGGCATGTGAGCAAGAGGTCTTCCTGAATCTGTTATTGTTGAGGTCTATGTTCTTAGCTAACAGATGCCAGAAAAAAACAAAATTTAATAAATAAGCTAGGATGACAAAGCTAAATTTAAGTGAGGAAATGAGTTGGAAAACCTTTTACTGACATATGATTCTAAAGATAATGTAATTTAATTTTACTTTGTTAATTATCCCAATGTATGTAATTTGCTATTTTATCTGCTTCTTTTACACATTATGTTTTTCTGAAGAGAAATTATTTTTAAAACATATTCAAAATTAATTTCTCTTGATTATAAGCCCCATTTCAGTCCCAGTGATACAATATTTATTAAATTTCAGGAGTACAATGAATATGTAATAAAATCTATTGCATGATATGAGAAAAAAAAAGTGGGGGAAAGAATTGGTGAAGGTCACATATATGAAAGCTCGAGAAGAGATTAAAGTCATGCTGCTGATCTTCTGTTGGTCCTAAAACAGAATTCTCTACAAACAATTAACAATATTTTCACCGTGCCAAGAGAATGCTGCATATAGATTACTGGGGAAAATCACTATTTAAAACAGGAGACTTGAAATTAAAGAGAAATACAGCTATTCCCACGAGGGTTGTTACATTTGAAATTCAAGATTCTTCAGTGCTACTCAGGCTGACCCAGGGAATATGCCTTAGGTGTCCTGAAGTTCAATAGATGGAAAGAGCTGCAGTACAAGTTAATGTTAATTCAGTTAATTACATTGTTAATCTATGATAAAGATATGAATGCTATACCAGTTTTCTGTAGGTTACCTAAAGCACAAAATGACTGAACTAGATAAATTAGAGCAGAGCAGATCCTTAAGCACAGAGCAACCCGTTTACTCTTGAATTTTCCTATAGAATTACAGTGTTTGTAACATAGTTGTATCTCATGCAGTGACACGAGAAAACTGTGTACCCATGGTATCAGAACCGAGTAAGAGAGGGACAGTGCCTGGCTACTGAGAACCTTAAAGTAGCTCTCCTCTAGTTCCAATGAAAAAATCGCATTAACAAGTATCTCCCTGAGTGTAACTAGCAGTTAGGTATTATTTTGGTGAGAATTTTGATGATAGAGAGATCTAATCATTTCATACAATAGATATTTCTGTCACTTGATTCGCAGCTTCATTTTATCACTTATGTTCATCAGCATTGTCCAATTTCCAAACACACTTTTTCAGCCTTTCAAACTGAATATTTAAAATAATGCTTCATCGAGACCTGGTAGGTCACAAGTGCCAGGCAAAGTCCTCTCACAGATCCTTGACCAAAGCAGAGTTTTTATGGAATTACTGTAATGTAATTTTGTCTAACTTTTAATTTTCTGATGTGAATTCTGTGGATCACATTACCCAGGAAGGAGAGCAGAAGTCTCTTTAGAGTTGCAGAGGTTGCAAATAGTTGCTGGAGTAGAGTTTTGGCTTGTGCCACGTGCTCTGCTGCCTGATTAGAAACAGTTTTATTGCTGGATTCAGGTGCTCTTTGGGAAATTTGTTTTATGGTAGACATTTCACTGGCTTCTAGTTCACAAAGACATTGTGACTATCTCTGTTGACAAACAATGCTGTGTAACACAAATCGAACAAGAACCTTTCAGAAGTATTTCTTCATTTTTTTTTTAAACTGATATGAAATATTGTGATATAAAAATTCTACAGAAGTAAACAACGAAAGTACTGAGTTTCAAAGCACTTGATATATCAAAAAAAATTTATACTTAATGTGCAGACTGAGACTAAAGCTGCAGAAGCTACTGTATTACTATGGAGTAGAGTGAATATGTATTCCTGGCTCTGCTGTCAGTTGAAGTGTCTATGTGTGTCTTGGACGTGCCATATGGCAAGGAACTCAGTGTCCTGGTTATTACCTGTGGAAGCGGGAAACCTGAACCTTCAACTGGAAATAACTGTAATTGTGATCCACTCTGGCAGTGAGCCTGGAGCCATATATCGTCCCTCTGTGGGCTCCTGCCCACTCCCACAGATGCCATAGCGGTTTGTCAATACAGACAGGGAAGGAAGAATGAGACTATAAAATTAAAGGTAGCCTGAGAAAGGAACCCATAAATAAATGACACTCAGTGCATTACATGTGGCTGTTGGCCAGTACTTGCGCTTGGGTGTAAAGTGAGTGCAAACATACTGAAGTTCCCTGGTTACACTTCCCCGCTTTTATTTGCTTATGCCCTCAGCTATTAATTACCTTAGAAGATGACTGTCTTCCACATAGCCAGCAAAAGAGGTAAAAATATTATTTTTTAAAAGGCAAGAGGAAACCATCCTTGTGTTGAGTAAGTTCTCTGTGTTTCCTATTTCTTTTGTGCTGGTCAAGTGGTCCAAAGTGCAGAGGGAGTCAGAAACTTTTATGAAGAGAATTCTTTGGTAGATGAGAATCTTGAAGAGATAAAGATGCAGTTCCTACCCCTAATTTCACACGAGTTAAAACACATATTAAAAGGGAAACAGAGACTATTTATCCTTGGAAAAAATACAACTGCAAGCACAAGCAAAAGCATGTAAAAGAATTTGTTGCAATTGACAGCAGCCATTTAAATCGTGTTGAAAAGAGGTGAGAAGGCATGGATAAGTATGCAGAAATAAAACAAGAGCATGCTGCTTTCCAGTGCCAGCTTAAATTATTCTTCAAAAGCAAGTCAATGCTACAGCAATTCCCTGATGGTTCACACAGCCTGGGATTTCTTTACTTCTTTCTCTAAGTAGAACACATTGATAAGCAAAAAGTAGCAGTGTACATTGACATTTACATTTCCAAGTCAGCATATTATCTCATTTTCTACAGAAATCTAATTTATTTTCTATTTCCCTGTAGAAATACTCACAGGAGTATTATATAAAATAAATAGTCATCCTTGCCTGACAAGCAATACCAGTTTTAGGTTTTCTCTTCTTTCTTTTTTTTGGTCAATTTTTTAATGAATAGATATATTGATGAAAAACAACCAGAAAAATTACAACTAATAATAAGGTCAGAAGATACTTTAAACTGTTATATGCAAAACAAGAACAAATCTATTAAAATTTGTTTCTGCAACGATAAAATTAAAAATGCTTTAATCTTTCCCAGTATTATATTTAGGATACACACTGCATCTATATCAAGAGGTTTATCTTGAAGGAGACTCAGTACAGACCACAGAAGTCTCAATATTTTTCATATCCTAATTCTTAAAAATGTATGCAAACTGCTCAAATATAAATATCTAAAGCAAAGTAATTATATAATTTGCAGGCAAGCAAAAGAGTAAGAAGAGGAAGTAACCCAGATGTTATTAGCATTAACCTCTAAAAGCTAAATTCTTCCTATCTATGTAAATTCCGTAGTAATTCCAAAGAATCAAGTTATCTTTTATTTACATTGCTCTGTATTAAGGGACAAATGGGTTTCTAATCTGTAATCTCATCTTTCAACAACCTGCAAGTGTATGAGATGTTACTCCACTGAATTCAGACACCATTGATACAAAACAACGAAGTCTATGGTTCACCTATGCACTACAGTAAATCAATTGATTTAATGAACTCCTTGATGGAGTCATTCCTGTGAGAAGTGCATTCCACACAATAACAATCTTTCAAGGCAAACAGGCATTTGTGCTTCACTGTCCCGTGGCCCCCTACTCTTAAAACCTTTTGCTTCTTCTGGCTTAATCAAAAGCAACAACGAAGATTTTTTTTTCCCAGAAAAATGGTCCAAAGTTGTGGCAGTATTTCTGCAGTTATCCTGGGTAACACTGCTGAAGAAGGTAAAGTCTGCAGCCCTGTTTTCACTATGTACATCAGAGCCCTAGGAAACCAGACTGGATGCTATCAATTCCATAACACAAGGGAGCTATTTCCTATGGGACAATTCCTGGAGTGAGGGGTTGCCTCTCCCAGTAGTAGTGACAGCTAATCTCCCTTTCTGCCCCCCCTTCTTCAATTAGCAGAAGCAACTGTGTCTCTCTGGCCTTCTGTCCTCTGCACAGGTACAGGAAATCTATAGAGTAGTAGGACTGAAGCATAGTGAAAAGGGAACTCTGGGGAAAGAAAACAGGTTGTGGAACCCCCAAAAAAGAGCACGGGGCAGGGAAGGCTACATACTTTCACAATGATAGGAGAGAAAAAAAGCAATTACACAGCCTTTCATAACCCTTAAAACACCCCTGGTTTCTTACCCGTTCAAATTCTTTACTAGTTCTCTCTCCCTCTGAGTGCAAACCCTTTCTGTCTCCTTCTCAACCTCCCTGCTTTTTTCAGCACTCTTTTCATTTGCACCCTCTTTATCTGCTCCAGCCTTCATTGATCCTATCCAACTGCTTTTCATTCAACAGCTTTTCACCATCCCTGCCAGAATCACATCTCCACAAAACTGAACTTTGCTTGCACTACTGAGGAGCTCTAACCCAGTTTTTCCTTCACTGTTGAGGATCTTTGATCTAGTTTTCAGTCTCCCAGATTTGGAAATGTTTATCTGGTCTCCAGTTCTGCAAGGTCTACAGCAGAATCACTGTGCTTCACACAGAAGTATTTCTGCCCAAAGAGAAGTCTAAAGCCAGGCATTAGTATAGAGATTCACCGTAACAGAAAGCAGGCGATGTTATAGATACCAGCTGGCTCCGTGAGTCCTGCATTCCTTTCTTCATTCTGTGTTTTTTAAATTTGTCTTTGACCCCTCTAAATTTCTTTCTCATATGGATACATATTCAGTCAAACAACTTAGTGTTTTACTTAGTTAAATAAACAAGGATAATATATTGTTTTTAATTTAAACAAAATGCAGAAAGTTGACACAGCATCTCTTTTTACCAGCTTTCAGATTACATGTGAAATTATGCGCCTTCCCCTCTCCCCAGTGACAGAGCTGGAGAGGAAACCTAATTTGCATTATTGTTTTCATAAATGTGTATGTAGATATTTAGATATTGATCAAACTTAGTGCTGTTCAACACATGTTACAAAGAATGAAAGCCAAAACACTGAAACTTTTGCATTCCTAATGAGAAAACTGTTCCCTTTTTTATTGTCTTAGTTCTGGTGCGTTGTTGGATTCAGATAGCTCTGATAAATGGAATGATACAGAGATAGCAATAGTGGAACACTGTGCAGGTGTACCTCATTAATGTCAGATATGGAAAGATGGCTCCTCAGAGACTAGAGATTTATATAGCCGAGTGCTTTACATATTCTGTGCTGAAACAAGCTAGATGCCGCAAGTCTAGGCCAAAGCAAAGCCAAAGTTCACAGCTAGACTCTACAACATAACTAGCAATCAACTATCTTAAAATGAAAAGCAGAACTTCTGCTTTAAAAGTATCATGGGACATAAACTCACATTTACTTTCAAGTTCCACAGCAACTTGAGTCAAAATCTTTTTTTTTTCCCCAAGTTTCTCACAGGAATGGGTAAAAGTATTATTGTGAGGAGAAAATATGCATTGCTTTCTCAGAGGAGTTCACACCATGCAGTCCTTGCATTGATTGGAGCACCAGTTCTTTGGAAGAGGGCAGTAGGAGCTTTAGTCTCCTGTCAGTGCTAAGTGGTATAGCCTCCAATTCCACATCATGAGGCAGAGTCACAACCCTGCAGCTTCCTCGGACACAGGGCAATGAGTTCTGGTTTGTAACACTTGCCTGTGATCCTTTCCATTAAAATTGTAAAACTAATATCAGAACAGATTGCACTTTTGAACTCAGGTATTATGACTGTTCTTCCCACTATAGAGTAGAATTTGCTGGTCTTATTCCTAAATTTGCCCATATCGTCCAAATAGGATTTCTCGTGCATAAAGTAAATAGACCTAATAATGTTTTAATAAAATTACCTCAGAAGCCACACATTAACTCAATTTCTAAGTCACGCACCAGTTCAACAGAGCATTCATTTTAAAATTCTCTCACCTTTTCAAATTACAAACTCTCTAGCCTATTTCAGTTTTAAAAAAATATGTTTTAGTAACTGCAGATAATTTAAACAGACTTTTGGAATTTGCTATATTCCTGACTAATTTTTATTTCCAATTTTTCCACTTCCTGTCAAACTTTCTCTTCTATTTTTTAACTGGCAGGCTAAGTTCCATTGAACTTTAGGTTTCAGCAAGACACACGTCACTAAGAACTTTCCTGGGCTGTCAGTACACAAAAATATCACCATAAAATATCCACATATTCTCTGCGGAAACAATGGGACAGGGCAGAAAGAGAATGTGAGAATGTTTTGTGTACCCCTTAATATGGCACTGAGTGCCAAGGAACCTGTGCAAGGGTGCTGCCAGTTGAGTTACTGCTTGTCCAGTAGTAGAGAGACTCATGGATTCTTAAGCACTTCTGTGCAATTCTCCCCCTTCCCTATCACAGGGTATGACTTTTGACATGATCTGTTGGTATGAACTGGATTATTATGGCTTATACTTTAATGCAAACATCTGTAAGTATTCTTGTAAATATTGGAAATCTCACTGCACACATGTTCTAAAGTCAGACCTCTTCAAGGCAGGAAAAAGGGAGGTTAGATTCCAAACATAAAAGGCGTTTATCTTATAAATTCGTAATAGGAAAGACTGCAGTTGTCAAAAACAGGCAGTTTTTCACTTGATTGCATATGCATCCATTATGGGTATTTTAAGGCACACAGCAATGTGATTCACATCTCCAGCTTCAGGAGGGGACTGCAAGACTGACACATTCAGTAATACAGAAAGACTCTTTCACTTAAAAAAAAAAAGTGCAGCAATTTTGATGAATTGTCTCTACATACACAACAGAAGTCAGGCTTGTGCAAAGTTAACCACGTTAGGAAAGATACCAGAGAGTCACAGAAGTTTTAATTCACAGGTTGAGAAAATAATTGCTATGATGGCATTCCCAGTCTGTTGGCCCTGTGACTTCAGAACTATGAGAGGTTCAAAGGAATCTAGGACAGATGAACATGAATTGGTACATGGAGTGAACTGTTTTGTTCACAGTTACTGTATGTTGTGTTACCTTGAAAGGCTGAGGCTGAGTAGCAAGGAGAAAAGCTCCCTGTTCCCGTAGTACTGGCTACTGCTCTCTGGGTTAAGGAGAGACAGGAGAGTCACCACCTCAGAGCAGATAAACTTGCTCAGCACAGAAAAATTGTGGAGCACAGTCTGCAGCAGCCAGAGAAAGGAAGCAACACACACATAAAGTGAGAAACCCATTGCAAGAACAAACTAAATTCTCTTTTTACAAGCCTCAGAGGTGATGAAATCTGCCCCCATGCTTTACCAAGGACATGCAGGATATTCTGCAGAAGTCTCTGCAGCACATCAGACCATGACACTCTACTAGGAACAGCAGCAAACCTGAAGACACCTCATGCAAGGACACAACATGTAGACGAGAGTCACATACAAACATTTTTTTCTGTCAAATCTGCAGAGAGATTTTTCAACTCAGTAGTTGAAAGCTCACAGTTCCAGTTTGTGCTTTAATAAAATTAAATTTTGTAGTTCAATGTTCTTTTTATATTTGAGGGGAGAGCTTCACAACAGGAAAAATGGATCACGAAGACACCTCTAAATTCTGGGTGCACTGGAGTCCTGTAACAACCTTTCCTCCCTTGCCTTGCTGTGGTTTTGCGAGCTGCTAATACAGAAATAGAACCTTTGTATGAGAATTCTGGCTCTAAGGCAATCTGAGAAACTGAACTGTATCATTATTTTTTGTTCCCATCAAGACCAGTAGCAAGAGTATTGCCATCAGCAGATCTTCTTTGCCCCTGTCAGGAAGCATACAGCTTTGAAGTGAAAAGGAAAAAGAATTAGCTGGGTATGCCATTAAAGAAAGAAAACAATAGAGGGGAATTAATTCACCTTTCAACACCCTTCAGAACAAAGAGTAGCAACCAGCATCCTGCAGAATAATGCAGGTCATTCCTGCTGGTACCAACATCCAGTCGTGGATGCAGAAACCATAGTGTATTGATGTGGATTTATAAATGAAATTGAAATTCATCTGGTAAATACAGAGTGAGATTTTCAAAAGTGTTTATCTCAAGGCCAAATAACTCCAGTGGGCATTATACAACTTGTGTTCAGGGCAAATTAGACGGACACTGAGATTTTCTGGAAGTCCCACACATAGGGCTTGACTTGTAGCTCAGTTATAGTCACATAAACCAGACATTCACTCAGGACAGCTGAATGACATTAGATCAGACTCAGATCCTTACAGCTCTGACTCCTGCCAGGCATACCAGGTTCATTTCATAATAGACTCCATAGCAGATTGGGAACTTGGGAGGCTATTTGATCCACCCATTGCCAGTAGGAAGGATCAGATAGACATAAACCATCTCTCATACATGTTTTTCTAATCTGTTCTTAAAAATGTCTCTGACACCTGCTCTATTTATCTATCTTAGGTACAGATTGCCAATAAATATTTGATGTCATAAAAACACAGTCTCTTACTATTCTTACCTCAATGCAGTTATTTTTACACATCATGACTGAATTGTATTTTTAAATACTTAAAAACTTTGCTGCAGTTGGTCAAGATACTTTAAAATTCAAATATTCGCAGCTAATTCTAGAATGAAATTATTAAATCTAAGATTATTTTCTCCAAGGGACTTTAATGAAATATTCTATGCCATCATTCAAGTTATTAACGAAACTATAAACAATAATGAGCACAGGAGAGACTCCTGAAGAACTCCATTTGGTGTATTTTTCCTTTTTGTTGGGAACCTTTGATACATGGAATATGACTTTCCAGCAAAACCTCCATTCACATGGTAGTAATTCAATCCACACCAACTTTTAATGATTTGTTTAGCTGGATGTCATCTGAAACAGACTCAAAAGCTTTTTTAAGGTGATGTGATATGTGCAGCTTCTGTTCTACACAATGAATTCCGCCAGAGATGAAAATTAGATTGCTTTAACAGGATTTACCTTGAAAATTCCATGTTTGTTCTTTCTAGTCACTTAGTTACCTGCTAGGTAGCTGCAAATAGATTAGTTGATTATGTGGGTTTTTTTATTTTTATGAGATTTTTAACTTGGGATGACTCATGTATAATTTTCTTTTAATAATTTCACTGTGAAGACAGGCATGGTTACCTCCCAAGAATCTCATCTCTTCTTTATGAGTCCTCAAATACAGCTGCCAAGAAGTTACTATTCCCTCTGTATTATATTTCTAAGCCAATTTTATATTCAGAAAGAAACCTTGAACTAAGGTACATCTATATAAATAATAAAAGACATGAACTGTCACTTCTTAGCATAAAAGCATATCAGAACTTTAATGAACCCCTTTAAAATGTTCACTTTTATGTTTCAGTTGATCTGTCAGGGTAGGACACATCTATGATGAGGATATATCAGGCTGCTCATTTTTAATCTTTAGTATTGTACACTGAAAATGTCAGGCATATAATGATTCTGCCTAGTAATGTTTTACTGCAGTGTGTATTATAGAATGACTGACAAGTCAAAACAGGTAAAGAGCTTTTAATCTTTGCAACCCAGACTGTTGCAAAGACTATTAGTCAAGTAACGCAGCCTTTAAGAAAATGTGGAAAAACAGTGTTCCAGGTGAACGTCTCTCCACACCCCTGAAGTCTCACTCTATTTCTAAAACAAATTCCAAATGAAAACACATTAACTCAAACTGGTGGGCTATGGCCATTTGCCAGGTTTCAATGTAGGAGAGAATCTGAGTGTTTTCCCCGCAAGTCCCAGGCATCTCAACTCCACAGAACACCTGCTATAGCAAGGGTGAGCACCAGATTGCCCCCTCTTTCTCCCTGCCTTTTTGCATTTTGTACTAGACAAACAATTTGCCTAAAATGTAGTGAAATGGCCCTTTTGTCCCTTGGTTTGTAGATCAAACTCTCAAACTGCAGTCATCTCAATTTCAATAAAACAAACAATAGCAACAACCATGACCACAAAAGTATTGCCAGTGTTCTATGCAAGATTATCTGCCACAGCCTTTTGTGGGAATACAACAAAAGCGTGTGGCTATCCTCTCAGTGCAATAACTTTGACCAAGAAAGTTAATAAATTATATTTTAATTGCAAAAACCTGTGCATTTTACAAACTATTTTTGAATAAAGGGTGGAGACATGGAAAATGAAGCTGAGTGCTACAGACTAACTTAGCCAGAGTGTGGAAAGCCTGGCAAAACTACACTTGCTTTTAGGCTTCACAACTAGGGAAAAGCCATTCCACCAAAAAGCATATCAAAGAGATGAAATAAAAACCATTAGAGAAGTAATTTCAAATTAAACTGAAGAGCAGATTTCAGCTGTTATATGACCCGAGTCTATCACAAGAAGGAATCATGAATATGTCACAGTCTTTTTCATATGGCAATGTCATAGGCGTGATATAATTGCAGCTGGATCCCAGACAAATAAACCTACAGACCTGCTAAGAGACGCTGTGTGCAAATATGTTAAGAAAGGAAACATGCCAAAGCAAGCATCAGCACTTCAAAACACTTCTGGAGATGGCTTTTTTCTTGGATAAAAAGAGAAAAATGTCAGGACAAGGCAGTAAAAAATGGAGGTAAAAAGGCAAAAGGAAGTATCTTGCCAAGAATGTTGAAGTTGTTGCTGTAAGAAGTAAGAGTAAATCACTTTACTAGTTCAACAAAATCACAGTAAGCTAGTTTACATTATCTGGATATCAAGGATAAACAGAAAAAAAATTAATACAGAGAGAAAAAACAAAAAGTGTCACTTTCCAAGGACTAATTCAGCATCACTGTACACTTCACCAATGAGATTACATTCCCAGAACTATACATTAAACATGTTTCATCACAGAGTGAGGACTAGAGGACCTACAAACAGATAAGGCTTGCAAAAGTGGAGGCAGTCAGGGAATTATATGGGACCATGAAAAAACCTTTATTATAACAAGACTTGAAATTGAGATACCAAAAGAAGAACCGTATATGAGTGTGACTTAGTGTAACAGTGATGGAGGTGAAAAATACTATGGACATAGTAATTTTAAGCTCCTTTTTTCCTTTTTTTTTTTTTTTAGGGTTGAAGTAAAGCAAGAACAAGCTGCATCTCATATGTTGGACAGATTTTTACCCTCAGTACAATCATCAAAGAGAGCATCAAATACCATTTTTACCACTCAGCACAAACTTCAGAGATTTCCCCAGCACATGGGGATCTTCTAACCACTATAGAATGTCTTGAACTGTTATTATGTTCCAAGAAAAATTATTGCCATCATTACAGCGGAGCTTACATAGTTAAAATAGGCTTGAAAGAATGGTTAATCGAATAGATTGATATTAAATAATGATGTTATCATGTTTGGTATTGCAATTAACTTTAGTATTAGAAATATAGAGAAATGATATAGGCATTCCATTCCACAGTAAGAATAGATTTTGAAGATCTAGAGTTTGCTGATGATGTAGCTTTGAGTGCTAGCTCAACAAAAGAGCAAAGACAAAAGCAGTCTTATATTACTCCATAAAAAAAAAAAAAAAAAACCCAAAAGATTTTTCTGTTATGAGCAAAAACCAACATCTAATTAAAACATAAGTAAACTGTAACTCAATCACTTCATTAAAAAGACAAGTAACTACAACAGGAATCAGTCAATTTCCATACACTGGCAGTAATGAATGAAAAATCTACAGGATTTTCAGAAGTATATCATTAATAAAAGGGCAAGGTGGCAGGTGCGTTTACCAATTTAAGCAAGATTTGATCACTAAAAATCTCAAATTTCACAATTAATCTGTGAACTTGTAACACACATTGTTTTCATCATACCATCAATCTGAAAGTTAGACATCGACTAATACAGGCATAATACACCATACCTTTCTGTAACAAATGTGGATAGAGCCTTCCCAAATCTTCATTCGCGAAGCCCAGCCATGATGACACCTTACCTTTAAACTTATCAATAAAGAAAATGGAAATATTCAGGGTATGTGAAAAGATCATCAATCAAAATTATCAAAATTGCCTTTTCATAAATCTCCTGGGAAGAGATAGTGTATGGGAACTAGGACTCTCATTCCTTTTCATAGAATCACAGATTCACAGAATGGTTTGGGTTGGAAAGGATCTTAAAGATCATCTTGTTTCAACTCCCCTGCCATGGGCAAAGACACCTTTCACTAGACCAGGTTGCTCAGAGCTCCAACTGTCCTGGCTTTGAACACCTCCAGGAATGGGGATCCACAACTTGTCTGAGCAATCTGTTCAAGTGTCTCACCACCCTCACAGCAAAGAACTTCCTCCTCATATCCAATCTAAACCTACTCTCAGTTTGAAGCCATTCCCCCCTTTTCCTGTCACTACATGCTCTTACAGGCTCTCTTCAGTTACTGGAAGGCTACAAAATAGGTCACTCTCAAGCCTTCTCTTTTCCAGGTTGAACAAATGAAATTCTCTCAGCCTTTCCTCACAGCAGAGTTACTCCATCCCTCTAATCAACCTGGTGGCGCTCTCTGGACTTGCTCCAACAGATCAATGTCCTTCCTGGGCCGGGGACCCCAGGGCTGGATGCAGCACTGCAGGTGGGGTCTCACTGGAGCAGAGCAGAGGGGCAGAATCCTGCTGCCCACACTGCTTTGGATGCAGGCCAGGACATGGTCCAAACATGGTCCAGAACCATTTTAAGACATAGTGGTAAAGCCCTATTAAATCCAAACAAAACTCTGATACTATAGAAAGAATTCTGACTTCAAATAAACAACAAAAGGTATAAACCAGGCATATTTAGAAAATATTTGCTTGGATTACATCCTATTTATAGTTCTTGCAGCAGGATCACTTGCTGAGAATTCAATATAATATGAAAGAACAGAAGTACAACATACTAGATCATTAGTTATAAAAGAACAGGTTGCCATCTGGCAACCATGTAACAGGTATTAAAAGACTATTTATAAATGGAATTTTAATTTAAAGTATTTCTCAGATTTGGTCCTTAAAAAGTTTTGAGTTTATTTCAATTGGGTCAAGTTAGCTTTATAGCATGTATGAAAATATGTAGAACTGCTTCAGGTTATTGCCCAGACGTGCTGCCAAAGCCATGCATTCTGTATTGGGGATTAAACTTTCCATCATAGCAGGAAGCTCAGCTAACAGAAAAATCTTCATTTGCAATCCTTTTCTACAGACACAGAAGTGCCAGCAAAAGAATCCATGTGCCTGAAGAGTAGCAACCAGTGTCATTAGATACTCTAGGACATTCAAGAGTTTTGCCTGCCTAGGTGTGACAAATGGAAGAGCTGCTCTTCCTTATCAGCAGTTGGAAACCAGATGGGATACCTCAAAGCTCCTAAAATAATACTAGATACCTACCCTTGAGGTATCTGGCTCATACTCATTGCTATATTCTTGTCTGTTTTATTAAAATACCAAAAAAGAAATCACAATCTGATTAAAATATGTGCAGTATGAGGTACAAATTACAGGCATAATTTAATAATTTATACTATGAGTTTAGTCTATGTAAACACATCAAACAAACAAACTGAGGGAGGGAGATAGTTTCTTTTTCACATTCTTGCTGTTAATCAGTGTAACTGACTAATACTAGTTTATCTGCATTCATGGCACAAACCACTGTTTAGATAAAAATATTTCATTTGGAGGAATATGTTTTTGAATAATTTTATCCAGATGTTGAAAAGAAGCTTCCAAAATAAAATAGTTTACAAATGCCAGATCTTATGCCCCCCTTCCCACAGCTGGGAAGTAGGATGCTGTCACCCAAATATCCAGTGTAGGACCACCTGATTTGACGCTGGGAGGTATGCAAGTAACTAGTCCTGTTATTGAAGTGGGACACTAAAATGGGATTTAAACTACAGTTCATGTTGCAGTCAAGATATTACTAGACAAAGAATGAGTGTGGGCAGGGAATGACAACAAAAGCAAAGCATGAGGGCAAACAATCACATCCCTTGCTCTGACTCCTCTGTTAATAATTTCAGACAACCCATTCATTCTTTAGGAACCTGTTACCCATCCTAAAAAGTCCAAGCTGTATTTCAGGCAACAAGTAACACAAAAGACTTCACAAAATTATCCCTCAATGCCTGATCATCAAACTAAACAAGATGTTAGGAGAAAACAGTGTTAACCTCTCCCCATTTCTGGTACTCTTAGCCAAGTACAGCAATGACTCTAACTGACAGTTTTGTGTAAGTAGGGTAATCTATATTTGGCCCCTTTCCTATAGCAGTTTACTATGTCAAACAGAAAATGCCCTTGATGAATCTAAGCAATGACAGGAGTTACGGAACATGACTTTTTCCCATCCGAGCCTTTCCCATCCTGCCAAATCTAATAATTTTTTTATAGAACAGCTGCCTTTCCAGTTTTGTGCCATTTTTTCCCACAACTTCACAAGGTTTAGCCCCATACTGGCAAATATAATTGGCAAAATATTAATTAAAGAAAAAAATAATTGTAACTAACTATTAAGAAAACCATAATGAACATCTGATCAGAATCAGGTGCAATGCTAATTGTTCTTTAAACATATGGCTGCTGGTCTGGGCACTGATAAATAGGGCTTGAGCCGCTTTCCTACTATCAGAAAAGACTCCCTTACCACATTATATAAGATTACAAAAACCCTCATTTGTGAAGAATATGTGCAAAGGTTAGTCTCCCAAGGCAGTCATATCACAATGCAGTTTTAATAATTCTTTTTTTCAGTTCCACTGACACCAGCTTTTAAAATATTATATAGCAAAAGCATAATCTGATACACCACCCCAAATAAACAGATGGAAGAAATTTAATTCTTCTGTACCTTTTTACTCCTATGCCTATGTAACTCTTCTAAGGATAGACATTCCCTAATTTTTTGAAGTCACAAAGACAAAGGCAGACTATTGCGGAAGCGAATTCACTTCTGTCCTTTCAGGTGACCCATGATGTTTTTTCAGAGCATTCAGTAACATAAAATCTGGGAGTGTTAGCAGCAAGACATGTACTTTACTTATATACCCAATTCACAATAATCTTAACTGAAATCTTAATTTCCAGTTTTAAAATGAAAACTCTGCATCAAAATCACCTCTGGAAAGGAAACAGTGCATACTTCCTTCCTTTCTTTCATACTTCCACTGTAGGGAGCACTAAAAAAAACCTAAAAAACTAAAGAATAAAAAAAAAAGCTTTTTCTCAAAGGCTGAAATTCAAGTCAAATAGCCTTCATGAATGGAAAAACATACATAGTCCCATATAACAGCCAACTAAAGCTATGCTATTATTTTTTCACCTGTCAAAATCTTTGAAATTTATATTTTAATTTAGCACTTTGAGTTCATTTTTCTTATTGGCATGTATGTAATAGAGCCATATTTAATTCTTACATGTTTAGCTAATTCAATTCTCTTAGTCTATTCTTCGATAGAAGCAGACGTAGGATCAATCAGAGCTTTTACAGGAGACCAGTCCAAAAAATTAAGATACTGTGTGACAGCAGACTCACCAAACAGACTCATACATATATGCGTTAAATCCTCAGAAATATTTGTGCTCTTATATTTATTTTATTGCTGTCTTAATGGCAAAACACCACCTTCCCCGCTCGGTTACACACAAACAGGTCCAGGGAAGTCACTGGTGTTAAAAGGGAAAGCATTTGACCCACTCTATTGACAGAAACAATTAGCATGCTTGTTATAAGAGCAAATGGACTAGGTTAAGGTTAGGATTAGGAAAATGGGAAAGAGAAAAGATTCAGAGCCCTGGAATCCATAGACTGGGAGGCAGTGAGTGAGGTGAGCTAGCTGTGCTGTTACACTGAAAGAGCTGCATATGGGCTTAAAAACAACAGGTGCCCTTTGTCACCTTCAGAATCTCCAGACACACACCTGAGGGTGAGTTTTAATATGGATTATTAATATATGATACAAATGTGTATGCTAAGAAGGCAAATTCTAATGAAAACTTGTGTTTTTAAAAGAATTGTCTCTCTATAATGCTTTTCCTTCAAAAAAGGAAAGTGAGTGTTGCTGTTCTTACATTTAATGCATTTCAAGCAAAAATGACATTTTACTGACTTGTCTGTGTGTGAGGATGATGCAAATTGGACTGTATATGAAGAGACTCCTGCTTTACTGTCATGTTTGAAAGGCATTTCTCCAATAATGCCATTCAACAAAAGAAAACTGTTTTTTTCCCCTGTTGTTGCAATTCAAATAGTTATAAAACCTGGTAAAGAAAATGCCTACATGTCTCTCATTTTGTCTCAGTCTGAAAAAGGATTGCTGATTTTTAAATAGTTGCTTTTCAGCTACTTGTTCAGAATCCCTTATACAGTTGAATATGCCAGCTTGTCTCTTACTAATCTGCCTGAGGCAGATTGCTATGATTTCAGAACAAACAAATATTAAAATACACATAGAATTCATCTGAGTGTTAAAACAAGGCAGTGGAGTCTGTTAACAGCTCACTGCAATGTTTCCACAACAACCAAGACATTATATTTTATGAAATTACTTTAAAGCTCTGTTTATCAGAAAATTTCTGTTGCTGTTGCCTTATACTCGGAAAGCCTAATCAAATCATCCTTAACTCATGCAATGAGACTGTTTTAAGTCAAATTTTAGCACTTTTTTCTCCAGATATAATCAATCTGATGTTTCTGGACCATGAAGGGACATGTAGTACCATTCCACTGCATTTGCAAGGAGAATTTTGAAGGAATATTTGACAGAGCAAAGCTATGACTCTAGTGATTATATTTTTCTATAAAAATCTATGTAGTGAAGAAGTGTGTGTTCTTGGAAAGGGTAATTATAAACGTAATGCTAGGTAATTCTTTTCTTCCAGCATTTGAGCCCTTGCATACTAACCATTTCCAAGTTTAAAATTCTTTTTGAAAAATAGTCAAAATCCTGAACTAATACATATACTAATACATGTATAATACATAGAATAATTTTCTCTGCTGAGATTTGATGGGCTATTTGGTGCAGCATTGATTATAGAGAAATTTCAAAGTCACATTAAGCTTAAAAATGTATGGCTCTTTCTTCACTAATAATTATTCACAGCTCAGCAACTCTTCCTATGAAACAGACTATTTGTCAAAACGAGTTTTGGTCACCCTAAATTTGTCTATTGCTTATTTTTGCCTCAAGACCTCACCTGGAAGCTTTTTAGGGATAGGCAAACAAAAGGCTGTGGTGGCCCATAAAAAGGAATTGTGTTTTACACAATCGGTATTTTTAAGTTGTCCTAGATCTCCCTTTCCTCCTATTGAAACAGTTGACTGTCCCAAATATGTTTTAAAGAATCATTGGAACAGGAACTGGTTGGGTCGTAAACTAAGAGTTCTAGTCACCAAATGAGAGAACTATTCTGTCTCTCTCATTCTGAGGCAGCTCACATTTCAGAATCTTACAGAAAATTACACAGCTTCTACAGCAGTAACTTTACAGAGGTGCAAAGCTGCCCTGCTCCAGGGTAGTGAAGATCCTGGGAGAGATTATTCAGCATCAAATATGGCAATGTCTTCCATTTCTATTTGTATACTCCATTTGCTTCAGTTTTAAGCTCCCCAGACACAGGCTTACTACTAAATACAACAGAATTCCCTAATCTGCAATACTTATAGATATCAAGTAACATCCAAATTGAAGCTTATGTGATTGTATATTGAACAAGTAGTGACAAGTGAAGAGAGATGCTCAAAGAAGTGCATCAAAAGACAGATTATTGTTAATTATGCATTTCAACAGAAAAACTTCTATTCTCATCTCTTTCATTTCAATCCCTGATATAAACTTATTGAAATATATTCAGGTAAAAGAAAGCAAACTAATGTGGTGTTTGTATCATTCCTATGAAATAGGCAGCTCTACAAGAGTCATCTGAGCGTTCTGGAGTACAGTAAATAATCCCCACAATGTCGAACCAGGCCAAGACAAATTGTAGCTTAACTGTCCTTTCAGCAACAGTAGCAGCATCGTCAGTCTAGTCTTGTAGGTGAAGAAATACTTGAATGAGGAAAAGATGAAAACCTCTGATTTCATTTTCTCCACAAGGGCACACTATCCTGTTACTTAACTGGTAAAAATACAATCCCAAGGCTTGCAACTCTGAAGGGGATAATGTTACAGCAGTTGACATTTTAGAGCATAATTTTACAGGTGTACTTAAAATACATTTTCAAGTAAAAATCCTTGTTTAATATCATTGATTAATCTCTAAACGATCCAGGAATTGTTGAGGAAGAAGAGAACCGCCCACCAAGCACACCTTGCACTGCCATCCTGTCACGCAAGAAAAGCAGCCTTTTGTCTTGCATGCAGCAAGCTTCAACAGAAACTCCGTGACATCCAGAACAAGTGGTGGATCGATCTAGCTGAAAAAACTCAATTATGTGCAGATACAGGTGATCACAAAGGATTCTATGAGGTCCTGAAAACAGCATATGGGCCTACATACCAGGTCCAAAGCCCTCTGCTCAGCACTGATGGTCAAACGCTTCTAACAGATAAATCCTCCATTCTGAATCGATGGTCTGAACACTTTCAGACTCTTTTCAGTACCAACCATGTAGTCCAAGACTCAGCAATTCAGTCCATCACACAACAACCAATGAAGTACGACTTTACTGCCCATACTTTAGGAGAAACCCTCAAAGCCATACAGCAGGTGAAAATTGGCAAGGCAGCTGGGGTTGATGGAATTCCACCTGAAGTCTGGAAACATGGGGGCCTTGCACTCCATGCTAAATTTCACGAGTTTGTGGAGTGCTGTTGGGAACTGGGTGAACCACCATCAGACCTTCGTGATGCAGTCATCATCACTTTGTATAAGAAGAAAGGAATTAAATCAGACTGCTCAAATTACCATGGTATTACTCTGCTCTCCATTGCTGGCAAAATCCTGGCAAGAATACTCTTGAACAGACTAATACCCGCTAGAGCAGAAGGAATTCTACCTGAAAGCCAATGTGGTTTCAGAGCCAACAGGAGCACCACAGACATGGTATTTGTTCTCAGACAACTGCAAGAGAAGTGTAGGGAACAGAACAAAGGTCTCTATGTAACCTTTGTCGACCTCACCAAGGCTTTTGATACTGTGAGCAGAAAAGGTCTGTGGTGGATTTTGGAACATTTAGGTTGTCCCCCCAAGTTCCTTAAAATGATCATCTCACTCCATGAGGATCAGCACGGCCAAGTCAGATATGGCAATGCACTTTCTGAGCCCTTTCTAATAACTAATGGTGTGAAACAAGGCTGCGTTCTCACACCAACCCTATTCACAATCTTTTTCAGCATGATGCTCCAAAGGGCCACAGCAGACCTTGATGATCAGAATGGTATCTACATTCGATACCGTACTGATGGAAGCCTTTTCAACCTAAGGCGACTGAAGGCCCACACCAAGACCTTAAACCATCCTGTCTGGGAGCTGCTCTATGCTGATGACGCCACCCTTGTTGCACACACAGAAGCAGCTCTGCAGCGTTTAACATCCTGCTTTGCAGACGCTGCTGAGCTCTTGGGGCTGGAAGTCAGCTTAAACAAGACAGAAGTTCTCCATCAACTGGCACCTCAGGAAGTCTTCCATCATCCCCATATCACCATTGGCAAATCAGAGCTCAAATCAGTCCAGCAGTTCAATTACCTAGGTAGCTTCATCTCCTCAGAAGGTAAGACTGACAGAGAGATAGACAACAGGTTAACAAAGGCATATAGTGCTTTTGGAAAGCTTCATAAAAGAGTTTGACGAAATAAACACCTGAAGAAAAGTACAAAGATCAGTGTTTACAGAACCATAGTGCTGTCTACTCTCTTATACAGATCTGAATCATGGGTCATCTACCGCCACCACCTGCGTCTCCTAGAACGCTTCCAGCAACGCTGCCTCCGTACAATCCTAAACATCCACTGGTCAGATTATGTGACCAATACATCTGTTCTAGAACAAGCAGCAATCACAAGTATTGAGACCATGTTGCTGAGAACACAGCTGCACTGGGCAGGGCACGTCTCCAGGATGAAGGACCACCACTTCCCGAAGATCTTGCTTTATGGTGAACTTGCCACCGGCTGCCGCAAGAGAGGAACCCCAAAGAGGAGATACAAGGACTCCCTGAAACAACATCTCAGCCTTGGCCATATTGATCACCATAACTGGTCTACTCTGGCCTCCAATTGGGAGGCCTGGAGACACACCATCTATAACGCTGCTGATGCCTTTGAGAAAGCATGCAGGATCACCCTTGAGGAGAAAAGAAAATGCAGAAAGAATCGTGCCTTGCAGAATATACCACCTGAGGAGTCTTTCTGCTGTGCCTTTTGCAACCGGTCATGCCTATCTCGTATTGGCCTTTTTAGCCACCAACACGCTTGCAACAAACGTGGGTAGAGCCCTTCCCGAATCTTCATTCACGAAGCCTTGCCATGAATCTCTGAACTTCTGTTCATCTCAAGACTGACCAAGGTTCTTCAAATGAATTTCTTTTGTTGTCTTGAGACGTTTGTTAGATTTTTATGCACCATTGCATTCTAAAATTAAGATGTGTGCTGAAAATATTTTCCAAAGAGCATGCTGAAAAGCACTTATTTGAATGACCACTTTCCAGAATTAGTCTGAGTGAATGCTTTGTTTTCAGCCAGTTGATTGAAAATGTCCATTGTTGCCATCACCCATCAGGAATGCAGCTTTGTAAGGCCCAGTTGGGTTACAGCACTTTAATTTCTGGGTACCAACACAAACTAGGATGGATAGTATGGAGCTTTAAACAAGCTTTTAAAATTTGCTTCTCAGGAGGTGTAGTTCAGCACAGGTAGATCACTGCCAGTCTAGATTTGATTTCTGCATATGATCACAAAGTCTGCAGTCATGTGTTTATGAAAAACAGGAAGAAGTCGTGTTGAAAGGCATTCCTGACCATTTTGAAGAGCTTTAAGAGGACTAATGAAAGTACAATTTTATCCCAAATTTTGTCCTTTCTCGACCAGTCATCCTGACCTGTGGCTTTTTTTTTAAAGTACCTGCATAACTACTGTAAGTAGTTATTTACATAAATGTAAACAATCAGTACATTAGGGTATTGGATATCACAACTACTACACTTGGTAACTAGTTACACCTACCTTACTCTTCTGATGTAGCTCAGTAAGAGTTACCTTGTGTGGTGGTTTGGGCTAGGCCTTCCTTGGTGACTAGTTTGTAACCAAGGAAGGGTCCAGATTTACCCAGTATTCCCTACGATTTTTACGTAAGCCAGATTATAAGAAGAAAGGAGGAGAGGCCTTCGTTCTCTTTCCTTCCGGCGGCTTGGAGGTGCAGGTTCCCTGCTGTTGAGTCTGCCGTGTAGGGGAGCGAGGCCTGGTTAGGCCTTGTTGACCTTGGGAGACAGAGGTTGCCGGCGATCGTTCCAGAGTGACCCTCGGTTGTCCCAGGAGAGTAGTGAGCTATTTCTTTGTTAACTCTTTTAGTGGATAGATATTGGGCTGCTAATTGGGAATATTATATATATATATATATAATATTTTGGTTTTGTTCCTTTTCCCTTTCGTTCCCTTTCCCTTATTTTTAATTATATATAAGTGTAAATATATTTATATATATCACTTTGGTCGTCTCTCTCTCGTTTCGGGTTTTCTTTCGTTTTTTCTCCCTCTTCTCCCTGAGGTTTGAGGAGGGGGGGGGGAACTCTGGTGGTAAGGTTTGGAGACTTGGCAGGGAGCCAGCTTCAAACCATATCACATTATTTGGTGTTTCTGCCCGGTTTATCTCTGGTTATCTCCGGTTTGTTTTGGTTTTGCCACAGTTGTTTAGGAACAAGTCTGGGAAGGGAGCCAAGTTGGTGCAAACACTGCCCATTGTTTGGGAACACTACCGGGAGAGCTGCCAAGAGCCTATTGTTTATATAAATATCGCTTTGTTTGGGAACAAAGAGAGAAAAAATATATAAACATGGCCTTTTTATTCATTTTCTTGGTTATTTTGGCTGTTTTTATATATGCTGCTGGGTATCCAGTGAGAACTAACCCAACAAGCATCTACCAATACCTGCCTTTCCTCAATTATGACATCAAAGGCCTAGTGACTGAGGTCCCTGGGATCAAAATTGTTCCCAATCCTTACCTAAATTGTTTGGCAACGGTTCTACTATTTCTAAAAGCCATGGAAGTGGTGTTTAACATTGGAAAGGTGGTGTGGTACTGCTTTTCTTGTTGCAGGAAACGTCGAAACTCAAAGGGATTTGCTGGAACTTTGGGAAGGGCCTTGAAAAAACCAGTCCCTGGATGGCAAGGAATCTGGGTCAACTTTGGTAAATTGGTAGGGCGTGTGACACCTCCCATTAGTTGGGATTTCACACCAGAGCAGGTGTTTGATCCTGATGAGGTGGCACGTCGTCTGGCAGAAGGGTGTTTTTCTTACGAGGACCCAAATATGCAGTTTTTTGCTTTGTACTGGGGCCTGGCGAGTGCCTATCGAGCTGCTGTGGATTATGCTCGGAAGACTAAGGTTGAGGCAGAAACTCAAACCCTGCCACCTGAGATACCACTCGCCCCTGTAGTGAAAAGGAAGTCGTGGGTACCAGCGCCCGACACTTTAAGCCTACGACCAGATGGAGAGCAAAACAGGTCAGGAGATGACGGAGAGGGAACTGATACTGATGCCAGTGCCAGAACTCCACCTCCACGAGCAGCAACACCCCGAAAAATGGAAACTACAGAGTTGCGGTCAATGACCCCATCAGAACTCCGGGACTTACAAAAAGATTACACTCGTCGGCCTGGTGAGCGAATTCTATCGTGGTTGCTCCGATGCCGAGACCGTGGGGCTAGAGGTCACATGCTATCAACTGCTGAAGCAGAACAACTAGCTTCCATCTCCGGAGATCATGAACTTGATCGCTTATTCGCAGAGGAGAAACCTGACCTCAGTCTTTGGGCGCGACTTGTCTTAAGTGTGAGACAAAGGTTTCCATTTAAAGACTATTTACCGTGCCCCGTGAGGAAGTGGACCAAGTTAGAAGACGCCATCCAGTACCTAAGAGAATTGGCATTGTTGGAACTTATGTATGAGGACCCTCATTACGATCCCGTCACTGATGACCCAGAGGTTGCCATTTGCACAATGCCCATGTGGAAGAAGATAATCCAGGGTGCTCCTGCATCATATGTCCATACCTTGACAGGAGTAATGCTTCCAAACATACCAGAAACACCTGTGAGCATGTTGTGTACGGTTCTGCGACATATGAAAGAAACAATAGAATCTAGGAATGAGTTTTCTAGAGACTATTCTGATCCTAGTTACAGACAAAGACCTGAGAGAGATGAGCCTTACGGGCGCTTTGATTATGAAGATGACTACGGAGACCACAGGGACAGACGCTACAGAAATAGATCAGCAGACCGGTCTCAACCACAATCTCGATCTTAGTCCCGGTCCCGCTCGCGATCTCCTTCCGTCACACGCAGGAGCGAAAACCCTAAGCGTAGATCTAAGCGCAATGAACTGTGGTCCTATCTGCGTGCCCATGGAGAAAACATGAGCAAGTGGGATGGTGAACCTACTTCTAGACTTGAGGCCAGAGTGAAAGAACTAAAACGCAAGGAAGCTGATAAGAAAGTTGTCTACGTAGTAGATGCAGACTTCTTTGAAAAGGAATTGAGATCTTCTAGACGCAGAGGGTCTGGAGTCCGTTTCCAGGACGACAGGAAAGCCTCTGCCAAGCCAAAGCAAAGATCCGACAGTGAATGCTCCGACCAGAGCCAATAGAGGGGCCCTGCCTTCTGCCAGGAGAAGGAGAGGGACGAGAAAGACAACAGAGTTTACTGGACTGTGTGGGTTCGATGGCCTGGCACATCGAATCCTCAGAGATACCAAGCTCTAATAGATACTGGCGCGCAGTGTACATTAATGCCCTCAGGACATAAGAGTATAGAGACTGTTTCAATTTCTGGGGTGACAGGAGGGTCTCAAGAGCTGTCAGTGGTAGAGGCTGAAATAAGCCTGACAGGAGACCAGTGGGAAAAACATTCCATTGTGACAGGGCCAGAAGCCCCTTGCATTCTGGGCATGGATTACCTCAGGAGAGGATACTTCAAAGACCCGAAGGGGTACCGATGGGCTTTTGGTATAGCCGCGGTGATTGAAGAGGAATCCAAACGATTATCTGCCCTGCCTGGCCTCTCAGAAGATCCTTCTGTTGTAGGATTACTGCGAGTCGAGGACCAGCGAGTGCCAACAGCCACTAAGACAGTGCATAGGCGACAGTACCGGACTAATCGAGATGCTGTGATTCCCATACATAAGATGATTCGTAAGCTGGAAAGCCAAGGGGTGGTCAGTAGAACACACTCACCCTTCAATAGCCCCATCTGGCCTGTACGCAAGTCCGATGGCGAATGGAGACTGACGGTGGACTATCGTGGCTTGAATGAAGTCACGCCACCATTGAGTGCTGCTGTACCAGACATGTTGGAGCTCCAATATGAGCTGGAGTCCAAGACCGCGAAGTGGTATGCCACCATCGACATCGCCAATGCATTCTTCTCCATTCCCTTAGCAGCGGAGTGCAGGCCGCAGTTTACTTTCACGTGGAGAGGTGTGCAGTACACGTGGAACCGACTGCCCCAGGGGTGGAAGCACAGTCCAACAATCTGCCATGGACTGATTCAGGCCACCCTGGAGAAGGGCAAGGCCCCAGAACATATCCAGTACATTGATGACATCATTGTATGGGGGGACACAGCGGAAGAAGTTTTTGAGAAAGGAGAGGAAATCATCCAGATTCTCCTTGATGCCGGTTTCGCCATTAAGAAAAATAAGGTCAAGGGACCTGCCAGAGAGATCCAGTTCCTAGGGGTGAAATGGCAAGATGGACGACGTCAGATACCAACAGATGTCATCAATAAGATTGTAGCCATGGCTCCACCCACCAACAAGAAGGAGACGCAAGCTTTCCTGGGGGCCATAGGCTTCTGGAGAATGCACATCCCTGGGTATAGCCAGATTGTGAGCCCTCTTCACTTTGTGACCCGTAAGAAGAATACCTTTCAGTGGGGTCCTGAACAGCAACAGGCATTTAAACAGATCAAATAAGAGATTGCACATGCCATGGCTCTCGGACCAGTTCGAACGGGACCAGACGTAAAGAACGTACTTTACACTACAGCTGGAGATAAAGGTCCCTCCTGGAGCCTCTGGCAAAAGGTGCCTGGTGAGACACGAGGGCGACCACTTGGCTTCTGGAGCCGAAGCTACAGGGGTTCTGAAACCAACTACACTCCTGTGGAAAAGGAAATTCTGGCGGCCTATGAAGGCATACAAGCAGCCTCAGAAGTGGTTGGCACGGAAACACAGCTCCTCCTAGCACCCCGACTACCAGTCCTAAATTGGATGTTCAAAGGGAAGGTGCCCCCTATGCATCATGCCACGGATGCTACATGGAGCAAGTGGATAGCCTTGATTACGCAGCGTGTACGATTGGGAAGCTCAAATCGCCCTGGAATTCTGGAGGTTATCACAAATTGGCCTGAAAGTGGGAACTTCAGCCTGGCAGAAGAAGAGGAAGAACCAGTGAGCCGAGCTGAAGAAGCTCCACCATTTGATCAGCTGCCAGATGAAGAAAGGCGTTATGCCCTTTTCACTGATGGTTCTTGCCGTATCGTAGGAAGGAACCGGAAGTGGAAAGCAGCCGTTTGGAGTCCCACCCGACGAGTGGCAGAAGCTGCTGAGGGTCAAGGTGAGTCAAGTCAATTTGCAGAGCTCAAAGCTGTCCAATTGGCCCTGGACATTGCCGAACGAGAAGGATGGCCAAGGCTCTACCTCTACACTGACTCGTGGATGATAGCCAATGCCCTATGGGGATGGTTGGATCGATGGAAGAAGATGAACTGGAGGCGTGGAGGAAAACCCATCTGGGCTGCTGACTTGTGGCAGGACATCGCTACCAGAGCGAAGAATCTGAATGTGAGAGTCCACCATGTAGATGCCCACGTGCCCAAGAAGCGAGCTAATGAAGAACACAATAACAACAGAGAAGCAGACCGAGCTGCACAGATAGGAGTTTCACAAGTAGACCTAGACTGGCAGCAGAAAGGAGAATTGTTTCTAGCTCGATGGGCCCATGATGCTTCCGGTCATCAGGGCCGAGATGCCACCCACAGATGGGCACGAGACCGAGGGGTGGATTTAACCATGGATATCATTTCTGAAGTTATCCATGATTGTGAGACTTGTGCCGCTATTAAGCAGGTGAAAAGACTGAAGCCCCTGTGGTATGGTGGACGATGGGATAAGTATAAGTATGGAGAGGCATGGCAGGTTGATTATATCAAACTGCCACAGACCCGCCAAGGTAAGTGCTATGTACTTACCATGGTGGAAGCAACCACCGGATGGCTAGAGACTTTTTCAGTGCCCCACGCAACGGCCCGGAATACCATTCTAGGCCTTGAAAAGCAAGTTTTGTGGAGACATGGGACCCCAGAACGTATTGAGTCAGACAACGGGACTCATTTCAAAAATGAATTAGTCACCACTTGGGCGAGAGAACATGGTATCGAATGGGTGTACCACATTCCATATCATGCACCAGCTGCTGGGAAGGTTGAGAGATATAACGGACTGTTGAAGACAACTCTAAAGTCATTAGGTGAGGGGACTTATAAAAACTGGGACAAGAACTTAGCCAAGGCTACCTGGCTAGTTAACACCAGGGGTTCTGTCAATCGAGCTGGCCCCGCACAAGCAGAATCCCTTCACATTGTTGATGGAGATAAAGTTCCAGCAATCCATTTGAGGGGAATGCTAGGGAAAGCTGTTTGGGTTACCCCTGCCTCAGGCCAAGACAAACCCATTCGTGGGATTGTCTTTGCTCAAGGGCCAGGAAATACGTGGTGGATAATGAGGAAGGATGGAGTCATCCAGTGTGTGCCTCAAGGAAATTTAGCCTTGGGGAAAAACTAATTGTATGTCCTGAGTGTTTTTACAGGAAACCAGTCACCAGATGAAAGAGAGAGAGAGACCTGAACTAAGCTGATGCTGGTATCCAGTGATGAGACAGTCCAGTGATGAAACAGCCATAAATCAGAACTGTAATTGTGACTGAGGAGACCAAAGATCTGGACTGAACTGAACTGACATTGGTATTGATTTTCCAACGACGAGACAACTGCGCTGAGAGACCAACAAGGACTATATATATATATATATGTATATGTGTATATATACGCGCGGGATGTAGGCGAACGTGAGATATAGGTGTTACGTAAAAATAGTATGGAATAAGGGGTGGAGAATGTGGTGGTTTGGGCTAGGCCTTCCTTGGTGACTAGTTTGTAACCAAGGAAGGGTCCAGATTTACCCAGTATTCCCTACGATTTTTACGTAAGCCAGATTATAAGAAGAAAGGAGGAGAGGCCTTCGTTCTCTTTCCTTCCGGCGGCTTGGAGGTGCAGGTTCCCTGCTGTTGAGTCTGCCGTGTAGGGGAGCGAGGCCTGGTTAGGCCTTGTTGACCTTGGGAGACAGAGGTTGCCGGCGATCGTTCCGGAGTGACCCTCGGTTGTCCCAGGAGAGTAGTGAGCTATTTCTTTGTTAACTCTTTTAGTGGATAGATATTGGGCTGCTAATTGGGAATATTATATATATATATATATAATATTTTGGTTTTGTTCCTTTTCCCTTTCGTTCCCTTTCCCTTATTTTTAATTATATATAAGTGTAAATATATTTATATATATCACTTTGGTCGTCTCTCTCTCGTTTCGGGTTTTCTTTCGTTTTTTCTCCCTCTTCTCCCTGAGGTTTGAGGGGGGGGGGGGGGAACTCTGGTGGTAAGGTTTGGAGACTTGGCAGGGAGCCAGCTTCAAACCATATCACCTTGTATGATCCAGCACGTTTTACTCAAGCCTTGCTGTATCTAAGAAAGAACCTCAGGATTTGTTAGACACACCATGTGTAAACACAATAGCCTGACAGGGTTTAACTGAGAAAGCTGCTGGTTCTTTGCAACAATATCAAGCTTTAGTCTGTTAATTCAAGGCTCTCAAATATCTAAGACAAGTTGTTTTTTCCTCAAACTTCCTTTTTGACCTTTTCACTGGCATATCCTTTCGCCTCACGCTCTTTTTCAAATAATCTCAACTTTTTCTTGACTTGCGTCCAAAATATTCTTTTTGAACTCTCTTAGCAACAGTCCCTCCTCTACACAATTTTCTGTTATCTGCTCATTTTTTCTTGTTTTCTTTGACACTGAGCACCCAGCAGGCCTGGTCTGCAATCAAATAAGTGCTAGAGCTGAGTCCCCCTGAACACATGCAGTGGCTGCTGACATCAGAGGGTCAACCGCAGGATAGATTTTCCCGGAGCTTTTGCTATAGGCTATCAAATGGACTGTTAATTGCTGTTGTCCTGATAAGTTATGTACATTTTTTTCCTAGTAAATCCTCATAAGATCCAGGAAATTTTTGTGGGCTGAAATTGCTGGAGCAAATATATTTACCTATGGAAGAAGTTGCGTTACCGAAGATTTGCATTCCAGGGTTCTTCATAGTGAAGATTTTCATTCTGGCCTGTTTATAGCAGACCAATTTGTGACAAGTTTTTATGCAATGCACTATACAGGGTCACAATCCCTTATCCTCCACACCTGCCAACACCTGTACAGGCATAGGATTCACCATAGAAATCTCTTGCTTACATTTCCTCTTAAGACTATCTTGTCTCAGTCCAATTTTAAACATTCAAGAATCAGTAGGTATGATCAGTTCCAATTAGGAACAACTCGCATCTCAAAGTTATTTAAGTTCTCGCTCCTCTCTATATACAAATCCAATAGCTCTCTGTGGTCAATTTAGGAATGTCCAGAAAATCATCCAACCCAAACAGTCTGAGAGCCTAAAAATTTGTGAGCAAACATTTTTCTCCTTTGTTTATCAGGAAATTAGGCTTATTTATATAATTTAAATTCAGGCACAATTAGCCATTCTGTATACATAAAGAATTAGAGCTGATATCCCAGTGGAGCCAAAAGAGATCACATATGTTTTGGAAAATAAATAGATGGCCATTATATTTCCCTAATAATACCACTATAACAGGTTTGGGGTTTTCTACAACATAATAACTATACCTCTCGGAGCTGCTTTCATGACTGTTCTATCATAAAAATTGAGAATTAAGGATATTGCCCAGTAAGGAACATCACCAGGAAAGATATCTATTTTTTCAGTATTAAAAACAGTATTTATAGTTTGGACAGATGTCTACACACTCAGAGTCTGTAAACATCATGGAATAGTTTAGGTTAATATAGGACACTTAAATCAGGGCAGCAGGGCTATTATTCTTTGTTTTATGTAATAGCGCCTAACTGCCTAAAGTTGTAGGAAGCTTAGTTGCTGCTACGCACTGTCCAAACATAGCAGGTCTTTGCCTATTGAATCAGATGGGATATTGGAGAGGAGACATAACAACTGCTAATAGCATGTAGTGGAGTCTGGCAAAGAATGACAAGAGAAATGTTACCATAAGTCACACTGCTGGCTTGGCTATAAAGACATGCTTCTAAATCACATGCAAATTTAGTGAAATACTGTTCCTTTCCTTATCAAATCTGAACAGTAGCTACCCATACAGACCATGTCATCTTTAGAAATCAAAGAAGAGAAGTGAAGATGGGATAGGGAAAATATATGCCAATGGTTAGTTCTATCTGGAGATTAAATGCTCAAGCAAACAAAGTTGAGGATGTTTTTACTCCTCTGGTCATTTAAAGTGAAAAGAAACACGGTAAGATATTTAGCAGTGGACAATTGGGAAGAACCCAGACCAAAACACTTAATAGGACCTCTTAATAGCCTAGTGCTCTAAAAATTCATCTATATGCGCAATAAAGGAGAGGTCTAATGAAAGATGAGAAATGTGAGAGCAAACACGGAGTGTTAGCACAACATGGAATGAAGATGTGTCAGTAGAAAAGTATGAGAAGAATGGAGGGAGACAAGCTGTTAAAAACTCTGCAAGGGAAGTGAGGGAAGAAATAGAATCATTAGCAAGCCTGAGAGAAGGAACAAAAGAGAGGAAAAAAAAGGAAAGTAGCTTATTTTTGTTGTAGAAAGAAATATGTTCAAGGTTTAGGGAAGAGGGAATAATCAAGGATAGAAAGCTATAAAATTATGAGTTATTGCCTGGAATTTCATCTGAGGCTTTGTAACTTGAGTTTCACTGTTAATAATTTAACTTAATAGACCCACCCACTATTCTGATAGAAAAAACGGCCCTTTGGTTTATACTGAACTGTTTATTCTATATTTAATATTCCCTGTAGGTGATGGACCACAGACTGCCAACTGTCAACCCAGCCATCTGACATTTAGTATTAATGAGTCAATAAATATGCCCTCTTTCTTATGTGTAAAGGCCCAAGATGTTCTTCTGTCTTTGATTTTTCCTATTCATTAAAAATATACAGCCTTTCAAAGCATTCCCTGTCAAACAGAGATAATGGAGATTTCATTGGCCATTGCCGTGCTCACGCTGATATATCTTCTAAACAAAAGTGTTGGAATGCTGACACAGGAGGAATCTGGCCAGCTGGAGGGCTTCAGTGAATAAAAAAATGTAAAATTAAAGCATTTGAAACTGTTGCATTTAATATAAAAATCTGCAAAAGTTAATGACTGGATGGCTAATTTAAAACAAAAGCCTCAGCAGTCAGAGAAATATAAGTAAAAGTTAGCAAGGGGAATTCTTGATCCAGCTCTCTGGAGAGCACAGTTGGAATGTGGCATATATTTTTTCAACACTATCTCCAAATAGTAAAAAACCACAAAATGTTCTGGTGTTCTGATTAATTTTTTCGTTAGATAAGGTTGAGGAGTTACAGGATCCCATTTCATGGTGACAGCTCTCCACATCTGATAGGAACACTGGGGAGATATAAATGCTTAAGTAATCAAATGTTGTGCATGTTTTTAATGTACCCATTGTGCTTAGTACAGTATCATGAAAATGAATATATGAATATATGAGCTTGTAAAAATTGAGAGCTGTATTTGCCCCTTAATGAATCAAATTCAGTGCCTGTGGACATCCTGAAACAACTCAAAGTACAGCCAGTACAAGATGTGAAACATCACAAAATCAAATCTGGCCTAAATTGATTTTTGTTCTACTGTTGATAGTGACCATATCACCCACTGTGGGAAAATAATCCATCTTGTCTTTGCAATCTGATGAAAACTTTAAACATTTGAAAGTAAAAAGGATTTTCAGTTATTCTGAAAACCATGATGTCCTCCTTTCAGACTCACTCTGTAGAGGCTAATCTATAGGAAACACGGTTTTAGAAAGTTCAAAAAGTTTTGTCCCAATAAAGTTAATCAAAATGGGATAAGCTGTTCCTAATAAGAAATTATAAACATAAATGACAGGTTGATAACAGACTCAATTAATAAAAACTTCTCATTATACAGAAGAATACAATGAAGAAGTTTCCTTAGTTCATATTTGTCTTTGGACCACATTATAAATTGAATGGCAATATGTTTAGATTTTTCAACTATAATTGAAAAAATGATTATTTGAAAAGCACATGTTGACTAGCTTGAAAAACAGGTTTTTTTATAGTTAGGAATGTTCATTCAGTAAAACTGCATCTGATGGGGTTTTCCTGGCAACAGTATTAGGTTATTGGTATTTAATATTTTTATCAGTGATCTGAAAGTAAATATAAAATAAAATAAAAGTAAATAATAAGTAAAAAATAAAGTAAAAGTAAAAATAAAATATACAGTTGATAAAATGTGTGGAATCCATGAAGAGTGCCAGACTGGAAGTAGATCATTTTGCAAGCTTATTTATATAACAGAAGCTGCATCCTGCAGAGTAATGATTGAAGCAGATTTAGTCAAAATTAAGGGAACACTAGCTTTGCTTCTACTGTCAAGAGTCAATGTCAATGACTAACAGAGTGAATGTGACATTTAGGTCTGTGAATGGGGAGGATTGAATAGAAATAAATGAGTGTTGTTATTTTGTATAACATTAGTGAGATCAGGCCTGCAATACTACATTTTTCACTGTATTTACAAAGCTGGGGAAGGTAATGTGACAGACATTAAGGTACATTCTCCTCTCCTTTTATCATCTTAGAGTGAAAGACTGTACATAAGTCAACCTACTTATTTATTTTAAAAAAAGACTGAGAAGTTGTCATCTTCAGAAAAGACTAAAGAAAGATATAAAAGATAAATTCTGTTTAATAAAAACGATGTGGACAATAGAGATAGGGCACAGATTTTAACTGCATTCACCCTTAAAGCAATAGATTCATGATTTAGAAGACATACTTTAAAATTCTCATGAATTTATTCCTAAGTATATAAGAACAGGAAGGAAAAAGTATTGTTCCATCTAACTTCTTAGGTATTTTTAAACTGCCTTTTTAGAAGTTCAAATGCTGACCAGCAACTAAAGGGATATCAAATTAGGAAGGATATCTTTATAAATGCTTCTTGTTTTCATTATACCTACAAGGTTGTTATATACATTTGACTAAGTGAAGTCTTCCATGTGTGACTCAGCAAACATGAGCATGATTGTCAGTAGAAAACATTGTTAGAATAGAATTATTGCTAGTATAGGGGGCCCGGCCCCGGGCGTGGAAAGGAGCGAGAGAATGGGAGCTTCACCTGTGCGGACAGTACCATTGTAGGAGTTGAGATGGGAGCCCCGGAACACACAGAAGAGAAGGACAACTCTAAACCCAGGCAGATGGAGCTCGTCAGCCCTGTAAGGCCATCCATCTAAGAGAAGGTCACTCTAAACAAACCTACGTCCTGAGGACCTCGCTGCCACTTTCCAAGCTGGCTCAGCCCTGGCCGATGAACCTCAGGATTAAAGGGTGGGCTCAGTTCAGCGCACACTGTGTCTCACCTAAAAAATCCACTGCGCAGGCTCGAAGGCCTTACTCGCATTTGCAAAGCCCTGTATCACCAGCGTGCTTGTAACAAATGTGGGTAAAGACCTTTCCCGAATCTTCGTTTGCGAAGACTGGCCATGAATTGCTAGTACAGAAGTATTGTTCAGTATAGAATATGTTAATATAACTATCATGTTAAAATCATGTAAAAAATTGCTCAGTGACGAAACCTCAGCTGAGTGCATGTAGTTTCAGATACTGTGATGCAGTAAAGACAAAATCATTGGGAAAGCATTTGGAGGAGAACATGAAGGAAACACATTTAGATAACATGATATATCAGGGAAATGTCAAGGAATTTATTCTAGAGAAAAGTGAGAGTAAATCATGTCTTTCAGTCTGTAAAGGGTGTTTGTAAAGAGTGCAACATTCAGCTACTGTCCATGCTAACAGGATAGTAAAGTTCAAAATGCCAAAAAAAAATAGTTAAAATTAAATGAAAACCCAGTTGGATATTAGGAAAAACCTTCCAAAACTGCAGGCAACTGGAGCAGTTTACTGAAAGACATTGTCTTTAGTTGCTGAGACCTGTTAGACTATCCATGGTTCCAGACGGAATCAGGGCTTTTCCCATCCGGTAGAGACAAGCCCCATGGACTGAGTCAGCTGCTGGAGGGGAAGGCAAGGCAAGGCAGAAGTTACACAGGGAAGACTTGCAAGCACAGAGCCCTGAGAACTGCTGTGTTAGGCAAACATCTGGATTTCTAAGATCTATCTGATTGCCTAAGTACACTCCAGCGATTAGATCAGATCTGCAGTATCTCCACACAGATACTCCTTGCAAAGATGCCCTTCAAGGCTCTGCTCATCTCCATGTCTGGGATTTTTAAAGTTCATGTGCATCGATTTTATTAGGTTAGACAAAGGAGAGATAATGACCCATGTTATAGAGAAAAGGTATCAGGAACTTGTTACTGACATATGATGTGTAAAGTAATTCCAGGCAGTTCTGGTCAAATAACAACATACAAAGTAATTTGCAGTCAGCTGTTTCCTGGCCTCTTTCCTCAGCTCAGTACTCAAGAAAAGTTCCCACAATTTCTGGGGAAGCAACTAGCTGGGACTGTTTTCAATGGTATCTGCAGATGAAGCAGCATTTACTCTATCAAATCCTGTACTTGACAAAACATTTTATTATTGAGCACAAAGTACAAGTTGGAATGTTTTATTTTATTTCAGAGAAAAACAGAAAGCTTTTAAATACAGAAATATTAATTAAACATTAGCTATACTGTAAGTTGTTAGGTATAATGATTTGTTATATTAAAAACAATTTCTTACAATTGATGAAATAGGTACCGGTTTTAAATCTTTGGTCTGATATATTTTCAAATTGCACAATATGATTTTTTTCTTTAGTCTTTTGTAAAATTGTACTATCTCTGCATTTCCCAGCCTTTAATCAATAACACCCTCCTGTTACTGTTGGCCTCTTTTGTGGAAGAGATCAAACTGGGATTGTCTCCAGAGAGAGAAGGTCCCTTAACCTTTACATAATTCTATAACTGGCTAGAGGGCAATTCTTCATGTTCTCCCTTCACAAAGTGAAAGAGCTGCCTCTGCTGCCCTGCAGAACACCCTGAACTTGCTCATTCAATCCATTCCTCAATGCTTAGGATGAAACCAGAGAAATTCTTCTGTAAACTCTGTCTTCTAGTCAGAACTCCTCATTAAAAATTTGCACATGTTCCAAAATTTTACTTATTATGGAACTGATACAATATAAATTACAAAGTTTTATTTCTTTCTTCATGACAGACCTTAAAGCTGGCAATACGATTTTCCAAGTTTAGGAATGTCTTTTTAATTGCACTGATTGGCTCTTTTCTGAACATCCATTTTCAGTGAGATAAAAAAGAAAACTGGATATTTTAACACATAAATATCCAAATATATGCACAGCACCACGGTGGTACTTGTCAAAAAAGGTACCAGAGCTAGTAAGATCACTGAGCTTTGAAGTGTTTGTATGTTAAATTACTTCTTTTTTTTAGAAGTATTTTTAAAAAAATGTCCACATGTAATACATGCAGAAATATTCTAAATGTTTCAAATAATACTTAAAAAAAAAGAGGTATACTTTATAGTTTACTATGAGATGGAAACTAGTGCATAATATAAACAATATGATTGCACCTTGCCCTTCCAGCAATCTCCAGTAATTCATAGTGTGACTTCACTGGTTACCAATCAGAAAACACAACCCTAAGCTACAGTATGATTTTTATGGCATACCTTGTCTCTGATTTATTATAATCATGAAGGCCTGTTATGCATCTTGACATAACTGGGCATTAATAAAAACAGAGTTGCATTAGCTCTGCCTTTATAGATGTTTCTGGAATGCATTGGTACTATTTTGGCATGATGTTTTAAGTTGAAGAGATGTGCTCTGCTGTACTGCAGTTGAATTTCTTTGTCATATAAACCACTTGTGCTTAAGAGAGCTCCAGCTAAACATAAGCTGAAGTGGCTTGTGCAGTAGGTACCAGATATTATAAAGAGTTTTTAGTCTTTTTTTTTTTGTTCCAAATTAACAGAATATTTTCTTTTTCCCTTATATAGGTCATGCCAGTCTCCTTCAACTCTATCTGGAGATTTACATTGCTTTCCTATTTGGCAATACACTGATCTGGTTTCATCTTCCTGATGAATCCTGGTTCTCTTATTCATTAAACTACTGAATATTATCAGGCAGTCAGACAGGTGTTTTGTGCACATTAAAGACGTACAAATAATTAGCAGATTCCAGTACTTAAGATTCTCCTGAGAAGGAAATAAGGCTTTACCTTAATCAACTAAAAATGTAATTACATCTGCATGAAGTGCACTATAACTTCAGTGTTCAACTCAATGTACTTGTTTTCCTATGAAGTCAAATGTGTTATAATCAGGTTAGACAGCAGCAAGAGTCAATGAAAATGCTTTAATTCATTTTGGCTAAGCTCTGGTTATGTAACTGACTCTTCAACCTGGCTACAGATACTTGTTCCACATTTTACTTGATCTGTGCCACAATATACCTTCAATGACAGCTACACTGTCTCCTGTTTTCCAGTGGTATAGTACATATTAATGTTGCTTGGCATCTGAAAGTTGCAGATTAAGGCATGGATTGATGTAGCAAGTTCACCACCAAAAGAAGCCACAATAATTTTCTGACTAGCCAAAGCTAGAAAAAAAAGATTCTATGATTTGCTACTACCTGAAGTAGATGACAATTAAGCACTGATGAGCTGTGCAAGTTCTTAACTACAGTTGATAAAGAGCAGAAAAATATTTGATTGGTAAAGAAAACAAACTTTAAAAATAATGACAAAACACAAGGTATTTCTGGTGCAGAAGGTACAGATTCTGTGCCTGAGTTCCTGAAGACCTCTTGTTTAATAACTTTCATCTCACCAGTGTTGGGCTTTATCTCATCTGCCAGCACTTAAATTTCCTGTCACAATAACTGCTAACAAACAGCAAAATCCACCTGAGGCATCTGAGACTGAATAGAAACATTTTCAAATCTCGTGTTGCAAATGTTCCAGTGAAACCTAGAGCTGGTGGTCACTCCAGTAGTTTTTCATAACAAAAAAGAAAGTGATTCACAAAAGCCTGAACTGTCAAACACAAATCTGGTGCTGCTCCGCTGAGAAAACGAGTTCCGGTCTTCATTTTGTAAGCTTCCACTGTGGATTTTCTGTAATTTCCAAACAATTCTATGTGACCTTAAGCCTTACAGATTTTTATTGTCAATTTGTGAAGAATGCAGTAAGATGTCTGCTATTTTCGTAAGCCCCAGGGCTCATGACAGGTACAGAGAATCCATTTTATGTTCTCCCTTGCTGACAGTTGTTCTTTATTCCTGCTGTTACCAGATAAATATACAATATACTATAATCTTGCCACCAGTGTTCTCAAAAGTGATTCTATTTCAACTTCTTGTTTATTTTGCTCAGATTTTTTGAAAGTGAATTCTGGGAATTGTGAATTTGAAAGTAATCCAGTTTGAAAACTGAATTTGGACAGTAATCCAGTGATGAAAAAAAATTCATTTCCCTTTGTTTTTCCCTACAAAATCTACTTTTTTGAAAGGATCATCTGTATTGTAGCCATAGTACAAGATTCAGATCCTCAAATAATTTATTTGCTATTTGTTAAAACATGATTTTAGTCACCATTCCTTTATCTGCAAGTCAAATACTGCATTCTACAATGGATTATGCACACAAGTTTTAATTGTAAAAGAAGTGTTGTCTGCTTGTTTTCCTATTACAGAATTTCATAGGATTCCTCTCTACTATGTGTCTTCATCCTCTGATGGGAATACGTCTTTGCTGAGACTGGTTTAAAGTCTTGGGATGCAAGTTTCATTGGAGTTGGCTTTCTACTCTTCTGCTTCACTGCAGTGATATCCCTGATAATGACATCAGTGTCTGTATGTATCCTAGTTCTGTATAAAGCAGCTTCATTTCCTCTGATTTTTTTTTAAAAAAGGAAAACTCAGAGTTATAAAACTCAGTAACTTTTTTCTTGATACAAAATCTATAAAATTCCTAAGACCAGTTCAGTTGTGACGGACGTTGTTAAATAGCTACATGGGCTGGGTAGTTTAGCAATATACAAAAACACTAAGGAAAAATCAGTTTTGATTAAACACTGAACTACATGCAAGTAAAACAGCAATAAATGCCAGAGTTTTGGACCCCAGCCTGTGACAGTGCAAGGTTTTGTGCAGGTTTTCCAAGCTGATAGGAATCAGGGAAGCAGGAGGAGGCTGCCTATCCTTGCACCACCTTGTATCACTCTCTCTGACACGGTGGCACCATTTGCACTTTAAAAAAAAGGTAAACAAAACCCTCTTTGAAGTCTGTCATATGCAGACACAAACATGCATCTAAAAGAGATAAAGAGATAAGAGAGGATAACCAACTTGCCTACTCAAAGGAGGACATTCCTCTGTGTATCCTGTAGGAGCAGTTCTGTCTCAAGAACACTTTGTGTCCTCAGTGTTTCCTGCACTGTTATTTCCAGAAAGAATGATCAGTGATGTTTGATAGGGGACAGAAGTTTCTGGAAAGCCCGAATTTTTAGCAGCAGAATCAAAAAAGAGTCTTGCAAATTCTACTTCCATCACTGACTTCCAAACTACTCCTAAAATCTCCCCTTTGTGTATATACACTCTGCCTTTACTTTCCTTCTTTCTTTATAAAAAACATATGCAGTTTAGAATTCACTTAAAACTGATCCTAGTGAAATTATAAGCATTCTTGTTAAATTTTGAACTGAATTTGTACACTGTATGGGGAAAAAAATATTTTATTTTTCAAACCAGAGATGGGCTGGAATATATAACCCTGCCAACTGCCAGTCCCAAGTTACACAATTCCATTTTCAGAAATGGCTGTACCTAGTATAGTTTTGCTTCCATTTTCAGAGAAATCCACGTGCAACTTCACATTATATTGGTTTCTATGGTGTGCGCTGCATGTGCTTGCTGACCAAAGCAATCATTGTACTTGTCATTTAAGTGCCAGAAGCTTTTTCTGCAATCTGTAGATGGTCTCCAGAGCTTTTTCCATCATTTTAGTAAGCTTTTATTAGTTAATCACACTGAGAAGACTGCTGTTACAGCAGAGCACTGCGGAGTTACCAGATGGATGAGCACAGAACTTGCAATGCCCTCTAGCGTTTCTTGCATGACAATTAAAATTTATAGTGAAATTTTGTTAGCTAGGTTTAAGTTCCTCTCTGGATACTGAAAACAAACCCATTGTAAATACAACCATATCATGAAACACAGAGCCTTGATAAGATGGAGGACAAATAGCTGAGATTTCAGAGACCAAAAGAAATTGAAGTTGCACAATAGCTTGATTGGAGTTGCGTTATTTCAGAGAGAACATCCTATCCTAAACAACTCCATGATTTTCCTAAATTTTATGTGAGAAAAAGCATGGATGCTGGAAGACAACAGGTAATCAAGCCAAGACATGACACAATATATTTACAAATTTCTCTCCCAAACAGCAGAAATCATAAAGGCTACATTAACATCAGGATTTTGTCATCTAGCCAGCAACTCTCTAAGAAATAACAATTATTTTTGGAGCTGTGAATGCTTTGATTTCCTGATATGTAGCACAGCAGCAGCAATGTATCATTACAGCACTTAGCCCAAGCTAAACAGCTTTGATCACGCTTTTAGAGTCAAGCATCTCATATAGTATCGCTCTTGTTCTGCAAGTTTTTGGCTTGGTAGTTGAGATCTCCCCATCCTTCTGCTGTGTGCACTCATGAAGATATGTTCTTAGTATCTCTTAGATTAGATTTCTAGTCAGCAATTTCTGAACATAAGTGCTTAGTTCTACTTCATTAATCTGAAAAAATACCATTTTTAGTTGTTTCTAATACTTCAAGAACATCAAAATACAACAGAAAAAAATTCCAAAACAATGCTGTGACAAACTGCAAATTATCCCCTACTCATTTGTGAGAGTTTACCCAATTATTGACTTGTTTATTTTATAAATGTGATGGTGTTTATTGTAGGACTGTGTTGGTTTTATAAAAATAATTTTCTTGCTTCATAAGAAAGGATAGGCAATCGTCTTTAAAAAGGAACATAATCAAAACAGTGACACACAAAGTGGTGTTTATGGGACAAAGTGATTCATAAAGTTACCGTCAGTCACTGAGGAGGAAGGAATGGGAAACCGCAACACAGAAAGACAAAACATCAAGCAGAAATAAAACCTCTTGTTCTTCCATGTTCTTCAGCGTAAGAACAGTGAACACCAGTTAACCCATTGCCAATATCTTAAGTGACAGCCCAGCTGGAGACTGAAATCTAAGCTATGATTCTAGGTAGCTTTAAGATGTAGCTGAAATTTAGGGTTCCTGCTGGGATGTCACACACAAAGTATTATTTTATACTTTTCACAGGTTTCACTTGAGGCCTGTGTAAATATCAAGGAGGAAACAGATGACTTAAAAATAAGACATTATCTTTAGTTCTCTTATTTGCAGAAATAAATTTATAATGCCTAGAAATTGAATTCTTAGGGATACCTCCTCAGAAACTTAACTTCCTATTGATTTTGACAGGTTTTAGGCAACTGAAGTCCTTTCAGGATTTGGGTCTTAACCTCAATTACACTTTTATTTCTGAGCACTATGAGGAAGCCCAGAAATAATTAGAAACAAAGAAAAAGAGTGGTGAAGTTCATTTAGTTGTAGTTTCTCATCATCCTAAAATCTACACCAGCTGAAGAAAAGCCTAGAAATCAGATTTTAATCAATAACTCCTTATACATATCCTGACTGTTTAAACTACAAGAAGTTTTTTCAGAAGTCCCTAAAAACTAGGTAAATAAAGATTGGGGGAGGGGTGGGGACGGCCTGTTAAGAAAATGGGGGCCAGAGCGTTAATCACAGAAATAGTGATTGTTATTTCCTACCTGACCTCAAATTGAGATTGTGAAAGGCAGTAGTTTATCTGTACAGCAATAATCTCAAAAGTGATGGGAACTGATCGTAAAAACTTTGCTCAGCGCCAGGTGGTGCTATTTTGCTTTTTTTAAAATTCTTATGACCCACTAAAATATTTACATTTTTAAAGAATAACCTCTGATGAAAACTAAATGAGTGAGAAAAGTATCTGTTTTCTCATGCTGTAAGTCAATTGTGACTGGTCTTGGTGTTATGTATTTATATATTTCAGAAGCAGAGGATTTCCAGCACACCTGATAGAAAAATTTTATAAGTCTTTAGTTTTTAAAATAATCCTACTTCTGTTATGACTTAACTAGTTATTTAAGTTGTTTAACGCATAAAAATTCTACATATGCTTTTCTGAGATTCTCACACACACAAAAAAAAAGAAAATTCAGATCAATCTAAAAGTGCTGGTTGTGAAGTGGCACATATAAAGTATGCGTATTTACTTGGAAATTTTTAAATTACAGACAGACTGTCTAATCACTGTTCCAAAGTGTGTGCCTCCAGAAACTCAGACAAGTCCAGAAGCCGGGGATGTGAAGGAGAGAGAGTCTTAGAATCAATCCTAGAAAATAAATCTAGTGTCAAAGTTCAAGGATTTTTTTATTATTATTTAGCATATTTGCCATATATTCTTACATTTTCCCCATCATGGCTGGGCTTCGCGAACGAAGATTTGGGAAGGCTCCATCCACATTTGTTACAAGCACGTTGGTGGCTTATGAGGCCAATATGTGACAGACATGTCCGATTGCAAAAGGCACAGCAGAAAGACTCTTTGGATGGTGTATTCTGCAATACACGGTTCTTTCTGCGTTGCCTTTTCTCCTCAAGAGTGATCCTGCGGGCGTTCTCAAAGGAGACAGCTGTGTTATAGATGGCGTGTCTCCAGGCCTCCCGATTTGAGGCCAGAGTCGACCAGTTATGGTGATCAATATGGCCAAGGCTGAGATGTTGTTTCAGGGAGAACATTTTCCCCAGCTGTTCATATAAAACATAAGTTGCCCCTTTTTATGGTTCTGATCTATTTCTCACAAGATCACAAACTGTATTTATAGGCAAGTTTACAAGAACTTTGTCAACTTCAGTTTAACAAAATCTAATTTTGTTTTGTTTTTGCAATATATCAATAATCTAATAATTTTTAGGATAGCTTTTTCAATTAGATTTAGGTTTCTCATTAATACAAAAACTGTCTTAGAGGAAGTAAGAATCCAGCTATTTATTTTAAAGGCCACGAAGTTGCCAGATGTTAACACCCTATCCCCACTATTCTGCAAACTGAAGAGTCTTTGCAGAGGTGAACTGATAGATTGGTATGAAATGAGTGACATTATCCTATGCTGCTCTTCCGTTTATCACTTACTCCTTGGATTAATGGTTTACTCATGGACTATAAATTCTTATTTCCAGGGCTTCCTGTATTGTTGACTTTACCAGTTTGCCAAAAGCATTGCCCTTGTGGCTGCTTTTGAAGAGATCCCAGAAGTACAGGAGATTTGTTTGGCAAATAAAGTAGATTTTTCTCTCTTGCTGCTGGAAGGCTGGACTGAAGGTAGACCTGAGAATGCACAGAATGTTTTGTGTCCCTGCACTCTGAGAAGAACAGATCATTAGACTCTACTCTCCTGCTCTCTGCAGTGCAGTGCTGATGTAACACAAGGAAGTTAACAGGACCGCTTGCGGAACCCAGCTGTCTCCATACGGACCGAAAAGAAGGAGCAATTCTTTAAGAGATGCAATAACACCAAAATCTCTGTGTGTTTGGGTTTTTTTAATATGCATCTAGCCTCAATTAGAATAGAAAGCAAATCCAGAGGTGGATGTCCGTATTTGACCGTGTCAAAAGTGAAAATTAGAGTATTGCCTCTGCCTCCTAGAATCTTGATAGCTATTTGTAGACAAGAGGCAGAGCCTGGGAACACCTACTTGGCAAAAATACTCCACCAACCCCACCCCTCAGTCTTTTAAACATGGCCACAGACAGGCAATACCAGTCTGAGTATGCATCTTCTGGTGAGGGAGAGCCTATCTTCTTGTCCAGGAACAAATACCCACTCCACAAAATTGCCATCACTGTCCACTGTTAATCAGCAGAAGATCAAGTAATACCAGAAATAAACCACTGTAGATCTGATGAGTGTTTCTATGCAGAATGTATGTATATTCGTTCTTTATGGTTCTTGATTCTGAAGAAGTATATTCATTAATGCAAATCACTGCTTTTTACTAAGTTTTGCAGTTCTTCTTACATTTCTAAGACAGTAGAAGCATATTTTTAATGAACCTATGTATCAGAGCAGAGAATATAACATAACACAACACAGGACAATCCAGTGCTAACTGACTAATTTCCTTCATGGGTTTTCATCCCTTGTGCTAATTAGAGCTCCTTCTTGCCTAGTACATCCAAAGATAAACAATCCTCTAAGGTTTAAAAGGTAAACTACACTTGAGCCAGTCAGATGGGGAAAAAATCCTTAGACTGTCAAATCTCTGTGCTTTCAGACAAGTAGAAAATGTGGTCTCTGGTTCATCATTCCTGATTCCTTTCATTGCCACAGCTTAATGTAATGGATACGTGAACTTGACATTCAGCTGCCATGGTTTAGAGCTTGGCATAACAAAATAAATGGAAGTAGATGAGGGCTTCGGTTGATGTGCTGGACTGTGAATGGCAGCTGGTAAGGTGCATTCTCAGTGCCTGTTTTCTGCCTCTGTTACAGGGGTAGTTTCATGAGCCAAGAGGTAAGGAAAGTAACCTTGTACTCTAACAACCATTTGCCATGGCCCCTAGTTTGGGAACTGAATACAGTAAGGTACAGTCTCCCTGACTCATAAGTATAACTGAACAGAAAAAAATAGGGATTTTTTCCTTCAGTTGAATATTTCAAGTCTCCTCATGTGCTAACATCTCATGACTAATGACATAAATGACAAATCAAACATATGAAGTAATGACAACCTGATTTCCACCTTATGCAGCCAATGAATGCTGGTTAACCTTGGATCCTTGGGCATGATAAAACTTGCCTGCCAAGTCAAGGAAATCAAAGGTATTCAGATACAGCAGACATATCTTTACTACCTCTTTGCCAAAAGGGGATTATGACTGGAAAACTTCCGACCTTGTCAGTATAGGAAATAGTTACAGAATCAAGAGCCTAACATCTGCTGAAGAAAAATACACAGTATAATCTCAGAAAGAGGTGTCTGTCACAAGTACAGCATTATAATACTTTATGTTTTCTTTTTTCCTTTTACATCAGAAACACCAGAATTGTTCTGTAAAAAAGCAGAAGGGTTTTCATAAAGCAGTTCAACTGACAGTAAATCTACCACAACCAGAAGGGGAGCCCAGGCATGCTTTAATTATTTTGTATGCAGCCTCTTAAAGTGTGCCTCTTTTGTATGTGCCTCTTAAAATTCTTCATTGTTGTCATTGCTATGTGTTTAACCTGGTTAAATTTCCTCCTTTCCCAATCCCTATTGGTTTTGTTTCTATGCATTGCAGAACTTTATCATCTTTCTCCAACTGCACTTATTTAATTGGATTCAGGAAATGTGCTGTAGTGCCATGTTCTCTATATGTACAGTTAAATACAAGAGCTGACAAACTTCAAATGGAATAGTGACCTTCCTTTTTCTGTGACCTAAAATGTTGCAGAAAATACAGTAAAATTGCACTTTTTTAGTGAAACTTCAATCTGTAAAACTCAATAATTTTTCTAAATGTCAAAGGCTGGAGTAGTTGCAGAAGTCATGTAAGAGGATTAATGCTAGCTCAGAATTCTCTCTTTTAACTTGAGAAACTTATGTGCAACTAAGGTAGCAAATATATTTGGGAAAAATATTGAGCTCTGAAAATATCCACTATATCACTTCTGATTTTCTGCTCTTTTTTCATTTTACAGTTGCATCATCCATAAATATTGAGTCTAGGCACACTAAATGTAGTAAAAGTTGTAATTTTTTATGCAAGAAGCATAAAAAAATGTTCTCTCAGTGAGAAGGAACCCAGAGACAAAGAAAATGTGACAAGCTTCTTGGAAAGGCCTTCTGGGCATGGAGAGTGATTTCAATGGTAATGTTTCGGGGTTTTGTTGTTTTCTGCTGTCAAATGCCAGCCCTAGATGTGGGGTTTGTGTTGACCTAAGGGAATTGGAAAAACACATCCCTGTTATGTACAAATTAAACATCTCTGCTCTCTTAGGGCACAAAAATGGTACAAAGGGTGAAAAAAAGTATAGCAAAGTAAGTGTCTACACTTTTTTGCTCTGCTGCTGTTGCATAACGCTGTTCTGAAAACCACATTGTACAGGAATCTAGCAGTCCAGATAAGATGCTGAAGTGAGAGATTTCCATGACATTCTAGCCTAAAATTTATATCCTCAGTATGCATGTGTAGGACTCATTTACCATAGCAGACACACTAGGAAGACATAAAAGTAGCTATAGCTGTGAATAGCAGGAAAAATTCTCCCCTTGCCATCTGATCCATACTTCCAGGAACCTTTCTATCTGAAATATTCTAAACTTCAGATCACACATTGCTCACTGCTGCAGTCACCTAGAAACATGGATTGTGCCTAAGTGTTTTACTAGAGCAATGGTGACACAACCACCATGAAACTTCTATCAGCTTTCTGAAATCAAGATGTGAGCATTGCAAGAAGTTCTTTGCTCAGTGACCACTGTGGAAGCATTACTTTGATACTGTACATACCAGTCACTGCTACTTAAACCCAAAATCCTTCAGCTTCCCTAGCACCCTGGTGCCAAAGATCATGACAAAGGTTTTACGGTCATAAGCCATAGTACTGCTGCTGTTGCTCACTTGAGTGGATGATGATGGTTTCCACATCTTTGACAGGAGTAGAATTCAGAGGAGATTGTTCTTCTCCTAAAATTTCTTGCTGGTATCAAAGAAAGAATGAAAACAAAATTTTAAGAAAGGCAAAAATGGTGAGACATCTAAATATTCGAGTCATACTACTTGGTGAGAATCCCAGCCACAGATTCATAGCAATTCTGCATTCACCCTCTCCAAACTGAGCTGTTGCCACTGTCTGCTCAAGGCAAAGTTTTCAAAAAAGCTAGAGCTTTTGCTCCATGTAGTGGCCAACATCCCATGGAACTGGGTGTTAAAATATTCATTGGCTTCCAATTTGTTATCTATTCTGTATCACACTAATGGTCCTCTTTTAATGGTCTTTCTGAGAAATTACTTCATTGCTGTGTTGCTATAATTGCCTCAGACACAGTGACTGAGGGAAACTAAACCTGATAAAGATTTTAATAACAGATTGCAAGATTTTATTAGCTATTGATCTTATGTCACCTATAGGAGAAAACCTGGAGCAGATGACCGCATCTTGAAAAATTCTAATCATTAGAGAAAAATGATGTCTTTGTAAAAGGGAGCAGAGGAAATAAATTATGGCAGTTCATGGGTAAGAAATAAAAATGGAGAAGATATGGGTCACACCACTTTTATACATTGACATGCTTGTTCATTCAACACCCTGTGTCAGAATTTTGCAGATGGGAACCCAGTAAGGAGTCCTGTAACTCAGAGATCATCTGAAACTACTTGTAATTACTATTTTGTCAAAGAGGGATGGACTGGATTAAACATTTGGGATTGACGATTATTTGTATTATTATTTAAGAAATCAACTGGACAATTCCATTAGTTTGATCAACAGGAAAATTCGTGGGGGAAAACTATTTTCTCCTATAGCGGGAGCTGTGGATGAAGCTCTGGGGGGAAAAAAACCCACGGCTGCAGTTAGGAATTATTTTACTTCATTTATATGAAACTTGGGTCTTCACGGTTTGCAAGTTCCTGAAAGAAGCAACACCGTGCGGGACGCGCTCCCCCAGGCTTCCATCCCTGCGGCAGCAGTTCCGCGCTTCCCTCGCGCCCCGCGGCGCGGCGCCAACGGGCTCCGGGAGCGGGCGGGCAGGCGGCGCGGCGGGCGGGCTGAGGGGCTCCCACCTGCCCCCGACCGTCTGCACTCCCGGTGCCGCGGGGCGGGCGATGTGAGGGCCCCTCGCCCGCCCACCCGCGATGTTCGGGGCGGGCAGGTACAGCATCCCGCGGCCCGTCACCAGGAACCTCGAGGACCTGGACTCGGTGCAGAGCGTCCTGCTGCACAGGTCAGTGGCGGGGACGGGGAGGCGGCTCTTGCGAGGGGGAGCGCCTGCCTTCGCTTCCCGAGCTCTGGAGGCTCCGGCGCCCTGCGCGCTCCGACCGCTTACCCTGGGAGACTCGCCTCTGCCCCTCCGCAGAGCAGGACTGGCCGGGCGGAGGGACAGAGGAGCACCCGGCTCCCCGGCAAGCTCCCCTTTTGTTGTGGTGGCAGAAAGGACGAGGGGCCGTGTCCTGCCGCCCCGGGCGCCGGTGGGCGCAGGCAGGGGGCTACGGGAGCCGGGGCTGCCGCGGCGGACCGGGAAGGGAAGGGACTGCTGCCCGCGAAGCGCCGAGGCGCCCTCGGGTTTCCCTCTCTCCTTCCTGGAGAAAGAGGAGCATCTGCAGGTGAGGGGAGCTACGGGAGCAACGCCTGGGTCTCCTACATGTGTAAGGAAGGGTCTGATATGGATTGATGTTCTTGCATCAGTGCCGTAAGCATTTTGAACCTTCTTTAGGGGGAGGGAAAAACGTATCCTAAGGTCCAAGGGGGGTGGAAAAAAAATCATTTAGTGGATGTGCAGGAGGAGCGCTGTGTGAGAAGCAGCTGCTTTTCCCCCTGCCTTCACAATTCCTAACATGCGATTTTCCACAGTATCCCCCCACAAAGACATCCCGACAATAAGATCTGGCCCAATGGGCCCAAGCCAGACTTTGAAAAGCCACCCTTAAAGCCATTTTTCGTGCACTAGCTGAGAGCCGCTTACCATGGCTAGGCTTCGCGAACGAAGATTTGGGAAGGCTCTATCCACATTTGCTACAGGCACGCTGGTGGCTTATGAGGCCAATACGTGACAGACATATCCGAGAGAGCCGCTTACACTTTACAAAGAAAACAGCATCCCATTCAACAGTATCCAAGAGAAGCTCATCTCCAGTCGTTGATTAAAGTGTCTGTCTCCTATGTCGCAGCTACACTGATTTCTTTCTTATTGTAAAAGCACACGGGTACTCCCAGTGCCAGCTCCAAACAGCTCTTGCTATGGAAACTAACAACTGATTATTAACTCCTGCTCAAGGCGTAACTTAAAATCCATTCCTATGAACACTGGGGATGCAAACACAGAGTACAGCAAGGAGGGCATGCCAGAATCAGCCTGCTCCTGCATGGCAGTCTGAAGCTGCTTTATGAGCAATAAATGTATCCATCTGCTAACAGGGACCCTCTGGTTGCATGGATTTGTGCATGGATTTGTCAGTGACTTAACAGAAAATGTTCCATTTCAAAGCTGGATTAAAAACATGCTGCCCCATGGTATTGCTTATATTAATATACTCTAAGTGTAATAAGGGTATTCATGCTTGAAACATTTGCATGTTGACTGACTGCAAATAATGGTTTTCTTTCATGCTTGACATGCCTGCTACGCATAGCAGGCGATCCTAAAAAAACCCTGTAGATTTAAAGTGAAGTAAAAACAGTAGAAAAAAAAATCATACTTGAAGTTAGAGCTGCTTTTCATGCTAGAGGGAACTCTTAACTCTATAGGACTGCTTTCCAAAAGAATGAGATGGGTTGAACTAGTCTTCCCAGATTCTTCATGGCTGCTGTCTTGTTGGTTTTGTGTTCTTGTAAAATACTTTCTGTGATCCAGCAGAGTTGATACAGAACGCTTAAGAAGTCAGAAAGAACAGTCTATTTTAATTATTGAACACTGGAGTGTTTTCTCACAAAATTTCTGTTCCTTTGGTCCCAAAGGTAGCCTTCATTCTCCATTTAGTCTGTTTATATGTAAATATCCCAATAAAAATGACAGTCTAGTGTTACTGTTCAATTCATGCTACTTTGCTGTGGATGGTCTTGATGCAATCATAAAGTTGTGAACAGAAGATGCTGTAATCACAATCTTATTCACGTAGTTTTATGGAAACCTCGTAATAAAAAATCTTATTTAATAAGAAGTGCTTGTGAAATGTGCCTTTTGTCCTTTAAGAAAGACTTTGGCAGGGCAGGAGAAAGCTGTGCTGTTGTCATTAACTTTTAAAAAGAGGAAATTATTTCTGTTATATTTTTGCTGATGCTGTGCACTGGAGGAATAAAAAAATAAATAGGGATCAATAGATGAAAAGTATATAATGTCACTCTTTAGCATTCCATTTTTTTTTGTTAGTTTTTATTTCAGTAAAGCAGGTGTTAGCATCAAGAAACAGAACTGATAAACAAAGATGAAACTATTTTCCTCTTAGTTTTCTCTGTTAGTAATGTATCAAGTTACATATGTAATATATTATTTGTGTCCAGTTCTTGATAGAGCCTTTCTGGAAATAGTAATGGATTTGAAAACAAGCAGAAAGGAAAAAATGAAACAATAACAAGTCACTTAGGTCTTCTTAGTTCTTTATCACTAATGAAGAGCTGTAATTTGAAGTATGGAAGGAGAAAGCAAAGGGACACTTAAAATGCTGTTGATACCCTTATAGTAAGAAAGACAGATTCTACTATAGTCCAGGTGTATCCAGTGAGATTTGTCTTGCAGGATTACTATGGCCTGTTTCTAGCACCTGAACTGTACAAAAGAGCCAGGGAGCTGGCAGATCCAATCTTTGGAGAATTCTTCAGTTTGGACCACTGTTCAGATATTACAGGAACAGCACTGCAGTCATTGCTCTTCCTCACCCACACTGGCAGTCACTAGGGGGAATGACCCTGAAGAGGAAGGGGAGATAGCTGAAAAATCAGGGATCTGATATAATTCCTGGATAGCACATTGGCACCTCACAGGCTTAAAGCAGGTGCTCCTAAGTATCAGGTAGCATTCACTCATAGCACAGGGTACCAAGGGCATAATGCTGTCCCAGTTTTCAGCCGTGTGTTGAAAAAAGCCCAAGTACATCCATGATTCAGGCCCAACACACCTGCAGAATGTGAATCAGTGAAATATTTTGGAATACCATCAGTGAATTATGGGTCCTGGGAACATTGCTAAGATTAGGCCTGACTATACCAAACACAATAAGTTAGTCATAAACGCTAATCCTAAATTTCCCTGTGCTCTTCCATCTAGGCACTAGGAAAGACTCTAACTCCAGCCTCATTTCTTTATCATCAGGTTGAAAAAATCAGCTGTCAGTATATAACAATGAAAAATACTAGTAGTGGAAATTGGGCAGTGGTTGGAGTATCCATGCAACTGCACCAAAAAAATAAAGTTGCACTCTAGTTATTTTAGTACTTTATTAGACAGAACCAGTATATCTCTTTAGTTTGTCCTATACTCTGTCTTCTTTTAACTTCAGTCTCTTTCTGAATATTTTTCTGTTATTTTCTGTTATTTTTAAAACACAGCAACTTTTGAAGCAGGTTAAGCTGAAAACAGTAACAAGAAACTCTTGTTCCGGAATAAATTTATACACATGGATTTAGTTCTTTGCAGGAACAGCTAATCAGAACAACCTTAAGGCAAAAGGGAGTGCTTTTTAATTATCCACTTTTAAGTGTTCATTAACCAGTTGTCCAGTGAGAGTGAGCAGTACTATTAATGCCAATGATACCCTGTGGCAAGTTTTTACCATCTGCTTGTTAATAACAGCAACTTAGCATAGAAGGCTTATGGGTTCCCTAGCAAGAAGCATCAGTCCAGCTACTTGGACTAAGTGTAAAGTATCTGCCAAAAGACAAATTATTTCAAGTCTTTTCCTAATACTTATGCCCAAGAAATGAGAGGCTTTCCTCTCAGGAGGGATTGTATGGGAAAATCTGTGTCTTCACTAAAATAAAATCCTGCTGTGTGAGATATGCCTTGCAGTCTTTAATTGTTCCCAGAGCAGCAAAAATTCCACATTTGTTTCAGAAAAATACTTAGGTGACTCCCAACTACCCCTCTCAGTGGACCAAATCTTCCATCACCCTTCCATTCATAATGAGCTTATTCCTATAAAACAGCAAGTGGTGTAAGACCACTGCCTCCTTGAGAGAGCCCGTATTTCTCACTTAGAGAGCAAACAACTGGAAACAATTAACCAGCTCTTGAACTCAGTGAAATTTAACTAACACAGGACCATCTGGCATTGACTATCACTTCTCTACAGAAACACTTCAGTGTGCTGCTCAGCATATTTAAAGTGCTTGCAAATGTAAGCAGAATTAGGGAGGGTGGGACAGTGTATCTCACCTACTTCTCCTAAAATTCTAACTCCTGCAGTATTGATCTTAGGAAATCTTAACTCATTAGGCTCTTTGGGAAATGCTGATTATGCAGATTATTTTGTTTTCACAAAGTAAATTGTCTGGGAAGTGGGGTACTTGAAAAATATTTTTTCCGCCTGTTCTTCTGGAAGTTATAGACAGAATGAAAGTTGGTGCATAACTTGGAGTCTGGCAATTGCAAACAACCAAAGATCTGATTTTTAATTTTTTTTTTTTTTTTTTTACCATGCATGGGTTATATATTTTGTGTGGCGTGGTTGTTGCCTGCTCAGATAGGGGAAAAAAGCCCCTTAAAGTAACTACACTGTCCTGTCCTAAACCAAATAAAACCATAGCAGAACAAACTTTTTACTTTAGATAGGGAATGTTTCTGTCTTCCCCCTTTGGATAGATTTGTAGTCTTAAAAACTATAAAACAGTGATTTATCTGCAAAATCAGGTCTTGTACAGGGACTTCAGAATGGCCACAGTATTCAATATAGGTATCTTTAACAACTGCAGTTGAAGCCTAATCACATGGATACGAATCCAAAACATTTCTTTCTGTCAATTCACTTGGAATCACACTTATTAACAAATGCTTCCCTAAAGCAGTTTCAAGCACAGGGATTTCATACTAGAATTCTGTGATTCCTACATCGTACTCCAGCATTATAAAACCCTGCTGGCGAAGCTGTGCAAATATCCCACTGAGCAGACCTTAAATCCAACATATTAAAAATGTTCCAACAGTTATTCTCCATCCTTTCCCTATTCACCATGCGTGTCCTGATGGGTTTACTGACATAGCTACACAGCAAGTTGCCTATGGGGTTGCCATGGGTCTTGTTTTTCATGGATGGGAATAATTTATGTCCTGAAAACAGAGTAGAGGTTTTTTGTCTCTCTCCTTTGACTGCATGATTTTCACGTGTAGATTGCATGGGCTGGTGTAAGGGTCTGTCACATCCTTGTTTCTCCTGAACCCCACTGTTCTCCTGACTAACCTAAAAACAAGTTACCTCAGTTTCTCACAACTTCATAAACAAATATAAGTATAAAATAAAGCAGAGAGGTATCCCACTGCTATGTATTTGACTTGACCGTCACTTCTGACCTCACGTTTCCCCCTCCAGATTAGTGTTTGATTACAAGCAATGCTCTGGCCCAGGACTCCGAGTTTCACTGCCAATCTCTTTTATGGGACAGATGTGGGACCTTGACATCGGGCAACTAAATAAATAGTCTGGTGATTTGCGTTCCATATCGACCTACTGAAAGACTTTCAAGGGCTCGCTAAGGCAGTTTTTTTGTTTCGAGGAGGCGAACGGGGCAGGTCGGGCATTACTTTCAGGGGGCGCACTGAAGGCGCAATTTCCCCCGGTCGAGGCGGGGGCGGTGCTGCCCCTCCCGGCCCGGGCCCCTCGCGCTTCCCGCCGTCTCCATGGCGCGCGGGGACGCGGCCAATGGGAGGGCGCGGCGCGGGCCACGTGGCCGCCCGGCGTGGGGGTGTAATGGCGTCCGGGGGGCCCGGCGGGAGTGGAGCCGCCCAGGCGATGGAGCCGCCGAGGGGTGAAGGCGCTGAGCCTGCGGGCACCGGCAGCGAGAGTGACTCCTGCGGCTCCTCGCTGTCTGCGAGCTCCGAGTAAGGGGCCGGGAAGGGCGAGCCGCGGGCCCTGGGTCGGGGGCGTTCGTGGGGTTGCGCCGCCCCGGCGCAGCGGTCGGATTCCACAGCGCCCCGGCGCTGTGGGTGTAGCGGTGATGGTTCTAGTAGCAGAGAACGCTCTGTGCTTTCTGAGACGTCTCTCTGCCGAGCCCTGACGGTAACGGGGCTAGCAGCAGCGTTAGTTCAGCTGCGGGCAGTCCTTGGGATGGGTCCTGAATCCCAGCTGGACACGGCCTGCGAACCAGAGGGGAAGGAGGGACATCGCACGTGTGTTATAAGTGCCAAGCTCAGACAGAGCTGAGAAATGAATGGTTACATGTGCCAGCGGGAAAATAGCGTGTTTGTGTTTTTAGTAGTTCTATTTTAACAGTTCTATTTTCTGTCACTAAGTCAGAATCCTTCTGGGCAGCTATAGCCAGTTAGAGGATGGCAGCTTTGCCTATACCAAATCGATGCCTCAGCATGAAGTTATACTTTGTTGTGGCACAGCCAAAGGTTTGAAAAACTAAAGATGACGAACTTCACTTCTGCAGAGTCTCATACGGGTGGAATTTAACTCGAGTGCAGTTACCTAAAAGTAGTTAATCCTTGATTTGTTGTTTGATTGCTTTAAAACAGGCTCAAAGGCTCACAGAATCACAGAATGGTTTGGATTAGAAAGGACCTTAAAGATCATCCAATTCCAACCCCCTGCCTTTGGCAGAGACAAGATCATAATGCTTTTATTGTTTCAGTTTCCTTGGGTGAGAAGAGCCTTCTCTTGCTTCAGAAACAGAACTTGGATCCTTTGTTTCTGGTATATCTTTCTTCCATACATGGACAATTTCAATTGGCACAGTTTTTCGGGCAATGGAGGAAATAAATACCTGTGTGTGATCAGTGAAACTGCTCTTAGAGGAATGTGGGTCTTTCAGAGTTTTAGATCCCTTAACTGAAGCTTCCAGACCTAGATGGAAGCACTTGTTTTGACACAAGGGAAGAGAGATGGAAATGAGATTTTTTTTTTTCCTTGCTTAGTTTAAATCAATTGTGACACTACAACATTAGGGGGAAAAATGTGTCATCCTACGTGTAGATTTCTTGCTTCAGACTTTGCTTTTCCAGATGTCTGTACAGATCTGTATTTCAAAAGTGATAGTTCCTTTACATTATAATGTAAATACTACAAATGGCCACCCCTTTTTTTTTTTCTTAGTCCATAATGTACATTATGGTAAGAATACACAACAAAGCTGGAGAATGTGAGTGTATGAACTGACATCCAAGTTGAAATTTTGACATTATCCCAAAGATGAAAGAACTTTTACTAAGACCACAGACCTTTTTTATAGAGGGAGTAAAATGGCTATCATACATCACAGGAGTTTCTGCTAATCCACATGTTATTTCTCTGTAAATTTCTAGTGTTTCCTTCGTTGATTTTGGGTTTTCCTAATTTTGCTTACATATACCAGAATGCAGAACTACTTAAAAAACAAAACAAGGAAAAACTCTGGCATGTTATTTCTTGCCTACCACCTTTTGAAAGATGTCGGATCAGATATTGTCTGGCCTTAGCAGCCTTGAGTAAGATACACAAGATCTTGAGTAAGACTTAGTAGTAAGTTGCAAACTGACTTACTGATGACCATTGGAATTAGCCAAATCCTCACAAGTCATGGCTCTTCTTTTAAAACTATCAACTTGGGCACAAAAAATTAATAAATACAGAGGAAATACATGATGTTTCTTCCTGTGCAACATCCATATAGTTCTCACAGTAATTGGGGCTCCAGGAAGAGAGTAATGCCAATGTTTTCTATGTTCTTAGTCCAACCAGATCTTTTCTTTGAGCCCTTAAAGGTGCTATGGTGCAATGTCTTTGCATAGTGTTCTCTGTTCAGCTATAATTTGAAGCTGTTTCATTTAACTGTTCTCAAATTAATGCACTATTTGAATTATTTAATTCTAGTTCTAAACACAACTCACACTCATTATTCTGTAAAATTAGTTCTAGTATAAAATGTATGTTAACTTTAAACGATGAATGAGATGAATTCTGATGTAAATCATCGACATAGTTTTTCCTTATATGATTTTTATGAAGCACGGAGACCTGTTTGTTATCTAGTTGGGATGAATGAACTGTCTTTGTCTGTTTCTGGAAGTCTTCCGTACAGAACATTTTAGATAATTAAAATGCTAAATACTCCTACTTATTGATCCTCATCCTGTTGTAACATTTGGTGGTTCGCCTTGGGGTTCATTTGGCCTGTTGCCTCTCAGCAACCCTTTTTCTGGTTGGTTTGGTTTTTTTTCTCAGCTGAAAGAGCATGATTTTCTTCAGTCTCTTTCCCTTTAAAACATGTTTATACACTATTTACTATTTGTCTCTGTGCTGCGGATATGTTCCAATTATTCCATCTTTCTTAAAATGTACTCTCTGAAACTGGACATGGTTGACATATTATTGTTACCAAATTAGGACATAAAATTTTTTGTGCTGTGCAGATGATACTTTTGGTAATACATTGTGGAGCCGCTTTGCCTTTGCTTTGCAGCAGCATGTTGCTTGTGACTTAAAGTGATCCACTCCAGCTGTCAGAACTGTTTCTATAGCAGTGCTGCATCTTTTTAGTGTGTATTTTTGCATGTGAGCGTGAATGTGCTATTTGGAACTTGACTTTTAAAAAGTGTTACCTAGATTTCGTGTTGCGTTGTTTTGGGATTTTTTTTGTTAAATTTAAGTGACTTTAAAATGTTAATCTTGTCTTGCCAAAAGGCTGACAGTACAATCTGTCTTCCCATAGCATCCTTAATTAGAAGGGACCTACAAGAATCATCAAGTTCAACTTCAGACTCTGCACAGGACAACCCCCAAAATCACACCGTGATTACATTATAAAGGCAAAAATAATATGAGAGAACAAATAGGATGGCATTTTTTCTCCAAGAGAAAGCCCCATCATGCCCATTAATGTAATTACTAATTAAAACAAGTTTGTGGTTGTATTTTGTTGTTTGTTTTCAGAAAAGGGAATATTGCTTTTTGCAATGGCTGTTTTTCTGTAAGGCACTTGAAGAAACTATTTTAAGTTCTGGGAGGGGTGTCTTTCCTTGCCATTTCCATCATTTGTCTAAGACAAGCACTAATCCTTATGGCAAACTTAAGCAGTTGAACTGTCAGTGTTCAGGAGGCAACTATTTTTTTTCCTTTTTTTATCCCTTGCACACTCTGTCCCCTTCCTACTTAAAACAATCAGATGTCACTTGCATAGCAGTCTTCCTTATCAGAACTGTCACTGATCATTCTTCTTTCTTTCCCAGTGATCTTGAGCCTGAATGGTTGGATGGTGTGCAGAAAAACGGGGAATTATTTTATTTAGAATTGAGTGAAAGTGAAGAAGAAACTTTGTTCCAGAACAGCTGTCCAGAAATGCCAGCAGTGAATCATGTCAGGTTTCGTGAAAATGAAGCTGAAATTATTCAAGAGGAATCACGAAAGGAAAGAAAGTATGAACTGAAGAAATGGACCAAAATATTAAAAAAGAAAAATCTTTTACCAAAGCATTCTGGTAAGAAAGGCAGTGGAAGCTGTAATGTGCACTCCACTGGTCCTACTTCCATATTGAAACACCCATCCACACAGAAAATGGGTGTCACTGTTCCACAAAAGTACAAAGATGTGTATGTTTATGTAAATCCCAGAAAACTGTACAGTGCTGGAGAAGAGGAGCAGCAGAGGCTGCTGGAGGCCTTAGTGGGAATTGTCCATCAGTCCTCATGGAGCAGCAGAAGAGTGGAGAAACAAGGCAGGAAGGATAAAGTCATCAGAGGAGTTGGTGAAGAGAAGCTTGTGGTACATGGCTTGGTGCCAGGTAGTTCTGCAGTGAAAACAGGTCAAATCTTGATCGGTAAGTAATCAGAGGAATAGTCAACTTCTGCAATCTTCCGTTGAAATGAAGACTTACGGGTTTTTTTGCTTTTTGAAGCAGCTGATTTGAATATTCCTGAGACATAAGCAGTTACATCAGGTCTTGAGGGATAATTTCAAATCAATGTCATGGCATCTGATGCTTTGTTACCTAGTAAATTTTACTGTATTAGTGGTTTTAAGAACATGTGGCATAACATAAAAGGTGTTACTACAATAAGGAGACAACTATCCCTTAGTGTACAGGGATTGAGCAGCTTGAACATGGAGCAAGAAATACTCCACCACCAGCGCCCCCCCTTTAATTTAATGCAGGATTTAATCCCTAGATAAGTGGGCCTGGGGAAAACCTATAGTCTGCCAAATACTGTATTTAGTTTTCAGTCTTTTCAACATCATCCCTCTTGGATGAAAAGCTTTACCGTATATCCTTTAAATGGATTTTGTATCATAAAAATTAGGAAAAAATACCGAGTAAGATATATGTTACAAATTTTCTGCACAGCCTTGTTTGGTTATTTTTCTGTTTAGCGAGTCTAACAGCTGCTTCCTCAGCAGTTGTGATCAGGAGACTCCAAATCTATAGTGGTGCTGCAGTTTAGGAAGGCAGTGAGCCAGCTTACTCACTCTTCTTTGCGTTGGTTTGGCTCATCAGACGCTTCCTTGAGCTGATACAACTAAATAACCTGGCAGGAAACTAACCCCAAAGAAAAACTGGCTGTGTTGTTTTTTGTGGGTGTAGTACGTTAAACCTGGGTCACAGAAGGTCTGACAAGCACCTAGATGTGAATTATTGAGAGGAATGAACTGCTGGGAGTGAAAATGAGGGAGCAGAAATACTTCCACTTTAATTGAGGCCATTAAAAGGACTTGGCACTCACAGGACACCAACCTTGGAGACAGTAAATGTGAGACAACCAGACCACCTCTGCAAAGGGTGGAAGGTTGTTTAATTCCCCTTGAAGTTGGTCCCTCATGGAGCAGGAGAGCAAAGATGTGATGTTGGTTAGAAGATCATGAAATCTTAATACTATAGTAGCACAAATCCCACAAAGTCAGCATGAGTTCTTTTGAAATTCCAGTGTTGTGTGCGTAAAAAGGCAAATTGTGCTTTGACTAACTGATTCTTCCAGCACGTGTTTTTGGTAGGGATCCTAAAGAATACTCCAGAGGGAAAACTGGATAACTTTCACATTTTGCCAGCAAGAACTGATTAGTCAAGAAGTGGGGAATGTGGATTGAGGGGGAGGAGTGAATGAGTTTGATCTGTTTAATGGTATTTAATCTAATTAGTGCAAGACTGTGTATTTATAACCTCTAAGTTAATTTTGGGACACAAATTTGTATCTAGCCTGTTCATAAGAGCAAGTGTGAAGTCAAAACAGTGTAGGCACTCCAGATCCTGGAGATCAAGTGAACCTAAACAGAGATAGTATTTCATCTAACGCACTTACTGATTCACAGAGCTAGTGAGGACAAAATCTGTGGGGTTTTTGTTTTGTTTCAAATAGAAGAAAATTTACCTTAATCTAAAGAGTCTTGCAGTTTAGTGTGTCCTAGGCTATCCCCAACCCTTGCCTTGGTTTTGCACATTGAAAACAAAATAGTTTTAAGCGTACTGGAGTTATTCAGCTCTTAACTAGGAAAATGAGCTGTATTCAGTGCCAACAGTATAAAATATATAATTTTCATATAAAAATACTTTCAAACTATGTCTCTATAGTGAAGTTGAGTACTCTGGGATTTTTATGTGGTGTCTAGAAATAGAGATGCTTTGCATGAATTAGATGCTCAGATTTCAGTGCTGTCTGCCTAAAGAATATACAGTAAAATTTTTGTTCTTGTCAAAAACTATCTGGTTTACTGCATCTGTATTGCACATCAGAGGATGGGATAGCTGTGGTATACACCCAAAGCCTGGTTTTGAAGCAACTGTAGTTCAGTAGATCCTCACAAGAGCTAAGGTTGGACAGAAAGTTCAAAAACATACAGTAGAACTTTGCCTTCCTGTTGTTGTTGATAAAAGTAGGTTTTAGGAATCCTGTTCTGAATTGCGGAAACAGTCAATAAAGAATATTTTTGTGGTCAGGCTAAAATTGAAGAATTAGCACAAAAGTGATCAGCTTCTTGAGCTATCACAAATGAGGAATATCTGATCAGTACAGCATGGTACCTGCTGACTGGTGTGGTTATAACTCTGTTCATTTTCATTTGCATGTGTAGGCATAGACATTAACCTGTTCTTGTTTTGCTTTTTAGTATTTTAATGGCCTCCAGTGGTGCAGACCAGTTTTTGTAGTCTTCCGTGAGGCAAATACAAACCATATTTTCCTTTTAAAATACATGCTTTAAATGACATCCAGTGATCTTCCTTTTGACCAGTTTGCAGCGCTCATTTTGACTCACAAAGTGGTTATTGCTTTAACATTTTTAGTAGAAATAGCCACCTTTTCCATCCTTAATAATCACTTTCCTCAGATGACTTCTTTTATTTATTTTGAAATGTGTATCCCTTATAGCTTTGAACACTTAAAACATCTGTTTATTATTTGTGCACTGCACTTTAATTTTTGTTTTCAAGATTGCATATGGAAGTCATAAGTCTTTTTGCTGTACTTTATTAACCAAGTAGAATGCAGACACTGACCATATGAAAGTAAATACAATGGTTTTTCAAGCTTAAAAAACCCTGCTGCTTCGTAACTCTAAAAAGATGGCACTCCATCCATGTGTTTTTTATCAGTTCATTTATCTTTTTTTATTAATATTTAGCAGTTCAGTATCCATCTTAAATTTTCAAAACGGAAAAGCCCTCATTGATTTTTAAACTCTTGCTGTCAATTTCATTTTGGTTAAGATGAAATATAGTTGCTTTTATCTCATGTTTTTAAAGTGTCTTTTGTATTTTTGGCAAAACATTTTCTTTGCTTAATTTTCAACAATATACAAAGCTTGGTCTTCTATGGAGAACTTTCTAATTTTGTCTTTGAGTGTATTTTCAAAAAGGAAAATGTCCCCAAAATACTCAATTTTAGATCCAGACAAATAAGGGGTATGATAGGAAATGCTGTTATGATTTGCTTCCTGTCCCCCTTCGAGTTGAAATCTGTCCTACTCACAGCAGGGAAAACTTCTTGTAAATGCTGATGAGCATCATCTTTACTATAGTACAAATGAAAAAGTAATTTCAATCACACTGAAAGTACAGCAAAGCTCTTGTCACTAGCAGAGCATACTATTGTTACCCTCTTTGAAACTATCTTACTACTCTCATCACCAAATATCTCAGCAGGAATCTTGTCACCTTATCAGTACGTGCAATTGTCAGAAAAAGTGAAAACTCCTCAGGGACAGCAATTAATTGTGGATGATAGTAAAAATGGACTCTAATAATCCAGTTTTGAACAGGCATGCAAAAGCTACAGGCTGCTGTTTCTTGTGAGAAGTCTATATCCTTAGAGTCCTGTTAGGAAAATACGTCCTTGAAAGGACCAAAATATGGTGAGAGTTCAAGATTTTTATGTGGAGTTACATGGTGTATTTCTGGAGAAGACTCTCCAAAGCAGAGACTTCGGGCATGCAAGATGGAAACACAGAGCTTGCATAAGCTTAGCTGTGTTCTCACTGTGGTGTTTGGGATATGATTTATATTCTTTTAATCTTCTCTTGAAGCATAGCAGCATTGGTTTGGGCAGAAGCAGCCTGCTAACATATAAAACAAGTAATTGATCTGGCTTTCTTCAGAAGGAATGCGTTCCATAGTTTGCCTTTTTTGGAAAGGAGTATGTGAACTTTTGTGCATACTTCCACCAGGTCATTACCAAGAACAGGGGAAACCAAATACTAGGACTCCATGACAAAAGTGTCCTCTGTCCTCTCCCATGTGAACAACTTGATTCAGATCAAATGTTCATTTTCCATCACAGTATGGAAGGATCACCAATCATTGTCCCTTAGCTTAATGCATTAAGGGACATACATACATAAGGAACATGCATACAGATCTGCTTTTAGAAATGGTACTTGCAGGTTTATCACCAGGGAATAGACAGTTAACAGAAGTAACAGTCCTGTGCCTTGCCTCATGTGGTAAAGAGATAGGCAGTTCTGAAATAAACATTCTAGGGATGTCAGCAGTGCCAAAGACTTTTCTAAACTTAGTCTTTAAAGAGGCAGGAATAATTTCGTCAGCTGTGTTTAAACTGGGTGTTTGAGATCAATACACACTGTTCGGAGCTGCTGCTGACTGGATGGGAGAAGTCTCTTCTCATGAGAAGATGGCAAGACAGAACAAATAAAACAGGAAAGAATTCCTGCCTCACCTCTTTCTTTTCTATCAATCAAGTAAAATTCAGTTGTGCTTAACATTGTGTGGAGAACATTTATGGGTATCTTACAGCTTCTATGTGGACTGAGAACCATAGAATGGTTTGGGTTGAAGAGATCTTACAGATGATCTAGCAACACACCAAGTCTCTCAGAGCTCTACCCAACCTGGCCTTGAACACTTCCAGGGGTGAGACATCCATAACTTCTCTGGACAACCTGTTTCAGTGCCTCATCACCCTCACAGGGAAGAATTTCTTCCTAATACCTAATATAAATCTACTCTCTTTCAGAAGGACATATATTTTTTCTAACAATAAGTTTGTTAACTCATGGTCTGATATCTTGGAGCTGCCTGAAGATAATTCATTTCCTCTATTGTAGTTGCTCAATGTGTCTCTAAAAATGGAACTAAGATTTTTTTTCCTAATGTTTCTGTCTACATCTGTAATTCACCAATATTTAGTCTGGGATAATTGACTCTGCAGACTATCGAGTTAGATGAACTTAAACAATTGCAATCGCTATTTAGACTTTTATTTCATTTAACCTAAATTGGTTGAGCATTAAGTGAAATCAGATTAAACTTTATACATTTGTGCAATTTTTTTTTACATACTTAATGTCTAAAGACCTAAGTTAGTCTCACTGTCTGAAAGTTTTTCACACTGCTAAAGGAGAGAAGATAATTCTCAAATAAAATGTAGATGGGAAGCTCTAACAAAGTTAACTTGCGTGTATAAACTCTTTCACTGCAATTATCACACTGGGTAGGTCTTGGTCATGTCCTACTTTAAAGATATTCGGTATTCATAATTTTACATACTTCTTACTTTTCCTAGCGATGTAGTTTATTCTGTTACTTCATAATCTCTATTCTTTGAATACTGTTGTGTTTGGCAAAAAGAAGGAAAAAATGCAAATGCTCTCCCCCACCACCTCTCAGCCCCAATTCTAGAAAGTCCATACTGATGCATATAGATTTTCTCAGCTATATATCACTAAGTTGCTCTTCCTTGATAGTGACATAGTATTTTCAGGCAGAAAGAAGGCAGCCTTACAGGACTGTTTTGTCTGTGTCTTCTGGAAAGCTGTTCCATTTATGGTATGTGATTACATTTTTTACTAATTGAATGGAATAAATATTTATTGCTGCAATGAAAGTTTTACATACGTGCCTTAGGGATACACTAAATAATACACTTTGAGTCATCATCATCATCATCATGGCTGGGCTTCGCAAACGAAGATTTGGGAAAGGCTCGATCCACATTTGTTACAAGCACGCTGGTGGCTAATAAGGCCAATGCGAGATAGACATGTCCGATTGCAAAAGGCACAACAGAAAGACTCCTCAGGTGGTATATTCTGCAAGACACGATTCTTTCTGCGTTGTCTTTTCTCCTCAAGAGTGATCCTGCGGGCGTTCTCAAAGGCATCAGCAGCGTTATAGATGGCGTGTCTCCAGGCCTCCCGATTGGAGGCCAGAGTAGACCAGTTATGGTTATCAATATGGCCAAGGCTGAGATGTTGTTTCAGGGAGTCTTTGTATCATTTCTTCGGGGCTCCTCTCTTGCGGCAGCCAGTGGCAAGACACTTTGAGTATGTAACATGTAAATAGTGATGGCTCTTCTTTCAAAAGTGCTAAGGTGCATATGGCTTCACAAAGTGTGTGCAGCTCCTTTGAATGGCTTTGTGAATCAGATGACTGTTCTCTTTACAACAGAATTCCTAAGGTCTCTAGAAATTACTAAACAAACAGAACACAAAAGAACTTTTGTTTAAACAGTGCTTCAGTTAAGTAGAAGAGCAGTTTATGCTTTCTTTTGTAGTTGTGAGTGATGATATTTAATATAATGTTCTTAATAAAGAACATAATAATTCTGTTTATAATTCTTGTTATATTAGAGTAGCCTGAATGTTCTGCCTTTCATTACTAATTTTCAAGTCTCTGACCTCTGGCATGGACTTAGTGAATTGCTTTTAAATGCTTTTTAAGTCTCAACTTCTCTATCTTCGAATTACTGTTGTGTTGAAGATTCGATAGGCTAGAACTTCACTGTACTGTGCATCAAGAAACACATAGGTTAGTGAGAGAGCTACTATTACTGAAAGAGAAAAACCAATTTAACTTATTCTAAGGGGAGATAACTTATTTATGTATATAATACAACTTAACCTTTTCTTGGTTTTGCTGTCAGAAAGAGTAGGAATGAATTTTTCTTTAATGTAAATAAGAGTGAGTGGTTGGTTGTTGTCTGGTGTATTAAAGAGGAATATTGCTTGCATTTTTGGGGAATTCAGTATTTCTTTAGTGCTGGTTAGTTAAGAAGAATGTTCTTTCATTAACTGTGTGTTGCACTGATTTGGAGCAATCAACCTTGTACTTGGGAAGAATTCCCGTTGCATTTGATGGTACTTAACAAGTAAGTAGAACATAGAAATAATGATAAAGTGTCAGTATTCTTCTAAACTTTCACATTCTGTGGCCTTTAGCAGATTCTCAGGAAATGGAGAGACCTTAGAGCCACAGGTTGTGCTTTTCCTTAGTATGCATGTCGTTATCATCACTGTGTCAGTTTGAGCTGAGCAAGTCTTCTCCCTTGAAAATTGAAAAACATACTGAACCTTACTGTGGTTCAGTACTTTTATTTCTGCAGTTACTCACATTTTCGTTGCCAAGTGAAGGCTTAAAATATAATTATACTAACATGCACATTTGCTACAAATCCATATCCTTTTTCTAATGTCTTTACACTGCCTGAGTGATGAACACTATATTAATAATCTTGGAAAGGATGTGGAGGTAGTTTAAGGGAGTCTTTGTGCAGCTGAAGCAAAATGAGGCTTGATTTTCAATTTGCTCTTCCAGAGGAGCTCTTGGTATTTTTAGTTCACACATAAGAATGACCTTAAAATCAAGTGACTTTCAGTGTTAAGAAGCTAATTTCTTTATTTCCCTTTCTACAGACAGAAGGTACCACCTAAAAACTAAGCAGGTTTTTCACCCAATAGGAGAGAAAGCAGAGACAACTGAAAGTGACACCAAAGAAAATCAAGTAGAAAATAAAGGCCTATTTTGTTACTCTGAAGTTGAATATTGGGCTCAGGAAAGGACCTAATGAAGCATCAAATCCTATATCCTAGTGCCACTGGCAGTCACCTCATATAATTCTTGTCATGAATTTATGCTGCCTCATCTAATCACGACAGATTGTAAGGAGGACTCTATGGGATCACTTACCTACCTCCTAAGGAAAGGCCTTTTCTGATGCATCCAAGTATTACGTTTGTCTTTTTTGTGTTTTATGTTACTTGGCTACCTTCCTGAGAATGAATATCCTATTTAATTCCATTATATTTCTGTTACTCCAGTAATATTTGTTGGTTTCTTCCTCTGTGATATAGTCTGTCTTTTATACTGAACAGTGCTTCCAGCTTCAGATGGAGAAACCATGAAGGACTGTCCTTTTAGTGAGAGTTTTTCTGACTTAGGTTCAACCAAAAATCTCACCTTAAGCACTGGACTGATGTTCTAAATTGCCAGCTTAAGTAATCAAATTCTTTGGGTTTAGTCTACCGCTACCACAGCTAAAATATCTTTAATATGTATCCTTTTTTAATGCTGCTTCCTTTTTTTATTTTCTTAATGAAAGTAGATGAATGGTAAAAAACCTTCTATTTTGACTTTGCAATTTCTATTTCTTTTGACAGGTCTATATAGTTTTATCTTTTGATGTTATTTTACTTTTATGTTTTCTAACTTCACAGGTTGGTTTCCTTTTCCACTGGTCTCATATTTTTCTTGCACACTGTGCTTAAATATGCATCTTTCTGAGGGGGATGAGGCAGAGGTTATCAACTAATTATCACTGGGTTACTTCTTGAGAATATTTTCCTTCAGAGAGAAATCCCAGTTTGGTGTTTGTACTTTAAACTTGAATGTTGATTTTAAGTCTGTAAGCTCTAATTTGGTTCTGTTTGTTTTTGTGATTGGTGCCCTTAATTTTTCAAAGCTTTTCCATTTGCAGTTAATGACTTTTTCTTTGGGATCCTGAGTTTTTTCCCATTCCCAGTGACGGTAAGAGTGTCAGATGTAGAAAACGCAAGATGCCGTTAGGCAGGAAGAATGGGCAGATAAAAGTATGGAGAGAGCAGAATAAGAAACCACAGCAGTGGACAAGGAATGGAAAAGAAGGGAAAGGACTAAATTGTGGTGTGGCTTGAGAGACGAAGGAGAAATGAGGAAGAATGAATGGTTTTCTGCCAGTTCAGTGAACTAAGCTAAGAGTTACTAATGTGCACAATAACTGCCAGGACTTCTTCAAAGAGGGGAGCTCAGGGTGGTGAGATTCTTCCAGAGTTAGGCTCAACCAACACTTGAAATCTTTGGTGTAAGTGATGGCCTAGAACTTGTAAATTGCTACAGGAAGAGTGAGTTTTGGAGTGCTTCTGGAAACAGTGTTTTTATCAGTGGCAGTAGCACTGGAGAAGGCTTGGCAAGTGAATAGAGGTGGTTTCAGAGCAGGGCAAGGGAAATAACCTGATTGATGAAATTGTTGTGTTTTCTGGTAAAGGAACAGGAGTGTAATATAAGCCTGGGTGGAAGGAAGAAACTTGGACAGTTGCTATATAGGGGGACCACCAAGATGATCAGGGGGATGGAGCACCTCTCCTATGAGGAAAGGCTGAGAGAATTGAGTTTGTTCAGCCTGGAAAAGAGAAGGCCTTGGAGTGACCTAATTGTGACCTTCCAGTCACAGAAGGGAGCCTACAAGAAAGATGGAAAGAGAGTATTTACAAGGACTTGTAGTGAAGGCACAAGGGGAAATGGATTCAAACTGAAAGAGGGTGGATTTAGATTAGGTATTAGAAAGAAATTCTTCATTATGAGGGTGGTGACGCACTGGAACAGGTTGCCCAGAGAAGCTGTGGTTGCCCCATCCCTGAAAGTGTTCAACGACAGCTTGGACAGACTTTGAGCAACCTGGTCTAGTGGAATGTGTCTCTGCCCATGGCAGGCAGGGTTGGAACTGGATGGTCTTTAAGGTCCCTTCCAGCCCAAACCATTCCGTGCTTCAGTGATTTTTGTAAAATGATACAAGCATGGCAGTAAGGCCTTAAGAGCATTGAGGTGCAAGACTAATATTTCTAAACACAGTAAATGTTGCATGTAGAAATCATCTTCTTAAATGTAACAAATATACATTTATGACTGTTTGAATGTCATACTAATTTTTAAAACAAGACGCTTTGGCTGTGTATTGTGGTGTGATACCAACTAACTTCCTCATGTTTTGTCTGTTTCACCTCCAGGAGATGCTTTAATTGCTGTCAATGATGTCGATGTGAATTCTGAAAATATAGAAAGGGTTTTGTCTTGCATTCCAGGTCCTATGCAGGTATAGTAGTTGAACGTTTATTCCGAATGTCCTCTGTAAATGTTAATATTGTTTCTAGCCTTTTTTTCCTGAGGAAACAGAACTTAGGGCTGGAGATGTGCAGCACTAGCATGCATGAAGCAAGATATTGATGTCTAGCTTAAATATAAATATGTCAACAAAATAGTAGTGGGTCTTTTTTGTCAATAACTGTTCTTAAAATGGTAATAATTGCTCTGGAAATACTTAACTAAAATAATTATATATTCATTAATATAAACAAGATTTACAAACCATGAGAGAATAAAAGCAAGCCTGAATTAACAAGCTAGTACCATTAAAATATTTAAGAGCACTTAAATGGAGAAATTGATACTACTTTAATATTTAAATAGAAAGAAATCTCGAGATTTTAAGAGTTTTTAGATTAAATACTTTAGGATCTTTCAAAACTTAACAGTGATGAAAATTGATAGAAGCCAGTAATAAAAGTTGATAGAAAAAAAAAAATCCAGAAACCTGACCTGATGAATAATGTTTCTTCCCTCCAAACCTGCTGCATATATCTTTTCTTCTAGCTGAATAATAATTTTGGAACTATAACGAAGAATTAAATAACTAATAAATAATTACATACCTACTTCAGAGCTAAATCAGGAGAGTTGCTACTTATACAGGATGTTAATAGCATAAAATTTAGTATTTTGCATTATTTTGTGCAAATCCACTTCCTGGTGGACAGGAAGACAAAATAAAAGTTGCAACTTACAGATATGAGAAGGAGCAGTTTAAAAATTGTAGTGTCTCTTGGTAGTTTTTCTTGAGGTAGAATAGACGAGGTGATGATGATAGTAGAAATGTTTTACAGTCCAGAGATAAAAAGTGGAAATTTTAGATTTTCTTAAACATGCCTCTGTTTGCAACTTATGTAGTGCAAGTGCCTGTGGAACTATATGTGTAACTGCAGTGAGATTGAGTACTGGGTTGTCAGTTCAGGAAGCTTTCCAAGATATTTGACAGTATGAAGCTACCAGAGTTGTGGTCAGGTATTGGCAGAGCTCCATGCGAGAAAAACCTTGTCTTGTCTGTCTTTGACCAAATATGGAGTTACTGTAACTGCTATTAAATACAGAATGATTAAAAAAGCAGAGATTATATAGTTTATGTAATAGTATCCTTACTAGATTAGAGTATATGTATTACTTATTGGTAAAATACAGTGCAGCCCTTTATAGAGTAGTTACTTTTAATGCAATGTTAATGTTTAAATTGTCAGTAAATCTGTCAAGTAGACAGCAATTATTTGAAATGTGTAACAGTTTGGCATGTTGGCTTTCCAAACCCTTTTATTAAAGTGCAATTATTCCTTTTTTGCTGTGCAGTTTGAGTCAAGCCAGTAGAATGACTGCTGGAATAGACCAGAGGAGATTTAAATACAGGAGTTTTTTTGCAGAGTAGAACACTGTGTTCATGCTGCTAAAGAAACAGAGGGTTGTTGTATCTGAGATTTTGTAATACATGCAGAATTGTTAATGTATTCTCATTCATCTTGCATTGCAAAATATCAAATAAGAAGCAGTTTCAAGACTTGTTACTTAAATACAAGTTATTTCCATAAGAGAAGTCCCTGCTCTTCTGAATTCAATGTTAAAAATCGCTGGAATTAATTTAAAACCTTAACTCCCTATATTCTCAGTTTCAGCATGTGACATAACATAATTCATTATTATATTTCCAGAATTTTGTTTTCTTTGCCTCAGTTTAGGCAACTAGATCTAGGCACGTAAGGGCTAGTTTAGTAAATTTATTGAGCAATAGAAGTCCAAATGCTACATCAGTCCTTCTTTTTCTCCCTTTCTGTAATCAAAATAGCTGCTGCTTCCTTGCACCAGAAGACAGAATAGGAAGGGCAAGATATGCTAAAAGAATATACTCTTCCTTACTGTGATAATCAGAAGTTGCAGAACCATTTTACCCAAAACTTTCTAAAAATATTCAGCCTGAGGCAGACAGTCAGAATCAAAAATTCCAGCCTGAAATTTTGAGTTACAGTTGTGCAAATGGTAAGCACATGGAAAATAGAGCCTTAAAACAGGAAATGGCAGGCAGTTTTTAAAATGCAGACCATGCCACCAGCTCTGTCTGTAATAAAATCCATATTCTCAGCCATACGCTTTCCTGCAGATGAACACAAATCATGCCTTTCTGCGGCAGACGAATGGTATAACAGCTACATTTTCTCTTTCTATACTGACAAATGTATAAGAATATTAAGAAACAAATAACAGAGTGACCTTCCAATCATTATTTTCCAGCTTCCAGCAGTTAATAGTTAGGGTCACTTACAGGTTTGCACATTCTTTTTTGTTAGTCTAGTTCTTAAAATTCCTTTGACCTCCACAGCATCCTGTAGCAGTGATTTTATGTACCTGATTTATGTTATGTTCTTCAAATTGCCATCTAATTAAGTGCATTTTATACCCCAATGTTTCTGTGTTATTAGAAAAAGTTAACTGTTCACGTCTTACTCTTCATATCATTGCGTGGCTTAGGAGAACTCTGTCACGTTCCACTTTGGTCACATATTTTCTAAGCAGAAAATTCCCATCCATGTCCCTCACAGTTTTCTGTTCCTGCCACCTTCATCAGTTCCTTTTTGCCATTTGATTAAATTCTTTTTGAGAACTGTTCTAAGCATTGAGAATGTGGGCATGACATATAGAGTAGAATACTAATGTTTTCTGTGCTTTTCCCATTCTTTCTGTCATTTCCTTTTCTGTTTTTCTGCTGTGCATTGATCTGATTGTCTTTAGGAGAAATGGAATCAAAGCTGTGGAAGGTTTCATAGTCAGTACTTATAAAAGGGAACTTCAGTAGTCATACTTAATCAGGTCCGGTGCACTGCTCAAAATGAAGATTCATTTCTCCTCCACAAAAAAAAAAATAGGTTTTAGGGTACGTAGAAATACAGTCTCTTGTTCCTTTTCTATTACAGTGATGTGGGAGGCAGCATGGATGCCTCCAGGAGGAGGGACAGTTAAAGTTCTGTTTGGCCCAGTTTGTTTTGAGCTCTTCCCTGGAGGACCATACGGTGATGCCTTTACAAGACAGACTGAGTTTATTTTTTTAAAAAACTGAGAGACTAAAAGATTGCAGCAAGAATTACATCTGTGCATCATTAATGTAGAGACTGTAGCCTAAGTGTCATGTATAAGTGTCCACAGACAAGATGTAATAGAAGTTAAGAGAAATAACTATTGAGCCTTAAGGAAATCTGCAAAAAGTTAAACGGGATATGAGGAAAATGCTCTGAAATATATGCAGATGGCATGAGAAAGAAAGAACTGAATCACAAAATGCTGGAGAAGAAAACATACACCTCTGCAACTGTGAACTATCAAGTTACTGGGTCTTAAAAAGCAGCTGCTTCTTAGTTGAATATTTCTGCTCCTCAAGCCCTGTTATGTGCAGTGTAAGGAATCAAAACTGATGATGAGAGGGTGAGGGATGAGTGACTGTAAGAAAAGACAGGGGTAGCACAGGGCAGGAGAGCAGGATGGAGGGCAGTGCTGTTCCAGGGAACAGGAAGAGAAAAGAGAAAAAAGCTGATAGCAGCCAAAATAGGAGAGAAGTGGAGTGGAATGGGAAGGTGGCAGCCAATGACATAAATGTTGTAGCTGTAAGAGTTGATGATAGCACTTCTCTCCAAGCCAGTTTGATGGGCCCTGGGTGTTTTAAAGCAGCCTTATTTCTTGCTGGCACTCCTCTCTTGAAATATGTGCATACACATACAAAATTATGAAAATGAGAATGATCTCCATTTAAATGTATAAATTACCTCTGCCTGGGCTTCTCAGTTTTATTGCAACTGGGACAATATAAACTTTTTTGTTGCATCAATCCTTAGGCTAAGCTGTCACGGACTTAACAGAGAAGCAGGATTTGGTGTGATGCGTTATGTTCAGAAATTCCCAGTCAATAGGCATGTTACGGTTATTTTAAGGTAGACAAACCATCTTGAGTAAAACATATGAAAGGGGAACTGAGAGCATGCCTGCTTAGTCCAAATATGTCTTCAGTCACTTTAAACGCTGATAAAAACTTGAGGTATCATCCGAGAAAATAAATCAAGTTTTTCTCCTTGGAAATGACAATTTCATGCTCAGTCAAGAGCTAAATGTTTCTCACATCTCCTTCTTTCATACTTAGGATATCAGCATTCATTCACAAAAAAATTTAAAAATTGCTCTTTCATCACTGCCGGAACAACTAGCAAACATAATTTTTGTAAGGCAGTGATAATAAAAGGTATGAAAAATATAAAGCAAATTCTGAAACATATTTCAACATAGTTTGGATTATGTGTTGCTTGTTAGTCAGGAAATATGTGTTTCTTCTTCCTGGTTTTTACTTTATTTTGAAAATAAAGACAGAAAACATAATTCTTTGGCAAAGTAAGCTTGATCATTTAAACTTTTGTTATTTAAGAGAGGATACTCTGTGCTTTGATCTTTTTTTTTCTTCTAAAGACAGCACAGCAAAGTGTGTAAACAATTTTTATGCTTGGTAGTTGTGTGAATTGTTAAATACAGCAACAGAACTCTTATATGCTGATTTTACAGTTAAAAAAATTAACATGGTGAAAATGAAAGATTGAAAGAATTGCTACTGTTACAATTTAACAGACTTTTTCAGTCTAATGTAAATTTAAACCAATTTTCCTGTGCACTCAAAATGGCAAAGAAGTGGTCCAGAAAGAACCTTGAGGATATATACTTAGGAAAGTGCTGACGTTTCGAAAGAAGTCAAATATTATGTGTTTTTCAAAGTCAGGGTAGTATAGGTTTTGCGTTCAAAGTAAGTATATTTTTCCGTTCTCAAGACCATAAGAATTAAGCATGAAAACACAGCAAACCACATGCTTACTCACATGGTTCATAGAGCATGTAATAGCTAGCTTTGTCCTTTGTAATAGATGGTTATATGATGCTAAATGTACAGTTGGTTTTCTTGAAACAGGAGGAACTTTTGTGTGCTTACATGTCAGTAAGCTGAGAAAACTTAATCTCTTAAAGGGCTCAAACTGCATCTCTTTCATTTGATGTTGGGACATAATTGTAAGTACAGCCTGGTTTTCACAATAATTAATTATCTTAATAGGTTAAACTTACATTTGAAACCTCAGTATTTGAGCCTGAAGTAACTTCTCAGCAAATGAACAAACAGGCACAGTCAAGTATGAACAATCTGGTTCGGCTCCTGTGGGGAGAAGACAGTACGGACCTTCAGCAGGCTGTTCAGGACGTGCCTCATATTGTCATGTTCCTCACACTGAAACTGGACTCTGAAACATCCAAGGATGAGGTATGTGGCTGACTGAATAAATCTGAAGTGAAATGACAACTGACAACAGCAACTGCTGTGACATTTGATGATAAATAAATAAATGAATAAATAAATAATCTTGCTAAATGTTTTGAGTAGTGAGTCATCTGCAAAATGTCCCTTTTGGCAGAAATAAGGCCTGAAATTCCAGAGGGATAAAAAATAGCATCAGTGCTGACAAAGTCTAATTGGACCTAAACTCAGTTCAGGTCAGCACATGAGGAGAGGCCAGAGGTGTAACTGCACAGCCGAGGTATGTTCACCAGTGCAGTGTTGTGTCTCGTGTCCTCTCTCACATGCTGGACGGGGTGTTTTCAACGCCTCTCCAACTTGGAACTGTGGAATCTGCCGAGCCAAAAGAATTTCTCCCAGCAGGAGATGTTGGCAGTCCACATTCATAATCTGTCTGGCTCCTGTTTTGAAATGCTAATGTGCCTTTTCTTAGAGGACTCTGGCCCGCCTGCTGTTTGCAATCAGCGCTGATTCTTGCTTGGGGCAGCGGTTTAGAGCTACTGAAGTACTTTCCCTTTGTCCTGTAAAGCTTCCTTTCACATCTCTTTCCTTTCTGTGTTCAGAAAAATTTTGCCAGTGTAGATGTAAGCCATTGTAAGTTTGTGTAGATGTTGTCCATGATGTAGCCCTAGCTACAGATACTCCTCTTAATGCCGGGACACAGAGCAGTGCGAGGGCGGTGGGGGGCGGGAGGGGAGGGTTGGTGCTGAGTTTGGCCTCTTGCCTAATCTAAAAATGACAAATGGACAAAGTAGACTTTTAGGGACAAACTTTTGGAAAAAGACTCTTCTCCCCTTGTGTGAATTCTCAAATTTAGCATTGTGCCCCAGTGATCTTATATTATCTGTGATGAGGAGATATCAAACAAAGTACAAGTTTTGCCAGTCCTCAGGGACTGGGATGGCAGGACAGTGATGGAGTGGGGAGCAGAAAAAAGACATTTTGATTTCTTTCCCCTGGAATTTATCCTTAGATTCACTCAGTGCTCCATCCCTTCTCTGAAATATCTTTACTTCCTTTATACTATTTTTCAACTGGTACAAGTCTGTGTTGTTCTGTTAGTGATGTGTGATAGAGAAGAAGTGTTACAGCTGCACATAATGGAGTTTAATTTTACTTTCTAGAGACAGGGCTCGGAAGAGAACCCTAAAAAATTACATGATATCATAATACATACAACATCACAGTGTTTTTCTTCTTTAGTATTTTCTTACAATAAAAATTAAAAGAGCTCATTTAACTGTAAATTAAATAAACTTAAGATTCTTTATCAAAGTTCACTTGCATATTTCAAATATTTCTCTTTTTCTTCAGTTCTGAGTTTTCAGTAGTCCAAGATTGCTATGTTATGTGGATAGAACACTTGTGGATGGTTGTTGTAGACTTAAAGACTAGTATTTTCTTGATCCCATAAACTTTATGAAATATTAAAAAAATAATTTCAGGATCGCTGGCTCCTCTGTTGGTAGGGAAATAGACATGCAAATGCCTAATTGCAATTCCTACACTGCAGTGTAGATCCAGTACTGCTTTCTTGTCCCATTATTTCTTTAAGCTCTCCCAAGAAGCGGGATTAATCCTGAACATTGAGCAGAGGTAAAAGAGGAATTGTAATGCACATGTCCCTTCACACCGTGAAATAATTGTTTCCCTGAGAAGTCTTGGCAGTTACGCAGCCCCAAATAGTCTAATGTTGAGGGATGCTTTGCTGCTGTAATCAAGCTCTTTATAACATTTCATTACAAAAAAAAATGCTGCCTTCTTCAAGGCATTTGTCTTTTTACTGAACATTAAGCAACTTATAGCCTGTAGATGTACTGTCCCAAATTTAGTTTATATAATACTTTAAATTAACACTGAAGTTATGATACACCCATGCCATATTGCACAACAAAAATATAATGATCCTTTACTAAACTGCTTTACCTATATCCAAAGGAGGCACGGTATGCAGATCACATCCATGTAAACTATGGCAACTGGAACTAGTAGCTAATTCTTCCACTTGTGAGCTTTTGGCACCTAAAAATAGAATTAATGAGCTTTAAGACTTGTAAGCTCTGTCTATTCAGCTTTAAAAGAAAGTAGTGTTGGAAATCATTTGGGATGTGTGTACGCCTGTGGGGGGTGTCACAGATGGCAACAGTTTCAGTAAGATTGATCCCGTCTTTTTTAGATTTTAGTTTAAGGTAAGTATTACAGTTATACATTATTCGTACTAGTGTGCAACTATAACATCTTTGCATTTGACCTGATTTTTGGTGATACCAGGTCTAAAAAGGAATAATGTTCATATTCCTCCTACACGATAGTGTTACTAGAAGCCATTAGTTCGGAGTCTGTCCAGGTCTGGATTTTTGGGTTAAGGAAAGGTTTACACTTTTTAAGGAATGAGCTGCTTGTCGTTTATTATTAGTTCCACTATGTTGGGCCTGTGACCTTTGGGCTTGCTTTTGAGACAGCTGACCTGGTATGGTGGCATGTGCTGAACCTTGCTAAATCAGTATATACAGATGTGATACTGCTCTGCCCTTTTGTTACAGTTGGCTTTTCTTTCCCTGGGAAAGTGTACAGCTAATTCACAAATTAATTCAGTGTAAAGGCCCCAGTTCATAGTGAGGGGTGGAAAAAGGCTCTTTCTAGCCCTCTGCACTGCTGTAATTGGAAAACAGTAGGGTTTCTGCAGTTGAGGGATTGATTCCAGAAAAAAAGATCCTTGTCACTAATGAGTATTTGTAAATAGAGCTAATTAAATTGGATAAGAATGAAGAGTTTCCAGGTCCTTCTGTAATGAAACTTCTTTTAGTCTTGATGAGGAAAATTTTCTAATGGCACTGGCTGAATGTGCTTAGTGACATAAATAGGGAACTTAATCATGCTTATGTTTCTGTTGTTCATGTAAAAAGATAATTTACTGTACTCTTTGCAGTGGATATGCCTAATACTACATGCATTATTTTTGGTCCATCATGATTTGGCAGAAAGCAATAAATTACGAGGAATCGTGTTTGCCTATTACTGTATTTTTACAGTTGCTGAAATAATACAAAATTTTTAAAAGTGCTTGCATAAAAAGATTATTTAAAAAAACTGGTTAGAAAAATAAAAATAATTGTCACAAATATTTATCTGAGCTTTAAGATGACTTATTTTACCGAGCGTCAAGATGACCTGTTTTAAGAATATGTTGACACAGATGGTCAGAGGTTTCATGAGAAATGTTAATGGCGTATGTTATTTGAGTATATATCTCAGTTATATTTTATGCTGTACAGGTAAAGCAGTTAGGTAGGGTTATATAGAGAGACTGGAGTTTTCATATTCTTACTGTTGTTTTTGAAGAGCTGTATGTTTGATGCTGATTTAAATCAGAATTTAAACACAGAAAGAGCCATACAAATAGTAGAATCAGAGAAGGCTAGGATGGCTTGGGTTGGAAGGGACCTTAAAGATGGTCTTGTTTCAGCTGCTTGCCATGGGCAGGGAGACATTCCACTAGACCAGGTTGCTCAAAGCCTGTCCAGCCTGTCCTTGAACACTCCTAGGGATGGGGCATCCAAGCTTCTCTGGGCAACCCGTTCCAGTGCGTCACCACCCTGGCAATAAAGAATTTCTTCCTATCTCTTGGAATCAGACTGGTAACAGTGTACTTAAAGCTTTAAAATGCAGTGGCCATACTGTTTGTCGTTTTATGCTTCTTCATGTAATAATGACTCTAAGTTAGTTGTGCTTTTCTATAAAATAGAAAATTTAAAACTGTCAGAAACATTCACGTGCATTTTAGAACTTTCCAGTATGCCCATGCAGCTCACTGCTTGTTTCACTACCAATGAAACTATATGAGAAAAGTTTTCATGTTTAAAAAAAACCCTGTTACCACAAAAAAAAATTATCTTGTTTTCTGTGGGGATTCTTTTTGGGGGGGGATTGGTTTTGCTTTGCTTAACTAACAGCTAACTTTCTTCACAGCAAGAAATTCTTTATCAGTACCCCATATCTGAAGCATCCCAAAAACTGAAAAGTGTGAGAGGAATATTTCTCACACTGTCTGACATACTGGAAAATGTTACTGGTACCGAGATTATCAGGTAAAAGTATTTGAAATGTAATGTATTGTTATTTTTATTACTTTATACATACATGTACAGCAAACATGGGTTATGTGTCAAGTTATAGACAAAACCAGAGTGACTCAACCTGTTTAGGCAGTAACGTTTTAACTAGAACAACATGCCTGAAATTGGACTGCTCAGCCTGCAGGTACATTGGTATGGGGGAATTTCCTTGTAGTGGGTAGCAGTGACTAGTAGGATTTTCACTTCAGTGAAATTGTTTTTAACTCTTTTATAACTTCATACTGTTAACAGAAGTATTTCTGGTTTAATTTTTCTAGTTCCTCCCTTTTCCTATGTGAAAAACTGGTTCAAGTTGTTTACTGGAAAGAATCTGACAAGTTGCTCATAATTGGCCTTCCTGAAGAGAAGTGAGTTTCAGAGAAAAGATTATGTTTTCCCTTAAAGTTTATTTTGTGTCCTCAAATTGTACTCTTCTAACAAAAAAGCAAGAAAGGGCTTACAATGTACTCTTCTTACTAAAACTAGTCTTTATACCTGTGATTCTTATTTTTTGATTGACTTTATTCTCATCTTTTATATATCCATTGTTGCAGTTTCTTTTTCATTTGCTCTGAAGGAATAAGATCTCAGAAATACATGTAGGTTAGAAAACAGTAGTATTTTATAGGATTTGGTAAATTCAAGTACTTCGTAGAGACTGCTGTATAACATCAGTAATATTACACACCTATGTGTTCTAGGAGGACTACTTATTCATAGTAAAACTGTACGTTTTAATTTTTTTTTTTTTTAGTGTGCCACTTTCTCAGCTGAGGAACATGATTGAAGATGTTGTCAGGACCTTGACGTTTATGTACGGTTCTTTGGACAGGTGAGTTCTTTCAAAAGTATTTTCTTTTCACTCACACATTTCTCATTGGTGCTCACTGAAAAAGACAAATAGTAGCATTAATTTTAATGTCTACATGGAATTTCTTTGCCTGTGCCTTTACACTTGCATAAAAAACAGAATTATGTTCTTCTTGCCTTTTGCTTTCAGTGTGAACACTAGTAAGACACTTTTTAAACAGTCTTTGTCAATTCAGGAAGTTTTGTCCTTGATTAGGTTAAATCATTCACATAATCTAACCTGTGGATATCAACAGCACTCTGCAAATGTTATCCTTTACGTTCAAGCACTGTCTGTAAAATATACATATGAATCAGTATTATATTTTTAATAAAGTAAACACTCTGGACTTGCAGTGACTGTCTTTCTCTGCATTTGGAAATCACCCAGAAAATTTTGAGTCTTGACCTAGATAAAATTGCCAAGATAGATTATTCATATGCTTGCATCAATTCATGCTCAACGTGTGTATGCCATAGAGAAAGAAAAAGAATAAATCTGTTTCCAGAAGGATGAGACTGATGGTTAAATCATATCAAGTTACTCTAAGACATCTACTATGATACCATACTGCTTTAGTTTGTTCTTTATTTTTAGCTACTGCCTGGATATTAGCCTAGTGGGTTGTTTCATGTTAAAAATACATCCAAATGTAGCATCATGCTGCAAAGAGACTTGTGTAGCACTGAGGGTTATATAAATAAGCTGCAAGTTTCTCAATGTTATTCTAACTTGGAGTTCATGTTTGTTCAGTGCTTTTTGCCAGGTGGAAAATGTTTCTCGCCTCGATCATTTTTTCAACCTGTTCTTCCAGCGTGCACTTCAGCCTGTGAGGCTCGAGCCGAGTGCCAGCCCCAGTGCTCAGCACTATGAGACCTGCAGTGCCTTGTTCTTGGACAATCTCCCAGGCCTGCGCTGGCTGACGCTGCCTCAGGAGATCAAGGTAATGTCCTTTTCACATCTCTTTGGAAAAATTTGTATATGAGAGACCAAAAAATCTTCTGCTGTTATTGTGTAATTTACCTTTGCTCATCCAAGACCATCCATTTTCCTACCAGATCCTTTATTCAGGTTTGGAGCTACACTGTCATTCCCACAGTGTGTTTAGTGGCTTTAGAGTTATCTAGGAAGAGATTATGATGACAGAGGACTTAAAACTTTATTTAAAATCTATACACACACATCTCTAAGAACTAGGATATAGAGTAGGGAAAGCAGCCCATAGTATGTAGCTTTATGTTTGATTTTGACCACTGAAATATTTTTCCAGGTAGGAAATACTACTCCAGAAGCCCATAGCTTGTAACTTGGGAGAGTTATAAATGGCTGTTGCAAAATCAAAATAAATATCCACATGTCATTTGTGTGACACATACAGGTACAGCTTTTCTGCACCATTCCACTGTGTCTGGTTACCTCCTAATTAGAAACTAGGTTGTGCATTAAGCACTAGTAAGACAAAAGGTAGATCATAGTAAATGGAATTATAGCTGTCAGTCATAAATGTCATTTTCATGGCTTTAATATCTATGATTCTGGTTTAGAATATGGTAGTCTTGTCATGGTAGATTTTGTTTTTTAATGAGTATTTGCCATGATTCAATGCAAATAAAACAGCTTGGAAGTTTTAAGCTCAGAGTTTCCTTTCATTTTTGGATAGACCCAAAATATTTGTAAGTTTGTAGATAACATACTTAAGGCTAATTCTAATTATTAGACAATGATTGTAATCTGAGTTGACTAAACTCCATTATCCAAACTTATTTCATCAGCAACAATAAGAGAAATGAACATTGTACTTGCTGAACTTCATGGAAAACTGCAAGTGTTTCTCAGAACGGCTTTGTGAAAGGACTGAGTTTGGATGTTCAAAATGACCTTTCTTCTGCAGTAGCATATTCTGTAATTTATACAGTCTTTATTTGAAGATAATATTAACTAGGACTTTCCTGGGTTTCTGATTTTTATGTTTAATAAGACCTCACTGTATAATTTTTATAAGTGTGTTTGGAGGGGAAGGGATGAAGAGGTAAGTCTTTCAACTTTACAGGTTTGCTGTTATTCAGTAATAGAAATTGCCCTGAATGTTGCAGGTTGTGCATCAGTCAATGCTATTAGTTTCCAAACATATTTCTGTGGTCTTCTCTCTTTTCTCCTTTAAAAGAGAATTGTCTCCTCTTTTATCTTTAGTTGCAGACTGGTAGTTATTTAGTTCTTTCTACCTTACTCTGTAGTATGTGTCCAGATATATTTTTGCTAAATATGTGCTTGAGGACAATATGTTTGCAATTATTTTAATCCAACCTCTGCTTTTATAATATGTATGAACACTGTTATATATGTTTTAGCTATATAGAAGTGCATATTTATGGAGTGTCTCAGAAGAGATTAGGTTTTTTCCTCCATGCTTTCTTCTTCTCTCTCAAGTGTCTATAGAAAGACTCTATTGCACTTTGTTCTATAGTTCCGCTACCAGATTGTTTCTTTCTTGAAAAATAGTTAAGTTTTAAAGGGATTTAGACAACAGCGTCATTTATATTTGTGATACAGACATCACTTTCCAGAGTTGTCTGAGATCATTCATATTTTCCAGAAAAAATGTTATTGTTGCAGAACATGACATTTCCAGTTAACATTTTGGTGAAGATATTTATATCCTATAAGGAATATAAAGCTAAAAATGTCAGTTCTTTGGGCAGAAAGCCATTTAAATTTTGGCTGGGGAAAAGCTGAGAGACTGGTTAATTTTTGACTGCCAGCAGCCCTGCTGACATTACTTTGTTTGAAAACTGGCAGTTTCAATTAGAGGCAGCCTGTTAATTCAGCCCAAGAAGTTTGTAATTACGGGGTTTAGGTTCTTTTCATTAAGTACTACCTTTATGTCAGGGGTTTCAGTGCCTAGTACTATGTTTCTTGAAGTACTCTTAATAAAATTTACATTAACCAGCAGCTTTTGTAGTTACAGAAATTAGGACACCTAAAGCAGTTTTAGTAGAACAAAGATAATGCGTGAGAAAGTTTTCGCAATTTCCATAGAGACAAAAAAAATAAATCCATTGTGTAGAAGATTTTTCTGATAACTCAGTTGGATGCAATAGTGTGCCAGATTTGAGAATTGTCTCTAGACATCTAATGCACCTTTGCGCCAAACACTATGTTCAGCAGGCACACAAGGAGGGAAATTGTACAGTTTCAAAGAGCAGGGGGATAGACAGCATTTAAGAAGGATTTTCCTTTAATCTGACGGCTCAAGGTGTTCTTGATATTTGATGTTACTATAGAAAAGTATATGCAAATTTTTATCCACTTACTTTGTTACTTCTAATCTGAGACCAGCAAGACAGAGCAACCTATGCTATTATGAGAAATTAATGTGTTGGAAATGTCTATTAAGAAGTACTGTTTAAATATTTCAGATGGAAATTGACACGGCACTGAGTGATCTGGAAGCAGCTGACTTCGCAGAGCTGGTAAACATCTTATTTTTGTTTGCATTGCACACTATCTCTTTGCCTTGGTGTCATATTCAGCACTAATTTCAAACTCATCTACTTTTTCTCATCAAGTGGGAGTCAAAGCAAAGGAACGTTGTATTATTCTTTAAAGACAGATCCATTTACCCATTCTATTTCTCCTGAATTTTGTCTCCATGGTTAATATTACAACATATTATAATCCTATAGGATTAATCACTGAAAATCCATGATTTAATGTAACTTAAGTCCATGGTATGTTGTCTCAGTTTGAGACAATTTGGAGGGACAGAGACCTTGGACAGAAGTCTCCTTCCTCCGATTCAATACCCCTGCTTCTCTCCAATAGAAAGAGAGAGAGAGAGATCAAACACGCCCGGATGTAAGTGAAAAAATAACTCTTTATCGAGAAGAATGCTGAACAATACTGATAAAACTGGGATAAGCTAACCAGAAAAATTTCCAAGCTCCTGCCCATTGGACCAAAACAAGATGGCATCCGGCCTCCCCCCACCTGGTAAAGCCTGGCAGGAGTGGTTTGGAGGGTCAGTGCTGGAGTGAGGCTGCAGTGCTGGAGTGAGGCTGCAGAGCCAGCACAGGCAGTTGGAGCAGGGCTGTGGACCTCTGAGACAACTGGAAGGACCCACAAGACACCTGCTGGGTCCAGTGATGAGACCTGGTTGCTGCAACTCTGATGATGGCTGTAGTCCTGATCCGCTGAGGAGGTGGTAGAGGTCCAGGTGGGAGAAGTCTCATGGAGTGAGGGAAGAAGACCTTGGTCTGCCAAGTGAAGTCCAAATGTGGTCTTTTATTGGGCTCAGGGTAGGTGAGAACACCTCTGGTACCTCCCTAGGGGCAGGGAGTTCTTCCCTGGATGATTAACACTGGATCATGGGACATTTCAAGAGTCTTTGACAGCTTCTAAGCACATGTGGATTCATTATGGCCATCAGCAGAGATTAATATCTTAAAGCCGTGTGTGTGTGTGTGTGTGTGTGTGTGTGTGTGTGTGTGTGTGTGTGTGTGTGTGTGTGAATTGTCCTGATGCCTCCCCGAGGGGAGTTATCGCAGATGAGTCATTTGTGTAAGGACAAAGACAATACTCAGGTGTGTCCTCTGAGTCATCAGCCTTCCAGTCTTTTCACACTGGTGGATACATTCTTCCTCTAGGATAATGGAGTACCACCCTTATCTTAAGTCCCTCCCCACAGCCTAAATTAGTAGGCATATTTGGAGAAAAGAGAAAAGGTGGATACCAGAGTCTTTGTGTAACCCAGGACATATGTTTACAAAAGCACTTTAATTTTAACACAGCTGATTGTTGTTACATTTCTTCTTTGTGTATATAGTTGTCTCCTTCCCAAGCAATTGTGAATAAACCTGAAAACACCTGTGGAGCAATGAGAACTTAAATTTTCCAGTTTACAGAAAATAATTACAAATTATGCTTATTTTTAATACTGTTAAAGGAGACTGTAGTAATTTACTTAAGTAACTCTTGCTGTGCGAGGTGTAAACATATTGAAATTTCAGCTTTACTTTGTCATGAAAAAGCTCTCTTAAACTCATGTTTCAGAACAGTTACTTTAAAATTCTGTTCAAGAGAATCACTGTTCTAAACAATCTGATGAATACTTACAGAAAGCAGTGTTTGTAAGTTACAGTTTATTCACAGAAATTGATTGCACCTACTTAATTTAAACTACAGCTAAACAGAGTGTTACTAATCAGAGACCACTGGGCATTAAAAGATCAATGAATGGGTATATTTTAGGTAAAATGTCAAGTACTGGAAAAAAATGCTTTGACTTGAAAGTTTTACTCTATGAGGGCCCCTGGTGTCAATAGTTACACTGCAGGTACTTTGCTGTTAAGAACTGTGAGAGTGAGCAAATCCTAACAAAAATTGTTAATGGACAAATAACTATTAAATAGGAAACTTGTTATTTTCAGCTGGAATTTTTTGAGAAAATTTTAATGATATGAAAATTAATAATGGAGGCTAAAAATTTGGTATTTCCCTTTACTGCTCAGTATTAATTGCTGTACTAGTAATAAGAGGTGGTCAAATATGAAAACATTAAGTAATATATTGATTACAATTTACCAGAAGTAGTTCACTTGCATTTGGTAAATAAAATAAAAATTCTGAATTAAAAACAATACAATTATTTTTTCCCCCACAGTCTGAAGATTATTATGACATGAGAAGATTATATATGATTTTGGGCTCTTGTCTCTTCTACAAGGTAATATTAATGATTATTAACGATTAAGACCTAAAGATTAGCAAAAAAAATAAAAATCTAATTTATTCCTGGAATTACCCTTTCAGAACCTCACAAATATGAAATAAATGTATGACTGCTTTAAACATGTATTTCTAGTACCAGAACTCAAACACCATAACAGAAAAAAATTGTGAAAGGCAATTATATGTACTGTATGATCATAAGAACAAAATACATCTTTGAAACTGGAGTTTTTTGGTGTGTGATCAGAGGATTAGAGAGAGTGAGTAATAAAGCAATAAGAATCAATTCAAGTGAGACTGTAGGATATTCTAATAGGAATTTTTTTGTTCACTGCAATTTTTTATCAGCAGGCAATCTATCTTTAGTCCATCTTTAAATGCAAGACTTGAGAAATTGTATCAACAGCTTTTTTCACTTTGACCTCATTCGTAAATTTATTTAGTAAATATAGACGGTGTAATCAACAGTATAAAGAGGAAGATAAGTGCCTTTACTTAAAGAAAACTTTGGTGATTTTATCATGCAATTGTTCTTTATGTTGGTAGTGTCACAAGACTAAACTGTTCCCACAAATGGACCTGCACAGTATCTACCATGATAGCACTTGAGCTGTAAAGCTCTTAGTGCTAAAACCGCTGCTGTACTATGTATCTTCTTTGGAAATTTTATTAATTCCAGTGAGAGCTCACTAATTTTGGAGAGAGAATTAAATGAGAGCAACTTAATGCTGTAGGTGTTTTCAAGCTGTTAAAGCCATGCATTTCCCAACTCACCTTTGATAACTTGCGTATATGCTGATGGTTTATTTGTGTATATTTCAGTATTTTGAGTCTTTAGATGTGGTGCAAAAGCTCAGTGTTATCTGTTGTACAACTGTATACCAAGATGACAGTCTATGGGCAGATAGCTTAAGATGACAGTGCATGTGGAGCAGGGATACCTCTACATAGAAAGTACTCTGAAGTGATATATGGTGGTGTTGTATTTCTTACTGAATACACTTCCTTTTCTGTGTTTACTTAAGGGTTACTTGATTGGTAATCACTTGCCAAAGGAAGATCTTATTGATATAGGTTTATACTGTCGGCACTACTGTCTGTTACCCTTGGCAGCAGAACAGAGAATCGGTCAGTTAGTGATGTGGCGGGAAGTATTTCCACAGCATCATATCCAGCCATGCGAAAGTTCAAGTTTTACAGGATACAGGGAACCTGAAGCAAGATACTTCTTACTGATAGTTGGCTTGGTAAGTTAAGAACTGCAGTATGCCCATTCTCTGGGTCTCTTCTTTGCTGTTGTGTCTTGCCTATTGTTCACTAAGATATATATATATTATGCATTTTCTTTGGTAATTTTACAAAATACTTATATTGTAGTTGTTTTATGGGATAGAATTTCTCAGAGAGTAGCATTATTTATACATCTGCAAAGCTTGCAAAGGTTAAGCATAAATTCTGATCATTTTTATGCCTTTTCAATTCAGTTGAAAGTATTTTTACCTTCATGATCTTGTCTTTTCAGACAACTCATTTCAGAAATGTATCTGGTTTTGGTTTTTTAAATGTAGACTTTCTTTAAAGCAAACAGCTAATGAGTTTGTAAACAATAGCTTTTATGTTTATGTTTGGGTCATTAACTTAAATAACACAATAACAGAAAGATGTCCGTGGATGTGATTTGATTAGAAGAAAATAACTCCTCTGAAGGTGAGGAAGGAGTGTTGAATATAGTGCTGTATTTTACCCAAATCTCAGATAAGATATAACACAGCACATACTGTACATTAAACCAAAGGCTAATGTTGCTCCCTTCATATTTGCAGAGACACTTCATGTTGTGTGTCCTACTAGAGGCAGGAGGCTGTGCATCCAAAGCTATTGGGAATCCAGGACCAGACTGTATATATGTAGATCAGGTCAAAGCAACCATACTCCAACTGGAAGGAATAGATGCCAGCATAGAGGAAAGGCTGGATTCTCCTTCCATTCCACCTTTAGCTTGTGCTGACTGGTTCCTTCCTGCAACACGTGACAAACTGGAGAGCTTGACCACCTCGCCTATCCTAAGCAAAATACAAAACACTTGCAAACCAGCAACTACTCCAGCGAGCAGAAGATCTCTGTTTGGGGACTCTTCCCTATCAACACAGATGCTGAGCCCTACGAGAAACAGTGGAGGACCCCAACAGGGTAACGAAGGTCCTGCAGAAGATGAAAGCACTAACCCACAACCTGTAGTGGATCAGGTCTGAGAATAAAGGCAGAGAGAATTGATAAAGTTCTGGTGGGCTTAGGGGATGCTGTTCTTTCAATGTAAAAGAATAAATCTAAGAATCCCTGAAATCAGTAGCAAATACTTCTGTTGGCTTGGGAAGCTTTGGGTCAGCCTCAGAGCCATCATGTGGTTTTTTATTTTATCATTGCTTATAAATATTTGGGGTTTTCACATGACTGAAGTGGACACAGCTGCATTTGAATCAGCAGAAATAATTGGAGAATATCCCTGAAATAATGATGTAAACATAAGTTACCAGGACAAATTGCTGTACAATTGTCCAACTGCTTCTAACTCATTTTAGTCTAAAATAGGCTATAAAATACATTTAACTTAGTTGATGCAACTGTTTCAGCCTTTTCAAAAAATGCTGCATTATTTTCTTCTAAGTTGGTCATTTGTTGGTTTGATTCTGTTTTTCCTTTAGCTGTGTTTTCTCTGTTATTTCATCTATCTGCGTGTTTTTCAGGCCACTAGAAAAAAACACACCCTGCCAAATCCATGTCATTTAGGAAATCTAAGAAAGAACCTTTCAGAGAAAGATAAAGAACTTCTTAATGCTGTCAAGTAAGAAATTATTTTTTGCTAAGTAGTTCATATTTTAGGCCATACTTGGATCGTTTTTTGAATATACACAGATCACAGAAGTTCCTGCATAATTTTATTCTAACCAGGGATTATCAGAAGTGAAGCTCTTAAATTGAGAGCTTAGTTAAAGAAAAAATACAAAATAATACAATAAAACACTGTTTCTGAACAATATGTCACTGTTGTATGCATATATCTCACATCTATATGACCTTGAAAGTTCAAATAAAAGTTCTGAACCACACATATACATACCTTGTACTCCTTGGTGTCTCTAGGTAGGTGTACAAAGGACAAAGTTTTTATTTTTCTTTCCATTTTTCTTTGTTGGGGCAAATTTTGAGAACACAAATGCAGTACCTAACTAGTACCATGATTTTTTGATTTGTTGTTAGTTGGTTTTTTTTAAATTAATATTAACAGTCCAAATCAGCAGGATTTCCTTGGTGTAGAGAAAATACCTGTATCCATTTTTGAACTCTGTTATAGTTACCAGAAAAACAATTCTGTCTTAAGAAACAAAGTATATGTTGATAAACTGGAATTTCTGAATTCTGATTTAATTTTTTTAAGGTTGACATCTGGTCCTGAGAATACTCTCTTCCACTATCTCTGTTTGGAAACGATGCAAGGAATCTTTATTACTCCAACTCACAAAGAAGTAGCACAGCTCAGTGGCTCCATCCACCCTCAGTTAATTGAGAATTTCTATCGGTGCTGTCTTTCAATTCGTTCCATTTTTCAGCAATCCATAAGGAAAGAGGTACAGAAACTTTGCTTTTGTTTTTCTATTTACATTCTCAACTCAGTGTTTCAAGATTGTTTTCAATTAATTATTTCAATGCTTTGCTGTATTTGCATGTGTGTCGTTTTTAAAGCTTCTGATATTACTGTTATGGGCAGGTTCTCAATTTATAAGATACTCCATTCAGATCAGTCATTTTGTGTTCAATGCGCACTTTTATTGTGCTAAAAGTCTGCTTTGCTAATTGTACAGTTGATTTTTTACTGACATGAAACAGTTTTATGTACTAAGGAAAGATACAGGAAGGGTTGTCTATTGTGAAATCTCTGTGAACCTATGAGTAATTTAGACTATGCTTTATTAATTTAATCCAAAGCATGTTTAAGGAAATTCAAGACACTCAGACAAATACTACCTGTTTTGCTTATGAACTGCTAAGATGCATTTCACTTTTTCTTCTTCCATTTTTGAGAAATTAGGACAGTGGTGTTTTGACCATCTTTTCTAGATGTTCAGCTCCCATATCTTCAGTATTGTAGGCAGTTGAAAGTTGTGGTTTCTGGGTTTGCGTATGGCAGACATAAGTTCCTTGAGATTTTTTTCCAAGAAAACCTTTTATTTCGCCTTTGAAGCAACTGATTGGAATAGGAGTTTCATTTGCAGATCCAGAGATTAACTGAACTTTAAGGTTTATTCAAAAGCTTTGTATAAGACATGGCTCCAAAAGCTCAACTAAACACAAAAATGTCTTTATTTTCTATAAATCTTATGCCCTCATACTGAGTAAGAGTAAGAAAATACTCTGAGCAAAGTGCTTCAGCTGTTTATTTACAAAAAGAAATTCCTGCCTGGACAAGTTTATTCAATGGACTTTTACTAGCACAGTTCTTAATTAGGGAGGCACACAAGAGAAAGAAAGATGAGACCTTTAGCTGTTTTAACAGTTTTTTAAAGGAGCTGTATTATTTCAGATGTCTAAAATACAGAAATAGTGTTCAGCTAGAAGGAAAAAAAAAAAGTCAAAAAAGGGAGCATGCGTCTAACTCCAAATTGTGTAACAATGGAAAAGCCTTTTGATGCCAGAGGAACAAAACCATGGGGAGAAGAATCACGTAAGCAAGTTAGTTACGTATTCTAAGCCTGGCTTTTTGATAGCAATGTCATTCATCAGAGAGTCTTGAAGAAATCACATAGTTATATTTGCTAGTGTTTTGTAAACATGTTTCCTTCTCTACTAATGTTTCAGCAATTGTTTTACAGAAAAAGGAAAAGGCAGGCAGTGGAATTTCAGAATTTAGTAAGGCAGCTGAGGACACAGGTCTCGTAAGAGAACATGGTGTTTTGTTTGAGTGCTCTCCTGATAACTGGACTGACCAGAAGAAACCACCACCAATAATGAATTACTGGGTTGTGGGGTAAGTTTAAAGACAAATTTTGTCTCCAGCTTTTGAGTGTGCCAAGAATAAATACTGTAGCACATCACCGAAATGCTTGAGCAGACTGACTGAGGTATCTTTAATTTGGGACTGGGAAGTTGCCCTGGTGTGAAGTTCCACCTTTAACTGGGGGGATCACTGAGCCAATGTGAAAACAGCATGGAGCTGACAGCTTTTGCAGAGGGGAGGGAAGATGTTTAAAGAGAAAAAAAAAAGCAGTTGTTTCCCACAAAGAATGTACATCAATGCAGTTTGCATGGAAACATTAAAATTGTTAATTTAAACATTTAAAAAATGTTTATGCTACTGTCGATATCTTTAAAAAATAATTATAAAGCTACACATGGTTATGCACAGGTATTAACAGCTTTCTATTTTAGCTCTTTCCCTAAAAGAGCTCATTGGATTAGTATGTGGGAATTAGTAAATTTTTGAATTCTGGGGCTTGCTCCCAAGGACCTTGATGGCAGCTTGTCGCCCAGAAACCTGGATTGCTACAAACACACTAGTACCACACAAATAGATCCTGAAATCCTAAAGATTTTTTTCCATGCACAGCCATGAGAAAACTGAGCAGAGAATAACTTGATTTAAAAATTAAATGACAGTAATTTGCCAGCTGTCTTACACAGGAGCTGGTTTTAACTTCTTACTGAAACCTCAGAGTACAACAAGAATTTATCATTTGAGGAGAAAAAAACTTAACAACTCTGAAGATTTTCTTCTTTTTATTGTTGTTTTTTTTTTTTCTCAGGAGACTCATTTTACATCCAAAACCTCAGGAGTGTTACGTCTGTTTTCATGACTCAGTCACAGAAGCTGCTGTTGAACTGGCCTTTAAACTGTCTTTTGGCTTAGCTACATAGATGAGCTTCCTGGACACTCAACCATCCTTCATGGTGGTGTTAGTTCTTTAAAGTATTCCATATAAAGGGAATGAACTTAATTTAGGTGCCCACCCACGGTGTATCTTTGAAATGCTTTAGAAAAACATAAATACCTTGTGGTATGACATAGGTAAAACTTCTGTGGTGATTCCAATGATCTTATCAATTGAATACTTAAAAATATTTCAGAGAACCAAAGTTCCTATTTTTATATACTGTCAATTTTTTTATCCTGATCATAACTTTATTACATGAAAACATAATTTGTACAGTCACTGCTGTCAGTGCACACACAATATGCAATGTAAAATGATAAGCTGATCCTCAAAAGTACTCTCTGAACATGTGGCAATTGGTGATGAAGGAAAAAAACTTTTTCCAATTAGTTAAAATTTTGTTTCTCTAAGGGCCTTGAAAATACTGAATGTTTTCAGTAGCATTGTGTTGATCAACACAGAAAGAAATCCTTTAGACAATTCATGGCACTTAGCCTCAAAAAACTAATGACTAATCATTTTTGCCCTTATGCTCTCCTGCACACTCAAGGACTATAGTGTGGTTGATTGTTTTACTTGACTTCATGAGTTTTAACTATAAATAATACTTATATTTGTTAAAATGCAATTTTGAAGACACAAAGAAAGATGGGGGGCGGGGTAGATGGTTTTAAGACTTCTGCATGGACTTGGCTTATTTTATATTCCTAATTTCTTAATAAAAATGTATATTTGTTAAACACAGTAGCGCATTCATCTATTTTTTTTTACTTCACATATTTTCTCCTTTGTTTATTTAAACATAATTTGTCTAGTTAGATCTTCCACAATTTACAGCTGGATATTACAAAACCTGTTAGGTTATATCCATGTAGGGCAAGAGTAGGCAAGATGTTTGCAAAATCAGAATTTTTCTACAAAATTTAACTTATTATTAAAATATTTGTAAATTACAGGTCAGCTGCTCCTAAAACTTTTTTTTACTTAAGTTTGGGTTAAAATGTAAGATTTTGGGTCTTTTTACCCCCAGCCTGCATATTTAGATCTGGTCATTTGCACATTTCATCGTGTTCCATGTCAACCGTGCACTTTTTTTTTCTGCTGTTTCTACTTGCTTTTCGTAAAATGCATGACTGAAGTTGCATTTTGAACAACAGGATCAAAAAGTTTAAGTGTTCAGGAAAGTAAATTCAGTTTCATAGGCATCATGACCAAATCATTAGATCTTGTTTTCACTTGAAGTTACCACTGTCAGGAGTAGTTCTAAAATAGTCAATCAAATGCTTATAAGAGCCCACTCTTATGGAGTGATTTACAGCTTGTCTTGATCACTTAACAGTTGCTTTAGTTCCAAGCAGTAGAAGTCTTAGGCCTGAAGTTTAGGCATATGATTGAAGATTTTGTTGATCAGCTTTTACCAGAAGTTATTGTTCTTAGCACATAAGCAACAGTATTTCACTTTGAGACATACAAAACTGAGTTATATCAGTAACGTGCTAGATCTGTTCCCCGTCTGTAAATTCTGTGATGTGAGATGTAACTCATGTTTGAAAAATGAAAATATATAATTGTATGGATGACATCTGAACAGCACCTCTGAAAAGTCTAAAATACATGAGGTTTGGATATTAGATTTCGTAGTAGATGGAAGGAGGAACATACAGAAAAGCAAACAGTCCTTGTTGCACTGCTTTTAGCAGAAGTGTGCACAGAAGTGTGTATATGTATGGAAAAAGGTAATTTTGCTGATGTTTGTCTCGTTTCAGCCTTTTAAAAGCAAGGCTATATGGTTTGAATGCTAAAAAGAGGATATTTAAATGCTTTAAAAAGAGGGCAACTAACATCTAGATCCTTGTGTTCAGTCAGACAGGGTTACTCTGCTGCCAGTTACTGGGTTAAACTGGGTTTGACTCAGCTGGACCAAACACACAAATGAGTCACTGCCAAAGAAACACTGTATATATGTAGATGTGCATGGAGGTGAGACTCCTTCAGTACCCATCAGCTATTTAGCTTGGCTTTCTCCTTCACAAGAAACCTTCCTTTAAACAGAACTGAGGGCATCCGAGCATAGTACAATTCTTTTTCTCAAAGCCATGTAGTAGCACTGCCTCCTCAGCTTTAGACTTTTATCTTAGTGTCCAGAGGAACCCTTTCTTTAATTTAGAAGAATAACATAATTTAAAAAATGCTACCAAGTTTCTGATACCTCTGTAAACCGTTTGGCGTTGCTTTCACGTGGACTGTGAGCACCACCTGTGTGCAGGAAAGCCATTTCTACACATTTTGTGAAATACTCTGCTGTCCTGCAGTTTCCGTAGGTATCCCTAGACTTAGAAATGTATGAAGAAGGAAGTTGAAAATCTAAGCTATTTCTCACTGTTACTGATATTTCACTTGCAGTTTGATATTGTGCTAACACCAAATTCATACACTGAATGCGTGTCAGAATAAATCCAGATTGCCAAAACCAAATGGTTGAAAAAGAAAGGACCTTAAAAGGAAGGTTTTTGGCCATTGTTACAGCTCATACCAAATAGAAGAGATATAGTACAGTATACTTGGTGTAGTGTAAACTTTGAAAATTTTAAAGGTTTTGGTTATTTTTAAGATCCATTTCTTTCTCTGTAGGATTTTTAGTGTTGGTGATTTATTAAACGTTACACAATATTTCCAAAAACATACTTTAAACTTTGCTTTTAAGGACAAATGCAAACAGATTTTCATGTCCAAAGTGGATAAAGAAAAACAGGTAAATAATCTTTTACATATTAGTTGTGTTTAATAAACAAACTGCATCTGGTCAAGAGCTGTGCAGTTCTTTCCCTCAGCATGGGTTGATAACTAGTAGTGGTATATTGATACGGTTTTCTAATGAGCTTATTTTCTAACAAGGAAGGGTCAGCATGGCTTACTGTGTAGTGTAATTAATAAAAGTAATAAAATCTGGCTTTTGCTCTTTAATGACTTTGTGAGGTGCACGTAAATGTTCTTTCATTTGGATGGATTCTTGAAAGACACAGAGGTCTACACCCATGTAATTCATTACAAGAAATCACGGTCTTGGAATATGAAATGTTCATATTGGCATTTGGCAAATTACATAAAATCCGTTCATATCAGCAGAATGGAAAAAAGTTCTTCATATCTAATTGGTTTAATATGAAAACAGATTTGTCTCTGTCTTAGGATTTCTCTGGTTAGGTTTTGATAATTTAAACAAAAATCCAGCATTCTGTGCTTTTTCTTGTTGACTGTTCTTTACTATAAAGCCAGAAACTTTTCTTGCCACAGACTTTTCTGGTAATGCTGACCAGGAGAAAGTCTGTCAGTCATTAATGTTTGATTAATCTCCTTGTATCACATGCAAGTTCTTAAACAGTCCTTTTTCAATTACAATCATTTTGTATGTAAAGAGTTTAAGGTGGTTTTATTTCTTTCTTTCTTTACAGTGGAAAAAGTAAAACATGCATTATGTAAATAACACTGTTTATACTTCTACAAATCTCCCATCTCCTGGAAGTGCTTCCAGATGGCTTACATGGATATGACTCAAATTTTAGAAACATTCCATGAATAACACTCAACATTAATTTCCTTAGAAATATAGTATTTAGCAAAGTGACATATCCATTGTTGAAGCTCATAATCTTTGGATGCTTTCTTATATGTTTTGTTCAGGATAGGGAATGGGATACAACAGCTACAGTGTTGTTTTTACTGAACCAGCAAATCAAAACTGATTTGGAGTACATCCACATGGTCTGCATTTACTACACACGCTGTACCTGTGATGTAGTTTAAGTAAACACAGGTATTATTCTACTGGGATTAGCTTTTACAAGTGGAAATTTGGCAATACCCTAGTATAGAAATTATTCCATGTTTCTTGATTATTTTGTAGAGAATACAATGTTTTAGATCTTGCTCTTCATGCTTTATAGTTTAATTTAGTATCTATAGCAAAGATCAGTGTACTAGTATTGTAATACTGTATTTTCATAACTGTATACAGCAATTCTTGTGTTTCGATTTTGGAAGGGGTTTTTGGCAAACCTGGCTTCTGGCAGAGCAGCAGGAGTAACATCCTTGTGTGGACTGTGCCCGTCACACGTCACATGAGCTCATGTGGCTGCTGAGACTGGGAAAGGTAGTGAAATCTCTGAACTGGCAGTTCCAGTTTTACCTGATGTGTCTTAGGTATTTATATTTACTTCATTTTAGAGGTAGACCAATATGAAACACTATTAGAATTCTGTTACTTAAAAATTTACTAATATGCAATTGTAAGCATAAAATTAATAAGAAATGTAAAATCTTTAAAGAAGAGGATGAAGTTGAGTGTTAAGAAGATTCTCCAGAAACAGTGCTGTAGCACAGCTCTCAAAGTTTGTGGTTTTTTAGATTCTATAGGGACAAGTTTAACTGAATTTTGCCAACTTTGGGTGCAGAAATTAGAGGAGTTTATTTTTTGCTAACCTATGGCTGCATGGGGTACCATTTAAAGAGTTAATGACCATCTTTGTTCTGAAGATTTTCAACAAAGATTTTGGGTATTTTATGTCTCTAGATATGCTTCAAATAGGTAAAATTAATTTCCTGAAAACAGGGTCTGGAAGGCTTTGCAGTAGAGAGAGAAATCTCTGTGGTTGTTGGCTTTCCTGATTTGCCTGCAATGGGACAAGTAAACTCCAGTTGCTGTCTGCGCTGTGCAAGGTTGTCCCAGGAACTGGCTGCTTTGATTCACCTGTTGCTCTCTCTGCCCTGTACTTGGGCTGAATCAACAGTTCTGTGATACCTTCAGTTTAAGAAAGTGTTTGGTTTGTAGTTCTTCCTTCAAAGGCTGGTTTATTGTATGCTGTGTTTTCACCTGAAGGGAACCCTAAGAGCTAGAAACAGATGAAAAATCTACAGATACAAAAAGTGGATTTTTTTAACTTGGTCACAGTTTGTGGCTGGTATTCCACTATAGGGGAAAGTTAAAACAAGTAACACTTCTCATAAATATGAGTAAGAATTTGTGGGCTGGAAGTGAAAGCATGGTATTACAGAGAAAGAGCATGAGAATTCATACTGGATTCTGCTGAATGAGAACAACATTGGAATGATAGTTACTTGACCTGAAGTGTTTCAGCAAATGGGAATCACTCTCTGTTTGAATAAATTGTGTTCACCCCTCTCCACATCTTGATTTCTTTATTGTTTGTTAACAAGGGGACAAAACAATGGTCTGCTATGTTTAAATGCTTCAGCTGTGCAAGTAGTTTGTACTTAAAAGGAGGGTGTCTGTAATGCATAACAATATGCATAAATTTCTCTGCTGCTGAGCGACAGTTCCGGGAACCTGGTGACTGTATAATTAAAATTGCAAAGACAGATGGACTTCTGGTCTGTACCAGGAGTTCGGTGGTTCAGTACACCAGCCCTTCTATTTTGAATGTTATAACACCATTAAGGTAGCTTTTACAAACAAAAATGAACACATTTTAAATCTTTATCATGATATTCTAAATATTTATTATGAACTAATGAGAGTGTTAGTTACAGCTTTTCTGTTTACAGTTATTTGTGCTCAACAGACTATTACTGAAGAGCCAAGTCATTTTACAGTAGGATTAACAACAGAATTGACCAAAATTATACTTCTTATCTCCTGGATTTGACATACATTTTACAGAATTTGTGCAGGCTTCCATTTTTGTTTTGTAAAAGTACATTTAGTTCACAGCTTGGTGACAGCTTTTAGTACAAAACCAGGATTTGATTTCTTTTTCCTGCTCAGAAGCTGTATTTGGAGTAAGACAGGTTTGTGGGTAGAATAATATCCTTTATTAGGTCAGCCCATGCAGCTAGAAAAATAGTCTGTGTGGCACAGCTGTTCTTCAGGTGAGAGGCAGAATCAGAAATAGTACAAGCTGAGAGTTACTTTGCATGGAAGTTACTTACAGTGGATATGAGTGAATTATTAGCAATGAATGTTGGATCTTGTTGCTAACTATTAGGTAATTTTACTAGGTAGTTCGGTAGCATTTGAAGTACATTTAATAATATAAATTATTGCTATGAAAATCATCCTTAAACAAGAAGTAAAAAAAACCACAAAAATGCTCTTGAAAAATCAGGACCTTTTTCCCTGCATCCCTGAGGAAGTTTTGCCATGTGATAATAGAAAGGAGTTGTTAGTTCCAAAGTGTCTGTATGCTTTTGTTTCTAGAATCTCTTCTCTCAGTATTCCAGGAAGTCAAAAGAAATTCTGAATAAATGTTGGCATAGAACTTGCTTAGGTCATTTCAAAAAATCGCAGGGATACTTAAATTCTTATGTAATACCCACATACCTCTGGTAATCTGTCCTAAATAACAGAGACCTTGAAGCTTACACCCTTAGCAGTACTGACATCTTCCTTTCAGACTTAATATGATTTCACTGTCTTCATATTCTGCTTTATCTGCTCCATGAGCAGCAGGCCTGCAGTTCATGCTGTTTTTACTCCCAGGTGCTGGTAATTAACTTACTGCTAGGATAGGAAACATTATCAAAATTACTAAAAACATAAATTATAATCATATGGAATAAGATAACAGGTTTACTAGCACAAAAGATGAGACTGGGAGAATTTTTATATATGTCGTGGATGTATAAATATATTTTATGGAGGATCCCTGTTTCATTCATTTAGTTCTGAAGCTTTGGGTACAAATGAAGCTGATTAGTACGATTTTTAACAACTCCTTATCATGCTGCTTATTCTGATCAAAGGGGGGGGCTGAATTAAATATAGCACCTTTTATTTTTCCACTTAAAACTCTATTTTCCAGATGGGATAACTTTCCAAAATAACAAGCACACTACACTTGCTGATTTCAGCAAAGTTTGTTTCTGTCAGCTAAGCAGTAATAACCATTACCAAATAGCCTTTCATTTCCATATATTCATGTTGATTCGAAACAAAATATGTTAAATGGTTTTTAGCTGTGTTATTGCACTTACTTATATTGACTATATTTCATACGTGTATATCACAATGGCCTAAGGCAAGATTGCCTTTCTGTCATTATGCAGAACCTAGAACTTTACCTGGATGTTGCAGGTGGATTTGATTTCAGATGTAGCTAATTTAAGTTAAAACTTCAACATTAAGTTAAAAAAAAGTATCTTCTCTCCAGTTAGAGTTGGACATGAAGAAAGGGATTTGGATTCATCTCTCCCAAAAAAAGTATACATGTTTTTTGCTAGTGAAGACAAAAACCAGTGTTCGTTCCTAATACAGCCCATAATATGATTTAGAGGACTCTGTTGATCACTAATGAACTGCAATCTACTTGGTATAAAAATATTTCAGTGATACTAAAGAAGGAAAAAGAATTAGCTGTGTAAATTTTAATAGCATTGAAACAATTCAGAGCACCCTTAGGACTAGAGTGACCTCATTTAATTCCTAAGCCTTCTACTTGCCCAGTAGAGCTTAAAAGAAGCATCAGAAGAAGGATCACAGCCTTTCTAAATTTAGTCATTGCAACCAGCTAACAGAGCATGACACCAGATAAATATTTATTAGGCAAAAGATCACTCCCTTGGAGTAAGCGAAACACTAGGAAAAAAGTTCCTTAGTGTTCTTTACTGTGGAAAGACAATGAATCCAAGAAAATACTTACTTGCCTCTTGTTTAAAATTCTCATTGTTTCCATTTTATTCATACTGAATGTTACGCATCTTGCATTTTAAATTACAGCTTGTCCCTGAATATATCCTGGTAACAGCAGTTTCCCTGGGCTGTCAGCAGAGCTCATGTATGGATTCCACCTGGGAGTATGTATCTGCCTGGGACAGGTTCTACATGAACCACAGAAAAAGAAAACTTGTTTCTCACCTGTTGTGTTTTCACGGTATTTTAAAGCATGTGTCAGGACAGCAAAGGAATTTGTGTTCGTGTTTCTTTTTAAAATTGGCATTAAGAAATACAGCTGTTAACTTTTCTCCCTGTCCCATCTCTCAAACAACATACAGAAGGCTCTTATCTGGCTGTCAGCATTTTAAGTCAAAACATAGCCCAAAAATATAGAGCCCTAAGCACTTAGACACTTGAGACATAGTATTTCTTGAGAGAATTTTAAATGCCTGAGGATTCTTATCTCAGTACTGAAGATAGATCTTAGCATGCACATCCATGAGAAGACTTCTTTTTATTTCTTAGGCAATAATTTTCAATAGGGAAAGGAAAAATAAACCAAACCTTGTGGAGTACTGATAACTTAGGGTCCAAAAGAAGCATTTAGGAGACCTTTATGTAAATGTCTGGTTTCAAAGAAACTACAGCTAGCAGCATTCCTAACGTTTCTCCCCAGCCATTAAGTTTCTCATAAAACCCTTAGCTCATTGAGTTTGTACAAATATTTTTTTGCTGCTAAAAAATCAGATGCATGGGCCAAGAATTGGCAAGACTTGGACAACCCCAATTCTGAGATTTCTACAGTGGCAGTAGATGATAGGAGGAGAGATATGCTCAGACAAGTCTGTGGTTTATCTGACTGAAGTGAGTTTTGTTCATACTTGCAGGCTGGGCATCATGACACTGAAGCACACAAACATGGCTTTTACAAAGTAAGAGTTTGGCTTACCCTGCTTATGTTCTTATCTCACAACTCTTGTCAAAGTAAAGAAAAGGTCCATTGGCACTTTCTGGTTCACTTGCACAATTTCAGCTGGGCCTAGTTTAGTGAGGTTGCAGAGGCACAGAGGAGTATTTGCGTACAACCTCTTAGCCTGGGGTTTCTGTTCAGTCAGTAGTCATCCTCAGGTGGTGCTGCAATACCTTGAATCATTGGTTTTGGAAGAGGGACAGAAAGAGCAGAGCAGAAAGCAGCGCTGGGATGTGTCTCCCTGGCTACTGCAGGTGGGACTGGACCTGGTTTGCCTTTGTGATCCCAACACTAGGAAGTAAAATGAGGTAGTTAATGCATATATAGTAGGTAAGTATAGTTATATATATAACTATATATATATATAGTTATATATATATATAACTATATATCTCTAGGTAACAGTGGTTTCTCTTGCTCATGGAGGTTTTAGGAAAATTCTGGTTATTTAGGAGACTACTGAAACTGTAACAAATGGAGAGATAATCAAACCTCTTGACAGGGATGCTAAACTAGTTTAGTGGTTTAGTGCTTATTTTTAGTCTTTCCAGTAGAGCAAAACTGCAGTGCAGCATCACATGCTGTGTCACAAAGACACCACACTGCTGTGTGAGACTGTTTAGAAGCCAAAAAATACTCAACAGAGCTTTTCCAGTCAGTAGGTTTGTTTTGTAGAGTTTTAGTCCCCAAATACCTAAAATGGGTTAAGTGCAGTAGAGACATTTGGAGTTCAAGATTTCTTTTTTTGTTTTTTTCTAGGAAATTAAGACAGATGAGGTGCTTCTGGGAATACATTGGCACAAATCAAGGACAGTCTTGTGTTGGCAGTGGGTGGAATGTAGGATTTGATGGTCCCAACTCTCTGCCTGTCCCTGGCACCAGGAGCCATCCCCACCTCGGACAGAAGAGGTCTTGGTTCCATTTTTAATGCATAACTTGGCTTTCGGATACAGGGCTAACCCTGCACCTTGGGCCTCAAGGTTTTCCAGGCCAACCACCTGCTCCAGGAGCTGGGGGTCTGTCCCACTCCTCACGGCAGGTCTGTGGTGACCCACTCCAGGCACGGCTGTATTAATGACCCCAGTCACCCCCCGGCACTAATTGCTACGGATTGCTATAATCTCATTAACTCGAGCCGTGTCGCAGCCAACCCTGGCTCTAAGGGGGGCTCCGCGCGCCCTTTAAGGGCGGGCGGGGCGGTCCCGCCGCAGCGTGACGCGAGCGCGGGGCGTCGCTCCCGGTGGCACTGCTCCCTCCCTCCTTCCCCGCCTCCCTCCCGTTCCAGATCCTTCTGGAAGGGCAGCGCCGCCCGAGCGGTGCCGGAAAGAGCCGAGGCGGAGGCCGGGGCCTGGCGGGCTTCCCGCCGGCGGCGCCTGCGCACGGCGGGGCCGCTGCCGGTTGGTGCCGGCGCTCCGCAGTGGAGGAGCGGCGGGCGCGGAGCCGGAGCCGGTCCCAGTGCCAGTCCCAGCGGAGGAGCAGCGGGCGCGGGGAGCAGCGGGCGCAGCCATGTCTGTGGTGGGCATCGACCTCGGCTTCCTCAACTGCTACATCGGCGTGGCGCGGAGCGGGGGCATCGAGACCATCGCTAACGAGTACAGCGACCGCTGCACCCCGTGAGTACCGGCGCTCCCGGGGCCCGGCGCTGCTGCTCCGCCCGCCAGGGGCAGCCCCGAGTGGTCTCGCGGGGCTGCGTCCCCTGCGCGCCCCGGGGCGCTCCCCGCGTGGTCCCCCCAGACGCTCCAGCCCCCGCGGCGGGAGCGCAGCGCGGCCCCGCCGGGAGCCAGGAGAGTGCCTCTTGCCGAGAACAGGCGCGGCGGTGCATGTGCTGGGGCTGGAGGTTGCCCGGGAGGCATTCGTGTGTCTGCGTCTGGCTGTCCTGGCTGCTGCCTCTGCGTGTCCTTGAAATCCTGCGCTGTGAATGTGCCGCACCGCTCCGGAGGCACAGCAGACTTTTATTTCCGTCCTTGTCACGCTTTGGTTTCGGGTAGCCAAAGATCTCGGTGGAGTGCATGTGTTTCCCCAACTCTGGAACGCCTGCCAGAGCTGGAAGCGTTTTCATTAACAATTACATGATGGAGTGGTGGCGAGACTGGGAAGGTGGAGGACGTTGATTCACCAGGGAAACAGGGAAGTGCCGCGATGAATTCCCTCTCTTTAAACCTGTTCTTACTTGCACCGTATCTGGTGGCCGTGGAATACCGAGGTCTGGCGAGGAAGAGGGGGGGGCAGTGGGCAGCGTCTGTGATGATGGGATACGCAAGAGTAGGTGGAGACTTTACTCCTCTGTTTCTATGGGATACGTCTAGGATTTTCACAGCTCTGTCTGTGCATAATTTTCAAGGAGGATTAAGGAATTCGTGTAATACTTATGAAAATCGGGTGTTGGATGGTGCTTCCGTTTATTAAAGGAACTTGTAGCCAACAGAGAAAGCTGTTTCTGCTGTCTGAGGCTGTAGTAACCTCAGCATTGCGCTCCTTTTGATGTCGGAGAAATGTAGGTGTTGGATTGCTTTCTAAAAAGTTGTTTTTTAGAAGTGCGAAGAAATTGAGTGCTGAAATGCATACTTTCTGTTTTAATGGGAATACTGTTTAATACTCCTTTTATTCTTTAGAAAAATATACTTTTCACATTAGCTCTGAGGCAGTCATTATCCTTGTGCATGTTTTATGAGAACTGAAATTCAGAGACTTTTCAAATTCAGTGCAAGGAATCCCATGAAGTTGTTGCCCAAAGAATCCTCAGGCAGCTGTAGTTTCCTCCCCGCTTATGATGAAGAGCACTTCCAATTCTTAGTTGTTCTTGGAGTATGTTCTTTGCAGAGAGGCTTCTCTGCATTTAATATTTTCCACATTAATATCTGATTAACTGTACTTTCAAGATATTAGCAGAGGGATTATGAAGGATGTACAAGTTGGCAATTACAGCATCTGGAGTACACGTACACTTAAAGGCAGTGGGTGTCTCACTTAAAGTGACATTTTCCTTGCCCTTCTCTGTCTCAAAATGCAGTAATACAAGACAACTTGAGGAACATCCTTTCTAACACTGTTATCTTGAGGCAAACCAGAAAGGTCAATAGAAATGTAACAAATTTATTACTGTTATGTAAGTTTGTAATAGTTGCTAAACCTTTACTTCAGACAGGATTTGAGTGATGTAGACAGATCTAACTCTTGAATTGTTAAAACTTTTCTTCCTATTGCACAAAGCAACACAGTAAATGTTTTAAATGTTTCTATACAGGTGCTTACGTCATTCAGATACTTAAGTTAGCTAATAGTTAACATGGATTGGAGATGTCCCAAATACTTGTGACTTACTCCCAGAAATCCAGAGTCTGCTGCATCTGTGTAGCACTGTGTAAAAATACCTGGGCAAGCCAGTAACCCTTTCATGTGCAGGGTGCTGTTATTAAGCCATGTAAAGATCCTGGCACGGGGCCTAAAGATAGGACAGTCCTGGCTGTGCTCTTTCTGGGCAAGGCTCATCAGTGCAGCCAGATTCCAGCTTTGAAGCTGGCTCAGATACCTGTGCAGTGCTGCTGTGAACATCATCATTTACAGCATACAGACAAAAGCAGTGTAGACTTGGGGAAGATCTGTATTACCGCAGTTTAACGTAGGATTCTTAAGTCATAAATCCAGTATCCCTGTTGTTAAAACATTCAGGTGGTCCTTTGTCTGAAATGTACATCCTGTAGTCTGATGCTTGGGATTGTTAGTATTTGTAAGATGCGTATCATCTTGGAAGTTTTAGAATGAATATTTCTAGAAAGAAAGGAAAAAGATTTTGCTATGAAGCCATCCATTTTGGTAGAACTTGTATATTTTAAGGCTTTTGGCCCTTGCATCTCTTTGGAAGTTAACTGATGCTTGGCTTTTTCCGAACTTGCAATTCCAGCTAGTCTGTTGTACGTGTTTCCAGTGCTCCTAGCACATTAAACTCATGGCTAGTGGCCCTTTCAGGTGCTCTCCCTCACCACTGTAGTTTTGTGGGAAGAGAGCCAATTGTTGATAGCTCATAATGTTTTAGTAACTTTTTTCAGACCACGTATGTTTAATGTGATCACATGCTGTAATTAAGATCACAAAGGTAACATCTTCTTCAAAACAATGCAGGGAGAGGATTGAAATGTCCTTCCGGTGAGGAGAGTTGCTACCTTAGTGAAGTCTGGGTACTGCTCTACAGCTCTCTTCAAAACAAGCTGAGGGTAGTGGTAAGGGAAGCAGTTCAGTATCCTTGTATCCTTAGGGTGGATGTTCTTCCTAGAGGACTGTTTTGGATACTGCAGAAGTTTTTGGTGCCAAAGAGAGCACATTCATTTTTTGGCATTGTTGCTTCCCAGCCAATGGAAGAAGAAACCATCCATCCCTCTGTGCTGGCAGTGAGTAATTGAAGTAAACCCTGGCAGGAGGTGTGGTGTGTCAAGTAGCTTCTGACTTGATGCTTCATGCTCTGCGTGGGATATGTGCCAGTAATTTGTCTGTCAGCAGAGTCAGATTCCTACACTGAAAAGGTGATACAATGGCAGTAGTTTGTAAACCATTTGCTTACTATATAAAGAGCTCTTTTATCTGACCTTCGTTAATTATCACAAGGTATGATTGGGAATTGTAGCATTGTGATGTTAAAAATGGTGAAAGCTGAACTACATATCTGAAAATGTAGGGCAATGCCTTGTCTGTTTGCAGCAGTGAAATCTGGAGGTTTTGCATGTTCAGTGTGGTGTCACAGAGAAGAGGTTGCTAGAGGATACTCTCAAATTACAGTGGCCTCGTTGTAGTGATGATGGAGAGGAGGCAGGAAGTAATCTGCTGTAGTGACCTTTATACATTCATTAAACAATTACAATTACATTTGAACTGTATGAAATCTGGCTTGTGTCTGTTACTTACTCCTGAATGGTTTTAGCCAGATTCATTCCTTTTTGGGGAAGAGTTCTATTTCAAATCTGTAATGTGAAGTATGGTGATAGTAACTTCCAGAAAAAAACCCAACCATTTCCAAAGATGGTGGTGAGGGGGGCCAGATGGTGACTGGGGCCAGATGGTGACTGTGACCTGGGGCAGCCTTTGCTGAGCCAGAGGGTGTTCAGTGGTGACACAAGAAACAGTAAGGGTCTGTGGACTGCATTAGAGCTTCCAAAACCCTGGGAGCTGTTCCCAGATATCCTTCCTTTTGCCTGTTTGCAGCATATACTTGGTAGTCCTCAGTTACGGACGTGCTCAACAGCTTGTGGGCTGTTCAGCTCCCCTGGCCTTAGATGTTTGGGGTTTTTTCCAGTTGTTGTGTCAGGATTGTTGGTAAGGGCTCTTGCAATGTGAATGTGGTCCTGTCAAGACTCAAGGGTTTATTGAGTCAAAAAAACCTGACTGGTAAAGTTCAGGTTCTTAAACTAAATGTCACAGGCTTCTTTTCACAGTTACCTGTGACCTAAAAATGACTATTCATGCCTTTCCTTCATGATGAGATCTGTAGAAACTTTTACAGAATTCCTTAAATGCAATTATAATGACAACAGTTGCAGTGCATGCAGTTTCTAAACTAATTTGAAAAGAATAACTAGAATTCCACTTCAAGTTCTGGTGCTTTATGCAGTAATGCTCTTAAACACCACATCCATATTCTGCTACTTGAATTTTTGTAGATATTCTACAGTAGCATGGAAATGTTTTATGATGTTATCTTTTAAAGCTGATTTTTTTTTCTGTTCTTACTTAGAGCATGTATATCTTTAGGATCCAAGACCCGAGCCATTGGGAATGCAGCAAAGAGCCAGGTAAATGGATCATAAACTTTATTGTGACTTATTAGACTTATGTCCTGTTGAACTGTGGGAAGACAAGTAACAAATAAAGTTGATAATTTTATGTTTTGAACTGAATTTTCTGCAGTAAGTGTATATTTCACAGTTACTGCTTCAACAATATTAACAACCCTGTATTAAAATTGCAACTGTATTTCTGCATTGTTTTGTCATGGGGGGGGAAGAGAAGAAACAAAACCTTGCTTGTTCACCAGTAAAATAATATTATTTTCTTGCTTACTCATGACAGCAGGAATAGAGTTCGTAATTAAATCTCTGCTAGGGCGGGGAGGGATAATGTGCTTATGCTTTAGAAAAGCTGAAACTGAAGTTGAACAGAGTTTCATAGAGATACTGGTTGTTGCTTATAATGGGAAATGAATGCATTTTAGTTATGTACTATCTCACTTTGGAGCTTTGAACGGAAGTGAAATTTCTCTGATCCTCAGTAAATTCACTTGTAACCTAGGAAAACCTCCCTTTGGGGAAAAAAAACACATGTTAAAGATTTGTAATAGACGATATGAATCTACAAATTCAAAATAGGTCAGGTCTTGCTTTCTTTTTTTGTGTCCATGCACGATGTTAGCATGTTGAAGATTTCCTTCCCCTTAGATTTGCCTGGCAGATGTGAAGGTAGTAGAGCCCTCCTGATGTACCATGAGCAGGCAGTAAATGCAGAAGCCATATTGCTTTCATTCTGAGCAACTTTACACTTTTTATCTGAGCTCAGCCCCTGAACTTTGCTGCTGAGAAAGTGTCTTGTCAGTATTCCCAGCTAGGAAATTTGCTGTTTAGATTAGTAAGGTAGTGCATCTTGGACAAGATTACCCTGAAATAGTTTCTTTTGATAGCTTAAATACTGTGTTCATTGGGATTTGTTTCTTCTGGCCCTTTCTTTGCTTAAAAGCCTGTCCTTAAAGTAACTGGGTTAAAACACTGATGAGAGAACAGGTGTGGGGAGACTTCACATCCAGTTGGGATTTGAATTAGAGGAGAACTTCAAAGGAAGTGAAATGTGTTCATTAGGTGAAGGTTCATATAAGGTTATTGTTGGTAATAACTTCATTTATTCCTACTGACAACCATTGCAACAATATACGATCTCAAATATTGCATAATGTATCAGAAAGTTCCTCTAATGTAAAAACCACCATGAAAATTGATGGCAGCAAGCTAATGAATATTACAGAGAGAAGTAAACTTGAATTTTTTTAATGGAGGTCATAGATTAAAAAATAGGTTCTTCTTTCTCTCCCCACACGTTTCTTTCCAGTGAACGTGTAGGGCTTTACACAGGTCAGTGTGTGAATTAAACCCAATATAACAAGAGTTTCTTTCTTCACAGTCCTCTGTAGCCTGCATGTCACAGGTAATTAAAATATGTTTTCCACAGATTGTCACAAATGTAAAAAATGCATTACATGGTTTCAAAAAACTGCATGGAAGAGCATTTGAAGATCCTTACATACAAGCTGAGAGGGCCAAACTTCCCTATGAACTTCAGAAGATGCCTAATGGCTCCGTGGGAGTAAAGGTGAGTTAAAGCTTTGGGCAGAGTACTTTTAGAGGTAGATTTGGACCTTTGTCACTTCTTGCATGAACAGACTTACATTTTCCCTAAGAAGGCTCTAAATATATTCCTGTTTCTCTAAATAAGTCCTGTACTTTCTAACCAAGATGTCGATCGAGGTTTCTCATCAGTTGTATTTGCTTTCCACAGTACTTTCCGTTACTAGCTTTTCACCTTACCCTACTAGATTTACCTTCAAATATGTTCAAATACCTTAAAAAACTACTGTGTGTGATTATTAGTTTCCCTCTGAGTTTAGGTCTTAGACATGCAGAGACCAAGTTTTGGGAAAACAAGATGATAATGCTCTGAATATAAAATCTGAACAAGTTATTTGTAATTTGCTTCCAGACTAAATGGCTGGAAACTGCTCTTCTCAGAGTTCAGGCTTTCTGGCTTCAATTTCTGAATGTGTTTATTTTTTTAGCATTTTAATTTGGATCAGGAATGCACTTTTGAAGCAGATTTCCCAATCATCCTCAGTGCACTTTAAGTTGATTTTTGACAGGGCTTCATACCACAGAGTGGGTTTTATTTTGTACACCTGGTCATATCACAATAATTGCCAGTGTAAATATACATCCTTCTGGTTTTCCCTGCACAGGAGTGCTTGGGATTGCTAGAGAGACAGTAGTCTCTTAGGAATTCAGGACACATGAAGGCTGGAGGTTCAGATGTGTTTCCTGAGCAGAGCAGGACTGTTAGAATTGCCTTGTTTGCACCTTCCCTGCCTCATGTGCTTAAGTGACCCTTGCAGGAAGCAAATGTTCCTTGGGTTTGCTCCAAAACTCTTATTTTCAGCTTATGGTAGGGTTATGTATTGTGCTTTGTTGTTGTTGTTTTTTAAATTAAAAAAAACAAACGTGAGCAACAGAAATACTGTATCGTTGTGAATAGCCCCTTGAGATAACTGAGGTGTTAAGTTTCCCACAAAACAATTTTCACCTAAACTGAACTGTTTTAAGATTTGTTGTAGGTGGCACAGATCTGTAGCATCAATTGATATGGCGTTATTTGTGTCTAAAGTCTGGTATTAAGCTTCATCACATCTTCAGAGAAAAGTTGAGATGATGGATTACAGAATCACAATTCTCTGTTTCAGGTGAGATACCTTGATGAAGAGAGACTTTTTGCAGTTGAACAGATTACAGGAATGTTATTGGCCAAACTGAAAGAGACTTCAGAAAGTGCTTTGAAGAAGCCAGTGGCAGACTGTGTAATCTCAGTAAGTGGTAATATATTTATTGTAATCTATAGATAGCTTTACGTAAGCTAGGACCAGTTATGCCGTGGTGCTGTGGGAATAGATACAAGTAGTGGATAGAAATTGTATCTCCAAAAATAGGCCTTTGTTAAAGGTTTTCCAAATGAGAATGCTTTTGGAATTGTATGTGAGAAGATGAAAAATTTGTTAAATCAAGAGCGTGTTTTCAGAAAGAACATATTGCTTAAGCTAGTCCAAACTGTCTATCTACAAGGGCTGCGTATAGTATTCCTGATTACTGTAGTTCCTGTTATAAATGGAAGCTGTCCTATGCATAAGCATATCCTCCTTGATTCCAAAGAACCTTCCCAAATTCATGTTAAATTTCTTTGTTATTACCTAGTTGAGTGCTGTTGTAGTGCAGTTGAGAGTTGCCTAAACTCTCTGAGGGTCATAGTAACAATTTGATAAGCCCAAATTACTTGGCTTTGTTTGAAAAAGTCTTTTTATTTGGTTGGTGTGGCCGTTTGAGCCACATTAGAAATCTAAAATCCAATTTCCAGGCCTCCTCCCACCCTTCACACAATTATCCAAACACCAGAGAGAAACTTTCAGGCTAGAGGATTCTATAGGGGAAGGGGGAAGTATATACATTTATTTACACAAATAAATACTATACAAACTAAAGGCAACTATATATAATATTACATTACTATCAGTCAGTCCTTTCAAGCCCCTCCTTTAACTTTAGTCCAGAAGCAGCCTTTAAGGCTGATATGTAACACAGTCTGCTGTGGGAGTGTTCTGGGCTCCTGAACGCTCCCTCCTCACCAGGTCCCAGCAGTTGTTTGTTGCAGTCTCTCCTCACGTGGTCCAAGAAGATAGCTTTGAGTCCTTGCTTTTCTGCTGCTGTGTGATTTCTCCCTCTCGGTGTCTCACCTCGGTTCGTAGGCTGCTGCAGTGTAGCTTATCAAGCGTCCACATCCTGCAATCTTCATTCCTCCACATCAGTTCTCAGCTGCCCCCGGTCAGCTTCAGCAGGCAACCCTCAAGCTCTTGGCTCATCTCCAATTTCTCCTGGGACTCTTCTCCCAAGCGCCGAGCTGATTTATCAGCCCGTCCACTTGGCTCTGCTCAAATGCTGAGCCTTAAAATCCACCCCCCACCAGCCTAAATGTAGTGGGGGGGAAGAAGCCCCCTAGCCTTGGCCACAGGCAGCTCGGTTCAGTTATGCACTGTCCCAAGCGTCCCGCAGCTGCAGGGGGAGGAAAGAAGGCCTGGCCTCCTCCCTCTTACCTCAGGTGCTGTGAAATTCTTCTTTAACAGCACACACTCCAAATGCTGACTCTAATTCTAGCCAAAGGCTGAGCTGGGGGGTCGCAGGGCTCCCCTCTCCCCTCCAGAGGGGAAGAGAGGGAGCCCAGCCACCCCCTGGCCTTGTCCACCTACACGCAGCAGACACCAACAGCAAAACAACCAAGACAGAACTTCCAACAGCTTCCAGTGCTGTGATATATGATTTTGAGCAGAAGCGAACAACATGAGTGGTGACTGGCTCTCCAGGGAACACTGCCCTGGCACCCAATCACCTCTGAGCCCCTCAAACCTCTCAGGGGGGCCAGTCTCAACCTATGACCGTTGGTTTGCCCATGATTTTTCTAGCTGATGGCCTTCCCCGTGAGGAGGTTTTGTTCCTGATACGAATTCCTGTGTCTGCTTTTCACATGGTTTTTGTTTACTGGCTCTGCTGGGAAGTCTGGGCATGAGGGATTGGAGAGACATTGCATCTGTCAGAGACATGGAAACTGGAAAGTCATGTAATTTAGCTGTTAGAAATCCACTTTGATGTTTTTCCTTGCTTCCTTTTGGTATACGAAGACACTTAGAGAGCACCTCCCACGCACAGAGGGATACACCACAGTGGTAGCCAACAAAACACACTGTGAATGTAGTTCTAACTGACACTGAAGATGTGCCAGCTAATGGCAGCCAGTTTCTAAATGGGTTCTGATTATGCTTTGGCTATTTTTGATGGCACTGAATGTTGTAGCTCCCTGTAAGCTGGCACTGTGCTGGAGGTGATATTTGAAAAATGAATACAGGTTCAGGTTGCGGCATCACTGCAGTGCTTCTGCCTGTAACTTATTTTTGGGCCATGTGTGAATATTTATTGTGTTGACTTTGTCCTGCACAAATGTTTTCAGTAACTAGTAATGATTTTAAGAATCTGAGAAAGCATTTTTAGGGGGATTTTTTGTGGTGCTTAAATCGACTTTATTTAAAACAACTTTGGATGCCACTTCATTTTTGTCAAATTTTGAAATCTTAATTAAAAGATGAACTAAAATGAATTAGCTACCTCTTTTATTCAGACTGCCTTATTAATTTGTGGCTAGCTCATAACAGTTTCTTGTGGCAATGACATTTATAGGGTAGCTTAATGGGCAAGTCTGACTTATTTAAATTAAAAAATCCATATTCCATAATACCCTGTGTTGTTGTTTTTGGAAACAGGTCCCTAGTTTCTTCACTGATGCTGAAAGAAGGTCTGTAATGGCAGCTGCGCAGATTGCAGGATTAAATTGTCTGAAGCTGATGAATGAAACTACAGCAGGTAAAGGGCAGAAACTTTTTTTTTCCTTTTAAATCTATTCAGGCTCTTGAATGTAAAGGTGATGACATCCTGCTCTTACAAAATTAGGAGCTTGAGAAAGAGCCGTCCGGGCTGGTACTGCCCAATCCAGCTTGGGAACTGGAAACACCGCAGTGGGGTGGTGTGCAGCACTTAGGAGGCGTGATGGAAGTTGGGGTTTGCTAACTTGAATGCAATGCCACTGGGGGATAGCTTTGGAAAGCTGGCATCTGTGCTTACCTTTCAACTGTACCATGAACCTACTGGAACTGTATCAGGAAGGCCTGAGCTACCTTCAGAATCTCTTCATGATCCAGCTGGGGTGTGCACCTGACCTAAATTCTTAATTGCTGTACTAAATAATAGTACAGTACAATATTATCAGATGTGTCTAAAACATTATGGTAAATACATTCTTTAACATAGGTGTGTAGTGGGGCCTTCTAATTTTCTTTCCAGCTTTCTAGAAGATGAGTATATTGAAGTAAAAATAAAACTCATGGAAGTATTAGAGACATACTTTTATCATAAGCTAATACTTAGTTGAAATAATAACCATTGAAGGGAAGTTATAAAGTATAATCCAAAGATTTTTCATTTTGAACTACTTAATGTGTATGCTTTAAGAGCTGCTTCTACACAAATTGCATTTTTATGCACTTCTCCAAAAGTGGATTTGCTGATCGTATTTACAGACAACTTGAACTATATGACTTTTCAGATATCCAAGTCAACTGAGTTTGTGGGGTAATGACAGTTGAAACTTGAGGCAATCCTGTCAGCTGCAGCAGTGGGACAACTGGTTCTATAAAGTAACTTCCCTCTTCTGGTCAGGGTAGAGCACAGAAATACCTAACACTTTATGGGAACTAAACATGGAGCTGTTTAAATCGATAACTTTTATTTTTCTTGATCAAAGTTTTCTTTGCACTTAGAAAGTCTCAAACAACTTTCCAAATGAGTGCTGGGTAGTGAAATCTTAGATTTGTGTAAACTAGTCTTCTAAAACACTTTTTTTTTTTTTGTTGTTTCTTGGGCATGCATGAGTTTTGCAAAGCTAAGATAAAAAATAATGAAAGTAAAGCATTTCAAGGGAGAGGTGTAAGCATGAGGCTTAATCTGTGCAATTTCACAAATTACAATGTTAATTTGGCTGCAAGCAGAACTGAATTACAGGGTGATGCTTCAGTAGTGTTAAACCTCCACTTGACATTTCTTTCATCTCTTGTCAATGAAAAATGTGTTTTCAACATCTTTTCAACATTTGAGCAGTTATGGAGGTGTTTAGAAAGGGTAAAGAATGGGTAGTGTGTGTCTTTTGGTAGTGCTTTTAATTCACACTTTACATCTTGCCCTTAACTTCCATGGGCTGATGTTTTTCAGTTGCATTAGCCTATGGAATATACAAGCAAGATCTGCCAGCCTTGGAAGAGAAGCCAAGAAATGTGGTCTTTGTAGATATGGGACATTCTGCATATCAGGTTTCCATCTGTGCTTTTAACAAGGGAAAACTGAAGGTAATCTTTTAAGTCATGCATTAAAATTCCATATGCCTGAAGTATTTAATATTCAAAATACTGCTCTTTGGAAAGATTATTTTTTAAATGTCTATAGCAAACACTTTTAAAACGTGGAATACAAAACTCTTCTGTTGTTTTTTGCTATTTCAGTAAGTGAGTTTTTGTAAAATGCAGAAGTGAACTATCCCAAAGTATGTTTTGAAAAGTGCTTGATAATTGACCACACTGCAGTTTTTGTGCCATGTTATATTACTGATATATCTGCATAATCAGGTAGTCTCAAAAGCATTGTAGTTGTGCAGCTGACTTACTCATGGGAAATTCTTGAACTGCCCAAGTCACTCCATGATGCCGGGGTTTTTTTTCCAAGTTGAAAGTCTTAAATCCAATAGGATGCAAGGTAAAACTGAACAGTTTTCACTTCCTGCTTTGGAGACTTTTGTCTATGAGCTGCTACTGGCTGAATGCTTTTGTGAACTTGTCTTTGGTAGCAAAATGCCATTTGAAGTCATGTGGAAGATGATAGCACATTTTGCTCTGTTGAGTAAATGACACAGAACAAACATTGTCTAATAACTTCTCATCTTTCTTTCACTTCTGTCAGGTCTTGGCTACTACCTTTGACCCTTTTGTAGGTGGTAGGAATTTTGATGAGGCTTTGGTAGACTACTTCTCTGAAGAATTTAGGACAAAATACAAACTGAATGTAAAAGAGAATCCGCGAGCACTGTTGCGATTGTATCAGGAATGTGAAAAGCTCAAGAAGCTTATGAGTGCAAATGCTTCTGACCTTCCACTCAATATTGAGTGCTTCATGAATGACCTTGATGTCTCCAGTAAGATGAACAGGTGCGGTGTGCTGTTTTCACTGAGGTGCAGGGGAGGGTGGTCTCTAAGCTGCCTCATAACGTGGAACACTCTTCCTGTCCTGCAGAGCTCAGTTTGAGCAATTGTGTGCTGCCCTTCTGGCCAGAGTGGAGCCTCCTCTAAGAGCAGCCATGGATCAAGCAAGTAAGTAGGAGTTAATTTAGGTACTGCTAGTAATCCAGTTATCCTCGATCTCCTTAATGATTATCTTTTTAATATATTTTTTGTATTTATTAGAATTGCAAAGCTAAATACTGAAAAGTTAAATGTAAGTTCCATTCATACGCTTGTCATGACTGCATGATCCCATTCCTGCCTCATTTATTGCACATGCCACTCTGCAACCTTGGTTATTGACCCTCATTCACCCTGTGTCATGGAAAAGGCTGGCATTCCGAATTGATTTAAAAAAACACAAAGCCAAACCAAGCCAAAATGATGATGGGGAAAAAATATTATTCTTTACTGCAACCTTTGGGCCAGCCTGTTCCATGTGATACATACATGTCTTCACTGACCTGAGAATTTGGCAGTATGTTCTTAAAACAAGTTACCAGAAGCATGTGCAAATAACAAATTAATTTCTTTTTTGCCTAATGTAGTGTAAAGGAGAGAATTAGACTTTAACGGGAAAAGGTTTTACCCCTAATTCCAACATCTTCATCTAAAAGAAAGGGAAGAATTCTGCTTCTCTTGTGACTTGGCTAGATAGCTAATACAGAAATTAACAACCTGAGTAACATCTGAGCAGAGCTGTTCAAGGACCGATAGTTTGAGATTATTTATACACATAACTTCTTAATTCTGAATTCAAGATAACCTGCAAACACAGTCTACTATTTTTTACATATATTTAGCTAAAGGTTTTGCTTTACATTTTTTGGCAACCAAAATTGAGCCAGCCATAAGATGAGGTATATTTGGGTTTCATTTTGTTGTTCAGGAGAGGTGAGGTATTGTCCAGTAGGACAGGGCTCCTAAAGAAGACCCAATTTTACACTTTTGGGTCTATGCACACCAGAAAGGGGATGCACATGCTGTTCTCATTGATGCTTGGCTTCTGCATTTCCCAGGTTTATGCAACTAGAAACCTTTGTAGCCTGCAGGAGGGACAGTTACAAAGATCTTGCCGGTTGTTAAATGCGTTCAGTGCTTGTCACAGTGTTGGATAATAAGAGGACTCTTACCTTTTCTTCTTTTTTTTTTTAGTTGTCCAAAGACAGCTTTTTGAAATCTTGATGATAATTTAAAGCCATGCACTCTCTTTTCTAGAACTTCAGCGTGAAGATATCTACAGTATAGAAATAGTAGGTGGGGCTACTAGAATTCCAGCAGTGAAGGAACAGATCTCTAACTTTTTCTGTAAAGAGATAAGCACCACACTAAATGCTGATGAAGCTGTTGCAAGAGGCTGTGCCTTGCAGGTATAGTTATTGAAATAAAACTTCGGTATTGCTACTTTAACATCATGTACTAATGAAATAAAACTAACCACAAGCAAAAGGTGCTACAGCTGAAATAAGATACAGAGTCTTACTTCTTTCAGCAGTTTGTCAGAAATTATTCTGTTACATTCATTAATTTGCTGCTGTGTCATGTTAAAAGGATGGTCTTGTTAGAGACCTGTTAAGTTTGATGACCGAGATTCTGCTGTTCCACTTCCGTGTAGTCGTTCGAAAGCTTTGCTGGGTATCTTCACTGAAAATCACTGGGGAAGTAGCACCTATTACTTTAGTTAAGTCTTTCAGTTCAATTAACTATGAGAAGGTTCTGTTAAAAAAAATTCAATGATAAGTAGGACCTCCATATGATCAATTTGATTTGTAGCCTTTTAGCACTTAAGTATTAATTCTTGTACTTGTTATTTATTTGACTATATGGATATAATAAAATTTTGGTCTTTTTTTTTTTTTCTAGTGTGCAATTCTTTCCCCAGCTTTTAAAGTGCGTGAGTTTTCCATCACAGATGTTGTTCCTTACTCTGTAACATTGAGATGGAAATCATCTTATGAAGAAGGAACAGGGTAAGTTGGTACAGTGCCGACTGAAAAGTGTATGTTTGTATATCAAGAAAAATGTTGAGCTGTGGGGAAAAAAAACAGGCCTCTGGCTTTGAAGCTCTCATCCACTTGAACTGTTTTAGATTTTGTTTTTTGCACTGTACCTTTTTGCTTTCCAGTTACTGCTTAATAATTGGAAATACATTTAATTAAGAAATGTTGCAGTGAAGTTGCTTAGTTTTTAATAAGTGTCATCTTGAATGCAGAGTCCAGCTTTGAGACCAAGAGGCTTTCAACCTCCAAATGTTGTCATAAAATGACTTAAATTACTCAGCTGTTTGCATGGCTGCTGATCATTAACATACCTGGATTTTCATTATCCATTAAATTATGCTCAGAGGTTTAACGTCAGTTAATGTTTTACTGCTTTAGGGAGTGTGAAGTCTTCAGTAAGAACCATGCTGCTCCATTCTCAAAAGTAATTACTTTTCACAAGAAAGAGCCTTTTGACCTGGAAGCTTATTATACTCATCCGCATGAAGTGCCTTATCCTGATTCCAGAATAGGTAAGGAAATGTGAATAGAAACTCCTTACCCAGCTCCTGTTGATATTGGGAAGAATGGTTCTCCTTTCTTCTAAGATAGGTCACTTCCATATTTCCTAGTTTATAGTAAAGCTTTGGTTCTTTAGAAAGGCTCAGCACAGTGTTTTTGGTTTAAATGTAGTGATCAAACAGTATTGACATCTTTGTTGGACAGTTCCTTAAAAAATTTCTGCTTCATTTTATCTTTAGTTTCTGAATGCTTTAAAACAAGTAGGTACAAGGAGTTTTTAGTGCTCGATTGTCTGGTTCTTTCAATTTCTATAAAATTGATAAAGACATTATGTGCCAGCTAGCCTGGATTTTTCAAAGAAATTGGATCGAAGGAGCTGTTACCTGTCTGGACAGGTAACATCTAGTGCTATCTGTCATGTCTCTTTCTCTTAATCTGAGAACATAAAAGATAGGCATTTCCTCAATTTAAGCATCTATAGTAGAGTCTAAAGAATTAGATGGTATGAATAAGTTTCTTGGTAGCTAATGCTGCCTTACTTGCAGTATTAATACACTCCTCAGGGTCTTTAATTCAGGATTTTATTTCCTGATTTATTAATCAGATATAAACTTTGTACTGTTTATTTAGCTGTCTATGCAAGAAGTCTGTGGTCTTCAGGAAGAAACGTTATTCTTTATGTGTGCACAGTCTGCATCATCTACAGTCAAATTTCCAGCAAATTGCAAAATGTATCCACCTCATTACTTCCAGAAGCCTTGATAAGCACTGTTCATTCTCCAGGAAGTGTAGTGCAGCCATGTTATCAAATTCATCATTCAGAATCTCTGTTAACATTTTATTTTGCAGTGTGAAGTTTGAGTTATGTGGACAAAAGAAACCATTTGAGATCATTGAGTAATTTCTCTAGTGTGATGGTTACAGAAGGCAACAGAGAAGTAGAATACCTAGTAAAGTGGTATCTTGCTTTTTTATGAAATACAGATAAAGCAAAAACATCTTACTAATTATCAGTGAACTGATAATAATTGGGGAACCAGGCTTTAGTTTATCTACCTCCAGCTTACATTGTAGGATTGACAACTAAGTAGAAAGTTTCCAAGTAGTTCAAGTTACATGAAGGTGCTGTTTAAATTAACACTCTTTCACTACTTTTTTGACACAACAGTTAAAGCTGTCTTTGTTGTTTTCAAGGGCGTTTCACTATTCAGAATGTTGGTCCCCAACCTGATGGCGACAGTTCAAAAGTGAAGGTGAAAGTGCGTGTCAATATCCATGGCCTTTTCAGCGTGGCTAATGCTTCCATAATAGAGAAGCAGAACATAGAGGGGGATCACAACGACACACCCATGGACACTGAATCATCAAGTAAGAACCAAGGCAGAGATGAAGAGCTGGTATGTAAACTTGGAAATATCTACACTGTAATTCTGATAAGAGAGCCAATAATTGCAGATTAAATCAGTGTTTAGCTTTTGACAGTTACTGCTTCTCCACCCTTAAATTACTTCTTCAGTTATGTAACACATTTCTTCATGTTTATTATTGAAGTACTGGTGAAGTGTGGCACTAAGAAAGAAAGAAGAATGTAAAACCAGATTCTAAAGAATAAAGTGATATTTTTTGTTATTGTGCTTCACCATCTCACCAGCATTTAGCATTATCTGGTGTTGCTAGCAAATGGCAGCATATTTAATGAGATCTGTTGAAAAATTAATCTTAGGGTTTGTTGTTCCTCACACAGTATTTTTTCAATGAGTAAAATTTATATATGGTGGCCTTGGCAGCCTTTCATTTAAGATTTGTTCTTAGCAGCTTTTCCTACTTTAGTTCAATATACTACAGGAATTAGAGCAACTGGTTACACAACTAGCATTACATAATCTATATAAGCAACTTCTTAAATACTACACTGCTTTCCAGGAATGTGAGCATATTTGAAATACTAAATATGATGCAGTTCCTTGTGGGCAAGTGTTCCGTATCTGATGTTTGTAATCAAGTGGAAAAGGATTGGAAGTGATAGAGCTGGCATTTAGTCTGAGGCATACTGCTCATGGAGTTCACTGGGTGTTCAGTACACGAGTAACTGCTTCCGTCCTCAGGCTTTCCAGCTGTAGTACTCCATTTGTCTAACATATCTTCTGTTTCACAATGGTGCTTGTCAGCAATTACCTTTCAGTATTGAGGATGATCCCCTTGACTCTGAGGAGGAGGTTTGTGGTGTATATGTGTATTATTTCCCCTCTATAGCTATTTCCTGTAGGTAAAACAGTTCCTCATGTTGTTGGCTTTTCTGTGTGAACAGTAAGAACAGTAAATTTAGCATTTCAATTTTTTTTTTCCCTACTCTGAAGTGACAAAACTTAAATTTGGTAAAAGTAACCTTGTTTTCCACTCTAAACTGCAACATATGCCTCTGTGGTAGAGTTTGAAATTCTTAAGTGACTTTTTTTGTATTTTGGAGAACTAACAGTAAATGATTTTTCATAAATATGTAGTTTATGAATCCAGAAATCTGAATTCCTTTTAGTAGAAGCAGTCTTGGATCTTTCAGACTTCATCTACAGCTCCTTAGTTATCAGTGCGCTGGATGTCCAAATATTAGAGTCATCCTGAAAACTTCTCTTGAAAGTGTTTTTCAGTGATGACAGGGGGTTGTATTACTTAAACCAAGTGATCAGCACTAGTAATTAGTGGTGTCTTTTTCAGATTGTTAAATTTAGAATAAAGCATAAGTGATAAATTTAGGATAAATTTACAGATAAATTTAATTGAAGCTTGCTTTATTTTGGGTGGCAAAGAGGGAAGACAGTTGGTCATGTTACTCCAAGAGGCTACTACTACAGAAATTAATTTTTATTAGTCTCGCTGTCCTTGAGACAGATGCAGGTAATAATTACAAAGTTTAGGTCAAAAATTATACAAGGTCAGAGTTCTGACTGTTCCATAGAGAACCCATTGTTATTGCCTGTGTTGGTGGTGTGTTTCTAGAATGTTCTTTGCTTGCATTTTATATGTATGCATTTCTAATTTAAAGTGAAGGGAGTATTCACTTTAGTGTAGGTTTAGTGTAATTATGTTATGGGGACAGACGGCAACATCAAAAGGCTGAGTTCATTTAATTTGAAAGATAGAAATACAAGTAATATATCAAAACACCTGTTCAAACATGGTGAATCAAAAATTTTTAGGATTGATTCTGAAGGTTATATATTGCGCGTGATCTACTGTAACTGACATCAGTCTTAAATCTTACAGCAAACCATTGCATTCAGTTATGTAACACTCTCTCTAGGATAAAATGCAGGTTGATCAAGAAGAAGGTGTGCAAAAAAGTCAAGCTGAACAACAGAACCAAGCAGATGAGGAAACTGAAAATGCTGGAACCGAAACAAAAGTTCGTATTCAGTACTGATAAGACGTTTTTTTGCCCAGTATTCTCACACTCACTGATTTTACTAATTGCAGAATGTAGGACTGTATTTAAAGAAATGCATATTTACATAACCATTTCAATAAATGAATATATGTAGGTTAGGAATCCTACCATAGCACGTTAATTTTCAACACAGTATGGTTAAGAATTTGAAGTAGGTTTCTGTTGTTCAACCTAATTTTATAGTGAATATGTAATTTAGGGAAGCTTATGAAATACTGTAAAGAATAATAGCTTCTGAACAAGTTTTCTTACAGCTCTTTATGTTTAAAGAAATTAAATTTCACCAGTTTGGTTCAAAACTGAGGTAATGGTGATTTTGAATACAGAGGAATAATTAGGTGCTAAATCTATATAAAATTAATTTGTAGCTGTCTTAACTAGTTTTATTTGTCTCTCTTTTTTGAGCATAAATGTAGTAATATTTCCATTCCTGGAAGTTTCTTAGTAGTGTCACTCTTTATAGGCTTCTTCTGGAGAAAAGCAAGATCATCTATCCCAGCCAAAGGCTAAAACAAAAGTTAAGAGTATTGACCTCCCTATACAGGCAAGCCTCTATAGGCAACTGGGACAAGATCTAATCAATTCCTATATAGAAAATGAGGTAAGCAGCATAAACAGATGACTGCTCAATGTCGCTGTGAATAATTATCTAAAATAATTGGCAACCATCAACTTACCCAATTTAGAATTGTAAGGGGGTTTGTTTTTGTTGGGGTTTTGGTGAAATTACTGAGTTTCATTAGACTTAGCTTACGCTGTTCTGGTTGTGCTTGCAGTGCAGATGACTTACACAGAGGTGAACATTTTTATCAGTAATTGGAAATTAGCAGGCTTCTGCCAAGTTCTGTGGTACACTTTCAAGAGAGTAGTCACTGAGCTTGACATTTAAAATGCTTTTAGTTTTAAATAAGCTTTTCTCCACCCTAGGGGAAGATGATGATGCAAGACAAGCTTGAGAAAGAAAGAAATGATGCTAAGAATGCTGTTGAAGAGTATGTGTATGAATTCAGAGACAAGCTGTGTGGAGTCTTTGAGAAATTTATCACTGAAGAAGTAAGACTTGCTTATATGTTTCAACTGTTGGAAAAAGTTCCTTTGTATTAATAAGTTTTGAGCGTGGGTTCTGGGAAGGCTCCACTAGTCTCTTGGACTAGTTTTGGAGTAAGAGATGGCTCAACTTCACAAAAGTGAAGTTCAAATTACACTTGGACCTAACATTTGACCTGCAAGCAAGCAGAGTTCTTTATTGTCTGAGAAGTTCCTCAGTGGCAAAGAAAGATTTGGGATGCAGGCAGAAAATAAAAATCCTATTGTTGCAGAATAATTCGAATTTAGTAGTAGAATGGCTAAGGCTTAGTAGGAGAGTAGGCCTAGAAAGCAGCACTCCAAAGTAGTAAGTTAGCAACCTTGTTTGTGAGCATGGAATGTGCTGAAGAGATGGTAACAACAATCAAAGGATTTAGTCAGCATAGTAAAGCAGGCCACAAACTTCTAAATGGTGTCAGTGGGTAGGAATAAAAAAAAAAAAGAACAGATAATATGGAATAATATTAAGAAGTGCATGGGCTGTCTTTGGGACTGATTTTATAACTCCAATAAACTTCACCTGCAAATCAGATGAGTAGGGCTGTCCTTCCTCTCTTATCACTCTGTAAAATCTTGACTTTGAAGTCTGTTAATTACTGTTTTCCTTCACTATCACTTTGAATGTTTCAAGCTGATGAAACAGTCTTTTTTGAGAAGGTGTGTTCAGGTGGGAGAAAAGTCTCATTTGATGTGTTCCCTTCTGAACTGGAGTGTCCCTAACTTGCGTTGTAGGATTCAAACAAGCTGACCTTGATGTTGGAGGACACCGAAAATTGGCTTTATGAAGATGGAGAGGACCAGCCAAAACAAGTATACATGGATAAGCTTCAGGAACTAAAAGTAAGGTTATAAGTTGCTTTCTAGAAAAGTCATGCATGTTTATTTATGGGTGGGTGTTCAGGTTGTATATATATAAGTTATTTATGAAGCAAACATAATACTTAGAACTAAAACTACGGTTTGTTTTAATGAGAGTTGTGCTCCTAATTTGAAAATGGTTGAAATGAAGCACGCTGTCACTAGTGACAACAGATTTAATTGCTATGGGAATTTTCTGTCAGTCTTGTTACAATCTGAAGGAGATTTTTGAATAGTTTGACTGCCTTCCTGGGTAATCAGAATTACACTCCAGACTGTATGCTCTGATTGTCCTGTTCTAAGTGGTCTTCTATGGCTGTATCATAAAACTCAATTTTTGAGTCTAATGTCTTAACGATAAAAGCTGAGAGTGCTTTAACAGTAGCTTCCACTGTATCATTTGATCAATGACAAAAAAAAAACTTAAATACTTTAGATTTTAATAATCTCATGGGGAAAATGTGAATTCCAATGAATGACTAGCTACTTTGGAGTAAGTTGAAGTATATCTCTAGCCCTAGAGCTCCAGCTGTTTTTTCTCAAGTCAGATTTCCTTTGTGGGAGGGATAACTGATGGAAACAGCAGTGCAGATACAGGCAACTGCCTGGATACCAGTATTCAAGAGAAGGAAAAAACAGACAGTGGATAAAACTAGAAGTTTTCAGATTAATTGCTTGAAAATTAAAGCATCCATTAAATCTTGATTTGTTTATGTTCCAAAAGCTCTTTTTGCAGAAAACTGCAAAATACCAAGCTTGGTAAGGATAGGTACTACTCCTTTGTTTAAACTTCTGGGATTTTTTTGTTGATGATGCACTAAAGAAACATGCAAAGATTTAGCTCTTGAATGGGTGAGAAAAGCACTTAAAGGCAGCCTTCCTTCCCATGCCTCATTTTATTCTTAGACCAGACTAAAGGAAATATGTATTTTGTAAAGATCTTTGTGCTTACTATTCCAGAAATTTGGACAGCCTATTCAGGAAAGATGCATGGAACATGAAGAGAGACCAAAAGTTCTAAATGAACTGGGAAAGAAGATTCAGCTCCTTATGAAAGCAGTAGAAGCATACAAAAATAAGGTAGAAATAAATTATTTAGTGATTTAAGGATTATAAGTGTTTTGAGTTTGGCTGTAGAGCTTTTTGTGTTTAAAAAGAAATCCTATAGAATTAACTCTTAAACTGCTTTAGAAGGGCTGTTGTACTTTGACTCCTGAGAACTTGAAAACTGTTTTACATTGCTAGCAGAAACAGCTTCTTCATGAGAACATAAATCAAAGATCATTACATTTTTCATGGTCACTTGGACTGCTTGGAATGGATCTCTCAAGTTATGGCTGTTACAAGTGTTTCTGTAGCTTCTAAGGCTAATTTAATTGGGTGAGCAGCATATATTAATTGGTGATACAAATATCTCTCTCATTAGGATGAAAAATATGATCACCTAGATCCTGCTGAGATGGAAAAAGTTGAAAAATACATCAATGAGGCTATGAATTGGTTGAACAGCAAAATGAATGCCCAGAATAAACTAAGTCTGACTCAGGATCCAGTTGTGAAAGTGGCAGAAATACTGGCAAAATCTAAGGTAAAAAAAAAATCATAAAGATCATTGTTGCATTCTAATAAGTTTGTCTTGAACCAGATTTTGGCCAAGATTTGAGGTAGAATATTACATCTACAGATATTTTAAAGCTATTAAAAGATTTATACAGAGGGACCAGCACTTTCAGCAATCTTCAGTGCTGGCTCTTGAATTACAGCATACCTCTGCATAAGCTTTTTTAAATACCAAGTTACAGCACCAGACTTTTTGCAGAATGGATTGCCATATAGGTTTGTAACAGATCAGAAGTTCTTTAGGTAGTGAAAGGCTTTATTTTAAGTTTCTAAATTTAATAGAGTTGAGAAGTCTAATCCTTGAAAATTAAATTCCAGGCTGTTATGGACCAGAAACGAATGAGAGACATTCTAGTATAGTACAGTTGCTGTGGCACCAAATGACCTTGCTGTCTCAATTCTGTCACAATTAGGAATTGGATAGCTTCTGTAATCCCATTATATACAAGCCCAAACCGAAGATAGAACCTCCCAGTGATGGGCAGTCAAAAGCTAATGGTGAACACAACGGACCAGTGAACGGACAGAGTGGTACTGAAACAAAACCTGAACCAGCAAAGGACAACCCTCAGCAGACCAAACCCTCTGGAGAAATGGAAGTGGACTAAATTTTGCATTTCTTTTACTTAATTAAAATAGTGCAAGTAACCACAGGGTCCATTCTTTTTGTCTGGTACACACCTCAGATGTTCAGTTATTCTTAGCCAAACTTCTGTCATTTGTTGATGAGTAGTTTTGAAAGTGTTTTATATTAAGTACACCTCTGATGTTCATTTCCACTGATGCTGCTTATGTGGAGCTTTAGCCAAATGTAGATTGTATAAGTCAGTTTAAGCTTTCCTGATATATTTTATATCAAACATACAGAATTGATATATAAATGGCAACAATCTACCTTATTTAAAGCTTTTATTGTGAATAAACCTCAGCTCCTTTATTCAGGAAAGGATACTGTATTGCACTACTGATGCTCAAGTGTAGATCTAATCGCATCATTATTTTGGAAAAATATTGGAATTGAAGTGGCAAAAGCTGTCACTTGAAGCACTGACCTTTTCTAGTTATTGTATTGTTATAATTTAAATATTAAAATAGAGGTTAGTTGGCATACCAGTCGATCTTGTTGATGTACCATGGGAATTGTATGGTCTTTTTCATATAAACTGAATAATACAAGCTTAAATGTGTTTCTTTTTTTAGGTTCCCGTACCACTAACAATCTTAGTTACAAACAGCTCCAGTATAGTGGCTCTGCCATGTGCTGAAATTCATGGTCTTGGTGCACACCGCTGTACATAACGTACTGTGCTTATGATAGGATGATAATAGGATGAAAGGTTAGAATTCACAAGGCCTGTTGTGTAGCTTTCCCTTGAAAATGTCTTATTGCACTTGTTACTATTTCCACTTCTTTTGTTTTGAATTAAATTTACATCGTGTCTCATGCTGGGAAGGAGAAACAACAGAAATGGTGCTGCACAAGCTGGATATCAGCACCCTGATTTTGAGGTTGCTTAAATGCTGTTTAGTGCAGTCTTGAAAGAAATGCTGAGAACTTATTTAAGCCTTGGTATTCAGCATGTAAAGCTTTTGGTCTAGGACCAAAACAAAAACTGGATATTACTACTGCAAAGAAGGAATCTACTTGATGAACTTGCATAGCTTACCACTTATTTTTGGTCATTTAGTTATCTAATGAAAGTGTCTACAATGTATTGCTATTTTCTTTGATACATCTTAAACACTGTCAGAGTCCAGTGTATGTTCCTATATTCCAAATGCGTCTGTCGGTCACCAAGGTACTGTAGCACTTGCTAGAGCCAGTCACTGTTGACTTCAAACAGCTTCTCTATTACCAGAATGGGAATGGGCTACTTTAACTATGAAAAGTGGTTTCTGATTCCAACCAGCATAAGAAACTGGGATTAGTTGCAGTGTAATGCTTCGGTGACTTGAACTGTGTTGCAGAAACAAATTTAGGTGTGTTCAGGTGTTAATTAGGCACTCCTGCAGCAGTTCTCCTGTGTGAGGTGTTGCTGTTGTAAACAAGTGAAGAATCATGATCTTGTTTCTGGCTTTGGCAGCCGTTTTATCTCCAGCCATGTCCTTCATCTTCCATCACTGTTCATACTACAAAAAGTAATCCATGACCAGTAGTAGAAGTAAATTAAACTCTCACATATCTTCACAGAAAAAAGAAGCACCATTTACAGCTGTACATAAACCTGCCAGACTAGTTCAGGTTCTAGAATTGCATCTTCATGACTGACATCAAGTGACTGAAATGAACGTGCTTTGCTCTACTGACTGTTGCTCCTCCATGCACTCAAGTGTGGATGAGCTGACACCGTAAGTTTACATATGTAAAGTCCTTGAGCAAAAACAGTGACCTTGAAGAGCTGCTCTGCAGCCACTCCGCAACCTCAGTCTTGAATTCTGCCACTCTAGTCACACCTCTGGCACTGAGGGGGTGACTGTACTTCAGCATCAGTTGTCCTAAGTTTAAGTCAGTAATGACTGAGCTAGCTTTGGTCCTGTAGGCTTTTAACATCATTAATATCTTTTTGACTTTTACCACAGCAGTGTAATGAGTAGCATTCTTAAGTATTGGCTTAAAATCCATCTACACATTAATTTGTCTAGTAGACTTCCTGATGCCTGGCAGAAGAGCTCACACAGCAGAAATCTGTGCAAGAATAGAGTATCTTCTGCTCATGGTCATCAGAAGCTTAATACTACATTAGAAATGTTTGAAGCAATTCTTAGGATAAGGTCTAGAACAGCACGCTTAAAAGCAGATATGGTTCAGACAAACAATTGTAAAGTTTTCTTACTAGGATAGGGTTTTTTTGCTGTGCATCTGGTCTGTCTCTAGATCCTTGGTGAAGAGGAATGCTGCCCACAGACTGCGAACAACAACTGGTTGCTGAGGTACATGTTAGGAATCCCTTTGAGAAGGGCAGAGTTGTTCTTTCCACGGTGAGCTTCACATTAAAATATGATTTGTTAATATGTAATCTGTTTTCTGTTACAAAGAGGAGATTTTACCAAGGCAGATCTAAGATTAAGTACTTACATAAGCTATGCACAACTTGAATGTGAGGCTTTGTGTGTCAGACTCAAAAAGTGAGTTACCCTGTGGCTACTCTGACAGCACCAGAATGACTATCTTTGCAACATAAAATTTGTTAGAAAACCAACAGTAGTGTGCTACTCTGCATCTGGGATATTTTAAAAGCAAGTACTTGTCAATAATGTCTTATTTGAAACTTTCTGCTGAGGGCAAGATGCATCTTGAATGTTTGAAAATGTTCCCTTAAACATTTGAAAATGTTTTCATTTTGAAACATCCCACAAAAACAAAAAAAAAATGAAGTGACACTATCTTTGTAAAGGCAGTAGAGTTTGTTGGTTTTTTTTTAAATTACAGTAATCACATAGTTACAAACCAGCAGCAATACTTTGTTTCATTTTACTAATAAGATCTTTCTTTCAAGAGGACTGATTCTCTCCTGTATGGACCTTTAATGGACTTATTCAAGAAATGGCTTTAAAATAATTTGTGTTAATTTTCTTTACTAAACTAAGTTGCTGCTAGCTATTGTGCAACTGATTCATGGGTTCCTTTCCATGTTTTTTATTATAGTACTTCAGAATTTCAGGAGTTGCTTCAAGATTCATGCAGATGTAAGAAACAGATTTTTAACTATACATTTAAGTTAAACTTTTATACAGTTCTTTCTTTAAGCTGCTGCTCCATGACAAAATACCCCACTAGGAGCTGCCTGCCTTGTTTGGTCTGAATTTGAATGTGTCTGCATTTGAATAAAGACTCCTCTCCCTTGCTTGCTCCTGGCAGTGCCCTTCTTCCAATGTTTAAATACTGCCTTTGGGGCATGCTTGCAAAACTTGGAGAGGGCAGTTGGGAGAATCCTCAAAGGCTCTTTGGGTGAAAAACCCACTTGCCTCACAAGATCATGTGGTAGCACAAGGTGCCCCTGTCTCTGGTATGGCAGCATGCGACAGGAACCGCAGTGACTGGAGTGCAACTGCAGCGTACTGTATACCTTGTAGTGTGTGGGATGAAGGTTTTGCTTCTTCCATGCAAAATTAGAAGCTGTTGATGTAAAGCATCCACTCTGTTGGTAGGATTCCTTTGTATCTTCAACATTTGAAATTCTGTAATATTTTTAAAGATCTCAGTGTGCTGAACTCCCACCTCTGCTACAACTTGTTACACTGTTCTTCAGTATTCTATATTTGAAGTGGGAATTTTCCTGTAAGGATTATGTTGAAGCGTAATTTCAGGAAACAAGCAAGGAGCTGGCAGGAGACTTTTCTTCCTATGTATTTTTCGACACCAGTGTGAAAACTTTACAGCCTTAACAAACCTTGGCATCTACACTTCTCAGAGCTCTGTCAAAGCATCAAAACATGAAGCTGTGTTGCAAATGTGCTGCATTTGCTGGTTCAAAGCACCTACCCAGTTGCTGTAGGAAAAGATGCTAAATTCAATTCCCATAGATTAGTGCCATAGGACTTTCACTGCTGTGTAACCACACTGTAATACTTCAATACACTGACTTCTGTGAGCCCTTCTAAAGTGAAGCCCAGATGCCCAACCTTCAGTTGTGGATCAGTATTAAGGTCTGCATGTTCTAAGGATGCTTACATTAACTGCCACTAGCTGAGTTTATAAGTGGATGGAGAAATATTCTGGGTTTTGTTACTTGTAAGTTTTCTAGTCTTTCAGGCACCAGGAGACATAACCTCTCTGTCAAAAGAGGTAGTAAAAAACATGTTGCTTAACAAAAGGTGTTAAATGCCTCATAAATTTTAAGTTCAGCTCCCAAGATAGCATTTGGAGTATAAACACAAGCTCTCAGTAGCTAGAGACTGTGTGGTGGCTGACTCTTAGCTGAATTCTTAATTCTCCAGAGTTGAAATTTGAAGACTTCAGCCACTTCCTACACATGTAAATAACAGTGAAAACAACAAAATGTGACTATTCGCACTGCAGAATACTAAACCAGGAATGTGCTCAATGTGATTTCCCTAATACAGATGCTAAACTGTGTTTTCCTTCTTTCCTGGTCGAAAGGAAATAATTTCAAGCAGTGAAAACCAGGAATCATTGCATTGAAATCGATGAAGAATCATTTTAAACAAAAATGTAGTTAAGAGCTATACCCACCAGCCACCTTTACAAAGTGTTGAAATGGTTTATTTAAGTTGATTTTAAAAGGTGGTACTCTCTGAATGTTGCTTAGTTGGAAAAGTTTGTTTACAAAGTCTATAAACATATCTCCACAGGTTGAAGGGGGAGGAGATGGAGGTGTCAGAATTTAAAGCGGTGTTAAGGTATGCAAAATGTTTACTATGTATGTAAATGGAATTATTAGTAGATCATGTGCAAATTGACAATACTTCAATTTATTTTTGAATGGCAATATAGATTGTCAAGGTTGTGTATAATTATAATAAATATATAAGCCGCTACTTGAACCATAAATGACCACCCAAGATTTCATTTTTACATCAGTGTTCTGATGTCATGGATTGAAATTTATGTTTGTACAAAAGACCACAGGTAAGAAATACGCATTTTTGGTGGCTTACCTGTCCTACTTAGTTAGGTGTGGCTTCTCTCTTTCTTCTCTGTCCCAGTCATCTGTAGCCTCTCTTCTGGCAAATTCCACCAAATTCCACTGACAAGTTACCTATGAACACGGACTCCTCACTCCACCTGCTGCAGCCCAGACATTGCACTGCTTTGCCTCTGGGGAACTCCAGTTATTTTCACAGCTGCCATCACATTTATATGTTTGGATGAGTACAGATAGCCAAGTTTCAAGTAATCCATCTCTCAAAAATTATTTATTGCAACATACACGTCCAAGGTAGTTTTCCTGTGCCTTGAACTGCTTGGGGAAATTGATGGTTTGGGGTGCTGTTGGTTCTCTGAGCAGATCCCAAGGTGCAGCAGGAAAGCAGCAGCCTGTGGGATTACTCTGGGAATTCTTTTATGTGTTAGCAGTGTAATGGGAATCCCCCTATCCTCCAACAAGATGTGGACTGTAGAATTCTGCATAACCTATACAAAAGTACCAAAACACAACACGATTCAACATGTTCATTTCCATCTTACTCAGTACACTTTAAGAGCTTCTCGAAGTCTGCATTTCTTCCAGGCTTTGTACATGTGGATCTCAATAAATAGTCTAATAAAATATTTCAACTATATTCATTTCACAGGCCAGGTTTGGGATTTAGAGGTGGGGAAAGGTCCTTCCTATTAAAAACCTGTATGCTTATATGTATGTATACATGCACATATATGTGCATATGTGAAAAAGGTACACTCTAAAAATCAACTCTGTGTGCTTAACAGCCAGTATAGGGGAAAATAATGCCCTTAACCTACTGTGCTCTCTGAGCATCTCAGACTACTGTGAAAGGATGTTCACCATCAAGAGGTTCCTCTGCAGAAGAGGAAGATCAACTATTCCGGCAAAATTAGGTGAACATGAAAAGAATCATACAATATGCTTAGCTGGAAAGGACCCACAAGAATTGTCGAAGTCCAACTCCTGGCCCTGCACAAGACAGCCCCAACAGTCACACCATGTGCCTGAGAGCATTGTCCAAATGCTTCTTGGACTCTCAGGCTTGGTGCTGTGACCGCTTCCATGGGGACCATGTTCCAGTGCTCAGATACCCACTGGGTGAAGAACCTTTCCTAATATCCAATATCCAACTTAAACCTTCCCTGACACAGCTTGATGCCATTCCCTTGGGTCCTGCCAGTTGAAGGTAGCCAGCTGAAACTCTCAAGGAATTAAAGACACAGACATGATGTCATGCTAATGGTATTGCCACCAAAATTCTGAAATACATTGTGAGAACCTAGACTTCAAATTTTGCCTGAAAATCAGCTTCTCTGGCATTGTAATATCCTAACACTGCCTCAGGTGGTAGACTCAGTGCAGTTTCAGGGAGAAAAGAGCTGCTAGCAGAATATAAACCATTTATTCACAGAGATTGTGTTTATCATAGAGCTTGTGAAACAAGTGTCCCAGTGATCATTACCATGGCTGCAAGTAAATATTATCCTTTCCTTTCTCAGCCTAGTTCTGTCCTACATTCTTCATCCTCCCTACAAATAGCAGTGTGCTCTTCCTTTTATAAGGTTAATTGGATTTTCAGTAGTGCTGAAGTACTTGCTATAGAAGGTGTCATTTTCTTCTTTGGATTGCAAGTACAACATTTAAAAACTACTAGTCAACATTATTTTACTTGCAAATTGCTTTGGAAAATACCTTTATCCTCACATCAAATAACACTCCAGAAATAAAAATGGACATTTTACAAGCATTGAACAAAAAAAAGTCAGTTTGTATGACTACTTCATCTCCAAAGGAGAGTGAAGCAATGCAGTCAAGTCACACAACATCTACAACAGGGGCAAAACATGCTACATTCCTGGGGCCAGAGCCATCCTCAACACCAGGAAGGCAAGACACCTGCATAAAAATCCTAGGCAAGAAGTTTGAGTTCCTCCTGGAGAGTGTGTCAGCAGCCATCATAAGGGATACTCTTGGAAGATAATATGACAAAGCAAAACAGCAAACATTTGTCTTGACAATACTAAAGGGAGATGTGGCCCAAGAAGTTTCCTTTCTCAATGAAAAATAACCGCTCCCACTTTACTTGCTCTTTTTGCATCCTTCAAAACTTCCCGGAATCTGTTGCAATAAATATTCCCCATCTACTCCATCATCTGCCTGCACTGCCTTGTCTGCAAGACCAAGGCAGAACAAATATCCTTATGAAATTTTATATGGCAATTTTACCATAGAAAGTGAAGATGGGAAATGAGATCTGGGAGGCAAAGGTCACTCTATGATGGCTTTTCTAAACCTGTGCTTTGCAAAGTCACAGATGAAATAATAACCGCACAAGCTCTTGCAAGTTCTTATTAAGTAAGGATTAACAACCTGCTCACCAGGTATTCGGAAAAGTCAGTGGCATTGCCTTTGCAGCTTTTGAGTGCGAATTTACCAGGAATAAGCAACCTGACATCAATTCCTTGTGTGATCTATACTCATTTAACCCAATACATGACAAAAATACCCTCCAGCCTGTATTAGTGCCTGACACTCTCAGAAAGCTCAGGCAGATAAACACTCAAACAGCATAAGGGAGTACAAAAAACAGTAGTTCCATACATCTTCTACCCAACATCTACTGAATTTGTGTTTCAAGTCTGCACTCTGTTAGAAGACTACCTGTTATAAGATCTGGGTATTCTAATACTCAGAAAACAAAATCTAGATGAAAATAAAGACAAATCGCTCCCAAAAAGATCTCTCTGCATAGCACTGAGTAAACTGTATGAGTAGGTACATTCACACAGTAGCAATAACCAGTTTCACAGACATCTGATGGTATTAACTCCAAACTGTCCACTTTCCTTAACATATCCATGAAATGTATTTCCTTTTTGCACTTTTTATTTTTCCTCTCTCTAAGAAATTTATTTTATAAATAGCATCAAAGTTCTTCAGTTCAAATAAAAAACTCTCCCTGTTGCTTTTTCAAAAATAACATGAAGTTCACAAATCTGTGAATTGGACATCAAGTTCAATTCAATCAATTTCACAAAAAAACTCCCTGTGGCTTTTTCAAAAATAACATCAAGTTCACAAACACCAAATAAAGTTTACCAGGCTGATATTTCTGGGCTTAAAATTATAGTGAAGGAAGTATTCGGTGTCAAACAGAAGCAAGCTGTCTACCATGGGAAACTTTCATTTTCTTCTATATATATGACATACACAATTATAAATATAATTTGACAGGTAGAAATATAAAATGTATCTAAATTCACTCAGTTGCCAAGAATATGGAAATTTTAAAGATCATTATCCTACAACTTTAAATAACAGAAATATAGTATTTGTATTTGTCTTTGCTTGCAAGGAAATAAACAGCCACAGTCCAATTTGCTAAATTCCCATGACAGTGCTTTTTCAAGACAAACTAACAGAGCTCAGACAACAGAAACTTATTTTTCAGTATCATCTTGGTGATAAAACAAGCCATTTGTCTGCTTTCCTTTAATATCATGTCAGAAAAAAACACCACAACAACGTTTGCCACAAAAAGGGCACTAAGAAATATCATTTGTCTTAATATGCTAAACTGTGGATCAAAATCCTTTTTAAAGAGTTGGACAAATGCAAAAATTACATCTTTACGCTCAGGAGAAATTTTGTTTCCATAGATAATATCAACAAACAAATTTTCAAAACCAAAAGAGCAGACATATGCCCTGATGGGGAAGGATGTAATGAAAAAAAGGGGAAAAAATATTGTCGGTATTTTAGTCGGACATACTACAATGTAATTATATTTTGTTGAGGAAGCCTTCAAATCTCACACTGCGTCCGTTGTTATGCTCTTCAAATCCACCTGAATGAACTTAGCAGATATCAGTGCGCAAGGGATTCAGCTTCTTTGCAAATCTAGCTGCTTGCTCAGTAACTAAGTGCTAATTACAGCTAAAAGTTTACAAAAATAACTTCAAAGGGAGTCAATCAAAATTTCTGACATAATAACCTAGGGTAATACTGAATAGATTTGTATTTAAATTGGTTATTAGCTCTAGATATTAGCTCTAGCAGTGTTGCTACGCAGAAAAATCTGTCCTCTACTTTTCAGCTTGTATCCACTTTACAAGGCAGAACATCACTTGTAAGGGGGATGTGATGCAAGTGCTAACCTGTAAGTATCTGCACTGATTTGAAACTCCTTCATCTCTCCTGTGGTGATGTTTTCACTTTTGTGTCATGAATTCCTTTCATTGATGTAAGCGAGGTTTGTGAAGATTGTGTGATGAATTTAATGATAATTCTAGACCTAGCCAGGTCTTCTTAATAAACAGTTCAAATACCGAGACCATCCTTTCTCATGGAATTTATTTTGACTTGCAAAAGTTTTCTCTATTAGAAATGATCACTTAGTGGTCACAAGTGCTGTACAATCAAAAAAATCACAGAAAAGGCATCTGGAAAAACTTGTACAGTGGTCCATGTCCTGCTCAAGAACATGGCACATTCTCATGCCATGTTCCATACAGCAACAACAGCAGACACACAACCAAGGCATCAGCCAAATTAGCAAAACATACCAGAGACCTCATAGTTTCCATAACATTATAGGCATGATGTCAGCCTGGCTCTAGTGATAAATCACTAACTCATCCTTGGCATCTGTAGAGACAGACTCAACTATAGCACACAAAGTTGTGTGCTATTTGTGTACAAATACGGAAACATCACTAAGATGCACAAAAGATCTGAGGGAAAAAATTTACAAAAGATGTGTGGGGAAAACAGCTTATGTTGGCATAAATGGCAAAGTATCACTGGACTACCAAAGGCTGACATTGTAGTCCAAGACAATTAGTAAAAACAAAATACCCACCAGTCTTTGACAACATTTATACAAGCAAAATAATTACTGCAGGGCCAGTAACTTGATAGGAGGGTTCAAAGTTGGAATGTCCATAAAAATGTGTTAGTCATTGCAACAAAGCCTTATGACATACCAAGGATTTTACTCAAAACAGATTATATTTAATAACTAACATTTCAGAAACAATCATTCTTTGCACAAACTATTTTTTCTTTCACTTACATTACAAATGACTCCCCTCCACCCACATTCCTCAGCTACGGATGAAACATGTCAATTATACAGATGAGTAAACTGAATCACAGGGCTGACAAGTTTGACTTGTTTCTTAGAGATACAGATTTAAATAAAAAAATCCTTCTCTGAAAAAAATGGATTTCCACCACAGAAGTAGGGTGGTTCTTGATCAGCAATGCAACGGCATGGCCAGTTACAGGATGAAGAAGTTTTCAGTTATTTTTTCTGTCTGAAACAGATGTTCCCTCTGGAGACCTCACCATCATACAGAAAAATGAGAATCACAGCCCTTTCCTGTGCGAGGCAAATCATCAAAAGTGATACAGGTCTCAAGATACTTGTTCAACTCTCAGCCTCTCACAACTCAAATATTCTGACATCTGAATGCACACATCTCCTGAAGAGAGAAATGTCATTCTCCTGAGCAGCCACATGCAGAATCCAAAATGGAGAAAATTAAAAAAAAACCACAAACAAACAAAGGAAAACAGAGACTGTACTGCACTGTAGCAATGCTACAGCAATAAGGTATCATGGCCTTAAGCAATAAGGTATCATGGCCATAAACATGCCATGGAAACTTCTCAAGGAAAACAAGTCTGATCTCTTTGTAGTAGGAGAGAATATCAGGGAGGAGAACTAAGAGCTCAATAATTAAAGCTGAGCGTGGGCTGTTGCTTAAGAAAGGAGTTTCAAAGCTAAGCCTATGTACCTCCAAACTTCAGGCACATTGCAAACGTACCCCTGCCAGTTCTAACTGCCCTGCTCAAGTCCTGGTGCCGCCAAGGCAGCACTAAGCTCAACACAGGATCATTAATCCTCAAACACGGGCCCAACCTCAGTCTCTAGTAAAAACTAGGCACGCATGGTTGTAAAAGAAGTGGCACATATGTGAAGCCATTAAGTCAAAGTAGTCCTGAGACTGGAACATGCAGGAAAAAACCTCAACCTGACAGTATGTAAATTGTACTGGTGCAAAAAACCCATTATTCTTATTTTTCCTCCTATTCACTACGAGCAAGGTTGTTTACTATTGAGCTGCAAATATTGCAGAAGAAATGTGACTTCCCAGTTTTTTAAATATGTAAACCCCAAGCTGGAAATCAAATTGAACCTTTGTACAAAGCTATACAACTTCAATGGAACTATATCTACTTATTTTTAGAGCTGAATATAGTCCACTACAGTTTCCACCCTTGAAAAGCACTGTCCTGTGATTGCTTTCAGAGGAGTTGCATGGTTTAGACAGGCACTGCAAATTTATTTTCAGCCAAGATGATGGAAAATAACCACACTCATTTAGTTAGTCAGTTCTATTGCTAAAAGAGACAGAAATCTTACTTTCTTTTTTACTGAGCTCCTCTTATTTTAGAGGAAACTGAGGATGCTATAGCTGGGCAAGCCTCTGCAGCTACATGAATGTCACAGGTTGTTCTGTATCCCAGGAATACAGCAACAGTCACTTCAGCTTGTTTATTCCCATACACAACTTCTGTGCTTCATGTGACACAAGGCAATACTTGATGGCACAGTGAATGATCACAAATATTCATAGTACAAATAAATACACCTAATACTATGCTGCATATGACAGGTACATATGTTTCCTCCTACAATTTAGTCAGCTTGGCTGCTCACATGAAGCATAAAGATGGGGTAAATCCATTCATTCTCTTTTGACAGAAGAGCAAGATAAACAGTTCTACCAAGGCAGATTAACTCTTTTTTTACCCATGATGTCTCAAAAGAATATCTATTCTCAAGAAGATGTGGGGATTTTAACTTTAAAAGACCGTTTATTTATTAGCAAAAGCATTGCTTCCTATGATCTTGTCTTCCCACATAAATAAAGTGCAGTTCAAAATGCAGTTGTTTTCTATTCAGTGGTTTTTTTGCATTCTGTGGAAGAGAGGCGAACTTCATCTGCTCCCAATAAGTTCAGTGTACAATTAACTACTAATATCTGAGTTCTGAACACATATATAAGAACAAATGCAAATTACAAAAAGGATTAAAATATGACATAAGACAGTAGTTACTCTCATGACTGTTGCATAATTCCATATGGCTTGGAAACAGCATCAACAAAGGAATTGTGCCTAAGGGAGCAGTCCACGTTTGCAAATAAACCCAGTTGTCAACACTGGCAGTTACACCCACCGCTGGCAATTACATATTCAATAAGACAGAGCAAGGAAACCTCTAGTGAACACCTAAATAAACTAATATGTTAGGTAGTGGGGGAGGGGAAGCGGCAGGCCCACTAAGTCCCTAGAGGTTGAACCCCTAGACGAACATAATATATTGGATGGCATAAGACCGTTCCTGGGAGAGCAGAGAAGCTAATTAACCATTCCCATGAACAGTGCAGCCTTGAGAAGCTGAGAGTTAACTGGAAAGGCGATAAGTAGGTTTAGGGAGGATAAAATGTACAAGGACAAGAATGTTGGCTGTGTTCATGGTGCAGGTGCATAGTGCTGGTGTTTTGTAGAAATTATGTTATTTACAGGAAGTGTGTTAGAAAATGTGGGCTAGCTGTCCCAATAAAGGATGCTGCTGCGCTGATGCAGCAGACAACTCTTGTCTCAACTCTCTGTGTGTGTGTGTGTGTGTGTGTGTGCGCGTGCTTTTCTATCAGCCAAACCTAACTACTACGATAGATACCCCATGACATATGGTGCCCCGTGGAGGCCCAAGAAATGACGCTGAGTAGTGCCTGTGTCATGTGGGGTATCACGACTGAAGGCAGCTGAACTGCGGGGTGAGGCACAGTGAGGTTTGGGGTTCAGGAAGCTGATAGCGGCGAGGGCTGCCACAAAGGATCCGGATCCGTTGTTTCTGACACCTGGAAAGCACGAGTGTATCTCCCACACTTGGAAGGCACAGGTGACCTGGAAGGCACAAGTGTATCTGTCACTTGGAAGGCACAGGTGAACTCCTGAGAACATTTTCTAGGCACTATGGGGCAGACCATCAGTGCGGATGAAAGGCATGTGTTTGCTGCTTGGAATGCTTTATTACGGCATCGTGATATTAAACACGACAATACTAAGTCTTCGTTGCTTTGGTGCCGTCGGGCTGGGCGAGAGGTCGCGGTTCCTACTGCTTTTAGTATTTCTACCTGGGAGGACATTGGCAGAGCGCTGCTAGATGCCATCGCGGAGGGAAATCGTGGAGGGGCTGGCTCCTACTTGGAAATTAGTGCTTTCCGCCCTCAAGGACTGGCAGACTGAACTACAGCACCAGAACAGTCCCGGGACGAGTGCGGGGGGACTTGCGGACTCTTTGGTTGAATTCCACCTTAAGGAGCCTTCTGCTTCTCCTCTGAGCGGTGCCACGGGGGTGCGCGGCGCGCCTGCAGCTGCAGCGGCGGCCGCGAGTCCCTATGGCACGCCTGCGGCCGCGAGTCCCTGTGGCACGCCTGCGGCCGCGAGTCCCTGTGGCACGCCTGCGGCCGCGAGTCCCTATGGCACGCCTGCGGCGGCGGCGGCGGGTCCGTGCGCGGTGCCTGCAGCGGCGCCCGCGGGTCCCTGCAGCACGCCTTCACCGGCAGCGGCTGGTCCGTGTGGAGCGCCTGCGGCGGCGGCCGCTCCCCCGTGCACCGTGCCTGCAGCGGCGCCGGCCCCGGGCGGCAGTGCGCGGACGGCGGCAATGGCTCTGGGCGGCGCGGCGGGGGGGCCGTCTTTCCTACTCAGCCATTCTACCCTTGAGACGGGTGTGTCCACTGTTAAACCCCCCCCCCCCCTTAGGAAATATCCATCTGTGGCTGTTTCTCCACCTCCTATATAGTATCCTTCCCCGGCAGAGCAATTAGCTAAAATGCAATGAACGGAGAGCAACGACAATTCGCCTCCTCTTATTGACTTTTCCAAACATGAACCCAACCCCTATCCCCCGCGACAGTAGTGGATCTGGAGGGGGGTGGGAACAATGTTGGCATTGGGCAAGGATAAAACCAACAGACTAATGAATCCTCAGACATGAAACCACACTGAGTGTACACTTCATCCAGTGTGTATCTGCAGAGGTGCATGTCCAGTGTACCCCATCACTCAGCTGTCAAGAAGGTAAAGAAACACAAGGTGGAACGGTTTTCAGAGCTGAAGACAAACAGCTAAAATTTCACCTGAGTATAAACTGGAGGCTAGCATAGCCTTTGGATATTGAGATGGTCAAGACAGAGAAAGAAATAGCAGACTGAAGTCTTGACATGAATAAAATGCATTTGCAATAAATTGATTCTGCAGTCCTCCGAATTCCAGTCTGAATTCGGCATAGATTAAGTCTGAGGTGGAATGCCCCTTGCATGAGCCAAAAACTAAGCATTTTTTGGTTTGGGTTGGGTTATTTCCCAGGTTATGTTCTGACTCATACAAGAACTCTAAATTATGTGGATAGTTTGTAAATAACTTAGAATACAAAATAAATTTATGGACAGTGAAGGCGTGGATAATAACCTTAAGTAATAGCTCATATTCTCCTACTCAAGCACAGTCAGAGCCAAAACTTTTAATGATATTTGCTCCAAGCTTCAGTATAATCAAGATACAGTGGGGTTTTTCTTACAAATTTTGGTATGGTGACTTTTAACATAAAGTACGTAAGTGGCAACAGCTTTTTATGCTCATCTCTAAGATGTACTTATTGCAATTATTACATTACCATGTTTAACATAAGAACATTACATTACTGTGTTTAACAGTTGCGGTGTGAAGACTGCAAGACTGTAAACAGTGAAAATCCAGAAAATACATTCCAAAATTCATTATCAAACTGCTAAAATGCCAGACAAACAAGTAGCCAGTAATGAATTGTTACTGACAGAAATTTTGCTTTTCATCACTCAAGTTTTTATCAGGCAGGTGATTCTAAATTACAAGAGCAAGGTTTCTCATCTCTGAATACAAAGTTCAGTTCTCTTACTGAAAGGTGAACTTTGAAAGCACTTGTGCAGGTGGGCATCAAAAGAAAGAAAATTTTCATTTGATGAAATTTTATTTTGTTTGTAGAAACACGTAAGTCTGTTTAGTGAAAAAGAGATAGAAGCAGCCAAGTCTCCATCATCATGTTCTTTCCCTTGAATAAAATAAATTAATAAAAAATGCACAACAAAAACCATCACAAACATACAGGAAAACAAAATACGCATTTCAGCAGTATTAGGCCTGAAAATACCCTGCTGAAGTTTTATGACTGTATCATTACAATTGTTCTTGACAGTTGGACTTGACAACAGAATTGCGTAGACTTTATCACACTGCTAGTGCACACAGGCAGACTTGTAGGACCAGCCGTGATGCTTGGACTGCTGTGCTTGTCCTTTGCTCCACCAGCTGCACTGACACTGACATTCACACCCTGCAGGAGCACTTTGCCAATGAGCTCGCTCCTGGCAGGTCACAGCAATCTCGAGCATGTGCTTCTGAAGCTAAGGCATCATTTATCCTAATATTTAAAATATAAAGTTAAAACATCAAAGCAGAACTGGACAGGGATCCTTTCAACACCTTTCTGTGCCACACCTTGTCTTAAGAGAGTGAATGATGTACTAATGTGGTTTGTTTCCTTTCCTCCCTTTCACCTGAGCTGAATGTGCTATTTCTAGCATTCTTGCATACGGAAGTAGTCATAAGTGAGAGAAGTAATATAAAATTAAAAAAAATCAAATTTGAAGTAATGAAGTAAATGAGCTTTCTTCAGAAGCCCAGCCATCTTCCCAGTTCTTCAGGGACGAGGGAAGATATGACTGACTCATTTTCCAAACCATTTGTGCCTCCTTGGGTAACAGAATAATACTTAGTGTAATACTGAAAACAGCCAGCAAATCTACATTAAATGCGAGGTATCAACTTGACGATTTCTGTGTTTCTTTAGAAAAACTGTTCTGTGAACACAGTAAATCCAGTAATAGGAACAGTTTCAACAGAGCACCTCTCACTATCATAGCATGCAATGTTTCTGTGAAATAAAGAGAGCTCCTACAGTCTCTAGTTGTTCTACTGATACACTGTTCTTGGTTTTGAAGCCTCAGATAACTACTAAAAGATTAATATTGTCATAATATTTTTAAAGGGCTAATGGAATCACCTGAGATATGGATGGATTAATCCAAACATCAGTGCAGACCAAAGTAGAAGATGTTGAAGCATTAAAAGGTATTAACACCACAAACAGGAATCACAGAAATGGCACCAAATACTGCAGGTGTACTCCTTAATTCAATCAACATCATTAGACTTTTGACAAGTACTGTACAGTACCACCTGGCATTTTTGTTAAAGTAGAATGATGCTAGTATTTTAGCAGAAAGGAAACACAAAGTTAAAAGACTTGAAGCCAAAGGTAGGTAAAGTCACTCTAGGATAAACACATGCATTTAAAGTGGGGGTAATTAACTACTGAGACAACCTAGCTAAGGGCATGACAGGGTCACTGTCACTTGGCATGTTTAACATGGAAATGAGATCCCTGGAGATGGAATTGCAGAGTTGTGGGCCAATGCAGGCAAACACACTACCAGTGGTCTTCTCTTTTGTGTAGAAAACAATGTAGTTTGACTAATTCTGCTCATGGCAGCTGCAGTAGAGTAACTCAAAGAGATTTCTGTATTTCTCTCTTGGTTTGAGCACATTTTGTCTGACAAAAGGCTGGTATAAACTCTGGGTCCTATATGACATATGTAATTTAATAATTACTGCAGAAAGCCTAACTCAAATTAATTTTGTTGTTGAGACTGTACAACATGTTGATGATTGACAGACCAAATAAACAAGAACTACTACTGGTAAAACAGGGTCAAATCAATTAGAGTATTCCAAACCAGGATTCAGATACTCCACTGGGATAGGGGAAAAAGTCCAGAAGAGAATCAGCTTTAAATAAGGTTAAAGAAACTGAAGCTCTATCATAGTCCTTGCCATAGATGCACTGAGCCAGAAAGAGGTGACACTACTTGGAATCTGGACTGGCAACCAGCAAAATCACCATAAAAAACTGCCCTGTTTATAGAAAATAATCACATGTCTCGGTTCAGCAAAAATACAATTCTTTGATACGAAGATTTTGGAACTGAAGTATGGAGAAAGCTTAGAATTATTTATTATCAAAGGTGTAAAATATTGAAAATTTAAAAGACCATCAGTGGCCTCATTATCAAAATATGAGAGCTGCAAGAATAAGCTTTAATGATAACATAGAATTAGAATCCATCATAAAACCAGAGGGTTGGGTATTCTAAATATGAATCAGATGACCTCAGAGTCATTAACAGAGGTGAAATGAAATCCAGTAATACATAGTCTTGCAACTGTGGATTAATCAATAATAAATATGATATTAGAAGATGCTTCTAAATTTGAAGAATGATAACAAAGGAAGGATCTGAATGCAATAGTCATGAAAATCATAAACTACCAGTATAACAGGACTGAAAAAGGAAAATATGATCTTCTGAAGTACCAGAAGTATTTCTAGTAAAAGAATAGCAACACCAAGTGTCAATTTAATGCCAGCCCTAACAACTCATGTTGAGATAAAGATGAATTTGATACAGATGAAAAACATACAGATTGACATGGGGAACGGGGAACATAGCACATGACGGGAGAGTAAAAAAGCTTGGCTTGTTTATAGCAACAAGATAAAGACTTGAAGAGGTCATTAATGTTGTTTATAAGTATGGTATTAGAGAAACAGACACTAGTATCATGTACACTAGTAAATTGGACAGTTCCAAAGCATTAGTTTGACCATTGCCCTACTGCTTAATTACCTGAGCAGTGTAAACATGGTTATTAAAAATCAGTTAATAGGAATCATTGGTCTCATTTAACAACTTTCATGATGCTCAAATTAAAAAGGCACCCATGAAGGAGCCTTAATACTTGTTTGCTTAGCTAAAGAAATCAAGTCTTGGCAAAAACATTGCAAGGGTGGTGACAGAAAGGGGAAGAGGGGAGGAATATAGCTATGACGCCATTGCTTGCCTTATTCAAACTTTTCCTTCTCCTCCTTCAGCAAGAAAGAAACCTTCAAAATACCACAACTTAATTTTTAAAAAAATCATCAACTACACCTTGCTTTTGATTTTTTTGACAAAAATGATCCATTGTGACTATGGTTTTGTGGGAATTTTTATTTGCTGAACAAAACAACTTCCAATGCTAACTTGGAAATAATACTGGGAAAGAATGTCCATCACAAAAGTACAATGTCAGTAAGAATGATTTTATCATGACACTTGAGTGTCACTGAAGGAGAAAAGCATAAAACCAGGTGTTTGGTTGGGTTTTTTTTTATTTAGTCTTAGTGGTGAAATAAAAGCCACAGCTGATGGATCACTACATGCTCACAACTCCTTATGTAGCTAGGACACACCAACAATGGTTTGGAAAAGACTCAATTTCTTTTGTCCAGACTGGCACTACACTACCAGATATATATGACAACACACTGCATCTGTCAAAAGTAGAAATAAGAAATAAATATATATGTTTTAAATAAGTGAAACTACTAGTGTCATAAACCTTGTTGGCAAGATGGAAGCAAAGCTGCAGAACAACCAATGCTGACAGATCATAATTTGTAAAATGTAACTTTATGCCCTGTGATCAAGCAAATTTATACCCTGTGATCAAGCAATCTCTGAGAGTGTTCCCAGTGTCAGTGTGTAAACATGCTTATTTTGTAAACACATATTCTTACCTATATGAACCCAACAGCTGTATCCATATATTTTTTAATACAGCTTTACAAATACACTGGTTGCTTCCAGCTTTTACAAGTAAGTTTTTCTTACTTAAATGGTTTGTTAAAACTACAATCAGAAATCCAAGAGGGCTTGTTTTTTTGGTTTTGTTTCTGGTTTTTTTGTGGTTTTGATTTTTTTTTGAGAAAATTTAAATGAGAAAGGCCTGATAGAATAAAAACTTTGTTGTTGGTCCAGCCCAGCAAAACCTTTTATATTCTTCATGTCAGTTCAAGGACAAGGTTGATTTGCATAATTTGTGTTACACATAGATGGATCTCAATATCCAGACAAATATCCATGCTCATAAAATTAGCCAGTGCAGCCCAGAGACATCAGATTTGAATAACCATTTTTACTACCTAATACTGTGTCTAAGACACAATGCACCAGCACAGGCTAAACCATCACCACTGCTGCAGACTACAGCACTTCAGGCAGTTCTTGCTCACCTTCTACTCAAAAATCTGTGGTCGCTCCCTTACGCTCTGGGGAAGACCGGCAGAGTTCCATCAGCTTTAGAACTTTATGGTGTCTTCCGAATGAGGCGGAATGGCAGAAAGGGAGGATGACTTCCCCTCTTTCTCCCAATTTCTGTGTTCTGAGTAATTTAGTTTTGCTTTTCATCATCCTCCGTACTCAGCTCCTTTTTACTTTTGTTTCTAATCAGGTTTCTCCACTGATGAAGGACACATTAAATCTTCACGTTTTGTTAATGCAAAAAAGTTGAAAGAAGGTTGGCAGGCCCTGTTTTAAGGGAGTCCTATTACTCTCTTAAAATTATTTAAAGAAGACTTTAAGATAACATTTCTTTCAACGCTTAAGCATTGAAAATAATATTAGATATCTGTGCTCTCTCTGATAGAAAGAGTTAGCAAGGGATTTGTTACATCAGTAGTTTTGTCTCACAGGCCCTGCTTACAGCAGATGCTGACCCCTGCAGTCATAAATTCAACTCCACAACAGAATAGTGATTTGAGTTTCTTTTTAATCAGACAGAGGAAAGAATTATTTCACTGCATGTTGCTGGTTTGACAATTAATGGAGGAGCAGCTACTCACTGAAAGTCCAAAGACTCTGGTTCCCCTTTTAATGGGGAGACATGAAAGAAAAAGAAGCCAAACTAGACTTTGACATCTACCTCCCAATCTTATGCTAGAAATATGATCATCTTCTGAAGGTTTCCTATTTATAACCTCCCAACTACTATGCAACCCCAAATATGCTATGCACTACACAACAGAACTTCAGAGAATTCCGTACCTGTGCCCTAAAGCACATATACTTTTCCAGCCGTGGTAGCTAATATAAAAAGGAATTATCTACACCTAAAAATTTTGTCCTCTTATAGTAATGCAGCATATTTTGTATGCTCTTAGTTATTTAGTTTGCCCTCAATGTCAATATGTATCAGTTATACTTTTGGCACATGAATTCACTCACGGAACTTTTCTTATCGCTGTTCAGGTTGAAAATCTAGCCTTGAAATTAAATCAAAAGTCTTATTTTTGCTAATCTTCCACCCTAGTTAGTCAAACCAGTGATCACTGTTAATATTGCATAACTTGACAAACCAGTTTTATTTAATCACTCACACAGTTTCCATTTTACCTTTAAGGATTCTCAGCAATTGACGCATACACTTATCCACAAGCCATTTTACATCAATGGCTTGATTAAGGAGTGCGTGACTGCATGCACGTTCCCGAGAGCCTCCTTTTCTGAAGGAGAAAGTGCAGCCACCTCTGTATTTTATCCTGACAATGAAAGTAGGCAAGCAGTGTTAGAACTGTTTAAGTTCATAGCCACAAGCTGGCAAACACTGGAGAAGGTGAAGTGCTAAATCAGTACACCTCCTCCTTGCATCCTGGATGTCTGCCCTAGCCAGAATAACTCTTCAGGAGCACTCCTCTAGTACAGAAGGAGCCAGCAAGATGTTTATGAGGTGGGGTGATTCAGAGGGCAGACTAATAAAAAAGAAACCAACAAAAATAGTCTTTTTCCCAGCCCAAATCAGTTCCTTGATCTGGTTCACTGTGTAGCCACATGATCATCTGTAAGGGGGGTACTTTTGAATTGGATGATCACTGGAGCATAGAGGCGTGAGAAAGAAATCATATTAGGATGTGAAACCAGCTAGAGTATGGTACAATGTAACTTCATGGCACAACCTAATTGTAAGGTCCATTGTGCTTTTTAGCAAGTCAGCCTGATATCCCCTATTATCAGAGCTGAGTTCTTCCTTGGTTTTGCTACATACTGCAAGATAGATACATCTACCCTTGAAACACAATGGTAGAGGTCATACATAGGGGTGAGAAAGATGATGATGGGAGGAAGATTATGTGGGCAGGGGTCGGTCGCCCCTTGCCCTACAAGTAGGGCATGCGCAGACTGCTGCCATGAGGTAATGATCAGGCGGTGTTTGGCTGCCATTCAGGCATCACCTTATACTGCGTACTGGCCCTACATGGTGTAATGTGGAGCTGATAAAAATGGGGTGTCGGGACTGCTGAGTTGAGCGATCCTCATCCTACCACCGAGCCTGTGTTGCTCCGCGGGGACGCCCGCTAAGCATGGGTACCGACCAGCTGCTGCAGATCCTGACAGCCCTGGCCTGTGTGTGTGGGTAAGCACAGTTTATTGACAGGAAGCAACTGAGAGAACAAACTTTTTAATATCCTTTTAGTGTTCCTTTAATTCCACTTTTTATTATTGAATATTGTTACATAAATAAGTTTTTCATAGTATTTCCCTTTAATTTTTTTTTTTACTAACCAATATCGTGTTAACAGTTATCCATAATATTGTGTTAAGATCCCTTTTCTGGTATCCCTTTAACCCCCTTTTCACTAGTTAATACTGTATTAAATGCTGTTCGTAGTATTTGTTTTTAAGGCCACACAATAAGGTAGTTATTTTGTATCCCTTTTAGTTCTTGATTCTCTTTGCTAAGATGATGATGATGATGATGATGATGATGATTATTATTATTTTCACTGTAATAAAAGATATTTTGTTTGAATATTTCTGGCACTTGTCTTTATTCCGGACATGTATCCAAACGAACTGTTACATCATCCTGCCACACAACAAAGGAAGAAACAGAGGGTGGAAACATCTGCTTTCAGGCAGTGTAAACAGCACTGCATCTGAACGTCAAGCAAGAAATAAAAACAAAAGTGAACTACCAGTTGAAAAGTAAGAAATGGAAAAGCAAATATATCCTCAAAAACTGGGGAAAATTTGTTCTGTGCAAGGGACCCGCAGCAGTTCACTATGGGGATTGAGTCTAAATACTGTTTGAGGCCATACTTGCCCAAAGATGAATTTCATATTTAGTAGAGCAGCTAGGAATAGAAAAGCTCATAAGAATGTAAACAAACTGGTGAGGTAATGGGGTTTGAAGATGTTCCCTCACATTTTGAATTCACCTTAACTACAGAAAGAAAATTTGTCAAGCAAAGGCTACTAGCTCATAAAAACAACCTTGTTACGTTGCTTCGTTTCACATTAGCCATGGAAGTGCTGTTGACCAGGTCTGATTGCCACTGTAACAATAAACAAAAGCTAAATGAAGGTGCCAAGGGACACGTGAGATTCTCTGTTCGTAGCTACAGGATTTTGTTTTACCATATATTTTAGATAGAACACAACAGAAAAATGTCACTCAATGGTTTTAAAGTCACATATGGAAACAGCTGACTTTTCAGGCAGTTCTAGAATGTAATGAAAAGGAAATATAGGGTGCTTTTCCCCTCGCACAGCCTCGTCTCACGTCTTCCTACCTATGGGTGTAATTGCACAAGAATATCAGCCCATCTGAGAGCTGATGCTGCCCCACCATCCGTCTTGTTCCCATTTTGCAGTCTGCCTGTAAGGGTCAAATGCAAGCAGGTACCCCCAAAATACCAGGCAGTGAAAGGATTTAGGAGAATTTATTTCCAAAGTTGGGAACACTTAATGTCTCAGCACAAATCTGCACTGGGCCTAAGAAAGAGACACACCCTCTGTTCTTCTCAGGGCTTTTATCATCGCTGGCCCCCCAACTGTGGGGCCTTCAGACGTGTGCAAGAACTTATCTTCTCTTGTGCCTGGGAGTCAGTGCCTCTAGAAGGCAGGAGGAAAAAATATCTGAAACTGTCTCTGGGAAAGATGCCTTTTTCCAGGCATAAAAGCATCTTTATCCTAACCCTAAACCCTAACTCTAGCCCTAATCCAAACCCAAACCTTATCCCTAAACCCTAATATCCTAACCCTACCCCTAACCCTAACCCTAATCCTAATCCTAATCCTAATCCTAACCCTTAAACCTGAAGAGAGATACCTGGAAGCATGCAGGACTGTCAGAAGTGATCATTTTTCTGCCACCAGGCCAAGGTGACGCATAGGGCTGAGGTGACACACAGGGCTGAGTTAACATACAGGTGGGTTTGTATGAGCAGGTTTTGGTAGTGTGGGAGCTAACAGGGATGGTGTCTGTGAGAATCTGCCAGAAGCTTCCCCCCATGTCCAACAACAGAGTCACTGCCACCTGACTCCAGGATGGATGAGCCACTGACCAAGACTGGGCCAATCAGAAACAGTGGTAACTCCTCTGTGATAACATATTTAAGAGGGGGGGGGAGTTATTGTGCAGATGTAATTGCAGCCAGAGAAGAGTGGAGTGAGAATATGTGTGAAGAATAGCTCTGCAGACACCAAGGTCAATGGAGAAGGAGGGGGAGGAGGTGCTCCAGGTACCAGAGCAGGTTCCCCCGCAGCGTGCAATACAGACCATGATGAAGCAGCTGTGCCCCTGCAGCCCATGAAGGTCCTTCCCCTGAAGGGTGGGTTTTCACAACGAGAGTGCAGAAATCTACCTGCAGGCCATGGAGGAGCTGAGAACAGGACACACACATGAGTAGAGGAACAATCCTTCTGTGTGTCCAGAGCCGATAATAAAAGAATGCCTGCCCAGTAATGCTCACAAATTGAGTTTTAGGGGTTTACAGCCCATTTATGGTAACAATGGGAAGGACTTCACGGTGGAGCAGGGGAAGGACTCTTCTCCCTTAGCAGTGGCAGAAACAACCTGTGGTGAACTGATTGGAACCCCATCTCCCTGCACCACTCAGGGGGAGGAGGTAGAGCCCAGGAAGGAGGGGTGGAGGGAAGACGTTTAAAGGTTGGTTTTATTTCTCATTATGTTACTCTGATTTGATTGATAATAAATTATTTTTTTCCCCTCAAGTCGAGTTTGTTTTGCCTATGACAGTAACTGATCTCTCTCTGTCCTTATCTCGACCCAGGAGTCCTTCTTTATATTTTCTCATCCCTGCCCAGCTGAGAAGCGGAGTGACAGAGCAGCTTTGGTGGACACCTGGCGTCCAGCCAGGGTCAATCCACCTCAACAGGACTGAGGTGGCACAAAAGACTGAGGTGACACACGTAGCTGGGCTGAGGCCATGGCGCGCTCTCGCGCTCACCTCACAGCGCCCACGCGCCATAACGGCTGCTCTAGGAGAGACGGAAACGGTCACGCGCCCCCTCGCGCACGTGCGGCAGCACTTCCCGGCCCCGCCCGCGAGCACCGCGCGCGCCGCTGCGTGACGTGATTGCGTCAGACGCAGTCTCGTCCCGGGACGGGGCGGGGCCGGGGGGGTAACGGCGCGACTTTTCAAAATGTCGGCGGCGGGGGCGCGGAGGGGCCGCCGCGGAGCCCGGGAGCGAGCGGGGCTGCGCCTGGGCGGGCGGCCCGGGGCACCCTGATGAGCAACCGCGGCACAACAGGCCCTCGGCACAACCGGTAGCAGGACCCGGGGGAGAGCGGCCGGCGCCATGGCGACCTGCATAGGCGAGAGGATAGAGGTGTGGAGCGCGGCCCCTCTCGCCGTGTACTGGGGCCGCGGGGCGCGGAGGGGCCGGGCGGGGGCTCCACCCTCCCCCGGCGGGTGTTTGCGGGAGCGCGGCTCCTCCCGCGCCTTCGCCCAGTCCCCACGTGTTTCTGGGGGCAGCCGCTGCCATGGCAGCCGGCGGCGGGTGTATCCCATGCCCCGGGAGCGGCGGGAGGCGCGGCGGGAAGGCGGCCCCGGGCAGCGCCGGCGGCAGTCGAGCCGTGAGCGCGGAGTTGGCAGGAGGATGCGGCGCGGGTGGCTGCGCGGCCCCGCCGGGCACCGCCGCCGTGCCCCGGAGAGCTCCGTCCAGGTACCCCCCGGGGGCGCCACAGGGTTTGTCCGACCTCGGGGGGTAGGTGCGGTGGGAGGGTCCGCGTGGGAAGAGGCGCTCCGCAGCCTGACTGACGGCGCTGTTTGTTCGCGTTGCAGGATTTCAAGGTGGGGAACCTCCTCGGGAAGGGGTCCTTCGCAGGGGTCTACAGAGCAGTATCCCTGAAAACCGGTCTGGAAGTGGCCATCAAAATGGTAAGGCAGCCAGCCAAGGAAGCGTCTGTCTCCCAGGAGACTGAACGCAAGTTGCAACAGGTTGGGGTTATGCAGTTGGGCATTGATGTTTGGGTTGTTTTTTTGTATATAACGGGTATTTAGATTGGGTTTCAATCCTGGAAGATGTAGTACAACCAAGTACAATTAGTATGTAGTCAGTGTTGCAGTGCTTGAAAAATATTCTGTGGTCCATTTACAGATAGATAAAAAAGCCATGCACAAAGTTGGAATGGTACAGAGGGTTCAGAATGAGGTGAAAATACATTGTCAGCTAAAGCATCCGTCTATACTCGAGGTAAGAATTGTGGGGTTTGTACAGAGACCTGTATGTGTGACTTGTTGTATAGTCTACAAAACGTATTTTGATTTATTTTTCCTCGGTTTATGTTCCAGCTTTATAACTATTTTGAAGATAGCAACTACGTATACTTGATACTTGAGATGTGCCACAATGGTGAAATGAGCAGATACATAAAGAATAGAAAGAAACCCTTTTCAGAAGATGAAGGTGGGGATTTTTTGTTTTGTGGAGCTCTTTGCACTAACTGTTTGCATTTTGGCTCACCCAAAAATATTTAAGAAGAGTATTTAAAACTATCATCACAGTTTCTGTAGCTTAAAGTCTTGTGGTAAGTGATAATCTAGAGATTAATTATTATGGTGCATATATTCAGTTGTATTTCGGAATACTTTGTTTCTGTTTGTGCTGTTAGGGTTATAAAAAAAATAGACAGTGAATTTAGAAGGCAGAGCTATATAAAAAGTAGAGCTTGCCTTTGTACATAGAATTATGTTGAAGTGTAAGTCAAGACTAGGAAGCTCCACAGAGGAAAACTGGAACCTTCACATCCACACATTTGCTTTCTTTGTGTTGTACCTCTTCTGTATTATATGTCACCAGTTACAGAGCTTTCAGGATTATTGTTTGTCTTAGGTAGTGTTCTTAGAAATATTGACTGTGTCTCAAGCTGTGTGTAGAAATGAAGGTAATGCAGTTACTTGTGTTGCTTAAGGACTGAGTTAGCAAGGAAGTATCCAATCTGACACTCCATCTGGAAATTCTGAGTGACTGGCAGCTGAGGAAAAAATCTGCTGTGGTTTTATTGCAGTTTCTTACAGAAAGCACTGAAAATCCTATCTTTCAGTGAGAGATATTGTCAAAGTAATGCTAAAACGTTTTTAGATTGGTTGTTACTCTTCTGAATAGTGTTTTGAGAAAGAAGTCTTGCAAAAAAGATTCATTTGCTTAAGAATTTACCAATTTCATTTTTTTACAGTTGAGAGAGGGAGGATTTCAGTTAGAACACAGACCACTAAAATCCTAACCTGAACAGTACAATTAAAAAAAAAATACAGCGAAGCAAACTGCAGTGGATAATGTTTGAGGGCACAACTGAGAACAACCAAAGAAGCTGTTCTGGTGTTTGTCTGGATTCAGTGGCTCTTGCCTCTATTGCTTCCAGCCTTACCTTACTGCTCATCTCTTGCACAGTTCTTCCGGTTTACCTGCTTCTGTATCAGTTTCTAATCTAATTCTGTGAAACTAATATAGATATAGATTTTTTGGAACCCATATCACAAGACTAGATTAAAGGGGTACTGCTCTACAGGCATCATCTCTTTAACTCATATCTGTTCACCATTCTTTGCCCTCTGTTAAGAAAAGAAAGAAGGCTGTAAATTGTTTGCTCTAGAAAGAATGATTCTTAAAATTGCTGTAATTGCAACATCACAATAAACTATGCTGTTTCAGGCTGGATATGGTTTTGTTATTCCTGCTGTAAACTATAACTCTTGAATATTCACTGAATTTCTAGTGTAATAGAACACAAAGGCTGTCCCAATATCATGAACTTTCATGCTTTCGAGCCTTGCCAGTTTGCTAATGATAAAACAAATATAATCCAAATTGTCTCCTATATTTTATAATCTACACATAGTGAAGCTGATTGATTTTGTGTATTTGCTGTTTCTGAAAGTAATGAGAAACTTTTTTTTAATTGTTAAGAACCTAATGTAAGAAAGTTTAGGCCAATTGAAAATATTTCCAGTCCTGTTTCCTTTATTCTATTAGCAAAGGCACAAATCTGGTTACTGCGTTATACCAGTTTTTCAATAATGTAGAACATAGTCATGCCAACTTGGCTTAAAGTAGAAAGCAGAAAGTTAATTACAGTCTCAGTAGCATGACACTAAACATTGTTGTAATGTTCTTTTTATTAGAAAAAGAGCAATAGCAGACTTAAAGTTATTTTCAGAGCTGCGATTTCAGTTATAAGATTAAAACATCTGGTTTTGTGTTTTGACAGCCCGACACTTCTTGCATCAGATTATCACAGGTATGCTGTATCTTCATTCTCATGGAATACTGCACCGAGACCTCACCCTTTCTAATATCTTACTCACCAATAGCATGAATGTCAAGATTGCTGATTTTGGACTCGCAACTCAGCTGAAAATGCCTCATGAAAAGCATTACACCATGTGTGGAACTCCAAATTACATTTCTCCAGAGATAGCCACGAGGAGTCCTCATGGACTTGAATCTGACGTGTGGTCTTTGGGTTGTATGTTTTACACTCTTCTTATTGGAAAGCCACCTTTTGACACGGACACGGTCAAGAACACGCTGAATAAAGTAGTGTTGGCAGATTATGAAATGCCAGCCTTTTTGTCAAGAGAGGCACAAGACCTTATACACAGGTTACTCCGCAAAAATCCAGCAGATCGTTTGAGCCTTTCCTCAGTGTTGGATCATCCTTTTATGTCCAGGTCGAGCTCTGCACAGAGTAAAGATTTGGGAACTTCAGAAGATTCCATGGACAGTGGAAATGCTACCATCTCTACAACGTTCACAGGCTCTTCCAGCATCAGTACCAGTGGTTATTTGAAGGAAAAGAAGAAGCTGTTAGTTGGACAGCCACTCCCAAATAAAATTACTTTTTTTCCTAAAAACAAGAATTCTGGTAATAAATCATCGGGAGATGGAAGTGGCTCTTTTCATCAGTGGGGAATTCAGGGAAAGGAAATTGGTGTAACCAGCAGGGGAAGAACCATTCAGCCTGGAGAAGAGAGACCCCATTCGCGCTACCTCCGACGAGCCCACTCCTCAGATAGGTCTGGCACATCCCACAGTCAGACTCAAGGCATATCGAATATCGTTGATCGATGTCACTCTATGGAAGTGCTTTCCAAGCCTAAAGTAGGAACAAGGGAAAATACGGAATACTTTTCACCTGTCAACAGCTACACTGATATAGGAGAAATGTTTAAAGAGAAGACTTCTAGTAGTTCTGGTTCTTTTGAAGGGCAAATATCTCCACCTGTAAAAGATCAACCACAGTAAGAATCAGTTTTTATTACGATAACATTTAGAGCTGGTAATACTGTATTATTGACTTCTTTCCATGTGTAGCAAGTTAAGTATTTCTTTCCCCACAGCCATCCTAGTAGAGAGCCTTGCTCAATTGTTCTTTGTAGAAGAGACAGACAGGGTAGAAGGCATTTAAAATGTAATTACCAATATTTACTTGCTGATCTCTTGTGGGTTTTTTTCTGTTATGCTTACAGAAGATAAAATTAAGTGAAGATTAGGCAATAGATTAAAGAAGTGGTGTACCAGTAAGTAAAGTGTCACTCACTCTAAGATAATTATCTGAAATTTAGTTCTGTACTTAGTTGTAGCTGCTGGGTAAAAATCCTGGCTTCTTTCTATACATTTTCCATTAGCAGAATATCAAAGAACCATTTTCTACTTTAATATAAGGACTTTCATATCTTAGTTCTTGCATTTCTCTCCACATTAGGAAGTGACATGGTTTCATGTTTTTCTCTTTGCAAATCAGTTCAGGGAAAAGACAAACTAGCACTTTTCCCTTAGAAAAAGTAAATGGAATAAGAAGGTTTTCTTGACAACTCTCAAATGTTTGACATAAGGCTCTGTTCAACAAGTTCAGTGGGCCATGTGCATTCTTTCTAGTTTGAGAAATGTCTGGATCAGAAAATCTGTGCAAATGTTAATGCTTACTTTTCTTCCCTATCACTTCATAAACTCATGCTTAATGTAAACATGAGAGAGTATTAATGTGAGTATGGGGATTAACTGAATGGTTACTACTTTTTTTACATAATTGATTATAGGAAAGCCTCTTATATAGTTAGCCTGCACAGCAATCTTAAATGTGAGGTCCTAAGACTTAAATTAGGTATTTATATACTGTGTTTTTGGGGTGTTTTTGGTGATAACTGAGTCCTTGCCAATGGTAGAGTAGGGATCATCACTAAAAGAAAGTGCAGACAAGGAATAGGCTACAGAGATAAAAAACCTTAGGAGCTTAGTGTGAATTTACAACAGATAAGTTGTAAAAACCACTCTGCAGTAAGTGGTTTTATATGTGTTCTTTAGCCTTCAAGAGCTTGAGTTCACCTGTGACTACACAGGTCTAATATATATGTTGTTTAAAAAACTGGTTAAAAAAATCTTTATAATTTTTGGGATTGACTGTATTTTATATAAATACAAATTGGTTTAGGTGGTGGGATTGGCTACATCTTTCAGCTGCGTATGTGTTATGCTGAATGAGATCCACTAGGGTCATGGGTGTCATGTCATCATTCTCCAAGGCTGTTTTCTATTCTGTGAATTAAGAGCTAGATGTAAGAGCAGCCACTGCTGGCAGCATTATCAGTAGCTCTTTTTGTTCATGTATGTCAGCTCCAAGAGCGAGTGCTAACAGGCTTGTGCTAAAAATTAGTAATAACTTTTCACTCCATTTGGAAATAGTGTTTTATTTTTTTATGCTTTACCCAACGAACATTCCCCTGAAAAAGAAGCATATTCTATGCTGCCTAGAGCTACAAAATGCCACCTACATTTCTTAAATGTTCTAAGAGTGTTGTGCTTTCTGCAGCTGTGACATTATACCTTTTGTTGCGCAAGTGTTTTTGATGTAATCTTGATTACATGTGTAACTTTTATTTTGCAGCTCAAATTATCTCTGCCCAGTGAAGCTCCAGGTTGGTTTATTAGAGCAGAAGTCCCAGGCTGAGACAATGCAGCAGTGGCTTGGAAGCATGCAAACAAACGGTGTGTTCCTTATCAGTTATGTATTTTTGCACTCAAGTTGTAGTAGTGACTTGTGGGGTTTTCTGTATTTTATTTCTTTGTACATTGAATTTGAATACTTAGTTTCCTAAAACGAACTTGTTATTTTCTATTAGTATTTTAGCAAAAACAAAAGAGGAAAACAGAATTCTAGAACCTGCCATAATAATTCAGTTGTCACTCAAAACGTGTAAGTGTAAATACATGACAAAAAATTAGCAGGTGACTTGAAAGCCCTGCTAATTTACACGTGCAAATACACCTTAAGGAAAGATGAGACCTCAATGACTGAGAAAGATAAGAGGCTGCAGAAGGAGAGGTGGAGGAAAGGACAAAAGAGACAGAAGGGAAGGAGGTGTTGTTTGTCACACATCGTTACATCATTTGCATATAATGTAATTTAATCATTAAAATAAACCACAAATCTATTCTGACCTTTTTGCTTTGATATTACCGGACTTGTTCCTTTCCTGTCTGCAGGGAATTCGAATCAGATGACATATGGTCTGAATAATCCTGCTTCACTTTTGTCCCTTCTCAACTGTTCAGCCACATGGCAGGAGGAGTGCAGTAGTTATGTGGGTGAGGTGACAGTTGATCAAGGGCTTAAATATCAAAACCAGGAAAGCACTTATAGGAAGCTTAAAGATAAAAATAGGTTTTGGTCTGGATATAAACCAACAGATTTGGAGTATGCATTTAACATCTTGGGTACTAAAACCTCTGATGATAAAACATTAGTTAGATAACCTGCAACATGAATGACACTTGTTACTAGTGCTTATCTGAATGGTAAGTGAGCTGTCTTTCAACAGATTAAAGTAATTCTTGTTTATGAATCTATTTGAAATCTTAGTAGTTTGTTTATAAATGGATTTTAAAAAATTGATATATAAAGACTAAATGAAATCTAGTAACAGCTTTTTTTAAGTAGCACTGGAATTTTATTAGCAGTGGTGTTGATTGGTACTCAAGTCATAGCCTGATGATATGGACTGAGGAATCCCATTCTTCACTTAAATAAAGCCTTCTAAGATGATCTTTTGAAAAGCTTTTAAAACCATTACAGCATTTTTTCCTTCTAATCCTTCGAATCTACAATGTACCTTTATGATGCTTTCAGTTCCTCTGAGACCATCTGCAGACCTAACTGGCAACAGTAATGCACATGGAGGGTTTCGGTATCATCTGGATGTGCAGCAAGATGCCCCAAGAAATGCATGGAACACCTTAAAAGATATAAGGAATCATGATGCATCTGTCGATTGTCCACATTCTTTAAACCAGAGAAACCCAAAGAAATGCATCCCTGGAGTTCTCTGCAAATCTGAGGAATTTCAGCCATCTCCCACATGTGGCCTTTGGTCAACTTCAGAACAAACCCAAATGTGGGGCCAAGAACCACCAGCACCCCAGAAACCTGCACTGCGAAGTATTGTGTCACCTCTCGATGCTCGCAGGCTGAAACCAATCAGGCAAAAAACAAAAAATGCAGTGGTATGTTCTTAAAATGGGAACAATTTAAATATTAAATATAGTGCGACTGTCTCTTAAAAATCACTTGGTAAACTAGAATAATTTGGTTTTAGGAAACTTAATTTATAATAATTTAAGTCAAAGTTATATTAGCAAGATGCATCTTAGTTTTGGCATATAGAATACTTACAAGTTAATAGAGCTGACCTGTCTGTGTTTGATTTGTCACTTAAGAAGCCACACCCTCAGTGACCAGGCTGATAACTCTTCAGTCATGGTGAAGTGCTCTGTTTTAATAGCACTATTAACAAAAGTTACTGTAAGAAGCATTTATAAGTTTGCAATGCATTCAAGGAAAAATAAAAGCATTTTTTAAAGCATTTGTGGAAAAAAGTGGTATCTTGCCTTTCCAGAAAGTAACGGTCTTTTTGTTTAACTTGTATATTTAATATGTTCTAGGTGAGCATTCTAGATACTGGGGAAGTGTGTATGGAGTTTCTGAAAGAACACCATTCACAGGAACTTGTGAAAGAAGTTCTCAGAATATCTTGTGATGGAAATGTGGTGAGTATGTTTTGGATTTCTTCACAGATGTATAAAGGGCTTAGAGTTCATTCAGAGGGTTTGTTTTTTATTTAAGTGATTATTTGTTTTGAAATCCAGTGTTTATATATGCACAGCTGGAAACTTTTTTGTAAACTATATTTGTAAACAGCCACACAAATATAGGGAGCAAGCAATTATTTCAGAGTAAAACTGGGCTTGACTTTTGGAATAAGTGAAGTATTGTTGAAAAAGTGCTGCTGTTAAGTAATTACCTAGAGAAATAGAGTGTTCATGGTAAATCATGGTAATTAATTAAACTGTGACTTATTTCTATATCTGTTTAAAGTACAGAGTGCTGTAGTAAGTGGCAACTAAACACAATTTTTGTTCCCTTTTTGTAGATTGCAGTTTATCATCCAAATGAAGGAAGAGGTTTCCTTCTTGATGACAGACCTCCTGCTTCTTCGGAAGGCACCTGCATGTATAATTTTGACAACTTGCCAGGTAACCTGAAATTTATTTTAAAATTATGATGATTAATGTGATATTTTAAGTGAACCTTGAGACTTTATAGCTTTTAGCCACTACTTTTCAGATAATTGTGAAGTAAAGCTCCTTTTAGAATAAGATTCAAACTGCAGTTTAACTGGAAACTGTTTTGAAACTTCACAAGAAAGTGTAAATCCAGAGGTTTTAATGTCTTTTATATGGAAGTTCTAAGGAGTCACCCCTTTACAATGTAGTGCACTAAAATTAAAGCTCTCATAATCTTTTCCTCGTTCGTACTGGGAACTGTTGGTTAGAAGTAACTCAGTTTCTTTGAACATACTTCTGTCAAGAACTTAAATATTACTTAGAAACTTCAGCTATCAAATACATATTTTAAATTACTTATCTTCAAGCTGGTGCACAGTGTTTAATCTGCTAACTCTTAAAAAAAGTTTTTAAATTTTCTTTTTTAGAAAAGTACTGGAAAAAATACCAGTATGCAGCCAAGTTTGTGCAGTTGGTAAGAACAAAAACCCCCAAAGTGACGTTCTATACAAGATATGCCAAGTGTATGTTGATGGAAAATTCACCCACTGCAGATGTTGAAATTTGTTTTTATGATGGTATGTATTAATTTCTGCAATTATGCAAATAGTTAGATCATTATATTAGAGCTGCATTAAAATATTGCCAAACACTAAAACAACAATAACTTTAGTTTGAAGAAAATACTGTGCTATAAATAGGTTTTTTTGTCCACTCTGCCTTTATTCTAGCACTTGTAGATTAGTTGATTATTCATTATTTTCTTACTTCAGGAAGTACATGTTGCCAAAGTGTTATTTATTACCACTTGTTTTTATTCACGTGCTCTTCTTTGCGTCTACATTTGATAGTTAACCTGCTTAGTGAAAGGCATGTCCCTAGTCTTCAAGCTTTCCACTGTTAACTGAGGTAATAGTTTTACCTCTCTCGAGGAGAAAGCAGTTGGTTGCCTTTTCCCATCTAAGTACTGATCTTTGGCCATAGAGGGCATTCCATTAACATCACACTTTATTTCTGCCAGACACAGAACTCATGTAGGAGTGGTTTTACTTTTGCAGTAATTCAGTCAGGGAGATACACTTTAGTAGAGTAGAATGTAATGACAGAAATCTGTACAATTCACACTAAAAATTGTTACTTTTTTTTTTTTACAGGAGCAAAGATACACAAGACAGCTGGTATAACTCGTGTGATTGAAAAATCGGGGAAATCGTTCACTTTGAAAGGAGAAAATGAAGCAGAGTTGAAGAAGGAAATACAAGTTTATATGGATCATGCAAATGAAGTAAAGTGTTTTACACAGACCTTTTCTAGTGCAAAGCAGTTTCCTAAAAACACAGTTTCCCTTTCACAAATGTGCTTCCAATGTTGCTTTTCATATTTTTCATTACACTATTAAGAAGGAAGGATGGTGTTTTTGGAAGAGCAAATGTCAATGTAAAGGTAACAATAACAATGCCTTGCAACAAAGGCTGAGAGGAAATGCTTGATAGTGTGTAAAGCAGGTTTGCCTGTCTGGTGAAAGGATTAAACAAAACTGATGAAGCTGCTTTATACAACTTGAAAAATTCAGTACCATTGAAATTTCCTTGTGTGGGCTCACCTGCCACACTAAACATGTACAAAATACTTAGACATTTCTCAATTTAAGACTTCATTAAACTCCTTCCAATTTCAGGGACATCGTATATGCCTTGCTTTGGAATCTGCTGTTTTGGAAGAAGAAAAAAGGAGTGGAAGTGTTCCATTTTTTCCAATAATTGTTGGAAGGTAGTATCTTTCACTTGAAAATACTTAAGTATTTGAATATTCCCATTCAGCAGCCTTATGCAGCAAACATTTGCAGAAGCCAAGGTTGCTTAACAGAGCTTACAGTCATTAGCAAATATTAACTTAATAGCATGTACGGACACCTTATTTTCGACCTGCAGAGCCTCCTTTGATATCAAGATACTATGCACTTGTGGATTCAGACTAAACCAGGCCAGCAATTAGCAGGTGTAAAAACAATTCTACAGAAGACCACTGCTGTGCTTTGGACAGTCTGTAGTAAATTGAAGGAATTGAAGAAAAAGCTACATCTCCTCATATGTTTCTTGAGTCCCTTTTGGACAGACCTTTTCCCAGTTTTTCTCATTATTTTTCCAGAAAACCTGGCAATACTGAATCACCACAGGCTGTAACACCTCCCCTGTTGGACAATATAAACTGTTCAAGAGAAGCTGTGGCACTGGATAGAAATAAGGCTGCCAGTTCTACTCCAGTTCAGACTCCAAACTGTACTCCTGTAAGTACACAAAACATACCATGGAAACTACTCTCCTGTAGGAATTCAAATATCGCTCTTTCATTTGAACTAATGGAATTACATTTGTACGGATCTAGGCTTTTATTAGCCATTTGTGAACATATTGACTAGAAATGTTGACTTTGATTTCAGTTAATTTTTGATACCTGGATTTAAGATCATTGGAAAAATCAGAATACTCCAAAAGTTTACCACAAATTTCTCCTAGGAACAGAGTTTGAAAATTACTTACTCGTGTTATACAGCACAGTCTCTGATTTGAGAGCTCCTCAGCAGTGTATATTGAATGGTTGTCACAAAGGTTCTGGGCACTTGAGGCTGTTGTTCTGAAATAATCAAGTGTTAGTGTGTATATAAAAAAAGGGTAAGTGAAAACACATGGGTAGCCAATAAGGCTTTGTGAGCAATTTCATCTAGTTTGTTTAAAAGACCCTCCAAACTTTGGTTCCTGCATCACAGCCCTGATAAAACTCCCTTAACTGACTGGGGAATAAATATATGTGTGTATATATATATATATATATATATATGTACAGGGGTCTCGGCAGACTGAGTTTGTATCATCTGAAGTTTGTTGAATCTACATCAGTCTGCATCTGTGTTCTTTGATTGTGTAGCTCATGTCATTAGTGCAGAATCTGACAACTTTCACTTGACTAAGGTGAACCTGACAACAAAAATTCCTTAGGGCTTCATCACTGGTATTGATTTTCACACTGACTGAAGGTTACCTATCGTTGGAGTTCTAAGCTGAGGGTTCAACATTCAAACTCAGTCTCTATTTGCCATACAGCAAACATTTCAGTCTTTAAGAACTGTATCTGTAGTTTCCTTGATAGTTGAACTAGATCTATATATCCTGAGGTGTACAGCTTGTTGTTTCTTCCAGGTTCCTGTAATTATCTGGATCCTGATCTCTTTCCTGACCAAACTCTCCTATTTGAGGCATTCCCTGATTTGCATCTTTTCACTGAACCTGAATCTTAAACACTGCTAAGCACAGCACCTCATCTCTGTCATCTCTGTGACTGTGGGAGGAGGTATCTGAGTAGTGGAACATCTTCCTTGTAGGGAGTAGTTGTGGTGTTGTCCTAAAGATCTCTGACGTTTGATCCTCTGTTATCCTTAATTCATTGCTTTTGTCTCTCTAAACCTATAACAGGTTATGTATGTGCTACAGAACCCATCTATTAATGTTTTATGTTCTAGTTTCCAATTAATAGCAATGTCTGTACTTTTGTAAAATATTAGCTGAGTGGTCATCTGAATGAGGGCTGCGTTATAGTCTAATGTGCTGAAAATGTTGTGCTGAAGCTGGACAGGGTTTTCTGACAGTAAAAACACAACTGAAGTAGAAAACGTAGGGAAAGCAATTCCTTTGTGACTACAGGGAGATCTCCTACAAAATCCTGTGGGGATTTTATACTGTAATGCTGTTAAATGAAGCATACAAGCTAAATCTGTCTGTATATATGAACAGGTGGTAATTGACCACTAAGATGGTACATAATCAGTGGGCTTAATACTAAGGCTTTATTCTGTGCATCCCTGGGTTCTAGGTGGTGTATGAAAAGCCTACATTTATGATCAACACTGCTGAAACTATGTACTCCTCTGTTCGTCAAATGGAATGCAGTCCAAATTCAGCCCAACTTGTAAAATCTGTCTTTGTGAAAAATGTTGGTTGGGCTTCTCAGGTGAGAAATTAATACTGATAAAGGAGGGAAGTCTGGTTTTTTTTCCTATTAAATTTGAGATATGTATTTGTCAGTCATTAACTTTAAACTTGATTTGTGAGGATTCATTCAGTTGTGCTTTGCTACAGTTTAAATATAAAATGTCTATGTGGAAAGATGCTTTTAAGTAAGTGTCTTAGATAAATACCATGGTGAATTACATAAGTAGAAGAAACCAAAATAATTGTTTAGTATTTCAGTTACCAAAATTTTTCTGTGGCTATTATTGCCTATTTCAGTGTCTTCTGTCATTTAAATTTGACTCTAGTAAAAAATTGAAACTGTTAAAGTTGTGTTCACTAATATAGATGTAAAGGTGTCATAACAAAGAATTTTTAACACATGTACCAGATCTGTACAAGAGAAATGAATCTGCCTCTACAACAGGAAAAGCTGTTTCCTTACAATGACATTTTCCTTCTGCTTTTCTGTGGGAGCAGCTTTAGGTTTAAAAAATATGGCAATTCAGATAAAACTTCCTGTCCTAACAGAAAAAAAGTTTGCTTTATATACATAAACTTTAAAGTGTGTATAGCTGTGAACTCTTACAAATGGGCCTCTATTTTATGATTGGTTCTATTCAAAATTTCTTAAGGAGTGGTTAAGTTAAAGGTAATTCTTTAACTCTCATTGAAAAGGATGACTTAAAGCTGAGCATCTGAAACCTTAGGAAGTTTACATGAGACTACTTACTCCAAAGTAGTATCCATGCAATCTTTATCTTTAAAAGACTGACCATGATACCTAAGTACCTTCAGCAACTCTGAAAAACTTTCAGCTTCAATTATTAGAAAAATTCTAGGTATGTAATTTTGTATTTCATATCCTCAAACCGTAATGCAACTTCTCTCATTAGCTGACCAGTGGAGCAGTGTGGGTTCAGTTTAATGATGGATCCCAGCTGGTAGCCCAAGCAGGTGTTTCTTCTGTCACTTACACATCTCCAGATGGCCAGACAACCAGGTGAGTCTGTTCCTGCTATAAAATAGTCCAGGTAATGGTCAGTGCAAGGCTGATTTTGGTTTGTAAATATTAAAACTTAGCTTTTCAATGACTTCACAGTTGATTAGCTTCTGTAATCTTAATAAATAAAGAGAAGTACTCATAGCTTTGGCTGAACTCTGGATAACAAATTAATAGAACAAGCTGGAAATGCATCTACTTGATCTCCGGAGAACAGCCACTATTTATTTATAATATTTAAAACGGGAAAGGTTAGAAAACTAGTGTTTTGAAATAATTATATTATTTTAAAATAAAACAAATTATTTAAGCATCTGTATTTTTCTATGTTGCTGTGCTTCTCTAGGTATGGAGAAAATGATAAGTTGCCAGAATACATCAAAGAGAAACTGCACTGTCTGTCTTCTATTCTTGTGATGTTTACCAGTCCAGCTGGTCCTCACTGATTAAAGCAAACTGGGTGTCACGCCATGAGACCTTAATAAACTCACTCACTGACTTTTAAGTAAAGTGACTGATCTTACTCAGTTTATGCAGAAATTCTTCTACTATCTGATAGAAAGGTAGGAAGGGTTGCTCTGTTTATGTATAGCAAATTCTGTATAAAGTATCATACAAAATATGCTTTTTCATCAAAATGATGGATATGCTTGCTCAAGCAAAACTTAGAGCAATTAAGTTTGACCGCATTAAGTTTTTGGAAATAATCTGAATCTGTTGTGTTTTTTTTCTTGCCCCACTGCTTACTCAGTGTGAACAGTCAAGGAAAATGTATCTGTGCTGTTGAAGTATTTGTAAATAACTTATATTTTTATGTGTTACAGTAATATTTGTAAATATGTATATGTTTTGTAACTTGTTTTTTATTTTTTGTAGCGGCAGCTTAAACTTCCCTGCACAAGCATTTGATACAAAAAAAATAAATGCAGTGGTAATTGTCCGGATCTATTTATTTGTTTCATGATCAAGTGAACGGTGAGAGGAAAAGGCGCTCAAAGTATTAAGCTCAACTTATGACAGGAGCTGAGCTGGTATTTTAGAGAAAATCATATGTTGGGAATTTAGGGCTGGGTGAAGCTTGGGAAGAGACAAGTCTTTAACTGTTGCACAAAGTTACTTCTAACTTGTTGAACTAAAAAATTGTGCTGTGCTTTGTATATTCCATATTTTATCTCTGGCCTACAGATCACTAAACCCAGGAGCACAGGTGATAGGAAAATAAACACATGCCATAGTAACTGATTTGGTTTGTTACTTGGTAGGAATTATTAACTTTAGATAGCTTTACCTTGTCTTACACATTGAGTCACACTTAAAACAACTGAAGTAGCATTAACAGTAGCATTTTGCTTCAAGTGTGCCAACACTCCTGATGGTGCTTATATCTGTACTTAAATACTCTTGACTTCCTTCTAAGGCAGGAGAGAGTGAGATCCAAAACGGTGCTGGTAGGGGGAGGATGACGAGTTTCAGAGGAGCTGGTGGTGGCTACATGCAAGCACAGCTCAGCTTAGACCTAAACTAGCCTTGATTCAAGTCAGTTCTCCTTATTCGTCTAGTGTCTAAAAGAGAGAACGCGGATTACTTTGTCATGCCCAAATCAAGGAAATAGCTTGCAAATGAATTTAGCACTAGGAACATCAAGGAAGATATAGAGGTAATACTTATTATGAATAAGCTTATAAAAGTGAAGTCCTTTCTCATAAGCTTTTGTGATTCTGCAGTAGGCAAGTCCTGAGAGGGAATAAGACTTCTGTATTTCCTTCAGTCAGTATTGGAAAAATCATCTTTTAATTCAGTAGTCTTTTAGTGTTTGAACAACTTATTATGTAGGAACATGTAGGAATACATAATTACACTTATTACATTTAATAAGCATCAAATAGTAGAGACATTAAACAGCAGCCACGACTCTCATTGCTCCAGTGAGTAATTCTGGTTTTTTTCCCCAGTAGTATTAAAACAGCTAAAATCAACCTGTATCGAAAAGCTTAGGCCCTACTATGAGGGAAAATTACAATTTCACTTTTTAAAATAACCTCTGAATAATTAAAACGTTGGAAATTTCTGTCTCTTTTACCTTGTTACCCGTATAAGTCTTAAGAGTAAACACCCAAGGACTTTTCTCCTTTCACTTAATTACTACGCCCGCTCAGCACAGTGCATTCATTCTCACAAATGACAACAAAAGTGTAAAGTATTGTGCGTAGTCTTTCCTTCTTGTAGTTAAGAAAAGCTGTGCATATTTCAACTTGGGGCAGGTTATCTTTCTTGCTACAAAAAGGCAATCAGCAAAACAGGAGAGGAAAAATTGCACATATAGTTCACCATGGTTCAAATAACAGCTCCTGATACTAATTTTCAATTGCTCTTAACAAACTTAAAAACCCAAATCCCACACAAACTACTTCTGCAGAGGGCATCTACCCTCCTCTACACTTCTGTCACACTTCCTTTGAAATCCTGGAGATGTACTAATAGGTAACAGGTCCAGAATCAAACAGTCTGTATTAACCAGTGCTTACAAGCCAACAAACCAAACATCAGAAGGTTTGCTCAAGTAGTGATGTCTCCATACAAAGTGCATGCAGCTCAACTAATCTTGCAGTTACAAAAGAGTTACTAATCCTGATTCACAGAATCAAGATAACATTTCTTTTACTTCTTCCTCGAAAGGATGGCCGTAACCTGTGACCAGCTGCATTCAGTGCACGGGTGCATCATTTAAACAGTAAACACATCAAATGTGCCATTGTACCGATCCAGTCTGCCACATCCCTTCCTCTGCTGCTAGAAAAGCAGAATACAAAAGCTCTACTGCAGCAGGTGTAACCATACATTGGGATATGAACAAGTTATGTATTCTGTCAATGCATAAGTACAGGTGTACAGTTGTTAGCACGCAGCCAACAAGGTCAGTGGTTATGTACTCCTTGTTAAAAAGCAGTAATAAACTAAGTATTACTTCTGGTTTGTTTTACTTTTTCTTTAAATGCATATCTAACAATTCTCTTCTTGCATCCTTCTGTATCTGACAGAAAATGCAATTAGTCTCTTGTACACTATCTCCAAGAGTAAGAGAGAGAGTACAACTACTCCACAGATTAAGCTAAATGCCCAGCGTGGTCCCAGGTGAGTGTATATTTGGCTCACAAAAACAGGCCCAAGTATTCGTGCTCCACTTCCAGAGGCAGTTAACCATCCCATGTAGACACCCTACAGCAGATCAAAAGCTTAGGTTAGTGATACAGGAATTATTTGGCTTGCCAGTAATTCCAACCATTATCCTAATCAGAAAATGTAAAAGTATTTAAATAATCACTTATCTTTCTTAACTCATTAAAATACTGATTACTTTGTTTCCAAGAGTAGTGCTCAGCCTCTCTAAGCACTAATTCAAAGACTCCACTCATACATACTCTACAGCTTTCCAATAAAATGCATTCTGACTCAAAGCATTTAGTCTCTTTCACCAAAATATAACATGAAAAAAAATGTAAAAAAATTATAAAATGTTTTGTTAAGCAGTAATATCAGCTTGCTAGGTGTTTTACCACTATAAAATATCAATAACTGGGGGCATTAGTAGCATTTATACAATTATAGTCATACAATAAACTTAGTAAGAGGAACATTATTCCATACTGATATTCCAAGTATATAATGAGTTGTTAAAAAAATGATTCTTCCAGAAAAGCCATGAAATTTTCACATTCTAAGATTTGCATAAATAGCATAAGCCTTGCTTTCTAATTCCTTTAGGGACTTGCCCTGGATTTTAAGGGATTAGAGTTCCCGCAAAGTTCTACCCTGGTTGAAATGCACTATTATTTGGCTGATGCCAAAAGGAATTTTAAGTAGACCCTTCATTCTAATGAAGAGGGTGTAAGTCTTGGAGAGCAAATGAAATAAAACTGTTTAGGGATCATGCTTACCTGAGGCTTTGGTCCTAGGATTTTTGAGTATAAAGTGTAGGACATGACATTACAAACAGGATAGCCCAATCCTATGAGCACATCAGAACTGAGGTACTGGGCCAGGTAGACCATCGGAGTATTGAGGCACCAGGACTGTGTGAGGGGGCAGCCCACGGGTTCTGCTGTGTGGTTGGATGGCAGCTGCATCTCTTGCAAACTCCAGAAAGGCATTAACATTTCGGTGGGAACTGTTCTGGGAATGGAGTTATTCTTTATTTCTGTAAAAATAAGTTATCCATATAGTTAAGAACAAAAATACAATAAAAGCTTAAAAAAAAAATTACGAAGATCGGTTAGTGTGACTTGAACTATACCTTGCCACTGGATATTTGGTAGTTTCTTCCCCCAAGGCAGTAAGATAAAGAATCCAACCAAGACAATCAGTAAGCCTCCATGGAGTATGGCACGCTCACCAGTCCTATCCAACAACAAAATTGCAATTAAATGTATAATTTAAATTAAAATTTATGTCGCTACTAATGACATAGTCCATTAGTTTGTAGAAATGATACCTGACCAAAACATCTGCAAGAAAAATTACAAAATCACAGTAACTTAAAACCTCTTTTTCTTAGGATTCAAGTGTAAAAGACAGTCAAGTAACGGGGTTATGTTAACAGAATAAAGAACAACCACAACATCATGGCTGTGCCAAAATTGGAAGTACTTCATTATCATAGTACACCCAGACACATTACCAAGTGAAAGATTTGAGTAACAGAGATTTGGCCTTGCCATAAAGCTTTTCATACTTACTAACATAATAAAAAAATTCCAAAAACTTACTTTTTTGATAGCATTTTAACCACCATGAAAACAATAACTGATTCAATGCCAATCACACTAAGGATTATTCCATTATAGAAAACAGCTTCTTTCCTTGTCCAGGAGTACATATCCATCGTCAATGGAGTAGCTATACTAAAATGACAGAACAAAAATACAGTAATTAAAAAAAGCTGCTTCTATACGGTTGTTTCCATACACATATTGTCCCAAATATCAAACACAGTGGTATAGAAACCTTTCCTCTTGATGGACATATCAGAAAACACAGGCTAATTATAAAATAATTCTGTCATGCATCATCTATTAAAATTAAATTCACTAGACAAAATTCACAACTGCATTATAGCAGCCATACTCTGAAGCATCATTAATCTATTTCCAATAGTTCACGAAAAGATGATGGAGTTAAAGCCAAGCCAGAGTAATAGAGATTGAAAAGAAACTAGACCCTGTGAGTATAAAAATAGTAAGCTTTTAATACTGTTTTTCAGTTTTAGGAGCCAACCAATTTCTAGGAATTCAGTTTTCTAAAAATAATGTAATTAAGACATTATTGACAATATGAGCCATATTGTAAAAGAAATTTTAGCCGTATCAGAGCTCAAAAAACTTGTAGAATAACTTATATCCTCAAAGTATTTTGTAAGTTAAAAAAATGAAGTACACCTCAGTTTGAGGTAATTTTGTTATTTTTTACTTATTTTCTTACACACAGAAAATTTGGGAGTGAATATCGTACCTCTTCAGGTAAACAAAGCCCAGTCATATAAAATAGTGTATTTAAGAATACAATTGCATTAACTATATGAAACAATTGTTTTAATTATTACTGAAGTAAGAGATTCACTGAAGCTTTTGGAGCTAATCAGAATCATACTAAGAAATTACACAAAATTAAAATAAAAAGTATAGAACAAGATACTCAACTGAAGACGTGGTTTTCTCTAAGGATTTTAGGTAGCCCAAGTTAAGCTATCTTTTTTAACACACCTAAGAAATTGAGGATATGGGTTTGTCTCCAATTAAAAGCTTTTACATTAATGTTTCCTATACAGACTACATATTTTTATGCTAGCCTTTAATTCATTACTTTGTATCAGTACATATCAAACTGATTATATATGGTTTTGAACTTATATTTATGAAGAGTTGGTTAAGAAAATGAGTGGAACAGAAAAGACTTTATATGCACCCCCAATCTAACTACCTTACATGTCTAAGTATTTTGAGAGAAAATATACAAACTTACGTTTCAAAGACAGCAAACACAAACAAGATGACAAAGAAGAGAACATTGAGTGCTACCACAGCAACATGGTCAACGTTTCCTTCTGTGTCCTGATCCAGGGCATCATTTTCTGCAACAGAACAAAAGAATTATCTAAACTGCAAGCTGAGCTTTTTTTGTACTGCCACAAATTACAAACAGTAATGATTCCTTTAGTTTCTTAAGTATTTAACATGCACTTTGGTGGGCAGCTAAGCAGTTATATTTTGACAATCTAAGTATAAAGTTTTTAAATCAAAATCAACTTGTTGAAACTTCAATTCTTCTCACAATTAGAGAAAATTATTTCCAAATTGGTTACCCCATCTGTTTTCCTAGTGACTGACAAGTCCTGAGTGAGAGCAAAATAAGCAAACTACTTTAAATATCTTATCAGTGGAAACCAAAACACTTGTTGCTCTTGCAAGGTCAAAGCTACACAGAAGAATTCTCAGTGAAAGTCTGGAAGGATCCATACAATTTTTTTTCTTCTTTGCTACCTGACAGCACCATGGATACAACATGGATGTGAAACAATTTCTGGACCAGTCAGAGAGATATGTAGCCTATTTTCCACTTCAAGTTTCCAATGCATCAGAATACTTCTAAATGCTTAATAATAAGAAAGTACTTCAAAATTATAATCACGCAAGAAGTTTTCAAGAAAACATGGGTACCTTCTCCTTCAGAATTAATACTTTTGCACTGCCGTCCCATGTCATCCACTCGATGCTCCCTAGAAATTTAGAATTGTTTTCATTAATACACATATTTATTTGATCTACTGTTGAGTCAAGTTTCTATTAAAATAACTGTAAATGGCATCATCTATATGATAATTATTCCCAGCTCCCTTAAACATCATTTATGAAGCTTACATTTGACTGCAGTGAACACCATCCTGTTCAAGAAAGAAAATATTCTAGTGAGAGATCATCACATATCCGTATGCATCTACAGTAGTGGGATAATTAATAAAAATCCCCCCTCAAGATTCTTAAAGGAAAGACAAAAACAGTGAGATTCCTACAGACAAGCCAACCTTATTTTGCTTTAGATAAAAAACATGGGCAGGAACCATCAACACTAAAACTGTATCAACGTTAAGCTACTCGTCCACAAGCTTCAAGTTTTTTAATCCATTTACATTCTAACTGTTAATATCACCACGACTGATTTATAAGCATAATGAAAATATAGATATTAAAGAATGTAGAAACACCGAAAAAATAAATAACAGCTTATAGTTTTAGCACTCCAGATTTCAGTTTATTTATTACTCTTCCTGCTGAGCAGCATATTCTTTGCTACAAATTACCCACAAAAACAAGGTAAATTTTTTTTTTTACTTGATTACCTGAATATGGCAAAGATGAGAATAATATTAATAACTCCTAAGAGAGCTCCAAATAAAACCGGTGCCGTATACATGTTCAGCTGAAGACGAATTAATTCCCATGTTACTCCTTCTTCTCCAATAAGTGTAAAACATGTCTGAAAAACTTGAAAACATGAATGTACTGTGAAAATCTTGAGACTCATTAATATTGGAACACATGTAGAATAAACATATAAAACTGGATAAGCAAAGTTGTTCTACGTGCCAAATAAAATTTAAATATTATACCTGTCAAACCTCTTACATTTTGAGAATCCTACTCTAAATAAACTGATGGATGCCAGTGGGGTCTCAACTAGCCAGAAAACTACTTGGTTACATACAGATACACTGTATAAATAACATCATAAAGAATAAAATAAAGAACTGAATTCTGAGTGTACCAAGGGTTAATTTTCTTGGCAGACAGCTGATTTACTTTTTTCCTCTTTCTCCTACATGAAAATCCTTGGTCCCGGGAATGGAGTATTCCTCGTGCTAAGGGCAAACTAGAGAGAAAAGAAGCATGGAGGGGGGGTAAAATTAAAATTTAAACTGGAGCAGTGCAATTGAACTAGAATGTTTCATTTAGATTGGCATACACAAGTATGGATGACTGTATTGATGACTATTTATTTAATTCTGATACCATTGACAAACTATGTCTTAATATCCCCACCATACAGCTGCTGAGGATTCCTACTTCCAATGCCCAATTTCATCCTAATAAGAATTAGAGAAGTGAGGGAAGAAGATATGCCTTACCTGGCCCTAATATGAATCCAACCGCTTGGCAGGCACTGGTGTTGGCCATGGCACTTGTTCTTTCTGTAAGAGAAGTGGCACCCGCAATATACGATCGAACTACAGCCACATTTCCTTAAAAAAAAAACAAAACAAACAAAACCAAGGAAGTATTCATGTAAATATTAAGTTATATTGTTAAAATCTTGAGTGACATTTATTTTAGGTTTTTTTTCCTTATTTTGCAAGAAAATAAAACCCAGAACTCTCCAGTATTTTTACTAGGTACTGAAATATGATGCTAACTATCTTACATGAGAGACAGAATGTAATAATTTTCAGAAAAGTAAAGTCTGCTGTGGTTACCTGCTCCAAATCCCACGAGAGCACGTGCAGTCAGCATGTAGTATTTGTTGTGTGAGTGAGGTACATGGACATAGGCATAGAGACAATTAGCAGCTACTGAAATAGCAGTTGAAATGACAAGAGGTTCTCTCCTGGGCCTGTAATTGGACCACAAGCCAAACAGGGGAGAGGCAACCATTTGGCCAATGCTGTATGAAGCTATAATCCAGCCCAAAAAACTCGCGTCTGCTGTCGGATCAATCTGCAGAAACACATTAATAAGTACTGTGGGTGAAGTATTACAGTGTTTTATATTATCAATAACACCCTTTTAGAATTAGTACTTGGAATACCCAAGACTCTGTACTGTAATACTTTGTCTGGAGCAATAAACCTTGGATAACTCTCTCCAGAAATGCACCAAACCAATGCTTTGCTTCCGAGACTGGAAAGGGCTCACTTACAGCAAACTCTAATAGTTTTTGTACAGCACTGCTGATGTTCTAGGCTACAGACATAACTTAAGCAGTACAGTAGACAGTTTACATGCCAGGAGCAAGGAATCACTTCAATCATCTCTGCACATGCCTGAATCTGTCCTGATTTACAGGGCTGATAATGAATTTTCTTCTGGAAGAATTCAGCACCAGCCTCACTTTTAATGATACCTCTACGACCCTGCTCAGGATATGTTCTTCCAGATTTGCATTTGAAACTGCCTTCTGCAATTCCAGGAGCAGTAAAATCCTAGCGCAGATTAAATTAAAGTTTTAGAGACTTTTATGCCACTTTTAACAACGCAACAAAGAGGTGAAAACATCCCATACAAACTAAAATCACTATCCAGGAGCAATGGCAATTCCCTGTTAGGAATATCAAGATCTATGTGCAACAATGTGACATTTACAGAGCAACTTCTACCTCTAGCTTCCTTTTTCTTTTTTTTTTTCCAAAATGCAGACAAGTCACATGTATTCTGTTTTAATAAAGAGATTTCTATTGATTCACTCTCCAACAAAACAGTGACATGATACTGAAAAACCAAACATTTCTGGATTCTAATGTACCTTTTATCAATTCAGGAAATCAACTGACCAGATTTTAAAAGAAATAATAAAAGCTGTCTAAGTGGATGGCAGAATAAAAGTCTCTTATAACCACACACTTCCCTTTACTTTTTCTTTTCCTAAATAAAAGCCTAAGTTTTGTTTCACCTACTTTCTGAGCACAATTTTTCTGTTCTTATCCATCAAGAAAAACATATTTACAAACCTTTTGGAGATATGGCCACACAGACATAATTACAATGGAGAAACCTGTAACACAATAAAAACATAACCCAAGTTATTTTATTTGCCATTTTTATCAGTAATTTGCTTTACTGAAACAGTTATTACAGGTTCATTCTTTTGCCTCTAAGTGTATTATAGTCTAAACCTGTGCATCAGTTTGTCATCTGAAAAAAACTATGCTTTTTTTAAGGAGTGATAATTCCTCCTAACAGGAGGAACTATTTTTAAAAGGTCATTTTATATATACACATTTTATACACACTGAACAAAAAAACTCTCAAAAGAAAGACAACAAGGTCCCCAAAGTAAAAAGAATTTCTTGATATACTGACATATCTGTATTCATTAGTAAAAGAAATTTTAATTGATCAAATTAAAAAAAAAAGTTACTCATATATTCTATGATTTTCAAGATAATTTCTAGGCCCACAGAAAATCACCACAAGTCAAAAATCAACAGAATTCTTGTTTCCAGGGGGATCTATTACGAATAAAATGGTAATTTGTTCTGCAGTGGAGATGCAAAGTCCTGTAGGAGAAAACACGTTTTGATACATATTTTGAAATAGATAACATACATTCCCATAAAGATCTTCCCTCTCAAGAACTCTGCATTATTTGTTTTTGATCTCTGTACGTTTCACTTTGAATGATAAAAGTGTGACCTTTGTTTTGTTCAGTTCTGAGCAATGACTTTACCTTGCCACTATCTTTTACCCCGAACTATAATAAGTCATAAACCACGGATTTATGTAATACGTCACTTAGTCTCAAAACAGTCATCTGTTAACTTATCTCACTAAATGTAACTTTCTGTTTGATTTGCTAGTCATATCTTCTCTTTTGAAGAATCACAAAATGCACCTTTTTGAGGTTATAAAAGAGCAGTAGCATTAAAGAAGGTACGTAGTTGAAAGCTAGAATACCCTGTAATTTTCAAACCAAAGTATATTCATTAAACAAATAACATTTAAATCCACATGTGTTTACTCACCTACACTGCTGAGAAACATTGTAAGGTACATAATCCAGATGGATCGCCACCTGCTCTTATAATGCTCTTGAGTTTCCACAACATCCCTGTTTTCAAACCAAAAGTCAAGAAAGAAAGAAAGAAATCATTATCAGATCCTCTTCTAGTTGGTCCCACAGGACATTGAAAACATTTTTCACAAACCTCTCAATACAATTGTGTGAATTGTTATGCAGGAGTTGGATTTCTGCTCAGCAAAGACTACAAAGAATTTTCTTCTGAAAAATACTAGACTTACAAATCAAAAAAATAACAGAAATGCTATCATATAATAAACGTTACACAAAGAGATCTTTATTTAGAGAGGTCTTCAATTCTGCAAACTCTTTGTACAGACACTTTGGAGCATCACAGATGTCATATAAAGGCATTAAGAAGTGTGAATTAAACTATAAAACCCCAGACATCTATTCACAATTGTGACCTTGAAAGAACCACAAAATTCAACAAATATTGATTTGACTAAAAGCTATGGCTGGTCTATTCTCACAATGAGAAAATAACAATACAGTGTAAAAGCTACACTGTGTAAAAGATAAGCTGAAGACTGTAGAGGCTGAAAAAAAATTCAAATACAAGTTACAAACTTAAAATAATCTCTGCCCAAAAGATGTAGACTTAGGTTATAGAGGTCTGAACGGTTTATAAACACAGTTTATATAGGTCATACATAGACTTAGGCATGTCTGCAATTTTAAAACTAATGTAACTGTGACTAATACTAATAACATATTACTGGTATCTTAGTATTATACTAATCACAGCATGATTTGTATATTTAATTCTTCAGAAATGTTTACAGCATTAAGTGCCTTGGTTCAATGATACTTTAACCACACAAACGAAGTTTCTAAATGTACTTTGCCATCTTATTGCCCATCACGGATAGGGAGAATTCTGCCAAACACCTGCATATGCTGTGTTTGGTTACTTTTGAGACCTTAGTTACATCAAGCTTAAAGTTTGAGAGCGTTTCAGCACAGACCTTAAAGCAAAGACCCGCTCAAGTTTTGCTGTCAGAAGGAAAAAACCCCCAAGTGACCAAATCCTGCCCGCACGTGAAGGCTGATATTAAATACCCAGACTTCTGCACCACTGTTTTGGTGGTTTTTAGGGACTTCTCAAGTGGGGTTGTGTTTTTCTACAAAGAGAAGGAACCAGCCCCCGCCGCGCTCCCGCTGCCGGGCCTGGGACGCTCTGAGACCGCGGATCCAGGCTCGGCAGCGCCTGAGGACGGCGGCTAGGTCGGTTTATCCTCCGGCTCCTCTTCTCCTCTCCTCAGTTCCTCCGTGTCCACCCTCCGGGCCGGGAAGCATCCTCGAGAACCGGGCTCCCCGTGCGAGGTGGGGAAGGGACTCGGCACCCACGGGCGGCACCTCGGGTGACTGGCAGGGGTGTCGCTCCAACGCCCGGCGCCGCCTCAGAGCAGAACGAGCCCCTTACCTGCTCTCTTCGTCCTCCTCTCCCTCCGCCGCCGCCTCTCCGGCCCCGAGCAGAGGTTCCTTCCCGTCCGCAGCCGCGGGTCCCGCAGACGCCATGGCCGCTCCCGGCCCTGCGGCCCCCGCGGGCCGCCAGGGGGCAAGCGGGGAAGAGAGCGCGCCCCGCGTTACCGCCACTGGGGGGCGCTGAGCGCGGGGCCCGACCGCGCCCAGCCGAGCGCGACACGAGAAGGGGCGGGGCGGGCGACGGTCACGCGCGCTGCAGAGGGGCGGGGCCAGCAGCCTCCCGCGGGTGCCCCTTGCTCGAGCGCTTGCGCGTGCGCGCCCGATCGCCTGCACGCGCGAGGCGCGTTCCGTCCCGCCTTTCACCCTCCCCCGCCCCCTCCCCCGGTCCCTCCTCCGTCCCCCCATTCCCGTTTCCGTTCCCGTCCGCCCATGTGGTGCCTCAGCACCGGCAACGCCTCGGGTGAGCAGCGAGTGACCTTCTCGGGACGCGCGGGTCGCCAATTCCGCCCGCCCAGTGAGCAGCGGTCGCGGTCTCCGAGCGCCCCCACTCAGAGCAGGAATCGCCGGGGCTCCCCCTCATGGCACTGCCCGGCCCCGGGGGCGGGCTCGGTGTCCGGGGGGCTGAGGGGGCGGAGGGGCCGCGGGTTTCTGTGCCCCGCCTTCCGCCGCCCCTTCCCGGGGGCGCTGGGGTAGTGCTGGGTCCCTCTAGGGCGGGCCTGGGGGAATTTGGGTTTGGGAGCCCCACCTGCAGCCCCAGTCAGCGTCTGCTGAGCCCTGTGGGTGCAGGGAGCTGCTCACGCCTCTGGTTTTGGCCTCCTTTTTAATCCTCAGGCTCCTCTGTGTCCATCCTGTCGTGTGGAATCATTGTGGGGTTTGTGTCTGATTTGTCACCGTGACTTCTCTGTGATTTCTTTGATTTTAAACAATCATTTCTTCGAGAAAAGGACCTGGCGTTAATTGGATGAGATATTTTTAAATAAAGTCGTAGGGTAGGGAAGTTAAGGATTCAGCGTTCTAAAACAGACCTTCGTGGCCTTTTCAGGTTGACTTCTTGCTGGGAGCTGTTTCACGTCCATTTATAGTATAGAAGCAGCACTCTGGGCTGTCCTTAATGGACTTTCCAGGGATGTTCTTGTAGCTGAAGTTGCTTGCACTGGATAGAAAGAGATGGCTGATGTTTTATGTGTTGGATTTTTAATGAATTTTTATGTCTGTTTCTATGAAATAAATGTGCATGCCAAAAATTTATAGTTAGTGTGCAGCATGAGGGTTCTGGAAGCAAAACCTCTTCCTAGAGCAAGAGCCTGGTTATAATTTATTTCTAGTTTTCCTTGTCGTCTTCTCTGAAAAACACAATTTTAAAACAAAGGGATCACTTCTTACTGTGGTTTTTTATCTGCTGCAATTTCCACTCACAACTCAAAATTATGTAAAGCTTACCATGGTAACAGTACATTCATTTGAGATTCATAACACAGATAGTGTCTCTTGGGCTACAGAACTCTGCAGCATCTTTATCAGGTCACTGCTTCCAGCTGACTTGTCTTACAAAGGGATCGGGAGGTGACAGGTGTGCTATCAAGTGGCGGAAATCCAGTCGCATTCTGAAACAAGCTCTGCTGACTCTTTCATCAAACTCTCACTACTCTAATACACTCGTTAATGTGAAGTTATGATCCTTCAGCCTCCAGTAGTTGGATTTGCCTTTTCTGACAGTAAAAGTGTTTGTAATTGCCTTTCCATGTAGATGTGGATGGGCAGTGACAGAAGCATGTCCTACCCTTTTGTTACGGAGATTAAAAATTTGGGGGGATGGCCCCTATTCTGTCTCAATAATATTTCTGAGAAATTCTATACAACATACTTCATCTACTAGAAATATTTTTTTTTCTTTTAGTGTTTCCTGTACTCTTTCCAGTAGTGGTTTAATTTTGATTCTGATTAATTGAAATGTCCTGAGTTACTTCAGAGTCTTCATTCAATCAATGAAACAGAGGATGAGGCAATCCTTTTGCCTCAATCAGTGTTGCATTTAAATATAATGCACTTGTCTAGAAAGTTATTTTGGCATTTCCTTGGTGCAGCAGACAGCTCATCAGGCCAGACTTTGAGCTCAAAGCAAAATCCACATCTTCATGTCTTCTCTCTTGGTTGGCTTTTGTTTTGGAGAGGATTTAAAAAAAACCAAACAAAACAACAATCAACCAAACAAAACATACAGGGCTGCTTTGTTAAGCATGGAAACATTGAGTTTCCTTTTCACAATTGCTGGCAAGCAGTGTACCAATAGAACTGCAAAGCCAGTTTTAGTGTATTTTTGGCAACATAGATTTACTCTTGTGTGTTCTTGCTCTGAACTGTCTTCCCAGCCTCCCAGAGGGTCCACTCTGTTGCTGCTCCTGTCTCTACCACCTAATTCTCTTCCAGCACCCTGAAAATACCAAGCTATCCCCCTGCTCCAAAAAACAGAGGAGAGACCTTGCAGCAGTGAGCAAATATTTCCCATATGACGCCCCAACAGCATGTGAAATCAATGGATATCTCCAGAGTGGGCAAGGAAAACGATTATATTGAGGTTGTGATTCTATTAGACCAAGCAGACGTGGATCAGAATAATGAGGTTACGCAGTCAGCTTTTGGGGTCTAGTGGAGTAGGAACTAACAATTTCTACATTTTTAAAATAGAAGGTCCCCACTTTGACTTTCTGATCGTTTCATGTATTTATTTTTACCCTGTAATGACTGAACCATCCTAGAGCCATTGTGGCTTTCTAAGACACTTTTTCTGGTATTCAAGTACCTTAAATAGTCTATAATTTCTGCTTTGATAGTAACTTGTTCTAGGTGTTAGAGTTCTATTTTTTTCCTATCTATTGATTCTTGAATATTCATTCTTTAGAACTGCAGGTGAATGTTTTTATTAATCTGACCACAATTTTAACTTGTTATACTCAAACAAGTTTACTTTAAGAATGACCATATTAGAGTGTGGCAGAATAAATGCATTTGGATTAAAATGAAATAAAAAAAACCCCACACAAATTAAATTACACTATTTTGAAGTGTGATGAGGTTGTTTAGTCCATTTAGTATGGAGGGATCTGGAAATACTAGAAAATTACTGAAATGAACTTATTAACAAAGTCTTTGATTATTAAATCTGTTGTTTTCTTAGGTGTACACAGATCCTGGACCTTTTTTTTAATTGAATAATCTGTATCCTGCTGACCAAGAAACCAATTTTGAGTTCTCCTTTTTTGTTGTGGTGGTTTTTTTATCCTTCCCCATTGGAAGAGCTCAGTAGTGGCTCCCTGTTCACTTCAGTAAGTACTGATTTGAAAATAATAGCTTGCCCAAAATCTCATTGGACTTAGCTGTATTTGATCTAGAGTATTTGCTGAAAGAGAAATGTTACTGGCAAGGATTTGGATGGTGTGATTTCTTTCCTGAAGGGAGTGGCAGGAGCATCACTTTGAAAACCATTAGAAGTGGAGAAAATTGGAAATGAATGGATAAAATAAGGATTAGGATATGTGTTTAAGACACCAGTGAAGACAAGGTTACAAAAGTAACCTTTTTCTGTAACAGTGACTGGAACTACGTTTTCTTTCTTTCTTATAAATGAAAAATTAAAAATGCAGAAACCAAAATAAGAAACTACTTTGTGTTATAGTGAATGAACTTGCCATTCATGTTAAAAACCCATTTTAACTATCTTGTTTTTACCTGTGCTTTTTTCTAGATGTCAGTTTGCTGCTAATGGGTGTAAGTAAATTAGATGTCTTATACAGAAAGCTCCTCCTCACTAAACTTTTCATCAGAGGATGGGGAAAGCCAGAGGATCTGAAAAGGTGACTTGTTAAAAAACAACAACATAAACACTACTTTATATTAAAAGAAAAAACCCCCAAACCTTGAAGTATAAACAGTTGTTCCTATCCTGTATTTAAAATACCAAAAATGTTCCCAAGTTTGTTTTGTTCAGGAAATCATGTGTTTCCATACCGAGGGAGTAACTGGATTTAAAAGATGTCTTAAAGGGATTTGTTAAATGTTTCTGTTTAAAGAGGCTCTTCTTGAGAGAATGGGTGTCCAATTAAATTTTTCACTTATGCATATATGATGACATTCTTCAAACAGCATCTCTGGAAGTGTTTTGTAAAAACAAAACTTGTTGAATATCTGCAAAGGAATTATTCTGTTTAACAGTAAAGAGGATCTTGCTATCTTTTTGTAACTTCCTAATGAATTTTAAAAGTGTTAGATTTAATCAGAAGTTTCTCTCATAACCCAAAGTAGTAAACTCTTTCTTTTTAGATGTCTTGAAAGTAAGAAAAAATGTAAGTACTCCTCAATTTTTAAGTATTTCATTATTTTTATTAATTATTATTAAGAGTAACACCTGGAAGTTAAGGACTTATATTCTTAAGTGTAAAAATGAAGTGACGGAATATATATATTCTGCATTGTGCAGTATTTAAATAGGAAGTGATAAATCTACATTTAATAAGCTATTTTTTATGTATTTGAAAATCAATAAAGAAAACTTGAAATAAGATTTTGTGCACTGTGGATAGCAGTGGAGTTACGGGGGAGTTGGTTTTTGCTTTTAAGTTCAAGTGAAAGATCTGATCTAGAAATTGCACTTAGTTTGCTTTGTGCATCTGTCTCCAGTTGATTTTTCTCTAAAGTGGCAGGCTTTCCTACAAAATGAGAATGTTGGCTTTTTAAAAAGTTTAGTTTACTTGTGTTGGAATAACCAAGAAATGTGGGTGTTATTTTGATTGCAGCATTTCTGTATTCTATTCTGTGTGTGTAATCAAAATGGGACATTTTAATGTTATCAAACCCTAGGTGTAATCTGAAGATTTATGTGCACACCCTTGATGTGATGAATGTTAAAATCCTCATGCTTTGTTCTCATTTGCAAGAGTTGAAATTTCTCAACACATGCAAGACTGAGCCGTCAATAGCCTCCTAACTACAAAAAAAAAAACATAAATGCAGTATTTTTAGAGGATTTAGTGTCAAACGAAACATCTCTTCATTTAGCTTGCCCTCCACACTCAATGTCTCATACCTTTACCCTTATTTTCTCAGAAATATTTAATGCACTTGCAATTCTGTATAAGAAAAGCAAAGGTTATATAGTAAAGCTGGTTTTGATGTGGTGGTAAATTGGATTTTCTTTCCATCCTTTTGGTTTTTTTCTGGTGTTGGCAAGGTGAACAGGTTGTTCCCCTTACACTGTTAGTCTGTACTTTTCACCCAAAACTGTTCCCGTTGATCAGGTAATGTATATTTACAACCATAAGAATGAGCAAGTTATTCTTGGCGTAGAGTATTTAGGGTCGAGACGGCCAGTTTGTGGACATCTAGTCAAAATCTCTGTTTAAGACAAAGCTGAATTTTGTTTCTTCAATTCAATTGTCACCTCATTCATTTGAGTTTTAAAAGTCCCTTGAGGATGAAGATTATTTATAGTTTCGCTGGGCTATCTTCTCATATGCTCAACTGTGAAAAAAATCTTTCACTGTGCTCCAGTAGGAATTTGTTACATTGCAACACTCAGCCACTGCTTCTTGTCCTCTCACTGTACACCTCTGAGAAGAGATTTGTTTCATTTTGTTCTGTGTGGCTCTGCAGCCCATTTAAATAGCAGAAGAAAGCAACCAGATTTGCCCCTTAACCTTCTGTTCCCCGCCAAGGTACCTGAGCTTATTTGCTTTAATTTAAAAGCATCCTTACATACCTACCCTATGGGAGCCTGATTAATATGGAAAGCTGGCTTCATAACTTACTTTCTTTGTGGCTTACTTTAGCTCCTGACATTTTATATAAATACGTCTTCTCTTTTTTTTAGATTAAAAGCCGAATTTTCTCTACTTGTTTCCTTTCAACAGAATATTTGAATTCAGAAAGATTATTGGAAACAGGGAAACATGCCAGACTCTGGTTTCAAAAGATTATCCAGTGTTTATTGACAAGGTACTTAAAAGCAAGATGTGATAAAATGTAACTAAATTTGTTTTCCTGCTGGTATATAAAGGTGAAATAACTTGATACTTAACAGGCTACTTTTATAGGCTACTAGCAGAGTAGGCTACTATGGAAGGAAATTGAGAGACCGTGTCTGTACAGATACTGTTTTATTTTTTAGTACAATAGTTGGGGAGTGGAGTGTCAAATATTAAAATTCAAAAAATGTTCAAAACTTAGTATATGTTTAAAATGGGACATCATTACACTTTTCCTTGATTCCCTTAAAGGGTCATTTAAAAAAAGCAAATTTGGAAAGAAATGTTTTGGCTGTACTGATAACATGTATCCCTGTATTTGAGGACTAGACCTCAGCTTTGTGTTTATTTACATAAGTTAATTCTTCTACTTTAAGAGATTTGATTTCAGAGCAAGTTAAACACTGGTATGATATATATTGCTATCATCCCATTCTGTCTGTAGGTTGAGGGGCAATCCGACTGTAAAATCCTTGAGGGGCACTTCATTTCCCCCTTGGCACATTGTGTCCCAGGTATACTGCCAGTCGAATCTCTTGTAGCAAGGTAAGAGAAACGATGAGGTATTTCCTATCTGAAATTAGTGCTGCAGAGAAGTGAGAATGGTCTATAAGTAGTTTTATTTACAGACTAATTGATTTATAGAGTAATTTAAATTATAAGCTAATTTATTGCAATGCAAATTATCTGTAAAATATTTCAAAAAGGGTTTTTTTTTGTACTAATGTGTTAAAATAGATTTTGATTTCAAAAATGACAATAGATCTTATTCATGTGATAGCTTAATCTGTATTTTGAAAAAAAATCCATTAGCAAAATATAACTCTTTTGGGTGTTTTTTTTTTGAGTGTAGAACTTATATTGCACAAAGCTGTGTAATACCCTGGGGTTTTTTAAATTGTTTGGGTTTTTTCCCAAATGAGTGAGATGCTGGAAATGAGGGACAATAGCTGTTTTGTATGTAGCAGAAGAGGCTGTTTTTATGAAAGCATGTTATATTGTATTTGAAGGAACCATTCCAGCTTTCCATTTACATTGAATACAAAAATATTGTATATGTGCTGAAGTAGCAAGTTCATTTAATTGTAGCAAGAGAATCTGATGCCTTTCTTACTTGGCAGGTCAAAAAATAGCATTCTCACAGAAAGCTAGGTGATCTCTAGCAGTGATGGTTCCACTCTAGCACTGCTTTGCAGTTGAGGACTGGGTTTCGAAAGGGAGAATAATTTCTGTTTGCATTAAATTTTTAGCTTAACTGTCATGATGGATTTTTTTTTCCCAAGCTTTGTTTGTTTGCTAACTTAAAAATTAAATGTACAAGTTTGTCAGCTGAAATTGATACTGGCATTGTACATTTTGTCAGTAATACTGGCTGGTGTTTTTGTGCGCTTAAGCATGTGACACTAAGGAATGTTAGAAAAAGTTTTATAGTCAAGATACCATTTCTATTCCACCTCTCCATTGGTCAGAGAAAGAAACTGTCTCTTAACATTATTGAACTAATTACTACCATACTGGAAAATACAATATACTGGTTGTTTCCTTATCTATGTTCTCTCATACCTTGTAGCCAAGTTATGCCAACTGTTACTTTGGTCACTGTTTTGAAATGCTGTACAAATTTCCCTTCAGATGGTTGTGGATTGTATGAATGTTCTTTCCTAAGTGTAACACTGTTGTAGGTAACAGTGCTCCATCTTGTGAGGAAAATACTGGTGCCTCAGAAATTATTTTTTTTCCAATAGTTAGACTGTAAATAACTTAAGTAGCAGCCGAAGACGTTAGGTGATGATGTTGGAGGTATAGAATAACTTTATGGTTTGTATGTTGGGTTTTTGAATTTTTATTTTTTTTAATGTATTGCTCATCTTAATCTTCAATTTCAGCTGTTGTGCCTTCAGGAGAAAAATAGCAATGCTGCCTAGGAGAGCTGGACATGCTTATTTAGGCTGCTCTTTATCTGAAGTTCCATTTCTCCACTCTGCAAAATTTAAATTGTGATGATGAGGTAGTAGTCTTTTTTAGGAACATGATCTTTCATCTTGGCTCTTTTTCTTGTTTGGCCTTCCTTCTGTCCTACTTTCAGATTCCTTTGTTTGCTGAATGTGTTGATGAAAAATGATGTTGCTGAATTGCTGGCAGTTTGCCTGCATGCATTACAAGTACTTTATTATGTCTTTTGGGATTTTTTTTAGATTAATTTCTCTTGGTGCAGCTTGTAAATAGATGTACTTACTCTGCTAAAATAGGCGTTTCTCACAGATTTCAGTTCATCATACCCAGAAGATGGAACAGCAAGCACAGACCTGTGTGCATTCATTTAGCAGGCACTGGAGATCATGTGAGTGTGTAAAATATAAAATTGAATATTACTGAGAAATTAAATAATCACATTTTGTCTTATATATATTATTTGTACATCTTTAGCACTTCTGGAGGAGACGGACACTAATGGCAAGGCCAATGATTAAAGAAGCCTGTATGGCTTCCCTGTTGCTAGAAAACCCTTATTATATCCTTTTGTGGAAAACACAATAGTTATTATTAATGTTCTGTCCAGAAGGTAAAAGACTTATCCTGCTGGCAAAATATGTACTTTTTGGACCTATTTCCAGTGGACTTTTCAGTGCATAGAAGCAAAGAAAGTATGGCCACTGCATGAAACACAATGTGGAATGCAGTTAACATAATGAGCTACCTTTACACCAAGTATGCCTTTTTGGATTTTTTAAAAAATGTCTTCTGCAACTTCTTCCTGTATTCATTAAAGTTGTGATCTGAATAATGTGAATCTTTTAGCAGTGACTGACTGAGAATTATGCATTCATTCCATACCATACTTTAGATGTAGTATGGATCTATTAATGACAGAAAAGAAAGTTGCCTCTCCTGCCTTCCATTCTCAAATGCAATTCTTCCGCACCTCAGGTACTTTTGAGAAACTTACTACTGGCACTTAAGATCTGAGTTTTTTTTGAAAAACAGTTAAGTTTTGTCCAGTGTTACTCTGTTTTATTAAATTTCTGGTCACACTTTTTTCTTACCCATATACCTGACAATGGTAAAATGTTGCAAACTACATCATCAAACTACATTGAACTTGATTAAGTGCCAGTTAGACATTGGGAATGTAAATTCCAAACTTCAGTTAATCCATGCTATTTATGTATGTGATTTATTTTGTTTGATTTTTTTGTTTTGTTCTAATGACCAGTTTTTATATAGTCTTTTTTACTTTCTTTAACTGGAGTCTTTTACATGGCTGTAGAAAACCTAAGGATCAAATGTAAGTATTACTGTTACATTTTTGGATACTGTCTTTTTGAAATAGTGCTTTTTATTTTCTCTCAAGGAGCTGAAAGTTGTCTAAACTTTGATAGCTTATTAAGAAAAAAAAGTCCAAAGAATGGATGACTTGTAACCTGCTAATGTGAAATTGTCTACTCTTTGCTAAACTACTTTGTTTTTTTGTGTTAGGAGATCACAGGCATCAGGAAAGTTTGCACGAGATGAACTTGCAGTATAGAGTGAGATGCAGACACGTTCTGTGAATACAAGCAAGTGCCACTTTATTTTCCTGATTCACAGCTGCACATGTACAAATGCTGCAGTTATATTTCAGTCAACTATGAATAATTTTTGGTCAGATAGGGTATTTCCCTGTTATTTTTATATGTATATATTGCTAATATTTTGCTTTTTCAAGATATTTTAAGAGTTTACTTAAATTTTAAGAATTATTTTAAGAACAAATATGGTGTTGGTTGGTTTTCAGGCAGTGGAAGCCATGCAATATTAAGTATTTTTCAGGATTTGTTCCCTCAGTCAGTTCTTAAATGTGAATTTAGTAGCCTAATTAGGTGGTCCTGGTATTTTTGCTTTTCACATTGTCTAAACCACAGAAGTATTAACAGAATTCAAAAGAATGTGTGTCTGAGGCAAAGCTGTGGTTTTAGTCTCCCAATATTTCTTAAGGTCCAGATATGAGTCGGTGTTTTAATCCTTTTTAATCCTAACTTTGACATTTAACCTGAGTAGAAGACACAGAGGAGGTGATTTATGAAGGATTATAGGAAAGTGACAGGAGAGAGTGTGTGCCGGAATACATCTATTGGTAGGTTTATTTCCAGTTATTGATGATCCAATGCAGAAGAATAAATTTAGTAACTCTGTTCTCAGTTGTCTAGCATGTCATCTTAGTAGTTGTATGATGCAGAGAAAGATTCTTTCTAAGGGGGGTGCACAGTCTAATACCCCAACAGGTAACTGTCACTCTTCAACACAGGGTTACACAGCAACAGTGGTTTTAGTTAATACTCTGGTAACATTGTTTAATAAATACAGCAGCTGGAGAAGGCTGAGGAATCTCATAACAAAGCTGAGGAAAGAATTCCATTAGCCTGTAAATGCTGGTCTGCAGCAGCTATGTTCATTTCTGTGTGACTTCACAACAAGCTTTGTCCTTGTGCTTCAGAGTGTCGCAAATGCGATGGTGGCATGCTGGCAGGAGAGACCTGGAGCTCTTTGTAATGTGGCTGTGATACTGAAAATACACAGTCCTCCTCCCCAAATTAGAGGTGTTTTATTCTTAATCCCTCTGATGGTTCAGCTGAATAGCTTCCTTCTTTTTTTGTGTGTCTCCTGTGTTTTAATGCTTTGCAGTACACTACGTAAATTTCTCAGTACCATGACAAAATTCCCACTTTACAGTTTCAGTCTTAAAGTGACACTGATGAACACTTCCAAAGCTGACATACTGATTGCTCTTCAATGTTGTGTGCAATTTTTCAATGATGTAAATAAGGTAAATAAGGAAAAAAAAAATGATGGTGTATGTCTAGGAGTATATGTCTAGGACTGTATCACTTTGATTCTATTTCAAAAATATCTGTTATAACTTCACAGGACAGAATATTATTATTAATGAGAAGCTAATGTTGATAATGTCTGTTTCCAAAAGACCAGGCTGTCAGTGATATTACATTAGAAACTTAGCAGTTGCCTATTTCTAGTCTGCATTTGGATGAAAAATTGCACGTGCCAGAGAATCTGGGCTTACTTTTTCACCTTTTGAATCAACAGAAGTTCAGCTCCAAAATTCTCTGGGATTGTGATTAAGCTTTGTACAAAAGTATGTATAGAATGATGAGAACTGTCAGAGTCTAATCTTGGAAAATAAATCCTGTATTTTCCTTTTCTGGGGAGAAAAGACGGTCATGTTTAAAAAATGTCTCGGACCTGTTTGTGATGGGAGGAGCTCTAATTCTAGAATCGGCAGCTCTTTTGCACTGGCTAGAGAGAGAAGGCTATGGACCGCTAGGGATGACTGGAATATCCATGGGAGGACATGTAAGCTTTTATATCTCCTGTTCAGTAATTTTTGTTTTAACTTCTCATTTGATCATGTAGCATTCAGAAATAATTTGTTTTACAGTGTTGATCTCAGAAGTACTTTAAAATAAACATTTAGAGTCATGAGAAACAAATTGTTGGCAATTCTCATGTTCTGTGGTGCTGAATTAGTATAATCCTTAATAAGTACTGACAAATCATAGAGCCATCTCCTGGCAGGCTTAATAAGAATATAAACTTCTCACATAATTGGTTTTTTTCCACAAGGGGGGGCAGAAATGTTATCTGAAAGAAAGTCTGCACTGATCGATTGCTAATTCTTCCTCTTTTTCTTCATTCTTCTTGATTAAATCTTTGTGTTGTAATGCATTGTGTGAAATGCCCCCTCTTTGTAGGCATATTGTGACTGAGGTGACTTTTAGTGTCAGTTTTATTCTCAACTCATCTCTTTTTTTCCCCCTGATCATTGGTATTGATCAGAGATTTCTGTGGTGAGGTGGAGAACGTTTTCTGTATGACACTGTGCATATTCAGACTAAACCAGGAGTGATGCTTGAAAGACTAATACACAGTTAAAATATTACTGCTTATGTCTCTACAGATTATGATGTCTGTGAGACAGAGGTGCAAAGCTTATTAAAACAACATACCTTTGTTTTTCTGTTGTTAGGAGCTAAGTAGATAATGTTGGTAATGGTAGTATTTACTGAAAGGGAAATATTTTCCCCTAAAGCACAACTTTATAACTCTTAAATGTCTGTAAATGTACAGAGCACCTTTGATTTACTTAAATATCACCCTGCTGAATCAACAACTTTTGTATTATTCCTTCCTTGGCTTATTTGTAAGCTGTATTGGCCTTCTCAGACTGGTATATGCAGCACTAACCATGCACGACAGTTCAAATGCTGTGGTAACCACCAAATTCTATATCCTGTACTAATGGTTATATCCAGCATGGGCATAGAAGGAGGCAAGATCTGAGAAAAGTGGGTTTGGAAACTCCTTTGAAATTTTTTTTCTTAGTCCAGGAAGATACGTTTTTGGTTAGTCCTGACTTACTTACAGGATTTCTGGTACAATTTAAACCAGTGAAATAACTGATATTTGATGTTGATCCTCTATAGAATGTGTTTTACAAGGGAAGGTAGGTAGCATTGATTCAGTTCTTCTATTGGGGAAAGCTGGAACAAAGAGAAAAGAAGTCAGACTTTCTGGCTATTAGAACATATAGATATGTGGTGTTCTTGTAACTTTTATTAATCAAAAATAATTATAGTAGAATTACAGTTCAGTTGTATAAATCCATTTGTTAGAATGTCTGACACAGAGATGGGGTGTTTTGTATTAAGCAGTTCTGTTTAGAGCAATAATAAAATAAAACTTGTCAAGGACATACCATATAGGGAACTTCTGTACACTGAACTTATTTGCTCTGTTTTTTTCTGGGATAAACAGAATATTAACAAAAATGTGTTCTGAGAACTGATGTAAAAGTAATAATTTAAACTTAAAGGACAGAAAAAGAGTTCACTTAACAACTTAACATGCTGAATTACTTCTCCTTCATATTTTGTTTCCAGTATGCAAATTTCAAAAGTATAGAATTTTAAATAGCCCTTCTCATAGATTGACTTTATTTTACCTTGAAATAAACTTGCAAGAGCTTGATAAAAAGCTTTGTAGATGTTTTTATAGCTTTAAACAACTAATATATTGTATTATTTTTTATCATTATTATGATAATTAATGTAATTATAATTATAATTAATGGGGCTATAATTATAATTAATGGAGTAGTTAGTTAATATTCCACTGGGAATTCTTACAAAAAAGCCCCATTCAGCTTGAAATGAATTCTATCCAGAGCAATGCTTATTAGAAAAATCACTGAAGAATAGATTGTAACTTCTAAATAGGTGAAAATATATCCAACTGCCACAGTCCTTAACTGCTTTGGTGCCATGTATTTGATAGATACTATATAAACAAAGAAACTGAGAATGAGAGAGTTCTTTCTAGCATATTGTGAATTCAATATTAAAATGTGTAATAAGTGCCTTTGATTCTAGATGGCTTCACTGGCAGTGACAAACTGGCCTAAACCATTGCCATTGATTCCGTGTCTTTCCTGGTCAACAGCTTCTGCAGTCTTTACTACGGTAATTAACATATATTTTTGTTAATGTTGTTGCATGATAATCAGAAATGTAAGTTAAAAAGTTTCAGTTGGCCGCAGGGGAGGTGAGTTTCTGTGCCCTGTGTTATAATGTGTGCTTATGCTTTGATTGCAATAATTTTAAGTGCTGTCTGGGAACTTGGGCAGAATTCCACTGGGAAAATAAGTCACAAGGGGAACAGATCAATTTTTTCTGTATCATTATTTTAGAGTGATCTCTGGGTTTTACTTGTGTGCTTGATGTTTTTGTTTATAATCTCAGGGTGTGTTGAGCAAGGCAGTGAACTGGAGAGAGCTCGAGAAACAGTATTTTACACAAACTGTTTATGAAGAAGAAATAATTCAAATGCTTGAATACTGTGGAGTAAGTATAGTTTATTTTCCTTATTTGCTAATATTTACATGTGCAAATCTAACAAATAATGTAACTTCTTTTTACTTGCACTAAAAGTGGACAATTGTTAGCTAAAACATACCTGCATGTTGTTTCTTTATGCTTTCGATAAACTTAATCTTTGAAGGAAAACCTGAAAAATAAAGCTAATATTTTGGTTGTTTAGTGAGTGTTAAGTGTAGCCCTTGCTACAGTTTTTCCTGCAACCACACTTAATGTAATCTGTGACATAAAATGTGTTCAATTGAAGTTCTAATAATAACTTTTTTTCCCTAAGATTCTTTGCTTTGTGACAGTTCTTTTTCAAATATCTTACAACAGGAGAAGAGGAGCTGGGGTGGAGATAGTTACTTGGGCACTTGCCATTTTTAAGTCAAATACACTCCAGAACACTGATGGAGAAGACAAAATGAAAAGAAGAAACATTTCAAGATGTTTATAACTCTTGTGTCTCCCTAGTATTTAGAGACAGTTGATTTTTCAGGCCTAAACCTAACAATAGACCTGGTCACATATATTTATTTTCTTATTATTATGTCATGTAGGCCTAAATTATGGTAATTACAATTTCAGAGTTTAATACAAAATGAAAAGCAAATGTGTTTGTATCATAAGCTACCATATATATAAGTAATTCCTGCATTTTTTTAAGATGATAGAAACGTAGAATGAAATTATCAAGAGGTTATGGTGGTCAGGATTTAACTGAGTAGCTTGCAAACTGGAAATAACAACTACTATAATGAGTGCTTTTTGTATCTTCTTAATTTTTTTAATAATGAGTTCATCTTAAAAATAAGATTAACCAACTAGTTTAAGGGAATAACCCTTAATAAATGACCTTTTGTCTTTGTTTAGACAGATTCTTTCAAGATGGGACAAGATTTTGTTAAAAACTTCCCTGATAGTGTGCACAGTCTGGAGGATATGGATGTTACCTCCAGGATGTTCAACCTCGAGTCCATGAGCACTACTGTATCTAAAGAAGCTGTTCACAGCTTTACCACAAATAAAAGTACTCTAAGTGCCTCTTCAGAAAGACTCTTAATACAAGATGCTCCTAAAATGCAGTGCATAAATCAAACATTTTCAACCAGTAGCAGTAGCAATAAAAACTTAACTGGCCCACAAGGACGCAGGATAAATACAAGAAGAAAGAGTGACACTTTACAGAGAGAATCCATAAGGTTCATGAAAGGAGTAATGGATGAATGTACCCATGTAGCTAACTTCTCAGGTATGTATCTATTTGTTTCAATGTGCATTTTGGAAAATTGAGTAAAATACAGTGGAAGAGAGGTATTTTCGTAATTCTCCATGTGTAAAGCTGCTGGCCCCTTAGCTGAAATATGGAAATATTGTGAGCATTGTTCAGTAATGTCTGTTTACCACTCCATTTCATAATTGTTTTTCTATTCCTTCTTGATGGCCAACTAATGACACAGTGAATTAAAAATTTGCTTTTCAGTATCTGTGCTCATTTCTCCTCTGCCTTGCTGTGCTCTTCTCAGATATGAGTTAGTGCAAATTTGTATTATCTGAAAGAACAAAACACCTGTGCAATGTGAGTGATACCTAGAACTAATCTGCTAATAAGGTCTTCCAAGTCAGTTTCGTAAGGCAGAAATCTCATATTGACTTCAGGTAGAAAATAGCCTAGCTGAGAACCAAGCTTGAATGACACTGCTAGACAAGTATGACCAGTAAAAACACACAGAGGTCCTTCTGTGATAGTGCAGCCTGAAGAATATAGTTTCCCAGGACAGGCATAGCATATAGAGGGAGCTGTAGCCCAGCCTTCCTTGGCGTTTTGGACAAATCCTTTACACTGCCTGCTTGCAGCAATGCAAACAAGTGCTTGCTTTCTAGAGCTGTCTGAAAGGGTTCTCCTGGAGTGGAGGCTTGGAATTGCTTTTGTGGCAGTCATATCAGACAAAATGGTTCAGCTGTGCATGTACCTGCTTTGACTTTTGGTATTTAGTAATCCACTGGTAAATATTAAAATAAAATAAAATCCGAAGATATCTACACTAAAGTAGATTTCTTGACTTGGATCACTGCTTGCCAGAGATGTTTTATGACAAATACTGGTGCAGTGCTTCCCTTAAAGCTTTCAAAGTTATTTCAGTAGACAGAAAAAGCCCTTTAAGCTTTATTCTAAGTACTCACATTCTTGTTTATCTAGACTTATCCAGGTATCACTTGGCTAAAGCACTGACCTTTCTTGAAACTTAAGAGGATCTGTGATCCTAATGCACTTGTCAAAGTGATGTACTCCTTCCTGTCAGTAGTCTCTTAGGTGTCAGTCATGCTCTAGGAGACGTTGCATCCCCTGCCAGGTATCCTTGAAATGTGGCTAGAGGAGCTTCAGAAAATCTGCCTAACATTCAGATTTCATGGAAAGTGGAACGAAAGACTAGAATTTGTCTTAGCATTGCGTGTTCTCTATACATGATGAAAGAAGGAAGGGTCTAAGTGATTTGTGACACCCCATTGCCAAACGTCTTGTTCGGTCACTCTTTAACATACCACGTATAGTTTTTTCTTGAAGAGAGGAATGTTCTATGTTCAACATCATTTTGCTGTCCTTTTTCTGAACATCATTTTGATGTTGTTCCTGTTAATAATCTGATTGGTGCAATTCTGGTTATAAATGGTAAATATATACAACAGTATGTTGGGATTTTTATGTTGCAGCTAAACCTTGTAGGAAACAGAAAAGAAAGTGAACATATGCTGCACTTTGTCTGACCTTGTATTAAAAGTCTTTTTTCCTCTCCTCAAGGAAAAAAGTTTACATAAAGCTCTTCTGAATTTCATAGTTCTTTTTGCTGAAAAAAAGAGATCTCAAAGAACTGATGTGAATGCTGTAGAGTTTTGTTGATAAGAGGAAAGACAATTCTATCATTCCTCAAAGACTTGTGAAGTTTTCTGCTTTAGGGGAGGGAAGGGATAGGATGTTTGTTTTTCTGCTGATAGCCTCACTACTGTAACATCAAACAACAGATAAATTCTATTAAAGCTTAGAATAATTTAATTTTTTTAGAAATAGCATTTTTGCAACAGAAATCTTAGTTGTCGTGTTTCTGTTTCTTATCTTAGATGAATTCAATTTTTTGATTTGTTTTTTAGTTCCAGTTGACCCAAGTTTAATCATAGTTGTACAAGCCAAGGAGGATGCATATATTCCTCGTACTGGGGTGCGCAGTCTTCAAGAAATCTGGCCGGGGTGTGAAATTAGGTATCTGGATGGAGGTCATGTCAGTGCCTACCTCTTCAAACAAGGACTCTTTAGGTAAGGTGAACAGAAAAGTTTAAAAATAGTCTAGATTTTATTAAAATATAAGCTTGGCTGCAAATGAGTAGTAGTACTTGTGTGAATTCTTGCCTTATAATATTAGGTATTGACTTTCTAAAGACAGTTATATAAATCAGTTATATAAATGCAGTTCTGTTTCTAAAAAGTTAAATACTTGTGCTGTTAATTTTAAAATATAAGGAATTAGACTGTACATCCCATTTAGGCAGTCTAAGCAACAACAGAAAAGAATACCACTATGTCAAGTCAAGGTGTACTGACCACTAGTTTATTGCTATTTAAAATTTCAACCTTATTTTATGACAGTTATCAAAAATTGCATGTCTTTGACCCATTTTCTGATGTGTTTGAATAGAAAACTAATTCATTAACATTTGCACTCACATTATAGTTGGTAAATAGTCCCACTCATTCCTGAAACATAAATATATTACTGAATTGAAGTGAGAGATCCCAGAAATAAAGGAGGGAGAAAACACTACCTGATATCACATTTTTATTGAATGCTGTTTTGAACTTGTATGATAGCTTTGTATATACATTTGTAAATATATAAAAATACACCCTTATATCTTCCCTTTCCCAAATTATACAAATTATCTTCTTTTTACCTTGTTTCAGACAAGCAATTTACGATGCGTTTGACCGGTTTCTTCAGAAATACGCTGTTTGAAAAATCTTCATAATGCGTTCAAACTGATCTCATTTGTAACTCAGTGTACTGGAACTCGTATTTGGAAAACAAGCTGCTTGCAAAATTGAGTAGCCACTGACTTTGGCTGTTGTAGGTAACAATAACTGGAAATGGTGAAGTACCAGCATTACTTTCATTTCAACCCAGTGCCATTCTGACACAGCTGCTTCAGCATTACCTGTGAAAAATCAATGGCAGCGTTTGTCAGCATTCATGTACTTTGTGTCTAATCAGGTTGTGTATTCCTTGAATTCTGAATCAATTCTGAATTGTGTGTCAGTGGAAAATAGACCAATCTAAGTATTGAAAGAATGTAAAATGCGCTGTATGGCTAAGCTGCTCTCTTGTGTTTAGTGTATTTCTGGTTTGTTCCATATGCCTTGGTTTCCTCTTGCTTCCTTGTGCCCTTGCTACTCCCATTGTATTTTACTACAGCTTTGCCAGTGCTCAGCCTCGTGTGTTTGTCACTGGTTTTCTCTTCAATTATGAATTGAAAATGAGCTGTAATAGGAGGGGCAGCATCTAATCTTGCAAAAAGAGACTGACAATTCAATGAAAAGTGAGAGACGTTTTCATTCAATACATCCTTGAAGTTTTTCTGCCACTGAAATAACCGTGCCGTTCCAGAAGGATCATGTAGCAATTCATCAGTCAGGTTCACAAAACTGGAATAAGTGAAAATCAACTGTCTGTTTATTAATTCTTTACATTAATTCAGTTGGATAACAAAAATTTCTAGTTTTTTTTTTAAAGAATGGTAGAAGAGATAGAGATTTCATCATTTACAGTGGCTGCTTTTAGGCAATTAAATCAATAGCAGATTATATGGTGCTATGAAGACCTGCTGGGAATATTTCAACAGAAGTCCTTTTTAAAGTACACTCAGTGCTGATATGCAAAATACACTTTCATTGTATAATTTAAAAAATACATGAGACTAAATGTTTTTAAAACAGTTTGGTTTGCTCCTTATTTTTCATCACTTGGGTTTTTTTAAATCAATGGAGAAATTCGGATCTTGAACACACTTAAGAAAAAAGCCTCTTTTGGGATCAAAAATGCCAACAAAGTACACTATCATATAAGGTTGTCATGTAGTGACCGTATGTGGTATCTCTCCATGTCTCTTTTGTGGTAATCTGCAACATTCTCTTAAAGCCAATTCGCAGAGAGGTTGAAAACTGGAACACTTCAGTATTAATTTTAGTACAGTCATGACCAGGGTTACACTGAAACAAATTGAAAAACCCAGCCATTTCTCAGGATGTTCAACTTCTGCACCTTTCCAATCAAGCACTTTTGATCTCCATGGTTAGTGTGAAGATTTTTAGTAGGCAGAGTATGGAGCAAACAAAGCTCGGTTTATATGTTTTCTTGAATTTTACTCTGACAGGACTAACTGTGAAGAAGTCATGGTTCACTTGAAAATCAGGTATGTTTAGGTAAAACTGAAGAGCAACAATTCACAATAACCCAAATTATTTAAGATACAAATTTACTGAAAATGCAAAAGAAGTTCTGCTCTTTTGGAAGTGAAATTGCTTCTCTCAAGGGGTTTTTCATAATTTCTTTGGAGAGCGTTGGCTTTGTATATATTAGGAGCAAGTGTGAAGTGACTAACATGTTTAAATACAAAATATTGTAAACACCAAATATTGGAGGGTTTGAATTCAAATATAAGTAAGTTTACAAATTTTAAATTGGCAGCTTGAATACTGTACTAAGAGATTTACAGGGTTTACAGTTTACAGGCTCATTCATCAACTAAGAGTGCTTTACAAGACTGCTGTTCAGCAACTTTTGTAGCTCTCACATTTTAAATGTAATTGTGTGCTTTTTGTTCTGTTTCTGTTGCAGCTATGAGAAAGGGAGATATGTGGTGGCAAGGGAAAGGGCTTGAATAAATGCAAGAGAGAAAAGACAGATTTTGTAAAGGCCAGGAGTAAGCACAAAAAAAAATCAACTACGCTACAAAGTATAACATGCTAAAGTAAATATTTTCAAAGCACACAATACTGGGAATTACACAACTGATGGGAACTTGACATCCTGAGGTTAGTGTTCCAATGGTATTAGTAACAAGGTTTAACTTATCCAAAGATCATTCTATTCACAGATGAAGATTTAGGCCAGTGCCACTCCTGGTTGTGAGTGTGTCTTTTGGGACAACTAGTGAAAGACTGGTTTCTGACAAGAATGAGAAATTACACTTTGCTCTGTAGCTAAAGTCGTGTTGCCAAATATGTAAGCATTATTTAAGAAATTTCTCAGGTTAGAGTATCAAAAAGGAAAAAGGAGCTCTGTGATCTGTTTCTGCCAGTTATCAGACACAGGGAGCTATTAGGTGGTCTGTGAAGGGGGGAATCTTGCTGTGTACATGTTTTTAACCTTTGGGAAATTGACTTTTTAAACCAGATTTTAAGGTTAAAGCCTAAGAAAGTATAAATAATCCATTTTGATGTTAAAAGAGAATGTGATTTTAATCCAGCAATTGCATGAGGGAAATACTGGAGTAAGATTCCTGCACTAAATCCATGTAGCAGGTAAGCCATTCTGTATGTCTTAAACTTATTGTAAAGCTGGCCTTGGTGATTTTTTGGTTTTAAAGTTTTTCAATAAAAGTCCTAAAAAAACAGTTACATGTGAAGGAGTTTTTTTCTTTCTTGTTAACAAGTGTTCAAAGTGCATCTTGCTGTCATCCTGTAATCCTTTTTATTCCTACTAGAGCTGTAGCACAAGGAGAGCAGTTAATCTACAGGACGTGATAAAAGCTTTCCATAACAAACACTGGTACTACTTTGATGTTTTTCTACATGCAGTACCTAGTAAAGAAAATAAGCTTGTATCAGCTAATTAAGATACCATCGTAATTCCAATTTTATACTTGCCAATGCCTTCATTGTGCTCGAATTTCCCAGACTAATTTAAAATCCTTTCTACTTTTAAAAGGGTCCAAAATATGTACAACTTTTGGCTGCTGTGTTCCAAGCAAGGGTACCATACTAAACTTGGAGTGGGTAGTTTGCTTTGTCTGCATTGGAAAGGACAGGCTTAGGGCAGAGCGAGAGGTTGAATCTGGTGTGTTATCCATGAGTAACCCAGGTACACTTGTTTGGTGTTTTGTTCCCATGCTTCTCTTCTGGCACCTGATCACACATCTAATAATTGTCAAATGGAGCTTCTTGTACTTTCTTTCCCCGAATCAAAAAAAATCAAACAAAAAACCAACCAACTCAAAAGGGACTGCTCAGGAATTTTTTTTAGCAAGGATACATCACTTGTGTTTTATTACTCTAGAAAGTCTGCAAAAAAGTTAACATAGGACAGAATGGAGTTCTGTTGCTTTTCCTTCTGGGAATGTCATATGCATGTATAGATATACTCTCTAAAGAGTAGAAAAGTGAAAATCCTTGGACACTGAATATTATTTTGTCTTGGTAGTTGCTAACACTTTGAGGCAGCTATTTTTAAAATTTATTTATTTATCTTAATTGTTTCTGTCCTTTTTTTTTAATGTTGATCTTAATTACGCTTGGTTGGGCAGGGAATTTTCTTTATCTTAAACTGTCAGGTTCTCTGTCAGCTTGGCTGTAATGATAAGTTATACAGTATGGAAAGGAGGTTCTGTATGGTCTGTACGCATGTAATTCCTTGTGAAGAACTGTTACATGAGTAAAATGCTGCTATTGTATGGAATGCTGTAATTTGCAGTGTTTCCTGGTACACTTGGATACTTCCACACAAGATAAAACATAAGCGTTAAAATGTGAAGTGTGTCATTAAGGATTGTTATTCTCTTGTGGTGTAAATTAGCCCCTTTTCCAAATATGAGTATTTTAAGTACTGTGCTGGTAAAGGAAAAAGAGTTTTGCCAAAGAAGTTTGACTTACACTGCTAGAAAGTAACAAGAGTGATGATACACAGTGGACAAAGTGTTAAGGATGAGCCTTAGCAACTGTAAAAGCTTTTTATATCCTCTTCAGGCCTAGTCCATCCCGTAAAGGTTACAGTAAGACATGTCCTACCCCAGAGTTAGCAAAATAAGGATGGACAAAGGCTCAAGTGCCATGTTACTGGTCACCTTTAGTGCTTTTTTGCCCCCATATAATTACCCCTTAATCAGTTTTCTTTTTTCCTGCTCTGTTCAAGTTCCTGCCCTGCAGTACTGCAGTGTTCCTAAAGTCCCAGCTGGCCTACTCATCTGCTTCCTTATTTTCTAACAGTATGGGAAAAAAAGGAAACAGGAGGTTACTCCCCTTCTTACCAGTGACTTAGGTAGAGCCTCTGTACTTTCATATTACTCTAACCTCTGCTTAACTTCTGAGTTTGGGAAACCAAATAAAAGATACAGAAACTGTTTTCAACAGGTAGTGTGACTGATACTCCTGCTGTCAGGACTGTATGCAATTGGCATGTCCCCAATTAGTAAACTTATGGCATCTGAAAAAAAGCAAGTTCTTAGTGTCAAAGAAAAATGCTTCTAAGGGTTTGAAGATTTGCTATAATTTTAATCATTCTACCTGTAATTTTAGTCATTCTACCTTTTTTCTTCTTTACTGACATAAATTCAAAAAAAAAGAATACATGTGTCACTTTCTATACAAAAAGTGCTTAGAAGCACTAGTGATTTTTTCTCTATTTATGAGAAGAGAAATTCCTCTAATGTTTGGAGCTTAAATCTGCAATTACAGAAATGTGATACTTTCCTCTACATGGTTTGCTCCTTGGAGCATAACAATTGTAGTAGATGTTTTAATTTCAAGCCTTTACCACAAAAGGTCATTAATTTTCAAATATCTTGAACAAAACAGCAAGCACCTGGGTTTTTTTTGTTTTTGAGGTAGGCCTGGCCTTCTGTCAGGTGATCTGATCTGCTACTGTACCCACAGTTACCGAATAATCCTAAAACTGTCTCAGTGCCTGAAGCGTCAGCTATGATGGGCATTTGTTGAGTTTTTGGTGGGCCTGTTGTTTATTTTTCTGATGAAGGGGTAAAACTGCACGTAATCTCATTAGAGCAATAAATAATATTACTCCAAACAGAACATATTTTGCTGCTACAAAAACCAGGAAACTCAGCTACTTGTGACACTACTTCAATATGTTTGCCTCACTTTATAAAAGCCTGTTTGCTAAGTTCACTGAAGAAGTGTTGGCTCCTTTTTGGTTTTTTTGAAAGCCCTTTTGTAAGAAAGGGATTAAACCAAGAGACTGAATGAAAGAAATGGGAGAGGAACGGGTGTCTTAAGGTGTAATCAAGGAGAACTGTGGGAGCCCTGGGAGCTGGCAAAGAGGGAAAGGGGTGATTAGGTGTCATGCTGCAGTGGCTTTCCTCATCCTCTGATCACAGTGCTTCTGCGATAATGCAGCGGCAGAAGTGTGGGAATAACCTCCAAACGAATCCAGCAAGCTTGGTACAAGTACACATGCTACTATGAGATAATTTCTGGGAGACTTTTGGCAGAAAGTAGAAAGGTAGAAGAGAGATGGTGTGATGGTGAAGGTACCTTTCTGTTGGAATGTTTAAATGTGAGATTCCCTTGCTGTTGGGACTCCAGTATGTTTTCACGTGCCAGTGAACATGTTCTCTAGGCTGTGCCACTCGAAGTGCTGAACCAGAGAAATCCCCTTCGCATCAACGAAATGTGTTCATCCTCCTGGTGCATATTGAGACCCTTGTCGCGTTGTACAGGTACGGGCCAGGCCTAGCGAACCGAAACGTCCGAAAGGCCCTGAAAAAACCGCCCGGTCCATGAGGTCACAGCGCACAGGAGAGCCCCGGGTCCCTCCCCCGGGCGGGCGGGGCCGGCGCGGCCGAGGCAGCGCGGCCGGAGTGCCGCCTGTCCCTCGGCAGGGCCCCGGCGGGTCGCGGTGCCTCTTACTCTCACCGTCGCTCGCCCCCTGCGGCCGCAGGGAAGGTGGAGCTACCGGCGCTCGGCCGGGCCGGGGGCGCTGACTGCGGCTCCGGGGCGGGGCGGCCCGGGGAGGAGGCGGGTCCCCCTTACCCCGCCTTGGGCTCCCCGCCTCGGCCGCCCCGGCTGCGGCCCCTGCGGCGGGCGGGCATGTCCGCGGCGCAGGTGTCGGAGCAGCGGGGCTGGAGAGCGGCGGAGGAGCCCCGGCGGCCCGAGCCGGGCTCGCCCCGCGGGGAGGAGGCGGCGGAGGAGGGCGGCCGGAGCAGGGAAGCCCTGGCGCCCAAGGAGAACGCGTGGACGCGGCGCAGAGCCCGGCGGGACAGCCCGTCCCCGCCCGCGGGGGCGGACGGGCGGCTCGGACCGCCGGAACCAGGTGCGGCGCCGGGGGTCGTGCGGTGCCTTTATTGAATCGGAATGGTTTTGGTTTTGGTTTTGCTTTTGGTTGCTTTTTGGTTTTTGTTTTTTTTCTTTAGGAACGAAAGGCGCGTGTTTGTGGGCAGCGGAGCCGGGCCCGGACGCAGCGCGGCGGGAGCCGGGCCGGGCGCGCTGTGTTTGACATACATGGGCAGAGGAGGGAGGCGGACGGGGCGGGTGGACGCGGGGACACGGCCTGGGAGAGGGAGCGCCGTGCTGGCTGCGGGTCCTGGGGGTTGCGAATGGTCTGGCGGTGACCTCCGGTCGGCCCCTGGTGCTGGCAGATAGAGCTGGTCACTTACTCGTCTCGTTTTGCCTCTGTTTAGAAATATTGCTTTGCCGCAGCGCATTTTTGCTAATTATATAGCAAGGCCCGCGGAACGATCCGCTACTTGGTTTTGGTTTCCAGAAGATTTGGATTGTGGAGGCTTTAACTGTTGGCAAAAGCAAGCAGTTTGCTTGCTCTCGGGATTCAGCGTGTTTACGTGGAAAGAGCGAGAGTAGTCACGGTATAATTTTCTGGCCTTTAATGACTACACGTAAGATAAAGCTGCTTTATAGGCACCACACTGACTGAACAGGCATATGGTTTTGTAGAGTTGGTCGTCAAAGACCCGACTTGAAATTGTCAGGCTTTATGCTTAGAGTTCCTAGAAGTTAGCAGCTTCTTGGAGTATTATTCTTGGCTGCAAGTAAACTGCTCACCTCAAAATAAGTATTTCGACCTGCGATTCCTGAGAATTTCAGTCTCAGCACTTGTTCCTGAAGACACCTGACAAACATTTTTGTGATCTCACACTTTTATCCTTGAGTTAAACACATACTTCTTCACAAACAGAAATATATAATTTATAGTTGGAAGTATACAGGTCAGACAGAGACCACATTCCAGATCACAAAATCTCTACTTACCTGAGAAGCAAACCTTTTGGCAACATATATACTCATCTTTATCATATTGTCTGTTTTGTTTGTGTGTACTGACATACTCATAAGTACGTATTTATGCGGAGCTTCCACAATCCAGCTTGCTGGGCAGCAGCTTGTGGTCTGGTCCATTCATGAAAGAAGACTTGTCGCTCATGTTATAATAATGTTATAATAGGAAGCATTGGGAAAGCTGCTTTTGTTGCATTAGCACCTTGTGTTTCACCTCTGTAAAGTTTACTTTTCCATTAAAGATAAAGTGCACAAATAGTTGTTGAAGGAAGGAGAAGGCAGGAGGCAGTGAGTTCATACACTCACATTGTGTAGTTAATTTGTTGATTTTGGAGAACTTCAAGTTATTTTTCTTCTGCAAAAAGTTGTGCTTACCATTTATGAAATTAATATTAAGCTGAGTAGTTGCACTAGAACATACTTTTCAGTGGCCAAGTGTGTAATTGATCAAATAAGGGAGTCAGTGTTGCTGGTACTGACATCCGTGAAAACATATACCAGGGTGTGTGTTTTGATTTGACCACCACGAAAGAACCGTGAGGTAAAAGACAAAGCAGCTGATCTTTCCTGGCTGTTTGAAGGAAGGAATTGCCATGTGCCTCCACCTGCAATAAGGGATGTATTTTGAAGTAACTAATTGCATGTTGGTAAAGCAAAATCTGTCACACCAGGCCCTTATGAATGTTGTAGTATGGAAATAAGTCATGTGAAATAATAAGTAGATGAGCAGAAATACTACTGGGATGGAATGTAAAACTATCCGTAAAGAGGATAATAAAATGTAAAAGAATCTCGCATCAAAGCAGTGACTGAATCCTGTTTGACTTGTTGATCCTGGTTTAATTTGTTGAAAGTTTCCTGAGAAATGCACATGTGGTATGTTCAGTGATCGTTACACACTTGAGAAAATTGACCCCAGTCTGTCATCTTTGGACTTTCAATTTAGGATGGGATTAGTTTGTAATAGAGGCAAACCTGTTTTTTGTTACTGAAGTAAACTGTACCGCCGCCTGACTCTGGAAGGAAAATGTAATATAAAAGACTTAAAATTTTGGCAGAAGAATTTGGTGTTGTTATTATAACCTGTCATATTTTTGTCTCAGATACATTAGTAGGTTTTAATAGTTATAGTAAACCAAACATCAAATGCAAACATATCTAAATTGTTCATGGGATGTTTGTTACCACAGTGTTTCTGACTAGGCCTCTTGTTAAACTTCTCTTTTAAGCAGAATAATTTCAGAATTATACAGCTACTATTACATCCTAATTTGCATTTAACTCCTGGAGAAAGTATAAAACTGGTAGTGAAATTAATAGGTTTCTGTCTAATTCAGGAAGAATTGTTTCATTGAAAGGGTTGTTAAGCATTGGAACAGGCTGCTCAGGGAGGTGGTGGAGTGTCAATCCCTGGAAGTGTTCAGGAAATGAGTGGTTGTGGCACTTAGTGCCATGGTTTAGCTGACAAGGTGGTATTCAGTCAAAGGTTGGACTTGATGACTTGGAGGTCTTTTCCAACCTTAATAATTCTATGGTTCTAGTCCTGGTGACTGTGGACAGAGGGAGTTAGATTTAGCATAGTCTGTCAAATGATGAAAGATCCTTCTGTGCTGTACCTTCCTTCCCTTGTCTCCTGTCATAGTGCCCAGTCAATATATTGCAGTAAGTTTTAAGTTCTTCAGGCTGAAACTGTGAATTACCTATCTGCCACTTAAATAATTTGCCCAGGATGAAGTTCTTGAAATAATTTTATTTCAGAAGTTCTCCCACCTCTTTGTTTGATGAAGCACTGCCCTTTTTGTAAGGTTGCAGAAGGGGATCTGAATGACAACTTCTCTAGTCTGTGATTTGTGTAGCTGATGTGGGTCTCTAATGACTTACTAGATAATTATTCAAAAATTGTTTGTGAAATTTATGAAAATATTCAGTGCAGCAAAATACTTGTGCTGCTGAAGTGGTTAAAGTGAGTTTGCTTCCTAGTCTGCTTGAATGATGTAGTTAATTAAAATAAGCACACACTTCATTCCTTTATTTTGTTCTCAGTTTGTCTTTCTTCATTACGTTTATTTCTGGGCATCAAAGAATACATTTTATCTGTTTGATATTTTGATAACAGAACCAGTTCACTGCAGTGCTATTGTGTAAATTAATTTGCTTTAGCAAAACAGGTTGTAAAAGTACAGTTTAGTAAAGATATATGAGTTGCTAGGAATGGCAAGTTTTGGATTAATAAATTTGTAAATTATCAGATTATCAGATTTTTTGAGTGTATCTAAGACAGGTATTCTCATTAGTTCTTATGAATACACTGAATGCTTTAACAGCAGCTTCTAAAAATTATTCCAAGACTTATCAGAAGGTACAACATAAAGTTACCCCAACCCTGAAGGGATTGAAAACATGATCTTTACAAAGCTGCTGTCTGTATTTTAGTTGTATATAACAGCATATGTGATTTTTGTATGGTAGGTTTTGGGGTTTTTTTTGCTTTTAAACTGGAGACCTTATGAGACTGAAACCCACCTCTCTCTGCTCTAACATGTGCTCCTTTTAGACTGTGAAACTTTGGTAGAAATTGAGTCAGAAGTTGCAGCTTTCTGTGAAGAAGCCAAGAAAAAAACACGTTGAGAAATGAAATATGAGGAAAATAAATAGTATAGTGGTGAATCAATCATGTATTGTGGATTTTTTTTCCCTATTCCTTGTTGTATTGAAAAACTGACTGGTTTTGAGCAGTGGAAGGATGCAGGTGTCATAACTCATTGCCTTGATTAGATGTTCAAATGGTGTGGAGAAGGTCAATCTTAAGGTAGTTTTTGCTATAAAATGCTAGAATTATTGTAGAACAGGATGTTAGCATAATAACTGAGATTCTTTTATTATTTTTCAGACTCTTGGCTCTAAATCCATGCTCTAGATTTAAATTATTAAATTCTCCAAGGGATTATTTTGCCACATTGGCAATACTTTCACATTTATCTGTTAAAACGGTAGATTTAAGCATAGCTTACCTTGTTTAAAAATGGAATACACTGTCAAGTTTCAAACTGAGCATTGAAAAGAAAATGTTATACAAGTTAAACAAGCATGTTCCACTTAAGTTTTGAAGAGCTGTTTTGCTGGGTGATTTCAGCTGCTCCCTGAAACACTTCTGGTATTTATGTGATGTTGTTCCTTCACAAAAGGAAGCCCACGTACAGTCCAAGTAAAAATAAAACTTGGATATTGTCTAGAAAGTCTTACAGCATAAACTGTGCTTGTATCTAAATTAGAATGTGTTCCACCTATTATGAATAGACTTTGCTTTCAGAATAAATTTGCAATATCATACCTCCCTATTCATCAGGAAAAATTACTTGCTGACAAGTTATTTGCAGAGCTTCAAACCATCCATTCTGAAGTCCTACTACTGTAAGTGTAGTTTGCCTTGTGATCAGTAGTACTTTGGGGATACATCTTAAGCACAAACTTTACTCCTCTTATCTCTGCACAGCCATCCAGTCTGCTTTTCCTTCTCAATTGTCATTGTCCTAGAGGATTGCTGCAGTTTTGGTGGTTCCAGAATTTATTTTTCATTTTTCAGACCTGTCATTCCATGTGTCTTTACATACTGCACTTGGCATGTTTGTGCAGCCGCATCTTTCTACAGAAAATACTTTGTATTAGGATGGTCTACTAAGAGACTTGGAAGAACCATAATAAAAATGGCTTTGAAAGCTGATTTCTGTTTTCATGTGGATGGCATCTTTACTGGATGGAGTTCAGTGATTGAAAGGAGATCTTTGGCAATTAAACTGCCTCATCCTTGACTTTATTTAATTTCTCCCACACCCTCAAAACAAAGCTGAAACCCAGGAAGTAAAGTCATTGAAGATAACTGAATTCTTTTATCAACACAGCATGCCACTAGTGAACAGATTCCTTGTAGCATATGACAGAATGAATCATTTTAATACAGTTAGGTTGGAATAGTTAGTGAAATAGTTTATTTGGAAGGACTTATTGAATTCTGCTGGAGCCATGTACTAAAGGTGCCATTTCCGAGTACTCAGCGCTGTTATGTGATGTTGAAACCAAACCTGGAGTGATGTTAAGCACAGAGCTTTTATCTGAACATGGCCTAGAGTAAGTTTTGCCTGAACAGTGGCTTTAGGTTGTTCATGACAACAGAACAGATGTGACCTGGTTAAAACCTTTAAGTGATCAGTTGTTAAGTTCTTTTGGTCTCCCACCCTCCTTTTTTTGTTTTTCCTGCCCCTTTATCTTCCCTTTCATGCTTCACACTAAAATCCAAGTCTCACGTGATAAGTCCTAGAAAGCCAGCCAGGAAAGATCTGTTCAATTTATTTTTGAACATGGCTCTTTTGAGAGGACAAGGAACTCTGTGGATTTGTTGTCAGGTAGGGAAGTATAGAGTGTGATGAGATATCAAGCCTTTGAATTCAGAAAGGGCATCATCAACCAGGCGGTGTGTTGCCTAATATTAATTTTCTTTTTGTTTAGTTTGCAAATACATCTTCCAAGTCTTGGATTACTCCATTCAGATAGAAGAGATTCCTTAAAACGAGTTGAGTCTCATTCTACTCTATTCAGATAGCCTCTTCTGTTGCCTGGCGTAATATCTAATATCTAATGACTAAGATAGTGCAGCAACATTGAGTCTTAAATTTTTGAATGCCTTGCTAAACCCTAGTGACACACAGAGAGTAGAAGTTCTGACAGAGCAGCCCTGCAGCAGCAATTTTAAGTAAAAGTGCTGTGAGATGGAAAAAGGGCTTCAGTAAGGTAATTGGGCAGAGATATGTGTTTACGGCCGTGCTATGGCCAGTCGGTTTACCTGTACAGGTAAGTGGCAGTTCTGTTGGAGAAAATTACAAATTTGTTTGCTGCTCCACCTCCACAGCCGTTTGTCTTGTTTTGTTAAGGGCAATTAGTTTACTCTTGAATGACAAGTGAAAATTAGGATTACACTATCAGTGTATGTTTCTAAAAGCTCTCAGTCTAAAGTTAATTGAGACTAAATGACACAAAAGAGGCAGTTTGGGGGTGTGTGTTTTGTCTTTGTTTTAAAAGGTAGATCTGTAGAAGAGGCAAATTCTGCTGGTAAATGATGTAACCAAGGTGAACAGGATTCACTGAGTTCACATCCTGTGAGATGTGCAAGTCACATATAGTATATACATGAAATATAATTTATATAACTATAAATTGTATTAAAATTTACTGCAGAATATGGGGTATGAAGTTTGTGCTTCTAACATTCGCAGTATATTCCAGGAAGCAGGCAGAGAGGCTTTTCAGAGTCACTGAGGCATGAGGGTGGGGTTCCCAGTGTGAAGCTGCGATAAGGAAGATTAGTCACTGGATGTGAAAGAGATAAAGGTTGAGGAGGTGATGTTATCCCTGTATAAAATAATCCACTCGTGATATTAGTCATGTTCAATGTTTCAAGCTTGTCTTGCAATAAAATACTGAAGAAGTTTCAAGGAATGGTTGTGACCACTTCTGTATGGAAAAACATGCATTGGGATAAGCAGGCCTTAAGAGAAGGTAGGAGATGGTTTCCTCTTAACTGTCAGTTCTAATCTTCAAGAAAAATTGCCAGGTACTAATGGGTTTTCTTCCCCTGAATTCCCAATGCAAAAAGTAGAATGGAATTGAGAAGGGTAGGGAAAAATTGGACAGAATAAGAAAATCAGAGTCATATACAAAAGGGTAATTGCACATGTGTTAAGACATGGAAAGTTTAAATAGACTTTTTTTCCCAATGTAAGTTCCAGATTGTTAGGCCAAATATATTTATCATAAACATATCCGTTGTGGAATTTGGGCATTCAAATTTATCAGTCTTAATGTAGTTTTATAGTAATTTTCTCTTTTATTTTTTTTTTAATTGCCTTAGTTTGATTTTGAGCTATATGGCTAAACTTTATTTGGCATTTGAGTAATTACTTACAAAAGGAAATTACTAGGACTTTGGGAGTATGTAATTGCTTCTGTGGGTTTTTTCATGCATGCTTGCATACATATAGATTTCATAAATTCTATCTTATAAATATACCTTCTACTAAGAGCACTTCTTAAATGTGTTTCAGGGGCTTATTGTCTTTGCTACTTAAGTTAAAATACGAGCATTTTGAGATAGTCTTGACCTTATTAGCTGAACAAATGCTTAAATACAGTGTTAGGCGGTATCTTGTACACCTGCTTTTCAAGAGTATTTGCACTTTTTATAAATGTGACTTTTTCAGTGTAATTAGTGACTTTATGGAAATGTTCATTGACTTTGATATGAAGGCCTCAAAAAAACCTTTGGTGTCATATGATAGATAGTTAAATAGAGTTGTTAACATATACCTTCCTTACTTGTTTAAAGTGCAGTCTAATTCTTCACCTGAAAATATTTTTCTTCCTTTTCAGAACTAAAAAATTCCACTATAGTTATAAAAGCGGCAAAACCTCGGACAAGGAAATGCAGCAAGGTTTGTATTTCTGGCTGTAAATATTCAATATGGTAAATAGCTGATAGTGTAATAAAAAGATAGCAAGGTATTTTGAAGTTACAACTGGAAGTGTTATGTTCTACTTTGGTAATAGATAATTTTGAAGACAGAGACAAATAAAAAAAGGAAGGGAAATTTAAAATTAGGAGGGATGAAAAGCACTTTTGTTTAAAAAATTAATAGGATTACATAAAAACGTGAAGGGGCTGCAAAGAAACAGCATCATTTGAGCACAAGTGGTGCTAAATTGGTTTTGGAAATCCTTTTTGCATATTAAGTGATTTGCATCCTTTATGTGCATAAAATTACCATTATGACAACAAGGAAACACTGAATCTTTTTATTGAAAAATTAAGTTTCTAAAATTTTGTACAGCCACCCCTTTTTAGGTTGGTCCTCAAAGGTCTTCCAAAAACTAAAAGCCTTAAGCAGCAGATACCTTTAAATCAAATAGGAAGCTATGTGTAAGACCACATTTTATCTGACAATTGTTTATGTGTGCTCAAAAGTCATAAGACCTCTTTCAAAATTTGTACATTTGTCTTCTGTTGTATTTCTTGTTTTTTAAAACTGCTACTTCTAACCTTTCTACTCCAAGGGGTAGTCTGGCCATCTGAGTCACAACTGATGTTTTTCATGTGTTAAAAAGGACTAAACTGAGGAAGTAATATAAACTGTTTCTTGTCTTTGCAGGCTGATGATTTTGGTGATATCATGAACTGGCCAACACCAAGCGAAATAGCAAACAATGAAGTGAGTATCCTTTGTGATCTTCAGTATTATTTTTTTTTAAAGCCATGTCGACTTACCTGTTTAATACTGTTCTCCCCAGAGTGTGCTTTTGGTGTTTCAGCAGAAGTTTTGCCAATAATTCAGGATACTGTTGTGTGCTTGACTATCAGCACTGATACTGGAACTTCTAAACCCTTCACAAGCCCATACCATACACTCATTAGTGGTGTACCATGGATGTGCAATGTGCCATATTATTTACTCCACTGTTTTAAAACTTTTATTTACCTTTTCTGCTGTTTTCATCTGTTTATGCATAGATGAGAAGGCCTTTGGAGTTGTGAACATGCTACCCTCTCTTATGGCTCAGAATGCTTTGTGCCTATTGTCTTAAGACAGCTTAGTTATCCTATTCCTCTGGTATATTTCCCTCCCTTTTGGATTTTAAGTTAACATCTATTCCATCAAATTATCTTCCTTTCCCTTTATCTCAAGTGATAAATGCATAATATATTTTAGATCTCTTTGATGCTATTTGAAACAAGAAGAGAGCAGAGATTATTGTGAGTGGCGACATTTCACTCTACTGTAGTTCTGCATCAGCGTCCCTGTGATGCTTTTACTGTTTTCTTAGTGAGGAAAACCAGAATATTTGGGTTCATGGGCTTTGGTTCAATGTGCATTTTGTAATTGGAAGTGTCCAGATTCATATAGTGTCTGTAAAACAAAATAACCCTTCATTTGTATTTAAACTTAATTGTGTCTAAGGGAAGGCTTTGTGTTCAAATTAAATACAGTGTAGTACAGCGTAGTGCTGCAGCATCTACTGTATGTACTCCAACAGGTTCAAAGCTGTCTCCACAACACAGGAAAATTCTTTCTCTTTGGCAGAAGCCTCTGCAACACTTCATTTTGCAGGTAAATATAGAATGGTTTGGATTGGAAGGAACCTTTAAAGGTCTTCTAGTCCAACCCTTCTGCCATGGACAGGGACATCTTCCACTAGAGCAAGAGGCACGGAGCCCCATCCAACTTGACCTTGAAGGTTTCCTGAGATGGGTCATCCACCATCTCTCTGGGCAACCTGTGCCACTGTTTTACCATCCTCATCATGTAAAATTTCTTAGTCTATCTTGTCTGAATCTACTCTCTCTTAGTTTAAAACTATTACTAAACCATTATTCTTGCCCTGTTGCTACAGGCCCTGCTAAAAAGTCTGTCTCCATCTTATAATCCTCCTTTAAATATGGAAAGGCCACAGTAAGGTCTCTTTGAAGCCTTCTCTTCTCCAGGCTGAACAATCCCAACTCTCAGCTTGTCTTCATTGGTGAGGTGCTTCAGCTCTCTTATCATCTTTGTGGCCTCCTCTGGACTTGCTTCAGCAGGTCCCCATGTCCTTATGTTGGGGATCCCAGAGCTGGATGCAGCACTGCAGGTGGGGTCTCACCAGACTGGAGCAAAAGAGCAGCATCCCTGGCCTTGACCTGCTGCCAAATGCATTTGGTTTCTGGGCTGCAAACACGTGTTGCTGGCTCATGTCCAGCCTCTCATCCACCACCACCCCCAAGTCCTTCTCGGCAGATCTGCTCACATTCCCGTCATGCCCCAGCCTGGATTGATACCAGGGATAAATTAAACTTCCCACTCTTTGCTAAAATGCTGGTCATTTTGCCTTCTTTGAAACCTCTTATTCTGTGAGATCTCCAGGAGGTGATGATCTGCAGTATGCTGGCACTACTTAAAGGCACACAGTTCCCAGTAAATGCCATATTCTAATGTGGGAAAAAATAAATCTGTAACCATACACCTCCACATCCTCTGATCTTTGGTTCATGTTCTGTTTTAGTAGAACAGAACTGTAGGAGTTTAGACCTAATGGCTTATAGTTTACATGAACATTGGGCTGCTGAGATTATACGGCATCATGGGGATTTCTGATTTACCATTCAGTATTCTGTGAGCACAGCTTTTTAAAGATAATCAGTCTGGAATAGTGGGGACTGATCAGAATATTTCTTTCTTTCCTATGAAATAAATTTTCACGTCTAAAGGATTGAAACATGATTGTTCACTCTGTAATTTTACATCTTCTGTTAAAAACTTTCTTAGTCTAAAAATTAATTTTACAGTCTTGCCAAATTAGCAGAAGATAAAACTATTTAAAGTGAGACTTTGCAAAACAGTTTTTAAAACTCGCCCTGCTGAAGAGGTTGAGAACAGGTAATAATAAAGGAATTTTAATAGCTAAAGGAAATGTGTGCCTCTCGCTATCAGCTGTACTGTCAGAAATAATTACCTGTGTCTCTTGCAGTGTAAGACTGTAAGTCACAGTAAGAAGTCAACAAATAGAAGAGAAAAGGAGGAGAAATCTGATCAAAAAAGCAATAATGGAATCAAGGACAATCCAGAGGCAAAGCCTGATGGTCTGGCAGATAACACTAGTGAAGATGAAGCTCAAACTAACAACCAAAGGAAAAAAGGTCAGTGTGGGCACTGTGTATAATGCAGTAAGTCACTGTTGATACAGCTACATTGATTCCAGTTGAATGACTTGATGAAACTTTTCATGTTTTGCATTTTCTAGGTGATAACAGAATATTTTCTGCTTTCCACTAGAAAGCTTTAACAAGGCTTCCTTTCTCAGGTTTTGGAGTGTTCTGTTTAGTCAAGTAGGAGTTCTGGGGGAAAAGCAACTTGTGTCCTGTTGCTGGTCCTTGAAGCTCTGACAATTTCTTGAAGATTTTAGCATGGCTGTACAGTCCATTACTGTCTCTCATATGTTTATTTTCCTAAATAGGTAGCACTATGTTAATTTAACTTTATATATATGTGTGTGTGTGTGTGTTACTATATATACTAACACTTTGGTTTTCATATTCTACTATTAGCTTACATGTTGAAGTTATCATTTGAAAACTAAAACAGCATTTTATATATTTACTTATTTCTTGGCTACAAAAATTTGAAGCCCCATATTATAGTTAAATAAATTTAACTATAATCAATATTATAGTTAAAGAAAAAATGGGTAGTGGACATTTTAGGCCAGCCTACAACAAAATAAACTTTGCTAATGATTTTTGATGCATGTGAATGAACTTAGTCTGAATATTTTGAGGTAAAAATACAGTACCACAGCTAAATTCTCAGGAAAATTTTTATTTGTGATTGAAATCTTTATTGCACTGGTTAACTTTAGATGTTATTTTGTTACCTCTAAATTTCATATGCAAGTTGTGAAATTATATAGTAACATATTTACTGTATACACTTACATGTACTATAAATTCTTGGTAATGGAGCTTACATCTGAAAGTTTGTTAAATAAAAAGGTTCACCTTTAGTTTGTGTATTTAAAGGTTAGGTAAGGTTACATTTCAGTTTGAGAAATTCTTATACACTGAATTTATTTTTTAATCATTCATAATATCTTAAAATTTCAATGTTAAGCTTCTTCTGGTTTTTAAACTTTGAAATTAACTGTTACTAATTTTACATGAAGAATTCTATAGAATCTTTACAAGAGCTGAAACCTCAAGTATTAGTATAATTAAGAGTAATATATTAACTTTTCAAGGTAACAAGCAGAAATGGGTGCCACTTCATTTGGACGATATAAGGTCAGGCAGCCAAGAAAGACTAGGCTCTCGAACGAGCTCCAGATTTCTGCTGGAAACAAACAAGTCAATACCTCATAACAACAGACGGAATGAAGCAAGAAGTAAGTACTTCTCAATCTCTGGGTCTTGCTATTGGTGGCAAATAAAGTATAATACCACGTGAGCTGGCAGTTTATGTTGAAACTTAGCTTTGCCTATACTAAGTAAAACCTAGTGTTTATATTTCCCAATAACGAGCAACATATATTTTCCTCTTCAAGGCTCCCTACAGAATCTTGTCCCACAGTTTTACAATGCAGAATGTTTGGAAATAGCCTTAGAAGGCATCTGCTCTGTCCTGCTCTGCTGCTATTCCCACAGCTTGTTGGTACCAGAGCAACTGCTTGTGGAGCTACACTTTGAACTCTGCTTTGGCAATTCTAGTGATGTCGTTTTTACCTTTAAGCTGGACCTCAGTTCCATGACCTGTTTCAGCATGGCCATGTGAAAAGTTGCACTAACACCACAGCTAGTACTGTTTCAGGTCGTCAGGTGTTGTGAATATAGCTTGTCAGGTGGCAGAAATCTTAGGCTGACTGTAAGTCTTTGGTTTAAGTTTTAAAATGGCAGTATATGTTAACAGTTTAAAAGTTTGCTCATTATAATAAGTACTGCATGCTACTGAGATGGAATTTATGAAGTCATTTTAGGAATGTGGATATAAGGGTTTGATCTGGATGTCTGAGGGATGGACAGGGGAAGGATTTTTACCAGTTATCACTTTCTTGAGCAGTTTTTTCTCAGGATGGTCAAATGACTAAAAACATGTAGTGTGAACTCTGCCTCAAGGCTCTAGTGATTCGAGACCAGTTTCAGTGTGAGAGAATGTAGAATCTTGCTCTTTTCAGAAACATTGTGTTGAAATAAAAAAAAACATTTCAGGCTAAATACAACACTTGCTCATGAAGGTGTAATATGTGTCTGAGCCACAGGTGCTCTCAGGGTGCAAAAATTAAACTGATTTGGGAAAATAGTTCAAGTAATACATACGCATTTGGAATCTCTAAGGTTGAGGGCAACAAGTGCAAAGGTCCAAATTTCCAGTGAGACACACACATACAGATTATGGTATTTGTAAATTCAGAGTCTTATTTGACAGAAAATACATGGCTTGAATACAAGAGCATACATGTGTTGTAGGGTTCATTAAAAACAGTAAAACAAGATTTTTAATACAAAGAACCATATCTTTAGTCAGTCCTTTCTTAAATTTAGCAACTCTCATTTTGATCAAGTAGGGGCTGTATCCTCAGCATTCCTCTGACAAAGTGGTCCCTTGGCATCTGGAAGACTACCAATTACAACTTAAAGAAACTTTCAGCAAAGGTCACTAACTGAACATGGAAGTCTCTGACAGTGTTAGGAGAAGAGAAAGAAGTTGTGTGAGAGGGGCTTCCTTTTCTCTAATGAGTGAAGTGAGAATTACACCTGTCCCTAAGTTTTCTGGTGAGTGGAGCCAAGGTCCCTGGGGTCTGGTTTGGACCTGCTTGTTTTCCTTTCTTCTGCTTCTCCCTTGCCCTCCCTTGCTATGTGCAGACCATGTATTTATATGAAAACCTTACATGTATTCTTATAGACTTGTCTTAGATTTGTGTGTGTTATCAAAAAGGCCTCTTTAAGTAAAAGTCTTGGTTTGGGGTACGACCAGCAGAGAACAGACTGTTAGATGGGCAGTCAGGCAAGTGTTAGGCAGCGGCTTCTAGGAACAGAAAGGAAACTCCAGAAAACCATTGCCATGGGAATCCCATCCCCAGTAGGATCATCAAGAGCTGGACAAAGGGATCAGTCCACCCTCAGCAGTTTGCAGGTGACACCAAGTTGAGTGGTGTGGTTGCCACACCTGAAGGATGGGATGCCATCCAGAGTGACCTGGACAAGATCAAGAAGTGGGCCCATGGGAACCTTAAAGGCCAAGGGCAAAGTGCTGCATCTGCATCAGGGGAGCCCTGACTATCAACACAGGCTGAGGGATGACCAGATTGAGAGCAGCCCTGCCAAGAAGGACTTGGGGGTGCAGGTGGATGAGAGGCTGGACATGAGCCAGCCATGTGTGCTGGCAGCACAGAAAGCCAACTGTATCCTGGCCTGCTGTGGGCAGCAGGTCAAGGGATGTGATTCTTCCCCTCTGCTCTGCTCTGCTCTGGTGAGACCCCACCTGCAGTGCTGCATCCAGCCCTGGGGTCCCCAGCACAGGAAGGACATTGACCTGTTGGAGCAAGTCCAGAGGAGGCCACCAAGTTTATTAGAAGGATGGAGTAACTCTGCTGTGAGGAAAGGCTGAGAGAATTTTCCTGTTTGTTCAAACAGGAAAAGAGAAGGCTTCAGGGTGAGCTAATTGTGGCCTTCCAGTACCTGAAGAGAGCCTGTAAGAAAGACAGAGAGGGACTATTATACAAGAACATGTTGTGACAGGACAAGAGCAAATGGTTTTAAACAGAAAGCAAGTAGGTTTAGATTAGATATTAGGAAAAATTCCTTACTGTGAGGGTGATGAGGCACTGGAACAGGTTGCCCAGAGAAGCTGTGGATGCCTCATCCCTGGAAGTGTTCATGGCCAGGTTGGATGAAGCTCTGAGCAAACTGGTCTAGCGAAAAGTGTCCCTGCCCATGGTAGGGAGAGTTGGAACTGGATGGTCTTTACGGTCTTTTCCAACACAAACCATTCTACAATTCTGTGATTTCCAGCTGGGAGTTGTCTGCAGGAGGAGACTGTATTCTCATGATCATTCCTTCCTGTCCCATGTTGATCATAGGTTCTGTGATTCCTGAGCTGGCACCAGTGTCCAGTTGCTTCAGAAGCATTTTGGATTGACTACCAGTCAACCCATTTACTCCTCCTTATTGCTAACACCTGACTCACCCTCAGGCACAGCTGGCAAACCTTCCCATTTCTCTCTTGCAGCTCAAGCTCTGACCACCTGTCTCAGCCAGCACAACTGGGTCTATGGATTGCCTGGGTGCAAGCTGAGAACTCTTCTGTTACAAGGGTCTTCTTGGCACCATGATGTTTAATTGTGATGTGCTTTTTTTCTCTTCAAGATTGGCGTCGTGATAGAGAAAAGAGAGATGACCACGATGATGTGTGCAGCGTGAGGAGTGAAGGTGGCAGCATCCGAGGATTCTCCAGAGGCAGAGGAAAAGGGAGAGGCAGAGGAAGAGGGAGAGGCAGAGGAAGCCGTAGCAGTATGCAAAGAAATAGATACTTAGACAAAAATTTAAAACTATGTTTATAATGTTATTGTTTTCTTTTTCTCATGTTATTCTTTTATGTTCTCCTTTATTTTGAAGTGAACTTTGAGTATTCAGTTGGTTATCAAGAACTATATGGTGAAGGAATTGACCAAGTATTTCAGCCTGAGCTTAACAGTGGTGTGATGTATTACTATGGTGATGGAACAGGAGTGCAGATGTATTCTGTGGATGAAGCACTTCTCAAGGAATATATAAAACACCAAATGTAAGTCGATTGCTTAATGTATAAATATTTTTAGTTATCTAGTTAAGATAAAATAATTAATTTCAAACAGTATTGAATCCTTATCCATAACAAGATGGATATTAACCATCTCAATTGAACTTTTTGAGTTAACTTTGACCATTAGCAGTGTTAGCTCAAATTTATTCATTATTGGGGCGGAAAAACATGAGTAATGGGGAGGAATTTTAAGGAAGCTGTTCTGCATCTTGTGCTATAGTCTGGCTTTAACTTGTATACCTGTTTTATTTATGGTACACAGCCCTTTTTATGTTGTCATGTAATTGAGATATGGATGTCTCTGAGCTTGTGCTTTTGAGTACTGTTGGTCTGTTTGCCTATAAAGCTCTTCTTGGGTGATGTTTCCCTTATTTGCTCTCAATTTCACTTTGAGAAGTCTTGTTAGTTTTATGTTTTCAGCGTGTTTCACCTGAAACATGTAACTGAGAGTAGTTTTGCAATGATACTTGATTTTTCAATAATCTGAAATGTTTACTTTCTCGTGTACACCATTAGGCAATGAGAAACCATCTGGAAGACTGATTATCACCAGGAGACAAGTCAAAAAGGGCCTGGAAGCCACTAGTTCATTTTAAAGAGACAGTTTCCACCACTGGCAGATATTTCATCCTCAGTACTTGCAACAGCATTTCTCTGCGATGCCTCTGTGGTGGTTTTTGATTGCCCTTGTATTCCATACAGCAACTTGCTTATTTTATTCTTGCTTCTTTTGTTGCAGTTGACGCAAAAAGGAAGAAAAAAAGCCTCTTTAAGGGCAGAAAGTATCTGACATGTGGCTCTCAACTTCAAAACTTCTATTGCAGTCTTTTTTGTTACTCTTGCTGCCAGGCCCCCCCTATGAGACCTGACAGTGGACATGTACTCCCATGTCAGGATAATCGGCCTGCACTGTCCTCAGACAAGTGGGGGAGGAGCACAGCCACTCCACTGTTGGCCAGATTTCTGGGCATGCAGTGTAGAATCCAGACCTTCTAAGGTAGGACATGGCGATGTCCCCCTCTGCTGAGAAAAATGTCAGTTACGGCATTGGTCACATCTGACTTCTGGGTATATTTGTATTTTATTTTAGCACCAAGAGATTGGCAGGTGTTAATAGAAGACTTGACATGGCTGGCTAACCACAGCCATTGGTAGCTTGCCTGATATGAACTCCTAAGGCAGTTTGGTTATGGAGTTTGCTTTCCATGAGAGAGAGAGAGAGAGAGAGATTCTTGAGCAGGTTTAGAACATAATTTCGCTATTTTTATGCTCCTTAAGAAAAAAGTTCTTTTAATCTATTCACTTCTTTTATCACATGAAAAATTATGGGAAACAGACTTTATTCATCAGTTACCTATTATTAACCTCTAAATGGCGGTGGCTTTGTCTACCTTTCATAATTTAGCTATAGAATATTAAAGTGACTATGCCAAAGAAGGAAGTATTTACAGAATAAAGCCACACAAAACTATTAGGTCTCAGAGTTCCTAATGGAGTCCAAGAGAAATTAGGATATATTAAAGAATTGAGATTGAATCCTAGTGAATGGATAAATTTTAAAAGTTTACGTGCTTAACATGGAAAAATCTTAGCGACTGTGTCCAACTGAGTTGATGTGTAATTACAGGAAAAACCACACTGCTATCAAGCAGCTTATGCTTGTCCCAGGAACCAGCTTGATGTACAAGAGAGTAATATTTGTATTGCATACAAAAATATCTTCTGTGTTCTTAATTACAGACCGAAGTTGTCAACCTGAAAAGTTTCAGTGCTTAGCAGCTCCTCAGTCTGCAAAATGCAGAACTCTATTTAAAAGTCCTCTCGCTTTAGAAAATAAAGAAATAAGTAAAAGTTCAAATATTAATTAAAGAATAAGCAAATGGACTCTGAGAAAAAGGAAGAAGAAAAAAGCTGGAGGGTGTGTGTGTGTGTGTTTAGGTTTGTCCCTCTACTTGGAGCAAACTTGTGCATTGTCTTCATTTATCATTAATGGTCTTTCACATTCCTTTTTCTAGAGTGATGGACATCAAGTGAGGCAGTTTGAGTCAAGTTCAGTCATTGTCCATTTCTGCTTGTGGAATTTTTAACTAGGTGAATCGTTACCAGATTTTACCTTTACTGTATGACTGTAAAGGTAACATTAGTAAAATGTTGGTATATGGCATTTGTGCTTGCTTATCTTCTAGACTGGGAGGGGAAAAGGAATGTAGCAGCTCAGAACAGTAAATAGGATATTCTTGAAGGCAACTTACTCTTTGTGCACAGTTGCTTCACTGATCATACTTAGCTCTGAGTAAGAGCTTAATTCTCCAGAAGCCTTATTCTCTTCTCTGTTTGCTTTGATTTAATAGCAGTGTTTTCATTTGTCCTGTCTTGTTGTTCAACTTTGAGACTTTATATTCATTCTGTCTTGGAGCTGAGTGTTGGTTGGTGCTAATAACACCAAGGTCACCGGCCATTCACTTTAGAGTTGGACTCGATGATCCTTGTGGGTCCCTTCCAACTCAGAATATTCTGTGTGTGATTCTGTGTGTTTCATATAGACAGCTTTTGCTTCAAATTTCTTTGAAGCAAAACTACAAAAAATTAGAGAAAGAAATGGTATCAAGGTGCTCCTTAGGTCAATGATGGCTTCGAAGTGCCCTCCTCTTGGTAACTTTGACCTTGATCCAAACTTCAGTGGAGAGACTTAGTTTTACACTTTGTTGAAATTAGAATTATCTTCATTTGCATGTGTTGCTTTTTTCCTCAGCATTTTAATACCCTCTTGTTTTCTTTTTGCACTACCTCTATTTTTATGTCATAGAATTTTAATTGCTTTCCGTTAAATATTTCCTACCTGCGTTTTCCTGAACGCAATGAGGAGTCGTATTCCTTGGATGTAACGTGCAAAATCATGGTATGATGTGTAAGCTCTGTGAAAGGCCTAGATTTTAGTTGTCATGATTAAATTGGGGGTTTTCTCCATTCTTTTTCCAAGAATGTTTTCTCATTCTCTTGCTCTGTGTGACAGATCATGATTTGAATTCCTTACTTTTTCTCTTCACTAAGTGTAAAACATCTTGACACCCTGATCATTTCCTAGAGCAGCTTCATTGTTGAAGATTTGTCTTTCTACTGTTTGTCCCTCGTCTCTTTTGTTCTGTGGTATTATCAGATTTCTGAAATGTCCTATCCCTCTTCATACACTAATCATCATCTCTTCTTTTAGACTTTTTTTCTCCATGAACTGTTATGCCTTTTCGTACAGTTTCATGACAAGTTTCATTACTATTTTTTGTTTTCTCATCTTCCCACAAGCATGCTTGATGATTCAGAGTATATATATGTGCCTCAACACTCAGATAAGATATTTAAGCATTCTAATGCACTGGAAAGTGAGACAATAAAAGATGCAGTTCAGGATGAAGGTGCACTGATACTGCTGTGTGGGAAATAACTTATGCCCTGACTGTAAGCAGTACTTGTCCTTCATCTGTATGGAGGCTAAGAGAATATTGTTTCCTTCTTTTCATGTAAGTAATGAGGGAGGGGGGTGGGTGAAAGAAAAATGGAGCGTAGGTTTTGGTTATGTAGTTCATATATGAAAATGTAACAAGGCTTTGATTTGTACCCTTCTGTGTTGTGCTGGGTCAAAAGTCTGTCTTACTCTGTCAAGCATCCTTGCTGCTCTGTAAGTCTTGCTGAAAAGATACAACTGTTGAAGAATGATTTTGTCTGTTTTTTAATGGAAGACTTTATTAAGGAATCTGAGTTGCTATTTTGGGATTTTCTTTAACCTATAATAAGCTCAGATTTGTATGTTTCATTCTGCAGTGAGTATTATTTCAGCACAGAAAATTTGGAAAGAGACTTCTTTCTGAGGAGAAAGATGGACCAACAAGGATTTCTGCCTGTTTCATTGATCGCCAGCTTCCGTCGGATGCAAGCTCTGACTACAAATGCTGCACTCATTTTGGAGGTAAAATCATTCAGAAGTATGTATGTGGGAAGTTGCTTGGTTAATTCTATGCTGCCATTTAAAGTTAGTGCTATGAGTTAAGAAAAATTTCTGTTTGTAATGACGAGGATTTATAAAGAGGCTATAAATGGCCAAGTTGTTGGGTTTTTTCTTTTTTGGATGATTTTAAAGTATGTTTGTCACACAGGCCCTAAAGGACAGCACAGAAGTTGAAACTGTGGATCAGAGACTAAGAAAAAGGGTTGATCCAGAAAAGTGGCCAATTCCAGGTCCTCCTTCATGCAGCCTGCCTCCAACTGACTTTTCTCAGCTCATCAATTGTCCAGAATTCATACCAGGACAAATTTTTGGCTCACATGCTGGTAAAGGATTTACTGTATAGAAACATAATTTTAGGAGTGTCTGTCTAGCTTAGGAAATTTGCCTCCTGATACTGATTTCACAATGGAAGTTGTACATTTGTTAATGGTTTATTCAGCTGATCCACCTGCCAGCCTCGCACATGCAACGTCACATGGCTGATGTGAAGTAGATCAAAATGTCTCTTATGTGTTATGGCTGTGACCATTTGCCAGAATATAGAATGACGGACTACAGTCCTGTAGAATGACTAATATTAATCTTAAATTAGTCATAAAATCTGCTTCATTTTCATAGCAGCTGAAAGTTGACTCTTTATTTGGTGCATCCTTGTTTTGGATGGGAAACTCATTCACATTATTAATAGGGAGATGGGTTTGTTCGCTGACAACCCTTGGCAAGAAAATTTTTTACTAAAATGTTGGCTGGAATTAAATGGGAAGAATGAAGATGGAGTTATGCACCCATGCATGGAGATAGAGAATGGCATGGAGAAAACACATTCCTAATGATGCTGCTCTTGTTTCTGAATAACACGTAATTTCTCACAGACTGTTAGAAACTTTCCATGTAAATAAGTTCTTAGAATTGATTTGATCCTGAAATGTTGTGTGAACTGTGAAAAGCTGTCTCCTGAAAGTGAGAAGAAATTCTTTTATCACTGTTAACCAGAGAGTCAGAAAAATGGTAGCTGTGGTTAAAAGAAAGAGCAGTGAAAGAATTAAAAAACCAGCAAAACAAAACCAAAACAATCCACAACAGGAACTGAACTACTGTTTTCCACTACTAGAGTCTGCACCGAGTTCTCCAAGAATGGGAAGCCCACTGAGTCCAGAGGAAAACACTGAAACAAGTAATTTTCAGACAATGTCTAAAGGACTGTCTACAAGTTTGCCCGATTTGGACTCGGAACCTTGGATAGAAGTGAAGAAGAGGCATCGGGCATCCACAGTCAAACTAAAGGTAAAATTAAAGCCCTTTAAGTTATTTTTAAATAAACAAATGCCAACTTTGAGATTATACTGAAAACCGAGATTTTTCACATCAACATATGTGATACTTGATAATGCAATACAGTTTGGATAATCATTATCCAATTCAAATATAAAACCTTTTCCAATTTAGGAAACTGTTCCTATACCTGATCAAACAGCAGATCAACACAAACCACCCCCACCTCCAGAAGAACAAGAACAAGAAGAACTTGAGTTTTTGTTTGATGAAGAGATGGAACAAATTCAGGGTCAGAAGAATAAATTTACTGATTGGTCAGACAGCGATTCTGATTATGAAATTGATGATCAGGATGTAAACAAGATTTTGATTGTAACACAGACACCACCATATGTGAAAAAACATCCTTGTGGAGACCATACTGGAAACCATGCGTGCCGTGCAAAAATTACATCAGAACTTGCTGAAGTCATTAATGACGGCTTGTACTATTATGAACAGGATTTGTGGATGGATCAGAGTGAAAATGATGCCATGATGAAGGTAATTCTCTTAATTTTTGACCTGAAAACCATGTCTGTCCAAACAGTTCCCAAATTAATTTCAGCCATCTGCTATGTAGTTGTAAAATGCTACAGAAAAGTGTCAGTAATTTGCAGATCTATTGAATTATCTTTACAGTTGAAAGCAAACTCAAGTTTTCCTTGTCAGAGACTTGACCAAAAACAATGAATGAATATTTTCTAGAACTATTTTTAACATTTTGGACATGGTTCAAGTTTTCCAATATTTTCTTGTTCTTTGAATAGTTTGTTTCATAACAAGTGCAAACCCCTACCTAGCGGGGAAGGGAGCACTGGTCTGAGATGAGATAATGATAAGAAAGTAATACAGTAATTTTAAGGTAATTTTATATTAAAGTTCTGTTTGCTTTGTAGTTTGTTAGAATGATGGAATGGAGTTACCTAAACACTAAGTGGTGAGGCGAAGGGGCTTTATCTGTGCAAAAAGAGGGGAAGTAGCTTAATGGACAAATGGAGCATGTCGGTGCAAAAACAAGCTGACAAAAGACAGAAATTAATGTTGAGAATAAGAGCAAGAAATAAACATAGAATTCAGAATATGGATTTTTTTTTTCTTTTATTACAAAGGAAATGGACCAAGAAAACCAGCAAACATGAAGAGGACAGTGAGAAATAGCAAACAACAAGAGGGAATATTTTTTTTGTGGTTATGGTCTTGACAGTGTTTTAACAAGATTTTTCACGCACAGCATGCACACACACACGTCCCACCTGAGGCAGGTGCATGGGTACTTAGGTGTTAATTCTGGCTTACTTTCTCTTTATGAAATGCACTTGTTTCTCAGGATGATCTCTGTTACCCTGCTTTGCATTTACAATTTGCTTTCTCTAATTCAGCAAGAGATTGAGAACTTTAAGAAGCTAAACCTCATTAGTAAGGAAGAATTTGTTATTCTTGCACCAGAAATGGCTGGTCCAACCCAAGAAGTTCCTCCTGGACCTCCAGGGTTACAGAAAGGTAAGTAAAAGTATTTGTTTTTTAGAATCTTTGGAATAAATAACAACTCTGTAGGTGTTTTAAGTTTTTCTGCCTGTGTAATATTTTAATTTTGGTTCAGTCAGCAGTCTGAGGGACTTTTTCTTTGTTCACTTTTCAAACTATCAGCTGTTCTTCGGTAGCATTGTTTCCATTGAATGACACAATGCTGATATTTGTACTTCTCAGGATACCTATGACCATCTGAAGGCAGTGGTCTGTTTTGTTGTCACTATATACCAGCACCAGGTGCCTTTTGTGTAATTTGGAAATTACAATGTGTAAAGTAAACTGATGTTGCGAAACATTTTATAGAAACTAGCAATTTTCTGGGACACAGGGATGGAAGGAAGTGAGATTAGAAGAATTTTCTACCTGTATCATAACCTTACTGAGCAGTCACAATGTCCAAATCTTACCTCTTAGTGGTAGTATTAACATTTACTAGCTTACATACTAATAGCATCTTTGAAGTAGTTTAATAAAACCACCTCACTTTCTCCCTCCTGCCTTCATATTTAGCAAAAGAACTGACTTGTAGCATCCTAAGTTTTGAAGTACCTCCAAAAGCAGGAATAGCTCGATCACTGCCAACAGCAGTTCCAGATTCCCACCATTTTCACCCTGGCTTGATCCCGCGAACACCTCGCACCCCAAGGCTACAGGATCCCAAAAAAACACCCAGGTTCTACCCTGTTGTTAAACAAGCACGATCCTTTGATATAAAGGTAAATGGAAAAACACACTAAAAAAACCAAACAGAAAAAGCCTATAAAACTCATGTTAGTGCATACAGTTTAACAAGAATTAAAAGGCAAAAAATTAAATGCTCGTACTCTTTTATAGTTTTATCTCCAAAATATTTACCATATTCAATTTTTTTTATTTCTATTAAATTTTTTTCTGAGTTTTCTTTCTTAAAAGTCCTTGCTGAAAGTTTAGTGCCTAAAAATTTTTGATTTGTTATATAAGACTAACCTTTAGGTTATGAAACTGGAGTTTTTTGACTTTATAATATGTTAGATAATAGAATATAAAATTTTTAGATCTCTGTCTTAAGAGGGAGAGAATGAGTGAAGTCAAATTAGGGAAATAAATCCTTCATTTACTTCCTTAGACTCCTAGAAAAAGAAAAACACGCCACAGTACAAATCCTCCTTTAGAATGCCACGTTGGTTGGGTGATGGATTCCAAGGACCACAGGCCTAGTACTTCCTCTCTGAGGTAATTTTTTTTGTTGTTGTTGTGGAAAATTTGTTTGCAGTTAGTTCTCAGTTCTCATAGATAAACAGGATGTGATAAAAGACAATTTATAAATATAGTGGAAGCTAGGAAAAAGTAATCAAGGACAAAAACATGCAATACAAGACTGGAAGCAAGCTAGACAGACTGGTGTTCGTGTTGTTTGATCCATGATATAGCAGCAGTAACATTACTTGAGGCACTGATGTTCACATCAGTGACTTTGCTTTTAAGTGGTCATTTAAAATCAAGCATGACAGTAATGTTTAATTATCCTTGTCCAAAACTGCCTCTTTTTTGACATATTAGTACAAAATCTGATTTTCTTGACGTGCATCCAAGATCAGATGACTGGGCCCCCAGCAGGCACTGTAGCAGTCATCAGGTGACTGCACTACTCTGACAGTCCTTGCATAGGTCAGGATGGGTGAAAACTGATTCTGTAGAAAAGCTGTTTGTGGGTCAGAAATGTGTTGGCTTTTTTCTTCAGCAGTTCCAATGCCTCGCCTTCAGAAGGAGCTCCACTAGCAGGTTACGGCTGTACCCCAAATTCTCTTCCAAAATTTCAGCACCCTTCTCATGAACTGTTAAAGGAAAATGGCTTTACTCAACAGGTGTACCACAAATACCGGCGAAAGTGTTTAATGGGTAAGCTGCTCCATGTAATTCCTAAAATTTTAGGTAGGAGGTACCACGTGTCATTTGATACCAGTTTTCTTCATGTTCTTCCTCATCCTTAATTTTTCTTGGGAAAGGAAAGCAAAATTTATTTGATGCCTCTATTTTAGAAACTCTGCTTTCCATGTGAATTTACATTCCCTGACCAAAAAAATACCCTCCAATTTGAACTGCAGTTTCCAGAAGGTCTTGTGTGTGTTTACTAAAGGAAAAGCACTTGAAAATATTCTGCAGAAGATTTAAAATAGTACTTTTGGTTTCCCTTTTCTTTTTTCATCCAGAGAGGAAACGGTTGGGAATTGGCCAGTCCCAAGAAATGAACACACTTTTTCGTTTCTGGTCCTTTTTTTTGAGAGATCACTTCAACAAGAAAATGTATGAAGAATTCAAACAACTTGCTCTAGGGGATGCAAAAGAACACTGCAGGTATTTTTTTCCTGGAAATTAAAAACTGTTGAGGCCTTACCATTCCTTTCAATGACTGAAGTTTACGTGTATCTGAAGTGATTGTTTTTAGTATTGTCTTTGACTCTTTGTAAATCTTTTAAAATAGCAGTGTGTATAAGTTATTTTAATAACAAAAATCAGTATATATTTGTGTTCTGCAGATGAATAGCTAAATGTGCAACATTTCCTGACTTGCAATCAGTCCTGAATGCCACAAAATCCTGTAACTTGTTGACTGTGACAAGTCAGCTCTGTACTAACACTCTTAAGATTCTTCCTTCTGTAGGTGAAGACATTCTTAACCTCATTCAACTTGTTCAAACCGATTCTTGCCTTACAAAAATACTGGAAAAAATGACCACAAAGGAAATTGCTGCTGCCCATTAGCTCTTGGATATTATTCCCTTCCTTTCTCCCAGTTCCTCCACCTCTGTTTCTCTGAGCCAAAGAGACAAGGTACATTTTTGTACTTCTCTGTTCTGTTCCAGGTATGGCTTGGAATGCCTGTTTAGATTTTACAGCTATGGCCTGGAAAAGAAATTCAGACAAGAAATATTTGAGGATTTCCAAGAAGAAACAAAGAGGGACTATGAAGCTGGTAATTATCGCAGGCCTGTCACTGCTCACACTGGGGTAATGTTAGTTGGAGATAATCCCAGTTCCTTGGCACTGACTTGTTAACTAACCCAAGCGCAGCTTTTGTTTGTATTTCTTTTGTCTTCAGTTCTCCCTAAACATATAGTTACCAGTGAATAATTAAGATTTTAATTAAATTTGGTATTTGTAAATTGCTAAAATTATCTTCTTCCATTACTAGGTCAGCTGTATGGACTGGAAAAATTTTGGGCTTACCTAAAATACTCTCAGTACAAGACTCCAGCCGTTGACCCTAAACTGCAAGAATACCTGAGTAAATTTAAGAGACTGGAGGACTTCAGGGTGGAGGTAAGTTTCAATACCTATTTTAAATAAATATTTGGTGTACTAATATTTTTACTGCAAAGTAATTTGAAAACAGTCCGTGATTTCACCAAAAGGCAGCTTGACAAATCCTAAGGGTGTAATCCTTTTAGTCCTTTAACTGTATGGAAAGGCAAAATGGCTTTACAGCAAAACACCTAACGGACTGCCCATGTTTATTTTCAGCCTCCTATTAGTGAAGAATCTGGCAGAAAGAGACCAGTTGCTGCAACAGGTGAGGATTCAGGTCATCGCAGACATCAGTCTAATTCTTCTAAAATACTTCCTGGCACTAAACCCACCACTCCCTGTCAGTCCCAGGCACTGGGAAGCATTACCAGTGGGAATACTGTGCGAGCGTCCACGAGCTATAGCAATGCTGCCACGAAATCCATAGAAAGTGATATACCAGAAAAATAGACTTTGGATGAGCCCGTGCTCTTGAGAATCAACCTTGACATCACTCTCTTAATTTGGAGATCTTCTAGGCGCGCCAATCTACTACATGATTAAAAACGTATGGAATGACAAAGAATTGGATTCTCTTTTTCACAGGATGTAGTTCCAAAACATTTACCCTAGGAGAGTTGCTCTTGGTTATGGGATCATTGGAAGGATCCTAGGGGAAGATTCTTTGGCTTAAGTATTGCTTTTCTCAAGCTTTTGTTTACAAAGAACTGCATTCCTTGCATATGCAAAAAATACTTTGGGGGATGCCTTACATTTCAGCTCAGATTTCTTAAAAAAGGTAACAACCATGTTATTTACTGTGCTTTCCTTACTCAGATTTCCCCATCATTTGTATTTTACCAAAGCAAAAAAGATTACGTTATATGTAGAATATTAAATGGAAAGGAGGGCATCTCTGTGATTGGTTTACTTTTGAACCTAACTATCAAAAAGGATGTTTTTGTGCAAAAGCACTCGAGAATACGCAGCTATATATGAAACTGCATTTCTGGGTTCTGTTTAAAGATATAGTTTGTTTTTTTCAGGGTCTCCATAGTTGGCATATTATAAATTATGGAGTTTGAGTGGATATAACAGGGATAGTTTTGCAGATATTTCCTTCAGTACTAGTTCTTTAATAACTCAAGGAACAAAAAACTACAGGGGAAAATTGAGCTTTTGATTTCATAGAGTCTTAAATTAACATTCACCTACATTTTGTGCAGGTTGTTGAAATAGCAAACTATTCAGATTATTCTGGGCTTGAGAGGTGTCTTCATTTGAATTCTCTTATGAACTCCAATAGGAGAGGCATCATTTTTAATTTTTTTTTTCTCCATATTTCAAGTAATAATTAGTTTGGAGGGAAACGAAGTATTTCTTGTAAATTTTATTTGCTTTATTCTGCCGTATCTGAATTAAGTTCTGCTTAAATTGTGCTAGCTAAGCCTAAATGATTTCAAACAGGTCTAAAGACAATTCACTGAATATAAGTTATTCAAATACAAGTCCATTTTTATCGCTGAAAGATGGGGATGTTTACATGTCTTACTAACTTCATTGCTTTGTTTTTAAAGACTCAGAAAGAACGAAGTGGATAACTTACCTCTTCCAGGGGTAGGTGAGAGGAATTCCAGCTTTTGGTTAGTTAACTGCAGAAATCACTCCAGTTAACTTTAAAGTTAAAAAGTTCTGTCTAGCGCAGATGCCTTAATCTGACTGCACAGCTGTGGATGGGGTTTTATTATAACAAGACTGGTAATTTTTCAGTCTTTGTCTTGTGAATCTCACTGAAACAAATGATGGATGTTTGCATTGAAAGGAATGGGTGGCAGCAGTGACCTTCCTACAGTTTCTACCATTTCAATACAAAATCCAGCCTTTTGTCAGTGACCTGTTTCTAAATAAATTTAAACAAACACATACCAAGATTATAAGTAAATATCCCACAAATATGCTGAAGTGACACATCTCAATCCTGTTTGATCCATGCCTTTTGCTATCCATGAAAATGATGCAAATGTAAATTTGGATTGAAATTGTATATACAAGTAATAAATTTAAGATATTTCCTTTCACTTTTTCATTGGAAAATATGCAGATTAAGCTTTTAGTGTGTGTAATTTTGTGATTATCCTCAAATATTTTATAAAAACAACAAAAAAATCCTAATTGTGTTGTATATCAACTTCCCCCCCCCCCAAAGTATGAAGAAGAACAACTTGAAAGAGTGTAAGGGTATAGATTTGCACAGGAATTTCTGGTGCACTGAGGTATTGTGGAAACCCAGCCTGTTAAGGGCTGAAGTGGTTCTTGGGATGTGAGCCAGCTTTCTTCAAGTTCAGTATTGATTTGTTTTTGCCACATGACTGGGTATTTTCAAAAAAACCACTACAGGTGAGTAATAAGTATGGTGGAAAGCAAAGAGAGTGAATACTTTACCTGAGAGAATGAATACTTTACCTGCTGCCCTCTAGAATTGCTTAGATAGTGTCCCTTCAGTGGGGTGGACAAAACCACCACCCAAGTCCATCCACAACTCTGGCTGCCTTCCAGGAATGCCCCTTTCACTTCCCATGGGCTTGAATCTTCCCCCTCTTTCCTTGCAGAGAGGTGGGAAATACAATACTTACATTGCTGCTTGTTTCTCTATCTGGCTTCATGTGGTTAATCCCCTCTCAGTAACTTATGTACCTTGTTGCAAGGCCATAAATTTGTCTCTGAACCTGTGTGTGTATCCAGCATGCCTTCTGATGCCTTTTAGGTCCATTTAATCCAACCTTGACTTGAGTGGTTGTATTCTATCAGTGGTCTATTACTGAACACTCAGCAGGTCTTGGACCTTTCCTTGTCTAAAAATTCTCCCATGTGCTTCTTGAAGACTTTCTAGATTTGTCTTTGTTTTTTCTGTTGAGAAATGACCATACCAATACTTCAAAACACTATCCTGCCTAAACTCAGGAAGATTCCTGTCATGCTCAAAATATTGGATTCTAGAGGCTTTTTAAAAGGGAAGGGAAAACTCAAGCTGGCTCTTCTTCCTGATGAAGACTAGATATTTTCCTATAATGAGCAGCAGTAGCCTGGTCTGTGTGACTTATGCTCCTGAAGTGCAACAGGGATTTGGATTTCTGGGGGAGATAAAGCATTAGAATGAATGGAAAACAGTTTGTATTCACAACAGCCTCTACTGTGCAGCCTTTGCTTCAGGCACTGCTGAGGTGACAAGTGACACTCCCTTGGCTTCCAGGTAGAGGAGACTGAGCATAGCCAATGATCTTTTCCTGATAAATCCCAGCAAGCATTAGGCTTGCTTGACCTGTTGTCTTACGAGCTTTCTTCTCTGCTGTCTTCAGCCTCTGTGCTTTTGGGGTTTCAGGGAAACAACCCTTCACCTGTATCTGAGCCAGCCTTGGCACACAGGTTCTATCAAAGCAACCTTAAACCCAGTCTGTGAGCACCTCTTAGGAAACATTCACCTTTAACTGTAAATTAGAAGCCAGTAGAAAGATTTAGCAGTAACATTCATACCTAATTATTTATTTGCTTTCCATATGTAAGTAAGCCTTCAAGGCTTCCTTAACTTGTGTTAAGGAGGAAAGGAATAAATAGCCAAATCTTTTGTACTGTTCTACACAGAGGAACCGTATCTTTTCCGAGAGGAAATAAAACCCCACAAACTCTTACTGTATTATCAAAGAGACTCAAACAAAGCCTATGCAAGGTTTAATTGCTCCCTGACCTTTGCAATGAAGACAGTAAAATCAAACTGATTTTGCAGGAAGAAAAGTAAGGTTAGAATATAGCTTAGAACTAAGATATTTAAAGTGAAGCAAGATCAGCAGAGTGCCAAACTGATTTTAGATTCTGTGTCCAACCCTGAAGGATAGAAAACTTAAACCTCAGCCAAGGAAAAGTAGATCTAGCTCAGTAAAAAGATACAAACAAGTACAAGCATGTGAAAAGATAATTCTGTAGTCCTTACTGGAAATTCAAGATGTTCAGATCAAGTAACAACATGGTAAATTTTTATTTAAAATCAAGAAGGTTTAAAAATATATTTCCTGCTATAATGCAGCATTTTTGGGAAGCGGCGTACAAATGAGGCAGAAGTGTCAAAACAAACAATGGTTCAAACTAGTTTAACACTAAGTCTAGCCCAGGAAAACAAGTCATATATTTAACTGAAAATGTATTTTGTTCCTATGGATGATGAGAAATTCTCCCTTCCAGACCCTCATGTTGCTTAAACAAAATTTAACAGTCAGTACCAACCTGCCCAGCATTTTACTTAACAGTGAATTTTGACCAAGTGATTGACACAAATGTTCCAAGGATGAACACCTCCATCAAATTATTATAGCAGCTGCACTGAAGGTTAGATAGATCTGATGTTATTCTCAATTATGTTTTGTATATGTCAACTTTTTATATATATTACTCTGTGCTTTAAAGCACTTTTTTTTTTTTAGATTATCAGCTTTAGATCACTACTGACTTTGTATGTAGGACGGATGATGGTAATTTAAATCCACTAGACATCAAAATACAGAATTAAGTCCATGCAACATTCTGCTGCCATGGGATAAGTTTTGTATTCCTCAGAGTTACCATTAAGATGTTTTAAAACAAAACTCATGCTTTATCCATCTTGTTGTTCAGCCAATCCTAAAAGTTAAATTTTAAGCATTATGCTTTTACAACATTTTTAAAAAACAGCAGAAGTGCATGTAACTACCTTTCTTTCTCTAGTAGGAAGCTAGTACATCAAGCAGATATATGCATGACGAACAGCTAATGCTATGCCAGATGTAGCAATACTAATGGCTGTAATGAGTGAAGAGCAGAGAAACTGACAGTGTTAAGAACCTCAAGCCATGACTTTGTATGGTAGAAGCTGTAACATGTATGTGTATTTTCATGTGTATTTTACCAAATACAATGCAGAAAAAAGTATTTATCTGATTGTCCTATGAGATAGTTGGGTAAGCTGCCTTTTCCTGCTCCACAAATAGACAATCTGGATGCCATGATGAAATGCAACAGCTAAAAGTGAAAGGCATACTGTAATTGTAGGGTAAAACCTTTTATAGTGAGATTTAGTTAAAAGAAAAAAACTTTCTAGTGAAGCATCCAGATATAGAACTGGTGTTTCATTACTCCTAGCCCCTGTCCTATGGAAGGAAGCTTTTATTTATACTGTTAGCTTCCACTGTTCCATCTAAACCACATATTTCTGTGGTTAGTTACAGCAGCATGCCCAGCATTTCATCAGAGTTAGATGATTAGCAGACACTCAATCCAAGCCTGGATATTGTACTATTGCTCAGCTTATAACGATGTGACCCAAGCAGAAGCCAGTGCTTACTGAATTCACACCTCTCAGAACTGTCCAGCCTGAACAGGACGCTGCAGCCATAACTTTATGGAGAAAGAGCTCTACTTCTGTTACTTCTTCCATGCTAAAACTATTCTATTCCAAGGCTGGATATGCAAGCAACAGCATTCAATCTGCCTTCTAGGACACTTGAGTTACACGATTCAACAGAGGAGTTTTTGTTTATTTGTTTCATTTACATCAATATAAATCTCTTTCAGTCAAATAGGAATAAAAAAGTAGTCAACTCTGGAATTTCACAGTTTACAGTTCCACAGAATGTGTATATATATATAAATTGTTACTGTAGACTTATTACAGGTGAAATCTGCAGAGGTACACAGACATAAGCCACAAAGCTGCTGTTCTTGTCCTATTAATGCCATGAGACATATTCCTCGTACTGTACATTACATTGAGTTTCTAAAATGCTTTATTTACATTACTTCTTTTTCCCCACCATAAATGCATTGGCATAGGTTTACTCTCTTAAATACAGCTTACCTGAGTAAGTCCTGAAGATTCCTCAACAGCTGGCACTTGAAAGGGAAAACAACTAGACAAAGAGCAGTATTAATAATGATGGATGCTTCACATATCCAAGACTTCTTCCCCTTTGTATTTCATCATTTCCAGCTCTGCTTAACAGCTACTATATAAAGTCTGACAGCACATGTGGTATTGTACATGCTTTATTAAAATGGTACTTGTATTTACAATATCTGCAGAAACAATCCCTCCCACATCTTGCATTCAGACAGACACACACACAGACACACGCGCGCAACGCCCCTTCATTCTACAGGGGTGTGAAGGCTATGCTCCCAAAAGTTAGGCAGCTTCTGGAAAAGGAGGAAGGGTGACTTTTTTGTGTGTTTGTAATTCATTAAAAAGAAGCATGGGAGTACGCATTTGGCCATCACAATGCTAATTTAAGTATATGTAGTATTAACATATGGCAGTAACACTGAGTATTCCTCTTTTACATTCTATACACAGAATGACATCAAGGCTTTCCAGTCAACAGAACATTCCAACTTCAGTCTCAATGCTGCTTGTAGTGACTATGAAACCGCAATTTGGGGGCTGTCCCTTAAAACAATTCAAGTCTATGTAAGCGAAATAAGGCACAATTAATATTTGATTTGATTTAGAGGATGGGAAAAGGGGGGAGAGGCAGGCTTCAGATAATAGTTGTTGCAGAGGAAATGGTTTTATCCAATCCTTCTGAGAAAAGGATGAACTTTATCCCCATCCTAATCTACATGGACTTCTCTTAGAGAACTGAAGTATTCTGCTGAGGCCACTAACGCCCACATACAAAACAAAATTGGAAATTCACATTTTAGCACCAGCTTCAGTAGTCTAACCTACTGCTGCTGATGTGCATGAGTACATCTTTAATGCTAGAGGAGAAACACACGAAACAAGATTCAAACCTTCCTCTGAGCTTGAAGACTCACATCTTTTAGAGAACTTGTAAGATATACTACTTGAAGGCTTCAGCTTACTGATAAAAAGGAATAGCATTTTTGCCTTTAAATCCCTGGCCCCTCTTCCCTAACGAAGCCTAACCAGACATTACAAATAAACTGCAACAAAAAATTTGGCAGCACAAAGAATGTCTAGTATTCAAATCTTCACTTGTGAGTATATCCTTGTACAAAACCTGTTGAATGTTTTTCGCAGCAGATGAACTGTACCCAAAGATGCAGGACATTCTGTGATGGGGATAAGAGGTTGCAGTTCCGAAGGCCCCTGACTTTGGTTGTTTACAAAGTTCATTCCTGTTTAGTGTGATCCTTGGTATCTTCCTCATCTGTGTATTCTGATGGTTCTTCCCCTGGTTTTAGGAGTCTACCTACGTAGTCATATTTTTCTGAAAGAGAGTTATGATTCCATTACAATCAAATACAGCTGCATTTGCTTGTTAGCATGGACTACTGCAAATTCACTTTTTCTCTTACACACTACAGTTCTTAACCTGAATCACTGGAATTGGTGGTAATTTAGCAGCAAGCTCAGCCTCCCAAACCATTCTCTCTACTACTGCTGCTCCCTTCCTTCTCTAACTGTGAGTACTTTGTTTCTGTTCTCCCACAGCTGATCAGGCAAAGCTTTGTCACTCAAGGGCTGAAATTGCTGCTCTTCAGTCCCTCAGCCTGTTTTGATTTCAGTCAGTGTGAAAAATGACTCTTCCTCCCTCCTGAGGCATATTTGTCAGAAATTATTTCAAGACAAACTTGTTCAACCCTTTATGCTAAAACAATCTTTAGTCCTAATTATAGTTCCATGGCACCCAAAGCCAACAACCTGCAAGCGGGAGTTCCATCAGCTAAGCTGATGAGATTTGAGAGTGAAATTCTGTTCTGAAGAGCTAAGAGAACAGTTTTCTTGTATAAAACTAAAAAGCTGAAAGAGATTTAGTAAGATATAGTGAAAGGCTCTCTACAAAAGAAAGGCCTGAATTCCCTGGTCTTTTCTTAACGAAGTTACATTGCATTAATGATATTATTGTCAACATCTCTTTAAAAGCTTCCCAAGCCCAAATCAGTCATTTTTATTTAAAGCATTTCCTTAAGCTAAAGACGTGCTGCTAATTTGAGAATTTACCTTTAAATTGCATTTCCCACTCTCTTACACTTTCCATCTGTACAGCATTTAAGTCCGATAGGTCATCGTATTCATCTCTGAGTGCATCTTTATCTAGACAGAAAGTTGCTAGTCCCCTGGAGGCATCTCTGCCAGCAAATATTCCATATGGACCCTCTGAAAACAAAAAGACAAAATTGATGCCTTCAAGTCTTTGTTTATGGTAACCAAATCTCTGTTCTTTACATTGTCTGCCCAAGCCATAAATTAAAATTCTGCAGTGACTGGAACAGCACCAGTTTCAATGCCACGGCTGTTCGACATTCAACAGCACTGCAATTCAATCTTTAATGTCACTGGGAGATAAAGTCTGCTGAGAGAAGCAGAACCAGGAAAATAACTTTGAAGGGATATCTGGAAAAATCCCTGTCAGTTGATGCACGTCAGTGGATGCAAATTCCAAAGGGACCAGAGGCTGGAATTCAAAAGAAATGCACTTCTATTAAACAAAACATTGGGTATTTACAAGTCAGGCATTAGCAGAACCAAACTGTATAGACATCTTAATTAGAAAGTCATTATTATAAATAAATATAACTTAAGACTGCTAGTTAATAATTTCACTTCACTTATAGAACCACAAGAACTTTCTACATCTTTTGGGACATTTCTTACTTCTGTGGAAATCTCCTCACTTACTTTGGGCAGCAGATCCTCCATATCCCTATCCTGTACTGCTCTTGAAAACAGCACAAATTGTCACGTTAAGAATATAAAGCAACTACTTCCTCTGTACTTTTTGACTAATGCAAAGCAGCACAAATATGCCAATAAAATTTCGAGCAATGACTAAAATAAGTATTATTACTAAGAGAACTGGATGATTTGCAAACTAACAACTTTCAGGATAAGGTTGGTAACTGGCTTTCCCAAATTTTAATTAATGGAAAAGACTTTAAGCATATGTTAAATTTTCTTGACCTAAAACCAAATACCTTAATTCAGATCAGTTCAAACAAACAAACAAAAAAAAAACCCCACAACCAAAAAGCAAACCAAAAAACCCCACCCACTTTAAAGTTTTCTGCACTAACTGCAGCAGCTGAGCACCAGGGAGATGCCCAAGGCTTGCTACAGAGTGGTTGCTACTTGAAGATAAATAGGCCAGGACCCTTCTCTGGCTTACCTCTCGACAGTGGCCGTCAGCCTGAAGGCAGCACCCACGGGCAAGAATGAACACAAGCAAGTGGCAACACACTGTCCTTCACCCCCTCTATTGCCTGCTGGAGCACCTCAGACCTCTTCTGCACCAGGACGAGCCACGGGAAATCAATCCAAGAGGCTGGTTTCCTCCCAGGCCGCTTTCTCCAGCCACCACACCTATCTGCTCTTGCAGGGCATTGACTTCAGGGTTCAGACAGAGGCTGAATGCAGCAGGAAGAATTCCTGAGGCAAGGAACCCGAGTACCATATGGATTAGAAGAAACTACGTCCTCACCAGAATTGGTGTCGTCTCTCCACCCCGGAGTGCTTGGCATTGTAAGCTGCTTACAGTCAGACCTGAGAACAGAAGGGTGTCTTGTGTGCCAAAGACAATTCCCTTGTCTCTCTGGAAATAAACCAACTGATTTAAAAGCAAAATTCCACAAAAAGGAGGTATTGGAGAATGAACTATCAACTGAAAGTTTGCACTGCACCAATCTGGCCATTAGAGACAATCATAATGATCAACAGCATGATGTGCTCATCCTTTTAGATATTTAGCTCCAGGAATGACATTCACAAAAACTACCTTTGGGATCAGAAACTACATTTAGAGTACTAAAGAGAAAAAAGGCAAGAGGGCTAGTGAACTCTATCTTTCCTATTGGCATCCTGAATTAGATGTTTATTTGCAAAACAGGATTTAGAGACTGACATCAACCCTGTACAAATGCACTTTGCATACTCAGTCACTTCCCACAGAACAGGCTAAGACGCAGTGATGCCCATCATCTGCAACACAACAGTTTCTTCAAACAAGAAGTCTTGCTTCACTCAAAATAGCAATCATTCAAGTGATCTAGTTTTTTATGTTCTGCATGAAGAACTGGAGTTATAAACAGCTCTTACAAACACCACAGTCAGTAAATCTTTAAGAGCAATTGCATGTTACTTAATGTCCCCACCAACAGTATTTTGTCCCCAGTTTTTCCTTTCTCTGAAGTGTTTCAAGCAAATATAGCCATAAATCCTACTATTTGGATAATGTGTTATCTAAATTCTGACTAACCAGAGAGTAGCACACTGCTACCCTTCTCTTCTACCCTGCATTTAGTGGTTTGTGGAGTTTTACAGCACCTGCTGAGATGCCACCTCTTGGTCCACCAGCTTGATTACAATTATTTCTATTAAAAAGAGAATGACATATTTATCAGTATCATATTTATCAGCACTGAACACCCTTATATCTCAATAATACACTTAACTGAAAGCATGAAAGCTTTTAGAATGTATCAGCTTGCATTAAGATTAATGGAGGCAAAATTTCTGCAAATATCTTTTAATATCTTTTAAATATCTCATATGCTATTACACCAATTTTTTTTTCTTTTCTGAAACTGAATCTAAACATTCCAGATTGTTACTACAGAAGTATTCAGAAGTCACAGAGAAACCATTGAGCCATGTCCAAGCACTCAATGGAATGCTAACTTGTAAAAATCAGCCTTTGGATTCGGTAGACAGCATCTCAAATTCCAGCTCTGTAAATGTAACTTAGAAATGTGTCCCATTCTTTACTAAAACGTACATATTGAATTATGATTATTAAAATATTGAATTATAAAATATTGAATTATGATTATTAAAAAATGGTGCAAGCTTGGCTTCACCTTAGTTGCACGGTTGCTAAAGCGAAGTTTAGAGTACTCAGTATGAGCAATCTACTTCAACATTTAAAGCTTCCATTCACGTACTTCTACACAGGGTTTAAGTACAGTATTTTATATTAATATAGAACAAAGAGGTCTGGGGTTCTGCTATTAGCCCAATGTCTATTATTCACTTTTATATAAAATACCAGTGCAACAGTCTTAAAAAGGTATTTTGCATATCAGATTTCATTGCATTTGGAGAAGCACCTAGGAAGGTGCCAGTACAGAGAACCCCAGGGAGAAAATATCCTTCAGGAACATGATTCTGAGTTAGAGACATTAGTGCAATCCTAGACATGCTCCCACAGAGTTTTTTCATGACCAGATGCAATTTACTCTGCAAGCCCTACCCACAGTCCTTCTTTCCTTTTGTCTGCCCACCTATTTAGACTGGCTCCTGCTGTAAATAATTGATTGCAGCATGACATGACAGACACACTGAAGAGAGGGCAAAAACAGAGGCTTGTAGCATAGGAATGTAAACCAAAGTGATTTTTCGAGACCCTATCACAAAATCTGTTTTCTTTTGCTGTGTCCCCAAATTAGCTATCATAGTCAACTATGACTTTAAAAAATTCCTCTCCCACTCCTATTTGGCATCTCACAACAGTGGAAGTCAGGGAAGTGTCAAAACGAATTAAAATACGTCTGCTACATGTTACTTGGCTACATGGTGCTATGAGCCTTACATGAAGGAAAACGCTGTTCCTTGAAGAATGCTTTTCTTCCCATCATGGCTTTCAATATTAAAGCACTCTGTTCAGAGCCTTTGTTTATTTTAGCCCTGAGACCAATTATCCAGACCACATATTTGCCTACATAACTCCACATCTTTACCACCATGTTCATACACTGCATTTTCCCCTGTATAAAGTCCTCATCTACCTTACAACTCCACCTTGTATAAAGTACACCCTTCCCTAAGCTACAACACATGCAAAACATTGGTACCCACCACCTGCAGATCCTCACTTCCTTTTAGAATCCAGTTAAGAATCTGGCAGCCTTGATGAACTTGACATTGTGTTCCAGCCTGATATTTGTCTTTATTCACAATAAACAGTTCACAACTGGTAAAATCAAAATCCCTTCAGACAGTAAAAATACCTTTGCAATTCCTGCACTCAGGATTTCTGCACTTCCTAGCCCTGTTTTGGTTCTCAGATGAAGATTTAATTTCTCTTTGCAGACACTTTAAGACAACAGCAAGCAAGGAAGAATACATTTAGGCTAAAGCACCGTAGTAAAAATTTTGAAGTATGAAGTTTTTATTTGGAAACACTGCTTCGAGTCACTTCCTCCAAAACAGGCTAAACCGGATCTTGGAATAGCATGCATTTCAATTTTCAGTCAGTCTGGCCAATAGTTCCCCCAGCAAAACCTATACTCATATTCAACTTTGGAGTAGATATTCTTGGTTACCAAAGAGGCTACCTGACCATTTATTTCAGTTCTGTACCAGCTTTGTGGAACATCCCAGACCATTGCTACAAGACTAGTAAAGAAGTGAACACTGTACACTGAACTTTGGATTGTTCCAACGGGCAGTGCAGGGATCACACCACAGACAGCCATGTGGACTTTATATCTAATGAAGTGATATGTAATCTAAAAATTGTACTCATTTTCACAAGGCCCATCATGTGATTTCTCTGAAGAAGCCACACAGGTTAACAAGGTTCCGTTTTAAACCAGCAGCTTTGGTTTCTTCAAGTAGGAAGTGCAATCACCAAATATGCAAAGTGTACCAGATGTTCTTTGCATCTGTTGACTCCATGCAGCCACTGGAAATAAACCCCAGTTTTGTCTGAAGCTTAGATATTCACAGACGACATTTGTTCATCTGCAGACAAAATTATTAACAACTGCGTTATTCCATCACTTTGCCTACTTTTTCCACTCCAGCTCAAAGCAAAAACTCCACTGGTTGTTCCACATTTTCCAATTGAATCCTGACATGTGTTTGTTCGGTGTTGCATCTTTCATGAGGGAATGAAAAAGCTACAAATTAGACAAAGCCATTTTGAGACGCAGCTTGAAAGCAGAAGCTTTCTAATAACATTTATCACTGGGAATTCAAGGTGACATACTTTACTGCTCCAGATTTACACGAAAGGAAAGATGTGGGTTAATTTTAAGTTACAATTTGCATGAAAAGTATGTGTTCTTAGGAGACCAATCCACAAAGTCTACAAGCTGAGATGGAAACTGCTTAGAAACAGAGGTCTAAACCTGACTCCTCAGGCATAAGGCCAGAGGGCCTCACTCTCACTTATTTCCTTTTTAACTCTCTAGGAAAAAAAAGTGCAAGAATCAACTTATGGGGTAGACAACAAGCACTGCAAAGAGAGCTTGTAGTTGAGCAGTCGAGAGATTCCTGGAAGATAGTTCCATTCTTGAGAAGGACCTAGATTCTACATCTTGCGTTAGTGACAAAAGCTCTGGCCACTAGTTTATCTCATAATAAGACAAGCAATGCTGGCCAGGTATTTTGATTAAATGAAAGTGATGCTGCTGTGTACTGGATTTAACATCCAGATGTCACTAACAATGATGTCACTATCACATTCTAATATATCTTGCTCTTAGCATACCTGCTTGATTAGGCCCCTCAAACCTCAGGTGACTCAATGATCTCAGAGGTTTTTTTCAACCCAATCGATTCTGTGACTGGGACATGATTGGTTTAAACAGGAACTAGGAATTTACAGAGACCTTTTATTAAACACAGTTATTCTAGTTTTAAGGAACATATTGATGTTATGAAAAAAGGAAAAAGAAATTTAAAAAAAGATAAGGAAAATGCTGACAGACACAAGGAGCAGAAGCAGAGGAGGAGCCGAGTACTGATTTTCCTGCTCAAAAGCACTTTACTGGCCACTGCTCTCCATGAATATGGCCTGGAGGCTCAGAACAACCCCTCCGTCCTGGTGGCAAAGGCAGTACTCCCTCTAACCAGAAGTATGGAAACAATCTCTGACCAATAGCATGTATACACCTTTTAGTTTTACTACTTCTGGTTGGAACTCCATTTTATCCAGAAATGCTGTTTCTCTGAAAAGCTGAATCCCAGGGAGAGAGACATCTCATTACACAGACACCAAAGAGCTGACAAACATCAAAAATGCAGAGAAGACACACACCTTAGAGAAGGCACTTCTTTCCCCCAGTCTTATCCTCCATACTTATCTGTAAGCCCTCAGCCTGTTGTGTTCTTAAGATAAGGTCACCCTTAGCAGAATTGTCCAAATACATCATATATAACGTCCCTCCTGCAACATTTCACTCTAACTGTACCCTCGTAAAGGATGTATGTAAAAGCACTGTTATCATGTGGTCAACAGAGACACAATGAAGTTCACAGCACTCAATTCCAAAGGAAATCTAACAGCACTGGATTATTTTTATGGGAAGGAACAACTACTATCTTATCTATTCCTCCTGGCAAACTTGGAAAATCAGAAATCTTCATGACAACTTGAAAGACAAGAGTGGGATGAGAAATGAGCTGACAGTGACAATGTACTGCAGCGAAGGGAAGTCAGGAAATTGATTTTTTTTAAGATCACGAAACATTAAGTACCAAGAAGTGACGTGAACAGGTGCATACACAGGATTGCATATAATCTTGCTTTGTCATGCTCAAAGACATATATTTTTCATAAACGCACAAAGTATTTGCTAAGTTAATCAAAACCTGTTTACAGCATTACCTTGGTATGCCAATTTAAATGCTAAATATTAAGACTTGCTGACATAAAGTACTTTAAATCTTACAATGCCCTTCTATTGACAAATATACAACCAGAAATCTTGATAAAAACAAACATGAAATTAAATGTTGCAATAAATGAAATAGTAGATACTGTGTCTTGTTATAAAGGTACAAAATCAACACAGCATACACAAAAGGTACTAATCGTTAGACCCTAAGTCATGAGATGTGATTACCAGATGGGAAATCATCCCAAAACAGCTTCTCTGAAAGCCTGGTTATGTGAGATTTTTAATAGTTAACCACTAATTGCCTACTTTATTTCTTTCAAAGTTTGTGTGTGATTAAGGAAAAGGCAATTAATTAAAATTAATAACCAATCAAAGCATTCTAGGACACTTACTCATTTGAGCACAAGCAGAGGTGGCATTTCATACACCTAAATGAGGTGTTGAAACAAAGGGCATCTTTGCAGGACAGAGCGGCATTTCAGAAAAGAACTTGCAAGTAAAGTTTTAAATTAAGAGTACAGTGTAAACAAAGTGGGTTTTGGAGGCACAGACAGGTAAATGTGCAATGTAACCTTCTCTTGCTCTTAGCTAAAAAGCCTTAGACATACCAAAGACTAAGAGAATACTGGTGAGATAAACTGCGTACGGCTTAAAGAAGACAACATGAGAAAAGCTAAAAAAATCTGAAAAACATTTCGATTAAATGTTCAAGAAGGTGAAGTTTTCAGTCATGGCTGTTTGAAAGGATGACTTCAACAGTCTATCAATATCTAAAAATACGTTAACTGTATGTATGTAAAGGGCTCTTCAATGAAACAGGCCAAAGTATAACAGGATTCACTGGATGTGACTTAAAACCATGAGCATTTTGAGTAAAGTCAGAAGTCTGGTGGGAACTTTAATGGAATCTCAACTGCTGGACAAAAATCTAGACTAATGACAACTTTGTGCATTTTTTAACTTTCTGCTGTAAGTAGAAAAATGAGAAACGCCTTTGCATCCAAACTACACTGAAGGAGAAAAACCAGACCTTATTTTCATGGCATCAGAAGCCACCTGAGACAGCCACATTATTCAACATTAACCCAGCACTCCAGATATACTTAAAATTGACAGTAAGCCCTCAGCCAATGCTTTCTGCTGTCTTCAAAGCTGACGCTCTATTTCACATCAGTACCTCAACAAAATGCCAAAGGCTCACGGTCAAAGCCTGAAATATCAGCAAAGCCAGTGCCCTCAGCTTTTTCTTCTGTTAAAATCTGGTCATGCTTTGTTGGTACGCTTTGCATTTCCCTTGCCACACTCCAGCTATGAGACATAAAATTACCCTGAGAATTGCTGTGGACATCTGCCTACTCTGACTGAAGCCTTTCTGAAAGGTTCTCAACCAGCTGTAGGAGACTTTTCCACCTGACTCTTCTCAGATCTTTTGAGGCCTGCAAACCACCTACTAGCATTTTCTTTTTCAGCCACAAAACAGAGAAAAAATTCCGACATGTATCCAAAGAGGGAAACCACATCAGCATGATTCAAACATCAACATGTTTGGCAGAGAACACACAGCTGATGATGCACAGGTTCAGCTTCACTATCCTACTGTGAAGTTACAGATCTGATAGACAAAGATGATGTCAGTTGTTAGAAACAGACAAGCTTTCACTACAGGGGAGAAAAAAACCCAAACACCTTTGTCTCTTTCCACGAGAAGCCTGGAAGCGCTGTTTTAAGGAAACCAGCTGCCAATAGTTATCAAAAAAGCAGATTGATGTCCTAGAACATTAAGTTTTAGCTTCCTCACAATAACAGACCTGCAGAGGTTGACAGTGTGAACCACCAATGATATCTTCAGTGGAAAGCCTAGCATTTAATTGCTGTTTGATGCACAAAAGAGATAAAATGAATGTTTAGATCATGGCTCAGTATTGTTTCATGGAGTAATCTGTCACCTTACTGGTGTTTTAAGGTTCATGCAGCATATGCATTACCTGCATTTTATGTCAGCACACAGGTCTCAGTTTAAAAACCCCTCAATGAAAGCGACAAAAGAACTAACCTGATTAAATGTCATGAAAGCTGCAGCTCAACAGACTGCATTTTTTCAGCTTTACTGGTCAATAAACAACATAGCACATGGCAGGGTACTTCAGATCCCATTGTTAACTTTGACAGTATCTGGTCAAAAAAGCATTTTGATTCAATTACAGCAGCTTCAGTTTGTGCAACTGGTGTCACAAACTTCGAGGATAACAAGTTACAAAATTCTAGCCCAGTTCAACCATACAACTGCTTGTCCTTTCCCAACTAAGAACCAAAGACTTGTAACATGCCAGTGCTGTGTTTTACGTTTTTTGACCTCGATTATTAAATAATAATAATAATGATTACTTAACTTGAACTATTTCCTGGGGGAGAGGGAAGTTATCCTCTCTCCCCTCCACCCTTCCTACAAGGACGCTTCCCATGCCTACTATGAAAACTCTGGCATAGTTTGAATAAATTAAGTTTTCCAAACCACCATTGTTTAAGGAAGAAAATTATCAGCAGTCATAACCCTCATTTCCTTTGGCATCAGATGAGAACACAGTGCTCACTGGTGAGTTTACCCACCTCATTATTAAGAACAGTTTGTTACAAGACAACATGCTGCAGTTTCACAAGCTACAATGTGGGTATGAAAACATAACATTGCCTTTGAAGCTTACTTTTCTGAACCTTCAAAATAACACATTTCCTCTCCAAAGAGGAGTATCGTCTGTCTTTCTGTTTAAGAGATCGGGTTGATTTCTGCACTCTTCCCAATGGCAGCAACATAGCAGTCCCTGAGCTCTCCCTGCCCTGCCTCTATCCTGATTAAAATTCATCCTCAATATGGCATAAATAAATAACCAGCTGGTTGTTTTTCTCTCCTAAGCCGTAAGCGCTAGAAGAAAGCATTGCTCAGCTGCACTGGGGAAACCTACTAGAAAAGACAAAAGGAAAAAAAATAGCATTAAACATCGCACATCCAAATCAAGGCACCTGGAAAAATGACGGATGCTTGAGGAGAACCCAGACCCGGTGGGCATCACCAATCTAACACCGCCGGTGGGTCCCAGGCGGCCAGGCCGGGACTGCCCCCCGCCCCCCCGCCGTCTCACCGGGCCCGTAGAACTTGCTGCCTTTGGTCACGTCGAAGACTTTGCCGTTGACAGCCAAGAGGATGCGAGGGTTGCGGGCGCCGTCGAACTCGCGCAGCTGTTCCAGGGAGAAATCCCGGCGCTTCATGCGCGGCAGCGGGGCGGCCTCGCCCCTCCGGGCCGAGCCTCCCGGCCCGCTTCGTGTCCCCCAGCGCAGGTACAGCCGGTAGGCCGCCAGCAGCGCTAGCGCCAGCAGCCCAATGCTCAGCAGCATCTGGCCGCCCGCCGCAGCCGCGCCGCCACCCCGGCCGCCTTCAGTCCTGAGCCGCCCCTGCCCATCGTCCGCCATCGCTGCCCGGACAGCGCGCGCCCGCCCGGGACACGCCCGCTGCCGGACACGCCCCCCTGCCCGCCGTCCCGCCCGCTTCCCATTGGCTGCCGGTCTAAGGCGGCCCCGCCCCCACCCCGGCTGGCGCTCCACCGGCGAATCGGGGCGCGGGCCAGCCCCGCGACGAGCCTCAACGGCGCGCGTGCGCGCTTCGCTCGCGCGAGAGGTGCCGCAGCCTCCAGCGCGCGTGCGCGCGCAGCAAGTCCGCATTCCCTTTCCGCCTCCGCGCGGCCGCTCGCCCAGGTGGTGTTGGCGAGAGCGTGGCGGCGGGTTGGGGGTGCGTCTCGTGCGGGGTCGCTCGCGCCGCCGCCTCACGGCAGCGGGCGGGAACCTCCGGGCGAGGCGTGAGGGGACTGAGGGGTGAAGGGTGAGAACTGAGGGTTGAGGGGGCTGAGGACGGAAGGCTGAGTCCCTCCGCCTCTGAGGGCACCGCGTTAGACCCGCGGGGTGAGTCGCGGGAGGCGCCAGCCCCCGCCGGCACCGGGGAAAGAAAGGGTTAAAGGCCGGCAGTGTTTGGCCACCGCGGTACAGCCACGTCGTACAGCGCCCGCAGGGCAGCTGCTGAGTGAGCGACACGTCTACGCAGGGCTCTGAGACAGCGGCGCTGCCCACTCGGGTGGCACGGGGCTGGTCTTGGAAGGGAGGGAAGCCTTTGGAGATGGCGCTGGGGGGGCGCACTTCGCTACTTAGGGTAAATGCACGCTTTTCATTATCTGCTGTTAGAAAGCGGAGTGATTCGTAACAGAAGGCTGATCTAGTAGGATTACCCCTCGTGCTATGAAATGTAGCAGTGATAGCGCATAGGTGGCTCTCGTATACCTTTTTAAGTACAACTGATGCTCGGTAGTGAGTTTACTCAGTAATGTGAGGAGAAAGACTTCTTAAAGGTTTTATTATTTTCACGGAGAGAGAGGGTTTGTGTAGATCGTCTCAACAGGATGACACCTAGAACACAAAAGACCGGGGCAGAATGTAGCCCTTCTGTGCCTCTCACTTTGTGTTCCCAAAGCAGCACTGACCGTCCCATGGGATGATTCGGAAGAGCCACTCTATGAATATGTAACTGGGCCAGGGAATATAAGCCTGGCTCAGCAACTCTCCCTGTGGCTGGAATGTGGTACAAGAAGTACTTCGGACTTGAGAAACGCTGTTATTCCATGTAACTGCTTGGTGCTGAAGCATCCCTGCCTTATACCAGCCGTAGGAGTAATTCACAATCATATAACTCGCTTACAAAAGTTGGAAAACAAATGTTTTCACCAGAAAACTGGGAAGACAGTGCAAGAAACTCAACCCAGTGGAAAATAACATGATACTTGGCATTTATGTAAAGCCTTGGGTTTTCAACATCCTGTGTAATGATTAGGTGTTTAATCTTCTGCCCTCTGAGCCGGTTCAGTAATGACTACTTCTGTGATGAAACAGGATAAAGTTCTTCCCAGTTAAAGACCTGCAATTAAACTACTACTACTATTCTCCTTATCCAAGTAGGCTCTATTTAATATATGTATAAGTAAACACTATTAAGAAAGTGCTTTTATCTCAACAAGTCACAGCTTGATTGTGGTTAACAATAGTTTTTATTACAGAATCATAACGCGTTTGGATTGTCTGTGCACAGCTATGGTGCAGGTCAGAAAAATATTTCCTTCCCTCATGAGTTTAATTTAGATTTTCCCCCATCATCTTCGTGTGTTCTCTTAACTTCCTTTGTATTTCAAAGATGGGTTCAGAAAACACAAACAAATAGTAAGAGATGTGAAATACTTTAACCTGTTTTCCTACTAAGATCTTATCTATAAATTCATACATTCTTCACGTTTCTTTGAGAACATGTGGTTTCCCACTGCATGAATGTGGTGGTATGCCAAATTGTGCTAAATCCTGGCAGGAATAATTTCAGAAATCAGGCAACTCTAAGCATTCTAAGCTTCCTTTTTCTGTTCTGGATCCTTTCTTAAGAGAATATATTGGTATATATACCTGAGCTTGGCTGGGACACCTTGACTTAGTTCTGTGAGCCTTGGATCTAGTAGAGTAAAACGATGGCTATTTTTGATCCCCACATAATAGCTGGAAACCAAGAAGAGCTCCAGGAACCTGCCTCTAGGGAAATTAAATCATTTAAAAGATCAAGTTTAGAAGAATTGTACTTGAAAGAATTTAAACACTAGAAAATAGACAAATATATTAGAAACAGTGTAATACCAATACTAACTATACCTGGATTAGACCATTTTCAAACCCATCATCCTGATTAGGGGTAGACAAGTTTCAACTTCAGTCAAATTTTGTTACTATGCTGGTTAGCTTCGCCTGCCAAAGAAATGCCAGAAAACAGTTTCTCCATTATGACTAGTGTTTCTTCCTCACCTGTCTCTGGTTTGCCAAGACAAAAGTCACACATCTGATAAAGGGTCTACAGAAGTCTCTTAGTGTTATTATGCTGCTTCTGCTGTTCTTTATGTGCACTTCTTAGTGGTTCTTTAGGTATGAACAAGCCTTATTTTGATCTAGCCAGCTGTCATAGATCCTGATCCATGATTGGGAAGCCCACATATAGCTAATGTACATAATTGTGAGTGTCAGTGGGGTAATTACAGCAATATGATTAAAGGAGTGAAAGGAAAATCAGACACTGTGGGTTACCTGTGGGAAGAATATCTCAGAATTTTCCAAATTCTGAAATCAATGCACACCTCATTCATACGGATTTGATCTGAAGAGCAAACAAAGTAGTAATAATGTTTACATATCACAGTTTCCCATAAAGAGCTTGGTAAGCCCTGGAAAAACATGTATGAAAGAACATTTCCAAGTTTCTAATTACAGATGTTATGGTTTTGGTTGTTCCTGAGTAATTATTTAGTTTTATAGGGTTTTTTTACCTGAGAAAATTTGAAGAATACCTTGAAAATTAATAGCTCATCACTATAGTCATATGCAATTTCATCTTTTTTACTTCATCTTTTGGATAACTTTTCCATTACGAGGTGAATGCCTCAACTCAAAGTTATATTGTTCACTTTTTATTTTCAAACGTTGCTTATTTCAGGCTTGGAAAAGAAGACAACTCAGGGAAAAGCACAACGAGAGCACAGCTTTACAAGCAGAAATCTAACTCTGACACAAACCTCATGGCTGAGGCTTATTTTCTATGGATTTTGAAGCTGAAGAAACATCTCTTATCACACAAGGACAGGCTACATTCAGTATAGATTAGGAGGTGGACTGTGTGTCAAGGAATGTAGGGATTTCTGAGTAAATTTGAAATAACAGAACAGTCAATCCGCTCCATTGATTTTGGGTATTTTTAAACCCAGCTTAATGTATGGGATGCACTGATGATTGTGTTTTAAGCTGATGCAGCTTGGAAATGCTTACTGATGAAGTCAGTGCAGTGCTTGATGTCTTATTTCAAAATAGTATCTGCCTGTATTCCTCTACACATATTTATTTCATATTTATTTTAAATGCTACAGTTTTTTTAATGTCATGTCACAGGGTCTTTTAATGAAGGGCTGCTGAATTATTGAGAAATTTCATTCAGAATTCAAAATATAGTATGAACAGTCATCTTGCAAAATTTATGTTGACCCACTGTGCTAGTTTTGGCTAGGATAGAGTTAATATTCACAGTGGCTGGTATGGGGCTCGATTTTTCATTGGTACAAAGTCTGCTGTTTTTTCTTAGTCTTTAGAAACAGTGTGATGTCTGAAGTGCTTGGTCATAATGTCATAGAAGTAGATTCAGCTCGTCTCTAACATAACAGTGTGATTTTGTTCATCCCTTATAAAGTTCTCTGTCTAAGGGAGTGTTTCACAGAGAAGTCTCTAGTCCACACTGGGACCAGCAGGAATCTCCGAGCATCTGTCAAGCGCTGACTTGTATGCTAGAGATACATCTTCAAACCCCATATACCAATGCATTTGCACAGGCAGATTTTTAACAAAACAGCTTGTTTGGGATATTTTTAGCTGTATGTGTGTGGCTCCGTTTTCAATGGTGACTTGAGAACTGCAGTAATTAGACTGTAATGAAACAGCAGTGCAAGTATCCAGGCAGGCCTTTGGGCATAACAATTTGAAGTCCTTAAACCAACTGCAAATAATTTTAGTATTTCCAACCCATTATTCCAACTCAGTCCTTGACCATACAGGTACTCCCCTGTGCATACTGGGCAGAGTTGTACTGTGTGTATTTTACTACAACACTGGCAAAACAAGCACTCGAGTAACCACATTATATTTATCTGTGCAGTTAGTATAGTTAAATTCCATTAAGTCAGTGAGAGCTTTTCCAGTGGTTTTAATTTCACAAATTTAATAATAGTAGTAACCTTGTATTGGTTTTAAAAAAAACTAGGTTTGTTTGTTTGCTTCCCCCATAGGAAACATCACTAACATAGATAGTTTTAATATTAAAACAATATTGATTTAGCCCAATTTCAGTGGATGCTTTTTTTTTTTAATTTAAACTCTCTTGGGATTATCTTTATGAAATGCTGTTGTGTTTACATGTACATATTGTTTTGCAACATGATATCACTTATGTAAAAATTCCTGTGGTATTTTCCTTGGTTCACCATAGTCATCGTCTTCTAGGTTGTCCACAGGTGTCTGCCTCAGCAGCTGTTTTCACTGTGTTAGTGTTGATATACAGTTGTCAACTGCATTAACTGTACATTAAAGATCACAAAGAGAAGTTGGTCACAGGTCCAAGTTCCTGTATCTTTTTGTCCCGCTTACCTGCCTTTCCATCTCAGTTCCATTAAGTCTATGAGGTACTTTTTATTCCATTTAGTCTTAAATCACAATATTTTTATGGACTGTTCCAGACTACTCTTCAGAGAGACAGCCAACAAATCCCTGTTTTGACAAGCCAGTGATTCATAGTAGCTGACCAGAGGAGTAGATCTGGCTTCTGGGTTTGATAACATGCTCCAGTTTTTGGGTTCATTTCAAAAATGGCCACTAGCTATCCTAGGAGATTTAAGCAACAAATTCACAGATGTCCCCTGCAGGATCAAAGCGAAGGAACCAATGTTTCAAGCCAATATACAGTTTTTAGCCTTATCTGTTACTGTTGGCTTTTCCTAGAGAGATTGGCTTCTGTAAAGGTCAAAAGCCATTTACGAAGCTTACGCAGAAGTTTATTACCGCTCTTCCATCCCAAAGTCCACCTAATTATCGAGGGGGAGAATGGTAAATACGCAGCCAAGTGTAAATGTGTCATAGTAGTGACCTATATATTTTAAATAGGCACCATTCATACCATTAGATGCCTTTTCTTTAGTGTGTTGTCATAATCTGTAGAACTGCATCGTTCGCACATAACGGGATACAGATTGCAATACAGCTGTCGTGACTTGGATTACTGATTTTAGACCTCTTCATTGGACAAAGTTTGTCAGGATTCAATGTCGCCAAAGATCAATCTGTCCTTGTAAGTCTTTTTCTTTTTTTTTATGGAGGGGGATGTATGAAAACTCTGTACACATGCAGCTCCTGCTCTTTGGCAAGCAGTCATAGCAAGGAGTAATTGCTGAATTCCTCTGTGGCAAAGTCCATGTTTTTAGGTTTTGCCTTGTGTTTCTATTTTTTATGAGAAAAGGGGAGGAAGTTGCAGAATACAGCCAGATTATGCTTATCAGGTAGCAGCATATGCATCAGCAACACATCAGTAGCCTTTGCCACTTTCTAATAAATAATAGTTACAGACTTATTGCACAAGCATGATTTTGGTTAATTTGTTTAATAAGGTGAATTTTGCTGGATCTCTTCTGTTATTAACACATTCACCAATACGTGGTATTGTCACCACGTATTGGTGACAAAATCTTTTCATTGGCTGAAGAAATTCCTCTACTGGAACAGAGCACCTTTTTGTTGCTTAGACAGACAGTATAGTCATTGTGTTAAAATTTGTAAACTAGGACCTTTATCAGAAGGCAGCTAGACAACATTCTTCTTTGGAATCTCAGATTAACGTGTTCTCTTTCTCTAGTTTTGCGGGTACTCTGAGGATGGAAGGGCCAGTTAGGAGGCTGAGCAAAGCCATTGCTAAAGATAGCAAAGAAATGCATCTCACTCCCAATGACATTGCTGTGAAGATGCAGAAGAGGAACACCAAATTCCAAGACTTGCTGCAGGTACAACAGGAACAAGGGATAAGAAACTCTGACAATGTAATGGTATGAGGAAGAAGGAAAGAAGGCACTTGCTAGAAGGGCAACAAATGCTTTCCGGTGTCTAAAGTTTATGTGCAGATACAAATTCTATAAAGACTAATGACAAGCTCTCTGAGCAATAACCTTACACATAAAAGTTATGACAGTGCATTTGTAGACTTTATTTTCACAGATTTCACTTCAGATTTGGTCTTCCAAACTGTACTAGGTAATTAAAACCATTTTTTTGTTAGCTGACAGAAGGTTTGATGGCCTTGCTCTTAAACATTTCCTTTCATATGTTTCCAATATTAATGAAGTTGTTTATTTAGACATTTGTTGTTCACTTAGTTATAAAGATGGCCATTATGCAAGAATGTTTTAAAGAAGAGTAAAGCAGCTAATCTGTAAGATCAGATACCTGTGCTCACAGAAAAGCACACGCCAAAATTTATGTATAATTTGACATGTATTTTGAAAAAGAAATCAACCGTTACCCCATGCAAACCTTACAGTTATTCTGGCCTATACAACTGTACAAATTTATGATCACCTAACCTAAAGCTTGTTGAAGAATTAGCACCACAGGCCTCTATAAAGCCTCATAGCATAGAAACATGGGGGTTCCAAAGCATTTTTCTAGCACAAGCCACCCTATATATCAACAATAAACTGCTCCCTAAAATGGTTTAATCTGAATGCATGTAGTCTTTCTAATTTTAGTCTTCCTGATTTCTTATCAAAGGCATGAATGCTCCCAGAAGTGTGAGTCAGCTCAAAACAACTCCTAGGGTAAGTTTACAGGATCCAGACATTGTCAGAATACTCACTTTCAGCCTCTCAAGTAAAGGTGCAAAACGAAGTATGCCACAAATTAGTGTAAACTAAGGAAGTGGTGTCTTGCCTTCCAAATGCATGTTCTGCTTTAGCAGTGGCTAAGAACAGTAGCTGATTTTTCTCTGCAGCTCCCACATTGTCTGGGACTTGCTTCTTAAAATAATGTCAGGAAAAGTTAAATGAAGTTTACCCAAGTATGTTAATAACTTCTAACCCATTGCAAGCGATGGCCCCTGGTTCTGAATAAGGTTCCAATTTGTCTAGCCTCTTACCAGTGCCTGACACTGGTACATAGTAGTTTTGATGTAGGCGTGACAAAACTCCCAAGACATTCTGATTGGAGTAATATTTCTTCTGGTTAATGCAGGTGTTAAAACTTTTGGGAGGACGAATTATGGGCCAAATTTTTAGGGGAGTACTCCCTATGCTAGATTATGTAGACAAGCCTTATGTGAGAAAAGACTTCTGGGAGTAATCTAGATCCTGTGATGAGAGGCATGTAATTGTTGTGCATGTAATAGGTACTTTCTAATTCACGTAAAGAAGCAGCTGTAAACCTCTTAATCAGACAGGTTGAATTGTTTGTGAAGTACTCTAGAACAGGTGAACACAATCTTTTATATTTCACAGGGAATATTTTCATGAAGGGTAATACTAACTACTTCTCTCATTCCAATTCATCTTTTATTTATGTCTTATAAAGATGCAAACCTTTATTCTCAACAGCCAGAAGAGAAAGCACCAAACAAAACAAAATGCTGTGTAAGCAAAACATTCCAGTGCCTGTGTCCCCCCCCCTTAGAAGGGATGGATATAAAGATCACCAAACTCATGGTAGATAATTACTCAGGTGTCAGGAGTGGCTACACTGAGATGACAGAGCTGCTCAGTCACATGATTGTTCCTGTATCATATGAGCAGGATCATGCCTGCCATGCTAGACTTGCACTGGCAAGGAGAGGGAGGTGGAGTGGGAAGGGATCGAAGTATTTTAAAGCTTGCCCTCCTGTTAAATACACACCTTCCTCAGCACATTCCTGTCAAGTTTTTAGATACCATATCAACACGTGGGGCAAATCTTTGGTTATTAAAACCTTTTTGCAAATAAGTCAATAATACTAACAAATCAAAATAGGAGCCCTTGACCTTTGTTTTGCACTCACCTAGCAGGCCTGCATATGACTAAATAAAACACAAGACACTGGAAAACCAGGCTTAGTGTGTGCATGTCCATATGTTCTCTCTGTACCCCTGTCTCCTCCTTTTCATTCTGAATAATGATCAGGACTAGGCTGAAACTGAATGAGAAATCCATGTTCCAAAGAAGCAATGCGATATTATAGTTTAAAAATCAGTTTGTTAGAATTGAAAGCTGGGCGGATGTTAGAAGCAGCCTGGAGAGAGTCAGAAAGAGAGGTTGAATTTAACACAAGTAAGTTTTTGGCAACTTTCCTGTTAAAATCTATGGCCAATGCAATCTTGCAGAAGTAGTTTTAGAGCTGAAACTTTTCTTCCAATGGTAACAGCAACCATGTATTTCTTCTGATTTGTGCTGAATAGAGATTGAACTATGCAGACAAAGCAAGGTGCATATGAGAGTTCAGACACAGCATAAAGCCTATGCAGGACTATGAGCTGTTGAAAATCCAAGTAGCCTGTTTTCTCTATTCCAATGCTGTTAGTGGGTGCAAAGAGGTGAAAAGTAGCTCAAAAATACCCAGGTTACACATGAGTTTATCTCCAGTGGTGCAGATACACTGCCAGTTCAACATCTATTTTACAGAGGGATGTTACGCCTCTTTTGCCTTGCGTGAGTTAATTTCTGTACGGACCATATAGGTACAAAATCATGCACACTAGTGTTATGAAAGAGACATTAGTACTCTCTGTAGATCATGTTTGTCCCTACTTGAAGAACCATTATAGTACAGTAGACTCATTCGACACAAGTATTTGTCAGGGAGATTTCAAACAAACCTATACTTTTTATTTTTGCCCATCATAAAGTAATTAAAACTCAATTAATATGTAGAAAAAATGAAACGATATAAGGCTGTGATTCTGCATTAAGTCATATAAAATCTGTGTATGCTGGATTTCCTGGCAGTAAAAATTTGATCTGTTATTGGTGTGAGCATAACTGCATTTTTACCAAATCACCCAGAGCATATGTTACAGTGTTTATTCAGGGTTTGTGCCAGCTTTCTGTCAGTTGAACAAGATAAATTATGCCCGAACCAGCACAGAGTTAGAGTGGTACAAACAGAAAATATCTGACAGGACCTCTCCTGGGACAAAATTATTTCTTCAAGGTATTTATTACCACATGGAATGATAACCTACCACCCTAATAAGCTATAAACCCTGCATAGTCCTTAGACAAATCTGTTTCAAGTCAGAGCATGTCTATATCTGATTAGCTGTAAATAGACTGACAATTTTTACCTCAGAGGGAAAGAAGGGGAGAGACACAAATTCAAATTATATTTTTCACCTTAGGCAAGTACAGAAATGTTCAAGAATATGATTTGTGTAGAAATCTCAAGTGTACTCATGTGTAAATGTAATTAATGAGATGGGGAAAAAATGAGTCGTAATGATAAATAGAAACATAATTCTTGAAATTGCTGGGTTAGGTTTGAGCCCATATTGTGAAAGAAAAAGGATTTGATTCTGTGCTTCCCACCATGTTTCTTCTTTTAAGTATGCAGCTGCTGTGTCATGTTACAGATCTGTGACGTTTCATTCTGAAGCTGAATTGTCATGACAGTAGTTAAGAGAGGTGAAGATTGTAAACCAGAACATTGCAGTGTAAACCCAGTGATTTTTGAGATTTCCTAAGTCAAAGGGCTGAATCCATCAGTGAGTGCATGCAGGTTTTACTGTCTTTGATATAAAATCAGCTGGGGTCATGTACAATTTTTGTTGGGATTTTGTTAATTTTCATTGAAATTTCGTTAGAGTTTGTGAACTCACTTTTGTCACTGCAGCATTGTCTGTCTTTGGCCAGGGATTGTAAGTGACTGCAATGCAAATTTCCGTGGCAGTACTGCTTAACATTGTGCAGGCCACCCTGGCTATTTGTTTCCACCTGCACCTGTACTGCAGTCTTTACTAGGCTAGCACAGCAATTTTTTTGGGTGCATCCTAGAGTAGCCTATGGAACTGATTTAACTGAAGAATAGCAGGGATTATGAAATCTGGCATTGCCACTGAGTTTTTTTACCTCCAAACTGCATAGTGTATGAAAACAAATGGAGCTGGGAATTTGGAGCAGACCTGGCAAAAGGGTATGATTGTGGTTCGGAATAAACTATAAGAGGGATGATTCTTCTCAAGGTAAGAGCATTACTTGTACCTCCATACCAGGAAATAAGTTAAAGTAGAAAAGGGTATCCTGAAGTAGATGCAGTCATGTGAACACAAGAATTCTTTTTAAAAGTGTAGCACATACTGGGGACTGTAAATCAACTTTGTTATGGTATGACTGCATCTATACCACTGGTGCTTAACAAAGTTAGTAAAAATGTTCTTCTAACTGACGGAGTGATGCTAATAAAACTTTTATGTGTACAAGACCCCTAAAAATTGGAATAATCAATAAATAACATACACGACTAGTGTTAAAATTGCACACCCCAAATTCAGCAAGAATTCCTATTACGCAAGTCTGAGTTTGTAGAGCTGTAATTCTACTAAGCTAGCACTGTGGGAGAATGCAGAAGTTACTTTTTAGAAGTTGAAGTGCCATTTTATTTCTCTTGATATATTTTGGGGAACTTTCCAAAATCAGTCTTGGCACAGCTGAAGCATCTTTAACATTCTTCTACTACTGTTTCTTCTACCGCTGTCACCTTTTAAAAGCTTATGTTTTTTAGCATTCTTCTACCACTATGACTCTTAAAAGGTTATGTATGTTCTCCAAATGGGACCAGATTGTACTGAAAGACTGTTATTTTTAATACAGTTTCCTGTGGAGGAATAACCCGAACTCCTGGCAACACACCACTATTCAATTCATGCAAAGCACTCACATCATTTACTCCAGAGACAGGCTTGGGCTCACAACCATTCCGATGTAATCTCTACTAGCAGTGCTATTTTAACTGCAATCACATTACATTATAGGCAAGTACTAAAGGCATACAAGAAGAGAACTTAAAACATCCTTTGGGGTTGAATTTTGCAAAAAGTGATGCTTCATAAAAGCTCGTCAACATAAACTACTTTCAAGCGAAAGTTTATTAAATATACTAAATTAAGGTCTGATGATACATAGCAATTTGCTACATATGGGGATGCTTAAAGCAAAATGTGATTTATGTATTTGACTTCTACCTGCAAGAGAAACATCTGCCGTCCAGTGTGTGATTTCAGTGCACTTGGGATGGAATGAGTCCAGCTACCTAGTGGCAGACATTATAGAGGCACTTTCTTATGCTGTTATGGGTCTCAGAAACTCAGGACTGACCAAAAATCCTAAAGCAAAGAAACTACTGAAGACTATTTATATGGCTGCCCCACATACTCCGAGGAGGATCCAATCTCGTTGAATGATAGGGCCTGTTAATTTGTGATAAACCAGATGGGAATGAGAGTCATGTGAAAAAAAAAAAAAAAAAGATGCATGTGATTTCTCCTGATCAAGTGTCTTATAAAATAATGGCAATTTTTTTCTAATACCGTGCCCTAGGAGTCAGCATTTTCCTATAGCTCTCCTGTGTCCTTCCCATAAATGCTGTGCTGAGGTCCTAAGTGTTCTTGCTCTTTGCATGGAAAAGGCAAAAAAGTACAAGGAAGACTAGAATTCAAACTTTTGAGGGCACTTGTGAATTGAGCTGGGTCACAGGCCCTCATGCAACATCCTTTTTGAGCAAAACATGTGAAGATAATCAAAAAGAAAACTCATGTGTGCTGGGCCTTTATCAGAATTCAAACTAAGGCAGGATATTTTAAAAAGACATTGACAACTTATTTTTCTGTTTTGGACATGGACAATGTGGAAGGGAATAGTTAGTGGGGTGTGATTGAGGAATATACCAAGGGATCTTTGGTATGCAGAGACTTGATTTCTCAGGAATGGATGTAGTCCTGTGTTTCTCCACCTTCCTGCTTCACTTCCTCCCAACATCCCTATTGCTGTCCAGCCTTCTGTCAAAGAAATACTCTGGCTGTAAGTTGCACTGTAGAAGAATTTATTAAAAACTATTTCTCTTGCCATTGTAAGATATTGGTGTAATTATGATGTTGTGTACACATAGTATTTATTTATTTTCATTGCTGTAGTTTGGAGCTCTGAACATGTCATGTGTAGAGGTTTTGTGTTGTGGTTTAGGTCTTGGAAATGCTGCTTACCTCTGTTTAAGTTACTGTCATCTTTACGTGCTCCAAATGACAGTATCTTTCCCAGTAGTAAGTCAGGAAACCACAGCTTTATATGCTAGTAGTTTCTGCAGTGAACTAGCCATCATTCCTTATGCTCCCATGCCAATCATATCAGCCTCCAGAGAACATACCCTATAATCACAACACATATGAGTAAGAACATTTTGATCACACAAGAAATAATTTGTGATTATACAATAATGTCTATAAAACCTTACCAATGTATTTTTTAATTCAGTAAAAATCTAATTAAACTTTTTTAGATATAAATCTTTAAAAACCCTACAACTCTTACATTGCACTACTAAGGCAATATGGACAGAAACATTTTACACAATTTATAATTATATACAATTATTATGAATTGTATATGATTATAATATATGTTAACTCCCAGTGTGGTTAAATCTCATTGTACAGCAATAATACTTACACACCTAACTTAGGATTTGCCCACAGATGATAGAAAAAGAAATTCCTCAACATGAAAAAATGCTTGGAAAGGCTCTGATGCAAGACAAAACCACTTTCTGGTTTCCTGAGTAGGTCTCTAAGGCCTTCCAGCCTTACAGAACATTAGTATAATATTGTTAATGTATATAAGGATTTATTTTATTTCTTTTTCATTTTGGAAACATAAATAAGGGCCTTTTACCTATCCCTATCCCTCTCAATGTTTCCTGAATTGCACTTAGTTAAGGCCTTGCTTTCCCTATGTCAAGGTTTCACCTGGTCTCTATACTAAGTGACAATAAGAGTGAGGGCATTTCCTGTGCCTCAAACAAGCCCCCATTTCTCTCACTGCTCTGACACAACTACTAACAGTTTCAGAACTATGGACATTTCCTTAATTTCCAAAGCATTTGAAATAAGAGGTGAGAAAAGACATATAATCTTCCCTGTCTGGAAAGAGACTCAAAACCCAAGATGAAAACCTTTGCTACTGTTAAAATTGAAAGTTGAACAGTAACTCTTCACCTTTCAGATATTGCTTCTAGACTCTGAGGTCCTCCAAACTATCTGTGTTATCAAGTGCTTGCATGTCATATTTTCATGGGGAACTAAAGTTAAAAAAAAGAATTTTTTTTGTGACCTTAAGAGAGAAAGAAAGAAGGGCTTGGGGGAATGGATAAGTGATAAAGAGAGTTTGCTTTGTTTGACTGCTGTTTCAGATTTTTCCTGAGCATTACCGAGTTTAAATCCGTGGAGCCTCATCAGTCCTACACATGACACTCCTTGGTCACAGAATAGCAGAATAATTTACTTTGAAGGGATCCTAGAGGTCACTTGGTCAATCTCAGATCAAAGCAGGGCCACTTAAGATCAGATTGATTAGGGCATTGTCCTGCTGAGTTCTGAATATCTCCAAGGATGAAGAGTCAAGAGGTACCCTTGGACAATCTACTCCTGTGTTGGACTACCTTTATTTTGATCTTTTTTTTTTCTTCACAACAGGTTTCCATCTGTCCTACAGTCCATCTGTCCCACTATCCGATCCATAACCAAGGCCATTTTAGGAGATAATTTTGTCACTTCTTCAGAATCTGCTGCACTTGTTTATTCTTCAAGTCTTGGACTCTGATGTTAGGGGAGCACAACTGGCAGGAAATCTTGAGTCAGGACATGCAGTTAGATTGGAATCCTTCTGGATCTTAAAGCCAGAGAGGATTTTTTTCAGTGCTTTGGACATGGTCTTAGTATAACTGCCACTGAGAGGAACTGAGCTGAACAGTACCTTTTGCTATAGGTAGTCAGGAGGGTCAAGGTTTGTACTTCAGTGGAACCCAAATTTAGCATGTCTTACTTTTGTTTTCCTTTAGGCTGGTGATTTGCAATCAGGTGCTAAGAACACTGCTATTTCTCCAATCCCCACTCTGCTCTCAGAAGGGCAGGCAAATTCCCTCACAAACACTGGGAAAGGATTACTGGTGCCCTAAATTACTGCAGTACTTAAAGTCATGGACCATAGCCCTGAAACAGGCTGATGCACATGCAGGTAAGCAAGGGACACAGTAAATGTATTGTTCCATGCACACTTTTGCCAGCAGCAGCCTGTTTTGAGGCATTCTTAGGACTCACCTCAACTATAAGCTGCTTGTTCCTGACTCTGTTTCAGCTGTGACAAAATGACTGTATATGTGTGTGTTTGGGAACAGAATCATGAGACTGATTCTGGTTAAACTGCCTAGCAAAGCTTTTTTTGCAGAATTTTTTCTTCAATACCTAGTAAATTCCCATGACCTGATTCACAAGGTGGCCTTTTAGACAGTTGTGTTGATAAGAGTCATATGGCTCTTAAGAGAACAAGGAAGGAAGGAAGAAACAGGCAGGAAGGAAGAAAAAATTGTAGGAAGTACCTTAAGTCAATACCACTGCCAAAGGCAACTTCTCTTCAAACCTACAGCCTTATGTTGCTGCTGCTATGACCTGAGCTAAGATATCACTGTTGTCGAGTCCAGTGTCCATCTCACAGTCAGCATCAACAATGCTGGCACTTTCATAGCTATACTTGTATCAGTTTGCTCAGTAGCAGTGATAAGCTAAAGATTAAGGTAAAAGAATGTAGTAGAAAGGGATCCCTCATAAACTTTTGAAGTTTTTTAGGAGGAATTCCTTGCTCTTTGCAAGCACAAGTACTGCTGAATTTGCAGAGCAACCCTCTTTGGAGTTGTGGAATAGTATCTGAATTAACAGTGTATTTAAAATTGAAGTTCTCATTTAAATTTTTATGTTAATTTTAGTTTGCCACTGATGTCACACAAGTGGCAGCTGGAATTATTTTACTGAAATCACAGATACTGCTGTGTCCCTCATGAAGTAATTTCTACCTGTGTAAAATACCTATGAAATGCTACTAAATCAAGTCAGCATTTTATACTGACTTGACACCCATATTGCAGTGATGTAAATTGCTGCAATATGAGACATAAGTGGATAAAATTATACTAGAATAAAAGTCTTGTGTCAGATTTGATCCCATATAAGTGTTTTGTACTGTTGTTTTAATAGAACATTGCAAAATTGAAAAATGATTAGTAGTCCTACCACTGCTTTAGCATTTAAAAGGTCCTATTTTCCATTTCTCCATAGTCCCTTTATGCTACTTCATTAGTTTAAAAAGGCCATAAAGACAGCACATTTAGCCGCTTGGGAATATTTTCATTTCAGTGTTGCTCTTGCCTTTGGCATAGTAGATATGTTAGGTTGTGGCTGAGGAGAAAGGGTCACGGCTTGCCTGTGTCCCTGTTCCAGCTATTCTTGGATGCTGGAACAGCTCCTGGGGGCCCCAGGCTGCCAATTGTACTGAAATTGCTGGTAGCCTTAAGACTATTCAAGGAGTAATTAGCTACCAAATATGGGTTATTGTGGCAGAGTCTAGCTAATACTGCCTTTGCCCAACAGACTAATTAAAGGCTGCACATATGAGAAGAATTGAAAAAAACATCTTCTCTTAAGGAAAAGAATTGTTAAGAAAGAAAATTTGATCTGGTATTAAAAAAAAAGTTCTGTTCTGTTCCTTTTATAGGATCCTAGAAGTTTTTTATAGTTAATCTTAGACTGAAGCACAGCTAGAGTTCTTAAATTAAATTCTTTCATTGTGGTACCCCTGCATTCTCTTCTTTTGATTTAATAAATACATATTTTTTATAAAAAGGTTGTTCAGTGCAAGAACATTTAAAAATTATTCTTGCCTATGAGAAATCAGGAATTCTATTTCTGCTATCAGAAGAAGCCCAGTTGGAGATATGTCAGCATGGGTACCTACACTCTGTTTCTCCCTCTGTACAAAATGAGATGAGGAAGGGGAATCTGCTGGTCTGACAGTCCTCTACACATCAGTATAGCTGTGTTTGTTGTAATTTGTACCTGTGCTCCTCCCTTCTGCTGCTCCTATAATCAGTTGTGAGTAGTTCCATTTCAGCCTATATGTGTAATGTGTGTTTTCAGTGGCACTTCTATATTTGCTAGTACAATCATAAAATCTCACATCTCAACTAAATTTTCTATGCCTCCAGCTGTGCTGCAGGCAATACCAGATTTCTGAACTGCAGGAGCCCCATCTATAGCTGATTATATCTCCTCTTTCTCTACTCTGAAGTAGGTAACAAAGTGCACAAGCAGAATGAGACCCTTGCTAGAGCAGCAGATTCAGAAGCAAACAGCTCCCTTTCCTTCCTCCTGCTCAGCTAAAACCGATTATTTAAAAAAACACTTCCCTGTGTTCTGAGATGCTCAGCCAGCATTTCCCAGCAACCAGCAGCCACCTGGCCACCATCAGAACTCTGTTTCTTTCACTTAAACTTGTAAAACGTCTCTTACATATGACAAACAACTTGCAGTGTCCTGCCTTGTGAATTGACACACATATGCAGACATTTTGCAAAGTTCAAATGTGATTGAATTCCAGACATTTTACAGCCATGAATACAGATATTACCTCATTATTGCAGCTGCAATTCCTTCTTTATAAACTGCTTCAAAGAGCAGCTGATATAGCCTTGTCTCCCTGTTTAAATACCTTCTTACTCCATATTGTGAAAGTGAGTTAGAAATAACATTGCAACTCCTCTTCATTACCCAGGAAAAAAGGAAACAAAGCTCTGTTACTGAATGCAGACATTAACTAGAATGGGCAGTTTATGATTGTCTTTTCAAGACAAAGCTGGTGATCAGCAGAGTTTGTAGGTAATACTTGATCTTTTCTTCTGTATCCTCTCTATTGATTTGCACTCGGAAATTCATCTAAGTGAGATGTTCTGCCTTGGTGTGAGAGCTCCTGTGGAAATGAGAGGACATGGTAGCTGATTCTCCTCCTCTTTGAACTGAAAATTGGGGTGACCTGACTGGCAACTCATAGAAAGGCTCTTAGGAAAAGAGCAGCAGTGATACTGGTTTAGCAGGACTGTCCATTCTGAAATAGTCTTCAGGTGGCTTTGACTGGTTTAAAGGCTGAGTATGAAAATTCTGTGCATGATGTCTGTGGAAAGATGTCAGAAGGCCTGTGACACAGGTTTTCAAGCAGTCTCCTTGTTTACAGTCTTTATAACAGCAAATCTATTTTCCTTGGTCTTAACAATTTGAAGCATCTTAAAAATGAAAGGCAATCATTACAGCCCAAAAGAAGGGAAAGAAGCAGAAATTGCTCTCTAGCCTCGTCACTCTTTTGTGCTATTCAGGAAAGAGGAACTCAAAAATAGGAGTGGCAATGTCTGTACCTTTTCAAAAGTCTGACAGCTGGTGCTATGGCAGTGCATCTCTGCTACCTGACCTGGAGGCCTTCTGGTTGAGACAGTGAAAATACAGTCAGATTGTTGAAAAATGTGAAATATGTAACATTTTCTTAAGAAAGAATGTTCTTTGATGTTTGATCCTTGTATACTTTCAAGGCTAAACAATCAGAAAGGAGGAGATTTAGTCCATGAAACAGCAGCTAACAATCTCTAAGTGATGTCCAGGTGTTAGAAAGCAAATTACTTGTTGGTAGAATTGCCTTGTTAAGGTTTAGGGCTGAACATGCTTCAGTGATCTCAGACCTAGGGAGAGGTTAACAAAGTTTGGGAAGAAGGAAGGTCACTTACAGTGGACACAAAGAATGCAGAATTTATGGACCACAAGGACATCTGACAGAACTCCCAAGATAAGGAAGAAATTAATAAAGCCAACTCAGCAATTGTGCTGAAATCAGCTCCAGTTGGGGAAGAGGTAATTCTGGCAGGGGGAGATGGTGACCATTGACCCAAGAAACCTACTGACTTAAGAGAAAGACTGAATGTGCAGACTAATTAGCATGAGAAGGGAGAGAATCATTACCCAATAGAAGATAGAATACTAATTAATAGAGAACTATGTAACTTGTAGCCAATAAACACTAATTCCTTTGTTTCCTAAAGTGCATAAGTAGTAAAGAGTTTTGATAGTTGGTGTGCTTGGTTTGTGGAATACCACTGAGCACCCAGGCTTGTTCAACTCTGAAATAATCAATGTCTCTCTCAAGTGTGTAATTATTGTCTTGTTGCACACCAGGTAACAAATCCAATTTTTGTGAAGAATATAAGCTACATTTTAGAAATACCTGTCATTATTCACATAACTTTGCAGAGATGGAAGTAGGGGTTGCTGTGTGAGTGCTATCTTGCAGTAGAAACTGTAGGCTTGATAAAGTAATTTAATGTAATTAAATTACATTAAATTAGTAATTATAATACTGGATAAAGTGAACTAAATTAATAATAAACATGCAGGTTCCACCTGAGTGCGTGAAAAAAGATCGGACTCTTAAGATTTTATAAGACAAATTTGGGGTTGGTATTTTTGTGTTGGTTTTTTTGTGTTATTTTAATTGAAAGTAATTAGCTCACATGTTAGAAAGCTACTTTCTTCCCTAGTTCAGCTCTAGAGCTGTGTTTCCCATGCTTGCAGTTGGTCATCATGTCATGAAGATGAGTTCCTTCTTTGTTTCTTTTTAGATTAAAGGATTAGTGTCATGTTTCCTGTCTTGCCCAATGAGCCTGGTTTTCCCTTTTCTCTTCCAGTGGCACAACTTCAAGTACCACAAGTACCTGACCTTTACTGCAGCCCTCATCCAAGAGCAAAATGTTAGCCTAATGATCAGAGCATACCTCAGAGAGGTCTGCATTTAGCTGATTTGGCCAAGGAAGGAATTAGGCCAAATTTCCTACCTCTGACCAAGGATTAATAACATTTTGTAAATCAGAGCACTATCACCTTGGTGTTCTTCCCTGTTAGGTCACTCAAGCAGAGGACAGTGACCTGTCCTGACTTCCTTCTACAAATTCTGCAGGGTGACAGAGCACTGGCAGTTCCCTCTGTAGGGAAGTACTTAAGACAATACAGTGGCTTCAGGTAACTTCCTGATCAGCTCACTAGTTGCTTTGAATTTCATTTTGAGGTGTGCAGGCATGCACTGTGTTAGGAACTTAAGCATGAAAATGGATTTCTGGATTCCAGACTCACTCAAACCTCATTCATATCAAACCTAAATTCTATCTCTGTACAAATGGTCACTGAGTTTGAGTGTTCTCTGAGCTGGCCAGATGTCAGGGAACATCTGTGTGATGGCATGGTGTGTTACAGCATTAGTGCCTGGCAAGGGAAGAGCAGATCCTTACAGACAGAGAGGGAGGAGAGGACAGGACAGCTGCTTTTCATGACTGTGCAAACTTAGATTGCCTTCAGGTGCTTGTGAAACCACAGGTACAGGCTTTAGGTATTTTGAGGGAGAATCATTGCTTTATTTTTAGATGAAATAGCATTGCCACTCCAGTTAAGTAGTCTTGCTGCAAAACACGGCTATATTTAGAAGTCACTCATCTCCTTAATGCAAGAACAATATCTTATAAGAAAGGTCACATTATACTTCTCCATTCTGTTAGTACTGTGAGTTTTGTGCTAGACCACTTTATTCCTCTTTAATCACAACACACATGAATGTACATCTTCACTATGTAATTGTGGCCTCCATTTCCATCAATATTTGTCTCAAGTGGACCTATAAAGACTATTCCACTGATTTTCAGTCACCATTAGCTCTGAGCTCATCCAGAGGCTCTGAATCACAGATAAGGAAATGCATACTGGTGCATGAAGTTAGAATGCATATTGGTGCATACCAATGCATATTGGTACATAAAATTAATACCCTGCATTGTCCTGCTCACTCCTTTTTAAGGAATCCATTCCCTCATTGGGATTGGATTGGACGGCTAATGATGGTGGATTTACAGCATGCAATCTGCACATTAGCAAGCGCTGTGAGACACATTTCTGAGGGGAAAGCACACTTGCAACACACTTTCACATCTCATTTTCATAGGTTTAAATAAAGAACCAATTCATAAAAAGACATACCTCATTGTAAAGCATTGTGGATCAAAGTCAGGCATGGATAGCTGGGACACAGGGCAAGGAGTCTTAAAGCACTGAGACCAGTAAAATAAAGGTAGGGTTACCCTGGATCATGACCTACTTCATTGCGTGTACCTGTGAACTTCATTGGTCACCTCTGGATACACATTTGCTAGTGGGGAGAGAGATCTGTTGTTACCAACTGTTGGCTTTGGAATTTGATTATGCATAAATAAAAGCAGGTGTTCCCCAAGATAGATGGTTTATCAATGTTTTCATCTGTTCAAGAGTTGCAAATTACTATTTTTCCTTTCAAATTTCTTCTTCCTTCACATTTGCATGGCTATTTGCTTTCAATGAGCAAAGGCTATGTGTATGGTATCAGAAATAAAACTCTGAACTGAATAGAAATATGTTACAGAACACACAGAAACATGTCCTTGTAGTCTTTATGCCTTTAAAAAGCTAATCTGAAATGAACACTGAAATGTCAGGAGATAAGAAACACCATGAGCATGAGGATATGTAAGCACTTTGGATATGCAGAAAATAATTTGGCGTGAGGTTTAGACATTTCAAATGTCACGGTTGAGCACTGTGAGTACTATAATCTTGTTACTTCTTCAGAATGGCACACATGAATGGCCAAAAAGAAATCAAAGCTAAATTTCTAAATTTTAAAAATATAATTTATTGTGTGTCAAAGAACATACATGATGTTAATTAAGTGAGGGGAATTCATATTGGATGTCATATGTTGCCTGTCAGTGTTCCAAGCTGTGCTTAGCCTGTGCTGCAACATAATATACACAGTGGCATTGCACAGAGCAGGTGGGATCCACAGGCCTCAACACAGACAAATCAGGCAGTCTTGGCAACAGTTTTCCTGGTATTTGTCATTTGGCTGTAATAAGACAGATTTGCTGTAATGCTTTCAGGTGTGCAGTAACAGGAACAGATTGGTTACCAGTTTGAATGATTTTAGTGTTGCATCCAATGCAAATAAAGCAATTTACCAAACACTCTGTGAATAAAAAGATTCAGAGCTTTGCATCAGCTTTGTCATTTGTGGATCTAATTGCTTGGCAGTGCTCTATTTAAAACCAACATTATAGGTATAGATATTTACTACATATTTCCTATCTAGTTTGAAAAATTTGTCACAGCAGCAGAATAATAGTGTTATTCTGCAATTATTTGGTTTTAAAACTATAGACAAATATTCTATTTGCAGGAATAAACAGTTTGGTATTCAGTAGTTCATCTAGAATATGAAATTGGTCTGAAGGAGGACCACTCCCAAACGGAGCTTATGTCTCTAAGCAACTTGAATTGTAACATGTAATTTAGAAGCACTTTAAAAATCTAATTCATGTGAGGCAGTCCATCATTATATGGAGATGATTCACTTGATTTGCTTTTATAGATGATTAGACTATTGATATTAGTAATTCCATTGGCTCTGTCTATGTTGCCCTATGTAATATTAGGGTGCTGCCCCACCCAGTTTAGTGTCCTAGCTTGGAGCTGGCAGCTCCTGGTGCCACCTACCCTGGAAGGAAGTCTGTGACTTAATCTCAGTATGGTAAAAGATTCCCAGTGTCGGAGCTTAGCAAAGGCTTTCTAAATCAGCACTGGTATGAGAAGATTGCTGCTTGGCTGGTCTGGCGTGACCAACACCTAGTTCCAGAACAACGTCAGGAAATTAAAGGAGGTCAGAACAAGCCAAGAATAGCAAGTTGTGCTCAGGGGCTTTGCAGGGGGAAGCATTCTTGCCTGAGGTATGGTGTTTTCTGGGAGGATTTTAGCAGGGAAGTGCACACCTGTGACATGATGCTGCATGTAGTGGGAAGAACAGGGAGGGGATCTCATTGTCTAGTGAGTGGTACAGGAGAACCTGATTTGTCACAGTTTTCCTTTTAGGCAATGGTATATGTCAAGCAGCCTCTGGAGTTGCCAGCCTCATTCCTAGTCTCTGACTCAGTCATTCAATATTCTTGTAGCTTGACTTCATTCCTGCAAGATTGCTGTTTCTGTAATTGTCAAAGGGGTAGGATGAGAAGTAGGGAGGGAGAGAGAGGAACCTGGAGCCTGCAGTCTGCAGTGCCAACTGTGGGGCTTCTATGCCAGATGGTATTTCCCCATCTGAGGTCAGGACAGCATGTGGGATTCAGCAGTACCGGCGTGCCAGAGACACATCGCGTGCATTTTGTGTCCCATGATGGGCACCATGATTATTGTGAGGTGTCATTCCATCCTGTTCTATGATCTGTGTGATCATTGCAGGCAATTAATTCATGCATATCAGCTCCTGATTTAGAATGGTTTTAAAATGCATGCATAACTTTAAATGTGGCTACTCAGTTAGTTTGTTTGGGCCCTATGAGAGGCTTTGTTTGCTTTTCTAAAAAATATCAGAAATTTAAAGTATACAGTGGAAAGCAGCAAAATATCAGTGAGATCCAGAATGATTTTTCTGCAGGTGTTGTTTTTATCCACAGAATTACTGTTACACATAGTTCAGAAGTGAATTAGGCTGGGAAAGGGGTTATTAGCTGAGAAGTGTCTTGTAGTCTCATGATTTGTTTCAGAAGAGGACTGAAAGCAATAGACGGCAGCACTGAACTTGACACAGCCTTCCTTCCCTGCTCACAAGCTTTTTTCTCACTGTTTCTCCTTCATCCTGGCTATAATAGGTACCCAGTAAGACTATCCCATGCAATTACATAAAGAGTCAGAGGACATTCACTCTACACAGACTCTGCATATGACCTTCACACTGCAAAGACAAAAGAAATCCAGGCATGCTGAGTAGCCTCAACTATAGCTAGGTTTAGTGCCATTCTAAATTGGGAGGGCAGACTGACACAGTGACAAAATCACATGACCCACATTTAGATTCTGTAACTGAGTGTACCTGCAGAGGGGGAGCGAAGGGACCGTGCCTATCACTGTCACTGATTGAGAACAGCAGGTACGGGGAGATCCATGCGACAGCTCTTCATTCTCCTAGGCTTATACATCTATACTTTCATTCCCCAACTTCACCTGGTTCTCCCCACAGCAACCCTATTTACTTTCTTTGAGATAAATTTACTGACTTTTCCTGCTACTACTGATACCTACCACTACTCTTATCTATACAACATCAAAACACAGTGAATCACATATGTATTTTATCACTTTTGTATACAGTGTGATGTGCTTGGTGAGCAGTTCTCTTCTTCCTCAACAATTCCTGGATCTCGATTGTTTTCATCAAACCAGTCCTTGTTCTTCTTGAAGGAGAATCCTAAGGATTCTTCACCAGATGTGCCTATCTCGTATTGGCCTTTTTAGCCACCAGCGTGCTTGTAACAAATGTGGGTAGAGCCTTCCCCAAATCTTTGTTCGCGAAGCCTAGCCATGATACAGTGAAATAGTAACTGGTCTAGAGAAGTGCATTAAATAAATTATAATATAGTTAAATATAATCCACACAAAATACTCAGAAGCGATTGCAACAGCCAGCTGTAATAAATTTTTATATTCATGGATGATCATACTCTTGTTTAATGCAGGGCTTGTTTTACACTTAGTATGCAGAGTAGTAGTTTCCTATTCTATGAAAAGGTAAGGGAGCTTAAGCAAATACTGTTTTAACTTATTCTTAAAGAATATGGTCATTTTAAAGTAGCATAAGTTTAAATAAGCAGAACTTTAAATAACTGTGATCTGCTTCTGTTTGCAAATGAGCTATCAAAAACCCCCTAGCTTCTTTTCAGTACAATTTTTAGTGCTTTTACCCTAAAACCCTAATGCCAAATAATCACATTTGGAACTGATCTGTGTGTTCTACAAACTAATTTTCTTATCACTCTGGTTCATTTCAGCAATCTAGTTGTTCTTAAACTAATTGTATTGAAAAAGAAGGACTCGATTTAAGAGAAGCTAAAATCCCTTCTTGTACCTTGCTTTTTAGGCTCAAACCTTTTTTTACAGAAAGCTTCTCCTACTGCCCAGAAGGAAAATTTCTTCCCAGTTGCTCACCTAATTGTGCATCTTGTCTACAATCAGAAAGTTTCACTGGCTCTGTAAGTCCATCCAGTGGCTGCATATGGGAATTGCATATTTTTGAGGGTAAATTCCAATTTTGTACAATTTAGCTTATTAAGTAGTGTAGTTAATGTTATTACTGGAAATAAACGTGAACTGAAATGTACAACTGGAATACTCCCAGCCTTTGCTAATAAGTAGATCTATATCTCTAAAGTATCCTTTGAGTAATACTGGGAATTGATTTGTTGTTCCAGCAACAGGGACAAGATAAAAGTTGATGATTATTTATTTGTATTTAAATTAATTACCTCCTAGAGTGAGGAACAGAAACCTTCTGAGTGAAAAGTTTTAGCTTATTTTCATTCTGAACCTGAGACAACTGAGGTCATTGTGAATGCTAGGCTAGCTCTTGTGAATCATCCTCTTAGATCTCATGTGTGTGTTCATAGTAAAGCAAACCTCTGTGAAGTTACATCTTCTAATTATTAAGTATGTGTTTTTGTTAAATGGCATGAGATACTTCAAAAAGTCATTAAAAAACTGAAAGAGGACAAGATCTGAACAGTGTGTACCAGAAGTCACATTAAGAATTTACATACAGACTATTTCCAGAAAATCCTGATTAAGTTCAGTACTGAATCTTGATGGATCATCAGACTAAATCAGGCCAGCTGATTGTTTGAGAATCTATCATTAGATGTAGCATTTCCCCTTGATGATGACAGCAATTTGAGCCTTAGTGCCTTGAGCCCTAATTCTAACATCATTTCCATTATTGCTACCAGTGCTGAAGTTGTAACTGTAGAGAATATTGGTGGAATACTTTTACCAGTTAGAAAAAGCCCATTTGCTAAAAGCCTTTTAATTCTCTGTTCTTGGCAAATAAGGGCTTCTAAAATGTTCACCATCATTACTACCTTTTTTCTTCCCATGAAAGTAAATGTATCTTTAATTTTGCCTTCTAGAGTGAATACATTATGATATAGCTTACAATTACATGATAGCCTATAATTTGTCCAGCCCTGCTTCAGTTAGTGTGTAGGTTGTGGAGGCATAAAAAGGCATAAAGAGAGAATGACTTTTGTAACACCAGCCTAAATCTAGTACTTTTAAAAAAATTAAGAGCTTTATTTTTCTATCTTTATAAATAAATTTTACCCTAGAAAGTTGTAGAAGTGTGTGTAAGATACTGTCATGGCAGGTACTTTGTGCTTGTTAAAACAACCATGTAGTACCTGTTGCCTGCTGTGGTACAACAGTTGCCTTTATAATTCTTTCCAGTGTTTTATACATTTCAAATCTTCATTATTTTTGGTCTAGATTTGCCACTACTGAGGTTGCTATGTTTGTAAACTCTAGCAGTTTCTCTCCAACAAGATATCTGGTTTTAGTAATAGAGTTTTGAATTAGAATATTACAATTCCTTCTTGCTGCAATGATTATTATAAAATAGATAATGTCAATGTGTTGTGGATATAATGCAACTCGATCTGCTACAGAAACTCTGCTTTCAGGTTTGGTTTTCTTTTGTTTGTTTGTTTTTAACTAGGGCCACAATAAATATATACCTTCTTTGTTAGCCTAAGTACTCCCCAGACCTGAAAACATAGAGCCTTCATGGAACTTTAAGTTAAAATGAGTTGGCTTTGGAAAATGAATGCAGAAAACATTCAACTCATCTCTGGAACCCACTCTAGCAGTTTTTTGCATGGTTCTCACTTTACGAAGTTGGCTGGTATCTTATGAATTCACTTTCCTCTGTAAGGGTATAGAGTTGGGTGATATAGAACCACTGAATGAACTCCTAGCTTTCCTTTCTCTGTAAGCTGTGAGTCTCAGCATATTTTAGTTGGAGCACAACATAGGTTTCCCTACTGTGTACTTGATCAGTCTGCCAAAGCTGTTGTTATAACACTGCCTTTGTCCTCTCCTTCCCTCTGAGTACAACCAGAGGATCACTTGGTTATTTTATTTTACTTGCATTTACCAGTGTTAGCATTTCATTATTCATGTGTCAGTTATGACTATATCATTTATCAGAACCAAAAAGACTCCGCTTCTTAGTACATTACAATAGCTACAAATCTTTCCAGAGGCATCCAGTAAATTATTTTGGTTTTGTTTGTTCCATTAAATATATAGGAAACTATTTTCCTCTAGTGAATTATTATTCTTCATGAGAAGACAAGGAATAAATATAATGTATTTCTGATTTGTTCTGAGCTCTTTACTGGAGATAGGAAAAGAACTCTAAAGGTGGTGTACCTTTCTTGAGGCCATAGTAGAGCCCACTTTTTAACCCTACCAGCTTCCATGCTTTTTGTCTGAGCAATATTAATACTGCAGCATTCTTCTGTTAATGCATGGCCCTGCATTTTACCATGTTCTGTGATGTGACAGATCAATAAACACCCTCAATGAGGAGATTACAAATAAAACTGTGGAATTTACAAATTTAGAAAATTATTTCCAAATCAGCTAAGTTTTTTAGCTAAACAAAACAAGATTTACGAATACCTGCATACCAAACACTTCCTATCAGAGTTCACAATATTTACAAAGCCCATTAGCAGGTTTTGCAGAACATCCTCAATCCTGTACTCAGCTGATAGGTTGTTACAGACACATCAGTATGGAAAAATTCTGTCCTGTTCTAGTTTCTCTTTCAAACGTCTCTAGCAGTTCCAGAAGTTATGAGATCCATTGCCTGCCTCAGTTCTGCCCTTTCCCAACAACTGCAAACAAGGCAAAGCGGTTTTCTGCAACCTGGTGGGGTTGCAGGCACCCTCTTTTTCTAGGGTGAACATAATCAAATTATTAGAATTGCCATTTTTTGGCATATTTCTCGTAGTTCTTGCTGCATGGAAAGACTTCACCATTTGATGTGTATTTAATTCAAAGTGGAAAAATGCAAAAGGAAAGAACAAACAAATTTAGAAGCTTTTCAGACAAAATAGTGGTCACAGAATTGAGTTTACAGGTCAGCACAAACATTCTAGGCATATGTTAGTCTGTTATAATTATGATTGTCGATTTGTTCTTCCCTTATGAATAAATATAAAATATACCATTTATATTTCTTTGGCCAGATTTTCTTTCATCTTTTCTAAACCGACCACTCCTAATCTTTTGTATCTTCTGCTGTGCACAATAGAGCCCAATTTAGTAAGGATCGTCAAATGTCATTGCAAAACTGTTATGCAAAAACCATATTGCAAAACCATTATGTCATTTAGTAGTGTCTTTCAAATTCTAAAATAATTTTTAAGAAGTCTAGTCAGGGTTTATGATGTTATGTTCCATATTCCCAGAGATCTGTTTCAATTATATTTTCACAGAGCTGAATGTTTTGTTATGAGGTTAGAAGTTAGTTTTGAAAAATTTGTTTCAAGAATATTTACAGTCCATCTGTTTATGAGCAAAGCACAGACTGAAGAGACAGCATAGCACAGATGAGTCATAAACTGGTTCTTAATTATTGCAGTTTGGAGGCAGTACCAAGTGGTGTGTTTGGTCCTGTATGGTCCTAGTCTTCCCTGGAATTAATCTTTTGACAAAACTGGAAGACTTTTGGGTACCCACCCAGTCCTAAGAACTGTTTATTCTCCCATAATCCTGCCTTCAGAAATTGATAACTGACAACTGTTTGGTGAAAGATTAAACAACAGATGATTTTCAGTTCTTGTAATTTCTATACAGTTTCTTAATTTTACTGTAGTAAAAAAAATCCATATAGCAAACACTGCCAGTCATGTCACCCTTCTCATTTTAGAAGTGTGTAGTTTAGGATCACAAAATGTTTTGCATGTTTACATAACTGGTTATTTTTGCATCCCTGCTCTGAGGACGGTACCATAATATGCTCATTTTACAGTTGAAGGAAGTGTGGCAGAGAGCAATGACTTGATTCAGGGCACACATCAAGAGTGGTGTAGGCTCAGTCATCCCAATTCCCACTTATAGTGAATGCTACTTCGTTCTTCATACCACAAAAACTACAGCTTAAAAAAATGTAAAAATTTGTTTTGAAAAATTGCCCTGTAGCTCCTTTCTTGGGACAGGATTTTCAGAACCTGAATTCTGGCACCCGGACGCACCTTATCGTAATGCTTTACTAGTCTTTTTTGTGGGTAACTTTGTGCCTTTCAAAGAGCACCTGGATACAGCTAGAAACACAAGGAACTAAGCTAGCTTTGAAGCAGAAGGGCTGATTGCAATGGAGAGGAGTGGGATTATTTTAACTAAGCAGTGTTTTAAGATAGTGAACAATCTAGAAAAATCTTATTCCTAACAAATTACAAAAACAGTCCAGTGGCATTTAATTTATTCCTGTTATAAGCCCCAGTTTACCTCTAAGAGGTGTTAAGAGAAACTGTTCTGTCAAGCCCATTTAATAACAAGCTTTTATTCAACATGAATAATACTGAGCTCTTTTATGAATAAGATTAGAAAATTATTCTATTTTTATGTGAGAGAAATAAATTAATAAAGAAAACCAACACTTTGTGCACAAACCAAATGTTCCTCTCATCTCTGAGGTGACTCTCAAGTTACTTGTATCTTGTCAGCCTCACTTTTCAATAGTTTTGTTTTTATGGGTAGTATTTAGCAGGCAGCTCAGCTCCTCTAGTGTTTGCTACATGATAAATGTTTTTGTCCAGGACATTCTCAAACCTGACTGGATTGTCTGTGCTAGCATAGGCAGCTCCTTGTCAGCATACAAGGGATCCATATTGGCAGTTGTGCATTCGTTCGGTAGGTCACCCATGTAGAGAGTAAATGGAAGGAAACTGTAAATTACAGGGTTATAAATACATGAAGAGTCTCTTGAGCAAAGATTGAGTGGTTTCTGATGTCAGCAGAACCCTGAGATGAATTTAGTGTCCTGCTTTGTTTTGCTGTTTTTCTATTCCCTGTGAAGCAGGGCTCCTTTATAAAGAGAAGAGAAAGCCAATTTAATGGAGAAATCAAACTTAGACACTTAAATGATAACCATAAACATTTACAGGATGTCCTGTTCTGTCATGGCCACAGATAGATGCTTAAAATTCTGTCCCATGGATGTAGCTAAAATGGGAATTCTGAACCTATTCAATATAATCCATTTCATTTACTGGCTGTAATGCTGTTGCAAGTGGATATTAAAAAGAACAATCTTGGACTTTAAAATACTGTTGGTGTAGAAATTGAAGTATAAAACCAGAAAACATGTTAGTACAGTACAGATTTAAACAGGCAGGTTAGGAAGATAATGAATACATATTATGTAATAAAGAATAACAGGATTATCTATTTTCATGGCAGTGCAACACAAAATAATTCTAAAGACTAAGAATCTAAGATTTTCATACGGTCGGTGGTAACCAAGAAGGAATAATCTCAGTCAATGATATTCAGAAAAAAAGAAACTGAACTTTGTTACTGAAAAATTATCCATAGGCTTCAGTAATAAAAAATGATATATTTTGCAAACTGCCAGATTTTGCAAAGTGCAGATTACTCTGAAACCTGTAGGCAGAATCAGTGTGGCAATGCCCAACTGTATTTGCTTCTGACCCAGAGAAGGAAGAGTTGTGGTCTGAATGAAAAAGACAAAATAACAGCATGTCCTGTGTATGGGTCAAAGCTTTCAGGCTTAAATTCAGTCACAGCAAATAATAACCTTGTTTCTCTAGAAATATCTATTTTTCACATTGTGCAGCATAGTAATCCTAATAATTCAGTTGTGATCATTTTGAAGGATGTTGCATATTTCCTATAGTTAGTCTGAAGGAGCTCTAGGCTTGTAAACAGCATAATTTGTTTCAGAGGTTAAAGGTCTAGACCAAAACCTCAGTGTCTGTCTGGATCAAAAGCCAGTCAGTCTATGAAAGAGTGAAGACCTCTAGGCTGAATTACTTTTGTGGCATTGCTAAAATGCAAGGTGTGTCTTATCAGAGAATATTTATTTTAAATAATACAATAATCTATCAAAATCCCATAACATGTTTCTACCTCAAATCTGAAAAATTAAATAAGGATAACTACCATTATGAGGATGTGGTTATCCTGTACCACCATCCTTCTCTAGCCTTTGTAAAGTTCTGAGAAATTACAAAATATTTTGTAACACTAAAATATAGTGCCCTGGCAAAAATCAGAGGCACTGTGGCTCAGCTGTGATTTCCAGGTGTACATGGAATAAACTAGAGGTTGTGGGATAATTTGAGATGTTTTGTTTATGTCAGATTCTCTGTGGTGGCAACAAAAATACTCACTAGATTTCAGGCTAAAATGTGGATTAGTACTGAAAGTAATTACTTCTGTGTGACTACACAATTCCTTCTTCTGACACTAAATTTATCTCAGGCTTTTAGGAAGTCTACAGGCATTGAGAATTATATTGAACATATTCCATGTGTGCAAAAGAGAAACATTTCAGCCTCAGATGGGATATAACTTTTAATATTTCCACTTGTACCCTAGACAATAGTTCTATAAAATTTCTCATAGTTTAATAAAGTTTCTTATCCTAAATGCAGGTGTTTTCTTACAGCAATCCTGAAGGCAAAAATATCATTCCTTTCCCCTTGGAAATCTTGAATGATAACTCACAGAATAGAACAATAAATCAGTTATATCCAGGAAATGTTAGTTTGAAAAAGGAAAAAAGCCTACAAAATACTGATTTGATATTGCTTTCCAGATTAATGCAAAAACTTGACTGAACACATGGCTGCATTGTCATACTGTGCTTAAAATTGGCAGTCCCACATGGCATTGGACACAGTCCTGTCACTGGGTCCAGCCTGATAAGAAGAGAACCCTCAAACACTTTGACTCATCTCTAGTAAAATCTTTCTACACTTGGGCTTTCCCCCCCCACTAGGTTGCTTTTAAAAAACACTATGTTAATAATATTTTTGGAATTAGGCACATTTCAGAGAAATGCACTGTACCGTACGGAGTAATAATGCCCAGAAACTTATCTGTGTATAGTATTTCATCATATATATTAGGATGATATTTTAAAATATAGATCTTGGTGAAATAATTTAAGTTTTTTGACTGCAGGAATACAGGAATGAGAATACAAAAAGAAACTCCTAAAAACTTCAGAGTAGACCAAATTCTTACATGAGTAGCATCTAAAAATAAAGGATACTAATTATAACAACAGAAGATACTTACAAGTGTAGATGAACACACCTCTTTTTTTTCTCTTTCATTTCAACACATTTGGGAAGATCTGTGATGGAACATGCCTGCCACTTTCACTGTTAATGGAAAACAATGAAGTATCTGGCAGGATCAGTTACATTAAGGTGTGATTTCCTGCTGGAATAAGATCTGGAGGCCAAAGGGGAGGTAAGTACTTTCTTAATCTTATTTATTAATCTTAATAAATGCTTTAACTATTAAGTTACCAAGTATTGCAAACTGGGAAACACTGTGAAATCCTCTGTCTTATTTTTTATGAGGAGAGGATGATGGGACAGAGTTCTAGAGGAGAGCCAGTAGCTGAGAATCCTGAATAAGCCCTTAATTGTCTCTGGGGGGACATATATTAGATCCTCTCCTTTTTTTTGGTCATCTTTTACTGGTAGCTTTGTCTGTTAAGTTTACTGGTTTGTACGCCTGAATTTCCTGTGTTTTATGGGGACTCTGGGTACCTTCTCTCAAGAAAGTGAATTTTATTGCAACACACACATCCATGATGGAAGTAAGCCAAGTTAATGTTTTTCTACTCTAGAAGCAACTTGAGTTTTTTCAGCAAAATAAAATGCCAGTGTTCTTTGTACTCATTCAGCATCAGGCAGAAAGTAAAAATGAGGCATTTTGAAAGTTCAGATGTGAGAATTTGTGCGAGCTCTGCTACAAACTAAAGGAATGTGAAAAGTTTTAAGCCCTGGTGTCATCTGATATGGCAGACTATATTATTGCAGAGTTTGCTGCCAAATCCTAATCTAATCAAGGCAGATACATTTCCTTTAACCAAATAGTTTCCAGTCATGTCAGAAAAAAAATTAAACGAAGCAGTGAAGGAGATTATGATCTACCTAGGAAAACAAAGTAGTTCTTAATCTGGATAATATATTATTACTTTGTTGTAAAAGGTTAGATTCAGACTGAGTGTTGTTTTAGTAGTTGCTGATTAGTGATGCGTTATTATGGGAAGTAATTAAAAGCTTGCCAGACTGACGAAGCAGGGTCTGTGCACAGTCAAAGTGGGAATTCAGAAGCCTGGCAGATTAGATTTCCAATTAAAGTCTGTGATTTTAAATCATTTTAAACAAACATTGTTTCACTTCCCATTGGAGTAGAATAGGTTCATTTGGAAATACTGTGAAATCACTTCATCAGAAACAAACCAAGGACATATTGTCTTTCTTAGACTGCCAAATTTGTGAAGTAAATCAAGTTTTTTTCTAGATTTCTCTGGTACCTAGTTTACATAGCTGTTTTGTGGGTAAATTAATAATTTTTAACTGCATTAAATATGAACAATTATGCACAAATAGTAATACCCAATAGTAATTACATGGAAGGACTATATTAACCCCTTAGATCTCTTTTATTTTAGTAGGGTTTTTTTAATGCCTTTGTTATTTAGAATTACTCATGATTTAACTTCAAGTTTTGGGCCCAGTCTTCACATATTTTATGTCTGAGCTTTCTGGAGTGGTCACAACCCAATTTCATATCCATGTTGCCTGAAAAGACCATTAAGACACTCCAGGATAAACATATGCAATGGTAATTAAGTAATTAGATGCCTCTACATTTCTTTGAATGCTCTACTACATCAGGAACAGAGCAGATGAAGCGGGGGTTAGTTTTTTTTCTGAAACACCTGTTCTCTCTCCCTCATCCTTTCCGCCTTCCCTGTCTCCTCTGCTTTCTGCCAGGAACTGCTGGAGTCCATGAGATGGCACTACGGCATAGCAGGGTGTTGGGACATCAGCTCTACAGCTCCAACTTTATAGCATGGATAGATCCCTTTTTAAACTCTAGAGATTTGTTCAAATTCTAGTTTCCTTATGTCAAATATCCTGCCTTTCAGACTGTCATCAGTTGGGAATTGCGGGTGATTCCTGCTAGGGGACATAGGAGAATTCCAGTGTAGAAAGGGATCAATTTACTAAAAAATTTGGGAAAAATGTTTACTCTAAGCTTCCTCTATTGAACTGTTAGGTGAAGGCTCCTCTTTGGAACTAGCAGGAATGTCTCTGAGAAACACAGTTAATCAGTTAAGAAGGATTTTAAAATATTCAATTCATATGTTCTTGGCTTATCTTCAGATTCTAATATATAAGGCAAAGGTTGTTTTTTGATTAAATATAAAAAGGTAACACAATTTAGGAGGTGTGTCCTTCAAGTAACTTTTATCCAGACTAGCGCACAGAGAGGAAATGCCTTGTCAGGCCCCAGCCACCTGAGACCCACTGGGCTATTAAGGCCAAGTTAATTGGTTCAGGCAGGGTGATATAAGCAGTGAAGAGCCTACAAGATCAGCATCCCTCCCTCCCTAAAATGAGAAGAGCAAAATCCTTCCTGTTGTGGATCTGCTCTGCAACTTTGCAGGGAGGAGAGCAGGAGGACAGCTCTTACTTTCTGGAACAGAAAGCAACCTCTGCAGCTGTGAAACCTGAGAGAACAATGGAGATTGTGTAGACAAGCAGTTACGGGGGGCTGCTCTTGGCTCTCTGAGGCTTGATGCCAGAGAGCTCCCACAGCAGCAATCTTTTCTTTGTAATAAATTCTAAACTTCTGTTGACCTTATTGCTGTGCTCTGGGCTGAATTGCATGTGAACAACTGACGGGACGTACCCCAGATCTTGTAATTGTGGATGCTTACTGAATGCCAACAGAACTGTTCTGGACAAGACCAAAATGTAACCGAAAGCATTTTTCTTGTTTCCAGACTGAATGTGAACTAAGCTGTTCATTCCTGCTTTAGCCATGCCCTGGAAGAACATATCATACCGCTCAAGTCACTTTAGGTTAGTGTGGTAGACGTAGCTCTCATTTTCCCATTTTCAATCCTGTACTGCTTTGTATTAAGATTGGCTTATTTTTTTTTAATGAAAAACCTCCAACCTTCAAGCTTTTATTTTAAAAAAGTCTGAAGACTTCACTTTTTTCTCTACAGAAACATATTGTCAACTGCAAATATAGAGAAAGTAAAACCTGAAGGTTTTTATACTTTGGTATCACTTTGAAGCATTTGTTCAATTTAAAGTCCTTGCTTTTTATTCCAGGTTCTGTGGAGAACATGTCATTACAGACCATTCTTCTTCACTTTGTTGTAAACTACTTCTATCCATGTAAATACTAAGGCCATAGTTCTTCCAACTTTATAGATATGCCTAAAATCTATTCATGTGAACATTCGCATTGATTTCTTTTTTATATTGTGTGCAATAGGCATGTGTATAACTTGTAAAAATCAGAACAGAATTATTACTTTGTCCTCAGCGGATTAAAACCATTTGAAATGTCTACTATTTGCCAAATGAGACATAAGATCCTGATTTACACCATCAGTTTTCTACAAGACCAAATCTATTTAAACAATACAGTAAAATAATATTGTTCCCTGTTACATATAACAGTGGACTTTGATAGTAAGTAGCCCACAACTATTGGATTAATATGTGTAAGTATTTGTAATACATGTTTTAAATTATATACCAGGATGGACTGTGCATTTTTTATACATATGTATGTGTGTGTGAGTATATAGTCTTGGACTGTAGCCAAGACTACGTAAGAAATATTGTGTGTGTAGAAGCTCTGAATGACCTCCTTCACAAACATCATCATGCAGGCATTTTCTCTGTTTTACCACCCCTCAATGCTCTTTCCTTTAGTTAACTGTATTTCTGGCTCATATCACACTAGAATATATTCCTTCCACTGCCTGTCATCTACTAGGATTCATTTTAAATGAGGTAGTCACTATCCTTATCTAATGAATGATAGTACTTTGGCCAGTGCAGTTTAAGGATTGGGAGGATTTATGGTTCAGTTATCTGAACACAAAATAAGATTTTTTGGCAGTGAAATAAATATTTGAAATTCAAATTTTATAAAGGGGTTCTTTAAAAACACTTTGATGTTTAATCACACTGAAAAAGAACTTTATTACATGAGTGGCTGTAAGACTTTTGGATGCTGTCTGTATTTATACCACACCATCACAAGAGAAATTCTTGTTACTTATTGAAGAAATAATCTCTGTTCTTTCTAGTTGGATTATATTTAAAGCCTAGAAAATTTTGACAAAAGAGGAAGATGAAAGCTAAAGTCAGTGATAGATTCAGTCTGGAAATAGTTGAAATGTGTCTTGTGGGATAAATGGTTTTTTATATTGACTGCATGTCAGCTCTATATTAGATGTGAGCATGACAATAGCAGAGAAGACAACTACCATAATTTACCTACTTTTATAAAAACCAGATATTGCCGGGTTACCCGTGCAAGTGTGGTGTTATTTTGTAATTTGGGTGCTTTTCACACAGCCTGATTCAAGGCACTCCATGGCAAGTGCCTGTGTTGGTTGATTAGCCTTCCTAGAATCCTCAAAATTTGTTAGGAGAAAGAGATTTCTACCACCCAGAGGACAATTCAGAGGAAGGATTTACTGAATTACTGAATTACTGAATGAATGAATGAATTACTCTCCTGAAGAGGCCTTCTCACCCTGCTGATACACAGGAAACCAACAGCATCCAACTTCCTATTTTATTGTATAAACAGAACAAAAAAATGGCAATGTCAGGAATAAAAACCAAATCAGGATAAGTATATAAACCTGTAGTATGCTGAATGTAAAATGAGGCACTTAAAGCCAAAAATTAGAAACCTTATTATGCCTGCTTATGTGGTACCAATTTCTAGGTTTTCTCAAACTGTGCCTGTTGATATGTCAATGGGCATGTCTGGAACTGCTTGAGATTTCGTAGTGCTGGAGAGACAACACATGCCATACCTCATAGTCCACATACAGAAACTAGATGTTCTCTCTATTATAAGACACATTCTTTTCCTTTCATCTCTTTCCGTGTCAAGACCATTGTTAATGATTTTAGTGGTTAAAACAATGGTTAAAAGGTCCATTCTCATTTGAAAGTTGATGATACAAGCATAGGACATTTTAAGCATTTAACAGTGTGAAAAATTAACACTGTGATTGCAATAGATGCTGCATAGTAATAGAAGGAAAAAACTAGTTCTCACCTGAGGCAATTGTACAATGTAATAAGATACAAAACCTGTTTTAGTTCAGAACAGCAGAAAAAGTTTAATCAGATTCAAGAAACTGGGGAATTGGTAATGTCGGCACCATGTCAATTCCATCACTGCAACACAGGTTTGAAGCTTCTAGTGGAACTAAGGAAAACAAAGATTATGTTAATAATTTTGTTAACTTTTTTTTCTTTATTCCTAAGAGACATTAAAAAGGCACCAAGAAATAGTGTTAACAAAGTCAAGACAAATTGTGTTCATCTGGAGAGTTAGAGGTATGTTGAAACTGATGTCTTATCATTCCTTTTTTTTAATAAATATCCAACTACTAAAGAAATACAGACAGGTCTGAATGAGTGTCTAGTGATAGTACATCAAAAAATGCATATATAACAATGCTGTTGTAAAGACTGCCCAATAATCACAGCCTACATTAATTCCAGAAAGCACACACAACTAATATTCCTTGGCTTCATTTTTAAGGCAGCATTTGGAAAGTTATGTGCACTAATCCTGTAACAGTAATGGGATTTGTGTTTCCAACACAAGCATAGCTTTGAAAATGTAACCATAAGAGTCCCATGCAGCAGTCAAAGTAATGCCTATCTTCTGAGAAAGAAGAACAACTTTGCAAAATTTTGTCACCAAACTAAAAATACATTCTGTATCTCGGGGAATCCTCATATAAACATTCTTTTCCTGGCTGCAGGGATGTAAGATCACAAGGAAATGGAGGAGAAAGAGCGGTTACTGAAAGAACCCGAGTCTGCTTCTTAGCTGTCTGAAAATCCGCAGTGTCCCCATTTTCCCACAAAAGTGTTATCATAGTGTTATCATGATTTGGTTTGGAAGGGACATTTAAAGGTCATCTAGTCCACCAGTAGGGACATCTTCAACCAGATTAGGTTGCTCAAAGCCCCGTTCAGCCTGATCTTGAATGTTTCCAGGAGTGAGGCATCCACCACCTCCCTGTGAAATCTGTGCCACTGTATCACCATCCTTATCATGAGAAATTTCTTCCTTATATCTAGTCTGAATCTATCCTCTTTTAGTGTAAAATGATTACCCTGTGTCCTGTTGCAACAGGTACTCCTAAAAAAAATTATAACCCCTGAGAGGTGAGTGGTCACTTTAAGTACTTCATTATTTAAATTGGTAAGGTAAAAATGCTAGTTTAGTCTCCTGTTGCCTGACAGAGCAAAGTAGTGTCTCTTCTCCTTCAATTCCTATTTACAGAGAGTAGGACCTTTGGAAATTTTCAGAATTGGCATTTTTCCTCTTCTCCCTAGAACAAGAGTTGTATGTAAATCTTACGTGTGAATAGGAAGTTAAGTGAAATTCAGTAATTCATATAGGGAAGTAGCAAATGCAATCTGAAAAGTTTCAGCCTGGGTATTTTTATTCAAAATTCCTGTTGACTTCAGAAGAATGAAAGATGTGGGTCTTTTTCACAACAGAAAAACAATCCTATGTGTTAAATATCTGTTGGAATGAATGGGTGTTGCTGGCTTTTTGTATCATACTGGAAGTTGTCAATTTCTGAGGATATTGGTTTCCACTCTTGTGGTTGAGAGCGGGGTTATTGGTCATTATTATTTGTGACACCTATTTTAAATAGGGACATAATTAAAAACTCTGTCCAGGATAGCAGTATCTAAAGATTGCAGTCACATACATCAACACTGTTGTGAGTCTGAATAAAACTGCAATAATATTGTTGGGTTTAGGATTAGGGGTAAGGGTAGGGGCAGGGTTAGGGATTAGAGTTAGGGGGTAGGGGTAGGGATAGGGATTAGGATTAGGGTTAGGGGTTAGGTTTGTTTTTTTTTTTATTCCACTGTACAAATCTCGTATTTGATTTTGAACATGTACTTCAGGACTTTTGAGGGAATAAAGATTTGGCATTGTGTATTCCTATGGAAATCTCACCATTAAAGTTCATCCTAACTTTCAAAAACACTACAGATATACTCCCAGATACAATGTATCTGCTTGCCTGTATGTATGACTTGTAAATCATGAGAATAAAACATGACTTATTCCAAACGTTAAGGGTTTTCTCTTTTACAGGTCTGAAATCATTTTGCCACTAGTATATGTGATTGCAAATTTACAGGTGACATGGCTTATTTCAATAAAAATGCCAGATATCAATTTCTAAGGGATACAATTTCATATACTACTTCATGACAGCTAATTTTACCACACAGTGGTTGGTGTTGTTTCTGTTACCAACAAATACTTGTCAAATGAGGAAGCTCTGTGCTTTCACCTTATGATTTTTCTTTTGTGAAAAGTTTTATGATCCATCCTGGACATTTCTTCTAATAATATTTCACAGGAGGCAGTGAAGAGCTGCACTCCCTTGAAAAGGAAATCTCTGTATCAAAGAGACTGTTCCTTGGTACATCTGTAGAAGTGTCTACACTTCTCTGAGGCGTACTCTATCATGTAGTAAGGAGGTAGTAGATTTCTTCTCCTTCTCATTCTTCAACTGGAGGCTGACTGAATTATGATCATGATGCCTTCTACTTCCTTTTATTGGTGACTTGCAGTCTGTGGTCAAGTCTCTGCTCTCTGAGGTTGCAGAGATCACGCCTGTTGCGAGCCCTTCTGCATTGTGCAAAGGCAGATGTCTTGGGTATCCCCCAGTTTATGAGTTACGTGGGATCATTGCAATATGATTTTGCATGTCTATAATGCTTTTAAAATCCTTGTTAAAAAAACCCAGCCTTTGGCTGTTTCAACGTGACCATCTCCTGCCTGTGCCCATCAAAAATTTCTTTTGGTCCAAGGTACTTTATGTCAATAAAGATTGCTTAAATAGCCTTTGCATAGCACAGCATGAGTTTCTCAGAGGGGCTATAGGTATGGGAAGGATGAAGCAGAAATCCTGAAAGAAGGAAGCTGAGAGTTCTGCAATGGCTGGAAATAGATATGAACAGCAATTTGATAAAACAGCTTAAAAGAGTTAGTTTTCTTACCACACCCACAAAACCCCCACATCTTTGGTATGATTGGACATATAGAGTCCACTACGGAGGGTCCTGATCTCTAGAGCAGGTCTCCACATACTGAGGCTCTGATCTCAGAGCACCCATAAAAGAGCAATGAATTTAGAACTCCTTTCTTGTGTGGAGGTCTTGCTGTCTCTGACAAACAGTTTGTGAGAGAATCATGGATGGTTTTGTGTATGCTTTCCCCCAGTTTTCTCCCCTCACCCCTGGAGCATTACTGTGTGGTTAGTCACATCCAATGTCAATATATTCTGGTCAGATACTTGGAATGCTGCATTGCTGGAGTTACATTTGCTCACAAAACAATAGTCTTCCTCTCATAAAATAGAATTAGCATGTATATCATCCTGTTTAGTGTGGGGCATCAAAAAGTGAAGATCTATCCAGCTTGGTGTTTCAGACACCTTGCTGTTTGGTATATTAGATGGGATTTTTTTAAAGATTCAGGAAAAGCTTTTTCTATTCAAATGTCTTCAATTTTTCCTTAACAGTCTGAATTCTGGAATGCTTAGTTAATTGTAGGTCTGTTATTTTCACTGTCAGGTAATAGCTGTCAACATCTTTAATAGACTACCTGAAATAAGCAGCATTTTAGACATGTTGGTGGTTTTCAGCATTAAATTACATTTTGTATGATTCTAACAGCAGAACCCAAACTTCCTGAATTATGCCAAGAAGGAGGAATCTGCTACTTGTTTTGTAATCCATGTGAAAGACATATGATTTAGAAGATAAATGTCCATTCCCACTAATTAGAGCAAAAAACTTTCTAACTTCTGTGAGTTCTGCCTCTTGGGTAACTGTTTAAGATTATATTGAAGTTACCTACAATCTAAGCTAAATATCCTGAGCCCATGGAATAACTTTCTCTTGTAATTGGTAGATAAGAAATTTTATAGTTTAAAAAAAAAGAAGCAGGAGAAAAAATTTTCTCTGCTTCTAGAAGACCAACAATGAATCCTTCCCAGCAATCTCTTCAGTAATGTGTAAAATTTTAGTAGAAATAGATTTTCTTAAAAGATGTAGCAGCTCATTTTCTGTTCCTTTTGGTTGTGAGAGTCTTTTTCTGTCAATCATAACTTTCAGAATTGGATGTTCTACACTGAGATTCTTTTCTTGGTGACTAACCTGTTTTCTTGCATTAGGCCAGAATAGTACAACTAAGCATATGAACTTGGGAGATAGTCAAGTATTTCCAGTTAAGAAATACAGATTCTGAAATGCAGATATGCCAAAGGCCATATTTTCTTTTGGCTGAAGTGCTTAAGCACAGGGTAGGCTTAGATTTATAATTTAGATTTACAGGTAGCATGCAATACTATTTTACTTTGTAAAAGCTTGTCACGTGAAAGGTATGGGGAGGGATTCACCTGACTTTGGATTTGCATATGAAAACCTGGTACTAAATAATAATCAATGTAATACAGAGTAGTATGGCTCTGTATGAATATATGAATCTCCAATTTAAAGCCATGAGAAATTTTATTTCTTAATATCCCACATAATGGAATGAGTTTAAAATCCCAAATAAGAACATTGTAATTCAAATATTTTGCAGGTACCAAAACCAGATGAACTCCTACAGGATTAAGATTTTATTTTCTTGCAACTATAAAATGTAGTCTAAAGATGAAAGAAGAATGCTTATTTTCCCCAGGAAGCAGTTTCCCTTCTGTTTTTCCTTGAAGCATTAATTTTCCTCTCAGCAGAAAAAAAAAAATGGCCACAGAAAATAAACTGTTATTTTGCCCTTTGCATTGTGTCATGGATGAAGAAGCTTTGTGATTTCTTTAAGGTCTTAGCTCTAACTACTGGGCCATAGCATCAGAGATTGATTGCTGCTATTGTGTGCCATTAAGGGATATTATATATTCAGAGGTCTGAATCATTACTAGGTTTTGTAGTACCCCAAAAAATCTTTTGGTATTTCTTTTCAGTGCAACGTGAAGGAGCTTTCATTTTGCTTTTCTCATTGTCATAGAGATCCTGCTATGATTTGTACAGCTTACCTATGTCAAGAATGTAGTTTTAGAAGCTTGTGTAAATTATCTGTTATTCACTAAACTGTAATGGGCTACATACCCATGAGATTATGAATTTATACTAGCTTATGATTAATTTAAATTATTGATAGAAATGCTGTTTACTGACAATGACAAGCATAGTATGAAATAATTTTGCTAACATCATCTGATTTTTGCAGTAACAAACATTTTCTGATTTTCACATGATAGGGCAAGAACCTGATCCATAGAAATGACATCTTGTTTGTATTTCTTCCAAGATTATAAGAACTTCCGTTACAAAAGGGTTACAGATAACAAACTTACAACCCTGAAGGTATTTTAGTTTGTTAGTCACAATGTAGTTACTTCATTATTAGCAGCAACAAAAGTTTTCCCATTGTCTACTAAAGTACCTTGCTAGGGATCTAGAATGACCCTTCTTAGGTATTTGGGAATGTTCCAGTCTCTAACCAACTTCTGTCCCTGGTGTATATGACATATGTGATTTGTGTTAGCAAATATAGTGGTATCTATAATAAAATAAATTTTAAAGTGTATAATTGAGTGAATAGTTAACTTTATCCATCCAAGTAAACTTTACAGAAATGAACATTAAAAAATTATGGTCAAACTGGATTGAAATAAATGTAAATATTACTTTTTCTCAACTTTGTATATAGTTTATTTAGCAAGTTTTATTAAGCTCGCTGGAATGAGAAATGAGCTGTGAGCCCTCACAGAATTAACTAGGCATGTTTGTTTCTGTTATCAGGGGCAACAGATAATGGAGTAGGAGACCCTGATAACAGAAGAGCTTTCATAAAAAGATCATAGTGCAAGTAGAGATGCAAGTACAGCATCATGTTATGGCCTCAAACCCTTTATTTAACCCAGAAAGAGCTTGAGTACTTCCAGACTATGCTCTCCATGAGGACTAGCTCAAAGTTTACAATGTGTATTTTGATTTCCTGAATTTTCAGGGTCCCAAAAGCTCATAACCCAGATCAAAACTTCTATCAGGGAGAATAGCTGCCTGCAGAGGCCCTGTCCTACCCTTCAGAGAATTTGTCCCCTTCCAATTTAATTAATCCCAGGAGCCTGTTCACTAAACCACAACCTGCTCTCAGCCACACTGAACCTCATTCAGGATGCTTTATCTAGAAGCTACTTCTAACCTACCCTAGACTTTTCCCTAAATCTACAGCCTTTCTCAGAGAATACTCCCAGCTCAACACAGCTGGGAAAGATCTAAACCCTAATGGCCCAGCTCCTGCTGTGCCTTGTGTTACTGGTTGGCTTCAGAGGCCACTCAACTCACACTCCTTCCTTTCCTCCCTCTATGATTAGTGTAGTGGCTGGGTTTGTTTAATGTTTTGTAGAGGAGAGGCTTGGTCTTAGTTGTTTTTTCAGAATCCCTGAGCTACTCAATGGGACCTCTAAAGGATGAATTACAGAGGTAAGAGTCTTCCCTGAACAAGTAAAAAATTCAGTGTAAGATGGTTCAATGCAAAACAGTGCAATGTGAGGTCTTTTTTAATTCAGATGGTGGTAAATTATTTTATGTATGAAAGTAACTTGTTACATGAAAGCAACGTGTTACGTGATTGGCCTCTTTAAAAAGGAGAACTGGAGTAGTATTTATACCTACCTGTTACTGTGCTTCTTTTAGATCTCAGTATTGTTACAGTGATGGTGAAATGTAGGCAAAATGAATAAAATTGTTTTCCAAAAGATGTGTTTGTAAGTATATGACAAGAAGTTGTTCTTTAATGGCTTGTATCCACAAAAGATAGAAGGATTTTAGTTCTAGTTTCACATGCTTTTTAAAGCTGTTCAGAAGTCCCTTGTTGAAGTTAGTTTCGATTTTGCATATAAATGTTCAACTATTTTATGCTAATATTGCTCGTATACATAGAACATATTCTTCCTAAATTTATAATACTTTTATTTCACATTTTTCTTAATTTTCAACCGAATTAGAACATTTTATTATTAAAAAATATTTATTTTAAAAATGTAGTCCCTTTTAATTCTTTTATTCAAATGACTCTAATATTGAGGAATCTTCAAAATTCCTTTGTAGTTAAAACTCAAATTATATAACTTTAAGAAAATTGGTTTTTATGTTGGTGGCTATTTTATCCTACTATTTTTCATAAGTAAAAATAGCTTCTTCAGTCATATTGACTATTGGTCAAACTGTATCAGCCCTGAGAGAAAATAGGTCTCTCCGAGCATCTCTTTTCTGTTCCTACAAGTTTTCCTCTAAATTGTAGTGAAAATATCACTATATAGTCTACTCTACAAGCAGCAAAATTGATATTGTAAGAGCAAACTATTTGTCAGGGAGCACTAGCAGAGTCTGAAATCCAAAGCAGGGTTAATGTTATAGAGTTTCAAGCCATTTTATAAGAATACATTCATTGGATCTTGACTTGTAGTTTAGCTGTAACAAGAGTATTGTATGCAATCTGGCAGAGCATAAATCTCCTGGACTCCAGTTATGGCATAATTTAATTCTGAGTCGTGTTTTCTAACGTAACAGCTTCTAAAACTGCATGTGCAGTTTAGTTGAGTGACGAGGTGCGAGGACTTCTACCTACAAATGAATTTTAGGGATCTTTACTATATTCACTGGAGAGAGTTTAAAATATACACTGACTTTTTAAAAAGAGCTTGATATTTTTTTCTGATATGTAGTAGAAGTTCTGGTCTGCTTATGAGATAATTTCAGAATCTTCACCTTTCAACTTCAATATGTGAATGAATTCTAGAGAATGAAGGTACTTGAAGAGGTTAAAGAAGGCCAATGCACTGTACTTGCCTACCTCACATGGTGAAGAATGAAGAGAATTCATTAAACAAACTGTGTTATAGGTGGGACAAGTAAAGGGACAGTCTGTGGTGTTCTATAAAAGCTCACTGACAAAACCTTGTGATTTGTCATGAAATTTCCATTTATCTGTTTAGCCATGGAAACCTGCAGTTAATGCTGTTGAGGTGCTAATGAAGTTGATGGGAAGGAACCCTTTAAAAGTAAGTTCAGATGAAACAAAAATCCCTTCCATTTGCAACAAGTGAATTGCATAGGGCTTGAAAATGAAAGAGTTATGTAAATATTTTTCTCTTAATTTAGAATAATTTTTTTTCTCTTTTAAAAGCTTCAAGATTTCAGTTGTAACCTCCTGTGACAACTGCCCTTAATGTATAAACAGATTTAACTGTGCGTTGCATCTGTACTTGCAGTAATATTCTCCCTTATTCAGTTGTAATCTAGAATATATAATCTAGAATCTGCTGCTGGTAGTGTGCTTTGGGCTGATTCAGACTCTTCTCAACTTCCAGGGAACTTGGATTCAGATGTAGAAGGACTGTAGATGAGGGGACCAAAGGATGTCTTTTTGGGCATGGTGTCCATGGGCATGGTGAGATGATAAAGTTTATATATTGTCAGAAAAATTAATGTGAAAGTCTTCACCAATTTGGTAGCCGAAGCAAAAACCCTGTCATACCCAGCATTGTAGCTATGGAAAATACGCATCACTGCTTTCAAGGTCATGTCTTCCATGAGAGCATTACAGTGTTTCCAGCGTGTTTCCAGACTTTCAGTCTGACGTCTGTGAGGCAATACACTTTTGAATGCAGGTGCACCTTCCTTAAAGTCAGTAATGAATATATCTTTTGTTTCCCATCTTTTATAAGGGTGCAAAGTCCAGATGTGGACCCAACTGCCACTAAAATCCTAGAGGGAGGGGTTTTTTTCTTAAAATTAAATGGAGAATTGGCAGTGGTGTTAGAAATTATTTGGCAATTCACATATCAAGTTGTCTAAGTGATGATTGCCTTTTAGCCTGAAGTTCTGTGAGAAAGATAGCTCTTGAGTTTTAGTTTAAAGAAGATTTGGAGATACATAACTGAAAGTTAAAAGACAATGAAAGATAGCTGAGAATGCTGGATAGCATAATCGTAGTGAAATGTAGGACTGGACTAATTTATTTGAAGTGTTTCTACTAATGAAACCCTGGCAAAATCACCCTAATCTTGTAATTCAGGGTTGCTCACTCTGCATAGTATTTACTCTTCTTTTAAAGGCTGTGTATATTTCATTTGCTAGTGATAACATAATAAGGCCACATGGAAATCCTATAAAGATTGGAGGGAAAAAAATCCCTCTCATGAGAAGAAAAACAGATGCAAAGCTGTAACCTTGCACCTGGAAGTCTTTCACATGGAAGTTCTGTGTGTTTCCAACCACCCCATAAGGACAGAAACAACACAAGCAGCTGATAATGTGATTGTGAGGAATGTGCTGACCATGGTGATGACAGGGTGATATATTTACCCTCAAGAGCACAAGTGCACCTGTGAAATATTAGACTGTGCTTTTTTACTACAAGATCAGTTTAGAAATATTTAAGAGTAAGCTACAAGATGGAAGGAGAGGGCAGTTAAAAGAGGCTGGGAAGAGGTAAGTGATAGACATTTGGGAAAAGCAGAGTGTGCTTTCAGAACAATTTATCGCAGAGCTTTGGAAGCTTATTCCACTCTCACTAAGAACAGATCCTTTGGAAGGAAATGTCTATCAATGCAACTAATTAAATACACTAGAATTAGTAAACTAGGAGAGAAAATTCCTAGCTTATGTTAAAAATATAAAATTTAACATGCAATTAGTGATGCATACTTGAGAAAATAAAAGGGATGTTTCAGATGGCTGACTGGGTTGCACTGACTGTGTATTTCTAATTTATGTTTTAGGTTAACACACCAAACGGTACAGAAAACATTACATGCGTGGAGAGCATCAAAACTGAAATTACTGTTGGTGTGCTATCCTCTGGGTTTCCTGAATTCTTAGAATTTTATCTTTAGTACTCACAAATAAATAATGGTTGTGATTATATTTAAAGAAAATTCTGCATGCTAGTATTGCTGTTTCCAAATGATCCTTTTCCATTTTGAAGTTCTCCTGTGGGAGGAAAGAGAAAAGATGTACTTGTGGATTGGTTTCTTGTTTGGAGTTTTCATTTGTTTTTCTTTTTTTGTACTGTTTAATGTAGCCTTATAGAAAACTTAGCAAACCTTAAGCTGGCTTGTAAGGGACATATGTGGATCATGATGTTTTGAAGGGAAGATTCTTCCTGGTTAGCTGCTGTTGTGTCTGGGAGATGTGGAAATACATTGGTCACTTTACCTACTTCAAACTGGATGAAAATGTGTTATCTTATACCAAGGCTGATAAAAAGAATATAATGCCATCTGTATAAAATAGGGAGTGTGTTTTTTGCAGGCTTGTGAACAGATGCTAGCTGCCATGTTTTAGCCAAAAACTATGACATTAATGATAAGGTTTCCTGATACAGGAATGTAATGGTTCCAAGTATAACAAACCAGAGGAATCTGGGTTTAGATTAGAAAGAAACACTTACTGATGTGTTCAGTAAAGAGAGGAGATTCTAAAGAGAGGAGATTAAGACCAGAAACTCTAGAAAAGGATTTTTTACTCTCTTGAAGAAGAACTATGTTCAACACCTGAGAAGGGTCTGTGAAATCATGTGTCACCACTGCCTGACTTCTACCATTGTTTCTGCAGCAGTGCCCAGCTATAGTGAGAGTCTGGTTCATTTACTTTGGTTAATTAGGCATGTGCTGCTTTCATACTACGTAGCACTTTCACACAACTTGTAGTTTTCTTTATTATTTAGTGGTTTGGTGGTTTGGGGTGGGTTTTTTTTGTGGTTTTGTTGTTGTTGTTGTTGTTGTTGTTGTTGTTGTTGTTGTTGTTGTTGTTGTTGTTGTTTGGGTTTTTTTTAATGGCGTTTGAAGTTGAGGCATCTGAAAAAGTCAGTTTGCCAGCCTGGAATAAGATTTCCACTGGGATGACAACCAAGTGGTAATCTTTGAGGTTTCTGTGAGCTGAGGGGGAAACTACAAGTATTTGCAGGACAGTCAGTCCGCAATGTCTTGAGTATTTTTATTGAGGGGAATTCAACTCCTCAGAGTAAGGAATTCAACAGTTGGCTGTTTTTGCTGAATAGGTTCCTTGAGTTAGTAGGTCAGACTCATTTGACAAAGTTCTCAGTTTCTCCTAAAGTAAATACAATTTGAAAAATTTGAAATTCAGTATGATGTATAATAATCAAACAGGTGGAACCTATTTGAAAGGTAATAAGTGGTAATAAAGGTGTATGTGATAATAAACTAAACATTACAAGCCTTGTTTCTTTAGGAAAGGAGAGTAAGAGTGTAATCTCTTGGTGTTCATCCATCCCCTAACAACTTTTGATGCCATTCATTAATTTCAACAGAAGCTGGCAATGGAGATCAATCTTTAAGCTACTTGATTTCTGTGAGCTTCATGAAAATACATTCCATCTCTCCTTCCCACCTATCTATCAGTGTTCTCATTAGGAAAGCGAGTGTCAGCTCAACCCTCATCAGTTACCAGATTATCTGTAGGTGGCAGCAATGGTATGAAGTGCCCTGATTTCTTCTGTCAGTTCAGTGCTTTTGTAGACCTGGCAGAATCCAGTGTGAAAGCTAAAGCTGTAGGAAAGCAGTCTTTTTTAATTCTGCTGTCCATATTTCAAAGCAGTTTCACTTCAGGCACTATTATGAAGAAACCATAAAGGTGATTAATATTTTGTAATGAAGCTGTTGGCACCTAATAAGCTATCCACTTCTGTGGACTCATTACTAAAAATATTTAAGAACTTGAAGGTAAATGTAACATTCAGTTTTAAATACATGCATTTGGATACTAGATCCTTTGTCTAAATGAATTCATTGGTATTGACTGATCAATTGCCTTCCAAGGAAATAATCAAGGGGTAATCTTGTTGAAGACAAATGGACTACTTAGCCTGACTCAAATGTCAAAGGGCCAAATCTTGTTTTGAGAGTGGAGAATAACCTTGTGGTTACATTGGGACTGTTAAAATGAGAGAGGTGAGAGGGACTCATTCCAAAAAGGAAGTGAGTTTTTGCTAGGTCTCTAAGTCAGAGGAGCCTGCAGCTGGCTGGTCCAGCAGCTTGGCTTTAATAGACAGTGTAGAAGGGAAACTGTGCAGATGAGGAGGGAGAATCAGGCCCATTTTGGTATCACGCAACAAGGAAAAATAAGGTCACTTGAGCTATAGCTTATAATTGATTCCTGATGTTGTTAGTTCTTAAAAAGAAAATGTTGTAAAATTTTTTGGCAAATGTGGGAATTAACTATATGGATAATTCCTAATAATGGCCATGAATCATCTTTGAAAAGGGTATTGCAAATTTTAATGTGCCTCAGGATTTTCAGAGTGATTTTTTTCCCCACCTCTTCCTTCCTGCAGCTTTCTTTTCCTTTCTCCTAATAGTTTTATAAACTTATTGTAAACTTTTCATGTTCAAACTACCTTTTACAGTCTTACTTCTCACCCATATGCAGAACTCTGAATCATCCACATCAAAACTTACAAAATTGGCATTTTGTCATTTCAGGAAAATAGTAGCCAAGATTAAACCATATATTATTTATTTTATTTAGTTTTTATTGTAAAAGCCACTGTTACTGCCTGAGAGCCAAGAGTACTGATCTTCATAAGATCTGGGACACCTTTGTGCCTTTCTCACAGTACTATCTTCAGACAGGGGGCCCCCTGGTGGTCTAGTGGTTAGGATGTGATGCTCTCACTGCTGTGGTTTGGGTTTGATTCCCGGTCAGGGAACCCCTCCGGGCAGATGGAGCTCGTCAGCCCTGTAAGGCCATCCATCTAAGAGAAGGTCACTCTAAACAAACCTACGTCCTGAGGACCTCGCTGCCACCGTCCAAGCTCGCTCGGCCCCGGCAGATGAACCTCAGGATTAAAGGGTGGGCTCAGTTCAGCACACACTGTGTCTCACCTAAAAAATCCACTGCGCAGGCTCGAATGGTAAAGACCTTTCCCAAATCTTCGTTCGCAAAGACTGGCCATGAATGTAGAAGGAGACAGGAAAATGGATGATATTAAATATGGATAGATCTGAAAGAATAACATGGAAAGGTGGAAGGAGGTACTTGTATGTGAAACAGACAATATCTCATTTTTGAAGAAAACATTTGTCATACAGTTTCACAATTCTGACATTTTCCTCTATCTTTCAGACTGTTCTTAGTTCCTCTCTACAAAAGAGAAGTTTCTTATTAGATGGAGTGACTTTTAATTAATGCTTGTCTTTGGTGAAAGCAGCCTGAGGTGGGTGTATAGTTATAGCAGACTGATTCAATTCAGCAGACCTACCATGTGACCAGCTGCTAGAAGCTGGACTATGGAGTCACAGGAAAAGGCTTGTAATCAATTTAGAAAAGCATATAGCTGGGCAGAAGGAGAAGTGTTTCAGTTTTAGTTTTTAGATGGTGATTTGAAGAACACAGAGACAATTCACATGAAAGGAATTGATTTTTTTCCCCTCTTCTATACCTAAGTGAGCTGAGCTTAACACTGTTGAAGGATTTTCTGTGAGATGTTCATGCAACTCTGGTGATAGTATCTTGGCTTTGGTTCTGAATTTTGTTCTAAATTTAGGATTCCTCTTTGCCTCTCTCTTGGAAAGGTAGTTGTTCCCTTCCCTGTTTGGTATCAATAACAGTCTACCTCCCTTTTAGCATTATTTCTGAACTCAGTACTTGCACAGTGTGTGAATCTCTTTATATCATCTGTGACTATCACCATTTTGGGGACATACATTATTTTTGCTTTCACAGAAGCAATTTACAGTAGATAGATGTTGACAGTTCTGGGCAGCCAAAGTTGTATCACAACTGTCTTAGGATCAAAGAAATGTTGTCCTTACTGCCTCCTACCACATTTCCAAGTTATCCATGTTTCCTGTATTTTCTTGGCCAAAAGTAAACAAAAATCAAATAGAAAACTGTCAGGAGGTCATTCCTGAAGGACAGATTATTATTATTTTTTAGTTTCTCTGTTCATCAGAGCTCTTGTTAACATGTTGCTACAGATTAATATGTAGCTGCAATAGCACCACTAGCATTCCTGTTGTATGAAAAGGCTTGTCTGCCATCAAAAATTATGAAGAGACAGCAGGCAGCAAGACAATAGATCAACCAGAGTGTCTGCAGATGGTTTTAATCTGATCCTGTTGTTTATACAGTGTCATAGGTATACATGTTGTGTTATAGATATTTAAACATGAGAGTTTCCTGTCCTGAGGGGCTTACAACATACAACATTGTAAATTAAATCCTGAAAGATTTCTAGGTCATCCTGTTCATGCCCAGTGTGTGTAGCTTACAACTGCAATATGGAATATCCCCACTTCTCACTAGCTGAGTGTGTAAGGGCGAGAAACACGTTTAAGTGATGCACAGTCAATAGCAAGTGAGACAACTCCAGTAATGGATCTTCAGGGCTTTAAATAGAGAATTCCAACATATGAACAGAGTTGAGGTTTGGTTTTGTACATTTAGTTGCTGTGAAGGAGCTCAAAAACATGCCTAGTTTTTCTGTTTCAACTGTGTATGTGTGTGTCTTCCTGTGGAGGCACTGCAAGGTGAATTTAAGAACTGAGGAGAAGAAGAGAGACAACTGAATAATTTCCTTACTAATGAAATGATATGACCATTTCAGAAGCCCTTTCGTAAGTTCTGTTTTAAGGTCACAAAGTTATAAACCCATGACATACTTTTGCTAGCATTTTACAGTTACTGTTCTGGAAGAAGTCATACCTTCAGAATATATCTGATGGAGATTTGTGCACTTTACACTGTAATCTTCCTTCTTTGTGCCATGAAATATTGGCTGGAAAATTTGACTGTGAAATTTGTTCTTCTTTCAATATAAAGCAAGTTGTATGTTAGGAGTGCAACCGAGAAGCAATTTTATGGCCTCTACTACTTTATTTAGAAGTTCTTGACTCCTGACAGATAAGGATAATTTTTCTAGTCCTGAATTCTAGTTCCTGAACCTAGGAATGGGCAGTATTGATCTCATTAACTTGCTTCAGGCACAATTCCCATTTTTCCACGCTACTTGGGAGTGATTTATGTACTTCAGAGTATCTCCATATGATATAGACCTTGAATTTTTTTCAGTTATTTTTGATTTGTAGGGTCATAAAAATAGTTGCTTAATAACTTTTGTATATAAATATCTCTCCTACAACCTTCAATTTTATTTTCTATCTCTCATGATGTTCTTCATTTTTAAGATTTGAAAACAACTGTAGGTCAGAGAGAAATAGGAAGAAATCTGGAAGTTCAAAGCTCAGAAAAGAGTTAAGTGGGTTTTTTCCTTGCTATAAAAGAAGTATTGGGCAGAAGCCAGGTGCTTGAGAGGTGGAGAAGAGGAATTGCAGAGGCTGTTTCTCTGTGTGTTGTAGTCTGGGGGAGGAAAGACAAGTGGAGCTAAAACAGGGCATGACTCCTGGGAGGGAGCCTTTTATGACAGCTTTCTGGGAGAGTGGAAACTAGGAGAAAAGGTGGCCAGAAGAATGTGTGTGAAACATGTTTGTTTTACTTAGCTCAGACTGCTTCTTAAAAAATTTAAACTAGGTTAATTAGCACTTGCAAAATGCTGCTCTAATTTGCTGAATTGCTTCCTGTCTTTGGGCTAGTTCATTTAGAATTAGCCTATTCCAGGCTGAGATTGCCAAGTTTCTAGCCTTGACTGAGAAACTGAGTTAATGGGCTTATGCCTATTTAAAACACCTCTGTACCTCCCATCTGAAACTCAGCGCACTTCTGATGTTCACTTCCTAATTTCACATTGCAAAAGGCACAGCGACAAGTGGCAGGGATACTCAGAGATGTGGAATGGCTTCCGCACAAACCCCAGTTGGTTAACCTGGCCTCCTTAAGGCTGGGGAAAATGAGACTGTGAAGAGGACATGATAGAAGACTGTAAAATCCTGGGTGGAAAAGGAGACTAAGGAGCAAGTAACCACACTTTCTCATAACACAAGGATTGGAGGTGGCAGGCTAGAAATGCACAAGAAGGAAAGATAATTCTGGGGAACCTGTTGCCATGGAGTAGTTATGCTTGGGTAGACTTGGGCTTAGAAGTGATGAAGCAAATGAAAGCTCACAAGGGCCTTTTGAAGGCAAAGATGTCCTCTATGGCTTCGAAAGTGCCTGAAAAACAGATTACTGTGCTGGTGTATTGCTTCATGCTTGCCCTGTTCTTGTGCTCTTTATCCAGATATCTGCCACTTGCTGTTTTCACGGAGAACCTGGCTCAGTGTGGCCATTCCTATGGAACAGCAAGTCATATGCAGTAAATATAATATGAAATAATCACTTTGGAACAGTACAGATTTGCTTTTGGATTCTATTAAAGTGTGTAAATACTTTGGATGCTATTTAAATTCAGTTGAATAGCAAAGTGGTTTTGCCTCTTTTTCTGAGAGCTTTGTTGCTTTTAAGCTGAAAGAAAGTAATTAGATTTTAATCTAAGGCTATTCAGGCAAGATTTTATTGCTGAAAAGAAGGTTATGCATGCAAATCTGCATGGTACACATTTGATTTGATGTCTAAGTAAGTTTCAGATATGTATCTAAATGTTACGATGCTGGCAGAAATTCAAACAAGCCAATATCAAACTCCAGCTGTTGCTTCAACACACTCGATATGTATTTTGCCTAATTTGTGTTTAGTTCCAACAGTGGCAAGCTGTGTTACCCTAACTGTAGAGTAATTTCAGAAAAAGCTGTAGTCTTTTTTTTTTTTTCGGATATTTTGTTTTCCACAAAACAGCAAAGTTCTGTGAGGGTTCTGGGCTCCTTAGAAAGTTAAATTTCTTTTTCTTTTAAAAATCTTTTTGCCTCCCTTTACATCCATAAGTTTTGAGCATAAAATAGGGACCATTGAGTATATTTTCACTTCTGGACCTAATTTTTTGTTCACATAGACAGGTGACTATATACTGAAGTACTTGACTGTGCCCATGTTGATATTCTGAGATAGGACTCACATAAAAATTATTTCTGAAAATGTAAATCATGATGGTCACACCAGGTAACTTTAGTCACTTAATTTCAGGGGTTACCTTTTACTTTAGGCTGGTGGAGAGAAAGATGCCTTTGGGACTTTGGGCTGTGAACTATTTTTGAGAGGAGATTAAAGTATGACTGTACTCTAGAAGTGTCTCATCGTATTATCTGTATATAAGCACTTTTGCAGGAGTATCACAAAATTTCTCTTTCCTTTTATAAATAAAAGTCAAAATCCCAACGATTAGGAAACTAGATGATAATTGGATGTTTTAATGAAAATCTTACTACTGTTATACATTTGAAAAGAGATGTTGGAATTTTTTCCCTAGGTTCCCATTTTCCCCACCCCCGCACCCACCACCCCTGTTTCTTCTGGGATGGGGGGATTTGGGGAGGAGGGGGACTGAGCGAAGCCTCATGCGCCTCCTTTTCTTTTCCTGAGAGGAAGTTTTTTTCCCCACAGGACACCTTGCGGAGGATGGCTGAGAGAGAAAGAGACCAACCCATCTGTGGTGGTATCAGGGCTTGTGACAGGTGCACTTACACTTCTTCCTTCCATATGTTTTCCAAGAACTTTTAGCATCAGTAGAGATAGTAAGTGTTTCCTACAATTCAATTAATGCTTATTACATTTTCCTCCTCATTACATACAGTCAGGTTAATTCTGAGGTGATTGCTATGTGCAGTTGCTTAGCCTGACACAAAGGAAATGCAATAGTAGCAAGCAGAAGAAGAGAAGAAAAAATTTAATCAATTTACAAGGTAAATGCTGTCTTCCATTAATTGAAACTATGAGAGAAATTAAGTGCCCACATGTTCATGGCCAGTGTAGAGTCTTGTCTGCCTTTTCAGTTCTTCCCTTTGGAAATACCAAAATTTGTGCTGAACTTTTTGTGAGCATGACAATTGTTATTTCAAGAGAGAATGTCTCATAGATATACACTGTTAATTCTCATGCCCCAAATGCTTTCCCAAAGGGAACATGAAGTTGCAGGTGGATATCCATGACTGGAGGAGAAACACTTTTAAGCATGTTATTTAAAAAAAAAAGTAAGAAAGACATGAGAAATCCATAAGAAGGGCTTATTGAGGGAACTTTGTTTCCCAAAGTCTTCACAAAACCTTTGGTATTATTTAGTATGTCTGCTAGCACAGACAGCATTGCAAAATTAAGTGCTTGAAAATTAAAAAGTGACCAGCTGACCTTGAACAATCATCAGTGTTTTGTGTTCTTTTCACAAATTTTGATAAATTGTACTTCTGAACTTTGCTTACAAGTATTCCGTGTTTCAAGTATACCATAGAGGAACGCTTCTTCCTTGTCAAATCTGGTAGAACAGCTTTAATCCATACCCTAATTTTAGGCTACACTTGCTCAAAATTGCACATAAATAAATCTAAGGAAAATCCACCAAGAGTGGGCTTCTTATGCAGCATGGTTGTAACTGTAATTAAGTAGTAAATCACAGGAAAACCTTTCTGGTATTTGATACAAGAAGTGACACTTAGCAGACTCACTGTTTTCACATATCACTGTTTGCTAATAATACTTAGTTCAATTTTTAGCTCAAAAAAACTGGATAAGGGACTGTGGTGCTAATCTGAGTATTACTTGAATCATCAAAGCTGTTCTAAAACCAAACCAAGCGCCACAAATGGCTTAGTCTTGCTTGTATATGGAGCAGAGAGAGGTGAGAAAAAACCTATTCACCTAATTATAAATTCATTGTTATTTTCTTGCACAACGGCACATCAGGATGTGATAATTCATTTGCTAAACTGTCCTTTCAGTTATGGGGGAAATGGGCTGCATGCAATTCCCTTAAAGCAGGATTTAGCATGAGTTACCCAAAGAGTAACTCTGGTTCTACATACTGACAAAACTTGCAGTGCTGGGTATTGCTGCCTAGAGTCCTGGTCATGCCCCTCTTGGCTACTGGAAAAATTAACCCTGTCCTGGTTGGAACCAGGACACTTGGAAGACAGCTTCTCTGGTTGCCAAAAGTAGTACAGTTTGGCTGAAAAGCAGATACTTTGGCTATTGTAGATTTTTATTTCCATTCTAAAAACATTTCACATTTTTTTTAGTTTTACCAACATTAGTAATGAAATAATGACTGTGACTACTGAAAGTACTTATATGAGTTTTGCATACATTTTGCGACTCAGCTATCTGAGTGTCACTCATTTTGCCACTTTGCTACCTGAGACACATGGCAGAAGATAGTATGAAGAGAGGCATCCATATCATCTTGTGCACTCCATCATAATTGTCATGTGCTCAAATTACACGGTAGGTTTTTTCCATAAACTTTTATGTTATGATGCATGGATGGTTTTGAGAATGTTTTCCATAGGAGGAATTGTTCATATCCAGTTGTCTTGCAGATGTGATGAATGCTGCTTGTGTCTTCAAAGCAGAGATAAAGGCTGCAGTAGTGAAAGATGAGGAATAAAAGGAATTTAGATTAACTAAATCAGATGATTAGACCAGCTGCTCAGCTATGTGAGCTAATTGAACTGCCTTTGTAAAAATTGTGAAAGCAGTCCCTCCTCCAGCAGCAGAACAAATAGACTCTGGTTTCTTACAGATTTGCCTGAGTAGCTGAGTATTTGGGAAGATGTGAGATCCAGCTGATCCTTTTTTGCAGACAGGATGATTTCAACACCTCTGCTATGCAGGCATTTTCAGGTGTCTAGTAAGGCTGGAACAAAAGCTACAGCCTTTCTCTCTGTTGAGGTGTTGAGACTCTCCCTCCTCAACTTAACTTCCTAATGTCATGCTTGATGAAAATCACTGTCTTTGAGGAAATTAACCTATTGATTCAGAAATTCTTTGGAAAACCTTGGTATAAAGAGTTATAAGGTAGTGAAGATGAGTATTGGGATAATTATTTTTAGTGCACAAGAATTCTGTTTTTCTTCTTTCCTTTATAACGTATAGAAGTTCAAAATGATTAAGGTTGGTTTGGACTTGTTTGGGGGGTTTTTTGTTGTTGTTTCAGGTCTTGGTTCTGGTGTTTGGTTTTTTTTTAATTGTAAATCACCTTTAAAAGACACTGCTTTGCATACACTGGAAGCTATAACATACATCAGGATATGCTTGTAGTGTGCAAATTGCGTGCTTCCATTCTTTTCATAAGGTTCAGCTGTCTAGGCAAGGCCTTAGTGCAGCTACTGCTAGATGTTTCAATCAGCACATGTTCTTCTGTGAGAGAGAATACAGGATGGAGACATTTATCTCTATATTTACAAAGGTAGAAAATGAAGTACATAGAAGAAGAAGAAAGAAAATTACAGGAGAAAACAAGGTCCTAAGGTGAAGGAAAATGGCTTTTTCTAAGTGTGACATAGGCATTTCTCCTTGCCTGTTGCTTTGGAAAGCTTCTTCCATACCACTCTTGAGCATTTTCCGCTTTTTTAGTAAATACTCAAAGAACTGTAACTGAAGTATGCTACTGAATCAGTCCCAAATCACGAAAAAACTCTCTAAAACAAATCACACCTTCCCTTCCAAATGTTTCCCAAAGCATGTAGCTCTGAATTAAAATTGGTGCAAGGAAACATACAATAGGGAAAGGGAAATCCAGGGAAATAACACCTCTCAATTTATATAAATTAATTATCATAATACGTAAGACGAGAAAGAAAGCCAAGTTCTTCCCTTTGACATTCAAACATTAGGATAGAAACCTCCTAAGGAGGAAATTTGTTTCAATTCATGCTGATAATTAACACCTAAATTTTCCTGTTTGTTAGAAACTTATCTCCTCCAGACTTGCATTAATGTTTCACTGAAATTTTACTTCAGTGTGATCTTTAAGAAGGAGACAATAGAAAACGTTTGTTTTTTTTTAATTTATTTATAATGCATCTGGAATGGCAACAATTATGCCACAGAAAACCCAGTATCAGTAATATGAATAACTCAATGAAGGCATTCTTTAAAATGCTGAAGTTAATTGTCATGTAAGAGTCTAATGTTAGCCAGTTCCAATTTCTCCATCACACAAAAGGGAATTGCGTATCTTTGTGTGGAAAAAGAATAGAGAAACAACCTAATTTATCTTGCAGTAGGAAAAGCTGACTAGATGTTGATTATGTCAGTCAATGCTAATGTTTCCACTTTTGAAGACTAACTACAAGCAAAAAATGATAGTGCAAAACCTTATTTGAAATCCATTTTCCCTTCGTTCCACCTTGATTTGTTGGAATGGATGCTGTTCTGTGGATGTATACTAAGTTTACTTCAACAGTTGGATGCAGTGATTCAAATTAGCTGAACAGGTAACAAGTCCCAGCATATTTCATCCATGTGTGATTCATAGGATTATATTCATTCTGCCTTCTTCATAACATGTGATGTATAGGGAGCAGTCCTGTGAAATCCTCTTTACAATTGCTGGAGAGTAGCATGTGCTGCTGCTTCTAACCAGTCCCATGTCCTGGTTGTCAGCTCTTCATTCCTTTCATCTCTAAACCCAAATTTTCCCAGCTTCTCTTAAGTGGCGAGTGCCTCCAAGAAACAAGTTTTCTTTGTAAGAATTCTAGTGATAATTTGTAGTGACTTGTCTTGACTGAAAGGAGTTGAGGGAAATAATAGTCTTACCATTTTCTTCACTATTTCAAATCTTAGCAAGGGAATTTTAAAGATGTTGTGCACTGGATCAATACTTTATGTAGACCTAAGCCACATGCTTTTTGGTTAACATTAATATAATTTTATAAGATATAACATGTTCCCACCACATATAAATGGATAACTGGGCGGTTTTGCTCCATTTCCTGACTGGACAAAAATTCAATAAAGGTGTATGAGAATCAAAACTGCAATTATGTATATGAGGGCTTTCTTCAGGGCCAGTCAAGTGCGTGAGAGCCCTTACTAATTCTGTTTCTGCTATATGTCTATTCTGTGTCTATAGGCTATCTATTGCTTGTCCCCCAGATCTATCAGTTTGTTTCTTTTCATAAAACTGACTCTGAATTCCTTGATAGACACATTAGTAAATATGTGAGCCTCTGGAATTGCGCATTACGGATAAGTGCAGATGGCTTTTTAGGTTTCTTTTTATCCAATATTTACATTTTGAAATGAAGTTGATGTGTCTGTCATTACTTATCATCATGAACAGTCCCCAAATGATACTGTAAAATGCTTTTACATCACAAAACCTAATGTCAGGTTTCATATTTCTTGCTTGGTAACAGAAAGCGTTTCTTATGTTGCCATGTCTTCTACATATTCTGCATGTTGGCATAATCCTATTAACCTCATGTTACAGATGTGAACATCTTAGATCAATATAAACTGTATTTTTTAAAATTTTTTTTACAAATCAAATGTAAATGAAATGAAAATCAGGAGACTGCAAGTAAAAGGAGTGGGGAGTTGCTGACAGATAAATAAAAGAAAGCATTAGTAGTTGATCCAGGTTGAACCAAAAGAGGCCAAAACTTGGCGTGCAATGACAAGCAATTATCTGAATTTTTTCCCCACCAAAGAAATTGCCTGCTCTAAGAGATTACAGGCTCATGCCTCGCAATTAAAAGAAAATAATCTACTTTCATCCTCATGTAATTTTGTCTTGGTTCCTAGTCATGTCTCTAATGTACTTGGGTAGAATCCTCAGTCTTGTCAGCTTTCAAAACCTTTTAATATAGTATAAAAGCAGCTGACTGTTTCTGGCAGTAGGTAACTGAGTATTTGACCTATAGTATCTTTACTGTACTCTTTGCATTAAAAAAGCTGATTTTCATTTAGTTATTGAGGAATTCCAGATGCAGAGCTTTGACTGATTAATGTCTTTAAAGGAAGAATTTCTGTAAATTCAAGGTTTGGTTCTTTACTTCCATCTAACAAAGTGGGCAAGACTTTCTTACAGATCCTCATATAATTGTTTTTCAGGCATGCATCAACTACTTTCCATGAGTAGGAAGACCTGAGTAAACTCTTCATTGGAATTACTTTTTTTTAATGGGATGAAAAATGGAGAATTTATCCACAGGGAATTCAAAATAGAGGTTTTCATTTAAACAAAACTCTTTGTTTAAAGTATAATTATGGGAGGAGGCAAGGAAACTTGGCAAACTCACTTATTTGAAGCTGCCCATTCTGACAGCTGTTTACTCTCAGTCTTGGAATATGTGTAAAGCAAACAAATTACATGGAATATTGTTCTGTGTAAATTGTTGTGGATGAGGCAGTCTTTTTTGCAAGCATGTTTTTAGCAGGATTCTAAAAGCTCAGGCTGTCTTGGCAAAAAAATAATCCAGATGTAGGTGAGATGGCTCAGGAATAAGGTGGTTAGATGTCTAGGTACTATGCAGTGTGTTTGGAGGAGTTTGCAATACAAAATAGGAAGAAAATGAGAATTGAAATCCTTGTTGAAAAATTATGTGTGATTTTCAAACTACCTTTCAAATGTGTTTTAGTTGAATCTCATACTTCCCAACAGATGCTGGAATCTTATGGTATGTATATAGACTTGCAGTTCTGGGTTTGTGTTACCACCAGAGAGGAGGTTGCTGCAAACAGTGTTAGCGGAGAACAGGGATGTAAAAGCGAGAAGGTTCCTTTCCAACCATTTAACCAAAATGAAGTAAAGCTGAGCAAATCTATTTAAGAAAATTTTTCAGAAGACTTGTAGAATTTTTGTATGATTTCTTGGGATGGTATTAGCAGGAAAGCTCTCTTAGATCATTCTAGAGTTTTCTGTGGTTTTCTCTGTCTTCTGTGCAACTCAGCACTACTAAAGCTTAGCTAAAGAAATTATTTAAAAGTAGTTTTTATTTAAGGAACAGACAAAGCTCAGACCCTTTTAAAAACATTTAATGCTTGACGAACCATGTTGAACATATACCTTATTTGTGGATTATAACTTGTATTTTATTTTTACACATGGTATACAGATTTTTTGTGAATTTGTCACACTAGTCAAGATGTACATCATTGCACACTTAGATCCAGTGGCTCGTGGCACTGCTCTGTTGTAGAGATCCTGATGCTTACTCTATAGTCAAAAATCTGTGTTTTGTCAGCCATGGTTATGTAAAGGTATCATTTTTGAATTGTGGAAACTCACCTTTTATATAGCTTAGTTTATCTCTGAATTGTGTCTTCTGCAGCTTCGTACCCTGACTCCCATTGTATCAAATTGGTATTTCACTTATAAGGCCCTGAACAATTTCATCCTTTTCTGGTTTACTGCTGGTCTCTTTTATTACATAAGCCTCCTCTGCTGAGAGATGTAAAATAAATCAGCTAGCTCCCACGACTGGGCTCATAAAGCCCTTTTAAAAAAGTCTATTCACTACAGGGTCTGCATTAATCACCTGAATACATTAATATAGTGTGTTAATTAACAGCTATCATCTTCTATCGTCTTTTGTACAGGCAGGAGTGGAGTGCCTTGCTTGGCATATACTTAAATCCTGTCCTAGTTTGTTGCTTCTAGGTCCCCAGACTTTTTACAGGCTTTGGTCCCAGCTCTTGTGTCTTTCTGTCCCCTGCACCGGTGAGTTGCTTTTGGGAAGGAAGTTCTTTTGCTTCATTGTCTTCAGTGCATTGTTTATTTGTGTGCACTGGGTTTGGATCGCTCTTGAGGACTGGGGCTTTGAATTTGGTTTGCAGTGCTATGAAAGCCAGCATGCCTAGTGGGGGATACAAAAATGTTTTTGTCCATATCTCTTCTTTTTTAAGAGCTTCTTATTCAGGGACATGGGGCTATTGTCTCAGTCACACCTTTGTTCCTCTTGGGTTTGCTATGTAAATAATTGTAAGAATGGGGCTTACAGTTGATGCAAAGTCTAGTCTTCCAAGTAGTTAATTGTGAAAAAAAATTCAAGATGAGCAGCATTGAATCCACCATAATTCAGAATGAGAGTACCTACAGAAATATTTAGTGGTTTAAGTATTTTATTAGATTAGTTTGGCTTTCTGAGTGTACTTTGGTGATCAAGCTTTCCAACATATGCTATGAAATAATTTCCTGCCAGTTTCAGTACTGTGGAGATTTGTGACTTGAAGATGTTTATACTTTTTGTTTCTTCTGCCTCTTAACAGCACTACCAAGTACATTCTGATACTGTTGTTACTTCTCTGCTCACTCCCATGTGATATCTCTAGGTAGCTGTATTTATATTTGCCTTAATGCTTCAAGTTTCTCTGAACTCACGTTACTTCATCAGAATGCCATAAGTTTGTCACTTCAACAACTCAGTTGTAGTGCTTTGGCTGTACCAAAAAGTTACTTTTATAAAATCTATCTCTCTTCAGATGCTGTTAGATAATGGATAGCCCCTTGGACTGTTGGTGAACAGATATGCTCCCCAGTTTGTGGTGGTTGTTTTCAATAGATGTTGACATGGCACAGAGGCTGATGAGACATGAAGAACAAGATTTTTTTTGTGCTTCTCGATGCCAGTAGGTTTCTAAGGTTTAGCCAATTGTTTGGCTGTGATTCGAGGACTTCAGCGATGTGTTTTGGAAACACAGTTTTGTAGCACGCACATGCTAAAAACAATCTGTTTCCCAGTGTTGGTGCAGGGAAAGGAAATGAGTGACAGTGACTTATTCTACATGATATATTTACATGTAAATTCTACCATGCTGGTTCATATATAGGACTATTCACAGAGGTATCGTTTGGCTTCTTTTTAAAAGTCAACATGATTTTCCCAAAGAATAGGACTGTTTTGTTTATTGGTGCTCCAGACTGCTTGTATATGCTTATGAAGGATCAATGTACACATTCTATTTCCTGACAGCCAAGGCAAGTTCTCCCCAAAGAGACAAACAGCTGAGCTAAAGACAGTAGCTGATACAGGAGAGTCACTGATGTGACAGTACTGTGGCTGTTAATGACAGCTTTACTGCTGTTCTTGCTGCCCTAAGGGATTTTTTGCTGAAGGAATATAGTGCAGGCAGCGAGAATTAGAGGGCTGCTAGTTCAGACTGCTGGCTTTGCTTGTAATACTGCTTGGCATAGCTTGTAAGGAGATCTTTTGTACAGCCTGAAGTTTGTCACTGTCAGCTCAGCTGCAGGCAATTCCCTTGTCTTTGATTGCAGATCTTTATTTGGTATAAGAATGTTACGACCCACCCCAGAAGGGGAGGGTAACCCAGGTTCTTGATAATAAATCCCTTGGGGTGGATTAGAGTGAAACGACACTGAATAATTGATGTTTGTAAATATATATATATGTAGGGTTTATTTTAGAACAGTTTTGTTTGAAAGGTAAGCAGGTATGTTGCCGTTTTGGGTATTATCATCTATAGTAATACAGCAATATTAAAGAAATGTATAAGGAAAGGAACAGAAAGAAAGGATAAAAGTGGAAAGGCATATATAGTCACCACCCGCTAGATCCAATGATGAAACTTGGTAGTTGCAGCTTTCATGTCTGTTGATTGAAGTGATGGTCATGATCTGTTGGGGCTGGGAGAAGCCCCCCACAAAACTCAAAAGATTTCATGAGTTATTATATCCTTTGAGCTCAGGTGGGAACATACTTCCTCTGGGGCGGGGAGTTTTACAATGGATGATGTCACAGGACATGTCACCACTCTTCGATGCTCTCCAGAGGGGTCTTCACAGCAAAACCATCACGTAAGGGAGAACACTGGCATGATAAGAAGGATTATCCCACTGTGTAGGTATCTGGCAATCTAGTTTGGAGCTTCAGGTATGCATGCCCTTCAGCACTTGGGATAGTTGGACAATGGCACGAACTTATCTGAAGGTCCTTTCACAGCAGGCATATTCAGGGATGGTAGGCTTTGCTGGTTGTGCAGCTGTTTCTTTGCAGTTTGACAAAAGTCTTCTTTGTGATCTTAACCATGTTTAAGCCATTAACTATTTCAGTCTCTGACAATGAAGAGCAGAGAGTGATTTGGGGGTGAGGGAGGGATGTAGGGCCTGAGGCAGATGGAGAGAACTTCACTGTGCCAGCAACAAGGAATTATTATCCAGGCTTAATAATCTGAAACATCAGATAAACGATCACTGCATCATGTTGTTCTCTAGAAAGAAAAAAAGGGTTGACTGAGACATTTTTGAGTCACCAGAGGTATATTTGAAGTGCCTTTAAAATGTTGACTCCGATGTTCATCTTCTCCAGTGTCTGAAATGTGGGGCGGTGGGCTGTGTGTACTGGGTGCTGCTTTGACTCACAGAAGTAAATGTTTATCTGTAAGCAGGGCTTTTTTGGTGAGCTATAATTTTCAAAAATTTTTCCTTGAGGGACTACCAGCAGTGAATTTGTTCAAAAACCTAGAACAAGAGCTTAAATGAATTGCAAAAAGAAGGAAGCCTTGTGATGCTGAAAGAAGTTCATCAACATGCTCTCAGTGTGTCTCTTCCCCTCACCCTGCCCGCTTTTGAATGTCCTGTTGCTTGATCTTGTAAAATAAAGCTGGGCTATGCCTAGGACTGGGAATAAACTTGGTTCTTCCTCAACCTTCCCTTTACATCTTGGGAAAAAAAGACATTTGTTTTTGTAAAAAGGTATATTCATATAAAAACAAAGAAGAAAACCTAAATAAAATCCTACGATAGCAGTTTTTGTGAAAGAAAAGCGATTACAGGAATAACCAACTCATTTTGTTGAACTTGGTGAGAGGAGCCAAAAGGAAGCTGGAGGTGAGAGATGCTCAGTGTTGAGCAGGTGAAGGGAGGAATGTGAATAAAACTTATTTTATGTTATATTTCTGTCAAGTTAAACCATTTACAAGACTGAATGCAACTCGTCAACTTGAGTGTTGTAACAGACCAAACAGTAAAGCTACACTTCAGAAAAACAGTATTCCAAATGGGCTTTGCAAATACAGCCACTTAAACTCACAAGTTTTATATATATAGTTATTCAAGTGTCTCACTAGGGACTGTATGTTCATAAGGAAGCAGTAAGTCCCTTTTCATGTTCTTTTTTTAACCTATTCTTCTGGTTTTGTCACCTGATAAAGCCTCTAGTCCTGCAGTGGCCTCCTCTTCTGAAAGGCTTTGCCCATGGCATGGTACCAATGCTTCCATTAAACTGAGCCAGACCCTTTGATCTCATGGACGAGAACCAGGTACTGCTGATTTTAGTGGAGACAGTTCCTGCTCATATTAGTCTTTGGGCTTCTCTGAACTCTAGCAACTAGATTTGTCACAGACTAGTGTTTATTCCATAGTTCTTTTTCCTTGTACTACTGCAGGTTACTTTTCTGTTGAAGGAGCTTGCATGGACACATATATACACGTTCTGCTATGCACATAAGTACTATTTTGTTGATGTAGATCACTCCCTTAGCCCTATTTCTCATTCCCTGCAGCCTCTCAAAATGGCCAAGAGCCACACATTCAGGGACTGAAAAACTATTGTTACCAGAATATGAATATCTATTTATAAAAGAATTAAAGGGAGTCAGATGCCCAAAACATTTGAATTCCAATTGGAAATATTCAGTCTTGTTAATTGAATGCATTATTTTACCAGCTTTCTTTTAAATGACATAATAATAAAAGAACTCAACCTGTTTTTAAAAGGCTGCATGTTAATAGCTTTGAGCGGGTGCTGTGGAAATCAGGGGAGTCTATGAAATTTCAGAATGCCCCCTCCCCCTATAGAAAGTTTATTTCTAGAAAGTGCACGTGTTTTCAGTCTGAGGTAGCAAATGTGTGAGACTATGATCTCTTTGTACTTCTGCTGTTTTGAGATTGGTATTTTTGTAAGGATTCAACTTGAATTTGTCTCAAGTGGAAATTCTACACAAGCTTAGTCAAAGCATCTCTAAAAAATATCATTTTAGGGTCCCAAAAGTGCAAAACCAGTTAGCATAAATCTTCCAGGAGAAGAAACCCACCAAACAACAGAAAAAAAAAAGCCCTAAACTCTACGAAATGTCTTTTGTCACCTGACCTGTAATTGCTCCAAAAAGCTGGCACAGAAAACTACAAAACTGCAGTTCATCTGCAGTTACAGACTGAGAAATAATCTTCATAGTTGACAGTAGGCACTGAGGCATAATCTTTTTGTTCCTTTGGCTGTTTAGCACAGTAAGTAAATTTAGGTCAAACTCTCAATCATTTGATCATATGCCTGGAGATGTAATACATTTTGTCTAACAACCAGGGGAAACAATCATTTAACCAAGTAACTGTTTCACTTCTTTAAGTGACTAATTTGATAGACAAGGCACAGTTCATAGGAAAACAATGGATCCTACATGGGGATGTTCTTAGCCTGACCTTTCTGCCCAACTGGGCAGAAAGTGGGGCCTGTTAACATGGAGATGTTTGCCAGCTTGAGGGGAGTGTAGCAACACCATATATAATAGAGTCTAAGTTATATCATGCAGCGCGTTGCATCATGTGTCTACTACAAATAATTTACCTCTTTCTTTTCCTGCCACAAGGTTTGTAAAGCAGGGTATGAAGGAAGAGCATTTAATTAAAAGAAAAGCAAAGGGTTTACTTCACCTTTAGTTTCAGAATAGCAGGGCTTGTGTATTATTTATCCTTGCTTCTGAAGACTCAATTCAGTACTTTATTGCACAGCTAAAACAGCAGGTGTATTTAAAATGAAGGGACAGCTGTATGGATGAGCTGCTGTATAAGCAGATTATGAAATGTGCAGTTTGTAGAGGTGGAACTTATTTACCCTTGTAAGGAACTCTTTGCTGGTTGTTATTTGATAAGTTCAGCCATCATCTCTTGAAGATAAATGATTGTAGCTCTGACTAATTCCACATTGGCCTCTTATCATGATTTTGACTCTTTGGAAAGATTTAGTTTATAATGGAAATATATTTTGCTGGTTTACTTTAATCATTATAAACCCCTTGTACTTGCAGTTTAGTGCTGTCAACTGAGCATTTGTAATTCATTCAGTACGTCATGTTCCTCTCCAATGATACGATTCCTTTCTGTTTTGTGAGGACCCAGGAGAGAGAATCTGCATTTATATCTAAACAGAAAACCATTAGAGGAACTGTATTGTTAAATTGGATACTTTTATTGTCAGATTTAACTGAAAAAGGAATTTCTACTGCAATTTTTAATTTAAATGTGGAAAATAAGTCTGTACAGCTCACTTTGCAAATTGTCATAGCCATTTGTTCAGGCAGAACAAGTGTCTGTCTTTGCTGTTGTACTATAACACCTTTTCTCCCAGGCTCTCATTGATGTATCTCCTTGAGGGAAGGTCTTTAATGTACCTTCATCTGGGATGAAAGTTTGAGGCAATTACCTCTCATTCTCTTTCTCTAGAGCATAATATGTGCAGGATTTTGCCAACTACATACCAGCTAATAAACATATTTAAAAGAATGAGTCCCAAGAACTGTGGAAAAAAAATTAATGTATACGATTTAGCTTCTGAAGATCTTTGTTTTCAAATTCAAAATTTATTTCACTGTTCATCATATTACTTTCTTTCATTGCACTTTCACTTCACAAAGGTTCTTAATGCTGTTGCGTTTAAAATCTTATTTTATGATTCTTTTTTTAGTTCATGAAAGTGCCATGATTTTATGAGTTAATTTGCCAGTGGTTCCTAGTTGTGCATTAGACTGCCTGCCATGATGCCTCTGGTAGCTCCTCCCTTCCAGTAACAACTGCTGAAGTCCCTCTGCTCCGTGTGTCCCTACCTAGTTTTCACGTGCTCCTTCAGCAATGCCACTGTTACTAATTCTTTCCATTCCACTTCTCTTTCTCACCCAAAACTACTGGAGTCCTGCCCACTTACATCTAGAATGTTAGAAAGAATTCTAACTGATTGAATGCATCAATTCTCATATTTAGGTAGAGAAATGCTTTTAACTAGAACATCTTCCTTCATCTTCCTCCCTCCTCCACTTACAGTTGCTTTCATCCATGTTCAGTTCACAGTGGAGAAAAGATCTCTAACTCGATTGAAATAATGAAACCAAGTGATGTTGCCACATTTAAAACCTCTTATGGCTGAAGGAGCGTACCAGTTGTGAGAGACTGGAGCACTGGAAAATGTTGTGTAGGCAAATGCAGACCTATGGTTCTCTTAAATTGAGCACATGTACTAAATTAGTGTAATGGTTGGTATAGTCTTATCTTCTTGCCTGGTCAAATCAAAAAGTTGAGCAAATGTGATGTTCTGTGCAAATGACTGCTGGGCAAGTGTGATCTGTGTGTGATTTGTGCATCTCTGAAAATAAGGGAACTTATTTATTTAGGCACCAGCATGAATTTCTTTCTTTTGAACTCAATGTTTAGAAATTAAGTGTCTGGCTTTGTTTCTGACACAGTTTGGGAATAGTTCTACACACAGAATTCTCTAGAGACTGTTCTCCCTCAGTTTTCATATTATTAACATACAAATCACTGCTGTTGGAAGTGAAAATTGAGTTGATTTTATGATCTCTCACCAGAGTCCTCGCGATCGTCTCACAGCTAGGGAAAACAAATGGGCCTTTTAGTGTGTCCTAAAAGTCAATAAACTAGAACTAGCTTGTAAGTTCCCAAACTGGGGGTACAGCAGAGCGGGCACATCTGACTTTTAGTGGTATTCCTGCCCTAGTGCTCAGCTGCTCATGGTCTCGAACAAAGTTTTTGTTTGGTTTGGTTTTTACAGATGCATGCTTTTCTCAGTTATTTTAAGGCAAATTTCCCAAATACTTTAATAATTTAATCAGCAAAAATAAGTTCCTTAAATACCATGGTCAGAAGAGGTAAAAAAAGGATCAAAAATGCATTTGAAAGAAATGGAGTGCTGACACTACCTGGCTTTGTAAATGGCTTTTGAATTGTACACAGTAGTTCATCTGGAAGGGAGAAGCTGTAGCTGAGAACTGCAAGGTATGACCTCTGGTAACCTAATGGCAGAGAAGAACACTGATTAGGCTGTAGCTGTTAGCATCTTTCAGGTTTGGGGCGGAAATCCATTGGCTCTTTCTTTTCTATCTTGTAGATGCAAGTTTAAAATTCAATACAATATCATAATTTTTTCAATGTTGTAATTTATTAAGTTTCTATGTACAAAGTCACAATGATTAAAGAGACAAGGAAATAAATTTGAAAGAAATTACTGTATTGCTGTTCCTAGAGGAAAGGGGGAAAAGGAATTGTTCTGATTTTTGAGTGTGAAAATAAAGCAATGTTCTTATATCCTCAGAGAAGTAGGAGAAGAGAGAGAGGCAGTAGTAGCTTAACAATAAAGACCATGTCTAAAGCCAATGTGTTTGTTTACCCTTAACAGTTGAGATGGATTAGGCAAGAGCAAGTTACTTTATTGCTTTCAGGCATCATCATCATCATCGTGGCTAGGCTTCGCGAATGAAGATTTGGGGAGGGCTCTACCCACGTTTGTTACAAGTGTGCTGGTGGCTAAAAAGGCCAATACGAGATAGGCATGACCGGTTGCAAAATGCACAGCAGAAAGACTCCTTAGGTGGTATATTCTGCAGGATACAATTCTTTCTGCATTGTCTTTTCTCCTCGAGAGTGATCCTGCGTGCTTTCTCAAAGGCATCAGCAGCGTTATAGATGGTGTGTCTCCAGGCCTCCCGATTGGAGGCCAGAGTAGACCAGTTATGGTGATCAATATGGCCAAGGCTGAGATGTTGTTTCAGGGAGTCCTTGTATCATTTCTTCGGGGCTCCTCTATTGTGGCAGCTGGTGGCAAGTTCACCATAAAGCAAGATCTTCGGGAGGTGGTGGTCCTTCATCCTGGAGATGTGTCCTACCCAATGCAGCTGTGTTCTCAGCAACATGGCCTCAATACTTGTGACTGCTGCTTATTCTAGAACAGATGTGTTAGTCACATAATCTGACCAGTGGATATTTAGGATTGTACGGAGGCAGCGTTGATGGAAGCGTTCTAGGAGTTGCAGGTGGTGGCGGTAGATGACCCATGATTCGGATCCATATAAAAGAGTAGACAGCACGATGGCTCTGTAAACACTGATCTTTGTACTTTTTTTCAGGTGTTTATTTCACCAAACTCTTTTGTGAAGCTTTCCAAAAGCACTATATGCCTTTGCTAACCTGTTGTCTATCTCCCTGTCAATCTTACCATCTGAGGAGATGAGGCTGCCTAGGGAATTAAACTGTTGGACTGATTTGAGCTCTGATTCACCAATGGTGATATGGGGATGATGGAAGACATTCTGGGGTGTGGGTTTATAGAGAACTTCAGTCTTCTTTAAGCTGACTTCCAGCCCAAAGAGCTCAGCAGCATCTGCAAAGCAGGATGTTAAACGCTGCAGAGCTGCTTCTGTGTGAGCAACAAGGGCGGCGTCATCAGCATAAAGCAGCTCCCAGACAAGATGGTTTAAGGTCTTAGTGTGGGCCTTCAGTCACCTTAGGTTGAATAGGCTTCCATCAGTATGGTATTGAATGTAGATACCATCCTGATCATTGAGGTCTGCTGTGGCCCTTTGGAGCATCATACTGAAAAAGATTGTGAATAGAGTTGGTGCGAGAACGCAGCCTTGTTTCACACCATTAGTTATTAGAAAGGGCTCAGAAAGTGCATTGCCATATCTGACTTGGCTGTGCTGATCCTCATGGAGTGAGATGATCATTTTAAGGAACTTGGGGGGACAACCTAAATGTTCCAAAATCTGCCATAGACCTTTTCTGCTCACAGTATCGAAAGCCTTGGTGAGGTCAACAAAGGTTACATAGAGACCTTTGTTCTGTTTCCTACACTTCTCTTGCAGTTGTCTGAGAACAAATACCATGTCTGTGGTGCTCCTGTTGGCTCTGAAACCACATTGGCTTTCAGGTAGAATTCCTTCTGCTCTAGCGGGTATTAGTCTGTTCAAGAGTATTCTTGCCAGGATTTTGCCAGCAATGGAGAGCAGAGTAATACCATGGTAATTTGAGCAGTCTGATTTAACTCCTTTCTTCTTATACAAAGTGATGATGACTGCATCACGAAGGTCTGACGGTAGTTCGCCAAGCTCCCAACAGCGCTCCACAAACTCTGAGGTGTCAGATGATGGTCGATATGTCTTGCTGTCTATTAGAGAAGGCTGTGATCCAGTGAACAGACTGTGGTACTGTGATCTACAAAGAGAATCTCAGGGTATATCAGGTATGTGTTTTCTTGCTTTCTAAGCTTTGCTTCGTTTTAAGGCAAAGTAAGACTTAAATTACTTTGTTTAAATATATGTATTCCAACATGTGTATTGCTTAACCTCCTTAATGCAAAGATTATGAAAAAAAATAAGCACTGCTTCCTTCTGCTAGCATTCCATTTTCTGTTATATATCAGTAGATGGAAAGCTTTCAAGCAAATGATGGTAAGAACATACATCTGCTTCAACATGGCATGATCTCTTTTCTAGTATGAGACAGATTTCCTCTGGGCTCTAGGAGTTATCAGATTGGGCTTTGAGGATGCTGTGGGCTGCAGGTTACACTGCTGTGAGCACCACAACATGTGAGCATGTTGAGGCAGGACAGGCTAGTCTCAGGCAAAAAATGTCAACTCAGTACAACAAGGCTGCTCCATTTTGTGTCTGGTTAATGGTAACACAAGGGTTCTGTCTCAGTTCTGGGGCTTTGTTTCTTTGGTGAATAGTTTTGAGGTAATGTGCGTGTTTTTTGTGTTCCTTTTGATAGAGAATTTTTTTCCATGCTTCCTTCCTAGTAATGTCAGAAGCAGTCAGTTTACAAGCCGTTGGGCTTAAGGACTCTTTCATTTACTTTAAATTTGAGTAACAGAGTTGTTATACCCATGCCACATACACAAAATGTATTTGCATTGCATTATATTAACAAAGTTTTAGATGCCTCTTGAGAGCTAAGACAAAAGGCCTTGGTTGCATCACTCATTTTTTATGCTGAAGTACATCTGCATTAACGTATCCTTTTCATTCTGCATAGGGTCTATCTTTTCTCCAGAAAATTAATTATAAATGACAAGTTCTCTCAGTCCTTTTCCTTCTACATAGGGTCTATATTTTCTCCAGAACGTTCATTAGAAATGACAAGTTCTCAAGTACTGGGTTTTGCCTTTTCAGAAAAAAATGGATTTTCGTAGAGAAAAACCCAGTTCTACCAGCAGCAGTAATGTGGTTTCAGGCTTTGCCTACCTGTGATAGATGAGCCACCTACTGTGAAATCTCAAGGGAGGCAGGCTGTTGCTGAGGGGCATTTAAGGACAGGGTTCACTGCACTCATTGGCTCATGGCTGACTATCTGGTTTGTTTGGTGATAGGACTAAAGACTCTCTATAGACTAGAAACTGTCGCTACTAGTGAATAAAAAAAAGAAACCAATTTCTGGCAGTCAAGACAGCAATAATGTGCCTGAAGACTTGCAGTATTTGAAACAACTCTGATATTAAATAGATACAGTGTTTCAAAAGCTACAAGTGCCTTGTAGGGTTTTTTCTTCCCTCATCTCTTCTTTTTTTTTTTTAACGTTTTAATTTTAAGATTATTGACAAAGCCTATTGTTGAAAAAAAAAAATTGCAAAAAATGTGGCACTTTGACACTCAAAGTTCAGGAGGCTGCAGAATAAGCCAGACCTTACCTTTAAGTAGTGCTCCTGTGGTAATCTCATCACAAGAAAAAATGCCAAGTTCTGATATTTGTAAATGATACAGGCTTGTCTTAGTGTGTATGTATGGTCCCATACCTTTTCCTATGTGGTGTCCAAAATATTTTTACAGAAAGAGCTTAACAGAAGTGCAGCATCTTGAGAAAAACCTGCATTCTGCCAGATAGAGTCTTCCTAAGTAGCAATTGCAAATCTGAACTTTCCCTTTAAAGAAGTTCTTCAACAAGATAGACAAACAGGTTAGGAACATGATGCAGATGAATGGGTAAGTATAATAATAGTAGTAAAGTCCCAAGCAGTGCTGGAAGCAATGTATTTCCTAAGAGATGTATAGATCCCAAATTAGGAGTGGGTAAGAAGATTGAGAGTGCAGGAGGGCCAAAAGGTTAATTTGATTGATTCTTTTATTTTCCTTCAAGATTCTTGGGACTCACTTAAATCAATGGAGAAGATGTATTATTTAAAGGGTGCTATTGGAAAAAGAACTACTGTCAATCTCTCCTTGGCTTTCAACAAAACTTTGAAAATACTGGTTTGAATCTAATTGTAGCTAGACTAGATTCAATCAAAAATTAACTTACCAAATTTGAGTGAACATGTGTCTAATTATGGACAAAATATTTGACAAGATTCACTTGGCATATTTTGGCCTGTACTGTGCTGGTTATGTGTAGTGGATTGGTTAGAAATGCGAGGACATATGAACATGGCTAAGGCTATGGATGAGCTGCTAAAGTATAAGACGCAGTCTGACTAGGCCCATGAGAAAGTCTGAGATAGCAGGGCCATGAGAAAGCGGCAGTGTCCTTGGGTATCCTAAATTGAGCTGAGAAACAGAGCTAGGCATTACCAAAACAAAGGCACTTAACGAGCCACCTGTGTAAACAGTGGGAAGCAGTTAAGATGATATCACCACCTAACCGAGTACCAATAATGAGCCTGATTTCTGTAATATTCATGAACCTATTATAGAGTGTATATTAAGCTACTGTCAATCTACAATAAACGAAGTTCCTGGATTCTCACATTGAGGTGTCTAGAGCTTTCCGTCGCGACGTTAGTTATGTAGATTATAGTAGATCCCGATATGATGATGAGACAGGCCACAACTACTTTTAGTTGATTGGATGAATACCATTATTTATTGGCATAAAAAGTAGAAATGATTACAGCTTAGTGAACAGTAGTTAAAGAAATTCCCTGTGGGACCAACATCAGTTGGAACTGACCTTGGGTGTAGTTACAGTGTCTCAAGGACACTGAAATTATGTGGGCTTTTCAGTTCTATTAAGAGAATTATTTTCTATGTGTTCTTATCAGCTGCTGAATTGCAACTTGCTCTTTTCATTTTCCAGAGGCTCCTATATCCACAAGAAGATCAGTAGTGTTTTGCAATTAAAGGTTTTCTCAGGTGTACTGTGCACAAGAGCTATAACCAATAAGATTTTTACTTGGCAGGTAAATTCTTTGGGGATGGCCCTTCTTTCCTCTTTTTTCAGAGCCCTGAGGCCTTGGATGCATATGTGGTGTGACTGTGTAGATCAGATATTGCATTGTGACCCAACTGAGGATGTTGGTTAGACTTCACAGTCTTTAAGATTTACAGTGACTGATTTTTATTTTTTAAAATGAAACTTGAAGATGGCTTTTTTTCCTGCAAAAGGTGAAATTACTATCTAAAATATGTATAACACAATGATTTTACAAGTTTACTTACACTGCCTAATACATCCCTTCAACCCTGACTCTAAGAGCAAAGTGAAAAACTAACATGCTCCACCCACCTCTCCCAAACAATTCAAGTGCTGTGATCCAAGATCCTGCAATTTTTTTTTATTCTGAAAGCATGGGAACTAAATGGATTGGATACCATATTTATCCAGTGACAAGTGCAAAGGGAGTGTAATCCTTTGGTCTTTAGCTGCTTTTCAATAGAAATCATATTTTTCACATAAGATTCTGTGTCTATTTAATCAAACTAAGAGATTAAATGACTATTTGGAGACCTGTGGTGATGAGGAGAAGGGATGTTTGCAGTCAGGCAAGGGGTGCAGCTCATTTAGTGGTGGATAAGAATGTTTGTAAATATCAAATACTGGGTTATCCAGATATAAGTACAAGAAAATAATTACCTATTTTTAAATAAAAACAGAAGAGAGAAAATACCTGGCCAAGGTTTAGAACAGTAATGGGGAGACTAAAACTGTGTCTATATTAGCAGCTGGATTTTAAATATGAGTATGGATTTGAAATTAAGCCCTTGATTAATCCCAATTTACTGCATATGGATTCAGTTCTCAAAGGGATCTAGGAACAACTGGATCCCTCTAGGAAGGATCTGGCCTGGAATTCAGGTCTGAATACGCTTTGGTTTTGGAGTTTGTTAGGCTCTATCCCTCAGTTTGGGTTTTGCCACTGTGAGGTTATCTTGGAAGACACGAGGGTCAAGATGAGGCTCTCAAATGCTGATGGCTCTCTCAGCAGCCTGAGGAATCCTTCCTCATTCATCTGTATCTATTTGGAGTTGAAATCCTTTTCTTTCTGTAACTGTCCATCTTTCTGTCTTTCTGTGCTGAATTCCTATTTCTCTTTGTTTCCACTTTGTATAATGCCTTTTCTACTTTTTTCACCACCTGCTGCCAAGTTTATAGTTACCTGTCTTACTTCATAAAATTCAGAAACCCTCAGCTTTGGGGCCTCAAGGCTCTGATTTGATCTGTGCAAGGACTGGGATTTTAGTGTCATCAAATAACCCTGCTGTCTCCCTGGAAGTCATTTATGGCATGATGGCTGTTGATAGAGGAGACTGGCAAGCAATGAGGAATTCAACCAGCTAAAAAAGTGAAGGTAGAGTCCTTGAAGGTCAGGAACAATATTTGTGCTTGGGAACACCAGAGCAGATGTGCACTCTTTATGTGGAGCTTGAACGGATCTTTACTTGGGAGCATTCCAGCCATCTGGTGCCATGGCTGAACTCCCGCATCTCTATGACAGAGGTGCCATGTAGGAGAATCCAGACGAGAGTGCCTGTTCTGATGTTTGCTCCAAGATCCCAGTTCCCTTAGAAGGGACAGGCCACGAAATACCTTGTTCCATGTTTCCAGCCATCCCTGGAGTCACTGACCCCTTGTGCCAGTGCCCTGGATCCCAGCCCCACAAAGTGTGCTGCTTTTTCTGTATGTTGCTCTAGGAGGGGGGGAGTCGGTGCCTGACCTTTCTGGTAGGCTCAGAGCCACAGCGACACTGTGCACTGCTGGTCTGATACCTTTAAAACACCTCCTTCAGAGCCATCAGCTGAGGAAAAATTCCTCCATGGAACAGCTACCTCAGGAATTCTCTCCCCAGTCCCAGCTCTTGGGTACCTAGCTGAGCCCCAGTGTTGGGGAACTGTGTTTAATGCACGCTGCAAAAGCACGCCTCTCCCAGGCTTCTGTGCTGAGTGCCTACAATGCAGCCCCTTTCTCACACTAACTGCCAGGGATTAGCTCGCTCACAGGGCAGTAACTTTGTGGAGCCTGTCCCTGACCCACAAACACAAGAGTAGGTACCATTTTTCTGACTTAGAAAGCAGTTATTGGCTGAGGGGCTGGTGGATTGCAGCAATCCCTCTCTCCCCACCATGTCTCAACAAGCAGGAGTTGCTGTGCCACCCATCAGCCCCTCAACAGGACCCACAAGGATGTGACCATCTGTAGTTGGGACTCCCTCTGCAGAAATAATGTGCAGCACAGGGTCATCCCCCTTGTTACAGGAGCTTTGCTGGTTCCTAGTTTCAGCAGAGAGCTCACAGACAGGGTCAGGTTTAAGTCTCTTCAGATGGGAAAGAGAGAAAGGGCTGTTGTTGGCTATTGTGTGCTGCCGGCTATCACTCCAAACAGGATGTTGCATTCATGTAGTACCATAGTTTTACCAGTTTGGGATGGATATATAGGCAGGAATGCCAGAGAGGGCAGCCCACAGCATTCTTCCGAGTTCCCTCTCATGGGAGTCTGCAGAGACTCAAGCAAATGCTGATAAAAGGCTGCTGCTGGGCTGTGATCAACTATTATTCTTGGGAAATAGGAGATTTTCTACCTCCTTCCTCTATGGCACAGGCTACACAAAGTGTGTGTAGGGGGTGCTGAATGGGACAGAAGTTCGTGTCTCAATAAAAGGGAGAAAGAGAAGGTTTTTTTGCTGAGAGGGTATTATTCCTCCCACTCAAGCTGACTACCTGTTATTAATTTTCCCTCTGCTGTGCTAAGGCTGCTACTTTACCAGCTCTTATGAAGCTTTCCTTCACCTGTGCCTTCTTGTCCTTTCTCACCTCTTCAAGCTTGGAGAGACCCTTAGTTTAGGTTGTGAAGCCCTGGAGAATAGCTACCCTTCAGAAAGTTTTGAAGTTTTGTGAAGATGCTTTGGCCTTAGGCCACGGTCTGATCCAGTGCAACCCTCCTAAACCAAATATGATGGAGATATGAGGCATTTCAGCACCAATCTCATAGATCTGCTAAACACTCTCTTCAAGCTAAGATATTTCCTGATGAGAAATAACTAAAAAGCCAAGAGGCTGGCCCTCAGTCATTTGAGCCATTTAATGTTTTTCCTCTAACTCATTTTGTTTGCAAAGTGCATCACCCTGTTTCTGTAGCTAAATACTCACAAAGGGATCTGGTATGATTTGTGAAAACTACACCAGTTTTTATTGAAAACCTGTCTCATGTCATGACTATTTTCTTAATGAAGCAGCTGCACGGCTGTTGGGATCCCATTTATATTGATATACATTACTGATGGGTTAGGACCACTCTTAGTTTTCATTCTCAGGTTTGGTGTGGGAGGTGTTGCTACAGTGATATATATATATATATATATATATATCACTGTAGGGCAAGGTCACTATTTGCATGGGAAATGCCCTTGGAAAAACCAAAAGTGCTGAAGGAAGGTGATCTGAATTGCTAGGCAGTGGGTTTTCCTTGCTACTCAGTACTACATTAGTGGTGTAGCTGGGAGGCGATTTCTAAGTTGGTATCTTTTAAATGTCAGACTGTTTTAAACTAGTTGTGGTAATGCGATACCATGGTGACATTTACCATCAGCAAGAAGTGTTAGTCTGGGCATCCTAGCCTTCTCCAGCAGGCAAGAGGTGAACTTTGAAAACTTGCCTCTTTGGGAGGTGCCAGTTGCACAACACCACACATGCTGGTCCGTGTTGGGATAACAGGAGCAAGCAGTAGCTTTTGTAGCTGTCGGGTTTTCTGTAGTCACATAAGCAAAATCCAGAGTTGACAAAATATTTAAAATGCAAAACAATGCCAGTAAATCCAACTGCCTTTTCATTTGGCACTGTAGCTTCTTAGGCAGCTCTGTGGGATTGTGTCTGTCTTGCTTTGCTGGATTTAGAGGTGTGTGGGACTGAGAAATGATGTTTGATGGCTGGCTGTGTTGTCAGCCTTCATAAATAAAAGCTCCATACCAAATAATATCACCTATAACCTACACACCAAAACTTCACATGACTCTTTGGCCAGTATATAAACATACATATGAATTGATGCCTCTTAATATGTCCAGTTATTTAAATTGATTGATATGGATAGGTATAAAAGTAAATTGGTTTCAAAATTCATAGGTATTTATGCCTATCAATTGGTATTGATATCTTACTGATGACTCCTGTAACAGTAAGTCTCTCTGTCTATCAAAAGGTATCAATATTGATATGTATCAATGCTTATCTAAATCAGTCTACCAATACCTACCTCTCAGTAGGTATTAAAAAATATAGATATTATGGAGTATTGCTATTGAAAGTATCAATATCAATAGGTATAGATGCCTACTGATATCAAAATAAGTATCAAAATCAATAGGTATAGATCACTATTGAAATCAGGAGCTCTTGAAATTGAAAGATTTTCATGCCTGTCAATGTCTATTGATGCCTATTGATTGCAAAATCAGTATAGAAATTGATAGGTATCAATTCTTACCTTTTGATATCAGTAGGTATCTATGCCTAATGATATAAAAATAAATTTTGAAATTGATAGCTATGGATGCTTACCAATATTGAGATTAGCTTTGACAGACATTGATATTAAAAGGTATTGATTCCTTTAAAAAGGTACCATACTCTTTATACGCCTATTGGTGTCAAAAGTCATATTGAAATAGGTTTTGATGCTACTAATATTGAAATTTGATTTCAAAGTCAAGAGGTACTGATAACTGTACTTATCAGTAGGTATCAATGCCTTTAGATAGATATGGAAATTGGTATTAAAAATACAGGTATTGGTGCCTATTGATATCGAAAGGTATACCTATGTGTATAGGTATCAATGCCAGTCAATATCAAAGTTTGGAAATCAACAGTCATCAATGGGTAGTGATGCCAATGGATATTGAAATCAATAAGTAGCAATGCTTGGTATCAAAATAGTATTGATATCTTTACTATGCCTAGGTCCATGGGCCTGGGTTCAAGTTACACACATGAGATGGCAGTGGCTCAGTATGTCAGAATTCCTGTTTAATTACACTGATTTGTAATATCCCTTCAGTTAAGTTGGGATCAATGTTGAATGGTCAGACTTACCATGAGAGTTCCTGGTACAAAAATTGCTTCAAAAAGGGAGTGTTTTTGCTTAACTAACTGTGCTGCATTTAGTACCCAGGGGACCACGAGTGTGATGCTTTTGACTTGTCAACAGAGTCCAAGTGTCATGGCAGCTGCTGGGAGGAACAGCTGCCAAGAATGGAAACAACATAAAGAATATCCATGAGGAACAGGAGGAGAGGAAATAAGAAGCATTAAAATGAAAGAAAAGGCTCAAGATAGGTTCTCCTCAATGAATAGAAGAATTTTGATGAGGAAACTTTATGTTGACTGAAACTGAGTAACCTTTAAGGGAACAGATAGTTTGTGTTCTGGCAGACAGATCTAGCATGTGATTTCTGGTGAAAAGTGCTATCTACTTTGACCATGTAGATTATAAATATATTGGTTAAATGCTGTTGTGTTTTAATTACCTATTCATAGGAAGGGATGGCTCACCAGATTTTGGGTTTAAGCTAGTGCATTTTCCAGGAAAACTTTTAGCCAGTTCCTGCTTTGAAGTAAGAAACCAAACTGCAGATTGTTTTCTTAGATGGTTGGAGCTTGTTATATGTAACAAGTAATTTTCTCCTGAAAATGTTATTGCTTCTTCAGTTCATTTACTTTCTTAGCTGTTTATCAGAGGACTTTTTGTTCATTCAAGAAAAATTTAGTGTAATCACAGCATAGATTTGGACATTAAACTAAAATCACTATAAAGGTCTGGAGGATATGGAGTGAAAGAGTTCAAATATTCTGGTTTTCTTTTAGTTATGTCAGATTTAAGTTGTTTGATTCATTTGATCTTTAATTCAAAGTACAAAGGCTGGTATAAATAAAATACAAGAAGGGCTTTGACCTCGTATCATGGGGCACATTTAATATTCAGAGAATATTCCAAGAAGATTCTAAAAACTACATCTCAAAATTGGGGTTAAAAAAGATGAGGAGACACATTTTATGTCTTTTTCTTTTCAGAACTGCTACTTTAATACTAGAACAGAAGAATTAGTCATTCCAAAGTCTGGCACCTAAAGCAGCAAAGAATAAAGTTGCCTCTCCCTATGAAATGTAGCAGTCAGCAGTTCTTCCATAGATTTAAAAAAAAGGAAAAAAAGTGTTAGGAAATGAGGACATTCCAAACTCTGGATCACACATTTTGTACATCCACTAGGGGACACTTTGTGGTTTATCATTTACCACAAAATAGCTGTGGAATTCTCCTTCATGTATGTTCTCTTCAGTTTGGGTGGGTTGGTTGGTTTTTGTTTGGTGGGTTTTTTTGTTTTAGCTTGGTTTTGTTAGTTTTGTGTTGGTTATTTGGTTGGTTTTTCTGTGTGTGAAGACAGATGACATGTCCTGTGCTCCTCAAATGTCCTGTGCTCTTGTAGCACAAGCAAAAGGAATGCCAATAATGTATTTTTCAAAATCTAAATAGAGCTCCAGAATAATCAGAAATTATTTTTATAAGATGATTTTGGATTATCATGAAAAATCAGTATTTTTTAAAATTAACAAAAGTGGGTATATATTTTAAATAAACTGACTGTGGTGATATTTCCCTCAATAGGTTCTGTTGTCCATTTGACACAAAATATGTATGTGCACACAACAGGGATAACATGGTTCAAGACTGAACATGTGTTAAGGAAGTTGTTCACTCCTGCACATGTTTATTTGGGGTTATTTCAGTAATTTCAATGTGATAGAAGTTTCTTTTGATTTCTGCTGTACTAGTGAGATCACAGTTTTCATCCTTTTATGATCCTCTTTGCCACTAAAAGAAAATTGGGAGGGCTTCTGAATGGAAAAGCAGCAAATTACTGGTAACATAGCTTTTGGTTGCCCTGGGAGTACTCGCTGCATCCTTCAGTTTAATTTGCTTAATATATGTAATTAATTAAGCAACTGCAAAGTGATAGAAATGTATTTGTGGATTCAGTCTCTGTAAATTAGTGATAAATTTGATAGTGCGGGACAATGGTTCTTTCTCTCTGGGACTAATGATCTCTAATGACTCAGGAGTCGTTTGTGGAGCTCATCATGTTTACCTATTAAAATGAAGTCATTACATTTTGCTGTAGAAATCTTAGAATGCTTTCGGTACTACCTGCTGTGAATTTGGCTGTGAATTTCCAGTAATGAATAGGACCTGAATCCACATGGACAGGACTCTGTCCCCTAACATAAGTATTTTCAACAAAGGCAAAAAGTGGTCTCCTAAAGGGTGGAGATCATTTAAAATGCTTGGACTGAATAGCTGGAACCTGTCTACTTGTCTACAGAGAGCTTTAGTGCAGCAGGTGTTGTGCCCACATTGTGTATAGTCTGGGCAGCTACACATGCAGCTACTGAGTCTGCCTGCAAAACTGATAAATTTTTTGTTTATGAAAATGTGTAGAACAAAGTTTGGAGGCTAAACTAAAAAAAAATTTGAAATTAGGCTTAAGATCAATCCTTCCTACTTCCTTATACAGCATTCTTGTTGTTTTTCTTCCCTCCAACTATTTAAAGGAAACTGATAGTTTAACTGGAGTCCAGGCACACGGTTATTAGTGTCATCTGTACCCAAGAGATAAGTGACGTACCCTTCACGCAAAGAAAAAAAAAAGGCAACTTCACTTGTTTTTTGCAAAAGTGGCTTTTTTTTCCTTGAGGAAATTCATGTGGTTTGTTGTCACAGTCAAGCAGCATAACAAACTTATAAACTTAACTACAGAGTCATTAGGGTTGACCTTTAAGATCAAGTCCAGTCAAGATGGCAATTAGATCAGACTTCAGTGGATGAGCCATTTGGAGCCTGGAGTCTTGACTGTCTCTGTAATTGTCCCATGTTTTAACTTGTTCCACCTGCCAAATCTCTTAGAAAGTGGATTATTTGTTTATTTTTGAAGCTGCAGGCAAATATGCAGGAGATTTTCCTGTATGTGAAACAAAATGATTTCTCAACAGGGAAGAGGAACACACTGGTATTATTAATAGAGCTTTAAGTCCAAAAAAGTTAAGATATTTTAGCTGGTGGCCTATGTTTGTAGCATATCTAGCAAGTCTCATGCAATTCTCAGACCTAAAATATGTGTTGTTTTAAAAAAAGTCAAACATTAAGAGTTTTTTCTGCCTGTTTTAAAAAAGTTGTATAGTCAGAACAAAGCACAAAGATATGAAATTATTTAGCCCAAAACTTAGGCTTTAATGTGCGTTCTACATCTCTTTTGTCAAAGTTGAGACATTGTGCAAGAGAGCACATGAGTCAGGAAGTGGGATGAGAACAAGCAGTCCCTTTGGCTCTGCAGCACGCTGTTGTGAAATTCAGCTAGGAGAAAGTGGAAGCATCTAACCCATAGGTAGCCCTTGACCATCACATCTGGCTTTGCTGGGCTCATGCTGAAGCCATGACCTTGTTATGCAAACTGAGGCAGTTTAGATCACACCAAGAAAATCAGAGCTGTAGATCTTCAAGGAATGTAATAACCATGCAGGCAAGAACTAAGTTTAGACTATGCCAGAACCAGACAAATGTGCAAGAATTTGCTGAACTACATTTTTAGCCTTGGGCATCAAAGTCCTTTGAACCTGAACTTGGTAACCTAGCACATTTTCCACTTGTGCTTAATGCGCTAAGACCTGGCCTAAGTTTTCACAGTGTTGAATATGTCCATTTTTCTTCTGTGAAGTGTGAACGGGGTTGGGATAAGCAAACACCTTGTTAAGTAAGATTTTGTTTGGTACCTATGCTGGAAATGACATGCAGCTTTTAAACTTGTTGGATGTTCAGGTTGAGATGGTGGTTTTCAATCAGGGTATGATGCGTTGTGTTTGATACATCAGTTTATTAAGAAATATCATACAGATAGAATGACAATGTCTATATAGAATTCTCTATAATTATAAAACATAGGCTTGGGAAAAATCCTAGCTCCACAAAAGTTAGTGGCATAAACACTCATTCCCAGGGAAAAGAGACTTTCAAACTCATGCTTTTGATTTCAGTGATTGCTTACAAACTGTAAGTACATGGAAGCAATTTGAAAAGTAAGATAAATATTGGTGTCTTCGTTCCTTAGCTGGGCTCCGGAGACCTCCAGACTTTGAGATACTTGTGAAAACACAGCATGCAGGTGTGTATGAAGTAGCAAAGGATTTTGTGTGTATGTTGTAGCTTCATTTTCTGGACTACTGTTTTTTCATGGGAAAAATACAGAACTCACGGTATTAGTGTATCTTTGTCAACTTTTAAAAGGATTTAAAACATTTAACCAGGTGATGTTAATTGCATTCTGAAGGATAAGCATCTTAGTCTGTCAATGGGACTCCCTCACTGGGGATAGTATTTCCAATACTTATTCATTTCCTTCACATGAACTGACAGGGCTCACACAATCAGTGATCTTCGTCTCTTATTACCTTGCCCAAGGTTTTGGACTTTTTTGCTGTCCCTGATTTCCTTCACTGAAATCAAACTCCTGCAAACAAGATAACTAGGATCTCTGAGCCATGTGTCAGGCACTACTGAGCGCACCATACCCAGAACATTTTATTAAGGTAGTCATGAAGGATGTTTAATTTTCTTGAAAGAGACAGACCCCAAAGAACCCACAGGAGCAGCTCTTGGAAAAGATAAACTTGTAAGGGTAGAGGCAAATTGTGGCTCTAGGCTCCAACATCAACATGTTGGGAGAGGAAAAATTCCTTTGCTCCCTCTGTGGGCCTGTCCAGCCAGTTAGTCAATATGTGCTTTATTGCACATATTATTGATCCAAAGCACCACACCAGAGTGCCAGGACACAATGTACTCTGGCACGGCACTGGCTGCACTGGGTCTGGCGCTCTATCAGGCTTTCTCGAACTTATCTTCTGTAAACTCTTTTTTCCCATCTGTGCTGTGGCTGGAGACTCTGCCTGGCTCCCTTAAGTAGTCGGGCCCTTTCCCAGAAGAGATCTAAGTCACTGCGGGCTCACCTTTAGCTTTGGCTGAGGGCAGAGATGCTGCTGTGGCTGGCTAAATATTTGAGAAGCTGAGTAGACCGGAACTGCAGGTTTGGCACTTATATAAGGATTTGTGTGTTCACTGCAGGATGTGCCTGTTTCTCCCTTAAAGACACTGGATTACAGTCAGTTGGCACATTTGCTTTGCCCCAGTACTTGCTTTTCCACATGAAGAAAGTAACCTGCCTCAGATTGTCAAAGAAACATAAATGTGTGATGGTTTCAAAGCATGTCCTGGATGAAAGTGAGAGAGAATCTTTTCTGACTTGCGCAATTTGAGGAGCAAACATGAGTGTTTACCCTGTGCCAAAATCTGGCCACGTAAGCAGATCAGACTTTTTTTTTTTAATGTTGTTCTGGAAGGTCAGAGACTATTTTGTTTGCTGCAGGTTTTTTTTTTGCTTAGTGAAGCAAAGTTCACAGGAGCCAGAGTAATGATCTGATTTCCAACTTTTCTTCATTATTCCCTGTGTGCTTAGTTAAATATAACTGTGGCAGTCTCAGCTTTGAGCAAATAAGCTGTAACTTCCAAATAAGCAATAAACTCCTTTGTCCATTAAAAGAAAAAGTAACTTCAGAATTACTGATATAAATGGTATGACGTGTCTTGAGGGCTGTTGACATCCTGAGCATTTGCTTTATGTGCCCTGAAAATTCACCATGCAGCTGTTTGGGGTTCTGCCTCTGAACATCTTCATGTGCAAGAACTGTGCCACCTCCTGTAAGTCACTGTTCTCATAGAATATGAAGTAGAAATTTGGGGTTAGACACATCCACTGTGCAAATGCAGTGTAGGGGGTAGCTGACCTTTTGTATTGTGTATGTTTCAAACAGCACTGAAGAATTATTCTGTTGTAATTTGTTAGGGCTGAATAATGAATTAGAGTCTCTTTGCTTTGTCAGGGGCATTTTTTATTTGTATCTCTTTACAATTATGTCTCAATGTCTTATTTGCAAAAGAAATAATAATTCTCCACCTGATAAAGGTATTGAGGCTTTTCTTATGTTGATGGATTCTTTACTGGGTATGTATTTTTGATAAACTCTTAGCAAAGCGGAAGCATAACAGTGTGAACTGTGTTGATTTGGGTATGTGTCAATGCCAGATAGAGGACAGTCAGCCCATTCGCTGCAATGTTGTGTGGCCCATGATTATATGGGATAAACTGCCCTTTTTATCCCAATAGCCCCCCGCCTTTTTTGGGTGTGAGAGATAGAGGGAGGTTAGATAAGGGCTCAGCTTCCCCTATTGTGTAAACATTCTTTTGTGCTGGATATTCTGAGCCTCTGAGTCCCATTTGGTACTGTTGAACCTCTGCATATATACAACAGTGAAATGGAAGTACAGGAGACAGCTTTTATAACATTTATGTTGATTAAAACTTTCTAAACTGGTTTTTGTACTTATTTACAGAGTGGAACTTGTAGAAAATCTCAGCAGTCAATATTGCCACAAGAAAAAGACATTTAGTATAATTTTCTCAATAATTTTTCCTACTTGTTAAACACTGAATAATTTAATTTATAAAACATAAAATGGGTAAAGTAATATAGCTGAAATAAACAACAGTTGCCTGTTTGACTAGCATTTCTTTTATTTAGTAGTGATGGCTTTTTTACACCCTTGGTGCCTTACATCTATGTACTATTGAGTGAAATTACTAATATTTGACGTCAGTTTTGGGACAACTGCATCAGTGGACCTCTGTCTATTTAGGGAGAAAATTTGCCCTTTGTCGAAATTATGATTGACACATCCCCTAGGAAAGAAGCATGGAAACTGAGGAAAAGGGGTTATACCTATTGAGGGCAGAGTATCTCCTCTGCATTGTAACTTATGGCTAATTGTTTGCTTTTTGCTGTGGAGGGTGTAGGATTTCTTGGACTTTGTGGCAGACGTCAGTGTCATGGTCTGGAAACAGGTTTAAATTCAATGAACTGTGAGTCATTGCATTTGGAAGATGTCCCAGTAGAGACCACAAATAGAATCAACTCTGGGACAATTCAATCAAGTACCAAATGGAATCCAAAAGGACCATGTGGGAAGTTACTTTCTAGAAATGTTATCACAAACTGCTCAGAGCTATTTCAACATCTGATTATTTTTTTTTTTTTTAAGCTTAATCTATTTCTGACTCCTAAAGATCCAGAGTTGAAGTTGCAAATTTTTTTTAAAAGTTATTTTGGCACTAGATTGTTACTGAAAAAAGAAATTGATTTTGTTGTGCTTCCCCAATAAACTTGTACCACTACTCCACTTTTAGCAACCAGCTATCAGCCCGCACTCTGCAATCAGAAAATCTGTAATCAGATTCTTTTGAACTCTTCCACAAGTCTTGTCACAGCACCTTTCTTTCACTATGTGATTTCTGCCTTCACAAACACAATTTAATATTGAAGTTCATTTAGATTAGTGGGTGTAATATTGCTTGATGAGCTGCCAGATAGGCACGTGTAGATACTTCAGCTGAGATTTGATCTGTTGCTGCTAAACTAACTTGCCTGAGGTTTCTACAATTCATTCTTCCTGCACTTAGGCCATTACCTTGGCTGCTGATTACTTCACTCATCCTTGTACAAAACTGTGTGGTTTCCCCTAAAGGTGATGCATCAGCTGCATCCAGCTTAACTTGCAGACCTGCAAGGTAATTAACTGCCTGCTTCCAGTTGTTCCCTTGAGGTTCTTGTTCTACTGATTTCCTGTCAGTTTCCACTTTTCAATTACAATAATTTGGAAACACTTGATTTCAGTAACTCTACTTTTAGGTTTGGAAATCTAATAAATTTTACCTACTGGGCATACCTGTTCCCGCTTCCTTTTCAGATGAATGTACAGTGTCAGCAGTTGCATATCTGTGCAATGATTGTATCTGATTTGCAAAAATATTTTAAGATCTCTATGTGCAAAATGTCATGGAGGTATACTTTGTACTGTGTTATGTTCTATAGACCAGGCCAAAGGAGAGGATATAGTTTAATGATTAGAAACCTTGGACTGAGAGGCATTACTTTAGGTTTCTATTCTTGGTTTTAATGCTGACTTAACTTGTGAAAGATATAACCTTTGCAATGCCCCTGCCTACCCACAGATAAAATTAATACTATAATCTTTACTTCTCAAGTTTTATCATTAAAAAGATTACGCTAGTGTCTGTCTCAAGCCCTGTTTGATAGCTTGTCAAATATAAAGGTCAGCTCTAAGGTTTCATTTTCATCCCTCTCCATCCTTATCCTTTAATGGCACAGCTTCTAATTACTGGGGTACTGGCTCATACACCCAGTTAGTAATCTCTCACAACTACATTTCAATAAACCAAAGGAACTATAAACCAGAAGAATAAGGACTGTGAGCCCAGGAGAAATCACATCTTTGGTGTATGGCTTATAAATAAGCAATTCTAGTAGCTGTAAACCTCAGCTTCAGAGGCAAAGGAAATAACATATTACCTGAGCTTAGTCTTTTTGACCTCCCTAATCCAGACACACCAGATTTGGGTGGTTGTAGATAAGGAGAAGGACAAAAAAGCCAGAGCACTAAATAGTGGGGGGTTTTGTGCATAATTCTGTGAAGTGGTCAGGTGCCATGTTGCATAAATGATGTATTTGGGTTAGACAAAACTGTGACAACTGTGTTCCTCTATGGTCCATACATAAGCCATGTGAGCAAATTTTATTTCTGTAGGAGTTAAAAATAATGCACTTATGTAACTTGTAAGTGGTATAGATTTACATATGCATGAGTCAAAATCTTTTTTTTTCCCCTTGCTTTTGTGAGTAGACCAGCTAGAGACAAAATGGACCTCAACAGGATTCTGCCCAACTGTGCATCTGTCTTATCACTCTGCTCTACAAAACATCTCTCAGAGGAAATGTGAAAGCTCTCTGGAAATTCTTACTCTTGAAGATTTAGTACAAGCTAGTGTTGACAGTGCTGGTTTGGATCTTTACTGTTCTTCTCTGCAATTTTCTGATCTTCAAAATAAAAAAATGAGAAAAAGCTGGAGCCAAAAGAGCAAAAGAACAGTTTTAAGAGATACTTGAGCTAAATTTAACAGTGGGGAGAAACTCAGCTTTGTAAGCTACATCTTCATGTGCGGAGACTGCAAGAATTAGTGGAAAAGATTCCAACTGTAAAAGGAGTATTATCAAATATAAAAAAAAAAAAGGAAGAAGAAAGAAAGGAAGAAGTAATATTTTATCAGCAACAGATTTCCACAAAAAGCTGGAAAAAAGTGCTAAAAAGCCACATATTCTTTTCTTGGCTTTGTGCATCTGCTAAAAAATAACATTCAAGAGGGAGACACTAAAAAACTAATAAAAAATAAATAAAATTTAATATATGAGTGACTATATCTGATGAAGCAACTTGGAGAAGGCACAAGAAGTGTTGTGTGTTAGCACAAAGCCTAACTCTAAGCCTGATACATATTCTCTGAGTGTTCCTGGAACGAGTGCTAATACTGATATAAAGATAAGTGAGTGAGGCACAGAGCCTAATGACATTATTTATTCTAACAAAAGTGCCTGCTTTGCTGAGAGGGTAAATACCTATTAGAGATGAAGGCTGATGCCAGAACTTCTACTTTTAGCCAGTGCAGATAGCAGAAGACTGTGAAGTTGTGTCCCACTGCTTTGGTTTCTAATCTTTAAAGTTAGGCTGTGGTCAGATGTTTAATGCAGAATAAAAATTTCTTTCTTTGCCCTGAGTGGCTTGCTTTTACCATCCAGCTCTATTTCTCTGTTGGCAGCCTGCCTGCCTGCTCTGGCAGGTTAACCTGGGCACGGAGTTTGTAGAAAAGCAGGTGAGGATCACTCACACAGTCCATCCTGGTGCTTGCTGCTGGCATTTTCAGGCTAAAGTTGTAATAGCGTCTTGAGCTGCTAAAGCTGATTCTGCAGTGAACAACTCATTGCTTTATGTAGGTTATAGGTAAATTCATTTTTAGTAGCACTGTTTCATATTAATGGTGCCAGTAGCTTACTCTGGTATGCTCTATTATGTTCTCTCCTGTTTGACCATAGCTATATTGGTATACAACTTCATACACGTCATGTTGAAGTAGTGCAGGATATAACCTTTCTTTTGTTTTCCACTGACTTCCAAAATTATACTTCCAGCTACTAGCACTTCAATTTTTTAATATTTCCTTTTAAAACATAGTGCATTATTCCAGAAGAGTCTCTGTGAGATACTGTACTCAGAGACAAAATAGCATCTTTGTTCCAGTTGTGTTACCTTCCGGTAAAGACTGGGCTAGCTACTTGTACAGCATGGAAGACTCCCATTTCGGGAGTTTTTTACAGTAATTTAGATAGTCTCTAGTTTCTAAAACCACAGTCTGCCATTCTGAAAACATTCATATTATGTTCTTAAATGTATGGCTTTGCATGGCTTCCAAGAGAAATGTTTTCTCAAATACAAGGTGTAGCTTAAACTTGGCTGTATATGCAAAGAAAAGCTAATTACAGAAAAACAAAAATATTGCCTCAAATCCAAAGAGCTTGAGACAGAAAAGTTTCTATTATTCCTCCTAAGAAATTAAAGCACATTTAAGCTGTTCTCAGAAGCTTGTTCTGAACTTCTTGGAAAGAATTCGGAAAAGCAGGACAAATAGCATTTCTTATGATTCTTCAGTCTTTTACAATGAATAACATTATTTAAAACTATTTAAAAGAAAATAATAATTTTAATCCAGTAGAGGTATTGGATATACCTGTGTAAAATAAATAACAACTGACAGTAGCTTTGCTAATCTTAATCACTTTTTATGAATTTATGAGAAGTAGTCCATGAGGTCCTGAGGGGTCTGCAGATCACTAGGGGGAAAAACTCTGACCTATCCTGTTCTGGGGTTTATATTGGAGCACAGCAGCAGGCACATGTTGTTTAGATAATACAGAACAACTAAGTCTCCAGTCAGTATTGAAAAATAATGCCCCTGGAAGCTCAGGGGTAAGGTGTATGAATGTAACTCTGGCAATAAGTGGATTATTATCAGGTAATGTGATGTGGTGTATCACATGGATGACCACAGCTGATGGCTGTACCAAGAAAGACAAAAAGCTAAGGCCCTGATCTTACGAATATGAATGGCATCAGTGGAACTGCTTCTAATTAGGCTACTATGCCTACAGGTATCTTTACAGGTCTGGATGCCAAGGCAAGTGCAAGAGAGTGTAGAGAAAGTATGCATTTTCCTATTTTCATGTAGTGGAAAACAAGGGAATCAAAGCCTTAGGCTCTAATATCTGAAGGTGCTTCAGACTGTTTTGTAAAGCAAACCCCAACTGTCTGATTTTCACAATGAAAAAATATCTCCGGGGGAGGATGTTTTTGTAGTAAAGTACAACTTTTTAGGATGTACAGCAATGTTTCATTATTGGATAGGTGGGTGGGTGGGTGAGACAGCAGGATAAATGGCTTGGTTTGCATGGATGAGTAACAACCCAATTCCTCTAAGGTATGATTCTTTGGCAGACCAATATTGCTGTGGAGGCTGCATTAATTTATATTTGCATACTATGGGAATTTCTTTGCACAGATTGCCTTAATTCTGTGTCTGAGCTTATGTTGAATCTTCTCTGTGGTGTTTATTACCTCAGACTATATTTGCTCAGGAGTTCTGCTCAAATGGGAGTTCTTCACGCAGGGAGCACAGGTGCATGGCATGAGGTAAAGTGATTTATGTGGAAAAATAAAGAAATCTACATTCAAGCATGCTTTTTTTGATAATGGCAAATGCACTATGTAATTTGGTGCCAATTTGAGATAATTTGCTTTCCTGCTAGAAAGATGTGAACTGAACCACAGTATGTGTTGGCTCCTTCTAGTCTTTGAAAAGTATCAAAGTTGAGGAGCCAGAGGGATAACGCTGGGGGCTGAGAACAGAGAGCGTGCGGTTTTATTCTTGCCCCGACAATTATGCGCTATGTATGTGGCCACAGCGTTTAACTCTTACATGTCCCAGTTTCTCTGCCTGACAAATAGTGACTGATGCGTTCTACATAGGGAGCCAGTGCAGCACTAAAACTCCTGCTTTTGAAACCGCTTAAATGTTTTGGAGACAAGAGTTAATGGTTGCAGGGTAAGAACAGCAGTGCCGCAGGCGGGATCCGGGTGCAGACACGTATCATTTCCCAGCTGCCAGTCGCGCAACGTTGCATCCCAGCTGCATTTCCGAGCCCGCTCGAATACAAGCGAGGAAGCGGCTAGAGTCGGGCGGCTGCGCACCCCCGAGCTCGGGGAGCGACGAGCGGCGGGAGCTGTGCACTCGGGACCGCCAAGAGTTAACGGCGGCTCCCCCGGGGCCGCCGCCGCTTCCCCACCGCGGCGCTGCATTATTATTATTATTATTTCCCCCCCTTCCCTCGCCTTCCAGTTTTGGCATGGGATTAAAGCAGCTCCCCCCTGTGGCAGCAGTGACCCAGAAACGAGTTTGATTCACGGAGTCCTTCCTCCATAACAAGTACAAACGTCAGTCAGAGGGACTCTGTGCGTGTATTTTGTGTGCGTGTGTGTATGTGCGCGTGTGGCCGAGGGAGCCGCTCTCCGCGCCCGCTCCCCGACGCCGCGCCAAACTCATGCGGCGGCCCCGAGCCCTCCGCGCAGGGGGAGCCCGGCCGCGCCGCCCGCCCTCGCCGCCGCGCCGCCGCCAGCAGGTAACCGAGCCCTCCGCCGCGCCAGCCGGGGGAGCCGCCAGCACAGCCATATTTGATGGGGTTTTTTTGTCGCTCCGGAGGCGGCGGGAGAGCAGTTTCGTGCCGAAGGTCGCTGCCTAGTGGAAATAAGATAGTACGTCATTAACATGGCGCCAAAAGCCGTGCCATTCGGTACGGGGCGAGGGGAGGCGGCCGAGTTGTGGCTCAGCTATCCCACAAGCAACTTGTGCGGGGCTGGGGCGAGCGAAGGCGGGAGGGAAGGCTGCGCTGCCGCTCGGCGCGGCGGGCCAGTGCCGAGCAGCGGCGGCCGCCTTTTTGTTCCGCTGCGGGCAAAGTGAGGACAGCGCAGCTTCCCAGGTGCAGCGGCCAAGTGATCTGCGGGCGTGCCGTGCCTGCCATGCTATGCCGTGCATTGCTGTGCCATGCCCTACCGTTCTGCGCCGCCAGCCCCGCGCCCCGGGCATCGCTGCAGGCTATGCCGCGGGGGGGGGGGGGGGGGGGGGGGGCAGCGCCGGGGGGCAGCGCCGGGCATCATCCGCCGCGGAAAGTAGGAAGCGTTGGAGCAACTTGGTATCCAGATGGCAGTGGCAGAGCTCAGGTCCTGCTCGGATACAGATGAGTAGGAAGGGGGCGGGGGAAGCCATGGCCACTGTCTGTCACTGTGTCACCCACATGTCCACCCCACCCGTCGCCTTTCGCCGCGGGCGGGGAGTGTGTACATGGGGGAGGAGGTGTTTGTCTGCAGAAGCAGCTTTGTAAGTTACACTGATCTTTCCCGTCCCTCCCCCCCGGCGCACTTGGCTTTGGCTTATAGAAGAAAATATGCTTGGAAAGCATAAAAACTGCTCATCGGTGAAATTAGACAAAAGTTACCTTTCGGAGCGAGAGAGCCGCAGCCGGTTTAGCCGCCTACTCGATGGGCAGGATGGGCCTCTGCTGGAGGCGCGGACCGCCGGACTGTCAGACGTGCCCCGATCCCCCCGCGGCGGGCGCGTGGTGTCTACAGCTGGAGAACAACTTGCCCGAGGCCCTAAGTGCACGTGTTTGAGAGTGGGAAAAGGCGGGGAAAGGCGTGCGGCGCTGCCCGGGCTCGCAGGGGCGCGGGGCGGCCGGCATCGGGGCAGCAGCCGGCAGGTGCACGGTGGCCCGGCAGCGCCCGACTCCCACCCCGGGTCCGGGAGGTGAATCGGGAGCGGGGCGGGGGGGGGCGCGGTGCTAACTTCAGCAGGGCGCGGAGGGGACCGGCTCCCTCCTGCCGCTCGGGCCGTGCCTGGGACAGAACGCCGGGGCTAATCCGCGTGGCCCGGCTGGAGCTTGTAGGCGCGGGAGCGGAAACGCTGCCGGCAGTGTCGGGGCGCGAACGTAATATCACAGAAGGAGCGCGGGGAGCGGCGGCGCGCGCCCGAAGTTGCGTGGGCGGCGGTCAGGGCAGCTCCGCGATTTGGCTCTTCCTCGGTGCCTGGCAAGCGGGACGGGTCCGGGCTGCGGCATCTCGGTGTAACGGGCCGTCCCGGCCTCCCCGGGGAGGTGAGTGTGGGTCCAGCCACCATTCCACTTGCTTCAATTTGACAAAGCCGCCCTGCTGCTGCTGCCATCCTGCCCGTCCCTGGGTTCGGGTAGTCGCCTGCTTAGAATAGAATTTTGGGATTGTTTTTGTTTGTTTGGGGGTTTTGTTTTTCTGTTTTGTTTTGTTTTGCTTCTCCCTTGCAGTTCGCGCCAGCCCGTTCGTTCCTGATAGGCGGTGGGATGCTGATGATTTTGGGGAGGGTGGAGGCAAAGGGTGTTTGTTTGTTTGCACCGCTTGTTGGTTGGTTTCCTGTCATAAGAGGTGATAACACAGTTTCCAGAACTGTCTGGGAGTGGGAGGAGAGACAGACACAGAAAATGAGCTCAAGTCTCCTTCGAGCTGCCGCTCGATCCGCCGTCACGTCCCCCCCTCCATCGCAGCGTAGCGACGGGGGCGGGCGGGGAAGATGCCGTGGCCGTTGTCGTCAGTGACAGGGTTTTAGGGAGGGGCAGCGGCGCCGGGGGCACCAAGTTTGATTTGCAGCCGGGGCCGAGCGGATTGGTGCGGCCGAAGTCAGGGAGGAGCGGGAACGGGAACCGGGAGGGAGGAGGATAAGGAGGAGGCGAGCCGGGCCGTTTCATATGGAAGCCGAGGCCGGGCCGCTGGCCAGGAGGGTAACACCCCCATGGGGGAGGTGTAGCCTGGCGGCACCCAGGCCAGGAGGCGGCTCCGTCTCCTCTCCTGGGCGCCGGCCGTGCCCCGGCGGTGCTACCGCGAATCCTCGGCGGGCGCAGTGCGGACAGTCACCGCGCGCCGAGGTGGCAGCTGAGATGGCATCGCTGCGGGAGGAGGAGGAGAAGGAGGAGGAGGAGGAGGAGGAGGAGGAGGAGGAGGAGGAGGAGGAGGAGGAGAGCCACCCTGAGGGGCAGCCGGCCGAGCCAGGGCCGGCGAGCGGGGTGAGCATGAGGCGCCGCTTCTGAATTGACTCCCGAAACCTCGTTTCCCACCCCCTGGAGAGGCGGCCGCGAGCCCGCAACCACTGGCGCGGCTCCGCGCACCTGTGAGCAGTGTCTGCTGCCGGCCAACTTCTCCCTGTCTTTCCTGCTCTTCAGCTGCCTGCTTTATTTTGAGAAAGTTTATTAGATTCACCCACAGGTGAGATCCAGGGGATCCTGAGACCTGTCAGTCGTCCAGTAAAAGCGGGCATGTGTGACCTGGTCTGAGTGGCCGTACGCAGGCGTTAAAAATAGATTGTCTCTCCTTGGGTAGCTGTGAGGGAGTATTAGAAATTACGGTAGCATTTAGCAACACGTTTTAGTGAACATTTTAACGTAAAAGGCTGAAGATGCTTTTATACTAGCCACATTTTTAGACGAAGATTTAGCTGTCACTTGGAATAATTTCCTTTTTAAGCAGGCCCTGTCTTTTAACTAAGTCAAAAGCTGCCCACACTTGCAAACCTAAAACCTTCATAAAAGTTAGGCCAAAATATGCTTGTTATGATTCTGTTTCTACAGGTTTCTCACACCCAGTGGGATATTTTTGAAACAGCAAGGATTGTACGTTTTAGTGTCAGGATTTTCCCTCTGGCTTCAGATACCACTTCATCCCTCCTTTTGAGCTATGTTTGATATATATGCTTAAAATAAAATCATAACAATAGACTCCCCTTTCCCCTCACAGCTGCGGATTTCCCTTCCAGCTTCTCTGGTTTCATTCCCGATTGACAGACTATTGGAAAAAAAACCTTCAGTCTTTCCTCAAATGTTTTCTCTGTGTGGTTAGTACTGCTGCTTCACATTCCTGTTTTCAGCTGTAGCTGATCAAGTTGACCCCTTTTGCTAGATGGAAGAGGTGAACTGCAGTGGGTATAGGTTGGGTTGCATTAATTCATGGAACCCAGTTGGTCTTTGCTCAAGATTTTGGGTAGTCAGTTTCACCACCACAGTTTGGGAATAATTTGCTACCACTGCCTGGGTAGTAAGGTAGCATTATGACCTGGCTTGCAAAGGTGCATAAATGAGCATGAGGATTCCTCAGAAGTGTTGGGCTGATATGTCCAGATTGCGCTTCTCCCTTTCTTTGTGAAATTTTGAATGTGTACTGAAGTCAGTAGAAATATTCCTTTTGGAGAACACTCTTGTCCTTGGACCATACTGTTTTTGTGCTCCATAATACTGTAGTACTTAATTTAAGAACTCTTCATGTATCTTTGTGACTATAAAGTGTTGCTATCAAAGCTTGATGGATGGTAAAGAGGAATTTTAAAGTTTTAAGTGGATTTTAGTAGTATAACTTCTGATGCAGTTCCTTTTTTTTTGTTTCAGGTCTGGGATAGAAACTAAAAAGCTTTTTGCAATGTCTGGTGCCACTGAAGACCAGAATGGTGTCATAAATAAACTATTTAAAAGAAGTACAGTAATAGAGGCCAAAGGTCTTAATCTACTATCCATTTTGTTAAACTGTGTCACACTTTACTTCTGTTTGTACAATAAGTGTTTCGAAGTGATTTCTTGTCTACTATAGATAATTAGGTCTTCATTTCATTGCAGTTACTGGGTTACTTTCAGGAAAAGCCAGTTTTCAGTTTGTCTTCAGGGTGTACATCTGTCATAATTCTGCTTTCTTCCCATTCTGTCTCTGCAGCTGTTCAGTGCAGTTTGTTGTTGTGGCACCCGTTAACACGGTTACAGTTAATTGTCTGTCAGAGTTTGAATGATACACTCTTTTTACCTAGAGGTTTATACAACCCTTGAAAATACATTAGTAAGAATTGTGCTATGTAAAACCTTTGACCTGAGGGTGTAGATTTTTTCATGTGTAATTATTTTTTACAATCTCATTCTGTTTAGCTATTTGCATAACAAAGACTGACACACTTTACATCTTTCTCTTTGATCTTCACTCTGTTTGGGGTCAAACTGAGTGGAAAAACTATGTGGTGTTCCAAAATGCATGGTGTGTGCATAGTTCCTAACTATGTGATGTGTGGCTCATGAATGTACATGTGTGCGTTCTGCCGTGCCAATTTTATGGGTTAGTGTCTGGATTTCTGCTCCGAGGAAGCTAGGAAAAAGGGCTTGGATGTTTTTCACTCTTATCTGTACAACTCCTGGGACTTCACTGTGGAGAAAAAAGGAAAGGTCTTGGCATTGCTGTCCAGTGGGGTCTTTGGGTTTTGTTGATAATTTTATCTCTTGCAGAGTTAAGAATGGACTAGCAGGGTAATGCATACTGCTAAATATAATGAATTTGCTGTACTGTGTCATAGTGCTGAGTCTAACCCATTGCACTGCATCTACCATCAAATATTGGGAAGTGGTCAGAAAAGTCTGTGTTACTACCTGTATGTAATAAATTGTATAGACTTAGATGCTTGTTGCTCACCTCCACATAGATATGTAAATTCGAGTGCTGTTTTGTGGCCTTTGATTATATTGGATTATCATCTAGTCATTTCATTTACATAGCATTTTACAAGTATTTTGAAAAAGGCCTACTGCTGTCTCCAAAATACAGTAACCAGTTTCAGGCAGTGTAATCTTGCCTTTAAAAACAGTCTGAGCAATTGTGTCTTTGGAGTCCAGAGTTGCATTTGTATGTTTAAAGTTGGTACCTAATCAATGAGTAAAATCCAGAGCATAACTTCCAGAGCAAGCATGATGCAAAAGGACAAAAAGCCACTGGTGATGTGTCTCTGTAAAACAGTCACAATCTTAGTCCCTTCTATGCCATTTATTGCCGTGGTGTGATTGCATGAAGTGCTTTTACATGCTTTGTCTGCCCTTGGAATTGGAGTAACATTGCCAGCAGAGTCATGGCTGTTTCTCAAAAGCTGTGTTTGGTTAAGGCTGGCATTACTCTGAGTCTTTTGGCTTCCCCTCCCCAGTAAATGGGTAAATGTTATAGTAGAGTCCTCAGGAGAAAACACTTATCAGCATGCTATGTGTTGGTCTGTTTGGGTTCTGAAAGGATGATTTTAACACAAAGAAACAATCATCTTTCAAGGAAATGAAACTGAAAGTTTACCTACATTTTTAAATCTGAGTTTTTAAGACTTAGCAGGTTTCACTGAAAACTCATAGAATGCTTGGCTTGTTAATGCAGCTTTTGTCACCTTAGGGTTGCTGAACTCTGTGGTAGCTTTCCTAGTGTTGGGCTTTCTCTTCAGCTGAACAGTGTGTGGGCAAATGCCCTTTTGTGAGTGGTGTAAGAATTTGGGAAAAACAACTGTAGAAACATTTGATAGAAGATCCAAGATTCAAGGGCACTGTTTGATTGTCTGCTTCCTTGTTTTAGAGGAGTGTTTCTTTTTCGAAGGGGGTTGGGAAGTTACCCTGTGGCATGTGTGGGTGCAGTGAATGTTTTGTGGAAACTTCTGGGCTAGATAGCAATTATGTGGTTGCATGCAGTTGGGAATTGAGCTTAGTAACCTGCATGGTCTCTTCCTGTCCTCCAAGTGTTGCAGGCTGGGTGCATAGTTTTTGCTTACTCTTGGTATGAATCTTAAAGCTGGGCTCAAATGTTTTACCCTTTTTATGCTTGCACGTGAACTCTCTTTGCTTATAGGCATTGTGATCACAGTGTAGGTCTCTACTTAAATAGGAAAAGCCTGCACCCTCTGTCTGCACCCCACCGTCGCTATCCATAATCTGTGTATATTTTTAATGCAATTCTTGTGTGACTTTGATTCACCAACAACCTGATAGAAACCAATAGTCTTTGGGGCAGAGACACTGTGATACCCTTAAAAGCAGCAGCATTTAAATCTATGTGGGTTTATTAGCTGTTCCAGTGCTGTCTCTAGAACCTGTGTTCTGAACTATGGATATGAACATCTGATGAGAGCAGTTTAAAATTATTTTAGAAGTTGAAAAAATCGTGTTTTATTACTTCTAATGACAAAAATTCTAGGTGGCTAATTTATTAGATTTGAGTCTTGCTCTAAGAAGCCAAATGATTCTTTTTCATCTGTGATTTAGCTCCCTGTAAACTCAGGTTAGGATCAAAGATGGGAAAATGAGATCTCTGTGTTTTGATTTTTTTCACATGCACACATAAAGCAATCTCACAGGAGCTTCATCAAATGACATATTTCTTTTAATGTTACTATTGAGAACACAGGCTTTTCAGCATGACCAATTTCAGAAACCTGACTAGAGTGGACAAGAAAATTAGCTACCTTATCTAGTACTCTGTACTCCAGGAAAGTGGGTTCTGTTCTGGCTTATTTCCTGAAGAACTGGAGAGTGCTTGAATTCGGAGGTGTGAATACCACTCTCTCCTTGAAACAGCAAAGAGATGTGTAGTTTGTTTTTTAAAGACTGTGATAGGAAGAAGAAGCCTCCATCTCTTGTAATTTTTTTGAATTTGCAGAAAGTGTGGCTAGGAGAAGATCAACTCAAAATGCACTAACCCAGGAAGATGTGGAAGAGCAGAATTTAGAATTTTCTTGTTCCTCGCAAGTTCACAAGTGTGTCTCAGTGTACATACACTCTGTTATATTGCTTTATGGTGCATCTTTTCAGACTCTATAGGAATGAACCAGGAAGTGAGGAATTGGACCAGAAATATACAAATTAGGTTTCTGAGATAGAGCAATTTTTCATTTTGTTCCATATCTTCTTTGCTTTGTTTATGGGATGTTTTCATTGGTAGTGAGTATCTTCTTTTACATTGCTATTAATAATAAGTGAACTAATAGAAAAAGTACCTTACAGAATAGATAGTTATCCCCCTAGTTTTGTCCTCATAACAGTTAATTGATTTTTCAGTTCTGTCTTAGCTTGTTTTGGATCTGAATCTTGACTTTCTGTCTTAATAACTGACTGTATCAGAACTGATACAGTAATTGACTGGCTCTGAATCTCCTGCATTTATATGAGATCTGTATTCAGAAGATTTTGATGGTCCAGACTGATCTGTGTGCGTATTCACTTGCAGCATTTCCATCTGCCATACACACAAAGTTTTGACCTGCTTCAAAGCAGTCCTTTTGAGAGAATTCTTCTACCACTGTAAGAGGCTGTCATTTATGATTCTTTATTCCCTGGCATCAGACATTGTATGTCAACTTTTACTCTATGAAATGGTGACAAAAGGTCTTGGTAAGGTGAACCATTCAGTTTCTCTTTAGTGAACAAAGTTTGCAGCTGAAAACTGTTACATGTTTCAAAGACAGAGGTATTAAATCCCACTCTGAAAAGCCACTCTGTGGGAGGGAGACTTCCCTCTAACTTTGTTTGCAGGTATAAAATGAAAAAGGAGGCAATCCTGCAATGCTTGGGCTCTTAGAACTATATCAAATTCACTGGAAGTGTAAAATAGAATCTCAGGTTCAGCTGCTTGTGATTTGCTAAAATGAATTCCCTCAAAAATACTAATTTCTTTTTATATTAAGAAGAGCAGATATTTTTGTGCTCTTTTGGAAATAGTGTCAGGCTTTCATTAGGCTTTTTGGGTTTCCTTATATTGGGGATTAGTCTTATAAGAGTGTGTAAAATAGTTTCATAAAAGTAGTATTGAGTTTCCTTCCTACAATGAGCCATATTGTCAGTGAACAAAGTTGAAGCAGTTAATTCTTATACTGAAGCGTCAATGAAAAGAGTTTTGTTGAGAGGTTCTGAGGAAATCCAAATGCATGTGAAAATAAGAAGGTTAGATTTTCTACACCTACTTAGAAGCAAAAAAATATTTTGGCATCTGATCTCTAAATCTGTACCCCAGAGGCGTAGCAGAATGCCCAAACCTTGTTGATATCTCGATTGATACGTGGTAAGCAAAGACTTAGGGGTTTTGATGTGCATGTAGAGTCCTTGTCAGTTTAACTTATGGTGGATATGCCTTTCTGCACTTGTCGTGTTTTTTCTGTTCTTCAACTTATACTTTTTAATAGCTTTTTACAATATTGACTAGCTATTTACAGCTTCCTTGATTTTTCTGGATTTGGTTTTCTTCCAGAGAGAATACCCACGAAAGTACCAGCACCCTGAGAATAGCAGTTAAAAAGATTGGGAATTTTTTCCCTGTACATCACTGGCTTGTGTGCAGTTGAACTCAATATGGGTAGAAATCTGATGGTTTGGAAGAACTTCTGAATAATCAGTCTTATTCACAAAGAACAGTTAGTGTTAGGAATGACGCTAGAAATGTGCGTGCACCTTAGAGGGTGGTGCTTTCCAGGGCATAGATGATGCATGTTTAGTTAGTCTGGGAAAACTGGGCTTGCTACTGCTATGTTTAATTTTTTATGTATAAGCGGATGGCTTTAATCTCAGATATTGTAAATCTGGCATTTTAAACAGGCATAAAATGGTTCTAAAAACATATCAGCCAAAGTAAATATTTACACAAGCAGTAAAAGTGTTATTCTGTTGCAAATCTAATGTCAGAATGGGCAGAGGAAGTTTACCGCATTAACTGTAGATATTCAGTGATTGTAAGACCTCTCAGGACAAAATAAGCTTTTGTTATGGGGTGAAAGGATTGGTGGGGTTGTCACTGATACTCTCCAGTGTTGTTCACCTGCTCATATAATGACTACCTAATTAAGCATCCTTGAGAGATTCACTGTTCATATTTCAGCTGCTGCTTAAAGTTGTTTGTTTTCCTTTGTGTAAATCCTCACATTCCATCAGAAACACAATTGATGATGGTGTGTTATTACATTGGGTTAAGTGCTGTCTCATTGCTTCATAGGCTCCCTGCTGTTTTCTAAGGAGATCATGAAACCACATCGACTTCCCAGCAGCAGCGAGGACTCTGATGACGATGGCAGTAAGTGCTCCTTTGTTGTAGAGTGCAGGAGGTTATGAGTTTGAAAACATGTTTTAATGCAGTGTTTTATGTGCCAGAGGCATTTTGCATATTTGTTGAACTGGTAGAAATGTGTATGGTAAGGATCTAGTTTTGAACTCAGTTATTCTGAGCACAGATGGACAGTAGATTCAGGATCCTCCCATTGAATTATGTAGTTTTAGTTGATAAGAGGAGAAGTCAGTGGTCATCTTTAAAGGTCTTTGCAAGTAGCATAATTTATCATTGCAAGGACGGAACAAGCATGGAGACATCTGCTGACATTGTCCATAGAATTTTGCATAAGGATTTTAAATTTGCTTCAGTGTTCTCATACTCTCTTATACAGTGGAATAGTGCTTCAAGGTTAAGCAGAAAAGACTGATGGAACATGAAGGTGTTCCTTACTTCATTTGAAGATTATCTCTGAGGAACAACTTTCAAGAATTTGAATTCAGTAAATCAGTAATTTGGATACAGAATGTATTTATGTTTTTTAACTGTTTCTGTACTGATATAAATAAGACTGAGCTCTGTGTGGTTGTAGTGGGTTGACCCTGGCTGGATGCCAGGTATCCACTAAACTCACTCTTGCTCCCCTCTGCAACTGGACAGAGGAGACAAGACATAACGAAGGGTTCATGAGTTGAAATAAGGACTGGGAGAGATCACTTACCAATCACCATCATGGGCAAAACAGACTCAAAGTAGGGATATTAATTAAATGTATTACTAACAGGATCAGAGCAGGAGAGTGAGAAGTAAAATAAATCTCAAAAACGCCTTTCCCCACCTCTCCCTTCTTCTGAGTTCTACCTCCTCCTCCCTAGTGGCACAGGGAGACAGGGAACTAGGGTTGCGGTCAGTTGTTGTTTCTCCCGCTGCTTAGGGAGAGGAGTGCTTTCCCTGCTCCCTGTGGGGTCCTTCATGAACCTCTCTGGCATGAGTCTATCCCACAGGCAACAGTTTTGCACAAACTGCTGCAAAGTACTCCACGGGGTGCAGTACTTCAGGCACAGCCTGCTCCAGCGTGGGTCCCCCACAGGGTCATAAGTTCTACCAGGAAAACCTGCTCCAGCATGAACTCCTCTCCACACGTCAGCAGGTTCCTGCTAGGAGCCTGCTCCAGCATGGACCTCCCACAGGGTCACAGGCTGCTTCAGATACCCACCTGCTCTGGTATGGGTCTCCTCCACAGGCTGCAGGTGGATCTCTGCACTCCTGAGATCCTCCATGGGCTGCAGGGGCAGAGCTGTCTCACCATGGCCTTCACCATGGGCTGCAGGGGAACCTCAGCTTCTGTGCCTGGAGCATCTCCTCCCCCTCCTTCTCCACTGACCTTGGTGTCTGCAGAGCTGTTCACATGTTCTCACTCCACTCTTCTCTGGCTGCACAACTTTTTTTCTCCTTAAATATGTTACCTCAGAAGCGTTACTGTCATTCTGGATTGACTCAGCCTTGGCCAGTGGCAGGAAGCCCATCCTGGAGCTGGCTGACACTGGCTCTACTGGACATGGGGGAGGCTTCCAGCAGCTTCTCACAGAAGCCACCCTTGTAGCCCCCCCACTACCAAAACCTGGCCGCAGAAACCCAATACAGGGGTATATCTTTCTCTTGTGTTTGGATTCCAGTGATTGAAAATCTTTCATTTAAGCAGAAAAAAGGGGGGGGGAGACAAAATGACAGTTTGGGAAATGTACTAAGGTGTTTTATTTGCCCAAATAAGATTGTACTTGACAATAGTGCAGCTTAGCCTGTTGTCAGAGATTTTCCTAGTTTTAATATGATCTGTCTGGGTGCATGTCTTCAAATCTGAAGTCTTTTGTAAAACTTCAGTCTGAAATGTAACAGAAAATGGTCGAGGTGGTTTTCCAGGTGCTTTTGAAAGCTTTGCTCTGAGAACTTAGCCCTGTGCTGTGCTGTGGCTCTGTACATGAATGCTTCACCCACATGCATTTCTAGGGGTGTCTTTGCTGCATGGGAGTCTGCTCAGGTATGACCAAATCTTCCTCTTAAAACAATCTTAGGCAAACTATTGCTGAAATGAAGCAGTAAATTATTAGAGAAGGTAAGAACTAGCAAGCTGATTAGGAGTTAGTCCAAATGATGATTGAGTAACATCTATTAGAGGTGAGGGATTTGGCTTGTTTTTGGAGAACCACCTGCAGTCGGGGAATTTTGGAATAAGAAAAACTCAAACAAAATATACCTGTTTTTCTTGGTTAGAAGTTTACTTGGGGTTATAAAAATTGAAGTTGGTGCATTTCCTCAAAGGCGATGCGTACTTCCCAAAAACAAAGGTGTGTTTTTATTTGTAAAATAGGCAAGTAGCAGCAAACACGATGTCTTCCATTAGAATTTTGCTTCACCCTTTTTTTATTCCCTAGTACCTTTATAAAGTGTTTCATATTGATAATAGTCTTTATTTCCACTCCCTTAGCTGCGTTTTTTCATTCTTTGATCCCTTCATGTACCTTATGTTACAGGCTTTACCAAATAAAATCTGAAGCAGCTAATTTTGTAATTGAAGTCCTGAAATAGATACAATTGACTGACCTGTTGCTGATTATAGCGCTTGTTTGTAATGTTATTTGATATATAACTATTCAGAATAGAGTTGTTGACTTTGGAAATATGTTCTCCACAAAATCTGTTCCATAGATCAAGATCTAAGAAAATGAGTTCGGAAAAGAAAAGCAAACCCCGTGTCCTGCTAGGGTGTCTCTATTTTAAAGCCTACTTATTACAAATAACTTTGTTGAATAAATGGCATGGCAAAGGCAGTGAAATTTAAAATATTTTCAAGTATTATTTGAAATATATACCACGTCCCTTTCATTACGCTTTTTTTTCTTGATTATGTTTTTTTTCCTCTTTTGAAGTTAGTTGGCAAATTCAGATACAGGTTCTTGCATAGTCATTCTATTACTTTATACGCATTCAAACAGATTAAGGGTTATTAATCAGAAGCCCAGATAACTTTGAATGTGGTGTCAGCACCTCCAGGGCTTTTTGTCATTCACGCTTCCTTGAGAAGAACGACTGACATTCAGACCCTTTCTCTCCACTTTTCCTGTTATAGAAGATACTAGTTGTTCCTTGCAACTATGTTTGAATGTCAAGGGGCTCCTCTTACAGATTCACCTTCACAGGTTCTTTTCTTGCCTTTAGTAGAATTATTGATTACTCTTACTGTTCGTTTCTGTATTCTTACTCTACCAGTAGTATCTCCAATCCACTGTACTTGCAGTAATGTTAGAAGGGTAAGCAAGTTTTTTTCCCTAAAAAAAAGAAAAAGAAAAATTCTATGAGTTTTCGCACTCACTATTGAAGGCTTTAAGTTCACTAGCTATTTTTCCTTCTCAGAATTGCCAGAGACAGAAAACAATTAAATTGACTATTCTGGGAGCTTCAGACACGTCTTTTAATTGAAAAGTTGAAATTTTAATCAACACTTGGAATCCTATTGCCAAACATCTACTTCCCTTCAGTCAGTGGTACCTCTTGACCCTCCAGTGGGCTTTTTGCATTCCCATCATTCTGAACTCAATAGTTTTTGAGTTTAGGGCTCAGCACTGTTCTCCCTTATCTCTCAAGGTGAGGATTGGGCCTCCAGCTGTTGTTTTTCTGCTGTTCTGAAGCTTTTTATACTGTGCCTTACTAGACTGATCATACATCTCAGATTCATCATGTGTGTCAGTGGATAAATGTGGTTGGAGTAACCAAAATCATGGTGCTTTTATGGAGTGAACTCCAGCATGTAGAGTAGCGCCACCAGGAAAATACTTTGGTATGAAAAAAATCTATTATTTATTCTGTTAAACTCAGGAACCTGAATATTTGTAATACAATAATAATGATGCTACTAATAATAGAATTTATCTTTAAAAAAAAGTGTTGTTTTCCATTGGGTCACTGAACTGAATCAGTTTCTGTCTCAATTTAGTGAGACAGAAGTGTTTTGCTAAGGAGGATGAGTTACAGCAACTGTAAATCTGAAATTAAGAAGCTCCAATCGAGGAAGTATGGAGAAAGAAAAAAAATAACAGACCTTTATTAAAGGATATACGTGTATTGGCAGGACAACAAAAGAACACAAACGCAACTATACAATAATCCTGTACCCAAAAGTCTCCTTCAAAAAGGAAACAGTTCGATACTTCCCGTCCTTTGGTGCAATTCTAATCACGGTCAGCAGGGGGCACTGTTGGATCAGCTGCCTGCAACTGGTTGTGGCCAGGATTTCCCCTCTTCATGGATGGGCACAAACCACTGCCAAAACAGGGAAGCAGAGGAGGGAAAAGGGCGACCCCCTCCCCAAAAAGTTCCTCTGCAGGTGGGCCAAACCTTTCTGATGAAGTCTGAGCCAGTCCGGACCAAGGGCAGAGCAGGGTGCAGGCAAGCTGAGGCCAGAAAACAGCAAGATGACCAGGCCAAGAGCCAAAATGGCCCTGGAATCTTTTCAACACGCACACCTTGCCTAAGTTAAGGCAAAAGTGAAGTGTCCCTTTTTGGAGGAGAGAAGAAAAAAAACACATCACCCCTCCCTGCAATTTTAGAAAAGGCCATCAGCTTGGAATGCAGGTCTGCCAGTTAGTTCTTCTGTATGGGTCAGTTACCCCTTCCCCCTCCCTCATTTAACATCTTTCTTTTACAGCAAGACAGGGGAAGGAAAAATTTCTACTTGGATTTTTAGAACAAGTAAACCTATGACAGTTTCCTTGATAGTCACAAGGTGATAGAAAAACAGAGCTCATACCGCAAGCACTAAAAATACATTATACTGAAAATATAATAGTTCTTCAGAAGAAAGAAAAGATGCTCTCATTTTGTGAGATGAAAGAAGAGAGAATGGTTTTCATTTAGGGGTGAAATACAGAAGAGAAAAGCTTAACAACATGACTGCAGTCCTAGAGTATATACATGTATTTACTGACTTATGTAAGTTATTTTATTGTTGGTGGTTATGTGTTATTTGCAGTATTTTAAAGCTTTGCAGCTTGAAGTCAGCACCCTTACTTTTCTCATCACTTCTTTGCCCTCAGACTCGATTCTTTCCCAAAAGCTAAGTGCAGGCTTTAAGCTCCCAAAAGTATTTATTTTATGTCCTTCAGCCTAACTACTGAAAATTGTTAGGCTGTGTCCCCTTAAAATCGGAATTCCAAATCCTCATTTCAACATGAGACCAAAATAGCATATTTGAAGCACTGGGCAAGAGGTGTCAGTGCCAGCTGTGCCCAACAGTTCTGCACTTAGTCCCTGGATATCTAGGTGTTTTCACAGGGATTTTATTTTCTGAAATTAGAGGTCAGTTTTGAACATTTTATCCATGAAATATAATTGAATGAAAAATGTGATGCAGGCAGCAATCTAGATCTTGAACTTTTGGCTTAATACAAAGGAATGATATTGAGAGGGGCCTGGTGAACTGTTTAAGAGTGTTGGCTCCTGGAAGCTTTCCTTTTTCTGTCACCTTGCAGCTTTTTAGTTTCTGTCCCTTTGCAGATACTGTAGTACAGCAATTATAATAGCCATTAATTAACCAGGCCCATCATAAAAGCCTTGTGATGTGCATGGTAACTTCTTCAAAGCCTGTATTAAAGAAATTAGTAATTGATTCATCTCAAGGCAATTATGCCTCTGTTTTCTGGTGGCTGGATAGGGTTTTGATAGTTTTTAAGCAATTTTTGTTACACTGCATTTCAGCTTGCTCCTCTGTTGCTAAACCTTCTCTTTATGGTTCCCGGTCTCACTTCAATTAAATACTGAAGCCATGTAAGCTTTCCTAATCGGTGTTTGACCTGACTTTTTTGCCTGGTTGGTCTGTAAATCTGTAAAGGTGGTTTGTGCTGAATATTCCATATGCTTTGTTTCCTGGTGAGATCAAGTTGTGCAGTTGATTAGTTCTCATTTATAGCTTTAAACTGTTCTTTTTTGCACAAATTGGTTGGACATTTGGACAGATTGTGTTTGAGAAATATCTGAAGCTCATGGACAGTTGTACTGTAGCGAGATAGGGTGAAATCTGGGTACTCGATGTCAAAGAAAGTTTGTTCGCCGTTTTCCATGAGCAAGGAATTCAGAGCATGATTTTCTTCACACTTTACTTGCTTCCACAATGCTTCTTCATTTTTTCTTGGAGAGGTTATCAATTTATCATACTCCTACATGAAGAGTGTCCGAGAGAAGAACTGAAGATGCTTGCAGATGAAAAATACTTGTAAGATGTACAGAGGTTCAGAGTTCTGAGAAATGAAAGATTTAATACTTATGGATTATGAAATAGAGCTCTGTAATTTAGGCAGACCCTTATTCTGTCATTGCTAAACAAATGTTATTTTAAAGTTAAACGAATTTTACCAATATCCATTGCTCTGACTGAATGATGGGGATCTTAGATTTAGAAAGGGCTTTGAATCCCAGTGGATTCCTGTAGTGTTTGAGATGGACCCCAGAGTGCTTTCACAAAGGTTTCTGAATATGTAACTTAGGTGTATGTGTCATTTACTGTGGAACTGTAGCTGCTGCTGGCCTGAAATGCGGTGATTACATACTGAAATACTGTGCAGTGTTTTATGAAAAAGAATTAAGAACATTTTTTACTTTTCAGTTAAACTGACTGGTAGGTGAGGGATGGTGATTAAATAACAAAATTTAATGCCATTACAGTGCTAAGAATTTGGGCAAAGCAGCAAGTTTAGCAGTCTCTACTGCGCTTTTGAAAAAGGCATTTAGAGTGATGACAAATCTTACCTGAAGGTTGGTCTCATTGGGGCAGGGTGGCTTTTGGTGAAGTTGTTTGAGCACTCTGGAAGAGAGATTTGAAAGGCTTATCTGGACTGATAGGGTATCACATCTGAGGAAGGGACTTGACATAATCATCACCGTCATTTGACAGGAAAAAAAGTTGACAGGAGGAAAAGTGCCAGTAAAACTTCAGCTCTGGACATGAGGACAGCAGACTTTAGGCTGCTCAGGTAACTAGTAGGTAAAGTGCTCTGGGAGAATGTTTTTGCAGGTGTTGGGGTCCATCAGTGCTGGTCACTTTTTGACATCACATCCTAAGGGCACCAGAACAGCAATTCCCAAATGTCAGATGTCAATCAGGCGAGGTAGAAGGCTGACTTGGCCGAGCAGAAGTCTTCTCTTGGATAGAAGGCAAAAAAGGAAAGTGTATGCCCAGTGGAAGCAAGGTCAAGTGACATGGAGAATACAGAGATTCTGCTTACCGCTGTACGAAGAAAATTCGTGTGGTCAAAGCTCAACTGGAGTTGCAGCTGTCAAAATGTGGGGGACAATAAGAGTTTTTTCAAATATATTAATAGCAATAGGCAGTGTAGAAATATCATAGGCCTGTTACAGGATGAGGATGGTCACCTCCCAGACAGGGACAGAGACAAGGCAGAGGTGTTTAACACTTTCTTTGCCTCTGTCTTCAACACGGATGATGGACCAAGGGGGTCTCAGTGCCCTGAGCTGGAGGGCCATGACTGTGAGAATGATCAACTCCCAGTTGACCCTGAAACTGTGCAGGATCTGCTGCTCCAGCTGGATCCCTACAAATCTATGGAGTGTGATACAATCCATCGCAGAATCCTCAAAGAGCTGCTGATGTCATCGCCAAACCTCTCTCAATGATTTTTGAGTGGTCTTGGGAATCCAGAGAGGTCCCAGTTGACTGGAAGCTGGCAAACATTGTCCTGATTTTCAAGGAGGGTGAGAAGAAGGACTCCAGAAACTACAGACCTATCAGTCTCTCTTCAGTGCCAGGTAAAATCATGGAAAAGATTATTCTGGGAGGTATTGAAAAACACCTGGAGGACAGCGCAGTCATTGGTCACAGCCAGCATGGCTTCATGAGGGGTAAGTCCTGCTTGTCGAACCTGATTTCTGGGTAATCCACCTACTTGATCTAGGAAAGCCAGTAGATGTAATCTTTTTGGACTTCAGCAAAGCTTCTGATACTGTCTCTCACAGCATCCTTCTGGACAAAATGTCCAGCATACAGCTGGATAACCACGTTACAAAGTGGGTGAGCAATTGGCTCATGGGTTGGGCACAGAGGGTTGCAGTGAATGAGGTAACATTGGGCTGGTGACTGATGTGGGATCTGCAGGGCTCTATCTTAGGCCCAGTTCTCTTCAGCATCTTCATTGATGACTGGGACACAGGACTTGAAGGAATACTAATTACGTTTGCCAGCAACACTAAATTAGAAGGAGCTGTGGACTCCCTGAAGGACAGAGAGGCCCTGCAGAGAGACCTCAAAAAGTCAGAGGACAATCACCAACTGTTTGAAGTTTAACAAGGGGAAGTGCTGGATTCTGCATCTGGGGTGGGGCAACCCCAGGTTTGTATGTTTGTATGTATAGACTGGGGAACAAGGTGCTGGAAAGCAGTGCTGTGGAAGGAGACTTGGGGGTCCTCGTCCATGGCAAGCTGAATATTAGTCAGCAGTGCCCTGGCAAGCCAGGAGGGCCAACCGTGTCCTGGGGGGCATCAGGAAAAGCATCACCAACCAGTGGAGGGAGGTGACTGTCCTGCTCTGCTCTGCAGTGGGGTGGCCTCACCTTGAGTCCTGTGTGCAATTTTGGGCACCACAACATAAGAAAGATATTAAGCTGTTAGACAGCTCCTCCAAAGGAGGGCCATGAGGATGATGAAGGGTCTGGAGGAGAAACCTTGTGAGGAGCAGCTGAGGTCACTTGGTCTGTTCAGCCTGGAGGAGATTGAGGGGAGATCTCATTGTGGTCTTCAATTTCTTCATGAGAGGAAGTGGAGGAGCAGGTACTGATCTCTTCACTGTTGTGACCAGTGACAGGACTCAAGGGAATGACATGAAGCTGAGTAAGGGGAGTTTTAGGTTGGATATCAGGAAAAGGTTCTTCACCCAGAGAATGGTTGGGCACTGGAACAGGCTTTTCAGGGAAGCAGTCACAGCACTAAGCCTGACAGAGTTCAAGAAGCATTTGGACCATACTGTTGGGCACATGATTCTTGGGGTGTCCTGCTCAGGGCCAGGAGTTGGACTTGGTGGTCCTGATGTGGGTCCCTTCCAACTCAGCATATTCTACGATTTGTTTTTGGAAAGACATATTTTTCTTATAAGACCACTAGTATTGAGTGCCCCTAGCTCCATTGGACTTTTAAGGCCTGACAACATCATGATATCAATCTAAAAATGCTTACATGGGAGGTCTCAAATTGATAACCTGTAGTAACTTGAGTTAAAACTGTACTGTTATGGTAAAACATGACTACCATGGGAATTGAGCTGGACAGCTAGAATGGCACTTGAGTCTTGTGCTGAAAAATGAGATGGGGTGTAGGAATTCTTGACTGTTAGAAGAGTGACACATACCTATTCCTGGTTTTGTGTGTGTTCTTTGAGATGATAAAACTCAAACATGTGCTACTGAGGAAAGGAATGACAGGAGGGAGCTTGTATTAAACTGCTGTGGTAGGGAGCTGCAAGGACGGTTCATTATGTGTGTCGGAGACTTAGCAATTGTGCTGTGTTGTTGTAAAGCACTGAAGAAATTATGGATCCATGCATTGTTCAGCAGCTGCAATTGGGGAGTTGTCAAATGACACTAAATTTTAAGTAACGTGGCTGTTGACAAGAGATAAAAGGTCGTTGCTGCTTCTATTTTGATCTTGAATGAGATTATTGTATAATAATACACTATAAAGATAAGAAAGATAGGTGAGCAAGTCCTCTAACAACAGAAAAGTGAGAACGGAAGTTTCACTATATGAAACGACATCACAAGTTGTGTTCACTTGCATGCTGCTTTCTCTGTGATAAGGCCTGAAGACTACTTCTGCCCAACCAGCTCTTTCTGTACCTGACATAATGGAAGCTGCCCATAGAATAATCTGCTTCTTTTTGCTTTGTGCTGGAATTTGGGTCTAGACATGGAAACATGTCTAAGTTACCATAAGAGCCCCTGCTGTAAGGAGTTGTGGGCCAGGCATTAAATGGGGAGACTGAGCATCTCTGTTTTCTCCTCTGATCTTTTTGACAGCAGCACCTCATTGGTCTTGGAATGGCAAAGGCTTCTGGAAACAACAGTGTTAAGCAGAAGTGACAGCCAGACCTAGATCCATGTCAGGGCTGTTTTGCTCTGTTGTGCTGGGTAGCAGGAGTGTATTTATGGTGCGAGAAGTGCTTACAGTGATCTGAGGCTTCGAAGCGTTCAGAGGCTGTGGCAGCAGGTAGTTCTCCAGGGACACAGCTGAGTGCCTACAGGTGTCTTTACAACAGCCTTGTGCATGATACCCAATAGCTGAGCCTTTTTTACTCATAGAATCATAGAATGAGCCGGGTTGGAAAAGACCTTTTGAGATCATCAAGTCCAACCCTTGATCCACTACCACTGTGGTTATTAGACCATAGCACTGAGTACCACCTCCTATGTCATCTGAAAAACCTCCAGGGATGGAGAATCCACCACTTGCCTGGCCAGCCCATTCCAATGCCTCATTACCCTCTCTGTAAAGAATTTCTTACTAATATCTAACCTAAACCTCTCCTGGCAGAGCTTAAGACCATGCCCTCTTGTCTTACTGAGAGCTGCCTGGGAGAAGAGACCAACCCCCACCTGGCTACAACCTCCTTTCAGGGAGTTGTAGAGAGTGAGGAGGTCTCCCCTGAGCCTCCTCTTCTCCAGGCTAAACAATCCCAGCTCCCTCAGCCTCTCCTCATAGCACTTGTGCTCCAGTCCCTTCACCAGCCTTGTCGCTCTTCTCTGGACATGCTCCAGCACCTCCACATCCTTCCTGAGCTGATGGGCCCAGAACTGGACACACTACTCCAACTGTGACCTCACCAGCACTGAGTCCAGGGGAAGAATCACTTCCCTGCACCTGCTGGCCGCACTGTTCCTGATACAGGCCAGGATGCCATTGGCCACCTGGGCCACCTGGGCACACTGCTGGCTCATGTTCAGCTTCCTGTCAATCCAAACTCCCAGGTCCCTTTCTGCCTGGCTGCTCTCCAGCCACTCTGTCCCCAGCCTGTAGCGCTGCAGGGGGTTGTTGTGGCCAAAGTGCAGGACCCGGCACTTGGCCTTGTTGAACCTCAGCCCGTTGGAATGAGCCCAACTCTCCAGTCTGTCCGGGTCCCTCTGCAGAGCTCTCCTGCCTTCCAGCAGATCGACACTCCCCCCCAGCTTAGTGTCATCTGCAAATTTGCTAATAGTGGACTCAATCCCCTCATCTAAATCATCAGTAAGGATATTAAACAGAACTGGGCCCAAAACTGGTCCCTGGGAGACACCACTAGTGACCGGCCACCAACTGGATGCAGCACCATTCACCACCATTCTCTGGGCCCAGCCCTCCAGCCCCATGCCAAGCAGTGTATTAGTTGTGGGGTAGAATTACCTGGAGGCTTGAATTGGTCTTGAGCAATTTTCTGTTTTCATGGACTTTTTTGGAATCAAAACATATTCTTGACAGATCATTTAATAAATTGATACAGTTAAAATTACTTATGTTTTTCCTTTTGGGAAGCATGTGTTCTTCATAAATATGGAAAAAGAATGCACACTCCTTGATTGCTTTCTTTTATTATCAGAATGTGGTGATATTATAAAAACACTGTATTTACAGTGTAAAATGTAAAGTAGCCTTGGGGAAAAGAAAAAATTCCTACCTGAATCTTAGAAGTTGCCTTTGCAGCACCAGTAGTGTGTTAGAGCTCTCTTCCCATGCTGTGAGTTACATGTTGTAAGTGGTTTGGGATTTCTTTTTGCTTTTTGTCTTTAAGTAGATAAATACAAAGGGAAAACTGAGTATCATTGCTCTCCCATTGTTCTCAGTGACAAAATCCTTGGCCATCTGAAAGGATTCTTACTGTAAAAGAATCCAAATGAACTTGGTGTATCTTCTGGAGTGATGTTAACTAGGCTTTTGTGTTCATCCTTAACTTGCGTGATCATGTAACACTCAATAAGATACCTTTTGTCTCTGATGTCTAACAGTGATGGTGATGCATGTTTTGGATGTGTTTATTAAGCTTTGTGGTTTGGAGTTGCGTGTTTCTCATATTTACTGTTTCTCACGTTGCTTTTGGTAGTATGAGCTCACTTAACAACTCGTTATATCTGCTGTGGAACTCATTCTTCCCATGGAGGTATATAATGTTATCTTACAGAACTTTTATATCTTCCAAATCCCAGTGATTCAGGCTTCCCTTATGATTTTCTTTTTTGAAATTTAAATTTTATTTTACTAAAAGTGAGTTTAACTCTTGTCTTGATCTTTAGTTGTTTTTCTAGTTTTGGTGGTCCTAATCTAGTTTGGAACGAAGGCTAGTATTCAGAAAACTGTTGATGAATATAGTAATTTTGGATACTTAATGCAAGAGGATAGTTTTGTTGAGAAATGTCTGGAATCTTTCTAAAATAACTCAAGTTCATGTGCTTTCATGGTACAGAAGAGATGTTTTAAATCCTGTATTTGTTTTGACCACAGTAGATTGTTATATTCCAGGAATGGTTCTTACTTCATGCATTTACATGTAAAAATCAGATCATTGATCACTGAAGGAGTTTTAATTGCCTGTGAATTTCTGCTTTCAGTGAGGTCTCTTGCCTGGCTTAGGTATGAAAATAGAAAAAGGATGCTTAAAAGACAAATAACATCCTTCATTTTCCTCCTGCACTGCTGTATTCAGAATGGGCGGATTGCTTGTTAATGAGAGCAGGTTTGAGAAATTCAGTGACCTGGGCTTGGCATTGGTGAAAGCAGTGATATTTTTCCATTAGCTTTGATGGAAGCAGAATTGAAACTCTTTTGAGAATTCAGAAGTAGTTAAATTCAATACTGTTATGGGATGGATATTTTACTATCATTTGGTTGGCTTCTTCAATTTCTTACACTTTTGTGTCGAAGTAGTGGTGGTAGTTTGAATCTATGAATTCAAGGCTTACAGTTGGGCTTTGTTTATTCAGAGTAAATGTTTTCCCTATTGAAGTAAAGCCCTTGCCAAAGGTCATCTATTGGCTGCAGTGCATAGTAAAATCTCAGTCCTGTGAGAAATTCTTCCACTGTTTTCTCCTAATATTATGTACAGTTGGTCTACATTGCTCAGAAAAATACAACAGTCTCTTCAGTAACTTAGTGAAAACAGTATGTGTTTTCACTGTGCATTCACCAATTTTATGTGCAAGGAAGCGGCTATTAAAGAACTATGTAAGAAACAATTTGTTCCCTTATTCAGTGTAGGAAGTTAGTTGGCATGGAAAAAATACTCATTATAATAAATCATGAGGAAGACTGGCTGCATTTGAGTTGTCCCTTACCCATGGAAATTTTATGTAGTGTGCTTTCTTGTAGCACTTTTAAAAAGTCACTTAAAATGAAGATCCTTTAGTTTTAGTGACAAGAGTTGACCTTTCATGTTATATGGAATAGTTAATTAATCCAGTGCCCAAACCATTGTGACCATGGACGTAGAAGTAAGACACTTGTTCTGATGTGTAAGATGTCATAGTAAAGAAATGGAGATGGCAGATATGGCAAGGGTTGTTTTATTCCTCATCTTTGTATCTTCTTTGTGACACAAGAGAGACCATCTGTTAATACCCATGTTAAAAAAAAAAAAAAAAAGAAAAAAGGCAGCCTATATGCTTTTTAAATTCAAGATAAGTTGTAATCAGAGCTGTATTAAAGGACACTGGTAAAGACCCAGAAATATATCATACTGCCACTGTATCTAATTTTGCCAGATACTTGCCTTACTTGGGAACAACTGCATTAAAGCCTCCAGACTCACCAGCTCTTCTCCTTGCCAGTACAGCTTGTTCTTAATTCGTTACCTTGTATGCCATCCCTCTCCCAGGTCCAATAGTGTACAAAACCACTCTGATCCATAAATGAATTGGAAATTTCCAAATGCCTGACTTGCTGGTGCAGTGGTTTAACTCACTGGCAGATATTAATGTCTTGCCAATGGAAAATATCAGAACCCATAAGTACTGAATCTGTGTGGATATGTGTGTGGTCTGTGTCTTCTAGTGAAGCTGTTCATTGAAGAAATCATGTTTGTCTGAATGTTCAAATGTTAATATTTACATTGCAGGAAAAAATGTTGAGTGTTTTTTCATGCATTTTAGCTGTATATCTTTTTGAGGGATTTCACTTATTCCCTTCTCATTTTTGGTTGAGTTTGAGTATGGACAGATAGGATCCTCACAAAGGGTTCATACTCCTGCTTGTGTTTTTGATTTAGTTTTCAAGAGAACATTTAAATAGAGTGGTAGTTAAATGATCTTGGGAGTCTGGCTTTCCTCACAGATCAGTAAATGGCAGTCAGTCACTTTTTTCCTTTTTTTTTTTCTTTTTTTCCCTTCATAGAAACAGCAAATGGTAATTGTAAAATAGAGGGGCTTAGGAAGAGTGCTAATAACTTCACCATCTTTTACATTAAAACATTAACATTTGCTTAAAATAATCTTTTCTGTGTTCTTACCTCAGAAGATAAGATTTTTAGCTGTTTGCTGTGAACCTTGCTTAAATTTTGACCGTTATGCATGTTCTGTGTAGTATCTGTTATTCATTGCTGTGTTCCAGAGAGTTTTTACTGGAGCAGATTCCTTAGTATATTACTAACTGAAAAGAGAAGGCAGATAGATAACTAAAACATAATGAATTCTTCTGGTGACTTATTATTCAGTCATATCTTTCCAATGAAAGTCTCGGACAGTTACTTCACTTTTAAAATTATTTTTTGTTTTTAGTAGAGAACTTATCCTGTGCTTTTTGAACAGTGATTTCTGATCCCTGAGAGGTTTTTGCTGGCTTTATGCTGCCCTTAGAGGCTGTAGCCATACTGTTTTTTACTCCTGCTGTGTATGTGCACAGGCTGTGAAGGAATGAGCAGTGTTGGAAGGCCTTTGCATCAGTTTGGTTTGATTTTTTTTCTACAGTTAATGCCCAGATTTGCAAAATCTATGTGCATCCTTCAGAGCTCGACATACAGGTTTGAGCTTCCCTATCAGATAAACCTATTCCAAGTCCTTCATCTCTCCAACCCAGAAGGATTCATTGGCTTTTTTCATTACTGTTGTGTAGTTGGCAGTGAAAAATATCTTCTGTAGCTGTAAATCTTACTGTGTTGAAATTAGATGATTTGCACAGATATAATATATTCTGGTGTCAAAGCACTACTTTGTCATAGGAGTGCAGATTCTCCCTCTTTTCCCTTTTCTCCTGTTACAATATTTCTGAAAACTGACAGAGACTCTGTCGAAAGGTTTCAAGGCAAAAGGTATAATTTGTTTGGAGCGTAGTGAATAATTATGCAGACAAAAATCGTACAACCACACTGTAAGATTTGCTCAGAAGAGACAACAGCTTGCTCTGTGGGCTCTGCTGTGTGTGCGTGGTACTGCTTCATTTTCAAAAGGCTTGTGCTGACAGAAATCTGGTAAACCGATATAGGTATCTAGGACATCAATACATTGACTTCAAAGACTGCAGTCAGGCTATTGGCAGAGCTTCTGGTCTATCTCAGAAAGTTGTTTATTGATGCTCAGAGGGAAGGATGTTATGAGGTGGCTTTCTTCAAATGCTGGGTGGAAAGCAGGTAAGTGCAGTGCAGCCAGTACGTACACACCTCAGTTAGGGAATGAGAAACAAAACAGAACCAGGAGAGTCATCACAGAAGCTTAGGACTGAGTAACTTTTATTGTCTGCTACATTTGAAAGACTTTCCTGGAGGTTTGTCATAGAACCCTGTAAATGGTTATTTCTGTATTTTAGGTCTGTCTGCCTGGTCCCAGCATTCCAGATCTCAACATCATAGAACTTCATGCTCCAGAGATGAAGATCAGAAACCTTCTGAGGTATTTCTGGAATTTGATTTGTATTTTGTTACAGCTGTCAAAGTATGTATACACACAGTGTATACATACAGTGTATACATACAGTGTATACACACACAGTGTATACATACAGTGTATACACACACAGTGTATACATACAGTGTATACACACACAGTGTATACATACGTGTTCTGGTAATGGATCCATTTCTTCCCATTTACGTTTTCTTTTCTTTTTGCTACATTTTGGCTGGCACATGCCCCTCCCTCCCCAAAGATTAGAGAGTTCAGCTGTTGGCACAGCTACTGCCAGCACCAGTTTCTATCTGTGAATTTTGTTGTAGTCTGACACCCATTCAACATAGCTACAGAGTCCTTCTTGTACTATTTTAGGCATTGGGATTTATTTGTAGTTTGATTTGTGAACAGTGGAGATTTACATTAGTTGCATTTATTTCATAAGTTGGTATTGAGTCTTGGTATGTGATTTTTGTTAAAATGCTTGTCAAACTAGAATCTTCTTCCTGAGAGTTGTCTCACTTAATACTTTGAAGAAATCCTATCAAGGGAGATATAAATCTTTAAACTTTCCAGGATGGATCAGCTGTTAGTAACACACAAATGTGATCCAGTTCTTTGGAAATGTTCTTGTTGAATCTCCCTGTCTTCAGGCAAATACTACACTGCAGGCTTTGTAGAAGCTTAGCTCTGGGAGATGGAATTTCTCATTTGACTTACTTGCCCTGTACATGTATTTCTAATGCATTAGTGAGTGATGCTGGAGAAAATATGCTTTATTAATCTCCCTAATGACAGTATACCTAAGTCTCAGAGAAGAGTTTTCACAAGGAGAATCCTACTCATTGTTCAGTGTGAACTACACTTAGTACTAGTGGTTTCCAACTTCTTTTTGGTTGTAGGCCAGTAAAGACTTTTTTTTTTTTTAATGAATGTGGAGATCCCTGGTGAATTTATTCTTGCTAGAGATAGCCTTGTTTCCCTTAGTTATCATTTGTGCATCCCTTAGAAGTAGCCCCTTATACCTGGTTTTGAGAACTACCTCATGAAAGGCTATCAAGAAATAATCTGAGATAATTATGAGTCTTGCTTTTGGTTTTTGTGTGCTTCTGTTTTCTTCTCTCCCTTACCTTGCTGCTATTGTCAGAATCTTTGCAGTTTTGTGCTGTTCACTCATGTTTCTTAAGGCTGGATTAAATTCTCTTATACTTCCCTTTGACTCTGTTTCACAGCCTTTTCCCCTCTTCCTTCTTCCCTGTACAGTGTCCCTGCTCACCACAGCACACTATTGTGATGAGAAGCACACTGGCAGAAAAGTGACACTTGTTAAACTCTCCGGGTGAAATCCTGGGCTCATTGAAATTGGTGGCAAAATTCCCATTGACTTCAGTGTGGCCCTTTAGCTTTGAAGTCTTCAGTGCTTCTGAGAGCCAGCACTTCTGTAAGCTTAGCTTTACTCCAGGCACTCTGCATCAGAAGTTAGAGCAGAAAGAATGGTGTCACAGGGCAACTGGCCTGGGAAGGAATTTCTTGGCTGTCAGGTACTGCACTAGTTTTGCTTCTGAGGGAGTTTTGTTACAAATTTATCTAAGACCCAGAGTTATTTTGGCTCTGAGATTGAGCAAGGTTTGCTTCCCATTTTATATTTTTAGTCTTCTTTCCATTTGACTTTTGATTGCTTTAATTCAAATCACTCAATAATGCAGAATCCCCTGGCCAGCTGTGCTTGTTTGTTTTGTGAGCCTGTTTACTTTATGGCTTACTTTTCATTTCTTGATCGAAGCCTCACAGGACTTGTAATTGGATTGTTTAAAGCATTTCATTATATTTCATTACCTATATTCACCCTGTTCTTCATATGGTAATATCATTATTTACTTTTTAATGCTAGCAGTTTTTCTGAACATGTCAAGACAAATGTTAAGAAAAGTGTCATGATTTTGTGCTGTTTTTATGACAAAACCTGAGTAAAATGGAAACATAGGGAGACAGAAGTGGGCTAGTTATGTCTGTGTTGGGAGGGAGGAAAGGTTTCAAGATGATGCAGTGTCATAAGGCAAATCACACTTGAAAATTTTCTCAGAAGTATAACTAGCCATCAGATACACTGTTTGCTTAAAATACTTCCCCAAAATCCTGGAGTTTTCAGATGTGTGAACACTGTGTGACAGAAATGGCTGTTTTGAGGAGACCTGCCTAGTTAGCTCTCTGTATCCATCTGGTTCTTCCTCAGCCACATGAAACAGCAGGCTGAAGCTGAGCTAACCAGTGTGATCATTGGTTTGGGGATGGGAGGGTGGGTCACTCTGCCACCTTAGCAGCCTAATAAGGGAATCTAGGAGCACTGCACTGATAAACCATCTTTTCCTATATAACTGCAACATGGGGCTGAGTGGATGTTGACTCTGACCACCACAAACTGAGAAGTCTGCAGGAAGTTCTTCTTAAGATGTTACCCGTCTTCTTGTTCTGATGGAGCTTATTTTCTGTCACCTGGTTGCTTTTTGACGCTTTCCTTTGAACATAGCATTGCGTAGTTACAAATTAGTGGTTATGGAGGTGAGGAGTGCAGTGTTGGAGCCCTATAACAGGCTTTCCTTTTGTGGGGAGCAGGGTGGGGAGTGCGGGGGCTGGTGTCGGCAAGTGCAGGCTTGTAGTTGGGATGCCTGTGATAGGAGCACACTTTGCTTTCTGCAGCGCCAACAGGTCGTGGCCAGTCAGGCTGAAGCTGCCCCAGCAGTGCCACAGCATGCCTGCTGCAGGAGTGAATCCCTTTTTATTTCATTCTGTGGCTTGTTGAAGACAGCATGGCTGCTTATTCGCAGCTGCTGGCTCAAAAGTTGCCGAACATTCTGCTCGTTTTAGAGCTGGATACCTTTGCCAAGGCAGAGTAAAATTACAGCTATGGCAGAGCCGTCTCTAGCTGATAGAATAACAAGCACCTGTGCTGAACGGGGGAGCTGCCACCAGAATTCCTGTTTGGGTCTTATTTCGTCTTTTGGGTTATTTTTTTAAACACTTACATAAAGAGTCATCTCCTTAGAATTTCCTTTTGCAGCTGGTCATGGTGGAATCATGCCTTGATTTCTGCCATAAGGAATTTCTAGAATGTTTTAGGATTAGTCAGAGCTCCAATAATTAAAAAAAAACAAAACCAAAAAACTTTAGAACAAAAATGGATCTTCCTTATGCTGCTGTTTTACAACTCAGAGCTCCTGCAGCTTTTATTGCAGCCAAAGTGGAGATGAAAGTAGGTAACACCTTTTAGCGTTATGTCTCCAGTGCAGGGGGAGTGCCAGGACCTGTAGTGGAGTTAGCTGGAAGATATCCTGTCAGGATTCGTGCCCTTAGCCATCCCCTTCCCTGCCATGAAACCAAACTCCTGTCCTGCAGTGGGCTGGGTTAGTGCACTGTTGGTACAGTGACCTTGTTACACACTGTGCTCCATGGTTACCCTGAAGCTGTGAATCGTAGAGTGTAAATATCAAATGTCAATGTCTCTGTTTTTCTCTCTTGGTCACTCTCTTTGCAGGTGTTCAGAACGGACCTGATTACTGCCATGAAGTTACATGACTCCTTCCAGCTGAATCCTGATGAATACTATGTCCTGGCAGATCCCTGGAGGCAGGAGTGGGAAAAGGGAGTTCAGGTGCCAGTTAGCCCAGGGACCATCCCAGAACCAGTAGCCAGGTATAGTTTGGAGGAATGTGAACCAATACGTACACGTTTATGCTAGCATCTTATGCCCTACATTGCCTTGACTTCCTGAGTGTCTAGCTAGGAAGGTCTTGGTTCTTGGAGAGAAGGAGCAACCTGCCTCAGCTTTTTGAATGGTCAGAGAAGTCAAGAGTCAGGCCTGTTGTGCCTGTGTGAAATACAAATGTCAGAGAACTGATTTTGGCATTACGTTAGCATGGAGTGTGATGACAGAACCTTAAAAATATCTTCTGTTTTTAAGCCCAGACTTCAGCTCACTCATCGTTGCTGGAAGAGCCCTTGTGTGGTGCTCTCTTTTCTTAGTTCCAAGCCATAGGTTGCTTTCATGGTACATATGGACAAACCAAGCTTAAAGGCTAGAGAAAATACAGCATTTATTTTGTTTTCCTGGTTTTTTGTTTTTTTTTATCTCGTTTACTAACCTAGGAAATGGATTGTTGTACAACATTTCGTCTGTTTTAAGAACCATCCAGATGCGCATGAAACTAAATAATGGGAGCTATCCTAGCTCTTATCCAAGAAACCCTTATTTTCCTTACCTTGTTTGCTACACTTAGATTACTATTTACTGTTTCAAATTAAACAGTGCAGTTGTAAGGGTGGGAGTGTGCTGCAGCCTATTTTATGCTTAATTGGGATGGAGTTGGAGAATGTAAGAACACAGATTTTTGCCATTTAATCATACTAGATTCTTTGAGGAAGTCCAGGCTGGCCCATAAGGCATTACCAAATGACCCACCAGTGCTGGTGGGACCAGAACAGCCTGATATATAGCAAAAAATTTGTGATGATGCTACACTGCTTTCGTTAGGTTTGCATTTGTCAGCTTGGATTAGAGGGGCTACAGGAATATTTGTTAGTGTTGTTTGTGTTCTGTGCAGGAACCTGCAGACCTCTATGCAGCCCCACTAGGTCTGTACAATGAGGAACTTGTCTGTTCATCAGGTAAACCCTGTACTTCCTTATTCTGAAGGGTTGGACCTGGAGCTCCAAGGAGAATCCAGCGTCTTCCTCTCTGCTCTGCAGTTTAGAACATGGGAACATACCATTTCCCTGTTCCACGTTGACCTCACCCAGTCCCTGCGGAGATGCACACTCATGTTACATGTACTCACATTTCCTACTGATTTCTCTTTCAAGCATCTCCCAAGGTTGTGGAGGGATGAGAGACCTGTGGACTTGAACAGAGGGAAACCTCCCAGGGGATTCCCGCTGTGTATGTGTCAGGGAGGTGGTTTGGTGACTATATCAGATCCAGGTACTTGCTTGGGAGAGAGCTTTGCTCTGCCAAAGGCAAACAGATATATTGCTCCAAATTTAAGATGTTAAAGGAAAGGGAGAGGAGGCACCTGCAGTTCTAGGTATCAGCACAGCAGGCACTGCTCCTGTTTTAGCTGCTGAACTAGTTGCTGTAGTCCTGCTGCTGAGCACCTGCTGGTCAGAATGGCCCTCTGATGCCTGATTATTGTCCTCTTTGCTCCTGATCACAAGACTCGGAGAGTCCTGCCATGGTGGTGCTGGAGTACAGGAGCTGTTCTGTGCCTAACTTTGGGAGGGAAGGGGGTGTTCTGTACATTGAATAAGCAATAGACAAATCATACCTGGTGTAAGACAGAAGCCAAGACTATACTGGTAACTGATGCTACTGAGATACATAGCAGCAAATAAAAGGTTTGGCCTTGTAGTGACTGGTAGGCGCAGATTGGGGGAAAGGAGTGAGGCCGTTTGGAGATTCACTGGAAGCGTGTGGTCGGATAGATAATTCAGTCGAATGGTTTTCAGTATGTAGTAAGGGTTGTTTTTTTTTTTTACTTCTTTCTCTCATGGAAATAATGCCAGGAAAGGGGTTTGTTTTGAGGTCAGAACAGCTGCACTTGTTTCTTCTGTGACACTACCATGATATTTAGACAGCATGTGTAGGGTGCTGCCCAGAGGTTATGATTTCCACATGGAGAGTTACTCAGGAAGGAATGTACAATATGGAAGATTTGGAGAGCAGTGCCCAGTTGAAAGTAAATTCTCTGTGAAGATGCAGTAGTCTGTGACATTTTAATACCGTGCGGTGTGACCAGAAACAGTTCAGGGAGTGCATTTAGGCTGGCAAGGTCATTCATATTTGTATTTTAGCACAGCACCTCAAAAGCCCCAAATTCATCATTTGGCTCTTGCTTACCATTTTTGTTCATTGTCTGAAATAAGCTAGAGAGAGAAGTTTTAGTGCTGTGCAGAAGACTGAAATAATAGAGGATTTACTGAGATCTGTTTGTGCAAATACAGTAGTGGCAGATAAGGGTCTTCTGCTAGGAGGAGTTAACACACTGGACCTCAGATGGGGGAAATATCCTGCTTATTGTGGAGCTTAGATTGTTTCCAGCGTACAGTTGCAGCCCCACAGTGGTACAGTCTCCTCCCTTGTAGCCTTAGCACAACAAAAAATCACCTCCACTGGTACTGCAGGAGGCAGACATTTGGCAGCATGGCCTGTCGTGGAGGTACCAGGGTTATGTCATGAAGGGCGTTTCATCCAAACTGAATTTCAGTGCATGTTGTTTAACTAAGAGAAAGTGCAATGTCTTCTACTGAGACAGTTGGAGTATTACTTTTTTTCTTGAATCTTCTTGTTCTCAGTATTGTAGTTAAACAGATTGATTTAAAAAAAGACTTAAACCAGAGTTTAACATCTGTGTGTATGGCAGCCATCAGTGTGTAAATACAGCATTCCTACTTTAGCTTTGAACAAGTGTGAATTTCAGATAAGAGTAAGCACAGCTCTGTCCTCTAATACTTAATTTTATTTAGAATGCTGGTAATGAATTGGATTTCTAGACAACTCCAGTTCTTGTAATGCCACCAATCTGTTATGGAAGTGCATGGTACTGTTTTCTGATCTCAGTGGTGCCAGATGATTGCTGGGATGTCTAACCATCTGGCTGCTCTGATGGTTGTTAGTCACTTAGACTGAGGCATTTTGAATTCTCTAGAAACAGGCCTCTCAGCAACCCAGCACACCTCATGTCTGCTTGTCTGTCTGTTTCAGGATTGTGTCCGAGACAAAAGCTGTCACATTTACACGTCCCAGGAAGTACATTGTTTCCTCGGGTTCGGAGCCTCCAGAGCTGGGCTATGTTGACATTCGAACCTTGGCGGACAGTACGTGTCGCTATGATCTCAATGATGTGGATGTAGAATGGTTGCAACTTGCCAATGAAGAATTCAAAGAAATGGGTGAGCAACTAATGTTTTGTTGCCTTCTTTTTGCTTTTTGTTTTTAAAGCTGGCAATCTTAAGAATAATTTTAGGGAGGGCAGCAGTAGCAAGAGATGGTAGAGGTATGAGGAAATAGTAATCATATGAGCCACAGGAAACCAGACCTGATGTGATTAAGCCCTAAGATATATACTGTGTTGTATCTGCTTAGACCTGGTCTTAATCTGGCCCTATGTTGTTTTTTTTTTTCATTCTGCTACTTTCCCTTTTACAAAAGAATTCTGACAAAGTTCCCATTTTGCCATCCAAGTTCTCAAAGAGAACATCAGATAGACCATTCTGGTAGTTTTTCCAGGTAGTCTTGCTTATTTGTTTTTATCTTCAGCACAAATCTGTATCATCTTTTTAGCTAGTGGTGTTCAGTGTGAAGAAGGCAAGATGATGAGTCTTGGGAGTTTTAGAGAACCTACACCACCTGAATGGCACAGGGAATGAGACAGTAAGGAATTCCTGAGTGACTTATTGGAGGAAAGTGCCAAACCTCACTGTCACCGTGTGCTCTAGTTCCAAAGCAGGAAAAGGAGGTGTCACAAGGGGAACAGCTGTTCCATTTTCTACAGAGTGGGTTGTGCGTGGGACAGGACAGGGGAGAGGGGCAAGAACAGGAACATTTCTTTGGTAAGGTGTGTGCTTCATGAGAGGATTTCAGTGGAACTAAATAGGATGTAAGTCAGCCCAGAACTTTCACCAGATTGTTTGGATAAGGGAAAAGATGCTGTCCCAGATGGAAGAGGTTGAGACATGTTAGTGAACGCTGCTGGTTTTTGTTTTGGCATTGTGGCAGTTCCCTGCTTTGGGTTGCAGTTTAGTCAAACATGTTTCACCTGGCTGTAGCCCATACGTGGCATGGCTGAAAAACTGGTCAACCACAAAGTGACCATTTACAGTTATTTCTCCTTTTTAAACCCACACATAAAAGAAACAGATGACTGAGTCTGGACCTAGTCTCTTAACCAGGTCTTTTTTGCAGATCTCACATCAATCCCGCTCAGGTTTAACAGGGCTTAGAGGATTTCAGTTACGATTCCAGAGTTTAGCTTACCTTTCCAGCTGTCTTCAGGAAAACAGCAGCAGCAAGATCCCTTAGCTTTCCTCAAAGCTTGTTTGATATCCATCTATCCAGTCTGCCTGTCTTTTGCCAAAAGCAGAGGAGAGCTCCCACAGTGTTACACTGGGGTATGAGCAGCACAAGAGGGGCTGTTCTTCAAGCAGATTTGTACCTCTGCAAGAAGCCTTGTGGTAGCCATTCTGCTATACTAGCATAACCTTTTAAAGTACATGCTGCATATGACACATTGACCACATGAGCTTTGGCCACATGAGTTTTCTCCCTACAGCGGGATCTCTGTGTTCTTCACATCACTTGACCTTGCTTCCACTGGGCATACATCTTCCTTTTTCACCTTCTATCCAAGAGAGGACTCCTGCTCAGCCAAGTCAGCCTTTTGCCTCGCCTGCTTGACTTCCGACATTTGGGAATTGCTGTTCTGGTGCCCTTAGGAAGTGATGTTTAAATTGTGACCAGCACTGATGGACCCCAGCACATGCAAAATCATTTTCCCAGGGGACCTTACCTACTGATTCCCTGAGCAGCCTAAAGTCTGCTCTCCTCATGTACAGAGTTGAGGTTTTGGTGGCACTTTTCCCCCTGTGAACACCGATTTTAAACTCAGTTGCCCATGGTTGCTGTGGCCACCAATCTCCACTTTGCTCACAAGGTCTGCTCTGTTGACAAGCAGCAGATCAAGAAGAGCGTCTTTCTGAGTTGGCCCCCTTAGGACCTGTTCCATAAAATTGTCATCCAGATTTTTTTGGAATCTTCTGTCCTGGGTTGTACCAGCTGTGCGATGCTCCCAGTTAACTTCTGGTAAGTTGAAGTCCCCCATAAGGACAAGGGCAGTTGAGTTGGAAGTGTCCCTTAGTACCTCAGAGAATAATTCGTTGGTGTCATCGTCCTGGCTGGGAGGTCTGTACCAGACTCCCATGATGACATCTGCATTATTTGTTTTCCCCTTGATTCTTACCCAGAGGCTCTCAATTGTGCCATTGCCAACTGTGGGCTCCATGCCTTCTAACCCTTCTACATTCTAACCCTTATATTACATACAGTGCCAAGCCCTTACTTCTTCTGCCCTGCCTGTTCCTCCTAAAGAGCCTGTAACTCCAGTCACAGGATTCATCCCACTAGGTTTCAGTCATGACAGTGCTGTCAAATCTCTGGGACTGGGCCAAAGCTTCGAGCTCCTCTTGTTTGTTCCTCATGCTGTATGCATTAGTGTAGAAACATTTCAGGAGTGGTACATTGTAGCCAAGACCTGCTGAGGCAGATTGAGGGATCCCTTTAGTGCTCCTTTCCTCAAGTTTCAGCACACCATTCTATCGCTCATCACTGGGAGGCCTGGTTTTGTCCCTTTCCCCCTTCCAAGCTCGTTCAAAGCTCTGTCAGCAAGCCCTGCTAGCTCCTGTGCTAGAACTCTTTTTCCCTTCTGAGATAGGTGCATCCTGTCCAGGTGTCAGTAGACCAGATGTTGAATAGATCATCCCATGGTCAAAAGCCCAAAGTTTTTCCCATTACACCAACCTCGGAGCCACTCATTGACCTGATGGATCTGCCTATTCCTATCAATATTACTCCTTGTTACCAGAAGAATGAGGAAATCACTACCTGTGCTCCTTATTCCTCTACCAATTGTCCCAGTGCCCTGAAGTCTCTTTTCATCACCCTGAAACTTTTCTTTGTTATTTTGTCGCTGCCATCTTGAACAACCCACAGTGGATGGTAATCAGAGGGCCTTATAAGACTGGAGAGTTTTCTAGTAATGTCCCTTACCCGAGCCCCTGGGCGACAGCAGATTTCCCTCTGAGTTGGCTCCAGTCTGCATATTGGGCCCTCCATTCACCTCAGAATGGACTCTCCTACAACTACCTTTCTTTATCTCTTAACAGAGGAGGTCTTGATGCAGGGTACAGGTGGTGTTGCTTTAGGAGGCCCATTACCCCAAGAAGGACCTTTGCCCACCTCATCAGTTGTCTGGCCTTCTAGTTCCAGGGCCTCATATGTGTTGTAGAAGATTCCAGTCCTACTTGTCAAATTCTGAGAAGGAAGAGGAACTTACTTCCTGTTCCTGCAGTGACCAGCTTCCAGTCTTCATCTTTAACAGACCCTTGATTAGTCTGTTGACTAATTACTCTGCAGGGTTCTGAGTCTACCTGCTTCTCCACTACAACAGAGGTTCAAGACTCCTGTTATGATCCGGTTATTAAACTTATTAGAAATGCCTCTGCCTGAATCACCATTCCATGGAACCCTGCGGCATCCCGTCAGTCCAGTCCTTCTGGTCTTCTTGGTGGTGAAGGTCCTCCAAAACATAGAGTTCAGTGGATAAATATATGCTCAGGAGATGCCCAGGCACCTGCCCTGGGGGCAGGGGGAAGCTTTGCAGTCTCTTGCAACAGGCTCTGGATTTGTTGCCTCATGAATCCTGTGTAGTCCTTTGGTGGTAGAAGGCCTCAGGAATGAGTTGGGGGGAAACTTTGGGGGTCTTTGATGGTTTATGATCCCTTCTCAGCTGCCTCTCATGTGAATGTCCTGTGTGTACCTGGCCTTCTGTAGTGGTTTGGATCTTGTTTTCCCCAGAGGCTAAAAAAAGTGGTAGACCCCAAGGGGTGGAAACCCCTGGAAGTTTTGAAGTTCTGTCCAATGGGCACTCCTGCAAAAATGTCAACATCCCACAAGCTCACCGGAAGAGATGAGTTGTAGTTTGGTTGTTGGAGGAGAGGTGGCCATGTTGTAGAGCCACGAGGAAGGGGCTCCGAGCCCCTCGGGCCCTCTGGGCCCTCCCAGCCCCTGGCTGGGGGCTGCAGGGACCTGGAACAGCATAAAGCTGGGCTAGGTGCCTGTGGTTATGCTGGGAGATGTTTTCTCCATGGGCACAGAGCAGCAGCCGGCACTGGCCGGAGAAACGGTGGCAGAGAGCCAGGAGATAAGGACCTGAACCAGAGGAGCAGCAGAAGCAACATGCAGCACCAGAGAAAGGACTCCTGGAAGGAGAGCCAAGGAGAAAGAGAGCCAGCAGCTGAGAGACAGAGTTCTGGGGTAAGACTGTACCAGCCCCCCAAAACTCCTTTGAGATCCCTCTGAGAAAAGAGGGAGATGGACTCCTATTAAGGAGAAGAGTTTTAGACATGCAGCACCGGAGAGAGAGAGGAGCTGAGAAGCTCAGAGCGTACCGGAGCTGGACTGGGACGGCCAGAGGAATGCGGGGGGAGTTGATCTTGGTTCCTCCCCCCCCCCCCCCTTGCACTGCTGCCACGGTGGCAGCCTGAGAGACAGGGCACAGAGGCCCTGCAAGGAGCTGAGTCTCCTGGAGATACCAGACCGTCACGAAGACCCCTCTGTGTCTTCATGATATGACGTGGTGATACGACCTTGTCTGGGGTTATGAAGCCCACGGAAGACCCCTCGGTTGGAGGCGATGGGGCCGAGAGAAGCTTGAATACCTCCCTCGTGAGTGCTGGCAGAAAGCCAGCCAAAGCTGCTGCATCAATGTGAAGAAGACAGACTGCTGCCTCAGAAGATGCTGCTGTTCAGAGACTGGAAGGGATCTGTCCTTCTTTCCCTCCTGGACTTTTATTTGGAGGGGAGAAGAGATCTGATCATTGTAAATACATATGTCATGGTAGAGATAGTTTGTGATCGTGTGTATGAGGTGATATGGTATTTATTTGTACAGTCATTGTAATATATTCCCTTTTCCCCCACTTTGAGTCTAGTGTGTTTTGTCTGGAAAAACCCATCTCACATTAGGCTGAGATGTGGGAGGGGGGAATGGAGCTAGGGAATTGGATTTGGGGACTATCTCAAACCATGACACCTTCCCAGAGGTTGAGGAGGGGGTTACTCCTTTGGTTCGGTGTGGAGAGATTTCACCATCACACCCCCAAAACCCTTTACCTCTACCACCCCCTGGGCCTTGTTTACCTCTCCTCACAGCTGAGATGATTAGACAATAGTCTTGTCTCAAGTCTCCCTTCACAGTCCAAATTCCAATCAGGCTTCAGTGGTCCTGGACAGGCAGTTGCTTCCTTGTAGTTCTTTCTGTTATTTGACAATGTTTAAGACACTAATAACATTTCAGTCCATCACAACTCCCAAGAGTCTTGAAACTGTAGCATCTCTGAAAATAACCAGTCAATCTATTTCTCATTTGCTCGAATCCTACATAGCCTGTTCACTTCCTCCTGTATCTCCTTCACCTGGCAACACAGCTCTTCAACCATGGCACACCTTCTGCAAATGAACTGTTTGTTGGCCCCAGTCTCACAAAGAGAGGCACTCCTCTGGCAGGCACTCCTGGCAGCCTTTGTCCTGGAGAGCTGCATCTGCTGGAGGCCTCCTCTGGCTGGAGGCTTCCGAAAATGGCTGGTTCAGTGACTCCTGCACCTACAGGGGATCGAACTTTATGGCCTGTCAATGCCATAACTGAGGAAGGTTAAACTGGTGTGCTAATAAGGTTGGATCTGAAAGGATCTCTTTACTCTTCCTTACTAGCTACTGAGTCTGTTTGCTGCCTTTAAATCTCCCTCAGATGCTCTCAGTACTGCCTGCTCCTCTCCAGGCTGGCTGCTGAGGCTTTCTGTGCACTGATGAGGATTGGGGCTGCTGCTCAGGTGTCCCTGAGCTCAGGAACCACCTCATACACCTTGATCTCACTCCCAGTGCTTACCTCAATTGCTGCCAAAAGCTTAAAAAGCCATAGCATTTATGAGGCTAGAGTTCCATTGCAAACTGCTGTAAAACCTGCCATCATCTGCTTTGCTAGTGCAGTAGTTCTGGCATGCAGGGCAAAATTCACTCTCTTTTTATCAGCAGGATTTTGGATGTTCCCTCTTGCTACCTTTCAGCTGCTCAGTTGGGGTAGTATGGGATGCACTGATCTCTGCCACCTGTCAGTGAGGAAAGCTGGAAGTACTTTTGAGGAGTGTTTGTCTTCTGATTAGGGGGAGCTAGAGAGGTTTTTAATAAAAAAACTTTGTTTTGTGGAATTTGTGGCTCAGTTATTCACAGAGAGAGCCAAAAGGAGGTTTTGCTAAACACCCATTGTGAAGTTGCTGTCTCCTATATGTCTGTCCTGGTTTAAGCTAGGATAGAGTTAATTTCCGCTGCAGTTTGGATTTGGAATGAGGATGGTGTTGATAACACACTGACATTTTGGTTGTTGCTAGATCACATTTATGCTAAGTCGAGGACTTTTTTCTTGTCTCATGCTCTGCCAGTAGGGAGGTTTGCAAAAGAAACTGTGAGGGAGTACTTCTGAGACAGGTGACCCAAACTGACTAAAGGGGTATTCCACACCACAGAACATCATACCCAGTATATAAACTAGGGGGAGTTACCCAGAAGGGGGGCTGATTTGGATTCGGGAAGGGGGTCTGGCATCAGTCGGTGGGTGGTGAGCAATTGTATTGTGCATCACTTGTTTTTCCCTTTTTATTATAATTATTATCATTTGCCATTATTACTGTATTTTACTTTATTGTCAATTATTAAACTGTTCTTATCTCAACCTGCAAGTTTTACTTTGATTCTCCTTCCCATTGCACTGTTGTGGGAGGGAAGAGAGCAGGGTTGAGCAAGTGGCTGTGTGGTGCTTCATTTCCAGCTGGGCTTAAACCACAACAGTGTTACAGTAAACATTCTATGGGAGTTAGACCAAAAGCAGGATATCCTAAGCCTACGTTTCACTGTAGTGATTTAAGTCTATGGAAATTCTTGTGCTAAACCAACCTTGCAAAATGAAGGTGATTCTTTGCAGTAGCAGAACTTGCTTGGTTGCATGATTTTGTGGGAAAGATTCGTGTAGTACCAATTTGGAAGCATTACAGCCAGCTCCTTGTCACAGCAAGTGGGAGATGGAAGCCAGAAGCACTGTGCTCTTTTTTGATACTTTTCTTGCAATTTCTGTCATAGATATTTTTTCCAGGTATATAATAGTCATTTAATATAGTGAATGATAGACTACCATGACATAATGAGCTCTATGTCATGATTAATTTTCTGATGGATTCTGTTGGAAAAGAGCAAATTCCAGATTTGATGTTGCATTTATTTCAGCTGTGGTTTTCACTTTTTAAAACAAGTTAATTTACTGGTGTAGTAGGGTCTGATGGAGACCTTAGTTGGGGTTGCACCCTGTTGAGTTGGAACTTGTGATAAACCAACAACTGATGTTAGAAACTGCAAGTTTGCACCAAGCATCATAGCAGATTTTAGTATTGTTTTCCTCTCCCTGCCCCATCACTTTCGGTTCAAAACAGTTTCAAATCTTTCACCAAAGAGTCAACATCTGGGTGGCAGAATTGGAGCAAAAGCCATAGATGGTGCTGTCCCAGAAGGAAAATGAGAACAAAATCAGGAAGCCAAAATCAGTTTATGGAAGGTTTTGTCAGAATTTTGAAAGATTTGGATACTCCACTTTTGTTAGTTTAATACAGTTAGAAAACAACTTTGACTTTTTTTTATAATTTCCCTGATTTATGCTGGAATAGGCATGATTTTCTAGGAATGAAATGTGTACATGTGGGGGTTGGCTGTATCTACTCAGCTACTAAAAAAGAAAGTGGAGTTGTGTGTGGTGATGGCTATCACTCTTTCCTTTAATAAACAACTCTTGTCTTCCAGGGATGCCTGAGCTGGATGAGTACACGATGGAAAGGGTCATGGAGGAGTTTGAACAGCGCTGCTACGACAACATGAATCATGCTATCGAGACAGAAGAAGGACTCGGGATTGAATATGATGAAGATGTTGTCTGTGATGTCTGTCAGTCTCCAGATGGAGAAGATGGCAATGAAATGGTGTTCTGTGACAAATGCAATATTTGTGTGCACCAGGTATGGCAGCCCAAGTACAGCAGGGGGATGTAGGGTGGTGACAGAAACTTTTTCAAACCACTGAAGATAAAGGTTAGATTTTTTTTTCAGTGACAGACAGCAATCTGTTAAGTTGTTGCAGGGTTCGCCATTGAGCAATGGGATGAATTCAGAAATTATGTAAATAAGGAGTAATTCTAGAAATGTTATGCTAAGAAGGTTAAAAGTGGTATTGTGCATGTGTGGAGGAAGCTGTAAGGTGACGAATTGCCCTCCCCAAAACATACATTGTGCATTGTTGTACATTCTCACCTGGTCACGTCTTTTCCTGTATTTTCTTCTCCTTGTGCAGTTCTGGGGCTAACACACCTTTAGGATCAGCAGCTTAGGCTCAGCAGGGAGGGGAAAAAAGGCAGTCAGTAGGGACACAGGATTTATTACAGATAATTTCATAGAGAACCTACTGAGCCAACCTAAGGAAGCACCACTATGTGATGCCTTTTTGTGGCAGTTTTCTTAAATGAAAGAAGAGATACAGTTTTAGCATATCTGTTTCCATGGATGCCTCTTACTGTGGCAGATGCTTTCCTATCAACCTGTCCCCTCCTTCCCAGCTTTAACAAATTTGTGGTGTTCGGAAAACTGTTGTCTGGTGAGCAGGAAACACATTTTCTTGCATGTTCATTACTTAAATGCATTTGTACTAATGATAAAGAACCAAACCTAGAAGACCTGTAAGGTACAAGTGGCTACCCTATGAGGTATGCAGAGTAAAGCAGATGTTTTTAGACCTGTAGTGGTTTTCTGATCATATCAAACCTGAAACTTAAGTGCACTAAAACTGACGGTAATTTGGATAGAAGTCTCCATAAAGATGCAATCTTCTGAAAAGTGTGTTCTCAATTGCTTTTCTGCACTTTTCCCTCTGAATAAAAAAATTTTGAGAGTCGTGAGAGGCTATGTGTAAACAGCTAAGAAGTACCAGAAATGAATGTTTTTTTCTTCTTTTTTTTTTCCCTGTGCTGTATGTGGGAATGCAGGCATGTTATGGGATCCTCAAGGTGCCAGAAGGCAGCTGGCTCTGCAGGACCTGTGCACTGGGTGTCCAGCCCAAGTGCCTCCTGTGTCCCAAGAAGGGCGGTGCCATGAAGCCAACCCGGAGTGGCACCAAGTGGGTGCATGTTAGCTGTGCTCTGTGGATTCCAGAGGTATGTGCCGATTCTCTGGGGGTTTGAGGCTGTGGCGATTCTGGGAGTTGCTTCAATGTGTGTAGTATAGATTTAGCGGGACTTAGGAAGGCAGTATAAAAGAATTTTGGTTAAATATAGAGTCAGTTGGGATGATGCTTCATCAGTAAAGAAAGTAATTACATTTCCTTTGTCAGCCAAAATTAGGCTTTGGAAAATGAGGCCTTTTCTGCTGGCAAAGCTCATTTAACAAGGACACAAGGTATGGTTTCATTTTGTAAATGGAACTGTAGAAGTGAATCAGGAAGGTTTGGATGTGACAGTGAAAATTCCTGCAGGTTCTTATAATCAAAGTATTCATCTTGTATGATAATCTTAAATTCATGGGCTTCACCTTGAAACTGGTTTGTTCATGAAGTGAGAAACTGATTTTTTTAAAAAAAAAGAATTTTAATTCCTTATAAACTGAGAAATTTGGAACACACTAAGTTTGCATATGCACACAGTGAATTTGATTTCTTTGATAAAATTGTTTCTCTTTCCAGTTAACAGTGTATAGTCACTGTTTTTTTAACCTTTTTTCTCTTAGGTGAGCATTGGAAATCCAGAAAAAATGGAGCCCATCACAAAAGTTTCGCACATTCCCAGTAGTAGATGGGCACTTGTGTGCAGCCTTTGTAATGAAAAAGTTGGAGCTTCTATACAGGTAATTTAATCATACAAATACACTGTGGGTTTTTGTAAGTTTTTAGTAGATAATAAAATGTATTCCTGGTTGTTACTATGGACTTAAGTGCACACAAAGGACTTTGGAGTGTTAGCTTGCTTTTACTTTCTAGTAAAATTTTAATAATAATAACCAGGTCATCCCATAAGAGTTCCTAATTTGTTGATAGGCCGATACTTTTATTACTATGCTGAAATAAAACTTCAATGTTGTTGAGGGAAAAAAATACATTTCTGTGATGTACCACATGGGAAAATGAAGCTTGAATACTAAAACCTATCTTCCTGTCCCCATTTAGTGACTTCTAAACTGTTGAATACCAACAGCTCACATTCTTGGGTCAGTGCCTGTTTGTCTCATGGCCTACCTTTTAAGTTCTCTCTGCAGTTTCAGTTGGATTTGGGTTCAGCTTTTCTGACCATAGCCTCTGAATTGTCACTGTTAAATAACTGAACTGATCTGCACCAGAGCATTTCAGACTGGGCAGTGTCATTTCATGTGCATAGTTGCATTGGGTTGTTGCCATTAAAGCACCTGCAGATCCTTTACAGTGGAAAATCACTCAGAAATGGTAAATTTTAAAATCTAGAAAGACTGAGAAAACACATTTCCAAGTCTCAGATTTTTGAAAGAGGGGGTATTTAGTTTCCTGAGACACTGGACAAAACTTTGATCTCCTTTATTTGGGAATAAATGATGAGGGAGTGTAAGGACAGGTGACCCTTTGGGGCAATGTTGTGATTGTGTAGAAGATAGTAAGATGTAGCTTAGTTGTTGTGGTGATGCTCTTTATCCTCAAAGCACCTCCAGTACTTCAGCAAAGTGATCCTTAGGAAGCTCCCTGAGACAGAGAGGTTGATACTATAGTCTCATAAGGAGGCTGAAGTAGAACCCTTTCTTTTTGAGGTCTAGCCTGACGTTACAGGATCCATGGTGGTCAGACCATCATTAAGGCACACAAATTGCTCAAATCCCACACTACTTTGAAATTAGTTTATATCCATTTCCCTTTTCCCCCCTGTTCCAAGTCAATCGATGAGGTTGCCAGAAAGAGCTGTAGACCAGCAATGCAGCAGTAATTCCAGTGAAACCTATGAATCTGCTTCCGTGTAAGGAATGTCTGAGATACGAAATGTTAACTAGAGAAAATAAATCTGTCCACAGCATATAAATTTGCAGTCGTAGTACCTCCTTGCAGAGCCGTCCCCTTCCTCTTGGCCACTGTTTCATAGTTGAAACTGTTTTGTTCTGTTCTCCAGACCAGGTTCTGAGATGTGCCCAACAATTAGGAAAGCTGAGAAACTGTGTGTCGGGCTGGGCAGATAGCTGCTGCAATAAGCTGGGAAAAAACAAGACTGCATATTCTCCTAGGTTCAGCAGATTTCTTTCTGATGAGACAGGTTTTCCCCTCTTCTCCCAATTAAAACCTGGTCGGCAGTAAGAGCTAATTATGGCTGAAGTACTCCTCTGTACTGCTCAGTGTTCCATTTGGGATGCTTCTGCCCTATTTGTTAGTAGGAGAGTAAAGGGCAAAAAGTGCTTTGATATTTTTTAATTCCTTTTATATGTTGATTTTATTAAAGACTGTTCATTTGAAGCTTGTGCAGTTTAAACCAAGTTGTACCTTTATAAACCATCTGGCTGCTGAATCAACCTAAGCAGGAAAACCCAGACAAGAGAGAGATTTGGCTTCTTTACAAATTGCTGTATAAACATCCTAGTGCAGTGTGTTGCTCGTTCAGGGTCGATGGCTTGAGTTAAACATAGTTTTGTTTCCTAGTTAGGAGCACTAATATTCATTTCCACTTTAAATCCTCTTCACCAGAGGCAGAGGTGTGAATCGATACAAACACATATGTGTGTGTATACTTTTAAACCTTTCAGTTGGTGTCTGGCAATAGCTATGACAACATTTTGCAAAAGGAAGTTAGATATGATGGAAGTGAAGTGCCAAATCAGGTGAATTAGTGCCCATCACTCCATGATGGCTGGGTTCACTGGGAGGCAAGAAAAATGACAAAAAATTGAATTTCCTATTCTCCTCCTCATAACAGCAGAAAAAAAAATGCCTCTCAATTGAGGCCTTTTGTGTAGCAAAAGGTGCTAGGAAGGACTTTTAATTAAAAGTCTCAGACTGGCCTGTAGCCACCAAGATATTTCCCCCCCCTCATACTGGCACAGTCCAAGGGGGAACACTTTCCTTTGGGTAACACTGCCGTAGACGAGTGGCCCTGGTGTCAGTAGGAATGCTCCCTTTGTGGCTTTGCTGGTTATGGAATAGCATGATGGGACTGTGAGAGGTTAACCACTCCTGTCCCTCTGGGCCACTTGATCCTTTCCTGACCTGAAAGCACTAAATCATAAACCTAACTAAAAAGGAATAAGGAAGTATGTGCAGCTTCGAAGCAGAACACGGTAACAGCATTCTTCTTCCAAAGCAGCCCTGGCTCCTTGAATAGTTTTAGGCAGTGTGGCTTCTTAACTTTATATTTATTTGTTTAACTTTAATCTAATTTCTGTAGTGTTCAGTGAAGAACTGCAGAACAGCCTTTCACGTCACCTGTGCATTTGACCGTGGCTTGGAGATGAAGACAATATTGGCAGAGAATGACGAAGTGAAGTTCAAGTCGTACTGTCCCAAGCACAGTTCCACCAAGAAAGCTGATGATGAGATTTCAAATAAAAGCCCAGGTCAGGAGAAGGGAATTCAGGACAGCTCTCTTCCTGCCTGCATTGACCCTTTCCACAGCATGGATCAAAACCAGGAGGAGGCCCACAGAGTCAGCCTTCGCAAGCAAAAGCTCCAGCAGCTGGAGGATGAGTTCTATACGTTTGTTGAGTCTTTGGAAGTGGCTAAAGTGCTGCAGCTACCTGAGGAACCGGTGGAATTTCTTTACCAGTACTGGAAGCTGAAGAGAAAAGCCAACTTCAATAAGCCTTTGATTACCCCAAAGAAGGATGAAGAGGACAATCTGGCTAAACGGGAACAGGATGTTCTGTTCCGAAGGCTGCAGCTCTTCACACACCTCCGTCAGGACCTGGAGCGGGTAAGACACAACATCACCTGTGCCAGCTAGAGTTGGCCAAGATGCCAAATTACTCTCCTGGTGATGGCCTGTGTGAGCAGGGCACCTCATGCTACCTTGTCAGAAAATACCATTAACACTGAATTTCTCCAGAGCATAGCAGTTACCCTTTGCACACCAAGGGTCAGGGGCCAACAGGTCTTGGCTTGTGGTATTCAGTCTCCTACAGGTAGACTGTTGGATTTTTTGGGGTTTTTTGTGATTTGTTACTGATGGTTTTTTTAGTGCTTTTTTACTGATGAACACTGATGGCTGTGGACTGTACTGCAGCCCTCAGCTGGAGCCTTCTTTGCCTTTAAGGGCACGTTCCTTTCACATTCCCTTCAGGGGGTGCTCAAGAAGGAAAAGATTATTGATTTGCAGCAGATCTGGTTTTCATTGGCACAGCAGAGTAAGATGACATTTCCCTGGACGATCTGTGTAGTAGGTTTGGGAGGCAAATTATGTTCGAGTCATTTAGGTTTTGAATGTTTAAAGAACAGTTCAGTAGGATCATTTTGGTGTTTTAAGAACATCTGGTCCTGTAATGACCCAAATTCCTTCCTTTTCTGGTTAACTAGTAGAATTTAAGAGCTGTTAGAGGAGACAGAAAAAGTACTGAAATTAGTTTTTCACATCCCTACAAGCATGAGTCCTACTCAGTAACCTGTAGGTGAACAAGAGCCTTTCTTCCAGAATACTGTCTAATCTTTAAATCAAGACAGCAGGTGCTTATGCATCTACTGCATCCTTTGTAAAGGATCCTGATGACTTACTCTTGTCATTGCTGCAGTTTTTCTTCTGAGTATTTTCTAGTTTCAACTCCAGCCTATGGGCCTTCTCTAGTTCAATAAGATCTTAGCTGTTACCTGGGATCTTTTGTTCCTGCTCCATGTGCTCAAGATTTCTTTTCATCCTCTCTTTGATCTGCTAAATAATTAAGAGTTTGTAACTATGTTCTCTGGATCTTAAATTATTCTGTATGTATCCTTTCCATTTCTACATGTGATATCAAAACAAGATACATGAGTTTTGTAGTACTTTTAGTATCTTACTACTCTGTGTTTCCGCTGATTGTACCTCCAAGATAATTTGGATTTTTTAAAAAAGGGACTTCTACAAAAACAGTTACACTTTTTACATTTATCGAGATCAGCCTGCAAGGTTCACAGGGCACCACGATGTATGCAGCTGAACTGAGTGAGAAGCCTTGGAATCATCCATGTGTACTATTCGGTGATTCCCTCATCTGGGAAATATTTAATATTTGAGTACATTTAAGGATTTCCAACATTTGTTTAAGTTTCATGTGTGTGTGATTTAGGTGTTCATAGAAGTTAGTTCTGTGCTGCAGCCCTCCAAATCTGATAGAATAGTCTGTCAGTTAAATGGTATTTAAGACTCTTTTCTAAGAAATGTGTTGAAGGTGGTTAAATTTAAATACATTACTAACTTGTTTAAATGGTGTATAGTACTTCAACTGAATTAATTCAAAGCACAGATAGACAACATCATAGAAACATAATTCCTGTAAAACTCATTGACTTGCTGCCTTCCAGGTGCGTAACCTCACTTACATGGTGACACGGAGGGAAAAAATCAAGAGATCTGTTTGCAAAGTTCAAGAACAGATATTTAATAGCTACGCCAAGCAGTTGGAACAAGGAAGAGTTTCAGGTATGCTTCAGTGTTCTCTTCTTCATGTGAGAGCACAGGCACAAGGTTTGCTTACAGGGTGACAGCTGATTGTGAAGGACAAACAGGACCTCATTTGTTCTCATTAAAATGTGGTGGAGTTCACCATGCATCAGGAGAAGGAATGAGAATGTGTGTAGCTGGAATGGTGGGCACATTGTTGTAGGAACTGCTGTGTCTGTCCGTATCCATGGGTCACTGCCTGGGTTGCTGCTTCTGCTCCTTGCTGGTGTGATGCTTTAATGATTCCTTAGGACAGGGAGACCATGACTCACATTCAGGGGCCATATGGCACCATGCAAGGCTGTGGTTTGTTAGTGCCACTGCATTAGCATGTGCTGCTCTGCAGCATCCATGGCAGTTTAAAGACATGAAAAGATAGCACTCTGTTTTTCTAAGGCCGTGGCTTTTTTATGCCTAATCTTATTGACAGTCTTTTCTCAGAAAGATTAATACCTTCAAAATTAACTGCAGTGACTAGATTATCCCTTAAGTATTCAGTAACTAATAAACGATATTTTAGATGGAATCAGTGAGATCCATTTGCTGGTTGCTTTTTGCCTTCCTCTCTGAGAAGCATCTCTGTCTTAGTGGATAGAGTAATGCTATGACTTGTATTTGCTGCAAGTGTAATAAGGTGCAGCATGGCTACAGGAAAACAAGCTACACCAGCAGGATGTGGTGAAACCATAACATACCTATGGAGCTGTGGTGTAAAGGTGCAGGACAGGCAACTAAATACCTATTTCTGATACGGAAGTCAGGTATGAGGAACTGCTGTTCAAAACTGCTATTTACACAGGTATGGAATTGCATGACTTGAACTTAATTTGTTTGCATTCAGGTGTGCCTTCCTCATTCTCTTCAGTGGAAAACACAGTGTTGTTCAACAGTCCATCTTTGGGCCCCAATGCCCCTAAGATCGAGGATCTGAAGTGGCATTCTGCATTCTTCAGGAAACAGATGGGCACATCTCTAACCCACTCCTTGAAAAAATCACACAAGAGAGACAGGTCTGGGAATGACAGCAAATCCCTGCTGAGGCAGCCCAGCCCGAGGGAAGGCAGCGCTGCTTCAGGTAGCTTTTTAAATTTTGACAAGACCTTTGCAGAAACGCGGTTTGTGTCAGCACAGCAGAAAAATGATATAGTTATACCAGACCACAGGAAGAGGAGAGACAGTCGCTCACAGTCCGAGGTGGCCAAGGCAGAACTAAAAGAAAAGACTTCTAAACACAACCACAAACCACTGAGACCCACAGAACTCTCTCAGAGGCAATCAGAAAACAAAAGGGCTGCGAACCACTCCAGTGGCAGGTCAGAACCTGGCACTGGGAGGGATGTAGTGCCTAAATGCAATGGGGGTCTCATCAAAGTAAACTCTAATCAGAGAGTAGTTAAAGTGCCTACAGCGCCCACAACCCCAGTGAAAAACTGGGGTGGATTCCGAATTCCAAAGAAGAGAGAGAGGCAGCAGCAGGGTGAAAACCTGGAGGAGTCCTGCTGCCAGAACTCCAGCTACCCCTACATGGGCATGGGCAGAGTTCTGCCGAAGGATAGGACAAAAAGGAAGTTAAAGCATGACAGTGAGAATGATGGATATGTCCCTGATGCTGAAATGAGCGACTCGGAGACTGAAGTGGTTGAAAAAAAGTGCAGGCAGCAGAGGCTCAGTCCAAACAGCACTATCAGCAGGAGGACGGACATTATTAGGAGAAGCATCCTGGCATCCTGAGTGGACACAGGGAGACAGTGTCAGTAGAGTCACTGCCTACAAGCCAACTCCATGTTTATTCATTGGTGCGAGAGAGGAGCATTCTTAGACATGGCTACAGACTGACAATAACCCATTCTTTCTGAGTTGTTTTAAATATGTTTACATGCACTTAAAGCTGTTTTAAGCTTTTTGTTTTTTGCTCTGCTCCATCCCCCCACTCCCTCACCTCCATTTCTCTCACAGAAATGAAGTTTGAGTCTCTTTTATTTGCAACTTTCCTGAGTAAGAGAGAAATGTCATCACTACTTAAATAGGATTTGGGATGAACAGTAAAATAACTCACAGAAATCTTTTAGAAGGGGCTAGGGTGGGTAGGAGGAATCAGGCTGCATTCATCCCTTTTAGCTAAAAGGCACTGAAAATTTTACTTCCTTCCCCTGCCTTCTGGAAAAGCACAAGCTCTTAATTTAACTCATGTATTGAATGGAAGATGGTTGTTAGGCCATACTGCACTGCACTGCTAAATCCCATTACAAATGGTCAGTGTCCTTGGATGGTGGCAGCTCTTTCTCCTCTCTTTGCAGAATGTGTTTGTTGCATTCAGTTTGAGCACAGGTGCAGCTCAAACCCCTCTGTATGCTCCAGAGTTTACATGGAAATGATGACCAGGAGTAGACATGATGTTGTACCAGAGAAGGAGGAAGGGACAGGGCAGGGCTGGAAAGACTCAGACCAAGCACAGAGGATGCTCCCAGCTGGCTCAGTTCTGAGCAAGGGGCAGGTTTGTGGGTTCCAGCACCCCATGGAATAATCCTTCACTGTTAGTCAGTCACTGTCCTCTGGGCTTGTGATGACAATTCAAGACAGAAGTTTCCTAAAGCACTAGTCAGGAGAATTTCCCAAAGGCCACCACAGATGCACTAATAGTATGTACTGGGAAAGCCAGGCTAATGACACTGAAAAGATTGCTTTAAATGGACATGAATATATATTTTTAAATAGAATAAAGTGCAAAGGCAATAAACTGTGATTAGCTCTTTACAGTCAAATGAAGAAAAATTATTTCATTCTATTCTGGACTAGATTTGATGGAAGAGGGAACTCATGTTCTGATTGTGTACTTTTTTAATAATTGCAAATGGCAATAATTATTAAGCTGTCAGCAATAATATTAACAGGTTGTGAGGACACTGTTTTGTACCAAGTAGAGCGCACACAGCACAGTGGACTGTTAGGAGCCTGTAGATTTTGGAATTCTGCATAGATGTAAGACAGGTATGTACTGGTGAAAAAGTTTTAGCAGCAATGAAAGGTGCAAAGAACCTCCTTCTCCCCTTTCCTACTCCAAGCCTGCTGTTACAGTGTCCACTCACTTCGGAATGTCAGACCCTTGCCTCCTGTGCAGGGAACACTTGACAACACAGAATTCCTCTGCCATAACTGAGTCTTCCAGAGGATTCAATCAGAAAATAAAAAAGGCTTATTAACACTCTTTCTATGCAAGTTATCATTATCAAGTAAATATTTCAGCAGAATGCATCTCTATTACTGTTTAAAAGTCAGAAGTCTTAACCTTTTGAGGAAGGGGAATTTTATGTACGTCTAAATTCCTGTTGCTGGTCCCAAGTTGTCAGACTAATTACATGACTTGCAAAGGTGAAAGTCAGGCAGGGCACTGGTGTCTGAGGTTACATAATCACTCTTGGGATGTGTTCAAAGTACAAACAGCAGACAAGAGGTAAAAGCAGGTAAGTTCTACTCAACATCCAGCAATGTTCTCTAGACAGGCACTGATAGATAGGCTGCTGTAAGCAAGCAGCTCATAATCACATGAGAATTGTCAAGCCATAGATGGAGTAACCTAAATTTGGATTCTGAGTAAACCTTTAACCTCACGCCAGTTGGACAGAGGTACCTTGTTAATTTGCACTATTATGAATGCTAATGTGCAGAGTTAATGCCTTACCTGTTTTGTCCCCTTACATTTAGGGTAAAAAGCTTTGTAATGTTTCCAGTTGAGTTGAACGAAAACTGAAAAGGCTGTGAGCCAGCTGTGGTTAGGACCATCTCCATAGGTTAATTTTGTCTCCATACTTAGCTCTCAGCAGAAGGTGTTTTAAGTACTGCAGTTATAGTACAAACCCACCTCTGTGTTTTATTGGGATTTGCTGGATTTCTGTTTTCAAGCGTTCCCTTTCCTTGTGCAGACTGACCAAGAGATCTTTGATGTGATCAGTGTGTTCTGTCAAGCTGTAGGCTAGTTGAATTTCTGTAAAGTTGCCTGGAATGCCATTTGTTAGGTTATAAACTCAGACAAATGTAAATGAAGGGTTCTGTGTGTTGTGTATAAATCCTAATTTCAGAAATCTAAGAAAATTGTCATTATATTTGAAAAACTTGTACAGAAGATTTTTCACTATGTGCCTAGCTTGGGTGTCCCTTCAGCTGAAATTAATTTAAAAAAAGGTGCATGAAGAGAAACAGATAGAAATAAAAAGTATATGTAGAAATGACTATTTTATATGACATGGCCCAATCCTGTATTTATTTTCTCCCTTTTCTGAAGTATTTCTAAAGACCTAGTTGAAGACAGCTGTATTTTTTGTTAAAATATTTGGTAGAACTGTGCCTTTGTCTGTATGTGAATAAATGCTGTACATTTTTGCAATATCCTTGCCAGTAGCGTTTTAGACTTCTCAGTATTCTTGTTTGGGTTCTGACAGAAACATTTCACTGCAATGATGTCAACAACTTTCATGGTTAAAACAAGCACTTAATTTGGATTAGTACAGATATCACAATGCAGACTGCAGTTGCAAGATTTTTTAATTATTTTTTTTAGGACTACTTCTTACTGACAGCTGTGCCCATCCCATCAACAGAACACTTTTTTTTCCCTTTAGATCCTTCAAGAGATGTTACTTACCTCAAAATGTTTAAATTTGTTGATCTGTGATGTCCTTCCAAAGTCCATAATCTTCATTCATGTTCCACTGGAAGAGGCACACCAGGTTTTGTACCTGTGGATTTTCAGAATAATTAGGCTAAATGTTCATTTCACATTCTGAATTGCCTGGAGATATCCTGCTATAGTAGGATTTCTAGAAGATGAGGATTCCTCTAAACTCAAGATGCAAAAATGCGGAATGGACTTGGAGCAGAGCAAGAAAAGGACAAGGCTGTAAAGGCTCACATCTAGCAATGCATCTTGAAAAACACCAGTGATAGATCTTTCACTGTCTGGCCTGTTTCACAAGGGGTAGGGCTCTTGGGAAGATGCAAAATGAAATCTCACCTGTTGAATGCAAAGAATCTGATCACCTAGAAATGTTTCCTAAATAGACAGTCAAAAACATTTTTAGTCAATGGGAGGCAGTACTATCACACTAAGTAAGGAATCTTTAAACTACTCAAAACGTGGTGACAGGGGTGGAGAAAGGAAGTTTGCAGAAACAAACTTTCCAATGGAAGATACGCAGCTAGAAACAAATGTAAAGCAACCAGGACAGCTAAATGAAAAGCTCCATGCCATGAAGCACATCAAGGAAAGGAGCAAAACTTACCTAACTAGCAAGTCTCAAGTTTTGCCTTAGCAATTGCCTTAGCAATTGCCTTTCCTCTGAATGCCCAACTTGGGAACAACATGCAAGCAGTCTCCTTTAGACATCGAAGGAAAATGACAGGAGTTGGTGGTAGTACGATGAGCTCCATGTGACCACATTCCTGCTCGTGGTTCAGCCAAATGCATTTGGTCTGTTTTTAGCTGCTCAGAGGATTAGGCAGACAGAAGGGAAACCTTTCCTTTCCTGTGTCATGTGCTGTAATTGCTCTCCTGCCCCTTAACTTCACTATTAGGTGCTTGTGTCATCACTGCAATTTCTGTTCTGGCAAACAGCCATCACACAAGAGCTAGAATGTATCCATAATTAATGAGGAACCACACAGGTGCCCTTCTGTGCCCTGAAGAACAAATAAACAAATACTCAGACTTGCCTGATGCTTCCAGCCAGCCTTCAGTTCACAGCCAGAGCCTGTCTTAGAGGAGTGAAGGGGATTAATAGCTCACACAGAATCTCCCAGGTGGTTGGTCATCATCTCAGCTGTGCATTATGGAAATGAAAATAAGGTGCTTGGTACTTGCCTCCCTCTGTATCATACACATGGCTGATTAATGAAACTTGACCCCTACAGAATTCTGGAGCTTTTGAACAGTGTATCCATGTCACTTTGAAGAATCTTCAATATCATTTTAGCAAAATTAGATTGCAACGAGTACAGGTTTATATCAAATGAAGAAAGCACTAGTAAAGACACGTACCACTGTAGGAACTAGTGACTTCCCCTTGCAGTAAGAAGGAATTGTTCCTGAAGTTGCATCTATCTTGCAGGCTCTACCTGCACAGCCAGGGTTTCAGGAGGTGGCACAAAGTCTTGAGCTGATCAACCCAGCTCTGCCTTTTTAAAATACAAATATGGTGAAGATCCACTGCCATGATCATACAGGTTTGTTAGTCCAAAACAGCAGTTTTGGGTAAGCACTACCCATCAACAGAACTAGAAGTTAGAAAGCAAAATTATACTCTTGACATTCAAGAGGAAGGACAAGAAATTATGTCACTTAAGGCTAAGATCGGAGTATTTCAAAATCAGTTAACACCTATCAAGTGCTTATAATATGTGCTGAAAAGAAAATGGAGTTCGGTTCTGATTTTAGAATGATAGATATGAAGTTTCTCAACTATCAAGGAAAAACACATAGACGAGGAATCCCACATACTGGCATCTGTAGAATTCAATCCCCCTATTTTAAAAGGCATAAAAGCTGGATGATGTCACCTTTGTGCAAACTGAAGTCAGAGAATGGATGTTCCCAGACACATACAAACCAAGGGAGCAGATCAACAGAAAAGCAAGGAATTGTAAAGTAATTGCAAAATAGTAATTAGGAAGAAAAAATACAACTGCAGAAATATTACAGTCCTTAGAAATAAGCTGTCTGAGGAGTCATGACAGCATTTTAGTTACTACCTGTATGCCAGGGGCAGCAGACCAAACTGAACAAAATTCTTAAAACTGGAAGGCAATGGAGGCATCTTGCAGCTCAAACACTGACCACAAAACAAGCAACTATTTGGCATTTGTTATGTAATTAGTCTTGCTACGGCTCATAAAGGATCTTTAAATTGTTCCCAAGTTACTGCACTATAAAGAAAAATTAAAGGTATTGACTGTACATGACCAAAGCCAAGATGAATTTCAGTATAAGTGTTACCTACTCTCTGTACACAATCTTGTCATAGCTGGTACATTTTAGACCAAAAAACCCAAATATGCCACAGCATTGTGTCAGATTTTTTCATCTGCTATATTAAAGGACTTTACCAACAACATTCTGCATTCTTCTTCCAATCTTTATTGTGCATACAGAAACAGGACCTTCATCCACTCCCTTTCTTACCGGAATAAACCAGAGAATGTTTAAGTTTTACAAGCCTTGTTGTGTATTTTACTTTATTGCTCCAATATGAAGTTTCTCCAGCAATCTTCTTAACTCCAGTGTGGTGAATGAGCAATACATATGTTTAAATATTTTCCAGATCCTTCAGAGAAGCAGCTTTTTTATTCTGTGTAGTTATCAGGCTGAGCTGTAATGAAACAAAAGCAAACAGTATCTTAATAATTCTTTGTAGGATCAAAGTAACAGTAGAACTTCTATATTGAAGGTGTTACAAAGGAGAGAGAACAAGCACAGATAAATGGGAATTTGGGATAAACAAGAGAATTTACAATGTGCTCTATAGATGACTACTGCTTTTGTCTTATTTTAGGTCCCAAAGAATTCAAGATGATGAAAGATCAGGTATCAGGAGTACACTTTAAAGAACACCTACAGAATAGATATGTTTTAAACCTATGCAGCCATTATCCTGTATTTTTTATGTTTCTTGTTGAATTACTATTATTTGAGAATAAGCTAAAATTTAGAGTAATTGAACTGTCCACAATAACAGCGTAATTTCTAGGCTCCCTACTAGTCCACCTCTAACCTATATTTGATTTAATTTTACAAGTAAGCTGGATAATATAATGAGAACACACAATTAAGTCAGAAAGCAGCCCTCAGCCTACAGATTGAGAATACAGAGAATCCCATTCTGAATCTGAGGGAACACACACACAGACATTCAGTCTTTGGAGACCTGGATGAGAATAAATACCCAGATTCAGAAGAGTGGACATTCTTGCAACACTACTCTTGGAGACCTCTTTCTCCAGACTTTAGTAGGACACTGCTGGTATGTCTTTTCTTGGGGCTTGGCACAGCAGTTCTGAGGTCATTACAGAGCAGCCAGGCCTGACAGCTGACAGCAAGCTTCAAGCTTGACCTCTGTCAAGCTTGAAGACGGCAAGGCAGTTCTGAACTCTGGCAACAAGATATGGGCAACAGTTCAGCTGCTGAACGTCTATCAAATCCCTCTTTCAGAGGGAGCCTGGTGAGGAACAGCTAACTACCAATCTTTGCTAGAACAGCAGGACCTCTTTCTCTATGGGCACGGAGGCCACAAGTTTACTCCCTTGAAATGTGACATGACCATGTTTGGTTTTTTATAGGAAGACAGCATCCCAGAAGTATGAGAGCTGAACAGATCCCTATAACAAACACGAGGTTAAATAAATAAATAAATTACTCTTTCAGAGCAAATCTTCAGCAGCTGAGTAGACCTTGTCATGACAGAGAGCATTTAGAGCCAGGAACCATAGCTTATGTTATGACGGCTTGGCAGCTATGCCCTCTTATTCTCTCCTGTTGAGAAAAAAATGCCATTTGTCCTAGAACTGGACAATTTAGGTCAGTAAAATATTTTCTCTCTGCAGCTCACATGGGGTCACCCATATTAACAAGTTATAATTTGCAAATCAGTTTCCTAAATCACTGTAAAAAAATGTGGGAGGCAGAAAAACCATCTTTACTTAACAGGAGGCCAACTTGAGTAATTAACCTCCTTGGAAAATAAGTGATACCAGGGTATAAACATCCAGGGGATTTGTTTAGAGTTGTATAGCTTAAAGAGTATGGAAAATTAAACAGTGGCATACATATACACCATCTCTCTTTTCCCTCTTCCCATGGCCTGGAAAAAAACAAGCATTTCCTATTCTGTCTGCACAATTTTCAGTATTTTTGTCACTGCAGGAGTTATTGCAGCTGTTACACGTAGCTGATGGTAACTGCAGTGGGGTGTTCTTCAACAGATAAACAACCTGCTCTGTGCAAACAGGAGCTGCAGTTAGTGAAAGGGTTTCTTTTGTCTTTGCTAGCTTGCTGCCATTTCTGAAGTTGGAAATGATCGTACACCTTCATTAACACATTTTAAAGTTTAATTCATATCAAACTGGTTTCCATAAACAAACCTACACTGTCACATAGGCACCCTGTCAGAAGGCAACACATTCAAAATACAAGTTTGTTGTTAAAATTATATTACTAATAATGCACGTAAATGATCATCTCTGCCTCAGGAATGATGCAAAGTGAGTACTTCTGTGCTTTTTGTATTCAGTGTGCTTAGATAACGTTTTCTGTGAGTTGTGTACCTGTTGAGATGCTGTGGCTGCCCTCTGTTCTGCCTGGCTCAGTCGTCTTTGGAGCCTATCGATGTATTCACGATATTCCATCTTTAATGTCTCATCCTATGTAAATGGAATATCTCATTACCAATGCCAAGTCCTTTTCACTGAATCCACACATACTGCAGCAAAAAAGCTTAACACAAAGGAATGTCAGAAGTGGAAATGTCTTCCCTTTACAGTAAGCCTGAAGACAAACTGCTGACACATTATAGAGAATTTCCAGCTCTGATATGACATGATGTGACTTTTCCACTCAGACTAATTTGCAGGGGAAGTTTTACTCATTTCACCATCTTGAAGCAAGATGCATAAAAGTTGACATTTTAATTCAAGTAATTTAATTCACGCAACCTTGTCATGTAAGGTAAAACATGTAAATGTTTTAGCTATACTCAAAAGGAAAAGGAATATACTAGATAGATAATACAAATGGGCTGATAAACCTGTTACAGACCTCCTCTGTTCTCTTCAAAGGGTCCGCACAAAGCCTTTCTTAACCAGCATTACTCAAAGAAATCTATTCTTGCATCAGACCCAATTTTCTCCTCTAAGTAACACAGCACTACAAAAAACAAGATAGAAGGACTTATCCTGGGTAGAACTGGATGTTTTCCCAGATTCATGAGGTTGACAGGAAAGTCCTTTTTTAAAGTGGACCTTAATTATTGAACGGTGCACATTCCAAAACAACCCTGTCCTTAATTTTTAATGGATAATACCTTTGTTATATGCATATATGGACACGAAGGTAAATTCTACTGTCCACGTAGCATGTGGAGAACTTGGTATCTCTGTCTATGCCACATTATCCACAATGTCAATGCCTGCTTCTGTTTAGAGGCTTGCATGAATCCACAGGCATAAGTAAGTTCAGAAACACTTCCTGAATTGTCTAAATTAGTCACCTTAAAGATGATCTCTCCTTTAACTTTGGTAATTTGAGAGTAAAGTTCATTTGTCTTCCTGCCGTTTGAACATGTCAGTCAGCAGAAACAGTGAAGTTTTCCAATTTTTACTGACTATCCCTCTCAAATATCCTTAATTTTCTCTAAACCAGCAACATAACTCACCGAAACAGGTTTTTTTTAAGATCCAAGTGTACACACATCAGGTTGTAACTGAAAGTAGCTGTCACATCAGTCATTATCTTACCTCAGTTACCTTCTCATTTGCTATTTCCAGCTGGGAAATGAGCTCCTGGCTACGAAGTTTTTGTTGACACAGCTCACTTCTGTGAATCAGAAGAAAAGATGCTGATTAGCACACAGTAGTACTTCAGTTATTGGAACATAATTTCATAGGTCCTTTGTTGCATTGTAGGGGCTTATAGTGGATTTTAATTACAGGGTTGCTCTTAAAACACTGATTTCAAAAGCACCACACATCACTTCTTCATGCTGTGTATTTAAAACTGTAGTGGCAGAGGAATGAGATGTATTTGTTGGAATCAGCAGGAGTTTGTCAAGAGCACTTGACATTTTACAGGGTTTTATTTCTGTTTATTGAATCTTATTTCGGAGGCATGATATCTAGTATGTAGTAAATATAAGCTGCATTTGCACAGTGCATTCAATATTGAGATTAACATTCTAATTGGTGTTTCTTTACCAGACTTCAACGTGGGCATTTTAAAGGTGCTTTGAAGTACCTGAAAATAAATCATTCTATACTTGTGAGACAGACAACAATGTGACACTTCATGAGGAAAAGGAAAATACCACCTACTTCAAAGCAGTCTTTTTACTTTTATACTGAATGAGTTTTAGTGATCCTCAATTTGCATAGTATTGAAGACAAAAACCATCTGGGTTATGACAGACATCTTTGACCTAGTGCTTAAAGGAAACAGTCCTTGCCTCCTGTCATCACAAGGCACAGAAGAAGAGGGATGACTAAAGATGGAACTTTGGTAATTTTAGCCAGAGGGAGGTGCAAAACTGAACTGATCTAACCTTTGACCAGTCTCTACTCCACTACCTCACCTTTAGATGCTCTACCGAAACTACAGGACTGTAATGGAACCTAAAGCATTTATTCTTTTTGAGGGAATGGGGGTAAAGTAGAAGATACTTTAGCCTCAGATCTTAATCTTAAAAAGCCTCTGATATTTTAATGATGACACTTAGTTCTCAACAATTTACTCATAAACTTTTAAACCTGGTATTTCATAGAAGTTTGAAAACTTGATATACAGCATTTGCAATACAAGGTTGCAATGTATTTGTCACATCAGGTCACCACTGTACCAGGTGAGTAGTTTCCACTCCCCTGTTCTCCACCAACCCCATTCACCAATCCCAGGTAGATATCACAAAAACAGCTCAACAACTTTTAACTTTCATAAAAATAAAAGTACATAGGTATAATCTCTATATAATTTTAACTGTTTAACAGGATTTAAATATCTGCCTGTGTTACCACATGTGAACACTTTCATATAAAGTAAGAATTACAGATGGATTAAGACTGCAGGATCAAGAGAATATGTTAATATGTAACACTATTGCAATTTGTTCTCCATGATCAATATCAAGCATCAAGATGAGGCATTTTCAATATAGGAGACCAATTTTAAGGTGCCTAAAAATTCTTCGTTACTGAAAACAGTCTGTCTCCTATGCTTGCACTTGAGTATGGAATTAGCATGCTTAGCAGCACAGCCCATAAACAGTTTTACATGCTCATATACCGCTGTGGTCAAGGAATTATATTTATAATGAGATCACACTGAACACATATTTAAAGAAAACAGTTTAACTTTGTAAGCATAAGGAAATGTGATGCCTATTGAGCCAGACAGTTGATTCATTCTGAGTGTTAACCCTCCCCAAATACACATTATGAGATCTCAATATTAGAACTGAGCAATAACCCCCAACTGCTGAATAATTAAATCAGTCCCCACTGTACATTGTCTACAAGTGAGTAGGAAACAAAAGGTGAGCTTTTAGCATTTTGGCAAACAGGTCATAAATCCACCAGCTGCAGCAAGTACTTTCTGCAAAGCTCTCATGATAAATATAACATGTGCCAGCTGGGTTTTTTTTGGTTGAATTATACTATAATATGATTCAGTTACTCTTAGTAATTATGAATTTTGTATACTGCCAGTACCTGCATCTGTCTCTCATCCTGCTAATTTTTTTCTTTAATGAACAACTTAAAATAAGCAGCTACAGCTGCCAAACATTACACAAGTGCAGCCAAGAATAATGTTTTAGAAATGGAGGAAACTTCTTCATCTCAAATGCTGTGCAATTCACTGCATGTACTCTACAGGATGCAGGGAAAAGAAGGCAGTCATGGCCAACATTTCGTACACTGCCACCAAAAAAGGTCATTGCTCAGAGGCAGATTGTTTTCAATTACAGAAGAGATAAAACTGAGAACTCCAAACCCCACACATGGCTACAGGGATTCCCAACTATGACACAGAAATGTGTGAGAGGCAGAAACGCGAACACAGACACCCAAAATAGCTGCAATCGGACGACTTAAGCTAAGTATTTCAATTTAAAAACAATATGGTAAGGATTCCTTTTTTTTAAGTACTGACAATAATAATTCAAGTGAATATTAAAAAAATTAAGCCACTCAGTATAGTTATTCAAATATAATGGATTTATACTACGACAAGTATTTTTGGTTTTTTCCCCCCAAAAAGCTGAATTTACTAGACATAATGGCAGATGGGTAGGATTATTAATTTACTAATTCATACTATGTATTATTATTACATTTTATTACATTTTTATTTAAAGAGTTCAGATTTTTAAAGCTCCTCAAATGTTACATGGAAGTACACTTATCATCTTTATCATTTAAGGTAATGTTTATGAATTGTTTCATGTACTGTTTCATAGAAGAACAGACCTGTGCATACCTATTTCTACCCAATTCAAGCTAAACCGTACCTTAACCAAGCAAACATCCACGTCTGACAGGCCAAAGCAATATTGATAGCAGAGCTGAGAAACCTGTCAATGTCCTGTCAAGTTTTCAAGTTAGAAGACCTACCTTTTTCTCTGTCTGCAGTTTTCCAGATCTACTCCAATGAAGTGCATTCTATGGATAATTCAGTTATTTGATTCAGTATGACACTTTGCTTATCCAAGTGAATCTTATCCTGATGCCTGCTCCAAACAGAATCATGTTCAACAAAAATAAGCTCGTGGTGTTGGCCACTGGTGCAGAGTCTGGTAAGAGTTTATCTGGTTATCTGCAAAATTCCCTCTCTATTTACCCCAATTCTTACTTCATTCTCAGGATTAGGACATAAAAATCTATGGAAAACACTGATATGCCAATTAGATGGGATTAACCATCTACTGTATTTGTGCATTCATTTTAGCACAGAGCGGTCAAGGCAGACTTTACAGAATGAATGAATAATCTACCCTTATTTTTAAAACCTGCATACAGTCTGGGCACTTTATTTTCTTTGAGCAAATGCTGGCAGATTGAATTACTCTAGTTTTGCCTACATTCTGTTGCTAGAACTGTCTCTCTCATCCCTTCTCATTCTGTACTGTGTTCTGTTGTTACTGAAGTTTGTTTCCTTCCAATTTACAGATTTCCTAAATGTTCCTTTGTTATTGCTGATTCCATTTTCTATCTGCTGTCATTTATTCTTCTCAGCTGAAGAACTACAGAGCCTGTAAAAACTTGCACATGTATTCCCCACTTCTTTCAAAAGTAAATTCTTCCAAATGAAGACAAGAAAAGTAAAAAGCTGGAAGCACTTGCTACAGATTTTTTACCACAGTTGTCAAAGGCAACTTAAATTTTTGGAACATTCAAACTGATCTTAGAGCCTACAACTTTACAACTGGAAGCTCTACACCCTGTAGATCAGGGTTGCAACAGCAACTTGGATTACTTCTAATTCTTATCAAATTCTACACACATTGGTGTAGAAGTGACATCGAAGATCAAAATAACATTTTCAACATTAAATCTAGTTCTGATTTGTTATTTAGATTAATTAGACAACATTCCCAATTTGGTTATTTAGATTACTTGGACAACATTCCAGCTATATAGGGAGAAGAATAAAAAAGAAATCAAATAGAAACTCAAGAATCAGTTACTAAACTAATGAACATACAATAGTTAAATTATTCACCAAGACTTAAAAGCTCTTTTCGTGTTATGAATGAAATTACATTTTGAAATAAGTTTGATAGTTTTATAAAATTTCTTTACTTCTGTTTTCCATTTAAACCCCTATAAAGAATGTGAAAGATTACCTTTTTTAAAACCTTTAACTGTAATCACTCTATTTTGCTACTACTTTAAAATTGTAAATATTTGCTGTCTATGTTCAGTACATGTAGTTAGAACTCGAAGTATCTACAGTGGAACAGTGATCCATGTCGCAAGCAGCACTGACCTTCTCATTTACCTTCAAGTCTGACTTTGGCACAAGGATAGTGAAGCAAAACCGGTTCCTTGCCCTCCTGCAAGGTGAAGGTGAGGTCTATTACCAATAAATCCTCCTTAAGATGCATAAAGCATCTTAAAATGCTTAGAGGGAAGAAAACTTCTCATAAATTAAGACTATAATATATTTTTATGAAGAAAATGGTGCAATTTAGTCTACAAGTTCAACGCATTGCCTACTGTTTCAGCAGTGATTCTGAATTTCAAATTCAGTTTTATCAGCAACTTTATCATGTTTAACTTGAATGAGATCCAAACGTCCAGGGAAGCACAGAATAATTTTCCATGAAGCCTGGAACTATCAGTTAACAACATTTTTATCTACAGGTTTTTCATGGATCTATTAGATTCTCATTTAATTTACAAAATCATTACTCTTCTATTGTTACAGGTTGCAAAATTTACTTTTCCTTCTTAATTTTTTTAAAATCAAAAATCACCTAACATTCACTGATGTTTCTTCATTGCTTAGAAGTATTTATTTAATACCTCCTTCATACATATGGATTACACCTCACCAACAGAACACTTCCAGACTTAAAAGATGACAAATGAGGAGCACAATGTGGAAAAGTTAGCAGCAGCTGCTGGGAACTTAATAACAAAGCCACAATGTTTCCTTCACATGGAAAATGAAAACGAGGAGGACAGAAGTGGAGAAACACCAAGAGATCATGAATTTAAGGTAAAGGAACGGGAACTACCTACACTAACAAACGGGACACTGACTCAGTGCTTATGAGAGCTGCACCAACAGCAAACTCCTGGTGAAATGTAAACTACCTCCTCGGTATACAATGATAGGACTTTCATAGGAAGTTTATAACTTCCCGAAAAACACTCAGTTATAAAACACATTAGTATGCTTTGAGAGTAATGATTTTTGTTAAAATTGTGTTTTTGTTAAAAACTGAAATTCTGCTATAAGCCACCAACACAACCTCTGCATTTGCTCATATATTTACATGAATCCCCTGTTCTCTTGGACCCCACTGTGAGACTTGGTGAGACCATTTCCTTCATTAGCCTCAAGAGGACTTTCAAACAGAGCCTTTAAATAATAATAGATTAATTAATATATTACCAGTATCAGTCTGGTTTTAGTGTTCTGTATTTAGTGCTCTTACTGAATTTCTCTGGTAGGTGCATTTGCTGCAAAATCATTCTGCTTTTTAAAAAATCAGCAACTTGATTTTAGTTCACAACATAGTAAGAAGTGATTTGCTGTTCTGCACTTGTACTCAAAATACTCAAATTGTTATTGTGGTAAGATTAAAAAAAATACGATAAGTACTCATTTATATTACAAGCAAGGACTTTCGTGTTGAGTGTAAGTCAGGAGCTAATTTTCATACCAACTGCATTCCACACTATATAACTCAGTATCTGTTAATGTATATAATGTGAAAAGTAGGCTAATTTTAGTATTTCCAGATAATACATATAGGTTCTGTTATGGCCACTTCTCATAATAATATCAGTGCATCACTGCACAGATTTAATATGAAATTCCTCATGTCAGTCTAAATGACAACCTTTCTGTTCCTACTGCCAGCTTCCTTGCAAGGTAGAGCATATACCTGATAAAAACTTCTATTTCTAGCTTATACAGTATGAAAAAGCATAACATGCAAAATCATCTTAAAAAGTAATCAACTTGGCTTTTAGACTTGCACTAAAATATCTACTGAAGTCATATAAACAGGGACATTTTCAAAATTTACTACCTATTTTACATCCAAATTCACAAAGCAGATTTCTTGTCATGTCTGTTGTATTTTCTAAGTCAGCATTTTGCTGCAGATAACTGAGGTCTAAATTTTTTGGTCTGCAGTAACAACATTTTAACACTTAACACTTAACATTAAAGGTTAGCTGTTTCACAGACAACTTTAATGGGTGAAAGTCTGCAATTTTTCCCTTTTAATAAGAACTTGCTGAACTACATTCAGGATCTAGTTATGAATCCAGATGGCTCAACTGTGAGTTTTTGTATTTTGATTACAGAAAATAAACTACAAGTTTAAGAGCTAAAATTTACCTTAGCATGAAACATTGCAAAATACTTTTCTTCTCCAGTTACTGCAGCATTTACAAAAGATGTTAAAAAAGTATTAGTAAGAGCCAGCTAATTACATACAGTGAAACTATTAAAACTGTCAGTGAATAGGCACAGCTCCCAGTGCCTTGCAGACATGCTCAACACGGATGTTGAGTCTCCTCTGAAAGAGACTTTTTCCTTTTTAAAGAATTGTTCTTTGATATTGGCAAAATGCAGTATATTTTAAGGGAAAATAAAGCCAGCCTATATCTGAATAGGTAAGGTAAAAAACCCCTGTAACAGTTTACTTTGGAGAGGTAAAGATGACCACATACTTCTCTACAAAGATGGAAAACCAGGTTGGAGTAATGGTAGGGTAGATTTTTTGTAGGTAACATCTTCAGGAATTTTTTTTCCTTGCTCATGTTTAGAAAATTGGATTCTAATTCCACTCAAACCATTGGCATTCTGACAGCCAAGAAATGCCAAGCTACGCTTAAAAAACTGTGACTCCAAAAATTGCACGAGATACTGGAAATATTATGGTTTGAGCTGAGACTATGTAAAGCTTTATAATATTAATAAAACACAAAAAAATCCCAAGATTACTCTAAAGGAAATGAAAGGTAGCATTCCAATTTTAATAGGGCAAAAGCTTTGCTTTCTTGTTAACATGATAGTAAGCAGCTTCTAAAATCAATCTGAGCCATGAACCATCCAAGACTGCATCCTGTGTTTTAAGTGATTAAAGGGTCATTTCAAATTTATAAAGTTAACAGAGTGGCATATCCTTAATTTTTCTTCTCAAAACCCTAAATGATAATGATATATGCAAAGTTATATTCTTCTCTAAACATTTTAAAGAAGTGAGACTTATGAAATCAAGCTTCCTGGTTTAGAAGTTACTGTGTACTGGTCTGTCAATCTCTTCCAACTTTCAACCAATTTTGAAGGGGAAGAGATCTTGAGGACATAAACTTCTATGCAGTTCTATAAAAATATCAGGCTCATCTCTGATTTATAGTCTACTTGAGCTGACAGAGTTTCCTGAGCTTAGAAAGAAATAAAGCATAAGGCAAACTTGCAAAACTGAAAATATTCTTGTATTCTGTGCTGCAAATCCAAGTATCAGCCAGTTACTTGGCAACATAGATGAACTAGGATAAAGTAAAGTTTATATCGTATTTTTTCTTAGGACAATCACACAACCCATTTGTATCTTCAATTATGACAGCAACTGCTCAGAATAGAACATTAGATGTGTATGCCAATAGGTTTTTGTCCAGTTTATTCTAGAAGTCTGGAGACTAACTCCACAGCTGATGTTATGGTGACTTTTCGAAATAGGTATAGAAGTTTACATAATCCAAGGCTAAAATTCTCTAAATTGAGTGTGCTGTATCTTGAAAGAGTAAATTAAAAGTAATACATTCCATTTATTTTGTCATTACAAAAACTCACACATTATCAGCAAGATGTGAAATTTTTACTTCAGTGCTAACTTCACAGAGAGCATCAAAAGTTCTGTTTAGATCATTCTTCCTTGTTTTGTTGGAAGCACATCATCTAGTCCAGTTGGTTTTTCACGACAGGTCTACTGCCCTATACCACACAGTAGCTAAAACACTAACACTTTGCAGAAGAGGAACAAAACTGCACTTACTTCAGCTTTCTGATCCTGGCTTCTGCAGTTTCAGTAAGATTTTTTGTTTCTTCTTTCCACTGGTTGGTTGCTTTTTGCTGAGCTACTAACAGACATCGAAGCTCAGCAGTGGACTTGTGACTGGTGTCTTCCATTTCCTTGAGTCGAGCTTCATATCCATGTTCTTTCACAGCATGCTCATGCTCCATTGTGCTTATCTACAAAAAAACACAAATTGGGTACAATCAAATCTCTCACTCTTTGCTTTTTTTGTTTTGTTTTACAATGCTTGAGGTAAATTTATAAATATTTGTTGAAAGCATATAACATACAATAATTACACTTGTAATTAGATGCTCAGAGATACATGTTCCCAAAGCTGATTTAAGCAAATAGTATAATTGACAATAAAGGATAATGAGTTGTGTATGCTTATTTTTTGTAAACAATCTTTATCCTTCTCCCTTGTGTTCTCTCCACAGAAAAACATTCTTCCATTTTTATCTAGCTAAAATGTGTTAGGAGTTTCTTAACTGCATCTGAAATCCTTTGTACATCAGAGGGAAATAGGAGCAAGCAGTACATGTTATTTGTGACTATAATGGAAGCCTGTCTGACTAAAATGAGACAGACAAAGATTTGGTATATACTTTATAACCACTGCCTATCTGTTACAAGACTCTAATCCTTTGGTTTTAAGCTATGTTTGAGCAAAGGGTTCTGGAGTTGGACAAGACTTCCTGTTAAATTTGACAGCTTCCTTTATATCTTGCAGTGCAAAGTAGAGACTAGATTTGAGATGGTCCTCATTCATAACTTGAAAACTGCTTACTGAGTTTGTCTTCACTGCTGCAGATTCTTAGATCCCTTTTCAGTATCTTTACATTGCAGAGAGGAAAGTACCAGCTATATATGTTCAGAAAGCACATCAAGGACCAAAGCTGTTCCCTCTCTCCATAAGCCAAAGGTACTGTGAATTTGCTGAGGTTACTACTGATTCATTATCCTACATGCAGTCTGTTCAGGTGCACCTAATGGAACATGTTCAAAAAGAACAACCATCTTTCAGCTAATTACCTTGTTTGCAACTACTCTTATAGAAGAATGTTCTCTGTCCAGAAAATACAGAACAAAAGTTTCACAACCACTCTATTAAATTATTTATTAGTTACACACTGCCCTGGCAACATGGTGGACACACAAGTAGAGGAACACTCTGAGCTCAAAGGCAGAGAGATATTTCTAACACATTAGAGACAATAAATAAATGAAGATCTGGAACTGCAATATTATTTAATCTATTCATCTTATAAAACACAAAGAATACTTGGGGTCTTCTTATGAAGGAGAATTTAATACACATTGAAATACAATTTAATTAGCAGAGACTGAGTTACCCAACAGATTCTGAGGACACAATCCTACAATAAAACTACTTTTAAGCAGCAACCAGGAAGCACCATTGAAACTTCTAACCTTAATTTAAACACTTAATGATTTTCTCTTAGAACTGCTGCCTTGTTAAGCAAATATAAGTTTTACATTACAATTAAAATAACATATAAAGCATACCTTTATTTTAGCTTTTTGTTGAGCCTCTATTGCCAATTTTCTCAAACCTTCTATTTCTTTTTGCAATTGTTCATTTTCTTGCTGAAGTTTTAGTCTTTGTTCACTGACAAAGGCACTCTTTTCTCGTTCTGAATCCAGAATGCTTTGCAATTTACAGATAGCTTCCTGGTAACGAGACTTCTCTTCCTCAGAGCTGAAAGAGAAGGAAAGTCCTGTTGTAACTCAAGAACTGAACAACTACTGAACTAGAGAACAAAAGATATAGACCAGGGCAGATCTTTGGTATGACCCAGTACAGCTGTTCCCCCATTTCCTTCTGAAAGTTTGTATTAGCTCAGCATGTTTAATGGGCTTGACAGCTAGAACTATGCAAAAGTCAGCAAAGAATTTTATCAAGATGATGGAATTGATAAAATCAATCTAATATTAGATTTCAGAATTATGCTTTAGAATTATGGTATCTTGATACTATGTTTGCTACTGATTAAAAAGATGTGACAAAACCCTGTCACATATTCAACAATTTAAATTGTCAGAAATAATTTCTCTGGCTTTCTCTTGTATTTCTGTAACATCACTTACTTAATTTCCAGTTGTTTCAGTTTATTTTGTGTTGTCTGTAGACTTAGCTGAAGGTCATCTTTTGCAGCTTCTGCAAGTAAGTACTTCTGATACAGCTGCTCTAGTTTCCTACTGTTAGATTCATACCCTCTGTCTTCCCTCGAAATCTGAGGAAGAGTAAATGTACATGTAAAATCATCTTTACCTTGCCCTGGTGACTGGCAGCGTAGTACTGACAAGGAGGCTACTTACTCCTCATTGCATCCTATTTGCCAGTGATTTAAAACAAAACTGAATTTCTGTCATTGTATCTGTGCTGCTTCTGCTACTTGAAAAAAAATGTTTTCAAAGATCTGATCTGACATTTATTTAGCTTTCTGTCTATTGAGTTTAACTGGACCAGTATTCTTTCAGATTATGCTAAATCTCTCTCTTTTACTTTTTTACACTTTTCAAAGAACATTCTTTTTCAGTTTAGTGTTGCAGCTTTAAAACACTTTCTGGATTAAAAAAAAAACAGCCAACCAACCAACCTTAAAGTAATTACATGAAAATTTACAATTAAGAAAAGCTACTAAAAAAATAAAATAAGAAAATTAGGGGGAAAACACATGAAAATGGGAAAAATCAATATAACTTTTCCTTCTGAAAAGAGATATTAAATGTGATGTAAAAATACATACAATTGCCTTACCTTTTCAAGTTCTTCTTCCACTGCTCTCTTTTCTCTAATGGCTCGTTCAATTTCACTCTGTTTTTCTCCACATTCCTATTTTTAAAAGTAATTTTTAAATAGATCTAATAATTCAAAGTAAAAATTCAAGAAGTGCCAAAGCCAAACCTGTAAATGCAGTTCTTGCTGCTATGTATGCATTTGACTATATTTACCTGTTCGTTATTTTCTCTATAGGATCATTCAATGTACAAATTAAGAAACGTAAAATGAAACCTTTTAAAAATAAATTTAATGCGTAAATAGGCGCATTAAGCACTGAGTTCTTTTGGTCACCTGCATAATTTATTATAAGTTCCTGGTTCATTCAAGAATACAATGATTGTGATGGACAGACTTTGTCTTAGGATACTTTATCAGCTTTCATATACTTAATTTCTACATACCCATCTATAGATATGCAAAACTCAGCTTTCTATGCTTATCCCTGAAAGAAACAGGGATACTTAAGAAATGCCATCACAGAGAAAATATTTTCTAGAGCACAGATCTCATTGACAAAATGTTTGTGAACTAATGTCTGGAAACATACAGGATGCATTGTGCTTTATAGTAATATCGTATTGTCCTACACAGTTACTCATTAATCATGTTAGTAGGCTTTCTTTTACTGGAATATAGTATTTTATTTGATTAGCAATAACTAGAAGTCTCAAATGTTTTGCTATCAAAAATGTTTTTATCAGTCAACTCCTTACCATCTGAAGAGCCAAAATTTCTTCTGTTAGCCGAGAAACCTGCACATTACATTGCTTCTTTGCAGTGTTTACCTGTGAGTAAAAACAAAGTAAAACTAAAAAATTAGTCCCACAAACTAGTTTTCCATCTTGCTTTTTGATATACACATATATAGCCTATTTGTGGTGCATGCATGAAAGTATCTGGGACTGCAGTAACTGACAAATCTTATGACATAAATGTTAGAAGAATTATTATTATCAATACTACTTTAATTGAGGGTGTCGAGAAAAAAAAGCACACATGAAGACACCACAAGTATCATTCTTTACATCTTCACAGTGCAGCCTTGTCTACACCAGTGTCTGCACAGATATTAACAGTTTTGGTTCTTGAGAGATTTAAGAATACCACTTAGTTCAGAGGAATACATGTCTAGACAACAAAGCTGAAGAGTATGTACTATCAGCATGCTGCCTTGTCACTTATATTATCAAAACATTTTTAAGAAAACTGCTCATGATGACCATGCACCAGCAAGGGCTTTTCACCCTGAGGAAAACCAAAAAATCTTCCCATTCTAAACATCGTAACTTACTGCCTTTCTAATTCTTGCAGCAGTATCTTCTGCAAGTTGAGACATTTCATCTTTCATTTTCTTGATCTCTTCTTCCTTTTGTTTCTCCCCAAAGAGTGCCTAGAAAAAAAAACAACAAATATGACTAATATTTAATGCGACACAGTACCTAGCACGGAGAGAAGAAACTACATATAGTCACTGATCAAAAGACACTTTTTCTCCTTTTTACTTTGGAGCAGTTGACACTGAGACTCAGCAAGAAAACAAGAACAGTGAAAAACATGTTGCACTAAATGCACATTCTTGTAAATCAGAATCACACAAAGAGTTAGTATCAGTAGGTGCCTTTTTTTATTGGGACTTGCAGATTTTGGCTGAGCATGGAATTTACACAGAAGCAAGCACAGGAACTCAGAGCAAATGGCAAAGCTACTTTCCAGTGTTCTATCTCGTGCCAGTATCTGTAATAAAAACATGCTGACAATGATGCATGCAAAAGGTTTCTATTAGGAAACTGAATACCTGTATACACACATACACTCCTACATAAAGCTAAGAATTTTTTATGGTTCATATACTACTCATCTCCGAGAAAACTAAAAGTAAAGGAATAAAAATGTATAGGCAACTAAGGAACAGGTATGCAGACCCTTTCATGTTGGATGCAGTGAATGAAACAGCTCTTCAGCATAAAAAAAATTGGGAGAATTACAGAAAAAAGTGTAGCAAGGAACCCTTCCTCTGAGGGATGCAAGAAAGTTACTGATGTTACAGTATAACACAAGATACCCCTCTGAAAAGATTACAGAATATAGGATTTTTTATGTCACCTATCAAAAATCCTAGGTGACACATAGAGAATGTGTATATGCACAAAGGGAGAAAGACATAAAAAAGTCCCTAATGGATGAAATAAGCTAAGCCTGTAGAAGGTTACTCACTTCAGGCAATAACATGCCATTTCATTGGTCATAATCTCCTTTACTGATCCTATATAATTCAACTTTGCTCTTTATTGCTCAAACTACTCTTAAAATTCTTCTGATGTCCTTTTATAAGCTTAGCTTTTTGTGCTTTTTAATGTTAACAGAAGCAGCATTGTTACAATTTCTACCTCAACCTCTGCTACGGTTTTAGATTCTCTTGTAATTTTCCCATATCACCATTAGGGGGCACCTGCTGATAACACCGCGGCCTGCCCACACAGGCACGGCACACCTGCTGAAAGAGGGGGTTATCGCGTGAAGTGGCATGGCAGTTTGTGGGGGATAAAACCCACTCACTGCTGGCATGGGGACTGCCTATTTGCTTCCTGCTCAGTACTTGACAAGAAGCCGCTGCCTGCCCGACCCAGACCATCTCTCTCCCCCAGCTAGTATCCTGCTACTCCACAGCTGTCCTGCTTGCTCCTGAGGGGCTGCCCCCACCAGACTCGCACCAGTTTTTGCCGCAGTCTCAAGCCGGCCTGTTGCAGCCCGCTTCTCCACGCCGGGACGGCAGCCGCTGCCACCCCCCTCCTCCCCCCACCTGCTACAACTATAGGCTTCTGCTGGTTCACTGTGCCCACCGGGGTATGAGAATTAAAAATACGGGGTTTTTTTAATAAATAGGCGTATCGTGAAGTTGTAAGATATCCAAGTTCCAAGGCCTGAACTTGGGTATCAGGGTCTCTTTTGACAGGATAAGGGAAATGAGAAAATTCTTAAAAATTAAATCTTTTATGGCCATTTTGTACACGAGGTTCTTCTCTTTGGGCTAAGAACAAAGAAAGATCCATCACCTTTGACAGGGGATGGCTTGCAGCCAATTGGGATAAAGGGAAAGCCCCTTTTCAGAGAAAAGAAACCTTTTTAGGTAAAAATGAATACATTAAAACTTATCTGAAAAGGAGGGGATTTTGTGAAACTATAAAATGTACGGAATTTGAACCGAAGGTGTCTTTTCCCCCGAGAAAGACCCAACGCGTTGAATAAATTCTGCCTTGTTTTTGTTCCCTAAGTTTATTGCCATCTTTCTAAATTTAAAGAGAAGGGTATTTCCCACAGGGGCTCCCCTGCCTCCTGTCGTTCTGGACTTCCCACTGGTCCCAGCCCGCTCTGTGCCCTCCGCTCCTGACCGCTCCAGCACCAGCGCTGCATGTTGGAGCTCTCCCGGCCGCTGCTGTTGCCATTGTTGTTGCTTTCTGTGTGACAGTGCCGAAGGGGCCACGTGGAACTGCTTTGCTGGCTCAGCAACACGGAAGTGGACAGAGTGATTTTCTGGGTGAGATTCTTTATTATTGTGTGTTTGTTGTTTTATTTTGGTTTTGCCCTTTTTTTTTAGTAAAATTTGTTACTTTGTTTATACTCCTTCCTTTTAAGTCCCATTATTTTTAATGGATGGGATGCAGGACCTCCCATTGAAGGTCCCACCTCCTCAGTAACATTGTCTTTAACCCAAGACAACCCCTAACAGAGCAGGAAGAAAACAGTTTATAACACAAAGCGTTCACAGCTATGTGTATTTTTTGTATCTTGTTCATTAATAGACTTCCCAGTTTGAAAAATTCAGGACGTTTTAGCCAGAGCACTAAATTAAGAATTGTCTGCTTTGTTTTGTCTCTGAGTTTGAACTCCAGGCTAAAAGGAAGTGTTTATCTTTTTAACTGCTCAACAGTATTGAACTGTTAAGCCGAAACAGAATCAGTTCTAAGATCCTCCGCTTATTCCCACAGACATTAACTAAACCGGGTTTCACCTACTGATGGCTACAATCTCTGGATGGGCATTAAAGTTCTGCCTTGGAACCAAACACAATTTTCCAAAAGTCTGACTGGAACTGAAGCTTAGCATTAAAACACAAAGAGCCCATATTAGACAAGAGTTTACCAAGCCCTATATCCTATTTTCTAAAGGGGCAAAGAGCAGATACTTTAGGAAAGTTAAGAATTGTGAAAATAGGGGGTCTAATTTTTTTTGATCAACAGGCTTATCAAGACTTGCTGGATTAGGTCCTGTACTTTAGGAAGTTTTGGTGGATCCCCCTGTTGTGCATGTTACTGTTTTCATATCTATACTTCTGGTATACACATCAACCTATGACAGTTTAATCACACATTGTATATAAAAATTTCTTTTAAGGCCTTTCCACATATCTAGATTTCTTTGTTGACTCCTCCTGCACTTTCCTAGTTTTCCTATGTCTTGTCTGAAATGGGCTGATCTAAACTGCACATGAAGGGGCATTATGTTTAAAGGCTTTTTTTTTTTAAACTCCCATTATGAACATCCTATTAATTGTATCGAGCACCACTGAGGATTGTGTGAATGTGTTCTTAAGAGAGATCCACACTATCTCCTAAATTGGTTTTTGACTGGTAAGACTAAACTCAGCAGCCAACATGGTATGTTTGAATTTTTTCTGCCATTTTATAATAGACTAATAAACATATTTTCAAATTTTTCCTGACTGCAGACTTTACCCACTCATTACTCAGTCACTTCTTCTGAACACAGATCTCTCTCTCGGTGCCTTATGTCCCTCATAGAACAAAAATGTCCCTTTAGTTTAGTTGTTCTTTCCTAGCCATTTTTAAGTGATAAATTCATAACAGAACCTTCCTTTTCAGTCTGACAGCAGAATTTGTTAGTATGTATGTGATAAGAAACTGTCAAAAATTTTGGAAAATTCATGTTCAGGTACAGTATTATCACTTTGATCACATTTATCCAGGCACTCAACATATTGTTTGAAATTTATACTCTATGACAAGCCTAAGTAATATCATATCCCAGTTTGCTATCTATGCGTTACTAATTTTAGTACAACAGACATAAAAGAAGCCAGCTTGTGCATGTGTATATGCCTGTGAGAATATGCAATCAGGCTCTTCACAACTGTAAGTGATGAAAGTATTCTAATTTCTAAGAAATACCTTTATCCAATGACTTACCTGACTTTTTTCCAAGTTAGCTTCTTCCAAGAGCTGTATGCAGTCTTGGACTTTTACAACAGCATCATACTTCTCACTCTCTAGATTAGCAGCCTTGGCCTGAAGCTCTCTGATTTGTTCCTCCAGGACTGTTCTTTCTGTTCTCAGCTGTTCAGCATCTTGGACAGTAACAAGTAATCTACAAAACAGTAGTAATTTTACTCATTTAACAATAACATGGCTAATTAAGACACTAATCCATTCAGACTGAACTAATAGGAAGCATCTATTCATGAGCTACCCAAACTGCATTGTTTTTGAGTTTGATATTAATCAAGTCCTAGAAAGAAACAGAATTAAAGGAGTTAACTCAGATATCTAATCTCAGAAGACAGTTGCTATCTGAAAATATTCATCTCTGAAAATATTCTATATTAAACCAGAATAGAAGAGCCCCAAAAGAAATAAAGTTTTCCTCTGTGGAGGAAATGGAATAATTTGATGTGGGCAACGAAGTTGCAGCTAGACTATTAGAAGAAAAAAACAGCTCAGAAATTCCTATGATTGTACCGGTAAGCATTAGAAAGGGCAAGAGAGCCTCAGAGTGATCCTCAAAAAAATCTCGAAGTTCACAAGTGCTGCTGGTTCAATGAAGAGCACAGCTCTAAATATCCACAGCGAGCACTTTAGCGACACTCAGGCTGCCTTCGCAAGCAGCAGTGCTTTGTTACCTTCTAACGTGTTTGTCATAAAACAACCACTCTCTTTTTGCAGAATCAAGGCATAATTTTTGCAAGTATCCTGTTAGTAACACCCAATGAGTTATCTTTACCTGGTTTCTAATTGTTTTAAACTAGATTGCATTTGCTGCAAGCGTTTCTCAGATGCTGTTTCTCTTTCCCGAGCAGCTATCATGTCTTCTTCCTAGAAAGAATAAATGTATTCTCCATGACAGGATCTGAGCTTCCCTAAACAAAATAAAGATATACTCACATAAAACAAACTAAATAGCAACTTGCAAATAATTTAACATCGGCATTCAGAAAGTGACTGGCCATTCAGTTGCAACAGAAATTATTCCTTTCTCTAGAATACCTTTCTCTCCAATTGGCTGTGAAGCTTCTCTCTCAATTTGGTCATTTCCTCAAGCTTAGCATTTGTTGCCTGCCCATCTATTTTGGCTTGCCTGTATATAAAGAAAACAATTATTATAGAGGAAAAAAATGGCTCCATTACAACTTTGTTGAAATAGCTGTGAAGGGCAGTCAGATTTCATAATACTGTTCTTACAGGGCAGAAGAGGTTTCCCCCTTTTCCTTCTTACTATGTAGTACGGTAAGAGAGGAATACTAAATTCCAAAGTCCTGTGGAAATGAATTCTCAAAGTCAGCTTAAAAGGAAGGTGTATGCATTGATTAAATATTTGGAAGGACTAGGCAATCAAAAACTTTAGGTGATTCAAAAGCTTAAGTATAATTAACCACAGATACCTAACAGAGAACTCTTTTACAGAATTAGATTTGACTTTTTAAAGTAATAGGACTAGGAATTAAAAAAAAATCATTAAACACTGCTAAAGAATTTAAATTATGTGCTTTGTAATTTGAATAGTTTTTACGAGCCGAAAGAGGAAAAAAATAAACCAGTTAATGAATCAAGTTCATGATGACTAGTGGTTCTTCATCAGCAATCCTCCTACTCCTCTGACTTGCCCTTCACCTTAAGTGTAACCCAATTATTCAGGCTGCATATTAGGCTAAATCTAAAGACCAGTGACTGACCGTTGATAAAGTTAACACAAACTGGAGCATTAACAGTCATGAAAGAAGCTAGAAAACTACTTAATACTTTTAACAATCAACTTCAAGTAAGAATTTCTTATAGAAATAAAATTTTTGAATTAACAGCATAAAAGACAAGCATATTATACCTACATGAAAACCTTAAGCAAAGTATACATAATCCAAGCAATTTTAGAGTGAATGCTTTATTTCAGCCTAATTAATTGGGAAAGTTAAATTGAGTACAATTTTTTTAAAGAGAAAAAACTACAATAAAAACATTATTCCCAAACACAGGTCTTCATTGCAGGTTCAAAACTTTGATCTTACTCCACCTGAGTCATGCATCTTTCTCCTACAAAAAGTACTGTTAAATTCAGGAGGTCATTAAATTGCTTCCCCAAAATATTTAAAAGGTGTTGTAAAACAAAATAAAAACTCAAAAGGCAGCATAAGAAGGGAAAAATAAGAAAAACATAAAAAGGCCATAAAAATGAGAACTGCTTAAGTATTAAAAATGCATTTTAATGACCAAATTCAGATTCAGATCAAATGCAGAGGTGTAAATTTTACAGGCAACAAATTGATTTCAAAGATGTAGCTTTTATTCTTTATTGTACAATGCATATTTAACATAATCTTGGCAAGTTATCTCTGTTTACAAGCTTTAAGATTCTGAAATGCGGATATATGCCCTAGTAATGCCAAGTTTCTTAGTTTGTGTGTTTTGTCTAGTCCACACAAACCTAAGTCAAACCTTAATTCTCTAATACACAAGTTGGTTTTTTTTAAATCTTTTTCCATTCCAGACTTACTACTCAATCACCATAAATCATGTAAATCTATTAAAAACATCCCAAAGGATTAGAATTGTCTGTGCTAGATGCTACATAATCCATGTGACCTATGTCTATGTAACTTCATGTTAGAGAAGCAACCAGTGAAAATATTCCAGACTTCTTGGAGAACCACTGCAGCACTTACTTTAGGGGTAGGTAGAGCTGCTGTCATTAACTCTGGGAGTAAGACATAGTACTGTTTCTAGGGTTGCAAGGACTTTTAGCTGATCTGAGAGGAATATAGCGTAATCAGCACCTGTAATTAGAGACGCGAAGTTCATCTGGGAGCCTCTTTACCCAAACCGAAAATACTATTGGGAAGTAACAATTTCAAAGGTTGCTCATGATCATCGCCAGACAAACTAAACAGTTACGAAAACACTCAAGACAAATGTGTTGAGCAGTCTTGCCCACCTGGAACATACTAAATCAGAAACCTAACATTCTGAAGTGAGGACAATGACTAATCCAGCCCTGTGGATGTTTAATGAAAGGCTAAATTAACTCACAATTTCACTGGTTATAAAACAGCAACTAATCAAAAATACACATACATATTTGGGCATGTGGGAATAGAAGTTCAGAGCAAGATAATCCACCAGCTTTCAGTAAGTCACCTTATAATATACCTTCTTCCTGAAGCTGTAGTATAAGCAAAAAACATACACTTCTCCTTTCTACTTTCTGCTAGAGAGTAGAATAGACAGTCTTACAAATCCTTGTGTGTTTTCATAACTGTGAATCAAAGAGTTTGGCCATTTTGGTTGTCATGCCCTATTCTAAATTATTTGATCAAAGTGGTATCATTAAAGAATTTCAGGTAAGTCCAAGGATCGAACTTAAAAAGGGTCTCCCTTTAAAAAATGAAACAGAGATGAGACCAAAGGAAATCATGATTATCAGTAATTCTGACAAAAACACTCAACTGCTCAACCATAACCTGAATGATTTTAAAGTTTTTGTTGGTTTGGTTTTGGTTGTTGGTTTTTTGCTGTTTTGTTTTTGATCAAAACCATTGAGTGGTAGAAATGCATAAATAAACTAAATCTTGTCCTCACTAATTACATGAGTCAATTTAAGCATATCAATGCAAGACCAAAGATTTATAGATTAATGAGATACCAAAACAGTATTTATATGTTCTGCAAGGAAAGAAATTTAAAAAAATAGCGTTCATTCCCTTGAAGAATTAAACAGTGACACACACAAACAAATTGCAAGTGATGATTGAGTTTGGAAACATATTATTTTACTAGATACACTGTATACCCCATTAATCTTTGATTGCTTATCACAACATTTTCCTTCTTCAAAACATACTACTCTGGAAAATAGTTTTTCCATGGAAAAATCCTGGATAATAAAAATGAGAGGTGCTAAGAAGTAAATCCCGCATAAAAACTCATCTTCAGTGACTGAAGTAAATCAGCATTTGTAACTAGATTCTGGTCCTAAAGGTATTGTACAAAGAAAACATAAAAATAAACAATGTTTAAAACAAAGTTTAAGTACATTATACATTTTAAGTTTTGTGGTGGTTTCACTCTAGGCCTTCCTGGAGACCAACTTGTAACCAGGAAGGAACTAGAAAAGTGATCACGGAAGTATTCCATGCTATTCCTTTACGTAACTTGAGGTATAAATAAGGCCAGCGGGAGGCATCTCGCCCTCTTCCTCTCCGGCGAGGTTCGAGAACGGCGGGTCCCTGTTTTGGTCTGGTTTATCTGGAGCTGAGGCCTACAGTGACTACCGTTATCTGCCACGCGTGAGGGGAGAGCCTTGGGCCGTGTCTAGCCATCCTGCCTGTTCGAAGGGAAGTGGTGAGATTTTTGCTAGTTTGCCTTCGGTCGGCTGGTTGGCTTGTTCGGTCCTTGCCCCTTTTTGTCCTTCTCCCTTCCCCTTCCCCCCCCCCCCCCCCCTTCTGTGTGTGGTATTCTCCTTTTGTGTATCTGTCTCATATGTAATATATATATATATATATATATATATATTTGCTATAGCTTTGGCTGCTTGGTTTTTTTTTCTTTTCCCTCTCTGGGAGGCAGGTCCTTGTTGTCGAGTTTCGGGGACTTGGCAGGAAGCCAGCTCGAAACTTGCACAACATTTTTTGGTGTCAGAAGTGGGATATTTTGGTTAAGTTTGGCTTGTTTTGATAAACGTTTTTCCAGGAAGACAGCCAAGCTCGGTGTTGTTTTGCAAAACCAATCTATTGTTTTGGGAACAGGTCTGGGAACACTGCCAGAGTCTGGGAAAGCAGCCAAGGAAACTTTGTTTATATAAACAAAGGTTTGTTTTGGGATCAAGAAGAAATAATAACAAAAAACAATGGCTATTTCATTAATTTGTCTTATAATTCTAGCCACCTTTACACCTGTGTTAGGCTACCGTATAGGGAGACGTCCAGACCTTGAGGATGGATGGAACAAATTGCTTCCATCCTTTAATTTTGACATCGAAGGTTTGGTAAAGGAAATCCCCATGGTTAAAATCGGCTCTAATTACTATATAAATCTTATTGCAACAGTACTGTCATTGATAAAGGTACTGGAAGTGCTACTTAAACTTGGAAGAATGGGGTTCCGTTGCCTTCCCTCTTGTAGGAAAGATCACACCTCAAAGGGACTCGCTGGAACTTTGGAAAGGGCTGCAGACAGGCCAGTCCCCGGGTGGCATGGAGCTTGGGAAGATTTCGGTAGATTAGTAGGACATGTGTCACCCCCCATTAATTGGGAGTTCACACCAGAACAAATGTTTGATTCTGGTGAGATGGCCCACTGTTTGGCAGAAGGGTGTTTTTCCTACAAAGATCCGAATATGCAATTCTCCGCTTTGTGCTGGGGCCTGGCTAATGCTTATCGAGCTGCCATAGACCACCTTCAAAGGGTTAAGGTCGACACAGAAACCCAAACCACGCCACTTGAAACCAGTGATGTCCCTATTAGGTCCACAGAAGTTGGAGTCCAAACACAACTTGAAGTCAATGCCATTTCTACTAAGCCCACTAGAACCGGGACTCAAGCTAAGAACCGGAAGGTCATCATTGCCCCTGTGAAGAAGAAGAAGACGTGGGTAAGAGAGATCAAGGAACTTACAGACTCATCTCCCCAACCAGAACGCACAGAAGAAAGAGAAGAAGAAGAAGAAGAAGAAGGAACAGAAGAACCTATCCAATTCACTCAAGATGTAGTGGACGAAGGAGCGGCAGCAATGGGAGAAGGAGCAACAGCAAGTGATGAAGGCGCGACTGCGAGAGAGGAAGTAGTGGTTGTGACTGAGGAAGGAGCGATTGGAAGAGAAGAAGCAGGTACCAGAGAGGAAGAAACGGTTACACGGGAAGGAGCACGTCCAAGAGAACTAGGGGCACGCCCAAAGGAATACAGAACAGCATCAAGAGAAAAGAAAGCAACAGTACAAACGGCCGGTGGTATATTGTCGCTTGATGATTTATATCCTGACTACACATTCAGTGTTACAAAAGACGCAAAGAAGGAGCCAAAGCATCCCCCTCAATTGGAGGGGGAATTATCCCTACCCCTCCAGACCCAACCTTCTCTTGGAGGTGTGAATGATTGGAGGAAGAGGCCCTTATCTCACCACGTGAAAGATTACTCACTACCTCCACCCGCTGGGTATCGCGAACGACGCAGGAGTCCATCCCCACGGCGTGAATGGCATAGAAGTCCATCTCCACGGCGTGAACGACGCAGAAGTCCATCTCCGCGGCGCGAACAGCGTAGGAGTCCATCCCCACGGTATGAACGACGTAGAAGTCCATCTCCGCGGCGTGAACGCCGTAGGAGTCCATCCCCATGGTATGAACGGCATAGGAAACCATCTCCGCGGCATGAACAATATAGAAGCTTATCCCCACGGCATGCTCAGTCTCCACCTCCACATGAGAGATATAGGGAGGAAGTGGGAGCAGTCCCACGTAGGAGTGGAAGAGTAAAGAGAGAGGTGGAAAAGATTCTACGTGGGAGAGATGGACAAGAAATTATGCGAGAAAGCGAAATTACACAATCACTGACCACAAGAGAGCTTCGAGATTTACGGAGAGATTATATGCGCTTGCCTGGTGAAGAAGTCCTCACCTGGCTGGTGCGATGCTGGGACAAGGGAGCTGATAGTCATGTAATTGAAGGTGATGAAGCACGACAGTTGGGATCCATTGCTCGAGACCCTGTGATAGAGCAAGAAATGGGGAGGGAGAAAATGGCGTCCAGTCTTTGGCTCCGAATACTCCACGCGGTAAGAGTGAAATACCCATTTAAGGAGTCCCTGAAGAGTTCTTCAAGAAGGTGGAGGACTGCGGAAGAAGGCATCCAATACCTACGGGAATTGGCCATGCTGGAGATCATCTATTCTGATCCAGATTATTATGATATCCAAGTTCCTGAGAATGTTCCCTGCACGCAACCAATGTGGAAAAAGGTAATTCAAGGTGCCCCTAAACCATATATTTCCTGCTTGATACCCGTATATAATCCAAAGATGGATGAACCAAGCGTGGACACTATGTGTGCTTGGATAAGAACCATCGAGGAAAATATGGAAAACTCCTTCAATCCCCTGTACCGATGCACCTACGATAGGGAAAGAACGGAGAGAGATTATGAATATTCCAGATATGAGGACGACCTTAGAGACAGAGAGGACAGAAGGTATAGAGATTACCAAGAAAGGCCAATGGGAAGATCACGGCGGGACCGACAAAGACGACCTCGGCCTAGACCTCGATCCTGGTCTCGATCTTGCTCATGATCCCTGTCATTCACACGTCGAAGGAAAGAGAACTCTAAGCGTGGGTCACGTAACCAACTATGGGCATACCTTCGTAGTAAAGGAGAAAACATGAAGAAGTGGGATGGTGAACCCACTTCTAAGCTTGAAGCTAGAGTGAGGGAGCTGAAGCGAAAGAAGACTGACAAAAAAGTTGTCTATGTAGTAGATGGAGATTTCTTAGAAGAGAAACTGCGATCGCCGAAACACGAGAAGATGGAGGTCCACTTCGACAATGGCAAAAAGTCTAAGAAGTCAAAGTCAAACTCTGACGACGAATGCTCTGATCAAGACCAGTAGAGGGGCCCTGCCTTCTGCCAGGAGAAGGAGAGGGACCAAGAAGATAACCGGGTTTACTGGGCTGTGTGGGTCCGATGGCCTGGCACATCGGATCCTCAGAGATACCAGGCCTTGATAGATACTGGAGCCCAGTGTACTGTAATGCCTTCGGAGTATAAGAGTACCGAGACTGTTACTATTTCTGGAGTGACAGGAGGGTCTCAAGAATTGTCAGTAGTAGAGGCGGACATGAGCTTGACGGGAGACCAATGGGAAAAGCGTCCCATTGTGACGGGGCCAGAAGCCCCTTGCATCCTTGGTATGGACTACCTAAGAAGAGGATACTTCAAGGACCCGAAAGGGTACCGGTGGGCTTTTGGTGTAGCCACGGTGATTGAAGAGGGGTCCAAGCAATTGTCTGCCCTTCCTGGCCTTTCAGAAGACCCTTCCATTGTAGGATTACTACGAGTTAAAGATCAAGAAGTGCCAATAGCCACAACAACTGTACACAGACGACAGTATCGGACAAACCGAGATGCTGTGATCCCTATCCACAAAATGATCCGAAAGTTGGAGAGCCAAGGGGTGGTCAGCAGAACCCATTCACCCTTCAACAGCCCCATCTGGCCTGTGCGTAAATCCGATGGAGAGTGGAGACTGACTGTGGACTATCGTGGCTTAAATGAAGTTACGCCACCGTTGAGTGCTGCCGTGCCAGATATGTTGGAGCTCCAATATGAGTTGGAGTCCAAGACAGCAAAGTGGTACGCCACCATCGACATAGCCAACGCGTTTTTCTCCATTCCTTTAGCGGCAGAGTGCAGGCCACAGTTTGCTTTCACCTGGAGGGGCGTTCAATACACCTGGAATCGACTGCCCCAGGGGTGGAAACACAGTCCAACCATCTGTCATGGACTGATCCAGGTCACACTAGAGAAGGGTAAGGCTCCCGAACACATCCAGTACATCGATGACATCATTGTATGGGGGGATACAGCAGAAGAAGTTTTCAAAAAAGGACAGACGATCATCCAGATTCTCCTCGAGGCCGGTTTCGCTATCAAGAAGAGCAAAGTCAAGGGACCTGCCCGAGAGATCCAATTCCTAGGGGTGAAATGGCAAGATGGACGACGCCAGATACCAACAGACATCATCAACAAGATTGTAGCAATGGCTCCCCCCACAAACAAGAAAGAAACCCAAGCTTTTCTGGGAGCCATAGGCTTCTGGAGGATGCATATCCCAGAATACAGTCAGATTGTGAGCCCTCTTTACTTTGTGACCCGTAAAAAGAACAATTTCCAGTGGGGTCCGGAGCAACAACAAGCTTTCAGGCAGATCAAGCAAGAAATTGCACATGCCGTGGCTCTTGGACCAGTTAGAATGGGACCAGATGTAAAGAATGTGCTCTACTCTGCAGCTGGAGATAAAGGTCCCTCCTGGAGCCTCTGGCAAAAGGTGCCTGGCGAGACGCGAGGGCGACCACTGGGTTTCTGGAGCCGAAGCTACAGAGGTTCTGAGGCCAATTACACCCCTGTGGAAAAGGAAATCTTAGCGGCGTATGAAGGTATACGAGCAGCTTCAGAGGTAATTGGTACCGAAGCACAGCTCTTCCTGGCACCCCGATTACCCGTCTTGAGCTGGATGTTCAAAGGGAAGGTGCCCCCTGCGCATCATGCCACCGATGCCACGTGGAGCAAGTGGATGGCTTTGATTACACAACGTGTCCGAATCGGGAACTCGAATCGCCCCGGCATCTTGGAAATCATAACCAATTGGCCTGAAGGTGGGAACTTCAGTCTGGCAGAAGAAGAAGAGCCAGTGAGCCGAGCCGAGGAAGCTCCGCCATTTGATCAGCTGCCAGATGAAGAAAGGCGTTATGCCCTTTTCACTGATGGTTCTTGCCGAATTGTAGGAAGGAACCAGAAGTGGAAAGCGGCCGTTTGGAATCCCACCCGACGAGTGGCAGAAGCCGCTGAGGGTCAAGGCGAGTCGAGTCAATTTGCGGAACTCAAAGCCGTCCAATTGGCCCTGGACATTGCTGAACGAGAAGGTTGGCCGAGACTCTACCTCTACACAGACTCGTGGATGATAGCCAATGCTCTATGGGGATGGTTAGAGCGATGGAAGAAGATGAACTGGAGGCGTGGAGGAAAACCCATCTGGGCTGCTGACTTGTGGCAGGACATCGCTGCCAGAGCGAAGAGTCTGAATGTGAGAGTCCACCATGTAGACGCCCATGTGTCCAAAAAGCGAGCTAATGAAGAACATAATAACAACAGAGAAGCGGACCGAGCTGCACAGATAGGGGTGTCACAAGTAGACCTAGACTGGCAGCAGAAGGGAGAGCTGTTTCTGGCTCGATGGGCCCATGATGCTTGCGGTCATCAAGGCCGAGATGCCACCCACAGATGGGCACGAGACCGAGGGGTGGATTTAACCATGGATATCATTTCTGAAGTTATCCATGATTGTGAGACTTGTGCCGCTATTAAGCAGGCGAAAAGACTGAAACCCCTGTGGTATGGTGGACGATGGGATAAGTATAAGTATGGAGAGGCATGGCAGGTTGATTATATCAAACTGCCACAGACCCGCCAAGGTAAGTGCTATGTACTTACCATGGTGGAAGCAACAACGGGATGGTTAGAGACTTTTTCAGTGCCCCACGCAACGGCCCGGAATACCATTCTGGGCCTTGAAAAGCAAGTCCTGTGGCGACACGGGACCCCAGAACGTATTGAGTCGGACAACGGGACTCATTTCAAAAATGGATTAGTCACCACTTGGGCGAGGGAACATGGTATCGAATGGGTATACCACATTCCACATCATGCACCAGCTGCTGGGAAGGTTGAGAGATATAACGGATTATTGAAGACCACTCTAAAGTTATTAGGTGAGGGGACTTATAAAAACTGGGACAAGAACTTAGCCAAGGCTACCTGGCTAGTTAACACCAGGGGTTCTGTCAATCGAGCTGGCCCTGCACAGGCAGAATCCCTTCACATTGTTGATGGAGATAAAGTTCCAGCAATCCATTTGAGGGGAATGCTAGGGAAAGCTGTTTGGGTTACCCCTGCCTCAGGCCAAGACAAACCCATTCGTGGGATTGTCTTTGCTCAAGGGCCAGGACATACGTGGTGGGTAATGAGGAAGGATGGAGTCATCCAGTGTGTGCCTCAAGGAAACTTAGCCTTGGGGAAAAACTAATTGTATGTCCTAAGTTGTGTTTTTACAGGAAGCCAGTCACCAGATGAGAGAGAGACCTGAACTAAGCTGTTGCTGGTATCCGGTGATGAGACAGTCCAGTGATGAAACAGCCATAAATCAGAACTGTAATGGTGACTGAGGAGACCAAAGATCTGGACTGAACTGACATCGGTATTGATTTTCCAACGACGAGACAACTGTGCCGAGAGACCAACAAGAACTATATATATATATATATATGCAAATGTGTATATATATGCACGGGATGTAGACGAACGTGAGACATAGGTGTTACGTAAAGAAATAGTATGGAATAAGGGGTGGAGAATGTGGTGGTTTCACTCTAGGCCTTCCTGGAGACCAACTTGTAACCAGGAAGGAACTAGAAAAGTGATCACGGAAGTATTCCATGCTATTCCTTTACGTAACTTGAGGTATAAATAAGGCCAGCGGGAGGCATCTCGCCCTCTTCCTCTCCGGCGAGGTTCGAGAACGGCGGGTCCCTGTTTTGGTCTGGTTTATCTGGAGCTGAGGCCTACAGTGACTACCGTTATCTGCCACGCGTGAGGGGAGAGCCTTGGGCCGTGTCTAGCCATCCTGCCTGTTCGAAGGGAAGTGGTGAGATTTTTGCTAGTTTGCCTTCGGTCGGCTGGTTGGCTTGTTCGGTCCTTGCCCCTTTTTGTCCTTCTCCCTTCCCCTTCCCCCCCCCCCCCCCCCCCCCTTCTGTGTGTGGTATTCTCCTTTTGTGTATCTGTCTCATATGTAATATATATATATATATATATATATATATTTGCTATAGCTTTGGCTGCTTGGTTTTTTTTTCTTTTCCCTCTCTGGGAGGCAGGTCCTTGTTGTCGAGTTTCGGGGACTTGGCAGGAAGCCAGCTCGAAACTTGCACAAGTTTATAAATTGAAAATTTCATTTTAAAAAGCTTATTTAATGCTTTAGGTACTGCTATAAAAGAAAATAAATCATTGGATAATGACTCCATTTCTTTTTCTATTCTCAGTCCACAAATTGACTGTACTGAAATTAAATTTGGATGTTGACCTCAAACATCACTAATTTAAAGAGAGAACAGACATGGTAAACTAGCATTGAATAGATTTTGGCTGTAAACACAAATAATCATGAAACTGTGTCACAGATATTGTTCCACATTTTCCTTGATATACTCCAGGAATGTAATTAACAGTATTCTTACCTCTAACTTCCATAGAATGTATGGTTTAGAGCTCTTTACTGATAAATTAATGTAAATTTTACTAAAAGCATTAAAACTTGAAGCTTGTTTGAACGTTCAGATTTCAGAACTGTAATGAGCAACCATGTAATTGGATTTTGAGCAAACTGTATTGTAATGAAAACCTCTCTTCAGAGTCAACTGTGCTATGATACTGACACTTTGTTCCTTTTAAATCAAAGGTCAAATCTTGAACATTTCAGGGAAAAGCTAAACCAAACAACACTAACTGGAAATGCATTACCCTAACACTAATGATGCACACATGTCTAACAAGCTTCAGAGGCATTAACTGGAACCATTGTAACTATTAGAATGAAATTAGCAGTACAAACAAGGCCCATGATAGAGCAGCAGGCTAGGAAAAGCTATAGAAAAGATATTTAATATGTTTTTAATTGCCTGGTTTATACCTCAGTTTTTGTCGTAGCTGCTCTAGTTCCACATTCTGTTCTGTCACAGTTCTCAGAAACTGTTGATTGGTCTGCAAAATAAGGAAATATTTGTAACATGTTCCTTATAGTATTGAAAATGTTATGTATTCAGAATTTTTATAGGACATTTCTACAGAATATTATATAACAAAAATAGCCAATAAGGTCTATTTAACACTATGGCTGGTCTTCAAGTACCAAGATTTATGTAGAGTATTTTAGAAAGGCAAAAGCAGAGTGATGTTCCTTCCCTTCTTTGTCCATATTTTAGTAATAGAACAACTTCACGAGACAAAAACTGTAGTAGCTCAGACCTGTCATCTGCACTTCCATATAGTTTAGGTGCCTAGAATCCCTTGTGACACTTAGTACCACAAGCAGACCACAAATGCTGCAAAAAATTCCTGTGTTTTAGGGACAAGGAACAATGAGAAATTGCTCCTCCTTCATTCTTTTGTATGCAAGCCAGTGCTGGAGGTGTCATTCTCCTTCAACTGTCTTCCCATTTGAGAATAATTTCATATTTTTGCTACCCTACTAGCCTTTTCTAGAGCTTACATATATCTTACATTGAGATATTAAAGATGACCATAACAGCAGACAGCATTCAAAATGCACAATATTCTCCTTTTTCTCCCCTCTCTTATTAATTGCTAATATTCTTCTTGCTTTTTTGACTGTTCCTAAGAATTGTTTTCAAACACTTCCTACTTCTAAAATACCTGTTCTGAATGGTAAGTTAATTTCAAGACCATCATGGAATACCCAAAGTGAAAGCCCCTCTCACCCACATGTATTACTTTGGTTTTATGATACCGATAAAATGTCTGATAAAATTACATCAGATAATCAACATCACGAGATCTTTTTACAAATTTCTGCAGTTTACTTCAGTTTTCACTACTTTAAATATTTTAACATCAGCAGTGAACGCTGTTGCCTTAATACTGAATCTCATTTCTAGAACACACATAAATATACTAAACAGCTCCAACCTGAGCACATCTAGGAAACACAGCTGGTTTATCTCAATAAAAAACCTGATTAATTACTCTGTCTCTTCACTTTCTATTTTTCAGTTTGTTAGCTGAAAAAAAGGGCATGCTGCTTTATCCCATGACATGCCTTTGGTAACCTCTCAACTACACTGATGTGGTGTTTGTAGTTTAGGAATAAAGCCATCACTAACTGATTTTTGTCTAGTCCCTGGAGAAGTTTGCGAATTTCAGTGGCACGATTTCTTTTTCAACCAGATATTTACGAAGGCCTTTTTGCTTTTGTTTTATACTCTGAGGAAAAAAAAAATTACTAGCTCACTGTTCAGAAGGTTTTACTTACCAACTCTATTTTCTCATTGGCTTTGTGTAGTTGCCGAGTCAACTGCTGAAAGCTAGTCAGTTGATCCTAAAACAAGAATTCAAAGCTTCTTATAATCATCATCATAATAAAAAGTAAATAATTAGAAAATTTCATAGTCAACTGAAAATATTTTCAAAAAAACTCTACATGTAGCAGGAAATTCAGTATGCCTTTGTAGATTTTAATTAGATTGCTTTTAGCTGTTGACCTCATAATTCAGAAAATTAGATATACTACTGAACAATGTATCTAATTGTCACTCAGTTACAAACTGTCTCCTTCCAAAACTCATAACGCACTTACTCTCAAAATATGAAAGCACACATGAGCAGTGCCTATAAAGAGCCACACAAACTATGATGCTACTACAAGCATTTTTGCTAAGCACAGTAACACACATGTACCCATTAATTAAAAAAATGCTTGTACAGACGTGTTTAATTTGCTCTTTGCCATATAGGATGTCTTGAGTCCATAGAAAAAATGGCTCAATTAAGTCTGAGTCCCTGAATGTGAAATCTGTCATCCTAAGAAAACTAGCGTAACACAGAAAAATCATCTGCAGCATGCGAAGTGCCTTCAGAGCACAGAAAGAACTGAAGTCCCTGAGCTGAAATATCTATTAATTGTGCTGCATTCATCTAACAGTCTCAAGGTCAAGTATATGCCAGAACCCTATTCCTGCAACTCATTTGCCTACTGTATCCAATCCTTATGATATCCTCTCTTTTCTTTTTGTCAGTTCTAATTATAGTTGGTCTTAACTATTTCTATTTACCTCTGACAGCTATTTTATAAAAGCAACCCTAAAATAAAAGTTTATTCAACTAAAAAGTGTTTTCACTGGGTGACCAATAGCATTTAAGAATAAAAGGCTGATTAACCTCACTCTTGTTCCAACGGCATTAAAATCCACCAAAAATTTAGTTACTAAGGAAAAGCGGAACCTGACAGCCGTAAACCCTTCAACAGCTACCAATGGATCTCTATAATCTACTATGTGGGTTACCAGTAACTAACAATACAACACAAGAAATAACTTAATAGAAGAAATAAGAGCAGAAAGCTGGAACTACACAAAGATAAGAGTCCTCATTCCTTGAAATAATTATGAAACTTGACAGAGCTCAGTAGCTATACGGATATTTATCCTGTTTCTCAGAAAAGATCACATAGCTAAGGTGAACTTAATATGGAAAAAAACCCCAAAATCTGTAAAAAAATATTTCTGAGGTAACTGTGCCCTTAAATCAAGTGCACTTGAAAATAGAAAGGAAATACTAAAAATTTGTAGCTTCTCTTTACAGACATAGAAATACATGTAGCAAGGTACATACAGGCATAAAGTTTCTATTAGTTCTTCACACACTGAGCATCTTTATATAGCTCATCAGAGCAGAAGAGCTTTTCTAAGATTTCCTGAAAGGCCTTCCCCAGACACAGCAGAAAAGAAACAAGCTAACATTACACAAATACTGGTCAACTTCATTTTTCATCTGTTTACAAATGCTTCCTTACTGAATAGCAACAGGGAATGGAAACTACTTTTCCCACTATTCAAACACAGGAGAACAGATGAAAGACTTTCACTTGAGACTTCAGAAATCTCTGGAAACTTTTTCAGATGTTTTACTCTACTAAAGATTTCCAACCATGCAGTTCAAATACATAATTATTTATATGCGCATGCATATCTTGTGCATGTATACATATACATACATATGTACTCAGACTCAGTGCACTCCCCAATGTTTCTGCCCGTATTTTTGGAATAAAGAACTTTTCCAATTGTAATAGTGCATTTAGTTGATGAATCAGTGACCACATCTGACCACTCAACTTTAGATGACTATTATAGAAAATAGTTAACAGTACTCATGATGGACTGAAATGTCGGTAATGTCTTAAGCATTGTCAAAATCACAGAAAGACTTTTTGTCGAACAAAGAAGCAACTGCCTGTTTGAGACCACTAAAACCTGACTGGACTTTGGACTGTGACTGGGGATTTGAGGTAAGACTACTGTCTAATCATCTCAGGTCTGAGGAGAAATAAACAAGGCCCAGGAGCTGGTGGAGGAGAAGAGTTTTGGGTGTGTGATGGTGCTTTCTTAAATCTCTCCACATCAAACCAAAGGAGTAACTGCCCCGGGAAAGTCATGTACACATGGAACATTCATGTGAGAGGCAGCTGAGAAGAGGTCATAAACTATCAGATCCCCAAAGCGCCCCCGCAACTCATTCCTGAGGCCTTCCACCACTAAAGGACTGCATGTGATCCAAGTGAGGCAACAAACTCAGAGCCTGTCGCAAGAGATTGCAAAGCTTCCCCCCCACCCCCAGGGGAGGTGCCTAGCATCTCCTGAACATATATTAATCCACTGGACTCTATGTTTTGTGGGACCCTCATCACCAAGAAGACCAGAAGAACCGGACTGATAAGACACCAACAGTTTACATGGAGCAGTGATACATTTTCTATTTTAATCTCTGTCATTTTCTTTCTTCCCCCAACTCCTTTTCCTATTTCCTTCTATCTCTCTGTCTCACATTTACCATTAAATAAAACCCATACTACTGACTTGGGCATCTGGTCTCATTTGTACCTTAATTCAGGCAGACGCATCTCTAATAATTTTAATAACCAAATCATAAAAGTACTGTCAGAACCTACTCACTTCAGTTTGACTACACATAGATCCAGAATCTCTACAGTATAGGAAGTGTGATGGTTTCAGTCCAGACCTTCCTGGAAACCAGTTTGTAACCAGGAAGGAACTGGGAAGGTGACCAAGGAAGTATTCCATGCTATTCCTTTACGTAACCCAGGGTATAAATAAGGCATTGATAAGAGAGTTCGCTCTCTTCTCTTCCGGTGAGGTTGGAGAACGGTGGTCCCTGTCTGGGCCTGGCTTATCTGGAGCTGAGGCCTACAGTAACTGCTGTTATCGACCACGCGTGAGGGGGGAGTGCTGGGCCGTGTCCAGACGTACTGCTTTCTTTCAAGGGAAGTGGTGAGCTCTTGCCAATCCTTCAGCTTTGCTGGGTTTTTAGATTGTGTAGATCTGTTTTATTATTTGTCCCTTTTCACCCTATTTTATCCTTTTCCCTTCTCCCTTCCCCCCTCCTCCCTTCGACTTCGGGAAGCTATTTGGGGTCATAGATTCATATATATAATTCTCATTGTATATCTCTGTTTTATACATAATATATATATATATTTTGGCTAGAACTTTGGCTGCCTGGTCTTTCGTTTTTTTTTTCCTTCCCTCTCTGGGAAGGAGACCCTGTTGTCGAGTTTCGGAGATTTGGCAGGAAGCCAACTCCAAACTTGCACAGGAAGGTACACCAAAATTAACAAAAATATAAATGAAAATTACATTCTGCCTTTTCCTTTCAGTTACGTGAATCTGCGTTTCAGTCAGGCGTTCCTGGTACTGCTGCTGAAGTCGATCATGTTCCTGTAACAACGTCTGCCAGAGCTCAACTGCTTGTTCTTTTTCCTAAGTTACAGAACAATACCTTGTAAAAATATTCTATTATAGCATATTTATCTTCATCTATCATTCTCTAAAAAGAGAGAACTCCTATTTTGAAGAAATGCCACTCCCTATACGTTTTTCTGCTCACATTTTAAATACACAGAGCAAATTCAGATGAAGGAAAACATGCTTAGAATTTCAAATTCCACTTACAAGTGAATCACAAGTTCTCTGCTTTTTTTTTTGAAGAACTCAAACTTTCACAGGTTTTAAGGTAGGCCTACAGTATAGATAATATTCAAATACCAAATTCAGCAATCAAATTAACTTCAATTTAATCATACACAACCGAATTGATAGATCATTGTAATAAGCTGAACAAAATTTGATTGTATTTTCAGATTTAAATATTATTTTCTATATCTCACATATACTTGGCCTCCTCATAGGACATTATAGTGGTTTTGATTAAACTGACAAACTACTAAAAGAACGTGAATTGAACAAAATATATCATTAAGTTGCTCGTCATGAATTCAACATACAGATCAAGTCAATTAAATAAAATTACTGGCACAAATTAACATTAAAAAATTCTTCTATGAATCTAGGAAAGAAGTTCCTTCAGGTCTTCAAATTCCATGTCAAGAGGGCCTTGAAACAGTTTCCAAGAACTCTGAAAAAATGAATTCTGAATCAAGAAATAAAACAGTTTTCCCTAATCTGTGAAGGCACAACAAGAGAAATAAAACAGTATAAATCTTTCATCTCACACACTTGCTTTGCCAGTCGTAGTTGTTCTTGAAGGTTTCTCACTACGCCCTCATCTGAAGGAATATCAGTCTCCAGATGCATGAAAGGAAAAGCCTCCAGTTGCTTCTCAAGAACCTCTTTCAACTCTGCATGCAGCCTGAAATTCAAAGAACTAAGTTCAGGAAAGTATTTCTTTAACAGGTATTTTTTTAACAACTGAAATATACCGTGCCTTCCATCTATACATATTACTTCTTAGTCAAATTTAAATCTATTAAGTTACATTCTATAAACACAAAAGACAGTTTGAAATAGTTTCATATCTAGTTCTTCTAGTGATATGGTTAAATCTCCTATACCTGGTGCTGTAATCTGTATTTAGCATTTTAAGACTCTAACATTAAGATCCTGTATCTACTTAGTAGTTGAAGATTTCAAAGATTTCAAGGTTCTAGAAAAAAAGGCTTTTAAATGTTCAAAAATCAAGAGAAAGAGCAGTAGTAACACGGCAGTGCAATTATTTACCTTTCATTTTCCTTGGTGACTTCTTCCAATTTTAGCCTCATCTCGCTCATTTGTACCTGACACCAACACATACAAGAGTAAGCATTCATTTAAGTTACACAAACTCTGGCAATTCTTTCATCTTTTATTTCTGAGTGATACTGTAAAGGATAGACAACTTAATTCAGCATAATACAGTAAATTAAAGTCAATTTCTTTTTTAAGGGATGCCACTTAAATTTAGCAGCTGCAAAGTCCTGTTATACCTCAGCATTCAGATGTTATTTCAGGCATTAAACTTAACCTTCTGAAATTCTTATCAGTCTTACAGTTTGATTTTTAATTAACTCGAGTTCTTTTAGGGGCACAGTGGATGCCTCTCATCTTTCATGCCATAAGCATTTGAGAAAAGTTTAGGAAACTGAGGAGAAACTTCAGTTAACGTTAATCAAACTGGCTGTTCCGTTAACTAGTGCAACAAAACCTTATTGCTTCTGCTGCCTTCTAAAATCAGCCAAGCTTGAAGACTTTATTTGCAAAATCTTTATGATGGACAGATCAAACAAATTCAGTGTGTTAAACCAAAACCACTGTATAATTTCTGCGTCACAAGTAAAAAATTGCTTTCTGTATGCCACAGGTTTTAAACATATCACTTCAATTTTCAGTCATGTTACAAAGCATTAAAAAGTTTCATTTTCTGTGACAGAATGGAGGACAGTTCCCTTCCACTTCAGTCTCCATGATAATACACATTTAAAGAAATATAACAAGAATGAAGAAGGCTGGGTGTATTCCATACTTGCAGGACTGAGTTGGACTGCATCAGATCAGACCTGGAAGGAAAGAGGGAAACAGCTACCTTGTCTCAATGTTACCTAGAAATATGCCTGCAACCATATCAGAGCATCTAGAGAAATAAAGTATGCATGTTTCATTTCACCACATTGCTTCTCCAAACAGTAAACTGTTGCAATTTGGACAATGTCCCAATCTTTTCACAGAAAGCTCTCCATTCATCTGCTTGAGGCAGACTGCAGTCCAGCAGGTTTGTGGAGCATGACAAAAACTAGTGGCCTAGATATTAAGACTACTAACAATACACAGTCTGAAATGTTAGGAATGTCCATACCTGATAAAGCTGCAGCTGTTCTTTCATTTCCTCCAAGTGTTTATCATACTCAGTGACTAGAGTTGACACGCTATAAAGTTGAAAAACATGCTTAGAATAAGTTTTGTAAATGTTGAAACATTCTGATAATTAACTATTTTTAAAGAATTCTTAATCTAGAGACCAGAACGGAACAGTCACTTTTCTTGAGTTCCAAGCTTGACATTCCCCAGAATCTAATGAACAAATTTAATTACTACTTTTAAACTATGATCATTAACAGCATGAGTTCTGTATAACAGAACTAGAACATGGGACACTATAAATGACCATTAATACAACATTAATATTTCATACATAGAATTCCAAATGTTAAAAGACTAGACTTTATTGCTGTTTTCACATACAACAGTAAGGTAGTCTATAAGACAATGTAAAATACTGTAATTCTACTTCTATACTTTTTCCTTCCCAATATTTTCATAATTGAAAGTAATTCTCTGAAAATTCTATATTTGTCTAGAGTAATAATGCCTTAAAAGTTAACAAGAAAGGCTAGGTTATTTTTGTAACATGAAATTACAGTGATTATGAAACCATTTCCTGATGGGCAACTGTTAGTGTAAGACTGTCAAATAAACATTTTTAAAAACATCCACTTGACCTCAACAGACAGCAGTTAGGTAACTGCTGGGTTACCTGGATCAGTGCAATCCTACCAGAACTTTTGTTTATTATCTTACGATTCAGAGTAGAGAATTCCTTCATTCATCTCTCATCCTTTATGTTCAAGATTGTGGAAGCAAAGTCAGTAATTTAATTTCCTGAATAAATACACTACTATCTAAACACAACTGCTACAGTAACACCTCTACAGACTCCATTCATAAGTTCTCAGACCTTTGAACACTTGTACATAAGACCCAGTGTACCTGGATATTTACACTTCTATGAGCATTCAAATCCATTGTAGCACTCCAACTTATCACTTGAAATCAGTTACCTTTGGTTCCTTTGGTCCATCACCCTGGATCCTAATAGGTCATCACCACCAAGGGCATTTTTCTGTAATGGAATTATTCACATATTAGTACTTGCACATAACTGTATGTAGTTTTAAACTTTTATATGTAACCCAAAACTGTCTGTACTGTAATTGTACACAATATCTTACAGAATCACTTTCAGGATTATGTTTAAAACCCCTAGTGTTCTGGCCCAATATGTAAAAATACTATTTTTTTTCCTGGAGTTATGTGATATAAAGCATAATTGCATCTGAAGGGGAACCACCTCAATCTTAAAAGAACAATCATAAGTTTGTCTAAGTGCTAAGTCCATTTCCATGCACCTTAGCACCAGGAATGTGCTGATGCCCTAAATTCTGCACAGTTTCAGACAGGTTTATGGTACCCAGCACAAAAAGTTACCTCAGCATGAGACCAATCTATTAGAAAAGAGAAGTCTATAAAAATAAAAAAGTTACAAATCAAATGTTCTTTCAGGGATAAAACTTTTGAAAATGCACCAAAAATACCATAATTCACTGTTAGGACAGTTTTGTTCGGCTGTTTCTGCTTGGAAAAACAATAAGCAACTTGAGTTGTGTGACAGACCCAAAGCAGGGCCAGGCCATGTTGAAGTGAGCTGTGCTCTATGTTGTTTGTTGCAAAACCTCATTGCAAAAATTCTTACTACTTCCATTCCTGAGTTCATATACCTGCTCAGCAATAACTCTTAAAATAAATCTCATCTGCTTCATAGTGTCTAAGTGCCATATTTGGCCTCAGATTTAAAAAATACCAAGTTTGAGAATCATGGTTACAACATCACACATTATTACATAAATGTGACTGCCAGTCAGAAATATGTTTAACAGTATAGTGCTTTGAGGGCAAAAAAATGTTTCTAAAATTCTTCTATTCAGCACAATTGTTTAAAAGAAAATAGGATTTGAAAAAGCCTACAGAGACTGTAATAATAATGAATTCCATTCCTTTCATATTCCTTCTGTTTTAAGAAATTCTAAAAAATGAAGTTTCTGCCTAGAAAACACACAAACACATACATATCTTCATGATTTGCAAGGTCTAAGGGCAACAAATCGCATTGTGTATCAGATTCAATTAGCTGGATTCTGGGTTTGTCTAGTTTGAAGGAAAGGAGGCTGAAGAGCAACCTCACTGCTTTTCACTGCTTCCTGAGGAGAGGAAATGCAGAGGGAGGTGCTGAGCTCTTCTCCCTGGTATCCAGTGATAGAGTGCCTGGGAGCAGTTCTAAGCTGCGCCAGGGAAGGTTTAGACTGGACATTAGGAAGCACTTCTTTCCTGAGATGGCAGCCAAACACAGGAACAAACTCCCTAGAGAGGAGGTTGAGGCCCTAAAACTCTCAATGTTTAAGAGGCATTTGGACACTACACTAAAGAACATGCTTTAACTTTTGGCCAGACCTGAACTGGTCAGGCAGTTCAACTAGGTGATAGTTGTAGGTTTCTTCCAAATGAAATATTTTATTCTATTTTGTAAGAATCTGAGTAACGCCTTTGTAACTGGAATGGGGAATGAAGAATGATTTACACAACTTCTTGACTATTTTTCTTGATATATATCCCACAGTTCTTTTCTAGTTCTAATCTTCTAAAGGGGGGTATAGGAAAAAGATAGAGGCAATAGAAAGGAGGTAACAGTAAAAGAATGTAAGGAACAGGAAGGGGAACGTTGCTGCCCTTACCAGCCAAAGTATGTAAACATGAGAGGCCATAGGTGCAAAAGGGGGTAAATTTTACACATCCCTTATAGAAACTCATCTTCAACCCTGAATCATTAAATATATTCTGGTAAAAGTTCCAGTGCACCACAATAATATGTAATATAATGGAGGACTATTATTTTTAGTTTTGGATGTTAATACTTCAAAAAGCATTCAGGTAAAACCCAGCTTTTAAACTGATCAGTGCCAGAGACTAGAATTTCACTCCAAGAACCTTCTTTACAGGTACATATTTAACACAACATATACTTATTCTAAAACATTAAATACAGTACAGCTTAGAGAATCTCTTTTTAGGTGTATTACATACATTCAGTGTTTTTTTACATTCATGAAATAAGAGAAACATCAATCCATATATCAGACTCCGAGTAGGCCTCAAACAACTTTGGGCTCAGCTGGCATCAGATGGACAACATCAAATTTGTCTTTTGGCACCAATAAAAATGTATAAATATTATTTTTAAGAGAGAATAAAAATCTTTGATAGGAGAGGCAATTCTTACCACTTCACAGTTCATTTAGTCTGAGTTGTATTTAGAGCCTAAAGATTTATAAAATAAGAAGGTAGAGCCAGAAAAAGTGAATACATATGGAAAGGCAAAATTCCAAATGTTTGAAAAACTACAATTTGTTCATGTAACAGCATAATGAACACTCCCACAAAGTTCAATAAACATACAGATTTTTGAATCAGAATGACTCTTGGTTCAAACAGAAACTTTTCTGCTACTGACGTCTTTGGAATCAAGAACTGGTCTTTCATCTTTGGCCACCTAAAGCCATCACAAGAAACTTGCTACCAATTCAGATTCTAAGGTTTGAGTAATGCACAGCTATAGCACTTCATGTACTGTGACCTTGTCTTACTACTGTCCTATAAAGTCTTCCTGTGACACTAATTAGGGACAGTGACAGTTCCTCGGACAACACATTCACCCATTTCCTATTTACAGGAATATAAGCTGTGCAGAAGCAACTTCTTTTTGCCAGTATTTTGCTAAGGTGTAGTCTGATTGTCATGTTAAGAAATATTAAAACTACCAAAATTGTATCGTGTAACTAAAAATAGTGATTTTAGTCTGTAAAGCAAATTTCGTATGTAAACGGCAAGAGAGCTTTTTCTACCTCTGAGGTGTAAGCCAAGCATAGGAAATGTCGTGGTTTCATAACTAACGAGGCATTGACACAGAAACGCATGTGGTTTTGGCTACTACCGTAATTAGCAGCTTTTAATTACTAGTGTTTAGTTAACTAAAACTATTATTCACGCTGTTACTTGATGAAGAATATAAATTGTCATTGCCACCAACGCTCACCTGGCTGTGCCCGCGTTCCCACCGCAGAGTTCCCTTCGTCAAACACCCGGGGAAAAGTCACTTATTCCAGCCGCTCGCGAGCAGGGAAGGCGAGAGCCGTTCTGGATGGGTGGAGGCGGCAACTCGCGGGCGCCGGGGACCGGCTCCCCTCACCCAGGGACGCGCTCGGGCGGGACCGGAGAGTGGAGCTGTCCCTCCGCTCCCTACCCTCAGCCCCGGGAGGAAAACAGCCCCAGTGCCAGCACAGCCACCTCCATACCCGACAGCGGAGCCTCACAACGGCACAGGACAACTCCGGTCAGCCAGCGCCTCCGCTCCGCCCTCAGCGACGGCCTCGGTCACGTGGAGCCCAGACAGGGCGGGGCTCTACGGCTGTGGGGGAGAGTGGTGGTAGAGGCTTTCGGTTTCCATGTGAAGCCGGGCTTCTTTTCGGGAGCCGCAGCGGCGGGGTGTCTGAAGGTGTAAGAAATCCCTCGTTAAAACTTCGCTTGAGGAGTTTGTGGGTTAAAGGTGGTAGCTCACGCGTTAAACTCCCCTTCGGGAAATTAGTTTGTGGCTAGAGTAGCAGAGGCGGGAACCGAAAGCGGGAGCGACGTGGGGCCCGCTCCACCTGTTGGAGGTTGTAGCCAAGTGGGGATCGGCCTCTTCTCCCAGGCAGTCAGTGAGTGGACGAGAGGGCACAGTCTTAAGCTACACTAGGGATGGCAGTCCCAGAATCAATTAGGTTGGAAAAGACCTCTGAGATCGAGTCTAACCTATGAGCAAACCACCACCATGTCAACTAGACCATGGCACTAAGTGCCACATCCATTTCCTTAAAAACCTCCAGTAACAGTTGTCCAACCTAATTGATTCTGTGATTCAAGTAATGAAATCTTAAATACTGTAAAAGCTGCTGTTTCTGACTCAGTTTCCAACTTTCCCCCTGGAAGCAACTAATAAACAGAGTGTTTATTCCTTCCTGCTTGTTTCTACCCTTTTTGCCGTCAGTTTGGGATGGAAGAGGCAAATCCCCTTGGTAAGGTGAAACATGAGGCAATGACAGTACCTGTCTCCTTGCTGGTGAGATGTAACGCTGCTGTGACCAAGGTCTGTGATTCCCAAGAAAATGGGTATCTGAGTAAAGATAAAGTAACCCAGTCTAGTGCTTCCAACTGAAAGGAATGTGGTTACAATTTAGCTACAGAGCCAGCACCTCTCTAGTCACAGGATTTGACAGCATGTGCATAATTCTCAGTCAAGCTACCCACTGCCAGTTCTCTCCTATGGCTGGGAGATGAGTAAGGAAACAAGTCAAGGATACTTTTTGTAGAGATGGGCATGAACTCATAATACTGAGAAGAGTAGGAGTAACAGGCCATAAAATGGTTGTAAACTGGGTACCACTGGTTCTTTTGCTTATTAGATAGATTGAGGCTATTCTTAAGGCTTGTACAGTTATTTCTAAGTAACATCAGCTGTTCATTGCAGTATCCTCTATTCTGACTGCTCTGCAAACATTCAGTGTGTTTAACAAGATGTGCTTGCAGTTTTCTGTGAAATCCCTTAGTTTGTCTGGTTTGCAATGACTGCAAAGAAAAGCTTTAGCTAATTGCTTCATTTTCTTGTATCTCGAACATTTGTTAAAGGTTTTTCTCAATCTATTTTTCTCGTGTTACCAAATCTTCTAAGACCATGAGATGGAGACTGTTTTGTTTATCTGTTCTCTTGATAAATATTTCTAGTGGGTTTGGAAGGTTTAGATGCTTGATTGAAAAGCCTTAAGCCTGATAAGACTTCAGAGTGATTTGTAGCCCTGCAGGTATAAAAACCTATGAGAAGCAGCCTTCATGTAACTTTTTATTTAGTGGTTTTACAAAGCTAATCTATTTCAGTTTGGATGTCAAAAATATTATTTTTTTGCTTTATACGAAAGCGTATCTTTTTTTCCTGGGTAAGCATGAGATCTTCTTTGACAGAACTTTCTTTTCTCATTTATGTAGTATATGGAATTTAGAATTAAACACACATGGGATGGTTTACCTGTGAGCCATAACCTGGTTATGATTCAGCTGAGGCCAGACAATGCAGGACTGCTAATGAAGGTTCATGGTCCCTTCTGTAATGACCCTCAAGCACCACTTGGAGAGCCAGGGAAACCTTTTGATAGGCTGTGGGACTATGAGGGTAAATGTAACTGTTCTACTGCAAATAGATCTGATTTCTGTGGACACTGATGTTTCTCTGAAGTTAATATGCCTAGTCTTTATTTAACAGTCATTAATGGTTGTTTTTTCAAACTGATCTAACAGTTGTGTCTGTATGATATCTAATCCAGTTTCTTTGGTCACAGTACTGCTTTTACAGGTCAGACCTAAAATGTAAAGTAAAAATTTTCCTTTCTGCTATATCCTGAGGAATCTGTGAAAGAATACTGGGAAAGAATGCAGTTGTAATCATTGCCTTACCCTTAAACAGCTCCGCAAGTAACTATAAGCCTCCTGCTATATTCATATGAAAACTACTCCAGATTGACTCAGGAGTGATGCACTTTTTGTAGGTAGGGAATTGATTTTCATCACTGGCACTGCTAACCATGAGTTGTAGGTCTGTAGTAGTGCAACAATTCAGACAACTGGGAAAAGAAGCGAATGTATTGGGTCACTCATTGAGCTGAATTGACTTCAGTGATGTTCAAGTTGACTCTTCCTGATCTTGTCAACAGTATATGCACTCAAACTTAGTTTTTGGGTAACTGATATAACTTGTGGACTATCAGAGGATTGACATATTTGAATATCAAAATAGTTTTGTGGCATATATCTATAAATTCCTTTGCAGGAACTAAGTAGAAGTGAAATCCTAAAGATAGATTCTACTTCTACTTTAAGAAGTAAAGTGTTTTAATTGCTTTTCCAAAGTTTCTTTGAGGAATAGGAAGGTGTAAAACACAGAAGTTGCAGCTCAAAAAATACAATTCAAAATTGTACCCAAATGTAATGGGGAAAATTCTATAGTAATGTTGTTTTTTCTCCTTTTCTTGTCACTTTTACTCATTGCTTTGAGTAATGCAAGAATTGAATGTTTCCAGAAGTTCTCTACTTCCTAATTATTGAGCTATTCTGATTAAAACTCTACTGAAACAGTATTAGCACCTCTTTGATATTATTATAATAGGCTTATGTAAAAATAAATATATCAGTCATATTTAATCATAATTCTAACTAAAGGTTTCTAATAATTACAATTACCATTGTAATTTTATGTGAGAAACACCACTGTAGTTCTACTTTGTGTTCCTGAAATGTGATTCAACTGTAGTAACTGAGGCCTGAAGTTGTGTCAGAGAAGGTTTGGGTTAGATATTAGAAAAAGGTTCTTCACCCAGAGGGTGGTTGGGTGCTGGAACAGGCTCTCTAGGGAAGTCACAGCACCAAGCCTGGTAGAGTTCAAGAAGCATTTGGACAATACTCTTGGGCACATGGTTTGACTCTTGGGAACGGTCTGGTGCAGGGACAAGAGCTGGACTGAATAATCCTTGTGAATCCTTTCCAACTCATCATATTCTATGATTCTGTAATAGATGGCTTTCAGGTATACCTGGTCAGTAATCCTCTGTCCAAAATATCACCCATCTACAGGGAATAACCATTTCAGAGCTAAATGTTTTCTCACTGTTTCTGAAATTTAGCAGTCATAGTTTTGGGGGGTGTGCTCTGCTGTAAGTGTCTGATGCTCTGAATCCTCAGGCTACCAGCAAACACAAGACTTATGCACTTAAGTGCTCTACCTGGAGCGCCTGCTTGAGAGTATGATTGAGTAGGATTACTCTGCCTTGGCCAGCTTTGTTCACAGCAAGCATACAGGATGAAATAACTGTATGCTTATGCATTTCTTACTCCAGGGAGAGCTAATCTTACTAGATTTGCCTTATTTTTCTCCTATATCAAGGTGAGTGTTTTCAAAGCTGGAGTTGGTAAAGTTAATAAAATTAGTACAGTACTTTATAACACATTTTGTGATAAGAGGCATGAAAAATAAAAGATCCTGAAGTTAGAATTATAGCACAGCATTTTGAATAGTTAGAAAACTGTCAGTAGCATGTACACAAGCAAGTCAAACTCTGGCATGAAAATCATGAAAACAGAATGGTTTTAATGAGATATGAAGATCTCAGGACATTACAAAGTAGTTAATATAAAATACTGACAGCCTGGTTTTGGGTTTTCTTTTAGTTATAGAAGCATTTTTCCAAGTGACAGAACTGAGCACTCTTTAGGAGTTGACCTTTGTCCGTAAGTATAGCACTCTGAAAAAGTCACAAATGTTAATTTACACTTCTAGTTCTAATGCTTGTAATATATATATATATGTGGAAGACTCCTCAGGCTATAAACTAGGTGTTAAGAGGCCTGAGAGATAGGAGGATGCTTTTGTCCTCACACCCTTTGTGGAACTCCCCGCCCTGAGGGGAGCACTGAACATTCCTGCCTGAACTGGAGGATATATAATCTTGGAGTCTTGGAACATTTTTCGACCCACTCGTGGGATCCAGAGGAAGGCTGGAGTTCATTGCTCTCAACCAGACTTAGACCATCACTGGACTGCGATCACCACTTTTGGCCAGACTGCAGCAGCTCTCCCACCAGCAGGTTCTTCCCCTCTCCCTTTACTTTGGACTCAAGCGGGGCCCAAGGAACACTCCTTTGTTCAGGCCCCAGGGTACTGGGTTATACATTTGAGTTTTTGTGGGTTGAGACCAATTGTTTGTTTGTATGATTGTACTTATCGTATTATTTTAATAAATTGTTATTCTGACTTATAATCTCTCCTTTGAGTTGAGTTCATTCCCCCTGCTGGTTAACTCTTAAACCAGCACAACAAGTAAGGTAAATCATAGATAAATTACTCTTTGTTACCTTTTTTTTAAGAAAAACTTAGGTTCTGCAGCTATTTATTTTTAAAAATTCTAAGCTATTGCTAATAAAATACATTAGCAGTGTTCTGTGAGAAATAGATATTTTTATTTCTCTGTAATAGCCTGTAATAATTTCAAGAAGGGATTCTTTTTACAGTATTGCTTTCAAAAAAACCCCTTGTATTTTTCAGACCTTGGTAGCAGATGCGATTATGCGAAGAGGCTGTTCCTTGCTGCTTTCATTATTCTTAGTTTGTCTTTACTCTTACAAATTACCTCCTAATACGAGAGTTCCATTCACCTTTTTAAATGATTAATGTGGTGTCAGATGTTCTATTTACTGTTTGGTGGTTTTTTAATGTAAGTATTTATTAGCAATTGGCTTTGATACCTTCCTTCTATTGTTTCTGTATGATAGCCTAAAGAAAAAATTCTTAGTATTTAAAAGAAAATGAGGTTTAGTCTTATGAAAAAAATATATTTACTAGCTTCATTATCCCATCCAGTCTTCCTTTCCTCTGTAAGTTGGTCAAGACTTGTAAATTTTGGCTCCACTGGAGTGCGGATATGTCATAAAGCAAGATGTCATTGCTCTTTCTCTGACAGCGGTTCCAGGCAGCACAAGCTGAGGGAGTTTAAAAGGCAAGCACTTTGTTAACTTCACTTTCTGCTGGGCGATACTTCTTCATAGCTGAGGATTTTGCCCCGTGCTTTACAGTACAAGGTTTTCAGAAACACAGTAGTGTTTTTTATTTATAAACTCAAATTTTGGAAAATGAACACATGAAATGCCGGTTACATTCCTGTCCAAGAAAACCATAAAATAAAGATGAATTGAGCGTATTGAGAATACTGTCTTTTGTTAAAGACATGTTTACAAGACTTATGACTTTTTTTTGTTTATTTCTACTCGCTTTGCAGTCATTGTCTGGAATTTTTCAAGGATTTAGACATGAAAGAAGTAATAGGAGAAGACTGGAAGCAGCTGTGATGGACTGAGATGTTATTAATGTCTTAAACATTGTCAAAATCATAGAAAACCTTTTTGTCAAGCTGCAAGGAAGCAACTGCCTGTCTGCAACCACTGAAATCACCCCCTCTTCCTCAATATGCTTCTTGACTGGAATTTGGACTGTGAAGGGAAGCTTGAGGTAAGACTATTGTCTAATCATCTCAGGTCTGAGGAGAAGTAAACAAGGCTCAGGGAATCTGACCTAGCTGAGCTCAGTGGGTGGCAGAGGAGGAGGGTTTGCGGAGTGTGATGGCAAAATCTCTCCACACAAAACAGATTAAACCACCCCCCCCCAGGATGACAATGTACACATGGGGCATTCACATGAGAGGCAGCTGAGAAAGGGTCAGAAACAATCAAAGACCCCCAAGGTATCCCTCTCACCACCAAGAAGACCAGAAAAATGGGACCTATGGGATGCTACCCGATTACATGGAGTGCTGATACATTTTCTATTTTTCTCTCTCTCATTCTCTTCTTGCCCTCGCCACCCTTTTTCTATTTCTTTCTATCTCTCTCTGTCTCAGATCTACTGTTAAATACACCATTCTGAGCAGAGTTTTTTAATATCAGATTAGTAAGGCTTTCCTTGACACCAAAGTCATCAATCAGTCTTAAAATCAACAGTAAAGTATGTGGCTCAGTTGATTCTAAATGAATGAACAGCTCATGTTTCAATTCATCTGGGTATGGAGTTTTTCATCTGTGCAAGAGATAAATCTATTGCTACCAATGACAGTGGAAAAATATGCTAAAATTACAACTGTGTTTTCATGAGAGCTCTAAAGCCTGATAAGGCCAATACCTGGCTTGAAATCTTTTGGGTTCTGGTAGTTGCTGCATTTCTGCTGCATTTTCACTGCTACTTTTTTGTTTCTTGACTGCTGAATGACATTCTTATGTGCCTAAATTTTCAATTAAAATCAGCAGAAAAAATGCCTCCTTCAGGAACAGAGAGAAACGTAGCTTTCATGGATTTTGGTGGCCCAGTACTTGCACTGCAAGTATAACACTACCCTTTCCTCTATCTTCCTATGCTTGATGTTTTCCCTAGCCTGGTGCCAAAGTGAGAACTTCATCTGTATTACAGACATCTTGGCTTCAAATTCAGTGTGGAGTTTCTAGTGATACTTAGGTACAGAGGATAGATTTAGAAAAGGTTTTATGAATTTCAGGAAAAGTTTCTGGAACACATAATGTTCAGTATAAAATCTTTTGATAGACTTGAGTGCCTACAAATGATGGTTTGTCCTGTTGTAGTAGGATAGCCCACCCTGATAAGGCCTAGAATCTGATCAGAGAATGCATGCAATGCAAACCATCACTCAAGCTATCATGCAAGTTCAACCGCTGGTGCCAGGTGCTGTCTTGGTATTGAATTATGCTAAAACCAGCCTGGTTCACCAGATTTTGAATCCTGCTTTTCTGAAGCAGAATTTGACAGATAAGCTAGTCTGCTTGCCTGTAATCTGTGACTACCAGAGTATATGGTTATATAGTCTGGCACAACTATAAAAGCCCGGTCCACCTTTCATTTGGCAGACTCTTCCACACACTTCCTTGAAGTGTGGAGCTTCTCCCTGAAGCAGGGATGCCTCTTCCTGGTTAATCCCTAGGGGTTAAAAGATCTATGTGCTATCTCATCTCTACCAATCTCTTCTTAATGATTGTTTCTTTTGTTAGCTTTGATACAATTGGTTTAATATAATTGCTTTGTTACAGCTTTTATGATACCCTAATAGGAGATTTTTAGCTTTTATATTGTGTAGTGTATAATTCTGATTATGATCTTTCTTCTGTTCACTTGTCTGTTCATTTGTGATAATAGATAATTCATTTTATATAAATATATCCATTTTGCCATTATTAAAAACTTGCAGAACAAACTGTTTTAATCACATCTCTATAATTCCTTAAATTTAAACTGTTGACACAGTCCAAGGCTAAGAGAGGTTTCAGGCACACCTCAACCCTTCTTCGAGAAGGACTTTAGAAAGCAAGAGAGTCCTTTTTGCACCTCGTAATCAGCAGCAGGGTTTTTTTTTAAAATAAGTTTGTCTAAACCCTCCACTCTCCCTTGACATACATCACCTTAAGGATATAGCTAAGAAGTCTGAGAATTTTTTTGCATGCCACTTAGATTTGGAAATACTGTACATGTATGTAGCTATATTTTCTACATGTTGGCATGAATAATTTAAACATTAGTGAATACTGTTAGATGGTAATATCTTATCTGTAAACTCTCACAGCATTTACAAATTACACGTTCCTTTTATTTTGTCTAGCATAGCAAGTGCTGCTTGATTTTGGCTGCTTAGTCCTATATAAATTAACTTAAAAAATGAAAAGCTTGCCCACTAAGCAGATTCTACATCTGAAACATAGGTGACTTTAAAATTAAACTACTTAGTTCAGTGAGAGGATTCAGACCAAGACATGTTTCTCGGATCTTTAATAGAAAGAGGACACCCTGCATCCTGTTGAAATGTCATCATCACATCTGATCACATCATTTTGTCCTTTCTCTGTGCATATCCAAGAAGACTGACTTTGTCTGTTGAACTATTGTTCAGGTAGCTGAAGATAACTTTTAGCTCCCATAGATTTTTTTAAATGTTGTCATTCTCAGTTTGCCTTTTGTGAATCTCGTAAGTAAGCACCTTCTACTTAGATAATATTGACAGACAAAAGTGTAAATTGGGTTGTAATTTGGGTTGTAACTCAGAGGCTGAAATGCTTCCAGGCCTTTCTTGTTTAGATCATAAGTGGTTCTAAAAATCTTCTGTGTAGCTTTAGATATCAAAATGCCTGTGAAGCTTTCCACAAGACTGGACTTTCTAAGTCATATTATTGAAAGTATTCTCTGTTTTCTTCTGAGCTTGTATGCAGTAATAACCACAGTCTGATGGTCATATTTTCTTTGCTGTCTTTCAGTTTAGCTGTAAGTGAGAAGTAAAGAAGATGGGAATATTCCGCCTTTGAGAAGAACATGTCAGTGTGATTAATATCTGAGATAGAATGTTACTTGAGTGGTTTTGTTTGGCTATAGATTCCCTCTTTGTTCCTTCAGTTTTATAGAACTCTACTCTCAGATTTAAGGATATTACGTTTTTTCTCTTGCAGACTTTAGGATGTCAGTGCACACAGCCATCTTTTGCTCTTTTCCGGTAGACAATAAAGATTCCTTGCTATAAAGTGCCATCTGTTGGAAATTCTAAGTATTGTACATTCAGTTGTTTGGCTTCTTTTCTACCCTCAATCCAGGTACAGTTTTCTAAAGAGATACATCAATCTGAAATATTGAATAATCCAATAAAAGTTGATTAAACTGAAGTAGCTGGATTCCTTATCCAGCTATTTCAAAGGAACCACAGATTCACAGCAGCATAGAGATCTTGATCCACCCCATCTCTCCTTTTTGCAACTTTTTAAAGAGGATAATTACTTCTGCAAAAATTCAACTGATCTCTCTCTCCCTTTCCTTACAAGATTGATTCCATGAAATCATTTAATGAGATGCAACTGAAGTGAAGCACAACTGACTAACTTAAAATTTAAGGACATCATCTACTATTAACGAAGTGTTTTAAAGCACGTTTTACTGGCATGGCCACAGCTAGTATTTAGAACAGAGCTTTGCTAAGCTGTTCTGTGAACATGTAATCTTTTGTTGGATTGCTGCAGAAGAGTTATGTATAATCTCTCCTTTGGGGTAGGAGTAGTGGGGAAGAAGGGGCTAAAGAACAGGAGTTGCACATGAAAAATATCTATAAAATATAATGTCAAAGGCAATAGATTCTTATAGAAATTTAAGCAGCAGGCAGACATTACACTCCTTTTTCTCCTACTGAACAGGGATTTCTGAGAAAGCTACATCTGACTAATTCTAGAAGGTGAAAATTCATATAGAAAAGGGAAAGGTTTAGATTTTTTTGTTCTTGAAACCCTATAGCATGAGTATACATCTGCAAGTCGTGACAAAATTCTGGCCTTATTTACTTTATAAGCTTTGCCACTAATTTTGTGTGGAGGGAGGCAAGCCAGAAGGAAAGGGAAATGGTGGCTATTAAACCGCTTCATTCAAATGTAAGTAATCTACTGTGCGTTTAGATGTATAATGTTCTCTTGTCAGTATATCTAGTTTTTACCTGTGGCAGGAAGCTTACAGCTTTTCTTGAAGCCTGCAGAAATAGCCAATGCTAAATGACACGACTGGAGACAGCACAGCTCCAGTGCAGTGTCTTTCAGTTCCAAGTCGTATCCTCAGGTTGCCTTGGTTGAATTTACCCCAAGAAGATAACAGGTTAAATTTTATTCATGTATAGATAGATAGCTATGGATATAAATCATCTATTCTGATGTGCATACCTAGGATCTTGTTCTTTGGCTGCCCACTCAAGTTTTAAAAACATGACACTTCATCAGAGCCACCCACTTGTTTGCTGCAGTAGAAAGCAAAGACCAAATGAAATCTGAAAGTTTTGGCTCCTTGCCATTACAAATACTAAGATCAGCATGCAAGAACAACTAAGTAGATAAGACACCATGTGCCTCTCTCATGGTAAATTTAATATTCAGATATCAAAACAGCAGCAAAAATCACTGACAGGCAATCAGCAAAACCCAGAGCAGTGATGAAACCATTTTCCACTTTCATACTATACCACTTAGAAATTAAGATCTGTTTCAAAGTTTTTTTGGTGCTGGGAAAGTTGAAGACACAGCTGATGCCCTTCTAATGCTGCCTGTCTAGGCTACATTTCTGTAGCCTAGAAGATGAAGACAACTATTCCCTGATACCAAATTTCCAAAGAACATTCAAGATGAAAGTAGAAGCCTGGCAAAAAAAATCTCCAATTTTAGTACAGCAAGAGAATACAGTGACCTTGTGCAAGCTCTTCATTTCCATAATGGGGACTGCTGAAACACTGCAGTTATGCTGTCATAGGTTTACTTGTTCTAAAAATCGAAGCAGAAATTTTCCTTTCCCCTGTCCCACTATAAAAGAAGAAGGTTGAACGAGGAGGGGGAAGGGTAATTGACTATACAAGAAAACCTAGCTGGCAGACCTGCATTCCCGGCTAATAGCCCATCTAAAAATTGCAGGGAGGGGGGAAGAGTTTTTCTCCTCTCCTTATAAACGGAGAACACTTCACTTTGTGCCTTAACGGGGGCAAGGTGTGTTGGCAAAGCTCAGAGGCCGTTTTGCTCTCAACCTGGTCACCTGTCTGTTCTCCAGCCTCGGTTGGTCTACGGTCTGCTCTGTCGCCAGCCAAATCTGCTCAGATTTCATCGTAAAGTTTGTGCTCACCGATGAACAAAGGGGGAGTCCTGTCTACAGCCAGCCGCGGAGAGCGTGAGTTTAGTGGGAAAGAAACCACCTTTCTTTCCCCTTTCTTCCTCTTCCCCTCCTTGATGGGGGCGGAGGAAATCTCCATTTTGGCTTCTCCAATGATCCGGGGCTCCCACACGGTGACTACCAGAGCCCAACAGCGCCCCCTGCCGACCAACACCGAGCACTGCAGGCTCTGCTCCTCCAGTGATCCAACAGCGCCCCCTGCTAACCAACACCGAGCACTGCAGGCTCTGCTCTTCCAGTGATCCAACAGTGCTCCCTGTTGGCCACCACAGAGCACTGCAGGCTCTGCTCCTCCAGTGATCCAACAGTGCTCCCTGTTGGCCACCACCGAGCACTGCAGGCTCTGCTCTTTCAGTGATCCAACAGTATCCCCGTTGACCACCACAGAGCATGCAGACTCTATTACTCCAGTGATCCAACAGCACCCCCTCTTGGCCACCACAGAGCACTGCAGGCTCTGCTCCTCCAGTGATCCAACAGCGCCTCCTGCCGACCAACACCGAGCACTGCAGGCTCTGCTCCTCCAGTGATCCAACAGTGCTCCCTGTTGGCCACCACAGAGCACTGCAGACTCTGCTCCTCCCGTGATCCAACAGCACTCCCTGCCGACCAACACCGAACACTGCAGGCCCTACTCCTCCAGTGATCCAACAGAACCCCCTCTTGGCCACCATAGGGCACTGCAGGCTCTGCTCCTCCAGTGATCCAACAGCGGCCCCTGCCGACCAACACCGAGCACTGCAGACTCTGCTTCTCTGGAGAACCAACAGCGCTCCCTGTTCACCACCACAGAGCACTGCAGGCTCTGCTCCTCTGGTGATCCAACAGCACTCCCTTTTGGCCACCACAGAGCACTGCAGGCTCTTCTCCTTTGAAGATCCAACAGCGCTCCCTGTTCACCACCACAGAGCACTGCAGACTCTGCTCCTCTGGTGATCCAACAGCACTCCCTTTTGGCCACTACAGAGCACTGCAGGCTCTTCTCCTTTGAAGATCAAACAGTGCTCCCTGTTGACCACCACAGAGCACTGCAGGCTCTGCTCCTCCAGTGATCCAACAGCGGCCCCTGCCGAACAACACCGAGCACTGCAGACTCTGCTTCTCTGGAGAACCAACAGCGCTCCCTGTTTGCCACCACAGAGCACTGCAGACTCTGTTCCTCCAGTGATCCAACAGCACCCCCTCTTGGCCACCACAGAGCACTGCAGGCTCTGCTCCTCCAGTGATCCAACAGCGCCTCCTGCCGACCAACACCGAGCACTGCAGGCTCTGCTCCTCCAGTGATCCAACAGCACCCCATGTTGGCCACTAAAGAGCACTGCCGGCTCTGCTCCTTCGGAGATCCAACAGCGCTCCCTGTTGGCCACCACAGAGCACTGCAGACTCTGCTCCTCCAGTGATCCAACAGAACCCCCTGTTGGCCACCACAGAGCACTGCAGGCTCTACTTCTCTGGAGATCCAACAGCGTTTCCTGTTGGCCACCACAGAGCATTGCAGACTCTGCTCCTCCAGTGATCCAACAGCACCCCATGTTGGCCACCACAGAGCACTGCAGACTCTGCTCCTCCCGTGATGCAACAGAACCCCCTCTTGACCACCATAGAGCACTGCAGTCTCTGCTCCTCCGGAGAACCAACAGCGCTCCCTGTTGGTCACCACAGAGCACTGCAGGCTCTGCTTCTCCAGTGATCCAACAGAACCCCCTGTTGGCCACCACAGAGCACTGGAGGTGCTGCTCCTCCAGTGATACAACAGCACTCCCTGCCGACCAACACCGAGCACTGCAGGCTCTGCTTCTCCAGTGATCCAACAGCGCCCCCTGCCGACCAACAACAAGCACTGCAGGCTCTTCTCCTCCAGTGATCCAACAGAACCCCCTGTTGGCCACCACAGAGCACTGCAGGCTCTGCTTCTCTAGTGATCCAACAGCTCACCCTGCCGACCAACACCAAGCACTGCAGGTTCTTCTCCTCCAGTGATCCAACAGAACCCCCTGTTGGCCACCACAGAGCACTGGAGGCTCTACTCCTCCAGTGATCTAAAAGCACCCCTGCCAACCAACACAGAGCACTGCAGGCTCTGCTCCTCCAGTGATCCAACAGTGCTCCTTGTTGACCGCCACAGAGCACTGCAGACTCTGCTCCTCCAGTGATCCAACAGTGCTCCCTGCAGGCCACCACAGAGCACTGCAGGCTCTGCTCTTCCAGTGATCCAACAGTATCCTTGTTGACCACCACAGAGCACTGCAGACTCTGCTCCTCCAGTGATCCAACAGAACCCCCTGTTGGCCACCACAGAGCACTGCAGGCTCTGCTCCTCCAGTGATCCAACAGCACCCCATGTTGGCCACTACAGAGCACTGCAGGCTCTGCTCCTTCGGAGATCCAACAGCACTCCCAGTTGGCCACCACAGAGCACTTCAGACTCTGCTCCTCCAGTGATCCAACAGAAACCCCTGATGGCCACCACAGAGCACTGCAGGCTCTACTTCTCTGGAGATCCAACAGCGCTTCCTGTTGGCCACCACAGAGCATTGCAGACTCTGCTCCTCCAGTGATCCAACAGCACCCCCTGTTGGCCACCACAGAGCACTGCAGACTCTGCTCCTCCCGTAATGCAGCAGAACCCCCTCTTGACCACCATAGAGCACTGCAGGATCTGCTCCTCCGGAGAACCAACAGCGCTCCCTGTTGGCCACCACAGAGGACTGTAGGCTCTGCTCCTCCAGTGATCCAACAGCACCCCCTGTTGGCCACCACAGAGCACTGCAGACTCTGCTCCTCCCGTAATGCAGCAGAACCCCCTCTTGACCACCATAGAGCACTGCAGGATCTGCTCCTCCGGAGAACCAACAGCGCTCCCTGTTGGCCACCACAGAGGACTGTAGGCTCTGCTCCTCCAGTGATCCAACAGAACCCCCTGTTGGCCACCACAGAGCACTGGAGGCTCTGCTCCTCCAGTGATCCAACAGACCCCCCTGTTGGCCAGCACAGAGCACTGCAGGCTCTGCTCCTCCAGTGATCCAACAGCGCTCCCTGCCGACCAACACCGAGCAGTGCAGGCTCTACTTCTCCAGTGATCCAACAGCGCCCCCTGCTGACCAACACCAAGCACTGCAGCCTCTTCTCCTCCAGTGATCCAACAGAACCCCCTGTTGGCCACCACAGAGCACTGCAGGCTCTGCTTCTCCAGTGATCCAACAGTGGCCCCGGCCGACCAACACCGAGCACTGCAGACTCTGCTCCTCCAGTGATCCAACAGAACCCCATGTTGGCCAGCACAGAGCACTGCAGGCTCTGCTCCTCCAGTGATCCAACAGCGCTCCCTGCCGACCAACACCGAGCAGTGCAGGCTCTACTTCTTCAGTGATCCAACAGCGCCCCCTGCTGACCAACACCAAGCACTGCAGCCTCTTCTCCTCCAGTGATCCAACAGAACCCCCTGTTGGCCACCACAGAGCACTGCAGGCTCTGCTCCTCCAGTGATCCAACAGCGGCCCCGGCCGACCAACACCGAGCACTGCAGACTGCTTCTCTGGAGAACCAACAGCGCTCCCTGTTGGCCACCACAGAGCACTGCAGACTCTGCTCCTCCAGTGATCCAACAGAACCCCCTGTTGGCCACCACAGAGCACTGCAGGCTCTGCTCTTCCAGTGATCCAACAGTGCTCCCTGTTGGCCACCACAGAGCACTGCAGGCTCTGCTCCTCCAGTGATCCAACAGTGCTCCCTGTTGGCCACCACCGAGCACTGCAGGCTCTGCTCTTTCAGTGATCCAACAGTATCCCCGTTGACCACCACAGAGCACTGCAGACTCTATTACTCCAGTGATCCAACAGCACCCCCTCTTGGCCACCACAGAGCACTGCAGGCTCTGCTCCTCCAGTGATCCAACAGCGCCTCCTGCCGACCAACACCGAGCACTGCAGGCTCTGCTCCTCCAGTGATCCAACAGTGCTCCCTGTTGGCCACCACAGAGCACTGCAGACTCTGCTCCTCCCGTGATCCAACAGCACTCCCTGCCGACCAACACCGAACACTGCAGGCCCTACTCCTCCAGTGATCCAACAGAACCCCCTCTTGGCCACCATAGGGCACTGCAGGCTCTGCTCCTCCAGTGATCCAACAGCGGCCCCTGCCGACCAACACCGAGCACTGCAGACCCTGCTTCTCTGGAGAACCAACAGCGCTCCCTGTTCACCACCACAGAGCACTGCAGGCTCTGCTCCTCTGGTGATCCAACAGCACTCCCTTTTGGCCACCACAGAGCACTGCAGGCTCTTCTCCTTTGAAGATCCAACAGCGCTCCCTGTTCACCACCACAGAGCACTGCAGACTCTGCTCCTCTGGTGATCCAACAGCACTCCCTTTTGGCCACTACAGAGCACTGCAGGCTCTTCTCCTTTGAAGATCCAACAGTGCTCCCTGCCGACCACCACAGAGCACTGCAGGCTCTGCTCCTCCAGTGATCCAACAGCGGCCCCTGCCGAACAACACCGAGCACTGCAGACTCTGCTTCTCTGGAGAACCAACAGCGCTCCCTGTTTGCCACCACAGAGCACTGCAGACTCTGTTCCTCCAGTGATCCAACAGCACCCCCTCTTGGCCACCACAGAGCACTGCAGGCTCTGCTCCTCCAGTGATCCAACAGCGCCTCCTGCCGACCAACACCGAGCACTGCAGGCTCTGCTCCTCCAGTGATCCAACAGCACCCCATGTTGGCCACTAAAGAGCACTGCCGGCTCTGCTCCTTCGGAGATCCAACAGCGCTCCCTGTTGGCCACCACAGAGCACTGGAGGCTCTGCTCCTCCAGTGATCCAACGGAACCCCCTGTTGGCCACCACAGAGCACTGCAGGCTCTGCTTCTCCAGTGATCCAACAGCGCCCACATCCGACCAACAGCAAGCACTGCAGGCTCTTCTCCTCCAGTGATCCAACAGAACCCTCTGTTGGCCGCCACAGAGCACTGCAGGCTCTGCTTCTCTGGAGATCCAACAGCGCTCCCTGTTTACCACCACAGAGCACTGCAGGCTCTGCTCCTCCAGTGATCCAACAGCACCCCGTGTTGGCCACAACAGAGCACTGCAGGCTCTGCTTCTCCATTGATCTAACAGCGCGCCCTGCCGGCCAACACCGAGCACTGCAGGCTCTGCTCCTCCAGTGATCCAACAGAACCCCCTGTTGGCCACCACAGAGCACTGCAGGCTCAACTTCTCCGGTGATCCAACAGCGCCCACATACGACCAACAGCAAGCACTGCAGGCTCTTCTCCTCCAGTGATCCAACAGAACCCTCTGTTGGCCGCCACAGAGCACTGCAGACTCTGCTTCTCTGGAGATCCAACAGCGCTCCCTGTTTGCCACCACAGAGCACTGCAGGCTCTGCTCCTCCAGTGATCCAACAGCACCCCGTGTTGGCCACAACAGAGCACTGCAGGCTCTGCTTGTCCATTGATCTAACAGCGCGCCCTGCCGGCCAACACCGAGCACTGCAGGCTCTGCTCCTCCAGTGATCCAACAGCACCCCGTGTTGGCCACAACAGAGCACTGCAGGCTCTGCTTCTCCAGTGATCTAACAGCGCGCCCTGCCGGCCAACACCGAGCACTGCAGGCTCTGCTCCTCCAGTGATCCAACAGCACCCCATGTTGGCCACTACAGAGCACTGCAGGCTCTGCTCCTTCGGAGATCCAACAGCGCTCCCTGTTGGCCACAACAGAGCACTGCAGGCTCTGCTCCTCCAGTGATCCAACAGAACCCACTGTTGGCCACCACAGAGCACTACAGGCTCTGCTTCTCTGGAGATCCAACAGCGCTCCCTCTTGGCCACCACAGAGCACTGCAGACTCTACTCCTCCAGTGATCCAACAGCACCCCGTGTTGACCACCACAGAGCACTTCAGACTCTGCAGACTCTGCTCCTCCAGTGATCCAACAGCGCCTCCTGCCGACCAACACCGAGCACTGCAGACTCTGCTTCTCTGGAGAACCAACAGCACTCCCGGTTGGCCACCACAGAGCACTGCATACTCTGCTCCTCCAGTGATTCAACAGAACCCCCTGTTGGCCACCACAGAGCACTGCAGACTCTGCTCCTCCAGTGATCCAACATAACCCCCTGTTGGCCAGCACGGAGCACTGCAGACTCTGCTCCTCCACTGATCCAACAGAACCCTCTGTTGGCCACCACAGAGCACTGCAGACTCTGCTCCTCCCGTGATGCAACAGAACCCCCTCTTGGCCACCATAGAGCACTGCATGCTCTGCTCCTCCGGAGAACCAACAGCGCTCACTGTTGGCCACCACAGAGCACTGCAGGCTCTGCTCCTCCAGTGATCCAACAGCGACCCCTGCCGACCAACACCGAGCACTGCAGTCTCTGCTTCTCTGGAGATCCAACAGCGCTCCCTGTTTGCCACCAGAGAGCACTGCAGACTTGGGTCCTCCAGTGATCCAACAGCTCCCCCTCTTGGCCACCACAGAGCGCTGCAGGCTCTGCTCTTCCAGTGATCCAACAGCACCTCCTGTTGGCCACCACAGAGCACTGCAGACTCTTCTCCTTTGGAGATCCAACAGCGCTCCCTGTTGGCCACCACAGAGCACTGCAGGCTCTACTCCTCCAGTGAATCAACAGCCCCCCCTGCCGACCAACACGGAGCACTGCAGGTTCTGCTCTTCCACTGATCCAACAGAACCCCCTGTTGGCCACAACAGAGCACTACAGGCTCTGCTCCTCCAGTGATGCAACAGCATCCGCTGTTGACCACCACAGAGCACTGCAGGATTTGCTCCTCCGGAGATCCAACCGCACCCCCTGTTGTCCACCATAGAGCATTGCAGACTCTGCTCCTCCAGTGATCCAACAGCGCCCTCTGCCGACCAACACCGAGCACTGCAGGCTCTGCTCCTCCAGTGATCCAACAGAACTCCCTGTTGGCCACCACAGATCACTGCAGGCTCTACTTCTCTGGATATCCAACAGCGCTCCCTTTTGGGCACCACAGACCACTGCAGGTTCTGCTCCTCTGGAAATCCAACTGCACTTCCTGTTGGCCACCAAAGAGCACTGCAGACTCTGCTCCTCCAGTGATCCAATAGCACCCCCTGTTGTCCACCACAGGGCACTGCAGGCGCTACTCCTTTGAAGACCCAACCACACCCCCTGTTGGCCACCACAGAGCACTGCAGGCTCTGCTCCTCCAGTGATCCAACAGCGCCCCCTGCCGACCAACAGCAAGCACTGCAGGCTCTTCTCCTCCAGTGATCCAACAGAACCCCCTGTTTTCCACCACAGAGCACTGCAGACTCTGCTCCTCCAGTGATCCAACAGCACCCCCTCTTGGCCACCACAGAGCACTGCAGGCTCTGCTCCTCCAGTGATCCAACAGTGCCCTCTGCCGACCAACACCGAGCGCTGCAGGCTCTGCTCCTCCAGTGATCCAACAGCGCTCCCTGTTGACCACCAGAGAGCACTGCAGGCTCTGCTTCTCCAGTGATCCAACAGTGCCCCCTGCCGACCATCACCTAGTACTGCAGGCTGTTCTCCTCCAGTGATCCAACAGCACCTCCTGTTGGCCACCACAGAGCACTGCAGGCTCTTCTCCTTTGGAGATCCAACAGCGTTCCCTGTTGGCCACCACAGAGCACTGCAGGCTCTACTCCTCCAGTGAATTAACAGTGCCCCCTGTTGGCCACCGCAGAGCACTGCAGGCGCTGCTACTTTGAAGACCCAACAGCACCCCCTGTTGGCCACCACAGAGCACTGCAGACTCTGCTCCTTTGCAGATCCAACAGTGCTCCCTGTTGACCACCACAGATCACTGCAGACTCTGCTCCTCCAGTGATCCAACAGCGCCCCCTGCCGACCAACACCGAGCACTGCAGGCTCTGCTCCTCCAGGGATCCAACAGCACCCCCTGTTGACCACTACAGAGCACTACAGGCTCTGCTCCTCCGGAGATCCAGCAGCGCTCCTGCCAACCGTGATTAGAATCGTTCTGAGGACAGAGAAGTATCAGACTGCTTCCTTTTTGAAGGGGACTTTTGGGTACGGGATTATTTCTTAGTTGTTTTTGTGCTCTGTTACTGTTTTTACTAATGTACCCTTTAATAAAGGGTTGTTATTTTTTCCTTTTTCCATACTTCCTCGATTGGAGCCTCTTAATTTCGGATTTACAATTGCTGAGAGAGAAGAGTTTGGTCTACCTCATAACTCATCCTCCTCAGCAAAACACTCCAGTCTCTTTAAACTGAGATATATGCTTAAGTGGGCTGATTCACATGAAAACTGAAATGTAGACATATTTTCCAGCATAATACTACATCCTATGAAGTGCAGGCCCTCTCTCCAGAGATGCAGTATCCCATCATGTCTTACTGTAGGACACAAGTGTCACCAAGGCAAGACCGTGACAGAGTAGTTCACAGTTGTAAAAGTTTTTCTGCCTCCAATACCCAAATCTGACAGTCCTTTTTAAAAAACATGAAGTTAATTTGCAAATAGAACATCACCACTTCTAATTCAAGAATATTGAGGCAAATGGGCATTGGGGATTTTCAGAGTCTATATTTTAATTCTGGGTTGTCTTTCTTATAATCAAATATTCCCAACCCCTTCTTCACAGAAGCAATGGTCAGGACACAGATCCAATCCTCTTCCTAAACCTTTGAACTGAAGGTGTTTAGAAGCAGCTCCTTCTTCAGCAGTGTCAGTCAGTCAGTCACAGTTGTTTCCACTAACCATGGCTACACATGTCATAGCAGAACAGCTTGCCTTTGGAAGGTACTACCAACAAGGATAACTAGGGGTACAGAAAGAATTTAACATCCTATGCGCTTGTGTTTCTCTGGCAGAGCTCAGTCATGTCTGCCACCTGTGAGGGGAGATTAAAAGGAGTAGTTCTTATATCATCTGTCCTAACATGAGACAACATCAGTGAGGCTTAAGCAAAGCTGTCCTAGTGTGAAGCCAGCAAAAACACAGCTCTCTCTGATAGCCACAGCAACATTCTGCTGGTGGTAGCTCTCATACACGTTGTCCTCATGCAAAGAAGTTTCCTAAGCTGTACCCACAGCAACAAAATTTAGAAGCAGCAGAAATTGATGTTCCTGCTGGTCTCAGTGCTGGCCCAAGAAGAGGTTCTCCATTCAGAATCTTTTCAACCACTGTGACAATGAAATCCTCTTTTAGGTGAATTATTACTGGGTGATAAAAACACACAGTTTCTTAGTAACCAATGAGGAGGAAGAACTATTCCAAAACAAGCTAGGGAGGAAAATCAACCAGATAGTAAGAAAAACAGCACACATTTCTACTGCAAAAGGGGAGACAGCCTGTAATCTTGCTAATATCAGTGCCTTCTTTGGTGCTGCTATTTAACGTTTTTATGTGGGAGCACTTAAAAACCTCAGGCTTGAATGAGGTTGCCATTAAAATAAAAGTATTCTGCTCCCTCCTGTTATTAAACACAGCACAACTGTTGTTAAACACTTTGGAAAACATTGCTATGGAGACATTTCTTCCAAACAGTATTTTTAGGTAAATTCAGATTGAGAGGCAAAAAAACATTCTATCAAAAATGCTTGTAAATTTTAAATATTTTTGACTGATTGCATTAAAGATGTGTACCAGGTGAACTGGCTTTGGTATTTCCTTTCTCTTCTGTACATGTCTTTTGTTATTAAAGAGTTTAACCAAAAACATATTCTCTATAAGATATCCAAACCAGAATTTGTATACATATGCAAAGGTCCATCCTCCCAAGGATGAATACATTGGTCAACATTTAAGTCATGTGCCCAAGTATGTTTGAGCAAGTGATTGCTTTCATGGAAAGCAATACAGAGCTATCTATGACATAACAGTTTCTTCCTTATTTTATTTTTAACACTGAATAAACTTTTGCACACAGCATTTTTTCATCTTTGAAGAGTTAAGAGTGTCCTTATCAACTTTTAATGGCACAAGATCCAGTAGAATTTCTAAGGAGTTAATGTTTTTCATTGATTTAACATTAAAATTAAATTAGAATATTCCATTTTGAGTTACTAGCACTGTTCTTCTGTAGCTTGACTAGTTAAGCAGAAGGCCAGATTTCAAAGAGAACACAGTTAGCTTTGAAAGCATTTCCCATTTTGGAAGTTTTATCTACAAGCTCCATACATAACTGAATCTTAGTCTAAAGCATCCATTATTCAGCCAGCATTCCTCTCCTCATCTCCACTATAGAGACTGTAATGAGGATTACATAAGATTAACGTATTCCTGCTCTGCTCTTGATTAATATCATTTTAACTGAGTCTTTTTTCCAATTAAAAAGGAAAAAATCTTTGAGGAGCAAGGTCTTCGATGTTTGAAGTCTGTCAAGCTGTTGTGCCGCCTACTGTTGCGCTGTATCCTTTCCACCCTGGTTTAACATTTCGTGACTTGCACTCCACAGAGAAGAGATTGTTGCTGGACTGCATTAAGTTCAAAAAGCAAGTACCGTTCTTTAAGTGTTAAAGGAACAGAGAGGTGCACGAGGTGAAAAGAGAAGCACTGGAGGAAAGGTCAAAAGACAGAGAACATTTACAGGGACCACAGAACAAGAAAGATATTACTTACTCTGTCAAGCAGACACTGCCTTCAGAAGTTTATTTTGTTTCAACATCATTATAGTTGCTTGTTGCAATTGTGAATTGTCAGATAAAGTGATTTAAACAACAAAGCTTTGTCTCCTATTTAACATTCATCCATTAATTTCAGATTTCAACCTTTTAATCAAGGCTAAGTGCATAAATCTCTTTCTATTTTCTTCTAGTAGGAAGTGATTTATAGGATAATTCAGATTGGAGCTCTCTAGTCCAAACTCCTACTGAGGCCATAGGGTAAGACCAGGTAGCTCAGGTTTTTCTTTATTTTGATCTGAAGACTGCAAAAGTGCTCTGGGCAACTGCTCCAACACCTCTTTTTCCTCCTGGGGAAAAAGTTTCTCCTTATATCCTCTCTGAACTTCTTGTTTCAAGTCGAATCCTTTGCCTCGCCTGTCTCCACCAGGCACCACTGTGAAGCCTGGCTCCAACTTTTCTATAGTCTTCGTAGGGAACGTGTTTAAGGTACAGGGGATACACCACAGCAAGAGTGCCTGAGGGATCATGCGCTGACATAGAAAACCTTATTGGCCAAAGACGTCACATGGGTTGAAGGGATAAAACCAGTACGGAATTTGAAATAAATTCCCTTTGTGCTTCCTTCTTTACCATGTAACGTACCGCCACGCTACAGTCTTCATATAGGTAGGAGACTATATGGAGATATATGGACTGCCACTGTATGGATCCCAAAATCATCCCTCCCTATGTTTCACAAGTCCAACAGGAGAATTGCTCCAGACACTTTAGTGGCTGTCTGCTGAACTCATTCCAGTAGCTGAGTTATATTGTTATACTGCTGCACAAAAGCTATGAAGAAAGTATTTCAAGTCGAGAGACACACTTGAGTTTAGACAGACTGGAAGCACTACAGGGATTTGACAGACAAAAATAATCAAATCAAATTACAAGGAAAATTTCAATCCCCTGCACTTGTTCTATGCAAATGATTACGTGCAAATGAAACGTGTTTAATGATCAGAGATGATATATGGTGATGTACTTCTCATTGTCAGTCCTACAGCTACTTCATGTGAGGTGAAGAGATAGTAGGAAGGAGGGAAGATGCAAAGGGAAGGGAGAAAGCAAGTGCTATCAGTCATATGCACTGTGGTTCAGGGATGAATCTGATGCTGATTCACGACTGGACTAGTGCAGTATTATTGATTTCAGTGACCCAACCCAGTGCTCTTGTGGGCTGTGAATGTTATGCTCCATATTTCTTCTATTCTCTGAAATAAAGCTCTCAGTCATTAATGTTTCTTAGAAAGACCTGTAACTCCTCAGCAAAACTAGAAAAAATTCTGCAAAGTCCTTGTAGTCTCAGAACCACACACAGCAGTGGGCAATAAACATTTTTTGCCCCAACAATTTTGTCAGAAAAGTCCTGAAGATAGATGTCTTTAACAGAACATTGTTCCACCTGCCATAAACATGTGGACATGGAGAGACGCCCCAGAAGTAAAAACAAGGAGAGTATTTTTACTTGGACGAGTCAAATATTAGTCTGATATTAAAACCTTGAGTAATGCTGAATTTTTGCAAATAAATAAAAGCCATTTGATAAAGTTTCTTTGGGTGTGACGAGATATAACGAGAATTGAAATTTATTCTAAATCCTAAAAAATGGGTAGTTGGTTCAATACAAGTGTTTTGCCTAACCATACAAGCTCAGACTTTGATATGAAGAGTGCTGGAAAAGCTGAAACAGAGGGGAGATAAGTATAAGGATTCTTAGACTCCAATCACTTATCAGATGCCCTCTTGGAATAAAAGTAAACTTTTTATCAAATGTGACCATTCCATACTCACAAAAACTACCTAAAGTATACCCTAAATACTATATGAACATAACAGCTTCACACAAGCAATCTAGACATCAAACGAAAACTTTAACAAGCAATGAGTTAAAATTTCATCACTGCAGCAGCTGAAACATCACGATTTCATTTCCTCCCTAGCACAACAGGAATGGCTCCTGGGGGAGATTAGGAAAGGAATAAGCAGAGAAAAACTGAAGAGAAATAAGAAATTTTGAAACAGCTCTTTTAAAAGGAAAATAGTAGCTGCAAAATCGCTGTAGGCAGTAATTACAGATCGCAATGGGATGTTCTTTCTTAGTTCTCATAGAATAAGTCTGAATGTAAACAGTTTCCCTTACAAAAGGGAAGATTGTTATCATTTGTTTTAAGAGGCAAATTTTAATAGGTTAAATATGTAGGACAGAATATAAATATATATGCACCAAAACCACTATGACAAAATTCCTGAAAGGATACCCAAAATTTCCCAGATAATTAATTTAAATTTTACTAGAGAGAAAAAAAAAAGCAGTTTTATAACAAAAATAACAAGTCACACTGACAGGTTGTATTTCTAGGAATTTTGCTGAAGTGAAAAGCAACATACCTTAGGAAAAAGGACAGAATATTAGAGTCAGCCATGTCTTTTAACATCCATTTTCAACTAACTTAAAATAGAGAAGGGGAGTATCTCTGAACAAAACAGACATGAAGCATGCAGCTGTCTGCCTGACTTGCATAATTCTGGAGATTGATTTGCTAAATATCACACCTTCTCTGGTTGATAACTGCAGAGAACTGGGGCTTCAGCCACTGCCAGACAACTGCAAAACACACACTGATCTTGAATATGTTTTAAGTGCACTGATGTCTTAGTTTCCAAACTTGTTAACAAAGCCAGGGTGGCACACTCAACTTGAGGATACTGTGTACCCTTGAGACAGCATATTATACTGTATATATCTAGAAAGAAATACATGTTAAAAAACCCGTAAGAACAAAACAAAAACCACAGGACGAATTCCCTTCTCCTTTATTATCATTTACACCCTTTCACAGTAAATATATCCTGCATGAACCATGTAATTCTGACGTATTTGTGTACAACTAAAAATCAGATTGCATTTACTACTGGGAATGAGAAAGGCAAGGAAGAAGTGAGCATTCAGGTATAGAGGAAGCCATCCACTTTAATAATAAAGGCAATTACAACAAATTTTCTAAAAACAACAATATACAGCACCTTCTGTTCATGTACTCTATTGAATCATATCCTGTTACTTAATAGTAACAGCAAATACTTTGCTTTGTGAAATATGCCCCAGAAGCATGTGAGATTTCTGCATTCATCTTATTCACAATTTATTAAGATGACTGTGTAATCTGCCTCTTGAATAACAGCAGCACATCACAACTGACGAGGAAGAGCAGTCTTTGAAATGACAAGGATTTGGGATATTTTTTATCTACAGTTTACTTTTCTGCATGTAAAGACAATTAAAGGGGAGTACAATACAGCGAGGAACTTATGAAATATGTAATAAATGGTTGGAATTTCATCATTTTCTAGTAAGAGACGATAAATTTCTTTTAATTGAACACATACCTACAACAAAGTAAACTTTTTAATTATTCTTCTATAATGTTTTATTTCAAGGGTAAGTATCTTACTACTAATGAAGAAAAAACCATAGAACTGGACAAAAGCACATCAAGTGCCTCAGTGTTTTTGACAGAAAAACATCACCACTGTCTAATATCAGGACTGAGCCACACTCGGGATAAAACACACAGGGTTACTCAGTTTGCACCCATTTCTTGCAGCTGCTTCAAAGTCTATGAAAGCAATCATCCTTCAAGAGATCTCCTTTGTTTTGAGATCAGATTTAAGCTTTTCATCTCAATTAAGACCTGTGCAGAAAGTAAAATAACCTGATGCCCTTAACTTGGTGACCTGCATCAGACTTAGCAGACAGAGGGATGAACTTTAGTTCCACAAAATTTCCTGTAAAACCAACAGAGAATAAAGATTTAATCTTTGCCTACTTGGGCCTGATTTAATTTGATTGCCTAGAGTTGACAGACTATGCATCCATTTACATATTCATGGTGCAGAGAAGTGGTTACATATGCATGTGAGAGTAAATGACTTTAATTTGATTAAGACACCTTCTTCTCCCCTGTTCATGTTGATTCCTTCAACTATGCAGAATGAATTCTGTTTTCTGCTATTGAAAGATAATATATAGAACAACAAAAGAAAGAATAAAAAAATCACATTGGTATAGAATCTCAACTCACTGCATGGTGCTCTACAGTCACAAATCCTATCAGCATTAATCAAAGTGAGACGACGGGCTTTCTAACTAACACCTTTGGTCTGGGAGACAGAACTTGGGAATAACCCGAGAACTGGAACTTCACAGTGCAGAGAGGGCAATTGAGGATGGGTAAAGACCTCAACTACCCACCAAAATACTGATCCACAAGATGAGGAAAAGAGTGGAGAGATCATTTCCTGGCTTCCCCAAAGCTCTGCAAACTAATAAGCAACTGTCAGCAAGATGGGGAAAAAATAAAATCCCAACAGTCAAGTTGAACAAATCAAGTCCATTTTACCTATTTAGTCATGCCCATACAGGCCTCTCATTTGAATAATTAGAGCAGTACCAATGGACTGTGCACTTGTAGACTTGTATTAGAGTAAAAGTAAAAAATTCAATGCCACTGAAGACAGAAGCATTTCTCTTTTGTACCTGCACCGGACATACCCAGGGATGGCTGAGCTTTCAAATCTACATGTGATAGATTTCGAGGAAACTGGTCAAAATCTAACAGAACGTTCCCACATGGATCTCATAAACAGACTTCCAGCAAAATTCTCGCCTTTAATGGTTAAGGCTGGCAATACAGTTATGTAGCTACCATGGAAATACCACCAATTGCAAAAGAAAGCCAAAGCTTCTCTGTTTTCTTTCCTGGGCAGAAAGGCTGGTGTTTTCTGTTTTTAACCCTGAGCTGAAAGTACCAAACTGACTCCCAAAATTGCACACAAAAAAAGATTCCTCCCACACCCAAGGTGATAGGACAGAAAACTCTTGCTCCCCATCGAGTACTCAGGCTGACAAACAAACTGCACCAAAAATCCAAAGCTTCCAGGCTATTTTTCCTATAGATAAGGGCTATTTTTTCTTGTTTTCAGACCTACCTCCCAACTCACAGCCCGACACCCAATATTGCATATAAAGGCAGATTCCACCCACAACAAAGATGACAACACAGAATACACTCGCTGTTCATGGACACCCCAGCTTGGTAAATAAACTGCACCACAAACCAATATTTGGGAGTAGGGCTGGTAGTTGGGATGTCGGTCTGGAAACAGGAACTGACAACCCCTATCCCCAACAAAGAAAGCTTGGAAACTTTGGCTTTGTGGTGCAGTGGATTTTTAAACCTTGGGAAAAGCTTTCTGTTAAAAAAGGAAAAGCTTTCTGTTGTAACTGCTTTGCTGTCGGAGGAATCTTTATTTGTAAGCAATTTTGGCAGTCGGGCCTTCAGTTGGGCGGCAGGGCTTAAAACATAAAATGATAGTCCCTACCACCAGGAAAGAAAGGCTGCAAGCTTGGGTTTTTTGGTGCAGTTTGTTTATCAGCCTGGAGACTCCATGGGCAAGGAAGAGCTTTCTGTGTTTGCAACTTTAGTCTGGGAGGAATCTTTGTCTGTATGTAATTTTGGGGGTCTGTCTGTCAGTTCAGTGGTAGACCTGAAAACAGGAAATGACAGCTCTTATCACCAGTAAAGAAAGCCTGGAAGCTATGGCTTTGTGGTGCAGTTGGCTTGTCATCCCTGAGACTCCATGGGGAGAAAGAGATTTCTGTGGTAATATATTTGTTGTGGGAGGAGTCTTTGTTTATATCCTGTTTTGCGTGTCGGGCTGTCAGATGTTTTGTAGGGCTGAAAATGGGAAATGACAGCCCATATCTCCAGAAAAGAAAGCTGAGTGGAGTCAGCGCTGATTGGTCCGTGTCACCCTAACGCTAACCCCAACCCTAACCCTAACACTGACACTGACCCTGATCCTAAAGCCTAACCCTAACCCTAACCCTAAACTGAACCCTAAACCTAACCCTAACCCTAACCCAAATCCTAACCATAACCCTAACTAACCCTAACACTTGCTAACTCGAAACCCAAACCCTAATACTCTGCATAACCTTAACCTTAAACCTAACCCTGACCTTAACTGTATTACTTGCAGTGTCTTTTTTAAGGTTAGTGTTAGGGAACAGGGTTCTCCCATAGCTTGCAGTCTCTTTTTTAGAGTTAGGGTTAGGGAACTGACTTTGCGCATAGCTTGCAGTTACTGTGTGGATCAATCAGCGCTGACTTTGCCCAGTAGGTGGAGCCAGTGATGCAGAAAAATCAGCGCTGACTCCCCCTATTGACTCTGCCCAGTGGGCAGGACCAGTGCTCTATATAAGAAGAGTACATACCGGACGAGTGGGAGGAGTCTTTGTTTTCATGCAAGTTTGGGAGCTGTTCTGTCAGTTGGGAGGCAGGGCTGAAAACGTGGAACAACAGCTCTTTTCCCCAAGGAAGAAAGTCTAAAAGCTTTGGGTTTTGGTGCAGTTTGTTGGCCAGTCTGGAGACTCCATGAACTGCAAGAGTTTTCTGTACTGTCAACTTTCATCAGGCAGAAATCTTTTTTTGTACGCAATTTTGGGAATCGGGCGGTTAGTGGTGAGGCAGGGTTGAAAACAGGAAACGACAGCCCTTATTGCTAGGAAAAAAGGCTGGAAGCTTTGGCTTTGTGGTACAGTTGTTTTGTCAGCCTGGAGACTCCATAGGGAGGAAGAGTTTTCTGTGTTGGCATCTTCGGTGTGGGAGGAATCTTCATCCTTACGCAATATAGCAGTCTGTGTGGCAATTTAGATGCAGGGCTGAAAACAGAAAATTACAGACCTTTTCCTCAGGAAGGAAAGCCAGCATCCGTTCTAGCATCTTTGGTGTGGGAGAAATATTTGTTTATATGTAATTTTAGAAGTCTGGCTGTCAGTAGAGACGCAGGTTTGAAAACACTACATAACAGCCTTTATCACCTGGAAAGAAGCCCTGGAAGCTTTGGGTTTGCATTGCACGTTGTTTGTCAGCCTGGAGACTCCATGGGGAGCAAGGGGTTTTTCTGCCTGCATCTTTGGTATGGGAGGACTCTTTCTTTATATGCAATTTTTGGAACCCAAGCTTCCAGGTTTCCTTTCCTGGGGATAAGGGCTAATGTTTCCTTTTTTCAGACCTTCCTCCCAACTGACAGCCAGACTCCTAAAATTGCATAAAAACAAAGATTCTTCCGACACGAAAAATGCCAGGACAGAAGGCTCTTGCTCCCCACGGAGTCTCCAGGATGACAAAGCAGCTACACCACAAATTCAAAGATTGCTGGCTCTCTTTCCAGGAGATAAGGGCTCTTGTTTCAAGTTTTAAGACCTACCTCCCAGGTGCCAGCACGACTCCCAGAATTGCATACAGAGATTCCTCCCATATGAAAGGTGATAGCACAGAAAGCTCTTGCTGCTCATGGACTCCACAGGCTGACAAACCAACTGCACTACAAAGCCAAAGATTTCTGGCTTACTTTACGGGGGATAAGGACTGTCATTTCCTGCTTTCAGACCTGTCTCCCAACTGCCAGAAAGACTCCCGAAATTGAATAAAAAAAAGATTCCTTCGACACCAAAGATGCCAGTACAGAAAGGTCTTGCTGTTCATGCACGCTCAAGGTTGACAAATCAAAGACACCAAAAAGCCAAATTATGCAAGCTTTCTTTCCTGGCGAAAATGTCTGTCATTTCCTTTTTCTAGACCTGCATCCCAACTGCCAGTTCGACTCCACAAATTGGATACAAAGATTCCTCCCACAGAGAAGATGCTAGGACTGAAAACTCTTGCCCCCCATGGAGTGTCCAGCTGCAAACCAACTGCACCAAAAAACCACAGCTAACTGGTTTGCTTTCCTGGCGAAAAGAGCTATTGTTTCCTATTTTAGGACGTGCCTCGCAAATGACAGCCCAACTCCCAAAATTGCATATAAACAAATATTCCTCCCACACCAAAGATGCCAACACAGAAAACTCTTGCTCTTCATGGATGCCACAGGTTAACAAACCAACTGCACCGCAAAGCCAAAACGTCAAAGCTTTCTTTCCTGGCAATAAGGGCTGTCATTTCTTGCTTTCAGACTTGCTTCCCAACTGCCAAACTGACTCCCAAAATTGCATATAAACAAAGATTCCTCCCACACCAAAGGTGATAGCACAGAAAGCTCTTGCAGCTCATAGACTCCCCAGGTTGACAAACCAACTCCACCACAAAGCAGAAGATTGCTGGCTTTTTTCCTGGGGATAAGGGCTGTTGTTTCCTCTTTTCAGCCCTGCCTCCCATCTGAAAGACCAACTCCCAAAATTGCATACATACAAAGATCGTCCCACACCAAAGCTGCCAGTACAGAAAGTTTTTGCTGTTCATGGATGCCCCAAGCTGAAAAACCAACTGCAACACAAAACCAAAACTTCCAGGCTTTCTTTCCTGCGGATAAGGGCTGCTGTTTCCTGTTTTCAACCCTTCCTCCCGACTGAGAGCCCGAAATCAAAATTGCAAACAAACAATGATTCGTCCCGCAGAAAAGGTGCCAATATATAAAGCTCTTGCTCTGCATGGAGTCCTCAGGCTGACACACTATCTGCACCAAAAGCCAAAGCTTCCAGATTTCTCTTGCTGGCATGGGGAGACTCCCGCATTGTCCTCTAGGGCACAAGCTTTTGACAATTTTTGAGGAGCACGAGAGGCATAATATCCCTCCGGGTTCAGCACTCCGGGTCAGCCTCGTCTGGTCTGTCCCGGGGCGTGTCCCTGCTGGCAGCAGGAGCACTTCTGCAGGCGACAAAGATAACCTGTCCTGTCCTTATGTCAGGGGCTGTGGCACCAGTACTACGACGAGGTAGGGCATGGGAGAAACACCTTCCTCAGAGAAAGCTTGGATGTGGCATGGCATCTCTCACCTGCTTTGGAGATCATGGAGATGCAGCCTCCGTGAGGAGATCTCTTCTGTGTCCCTCCTCCTGCTCCTCTTGCTCAGAGGACCCGAGAACAACCAGTGAATCTGAATTGGATTTGCTGGAACCAGCACATCTGCAGCAGGTTGAGGGGCACTCAGAAGCGGGACTTCGTGGTAAAAAACAAACCCTAGGATATCTTTGGAATTTCATGGAATCAAAGGAGGAAAACAAAAGAATTAAACCCAATGACCAGAAACCATTGGATTGACCATTTCTTAGTGTGTCAACTGGGGATACATGGGGTACTCTGCCATGCATGGATCAAAGATCTAGTATCAACTGGGGATACATGGGGTACTCTGCCATGCATGGATCAAAGATCTAGTATAAATTTCGGAATATAAATACAGTGACACTTGAAAACCCCTCCCCCTTCACAAGCAGTCGAGAATTAGGTTATGATTTTGAGGTCAAATAGCATCTTGGGTTTTATTCGTGGAGAGAGACTGCCATCTATCGTCCATTTCTTCTGGGAGGGGAAGTCACGTTCAGAGAGTGGTCTTCTCGCTAAGCAGGCCTAGTAGCTTCTCTGATTGATCTCTCCGACCTCTAACTCCTAAAGCAATCTTTGGTTTTGTGGAGCAGTTGTTTTGTCAGCCTGGACATTCCACGTGGAGCAAGAGCTTTTTGTGCTGGCATCTTTGGTGTGGAAGGAATATTTGTTTGTATGAAATTTTAAGAGTCAGGCTGCAGTTGGGAATAGATCTGAAAACAGGATAAGCAACAGGCCTTATCCTCAGGAAAGAAAGCCTGCGATTTTTGGCTTTGTGGTGCAGTTGGTTTGTCAGCCTGAGGACTCCATGGAGAGCAGGAGCTTTCTATATTGGCACCTTTTCTGTGGGACGAATCTTTGTATGGAATTTTGGGGTCGGGCTGGTCTGAAAAAAGGAAACAACAGCCCTTATCGGCAGGAAAGAAAGTCTGGAAGTTTTGACTTTGTGGTGCAGTTGGTTTTTCAGCCTGGGGCATCCATGAACAGCAAAAACTTTCTGTACTGGTACCTTTGGTGAGGGAGGATTTTCGTGTGTATGCAGTTTTGGGAGTTGGTCTTTCAGATGGGAGGCAGGGCTGAAAAGAGGAAACAACAGTCCTTATCACCATGAAAAAAAACCTGGAAACTTTTGCATTGTAGTGCAGTGGGTTTTTCAACGAAGATTCCTCCCAAATCAAAGGTGCCATGACAGAAAGCTCTTACTACCCATGGATTGCCCATGATGGCCCATCAACTGCAACACAAACTCAACGCTTCCAGGTTTTCTTTTCTGGCGATAATGGCGATTGTTTCCTGTTCTCAGCCCTGCATTCATACTACCATTCCTCCCGGACAAAATTCAACATGAAACAAGATTCCTCCCAGACAGAATAGGCCAATCTACAAAGCTCTTGCTGCCCATGGAGTGCCCCGGCTGGCCCACCAATTGCCCCAAAAAGCCAAAGCTTCCTGGCTTTCTGTCCGGGGGATAAGGGCTGTTGTTTCCTTTTTTCAACCCTGCCCTGAAGCTGTCAACCCGACTCCCGAAATTTCCTACGGACGAAGATTCCTCCCTAATCAAATGTACCACGACACAAAACTCTTGTTGCCCATGGGGTACCAAGACTTGACGCAACAACTGCAACAAAAACTCAACAATTCCAGGCGCTCTTTCATAGAGATAATGGCGATTGTTTCCTTTTCTTAGCCCTGCACTCAAACTGCCATTCCTCACGGACAAAAGTCAACAAGAAAAAGATTCCTCTCAAACAGAATAGGCCAGTCTACAAAGCTCTTACTGCCCATGGACTGCCCAGGCTGACCACTAATCCAAAAATTGCCGACTTTCTGTCCGGGGGATAAGGGCTGTTGTTTCCTGTGTTCAGACCTGCCTCCCAACTGCCAGACTCACTCCCAAAATTATTTTCAAAGATTCCTTCCACACCAAAGATGTCAGTACAGAGAGCTCTTGCTCCCCATGGAGTAGCCAGAATGTCTCACCAGCTGCACCACAAAGCCAGAGCTTCCGGGCTTTCTTTCCTGCAGATAAGGGCAGTCATTTCCTCTTTTAAACCCTGCCTCCCAATTGCCAGCCCGACTCCCAAAATTGCATAAAAACAAACATTCCTCCCAGTCTAAAGTTGACAGTACAGAGAGCTCTTCCTGCCCGTGGAGTGTCCAGGCTGACAAACCAACTGCACCAAAAAACAAAAGCCTCCAGGCTTTCTTTCCTGGCAATACGGGCTGTCATTTCCTGGGTTAAGCCGTGGATCCAAATTCTCAGGCGAACTCCCAAAATTATATATGGACGAAGATTCCTTCTACTCTAAAGTTGCCAGCACAGAAAGCTCTTGCGGTCCATGGAGTCTCGAGGCTGAAAAACCAACTGCACCACAAGACTGCTGGCTTTCTTTCCTGGTGAAAAGGGTTATCATTTCCTCTTTTCAGACCTGTCTCGAAATTGCCAGCCCTACTCCCACAATTGCATACAAACAAAGATTCCTCCCACATCAAAGTTTCCATCACAGGAAGCTCTTGCTCAGCATGGACTCTCCAGGCTGACAAACCAACGGCAAAACAAAGCCAAAGCTTCCGGGCTTTCTTTCCTGCAGATAAGGGCTGTCATTTCCTTTTTAAACCCTGCCTCCCAATTGCCAACCTGACTCCCAAAATTGCATACAAACAGAGATTCCTCCCAGACTAAAGTTGACAGCACAGAAAGCTCTTGCATTTCATGGAGTCCCCAGGCTGACAAACCAACGGCACCACAAAGCCAAATTTTCCAGGCTTTCTTTCCTGGCGATTAGGGCTGTAATTTCGTCTTTTCAGCGCTGCCTCTAAATTACCAGTCCGACTTCCAAAATTGCAGGCAAACAGATTCCTCCCAGACTAAAGCTGAGAGCACAGAAAGCTCTTGCTGCCCATGTAGTCTCCAGGCTGAAAAAACAACTGCACCACAAAGCCAAAGTTTGCTGTCTTTCTTTCCAGGTGATAAGGGCTGGAATTTCCTGTTGTCAGAACTGCTTCCCAAATGCCGGCCCCATTCCCAAAATTGCATACGGACGAAGATTCCTCCCACACTAAAGATGCGAGCACGAAAATTCTTGCTCCCCATGGAGTACCAAGAATGACACATCAGTTGCACAAAAAAGTCAAATCTTACATGCTTTCTTTCCTGGCGAGAAGGGCTGGCATTTCCTGTTTTCAGACCTGCCTCCCAACTGCCAGACCTCCTCCCAAAATTGCATACAAACATTGCCCCAAGACTAAAGTTGCCAGCAACGAAACGCTTGCACCCCGCAGATTCTCCAGAATGACAAAACAACTGCACCACAAAGCCAAAGCTTACTGGCTTTTCTTTCAGGGGATAAGGGCTGTCGTTTTCAGCCCTGTCATTTGGCAGCCTTACTCCTAAAATTGTAAAGAAAAAAATTTGTACCTCACCAAAGATGCCATACAAAATGATCTTGCTCCCCATGGAGACTCCAGGCCGACGCACAAATTGCACAGCCCTTATGGCCAGGAAAGAAAACAAGGAAGCTTTGGCTTTGTGGTGCAGTGGGTTTGCAGCCTGGAGACTCCATAGGGAGCAAAACATTTCTCTGGTGGCATCTTAGCTGTGCTAGGAGTCTTTTATGCAATACTGGGAATCGGTCTGGCAGTTGGGAGGCAGGGCTGAGAAGAGGAAATGACTTGCCTTATGGCCCAGAAAGAGATCAAGGTTTGGCTTTTTGATGCTGCTGGTTTGTCAAAGTGAGGAGTCCATGGGGAGGAAGAGTATCCATGCTAGCATCACTGGTGTGGGAGGAATGTTTGCTTATACGCAATTTTTGGGGATGGGCTGGTAGTTGGGAGGCAGGGGGAAAACAGGATCAATAACCCTTATTGCCAGGAAAAAAGTTTGGAAGCTTTGGCTTTGTTGTGCAGTTGGTGTGTCAGCCTTGTTACTCCATGGAAAGCAAAAGCTTTCTGTACCGGCATCTTTGGAGTGGGAGGAAACTTTGTTCGTATGCAATTTTGGGATGCGGTCTGGCAGTTGGGAGGTATGTCTGAAAAAAAGAATCAACAGCCCTTATCGCCAGGAAAGAAAGATTGGAAAGCTTTGCCTTTGTGGTGCTGTTCGTTTGTAAGCCTGAATATTCCATGGGGAACAAGAGATTTCTGTGCTGGCACCTCTGGTGTGGGAGGAATCTTCATCTTTATGCAATATTGGGAGTCAGGCATTCAGTTAGGAAGCAGGTCTGAAAGCAGGAAACAATAGCCCTTGTCCTCAGGAAAGAAAGTTTGGAAGGTTTGGCTTTTAGGTTCAGTTAGTTTATCCGCCTGGACACTCCATGGGGAGCAAAAGCCTTCTCTGGTGGCATCTTCACGGTGGAAGGAGTATTTTACGCAATTTTGGGAGTCGGGCTGGCAGTTGAGAGGCAGATTTGAAAACAGGAAACGAGTCCTTATCGTCAGGAAAGAAAATTTGAAAATTTGGCTTAGTAGTTGAGTTGACTTGCCAACCTTGGGTGTCTATGTATAGCAAGAGTTTTTTCCACTGGCATCTTTGTTGTGGGAGGAAACTTTGTTTCGATGCACTTTTGGGAGTCGGACTGGCAGTTAAAAGGCAGGAAAACACGAAACGAGCCCTCATCGCCAGACAAGAAAGCTTGGAAGCTTTGGCTTTGCGGTGTAGTTCTTTGTGATTCTGGGCACTCGATGAGCACGAAAAGCATTCTCTGTTGGCGTCTATATGTGGGAGGAATCTTCATAAGTATGCAAATTTGGGAATAGGGCTGGTAGTTGGGATGTCGGTCTGGAAACAGGAACTGACAACCCCTATCCCCAACAAAGAAAGCTTGGAAACTTTGGCTTTGTGGTGCAGTGGATTTTTAAACCTTGGGTCTCCATTAAAAGGAAAAGCTTTCTGTTGTAACAGCTTTGTTGTCGGAGGAATCTTTATTTGTAAGCAATTTTGGCAGTCGGGCCTTCAGTTGGGCGGCAGGGCTTAAAACATAAAATGATAGTCCCTACCACCAGGAAAGAAAGGCTGCAAGCTTGGGCTTTTTGGTGCAGTTTGTTTGTCAGCCTGGACACTCCATGGGTAGGAAGAGCCTTCTGTGTTTGCAACTTTAGTCTGGGAGGAATTTTTGTCTGTATGCAATTTTGGGGGTCTGTCTGCCAGTTCAGTGGTAGGCCTGAAAACAGGAAATGACAGCTCTTATCACCAGTAAAGAAAGCCTGGAAGCTATGGCTTTGTGGTGCAGTTGGCTTGTCATCCCTGAGACTCCATGGGGAGAAAGAGATTTCTGTGGTAATATATTTGTTGTGGGAGGAGTCTTTGTTTATATCCTGTTTTGCGTGTCGGGCTGTCAGATGTTTTGTAGGGCTGAAAATGGGAAATGACAGCCCATATCTCCAGAAAAGAAAGCTGAGTGGAGTCAGCGCTGATTGGTCTGTGTCACCCTAACGCTAACCCCAACCCTAACCCTAACACTGACACTGACCCTGATCCTAAAGCCTAACCCTAACCCTAACCCTAAACTGAACCCTAAACCTAACCCTAACCCTAACCCAAATCCTAACCATAACCCTAACTAACCCTAACACTTGCTAACTCGAAACCCAAACCCTAATACTCTGCATAACCTTAACCTTAAACCTAACCCTAACCTTAACTGTATTACTTGCAGTGTCTTTTTTAAGGTTAGTGTTAGGGAACAGGGTTCTCCCATAGCTTGCAGTCTCTTTTTTAGAGTTAGGGTTAGGGAACTGACTTTGCGCATAGCTTGCAGTTACTGTGTGGATCAATCAGCGCTGACTTTGCCCAGTAGGTGGAGCCAGTGATGCAGAAAAATCAGCGCTGACTCCCCCTATTGACTCTGCCCAGTGGGCAGGACCAGTGCTCTATATAAGAAGAGTACATACCGGACGAGTGGGAGGAGTCTTTGTTTTCATGCAAGTTTGGGAGCTGTTCTGTCAGTTGGGAGGCAGGGCTGAAAACGTGGAACAACAGCTCTTTTCCCCAAGGAAGAAAGTCTAAAAGCTTTGGGTTTTGGTGCAGTTTGTTGGCCAGTCTGGAGACTCCATGAACTGCAAGAGTTTTCTGTACTGTCAACTTTCATCAGGCAGAAATCTTTTTTTGTACGCAATTTTGGGAATCGGGCGGTTAGTGGTGAGGCAGGGTTGAAAACAGGAAACGACAGCCCTTATTGCTAGGAAAAAAGGCTGGAAGCTTTGGCTTTGTGGTACAGTTGTTTTGTCAGCCTGGAGACTCCATAGGGAGGAAGAGTTTTCTGTGTTGGCATCTTCGGTGTGGGAGGAATCTTCATCCTTACGCAATATAGCAGTCTGTGTGGCAATTTAGATGCAGGGCTGAAAACAGAAAATTACAGACCTTTTCCTCAGGAAGGAAAGCCAGCATCCGTTCTAGCATCTTTGGTGTGGGAGAAATATTTGTTTATATGTAATTTTAGAAGTCTGGCTGTCAGTAGAGACGCAGGTTTGAAAACACTACATAACAGCCTTTATCACCTGGAAAGAAGCCCTGGAAGCTTTGGGTTTGCATTGCACGTTGTTTGTCAGCCTGGAGACTCCATGGGGAGCAAGGGGTTTTTCTGCCTGCATCTTTGGTATGGGAGGACTCTTTCTTTATATGCAATTTTTGGAACCCAAGCTTCCAGGTTTCCTTTCCTGGGGATAAGGGCTAATGTTTCCTTTTTTCAGACCTTCCTCCCAACTGACAGCCAGACTCCTAAAATTGCATAAAAACAAAGATTCTTCCGACACGAAAAATGCCAGGACAGAAGGCTCTTGCTCCCCACGGAGTCTCCAGGATGACAAAGCAGCTACACCACAAATTCAAAGATTGCTGGCTCTCTTTCCAGGAGATAAGGGCTCTTGTTTCAAGTTTTAAGACCTACCTCCCAGGTGCCAGCACGACTCCCAGAATTGCATACAGAGATTCCTCCCATATGAAAGGTGATAGCACAGAAAGCTCTTGCTGCTCATGGACTCCACAGGCTGACAAACCAACTGCACTACAAAGCCAAAGATTTCTGGCTTACTTTACGGGGGATAAGGACTGTCATTTCCTGCTTTCAGACCTGTCTCCCAACTGCCAGAAAGACTCCCGAAATTGAATAAAAAAAAGATTCCTTCGACACCAAAGATGCCAGTACAGAAAGGTCTTGCTGTTCATGCACGCTCAAGGTTGACAAATCAAAGACACCAAAAAGCCAAATTATGCAAGCTTTCTTTCCTGGCGAAAATGTCTGTCATTTCCTTTTTCTAGACCTGCATCCCAACTGCCAGTTCGACTCCACAAATTGGATACAAAGATTCCTCCCACAGAGAAGATGCTAGGACTGAAAACTCTTGCCCCCCATGGAGTGTCCAGCTGCAAACCAACTGCACCAAAAAACCACAGCTAACTGGTTTGCTTTCCTGGCGAAAAGAGCTATTGTTTCCTATTTTAGGACGTGCCTCGCAAATGACAGCCCAACTCCCAAAATTGCATATAAACAAATATTCCTCCCACACCAAAGATGCCAACACAGAAAACTCTTGCTCTTCATGGATGCCCCAGGTTAACAAACCAACTGCACCGCAAAGCCAAAACGTCAAAGCTTTCTTTCCTGGCAATAAGGGCTGTCATTTCTTGCTTTCAGACTTGCTTCCCAACTGCCAAACTGACTCCCAAAATTGCATATAAACAAAGATTCCTCCCACACCAAAGGTGATAGCACAGAAAGCTCTTGCAGCTCATAGACTCCCCAGGTTGACAAACCAACTCCACCACAAAGCAGAAGATTGCTGGCTTTTTTCCTGGGGATAAGGGCTGTTGTTTCCTCTTTTCAGCCCTGCCTCCCATCTGAAAGACCAACTCCCAAAATTGCATACATACAAAGATCGTCCCACACCAAAGCTGCCAGTACAGAAAGTTTTTGCTGTTCATGGATGCCCCAAGCTGAAAAACCAACTGCAACACAAAACCAAAACTTCCAGGCTTTCTTTCCTGCGGATAAGGGCTGCTGTTTCCTGTTTTCAACCCTTCCTCCCGACTGAGAGCCCGAAATCAAAATTGCAAACAAACAATGATTCGTCCCGCAGAAAAGGTGCCAATATATAAAGCTCTTGCTCTGCATGGAGTCCTCAGGCTGACACACTATCTGCACCAAAAGCCAAAGCTTCCAGATTTCTCTTGCTGGCATGGGGAGACTCCCGCATTGTCCTCTAGGGCACAAGCTTTTGACAATTTTTGAGGAGCACGAGAGGCATAATATCCCTCCGGGTTCAGCACTCCGGGTCAGCCTCGTCTGGTCTGTCCCGGGGCGTGTCCCTGCTGGCAGCAGGAGCACTTCTGCAGGCGACAAAGATAACCTGTCCTGTCCTTATGTCAGGGGCTGTGGCACCAGTACTACGACGAGGTAGGGCATGGGAGAAACACCTTCCTCAGAGAAAGCTTGGATGTGGCATGGCATCTCTCACCTGCTTTGGAGATCATGGAGATGCAGCCTCCGTGAGGAGATCTCTTCTGTGTCCCTCCTCCTGCTCCTCTTGCTCAGAGGACCCGAGAACAACCAGTGAATCTGAATTGGATTTGCTGGAACCAGCACATCTGCAGCAGGTTGAGGGGCACTCAGAAGCGGGACTTCGTGGTAAAAAACAAACCCTAGGATATCTTTGGAATTTCATGGAATCAAAGGAGGAAAACAAAAGAATTAAACCCAATGACCAGAAACCATTGGATTGACCATTTCTTAGTGTGTCAACTGGGGATACATGGGGTATTCGTGGAGAGAGACTGCCATCTATCGTCCATTTCTTCTGGGAGGGGAAGTCACGTTCAGAGAGTGGTCTTCTCGCTAAGCAGGCCTAGTAGCTTCACTGATTGATCTCTCCGACCTCTAACTCCTAAAGCAATCTTTGGTTTTGTGGAGCAGTTGTTTTGTCAGCCTGGACATTCCACGTGGAGCAAGAGCTTTTTGTGCTGGCATCTTTGGTGTGGAAGGAATATTTGTTTGTATGAAATTTTAAGAGTCAGGCTGCAGTTGGGAATAGATCTGAAAACAGAATAAGCAACAGGCCTTATCCTCAAGAAAGAAAGCCTGCGATTTTTGGCTTTGTGGTGCAGTTGGTTTGTCAGCCTGAGGACTCCATGGAGAGCAGGAGCTTTCTATATTGGCACCTTTTCTGTGGGACGAATCTTTGTATGGAATTTTGGGGTCGGGCTGGTCTGAAAAAAGGAAACAACAGCCCTTATTGGCAGGAAAGAAAGTCTGGAAGTTTTGGCTTTGTGGTGCAGTTGGTTTTTCAGCCTGGGGCATCCATGAACAGCAAAAACTTTCTGTACTGGTACCTTTGGTGAGGGAGGATTTTCGTGTGTATGCAGTTTTGGGAGTTGGTCTTTCAGATGGGAGGCAGGGCTGAAAAGAGGAAACAACAGTCCTTATCACCATGAAAAAAAACCTGGAAACTTTTGCATTGTAGTGCAGTGGGTTTTTCAACGAAGATTCCTCCCAAATCAAAGGTGCCATGACAGAAAGCTCTTACTGCCCATGGATTGCCCATGATGGCCCATCAACTGCAACACAAACTCAACGCTTCCAGGTTTTCTTTTCTGGCGATAATGGCGATTGTTTCCTGTTCTCAGCCCTGCATTCATACTACCATTCCTCCCGGACAAAATTCAACATGAAACAAGATTCCTCCCAGACAGAATAGGCCAATCTACAAAGCTCTTGCTGCCCATGGAGTGCCCCGGCTGGCCCACCAATTGCCCCAAAAAGCCAAAGCTTCCTGGCTTTCTGTCCGGGGGATAAGGGCTGTTGTTTCCTTTTTTCAACCCTGCCCTGAAGCTGTCAACCCGACTCCCGAAATTTCCTACGGACGAAGATTCCTCCCTAATCAAATGTACCACGACACAAAACTCTTGTTGCCCATGGGGTACCAAGACTGACGCAACAACTGCAACAAAAACTCAACAATTCCAGGCGCTCTTTCATAGAGATAATGGCGATTGTTTCCTTTTCTTAGCCCTGCACTCAAACTGCCATTCCTCACGGACAAAAGTCAACAAGAAAAAGATTCCTCTCAAACAGAATAGGCCAGTCTACAAAGCTCTTACTGCCCATGGACTGCCCAGGCTGACCACTAATCCAAAAATTGCCGACTTTCTGTCCGGGGGATAAGGGCTGTTGTTTCCTGTGTTCAGACCTGCCTCCCAACTGCCAGACTCACTCCCAAAATTATTTTCAAAGATTCCTTCCACACCAAAGATGTCAGTACAGAGAGCTCTTACTCCCCATGGAGTAGCCAGAATGTCTCACCAGCTGCACCACAAAACCAGAGCTTCCGGGCTTTCTTTCCTGCAGATAAGGGCAGTCATTTCCTCTTTTAAACCCTGCCTCCCAATTGCCAGCCCGACTCCCAAAATTGCATAAAAACAAACATTCCTCCCAGTCTAAAGTTGACAGTACAGAGAGCTCTTCCTGCCCGTGGAGTGTCCAGGCTGACAAACCAACTGCACCAAAAAACAAAAGCCTCCAGGCTTTCTTTCCTGGCAATACGGGCTGTCATTTCCTGGGTTAAGCCGTGGATCCAAATTCTCAGGCGAACTCCCAAAATTATATATGGACGAAGATTCCTTCTACTCTAAAGTTGCCAGCACAGAAAGCTCTTGCGGTCCATGGAGTCTCGAGGCTGAAAAACCAACTGCACCACAAGACTACTGGTTTTCTTTCCTGGTGAAAAGGGTTATCATTTCCTCTTTTCAGACCTGTCTCGAAATTGCCAGCCCTACTCCCACAATTGCATACAAACAAAGGTTCCTCCCACATCAAAGTTTCCATCACAGGAAGCTCTTGCTCAGCATGGACTCTCCAGGCTGACAAACCAACGGCAAAACAAAGCCAAAGCTTCCGGGCTTTCTTTCCTGCAGATAAGGGCTGTCATTTCCTCTTTTAAACCCTGCCTCCCAATTGCCAGCCTGACTCCCAAAATTGCATACAAACAGAGATTCCTCCCAGACTAAAGTTGACAGCACAGAAAGCTCTTGCATTTCATGGAGTCCCCAGGCTGACAAACCAACGGCACCACAAAGCCAAATTTTCCAGGTTTTCTTTCCTGGCGATTAGGGCTGTAATTTCGTCTTTTCAGCGCTGCCTCTAAATTACCAGTCCGACTTCCAAAATTGCAGGCAAACAGATTCCTCCCAGACTAAAGCTGAGAGCACAGAAAGCTCTTGCTGCCCATGTAGTCTCCAGACTGAAAAAACAACTGCACCACAAAGCCAAAGTTTGCTGTCTTTCTTTCCGGGTGATAAGGGCTGGAATTTCCTGTTGTCAGAACTGCTTCCCAAATGCCGGCCCCATTCCCAAAATTGCATACGGACGAAGATTCCTCCCACACTAAAGATGCGAGCACGAAAATTCTTGCTCCCCATGGAGTACCAAGAATGACACATCAGTTGCACAAAAAAGTCAAATCTTACATGCTTTCTTTCCTGGCGAGAAGGGCTGGCATTTCCTGTTTTCAGACCTGCCTCCCAACTGCCAGACCTCCTCCCAAAATTGCATATAAACATTGCCCCAAGACTAAAGTTGCCAGCAGCGAAACGCTTGCACCCCGCAGATTCTCCAGAATGACAAAACAACTGCACCACAAAGCCAAAGCTTACTGGCTTTTCTTTCAGGGGATAAGGGCTGTCGTTTTCAGCCCTGTCATTTGGCAGCCTTACTCCTAAAATTGTAAAGAAAAAAATTTGTACCTCACCAAAGATGCCATACAAAATGATCTTGCTCCCCATGGAGACTCCAGGCCGACGCACAAATTGCACAGCCCTTATGGCCAGGAAAGAAAACAAGGAAGCTTTGGCTTTGTGGTGCAGTGGGTTTGCAGCCTGGAGACTCCATAGGGAGCAAAACATTTCTCTGGTGGCATCTTAGCTGTGCTAGGAGTCTTTTATGCAATACTGGGAATCGGTCTGGCAGTTGGGAGGCAGGGCTGAGAAGAGGAAATGACTTGCCTTATGGCCCAGAAAGAGATCAAGGTTGGGTTTTTTGTGCTGCTGGTTTGTCAAAGTGAGGAGTCCATGGGGAGGAAGAGTATCCATGCTAGCATCACTGGTGTGGGAGGAATGTTTGCTTATACGCAATTTTTGGGGATGGGCTGGTAGTTGGGAGGCAGGGGGAAAACAAGATCAATAACCCTTATTGCCAGGAAAAAAGTTTGGAAGCTTTGGCTTTGTTGTGCAGTTGGTGTGTCAGCCTTGTTACTCCATGGAAAGCAAAAGCTTTCTGTACCGGCATCTTTGGAGTGGGAGGAAACTTTGTTCGTATGCAATTTTGGGATGCGGTCTGGCAGTTGGGAGGTATGTCTGAAAAAAAGAATCAACAGCCCTTATCGCCAGGAAAGAAAGATTGGAAAGCTTTGCCTTTGTGGTGCTGTCCGTTTGTAAGCCTGAATATTCCATGGGGAACAAGAGATTTCTGTGCTGGCACCTCTGGTGTGGGAGGAATCTTCATCTTTATGCAATATTGGGAGTCAGGCATTCAGTTAGGAAGCAGGTCTGAAAGCAGGAAACAATAGCCCTTGTCCTCAGGAAAGAAAGTTTGGAAGGTTTGGCTTTTAGGTTCAGTTAGTTTATCCGCCTGGACACTCCATGGGGAGCAAAAGCCTTCTCTGGTGGCATCTTCACGGTGGAAGGAGTATTTTACGCAATTTTGGGAGTCGGGCTGGCAGTTGAGAGGCAGATTTGAAAACAGGAAACGAGTCCTTATCGTCAGGAAAGAAAATTTGAAAATTTGGCTTAGTAGTTGAGTTGACTTGCCAACCTTGGGTGTCTATGTATAGCAAGAGTTTTTTCCACTGGCATCTTTGTTGTGGGAGGAAACTTTGTTTCGATGCACTTTTGGGAGTCGGGCTGGCAGTTAAAAAGCAGGAAAACACGAAACGAGCCCTCATCGCCAGACAAGAAAGCTTGGAAGCTTTGGCTTTGCGGTGTAGTTGTTTTGTGATTCTGGGCACTCGATGAGCACGAAAAGCATTCTCTGTTGGCGTCTATATGTGGGAGGAATCTTCATAAGTATGCAAATTTGGGAATAGGGCTGGTAGTTGGGATGTCGGTCTGGAAACAGGAACTGACAACTCCTATCCCCAACAAAGAAAGCTTGGAAACTTTGGCTTTGTGGTGCAGTGGATTTTTAAACCTTGGGTCTCCATTAAAAGGAAAAGCTTTCTGTTGTAACAGTTTTGCTGTCGGAGGAATCTTTATTTGTAAGCAATTTTGGCAGTCGGGCCTTCAGTTGGGCGGCAGGGCTTAAAATATAAAATGATAGTCCCTACCACCAGGAAAGAAAGGCTGCAAGCTTGGGTTTTTTGGTGCAGTTGGTTTGTCAGCCTGGACACTCCATGGGTAGGAAGAGCCTTCTGTGTTTGCAACTTTAGTCTGGGAGGAATTTTTGTCTGTATGCAATTTTGGGGGTCTGTCTGCCAGTTCAGTGGTAGGCCTGAAAACAGGAAATGACAGCTCTTATCACCAGTAAAGAAAGCCTGGAAGCTATGGCTTTGTGGTGCAGTTGGCTTGTCATCCCTGAGACTCCATGGGGAGAAAGAGATTTCTGTGGTAATATATTTGTTGTGGGAGGAGTCTTTGTTTATATCCTGTTTTGCGTGTCGGGCTGTCAGATGTTTTGTAGGGCTGAAAATGGGAAATGACAGCCCATATCTCCAGAAAAGAAAGCTGAGTGGAGTCAGCGCTGATTGGTCCGTGTCACCCTAGCGCTAACCCCAACCCTAACCCTAACACTGACACTGACCCTGATCCTAAAGCCTAACCCTAACCCTAACCCTAAACCTAACCCTAAACCTAACCCAAATCCTAACCATAACCCTAACTAACCCTAACACTTGCTAACTCGAAACCCAAACCCTAATACTCTGCATAACCTTAACCTTAAACCTAACCCTAACCTTAACTGTATTACTTGCAGTGTCTTTTTTAAGGTTAGTGTTAGGGAACAGGGTTCTCCCATAGCTTGCAGTCTCTTTTTTAGAGTTAGGGTTAGGGAACTGACTTTGCGCATAGCTTGCAGTTACTGTGTGGATCAATCAGCGCTGACTTTGCCCAGTAGGCGGAGCCAGTGATGCAGAAAAATCAGCGCTGACTCCCCCTATTGACTCTGCCCAGTGGGCAGTACCAGTGCTCTATATAAGAAGAGTACATACCGGACGAGTGGGAGGAGTCTTTGTTTTCATGCAAGTTTGGGAGCTGTTCTGTCAGTTGGGAGGCAGGGCTGAAAACGTGGAACAACAGCTCTTTTCCCCAAGGAAGAAAGTCTAAAAGCTTTGGGTTTTGGTGCAGTTTGTTGGCCAGTCTGGAGACTCCATGAACTGCAAGAGTTTTCTGTACTGTCAACTTTCATCAGGCAGAAATCTTTTTTTGTACGCAATTTTGGGAATCGGGCGGTTAGTGGTGAGGCAGGGTTGAAAACAGGAAACGACAGCCCTTATTGCTAGGAAAAAAGGCTGGAAGCTTTGGCTTTGTGGTACAGTTGTTTTGTCAGCCTGGAGACTCCATAGGGAGGAAGAGTTTTCTGTGTTGGCATCTTCGGTGTGGGAGGAATCTTCATCCTTACGCAATATAGCAGTCTGTGTGGCAATTTAGATGCAGGGCTGAAAACAGAAAATTACAGACCTTTTCCTCAGGAAGGAAAGCCAGCATCCGTTCTAGCATCTTTGGTGTGGGAGAAATATTTGTTTATATGTAATTTTAGAAGTCTGGCTGTCAGTAGAGACGCAGGTTTGAAAACACTACATAACAGCCTTTATCACCTGGAAAGAAGCCCTGGAAGCTTTGGGTTTGCATTGCACGTTGTTTGTCAGCCTGGAGACTCCATGGGGAGCAAGGGGTTTTTCTGCCTGCATCTTTGGTATGGGAGGACTCTTTCTTTATATGCAATTTTTGGAACCCAAGCTTCCAGGTTTCCTTTCCTGGGGATAAGGGCTAATGTTTCCTTTTTTCAGACCTTCCTCCCAACTGACAGCCAGACTCCTAAAATTGCATAAAAACAAAGATTCTTCCGACACGAAAAATGCCAGGACAGAAGGCTCTTGCTCCCCACGGAGTCTCCAGGATGACAAAGCAGCTACACCACAAATTCAAAGATTGCTGGCTCTCTTTCCAGGAGATAAGGGCTCTTGTTTCAAGTTTTAAGACCTACCTCCCAGGTGCCAGCACGACTCCCAGAATTGCATACAGAGATTCCTCCCATATGAAAGGTGATAGCACAGAAAGCTCTTGCTGCTCATGGACTCCACAGGCTGACAAACCAACTGCACTACAAAGCCAAAGATTTCTGGCTTACTTTACGGGGGATAAGGACTGTCATTTCCTGCTTTCAGACCTGTCTCCCAACTGCCAGAAAGACTCCCGAAATTGAATAAAAAAAAGATTCCTTCGACACCAAAGATGCCAGTACAGAAAGGTCTTGCTGTTCATGCACGCTCAAGGTTGACAAATCAAAGACACCAAAAAGCCAAATTATGCAAGCTTTCTTTCCTGGCGAAAATGTCTGTCATTTCCTTTTTCTAGACCTGCATCCCAACTGCCAGTTCGACTCCACAAATTGGATACAAAGATTCCTCCCACAGAGAAGATGCTAGGACTGAAAACTCTTGCCCCCCATGGAGTGTCCAGCTGCAAACCAACTGCACCAAAAAACCACAGCTAACTGGTTTGCTTTCCTGGCGAAAAGAGCTATTGTTTCCTATTTTAGGACGTGCCTCGCAAATGACAGCCCAACTCCCAAAATTGCATATAAACAAATATTCCTCCCACACCAAAGATGCCAACACAGAAAACTCTTGCTCTTCATGGATGCCCCAGGTTAACAAACCAACTGCACCGCAAAGCCAAAACGTCAAAGCTTTCTTTCCTGGCAATAAGGGCTGTCATTTCTTGCTTTCAGACTTGCTTCCCAACTGCCAAACTGACTCCCAAAATTGCATATAAACAAAGATTCCTCCCACACCAAAGGTGATAGCACAGAAAGCTCTTGCAGCTCATAGACTCCCCAGGTTGACAAACCAACTCCACCACAAAGCAGAAGATTGCTGGCTTTTTTCCTGGGGATAAGGGCTGTTGTTTCCTCTTTTCAGCCCTGCCTCCCATCTGAAAGACCAACTCCCAAAATTGCATACATACAAAGATCGTCCCACACCAAAGCTGCCAGTACAGAAAGTTTTTGCTGTTCATGGATGCCCCAAGCTGAAAAACCAACTGCAACACAAAACCAAAACTTCCAGGCTTTCTTTCCTGCGGATAAGGGCTGCTGTTTCCTGTTTTCAACCCTTCCTCCCGACTGAGAGCCCGAAATCAAAATTGCAAACAAACAATGATTCGTCCCGCAGAAAAGGTGCCAATATATAAAGCTCTTGCTCTGCATGGAGTCCTCAGGCTGACACACTATCTGCACCAAAAGCCAAAGCTTCCAGATTTCTCTTGCTGGCATGGGGAGACTCCCGCATTGTCCTCTAGGGCACAAGCTTTTGACAATTTTTGAGGAGCACGAGAGGCATAATATCCCTCCGGGTTCAGCACTCCGGGTCAGCCTCGTCTGGTCTGTCCCGGGGCGTGTCCCTGCTGGCAGCAGGAGCACTTCTGCAGGCGACAAAGATAACCTGTCCTGTCCTTATGTCAGGGGCTGTGGCACCAGTACTACGACGAGGTAGGGCATGGGAGAAACACCTTCCTCAGAGAAAGCTTGGATGTGGCATGGCATCTCTCACCTGCTTTGGAGATCATGGAGATGCAGCCTCCGTGAGGAGATCTCTTCTGTGTCCCTCCTCCTGCTCCTCTTGCTCAGAGGACCCGAGAACAACCAGTGAATCTGAATTGGATTTGCTGGAACCAGCACATCTGCAGCAGGTTGAGGGGCACTCAGAAGCGGGACTTCGTGGTAAAAAACAAACCCTAGGATATCTTTGGAATTTCATGGAATCAAAGGAGGAAAACAAAAGAATTAAACCCAATGACCAGAAACCATTGGATTGACCATTTCTTAGTGTGTCAACTGGGGATACATGGGGTATTCGTGGAGAGAGACTGCCATCTATCGTCCATTTCTTCTGGGAGGGGAAGTCACGTTCAGAGAGTGGTCTTCTCGCTAAGCAGGCCTAGTAGCTTCACTGATTGATCTCTCCGACCTCTAACTCCTAAAGCAATCTTTGGTTTTGTGGAGCAGTTGTTTTGTCAGCCTGGACATTCCACGTGGAGCAAGAGCTTTTTGTGCTGGCATCTTTGGTGTGGAAGGAATATTTGTTTGTATGAAATTTTAAGAGTCAGGCTGCAGTTGGGAATAGATCTGAAAACAGAATAAGCAACAGGCCTTATCCTCAAGAAAGAAAGCCTGCGATTTTTGGCTTTGTGGTGCAGTTGGTTTGTCAGCCTGAGGACTCCATGGAGAGCAGGAGCTTTCTATATTGGCACCTTTTCTGTGGGACGAATCTTTGTATGGAATTTTGGGGTCGGGCTGGTCTGAAAAAAGGAAACAACAGCCCTTATTGGCAGGAAAGAAAGTCTGGAAGTTTTGGCTTTGTGGTGCAGTTGGTTTTTCAGCCTGGGGCATCCATGAACAGCAAAAACTTTCTGTACTGGTACCTTTGGTGAGGGAGGATTTTCGTGTGTATGCAGTTTTGGGAGTTGGTCTTTCAGATGGGAGGCAGGGCTGAAAAGAGGAAACAACAGTCCTTATCACCATGAAAAAAAACCTGGAAACTTTTGCATTGTAGTGCAGTGGGTTTTTCAACGAAGATTCCTCCCAAATCAAAGGTGCCATGACAGAAAGCTCTTACTGCCCATGGATTGCCCATGATGGCCCATCAACTGCAACACAAACTCAACGCTTCCAGGTTTTCTTTTCTGGCGATAATGGCGATTGTTTCCTGTTCTCAGCCCTGCATTCATACTACCATTCCTCCCGGACAAAATTCAACATGAAACAAGATTCCTCCCAGACAGAATAGGCCAATCTACAAAGCTCTTGCTGCCCATGGAGTGCCCCGGCTGGCCCACCAATTGCCCCAAAAAGCCAAAGCTTCCTGGCTTTCTGTCCGGGGGATAAGGGCTGTTGTTTCCTTTTTTCAACCCTGCCCTGAAGCTGTCAACCCGACTCCCGAAATTTCCTACGGACGAAGATTCCTCCCTAATCAAATGTACCACGACACAAAACTCTTGTTGCCCATGGGGTACCAAGACTGACGCAACAACTGCAACAAAAACTCAACAATTCCAGGCGCTCTTTCATAGAGATAATGGCGATTGTTTCCTTTTCTTAGCCCTGCACTCAAACTGCCATTCCTCACGGACAAAAGTCAACAAGAAAAAGATTCCTCTCAAACAGAATAGGCCAGTCTACAAAGCTCTTACTGCCCATGGACTGCCCAGGCTGACCACTAATCCAAAAATTGCCGACTTTCTGTCCGGGGGATAAGGGCTGTTGTTTCCTGTGTTCAGACCTGCCTCCCAACTGCCAGACTCACTCCCAAAATTATTTTCAAAGATTCCTTCCACACCAAAGATGTCAGTACAGAGAGCTCTTACTCCCCATGGAGTAGCCAGAATGTCTCACCAGCTGCACCACAAAACCAGAGCTTCCGGGCTTTCTTTCCTGCAGATAAGGGCAGTCATTTCCTCTTTTAAACCCTGCCTCCCAATTGCCAGCCCGACTCCCAAAATTGCATAAAAACAAACATTCCTCCCAGTCTAAAGTTGACAGTACAGAGAGCTCTTCCTGCCCGTGGAGTGTCCAGGCTGACAAACCAACTGCACCAAAAAACAAAAGCCTCCAGGCTTTCTTTCCTGGCAATACGGGCTGTCATTTCCTGGGTTAAGCCGTGGATCCAAATTCTCAGGCGAACTCCCAAAATTATATATGGACGAAGATTCCTTCTACTCTAAAGTTGCCAGCACAGAAAGCTCTTGCGGTCCATGGAGTCTCGAGGCTGAAAAACCAACTGCACCACAAGACTACTGGTTTTCTTTCCTGGTGAAAAGGGTTATCATTTCCTCTTTTCAGACCTGTCTCGAAATTGCCAGCCCTACTCCCACAATTGCATACAAACAAAGGTTCCTCCCACATCAAAGTTTCCATCACAGGAAGCTCTTGCTCAGCATGGACTCTCCAGGCTGACAAACCAACGGCAAAACAAAGCCAAAGCTTCCGGGCTTTCTTTCCTGCAGATAAGGGCTGTCATTTCCTCTTTTAAACCCTGCCTCCCAATTGCCAGCCTGACTCCCAAAATTGCATACAAACAGAGATTCCTCCCAGACTAAAGTTGACAGCACAGAAAGCTCTTGCATTTCATGGAGTCCCCAGGCTGACAAACCAACGGCACCACAAAGCCAAATTTTCCAGGTTTTCTTTCCTGGCGATTAGGGCTGTAATTTCGTCTTTTCAGCGCTGCCTCTAAATTACCAGTCCGACTTCCAAAATTGCAGGCAAACAGATTCCTCCCAGACTAAAGCTGAGAGCACAGAAAGCTCTTGCTGCCCATGTAGTCTCCAGACTGAAAAAACAACTGCACCACAAAGCCAAAGTTTGCTGTCTTTCTTTCCGGGTGATAAGGGCTGGAATTTCCTGTTGTCAGAACTGCTTCCCAAATGCCGGCCCCATTCCCAAAATTGCATACGGACGAAGATTCCTCCCACACTAAAGATGCGAGCACGAAAATTCTTGCTCCCCATGGAGTACCAAGAATGACACATCAGTTGCACAAAAAAGTCAAATCTTACATGCTTTCTTTCCTGGCGAGAAGGGCTGGCATTTCCTGTTTTCAGACCTGCCTCCCAACTGCCAGACCTCCTCCCAAAATTGCATATAAACATTGCCCCAAGACTAAAGTTGCCAGCAGCGAAACGCTTGCACCCCGCAGATTCTCCAGAATGACAAAACAACTGCACCACAAAGCCAAAGCTTACTGGCTTTTCTTTCAGGGGATAAGGGCTGTCGTTTTCAGCCCTGTCATTTGGCAGCCTTACTCCTAAAATTGTAAAGAAAAAAATTTGTACCTCACCAAAGATGCCATACAAAATGATCTTGCTCCCCATGGAGACTCCAGGCCGACGCACAAATTGCACAGCCCTTATGGCCAGGAAAGAAAACAAGGAAGCTTTGGCTTTGTGGTGCAGTGGGTTTGCAGCCTGGAGACTCCATAGGGAGCAAAACATTTCTCTGGTGGCATCTTAGCTGTGCTAGGAGTCTTTTATGCAATACTGGGAATCGGTCTGGCAGTTGGGAGGCAGGGCTGAGAAGAGGAAATGACTTGCCTTATGGCCCAGAAAGAGATCAAGGTTGGGTTTTTTGTGCTGCTGGTTTGTCAAAGTGAGGAGTCCATGGGGAGGAAGAGTATCCATGCTAGCATCACTGGTGTGGGAGGAATGTTTGCTTATACGCAATTTTTGGGGATGGGCTGGTAGTTGGGAGGCAGGGGGAAAACAAGATCAATAACCCTTATTGCCAGGAAAAAAGTTTGGAAGCTTTGGCTTTGTTGTGCAGTTGGTGTGTCAGCCTTGTTACTCCATGGAAAGCAAAAGCTTTCTGTACCGGCATCTTTGGAGTGGGAGGAAACTTTGTTCGTATGCAATTTTGGGATGCGGTCTGGCAGTTGGGAGGTATGTCTGAAAAAAAGAATCAACAGCCCTTATCGCCAGGAAAGAAAGATTGGAAAGCTTTGCCTTTGTGGTGCTGTCCGTTTGTAAGCCTGAATATTCCATGGGGAACAAGAGATTTCTGTGCTGGCACCTCTGGTGTGGGAGGAATCTTCATCTTTATGCAATATTGGGAGTCAGGCATTCAGTTAGGAAGCAGGTCTGAAAGCAGGAAACAATAGCCCTTGTCCTCAGGAAAGAAAGTTTGGAAGGTTTGGCTTTTAGGTTCAGTTAGTTTATCCGCCTGGACACTCCATGGGGAGCAAAAGCCTTCTCTGGTGGCATCTTCACGGTGGAAGGAGTATTTTACGCAATTTTGGGAGTCGGGCTGGCAGTTGAGAGGCAGATTTGAAAACAGGAAACGAGTCCTTATCGTCAGGAAAGAAAATTTGAAAATTTGGCTTAGTAGTTGAGTTGACTTGCCAACCTTGGGTGTCTATGTATAGCAAGAGTTTTTTCCACTGGCATCTTTGTTGTGGGAGGAAACTTTGTTTCGATGCACTTTTGGGAGTCGGGCTGGCAGTTAAAAAGCAGGAAAACACGAAACGAGCCCTCATCGCCAGACAAGAAAGCTTGGAAGCTTTGGCTTTGCGGTGTAGTTGTTTTGTGATTCTGGGCACTCGATGAGCACGAAAAGCATTCTCTGTTGGCGTCTATATGTGGGAGGAATCTTCATAAGTATGCAAATTTGGGAATAGGGCTGGTAGTTGGGATGTCGGTCTGGAAACAGGAACTGACAACTCCTATCCCCAACAAAGAAAGCTTGGAAACTTTGGCTTTGTGGTGCAGTGGATTTTTAAACCTTGGGTCTCCATTAAAAGGAAAAGCTTTCTGTTGTAACAGTTTTGCTGTCGGAGGAATCTTTATTTGTAAGCAATTTTGGCAGTCGGGCCTTCAGTTGGGCGGCAGGGCTTAAAATATAAAATGATAGTCCCTACCACCAGGAAAGAAAGGCTGCAAGCTTGGGTTTTTTGGTGCAGTTGGTTTGTCAGCCTGGACACTCCATGGGTAGGAAGAGCCTTCTGTGTTTGCAACTTTAGTCTGGGAGGAATTTTTGTCTGTATGCAATTTTGGGGGTCTGTCTGCCAGTTCAGTGGTAGGCCTGAAAACAGGAAATGACAGCTCTTATCACCAGTAAAGAAAGCCTGGAAGCTATGGCTTTGTGGTGCAGTTGGCTTGTCATCCCTGAGACTCCATGGGGAGAAAGAGATTTCTGTGGTAATATATTTGTTGTGGGAGGAGTCTTTGTTTATATCCTGTTTTGCGTGTCGGGCTGTCAGATGTTTTGTAGGGCTGAAAATGGGAAATGACAGCCCATATCTCCAGAAAAGAAAGCTGAGTGGAGTCAGCGCTGATTGGTCCGTGTCACCCTAGCGCTAACCCCAACCCTAACCCTAACACTGACACTGACCCTGATCCTAAAGCCTAACCCTAACCCTAACCCTAAACCTAACCCTAAACCTAACCCAAATCCTAACCATAACCCTAACTAACCCTAACACTTGCTAACTCGAAACCCAAACCCTAATACTCTGCATAACCTTAACCTTAAACCTAACCCTAACCTTAACTGTATTACTTGCAGTGTCTTTTTTAAGGTTAGTGTTAGGGAACAGGGTTCTCCCATAGCTTGCAGTCTCTTTTTTAGAGTTAGGGTTAGGGAACTGACTTTGCGCATAGCTTGCAGTTACTGTGTGGATCAATCAGCGCTGACTTTGCCCAGTAGGCGGAGCCAGTGATGCAGAAAAATCAGCGCTGACTCCCCCTATTGACTCTGCCCAGTGGGCAGTACCAGTGCTCTATATAAGAAGAGTACATACCGGACGAGTGGGAGGAGTCTTTGTTTTCATGCAAGTTTGGGAGCTGTTCTGTCAGTTGGGAGGCAGGGCTGAAAACGTGGAACAACAGCTCTTTTCCCCAAGGAAGAAAGTCTAAAAGCTTTGGGTTTTGGTGCAGTTTGTTGGCCAGTCTGGAGACTCCATGAACTGCAAGAGTTTTCTGTACTGTCAACTTTCATCAGGCAGAAATCTTTTTTTGTACGCAATTTTGGGAATCGGGCGGTTAGTGGTGAGGCAGGGTTGAAAACAGGAAACGACAGCCCTTATTGCTAGGAAAAAAGGCTGGAAGCTTTGGCTTTGTGGTACAGTTGTTTTGTCAGCCTGGAGACTCCATAGGGAGGAAGAGTTTTCTGTGTTGGCATCTTCGGTGTGGGAGGAATCTTCATCCTTACGCAATATAGCAGTCTGTGTGGCAATTTAGATGCAGGGCTGAAAACAGAAAATTACAGACCTTTTCCTCAGGAAGGAAAGCCAGCATCCGTTCTAGCATCTTTGGTGTGGGAGAAATATTTGTTTATATGTAATTTTAGAAGTCTGGCTGTCAGTAGAGACGCAGGTTTGAAAACACTACATAACAGCCTTTATCACCTGGAAAGAAGCCCTGGAAGCTTTGGGTTTGCATTGCACGTTGTTTGTCAGCCTGGAGACTCCATGGGGAGCAAGGGGTTTTTCTGCCTGCATCTTTGGTATGGGAGGACTCTTTCTTTATATGCAATTTTTGGAACCCAAGCTTCCAGGTTTCCTTTCCTGGGGATAAGGGCTAATGTTTCCTTTTTTCAGACCTTCCTCCCAACTGACAGCCAGACTCCTAAAATTGCATAAAAACAAAGATTCTTCCGACACGAAAAATGCCAGGACAGAAGGCTCTTGCTCCCCACGGAGTCTCCAGGATGACAAAGCAGCTACACCACAAAATCAAAGATTGCTGGCTCTCTTTCCAGGAGATAAGGGCTCTTGTTTCAAGTTTTAAGACCTACCTCCCAGGTGCCAGCACGACTCCCAGAATTGCATACAGAGATTCCTCCCATATGAAAGGTGATAGCACAGAAAGCTCTTGCTGCTCATGGACTCCACAGGCTGACAAACCAACTGCACTACAAAGCCAAAGATTTCTGGCTTACTTTACGGGGGATAAGGACTGTCATTTCCTGCTTTCAGACCTGTCTCCCAACTGCCAGAAAGACTCCCGAAATTGAATAAAAAAAAGATTCCTCCGACACCAAAGATGCCAGTACAGAAAGGTCTTGCTGTTCATGCACGCTCAAGGTTGACAAATCAAAGACACCAAAAAGCCAAATTATGCAAGCTTTCTTTCCTGGCGAAAATGTCTGTCATTTCCTTTTTCTAGACCTGCATCCCAACTGCCAGTTCGACTCCACAAATTGGATACAAAGATTCCTCCCACAGAGAAGATGCTAGGACTGAAAACTCTTGCCCCCCATGGAGTGTCCAGCTGCAAACCAACTGCACCAAAAAACCACAGCTAACTGGTTTGCTTTCCTGGCGAAAAGAGCTATTGTTTCCTATTTTAGGACGTGCCTCGCAAATGACAGCCCAACTCCCAAAATTGCATATAAACAAATATTCCTCCCACACCAAAGATGCCAACACAGAAAACTCTTGCTCTTCATGGATGCCCCAGGTTAACAAACCAACTGCACCGCAAAGTCAAAACGTCAAAGCTTTCTTTCCTGGCAAGAAGGGCTGTCATTTCTTGCTTTCAGACTTGCTTCCCAACTGCCAAACTGACTCCCAAAATTGCATATAAACAAAGATTCCTCCCACACCAAAGGTGATAGCACAGAAAGCTCTTGCAGCTCATAGACTCCCCAGGTTGACAAACCAACTCCACCACAAAGCAGAAGATTGCTGGCTTTTTTCCTGGGGATAAGGGCTGTTGTTTCCTCTTTTCAGCCCTGCCTCCCATCTGAAAGACCAACTCCCAAAATTGCATACATACAAAGATCGTCCCACACCAAAGCTGCCAGTACAGAAAGTTTTTGCTGTTCATGGATGCCCCAAGCTGAAAAACCAACTGCAACACAAAACCAAAACTTCCAGGCTTTCTTTCCTGCGGATAAGGGCTGCTGTTTCCTGTTTTCAACCCTTCCTCCCGACTGAGAGCCCGAAATCAAAATTGCAAACAAACAATGATTCGTCCCGCAGAAAAGGTGCCAATATATAAAGCTCTTGCTCTGCATGGAGTCCTCAGGCTGACACACTATCTGCACCAAAAGCCAAAGCTTCCAGATTTCTCTTGCTGGCATGGGGAGACTCCCGCATTGTCCTCTAGGGCACAAGCTTTTGACAATTTTTGAGGAGCACGAGAGGCATAATATCCCTCCGGGTTCAGCACTCCGGGTCAGCCTCGTCTGGTCTGTCCCGGGGCGTGTCCCTGCTGGCAGCAGGAGCACTTCTGCAGGCGACAAAGATAACCTGTCCTGTCCTTATGTCAGGGGCTGTGGTACCAGTACTACGACGAGGTAGGGCATGGGAGAAACACCTTCCTCAGAGAAAGCTTGGATGTGGCATGGCATCTCTCACCTGCTTTGGAGATCATGGAGATACAGCCTCCGTGAGGAGATCTCTTCTGTGTCCCTCCTCCTGCTCCTCTTGCTCAGAGGACCCGAGAACAGCCAGTGAATCTGAATTGGATTTGCTGGAACCAGCACATCTGCAGCAGGTTGAGGGGCACTCAGAAGCGGGACTTCGTGGTAAAAAACAAACCCTAGGATATCTTTGGAATTTCATGGAATCAAAGGAGGAAAACAAAAGAATTAAACCCAATGACCAGAAACCATTGGATTGACCATTTCTTAGTGTGTCAACTGGGGATACATGGGGTACTCTGCCATGCATGGATCAAAGATCTAGTATAAATTTCGGAATATAAATACAGTGACACTTGAAAACCCCTCCCCCTTCACAAGCAGTCGAGAATTAGGTTATGATTTTGAGGTCAAATAGCATCTTGGGCTTTATTCGTGGAGAGAGACTGCCATCTATCGTCCATTTCTTCTGGGAGGGGAAGTCACGTTCAGAGAGTGGTCTTCTCGCTAAGCAGGCCTAGTAGCTTCACTGATTGATCTCTCCGACCTCTAACTCCTAAAGCAATCTTTGGTTTTGTGGAGCAGTTGTTTTGTCAGCCTGGACATTCCACGTGGAGCAAGAGCTTTTTGTGCTGGCATCTTTGGTGTGGAAGGAATATTTGTTTGTATGAAATTTTAAGAGTCAGACTGCAGTTGGGAATAGATCTGAAAACAGAATAAGCAACAGGCCTTATCCTCAGGAAAGAAAGCCTGCGATTTTTGGCTTTGTGGTGCAGTTGGTTTGTCAGCCTGAGGACTCCATGGAGAGCAGGAGCTTTCTATATTGGCACCTTTTCTGTGGGACGAATCTTTGTATGGAATTTTGGGGTCGGGTTGGTCTGAAAAAAGGAAACAACAGCCCTTATCGGCAGGAAAGAAAGTCTGGAAGTTTCGGCTTTGTGGTGCAGTTGGTTTTTCAGCCTGGGGCATCCATGAACAGCAAAAACTTTCTGTACTGGCAGCTTTGGTGTGGGATGATCTTTGTATGTATGCAATTTTGGGAGTTGGTCTTTCAGATGGGAGGCAGGGCTGAAAAGAGGAAACAACAGCCCTTATCCCCAGGAAAAAAGCCAGCAATCTTCTGCTATGTGGTGGAGTTGGTTTGTCAACCTGGGGAGTCTATGAACTGCAAGAGCTTTCTGTGCTATCACCTTTGGTGTGGGAGGAATCTTTGTTTATATGCAATTTTGGGTGGAGGTCTGGCAGTTGGGAGGTAGGTCTGAAAACAGGAAATGCCAGCCCTTCTCACCAGGAAAGAAAGCATGTAAGATTTGGCTTTTTTGTGCAACTGATGTGTCATTCTTGGTACTCCATGGGGAGCAAGAATTTTCGTGCTCGCATCTTTAGTGTGGGAGGAATCTTCGTCCGTATGCAATTTTGGGAATGGGGCCGGTATTTGGGAAGCAGTTCTGACAACAGGAAATTCCAACCCTTATCACCCGGAAAGAAAGACAGCAAACTTTGGCTTTGTGGTGCAGTTGTTTTTTCAGCCTGGAGACTACATGGGCAGCAAGAGCTTTCTGTGCTCTCAGCTTTAGTCTGGGAGGAATCTGTTTGCCTGCAATTTTGGAAGTCGGACTGGTAATTTAGAGGCAGCGCTGAAAAGACGAAATTACAACCCTAATCGCCAGGAAAGAAAGCCTGGAAAATTTGGCTTTGTGGTGCCGTTGGTTTGTCAGCCTGGGGACTCCATGAAATGCAAGAGCTTTCTGTGCTGTCAACTTTAGTCTGGGAGGAATCTCTGTTTGTATGCAATTTTGGGAGTCAGGCTGGCAATTGGGAGGCAGGGTTTAAAAGAGGAAATGACAGCCCTTATCTGCAGGAAAGAAAGCCCGGAAGCTTTGGCTTTGTTTTGCCGTTGGTTTGTCAGCCTGGAGAGTCCATGCTGAGCAAGAGCTTCCTGTGATGGAAACTTTGATGTGGGAGGAATCTTTGTTTGTATGCAATTGTGGGGGTAGGGCTGGCAATTTCGAGACAGGTCTGAAAAGAGGAAATGATAACCCTTTTCACCAGGAAAGAAAGCCAGCAGTCTTGTGGTGCAGTTGGTTTTTCAGCCTCGAGACTCCATGGACCGCAAGAGCTTTCTGTGCTGGCAACTTTAGAGTAGAAGGAATCTTCGTCCATATATAATTTTGGGAGTTCGACTGAGAATTTGGATCCATGGCTTAACCCAGGAAATGACAGCCCGTATTGCCAGGAAAGAAAGTCTGGAGGCTTTTGTTTTTTGGTGCAGTTGGTTTGTCAGCCTGGACACTCCACGGGCAGGAAGAGCTCTCTGTACTGTCAACTTTAGACTGGGAGGAATGTTTGTTTTTATGCAATTTTGGGAGTCGGGCTGTCAGTTGTGACGTAGGGTCGAAAACAGGAAATGACTGCCCTTGTCTGAAGGAAAGAAAGCCTGGAAGCTTTGGCTTTGTGGTGCAGCTGGTGAGACGTTCTGGCTACTCCATGGGGAGCAAGAGCTCTCTGTACTGACATCTTTGGTGTGGAAGGAATCTTTGAAAACAATTTTGGGAGTGAGTCTGGCAGTTGGGAGGCAGGTCTGAACACAGGAAACAACAGCCCTTATCCCCCGGACAGAAAGTCGGCAATTTTTGGATTAGTGGTCAGCCTGGGCAGTCCATGGGCAGTAAGAGCTTTGTAGACTGGCCTATTCTGTTTGAGAGGAATCTTTTTCTTGTTGACTTTTGTCCGTGAGGAATGGCAGTTTGAGTGCAGGGCTAAGAAAAGGAAACAATCGCCATTATCTCTATGAAAGAGCGCCTGGAATTGTTGAGTTTTTGTTGCAGTTGTTGCGTCAAGTCTTGGTACCCCATGGGCAACAAGAGTTTTGTGTCGTGGTACATTTGATTAGGGAGGAATCTTCGTCCGTAGGAAATTTCGGGAGTCGGGTTGACAGCTTCAGGGCAGGGTTGAAAAAAGGAAACAACAGCCCTTATCCCCCGGACAGAAAGCCAGGAAGCTTTGGCTTTTTGGGGCAATTGGTGGGCCAGCCGGGGCACTCCATGGGCAGCAAGAGCTTTGTAGATTGGCCTATTCTGTCTGGGAGGAATCTTGTTTCATGTTGAATTTTGTCCGGGAGGAATGGTAGTATGAATGCAGGGCTGAGAACAGGAAACAATCGCCATTATCGCCAGAAAAGAAAACCTGGAAGCGTTGAGTTTGTGTTGCAGTTGATGGGCCATCATGGGCAATCCATGGGCAGTAAGAGCTTTCTGTCATGGCACCTTTGATTTGGGAGGAATCTTCGTTGAAAAACCCACTGCACTACAATGCAAAAGTTTCCAGGTTTTTTTTCATGGTGATAAGGACTGTTGTTTCCTCTTTTCAGCCCTGCCTCCCATCTGAAAGACCAACTCCCAAAACTGCATACACACGAAAATCCTCCCTCACCAAAGGTACCAGTACAGAAAGTTTTTGCTGTTCATGGATGCCCCAGGCTGAAAAACCAACTGCACCACAAAGCCAAAACTTCCAGACTTTCTTTCCTGCCGATAAGGGCTGTTGTTTCCTTTTTTCAGACCAGCCCGACCCCAAAATTCCATACAGAGATTCGTCCCACAGAAAAGGTGCCAATATAGAAAGCTCCTGCTCTCCATGGAGTCCTCAGGTTGACAAACCAACTGCACCACAAAGCCAAAAATCGCAGGTTTTCTTTCCTGAGGATAAGACCTGTTGCTTATCCTGTTTTCAGATCTATTCCCAACTGCAGCCTGACTCTTAAAATTTCATACAAACAAATATTCCTTCCACACCAAAGATGCCAGCACAAAAAACTCTTGCTCCACGTGGAATGTCCAGGCTGACAAAACAACTGCTCCACAAAACCAAAGATTGCTTTAGGAGTTAGAGGTCGGAGAGATCAATCAGAGAAGCTACTAGGCCTGCTTAGCGAGAAGACCACTCTCTGAACGTGACTTCCCCTCCCAGAAGAAATGGACGATAGATGGCAGTCTCTCTCCACGAATAAAGCCCAAGATGCTATTTGACCTCAAAATCATAACCTAATTCTCGACTGCTTGTGAAGGGGGAGGGGTTTTCAAGTGTCACTGTATTTATATTCCGAAATTTATACTAGATCTTTGATCCATGCATGGCAGAGTACCCCATGTATCCCCAGTTGACACACTAAGAAATGGTCAATCCAATGGTTTCTGGTCATTGGGTTTAATTCTTTTGTGTTCCTCCTTTGATTCCATGAAATTCCAAAGATATCTTAGGGTGTCTGCCTGAGGACTCCATGCAGAGCAAGAGCTTTATATATTGGCACCTTTTCTGCGGGACGAATCATTGTTTGTTTGCAATTTTGATTTCGGGCTCTCAGTCGGGAGGAAGGGTTGAAAACAGGAAACAGCAGCCCTTATCCGCAGGAAAGAAAGCCTGGAAGTTTTGGTTTTGTGTTGCAGTTGGTTTTTCAGCTTGGGGCATCCATGAACAGCAAAAACTTTCTGTACTGGCAGCTTTGGTGTGGGACGATCTTTGTATGTATGCAATTTTGGGAGTTGGTCTTTCAGATGGGAGGCAGGGCTGAAAAGAGGAAACAACAGCCCTTATCCCCAGGAAAAAAGCCAGCAATCTTCTGCTTTGTGGTGGAGTTGGTTTGTCAACCTGGGGAGTCTATGAGCTGCAAGAGCTTTCTGTGCTATCACCTTTGGTGTGGGAGGAATCTTTGTTTATATGCAATTTTGGGAGGAGGTCTGGCAGTTGGGAGGCAGGTCTGAAAACAGGAAATGCCAGCCCTTCTTGCCAGGAAAGAAAGCATGTAAGATTTGGCTTTTTTGTGCAACTGATGTGTCATTCTTGGTACTCCATGGGGAGCAAGAATTTTCGTGCTCGCATCTTTAGTGTGGGAGGAATCTTCGTCCGTATGCAATTTTGGGAATGGGGCCGGCATTTGGGAAGCAGTTCTGACAACAGGAAATTCCAGCCCTTATCACCCGGAAAGAAAGACAGCAAACTTTGGCTTTGTGGTGCAGTTGTTTTTTCAGCCTGGAGACTACATGGGCAGCAAGAGCTTTCTGTGCTCTCAGCTTTAGTCTGGGAGGAATCTGTTTGCCTGCAATTTTGGAAGTCGGACTGGTAATTTAGAGGCAGCGCTGAAAAGACGAAATTACAGCCCTAATCGCCAGGAAAGAAAGCCTGGAAAATTTGGCTTTGTGGTGCCGTTGGTTTGTCAGCCTGGGGACTCCATGAAATGCAAGAGCTTTCTGTGCTGTCAACTTTAGTCTGGGAGGAATCTCTGTTTGTATGCAATTTTGGGAGTCAGGCTGGCAATTGGGAGGCAGGGTTTAAAAGAGGAAATGACAGCCCTTATCTGCAGGAAAGAAAGCCCGGAAGCTTTGGCTTTGTTTTGCCGTTGGTTTGTCAGCCTGGAGAGTCCATGCTGAGCAAGAGCTTCCTGTGATGGAAACTTTGATGTGGGAGGAATCTTTGTTTGTATGCAATTGTGGGGGTAGGGCTGGCAATTTCGAGACAGGTCTGAAAAGAGGAAATGATAACCCTTTTCACCAGGAAAGAAAGCCAGCAGTCTTTCGCTTTGTGGTGCAGTTGGTTTGTCAACCTGGGGAGTCTATGAGCTGCAAGAGCTTTCTGTGCTATCACCTTTGGTGTGGGAGGAATCTTTTTTTATATGCAATTTTGGGAGGAGGTCTGGCAGTTGGGAGGCAGGTCTGAAAACAGGAAATGCCAGCCCTTCTCACCAGGAAAGAAAGCATGTAAGATTTGGCTTTTTTGTGCAACTGATGTGTCATTCTTGGTACTCCATGGGGAGCAAGAATTTTCGTGCTCGCATCTTTAGTGTGGGAGGAATCTTCGTCCGTATGCAATTTTGGGAATGGGGCCGGCATTTGGGAAGCAGTTCTGACAACAGGAAATTCCAACCCTTATCACCCGGAAAGAAAGACAGCAAACTTTGGCTTTGTGGTGCAGTTGTTTTTTCAGCCTGGAGACTACATGGGCAGCAAGAGCTTTCTGTGCTCTCAACTTTAGTCTGGGAGGAATCTGTTTGCCTGCAATTTTGGAAGTCGGACTGGTAATTTAGAGGCAGCGCTGAAAAGACGAAATTACAGCCCTAATCGCCAGGAAAGAAAGCCTGGAAAATTTGGCTTTGTGGTGCCGTTGGTTTGTCAGCCTGGGGACTCCATGAAATGCAAGAGCTTTCTGTGCTGTCAACTTTAGTCTGGGAGGAATCTCTGTTTGTATGCAATTTTGGGAGTCAGGCTGGCAATTGGGAGGCAGGGTTTAAAAGAGGAAATGACAGCCCTTATCTGCAGGAAAGAAAGCCCGGAAGCTTTGGCTTTGTTTTGCCGTTGGTTTGTCAGCCTGGAGAGTCCATGCTGAGCAAGAGCTTCCTGTGATGGAAACTTTGATGTGGGAGGAATCTTTGTTTGTATGCAATTGTGGGAGTAGGGCTGGCAATTTCGAGACAGGTCTGAAAAGAGGAAATGATAACCCTTTTCACCAGGAAAGAAAGCCAGCAGTCTTTCGCTTTGTGGTGCTGTTGGTTTTTCAGCCTCGAGACTCCATGGACCGCAAGAGCTTTCTGTGCTGGCAACTTTAGAGTAGAAGGAATCTTCGTCCATATATAATTTTGGGAGTTCGACTGAGAATTTGGATCCATGGCTTAACCCAGGAAATGACAGCCCGTATTGCCAGGAAAGAAAGCCTGGAGGCTTTTGTTTTTTGGTGCAGTTGGTTTGTCAGCCTGGACACTCCACGGGCAGGAAGAGCTCTCTGTACTGTCAACTTTAGACTGGGAGGAATGTTTGTTTTTATGCAATTTTGGGAGTCGGGCTGTCAGTTGTGACGTAGGGTCGAAAACAGGAAATGACTGCCCTTGTCTGAAGGAAAGAAAGCCTGGAAGCTTTGGCTTTGTGGTGCAGCTGGTGAGACATTCTGGCTACTCCATGGGGAGCAAGAGCTCTCTGTACTGACATCTTTGGTGTGGAAGGAATCTTTGAAAACAATTTTGGGAGTGAGTCTGGCAGTTGGGAGGCAGGTCTGAACACAGGAAACAACAGCCCTTATCCCCCGGACAGAAAGTCGGCAATTTTTGGATTAGTGGTCAGCCTGGGCAGTCCATGGGCAGTAAGAGCTTTGTAGACTGGCCTATTCTGTTTGAGAGGAATCTTTTTCTTGTTGACTTTTGTCCGTGAGGAATGGCAGTTTGAGTGCAGGGCTAAGAAAAGGAAACAATCGCCATTATCTCTATGAAAGAGCGCCTGGAATTGTTGAGTTTTTGTTGCAGTTGTTGCGTCAGCCTTGGTACTCCATGGGCAACAAGAGTTTTGTGTCGTGGTACCTTTGATTAGGGAGGAATCTTCGTCCGTAGGAAATTTCGGGAGTCGGGTTGACAGCTTCAGGGCAGGGTTGAAAAAAGGAAACAACAGCCCTTATCCCCCGGACAGAAAGCCAGGAAGCTTTGGCTTTTTGGGGCAATTGGTGGGCCAGCCGGGGCACTCCATGGGCAGCAAGAGCTTTGTAGATTGGCCTATTCTGTCTGGGAGGAATCTTGTTTCATGTTGAATTTTGTCCGGGAGGAATGGTAGTATGAATGCAGGGCTGAGAACAGGAAACAATCGCCATTATCGCCAGAAAAGAAAACCTGGAAGCGTTGAGTTTGTGTTGCAGTTGATGGGCCATCATGGGCAATCCATGGGCAGTAAGAGCTTTCTGTCATGGCACCTTTGATTTGGGAGGAATCTTCGTTGAAAAACCCACTGCACTACAATGCAAAAGTTTCCAGGTTTTTTTTCATGGTGATAAGGACTGTTGTTTCCTCTTTTCAGCCCTGCCTCCCATCTGAAAGACCAACTCCCAAAACTACACACACACGAAAATCCTCCCTCACCAAAGGTACCAGTACAGAAAGTTTTTGCTGTTCATGGATGCCCCAGGCTGAAAAACCAACTGCACCACAAAGCCAAAACTTCCAGACTTTCTTTCCTGCCGATAAGGGCTGTTGTTTCCTTTTTTCAGACCAACCCGACCCCAAAATTCCATACAAAGATTCGTCCCACAGAAAAGGTGCCAATATAGAAAGCTCCTGCTCTCCATGGAGTCCTCAGGCTGACAAACCAACTGCACCACAAAGCCAAAAATCGCAGGCTTTCTTTCCTGAGGATAAGGCCTGTTGCTTATCCTGTTTTCAGATCTATTCCCAACTGCAGCCTGACTCTTAAAATTTCATACAAACAAATATTCCTTCCACACCAAAGATGCCAGCACAAAAAGCTCTTGCTCCACGTGGAATGTCCAGGCTGACAAAACAACTGCTCCACAAAACCAAAGATTGCTTTAGGAGTTAGAGGTCGGAGAGATCAATCAGAGAAGCTACTAGGCCTGCTTAGCGAGAAGACCACTCTCTGAACGTGACTTCCCCTCCCAGAAGAAATGGACGATAGATGGCAGTCTCTCTCCACGAATAAAGCCCAAGATGCTATTTGACCTCAAAATCATAACCTAATTCTCGACTGCTTGTGAAGGGGGAGGGGTTTTCAAGTGTCACTGTATTTATATTCCGAAATTTATACTAGATCTTTGATCCATGCATGGCAGAGTACCCCATGTATCCCCAGTTGACACACTAAGAAATGGTCAATCCAATGGTTTCTGGTCATTGGGTTTAATTCTTTTGTTTTCCTCCTTTGATTCCATGAAATTCCAAAGATATCTTAGGGTTTGTTTTTTACCACGAAGTCCCGCTTCTGAGTGCCCCTCAACCTGCTGCAGATGTGCTGGTTCCAGCAAATCCAATTCAGATTCACTGGCTGTTCTCGGGTCCTCTGAGCAAGAGGAGCAGGAGGAGGGACACAGAAGAGATCTCCTCACGGAGGCTGCATCTCCATGATCTCCAAAGCAGGTGAGAGATGCCATGCCACATCCAAGCTTTCTCTGAGGAAGGTGTTTCTCCCATGCCCTACCTCGTCGTAGTACTGGTGCCACAGCCCCTGACATAAGGACAGGACAGGTTATCTTTGTCGCCTGCAGAAGTGCTCCTGCTGCCAGCAGGGACACGCCCCGGGACAGACCAGACGAGGCTGACCCGGAGTGCTGAACCCGGAGGGATATTATGCCTCTCGTGCTCCTCAAAAATTGTCAAAAGCTTGTGCCCTAGAGGACAATGCGGGAGTCTCCCCATGCCAGCAAGAGAAATCTGGAAGCTTTGGCTTTTGGTGCAGATAGTGTGTCAGCCTGAGGACTCCATGCAGAGCAAGAGCTTTATATATTGGCACCTTTTCTGCGGGACGAATCATTGTTTGTTTGCAATTTTGATTTCGGGCTCTCAGTCGGGAGGAAGGGTTGAAAACAGGAAACAGCAGCCCTTATCCGCAGGAAAGAAAGCCTGGAAGTTTTGGTTTTGTGTTGCAGTTGGTTTTTCAGCTTGGGGCATCCATGAACAGCAAAAACTTTCTGTACTGGCAGCTTTGGTGTGGGACGATCTTTGTATGTATGCAATTTTGGGAGTTGGTCTTTCAGATGGGAGGCAGGGCTGAAAAGAGGAAACAACAGCCCTTATCCCCAGGAAAAAAGCCAGCAATCTTCTGCTTTGTGGTGGAGTTGGTTTGTCAACCTGGGGAGTCTATGAGCTGCAAGAGCTTTCTGTGCTATCACCTTTGGTGTGGGAGGAATCTTTGTTTATATGCAATTTTGGGAGGAGGTCTGGCAGTTGGGAGGCAGGTCTGAAAACAGGAAATGCCAGCCCTTCTCGCCAGGAAAGAAAGCATGTAAGATTTGGCTTTTTTGTGCAACTGATGTGTCATTCTTGGTACTCCATGGGGAGCAAGAATTTTCGTGCTCGCATCTTTAGTGTGGGAGGAATCTTCGTCCGTATGCAATTTTGGGAATGGGGCCGGCATTTGGGAAGCAGTTCTGACAACAGGAAATTCCAGCCCTTATCACCCGGAAAGAAAGACAGCAAACTTTGGCTTTGTGGTGCAGTTGTTTTTTCAGCCTGGAGACTACATGGGCAGCAAGAGCTTTCTGTGCTCTCAGCTTTAGTCTGGGAGGAATCTGTTTGCCTGCAATTTTGGAAGTCGGACTGGTAATTTAGAGGCAGCGCTGAAAAGACGAAATTACAGCCCTAATCGCCAGGAAAGAAAGCCTGGAAAATTTGGCTTTGTGGTGCCGTTGGTTTGTCAGCCTGGGGACTCCATGAAATGCAAGAGCTTTCTGTGCTGTCAACTTTAGTCTGGGAGGAATCTCTGTTTGTATGCAATTTTGGGAGTCAGGCTGGCAATTGGGAGGCAGGGTTTAAAAGAGGAAATGACAGCCCTTATCTGCAGGAAAGAAAGCCCGGAAGCTTTGGCTTTGTTTTGCCGTTGGTTTGTCAGCCTGGAGAGTCCATGCTGAGCAAGAGCTTCCTGTGATGGAAACTTTGATGTGGGAGGAATCTTTGTTTGTATGCAATTGTGGGAGTAGGGCTGGCAATTTCGAGACAGGTCTGAAAAGAGGAAATGATAACCCTTTTCACCAGGAAAGAAAGCCAGCAGTCTTTCGCTTTGTGGTGCTGTTGGTTTTTCAACCTCGAGACTCCATGGACCGCAAGAGCTTTCTGTGCTGGCAACTTTAGAGTAGAAGGAATCTTCGTCCATATATAATTTTGGGAGTTCGACTGAGAATTTGGATCCATGGCTTAACCCAGGAAATGACAGCCCGTATTGCCAGGAAAGAAAGCCTGGAGGCTTTTGTTTTTTGGTGCAGTTGGTTTGTCAGCCTGGACACTCCACGGGCAGGAAGAGCTCTCTGTACTGTCAACTTTAGACTGGGAGGAATGTTTGTTTTTATGCAATTTTGGGAGTCGGGCTGTCAGTTGTGACGTAGGGTCGAAAACAGGAAATGACTGCCCTTGTCTGAAGGAAAGAAAGCCTGGAAGCTTTGGCTTTGTGGTGCAGCTGGTGAGACATTCTGGCTACTCCATGGGGAGCAAGAGCTCTCTGTACTGACATCTTTGGTGTGGAAGGAATCTTTGAAAACAATTTTGGGAGTGAGTCTGGCAGTTGGGAGGCAGGTCTGAACACAGGAAACAACAGCCCTTATCCCCCGGACAGAAAGTCGGCAATTTTTGGATTAGTGGTCAGCCTGGGCAGTCCATGGGCAGTAAGAGCTTTGTAGACTGGCCTATTCTGTTTGAGAGGAATCTTTTTCTTGTTGACTTTTGTCCGTGAGGAATGGCAGTTTGAGTGCAGGGCTAAGAAAAGGAAACAATCGCCATTATCTCTATGAAAGAGCGCCTGGAATTGTTGAGTTTTTGTTGCAGTTGTTGCGTCAGCCTTGGTACTCCATGGGCAACAAGAGTTTTGTGTCGTGGTACCTTTGATTAGGGAGGAATCTTCGTCCGTAGGAAATTTCGGGAGTCGGGTTGACAGCTTCAGGGCAGGGTTGAAAAAAGGAAACAACAGCCCTTATCCCCCGGACAGAAAGCCAGGAAGCTTTGGCTTTTTGGGGCAATTGGTGGGCCAGCCGGGGCACTCCATGGGCAGCAAGAGCTTTGTAGATTGGCCTATTCTGTCTGGGAGGAATCTTGTTTCATGTTGAATTTTGTCCGGGAGGAATGGTAGTATGAATGCAGGGCTGAGAACAGGAAACAATCGCCATTATCGCCAGAAAAGAAAACCTGGAAGCGTTGAGTTTGTGTTGCAGTTGATGGGCCATCATGGGCAATCCATGGGCAGTAAGAGCTTTCTGTCATGGCACCTTTGATTTGGGAGGAATCTTCGTTGAAAAACCCACTGCACTACAATGCAAAAGTTTCCAGGTTTTTTTTCATGGTGATAAGGACTGTTGTTTCCTCTTTTCAGCCCTGCCTCCCATCTGAAAGACCAACTCCCAAAACTACACACACACGAAAATCCTCCCTCACCAAAGGTACCAGTACAGAAAGTTTTTGCTGTTCATGGATGCCCCAGGCTGAAAAACCAACTGCACCACAAAGCCAAAACTTCCAGACTTTCTTTCCTGCCGATAAGGGCTGTTGTTTCCTTTTTTCAGACCAACCCGACCCCAAAATTCCATACAAAGATTCGTCCCACAGAAAAGGTGCCAATATAGAAAGCTCCTGCTCTCCATGGAGTCCTCAGGCTGACAAACCAACTGCACCACAAAGCCAAAAATCGCAGGCTTTCTTTCCTGAGGATAAGGCCTGTTGCTTATCCTGTTTTCAGATCTATTCCCAACTGCAGCCTGACTCTTAAAATTTCATACAAACAAATATTCCTTCCACACCAAAGATGCCAGCACAAAAAGCTCTTGCTCCACGTGGAATGTCCAGGCTGACAAAACAACTGCTCCACAAAACCAAAGATTGCTTTAGGAGTTAGAGGTCGGAGAGATCAATCAGAGAAGCTACTAGGCCTGCTTAGCGAGAAGACCACTCTCTGAACGTGACTTCCCCTCCCAGAAGAAATGGACGATAGATGGCAGTCTCTCTCCACGAATAAAGCCCAAGATGCTATTTGACCTCAAAATCATAACCTAATTCTCGACTGCTTGTGAAGGGGGAGGGGTTTTCAAGTGTCACTGTATTTATATTCCGAAATTTATACTAGATCTTTGATCCATGCATGGCAGAGTACCCCATGTATCCCCAGTTGACACACTAAGAAATGGTCAATCCAATGGTTTCTGGTCATTGGGTTTAATTCTTTTGTTTTCCTCCTTTGATTCCATGAAATTCCAAAGATATCTTAGGGTTTGTTTTTTACCACGAAGTCCCGCTTCTGAGTGCCCCTCAACCTGCTGCAGATGTGCTGGTTCCAGCAAATCCAATTCAGATTCACTGGCTGTTCTCGGGTCCTCTGAGCAAGAGGAGCAGGAGGAGGGACACAGAAGAGATCTCCTCACGGAGGCTGCATCTCCATGATCTCCAAAGCAGGTGAGAGATGCCATGCCACATCCAAGCTTTCTCTGAGGAAGGTGTTTCTCCCATGCCCTACCTCGTCGTAGTACTGGTGCCACAGCCCCTGACATAAGGACAGGACAGGTTATCTTTGTCGCCTGCAGAAGTGCTCCTGCTGCCAGCAGGGACACGCCCCGGGACAGACCAGACGAGGCTGACCCGGAGTGCTGAACCCGGAGGGATATTATGCCTCTCGTGCTCCTCAAAAATTGTCAAAAGCTTGTGCCCTAGAGGACAATGCGGGAGTCTCCCCATGCCAGCAAGAGAAATCTGGAAGCTTTGGCTTTTGGTGCAGATAGTGTGTCAGCCTGAGGACTCCATGCAGAGCAAGAGCTTTATATATTGGCACCTTTTCTGCGGGACGAATCATTGTTTGTTTGCAATTTTGATTTCGGGCTCTCAGTCGGGAGGAAGGGTTGAAAACAGGAAACAGCAGCCCTTATCCGCAGGAAAGAAAGCCTGGAAGTTTTGGTTTTGTGTTGCAGTTGGTTTTTCAGCTTGGGGCATCCATGAACAGCAAAAACTTTCTGTACTGGCAGCTTTGGTGTGGGACGATCTTTGTATGTATGCAATTTTGGGAGTTGGTCTTTCAGATGGGAGGCAGGGCTGAAAAGAGGAAACAACAGCCCTTATCCCCAGGAAAAAAGCCAGCAATCTTCTGCTTTGTGGTGGAGTTGGTTTGTCAACCTGGGGAGTCTATGAGCTGCAAGAGCTTTCTGTGCTATCACCTTTGGTGTGGGAGGAATCTTTGTTTATATGCAATTTTGGGAGGAGGTCTGGCAGTTGGGAGGCAGGTCTGAAAACAGGAAATGCCAGCCCTTCTCGCCAGGAAAGAAAGCATGTAAGATTTGGCTTTTTTGTGCAACTGATGTGTCATTCTTGGTACTCCATGGGGAGCAAGAATTTTCGTGCTCGCATCTTTAGTGTGGGAGGAATCTTCGTCCGTATGCAATTTTGGGAATGGGGCCGGCATTTGGGAAGCAGTTCTGACAACAGGAAATTCCAGCCCTTATCACCCGGAAAGAAAGACAGCAAACTTTGGCTTTGTGGTGCAGTTGTTTTTTCAGCCTGGAGACTACATGGGCAGCAAGAGCTTTCTGTGCTCTCAGCTTTAGTCTGGGAGGAATCTGTTTGCCTGCAATTTTGGAAGTCGGACTGGTAATTTAGAGGCAGCGCTGAAAAGACGAAATTACAGCCCTAATCGCCAGGAAAGAAAGCCTGGAAAATTTGGCTTTGTGGTGCCGTTGGTTTGTCAGCCTGGGGACTCCATGAAATGCAAGAGCTTTCTGTGCTGTCAACTTTAGTCTGGGAGGAATCTCTGTTTGTATGCAATTTTGGGAGTCAGGCTGGCAATTGGGAGGCAGGGTTTAAAAGAGGAAATGACAGCCCTTATCTGCAGGAAAGAAAGCCCGGAAGCTTTGGCTTTGTTTTGCCGTTGGTTTGTCAGCCTGGAGAGTCCATGCTGAGCAAGAGCTTCCTGTGATGGAAACTTTGATGTGGGAGGAATCTTTGTTTGTATGCAATTGTGGGGGTAGGGCTGGCAATTTCGAGACAGGTCTGAAAAGAGGAAATGATAACCCTTTTCACCAGGAAAGAAAGCCAGCAGTCTTTCGCTTTGTGGTGCAGTTGGTTTGTCAACCTGGGGAGTCTATGAGCTGCAAGAGCTTTCTGTGCTATCACCTTTGGTGTGGGAGGAATCTTTGTTTATATGCAATTTTGGGAGGAGGTCTGGCAGTTGGGAGGCAGGTCTGAAAACAGGAAATGCCAGCCCTTCTCACCAGGAAAGAAAGCATGTAAGATTTGGCTTTTTTGTGCAACTGATGTGTCATTCTTGGTACTCCATGGGGAGCAAGAATTTTCGTGCTCGCATCTTTAGTGTGGGAGGAATCTTCGTCCGTATGCAATTTTGGGAATGGGGCCGGCATTTGGGAAGCAGTTCTGACAACAGGAAATTCCAACCCTTATCACCCGGAAAGAAAGACAGCAAACTTTGGCTTTGTGGTGCAGTTGTTTTTTCAGCCTGGAGACTACATGGGCAGCAAGAGCTTTCTGTGCTCTCAACTTTAGTCTGGGAGGAATCTGTTTGCCTGCAATTTTGGAAGTCGGACTGGTAATTTAGAGGCAGCGCTGAAAAGACGAAATTACAGCCCTAATCGCCAGGAAAGAAAGCCTGGAAAATTTGGCTTTGTGGTGCCGTTGGTTTGTCAGCCTGGGGACTCCATGAAATGCAAGAGCTTTCTGTGCTGTCAACTTTAGTCTGGGAGGAATCTCTGTTTGTATGCAATTTTGGGAGTCAGGCTGGCAATTGGGAGGCAGGGTTTAAAAGAGGAAATGACAGCCCTTATCTGCAGGAAAGAAAGCCCGGAAGCTTTGGCTTTGTTTTGCCGTTGGTTTGTCAGCCTGGAGAGTCCATGCTGAGCAAGAGCTTCCTGTGATGGAAACTTTGATGTGGGAGGAATCTTTGTTTGTATGCAATTGTGGGAGTAGGGCTGGCAATTTCGAGACAGGTCTGAAAAGAGGAAATGATAACCCTTTTCACCAGGAAAGAAAGCCAGCAGTCTTTCGCTTTGTGGTGCTGTTGGTTTTTCAGCCTCGAGACTCCATGGACCGCAAGAGCTTTCTGTGCTGGCAACTTTAGAGTAGAAGGAATCTTCGTCCATATATAATTTTGGGAGTTCGACTGAGAATTTGGATCCATGGCTTAACCCAGGAAATGACAGCCCGTATTGCCAGGAAAGAAAGCCTGGAGGCTTTTGTTTTTTGGTGCAGTTGGTTTGTCAGCCTGGACACTCCACGGGCAGGAAGAGCTCTCTGTACTGTCAACTTTAGACTGGGAGGAATGTTTGTTTTTATGCAATTTTGGGAGTCGGGCTGTCAGTTGTGACGTAGGGTCGAAAACAGGAAATGACTGCCCTTGTCTGAAGGAAAGAAAGCCTGGAAGCTTTGGCTTTGTGGTGCAGCTGGTGAGACATTCTGGCTACTCCATGGGGAGCAAGAGCTCTCTGTACTGACATCTTTGGTGTGGAAGGAATCTTTGAAAACAATTTTGGGAGTGAGTCTGGCAGTTGGGAGGCAGGTCTGAACACAGGAAACAACAGCCCTTATCCCCCGGACAGAAAGTCGGCAATTTTTGGATTAGTGGTCAGCCTGGGCAGTCCATGGGCAGTAAGAGCTTTGTAGACTGGCCTATTCTGTTTGAGAGGAATCTTTTTCTTGTTGACTTTTGTCCGTGAGGAATGGCAGTTTGAGTGCAGGGCTAAGAAAAGGAAACAATCGCCATTATCTCTATGAAAGAGCGCCTGGAATTGTTGAGTTTTTGTTGCAGTTGTTGCGTCAGCCTTGGTACTCCATGGGCAACAAGAGTTTTGTGTCGTGGTACCTTTGATTAGGGAGGAATCTTCGTCCGTAGGAAATTTCGGGAGTCGGGTTGACAGCTTCAGGGCAGGGTTGAAAAAAGGAAACAACAGCCCTTATCCCCCGGACAGAAAGCCAGGAAGCTTTGGCTTTTTGGGGCAATTGGTGGGCCAGCCGGGGCACTCCATGGGCAGCAAGAGCTTTGTAGATTGGCCTATTCTGTCTGGGAGGAATCTTGTTTCATGTTGAATTTTGTCCGGGAGGAATGGTAGTATGAATGCAGGGCTGAGAACAGGAAACAATCGCCATTATCGCCAGAAAAGAAAACCTGGAAGCGTTGAGTTTGTGTTGCAGTTGATGGGCCATCATGGGCAATCCATGGGCAGTAAGAGCTTTCTGTCATGGCACCTTTGATTTGGGAGGAATCTTCGTTGAAAAACCCACTGCACTACAATGCAAAAGTTTCCAGGTTTTTTTTCATGGTGATAAGGACTGTTGTTTCCTCTTTTCAGCCCTGCCTCCCATCTGAAAGACCAACTCCCAAAACTGCATACACACGAAAATCCTCCCTCACCAAAGGTACCAGTACAGAAAGTTTTTGCTGTTCATGGATGCCCCAGGCTGAAAAACCAACTGCACCACAAAGCCAAAACTTCCAGACTTTCTTTCCTGCCGATAAGGGCTGTTGTTTCCTTTTTTCAGACCAACCCGACCCCAAAATTCCATACAAAGATTCGTCCCACAGAAAAGGTGCCAATATAGAAAGCTCCTGCTCTCCATGGAGTCCTCAGGCTGACAAACCAACTGCACCACAAAGCCAAAAATCGCAGGCTTTCTTTCCTGAGGATAAGACCTGTTGCTTATCCTGTTTTCAGATCTATTCCCAACTGCAGCCTGACTCTTAAAATTTCATACAAACAAATATTCCTTCCACACCAAAGATGCCAGCACAAAAAGCTCTTGCTCCACGTGGAATGTCCAGGCTGACAAAACAACTGCTCCACAAAACCAAAGATTGCTTTAGGAGTTAGAGGTCGGAGAGATCAATCAGAGAAGCTACTAGGCCTGCTTAGCGAGAAGACCACTCTCTGAACGTGACTTCCCCTCCCAGAAGAAATGGACGATAGATGGCAGTCTCTCTCCACGAATAAAGCCCAAGATGCTATTTGACCTCAAAATCATAACCTAATTCTCGACTGCTTGTGAAGGGGGAGGGGTTTTCAAGTGTCACTGTATTTATATTCCGAAATTTATACTAGATCTTTGATCCATGCATGGCAGAGTACCCCATGTATCCCCAGTTGACACACTAAGAAATGGTCAATCCAATGGTTTCTGGTCATTGGGTTTAATTCTTTTGTTTTCCTCCTTTGATTCCATGAAATTCCAAAGATATCTTAGGGTTTGTTTTTTACCACGAAGTCCCGCTTCTGAGTGCCCCTCAACCTGCTGCAGATGTGCTGGTTCCAGCAAATCCAATTCAGATTCACTGGCTGTTCTCGGGTCCTCTGAGCAAGAGGAGCAGGAGGAGGGACACAGAAGAGATCTCCTCACGGAGGCTGCATCTCCATGATCTCCAAAGCAGGTGAGAGATGCCATGCCACATCCAAGCTTTCTCTGAGGAAGGTGTTTCTCCCATGCCCTACCTCGTCGTAGTACTGGTGCCACAGCCCCTGACATAAGGACAGGACAGGTTATCTTTGTCGCCTGCAGAAGTGCTCCTGCTGCCAGCAGGGACACGCCCCGGGACAGACCAGACGAGGCTGACCCGGAGTGCTGAACCCGGAGGGATATTATGCCTCTCGTGCTCCTCAAAAATTGTCAAAAGCTTGTGCCCTAGAGGACAATGCGGGAGTCTCCCCATGCCAGCAAGAGAAATCTGGAAGCTTTGGCTTTTGGTGCAGATAGTGTGTCAGCCTGAGGACTCCATGCAGAGCAAGAGCTTTATATATTGGCACCTTTTCTGCGGGACGAATCATTGTTTGTTTGCAATTTTGATTTCGGGCTCTCAGTCGGGAGGAAGGGTTGAAAACAGGAAACAGCAGCCCTTATCCGCAGGAAAGAAAGCCTGGAAGTTTTGGTTTTGTGTTGCAGTTGGTTTTTCAGCTTGGGGCATCCATGAACAGCAAAAACTTTCTGTACTGGCAGCTTTGGTGTGGGACGATCTTTGTATGTATGCAATTTTGGGAGTTGGTCTTTCAGATGGGAAGCAGGGCTGAAAAGAGGAAACAACAGCCCTTATCCCCAGGAAAAAAGCCAGCAATCTTCTGCTTTGTGGTGGAGTTGGTTTGTCAACCTGGGGAGTCTATGAGCTGCAAGAGCTTTCTGTGCTATCACCTTTGGTGTGGGAGGAATCTTTGTTTATATGCAATTTTGGGAGGAGGTCTGGCAGTTGGGAGGCAGGTCTGAAAACAGGAAATGCCAGCCCTTCTCGCCAGGAAAGAAAGCATGTAAGATTTGGCTTTTTTGTGCAACTGATGTGTCATTCTTGGTACTCCATGGGGAGCAAGAATTTTCGTGCTCGCATCTTTAGTGTGGGAGGAATCTTCGTCCGTATGCAATTTTGGGAATGGGGCCGCATTTGGGAAGCAGTTCTGACAACAGGAAATTCCAGCCCTTATCACCCGGAAAGAAAGACAGCAAACTTTGGCTTTGTGGTGCAGTTGTTTTTTCAGCCTGGAGACTACATGGGCAGCAAGAGCTTTCTGTGCTCTCAGCTTTAGTCTGGGAGGAATCTGTTTGCCTGCAATTTTGGAAGTCGGACTGGTAATTTAGAGGCAGCGCTGAAAAGACGAAATTACAGCCCTAATCGCCAGGAAAGAAAGCCTGGAAAATTTGGCTTTGTGGTGCCGTTGGTTTGTCAGCCTGGGGACTCCATGAAATGCAAGAGCTTTCTGTGCTGTCAACTTTAGTCTGGGAGGAATCTCTGTTTGTATGCAATTTTGGGAGTCAGGCTGGCAATTGGGAGGCAGGGTTTAAAAGAGGAAATGACAGCCCTTATCTGCAGGAAAGAAAGCCCGGAAGCTTTGGCTTTGTTTTGCCGTTGGTTTGTCAGCCTGGAGAGTCCATGCTGAGCAAGAGCTTCCTGTGATGGAAACTTTGATGTGGGAGGAATCTTTGTTTGTATGCAATTGTGGGAGTAGGGCTGGCAATTTCGAGACAGGTCTGAAAAGAGGAAATGATAACCCTTTTCACCAGGAAAGAAAGCCAGCAGTCTTGTGGTGCAGTTGGTTTTTCAGCCTCGAGACTCCATGGACCGCAAGAGCTTTCTGTGCTGGCAACTTTAGAGTAGAAGGAATCTTCGTCCATATATAATTTTGGGAGTTCGACTGAGAATTTGGATCCACGACTTAACCCAGGAAATGACAGCCCGTATCGCCAGGAAAGAAAACCTGGAGGCTTTTGTTTTTTGGTGCAGTTGGTTTGTCAGCCTGGACACTCCACGGGCAGGAAGAGCTCTCTGGACTGTCAACTTTAGACTGGGAGGAATGTTTGTTTTTATGCAATTTTGGGAGTCGGGCTGTCAGTTGTGACGTAGGGTCGAAAACAGGAAATGACTGCCCTTGTCTGAAGGAAAGAAAGCCTGGAAGCTTTGGCTTTGTGGTGCAGCTGGTGAGACATTCTGGCTACTCCATGGGGAGCAAGAGCTCTCTGTACTGACATCTTTGGTGTGGAAGGAATCTTTGAAAACAATTTTGGGAGTGAGTCTGGCAGTTGGGAGGCAGGTCTGAACACAGGAAACAACAGCCCTTATCCCCCGGACAGAAAGTCGGCAATTTTTGGATTAGTGGTCAGCCTGGGCAGTCCATGGGCAGTAAGAGCTTTGTAGACTGGCCTATTCTGTTTGAGAGGAATCTTTTTCTTGTTGACTTTTGTCCGTGAGGAATGGCAGTTTGAGTGCAGGGCTAAGAAAAGGAAACAATCGCCATTATCTCTATGAAAGAGCGCCTGGAATTGTTGAGTTTTTGTTGCAGTTGTTGCGTCAGCCTTGGTACTCCATGGGCAACAAGAGTTTTGTGTCGTGGTACCTTTGATTAGGGAGGAATCTTCGTCCGTAGGAAATTTCGGGAGTCGGGTTGACAGCTTCAGGGCAGGGTTGAAAAAAGGAAACAACAGCCCTTATCCCCCGGACAGAAAGCCAGGAAGCTTTGGCTTTTTGGGGCAATTGGTGGGCCAGCCGGGGCACTCCATGGGCAGCAAGAGCTTTGTAGATTGGCCTATTCTGTCTGGGAGGAATCTTGTTTCATGTTGAATTTTGTCCGGGAGGAATGGTAGTATGAATGCAGGGCTGAGAACAGGAAACAATCGCCATTATCGCCAGAAAAGAAAACCTGGAAGCGTTGAGTTTGTGTTGCAGTTGATGGGCCATCATGGGCAATCCATGGGCAGTAAGAGCTTTCTGTCATGGCACCTTTGATTTGGGAGGAATCTTTGTTGAAAAACCCACTGCACTACAATGCAAAAGTTTCCAGGTTTTTTTTCATGGTGATAAGGACTGTTGTTTCCTCTTTTCAGCCCTGCCTCCCATCTGAAAGACCAACTCCCAAAACTGCATACACACGAAAATCCTCCCTCACCAAAGGTACCAGTACAGAAAGTTTTTGCTGTTCATGGATGCCCCAGGCTGAAAAACCAACTGCACCACAAAGCCAAAACTTCCAGACTTTCTTTCCTGCCGATAAGGGCTGTTGTTTCCTTTTTTCAGACCAACCCGACCCCAAAATTCCATACAGAGATTCGTCCCACAGAAAAGGTGCCAATATAGAAAGCTCCTGCTCTCCATGGAGTCCTCAGGCTGACAAACCAACTGCACCACAAAGCCAAAAATCGCAGGCTTTCTTTCCTGAGGATAAGGCCTGTTGCTTATCCTGTTTTCAGATCTATTCCCAACTGCAGCCTGACTCTTAAAATTTCATACAAACAAATATTCCTTCCACACCAAAGATGCCAGCACAAAAAGCTCTTGCTCCACGTGGAATGTCCAGGCTGACAAAACAACTGCTCCACAAAACCAAAGATTGCTTTAGGAGTTAGAGGTCGGAGAGATCAATCAGAGAAGCTACTAGGCCTGCTTAGCGAGAAGACCACTCTCTGAACGTGACTTCCCCTCCCAGAAGAAATGGACGATAGATGGCAGTCTCTCTCCACGAATAAAGCCCAAGATGCTATTTGACCTCAAAATCATAACCTAATTCTCGACTGCTTGTGAAGGGGGAGGGGTTTTCAAGTGTCACTGTATTTATATTCCGAAATTTATACTAGATCTTTGATCCATGCATGGCAGAGTACCCCATGTATCCCCAGTTGACACACTAAGAAATGGTCAATCCAATGGTTTCTGGTCATTGGGTTTAATTCTTTTGTTTTCCTCCTTTGATTCCATGAAATTCCAAAGATATCTTAGGGTTTGTTTTTTACCACGAAGTCCCGCTTCTGAGTGCCCCTCAACCTGCTGCAGATGTGCTGGTTCCAGCAAATCCAATTCAGATTCACTGGCTGTTCTCGGGTCCTCTGAGCAAGAGGAGCAGGAGGAGGGACACAGAAGAGATCTCCTCACGGAGGCTGCATCTCCATGATCTCCAAAGCAGGTGAGAGATGCCATGCCACATCCAAGCTTTCTCTGAGGAAGGTGTTTCTCCCATGCCCTACCTCGTCGTAGTACTGGTGCCACAGCCCCTGACATAAGGACAGGACAGGTTATCTTTGTCGCCTGCAGAAGTGCTCCTGCTGCCAGCAGGGACACGCCCCGGGACAGACCAGACGAGGCTGACCCGGAGTGCTGAACCCGGAGGGATATTATGCCTCTCGTGCTCCTCAAAAATTGTCAAAAGCTTGTGCCCTAGAGGACAATGCGGGAGTCTCCCCATGCCAGCAAGAGAAATCTGGAAGCTTTGGCTTTTGGTGCAGATAGTGTGTCAGCCTGAGGACTCCATGCAGAGCAAGAGCTTTATATATTGGCACCTTTTCTGCGGGACGAATCATTGTTTGTTTGCAATTTTGATTTCGGGCTCTCAGTCGGGAGGAAGGGTTGAAAACAGGAAACAGCAGCCCTTATCCGCAGGAAAGAAAGCCTGGAAGTTTTGGTTTTGTGTTGCAGTTGGTTTTTCAGCTTGGGGCATCCATGAACAGCAAAAACTTTCTGTACTGGCAGCTTTGGTGTGGGACGATCTTTGTATGTATGCAATTTTGGGAGTTGGTCTTTCAGATGGGAGGCAGGGCTGAAAAGAGGAAACAACAGCCCTTATCCCCAGGAAAAAAGCCAGCAATCTTCTGCTTTGTGGTGGAGTTGGTTTGTCAACCTGGGGAGTCTATGAGCTGCAAGAGCTTTCTGTGCTATCACCTTTGGTGTGGGAGGAATCTTTGTTTATATGCAATTTTGGGAGGAGGTCTGGCAGTTGGGAGGCAGGTCTGAAAACAGGAAATGCCAGCCCTTCTCGCCAGGAAAGAAAGCATGTAAGATTTGGCTTTTTTGTGCAACTGATGTGTCATTCTTGGTACTCCATGGGGAGCAAGAATTTTCGTGCTCGCATCTTTAGTGTGGGAGGAATCTTCGTCCGTATGCAATTTTGGGAATGGGGCCGGCATTTGGGAAGCAGTTCTGACAACAGGAAATTCCAGCCCTTATCACCCGGAAAGAAAGACAGCAAACTTTGGCTTTGTGGTGCAGTTGTTTTTTCAGCCTGGAGACTACATGGGCAGCAAGAGCTTTCTGTGCTCTCAGCTTTAGTCTGGGAGGAATCTGTTTGCCTGCAATTTTGGAAGTCGGACTGGTAATTTAGAGGCAGCGCTGAAAAGACGAAATTACAGCCCTAATCGCCAGGAAAGAAAGCCTGGAAAATTTGGCTTTGTGGTGCCGTTGGTTTGTCAGCCTGGGGACTCCATGAAATGCAAGAGCTTTCTGTGCTGTCAACTTTAGTCTGGGAGGAATCTCTGTTTGTATGCAATTTTGGGAGTCAGGCTGGCAATTGGGAGGCAGGGTTTAAAAGAGGAAATGACAGCCCTTATCTGCAGGAAAGAAAGCCCGGAAGCTTTGGCTTTGTTTTGCCGTTGGTTTGTCAGCCTGGAGAGTCCATGCTGAGCAAGAGCTTCCTGTGATGGAAACTTTGATGTGGGAGGAATCTTTGTTTGTATGCAATTGTGGGAGTAGGGCTGGCAATTTCGAGACAGGTCTGAAAAGAGGAAATGATAACCCTTTTCACCAGGAAAGAAAGCCAGCAGTCTTTCGTTTTGTGGTGCAGTTGGTTTTTCAGCCTCGAGACTCCATGGACCGCAAGAGCTTTCTGTGCTGGCAACTTTAGAGTAGAAGGAATCTTCGTCCATATATAATTTTGGGAGTTCGCCTGAGAATTTGGATCCATGGCTTAACCCAGGAAATGACAGCCCGTATCGCCAGGAAAGAAAACCTGGAGGCTTTTGTTTTTTGGTGCAGTTGGTTTGTCAGCCTGGACACTCCACGGGCAGGAAGAGCTCTCTGTACTGTCAACTTTAGACTGGGAGGAATGTTTGTTTTTATGCAATTTTGGGAGTCGGGCTGTCAGTTGTGACGTAGGGTCGAAAACAGGAAATGACTGCCCTTGTCTGAAGGAAAGAAAGCCTGGAAGCTTTGGCTTTGTGGTGCAGCTGGTGAGACATTCTGGCTACTCCATGGGGAGCAAGAGCTCTCTGTACTGACATCTTTGGTGTGGAAGGAATCTTTGAAAACAATTTTGGGAGTGAGTCTGGCAGTTGGGAGGCAGGTCTGAACACAGGAAACAACAGCCCTTATCCCCCGGACAGAAAGTTGGCAATTTTTGGATTAGTGGTCAGCCTGGGCAGTCCATGGGCAGTAAGAGCTTTGTAGACTGGCCTATTCTGTTTGAGAGGAATCTTTTTCTTGTTGACTTTTGTCCGTGAGGAATGGCAGTTTGAGTGCAGGGCTAAGAAAAGGAAACAATCGCCATTATCTCTATGAAAGAGCGCCTGGAATTGTTGAGTTTTTGTTGCAGTTGTTGCGTCAGCCTTGGTACTCCATGGGCAACAAGAGTTTTGTGTCGTGGTACCTTTGATTAGGGAGGAATCTTCGTCCGTAGGAAATTTCGGGAGTCGGGTTGACAGCTTCAGGGCAGGGTTGAAAAAAGGAAACAACAGCCCTTATCCCCCGGACAGAAAGCCAGGAAGCTTTGGCTTTTTGGGGCAATTGGTGGGCCAGCCGGGGCACTCCATGGGCAGCAAGAGCTTTGTAGATTGGCCTATTCTGTCTGGGAGGAATCTTGTTTCATGTTGAATTTTGTCCGGGAGGAATGGTAGTATGAATGCAGGGCTGAGAACAGGAAACAATCGCCATTATCGCCAGAAAAGAAAACCTGGAAGCGTTGAGTTTGTGTTGCAGTTGATGGGCCATCATGGGCAATCCATGGGCAGTAAGAGCTTTCTGTCATGGCACCTTTGATTTGGGAGGAATCTTTGTTGAAAAACCCACTGCACTACAATGCAAAAGTTTCCAGGTTTTTTTTCATGGTGATAAGGACTGTTGTTTCCTCTTTTCAGCCCTGCCTCCCATCTGAAAGACCAACTCCCAAAACTGCACACACACGAAAATCCTCCCTCACCAAAGGTACCAGTACAGAAAGTTTTTGCTGTTCATGGATGCCCCAGGCTGAAAAACCAACTGCACCACAAAGCCAAAACTTCCAGACTTTCTTTCCTGCCGATAAGGGCTGTTGTTTCCTTTTTTCAGACCAACCCGACCCCAAAATTCCATACAGAGATTCGTCCCACAGAAAAGGTGCCAATATAGAAAGCTCCTGCTCTCCATGGAGTCCTCAGGCTGACAAACCAACTGCACCACAAAGCCAAAAATCGCAGGCTTTCTTTCCTGAGGATAAGGCCTGTTGCTTATCCTGTTTTCAGATCTATTCCCAACTGCAGCCTGACTCTTAAAATTTCATACAAACAAATATTCCTTCCACACCAAAGATGCCAGCACAAAAAGCTCTTGCTCCACGTGGAATGTCCAGGCTGACAAAACAACTGCTCCACAAAACCAAAGATTGCTTTAGGAGTTAGAGGTCGGAGAGATCAATCAGAGAAGCTACTAGGCCTGCTTAGCGAGAAGACCACTCTCTGAACGTGACTTCCCCTCCCAGAAGAAATGGACGATAGATGGCAGTCTCTCTCCACGAATAAAGCCCAAGATGCTATTTGACCTCAAAATCATAACCTAATTCTCGACTGCTTGTGAAGGGGGAGGGGTTTTCAAGTGTCACTGTATTTATATTCCGAAATTTATACTAGATCTTTGATCCATGCATGGCAGAGTACCCCATGTATCCCCAGTTGACACACTAAGAAATGGTCAATCCAATGGTTTCTGGTCATTGGGTTTAATTCTTTTGTTTTCCTCCTTTGATTCCATGAAATTCCAAAGATATCTTAGGGTTTGTTTTTTACCACGAAGTCCCGCTTCTGAGTGCCCCTCAACCTGCTGCAGATGTGCTGGTTCCAGCAAATCCAATTCAGATTCACTGGCTGTTCTCGGGTCCTCTGAGCAAGAGGAGCAGGAGGAGGGACACAGAAGAGATCTCCTCACGGAGGCTGCATCTCCATGATCTCCAAAGCAGGTGAGAGATGCCATGCCACATCCAAGCTTTCTCTGAGGAAGGTGTTTCTCCCATGCCCTACCTCGTCGTAGTACTGGTGCCACAGCCCCTGACATAAGGACAGGACAGGTTATCTTTGTCGCCTGCAGAAGTGCTCCTGCTGCCAGCAGGGACACGCCCCGGGACAGACCAGACGAGGCTGACCCGGAGTGCTGAACCCGGAGGGATATTATGCCTCTCGTGCTCCTCAAAAATTGTCAAAAGCTTGTGCCCTAGAGGACAATGCGGGAGTCTCCCCATGCCAGCAAGAGAAATCTGGAAGCTTTGGCTTTTGGTGCAGATAGTGTGTCAGCCTGAGGACTCCATGCAGAGCAAGAGCTTTATATATTGGCACCTTTTCTGCGGGACGAATCATTGTTTGTTTGCAATTTTGATTTCGGGCTCTCAGTCGGGAGGAAGGGTTGAAAACAGGAAACAGCAGCCCTTATCCGCAGGAAAGAAAGCCTGGAAGTTTTGGTTTTGTGTTGCAGTTGGTTTTCAGCTTGGGGCATCCATGAACAGCAAAAACTTTCTGTACTGGCAGCTTTGGTGTGGGACGATCTTTGTATGTATGCAATTTTGGGAGTTGGTCTTTCAGATGGGAGGCAGGGCTGAAAAGAGGAAACAACAGCCCTTATCCCCAGGAAAAAAGCCAGCAATCTTCTGCTTTGTGGTGGAGTTGGTTTGTCAACCTGGGGAGTCTATGAGCTGCAAGAGCTTTCTGTGCTATCACCTTTGGTGTGGGAGGAATCTTTGTTTATATGCAATTTTGGGAGGAGGTCTGGCAGTTGGGAGGCAGGTCTGAAAACAGGAAATGCCAGCCCTTCTCGCCAGGAAAGAAAGCATGTAAGATTTGGCTTTTTTGTGCAACTGATGTGTCATTCTTGGTACTCCATGGGGAGCAAGAATTTTCGTGCTCGCATCTTTAGTGTGGGAGGAATCTTCGTCCGTATGCAATTTTGGGAATGGGGCCGCATTTGGGAAGCAGTTCTGACAACAGGAAATTCCAGCCCTTATCACCCGGAAAGAAAGACAGCAAACTTTGGCTTTGTGGTGCAGTTGTTTTTTCAGCCTGGAGACTACATGGGCAGCAAGAGCTTTCTGTGCTCTCAGCTTTAGTCTGGGAGGAATCTGTTTGCCTGCAATTTTGGAAGTCGGACTGGTAATTTAGAGGCAGCGCTGAAAAGACGAAATTACAGCCCTAATCGCCAGGAAAGAAAGCCTGGAAAATTTGGCTTTGTGGTGCCGTTGGTTTGTCAGCCTGGGGACTCCATGAAATGCAAGAGCTTTCTGTGCTGTCAACTTTAGTCTGGGAGGAATCTCTGTTTGTATGCAATTTTGGGAGTCAGGCTGGCAATTGGGAGGCAGGGTTTAAAAGAGGAAATGACAGCCCTTATCTGCAGGAAAGAAAGCCCGGAAGCTTTGGCTTTGTTTTGCCGTTGGTTTGTCAGCCTGGAGAGTCCATGCTGAGCAAGAGCTTCCTGTGATGGAAACTTTGATGTGGGAGGAATCTTTGTTTGTATGCAATTGTGGGAGTAGGGCTGGCAATTTCGAGACAGGTCTGAAAAGAGGAAATGATAACCCTTTTCACCAGGAAAGAAAGCCAGCAGTCTTGTGGTGCAGTTGGTTTTTCAGCCTCGAGACTCCATGGACCGCAAGAGCTTTCTGTGCTGGCAACTTTAGAGTAGAAGGAATCTTCGTCCATATATAATTTTGGGAGTTCGACTGAGAATTTGGATCCACGACTTAACCCAGGAAATGACAGCCCGTATCGCCAGGAAAGAAAACCTGGAGGCTTTTGTTTTTTGGTGCAGTTGGTTTGTCAGCCTGGACACTCCACGGGCAGGAAGAGCTCTCTGGACTGTCAACTTTAGACTGGGAGGAATGTTTGTTTTTATGCAATTTTGGGAGTCGGGCTGTCAGTTGTGACATAGGGTCGAAAACAGGAAATGACTGCCCTTGTCTGAAGGAAAGAAAGCCTGGAAGCTTTGGCTTTGTGGTGCAGCTGGTGAGACATTCTGGCTACTCCATGGGGAGCAAGAGCTCTCTGTACTGACATCTTTGGTGTGGAAGGAATCTTTGAAAACAATTTTGGGAGTGAGTCTGGCAGTTGGGAGGCAGGTCTGAACACAGGAAACAACAGCCCTTATCCCCCGGACAGAAAGTCGGCAATTTTTGGATTAGTGGTCAGCCTGGGCAGTCCATGGGCAGTAAGAGCTTTGTAGACTGGCCTATTCTGTTTGAGAGGAATCTTTTTCTTGTTGACTTTTGTCCGTGAGGAATGGCAGTTTGAGTGCAGGGCTAAGAAAAGGAAACAATCGCCATTATCTCTATGAAAGAGCGCCTGGAATTGTTGAGTTTTTGTTGCAGTTGTTGCGTCAGCCTTGGTACTCCATGGGCAACAAGAGTTTTGTGTCGTGGTACCTTTGATTAGGGAGGAATCTTCGTCCGTAGGAAATTTCGGGAGTCGGGTTGACAGCTTCAGGGCAGGGTTGAAAAAAGGAAACAACAGCCCTTATCCCCCGGACAGAAAGCCAGGAAGCTTTGGCTTTTTGGGGCAATTGGTGGGCCAGCCGGGGCACTCCATGGGCAGCAAGAGCTTTGTAGATTGGCCTATTCTGTCTGGGAGGAATCTTGTTTCATGTTGAATTTTGTCCGGGAGGAATGGTAGTATGAATGCAGGGCTGAGAACAGGAAACAATCGCCATTATCGCCAGAAAAGAAAACCTGGAAGCGTTGAGTTTGTGTTGCAGTTGATGGGCCATCATGGGCAATCCATGGGCAGTAAGAGCTTTCTGTCATGGCACCTTTGATTTGGGAGGAATCTTTGTTGAAAAACCCACTGCACTACAATGCAAAAGTTTCCAGGTTTTTTTTCATGGTGATAAGGACTGTTGTTTCCTCTTTTCAGCCCTGCCTCCCATCTGAAAGACCAACTCCCAAAACTGCATACACACGAAAATCCTCCCTCACCAAAGGTACCAGTACAGAAAGTTTTTGCTGTTCATGGATGCCCCAGGCTGAAAAACCAACTGCACCACAAAGCCAAAACTTCCAGACTTTCTTTCCTGCCGATAAGGGCTGTTGTTTCCTTTTTTCAGACCAACCCGACCCCAAAATTCCATACAGAGATTCGTCCCACAGAAAAGGTGCCAATATAGAAAGCTCCTGCTCTCCATGGAGTCCTCAGGCTGACAAACCAACTGCACCACAAAGCCAAAAATCGCAGGCTTTCTTTCCTGAGGATAAGGCCTGTTGCTTATCCTGTTTTCAGATCTATTCCCAACTGCAGCCTGACTCTTAAAATTTCATACAAACAAATATTCCTTCCACACCAAAGATGCCAGCACAAAAAGCTCTTGCTCCACGTGGAATGTCCAGGCTGACAAAACAACTGCTCCACAAAACCAAAGATTGCTTTAGGAGTTAGAGGTCGGAGAGATCAATCAGAGAAGCTACTAGGCCTGCTTAGCGAGAAGACCACTCTCTGAACGTGACTTCCCCTCCCAGAAGAAATGGACGATAGATGGCAGTCTCTCTCCACGAATAAAGCCCAAGATGCTATTTGACCTCAAAATCATAACCTAATTCTCGACTGCTTGTGAAGGGGGAGGGGTTTTCAAGTGTCACTGTATTTATATTCCGAAATTTATACTAGATCTTTGATCCATGCATGGCAGAGTACCCCATGTATCCCCAGTTGACACACTAAGAAATGGTCAATCCAATGGTTTCTGGTCATTGGGTTTAATTCTTTTGTTTTCCTCCTTTGATTCCATGAAATTCCAAAGATATCTTAGGGTTTGTTTTTTACCACGAAGTCCCGCTTCTGAGTGCCCCTCAACCTGCTGCAGATGTGCTGGTTCCAGCAAATCCAATTCAGATTCACTGGCTGTTCTCGGGTCCTCTGAGCAAGAGGAGCAGGAGGAGGGACACAGAAGAGATCTCCTCACGGAGGCTGCATCTCCATGATCTCCAAAGCAGGTGAGAGATGCCATGCCACATCCAAGCTTTCTCTGAGGAAGGTGTTTCTCCCATGCCCTACCTCGTCGTAGTACTGGTGCCACAGCCCCTGACATAAGGACAGGACAGGTTATCTTTGTCGCCTGCAGAAGTGCTCCTGCTGCCAGCAGGGACACGCCCCGGGACAGACCAGACGAGGCTGACCCGGAGTGCTGAACCCGGAGGGATATTATGCCTCTCGTGCTCCTCAAAAATTGTCAAAAGCTTGTGCCCTAGAGGACAATGCGGGAGTCTCCCCATGCCAGCAAGAGAAATCTGGAAGCTTTGGCTTTTGGTGCAGATAGTGTGTCAGCCTGAGGACTCCATGCAGAGCAAGAGCTTTATATATTGGCACCTTTTCTGCGGGACGAATCATTGTTTGTTTGCAATTTTGATTTCGGGCTCTCAGTCGGGAGGAAGGGTTGAAAACAGGAAACAGCAGCCCTTATCCGCAGGAAAGAAAGCCTGGAAGTTTTGGTTTTGTGTTGCAGTTGGTTTTTCAGCTTGGGGCATCCATGAACAGCAAAAACTTTCTGTACTGGCAGCTTTGGTGTGGGACGATCTTTGTATGTATGCAATTTTGGGAGTTGGTCTTTCAGATGGGAGGCAGGGCTGAAAAGAGGAAACAACAGCCCTTATCCCCAGGAAAAAAGCCAGCAATCTTCTGCTTTGTGGTGGAGTTGGTTTGTCAACCTGGGGAGTCTATGAGCTGCAAGAGCTTTCTGTGCTATCACCTTTGGTGTGGGAGGAATCTTTGTTTATATGCAATTTTGGGAGGAGGTCTGGCAGTTGGGAGGCAGGTCTGAAAACAGGAAATGCCAGCCCTTCTCGCCAGGAAAGAAAGCATGTAAGATTTGGCTTTTTTGTGCAACTGATGTGTCATTCTTGGTACTCCATGGGGAGCAAGAATTTTCGTGCTCGCATCTTTAGTGTGGGAGGAATCTTCGTCCGTATGCAATTTTGGGAATGGGGCCGGCATTTGGGAAGCAGTTCTGACAACAGGAAATTCCAGCCCTTATCACCCGGAAAGAAAGACAGCAAACTTTGGCTTTGTGGTGCAGTTGTTTTTTCAGCCTGGAGACTACATGGGCAGCAAGAGCTTTCTGTGCTCTCAGCTTTAGTCTGGGAGGAATCTGTTTGCCTGCAATTTTGGAAGTCGGACTGGTAATTTAGAGGCAGCGCTGAAAAGACGAAATTACAGCCCTAATCGCCAGGAAAGAAAGCCTGGAAAATTTGGCTTTGTGGTGCCGTTGGTTTGTCAGCCTGGGGACTCCATGAAATGCAAGAGCTTTCTGTGCTGTCAACTTTAGTCTGGGAGGAATCTCTGTTTGTATGCAATTTTGGGAGTCAGGCTGGCAATTGGGAGGCAGGGTTTAAAAGAGGAAATGACAGCCCTTATCTGCAGGAAAGAAAGCCCGGAAGCTTTGGCTTTGTTTTGCCGTTGGTTTGTCAGCCTGGAGAGTCCATGCTGAGCAAGAGCTTCCTGTGATGGAAACTTTGATGTGGGAGGAATCTTTGTTTGTATGCAATTGTGGGAGTAGGGCTGGCAATTTCGAGACAGGTCTGAAAAGAGGAAATGATAACCCTTTTCACCAGGAAAGAAAGCCAGCAGTCTTTCGTTTTGTGGTGCAGTTGGTTTTTCAGCCTCGAGACTCCATGGACCGCAAGAGCTTTCTGTGCTGGCAACTTTAGAGTAGAAGGAATCTTCGTCCATATATAATTTTGGGAGTTCGCCTGAGAATTTGGATCCATGGCTTAACCCAGGAAATGACAGCCCGTATCGCCAGGAAAGAAAACCTGGAGGCTTTTGTTTTTTGGTGCAGTTGGTTTGTCAGCCTGGACACTCCACGGGCAGGAAGAGCTCTCTGTACTGTCAACTTTAGACTGGGAGGAATGTTTGTTTTTATGCAATTTTGGGAGTCGGGCTGTCAGTTGTGACGTAGGGTCGAAAACAGGAAATGACTGCCCTTGTCTGAAGGAAAGAAAGCCTGGAAGCTTTGGCTTTGTGGTGCAGCTGGTGAGACATTCTGGCTACTCCATGGGGAGCAAGAGCTCTCTGTACTGACATCTTTGGTGTGGAAGGAATCTTTGAAAACAATTTTGGGAGTGAGTCTGGCAGTTGGGAGGCAGGTCTGAACACAGGAAACAACAGCCCTTATCCCCCGGACAGAAAGTTGGCAATTTTTGGATTAGTGGTCAGCCTGGGCAGTCCATGGGCAGTAAGAGCTTTGTAGACTGGCCTATTCTGTTTGAGAGGAATCTTTTTCTTGTTGACTTTTGTCCGTGAGGAATGGCAGTTTGAGTGCAGGGCTAAGAAAAGGAAACAATCGCCATTATCTCTATGAAAGAGCGCCTGGAATTGTTGAGTTTTTGTTGCAGTTGTTGCGTCAGCCTTGGTACTCCATGGGCAACAAGAGTTTTGTGTCGTGGTACCTTTGATTAGGGAGGAATCTTCGTCCGTAGGAAATTTCGGGAGTCGGGTTGACAGCTTCAGGGCAGGGTTGAAAAAAGGAAACAACAGCCCTTATCCCCCGGACAGAAAGCCAGGAAGCTTTGGCTTTTTGGGGCAATTGGTGGGCCAGCCGGGGCACTCCATGGGCAGCAAGAGCTTTGTAGATTGGCCTATTCTGTCTGGGAGGAATCTTGTTTCATGTTGAATTTTGTCCGGGAGGAATGGTAGTATGAATGCAGGGCTGAGAACAGGAAACAATCGCCATTATCGCCAGAAAAGAAAACCTGGAAGCGTTGAGTTTGTGTTGCAGTTGATGGGCCATCATGGGCAATCCATGGGCAGTAAGAGCTTTCTGTCATGGCACCTTTGATTTGGGAGGAATCTTCGTTGAAAAACCCACTGCACTACAATGCAAAAGTTTCCAGGTTTTTTTTCATGGTGATAAGGACTGTTGTTTCCTCTTTTCAGCCCTGCCTCCCATCTGAAAGACCAACTCCCAAAACTGCATACACACGAAAATCCTCCCTCACCAAAGGTACCAGTACAGAAAGTTTTTGCTGTTCATGGATGCCCCAGGCTGAAAAACCAACTGCACCACAAAGCCGAAACTTCCAGACTTTCTTTCCTGCCGATAAGGGCTGTTGTTTCCTTTTTTCAGACCAACCCGACCCCAAAATTCCATACAAAGATTCGTCCCACAGAAAAGGTGCCAATATAGAAAGCTCCTGCTCTCCATGGAGTCCTCAGGCTGACAAACCAACTGCACCACAAAGCCAAAAATCGCAGGCTTTCTTTCCTGAGGATAAGGCCTGTTGCTTATCCTGTTTTCAGATCTATTCCCAACTGCAGCCTGACTCTTAAAATTTCATACAAACAAATATTCCTTCCACACCAAAGATGCCAGCACAAAAAGCTCTTGCTCCACGTGGAATGTCCAGGCTGACAAAACAACTGCTCCACAAAACCAAAGATTGCTTTAGGAGTTAGAGGTCGGAGAGATCAATCAGAGAAGCTACTAGACCTGCTTAGCGAGAAGACCACTCTCTGAACGTGACTTCCCCTCCCAGAAGAAATGGACGATAGATGGCAGTCTCTCTCCACGAATAAAGCCCAAGATGCTATTTGACCTCAAAATCATAACCTAATTCTCGACTGCTTGTGAAGGGGGAGGGGTTTTCAAGTGTCACTGTATTTATATTCCGAAATTTATACTAGATCTTTGATCCATGCATGGCAGAGTACCCCATGTATCCCCAGTTGACACACTAAGAAATGGTCAATCCAATGGTTTCTGGTCATTGGGTTTAATTCTTTTGTTTTCCTCCTTTGATTCCATGAAATTCCAAAGATATCTTAGGGTTTGTTTTTTACCACGAAGTCCCGCTTCTGAGTGCCCCTCAACCTGCTGCAGATGTGCTGGTTCCAGCAAATCCAATTCAGATTCACTGGCTGTTCTCGGGTCCTCTGAGCAAGAGGAGCAGGAGGAGGGACACAGAAGAGATCTCCTCACGGAGGCTGCATCTCCATGATCTCCAAAGCAGGTGAGAGATGCCATGCCACATCCAAGCTTTCTCTGAGGAAGGTGTTTCTCCCATGCCCTACCTCGTCGTAGTACTGGTGCCACAGCCCCTGACATAAGGACAGGACAGGTTATTTTTGTCGCCTGCAGAAGTGCTCCTGCTGCCAGCAGGGACACGCCCCGGGACAGACCAGACGAGGCTGACCCGGAGTGCTGAACCCGGAGGGATATTATGCCTCTCGTGCTCCTCAAAAATTGTCAAAAGCTTGTGCCCTAGAGGACAATGCGGGAGTCTCCCCATGCCAGCAAGAGAAATCTGGAAGCTTTGGCTTTTGGTGCAGATAGTGTGTCAGCCTGAGGACTCCATGCAGAGCAAGAGCTTTATATATTGGCACCTTTTCTGCGGGACGAATCATTGTTTGTTTGCAATTTTGATTTCGGGCTCTCAGTCGGGAGGAAGGGTTGAAAACAGGAAACAGCAGCCCTTATCCGCAGGAAAGAAAGCCTGGAAGTTTTGGTTTTGTGTTGCAGTTGGTTTTTCAGCTTGGGGCATCCATGAACAGCAAAAACTTTCTGTACTGGCAGCTTTGGTGTGGGACGATCTTTGTATGTATGCAATTTTGGGAGTTGGTCTTTCAGATGGGAGGCAGGGCTGAAAAGAGGAAACAACAGCCCTTATCCCCAGGAAAAAAGCCAGCAATCTTCTGCTTTGTGGTGGAGTTGGTTTGTCAACCTGGGGAGTCTATGAGCTGCAAGAGCTTTCTGTGCTATCACCTTTGGTGTGGGAGGAATCTTTGTTTATATGCAATTTTGGGAGGAGGTCTGGCAGTTGGGAGGCAGGTCTGAAAACAGGAAATGCCAGCCCTTCTCGCCAGGAAAGAAAGCATGTAAGATTTGGCTTTTTTGTGCAACTGATGTGTCATTCTTGGTACTCCATGGGGAGCAAGAATTTTCGTGCTCGCATCTTTAGTGTGGGAGGAATCTTCGTCCGTATGCAATTTTGGGAATGGGGCCGGCATTTGGGAAGCAGTTCTGACAACAGGAAATTCCAGCCCTTATCACCCGGAAAGAAAGACAGCAAACTTTGGCTTTGTGGTGCAGTTGTTTTTTCAGCCTGGAGACTACATGGGCAGCAAGAGCTTTCTGTGCTCTCAGCTTTAGTCTGGGAGGAATCTGTTTGCCTGCAATTTTGGAAGTCGGACTGGTAATTTAGAGGCAGCGCTGAAAAGACGAAATTACAGCCCTAATCGCCAGGAAAGAAAGCCTGGAAAATTTGGCTTTGTGGTGCCGTTGGTTTGTCAGCCTGGGGACTCCATGAAATGCAAGAGCTTTCTGTGCTGTCAACTTTAGTCTGGGAGGAATCTCTGTTTGTATGCAATTTTGGGAGTCAGGCTGGCAATTGGGAGGCAGGGTTTAAAAGAGGAAATGACAGCCCTTATCTGCAGGAAAGAAAGCCCGGAAGCTTTGGCTTTGTTTTGCCGTTGGTTTGTCAGCCTGGAGAGTCCATGCTGAGCAAGAGCTTCCTGTGATGGAAACTTTGATGTGGGAGGAATCTTTGTTTGTATGCAATTGTGGGAGTAGGGCTGGCAATTTCGAGACAGGTCTGAAAAGAGGAAATGATAACCCTTTTCACCAGGAAAGAAAGCCAGCAGTCTTTCGTTTTGTGGTGCAGTTGGTTTTTCAGCCTCGAGACTCCATGGACCGCAAGAGCTTTCTGTGCTGGCAACTTTAGAGTAGAAGGAATCTTCGTCCATATATAATTTTGGGAGTTCGCCTGAGAATTTGGATCCATGGCTTAACCCAGGAAATGACAGCCCGTATCGCCAGGAAAGAAAACCTGGAGGCTTTTGTTTTTTGGTGCAGTTGGTTTGTCAGCCTGGACACTCCACGGGCAGGAAGAGCTCTCTGTACTGTCAACTTTAGACTGGGAGGAATGTTTGTTTTTATGCAATTTTGGGAGTCGGGCTGTCAGTTGTGACGTAGGGTCGAAAACAGGAAATGACTGCCCTTGTCTGAAGGAAAGAAAGCCTGGAAGCTTTGGCTTTGTGGTGCAGCTGGTGAGACATTCTGGCTACTCCATGGGGAGCAAGAGCTCTCTGTACTGACATCTTTGGTGTGGAAGGAATCTTTGAAAACAATTTTGGGAGTGAGTCTGGCAGTTGGGAGGCAGGTCTGAACACAGGAAACAACAGCCCTTATCCCCCGGACAGAAAGTTGGCAATTTTTGGATTAGTGGTCAGCCTGGGCAGTCCATGGGCAGTAAGAGCTTTGTAGACTGGCCTATTCTGTTTGAGAGGAATCTTTTTCTTGTTGACTTTTGTCCGTGAGGAATGGCAGTTTGAGTGCAGGGCTAAGAAAAGGAAACAATCGCCATTATCTCTATGAAAGAGCGCCTGGAATTGTTGAGTTTTTGTTGCAGTTGTTGCGTCAGCCTTGGTACTCCATGGGCAACAAGAGTTTTGTGTCGTGGTACCTTTGATTAGGGAGGAATCTTCGTCCGTAGGAAATTTCGGGAGTCGGGTTGACAGCTTCAGGGCAGGGTTGAAAAAAGGAAACAACAGCCCTTATCCCCCGGACAGAAAGCCAGGAAGCTTTGGCTTTTTGGGGCAATTGGTGGGCCAGCCGGGGCACTCCATGGGCAGCAAGAGCTTTGTAGATTGGCCTATTCTGTCTGGGAGGAATCTTGTTTCATGTTGAATTTTGTCCGGGAGGAATGGTAGTATGAATGCAGGGCTGAGAACAGGAAACAATCGCCATTATCGCCAGAAAAGAAAACCTGGAAGCGTTGAGTTTGTGTTGCAGTTGATGGGCCATCATGGGCAATCCATGGGCAGTAAGAGCTTTCTGTCATGGCACCTTTGATTTGGGAGGAATCTTCGTTGAAAAACCCACTGCACTACAATGCAAAAGTTTCCAGGTTTTTTTTCATGGTGATAAGGACTGTTGTTTCCTCTTTTCAGCCCTGCCTCCCATCTGAAAGACCAACTCCCAAAACTGCATACACACGAAAATCCTCCCTCACCAAAGGTACCAGTACAGAAAGTTTTTGCTGTTCATGGATGCCCCAGGCTGAAAAACCAACTGCACCACAAAGCCAAAACTTCCAGACTTTCTTTCCCGCCGATAAGGGCTGTTGTTTCCTTTTTTCAGACCAACCCGACCCCAAAATTCCATAGAGAGATTCGTCCCACAGAAAAGGTGCCAATATAGAAAGCTCCTGCTCTCCATGGAGTCCTCAGGCTGACAAACCAACTGCACCACAAAGCCAAAAATCGCAGGCTTTCTTTCCTGAGGATAAGGCCTGTTGCTTATCCTGTTTTCAGATCTATTCCCAACTGCAGCCTGACTCTTAAAATTTCATACAAACAAATATTCCTTCCACACCAAAGATGCCAGCACAAAAAGCTCTTGCTCCACGTGGAATGTCCAGGCTGACAAAACAACTGCTCCACAAAACCAAAGATTGCTTTAGGAGTTAGAGGTCGGAGAGATCAATCAGAGAAGCTACTAGACCTGCTTAGCGAGAAGACCACTCTCTGAACGTGACTTCCCCTCCCAGAAGAAATGGACGATAGATGGCAGTCTCTCTCCACGAATAAAGCCCAAGATGCTATTTGACCTCAAAATCATAACCTAATTCTCGACTGCTTGTGAAGGGGGAGGGGTTTTCAAGTGTCACTGTATTTATATTCCGAAATTTATACTAGATCTTTGATCCATGCATGGCAGAGTACCCCATGTATCCCCAGTTGACACACTAAGAAATGGTCAATCCAATGGTTTCTGGTCATTGGGTTTAATTCTTTTGTTTTCCTCCTTTGATTCCATGAAATTCCAAAGATATCTTAGGGTTTGTTTTTTACCACGAAGTCCCGCTTCTGAGTGCCCCTCAACCTGCTGCAGATGTGCTGGTTCCAGCAAATCCAATTCAGATTCACTGGCTGTTCTCGGGTCCTCTGAGCAAGAGGAGCAGGAGGAGGGACACAGAAGAGATCTCCTCACGGAGGCTGCATCTCCATGATCTCCAAAGCAGGTGAGAGATGCCATGCCACATCCAAGCTTTCTCTGAGGAAGGTGTTTCTCCCATGCCCTACCTCGTCGTAGTACTGGTGCCACAGCCCCTGACATAAGGACAGGACAGGTTATTTTTGTCGCCTGCAGAAGTGCTCCTGCTGCCAGCAGGGACACGCCCCGGGACAGACCAGACGAGGCTGACCCGGAGTGCTGAACCCGGAGGGATATTATGCCTCTCGTGCTCCTCAAAAATTGTCAAAAGCTTGTGCCCTAGAGGACAATGCGGGAGTCTCCCCATGCCAGCAAGAGAAATCTGGAAGCTTTGGCTTTTGGTGCAGATAGTGTGTCAGCCTGAGGACTCCATGCAGAGCAAGAGCTTTATATATTGGCACCTTTTCTGCGGGACGAATCATTGTTTGTTTGCAATTTTGATTTCGGGCTCTCAGTCGGGAGGAAGGGTTGAAAACAGGAAACAGCAGCCCTTATCCGCAGGAAAGAAAGCCTGGAAGTTTTGGTTTTGTGTTGCAGTTGGTTTTTCAGCTTGGGGCATCCATGAACAGCAAAAACTTTCTGTACTGGCAGCTTTGGTGTGGGACGATCTTTGTATGTATGCAATTTTGGGAGTTGGTCTTTCAGATGGGAGGCAGGGCTGAAAAGAGGAAACAACAGCCCTTATCCCCAGGAAAAAAGCCAGCAATCTTCTGCTTTGTGGTGGAGTTGGTTTGTCAACCTGGGGAGTCTATGAGCTGCAAGAGCTTTCTGTGCTATCACCTTTGGTGTGGGAGGAATCTTTGTTTATATGCAATTTTGGGAGGAGGTCTGGCAGTTGGGAGGCAGGTCTGAAAACAGGAAATGCCAGCCCTTCTCGCCAGGAAAGAAAGCATGTAAGATTTGGCTTTTTTGTGCAACTGATGTGTCATTCTTGGTACTCCATGGGGAGCAAGAATTTTCGTGCTCGCATCTTTAGTGTGGGAGGAATCTTCGTCCGTATGCAATTTTGGGAATGGGGCCGGCATTTGGGAAGCAGTTCTGACAACAGGAAATTCCAGCCCTTATCACCCGGAAAGAAAGACAGCAAACTTTGGCTTTGTGGTGCAGTTGTTTTTTCAGCCTGGAGACTACATGGGCAGCAAGAGCTTTCTGTGCTCTCAGCTTTAGTCTGGGAGGAATCTGTTTGCCTGCAATTTTGGAAGTCGGACTGGTAATTTAGAGGCAGCGCTGAAAAGACGAAATTACAGCCCTAATCGCCAGGAAAGAAAGCCTGGAAAATTTGGCTTTGTGGTGCCGTTGGTTTGTCAGCCTGGGGACTCCATGAAATGCAAGAGCTTTCTGTGCTGTCAACTTTAGTCTGGGAGGAATCTCTGTTTGTATGCAATTTTGGGAGTCAGGCTGGCAATTGGGAGGCAGGGTTTAAAAGAGGAAATGACAGCCCTTATCTGCAGGAAAGAAAGCCCGGAAGCTTTGGCTTTGTTTTGCCGTTGGTTTGTCAGCCTGGAGAGTCCATGCTGAGCAAGAGCTTCCTGTGATGGAAACTTTGATGTGGGAGGAATCTTTGTTTGTATGCAATTGTGGGAGTAGGGCTGGCAATTTCGAGACAGGTCTGAAAAGAGGAAATGATAACCCTTTTCACCAGGAAAGAAAGCCAGCAGTCTTGTGGTGCAGTTGGTTTTTCAGCCTCGAGACTCCATGGACCGCAAGAGCTTTCTGTGCTGGCAACTTTAGAGTAGAAGGAATCTTCGTCCATATATAATTTTGGGAGTTCGACTGAGAATTTGGATCCACGACTTAACCCAGGAAATGACAGCCCGTATCGCCAGGAAAGAAAACCTGGAGGCTTTTGTTTTTTGGTGCAGTTGGTTTGTCAGCCTGGACACTCCACGGGCAGGAAGAGCTCTCTGTACTGTCAACTTTAGACTGGGAGGAATGTTTGTTTTTATGCAATTTTGGGAGTCGGGCTGTCAGTTGTGACGTAGGGTCGAAAACAGGAAATGACTGCCCTTGTCTGAAGGAAAGAAAGCCTGGAAGCTTTGGCTTTGTGGTGCAGCTGGTGAGACATTCTGGCTACTCCATGGGGAGCAAGAGCTCTCTGTACTGACATCTTTGGTGTGGAAGGAATCTTTGAAAACAATTTTGGGAGTGAGTCTGGCAGTTGGGAGGCAGGTCTGAACACAGGAAACAACAGCCCTTATCCCCCGGACAGAAAGTCGGCAATTTTTGGATTAGTGGTCAGCCTGGGCAGTCCATGGGCAGTAAGAGCTTTGTAGACTGGCCTATTCTGTTTGAGAGGAATCTTTTTCTTGTTGACTTTTGTCCGTGAGGAATGGCAGTTTGAGTGCAGGGCTAAGAAAAGGAAACAATCGCCATTATCTCTATGAAAGAGCGCCTGGAATTGTTGAGTTTTTGTTGCAGTTGTTGCGTCAGCCTTGGTACTCCATGGGCAACAAGAGTTTTGTGTCGTGGTACCTTTGATTAGGGAGGAATCTTCGTCCGTAGGAAATTTCGGGAGTCGGGTTGACAGCTTCAGGGCAGGGTTGAAAAAAGGAAACAACAGCCCTTATCCCCCGGACAGAAAGCCAGGAAGCTTTGGCTTTTTGGGGCAATTGGTGGGCCAGCCGGGGCACTCCATGGGCAGCAAGAGCTTTGTAGATTGGCCTATTCTGTCTGGGAGGAATCTTGTTTCATGTTGAATTTTGTCCGGGAGGAATGGTAGTATGAATGCAGGGCTGAGAACAGGAAACAATCGCCATTATCGCCAGAAAAGAAAACCTGGAAGCGTTGAGTTTGTGTTGCAGTTGATGGGCCATCATGGGCAATCCATGGGCAGTAAGAGCTTTCTGTCATGGCACCTTTGATTTGGGAGGAATCTTTGTTGAAAAACCCACTGCACTACAATGCAAAAGTTTCCAGGTTTTTTTTCATGGTGATAAGGACTGTTGTTTCCTCTTTTCAGCCCTGCCTCCCATCTGAAAGACCAACTCCCAAAACTGCATACACACGAAAATCCTCCCTCACCAAAGGTACCAGTACAGAAAGTTTTTGCTGTTCATGGATGCCCCAGGCTGAAAAACCAACTGCACCACAAAGCCAAAACTTCCAGACTTTCTTTCCTGCCGATAAGGGCTGTTGTTTCCTTTTTTCAGACCAACCCGACCCCAAAATTCCATACAGAGATTCGTCCCACAGAAAAGGTGCCAATATAGAAAGCTCCTGCTCTCCATGGAGTCCTCAGGCTGACAAACCAACTGCACCACAAAGCCAAAAATCGCAGGCTTTCTTTCCTGAGGATAAGGCCTGTTGCTTATCCTGTTTTCAGATCTATTCCCAACTGCAGCCTGACTCTTAAAATTTCATACAAACAAATATTCCTTCCACACCAAAGATGCCAGCACAAAAAGCTCTTGCTCCACGTGGAATGTCCAGGCTGACAAAACAACTGCTCCACAAAACCAAAGATTGCTTTAGGAGTTAGAGGTCGGAGAGATCAATCAGAGAAGCTACTAGGCCTGCTTAGCGAGAAGACCACTCTCTGAACGTGACTTCCCCTCCCAGAAGAAATGGACGATAGATGGCAGTCTCTCTCCACGAATAAAGCCCAAGATGCTATTTGACCTCAAAATCATAACCTAATTCTCGACTGCTTGTGAAGGGGGAGGGGTTTTCAAGTGTCACTGTATTTATATTCCGAAATTTATACTAGATCTTTGATCCATGCATGGCAGAGTACCCCATGTATCCCCAGTTGACACACTAAGAAATGGTCAATCCAATGGTTTCTGGTCATTGGGTTTAATTCTTTTGTTTTCCTCCTTTGATTCCATGAAATTCCAAAGATATCTTAGGGTTTGTTTTTTACCACGAAGTCCCGCTTCTGAGTGCCCCTCAACCTGCTGCAGATGTGCTGGTTCCAGCAAATCCAATTCAGATTCACTGGCTGTTCTCGGGTCCTCTGAGCAAGAGGAGCAGGAGGAGGGACACAGAAGAGATCTCCTCACGGAGGCTGCATCTCCATGATCTCCAAAGCAGGTGAGAGATGCCATGCCACATCCAAGCTTTCTCTGAGGAAGGTGTTTCTCCCATGCCCTACCTCGTCGTAGTACTGGTGCCACAGCCCCTGACATAAGGACAGGACAGGTTATCTTTGTCGCCTGCAGAAGTGCTCCTGCTGCCAGCAGGGACACGCCCCGGGACAGACCAGACGAGGCTGACCCGGAGTGCTGAACCCGGAGGGATATTATGCCTCTCGTGCTCCTCAAAAATTGTCAAAAGCTTGTGCCCTAGAGGACAATGCGGGAGTCTCCCCATGCCAGCAAGAGAAATCTGGAAGCTTTGGCTTTTGGTGCAGATAGTGTGTCAGCCTGAGGACTCCATGCAGAGCAAGAGCTTTATATATTGGCACCTTTTCTGCGGGACGAATCATTGTTTGTTTGCAATTTTGATTTCGGGCTCTCAGTCGGGAGGAAGGGTTGAAAACAGGAAACAGCAGCCCTTATCCGCAGGAAAGAAAGCCTGGAAGTTTTGGTTTTGTGTTGCAGTTGGTTTTTCAGCTTGGGGCATCCATGAACAGCAAAAACTTTCTGTACTGGCAGCTTTGGTGTGGGACGATCTTTGTATGTATGCAATTTTGGGAGTTGGTCTTTCAGATGGGAGGCAGGGCTGAAAAGAGGAAACAACAGCCCTTATCCCCAGGAAAAAAGCCAGCAATCTTCTGCTTTGTGGTGGAGTTGGTTTGTCAACCTGGGGAGTCTATGAGCTGCAAGAGCTTTCTGTGCTATCACCTTTGGTGTGGGAGGAATCTTTGTTTATATGCAATTTTGGGAGGAGGTCTGGCAGTTGGGAGGCAGGTCTGAAAACAGGAAATGCCAGCCCTTCTCGCCAGGAAAGAAAGCATGTAAGATTTGGCTTTTTTGTGCAACTGATGTGTCATTCTTGGTACTCCATGGGGAGCAAGAATTTTCGTGCTCGCATCTTTAGTGTGGGAGGAATCTTCGTCCGTATGCAATTTTGGGAATGGGGCCGGCATTTGGGAAGCAGTTCTGACAACAGGAAATTCCAGCCCTTATCACCCGGAAAGAAAGACAGCAAACTTTGGCTTTGTGGTGCAGTTGTTTTTTCAGCCTGGAGACTACATGGGCAGCAAGAGCTTTCTGTGCTCTCAGCTTTAGTCTGGGAGGAATCTGTTTGCCTGCAATTTTGGAAGTCGGACTGGTAATTTAGAGGCAGCGCTGAAAAGACGAAATTACAGCCCTAATCGCCAGGAAAGAAAGCCTGGAAAATTTGGCTTTGTGGTGCCGTTGGTTTGTCAGCCTGGGGACTCCATGAAATGCAAGAGCTTTCTGTGCTGTCAACTTTAGTCTGGGAGGAATCTCTGTTTGTATGCAATTTTGGGAGTCAGGCTGGCAATTGGGAGGCAGGGTTTAAAAGAGGAAATGACAGCCCTTATCTGCAGGAAAGAAAGCCCGGAAGCTTTGGCTTTGTTTTGCCGTTGGTTTGTCAGCCTGGAGAGTCCATGCTGAGCAAGAGCTTCCTGTGATGGAAACTTTGATGTGGGAGGAATCTTTGTTTGTATGCAATTGTGGGAGTAGGGCTGGCAATTTCGAGACAGGTCTGAAAAGAGGAAATGATAACCCTTTTCACCAGGAAAGAAAGCCAGCAGTCTTTCGTTTTGTGGTGCAGTTGGTTTTTCAGCCTCGAGACTCCATGGACCGCAAGAGCTTTCTGTGCTGGCAACTTTAGAGTAGAAGGAATCTTCGTCCATATATAATTTTGGGAGTTCGCCTGAGAATTTGGATCCATGGCTTAACCCAGGAAATGACAGCCCGTATCGCCAGGAAAGAAAACCTGGAGGCTTTTGTTTTTTGGTGCAGTTGGTTTGTCAGCCTGGACACTCCACGGGCAGGAAGAGCTCTCTGTACTGTCAACTTTAGACTGGGAGGAATGTTTGTTTTTATGCAATTTTGGGAGTCGGGCTGTCAGTTGTGACGTAGGGTCGAAAACAGGAAATGACTGCCCTTGTCTGAAGGAAAGAAAGCCTGGAAGCTTTGGCTTTGTGGTGCAGCTGGTGAGACATTCTGGCTACTCCATGGGGAGCAAGAGCTCTCTGTACTGACATCTTTGGTGTGGAAGGAATCTTTGAAAACAATTTTGGGAGTGAGTCTGGCAGTTGGGAGGCAGGTCTGAACACAGGAAACAACAGCCCTTATCCCCCGGACAGAAAGTTGGCAATTTTTGGATTAGTGGTCAGCCTGGGCAGTCCATGGGCAGTAAGAGCTTTGTAGACTGGCCTATTCTGTTTGAGAGGAATCTTTTTCTTGTTGACTTTTGTCCGTGAGGAATGGCAGTTTGAGTGCAGGGCTAAGAAAAGGAAACAATCGCCATTATCTCTATGAAAGAGCGCCTGGAATTGTTGAGTTTTTGTTGCAGTTGTTGCGTCAGCCTTGGTACTCCATGGGCAACAAGAGTTTTGTGTCGTGGTACCTTTGATTAGGGAGGAATCTTCGTCCGTAGGAAATTTCGGGAGTCGGGTTGACAGCTTCAGGGCAGGGTTGAAAAAAGGAAACAACAGCCCTTATCCCCCGGACAGAAAGCCAGGAAGCTTTGGCTTTTTGGGGCAATTGGTGGGCCAGCCGGGGCACTCCATGGGCAGCAAGAGCTTTGTAGATTGGCCTATTCTGTCTGGGAGGAATCTTGTTTCATGTTGAATTTTGTCCGGGAGGAATGGTAGTATGAATGCAGGGCTGAGAACAGGAAACAATCGCCATTATCGCCAGAAAAGAAAACCTGGAAGCGTTGAGTTTGTGTTGCAGTTGATGGGCCATCATGGGCAATCCATGGGCAGTAAGAGCTTTCTGTCATGGCACCTTTGATTTGGGAGGAATCTTTGTTGAAAAACCCACTGCACTACAATGCAAAAGTTTCCAGGTTTTTTTTCATGGTGATAAGGACTGTTGTTTCCTCTTTTCAGCCCTGCCTCCCATCTGAAAGACCAACTCCCAAAACTGCATACACACGAAAATCCTCCCTCACCAAAGGTACCAGTACAGAAAGTTTTTGCTGTTCATGGATGCCCCAGGCTGAAAAACCAACTGCACCACAAAGTCGAAACTTCCAGACTTTCTTTCCCGCCGATAAGGGCTGTTGTTTCCTTTTTTCAGACCAACCCGACCCCAAAATTCCATACAGAGATTCGTCCCACAGAAAAGGTGCCAATATAGAAAGCTCCTGCTCTCCATGGAGTCCTCAGGCTGACAAACCAACTGCACCACAAAGCCAAAAATCGCAGGCTTTCTTTCCTGAGGATAAGGCCTGTTGCTTATCCTGTTTTCAGATCTATTCCCAACTGCAGCCTGACTCTTAAAATTTCATACAAACAAATATTCCTTCCACACCAAAGATGCCAGCACAAAAAGCTCTTGCTCCACGTGGAATGTCCAGGCTGACAAAACAACTGCTCCACAAAACCAAAGATTGCTTTAGGAGTTAGAGGTCGGAGAGATCAATCAGAGAAGCTACTAGGCCTGCTTAGCGAGAAGACCACTCTCTGAACGTGACTTCCCCTCCCAGAAGAAATGGACGATAGATGGCAGTCTCTCTCCACGAATAAAGCCCAAGATGCTATTTGACCTCAAAATCATAACCTAATTCTCGACTGCTTGTGAAGGGGGAGGGGTTTTCAAGTGTCACTGTATTTATATTCCGAAATTTATACTAGATCTTTGATCCATGCATGGCAGAGTACCCCATGTATCCCCAGTTGACACACTAAGAAATGGTCAATCCAATGGTTTCTGGTCATTGGGTTTAATTCTTTTGTTTTCCTCCTTTGATTCCATGAAATTCCAAAGATATCTTAGGGTTTGTTTTTTACCACGAAGTCCCGCTTCTGAGTGCCCCTCAACCTGCTGCAGATGTGCTGGTTCCAGCAAATCCAATTCAGATTCACTGGCTGTTCTCGGGTCCTCTGAGCAAGAGGAGCAGGAGGAGGGACACAGAAGAGATCTCCTCACGGAGGCTGCATCTCCATGATCTCCAAAGCAGGTGAGAGATGCCATGCCACATCCAAGCTTTCTCTGAGGAAGGTGTTTCTCCCATGCCCTACCTCGTCGTAGTACTGGTGCCACAGCCCCTGACATAAGGACAGGACAGGTTATCTTTGTCGCCTGCAGAAGTGCTCCTGCTGCCAGCAGGGACACGCCCCGGGACAGACCAGACGAGGCTGACCCGGAGTGCTGAACCCGGAGGGATATTATGCCTCTCGTGCTCCTCAAAAATTGTCAAAAGCTTGTGCCCTAGAGGACAATGCGGGAGTCTCCCCATGCCAGCAAGAGAAATCTGGAAGCTTTGGCTTTTGGTGCAGATAGTGTGTCAGCCTGAGGACTCCATGCAGAGCAAGAGCTTTATATATTGGCACCTTTTCTGCGGGACGAATCATTGTTTGTTTGCAATTTTGATTTCGGGCTCTCAGTCGGGAGGAAGGGTTGAAAACAGGAAACAGCAGCCCTTATCCGCAGGAAAGAAAGCCTGGAAGTTTTGGTTTTGTGTTGCAGTTGGTTTTTCAGCTTGGGGCATCCATGAACAGCAAAAACTTTCTGTACTGGCAGCTTTGGTGTGGGACGATCTTTGTATGTATGCAATTTTGGGAGTTGGTCTTTCAGATGGGAGGCAGGGCTGAAAAGAGGAAACAACAGCCCTTATCCCCAGGAAAAAAGCCAGCAATCTTCTGCTTTGTGGTGGAGTTGGTTTGTCAACCTGGGGAGTCTATGAGCTGCAAGAGCTTTCTGTGCTATCACCTTTGGTGTGGGAGGAATCTTTGTTTATATGCAATTTTGGGAGGAGGTCTGGCAGTTGGGAGGCAGGTCTGAAAACAGGAAATGCCAGCCCTTCTCGCCAGGAAAGAAAGCATGTAAGATTTGGCTTTTTTGTGCAACTGATGTGTCATTCTTGGTACTCCATGGGGAGCAAGAATTTTCGTGCTCGCATCTTTAGTGTGGGAGGAATCTTCGTCCGTATGCAATTTTGGGAATGGGGCCGGCATTTGGGAAGCAGTTCTGACAACAGGAAATTCCAGCCCTTATCACCCGGAAAGAAAGACAGCAAACTTTGGCTTTGTGGTGCAGTTGTTTTTTCAGCCTGGAGACTACATGGGCAGCAAGAGCTTTCTGTGCTCTCAGCTTTAGTCTGGGAGGAATCTGTTTGCCTGCAATTTTGGAAGTCGGACTGGTAATTTAGAGGCAGCGCTGAAAAGACGAAATTACAGCCCTAATCGCCAGGAAAGAAAGCCTGGAAAATTTGGCTTTGTGGTGCCGTTGGTTTGTCAGCCTGGGGACTCCATGAAATGCAAGAGCTTTCTGTGCTGTCAACTTTAGTCTGGGAGGAATCTCTGTTTGTATGCAATTTTGGGAGTCAGGCTGGCAATTGGGAGGCAGGGTTTAAAAGAGGAAATGACAGCCCTTATCTGCAGGAAAGAAAGCCCGGAAGCTTTGGCTTTGTTTTGCCGTTGGTTTGTCAGCCTGGAGAGTCCATGCTGAGCAAGAGCTTCCTGTGATGGAAACTTTGATGTGGGAGGAATCTTTGTTTGTATGCAATTGTGGGAGTAGGGCTGGCAATTTCGAGACAGGTCTGAAAAGAGGAAATGATAACCCTTTTCACCAGGAAAGAAAGCCAGCAGTCTTTCGTTTTGTGGTGCAGTTGGTTTTTCAGCCTCGAGACTCCATGGACCGCAAGAGCTTTCTGTGCTGGCAACTTTAGAGTAGAAGGAATCTTCGTCCATATATAATTTTGGGAGTTCGCCTGAGAATTTGGATCCATGGCTTAACCCAGGAAATGACAGCCCGTATCGCCAGGAAAGAAAACCTGGAGGCTTTTGTTTTTTGGTGCAGTTGGTTTGTCAGCCTGGACACTCCACGGGCAGGAAGAGCTCTCTGTACTGTCAACTTTAGACTGGGAGGAATGTTTGTTTTTATGCAATTTTGGGAGTCGGGCTGTCAGTTGTGACGTAGGGTCGAAAACAGGAAATGACTGCCCTTGTCTGAAGGAAAGAAAGCCTGGAAGCTTTGGCTTTGTGGTGCAGCTGGTGAGACATTCTGGCTACTCCATGGGGAGCAAGAGCTCTCTGTACTGACATCTTTGGTGTGGAAGGAATCTTTGAAAACAATTTTGGGAGTGAGTCTGGCAGTTGGGAGGCAGGTCTGAACACAGGAAACAACAGCCCTTATCCCCCGGACAGAAAGTCGGCAATTTTTGGATTAGTGGTCAGCCTGGGCAGTCCATGGGCAGTAAGAGCTTTGTAGACTGGCCTATTCTGTTTGAGAGGAATCTTTTTCTTGTTGACTTTTGTCCGTGAGGAATGGCAGTTTGAGTGCAGGGCTAAGAAAAGGAAACAATCGCCATTATCTCTATGAAAGAGCGCCTGGAATTGTTGAGTTTTTGTTGCAGTTGTTGCGTCAGCCTTGGTACTCCATGGGCAACAAGAGTTTTGTGTCGTGGTACCTTTGATTAGGGAGGAATCTTCGTCCGTAGGAAATTTCGGGAGTCGGGTTGACAGCTTCAGGGCAGGGTTGAAAAAAGGAAACAACAGCCCTTATCCCCCGGACAGAAAGCCAGGAAGCTTTGGCTTTTTGGGGCAATTGGTGGGCCAGCCGGGGCACTCCATGGGCAGCAAGAGCTTTGTAGATTGGCCTATTCTGTCTGGGAGGAATCTTGTTTCATGTTGAATTTTGTCCGGGAGGAATGGTAGTATGAATGCAGGGCTGAGAACAGGAAACAATCGCCATTATCGCCAGAAAAGAAAACCTGGAAGCGTTGAGTTTGTGTTGCAGTTGATGGGCCATCATGGGCAATCCATGGGCAGTAAGAGCTTTCTGTCATGGCACCTTTGATTTGGGAGGAATCTTCGTTGAAAAACCCACTGCACTACAATGCAAAAGTTTCCAGGTTTTTTTTCATGGTGATAAGGACTGTTGTTTCCTCTTTTCAGCCCTGCCTCCCATCTGAAAGACCAACTCCCAAAACTGCATACACACGAAAATCCTCCCTCACCAAAGGTACCAGTACAGAAAGTTTTTGCTGTTCATGGATGCCCCAGGCTGAAAAACCAACTGCACCACAAAGCCAAAACTTCCAGACTTTCTTTCCTGCCGATAAGGGCTGTTGTTTCCTTTTTTCAGACCAACCCGACCCCAAAATTCCATACAAAGATTCGTCCCACAGAAAAGGTGCCAATATAGAAAGCTCCTGCTCTCCATGGAGTCCTCAGGCTGACAAACCAACTGCACCACAAAGCCAAAAATCGCAGGCTTTCTTTCCTGAGGATAAGGCCTGTTGCTTATCCTGTTTTCAGATCTATTCCCAACTGCAGCCTGACTCTTAAAATTTCATACAAACAAATATTCCTTCCACACCAAAGATGCCAGCACAAAAAGCTCTTGCTCCACGTGGAATGTCCAGGCTGACAAAACAACTGCTCCACAAAACCAAAGATTGCTTTAGGAGTTAGAGGTCGGAGAGATCAATCAGAGAAGCTACTAGACCTGCTTAGCGAGAAGACCACTCTCTGAACGTGACTTCCCCTCCCAGAAGAAATGGACGATAGATGGCAGTCTCTCTCCACGAATAAAGCCCAAGATGCTATTTGACCTCAAAATCATAACCTAATTCTCGACTGCTTGTGAAGGGGGAGGGGTTTTCAAGTGTCACTGTATTTATATTCCGAAATTTATACTAGATCTTTGATCCATGCATGGCAGAGTACCCCATGTATCCCCAGTTGACACACTAAGAAATGGTCAATCCAATGGTTTCTGGTCATTGGGTTTAATTCTTTTGTTTTCCTCCTTTGATTCCATGAAATTCCAAAGATATCTTAGGGTTTGTTTTTTACCACGAAGTCCCGCTTCTGAGTGCCCCTCAACCTGCTGCAGATGTGCTGGTTCCAGCAAATCCAATTCAGATTCACTGGCTGTTCTCGGGTCCTCTGAGCAAGAGGAGCAGGAGGAGGGACACAGAAGAGATCTCCTCACGGAGGCTGCATCTCCATGATCTCCAAAGCAGGTGAGAGATGCCATGCCACATCCAAGCTTTCTCTGAGGAAGGTGTTTCTCCCATGCCCTACCTCGTCGTAGTACTGGTGCCACAGCCCCTGACATAAGGACAGGACAGGTTATCTTTGTCGCCTGCAGAAGTGCTCCTGCTGCCAGCAGGGACACGCCCCGGGACAGACCAGACGAGGCTGACCCGGAGTGCTGAACCCGGAGGGATATTATGCCTCTCGTGCTCCTCAAAAATTGTCAAAAGCTTGTGCCCTAGAGGACAATGCGGGAGTCTCCCCATGCCAGCAAGAGAAATCTGGAAGCTTTGGCTTTTGGTGCAGATAGTGTGTCAGCCTGAGGACTCCATGCAGAGCAAGAGCTTTATATATTGGCACCTTTTCTGCGGGACGAATCATTGTTTGTTTGCAATTTTGATTTCGGGCTCTCAGTCGGGAGGAAGGGTTGAAAACAGGAAACAGCAGCCCTTATCCGCAGGAAAGAAAGCCTGGAAGTTTTGGTTTTGTGTTGCAGTTGGTTTTTCAGCTTGGGGCATCCATGAACAGCAAAAACTTTCTGTACTGGCAGCTTTGGTGTGGGACGATCTTTGTATGTATGCAATTTTGGGAGTTGGTCTTTCAGATGGGAGGCAGGGCTGAAAAGAGGAAACAACAGCCCTTATCCCCAGGAAAAAAGCCAGCAATCTTCTGCTTTGTGGTGGAGTTGGTTTGTCAACCTGGGGAGTCTATGAGCTGCAAGAGCTTTCTGTGCTATCACCTTTGGTGTGGGAGGAATCTTTGTTTATATGCAATTTTGGGAGGAGGTCTGGCAGTTGGGAGGCAGGTCTGAAAACAGGAAATGCCAGCCCTTCTCGCCAGGAAAGAAAGCATGTAAGATTTGGCTTTTTTGTGCAACTGATGTGTCATTCTTGGTACTCCATGGGGAGCAAGAATTTTCGTGCTCGCATCTTTAGTGTGGGAGGAATCTTCGTCCGTATGCAATTTTGGGAATGGGGTCGGCATTTGGGAAGCAGTTCTGACAACAGGAAATTCCAGCCCTTATCACCCGGAAAGAAAGACAGCAAACTTTGGTTTTGTGGTGCAGTTGTTTTTTCAGCCTGGAGACTACATGGGCAGCAAGAGCTTTCTGTGCTCTCAGCTTTAGTCTGGGAGGAATCTGTTTGCCTGCAATTTTGGAAGTCGGACTGGTAATTTAGAGGCAGCGCTGAAAAGACGAAATTACAGCCCTAATCGCCAGGAAAGAAAGCCTGGAAAATTTGGCTTTGTGGTGCAGTTGGTTTGTCAGCCTGGGGACTCCATGAAATGCAAGAGCTTTCTGTGCTGTCAACTTTAGTCTGGGAGGAATCTCTGTTTGTATGCAATTTTGGGAGTCAGGCTGGCAATTGGGAGGCAGGGTTTAAAAGAGGAAATGACAGCCCTTATCTGCAGGAAAGAAAGCCCGGAAGCTTTGGCTTTGTTTTGCCGTTGGTTTGTCAGCCTGGAGAGTCCATGCTGAGCAAGAGCTTCCTGTGATGGAAACTTTGATGTGGGAGGAATCTTTGTTTGTATGCAATTGTGGGAGTAGGGCTGGCAATTTCGAGACAGGTCTGAAAAGAGGAAATGATAACCCTTTTCACCAGGAAAGAAAGCCAGCAGTCTTTCGTTTTGTGGTGCAGTTGGTTTTTCAGCCTCGAGACTCCATGGACCGCAAGAGCTTTCTGTGCTGGCAACTTTAGAGTAGAAGGAATCTTCGTCCATATATAATTTTGGGAGTTCGCCTGAGAATTTGGATCCATGGCTTAACCCAGGAAATGACAGCCCGTATCGCCAGGAAAGAAAACCTGGAGGCTTTTGTTTTTTGGTGCAGTTGGTTTGTCAGCCTGGACACTCCACGGGCAGGAAGAGCTCTCTGGACTGTCAACTTTAGACTGGGAGGAATGTTTGTTTTTATGCAATTTTGGGAGTCGGGCTGTCAGTTGTGACGTAGGGTCGAAAACAGGAAATGACTGCCCTTGTCTGAAGGAAAGAAAGCCTGGAAGCTTTGGCTTTGTGGTGCAGCTGGTGAGACATTCTGGCTACTCCATGGGGAGCAAGAGCTCTCTGTACTGACATCTTTGGTGTGGAAGGAATCTTTGAAAACAATTTTGGGAGTGAGTCTGGCAGTTGGGAGGCAGGTCTGAACACAGGAAACAACAGCCCTTATCCCTCGGACAGAAAGTTGGCAATTTTTGGATTAGTGGTCAGCCTGGGCAGTCCATGGGCAGTAAGAGCTTTGTAGACTGGCCTATTCTGTTTGAGAGGAATCTTTTTCTTGTTGACTTTTGTCCGTGAGGAATGGCAGTTTGAGTGCAGGGCTAAGAAAAGGAAACAATCGCCATTATCTCTATGAAAGAGCGCCTGGAATTGTTGAGTTTTTGTTGCAGTTGTTGCGTCAGCCTTGGTACTCCATGGGCAACAAGAGTTTTGTGTCGTGGTACCTTTGATTAGGGAGGAATCTTCGTCCGTAGGAAATTTCGGGAGTCGGGTTGACAGCTTCAGGGCAGGGTTGAAAAAAGGAAACAACAGCCCTTATCCCCCGGACAGAAAGCCAGGAAGCTTTGGCTTTTTGGGGCAATTGGTGGGCCAGCCGGGGCACTCCATGGGCAGCAAGAGCTTTGTAGATTGGCCTATTCTGTCTGGGAGGAATCTTGTTTCATGTTGAATTTTGTCCGGGAGGAATGGTAGTATGAATGCAGGGCTGAGAACAGGAAACAATCGCCATTATCGCCAGAAAAGAAAACCTGGAAGCGTTGAGTTTGTGTTGCAGTTGATGGGCCATCATGGGCAATCCATGGGCAGTAAGAGCTTTCTGTCATGGCACCTTTGATTTGGGAGGAATCTTTGTTGAAAAACCCACTGCACTACAATGCAAAAGTTTCCAGGTTTTTTTTCATGGTGATAAGGACTGTTGTTTCCTCTTTTCAGCCCTGCCTCCCATCTGAAAGACCAACTCCCAAAACTGCATACACACGAAAATCCTCCCTCAGCAAAGGTACCAGTACAGAAAGTTTTTGCTGTTCATGGATGCCCCAGGCTGAAAAACCAACTGCACCACAAAGTCGAAACTTCCAGACTTTCTTTCCCGCCGATAAGGGCTGTTGTTTCCTTTTTTCAGACCAACCCGACCCCAAAATTCCATACAGAGATTCGTCCCACAGAAAAGGTGCCAATATAGAAAGCTCCTGCTCTCCATGGAGTCCTCAGGCTGACAAACCAACTGCACCACAAAGCCAAAAATCGCAGGCTTTCTTTCCTGAGGATAAGGCCTGTTGCTTATCCTGTTTTCAGATCTATTCCCAACTGCAGCCTGACTCTTAAAATTTCATACAAACAAATATTCCTTCCACACCAAAGATGCCAGCACAAAAAGCTCTTGCTCCACGTGGAATGTCCAGGCTGACAAAACAACTGCTCCACAAAACCAAAGATTGCTTTAGGAGTTAGAGGTCGGAGAGATCAATCAGAGAAGCTACTAGGCCTGCTTAGCGAGAAGACCACTCTCTGAACGTGACTTCCCCTCCCAGAAGAAATGGACGATAGATGGCAGTCTCTCTCCACGAATAAAGCCCAAGATGCTATTTGACCTCAAAATCATAACCTAATTCTCGACTGCTTGTGAAGGGGGAGGGGTTTTCAAGTGTCACTGTATTTATATTCCGAAATTTATACTAGATCTTTGATCCATGCATGGCAGAGTACCCCATGTATCCCCAGTTGACACACTAAGAAATGGTCAATCCAATGGTTTCTGGTCATTGGGTTTAATTCTTTTGTTTTCCTCCTTTGATTCCATGAAATTCCAAAGATATCTTAGGGTTTGTTTTTTACCACGAAGTCCCGCTTCTGAGTGCCCCTCAACCTGCTGCAGATGTGCTGGTTCCAGCAAATCCAATTCAGATTCACTGGCTGTTCTCGGGTCCTCTGAGCAAGAGGAGCAGGAGGAGGGACACAGAAGAGATCTCCTCACGGAGGCTGCATCTCCATGATCTCCAAAGCAGGTGAGAGATGCCATGCCACATCCAAGCTTTCTCTGAGGAAGGTGTTTCTCCCATGCCCTACCTCGTCGTAGTACTGGTGCCACAGCCCCTGACATAAGGACAGGACAGGTTATCTTTGTCGCCTGCAGAAGTGCTCCTGCTGCCAGCAGGGACACGCCCCGGGACAGACCAGACGAGGCTGACCCGGAGTGCTGAACCCGGAGGGATATTATGCCTCTCGTGCTCCTCAAAAATTGTCAAAAGCTTGTGCCCTAGAGGACAATGCGGGAGTCTCCCCATGCCAGCAAGAGAAATCTGGAAGCTTTGGCTTTTGGTGCAGATAGTGTGTCAGCCTGAGGACTCCATGCAGAGCAAGAGCTTTATATATTGGCACCTTTTCTGCGGGACGAATCATTGTTTGTTTGCAATTTTGATTTCGGGCTCTCAGTCGGGAGGAAGGGTTGAAAACAGGAAACAGCAGCCCTTATCCGCAGGAAAGAAAGCCTGGAAGTTTTGGTTTTGTGTTGCAGTTGGTTTTTCAGCTTGGGGCATCCATGAACAGCAAAAACTTTCTGTACTGGCAGCTTTGGTGTGGGACGATCTTTGTATGTATGCAATTTTGGGAGTTGGTCTTTCAGATGGGAGGCAGGGCTGAAAAGAGGAAACAACAGCCCTTATCCCCAGGAAAAAAGCCAGCAATCTTCTGCTTTGTGGTGGAGTTGGTTTGTCAACCTGGGGAGTCTATGAGCTGCAAGAGCTTTCTGTGCTATCACCTTTGGTGTGGGAGGAATCTTTGTTTATATGCAATTTTGGGAGGAGGTCTGGCAGTTGGGAGGCAGGTCTGAAAACAGGAAATGCCAGCCCTTCTCGCCAGGAAAGAAAGCATGTAAGATTTGGCTTTTTTGTGCAACTGATGTGTCATTCTTGGTACTCCATGGGGAGCAAGAATTTTCGTGCTCGCATCTTTAGTGTGGGAGGAATCTTCGTCCGTATGCAATTTTGGGAATGGGGCCGGCATTTGGGAAGCAGTTCTGACAACAGGAAATTCCAGCCCTTATCACCCGGAAAGAAAGACAGCAAACTTTGGCTTTGTGGTGCAGTTGTTTTTTCAGCCTGGAGACTACATGGGCAGCAAGAGCTTTCTGTGCTCTCAGCTTTAGTCTGGGAGGAATCTGTTTGCCTGCAATTTTGGAAGTCGGACTGGTAATTTAGAGGCAGCGCTGAAAAGACGAAATTACAGCCCTAATCGCCAGGAAAGAAAGCCTGGAAAATTTGGCTTTGTGGTGCCGTTGGTTTGTCAGCCTGGGGACTCCATGAAATGCAAGAGCTTTCTGTGCTGTCAACTTTAGTCTGGGAGGAATCTCTGTTTGTATGCAATTTTGGGAGTCAGGCTGGCAATTGGGAGGCAGGGTTTAAAAGAGGAAATGACAGCCCTTATCTGCAGGAAAGAAAGCCCGGAAGCTTTGGCTTTGTTTTGCCGTTGGTTTGTCAGCCTGGAGAGTCCATGCTGAGCAAGAGCTTCCTGTGATGGAAACTTTGATGTGGGAGGAATCTTTGTTTGTATGCAATTGTGGGAGTAGGGCTGGCAATTTCGAGACAGGTCTGAAAAGAGGAAATGATAACCCTTTTCACCAGGAAAGAAAGCCAGCAGTCTTTCGTTTTGTGGTGCAGTTGGTTTTTCAGCCTCGAGACTCCATGGACCGCAAGAGCTTTCTGTGCTGGCAACTTTAGAGTAGAAGGAATCTTCGTCCATATATAATTTTGGGAGTTCGCCTGAGAATTTGGATCCATGGCTTAACCCAGGAAATGACAGCCCGTATCGCCAGGAAAGAAAACCTGGAGGCTTTTGTTTTTTGGTGCAGTTGGTTTGTCAGCCTGGACACTCCACGGGCAGGAAGAGCTCTCTGTACTGTCAACTTTAGACTGGGAGGAATGTTTGTTTTTATGCAATTTTGGGAGTCGGGCTGTCAGTTGTGACGTAGGGTCGAAAACAGGAAATGACTGCCCTTGTCTGAAGGAAAGAAAGCCTGGAAGCTTTGGCTTTGTGGTGCAGCTGGTGAGACATTCTGGCTACTCCATGGGGAGCAAGAGCTCTCTGTACTGACATCTTTGGTGTGGAAGGAATCTTTGAAAACAATTTTGGGAGTGAGTCTGGCAGTTGGGAGGCAGGTCTGAACACAGGAAACAACAGCCCTTATCCCCCGGACAGAAAGTTGGCAATTTTTGGATTAGTGGTCAGCCTGGGCAGTCCATGGGCAGTAAGAGCTTTGTAGACTGGCCTATTCTGTTTGAGAGGAATCTTTTTCTTGTTGACTTTTGTCCGTGAGGAATGGCAGTTTGAGTGCAGGGCTAAGAAAAGGAAACAATCGCCATTATCTCTATGAAAGAGCGCCTGGAATTGTTGAGTTTTTGTTGCAGTTGTTGCGTCAGCCTTGGTACTCCATGGGCAACAAGAGTTTTGTGTCGTGGTACCTTTGATTAGGGAGGAATCTTCGTCCGTAGGAAATTTCGGGAGTCGGGTTGACAGCTTCAGGGCAGGGTTGAAAAAAGGAAACAACAGCCCTTATCCCCCGGACAGAAAGCCAGGAAGCTTTGGCTTTTTGGGGCAATTGGTGGGCCAGCCGGGGCACTCCATGGGCAGCAAGAGCTTTGTAGATTGGCCTATTCTGTCTGGGAGGAATCTTGTTTCATGTTGAATTTTGTCCGGGAGGAATGGTAGTATGAATGCAGGGCTGAGAACAGGAAACAATCGCCATTATCGCCAGAAAAGAAAACCTGGAAGCGTTGAGTTTGTGTTGCAGTTGATGGGCCATCATGGGCAATCCATGGGCAGTAAGAGCTTTCTGTCATGGCACCTTTGATTTGGGAGGAATCTTTGTTGAAAAACCCACTGCACTACAATGCAAAAGTTTCCAGGTTTTTTTTCATGGTGATAAGGACTGTTGTTTCCTCTTTTCAGCCCTGCCTCCCATCTGAAAGACCAACTCCCAAAACTGCATACACACGAAAATCCTCCCTCACCAAAGGTACCAGTACAGAAAGTTTTTGCTGTTCATGGATGCCCCAGGCTGAAAAACCAACTGCACCACAAAGTCGAAACTTCCAGACTTTCTTTCCCACCGATAAGGGCTGTTGTTTCCTTTTTTCAGACCAACCCGACCCCAAAATTCCATACAGAGATTCGTCCCACAGAAAAGGTGCCAATATAGAAAGCTCCTGCTCTCCATGGAGTCCTCAGGCTGACAAACCAACTGCACCACAAAGCCAAAAATCGCAGGCTTTCTTTCCTGAGGATAAGGCCTGTTGCTTATCCTGTTTTCAGATCTATTCCCAACTGCAGCCTGACTCTTAAAATTTCATACAAACAAATATTCCTTCCACACCAAAGATGCCAGCACAAAAAGCTCTTGCTCCACGTGGAATGTCCAGGCTGACAAAACAACTGCTCCACAAAACCAAAGATTGCTTTAGGAGTTAGAGGTCGGAGAGATCAATCAGAGAAGCTACTAGGCCTGCTTAGCGAGAAGACCACTCTCTGAACGTGACTTCCCCTCCCAGAAGAAATGGACGATAGATGGCAGTCTCTCTCCACGAATAAAGCCCAAGATGCTATTTGACCTCAAAATCATAACCTAATTCTCGACTGCTTGTGAAGGGGGAGGGGTTTTCAAGTGTCACTGTATTTATATTCCGAAATTTATACTAGATCTTTGATCCATGCATGGCAGAGTACCCCATGTATCCCCAGTTGACACACTAAGAAATGGTCAATCCAATGGTTTCTGGTCATTGGGTTTAATTCTTTTGTTTTCCTCCTTTGATTCCATGAAATTCCAAAGATATCTTAGGGTTTGTTTTTTACCACGAAGTCCCGCTTCTGAGTGCCCCTCAACCTGCTGCAGATGTGCTGGTTCCAGCAAATCCAATTCAGATTCACTGGCTGTTCTCGGGTCCTCTGAGCAAGAGGAGCAGGAGGAGGGACACAGAAGAGATCTCCTCACGGAGGCTGCATCTCCATGATCTCCAAAGCAGGTGAGAGATGCCATGCCACATCCAAGCTTTCTCTGAGGAAGGTGTTTCTCCCATGCCCTACCTCGTCGTAGTACTGGTGCCACAGCCCCTGACATAAGGACAGGACAGGTTATCTTTGTCGCCTGCAGAAGTGCTCCTGCTGCCAGCAGGGACACGCCCCGGGACAGACCAGACGAGGCTGACCCGGAGTGCTGAACCCGGAGGGATATTATGCCTCTCGTGCTCCTCAAAAATTGTCAAAAGCTTGTGCCCTAGAGGACAATGCGGGAGTCTCCCCATGCCAGCAAGAGAAATCTGGAAGCTTTGGCTTTTGGTGCAGATAGTGTGTCAGCCTGAGGACTCCATGCAGAGCAAGAGCTTTATATATTGGCACCTTTTCTGCGGGACGAATCATTGTTTGTTTGCAATTTTGATTTCGGGCTCTCAGTCGGGAGGAAGGGTTGAAAACAGGAAACAGCAGCCCTTATCCGCAGGAAAGAAAGCCTGGAAGTTTTGGTTTTGTGTTGCAGTTGGTTTTTCAGCTTGGGGCATCCATGAACAGCAAAAACTTTCTGTACTGGCAGCTTTGGTGTGGGACGATCTTTGTATGTATGCAATTTTGGGAGTTGGTCTTTCAGATGGGAGGCAGGGCTGAAAAGAGGAAACAACAGCCCTTATCCCCAGGAAAAAAGCCAGCAATCTTCTGCTTTGTGGTGGAGTTGGTTTGTCAACCTGGGGAGTCTATGAGCTGCAAGAGCTTTCTGTGCTATCACCTTTGGTGTGGGAGGAATCTTTGTTTATATGCAATTTTGGGAGGAGGTCTGGCAGTTGGGAGGCAGGTCTGAAAACAGGAAATGCCAGCCCTTCTCGCCAGGAAAGAAAGCATGTAAGATTTGGCTTTTTTGTGCAACTGATGTGTCATTCTTGGTACTCCATGGGGAGCAAGAATTTTCGTGCTCGCATCTTTAGTGTGGGAGGAATCTTCGTCCGTATGCAATTTTGGGAATGGGGCCGGCATTTGGGAAGCAGTTCTGACAACAGGAAATTCCAGCCCTTATCACCCGGAAAGAAAGACAGCAAACTTTGGCTTTGTGGTGCAGTTGTTTTTTCAGCCTGGAGACTACATGGGCAGCAAGAGCTTTCTGTGCTCTCAGCTTTAGTCTGGGAGGAATCTGTTTGCCTGCAATTTTGGAAGTCGGACTGGTAATTTAGAGGCAGCGCTGAAAAGACGAAATTACAGCCCTAATCGCCAGGAAAGAAAGCCTGGAAAATTTGGCTTTGTGGTGCCGTTGGTTTGTCAGCCTGGGGACTCCATGAAATGCAAGAGCTTTCTGTGCTGTCAACTTTAGTCTGGGAGGAATCTCTGTTTGTATGCAATTTTGGGAGTCAGGCTGGCAATTGGGAGGCAGGGTTTAAAAGAGGAAATGACAGCCCTTATCTGCAGGAAAGAAAGCCCGGAAGCTTTGGCTTTGTTTTGCCGTTGGTTTGTCAGCCTGGAGAGTCCATGCTGAGCAAGAGCTTCCTGTGATGGAAACTTTGATGTGGGAGGAATCTTTGTTTGTATGCAATTGTGGGAGTAGGGCTGGCAATTTCGAGACAGGTCTGAAAAGAGGAAATGATAACCCTTTTCACCAGGAAAGAAAGCCAGCAGTCTTTCGTTTTGTGGTGCAGTTGGTTTTTCAGCCTCGAGACTCCATGGACCGCAAGAGCTTTCTGTGCTGGCAACTTTAGAGTAGAAGGAATCTTCGTCCATATATAATTTTGGGAGTTCGCCTGAGAATTTGGATCCATGGCTTAACCCAGGAAATGACAGCCCGTATCGCCAGGAAAGAAAACCTGGAGGCTTTTGTTTTTTGGTGCAGTTGGTTTGTCAGCCTGGACACTCCACGGGCAGGAAGAGCTCTCTGTACTGTCAACTTTAGACTGGGAGGAATGTTTGTTTTTATGCAATTTTGGGAGTCGGGCTGTCAGTTGTGACGTAGGGTCGAAAACAGGAAATGACTGCCCTTGTCTGAAGGAAAGAAAGCCTGGAAGCTTTGGCTTTGTGGTGCAGCTGGTGAGACATTCTGGCTACTCCATGGGGAGCAAGAGCTCTCTGTACTGACATCTTTGGTGTGGAAGGAATCTTTGAAAACAATTTTGGGAGTGAGTCTGGCAGTTGGGAGGCAGGTCTGAACACAGGAAACAACAGCCCTTATCCCCCGGACAGAAAGTCGGCAATTTTTGGATTAGTGGTCAGCCTGGGCAGTCCATGGGCAGTAAGAGCTTTGTAGACTGGCCTATTCTGTTTGAGAGGAATCTTTTTCTTGTTGACTTTTGTCCGTGAGGAATGGCAGTTTGAGTGCAGGGCTAAGAAAAGGAAACAATCGCCATTATCTCTATGAAAGAGCGCCTGGAATTGTTGAGTTTTTGTTGCAGTTGTTGCGTCAGCCTTGGTACTCCATGGGCAACAAGAGTTTTGTGTCGTGGTACCTTTGATTAGGGAGGAATCTTCGTCCGTAGGAAATTTCGGGAGTCGGGTTGACAGCTTCAGGGCAGGGTTGAAAAAAGGAAACAACAGCCCTTATCCCCCGGACAGAAAGCCAGGAAGCTTTGGCTTTTTGGGGCAATTGGTGGGCCAGCCGGGGCACTCCATGGGCAGCAAGAGCTTTGTAGATTGGCCTATTCTGTCTGGGAGGAATCTTGTTTCATGTTGAATTTTGTCCGGGAGGAATGGTAGTATGAATGCAGGGCTGAGAACAGGAAACAATCGCCATTATCGCCAGAAAAGAAAACCTGGAAGCGTTGAGTTTGTGTTGCAGTTGATGGGCCATCATGGGCAATCCATGGGCAGTAAGAGCTTTCTGTCATGGCACCTTTGATTTGGGAGGAATCTTCGTTGAAAAACCCACTGCACTACAATGCAAAAGTTTCCAGGTTTTTTTTCATGGTGATAAGGACTGTTGTTTCCTCTTTTCAGCCCTGCCTCCCATCTGAAAGACCAACTCCCAAAACTGCATACACACGAAAATCCTCCCTCACCAAAGGTACCAGTACAGAAAGTTTTTGCTGTTCATGGATGCCCCAGGCTGAAAAACCAACTGCACCACAAAGCCAAAACTTCCAGACTTTCTTTCCTGCCGATAAGGGCTGTTGTTTCCTTTTTTCAGACCAACCCGACCCCAAAATTCCATACAAAGATTCGTCCCACAGAAAAGGTGCCAATATAGAAAGCTCCTGCTCTCCATGGAGTCCTCAGGCTGACAAACCAACTGCACCACAAAGCCAAAAATCGCAGGCTTTCTTTCCTGAGGATAAGGCCTGTTGCTTATCCTGTTTTCAGATCTATTCCCAACTGCAGCCTGACTCTTAAAATTTCATACAAACAAATATTCCTTCCACACCAAAGATGCCAGCACAAAAAGCTCTTGCTCCACGTGGAATGTCCAGGCTGACAAAACAACTGCTCCACAAAACCAAAGATTGCTTTAGGAGTTAGAGGTCGGAGAGATCAATCAGAGAAGCTACTAGACCTGCTTAGCGAGAAGACCACTCTCTGAACGTGACTTCCCCTCCCAGAAGAAATGGACGATAGATGGCAGTCTCTCTCCACGAATAAAGCCCAAGATGCTATTTGACCTCAAAATCATAACCTAATTCTCGACTGCTTGTGAAGGGGGAGGGGTTTTCAAGTGTCACTGTATTTATATTCCGAAATTTATACTAGATCTTTGATCCATGCATGGCAGAGTACCCCATGTATCCCCAGTTGACACACTAAGAAATGGTCAATCCAATGGTTTCTGGTCATTGGGTTTAATTCTTTTGTTTTCCTCCTTTGATTCCATGAAATTCCAAAGATATCTTAGGGTTTGTTTTTTACCACGAAGTCCCGCTTCTGAGTGCCCCTCAACCTGCTGCAGATGTGCTGGTTCCAGCAAATCCAATTCAGATTCACTGGCTGTTCTCGGGTCCTCTGAGCAAGAGGAGCAGGAGGAGGGACACAGAAGAGATCTCCTCACGGAGGCTGCATCTCCATGATCTCCAAAGCAGGTGAGAGATGCCATGCCACATCCAAGCTTTCTCTGAGGAAGGTGTTTCTCCCATGCCCTACCTCGTCGTAGTACTGGTGCCACAGCCCCTGACATAAGGACAGGACAGGTTATCTTTGTCGCCTGCAGAAGTGCTCCTGCTGCCAGCAGGGACACGCCCCGGGACAGACCAGACGAGGCTGACCCGGAGTGCTGAACCCGGAGGGATATTATGCCTCTCGTGCTCCTCAAAAATTGTCAAAAGCTTGTGCCCTAGAGGACAATGCGGGAGTCTCCCCATGCCAGCAAGAGAAATCTGGAAGCTTTGGCTTTTGGTGCAGATAGTGTGTCAGCCTGAGGACTCCATGCAGAGCAAGAGCTTTATATATTGGCACCTTTTCTGCGGGACGAATCATTGTTTGTTTGCAATTTTGATTTCGGGCTCTCAGTCGGGAGGAAGGGTTGAAAACAGGAAACAGCAGCCCTTATCCGCAGGAAAGAAAGCCTGGAAGTTTTGGTTTTGTGTTGCAGTTGGTTTTTCAGCTTGGGGCATCCATGAACAGCAAAAACTTTCTGTACTGGCAGCTTTGGTGTGGGACGATCTTTGTATGTATGCAATTTTGGGAGTTGGTCTTTCAGATGGGAGGCAGGGCTGAAAAGAGGAAACAACAGCCCTTATCCCCAGGAAAAAAGCCAGCAATCTTCTGCTTTGTGGTGGAGTTGGTTTGTCAACCTGGGGAGTCTATGAGCTGCAAGAGCTTTCTGTGCTATCACCTTTGGTGTGGGAGGAATCTTTGTTTATATGCAATTTTGGGAGGAGGTCTGGCAGTTGGGAGGCAGGTCTGAAAACAGGAAATGCCAGCCCTTCTCGCCAGGAAAGAAAGCATGTAAGATTTGGCTTTTTTGTGCAACTGATGTGTCATTCTTGGTACTCCATGGGGAGCAAGAATTTTCGTGCTCGCATCTTTAGTGTGGGAGGAATCTTCGTCCGTATGCAATTTTGGGAATGGGGTCGGCATTTGGGAAGCAGTTCTGACAACAGGAAATTCCAGCCCTTATCACCCGGAAAGAAAGACAGCAAACTTTGGTTTTGTGGTGCAGTTGTTTTTTCAGCCTGGAGACTACATGGGCAGCAAGAGCTTTCTGTGCTCTCAGCTTTAGTCTGGGAGGAATCTGTTTGCCTGCAATTTTGGAAGTCGGACTGGTAATTTAGAGGCAGCGCTGAAA